>NW_027269273.1:10010000-12611250 GCF_023055355.1 Agelaius tricolor
GCTTCTGCTCTGGATGCTGCTGAAAGGAGCCTGGTCTCTGATGTGCATTTCCTGAACCAAGGCATGAACACCTGCCTAGTACAGTGTGGCTTTACCTGCAGAGTACTCTCTACAGGCTGGGCTACTGTGAGCCATAAACAAAGGAGGAGCACCAGTAAATCCAAGGAGGCACAGGGAGGTTTTTACACTCATCAGGAAAGCAGGAGCTGATAGCAACAGGCTGAGTGATGGCCTAGTGAAGCCTATGTGAGCTCTGCCATCTTTCCCACACTCTGGGAATGCATTTCTGAGGTGGCCTGCACCACTACCTGTGTTTCAGAGCTTCTCCAGATGAAGTGGCTGCAGAGCTGCCCAGTGGGTTCTACAGAACCAGAGGAGTACACTGGGTGCTGACAGGCAGAAATGCTGTGGTCAATATTCCCTTTGAGGAACATTCCAAGCATACACCTAATAAAAATGCAGAGACCTCCAAAAAGTCTGCATGGCCCTGCCTCACTGTTTTAACCATGGATCCAACAAACACCAATGATGTCACACCATCCTCTGGTCACTCACCAGCAGGGAAGACCCCCCGAGGTATTTTTTCTTTTTGTCTTTCCTAATATCAATATTACCCTTTTTAGCTTTATGACTTGGTGCAGTCTGTATTTCTAGTCTCAATCAGAAAAAGGATTCCAAAACCCATAGTGCTTACTGGAAAAACACGCATAGTTGTGGGAGACATGCAAAATTATTTCTACCTTTAGCTTATCTCACAGATAGATTTCTTAGCATTGAAGTTTTTCTCTTCCCTAAAAATCATCTCTCACAGGAGATACCCATGATAAATAAACAAATAATAAGCAAATACGAGTTACAGCAATCACATTCTGTTATAACTCCTGGAGTTGGAATGGGAAGAGAAGGAACCAAATAGCACAATACCCTTGATGAATTCACAGAGCCTGACAATACACTGCTGACAAGACAGGGGACTTTGAAAAGACCAAAACAGTTCCTCTGATGATAACAACCTGAATTTTACTGAATCCTCAACACTCCATCCCAAATGGTGGCTTTTAAAATGCATTAAAATTTATTGCAATAATGCCTTGCTGCCCATTCCTGTACTTATAAAGCACAGAGCAGTCATCTAAATCTCCCATGATAACATCTTCAAGACAGGAGCTTATCAGCAGTACAGAGAAGGAAAAATCCCGTGGGTTGGGATTACACTTTTGATTATAAATTTCCTGAGAGAAAGATGTCATCAATCTACATTCTTTATGAACTCTACCACATGAAAGTGCTCTTTTACTCTAATAATAGCTATCAGGTTTTGTGCAAGCAGCACCTGCAACAACTCTCCCACGTGGAAAAGAAAAAGTTGTTACATTCAACCCCACAAAAGAAAATCAGTCAGCATTATTTTTTTTGTCATGAAGCTGGTTTATTTTTATCTTTCCATTGTCATCAGCATACCAGCTGTTACACATCCCTTAAAGGAAGATTAGAGATTAATAGTCCTGTTTTCAAAATATATTGGAGTACTTACTTCCTTACTCTATAATACATATATCCTAACTCAGGAAAAAATGGAAGGGCTATTTTTAAACATCTCACAAAACAGGTGATGGAAAAAGTTCATCAGGATCTTCCCAGTTAGAAATACATCAGTTCCACATTTTCCATCCTGGCTCCCATTCAGCTCTTCTGTAGAGAGGAATGGCAAAGGTCACAGTGAATTACAAGTGACACAGAGCAGGAGGAAGCTCAGGAGGCCTTAGAAGGAGGCCAGCTGCCTGTTTCAGAGGCTGGGCAGGTGCTTCGGCCTGGTTTTTGAGTCAGGAATGGGTGCTGCACACAGTCAGGGCCTGTTCAGATATCCACTAACTCATGCCATTCTGATTATGAAAACACACCTGCTACCCCCATGACAGAGTCAGGAGAGAATTTGACTGGTTCCACAAAGAACCCTCAGCTCTCTGACCTATACACATCACTTTCAGCACAACAGGCTACCCCCTGCTCCTGAGCCACTGATGCCATTCCTACATCAGCCCCCTTTGAAAACAGCAATTTTCCACATGGCATTGCACAGAGAACTTTCCCAAAACACAGACATGTAAGAACCACTGCATTTCTTGTACCTAAGCAATTATTGGGCTTACCAAGGAAAGATCTCAAGTAAGTTAAGCACACATTACCTTCAGACATGTGATCTGTTTTCATACTTTTTTTTATGTACATAAAAATGTGTGCAAAACCATTTAAAAAAAATGCTCCACTTCCTCCAAATTCTAACTCTCTTCTTGATGTAGACTTATAAAGTCTGTCCTTCTCTGGATTACTATTTCTCTCTCCCCTCTGCCCCTCCACCACAGGAACTTCTAAAGCAATTATTCATACAGATTAATGTGTGTTTATTGTTTCTTTACAGAATTCTCATACTTCCTCCATGTTAAAGTTTTTGAGCAGTTTAGTTCAGCAGCATTTGAGAATTACCTCCTTTACATTCTCAGAATTACACCTTCAGTTATTATTTTTATTTTCATTTGGTGTCCAATCTTCTTTCTATGCCTACTTCCTTTGTAATATATTTACTATTGTCAGAAGAAAATCTGAAGTATTTTGTTGTCCCAGTGCACATGGGATAAAACACACCATATGGTTGTGACTACTGTGTTTTAGTTTGGATGGACCTCAGATATCCAAACTTTCTACCTCCTTGATCTTGATATGGCCAAGAAAAAGTGAAAAATATGAACAGACAGGAGAACCAGACTGTGTCTTTCTTTAAACTAAGAAAATATGAAGATCAGAGAAAGCTTGGGGAGGAGATTGGCGATTGTAACACATTGTGTAAGCTCTGGGCTCAGGGCCAAGCACCAGTTAAAGCTGTGCCCTGGGCTTCAGTTGGCCAGGCCAGAAATAGGGATGCTATTCTCGGGAAGGTGCAGCTGGCTGCCTCTCTGTGGCTCTGGTCACCAGCACATTGCATAAAGGGACCAACACAATTAGCACAAGAGGCTGGGCAAGGATGCTCAGCACAAGGAGCACCTCAGCTCGTGCACTTGAACAGGAAACCTCAGGCTTCAAATTCCTTCCAGTAAACTTTGCCAGTGACACTTCCAGCATTACTTCAAAGAGTTTTGTGCTGAATCAGCACACAGTCAAAGCCTGTTTTCATTTCTTTCTTTGATACTTTGATTATATGCAATCATGTATTAAAAGAGGTTGAAATACAGGACTTAGTGTTTCCTCTCTGCTGTCCTTGAGAAAAAGTCAGAGTTGGCCTCTATCAGGCTGTGTAGCAAAATGCTTTCAAAACAAATCTATGCTTGCTATTAATGATGCTTATTAAATTAGGCTTAAAGAAACATGTTATAGGAGGTATTATAGTATTTTACAAAATAACTCTTAAGAAAAAGTATCAGAGGGTTTATAGATGTTCACTCAAAGTGTCACCTCACAAGTCAGATGATTCTCAAACATGAGGAAGATAAAGCTCTCCCCCGTTCCTCCTGCCATCAGAATAAATTCAGTGCTTCTACTGTAACTTCTATTGTATTTACTTCTAAACAAATGTTTTAGTTTTTCTACTGCCCTGAGTTATGAAATCTGCATGAAATTACTCTGAAATAATTAATCAAGCATTAAGAAAGTCATCATACCTGCATAAACCTGTATTCAAAGCTACAAGTGAAAACAATAATCTAATCCATATTCACTATTTTTAAAAATTGAAGCAAACACTTTCTGAAAAAGGAGTATATGGACATGGCAGGAAAATGTTTAATATCCAACCAAACCACTCTTGACTTGTGCTTTACTGTGTGCAGATATAAGTGATAAGATACTTGGAAAAAAGTAATAGCCATTTATCCTTTCAAAAGCACAGTTCCTTCATTCTGTGCAGTTCAGTGCACAGCAACATAACTCACAGGTACAACACTTACCTTGATCTCAGCTAGATCAGTACATCAGCAGCCCAGGAGATCAACACTGACAGTTATCAGGCATCTACATGATGATCATATTTCACAGAGGTGCTCACAATTTATCCCACACATTCTCAACTCCACTTGCATTTTCCAGCATGCAGACGGAAATAGCCTCATTTCTCTACCTGTACTGCTCTTAGCAAGCTAGGAAGCCTTTCAAAGCTGAAATCAAATAACCTGAAGGCAGTCCTAGAACATAAAATACCATTTGCCAAATTCTAGGAACATTACTGCTACAAAGTGAAATGCTGCCACAGGAAAACTCCATCACAGAAGATCTGATGCAGCAATCAGCTGGGATGAGAGTCCACTGTGGCATTGCAGTGTGCATTTTACAGGTCTGTCTAGAAAAAATAATGTATTAAAAAAAAAAAAAAAAGCAGCTTCTGGTGTCCTGATTGCAGTTTAGTTCTCAACCAGCAATGCAGCAGCATTTTCTCAAAAGATCACACACATAAAAGCACCAGATCTGATGACCAGCCTTCCTTCCACAAACAATGCTTTGGAAGAGCAGCAAGGGTGTACAGCAGGAGAAGCAGCACTATTGAGAGATAGCAGAAATGTCTCTAAGAAACCAGCTTCAGATGAGCTGGAGAAAGTCCTACAGTACAGCACTCGTGTACACAACTGACACTTCTGCAATTCCTTAGCAGCTGCTGGAAAAAAGTGAAATCCAGACAATAAAAGAAACAAAAAAAAACAGGTAACAGAAAGAAAAATAAAAATGTTAAAGAACATATAAAAACAACCAGAAGAAAAATCTCGCCAAATTTTTTCCCATGAAGAAAGTGTCTTAATTTTGGCCTAATCAGTCCTACACTAACTGATTGTTTACATATACAAATTGTATATTTTATACATTTTAATCTTGGATCTCCTCTAGTGCACCTTTATTGGAAGTTTGCTAAATATTTACAAATAGTAATTCAGCCACCCACACCCTTTCCTGACACATTACTTTTGTTCTTCTTTTTCCACAAAAGTAATTTTCTTGAATACAACAAAGGTATGACATCATCAAGGTAAGAGACTCTGCTAATAAACCTTTGTGCACAAGATCACTTCTCAGTATAGTTTGTGCAGCCCAGGAAGGATATTTCCTTTGTTTCATAGAAGAACTTCTGTCACTGTAAAAGGGCCATGAAAGGAACACAGGACAGCCACCTGAGCAGAATGATTCATGGTACAAATTCCAAAGACCAGGATGAAGACAACTCTGCAGATTTTCAGCAATAATGCTGGCAATAAACTTAAGAACCAAAATTGCTCTTTTGTGACCTTTCCTAATTAATTTGCTTTTTCATGCAGTAAAAGAACCACAATCAGTGCCTCCTGTAAAAGATTTCCAAACACTCTCTTTGAAGCCTCTCACATTGTGATGAGTTTTATGAAAACGTTTCTGCCAGTGCCCCTTTCATTTCATTAAAGCTACAAGATCCTGCCACACAGCAGCCTGTTTCTCCTTGTGCCATGCTCCCAGATTCAGATGAAAACAGATGAACACAGAAACCATTCAATGAAAATACCATTTTTAACAATGTCTTCCAGGAAACTTTAAAAGAAGTGCAGCTGCCCCCTGCCTTGGCCAACATGTGGACCCAAACATCAAAGAACAAGAGCAGAGCAGAAAGGAAAGGTCCAAAAATCAGGAACATCTATCAATTCCTCTTTACTGGAGCAAGGAAGATAAAAGATGCACTCAGTTAAAGATGAGAGTTGTGTAGAGGGGTTAACAGAAAAAGGCAGAAAGAAAGCAATTAAATAGGTGAGCAAGAAGACATCATTGGTTTGAGGAGAGAAGCAAGTGCAAAGCCTAAAATGGCAAGACAAAAAAAGCAGGAAAAGGAAGTGAAAAATCAGACTAGTGACACCATCAGAACCATCTCCCTGAGGCAAATGGCAGCTTCCCCTTCATTTGGGACCCTTTGTTTAAGGTAACTCTCCAAGCAATCTGCTAAAACTCAATCAGTCTGCTGCCTAAGTGATTTTCAAGATAGATCAAATCAGATAATCCTCTCTGGCCTATTACAGTACGTGAATTTATAAAAGGCTCAGATAAGGAAGGAAGTGAGCAGAGGTTACAGGAAGGGCAAAACTTACAGAATGTTGTAATATATTTCAAAAAGGGTAAGAAATAAATTCACACTGGTTTTAAGCTTCAAAATAAATGTGCAAACATACCAAGAATTTTAAGTGCCTAATTCCTGTTTTCATATATATCTGTGCTCTCCAGTATTACTCTCTTCTCAAGACCTCAAATAAATACCAATAGCCCTATTATTTTAGCTTTAAAAATCAAATCTAAAAATGCAGCTTTCTGTGACACGCTGCATCTTTCAAGGAAGATATTAAATAGTACCTGGAAGGTTTCAAAGTTTTCCAAATATTTCCTATTTACAATTAATCACTTCCTAAAGCTCAAGATTATTCTTCTTATAGGGAGGACAAACAACTGAACAAACACAAGTTCTCAGAAAACAGATTTAGGCCTTTGTATTTTGAAAATTAGCAGGTATTTTTATGACAGGGGATTCTTCCAGTGCAAGTTTGCAATTACACAGCTATTCTGCCTAAGAATCCATTGCACACACGATTACAATTTTCATGAAAAAAAATTATATTTAATATAAAAAGACATAACCTAGTGGCAGGGACTTCAAGCACACAAAATAGCAATAAAGTAGCTATTACTAGCACTGAAAGTTGCCTCAGAACATTTCATGTTTCACAGTTAATGTGAGTTTAAATTTATGCTTGAATATCTATCTCTTGTAAAGTTACACTACAGCAACTGTATGAGTCAATGTTAATTTATCTACCATTCTTTTACACTGAATCTCCTTCTGTGATGTTTTGTCTAGCAAAGTAAAGCAACAAAAAGCTGGAAAAAAGATGCACTGGTAGAAATATACAAACACTGAACGTGCATCTGAGATTTGAAGAACTGCACATTTAGTTAGATGTTCAACAGCCTGTTATGTAAACATAAGAAAAAGATCAAAACATTAGAAAAAAGAAGTTGGCACACAATAATACTCTTCCATTTTAGAGGCACATTTGCATCATTTGAGTTCATTTCAACACACAGAACTCTCAAGACAGCCATGGGTTATTCCACATGTTACCACTGCTGCTTGTATTTGAAGTTTCTCAGCCCAATACTGGCATGTTGAAAATTAGGCATTAAGCAATGAAACAACATTTTAATGTTCAAATCTCCTTTTTCCCAAAAAGGACTTTTCTTTATTAAATATCATGGCCACAGTGTGATAGAACTTCTTTAAATGCATTACTTAAATTGTTGAAAGGCTTAGCAAAGAATTTAAGGAAAATATTACCTGGAGTCTAGGAAAGCATGTCCAATAAAGTCAAACCCCAACATCAATGCATTCCCTTCCTAAAGTCATTCATTATGTTAGCACAGAACAAATGATTGTGAAGCAAGTAGCACCAAAGTGAAATACAATAATTTTCTAAAGAATTTACCATAAAGACAAAAGCAACATACAAGAAAAACATTAGCTCAATAAATAACACATTTGAAATGACATGAAACACATTTAGAACCTGCCTCAGGAGCAGAGTCAAAGCCCCTTGCAGAAGCCCTGCCTGTGTTCTCACAGCAGTGCTCTGTACCAGAGACCTTTTCTCAGTCCCATCCTAAAGGTGAGAATTGCTGAGAAAGCAGTTTGGAATTGGAATTTAGATACAGAGCACCAGGAAGATGGGTGACTGCCTCAAGGCAGGCTGTATCCAGCCAACTTCTGCACCTCCCAGGTCTCAATAGCTGCCCAAAATCTGCCTGCCCACAGTTCCAAACACCAGGAAGGAAGAATCCAGGCTGCTCTAAGCGTTAGGGGGAGCAGATTGCCAGGGAAAGCGGCAATGATGGAAAGAACTTGTACGATTTTCTAACTACCTTGTGTTCCCTCACAGAACACCTAAATTATTACCTAACTAATAATGTTCTCCCCACTTCATTGAAGGCCTCATTATTGAAGAGACTGACTGTGCAAGTGAGTGCTCTGAATAAGGTCATGTCATTTCAGCAGCACCACATGGGTTAAAACCAGGAGCTGAAATGTATTTGGTGAAAAGCTCACCAGATCAGTTCCCATCTGAGCATGCCAAAAAATCCCTTTGTCAGATTTGACTGAGAAATATTCACTTTGAGGCAACAGCCTCAAACCTAGAGCACTTTGCTTTCTGCTTGGGTAGCTCGGCTCTCTGCTGCATCGACCAAACTGGAAAAAGCCATTAATTTAATTTGCATCATCAAAGTAAACTACCAACAAATCTGATGGGGAATTTGATGCCACCATATAATCTTTAAAATCCCTCCTTGCTGTGTTCAGACACAGCTACCTGAGCATCCTATTCTTTTTTTCTCCTCTTTTCACTGCTAAGATACTCTTTTCAATCTATCAGTACCTATTATTCCTCTCATATTGCCAGAGAAAAAATCATTTACTTGAAGACATAGAAAAAAAAAAAAAGGTTAAGCAAACATGCACAAAGGAATTGTGGGAAATGGAGCAAAGTAGACTCATAAAAAATGAATGCTGATAAAATGATTAAAAGCCCAACAAATACTACTAGTAAGATCTTAGCTTCACCCTAAGATTTTAGTCTCAGTCCTTGAAGGAGCTGTGCTGCTTTCACACACAGTAAAACAAGACAGAAAAAACCCTAGGAATATGGCTTTTCTAAGACTCCTCAACACCCAGCTCAAAGACCCAGAAATTAACAGTATAATATTTAAAAGTCCAACCAATGCACATAGCAGATACTAAAGACATTATATGCAGTCAGCAAAATGTTGAATGCCCTTCAGAAATTGCAAGATCAAGCTGAAAATATGAAAAGCTAACATGGTACACTTAATACATGCAACAGCTTTAAGGGCACAATGGAAGACACTGAAATTTGTGTATGCTGAAAATCATCTCTAATTTCCAGCTTCACACTTTCTGTGCTGAGCTGAGCAAGGCTTGGTATTGTCATTCTAGTTCATTGAAAAAATGAACCCACAAGGACATATCCTTTTCTCAATATATCTGCATGCATAAGAGCATATTTATCTCTTAAGCACACATAATTGTTTTATCCTTAAATTAATAATGAGAGGGGGTAGAGGGTTACTGAAGCACTTCAGAAGTATTTTCATGCTTATGTAGGAAAAAAACCACACTTGGTTCAAATTGATATAGTTCCATATTATCATTATGAGTAATATGCTCTCTGAAATCTTATCTAAGGAAGTTATAAACATCTGAGAGAAGTATGATGCCTTAGAAAATGAACTTCTACTTTATCTACACCATCTGATGATGGCAGTTCAGTGTGAAGAAATGCTGATTATATTTACTCAACCTCTTTCCTGACAACAATAAAAATACCAGTGAGATTTGGAGGAAAGGTTGATTTTATTTGCCTGCTTTTGGTTTTGCTTTTGTTTAATTTAAAAGTGATTCATCTGCAGTGCTATATTCACGAAGGAATTGTGCAATCTGGATCAGAATTCAGTCTTGCTGGAGCAACAGACTTTGTTGTAGTCAATCTCAATATAGGTGGCAAATGATCTGGATTTCAAGCTGCTACTGTCACTAAAGCCCAGGTATCTGAATCATGTGCATTCAAACAAATTAAATACAAAAAAACCCTATTATTTCCACACTTAAGCAAGACACCCATACTGAAAATCAGAAATTCTTTCACTTGAAGAAGCCAGACAAAAAAGGCAGGAGCTGGATACTGAAGCATTCTATCTGCTTTCAATTTGTATATTTATTTTCTTTTTAAATAAACAACATGAAAGCAACATGGATCTCAAACATTAAATGCGAATTAACTGATTACAAAAGATTGTTATTTCCCAAACACTGACATAAATCTCCCACTCAACAGACCCCAGAACACTTGAAAGAAAAATAAAGTCCCAGCTTTCAGGCAGAAAAGTCAAAGCATGACAAGACAGAGATTAGCAACAGGCTGACAGAGGACCCAAGAATAAACCCCAAACCATGGCTTTATTAAATTACTTTTACTTCCAGCAAAATATTTTTAATCTGGTGTCCTGTATCAACACAGTACTACAAAGCATTCATCCTAGTTTCTTTTCTAATCAAAGAGAAAAATATGCCTGACATGCAGGATTTTTCTTAAACTGTGATTAAACATATCATTACTTAAATGACATGAACTTATTTTCTTAAACTGTGGTTCATCACAGTGGAAGAGGAGAGGGGAAAAAGTCCCACCAATATTTTCAGCAGCACGTTTGCAAACCCAGGCATGAAAGGACATTGTATTCACTTGTACACACTGTCCTTCAAGGTTTATCTTAAAGTGCCATTGCTAACCAGTTATGAAAGAGGAGGAAAGTGTTGAAGAGGGTGAAGGAGGAAGCCTTAGTGACAGCTCTGCCTGTGGAGGTGAAGGAATGGCAGCAGCAGCAGCTTGTGCTCGTTCCTGGATGCAGGAATGAACAGAGAACGCAGGTTTGCCAGAATTGGTATTTCTGTTTCCTGACCCATGTCATTACCCACCCTACTCAAATAATCAACACATGGGATTACAAAGTGATGATTTACAGTTCCTAAAATATCTGTAGACTGAAAGACCCTGCTGGTGCTATGGAAAGCCCAGTGACCAGGGCCTGAGCCGTGCCCAGAAGCAATATTCCAGGATCCCTTTGGCTGCTCCAGACTGCAGCCATCTCACCCCCAAAGGAGCTGATGCTAACACTTACTGATGTCAGAAGTAGAAAGAAACAGGGTAGGTTTCACCTGTTCTCTGTTTCCATGTATAAAAGGTACTCTGCTTCTTATTTTCAAAGAGTCCTAATGTTGAAGTATGAGGTAAGTTGGTTCTAACATACAAAAAAACCCTTCAAGAACTAGTTCCAAACTTCAATTAACACTGATTTCAATGTTAACATATTTTGCAAAAGTGCAAAATCCTTCAAATTATACTACATTGTAATCTAATGTTAGTAATCACTGAGGCTGAAAGAAAAATTACAGGCACTAAGATAAGAAAACTAAAACTCCTTGGCATTTCTCAGTGATTTCGCATGTCTGTAATATATCATTGTAATCATATCACAGTTATACCAATGATACTCAAGCCTGCTTTTCTATTTGTGCCAATATATCCTGCAAGACAGAATGTAAACTTCCATCTTTTGGCTCTGAAGTTCTGATTCTGAAATAATTTTTTAAACCGGACACTGACACTGCTGGATATGCTTTCCTGCTCCAGTTATTTGGCCTTTGATTTCTGATAGTTTGGGCCACCATATCCTCAATTTGGGACAGCAGTTAGATTAACAACTGGCTTAAAAAAGAACATAGAAATAATTAGTCCATAAACTGTCTTCTTATGCAGTTGGAGAGTCTGTCTTCTCCACCAACCCCATCATATAAGTTTGCAAATAAAGTAAAATATGGGTAATTAACCACTGCAAAAAGCAGAAAAACTGGCATAATAACTAGTTTAGGCACCTAGGGCAGATCTTATAAAAGAAAGATAATTATTGGCTCTTTTCCATCACCTTAATATCATGGACAACAGATATTCACCATCCATGTCCCTAAAAAAAAAAGGATTATGTTTTAACCACTCAAACAGCATCCTAAATTCAAAGTTCATTTCCAAAGTAAACACCCCCAAACACTAAAGAAATAAATAGGTCTTATTCTGGTAAGATTGAAGCACTACTTCATTTTATGATAAAAATAGAATTTTTTTAAAGGCATTTAGACATAAAGAATTCTTAAAGGTTAATCCCACTTCCATGAAAGCTGATCTCAGTATATATTTGCAAACTTCTCTATCATGTTCTTTTAGGACCTCCCAAGGTATGCACCAAAAAGGAACCAAAGACTTATTCACTGCACAGTCTTTTATTGACAAGACCTTTCTTTCTTTGCAGAACACCTCTGCTGTGCTGCTTAATTTGTCTTCCAATAGCACTCCTTCAATTTGGTCTTTATATTTAAACAATAGCAAAGGAAAACATATTTTTTCATTTATTTCCAAATTTTACAGGGCTACAGACTTACTTTACGAGTGTTCTATAGGGTTTGGAAGACAGCAGTTCTAGTCTCTCCTGAAGACCAAGAGTCCCTAAACTAAAAGTTTTTAATTCTAGATTAAGAATATCTTAATAAGCTCTAACAATATGCACATATTGCTTTATCTCTGTCAGTCAATGGAAGATACTCGCTTTGTATATGGACTCAAAACTAGCAGAGCTAAAGATAAAAAAATTATATTAAAAACAAAGCCCTTTGATACTATTATAAATAGTGAGAAATTTTACCTAACCCCTTGTGACAAAAACTCCTGAATGGTGAGGAGACCAAGACTCTGAGTTCATGAGTATGGCATCGTTTCAGCACATTTCTGGCAGAACACGAGCAGATCAGGTTATTACCAGCAAACAGGCTATTTACTGCCTGTCTCCCTTTTGTTTCTAAAGTAAAGTAACTACAAAAGCTGAGATGAAGTTGCTTTCTTCAGAAGAAAAACAGTAACACAGTGCCATGGGGTCTTAAGAGACAAAGAAGCAAAAGAGCACTGTGAGACACCAACCATTTGTGGTTGTTCTGGGGTTCTGCATTTGCAGCTTGTTTTTGTTTTAAATCAAGTCAGTAGGAGTTTTGCTTCCTGCCAGTAGCAGAGTAGAATCAGTTTGTTAGCTTGCTGGATGCCCTCTCACCGGGAGAGAACAGACCTGACTCTTTGCTGGAGCTGTGCTTAGAAGAGAAGATTAATAAACTGTGGAAGAAACAAACCACAATGCAGGCACCTGACAAGACTGTCCAGAAAAATCTCTTGTTGCTTTTGGCATGGGATTCTTTACATGCCAAATCAGTGGAGGTTTTCTTTGCCCACAACTCCAGCACTGCTCCTTTTCATAAACTATCACCTGTAGGAGGAGGGTCAGAGATGCCAAACCCCATTACAATACCATCACTGTATTCCCAGTCGGAATTAAAAGCACCAGAATATTCCCAAGCACCAGAGTATCTGCTCTAGCACTCCTGGGAAGCAAAAGAATATTAAAACTTGCTTTTTTATAAAAGTCACAGCGCAAAAACATTCCTATCAATTTGCAGAATAGTATAAGGAAGACACTGCAAAACTTCCCCACCACCTTTGGAATTAATTGAGCCAGCTGCTCTGCACATTCTGTCCTGCTTCACTCAGCCTGCCCCTTGCTCTCAGTACACTTGGGCCAAAACACTGTGCCTGTCTCCTTGTGGGCAGAAGCACAACAGCAGTGTGAAGTCAGTTGTGTGTGTCTACCTGTGCAGGACATTCCCATTTAACAGCAATCTAATTGGGATTTGATCTTCTACCTGCATAGTTTCTTGTAAGTCTTTCTGTCATAGACAGCTCCTAAAAACTCCTTGATATTGAAAGCATCTCCCTACAAATAAAGAAAAGAACCAACTAAATCCAAATGTCACCCACAAATAAAGAAAGTAAGAACAGATGGGGAAAGAGAGAAGTCACTCTTAAAAGATTACATTCCCCATCATACAAAACAAATCAAACTAAACAAACAAAAGAGAAAAGAAAACAAGCAACAGTTGAAAAAACATCTTCAATAAACAAAGATGGTTTAGCAATTGGCTGTTCAGAATGATCGCTCCTCATTTCCACCTCATTAACCAGGAGAGGTAGCAGAGAAGTTTGACACATATTAATGGTCCTCAGTACATTTGAACTCTTGCATTCAATCACAGAGCATCCTGCCTGAAGCTATTACATTGGCTCTTTGTCACAGACTCCCAAAAGCCCACCCACTATATATGAATTCAGAGGTGCTACTGTAGGATAATTATCCATTCAGTGGGAAGTCAATGTTAACCTTCCCAAGGACACTTCAAGGACTATATCTGATAACCACCAGTCACTTAAGAAACACATAGATAAAACAGAAAACTCAGTCTTTGCAGCTTCTTCCTTAACTGGTTAACAGTCCCAGAGAATTTTGAAGACAATGAAACATCCAGGCTTTTGGGGTGGGGGGTTGTGTGTCTATCCTAATCGTATTAAGGAGTCTCCACAGCTTTTAGTGTAGGTATCAAAGCTAACATTCCTTATTTTTTCATGCAATGCATTGAAAGTTACTTCACCTGGTTTCTCCACAATTTGACTCTCTTATTGTGTTTTGATTAGATTGCCAGTGGCTCCAGAAGTTATCAATAATTTAAATCAGAATTACTCTTGTTGTGCATCCTACATTTTTAAAGGAAAATAAGAATAGTCTTCCATTGAGAGAATGAGAGGGATTATCAAAGGATTGATCAGAAAGATTTTTTTAACCACTCTCTAGCTAGAGAGATTTCAGGTCAGCAATATCCACACTAAAATTACATTTCCGTATTCTCCTGCAAAGCAGCTCTGGCTGGCTGAAAACAAAGTTTTCTTTCCCGCTGCATGAACAGAGTGGGCAGATAAAATAACATGTTTCATGGATATTTAGCTATCACATTTAGTTTCACACAGAACATGAACCAAAACAGGCAGTAAGGGCAACTTCAGCTAAATATGTTTTGGAAAACAAAGAAGGAGAACTGCATGAGAAAAGAACACAGAGGGAACTATGACATCCTAAGGTCCACTACTCCTCCAGTGGACTATTATAAACTCTTCAGAGAGCTGCTGATTAGCATTCTGTCCAAGTTATCCCAACTATAAAACCTGACACCTAACCTTTGAAGTTGAAAATACAGATCTAAATGTCTGCAGATTAAAGTGTGCAATAAATGTAGCTAATCATCTTTTTTCTTAATGTGACAGTTAATATGAAAACACAGAACATAGCTGAGTAGAAATTCAGACTTGGTAACCTTCACAACTGAAGGTTCACTAGGCTTATGGCATTACAAGGTTTTGCTTAAGAGGCCATGGCCAAACATACATTTTATTCACAGTTTTTCAGAAAAGTAAAATGAAAAAACATTGCAGGACTACTTCTTGCAAGACATACAGACACGTTACATTAAAAGGAGTGCTCATTCCTTCCTTGTGCAAGCAATCAAAAACAAAACAAAACAGAGAGCCAAACAGACTGATGCAGACTTTCAACCTTCTTCAAACCATTGTGACAAAGACTGGTCCAGGATCATCATCTTGTTTTTTCTTCTGATAAGAAGTGTTCCTGTACTTGTCTGCTTCCAAAAAGAACCATTCACACTTCTGCACTTTCAAACATGAGGAACCACCCAGATGGAAACTGAATGGACAACCAAGATGAAAGAAAGAACCAAAATCCAGACATACCTCAAACTTAGGCTGCTGAGCACAGCATATTGCTGTCCTTCTCCTGTTCTGATTTCTTATAGAGAGTAAAAGGAAAGGCAGCACCTCTTCCTCCAGCTCAACAGAGAGTGAAAAGTGTAAATAATTAAAAAAAAAAAGTGCCCATATTCATCCTTGAGCATTAATTTCCACACTGGTGAACACAATCCTTGGATCACCAACAGTGTTCCTTTCAACATTTGATTATTTGACCCCTGCCTTCTTTGTCTGTTAAAGTATTTTTAATGACTTTCAAAGCACACAACCCCCAGAGCCAAGAGCAGAGGTTCCAAGTCTGGACTGTTGCTTTCCTGGAGCATCTCTCACCCCTGTAGACACAGTAAGTGCATGACATTTCCTCCCTTACCAACTCCAGTCACAGGATCTGTACATTCCTGACTATTTTGATAATGCCTGGAGGTCCCTGCAGCAAAAGCCATTCCAATCAACTAGCCAAGTTTAGGAATAAAAATTTTAAAAATGAACAATAAGAGCCCTGAAAAAGAGAAAGTTCTATCCATCCTGACACTTTTGCTGCTATTAGGAATAAATTTAATCTATGAAAGCAGAATTTAATTAGTTGTATCATGTGTCTTGAGTAGCTGATGGCTACTCAAAACTGCCATACTCAACCTCAAACCAACTTTTGAGAACTATATGTTCATATCAATGTATATACTGGGGTTTTTTTCCTATCATTTCTTGAAGTGACTTAGGTAAAGAGCTGCTTTCCTCACATACAGTGGGATTAAGTCTCACAAACACAACTTGAATTCTAGTTCTGAACTGGGGGTGGAGGAAGGCAGGTTGAGAATTGAACTAAATGGCTTCTTTTACTCAACTTAATGCCAACTGGAACAAAATTCATCTATCAAGCCTTAAGAAAAGCTTATACATTAACTTCAGGAATATTATTTCCCACTGAAACCTCTGAGGCCCCACTCATTTTATAAATCATGGAGAGAGGAAGTTCATTCACTGAGGAGATGATCATGGTACTGCTCATCTGTCTCTCCCCAAACTTCTCCATTAGAGACCATCTTACATAGCAGCTTTGAGATTTCAAGTTATATTCTGAGAAATATGTCCTAGCATGAGAAACTTCTGTGCCTTGAACTTTGCTTTCACAAATAAATAAGTATTCAAGCCATGTATAGGACCGAGTTACCTCTTTTACATTTCAAGCATTTTCTGGGTGTTGGTTGGAACTCCTAAAGTGAGTCAGTGAGAACACTGTTGGGAAGAGTCTTTCTCACACAAGTAAAGCAAGTGACAGAGAGCAATTCAGGGAGCTGCAAAGTGGTGAGAACAAACCTGGCAGGTCTAATTTACCCCTACAGGAATGCTGTGTGGTATCAGCTGGATCTGTAGTGATCATATATAGTTTGCTTGCACTGCAGTTAAAGGTGTGGCTATAGCTCTCAGTCATATGTGAGCCAGCTTTCAAGTGAAAAATACCAAAATACTCAAATACCAATTATGCTGTGACCAAGACAGACCAGCTGGAGAAAACCATGCTAAAGAAGCAGGGCACTGAGACCTCATAAGGCTTGTGTTGCTATTGATATCTGAGCTAATCACATAAAAAATTGGATGTGCCCTCAAAAGCTGTGGTACCAAAAATCCTACTTCAAAAAGCATTTCTAGAAATATAGAGCCTTTCCCAGCCATTCAAAAAAATGCATTACAGTTTACCTCATCATCAAGCTCATTTAGTGGGTCTTAAAATTTATATATAATAATTAGAATCACCTGAGAATTAACTGATTTTAATGCTGCCCCATTTCTGGAATGGAGGCAGAGAGGGATTTGTCAGGAGTAGCTCCTCACAGCAGGCTCTCCTCCTGCTGCCTTCCAGGCTGACAGTTCCTTGGCTCCTGGCTCCTTAACCCACAATTGTACCTGTTATTGTGTAAAAGTTTTCTCTATTTCTGGTGATTGCATGGGTGGATGACAACTTTTTCCTTCTGAGTCATTTATTTCTTCTTGGGCCTTTAAACTGCTCCTTTAAAGTATAATCAGTCTCAGCAAATGACTAATAATTACCTTGTTAAAACACACTTTTTCCAATGAAATAATTTTTGAGTATAGGCTGCCCAAAAACTAACTTTGCATAAAACCCCAAGCTTACTCCATTTCCTTCTGTATTCTGAGTGCAAAAGAGGGACAAACTTATTTTTATATTTTCTTTCGCTTTATCTTTACCCTAATTAGAGGAGCTTTCCCCCTTTCTACCCTTCTCTCTGGGCTCTGGCCTGGAAGGCCAAGGTTTTTCAGTGATGTCAAGTTCCCTCAGACTGTAAATAAGAAGTTACATTTTTCCTGAAGAAAATCAGTGAAAATATTCTTCACAAAAAATGATTGCTATTGGTTTTCTAGCTGTAAGTTCTTCTGCACGTAGAATGTTCACCAGAGCACATAGTGACAGGACAAGGGAAAATGGTTTCACACTGAGAGCAGGTTTAGAGAATATTTTAGGAAATAATTATTTACTGAGAGGATGTGAGACTCTGGAACAAGCTGCCCAGAGAAGTTATGGATGCCCCCATCCCAGGCAGTGTTCAAGGCCAGGTGGATGGGGTTCTGAGGGGAAGGTGTCCCTGCCCATGGCAGGTGGGTTGGAACCAGATGTGCTTTGAGGTGCCCTTCCAACCCAAACCATTCTGCAGCTCCATGACTTCTCTCAAAATCTACTGATGTGCAGGCATGAAATTTAAGGATGCTACTGGTGTCATATCACTCCAAGAAGGAAAAAAACAAAACAAAACAAACCACCCCACCCCCCCCCAAAAACCCAACCAAACACTTCAGCATTGTACCTCAGTATTCAGGTCCAGAGTCTTCTTTGAAAACAAATATATTTATACACAGAGTGGGATCTTGGGATTTCCTGAGGCTTCTCTCATCGTGACTCACAAAGCACCTCACTGCCTCAGTGCAGAAATCACAACACACACAGAGGATCCACAGAATTATTAACAGTATTTGTACTGCATTATAGCTAGAAATCTCAACACTGATTTGACTCATTTTCTACAGTACCAGCAGACTAGTTCTGACTGTGAATGTCAAAACTCAGAAGCAGATAGGTAATATAGGCAAATTGTAGAAGACAACACAAGAGGTGGTGGAGGCAAAACCCAATCAATTTACAGGAATTCTTCTAATATTATATTCTAAAAAACTAAGTTCTCTCTTTTGTGTTATTTTCATTTTTTATCAAAGGCTTCCCTCTGCTAACTAGTAATTAGCAGAGAACTTAGTTCCAAACAGTTTTAAGGAATTAAATTCTTTAAAGGACACAGCCCTACTGATATGGCAATACTAATTTCATCTCATAGTACAGGCAACATTCACAGGCAGGCCTTTGGGACATCCTTTTCAACACACACTTACCCCGTTTGGGGGTTTTGGTTTTTTTTTACACAGAGGTGATCACATTAAAGGGATTGGGCACTATTGCAATTTCCTATCTTTATACTCTTAATAATCAAGTCTAACAGTCTTAATCAAGTCTAATAGTCTTAATATATTAATAATCAAGTAACCAATACTTGATCAGCTTCACAGAGTTATGAGGTGAAGGTGTCAACAGTTTTCAAATCCAGCAGGTGAAAAACAGCCACACAAACCTGATCTGAGCTGACGTGGCACACCAGTTACAGACACAAAACAGAGAGGTTTCTCAAGGAAAGGCAGAGCACTCCAGCCCTCCAGAAGTGACCCCCTTCAGAGAGTAAACATTAGGTGATTTTTCATCCTCTGGCAATACATTTTGTCTCCTTACACTGGACCTTGAGAACTGTCAAGGAATCCCCCACTGAAGGCTCTCATGGACAGCAGGCTAACAGCAAAGACTGATGGGCAGGTGTTACACAGCCCCAGTAAGGTGCTGTGCTACAGGCAGAAGCACTCGAGTCAGACTCAGACCAAAACTTTGGATTCTCTATTGAGAATAAACAAATACTTCCCAGCTCATCAGAATACCTTTGAATCTGCTTTTATCCACAGTAATTATTGGTTTCCACAGACCAAACAAACTTAACGCCTACAAAAAAATCAGGCACCACCCTAGCTTTTCTTAATAAAGATTTATCTTTTCTGAAAAACATAAAAGTATGAGAAAGAGTTTAACAAACACATCAAATCATATTGCTTATAAATACATTCATGTGTATATGCAGGTTCACATAAATTATCAAAAATTCCCCAAACACGCTTTTAGAAAATATCTATGTGGCTACCTAATTTCAACAGAATTTAAAAAAACTGAAAAACTGAAAATCAAAGGAATTGACTCTCTAAAAGTATGGAAAAACTAGGAATATTCCTGAACAAAAACAATTTTTAAGTGCTTTTTAAAAATTGGAAAACAAAAGGCTTAAAATAAATAATCCTCTGTAGTCAGTGCTTTTTGTTAATGTTCAGTCAATACTAATTAGTAATTACAACAAAACTGGAATGTCCAAACTGGAAACAAAAGCTTGAATTCATACAAGGAAAACACATTTTCTTCTGGGTTTTTGTTTGCTTTTTGGCTTCTTTTAAAGTAGCAAATATTCCAAATTGGGCAGAAAAACTTTGACAAGCCTGTAGAAAGGAAGTGTGCCTTAGAAGGTTTAATGCCTTATCTTTCATAAATACCTCACATTCTACTCCTGCATAACAAAGTGAAGAGTAACTTTCTCATTAAAAATAGAGTAAAAAAATAAGCGCCCGATGTAGAAGTCTAGCTGAACCAGGTCCTCAAACAGTGACGTTTTTCTAAGGTTGGAGATTATCACAATTTTATTAGTAAAGATAATAAGGCCTTGATATATGGAAAGGGCTTTTCAATAAATACAAGGGTTAAAAGGAACCAAGGAAGCAAAATGATGTCAAAATGTTGGTAAAGTGTGCACAAAGCGATTATAAAGATCAGTGTGCTGATTGGAGCTGTGCAGTGCTGAAACACAAAGTGCTGCCTGTCAAACAGAAAACTACATAGAAATAGTTACAGAGATAAAAGTAAACATTTTCCATTTATGTTTCAATTTAACATTTCAAAACTACAGAAAAACTCTAGAGATAAAGCGAGATGTCTGCCTTCAAAATACCACTAATCATTACTGCTGTTCTGGGAAGGTCAACATCCAAAAAAATATAGAAAAAAGCATCTGCATATTTAATTTATTTGGCCTTTTTTCCCAAGTGTTTTCAGAAAGAGAGTATGCATGAGAAATAACGTTTGTCTCTAAAGATGAAAACTGCATCTATTGAAACACTATATCGCATACCTTGTCACAAAATGTCCCAAAATAAACCACAAATTCAGTAAAATACAAGCACTTTTATATTTTGAACTACTGATTAAGGTATTCAATGTTGTTCTTCATAGACCAAATAGGTCCAACTACCCCAAGTCAGCAGCAGGTTGATATTGTGCCAATAAAACCAGCATTTCTGGGGTTTCATCTCCTTGCTAATGTCTCAAGATAACAGTGTCCCTGCATTTCTCGTGGACAGGAATTACTATGAAAAACTATTTCTCACTTTTGTGAAAGAAAAATATTAACAATTTTCAAGGCTTTTTGCAGCATAGAAATGACCCAGATCTCAATCATTCTGCAATACATTGTAGGTATTTTCTCACCAGCCCTGACTGGCAAGGAATATTACTGGATGTAGAGACCTGTGCTGTACAAATCCCCAACCCCAGCCACTGTGAAACTGGAGAGCAGAACATACCTATTTGTGCTGCCCATTTGCATTGCATACCAACTCAACAACCAAACTCAAACAATTTTAACTCAGCAATCTGTCACAGAGGAGAGAAGAGGTATGGGAAAGGGACCATTTTTTTATCCAAGATCTAAAGCCATTTTTCCACAACCTGGTCCCTCCCATTTGGGTCTCCCAGCACTCCTGGAGCCTTCCAACACTGCCCAAAGCCAAACCTGTGCCAGTGCCAAACACTGCAGGGTGAAGCAGAGTGCTGTCAGAAGTGGCATCCCACCTTTCATTCCCAGGGAACCAAAGCATCCCCCACTGTCCAGGGATGATGCAGTTAAAAACATCCTAACAAACCATCCTCCATAGTGCTATGAAACAATACCAACCCCAATACACTCTTAAAATCAACAGACAAAAATAACAACCTTACTCTCCTGCTGTCTCTTCTTCCCCCCTTTCACTAAGAGACATCTTCAGTAAAAAAAAAAAATCTTTAATCATGAGGAAAAAAATAGGGAGATGAATTAAACACTTGCTATCTATGCATATCCTACTCTCAGAAGACAACAACGACTTTCATGCAGGAATCCTTTAGGTGTAAACATATTAAACTTTCAATCATTGGTATACAAGGGCATTAGAGAAAAAGAGCATTACCTAAGGCAGAATTACCTCCCAGTCATAATGTTTGCCATATAAGCATCTGGGTACAATGAAATAGAGACCAACACAATGGGAACTCAAAATTAATATGGCAGGATAGGACTGAGATTATGCAATTATTACCATTTTAATACACACTGGAAAGCAGAAACAAGCTCTCAATTATCAAAATGTCTCAGGGAGTGAGAACTAACATAGAAAGCCTCACTGCTGTATTACAATTACATCTCTTCAGGGCTGCATACCTTTTGTCACTTGCCTTAATAGCAATATCAAACACTACAGATGACAGAAATAAAATTGTGGAGGGCTTTATTATCAATCATTTTAAGCTTCCAACAGTAAACAAGAGTGTTCAAGCAGGAAGACCAGTGCAGCAAAACAAATGTCCCTCCATGGTCTACCAAGCTCTCATTTTTCTAACATATGGACATTCAGGTTGAAGTCCTTCAAAATGTGATTAAATTCACAGTAAAATATTCTATGCTCTCACAATTTCAAACATCTTAACATCACATCTAATTTTTATCTTTTAATTTAACTTAGGAAATATTTTAATCCTTAAAAAGATGTTGATTTTGTCCTTGAGACAAGTCCTTCAGGCAATTTTACTTCAGTATCGTCTAAGTTAGAACATATTTTACCTTGACTATCATCAGAATTTACAGCCAACCTTCTCCAGTATTTATCAGCCTGCCTGACTTTAATTATAATATGCATGGAGCTAATGGAGCTAACTTCTAACACCACATCTATCAGTCTCATCTCTCAGAAGCTCTCAGCAAAGCCTAAGCATGAATGCTGCCTCAGGTAACGTGGATTTCCTTGCACCTCCCAGTTTGATCATCCATTAATAACAGAGAGTTGGCTGACCAGGGAGATGGCAGGACAAGACACTTCATACATCCAGCACATGGTGAAGGCAGCATTACCTCAGGAAGCCCCTGACAACAGACTGCCTGGCACACACTGTGTGGAGTGATGAAAATCTTACACTCTCCATCCAAAATACCAGAGAAAGAGAAGAAAAAGCAAGATGAGAAGAAAACACTAAGAGGTAGTCAGCTCAGAGCACTCAAACACACAAACTCCAATGGGCTTGCCACATATTTGGTGTTCACAAATCAACGTCACATTACCTACAAAACCTGACCTTGCCAAAACCACTCACTCTTCAGGACAGACCAAACACAACAAATTAAATCTGAAAAGCAAAATGGTAAACAGAGGTAACAGGGTTACCTTGAAACAAAGTTGTAACTGAAAACCTTTAAAGCTCTAACAACTACAGGCAGGACTCATTACCAGTGGGTTCTGTGTTGGCTTTTTAACATGTGCACTTGCAATGATACACACAGCTCACATTTGTGCTGTGTGTGCACAAAGGAAAGCACAAGGAATTGTGCAGCTTCAATGAAGGTATGTTCCTACAAAGACTGAGTGCTATGCATTAGTTCCTAACCTCCAACTTCATAAAACTGACTTGCTTGGGAGCCTGAAAAGCTAGATGTTGATTTGCAAAAACAAACAAAACCCACCAACAAAAATCCCAAGAAATTTGTATTTTTTTCCCAGAAATACCACCTTTATCCATGTGCCTAAATGGTACCAAACCAAACTCCTATTTCCACAAGTTTGGGGTTTTTTCTGTATTTATGCTACCTCTGTATTTAAAGCTCAATTTCTAATTATAGCTTCCAAGTGACATTCATCAAGACAAGCATGAATTGTCTTTGCTCTTCATTTACACATGCACAGATGTACACATTTGTACATGTATATGCACACACATGTAGAGCAATAAGTAACAACACTTGGTGTCAGCATGAGGACACGAGTAAAAACACAAAAAATGCCCCCCAAAATAGTCTCAGCACATATGTTCATGTATCTTTTTCTCCTACCCTTTACATCACCAGTCAGTCTCAGCAGTGGGTGGGCAGCTGTAAGGACAGACATGCCAAACCAACAGAGCTCTCCCAAAAAGCTGGCTCTGCTTTGTTAGCTGCCGTGCCACTGTACAGGCAGCTGTTGTGTAGACTGCAGGGGAAGGAAGACAACCAGCTCCTGATTAGCCTCCAATTAATGTTGCCCAAAGGACTCCACAGCTCTTCCCATTGTGAGGGCAAGCTCAAGCTAAGGACAGAGTAATAACCCAGTCCTCACGACTTGCATTCCAGTGAAGCCTCAGAAGCAGCATATGATTACAAAGGGAGAAAGGCAAATCATTTCTAAGCTCTGACTTGCAGCCTCAGCAAGTAAAGTGAGATATAAACCCCAGTGCATAGTGTGGCAGTTGTTATGGCTTTTTACCAATTACCTCTAATAGGGATGTTTCCATTTCCCCATTGCTGTGTGAAGCAAGGAGAGAGACAAAGCCTGTACCTTAAATAGAAACACTAACTACAAAGTGCATGGCTGTCAGATGAACCACAAATGAACACAGAAGCCACTTCAGACTTAATAAATACTGATCACTTCCTCACCCTCAATACAAGGAGAACAAAACTGCCTGCAAGTACAGTAAGGCCTCTCCTGAAGCTTGTAGTTCAGAGAAAGATCCCCTTTGTTTCAATAATCTCTTGCTGAATTAAGCCCTTTGGGTCAAGGTGTCAAAAAGAGGAGGAAGTGCCTTCTCCAACAGGAATGCTAACAAATACAACCCCTATTATGAATCAATACTCAGTTTCTTTTCAAAACTGATGACTAAGTGGGGCACACCACATTTTCTTGGAAAGGATTCACATGAAAACTAGATTTTGGCTTGGCTTCTGTTACTGCCATTTTTGTAAGAAACGTTAAGGGGCGGGACTTCAGCTCAACCCTCACCACAGCCATTAACCTCATTTGTGACAAATGTTAACCAGTCTTAAAAAAGCAAGCTAATCTAAACCATACACACAACCTGTGACCTGAACATTTGGAACGGAAAAGCTGTGGAAAAGTCACAGGGATGCAACCACTGCCTGCTGCTACAAACCATGTGGTAACCAGAAGGTTATGGGCCATGAGTGTAAACCTGACTGACAGGTTAAATTGATGTATGGAAGAGTCCCTTAAATTTCATTAAAATTAAGTCTTGTCACATTTTTTAAGGTCTTGGTAAAAATGTATTCAAAATGTGAAACAATCTGTAGACCAAGCTCTGCAATTGCTTTAAAAGCCAATGAAAATTCATCATCTCCCTGACACTGAAATTCCAACTACTTCTCATTGGCAATCATCATTCAAAGCACAGAGATGAAGCATCTTGCCAGCTTCTGTGGTCTTTAAGTTTAATGACTATTTGGCCTTAATTTTATTGTAAACATATGATATTTCATGTAAGTCAGTAAAGTTCTGTAAGAGACTCCCCACCATGAGACAGGCTGTGGGCAGAGTCTGGTGTCCGACAACATGGCTGCATCCTACACAAGATTTTCTAATGAAAAACTCACTTGTGGATGCATTAACATGTTTCAAAAAAATAAACTAGCAATTACCATCACACATTACCACTTCTATACAATTACCACAGTAATTAACAGCAATAAACATTAAATCTTGAAAATACTTCTTTCAGATCATTATCAGAGTCTTTCGTTTTTCCTTTAAATAAATAAATAAAGATATTTTCCCCTAACGCCACAGCTCTTTAACACATAAAGATTTAGCTAAAGAGAAAGCAGACATCCTCCCACCCAAGACATATGGGAAAACAAAGCTATTTGCATATATCCCCACAGGTCTCCTTTTGCTTGCCAATTTCCAGTCTTTAAACCATTATTAAGGGAAAAAACATTCTGCTGCTTATTTTGGTTAGTGTGTTCTGCTAAAGAGAATACTCAACTCAATATTTTTTAATCTTTTTTTCCAGTTAGATTAGTAACACAAATAAGAACATTCAGGAGCATGTTGATCTAAACATCTCCAAAATCACTCTCACTCACATGCAAAAACCATAGGTATTCTTACCTCCTCATTTTCTAATCAATCCATGATAAAAAACATGTGTCTACAGATTTCTGCTGAAGCAATACTTGAAAAGCAACAGTGAGCACAACTAGGAGAAAATTCAGCAAAGCTTTTTGTTTTCTAGACAATCATTTGGGGATTCTGAATGGTTGTTTAACACTAACTTTCATCATTATTAAAAACCAAATATCTAATTAGCTATTGTTTTATTAGACAGCAAGGGTAATCCTTCTTCATATATTAATATTAAAAACCTGGTATGAAAATGCAATTCTCTCCTGTAAAGGGTCAGAGCTCCTCAAATACTCCCCCCTGCCTGAGGTGATTATTATTTCTGTAAGGATGTCCCTTCCCCTCAGGTGGTATTGCCAGCCCCTCTGCAGCAGAAGGATCTCAAATTTGTTTGGTTTTATTATAAAGTGATTAATAAATTTCATGAAGTCTCAAGCAAAGGAAAAGTCCATCTGCAGAGGAATTTAAAAATATGACAAGAGAAAGTTAAATCTTGCATTAACCATGATTAAATTCAAATATATTTAGTAGATCCTAAACCATCACAATAACTACTGTAGACTCAGGTTTTTAGAACTTTTGTAGAGATGGTTTACTCCATTCCAATCCATGACACAATATAAGAATAACAACAATTCTTCCTGACATCAGCTGAGGAAGATGAAACACAGAAGGTTAATTAGCACACAAAAGGGATTAAACACTGAAACATTGGGAACAAACCCCTTCCTGAGCAGCAGCACTCACTAGTCCTGTGACTTTGTGTCTGATTTTTGGAATACCTCATGTTCAACAACATCTGATTAAAGCTTTCAGTACCCTTGGATACTCTGCAAGACCCTTTTGTTCTGGAAAGCCCTGGCGTCAAACCTAAGCGAGCACCTGCTGCTGGGTTGATTCTTTGCTGTCTAAGAGTCTGCAATCAAGTTCACAGTTCAACCTTGTGCACAGGAGAACTTCAGAGCTCTCTATTGCCTTGATCACCTGTATTTCATAAACATATGGAATTCAGAAAAACATCTGGATTTCAAGAAGACTTTTCACTCATTTTTCAGGCTAGTGGCACATCAGCTCTTACATAATTTGAGAAAAAGTAATAAATTTTTCAAATTTTTTATTTAAACCAACTAAGTCCAGATTCTTTAACCTAAACAAGAAAATAGATCTCAGTCTTAAAAACAAAGTTCCTTCTCTTCTTCCCCCCAGAAGTGCAGCTTTTAGCTAATTTTTACCCTGGTGATTTTTTTTTAATGAAGTGCAGTGGCGTTGCTGAGTTAGTGAAATTAAGCCCCTCTGCCATCTTTACCATAGCTAAGCACAGAAAGGGAAACAGAAAAATCTCATTGCTAACTTTGTAGTTTGCTATCCTGCCACTTTACTAACTGGTTGGTTGTTTTTTAATTCAAGCACAGCACATTATAAACCATCAAACACCTTTCTGAGGCATCTGTCTGAAGAGACCATAAATGTCTTACTGTTCTCTGGCATAACCAAAAAAATATTCAGGACTTCTCTTACTCCTAATTAGTTATTTTTCTGTCTAAACCAGATCCAAAGGGAACTGGCTAAATAATAGCAATCTGAACAGGAAGAGGATGGTCTGAGATTCTCCCCAAAAGCACTTCCAACCCCTAGTGCCATCACTGCCATTACACCACTGTCACATCTCCCTGAAGCCAGTATGTGGTTACTGGGAGCTGCTGAACTTGCCAAACTCACTTGTCTCTGGGCTTGAAGGCTCTCCCTTCTACCATAATTTGGAATTTTCTTTCTTTCCAATGATTTAATTAGGATTTGAGGGAAAGAAAACTTAAATACACCTGTCATGAGTACTCAGTCAAACCCACTAATTGCCCAATAACCCAGCATTTTAAATGTTCCTCTTTGCTTGCCTCCCACCCTTCCCATTGCAAGGCTGCCCTTGTTATTCCCATTTTAGTACTCTAATATATTGTTTCACTTAATTACAGCTTGTCCAGACTTATATGGCTGCACAGGATGGGAGAGAATAAAAGATATACAGCACCACAAAGACTCCCACAGATACTTCTTTATACAGCAAAGCCACAGAATGTCACCAAATGCTCCTTGCTAAATAGGGAGAGCACACTTTGGGTGGTCCAAACTACTTTTTAATAATTTGATGCACTCGTATATGCTTCCATACATAAGGCAATCATTACAAAGCATCCTTAATGCAAAGCAACGGAGAAAATCTTCACTGAAAAGAAAAGCACACTGCTGTTCTACTGCACCACAAGGGCCTGGTGGGGTGTCCAGTTAGGTGTTGGTGCTCAGGCTGTGCTGACTCATGAATACAATGCCAGAATTTGACCTTTAATTATTCTTCCACAGCAGGAAGGATTATTATCCCTATTACAAAAATAAATGACAGTTCCTTCCTGTAAAGATTCTGTCATTTGAAGGAGAAAGGTGATTACAGAGAAATGTTGGTCCTAGTTAATGGATTATTCCTTTCTTAACAAAGTTCCCCCGACATTATTATATGGCTTTTGGGAGATGAGATATGTCTTAATTCCTGTTAATGGCAATGTCAAATATTCATGCAAGTGGGCCAAAGCAAAATGACTTTGAGAATTACTGAGGAACTGCATTAGGACAAGTGAGATCACTGGGTTATGGCCCATTATGCAAAGAAGGCTTTTGTATTCCAGGCACTGGATGTTTGCTTGGTTTTTTGGTATAAACATAACAATTCTTCTATTGCACAGTTTCTGTATTTGCCTGAGTCCCCATGCATGCTTTGCTAGAAGATACTTTGCTGTTGATGTAAGCAAACAATGGCCAGAAGCAGAGCAGAGGAAATCACTCTGACTTTGGAAATGAAATTCAAGCCAGCCATAACACACATCAGCACTAAATCACTATCCTGAGCTCCCTTCCTCATCTGCTATGCAACAGTTGAAGATTTATCCACCCTTGGATAAATCTTCAACTGTTTGATTGGTTTGATTCTTGCTGATGGATGAAGTAGGGTGCTGGGAAGGCCATGGAGCAGGTGACCTTGAGTGACATCATGCAGTGCTAATTACAGGATTATACAGCTGGTGAAGAGTCTGGAGCCAAGTGCCATAGGAGCACCTCATGGAGCTGTGAGTGTCTAGCCTGGAGAAAAGCAGTCTCACAGGAGACCTCTCCTCTCCCTGCAAATACCTGAAAGGAGGTTGCCACCAGGTGGGGGTCCCTCTCTTCTACCATGTAACAAGGGAGAGGTCAATGAGAAATGGCCTCAAGTTGCACAAGGGGAGGTTTAGATTGGATATCAGGAAAAACCTCTTCACTGAAAGGATCACCAAGCCCAGAACAGGATGCCCAGGGAAGCAGTGCAGTTGGTGGAGTCACCATCCCTGAAGGCATTTAAAAGACCTGTAGACATGGCACTTAGGGACATGGTTGATATTTGGACTTTATGATCTTAAAGGTCTTTTTCCAACCTAAATGATTCAATGAAGTGGGGACTGCCAATAGTTCCTGAACCCATAAGACATTCCAAATTGATGAACTCAACTACTGTCTCCAAATAGTGTGACAGTAGCTGTTGCCATTTAGTGCTCTCCCATAACAGGGAAAAATCAATTAAATTATTGCAAGGGATGTCCCAGCTCAATTTTTGTCTCTTTCTTGAAGCCCTCTATAATTCTCCCATATGGCTTTGTAAGAAACAGTCTATTTGAGTCTTGGTTACTAAACCAAGAGAACACTAAAACAAAATATCCAGTATTTAAAAAGTATCTCTGTAGGACTCAATGTTCCCCAGTAGTGAGACTAATCCTATTTATTCAATTTGTACACAAAAAAGAAGGCATTATTTCCACTTAAACAAATGCTATTATAAGATGATGAATATTAAATCACTCTCCAATAGAATTCAGGCATTCAGATTACATTGGTAATGGGCTCTGACTCTGAAAAATCCAAACTTGGAAACATTTTTTCCTCTGCTTTTTATTTAATTTTTACAGTCTAATGATGCATTTTCTCCTCAAATGATTGAAATTACTCTTAAAATAACTCCCAGAGCACCAGATTCAAACATTAAATACGTGAGAAAGTAAATGCAGAAGGTATAAAAGGCCTACATAGCTCAATCCAATGAAGAGCAAAACTCTGCCCCCTTTGCACATGCCTGGCTGGGAGGTGCAATTTGTGCAGCAGTGCACAGCTAGCTAGACATCGAAAACAGTTTGGACAGGGTGCTGAAGAAAGCCAGAAAACCCACACAAAGCTTCAGCCATAAGAAAAATAAATAAATAAACCACAGAAATGTGAGAAGGAGAAGGAATGGGATTTCTGTCTCAATAAGGAAAACAGAAAGAAGTGTTAGGAAGCCACATCAACTCTTAACTGGGTAAAACAAACCAGAAACAGTCTCCAAACAGGGAAGAACACAAAGAAGTTCTGCCCATAGTGGCATCAGAAGGATTCCTGGGGGACTGGGCAAAGGCACAAAAGGAGCAGAGCAAATGTGTCCTTGATTCTGCATATGAATGGACTCATGCACACATTTACACACAAGTGTATACATATGCATGTATACAAACAGACACACTCCTTTACTATTTTTCTTAAAATTCACACATAAATATCTCTCTATATATATTTCTGTATCTAAATCTACCCATACATATGTGTGTGTTTGCATGTATATGGATCCACACAGATGAATCCTCTCCCCTACTGTTGTCATGAAAGCCAGTGGGGATTGGGAACTTATTCAAAGCTCATTGCAAATTGAGATATCTGAATATATTTTCTCAGAATGATGTCACTGCCTGAACCCCTGCATACATCCTCCAGGACAAACTTGTACCTTTCTGTTCAATGTCCAGCTATGCTTTCATCCAACAACTTCCAAGTGCATGTGTAAGCATTCAGTCCCTAACAAATCTGAATTGAAGAGATCCCTTTCTGGAATGGGGTCCTCAGATTCCCCGCTCAAGTACACCAAATCATCTTTGCATTTCTCCTTGTCTTTTTCACACACCTGAACAAACTGTTGAGCTTCACGCCATCAGTCCAACTCAAGAGATTCTATCTACCTTCACTCAAGGAAACAAAGTCAAGAACTTAGGCCTTCCACAGATGACATCTACATTTCTCAAAGACTTCTCTGTCCAAAATGAATTAATTTGCACCCTCTGGTTCCAGGCTGCTGAAGTTGCCCTTTCTCTAGTTAGTGTGTGCTGTATTATTCTGTTTCAGAATATAAAGGGAGGAAAACAGAATCACCAATAGCCCCAGTTTCTACAAAGTTGAGCCTGAAGACTGGTCACTAAAATGAAATTAGTTTAAAAAGAGACATTAAAGAATGACCAACGAGAGCTTTCAGAACTGGATTAATAATCACTTTTGACCAGATGACTGAGCTGAAAAACTGGTTGAAAACTGCTTCTAATAACACCTTTTATTTCCCTTTCTCATGAGCATCCACCCAGACAGAGATTTCTCAAGTCTTTTAAGATTAAGTGATTTTAAAAATATCTATTTTGAATACAAAGTGCAAACCTTCTGTTCTGAAAGTGTTGGTCCTGGGGGTTTTGAATTTTTTAAAAGAACTTGCATCATCTCTTTGCAAAACATTTTTTCAAACTATTTCAAAGCTCAGAATTATTTCTTGAACTTGCCTTGAATTTTTCAGTGACATAAGATGCCTGAAACTGCCCAAACTCTTGGTCCAGAGATCTCTGACTCGTTTTTGCTACCACTGAAGTTTACAGGAAAGCTGTGATAGGACACATTGAGAATAAAGGCTGTACCATAACTTCAAGATCATTTGTATATCACATCAGGCATTGTCCTGGAAGCATTTAATATGTTTTATGGGAAACAACCACTGCCCATGCTCCCATACCCTGCCAGGAATTATGGGGATTAGAGAGGGGGAAATCTCACTGCTGCTATTAGCACACACACTCCATACCTTAAAAATCAAAGTACTAAAAGTAATGTATAAGTAATAATTGGAAGTGAAATTGACTTTCTTTAATTACATTTGGTGTTATATACTGTGATGCATTACTAAATAAAAAGAAATATCATGACAAATGACAAAAATCCATGCTTAATTTAAGCAGACCAATTACTTTAAGTGCTGCCACAGTCAGAAAAGTGATTCAAGGATAACACAATTCCATTTCTTCAATAGCTTCCAGATCAAATTCAATGTAAAAGTCAAAAGGTCATTTTTTTTTTTCTCTACCCCATGGTATTACAAACTCCCTGTTGGACCTGGAGAACTTGGCTGAATTCTTTCTTTCTTGGCATTCTCTGCAGTTGCAATGATGATCATACATTAAAAGACAAAAAATTTTTACAGGAAAGTCTTCATTTTTTTCCAGGTAGATTTTATACAAGTCTGGAAACTAGACATCCAGTGTGCAGTTATGCCTGAATAAGTAGGTACTGCAGAAATTGTGTAGAATAAATACTCAGGCAATTCTGTTCCTTGCTGGGTGAAAAGGTGCTTAGCCCCAGTCCATCCCTCCCCTTTATTACCTCATACAGCAGCATCAATGCAGAGGTGGCTGAGGATTCCCTCCCTAAGTGATTGCTGTTGCAGACTGTTGAGCATAAAGAAGTTACATTTCTCTGCAGCTGGCTGCCTAAAGTCCATATATCTTACTGTTTAAACAGCAATCTCAATTCAAGCTTCTCCACAACAGTTCCAGCTGGGAGGCACCAACCAGTTGGAAGAAAACCAGGTATTTTTAATAAGACAGGCAAACTCTTATCAGCACAGCTCATGCAGGACAAGTCAGACACTTCCTGGCAGTGTCAGATTTGCTGAAGAGGCACCTACCAACACAGGCACAGGTGGCTCAGCACCTCAGGTGTCACATTGCTTGTGTTTATGTTAAGCAAGGCATGCTCACTGGAAATATGGCAGCCCCAGTGATGCAGAAGTGGTTGTCTGGCAGCTGAAATCATGACACAGAAAACAGTAGATAAGTTATAAACAAACAAGGATAAAAGAAAACTTAAAGCAGGTAAGGTGAAAGTAGCTCATATGCAAATGCTCTGTATGCTTCTTTTTTGTTGTGACAGTCAATGTTTCACATCACAAGGGATTTGCAGTGCTCCACGTGGCCTGTGCAAATGCATGCATTTCTCAATTTTCATTACATTCCTCTGCAAATTAAATATATGCAAGGGTAGCAGCCTGCACAAAGAATCTTGACAAAAGACAGACCATTCCAGGACCAATGTATCTTGGTGTAAAACTATTAATAGCACAATTCCTGTAATTTACAATCATGGCTGAGGCCCTTGACAGGCAGGACTCAGAAATGAAATTGCCACATAATCGCTGTGGGAAACTCAGCTTCCCACAAAACCCATCACACCAAAAATTAAGTTCCTTCCACATAGCAAGATTGATCAAGTAGCACTCACAGTTAATGCAGCATCAATGAAAAAGAACAGACCTCTAATCTTGAGGAAAAAATTTAGAACTCAGTAAGCTGTGGCCTTGGGGTTTTTCTCCTGTAGGAACCAAGCTTCATAGCTTGGTTTGGGAGGTCAAATGATCTTCAAAAGTTTCTTCTGTAAGACTTTTATACAACACTTTTCTTCAGCAAACAACACTCACTTATTGACACCAAAACTTAAGAATAAACTATTACAGCTACTTTTCCCAGGTCTAATACCATTTTCATTGACAAAGTGGATTCATAAAGTGCCCCTATTTTATCTTACATTCTGTAATACAGATATGCAGACATGTATGAAGGAAAGCAGAGACCTCATCTAACTATAGAGATAAGAAGTGTTTTTCAGTAGTAAGGTTAATCTAGTGAAAACATAGCTATTACTCACATTTCTCTTCAGAAATATGATTTAATATGCCTCATTGTTTTCATTTCACATCCAGCCTCCAAAACCCTTCTCAAATTCATTCTCTCACCACACATCTGTTTATTTGCTCACCCTAGAAGCACAGTTTCAACTGTTTATTTCCCAACCTCATCTTCTGGTGGGTGGCACCCACTGCTTTTAACTGATAGTCATTTTACAGCTTGCTAAGATTCTTTATGAAACTTGCCCCACTACCAATTTTTCTGTCAGTAAAGTTTGATTACTGATACTTCTACATCCAGAAGGTCAGCAAAATAAAATATTAAACTTCCCAGCGGGCCTGTGCACATTGTTGCAATATATGAGGAGGCAAAAAAGATGCTCTTGTAGAGGAAAACATAATTCAAAACACATCAGCACAACTGAACCTCCTCAGGATGACACAACAGATCAGAATTCTGTTGCAAATTCTTTTACAGCTGGGTGGACCAGGTTCCACAGAGCACCATCTGAGAGTCATTGGCAAACTCAGGGGCAGCTGGCTTTTTTCACCAAAAAATGAATGTCAGTCTCAGCAACAGCAGCCTCCCAGTGTGAACAATGGGGAGCAGGTTTCTCTGCATCTTCTGAAACCATGCACAAGCCATAAATGAGAGAAGTGGAAAAACAAGGGCTAAATCATGAAGATAAAATACCAGCATTAGCTTTTATCTTTTCTGGTATAAATACAGGGGAACTGAATGGACAATTATCAACCAATCTTTCCCTTGTTGGTGCAGCTCAGTAGGAATCTCTCAATTTCTTGTTGTAGACTTTAAAGCATTTTACTGTAAAGAACTATATCCTTTCACTGAAGTTGTGCATACATTTTTATCCATCATTTCAGTGTGAAAAAAGGCATATTTCATTGTAACCACAAGAACACTAGGGGCTTGTAAGGCTTTTCAGAAACTACTCTGTGTTTCTAACAACCAAGTCCATTACTTTTCCACAGAAATTATAATTCCAAATGTATGTCAAAGAAGGGACAAGTAATAACTTTAATCAATAATTTTCATCTTCAACAGTGTGGGATGTTTTTTAAATTGTGCAATGCTATTTAGTCTCCAGGAAACCTGACAATTTCCACAAGGAGGACACCAAGGGCCTTTAGAGACCAGCAAATGAACAAATTAAAACACTAATAAAAGGAACGGTACAACTTTCAGAGACCAGGTAGAGAAGGACCACTTATTATAGAAAACCACCAAAGCCCAGTGCTGGAAGTTCTCTGTAGTCACAAATATGTCACCTCCCTCATCATGGCCTGCAGGGGACTCCTGCCCATTGGGCAGGGAGGTGCTGCTGGAGAAGCAGGAGCAGGGCTCTGTGGAAGCTCAGAGCCGAGGAAAGGGCCATGCCCCTGGAGCCAGGCATGCAATACCCTGGGAGGTGGATTGGTTATTCATCCTCTGTTCACCAATCCACGCCCAGATCTGGCAAGGTTCACCCAGCTTCTTTATGGAAAGCCCTCCCACCAAATTCTTACAAATAAAATTATTCTACTGGAATCAGCCTAAGATGGATGTCACACCCATGAGGAGAAGGAGAGGAAAGAGCAGCTGCAATGCACACCACACTCCCCACAGGAGAAGAATGCCTGTGGCAATCTTCCATAACCTTAATGTCTTACTGATACAGCCTGTGCCAAATAGAAAAGATCAATTTGATCATAACTGAAATTAGAGGTACGTGAATTAAGGGTTTCAGGGTTTGCTACTGAGATGTTAAGCTTTTGCAAGAAAAAAAAGAAGAAAAAGACAAAGAAACACAGATGCATCACTGGAATAAGGGATACCATAGTTCAGTAAGCAGATAGGCTAGTAGCAAAAATAGCAGCTTGCACATCGAGTATCTGGGGTGTTTCTAAGACATCCTAAGAAGATTATTTCTTCCCCCTTCATTCTTGAAATAACTGTTAGAATAATTTGAACTCTTTAAACTCAATCCTCTGCTAAAGAGCAACATTCTCATCACTACCACAAGGCCACCAAAAGAACACCTACCACATACCTTGCGACTTCTGCTTTCAAAGCATTCACTGTTCAAGCATTACAGAGGACAGTAATTACAGGACAGTTCATTTGCTGGGTTACTAGATTTTTTGAGCCTACAGATTATCTCTACAAGCATCATGGAAGTCTTCTCATGCTTAAAACAATTCTATGTCATTAAAAAGATGCTAAAGTCTCATTTGATTTCCTACTTAAACCCATCCTCATCATCCTCAATGTTCCTGTTAAAGGACCAGCAAATAACTATGTAGCAACTGAAAAGAGAAATCTGCACCCAAAACTCAGGATTAACCAAAACTAGCACCCAAAACTAAGTAACCAAACTTCAAAACCAAAGATGATATTTCTCTCTCACTTGCTACTGAAAATAGTAGGGAGATAGTATATAGGGAGAATGCAAATTAAGATTTATTTTGCAATGGTGGAAGATGTATAAAATCTAAACTATATATGCATAGACATACATAAGATTGTTTTTTCCTTCTGTGATTTAACCTTAAGTTTGCTTTTTTTATATTCTGTTCATGGTAAATCACCACATCAAAAGTTTTGCATCACATTTTAAAGCAAAACTGTTAGCAGGGTTTTAAAAAATACCATAGAAAATTTATTTTCCCCACTACAGATCCTGTATCCTAAGACAGGAGTGCTGAATATACCATGAGTTAAGTATTTGGAACAGTGCTCATATCAGTTGAGCAGGGGTGGGGGAGATATAAAAAAAAAATGTATACACAGTTCCCTTTCCCTCTGAGAGCCTGGCACAATGAGAGATTTGGGGTTTTATTATTCTTTATGGCTATCATAAGGTACCAAGGCAAAGACTCCTTTTCCTCAAGTTTCAGCTCAAAGGAAGAATTTTACTGAGGGAAATGCATGAGATTTAGAGAAAATGCTAACTCTACTTTTCAGCTTAATGCCAGGAATATCACTGTGAAATTTAGTCCAGACACAGAATAGTGTGTGGAAGCATGTAGAAAAAGTAATAGTTACTGTGAAAATTTATTTGTAAAGAGAACGATACTCAGCTTTGATAGAAAGCATTTTCTGGAACAAGTAGAGACCATGCTGAACTTCCTTGCACATCTATGTGACCCCTGCTGATCAATGTCAACACTTGATTAATATTTCACTGAAAAAGTGTGAGAAGATTCAAACTTTGTCTGTCTGGGTAGGTGTTGCTAAGCAACTTTGCTCCTTCTCTGGGAACTAGTCTTCACAGCAACCTTTCCTTCAAGACAAAGACCTGCATCCACTCGAAACACTTTGTCAGTGAAAAACCCAGCACGCCACATTCCACCCTTCCCTTTCCATTCGCTCCCCACCTCCCAGCCGAGAAGAACCCAACGTGCCGGTGCCTGAAGCGCTGCCCTGCCCTTACCGTAGTCGCTGTCGTAGAAGACGATGAACTTCTGCCAGCGCAGCTCGGTGACCAGCTTGAGCATGACGTCGTTGAGGCGCACGGGCGGGCGCGCGGCCAGCGTGTACTCCTCGTCCTCCAGGCTGGGGTTGAGCTGGCAGGCCGTGCGCGGGGAGCCGCCCGTGCTGCGCTGCACAAACAGGTGCGGGATGTGCATGGCGTCCGTCAGCGACTGCAGCGCGTTGGCCGACGCGCAGCCCGTCGATGTCACCAGCGCCAGGATCCCCAGGGTCATCAGGTCACAGGCTGGAGAAGACAAGATGTAGAGCAGGGTTTGAGCGAGCTCAGCAATTCCTTCGGCTGACCTCGATGCCAAGAAGGGAACGAGGAAGGTTTTGCCCTTGCCATCAACACAGAGCTGAAATTATTTCTATCGCGCTATCAGCTGAAGCCTTTCAGAGTTAGGTCCTGTACCTTCAGAGTAGCAGAGAGTATCTGCAATCTGTCTTGGTATGCCAAAGTTGAGGACAGATAACGTAACTACTGTCAGTTCCTGAGACACGACTGATGTGGATGGAGATTATGGCCCTTGCTTCAGGTCAGTCCTGGTGCACACAGGAACTGAATTGCCATTTTTTAAAACTCACTTCACTGCTTTAACCCCTTAATCCTTGTTGGATACACTGGATGAAGATTTTGGACAATAAATTTCCATTCCAAGGACTTGCCTCATACAGCAGAGCTTTGAGGGAATATTTAAATTGATAAAAAACATTCACTGTTTGTCTCAGAGCACTGAAAAAACAAAGGCATTCTTTAGAACCAAGACAACCCATGAATCACTAAACAATTATTAGCAACACTGTAGCTGTCCTTAAAAAGATCTGGAAAATCACGTATCATTTAAAAACACAGCATATACACTTGACCCCATCTGTTTTTGAGAATCAACCATTATTCTCATGCTGAGTTTGAAACACAGACCGTGGAGAGGCCTGGTCCGTCTGCTCTGCTGCTCAGGGCACCCCACATGTCGTGTTCTTGCTGGACTTCTCCGGATCAGGCAACCTGATATTCAGTTGCAGTTAGAAAACATTTCCAGCCAGGGCCCTCAGCAGCTATTCAGTCAATAGCAGTGAGAAGGCTGTGTAAGAGTGTAAGGCAGCCAGGAATGCTGGTTTTTACTAACTCCAGTGAATAAATGGAAGCAAGTTGGCCCTGGGAGCTCAGCGCAGGAGACCCTCATAGGTTAGGCTAGCACTAGGCCTGAGGGTGCCCCAGGGGCACTAGGAACTGCCTGCTCCACCTTTGAAGAGGGCTGGGGGCAAGCTCAGGGGGGGTTCAGCAGCTGTTTCAGACCCCAGAAAGCACAAGCACAGCCTGCCCACAGGAAACCCTTCTCTGCTCCCCCTGCACAGCCAAGCTGGACAGGAGGAGACTGGAAATACTCCACAGCCCTGGGCAGTCTGCAGGAGCTCCTTACCAATGTGTGAACAAAGAGCCTCTGGGGGGCAATTCAGAGCCCTCTGAGACACCCAGAGAGCTGAGCCAGCAAACCCAGCTTCCAGCTGGAGAAGGGAGGCTGCCCATGCTGGCGCTTCCCCCTGCAAGGAGACTGCACAGGCTGTGGGACTGCAGCCACACAGCCACTGGTGACCTGCAGCCACACAGCCACTGGTGACCTGCAGCCTCATCTCCAGTGGAAAGGCAGAAAAAAGAACACAATCTATTAAAAGCATTTATTTATCCTCCTCCAAACACCTATATCTCCACTTTCAGAGGCCAGAAAGTCAAAGGAAGTAGATTATGAATAATTAATAGTTAAGTATTAATGAATATTAATTACCTCAAGTCTCCATAATTAAATACACTACTGTTTCTCACACAACCAATGAAGCACTCCACCAAAAATCTTCTTAGACCAGACAGAAAATAGATATATTTCACTTTGATATGGGATAACAGAAAGAAAATGTTTGATCTTCTCTGTGCACAGAATGTTCAACATGTATCCTGATGCAACAAAGATGAAGAGCTTTTAAAATTATTTCCTTGATGGTCTTTACAATAAACATATGTCAGCTGCATTATCTAAATTTACTCTGTGTTGATTATAGCTATATGAAATTGTTCTTTGTTTTTCCTGAGAGCTGACCTGATTTAACAGCAGGGAGGCATTATATTTGCCAAATGGGAGACCCAGGTTCGGGAACAGATTTGATTTCCCAGGCTTCTTGCCAGAGAAAACCGAACATGTCATACAGGTAATTTATTTAGCCACAGTAGGGGAGGGAACAGAGAAGTGAGAACAGAGGGAGAGAACAGCAGAGCTGAGCCATAAACCCCTGCAGAGATCACCAGTCAGCAAGCTTTGCTGTCACCAAGGGTGAGAGCAGCAAGCCACACGGGGCTGTAGCAGGAACAATTTACTTGCAAACCAGACAGAAGGAGACAAAAAACAAAGCCCTTTCTGATGGGAGGCTGCATTGGAGAGTCACTTATTTGTAAAATTCAGAGCTGATCACCAGTTTTGCAACAAGAAATACCTTCACTCAGTGGCTGACACTAACCAAAAGCTGCTGCTTATTACAGCAGAAATACCAGAGAGGCTACAGATCACAGCAAATGGGCCCCCTTATCTCCCAGCACAGCCCACCAAACACAGCTGAAATAGCTCAGCAAAGACCATTTCAGCTGAGGCATTTTCCCAGTGTTTTGTAGCTTGTGTACACGGGTGAGATTGAAGAATTAGTCAATATGCTTCCACATTCTGATATTTTTGTCAATTGATTATGTTCTGCCTGAAAGCATATGCTACTTAGTACGTGTGTGCTCCTCTTGCCTTTGTTTTGAGATAGCAGGCAATAAAAACTGGAATGACTAAAGAAGAAAAAAAAAAATTTTCATGTTTTCTGAATTGCTTTCTTTAGTCAAATTACAGAATGTGAAACAGAACATGTCATTCCTAATAGAAGACTTTCCTTATACAAAAATACAATGGATTCCAAGAAGTTCAACCTCTCCACAATTATTGCACTGAAGGGTGAGAATAAGCTTTGAGGACATAAAGAAGGAAAGTATTACATTTTACATGAGTAACACAATGGGGAACAACAACATAACAGACTCCATTAAAAAACTCATTAGATCTTAAGGCATCTCAAAATTCCTTAGCAAGGGAACATTCAAGGATTACACAATCTTGGGAGAAAACTCTGGTGAACCACTACTTTTGTTTTAGTATTTCCCCCACATTCCTACAATTTCTTGCACAGAAAAGTGATGCAATTTTCTGTTTAACTTCACAATAGCTATGGATTTGCAGCAACAAACAAATATTCTTGACTCTGTGACTGAGTAAATGGCTAATTCTGTCTACCAGCTGCAGCTTCATAAGCATTCAAAAGAACCTGCAATTTTTTCATAAAAATTTCATAACCCTGATCTTGACATTCTTACAAGCTGAATACATTTTATTTGAAATGCTTTGGTCCATATCAAACTACCAACATAAGGGAAAGGGGAATCAAAACACCTTGAGAACTTCAGTGATCTTCAACTACTAGAGTTATGGTAATATACGTTTAATAGTCTCCTAACTAAAATGCCCCCAGTATTTATTTATGTTGCAGATATCTTTACTTAGATAGGTTTTAAGAAATAAGGCCTTTAAAGTATTTGTTCCACAGATGAAAAGACAGAAATGTTCTGGTAATTCTGCCCCAGATTTGACTGTTACTTAAACAGATACAGATATTAGTTTACTGTGCTGAGAATTACTTCATCACCATCAAACTTCATTTTAGGAAGACACCACATCATATAAACCATACAGTAAGAAATATGTAGTCTAACATGATGAAAACATGACCATCATCATACCTAAAGGATCTTCATTAATGTATTTGAGCCAATTAAATCATGTCATGGTGTTTGTTCAGTGTTGGTCTCCATCAACAGACCATCTCTCAAGCTTATTCTTGGATTGCATTGAAGTTTCCCAAACTATTGATTAATCTTGTTTGTCATTGTTTTGGTGAAGTATCTCTCCTAAACTATTCTTTTGAAATCTGTTTTCAGACTTCCTTTAACAGATCTGCTTGACACTTTACATCTTGAACTGTTATTTCCATCACAGTGTTTCACAAGACACTGCTTTCTTCTCCATCTATTGCCTCTAATTTTATTCTCACATCATAGCAATACATACAAAACTCTCTCATTTTGTGACCCACATCTCTAACTCCAGACCACAACTTTAACTCCATTAAGACCACACTTGAGCCTGAAAAGACGCTATTAATTTTCAGACTTTGCCTTCTCCACGTGACTTTTCTCATCAGTGGGACTCCTCGTGGTACATGAGACAATGCAAGACTTCTACTTTGCTGCAATCATCCTTCAGGTCTTGCATTCCTACCCCTGCTTCCTGTACTTCCCAATTCTGAAGACAGGTGCAGATGGCAAAATCCTGATTTGGCACCATCTTCATGATGATATTTGCATTAAGAGCTTTATCTCAGATCTCTGTAATTAAATCCCTCTCTCTCCAAACCACTGGGGATTAAAATACTCCAAGAGAAACTGTTATCTTGCTCCTGGCAATGTGACAACATGACCATCACTCGGTCTCCCTTTCAGTGACTTCCTATTATCTGAAAAGAGTAGAAACTTGATCCTTCATTTCCTCCATTATCAACAGAGCAGCTGCCAGTGTAATTTCAGCTCTAACAATATATCCACCTACTGGCATTCACACTGCCTCTTCAAACTTCCATGTCTTTCTGTCTCTCACTTCTGGGCATTACCATCCTGCCCACTCTGGACACCCTCTCATATTAAATAAATCCTCTTCAAGTCTTTAGTTGAATATTTTTCTTTCTTTTTCATTTTGACTAACCCTTAGGAACTCTTTACTGCACTGCAAATGAGGAATCATCCACATCACAAATAACTTGCATTAAAAAAAACACTGAAAATGGAGAGGCTGCTGCCTTTCTGCTTGGAAAGGTTTTCAAAGGAAGGAAGATAACTTCAGACATGCTGTATTACTCTGCAATGAAGTGATTAACTAAGTTGGCACTTAAGTGTGTGTGATTAGGTTTGAAAGCCACCTTCCTGCTGAGACAAGGGACTTGATGCTTGCCTCAGTACTACTGCCTCAGTCAATCTGACAGAAAACTAATTTTTCACATTATTCATCTTTGAAGTCTGAAGAATACAGCAGATTTTGGGGAAAACCCTCGGTTTTGGGAACCTAAATCCTAATATTCCATGAGATTATCAAGGCCTGTAGTATCTGCTGAAAATGCATAATTAGCAGATCCCAACTGAACTAGCAAGCAGATGCAGAACGTCATGTGCTATATACAAATGAACTACTGCATTATTTATGGGTATAAAATTTAATTAGCATTTTGGTTCATTAGCCAATTTCAAGATAAACACAGATACACAAAATTTTGGGGTAAAACACTAGAACAACCAAGAGTTAGGAGATAAAAATGTATCAGTTTGAAAAATTGTCTTAGATCAAGATGTAGGGTCTGTGGGAAACACACCCACAGAGATATTCTCAAATTAAATGGAAAAAGTCCTTCTGGGAGGTTTGTTGGAGTACTGAAATGAGATCAACTGCATCCACCAAGCAATATTTCAAACTCAAAAGGATAAGGATACAATTCTTCCATGTAAAGCCAAAATAACACAAACCACAGAAGGGTTTTACACATATCTAAGGAAAACCTGACTGTTTCTGCTCTAGTAGATGATAAAGTTCCATGAAGTTAGGGCTCAGGCCCACAGTTAATTCAGCCACCCAGAAAAATGGCAAAAGACTATCAGCTATCTACATTTTATTCCTCTTTAGGCCTCAAAAGGCCTTTAAAATTTATTGGGTTTGTGCAAAACCAGCTGATCAGGCAGAAAAAAGTATAGAATAATCTCATCTATATCACTGAGACTGCTTCTATTAAAAATATTGATTTATACAAAGATTCACTCCTATTATTGTTATATTAAAAATAACATTCAAATTAGTTATCTAAGCACTCACTGAACCTCATGCTTCACTAAATGGGGTTTTCTGAAGAGTAATTTATTCTTGCTTCACATTTTAGGATGTTTCTTACTCTTCAGCTTCTTTCCTTAACTGAGAAAAGCAATTCATAATGAATTTGCATAATTTGCACTTAAAGACACACTATGTAGTTGTTCTCCCTTTGGATCCTCAGCAATAAACTTATTTTTCTTTGTTTCATTTCTGTAGGCTTTTACTTACCTTTATGTGCTGTACTTACACTATGGTTCTACAAATAACAAAAACTTTATTATTTTTATTAGGAAATCTACACAAAGCTATAGTTACTTGTCACATAATGACTGATAATATAGAGAAAAGATAACAAAGGTAGACAGCAAAAACCATTTATGTAGCACTTTTATTGCTGTACCACCTTGTATGTAGTGAAGATGGAAATTTTCTACTCCATTATGAAAACAAAATGCATCTTAGAACTAGAACGAAAATCCACAATTTCTCCTCTGTGGTTTGATTAAAAAAAGTAAAATCAAGAGAACCAAAACCCCAAAGTACCTCAACTTGGACGTGTCCATTTTTAGGATAAAATGTTGGAGGACAATAAATATTCCCTCCTTCCTCTTCTCTGTCTGAGAAAGGGCAGGACAGGTGTACCAGTGCATTCATACATCAGTGTGTGCACATAAGAATTCAAATAAACACTATGTCAGAATTCCTCTGACAAAGCAGCATCTGAAGAATATCTCAAAAGCAATGAAACCATGAAGATTTTTAAATGTTTACCCAAAAAATTGGGAAAATTGCTTCTAAAGGTCATCCCCCAATTTTTGGGCAGTCTTTGTACTGTGTTCCCATTATTCAAGGAGGAGGAATAAGGGAATAAGGTGCTGGGGTCAGCAGCTGGCTCCATCCCTCTGGGTTCAGGGCACTAACAGGGGCCTTGTCACTGCTCAGTGACATCAACTGCTCCAGAGAAGGGTTTTTACATCTTCAGCTTCCTTCCAACTCTGTGTTTTACAACCTGATGTCTTGGGGGCCAATTCTCAGCATGTATAAACTCTCAGAGCTCCCCTGGCACTACCAGAAGTGTCCTTTACATCTAAATAATTGCCACCGTGCCTTGTTTGCTTCATGACTCCCTTGGCTCAGCATTTTCAGTGCTCTCTCATTGCTGGCTAGCACACACAGACAGCTTTTGGTACAAAGGCAGCAAAACGCTGCCATTTCATAGGACCTATGATAAACACCAAAACCAAAATCCCTTCCCTAGCATTCACATTAACTGCAACAACTGGAGGTGTAAAGAACTATCACTGGCAAGACAAACCAAAAAGCCATTTCTGTGCAGGACAACATTCTTTGTGTCAACACTAACCCACGAAAGTAATAATTGAAAAATTAACCAGGAGCACGAAGAGGAGCAGTCTAGGCCACTCTTCTGTTTGCACTTGTGCAGACAAAGAAATTATTCCAAAATTATAATATACAACAGAGAATAAAAACAATGATCAAAACTAAAGTTTTGGCTTTCATTTAATTTATGGGAGTGTATTAATAACTCCCCTCGCTCTTTGATGGCCAAAATAAAACACCAAGCACAAGTAACACTGTTCTAGTGACAACACAGTTTCATTTCTGTACAACTGAGTGATGCCATCAAGTGGTCAACAAATACACCACTTGTTTTCCAAGTAAGGTTTTTGGGTAAATCTTCATTGAACATGCTGTATTTTGAAGCTTCTGTCATGAAATCAGCAAAAAGCAGACTCCACTGATAAAAGTGCATCAATTGAGAGCACTAGTGACAGGTAAGAGATGCCCTTGTTTTTCCAAAAGACAGCTCTGACACTGCTCTCTAGCTCCTCCTAAGAATGTAAGAGTCTCTAAGAGCACAAACAGCCTTCTGCTTTAGAACTGAATTTTGCTATTTGTTTTGCAGTTGGGTGGATCTAGAAGACCACAGCAGGAAAGACTGCATAACGTAGGCATTAAAAGTATTTATTTTTAAAAAAAAAACAATTTAGCATTGTGAGTGGTTAAGGATGTACAACATCCCAGAATTTAAACTTTTTCTAGTTTTCTTAATTAATAATAAAAAGAGCCATAAGCAGCTAAAATGGAAATTCAATGGTACAAAAATTCTGCAGAATAACTGTGCTTGTTTTCTCAACAAAATGTAACTCCATTAGTGAAGACTTGCTCTTGGAATTGTAGTTTGGCATGATTAAAAATGTGATTAAGCATTTCTGATAATTTTGAATAGTGCATGGTTCTACAGAATTACACATTAATCACAATGGCATCAGAAAACTATTTTAAGGCACTAGGTGGAACTGAATCAGCTTTGACTTTTTTTTTCTTTTTCCCCTTCAACACTAGTTCTGAGGTAGAATTAACTGCAAACCATCTCAATTATTCACAGAACATAACTGCTTTTCCGAATACTCCATATTTGATCTCTATTCTAAGTTCTTCAATAATTATGTTTTCTTTTGCCCTTCAACACAGAATGAGCTGCACTCTCTCACCCTCTGCTTTTTTCACCTGCCTTTCATGACAAATCAATGACACACAAGTATTTTTTACACCCTCATTAGCATTCTGCAGGGATGTCTGACTTTGTTGCCTCCTTTGGGACTATTTTACTTGCACACACTGAGTATTATTTCAATGACAGTGTGGCTCAGGCTCAGATGCAGCATACACCAAAGGAAAACATTCCTCTGCCATCTACAAATGCAGTCAAACACAGCAATTCCAGATAAACTGATAAAACCTCTCATTCTTTGGTACTGAGGAGCACATTTGGATCCAGAGCAGCACTGACAACCAGGGAACACATCAGCCCTCCCTGCCTATCTAAAGATATCCATGCACAAATAGAGAAACTTCCTTTGGGGAGAGGCTTAAACTCTTCCCCTTTGCATCCCACCATAAGCTGAAATCAGGAGGGATGAGCATCAGCCCCAAGCCTCCTCAACACTGCTTCTGCACTACCTACAAAAGATTCCTGTCATTCCCCCAGCACATTAGGAGCACGTGCACTCACTGCACACTCCCACTCACGTAGACATTTTAAGCAAACCAAAACACTGACGCATGATCTCCTTTCCAATCTAACATTGTGCTCACTAAAGTGCCTACTTGATAACAACAAAGTCAAATAACTCAAACATCTCTCCAAAGCAGCACTTTACATCCTCAGACTTTAGGAAGACTCTGGGACACACATAATGCTATTGGGGCTGCTGTGTCACCAGAAGCAGAATGATATAAGGCTCAAGGTAAGTTCACAAAGGATACACCCTTGTCTCATGTACTGACAGCAAGTTCCACACTCCAACAAGCAGCTCCAGAAATGCACAGCCCTAAAACTCATCCTTATGGTCCCATCTATGATCTTCCCCCTCCCACAGCTGTTACTTCTACTAGCAAAGGGGACAGCAATATTACATAAGGCAGAGGAGACACCAGCAATCTTCACATAGCCAGGGAAGCACAGCCGTGGTGGAGGAGCCCACTTATCTGAACAGCATTCATTTATTTATGCCAACTGCTGAAAGACTTGTAGTGTTTATGAATCTGGTTGTGACTCAGGATGTATTTATAGCATATATTTATCGACAAGCTTTAGGGGTTGATCTATTGAAAGATCTCTGCAATGTATCACATACTTACAACTGCATTCAAAGATTATGCAAATATCCCAAGCCTAGCAACAGTCTAAAGCTGCTATGTCATTTTCTAAAATCAACTTTAAAAGGAACACTTTCTCCTTTCCTCACTCATGAAAGACATAACAAATGCCAAAATTATTTTTGCTCATTACTAAGGAAAGGTTCCTGTCCTCACTCAGCACTAGCATTCGTGATATAAAAACCACTTTGCTTGCAGATCTCAATTCCCCCAGGGCCATCCAGTGCTATAAACTGGGTAGCATTAAAACACTGCAAATCTGCATTCTCCACTTTTTCTTTTAGCAGTTGCCACTGAATACTTCAGATACCACACAACTTGATTAACACCTACTAAAGTTACTTTAAATTATTGGAGTATTACTCTGAATTTCTCTCTCCCCTTCAGCTCTACATGAGACAAATCAGGAATCCTGACAGAATTCACAAATTGTCAGGAGTTCTCATCTGAATACATTAAATTAGCCAGTTGTTCAAATGCATTTAACACCTGGTAGTTCCCACTGTGAACCTGAGGGCAGATTTTCAAAAAGTCTCAACATTTACACACTTCCTCACCAGAGGCTTCTGCAAGACCAGGCCTCTTATTTTGATGTTTAAATGAGACCTGACCTCTTAAAAGTTTTTTCTCATTTTCAACCAGAAGCTTTTTTTTTTTAATTATGTCACCCTCTGTCTCTGGGGATAAACAGGTATTACACTGGGGATAACCAGGCTGACCTCAAACCAACAGAAATGCAGAATACTTAATATATTATATTATTAAAAATTGTTTAAAAATCAGTCTAATTACAACTTGCTCCTAAGGTTTCTTGCCACATGAAAATCATACTAATTAAGACTCATCTAGAGGAAGCCACATAGAAAATATCTGCTTTTAAAAGACATCAGATTCCACAGGAAGATATTGCTTCATTTAAAGGCTCTATTTTCAGCTATTGTACAATTCCTTCAACTGCACCTGATTTCAATTACTAGTACCTATATTATATATACACAATATATATATATTGTCAGCCTGGATAGATAATGCAGGATAACTCAAGCCCTGTGGCATGCTCTATACAGAAATATCATATTACACTTCTTATTAGGTGATACTTAGGCTTTATTACTAAGAATGCTTAACTGGCTGTTATGTTTTGTGATTGTCTTCATATAATCTCACAACACCCTTCAGGTAGCTCTCTTTACACACAGACTAAACCAATTTTCTCCCTGTCCTCTTACCACTGCATTTGAATGGATTCTACAGAAGACCAAGAGAGTTACTACTGCACTGTGGTCAGAAGAGACAGTTACTAAAGCATTACCACGTGGGGACAAGTAAGGAATTTAACAGTGAACCTTCCTGAATCTGTTCCTACAGGGCTTTGTAACACCAATAACCAGTGCTCATGCAGGAAGTTAAACACAGATAGAAGGGAAATGCTTCAATTAACAAGATAAACCTCATAACAAAGAAGCTAGTGCCTAATTTCAAGCTGGGCACACAGAGATTGGTTTAAGGAAAGGAAAAGATGCACCTCAAATCTTGAAACAGAAAGAGCAGGTCAGAGAAGGTTCCTGTTTTCAAATATCTTTTTTTTTTACCAGCTAAAAAAATATGTGACTTTTTAGAAAAAATGAATTTCTAATGAGAGAAACCAGTATAAAATTAGGAATTTTTGTTTGTTTGTTCATAGGTCACCAGCTTCTCACTAAAGGCATTCATTATTGGATTATACAGATTTTCTGAGAAGATATGATTGTATGTTCAAGGCATAAGCCAAGCACAAAAAAATTCAAATGTGAGAAAGCCACAACACCAAGAGCCTTCTTGCAATCCTCACACTGTGCCAAGCATTAGGGAATTTTACTATGAGAAACATTCAAATCCTAGACTGATAAAATTCAAGTTACAGCAGGATGTCACAGACAGCACAGTGTCAGCTTGAGAGCCTGGACATCCTGACAAGAACCATGGTATTCCCTGCAGGGCTGAGCTGGACTTTCTTCAGTCATCATTGTATGACTGTTATACTGATTTCTTCTCTTTTTACTGTACAACATCTTTATAAAATCACTGTCTCATCCAGAAAATGTGTTATATTCACTAGGTAAATTGCCACATTCTTCACAGCATTTATTCTTTTCTCATAATCACTGAATTGTATTCTTAAAGCAACCAATAAGGTACAGGGCTGCAGGGAATCACTACCCAGGCCTGGCATGACATTGCCCTCTTGTCTGACTGATAATAACCTGCACAATTGACACTGGGGGCTTTTAAAGTTGCCCAAATCTCTCCAAAAGTGAGGCATTGCCTTCTGCAGTTAAATCCCAGACACATCATGAGGGTACAGCCCCTGAGAGCTCTACCAGCATAGCCTGGTTCTGCAGACCCAGTGGTTACTGTTAGCTACCCAACCTTCCCAATTTACTTCAAACAACCATTTCCCAAAGATCCCATTTCATGAGCATTAGGCCAGAATACATTTGTTCATTCAAAGATCTTTGTCTAAATACATACCATAGATGTAGAAAACACCTTCTGCCTCCCCACACCCCCTGAGTTCTACAGAGCTCTTGAGCATTTTCTATAGCATTAATCATGCATGCAGTACTATGAACCACTTGTGTTTTGGACCCAATTCATCTCAGTAACTAACTACTGTGGAATCCAATTAATTTATTTCCTCACAGGCTGAAACTATTTTGTGCAACCAGGAAAACTACCTCCTGGATAGACATGACAGCTGATTTCTCAGAGGGGCTTTTGTCACAGAGGCTCTCCATTTTCATTTTCACATGGCAAGAATATTTTGATGTAGTCCAAATCTACATCTTGAGGCTGTCTGTCTGGCAGACAACGACCTTGCACATTTACTAGTCTCAGAAACTCCATGGAGACCACTCTTTATATATATATATATATATATGTATTTCGACTGACAACCATTTCTCAGTTCTACAACAGAAAAGTGCTGGCTTTTTGGTTTTTTTTTTGTTTTTTTTTTTTTTTACACAATAAAAGGTTTCCTTAGCTGTAGAGCCCAAGGCACAGTACGTTATCCTTGGCCACAGTACCAACAGAAGGTGTTAATGAAGCCCAAGACTGAAGCAGGATTAAAGTTGGGGGAAGTCTGGCTCCTTCTTGCACACTTTACACAACTACATCTAGGTGTAACAAAGGCATATATCAGATGCTCCTTCATCACAGCCTTCTCCTAGAGTAGGGTGGCTGCACATCCCAGACAAGGCTGGACACCCTGGAGACCAAGGCCAGCATCCACCACAGGGACAAATTGCTTCCTCTGTTCCCTGAGGCAGAGCCAAGCACAGCAAGGTGTTAAAGTCAGCTGCAGGATCAGACCCTGCTGGGCAGGACAAACATTGCTCTGTACATTTAGGCCTCCACCACACAGAACCTGGGCAGTCAGAGAAAAACATTTTCTCTCACTTCCACTCCAAGTCCCTTTCCAGTCTAAAAAGACATTTCTGTACAACATAATATCTCACTTAAGACTTTCCCAATTTCCTTGATCCTCTGTGCATGCAGGAGACTGCACTGTACACATGCTTATGTTAGGAGAAGGGGGTTCTAAATGGCAGAAGTGCTTATCATTTTTCCCCAGTTTAATGATACATTTGATTAACTGCACTGACCACAGCTAGTCAGGTAACTCACAGGACTTCAGTGTCTTTGAACATCAAAACTGAAGGAAGAGGTTTTCATGAGCAATGACCAAATACATCAGCTAAACTGTCAGAATTTGTCTATTGATTGGTCTCTATAAGCTCCACTTGGGGTGAGCACCAGCTGGCAATGTCTTGCTTCAGCTCTTTGCTATGAGAAGTCTGAGCTCTCAAGGGCAAGTCATACAAAGCCTCCAGCATAAAGCTCTCCTGGACACCTTGGGTGTGTGCCAGCTGAGATGGAGACTGAATCTGTCGAACACAATCTCCAATTTCCATCCCTCAGAGACCCTAACCAAGACTGATAGGCTTTCTCCTTCACCAGGAATGCCAGTGTTTGTTTAGAGTGGAGTGAGTGCCATAATAAGCACAAAGCTTTATGCCACTTAGACAAATCAGAAGAGACTAAACTTTTATCTTCAGGATCAATTGGATTAGGCTGGGAAACTCCATTTCTGATCTCTGCACATTTGACAGAAGGCAAGGAGTCAGATGGATAATTCATACAGATAAATTAATGACAGCAAGGTCTAATTTCATTTGTGTAGTCATTTGCTTATTTCTTTTGTTTTTTTCCTGAAGTACTTGCATGAAGCATGCTATTGCATTTTGTTGGAGTGGCTAATACAGCATCAAGAGAAATACATACTTGTCGTGTCATTTCAGGCCCTGCACAGCAGAACCAAAATTTAAATAATTTTTGGCTACTAAAACCAAAACAGGGCAGTTGCTATAAAAAGTAACTGACCAGAAATCTGAATTCCTATAAACTATTTTTAATGCAGATAACTGTCCATGTATCCCTTGTGCAGTCCAGGATCATCTCTCTTCTGTGACAAAGTATGGTACAATATGGATTTGCAGCCATCTGTCACAGTTCCACTCAAAGGCTAAGGGTGAAGGTTTTTCAAGACAAAATTTTGGGCCCATTCTGTGAAGACTTGTTATCTCCCAATTGTTCCTCTGTCAGAGTTCAGTGTTGTCCTTGTGCAAGCAACACCTTCACGGAAGGTAAATACAACACTCAATCTACCATATTAGCCTAGGAAGCTTGGCTTGCCTAGACCAGTGTCTTTTTCATATCTGTCACTGACACCACACCAATCTCTCTAAAGCTTTTTAAATCTTTTGCAGACATACACAAAACCAAAGTCCTATAAGGGAATATTCTTCAGAATATTGTCATATTCATTGGCTTTTGTGCTGGAGCATGAGGATTTAAATTCTTTATGATTTCTTAATCCTATCAAGTATACTTGTGCATTTTCTAATTATCTGTATAGAGTCTAATCCTTACCAAAAATAAAAAAAAAGCCTACAAAGATTCTAAGCACTCAATACATTAACTGAGTTCACAAAGTTCTTGCTGGTTTTAAGCCTTGACGCTGCCTCCTATGGAGCTGAAATCAAGCCTCTCTTGCTCTCTCTTTGCATCACCATTTCCCCCCCTCCAATTATGATTTTTTTTAAAATAGCTCCAAGTCTCTGCTCTTTTCCACATCTTTAATCAGCTTTTGCTTCCCTGTGAATACTTAAGCACGTGTCGCATATATCTTCACAAAACACAGTCACCAGAAAGGAAAAGGAAAACCATGGCATTCCTAGCACAGTCCCATTGATCTCTCCCCAGTGACACTTTGGCCCTTTCCTCCATAAAGCCCAATACAGCTGTGAAATTCCTTATTTTCCAACGAGCACACCTTAGCCAGGCTCACAGGGAGTTTTGGCTGCCATTACAGTGCCCACTGACCTACTCCTGCAGGAGTCACTGAGTTGCTGCCTTCCCCAGCCTGGATAGGTGCCACCAACATGTAATGGTTCTTCCCAAATCCAGATTAGGGATGAGAATGTTAAGCACTATTTCTAGGAGAGAACTTGTACATTTTTCCTGTTCTAAACATTTGTGTTTGCCTAGCTTCATAGAGCTCTTGAACTACAACAGCTTCCCACCTCCACTCTCTCCAGAACTGCTTAGATATTCTGCTGGCTTCTGCAAGCATTTGCCAGAGCATGATTTTTCCATATGGTAACACATTGACCTATGATAGTTTTGTCTGAAAATTTTGAGGGGGGAAAAAAAAAGTGTACCTTAGAGCAAGTGTTTCCATCTTTGGTGAAGATCACATTGTCTTATAACCCCACGTTTAATTAGGTATTGCTTTGGGAAACTGTGTTGCAGTTTCAGCAAAAGCCACAAGCTGTCTCATAGGATCTCAAAGGTATTGTAACTGTCCTATTTTAATGAAATTTCACTTACAGTGTTGCAGCAAAACATCTCATACATCTCACTCCAGTCCTTTGAAGAGATAATAAACAAAACCAAAAGAACAGTGAGCTGATTATAAAGCTACCCCTGCTTTTTTAAGATTAAGTTGTACCAAATCTTACTGTCTCTGGAAAGACATGAAAAGCCAAACCAACACAACCTACAAATGGACTTTACATTTCGCCTACACTGTGCAGTTCACAGCTGCATGAGCTACTGGTACATGAGCTAGGTCATTTTGAAGTCACACAGAAGGTTTTTCTGTGCTACAGTGCACTGAGCAGTGCAGACAAACTCATAAGTGGCACATCTCACAAATGCAAAGTAGGGCAGAAGGTCTCATATTCTGGCTCAGCCCCACGTGTTTCTGACGCACTCAGTGCAGTTGTTATACTACAATGGTTTTCTCCATCAAAAAAAAAAGCTTGCAAACTATGATTGAATTCAAGATGCACAGCGATGCAGAACCCACCCTAGAAACCTATGCCATTTCCTAAGGAAATGATTCCACGAAAAATGGAATAATTCAGTGCTGAATTGGATCTAGTTTGAGGTTATCCTTGCTCTAGAATTCATAGGCTAAACACATGAGCTAAAAATTCCTCTAAAATATTTCAAAATCCTGTAAAGACCTTTTTAATAAGGCTTTCACCCCATTATATGGCCGAGAAGAAAGGCAATGTTATTCACTCCAGTACAAATTTCCGTTATGCAAATCACCCAGGATTTACTACTTAGCAATGGAAATGAAGATTCCTTCTCATGACTGAGGTGCAAGAAATTCCCATGTGCTGCTTATTGTCAGCAGCAGAATCCTTTTGACTCATTTCTTTGTCCTTTAAGATATCTGAATGGAAACAAAATTTCAGGATGTACAGATAACTCTTTAACAAGGTGAATGATTTTTTACACCACCATGAATACTTAAAATGTTGTTACTTGTTTTAGTGGAAACTTTATCCTATATCTCACTTGGATCATGACTGTACCCAATTTCCAATTGGAGTATTTGCTGTAGTTCAGTTAAACATGTGCACACACATGCATGTGACACACCTTAGTATTCTACCCCAATACACTACTGAAGAACACTAACTCCTCAAACTGCACTTTTAAGAATAAACTTCAAGGAGATTAAAAACCAAAAAAGAGAAAGGTTTTTTCTGAACCAAGGAGCAGAAAGCAGAATCATGGTCAGAGTTTTCATTTACTGCACCCACAAGCATCAATTAAAATCACTGGGTTGGTGTACATCATCAGATAAAATAGCAAGCAAATAATGGATAGAGAGCCTTGCAACAGCATCAAGTGTTGCTTTGAAGAGGAGCCTCAGAGTTTGCAGTGCTGATTCCTCTCTGTTTGATCTACCACATACTAGCTTGCACAAAAGTGTTCGCTTACCCCTGACAACACACTCTTCTGTTTGCATTATCTTTGCTGGACTGTCATAATGCCCTCCTCACTTTGGAGCCTCTGAGAGCACAGAGCACAAATTCAGACTCAATTTATCTTACAGCAGCAGAGACAGGTCTACTATTCAGAGCTGGAATAAGAGACACTAGACAGGAATACAAACAGGACCTGGTATTAACATACATACATATATATGTATCTTTGCATGGACATGTACATTTTTAAGGCAATTGACTTGCATAATGCTCTTCTGTGACCCCTAATAATTGACTTACACCTTGTGGGCTGTGCACTCAGCCATGATCCAGCTATGAACATCCAAGAGAAACAATGGCACTGTCAACAATCACAAAGAAACTAAACAAATTCCAACAAACCCTGCTAATCACAAAGGAAATACCACAGCTAAATAGTGCCACTTATACTTTTTTTTTAATTAGAAAAATAAAAACAGTATCTGCCTCTTAGGTCTTACAGCCAAAACCAAAGAGACCTGCACAACCAAAGAGCCACAATCACTGAATACAGAAATCGCTAAGCAAAAAGGGAATAAGAAACCACCTATCCCAATACTAGCTTCCCTTTTCCTTCCCTTAGTGAATTAACAACATGAAGCAGAGCATGTATTGTGTCACCCTTCTGTCTGTACACTGACAGCAGTTCCAGCAGCTTAACAGAACTAACCTGAGTTAGAGCTGGCTTCCAATCCACTCTTTGGATTGGATACAGCCTACAAATTAATTTTTTTTAAATGAAAATTCTTGATTTTTAAGTCCCATATAATTTGTTGTCATTCATACTCTGTGGTAGCAAGCTCTGCAATTTAATTGTGCTTTCCATGAAAGAGGACTTATTTTAAAACATCTGTTTTTGTTGGACACCCCTTAAATCCCATATTACAACATGCAGATAATTTTCACTCCCATCCACATTTTTACATTCTACTATTATACTATTACCATATCTTTTCATGCAGCAATCCTAATCTATTGTGTTTCTCCTCCTGTACAGGCAGCTCCACACCTTTAACCATCCTTCTTCTCTTTCTTCTAGATTTTATCAGTTTTACTGTGACCTTTAAGAGACAGGATCATCAGATCTGCACACAGAAACTGAGATACAGAAGGTACACTTGAAAAATGAGGCTGATTTGTTCACCATTCCTTTCCTAAAAATCCTTGAGATTTATTTGTCGTTTCTTACTGTCACCAAGAATTCACGTAGTGGTTTTTGAGAAATATCCACAGTAGATACAAGATCTCTTTCCTGAATGGTAATAACAGTTTTCAAATTTACTACTGTGTACGTGAACACATATATATTCTGTGTGGAAACACACACATAGCATATTGCAGCAGAAAATGTTTCTTGACAGCCCCACAATGCTAAGATGACAAAACACCCAGGAAAAAAAAAGAAAGCAAAAAACAACAAACAGTCCAGCATACCAGATCAAAATAATTATTGAACTATATGCATCTTCCCACCCCACTTCCCAAAAATCATTATTATTTATAAAAGCAGACAGCCTGAAAAACAAGAGGACACACATTTGGTATTTGGCCAGTGTCCAAACTGAAGTCAAGTACAGGTATGTCCTCACCAGCTAACACACAGATCACCATCACATGCTCTTCCCACCACACAGCACGTGTCGTTACACAGCCAGGAAGCTGTCAGTGCTCTCACCCTGCTCAAACAGAAGCAGCCCCTCAGCTCAGGGGCAAGCAAGTTGCTCTGTCAGCTGCTGAAGCCTGCCCAGCACAGGGGCTGCAGGAGTAATGCCCAGCCTGACCCAGGGTACCCCAAGCCCCCTGAAGTGGCCGTGCAGCACAAGAGGTTTGACCTTGAGGGCACTCCAGGGCAGTGTGGGGAGCAGCTGGGCGTGGGCTGTCACACAGACCTGCTGGCCAGCACCCTGCAGGGCACTGTGTGGGTGGGTGTGCCCACACCACACTCCCACTGTGTGCAGGATTCTCTTCTGCCATCTTCACACACACCTTTAATACGTCCACCTGTACCAGGAAGAAAACTGCAGCACGCAGGACATCAGAAATGAACACATCCAATAGCAACCACTAGACACATACACCACAGAGAGCAGGAATAAATACTGCATTTGTTAGGAAAGGAAAACATATATCCTGTAGAAACACAGAACAGTCAAATTCCATCTCCAACCACAAATAAATGACACAGAAAAGTCTTTCTGCACGACATGTAAATTCATATTTTTCAGAAAATATTGAGAACATCTTTACCTGCCTCGATGAAATCAAAGAGCATATTTTGAAACACCAGAAGGTATTTTCTTGCCAGCTTTTCTATTTGTGTTTTCTTATTGTCTGTGTGTTTTTTTCATTTGCACCCAACTGAGCACTGCTGCATCACCAGCTCCTTTGTTCTGGCCTGCTCATCTGCTGCAATAACTCTTTTGTTTTCCAGTTGGTAATTCCATCTTGAAGCATATATCATCCTGTTTGGCTACTTTATTCAATTTTATGAAGTTGCCACTGTAAATTATTTGCACAAATGGAGAGCTATTTCTTTTTTAGATCAGCTCTTCCCCACTCCAGACCTTGCTCCAGCAAAGCATTTGGCCATGCTGGAGTGAATGATGGAAAAGAATGGCACAACCACAAACCAGAAGAACTGAACTCAAGTGCTCAAGGAGAACCATCCAGTGGCAAAAGTAATATTCACTTTACAAGGCACAGGAAACCAAGATGGCTTATTTCAATTCTACTCTTGGAAAAGTATTTCCTTAAACTATTTTATGATCTGTACATGCAGCATAAATCCTCCATTATCCACAGTTAATTTAAAGGAGAGGAAAGAATAGTGAAGCACTTCATGTTGTTTCAAGTAAGTGAAAAATTAAACTGCAGCAGCACATAAGAAAAGAGTCTGTTCTTAATATCACAAAGATGCACAATCTAACAGGATCTGCAGAATGGTCTATATGTAATCTTGCTGTCTTCAATTTCTGCTCATCAAATGAAGCACTCCTATTAAATGGCCTTTATATGCTCCCTAATTCAAAAAATGCCAAGAAGTTAATTTAATCCTCGAAGCAGATACTATCAGATCTGTGTCTGGTGCTGTAAACAGATAATAGAAAAAACACCTTAAATTTGCAAACTGAAAATTTCAGGGTTTTTCCATAAAATTAACTTCCTACCCTTGCCTACACCTCTTTGGCACATCTTAACCACTTTCCAAGCAGCAGAAAAATTCATACTCTAACATGGCTGGAAGCCTGGCAGATAAAAAGTATCCTCAGCAATATTTTAACCTTAACTTCATACCACCCTTGTTTGGAGGAGTTGAAAATACTTTACTTATTGAAATACTGCTTCATTTGTTTAAGCAGCCTGAATTGCTCCACACTAAAAAGTTTAGGAAAGTTAAACTCTCACTCTGAGCACCATGATCTGTATTTATGCTTATTTTTCCCTATCGAAATAGCTCTTGCAGACTGCTTGGCTCAACCCACTTGGTGCCCATCAGGGTCAGCCTGATTTGTATCACAAACTGATGATATCCCTGTACTTAATTCAATGCTCTTTCAAACAGGGTAAGATAGCAAGCAGAACAAGAGCAGCCCTTGTCTTTCAGGAGGCTTCATTTGTCAGAAATATCTGATCAACAACAGGTTGAGGCTTTATTGCTTTATTGCTCACAGGAGACACCTGCCCAGAGGGTAACAACAGAAGGAACTGCAGGAAAAAGCAGGACAGTAGGGCCTGGAGGAGCAGCAGGTAACAGAGACAGGCTGAATTATGGCTCCTGTGCACGGAGGGATGAAGACTGCTCTGGTGATGCCCAAAGGACACAGGGGTCACAGAGATTCCAGATGCTGTGCAATAAAACATCCACATGCACAGCTGTGCAGGGCCTCACTCAAGAAACCACACAGCTACATTTTAACTGATTGTCTGTCCTTGGACACATGTAGCAATCTGTCTCGTATCAATATTTACAAAGTTTATCCACAAAATCGTTTATTTTTAAATACTGATGATGTTAATCCTAGTCAGTGGTTTTCTATCTTTGCAAGAAGGCTTTCCAGTGGAGGGATGGGAGACTGGAAATTCCACAGATGGCAGCACAGCAAGGTCCCCACTTCCTTTCTCCACCTTCTCTAAAAGGCTGAGCAATCCTTGAGGGCCCAGCAAGGGCCTGGGGACAGTTGGCTACAAATAATTCATGCAAGATTTTTTTTCCTGATTCACAGAAATAGTATGGAAGTGACAGCAACAATTACCAGATGAATGCACTGTTAAGTGGTCTACAGTGAACAGGAGTGGAATCATGGAATAAATTAGAATGATATTACAAGAAACACTTTCAAAACCAGATTAAATTAGTTTGGCTTGAAAAGTATTTCATTTTGTTATTTGAAAGTTTTTAATATCTAGAGTAAGTCTTGCACGAATAATATTTAAAATAGATCTTAATCATATTTTATGATTGTACATAATGAAAAATATTTGATAATGCTTACAAATTGCATACTTTAAATTACTGGTTTAGAATATATATAATAAAGTTGGGGGTGTTAGCCTTTTTCCCCCAAGAAAATCCATTATCCTTCTGCTACTGGGCATACTTAAGATCAAAAAAACTAAAATGAGGATGCAATATATGTCGAGGAATCACTCTTCTTGATCCTCAGTCATTCCAATTGCAAGACTCCACTGCCTACTGCAGAGTAGAAATCATCTTATGATCAAATCCATAAATGTATACCCGTGCAAATAAAAATTTACAGCAACATTTCCCAAAATTTGTAGCTTTAGGTGTGCAATTAGATCCACCATAAAAAGCAGGTGATATTCAGGCAGGAGGTCATCTGCATGTTTTTAAAATTAGATTTTTGCAGCCAATGTCTTCAAGCAGCAGTCTAAGGGGCAGGTGCACTAAAAGCCTCAGGAGATATTCCCAGCTCTCAGACGTCCCCAGGGGGGGCAGCAGCAGCTGTCCCAGAGCCCCATGTGCTACCCTAGGGTTGGACTGTCAGCAGTGCAGGGCTGGCACAAGCACAGCCCCACCGCCTGTGCCCTCCACAGTCACTGCACACTTTGCCCACCTCTTTGTCCAACCACAAATGCAAGTTTTAGCTGTGATAACAGGCACCAATTTGAGCAGACCTGGGGAAAGGGCACATGATACTGGTCTCAGCCTTTAAAACACCTGGCAGAAGAATTTTTAAAATTACACTTGGGTGGGGGTGTGAATGTCTGGCTGTTGTAGGCGGCAGGTCAGAGGAGATGGCCAGTGAGACACTGCTGATATTATTACAAGACTATCATAGTATGCCCTTCCAGACTTCACAACAGTAATCTTGAACTCAATAATATCTATATATGCCAAAATAAGCAACATTAAATTTACCACCATGTCAATATGGCAGGTGTAACTGATCACTTGGAAAAATCTAGAGACAATAATAATATAAAAAGAATTATAATAATACTTCACCCTCTAAATACCTGACATCTTTATTTCACTATCTAGAAATTGCGACAATAAATATAAAGTTGCATATTTTTAAGGCCAGTAGATTTCATAATAGCCATTAAGTCTGAGGTTCTGTTCCATATTGCTATGAAATTTTATCAAACAATCCTCACAAAAAGTCTAGAGATTCTTCAATTCACCACATGCTCAGCTTCAATGATCCAACATTTTATCACAATAACTGTTTCAGAATGTGTGGTTTGTTCCAGCTTTAGTTTTTCCCAATTTCAGTTTCTCTATTTTGTAAAAGCTTTTTCTACATGTTTGGAGCATGAGTATGGAGCATCTTACTACCAGAAATATTTGTCCCTAAGTCATTACAGAAAGATTGTCAAACTTTCTTTTTCTGAACCAGGCAAACCTTTTTTAAGTTCTTAGAGCACCAGACAGATGTCAGATCAGCCTTGCAGTTCTCAGCAGAGTGACTTTCTCATATCCTCCATGAAGCCCACACAACTGAGAAAAGCTGTATTTTAAGACTGCTTACTGTAACAGTGGTACTACTGCTATTAATCAATATTCTGCACTCATATCTGCCACAAATCCTTAAAAGCTTGTGTTCAGAAGTCACAGAAGATAATGACTCATATTGTTTACTAAGTCAAAATACACTTCTGTGTTATGTAAGTATGATACATACCCTGCATTCTTAGAAACATGAGTTCACAGCACTTAAGACTACAAGACAGAAATGCTCTTTACAATAACAGTAAATAGTTAATATTCAGGCCAAATTACAAATCTTTAGTTAGCATACTTGCAGACATTTTCCACGTAATTTACCTGAAAACTGACATGGTTACTCCTTAAGATTCCTCCTCCTCCTCTTTACTGAGATATTAAAAATTATTAATATTCACAGAATCTATAGTAGGTTGATACCCTCAGATGGCAAAAAGCCTGAGCAGGGTGTTAGGTGCAGGTAAGCATCTGAATTATTGAAAGCCTAAGTCACCATTTCCCCACTCTATGCCTGCATTTATGCATATCCAGCCTTCAAATACTGATTCCCTTCATCTTGCAGAAACAGCAGCATCCATCAGGTAGAGGGGAACCATGTAAGTGAGAGAAATGCCAAGCTCAGCATGCCCATAGTTCAGAAGGGACGTGAATAGAAATTCCAATCCACAGGATGATCAAAGACCTCCAAAACCTCAGAGGTGAAGTTACATGTTCCTCGAATCACTGCTCAGCAGGTCTGCCTACACTAATTAGGATACAACACCAGAAAAGGTCAACTTCATAAAATACCCAGAGAATTAATACACAGTGACCTTGCCATTTCCTCTGATGTGGTTACATGCACACTGCCAGAGGAAGACTTCATGGGTTGCATTTTATTCATACCCACTTTTGTCAAACAGCTCTTGTAAAAGAAGCTTTACTCTCAAGATGCATCTGCTCAGACAAAAAAACTTCAACATTAAATTGAGTTATTGATAACAGAGGTTATGTTTTGTTTTAGTAACAGTCTTCTTGATTTTTTTCCCACTCACATGCTTCATAGTGACAAACTGGTAAAGAGGATTTTAAAAAAATGAGTTTTACAAATAGCATTTTAATCTTTGAGGCCACACTTTCATGGATACCATTACTTTCTTCCAAACAGCAATCTGCTAGGTGATAAATCCTGCAAGAACTCTTGAGCAGACTCTTTGGAGAGTATAACTATACCTCTCTTAGGCAGTGTATTTTAGTGATGCTGGGTGTGGTTTTCTGTGGGAGTTGATTGCCTTTTTACCTAACAAAAATAAGCTCAAAAGAAAAGCTCTTTCAACCTTCAATTAATCTGAGTTAACTGGAAAAGGAAAAATTTATTTCCTGAGGTTCAGTGTTTTGTTCTAAATTTTGTTATGCATTATTCTTCCCTTCAGCTATGATTCAGATTATGTTTTTCAACAGTCATCTTCCCATTTTTCATCCTCATTTCTAATAACTCTCAATAGTCTTTTGCATTATCTAACTTTTTTCTTCTATATTGGAGATATTCATGGTTCAGTACCTCCATAGAATTTACTTTATATACTTCATTTTCTCTGCTACTAACAAAGATATTAAACATTAGAACACATAGAGCATTATTCCCCAGGCTTTTTCAGAGGCTTTTTGAAAGGCTCCAGCCTCATCCATTTAAGATTATTCTTCATTTACACTTGCCCTGCCAACTCTTATATCATATGGCAGTATCTCCATCACAGTAAATTTAAATCAATATTTTCAAGTAAGATTTCATGAAGCAGATTATCATGAAGCATTATTAATGCTTTACTTAAGTCCAAATCCATTACATTTCTTGAATTCCTATCATTCACCAGATTTGTAACTCTCAGAAAGATAATCAAGTTTGATATGCCTTTCACACCATACTTTCACCTTTCCCATTTTCTAGCCAAAACACATACATTACACTGTACTTGCAAAATTCACAATCACCATACATGCAAAGATGAAAAAAAATAGTTTTGTGGCTTTTGAGGTGGAGCAAACTTTACCATGTGAGCAGAGGCTGAATTTGTTTAAATCTCATCTCCCATATAAGAAAAAGCTGACCTCTCATTATGATTCAGCACAAACACAAATAAATCTAGGGCAATTAAGTTGCCTTTGATACAATTTGTGCAATTGTATATAGCTCCAAAATCCAAAGCAGAGTTGTATGCAATCAGCATCAATACCCACTTGGCTCTGCATCCTGTTAATTCTAGACAACAAATGCATCCTTAAATCAACAAACACACAAAATTTTGGGTTTTTTCCTTCCAAAGCCAAGCATGATGGCTGCTTCTGAGGTCAAGCTGTGAAAACTGTGGAAGCAAGACAAATTATGGCTGGCTGCTCTCATCTGCTCCCTTCCCTCATTCTTGGCTCTGAAATGCATGTTATAATGGCTAGGGAATCCCCCTCACTCAGCTTGCACATGGAGGCTCCTGCATCAATTCAAATATAGAAGTAGATACAATTACTTTTCAGCATGTATTTTGCACTGCAAAAGCAACAGGCTACAGCAACTGGGCAGAGGCACAGGCTGGCTGCTGCTATCAGGACTTTGATCCATATATCCCCCACATTCCTTCTCAATCCCACCAACAGGGACTGCCTTATTTTACAAAATCAAAGAGTACAAGCCAAAGATAATTGTTTCCTGACAGCAACCAGCTTTCCATATAAGAAAACCAAACTGGGCTCTAAGTCCCACTAAATGAAGTGGATCCCGAGATAGGTACATTACAAGGAACACATTCCTGGCTCTTTGTGCCAATAAAAATAAAAAAGGCAAATTTTCTATGAGAGTCCAGTAGCCCTTGTCCAAAGCATCTGGGTTCTCTGTCCCATTCTGCCCTAGCTCCTTCTTTTTGATCTTTATATTCAGATGTCCTTAGAGAGACAATCAGATCCACCAGTGGGACATCACTCCCTTGTGAGAGGTTCATGCCCAAAGAAATGCAAAGCACATTGTGATGTGTCAGCTCCCCTCTGCAGCACAGTCAGATCTGCACAAGAATAAAAACAATATTCTCAGTGTCCTTTAAAACAGGTTCCTCCTAAACCACAGACAACAAGCCTTGCCCAACCACAACACAACCAGACCAAGATAATAACCTGCTCCAGGATTTTCTTTTGCCTTTACTGCTGTAAATCCTTTGGAAATTTCCCCAGCCACACTGCTTGGTGGAAATCACTTGTCCTCTCTGAAGAGCCACTCCTACACTGCCACAGAGAGAAGTGAGCCACTCCTTGGGGCACCTGGGCTGGGTGGCTGGGCCAGAGCCTCGTGCAAGTGCCACCACGCCACCCGATTGAGGCCTCCTGGGCAGCACACTCCACTCACTGCAGCAAACATGCCACTTGAGCAGAGGGACCAGGATCCAAAGCAGGATGTTTGGCTTCCTTCATCCTCATCAGCAACAGCTAAACTTCACATCACCACCAGCCTTTCTCTGACAGCTCCAACACAGCACATGAACTCTGCAATGCTCACACACCAGGGTGCAGCACCAAGCTCCTGGCACTCAGACAGGCCTTTCATTGGCTACTTCAAACTAAATATCCAAAGCTCTTTTCAAACTAGAAATGCTCAGGTCTGTCTCAAGGATACAATTCCATTTCTCTGCTTTTAAAAGCAGACTCATCAACACTACCTTTATGTTTTCAAAGTGCAGATGATAATGGAAGAAAACAACATGTATTTCATATACTTGGCATTGGCATGCAGATTGACTAGAGAGGTTGATCTAGCAGCAAAAAAATCTTGGTAAACATACTGCGAGTCATGAAAATGAAAACATTTTAAAATCATGCACTGGCTGTATTCAGCCAAATTAGTAATATTACAATTAAAGGACTTACCACTAATACAGTTTAAATAACAATGAGGAGCCTTATTAAATGTATACTCAAAACAATTATTTTCAAAAGCCTTAGCATCAGTAGCTGCACATGGCAATCCACATCACCTGGCTATCACCAAGCACTTTTGAAAGGTTCAATATTCAACCAAGAACAAGCTGAACGTAGCTTAAGTCAGAACCATCAGTGGCTACAGAGTAAAACAGCCTATATCCAAAATGAACTGTTGTCTAGCTAACTTATATACAAAAGCTGTATTTTAAAAAACAAAACAAGGAAAAACAAGTTTTATCCATTGAAAAGCTCTCATTTCCTGCAGAGATAGAGCACAGATAGTTAAAAAGACAAAAACAACAGGAGGCTGATCAATGCTGTGGTGCCCAGCAGAGCAGCAGCAAAGTACAAACCTCCATCCTTTCAGTCTTAATCACAGTTTGGTACGAGTCGGACTGAGCCAGCCTTACACCTCCTCACTGGCACGCGGCCACTTCTGTGAATGGAGCTGTTGATCTCATTACAGTTTCTAGTAAATTATAGTAGACACATCAATAGCTATCAGCACTACTGTGACATTCTGAAAGGAAGTTAAGGGTTGGAAAGCTCTGGCCCCCAAGCAGCCCTTTTTCCCCCAGAAGAGTTCCCATCACATCAAAGTTGGTAAATACTGCTAGATGGGGTAATAGTGACAGACACTGACAGATTCAATTCTGTTTTGATGGCAATCCAAAGTCTCTATCAGGAAATTAATTCATGCTAAAGAAATAAATCTACTCTCTTTAAGAGGTCATTTTATAATTAATTATACTCCAGCTTTTAAAGCATTTTGCAGACTGCAGTTCTCTGTAACAATTATCTCACAGGCTGCATTTTATGGCAAATCTGAATTGAGAACTCCAGCCAGGAATGCCAGGAGTGAGATTACTTTAATATGAAGCTTCAGTAGGTGTTTATAACAAGTATTGGAAAAGCAGGTAATAAAATATTACACAGCCTTGAGACAAAAGTTAATGAGACAATAAACAGCAAAAAATTAAGAAGCTGGCATGTATTCTGTTCCAGAAGCAGAAATGACACAATCAGTTCTCTCTGAACACTACCTTTCATACTGACTGTAATGTTCCAGACCTTGTTCAGACATCTGAATTATCACACCTGGCTTCCCACAGCAGAGCTCCTCTGTGCCCATTCCATGGCCCTCTCTCGCACAGCCCAATAACACTTGAGTTCTTCCACAGGCAGTTCTCTGCACCCAACACAGCCCCTCATGCCACCAGCAGCTTCCCAACAGCCCCAAGGACATTTCACCACTGCCATCATCCCCACAGCACGGTGACACTCTCACCACCGTCCCACAGCACGGTGACACCCTCACCACTGCCACCGTCCCACAGCACGGTGACACCCTCACCACCGCCACCGTCCCACAGCACAGTGACACCCTCACCACTGCCACCGTCCCACAGCACAGTGACACCCTCACCATTGCCACCGTCCCACAGCACAGTGACACCCTCACCACTGTCCCACAGCACGGTGACACCCTCACCACTGTCCCACAGCACGGTGACACCCTCACCACTGCCACCGTCCCACAGCACGGTGACACCCTCACCACTGCCACCGTCCCACAGCACAGTGACACCCTCACCATTGCCACCGTCCCACAGCACAGTGACACCCTCACCACCGCCACCATCCCACAGCATGGTGACACCCTCACCACTGCCACCATCCCACAGCACGGTGACACCCTCACCACTGCCACCATCCCACAGCACGGTGACACCCTCACCACTGTCCCACAGCACGGTGACACCCTCACCACTGCCACCGTCCCACAGCACGGTGACACCCTCACCACTGTCCCACAGCATGGTGACACCCTCCCCACTGCCACCGTCCCACAGCACGGTGACACGCTCACCACTGTCCCACAGCATGGTGACACCCTCACCACTGCCACCGTCCCACAGCACAGTGACACCCTCACCACTCACAGCACCAGGGACAGCCCTGCCCATCTCCTTGGGGAATATGGGGGCATTTCCCTTTGCAGAAAGCTCCGTACAGCTCATGCAGAGATTTGCCCTCACCTCAGCCTTGCTCAGGACTGGGCATACACCATGGGAGGCTGGCACCAGCTCACCTGGGAAGGGGGTTAAAAACCAAGCAACAGGTTCTTCCAGAGAACAATGGGCAATCCTCCCATCAAAGACATTCTCACTCCTCTTGCCCATCACTGTCTTCTGTCATCACCTCTGCAACCTGGAGTTTCCATCACCTTTTTTTCACCCACTCTCTCCTTCACGATTTCCTCACTAACTCATTCCTCTTGGCCAGATTCTCACTTTTTGCTCTCTTCAAAAAGGTTATTTTGCTCCACCTTCCCCTGGAATAATCTGAAATGTTCCTTTTTCTCAGAGATGCACAGCTCAAAGCAATTAGCAATCACTCAAGACTCAAATAAGAGCTCAACTTAAATTTTTGAGAAATTCAGGACAGACACAGATTGTCTTTCACTGGAATTCCATTTCTCCTTCACATTATGTTAAAAGATCCTCCTCTATTTTGCAAGTACAAGTAAATTGGAAATAACAAGACTGAAAATATATTTTTCATTCTATATGGAATCCTGACATTTCCGATCATTTTTTTCTTAATCAGTACAAAAGACTAAAGGTCTAAGACTGTATAATCTCACAGCATTATACAATGGTAGAGTAAAATCGTAAATGAAAATCTCAAACATGAAATATTAGCTACATTACTTTCAAAACCACATGTCATAATAAAAATAAGTAAAACAATGTAACATAAATCATAATGATGTTATTATCAGAACCAAAACTTAAAGATTCTTTTCATCACAATACAATCATTCCCACTATGGATTCCCACTATTCCCACTATAAAACTGCATTTATTTTCCAGTCCAGTTTTGCACTGCACCATTTTGAAAAGCTTTGTGGGTCTATCCAGCTTTCAGGCTACTCTAATGCACCTATAGCATTATAGTCACTGCACATGGAAGATGAGTGTTCTTCACCCCAGCCAAATTAGACCTTCCACACCTCACCAGCAGAGTTCTGCATGTCCCAACACTGATGTTCTGAACTTGGATTCAACATCACACGCAGATGTGAATAGGTTGCTACCAGATTAGAGATTTCATAAAAGATTAAAAGAAAGTTTAAGTTATCTGTATTGATAATGGAAACTTTTTCGGTGATGGTAGTAGCCATGTAAACAAGAACATCTTGGCAGTGCCCAACCCACACTCAACATCATTTTTTAATACAGCAATTAATACTAAGTGCCATTTGTTTAGTATTAGTTCACACTGAACTACTGTCAGCTGTATGGCCCAACAAAGCAGCAAGCACAAATCCTGTAGCCACAGAGACCAATCTTTGGGTGGCAAGCTGTCCTTGGCCAGGTCAGAGCTCTGATTCCAGCCATCTGCTTTTCCACTGGAGATACAGGGTATGTGTGCTGACAGTCTACAGGATCAGACCATCCAGGACTTATTTCTGTGAGCAGAAATAACCTGTCCTTACCTAACCATTTAAATATGGCAGCTAGGTTTTAATGGTGAACCACAAGTACAAGACTACATTATTTTTAAAAGGCAATTTAGAACAACTTATATTATTATTAGAAATTCCACTGATTCTGGAAAAAAAAAAAAACAGCTGCAGTACAGAATCCATGGTTTCAAAACATAATTTCAGAAAAATACTAACTACAATCTGAATCTAATTTTATTTTCTATATTCAAATTTGGATGAATAGATGCTATGAGTATTGTCTATTAAAAAGCCCATACAACAGTTTTCTATATATCTCATTTGCAATTCTTCTCTCTCATTGAAAATTTCTAGTACTGCAGCTGCAAAGGCTGCTATATCTGCCTGGCTTTCTGACCATTTGTGTGCTGCTCAATTCTTTCAGTTATATTTCTGCTACATTACTGACACTTGTGCTCAGTCCCCCACTCCCTTTCTCACTGTTGGGGCATTAGGTTATGTAATAGGCTGTGATATAACACAGTAATATGAAATATGACCAGATACAAAGGAAAAAAGAGCTCTTATCAGTTTCCAGTGGTGCTAAGGATATTCTCTGGATGATGTTTGTTCTCTCATCATGTTACATAGGTTACAATACATTTGATAAAAATATACAGAAATGTCTTAAAAGATGTTTCACTAACACAACTATAATCTCTTCTGCTCTGCTTCTTTAATCCCTGAAGATCTTTCTTAATAAGCCTCTCCCACAGAAACTGATTAAAATCCACATCTTTCATATCTTCTGAACACAAGAAATAGCACAAAGAGTAGTTCATATCCAGTGTTAGTAATTATGCTGAAAGCGCACTTTAACAGACTGTTTCCTTTGATTTATTTGTTTCTGTATATCCATGAATGAGCATAGTAGGCCATTAAATGACAATATTTCAGCAACAACAGGAAATCACAGGTACATAATTTACTGGATGACAATGCTAGTATGGGAAAGAAATAAGAAATCAACTATATTGGTGTTATTAATTACAAAGGAAATTACTTTAGTACGATCTGAAATTCATTTAAAAGCATGAGTATTTGCTGCTTGTGGTGGGTAAAGCCATAATTGCCCCCATTTCAGGCCTTAGGTCAAAAAATTGACAATTCCATAATTAATCATCTGTATTTAAGAGTAGAATAAACTTCGCCATGATGGGCCATCTTAGCTTTCTGTTAAAGCATCTGCAAATTCTATTTTGGCCCTTTTGCATGAAATCAGACATTAGAAATTAGGTTTTAACTACATGCTTTGCAGTCCTTGCCTCAGTTCAGCAAACTCCCAGTGGGGCTGCACAATGGGAACAGCACAGGCAGGAGCACAGGCAGAGGGAGTGCAAAGGGGCTTCTCCTGGGCTCTGCTGAGATTTGTAGGAGTCTATCTATGGCAAGGAATGAGCCCCTGCAACAAGGAGTGATAACAAAGAAAAACCCTGCCCTTTGCTGTATCTATTATCTCCCAAGGCCACCTGAAATCACAATCTCCAAACAGAAACTACACATATAGGGAAAAGTTGCCAAAGCACAGAGTTACAAATCCTCCTGAAGTGCAGAACCAGTGCCCTGCTCCAGAGGAGGATGAATACCCCAGCCAACACTTAGACCTGAACCTACGTGCTGCTGGAGCATCAGGGAGATGTGGCCAAGAGCACTGAAAACATGCACTCAAAATGCATCATTTACTGTACAATTCCTCTGTATTTATAGCTATGGAAAAGCTACAAGGGAACAAGTTATCATCAGCAGCCTTGCTCACTCTGGCCTTGCCCTTTGCTCTGTGAGCAGGGCCAATTCAGCTTCTCCCAGCACTCCAGAGAAATGCCACCCTGAAGGGCATCTTTAGAAGGCCTTATTTCTGGTGCAGCAAAACAAACCTCAACAGGCACAATTTAACATTAAACTCAAAAAGACTGAAAACTGTAAATTCTAAGTACACACAGAGTAAAATAAGATCATGATGGACACTAGGGATTGCTCACTCACACTTCTGTCGTTCAACAGCTCAAAAGGATCAATCTCACAATGAATCCACTGGTAATTATCTGAAACCAAAGAGGAGCTCAATATGGTCCAGGCTGCTCTAACTTCCAGCATTGCATGTCTTGTTATGATTGCATGGACACTAGTATAAATTGCTCTAATCCAAACACTCTGCAGAATGGGGTCTTCCCTTCTCTGGATCCAGGGTAAGCCCTTCAACACCACTGAGTAGGCAGAAGAGAGCAGTATTAATTACACACACTATCTAGAGTTATCTGCAAAAAGCCCAAACCTTTGCAAATCAAGTAAAATTTTAGATATATGTGGGTAATCTCGAGAGAAGTCCATCACACAAACATTGCACCAATATTTTCCAGTCTCTGATCCTTATCACCAACTTCCTCACCCCCAAGAGGCAATCTGTTGCTTTCTCTGGCTTTGTGCAGATTATTTGACAACATCAAATAACCAACTTGTAAAGATGTTGAATTCATGCACATGAAAATGTCTCTTCTTTCCATGGTTTACAGCTCAATTTTTGATGGCAGAAGAGGATTTTGAATACTTCTAACCACTCTAAATCTACACGTGAATAACTCATGGGCCTGTCTCCAAAGAGCAGCTCTGCAGTACCTTGCTGAAGAGTGGGTAGCCATATCTTACAGCACAACCAGCAAAAAGGACAAAGTGACCCTCAGATCTGAGGCCTCGTCTGATAATTAAGAGAAGGGTGAATTCTATCAGGTTTACTCACAGTAAACCTCTGTAAAAACACATGGTAATATTAAATTTCAGGTGGCCTGAAATTGTATGCATTTGTAAATATAATATTCTTTTCATGCTTAATCAAAACTAACAAATTTTGGGTGAATTCATTTGCAAACAGCTGAATTCAAAATTATAAGTTTGTGACCTCATTCACAAAGTGAGGTGATAAATATTTGTGCCTTGTTATGAATTGCTGACCTACTGTACACAGTATTTCCTCACAGTTATTCACATGATTGTTCCTATTTAATACTTGACTTCTGAGACTACCACTGAAGCTGTCAGGGTCACAAGGTTTTTACAGATGTCCTGTAAAAACTAACAAGCAGAATGAAACATCAACCACTGTTTTACAAGCCACCTAACAGCTTTACAGGGAGGTTAAAATTTGCCTGATGTGATCAAATTGAAACCTCTGACCTGGAGCAGAGGAGGTTCTCATTCTCATTAACAGTCCCCAGGCACAGCTTCTTACTAGAAAAACAATTTGGTCAATGCCCTGTTTCTCAAACAGTTTTGTCACTGAGTAGAGTATTTGCATCAATATTATGTGACGCTGAAATAACTCAGTGAGGGAGAAAACCAGACAAAAACAAAGCCAGACTCAATGGGTCCTGCAAAAGAGGGTGTAACTTATAAATAAAATTCTCCACTAAGGAGTTTCCAAGTCTCTATAAAATGCCAATATTGGGCAAAAAGCATTCCATTTCCCATTTTTAAATCCTCTGGCATAAACTGTCATGCTTTAATTAAACACAGAATGCAAATCACAACCCCAGGAGATAAGGCTTCTAGCTGCTTCTCTTTAAAGTAAGTGTGGAAATCAACTACAGCAGTAAAAGAGACAGAGAGCAGGGCAACTGTGCAGCCCCTGGGGCTGAGCTGCCCAAATGCCACTCCAAGGGGCAGCTCCTGAAGAGTTCCTGGAAACATTGCTTGCAGACAGGCTCCCTGTTGGCAAGCAGCAAGCTGTCCATCTCTGCTGCTGCCCTCCTGACAGGCTGCATGGCTGGCAAGCACCACACCGAGCCAGGCTCATCTCACACACATTTCACTGCCTTCTGCTGCAAGGAAAAAAGTCTCTACTGAAAGGCCTTGTCCACACTGCAGCTCCCACCAGTGCTGGGAGGTTAGGAGAGCTGTCTTACACACAGCAAAGAGCAGACTACTCTTGGTGCACCTGCTGTTTAAAACTACCCACTGGAGACAGCACCATGCCAGAATGGCACTCCCTTCAAAACCCCTTTTGTCCAGTCACTGCCTGCCTCTCTATTGGGTAACCAAGAAAAATACAGACACAATATGGAAGCTGGGATCATAGTGGCAGAGAAATATTGTGCACTTCCAAGTACCATACCAGGACATTCCATATACGTTCTCTTTCACTCCCCCTCAAATCTACCAGCTCAGGAAAGTCAGACATGTTTTCATAATAAATGAAATCTGGGGATGGGAACAGAACCAAATTGTGTTGAGCTTATCACACACGGAATGAACCACAATTCTTCCAAAGCAGCTTTTAAAAATAAATTATAAATAAATACAGCTTCCAGAGAGACAAGATTTGTTACATACATCTTAGGGAAGTATTTAACAACAGCTAATTCAAGTATCAGTGTGTAAGTATATAACAGTATTCCCAATACTGGGAATCCACTGTTAAGGATTTCTCTTTGACTTCAAACATGATATAAACCATTTAGGAACTCTGTACTGTAGCAGGAAAAATGCTCAAGAGTCTTTCTCCAAGTTTGTCCAAGCTGAGTGACCGAAATGAGAAAAGTACAGCTCATCCTACAGCCCACATCATGGGAAAGAGCCAAACACAGGGTATAATACACTTTAAAATAGACAAAGTACTGTGTTCTAATATGCACTTACTGTTTGAATTTAAAAAATGAAGCAAGGAAAATCTACTCCACACCCATGTCTTTCTAGAATGATTGATACTCAGAGTCAGTATCCTCTGCTGTAGAGCTACAACATGCCTGACTCCCCCATCATCATCAGGAATTATTTTCAAACCAATATTCTGTAATTAGGATCCTGCATGAAGTACCTGAATGCATAAACCCTCAACTTTCTGCAATGTGCCTTTAGATCTCTCAGGGTAGGCAGAGCCACAAGTGTCTGACTCCCTGCAGCCATTCAGACCTGGTTAAAGCTGCTGGTTAACTTGGTCTTTGCACTGAAATATTTCACTGATGCTGTCAGCACCACCGTGGCTGAGACAGACATGCAGTACCACAGCCAGTAAATGAAGAGTGAGGGAAAGACAAGTGCTGGAGGAAGCATCAATTTCACAGGAAAAATAAACTGATTCCTCCAACAGAGATAAAAAGATGTGAAATGTTAGATGTCTTTCATCCTGAGTGGGAGAAAAAGACATTTTCAATTAGGTATTTCACAAGGTTCAAAAGTTGAGGAAATGTCACAAGTTCAAGCTTTAATAAAAAAATTATGAACATTTATTATTGATGTTCCTTAGTGGTAAATATCTTCATCTAAAATTCTTAACTGATAGGGACTTTTCAGAGAATTTTTTCACAGGGCAGCAAGAGGAATTTCTCTCAAGCATCTGTGGCTGTGTGCACCTTCCTCCTCACTGGGGAAAAGATTATACAGTTAAAACACAAAAGAAAGACTGTGTTGAGACAGGCATGTCTGTGAATACTAAATATGGGGATGTTCTGAAGCTGGTGAAGTTCTTGGAATTTCCACACTGGCTCTACAGCAGAACATCAGCCCAATATTAATGAGCCAGAACAGGAAGGCTGGAGTGCCTGTGTGTCAGAGCTTTCTTTAATGACTCAGCATAGAACTGGTCTTCAGGCCAAGATCCTTTCAGGCTAAGAATCAGCAAAACTTGAATTTCTAAAGATATTAAGTTCTTTGTTGTATTTGTGGTTTTTTTGATGACCCAAAGAATATACATTGGTACATTCAGGATCTCAACTGCTGTGATTCTAAACAAAATATTACAGTTTAAATCACAGTGTCATTAGCAATACTGGAAAATATACAAATTTATCTTACTGCATGTGATTTTTTGGGAGATGCTAAGCCTAAAACACTGTTGAGGGTCTCAGTGAAGTTACAGATATTTTGCTCCTCAGGGCAGGGGGAGGACAGGAGATGACACACAACAACAACAACCTCATTTAGAGACAATAAATTTCAGATCCTCTCCGTGAATCTTTGGCCTTACTACTAAGAGTGAACATCACTTTATTTATTTTTTAGGTTTCTTTTTTCTTTTACCTTCATTAAGGTCTTATTTCCCTGGACAGCAAAAGAACCACCCATCCCTGCAAACCAAAATATTTCAAGTGCTAACGTTCCAGCACTCCACTAGAACAAACAAGGATGTATCTCCTCCAAGTGCATCCAAAATCCCTTTTGGGTGATTAGCAGCACAAGTTCTCCAGAGTGAGTCATCCAAAGAGACCAGTTTCATTTGCAAAACATAAATGCTGATTCCAAACTGCCACTACTCCACATGTAGCCTACTTTGGACAAATAAATGCTATTCCAATATTTAACTGGAAAGATTATACACTTTTTCTTACAGGTTTTGATCCACTTTAGAATTTTCCTAGCCAAAAAAATATATTCTGAACATGTACATGTACTTTTACATAAATGTTTTTCTTTTTTGTTTATACTTATTATATTGTAACAAAATACCCAGACTTATTCTCCTCAAGTATTGGACACAACTTTGAAAGAAAACTAGAAAATGAATTAATGTTAAGTCAGGTTCTGGGGCTCTATTTTATGCAATCCCCAGCTAAAATCCAAAAGAAAAAGATGGCATGCTGTTTATTAAAGCCATTTACTGTTCAGTTCATTTTCTCTTTATTTGTTCACATTGTGCTGTCACATTATGGAGCCCTTGGTAGATAATCACTTAAATTTATCTCAAAATGAAATAAAAATAAAAATTAATAGTTTACTATGTCTTTATGAATATACATCTCTCAAAGCACAAAAAAGACTAAAACTTGAAGGAATAGAAAGTATTTTCTTCACTCAAATTTGGCTTTTTTCCTGCTTGCTTGCTATTGCAAAATACTTAGCTTCTAATCAAAATAATGAAAGCAGGGCTTCTGTGTTCAGAGGTTTTCATTTGAATAAGCAAGGCAATTTCCATTTCAAATATATGTTCTGCCATGCTTTCACAAAACAATAAAGTGTCATTCCTCATTTAAAGCACATGCCAGGTTATTGAGGTTCTTCCATCCCTCCAGAAAAACATAAAACCATCTCAGCTTGCCCACTGCTCAGCACAGCCAGATTCTGTGTCCAGCCTGAGGTTTGACTGCAAAGTTTAAATGTGAAGCCTCCACAACTCCTGGTTTCTATTCTTAAGTCTGACTTAGCATAGGCATTTTTTAAAGTTTCTACATCTTAGTTTCTCCTCTCATTTATTTCCTCACTCACTCAGGGGTATTTATAACCAGAAGTTGGACAGAGGCTTTGATATACCCAGATAAAAGAGGCTGAGTACTGTTCTCATGGAATCAAGCTATGCACCAGCCAGCATTGATGGTCATGCAAGGTCTTCTCCACTGGCTCATCTTGTTGAAAGAAATAATGCAGACATTAAAATGAAACTACAGATCAAAATTTCATGCTGAAATTCATTTTTGGAAACAATCTCCTAAGAAAATAACTTCTTTAAAAAGCAGGAGCAACTTGGCAAAGAGTGATTGATAAGTTGCTTTGTTTCATGGTGTAAATCTTTAATTTCATTTGCTGCCCTTGTTACTCTGACCCTAGCAATAGTCCATAAATATTTAGGTAGCTTTCCACCAACATGCTTTCAGCTTTTGAATACTAATGCTAGCTGCAGTGAAGAAGAAAAGGAATTGCTGTAATGGACCACAGAACTAGCTGTGAATATCTCACCCGCTGTTTTGTAAGGCATTCTGTCTGCTGGAATTAAAGCAGTCATTACCAGCACACAGAAGCCCATCACATTCTTAATGAATGGTGAGGCTGTCTTGGGAAAATAACAAATATCTTTACCTGAATAAGCATTAATGTTGTAACAACCAGAAGGAAAAAAAAAAAATCAATAGCTGTATAAAGCCCAAGGCTAAGAACAGAAAAACAAGACCAACATGCATACAGATAACCTGAGCAGTGAAGAAATCAAAGAGATTCTGGTTTACTCTGCATCTCATCATGCTGCCTGACAGATGATCAACAACTTTAAAAGTATCCTTTGATATAAGTACAGTCAAGGCCCAGGGACATGACCTTCTACCAGCCATATTCCCCCATTCCACAACGCCCCAAGCTTATTAAACTTCAAAGAAAGGGTTTGACAAGACCACTGTTGGCAAGGCACTGCACTATTGGTGTGCAATAATGAGGTGAGCCTTCCCCCTGCTCCAGCCAGGAGAAATGCAAACCAGAGTCACACAAGCCCCCCAGTCAGCAGATGCAGCACCCACGTTCAGTCTGAGGGGACAGGGTCATTCAGTCCATCAGGAGACACTTCCCTGCCAGCTGGCCAGATCTCTCAGAGACACCAGATGTAGAAGCAATCATTTGCCATTCCCAGCAAAAAGAGGGTGCTGAGCATAAGTAACCATTACTGCTGAAAAAGCAGCCATGGAAAAGTTGCCAAAATTCATCTCTACCTTCTCCCAGCTTCTGCCAGAAGCCTCTTCTAGGCTTTAATTCCTTCTTGTCTCCACTACTGAAATAGCCTTAAAAATTACCTTGTTACATTGCTATGCTTTCAGAACTGCAGAAGGGGATTGGGAACACTGCAGCACAGCTCTACTTGCTCTGGAAAGCTCTTACCTCTTCCTCTTGAAAGTAAAAACTACCTTCCTAAGTTTTACATGCCATCCTTGTATTTTTTGTGCATGCAGACCTTGCTCCTTAAACTCTGCTTTCTTATGCTCTGCTTCTTTCCATAGGGACTATCCAGAGTGAAGAATCAAGTTCCAAGGACTGGCCTGTCTTTGGCAGCCACTAGAATTCAGTGACAGTGAAACCTCACCTTTTCCTTTTTGATAATCCTAAGGCTAAATGAAGCCAGGAATTGGGCTCTGCCTTACACAATAGCTCAAGGGGAGCAGAGTCCAACATTTGCCTTTAAGGGTCACTGCAGCAAACTCTGTTAATGCTGGTCCTCCCAAATTTTCCATTTGCTTTTTCCCTGGACTGAAAACTGGCTGTATGAGCAATGGCAAAGCAACAAGTCTAACACTAAATCAGCAAGTAAAATGAAACTATTTTCTTCATATCACATTAAGAAGCATTTGCATATGTGGAAGTTACTTGGCAAACAACATTTGTATTGAGCTCATGTCTGGCCAGTGCTAAAAGGCTCAAAAGTGCCTTGGCTTGATAAAGTCACACCCCTCTGCACATTCCTCTTCTCAACAAATATACTCTTCTCAGAGTATATTTGTTTACAGCTTTAGAAAAGGCATAAAAATCTTGAAAATCACTTTCCAACTCCTCCAAATTGAGTTAGCAGGTTTCTGCAATACGAGATAGGACCATAGTTACTAGCAAGATGATGAATCCCTATATTCTTCAGAATTACAGTTTTCTCTCACTTTACACAACTGTTTCCTGTTTAGGCTGTATTGTACAGAACTCTCCCAAGCCCTCTACCAGCTGCCCAGCATGCCATAGTGGGGTACCATTTTATCCTTTGAGTTCTGCTGCATGAAAGGCAGCAAAACATTCAGGAGAGCTCACAAGCTGCATGGCTCACAATAAAGAAAAGAGGCTATCTTTACCATAAATTTCAGGCACCACTGGGATAACAAGGACCCACTGAGCAGGGCAAAGAGCACATTAGTAGCTCACAAGTTTGATTTTCCTGTTCAAGTATAGGAGCTCTGTTGTTAGTGCTTGCTGCTGGTTTGCAAGTTCTCTTTTATAGACAGTTTAACAGTAAATGTGAACAGCTTTTATTTGCTGGAGTTGCTACTAAAAGGATTTTCATTAAAAGATTTTTTTCTTGTAAAAAGAAAAGTCACTTAGGTACTATTTCTCAGTACACATTGATCCAGCAAAGTACAGGTCCTAAACAGACCAGAGCTGCAGAATCCTAACACATCTTTTCAGAACATAAGGCTCTAATATTTGAGCACAAAATCACCTTCAGTGATACATCTTCCTTACAGTATTTACACCCAAAATCAGGGCCTGACATGCACTGTTGCCAGAAGAAAAATTCTTTTTAATATTAACACCAATACAAGGCTCCAGGGTCTCTTTAGGGTGCAAATTATCAATGGAGAATGAAACTAACATGTCCAACATGCAATCACTAAAGAAATTGATAAAGTAATCAGTAATTACTGACCACAAGCCAATTTCTTTCAATACCACCCATTTAACCAGTTTTCAAGGGGATTTAGTGATACACTGAGAAGAGTTAAAAGTGAGAATTTTTTCACCTCGAAGAGCCTAGGAAGCCAGAAAACAGTAACAGCACCAAACCATTAATAAAATGCTATTCAAAAGCACTGAGCTTGTTTGAATTGTTTTCAATCTTTGCTTTCAGAAGTAACCAAGTTGTTATCAGGCCCATGCAAAGTTCCCAGCAAAGTATCTATCCTATAAAACATATCTCCATTCAAAGCAGTGCAGCTTTACTGATTTAGATGCTTGAATCTAGTCCACAAAGCAAATACCTAACAAGGCAGCTGCTCCACAAAGCAAATACCTAACAAGGCACCTGCTCCACCACAATATGGCATTTTTAAAAGCAAAGTTTGGTCATTCAATACTCAACCCTTTGTGTTCTGAGCACACATCTCTGCCTTAAACTGTCCTTGTGCCAAACCAACAGGGTTTAAATCCCACCAGTGCACTGTCATTTCTCTTATACAAAGATTTTGATGGTTTGCTGTTTCTAATGCAGACTGAACATCCTTTCAGTGCCATATTCCGAGCACTGAGTTGGCAGAGTGGAATGTAAGCCAGCCTGCAAGTCCCATTATCCAAAAAACCGTACGTGTGATACAAAGAAGTTTATCAGAGGATGTCTTTCAAACCAGTTGCCTTTTACCCACACTTCTTCAAGTTTAGGAACCCAGCAGCATCAGCAGTGTGGGTACAGAATGTATTAAGCACTTAATCAACAATACCAGCTTAGAGGATTCAGAAGTCTGGCTGAACTAGAAGGGAATCATATGTGGAAATCTTCACAAAACCTGCACTTAAAGTACTCCTGCTGGTGCACTACACAGCAGGGGGAAGTTGCACAGCTTACAAGTGCTGCCTTTCAGTGAAGTGCTTCCAAGTTCTCTTCTACTTAACTCTAGAGACTTTCTAAGAGAAATTAAGGAGTCTAGGACTCTTAAAAACGTGTAGCAGGAGTTAATCATTATGTACTAGCCAACACAGCCTCCTTCCATAAAATGATACCATTAGCCATAGCTTCAGCTATTGCTAACCCTCTAATAGCTGCTGGGATTTGTCATGAGCAGTGCAATGCTTTTCATTTTGGACAGAGCTTTAGGACACTTTGGGGACCTCAAAAACCAGACAACCAACCCCACCAGTGCCTCATGTAGTGCTCACAAGGTTAGCACCTGTAAACTAGAAAGGGAAAATGCTGAGTCTGGCAGCCCTGGCTGGTAGCTGTGATACCTGCACTCCTCCTCACAGCTTCCCTGCCCTCAATGCTGCTTTCCATGGGGCAGTTCACTTTCCTCTGCTGCCCAGCACACAGCTAACACTGGCACCCTGTGTTGTTTACACCTAGAAGTAAACAAACTCACCATGTGGGAGCTGACATTTTTTCAGAGGCTTCTGAACAAGTCCTGGGAACATGCCAGAATTCACCCATCGTTTATGGTAAGGCACAATTAATATAGCCAGGACAGACATTGTCTTGTGTCATTTGCTCTGCCAGACTATCCTGAAGCTAGAGTTAAATAACTGATTTGCCAAAAAGTAATCTCCATCCACATACTTCTCACAAAAACAAGGCAATTATGGAATTCTCTTGATATAAGCCTGATCAGATGATTACATTCAGGGAGGCAATCTTCAAGGATTTTCTCTAGGATAGCTTGGAAAATAAGTTATTTCAACCTTTTCCCTTGCCAACATAAGTTGTAATGAAAGTAAATCAGATTTCCCTCAGACCTCTAAGTATCTAAACTGCCAACAATGGTCTCAAAACGTTCAGCTCCTCAACCAATATTCTTAAAAGAGGAGCTGCTTTCCCAGCTTATCATTCCTAACCTATACTCCACTGCCAGAAATGCCTTGGGAGAGCCAGGTTTACTTTGTCTTTATTTTCATCAGCTGCAGCTCCAAGCTCTTTAGCTGCTCTGTTGGGTTTGCACAGTCAGAGACAGCAACATCTTCTTTCTTCATGAGCAGCCTGTGCTCCCTGTCTGCTCAGAGATTTGATCACTGGTCTGCAGCCAACTATGACTCTTAACAAGGCAAAGAGGGTTTAGATTTATAGTCTGCTACATACCAGCAGTTGTGACCAGATTCTGTATCAAATACCTCATTAAAAGCAAACAATACCACGACACACCCAGCAGATTTGTCCCATGTTTAGATCAGGCCAGGCAGACCAACCCCAAGTGTGTAATCCCCCAAGTGTGTGATTAGGGTCACTACCAATTTCTAAACTACCGCCTTCTAAATTCAGAAACTTAAGTTTACTCTACCATACTATTTTTCCCCCAGAAGGCCTGTAAAACTTTGGACATCAAATACGGTTTTAGCATCAGAAGCAAAAGTGCTGTAAAAGTCACTTGTGTCAGAGTAAAGTGACATTGCAATACAAAGTCAATAAAATACTTGCTAGTATGTTTTAAAACTTCTCTCATCTTTTTTTTTTTTCCCAGAAGCTCCCTGACTCCATACAGAAAACAACATGACAGTCATATCAGGCACATGCACAACATTCATGATGAAGGCACCTTCTAGCTGCTTTTCATGGATATCATACTCCTGGAATGGTGCAGTAAGCGACCTTCTCAGATACCTTTCGGATCTGATTTTGCTCATGATTTTGTATATGCTGCTGCTCCAGTCCCTCAAAGGTGTTTTTTCCACTGTGTTTGTCCTTTGTGGTTTTGCACAGCTGCATCACATGGAACAGATACTGTGATCTGCATCTGTGCTCTGCTAGATATGAGATGAGAGGTGCCACAATTCTATTAAACTGATCTTTTATCTACAAGATTCCAAACACATGGCACTAGCAGATTGCATTTAAATTCAGCACTTAATTCCCTTAAATCAGCGATTAAATTCTTCAAGGTGTGAATGAGGTGTTAACTCCATTGCTGAATTGTTCCATATGATAGAAATATATTTTTTGAAGTAATTGAATTTCATAATGGGCTAATTCTTGGAGAGTAAGAACTCAGTTAACCTGAAATATGTACGAATTACTGGATTTCAAAGCAGCTGTACCTAAAAGCAAGCATGACACACAAATTAAATGCAAAGTATATTGTCAAGGTATTTTACTGAATAAAAGCTGTAAATTATAGATTAAGAAACTACCTTAAGACTCGACAGAAACAAGTATGCAACCAAAATATGAACCTGTATCTTTAGGATACCGATTTGTTTTCAAGCTGAAAAATAATTAAAATTGAAGAATAATTATTTTCTTTGTTTCAAGCATTTGTTTTAAAGCAGGCTGACTTCAAAGCCTGAATTGTTTTTTTTTTCCCCTTTTGGATGATTACTCTTATTAATGTTTCCCCATTGCTTTTGTTGGATTTGTTCTAGTATAGACTGAATTCATCCCTTAAAAAGAAGTTTAATTATTTTGTACCCACTTTAACCAAGTTGAAAAATCATATAGTAAGTTGAATGTAATATATTCACACCACATGCCTTTACTGGGTGATACACATGCAGAAAAAGCACCCAGTTCTAAGGAGAAACTCGGCAGGCAGGTAAGCTGATCTAGCCACAGAGGGAGAGAGGAGGCTGTCATCTCAAACAAAAATCAGTAACAACCTCACAGGGCTAAGAATTTCACTCCTGCTGTAAAACCCACTTCACATGAGAGCACAGTTGAAACTCACAGTTCCAAAGGTTCAAGTCTTACACCCATCTGGCTTTTACTAAAGTTACACAAGGCTTAATAAAAGTCTTGAAGGAAGGGCCATCCTGTGGCATATCTTGATGTTGAGCATAAAATTCTTCTACTAAAACTTTTGAATATTGAAATAAAAAATGATAATTTACTTTTCACCTTCCAGATGTTTATATTCAGCTACATAGCCTGGTTTACACTGTCTTTATTTTTAATCTATCTGTATGAGCACAGCTTTCTTGCAGTTCCTGCATAAGAATTTCTGAATAAAGAAAAAAGTTGACAGTGATGTTTTCAGATCATAAAAATATTCAAATTCACAACCAGCTACATTTTTCAAACCAGACCTCTAGCTGTACCAATGCAAATCACTTCTGAACCCATTCGGTCTATTATCATATTCATACAAGTTATTTGTTTTATAGACTTGAAATCCCTCTGTGCTGGATTTTATTATTTGTTCATTGTTACATTAGCACTGTTCTGCCCTTGGAAATACCCATGGCATTAGTTGCTGGATCTTTTTTCTTATTATCTATTTCAACAAGAAAACACATTGTTTTTCCTGTACCTCTTGAAAATAACAATAATACAGATACAGGAAAAAGGATTTATACAAAACAAGGTGAAGGGGAGAAGGAAAAACTGAACACTTAGAATAAGAGCTTCAGATAAATGACTCAACCTCATGGTTTTAATAAGCATATAATGGAAGTCAGAATTCAGATTTAGATCTAGATGCTGAATGAGCTTCAACTAGCAACAAAGGGGTGTTGTGTTCTGCCATGCAATTTACCTCTCCCATAATTTAAACCAAGGTAACATTTCAGTGGTTTTGTAGTGAATAGCTGATAGAGAATAAGCACATAGATCACCTTGATGGAGACACGTCTTTAGTCAGGCAGTAAGTAACAAAATTTGAGACATAATGATGAATCCTATTGTTTTCATGTAAATACAGGGAAATTTTAGAACTTGCTACAAGCTCACAAACAAAAGATGGTTTTTAAAACTTGTGATCAGTTCATTATGATGATAAAGGCTGTTACAATAAAGGGCTGTTACTCTGAAAGCATCAAGTAAAGGTCCCTTAAGACAGTCAGTCTTCAATGGCAAACCCATCTCCATTTCTAAAATTTAGTAAATATCCTAATAATTATGGAGGAAAAAAATAGCTATTTTTCTACAGTCTTCTCTTTAAAAATCTACTATAAATCTTCACATCATGCAGACTGATTTAAACACTTCAAAAAGCATTTTCTAGAAACCTTAAACTGTGCAAAAAGATTACTGAATTCAGCTAACTACAGTTAGCTGAACTGGATTTTTGTTTTCATATAGAGTTTTATTTTTTAACAATTATGAAATCCAGCATTAAAGAAGAGATGTCATTCATTTCAGAGTTCCCTGGTACCTACTCTCAAGAGCAGACTCCTCTAATGCTAATTTAAGGCACAGAAGCAGACAAGAGTCGCCTCTGTTAAATTCATGTTGTTAATCAAAAGACAAATTTGACTCCACAAAATTTCATGGCCACCCTAAACACAAGGCAGATCAATTCACCTCTTTGAACTATGAAAGAAAGAGATTATGGGGAAAATCCAATCCTCTCAAGTTATCCTTTAGGGCAAATTCCAGTTAATTCCTGAGAGCAACACAGCAGCTGAGGCTGGAAGTCCACCCACACACACACTCCAGAGGATCAGCAACTGTAGGTTGCTTAGGACCATTAGAGTAGAAAATCTGTGAGAATCACTCCTCAGGATGTAGGACCCAAAGTTTTTTGGGGAAAAAAAAAAAATCAAACACTTGATTTAACTCTAGAGACTTTACAGAGGAAATTCCATACTGTGTTGCTGTTTTCATTCCCACTAAATTCTTAGACTCCCCTTTTTAGAGATTTTACAAAACCAACACAACATTTTTATTAAAAAGCACATTTCTCAGTAGCTGTTCACTCACACAGACTGTTACACAACATATTGATAAAATCCAGAGAGATTAGGTTTTCTTAATCATTTAACGTAATTCCATTTTCAAAGCACACCAGACCCCGTTAATCCTTATGTACCTCATGTTTTACACTGTGCAGAGGTCAAAGAGTCAGCTCTAACACCGTGCACTGTTTTCCCTCTTGGTGGAGCAAATGTGGAAAGGACGGTGTTGATATTGGAAACTGAAGCATAATTAGAAGAAAATCTCTCTCACTTATCACAGACAGGATTCTATCCAATGCTTTTATGCTGTCCCCAACTATCCAAATGATGTTATAGAGAATCAAATGACCAACTAAACACACTAAAACAAAACATTTATGATGAAACTGGAAAAAAATTTGTGGAAAAAAAAATAGCTTACTGCTATTTGGTGACTACTCACATGCAGAACTCTGGCTGGGCAAGGTTTAACTCTTGGAAATATAGCTCAGTATTTCCCAGCAGGCAATAGCAAACTGATTTATTTTAATAATCAGGTCGCCCAAATCAATTAAAATTAAAAATTAGAAATCCATTCATATTTTAAAAGAAAGGCAACTACAATTTGCAAGCCAAAATAGGGAATGAGAGACACGGACAAAAAGTCAACTGCATAAATACAAGCTACAATTGAAGGTCCACAGGCTTAGCTCAAAAGGGTCACATGGCTATTTAATAGTCTCAAAGTGGCTTGAGAAGCAGCAAACCGTATGTCAGGGGACATGAGTCAGTAGAAGAGTAATTGTCTGTTAAGAGTAATAATGATTGAGACGTTATATCCATGACTTCTCCAATACAGATTAAATGAGATAGATACTATGAACAAGAAATTGTACTTTCTGTAGCCTAAAATTCACTTTCATACTTTGCTGTTATACTAACCAAGACCATATTGCCATGGTTTAATCTAACCTCGATCATAAATCTTCATCTTTGGCAGAATTTAAAACTGCAGATTAGACTTAATATGCATATCCTTAGCTAGGATACAAGGAGATTTTTTCAAGGACATTCTCCCAAATGAATCATCTTCAGAGAGAAGAAATTGTTTTCACTTATTGCACTAGCAAAGATATTTGGAATTTCAACATAGTGCCATTTAGATTATTGTTAGATAACGGATTGAGATAGTGCTTATCACCATTCTAAGTAACATGGGTTGAGCTAATGAAATCTGGCATGTCTGTTTTATGCCCTGCTGAACCAAATTTTAACAAATTTCATAACAGGTTGAGTGGCTCTACTTTCTTATTTGCAGAGATGTTCCACATGCAGTTGAAGAACATATTTAAGTTTCTAGATTTCAGAGGTAGGGTTAAAAATTGCAAGTTTGATTCCTTGGGGAACAGTTTGAGTTTGTTTCATAACGTTCATCTCATTGATTCAGCTCAACTTGAAGACTGTACATCTATACATGGCTCCCATATGATATTCACAGAAACTGCTCTGAATTCTTTTGCATCTCCTAACACAGTCCACACACCTATTTCAACAATTACAGGGTATATTTACAAGAATGCAATTTTAAATACACATTTTATGGCAACAAACCACTCTCACAGTACAGGTCCCAAGTTACTGCTGTGACATGCAGTGATCTCAAAACACCTTGACAGGCTCCTGTGTGGTACAGGTCCTGCTCCTGTCACTGTTTCTAGGGTAACCCACATTTACTCAAGACCATACAGTGCAGCTACTGCCGTGGGAGACCTCATGGCTGTACCTCAAACAGATGAATATTTAGAATAGTTAGTGTGAATTTTTTTCTGTTTAAAAAAATCTCAAAAACCTAAACACAACAAAAAAGACCAACCTCTACAACCTGTAGGATTCATGTCAGAATTTCACAAGTCAAGAACAACCTCTGCCGTATTTTTTCCTCTTTACCCCCTTCCTCAGCTTCCTCCACACCAAAAATTAATTTTAAAAAAATTAAAAATTAAATAAATAAATGAAAAAGAAAAAATATGCATGTTTACCTCTGTCAAACATCTGGATGCTGCTCCACACCAGGAGAGAATGACATCGGTTTCAACACAAATAAATTAAGGCAAAAAGTCAATTTATAAGCTTCGACTTAGCTGTGCCTCACCTCAGTTACTTGCTGTGAGCGCAGGCAAGACTTACTTCACAAGTCTGGTCCTAAATGGTTCATGGTCTGCTTAACACAAGCAACAGCTCTTAGACAATAAAGAAAAAAACACCTACAAGTCAGAGATCATTTGGTTGTCAGCTCTTTGAAGCACCAAGCTGCATTAGCCACAACAGAAAACAAACCTATTTGATCTCCCAACAAACAAGATGAAACTGAGCTCAGCCAGAAGCACAAGGACTTCATATGTCAATATTCAACCCAAATGCACTGCTTTGCAAGAACCTGTTCAAGGCATGGCCACTTCACTAGAGCTCTTCAGACTGTTCAAACCAAGCACATTTTGAGTTTATCTCACAGCCAAGAGTAGCATAAAAAGCTAGCAAATTCCTCTCAAAAGAATGGGGTTAAAAATGGAATATGCCCATGAAACAGCATTTCTAGGCAATAAAACAAAGGAGAAGCAGACTACTTCCCCCATAAGCAGCAACAGATTTTGTAAAAGATGTCAATGTTCTCCAAAATGCTCCTGAAGCAAATGTGAGGTCACTCTGCATGAGAAGAGCTCAGAGAAAGGATCATCAGCAGCTCAAAAAAGTAAATGAAGATGCTGAAAGCCCCTAGTCCGCAGCTGGCTCCTCTGCTCATTGTTCACCCAGGTTACACAGCCTGCAGGGCAGCAAATCCTCCAAACCAAATTAGAACATTTGCTTTGCACAATACCACAGGGAAAAAGAAAAAAAAAAAAAAAAAAGAAGATGAAATGCAACACCACTGATCTACTGAGAGCAAGGCAATGCCTGAGTGCTGCTGATGGAGTGTGAGGAACAGCCAAGGCAGGGAATTTTGCTCTGCTATTTCAAATAGCTGCTTATTAAACACAAATCTAATGTCTTGCAAGAAATTGCTTTAGCTTTGTAGAAAAAGCTTGCTTTTTTCCTGAGGTCTGGCTTTCCATGATAGCTGTTGCACTAAGATAGCCTTTATTAAAACTGTTCTGCACCATTCTTTCATTTGTGACAAAACAGCAGCCAGGAGCACCTAGAAATCAGAAATCACTTCTGCAAGAATTAGGATCCTATATGGTGAGTTCTTTGGCTTATCATCCAAATGCAGTATGCTAACATGTACATATATACCATTCTTATATTTGAAACTATAGCCAAGGCTAGACATAGTTAGAAGACAAAAAAGAACAAATCTGTTGGTAATTATTTAGCAGAGGCTTAGTTACTATGGTGATGAGTTTCCTATAAGTACCATAGTCAGAGACAGCATCAAACATTTTTGACACTATATCTTTATTTTTCCATTATATTTAGAAATATCTTTGTCCTGCCCTAATGCTTTTATAACTGACCAAAGGACAAAAAGCACTTAAAAAGACAGATTTGACAGGTGCAAAGTGCTGAGTAGAAAGGGGTTCTAAAGAAAAAATTTTTATTATTCTAATGTTTTAACAAGTGAGTCTTAAGTAAATACATTACTGAATTAAGCATCAACACTGATATATTTATTAGAAGTAAATATAAACTGAAATGAAACACAGGCAAGAGAAAGATTTTAATATTGACTAAAATGAGCACTCATACCCTTTACAATCACATGCTCTAAATTTTATTACCAATACTTATTATGAGATAGGTGCAATTGTGGTTTTAAGTTCAAGTCCAATAGGCAAGCCTGCACTGAAGAGGAATTTTGGACTAGATTAGTGCTCAAAATCTCTACAGGTTAGGGAAATCTGCAATTTTAATTGCAACTGGTGGTTTGAAAGACATATACAACACCACGGGGAGATATTTCCAGCTGGCCCAAAGGTGGCAGCATCAGCTCTGAACAATTCTCCTGTCAGTCCTACCCAGTTTGCCATTTCAAAGTCAAAGTGCTCTGAGCTGGGTCTTTCCTAAAGTTTTGTGTGGGATAGAGATCGGACTGCCAATTATGCAGGCAAACTCCCTTCCTGAAACAAAGCAAGCTAGAGCCTGAGAAGTAACACTTCTCACCTATCCCCCAACATCTCATGCTGTCACTTCCTTGTCCAACTTCACCTTCAGAAGTCCTTAACCTTGGTATTCAAATTCAGACATGGCCAGCTAAATTAAGTCTGGGGGGTTGGGAGGGGTTCTTTTTTTTTTAATGGTATTACCTTCATCACTTGCAGACTTCCTTTCCACACAGGATGGTAATGAATAGGGGTTGTCTGTCAAGCTAGAAGTGCATTAATTGAGATAAACAAAAACTCAACAGAGTACTTGTCCACTAGACCATACTGCAGCTGTATTGAATGAGGGGATTAGCTGCTCTTTACTCATACTTCCTAGAAAAAGAAATAAAGTGACGAGGAGCAGGGAGAGCTGTTTGCAGAGAGCACAGAGGTCTGAGCAGCCCGAGCTGCAGTTGCCGTGGCGGGGCCGGCAGGATCCGGCCCCACGTTCTAATATTAGCATGGATTATACTCGCTGCACTGACACTCTGCTTTACTCAGCTCATTGAGACAGACACTTGGCATCAGAAGCAACATACTAGCTCAAGCATGTGCACATCACCATAACAAACTGGCATATGGCTATTTTCAGAAAATCTGCATTTGGCACACAAGGTGAATGTTTCTGGATTCTAGCATGTGACCTTTCCGACACTGGAAGGAGGGAACTTTGTCCTATTCCTCCTACTGAGGACTGACTGTAACCACCTGGGAACAGCTAAAGGTTGCAAATACTGTAACAAATGAGGCTGATTCCCTCCCACTCTCCCTCAGTATTTTGCTAAATTCAAAAGCAATGTGTAAAAAATACATGGTCCTGCTCTTGCTGCCTGCAATGAGCTATTCCATGCAGTCTCCTTCGAAAGGTGAGGAACCCTGACATATCTATTTTTCTAAACAAAGTTGAATAATTAGTTACTGCTGCAAATTGTTCACGTGTGTATACTTTGATACCCTTTTAATCATTCTGTTACAATGTAAAAGGAAAATCTACACCTAAAGAAAACAAAACAAAGAAAAGGCAGTGGCCACAGCAAATGTTTTTGCATTCTCTGGCCATTTCCCAGCTGTGTGTGGTGGAAGGCACCAAATGCAACTGACCTATTTAACGTCACCTACTTACAAACTCTGTCCTCTGAACCTTACTTACCTAAATCCTCAGTGACAAGATGGTGTTACTGTTACTGATCAATAGCATCACTGCAGTTTTACTGAAGATTCTCAAATGTCACTCTGCTGATATGCTACTAATTAATGGTCTTTGCAGATCATTTTAGAAAAGCCAAGCACTCAGCCAATCCAGCTTAGCTCCTATTAGAGCTGGCTTTTCCATGCAAGCTTGACATTGCCTGGTATTGGAACCTTTAAGCCATTTCTGGCTGCCTGGTACATGGAGAACTGTACTTGCCAGGACTCATTTCACTGTTAATTACAGAACATGATATCTTTTTCTGCATATTGATGTAACTCAGAGCAGGAAAGGAAGATTTTAAATCCAAGCTATGAAAATATCCAACATGACCAAGGCACTGGGAGCACTACACTTCCTCTTCCCCCAAACCACAGTCACACTGGGTTTGATGCTAGCAAAGGAGCAATTTTACTCCCTTCTCAAGCTGAGAAGGCAAAATAGATCCTCTCACTGAAGGGGGGCTCCTCAGGTTAGCAGCCAGCTCAGTGAGCTGTACAGAGCACTGGAATTGGGACCCTCCAGACATGAACCCCAAGTGAGGGAGAGGGGAACAGCTCATCTTTTTCTCATCTAATTAAGTACAGGAAGCATAGCTCCCAGGAGAAGGGCCAGCAATAACAGGGAGCACAGCTTGGTGAAAGCATCATTGAGCTGCCAGCTCAGGAAATGGCCAGGATTTGGAAGCCAGTCTTACTCAGCTGGACCAAACTGCCTCCACGACACAGACCAATGTGTATTCCAGAAAAAGAAACGCATGAGCTAGTTTAATAGCAAGATATATTTTTTCTTTTATCATCAATTATCATCATTTTTTCATTTTGTAATAAGCAACACATTTTTCCAGATACTCTTTGTCCAGGTTATTTGGCCTGTCCGATGCTTTGCATTTCAAATAAATTCTCAACTGGTTACTGGTCACAGAAAAAGCTATCATCCCTCCTAAAACCATACCCTCAGTGTACCCTGGCATTTTTTAAACTATTTTCCTTACTTATTAAATGCCTCTCTACCAACTCTTCTAAAGTATTTCCTAATCACTGGTTGTCATTTGTCATTCCTACAACACAAAAATGACACCCTCATATAAAACAGTCTTTTGCCTGTCTCAGAAATCTGAAAGAACTTTGCCCAAGATTTATCCTTTTATTTGATGCACTGAAACAGAATTATTTCAAAGGTTTTTTTGTCAGTTGAAAGGTGATTTTGCAGAAGTTACATCAGATCATGTAATTGCAATCTAATTATATTGCTCTTATCATTCTTAAAGAAAGTTCTACTGATTCAACTTTATCAAAAGACACAACAAAACAAGGAAAAAACCCACAAAAAAAACCACAGATGTTTTCAAGTTACATAGAAGTACCTTGCAGTTCTAAAAAAAAATGAAGAGAAAAACATTCCACTGTAACCAGCCAGGTCTTGGCTGCTACAACATTGCCAGGCAATGCTGACACTGGGGCTTGGGAACAGCCCTGGCTCTGCCACTATTTGTTGGCTGCACAATCAACACAGATCGATTTCAGCGATCTCTAACACTCTAACTTCCAGAAGAGTGCTAATTATTAGCAGTAAGTGAGGGACAGAAAAGAATAGATAAGGAAAGAAACCCAGAAGATATGAGAAAAGTATGGAAACCACCCCTGCAGGAAATGCATGGCTGGCAAAGCAGAGGGTATGAGAAGGAACAAGTGTCTGGCCAAGCTTTTTTGAAACAGAATTCAAATGGCAAAAGGTGCTATGTTGACCCCTGGAAGACATCCCCACTTCCCTAGTGCTGATACCTACATTTACTTAATCTGGTTACCACATCCATCTAATACAAAATGATATGAACACAATATTGGCTCCCACAGGAGCCAAAAGAAAAAGTTGTTATAATTTTTTTGTACTATTGTCATTTTGTCTTTAATTTGCCATTTATAGTCTTCTTTATTGGTGTTGGCAAGGAGTAATGAGAATTGAGAAAAAGACAAATGAAAATGCTCACCTGATGGATTTGAAATCACTGAAGCAGCTGTCACGAAATACTAAAATGTCTTTCTTTGCTTTCACTCAGTCTACAACTAACATAATGCAACAGGAGGACTGCACAGGACAGCCAGTGGAGTTTAAAACAGCAGCACAGGTGACACCCAAAGACTTTGCAATCTGGTTTAGAGTGGTATTTTTAATGACATTAGACTTTGTGCAGGCTTTAAAAAGACTTCTTCCATTTACAACTCTTATGCTGTACTCACTTCTCTTCCTGCACTACACCTTAATATTGAAATGGAAAATTTCAACTGGTTTTTTAAGTGATTTATTATGAGGAAACAAGCACAAGCTAAGCAACCATAAGATTAACTACATGAATATAAGAATTTGGCTTCTTTCTCTCTTTTCACACTTTACTTAGAAGACCTGTCATTAAAACAATGCGAAAGAGGCAAATTGTATAGTTTAAGTATTCAACAAAACCTGAAGAGATGACAGATCTTCATCAATGTGTAAGGGCAATATTGAGTCTCCTGATGAACTTAATTAAATAACCTCCTAAGCACACAATTGATATCCAAATACTATAGCTCTGTATTGTGCATTTCTAAGTGTTTTCTAAACAATCTACATTGCAATCAGCAATAAAACCACAGCAAGTAAAGCTGCTGCATCCTGTGCAATACAGATGCCCCATAAAGACAAATCACTACTGCTACCATGTAAAATAAATGCATGATTTATTTCACATATATAATACAGCTGAGCAAGCTGCAGAAAGACACTGGTGCTCACTTTGCTTTGTCTTCCTTTTTCACCCCCAGCATGCCTTCAGTGCCCCAAACACAAAGTACCTACAGCAAGAACTAATAATTCTGGCCAGAATTCCTGAAGAATATTCTTATTCCTGAAGAATAACTTCATCTCTCAGCCACATCCCCCTCCCTCCCTGCTCACCCCAGCAAACAGCAGCTGGCAGGGAGGGAGCCCTGCACTGGGGAGCTGTAGGAGAACGGCTGCGCATGGGGCAAGAGGCTCCCATCACAGACCACATTCCCCTGGAATGCAGCAGCTGGGTTTCTTGTCCATGCCCTGCATCCATACAGAAGGTATAAATTCCCATGTTCCTGTGCACACATGCAGGCAAGTCTGTTTTCCTGTCAAATCACTTTTTAAATTGTGCACTCGCTAAGCAAACCTGTGTAAACAATCAAATCCCTAAGTGCCAGAAGAGGAAACACCACCCATGTACCAAATGGAGGGAACTGGGATCCTGCCTGGAATAAGCCCAAACCTCCTTCTTCCTTTTCTATATTTATAACGGGTGCTATGTGTAAGAAAAGGAATTAACAATCTGTCAACTTGCTTCTACACCTTTTGATGCTCCAAGAAGTGCAAACAAAACTCAAGCAACCACTGCCCATTGATTGCTTCAACCCTTTAATTTTCTTGCTCTTCCCCACCAGGAATGAGATGGTCATGTACCAGCTCTTATTTATGCTAGGGCAAACCACAAAGTCAGCATCAGGACCTTTCCTGGCATAGCAGCTCTCATGTTAGCTAGCTGCCAGCTATAGAAAAAAACTAAATTGACAGGGAACTGCTAAGCCACATTCACATGAACACATTCATGTTCTGCACGTCAAACTATCCTGGAATGTCAAAATGTCCTGTATTCCAGCTTTATAATGTATGGGATACAGTGACTATTGGCCACAATACAATTCAGCACATGGCAAAGAAAGCTGGCTATAGTCAGTCCGTGCAATTCACTGACACTGTCCCTCCACTCATCTCAAATAGTGCAGACCGTGCTCCATACTGCCCCAGTAATTTCACACATGATGTTCCCAAATCTGTCAAATGACAACTAGAACAAAAATGACAAGTATCTGACAAGTATAAGTACTGACATGGACAAAGAGAACAGACTAAAATTTCAACTACCAAGCTGCTAAACATGTGTCTTTGTAAGCTTAATTCACAAGAGAAAGTCAGCCTCTAACCAACTCACCAGAACCAGAAAATTCATTCAGAAAACTTTCCATACACTAGCAATGAGTTCTTATTGCTTTTTGGATCTATTCAAATTGTAAGTGATATACAGAACCAGAAAATGCATTCAAGACAGTCACCAATGATAAGCCTATGCTAGACTAAAATCCATTTTCTTTTGATTTACTGTATGAAGAACCAAACAAACACATCCAAAACAACATGCACATCTAGCCATGTATAAAGGGGATTTTTAATATATATGTGTACACATACCTATAAAACAAGTATTTGGAAATGCATTTCATGGACACAAGAAACATGTTCACTAAGGTCCCTCTTCTGGAGGGACAAAGTGGCAGCCTGTATAAACTTTTTACTCTGTTGTCTCTCCTCCTCTCTGAGTATTTGGTGTTCCAGAAAACTTTCCATGGACTAGCAATGCACTTTTATTACTTTTTGGATCTATGCAAATTGTAAGCAACATACAGTATATAATCAAAGACATGAAGTAAGGACAAATGGAAAGGGCATCCTTAAAGCAGGTCATTTCTGATTCTAGTGTTTGCTTCAGTCCAAAAAGTTAAAATGTTAATTTTCCCAATATTTTGAAAGCTCTGACATGGTAATAATTTGAGCCTATGTGTAGTCACAAAGGGCAAAAGTTACTTTCTTGATTTTAGTCAAGTCAAAATATACCAGAGGTCTTTTGAGCAAACAACCAAGGCTGTACAATTTCCTATGTAATTTTCACTTTTCTATGATAAATCCAGTTATGCTCTGCTACCACGTTGTCATGGTTTGACAGGAAGGAGGTTTTCTGGGATATGCTGCGGTCACCAATAGGTGTTCAGATTTTAATACTGACACCTGGTGTGGCCACTGGGGACAATGGATACACCTCTGAGAACACAGGGGTTAAAAAGCAGAGCACTCCTGTGGGAATTTCTCTTGGGTTCCAGCAGGGAAAGAGTTCGGGTCTCTCCCCTGTCCAGCTGCTGCTGCTGGGCAGGGGAAGGGGCAGCCACAGGGCCGGGTGAGATAGGCTGGGGCTTGGACAGAAGAGATGGGAGGTGAAGAGGCCCCGAGGATGGAAGGGTGGGAGAAGCACCAGGCAGCCCCCCCAGGAGAGAGAGAGGGAGAGTACAGCCTGTGCCTGCTGCCTTGAAACTTGGTAACATGTGCCGGCAGCACGGCTGAGAAGGAGAAGAAGGGCGGATGCAGCGAGAAGGTGTCCGGCTGCTTGTGGGAGCTTTTAACCCTTTTGGTCAATGAAAACTTTGCAGAACATTAACCTTTCCTAGAAGAGAGATAGAGATGAAATGGAAGAAGGAAATAGGCAAGTGTGAAGGTCTGGGCAAGTGAAAGATGTCAGAAGAGTAGAGAAGAATCTTAGGTGGGAAGAGATGATGGAGTAGTTTTTTTAACTGGACTCTTCTTGTTATAGCCATGGACAGAACCATGTTTCCAGTGACACAGAGACTGCATCCAGGGGGAGGCAATGCCTCAGAGCCAGGAGGGTTCAGTGTTGAGACCCCTAGGCCCCAGGGGGTGAAATATGGGGGGGACAGGTGTCCCGAAGGTGAGACTGTGCTCTTTTTGGAACAGGACAAACCATCCTTAAAAGGACAACCCTAGAAGCAGCTCTGGTCCATGTGCAGTGGTGAGAGCACTGGGCATGGAAGGAAGAGGTCATGATGGCAATGATCTCTGGGCAGTGCCACGAGTGACACGGAAACACACAGGGTTTCAGTGGTGTTTCCAGGGGAAGCCTATGGCACAAGAAGGACTCCTCTCCTCTTGATGAACTGAGAATTGATTATCTAAAGGGTGGTGCTGGACTGAGAGTTGAAATTTCGGGGATAGATGTATTGGAATTTGGGGGGGGAGGAGAAAATGTTTCTGGTAAGTTGTGATTTTCCCTGTGTCTTTCTTGTTACTTAGACTTGTAGTTTAGTTAATAAAGCTTTCTTTTCTTTATTTCTAAGTGGGGGGCCTGCTTTGCTTATTCCTGGTCACATCTCACAGCAGAAACCAGGGAGAATGTATTTTCACAGGGGCACTGGCATTGCGCCAGTGTCAAACCGTGACACGTGTCCTTCACCAGTTCAGAAAAAAATCCTTTATGCACACCCCTTACCTGCCTCATATTCCACAACTGACAAGTTTGTTCAGCCTGAATTGTGCTATACATTTTATCACATTTCATCAAGACCTTGCCTAAAAGGGAAAAGTCTCCTTCCTCCCACAGAATAATTATGAGGCAGTAGCTGAAAACCTGGCTGCAATGGACAAACAATAAACACACTTTACCTGGGTTTTTTTGTTCTTGTTGTTTAAGAAATTACATGGTCTAGCTTAACCCTGCATGGCAAGCCTGTATTTGCATCATTTGTAATCCCTGAGATAATGTTATGGTCTCTGGGGTGTCTCTGGTTTAATGCAAGTTATTGGAGAATGGTATGAATTATCTCTGCAGTGATTTCACACTGAATTTGTAGTGGTATGTAGCAAGCAGAAAAAAAAAATGGACAGACACACACAATATTTTATCTTCCTTCCAGAAAACAAATGGCAATAACATCTGTAATACACCCACAAACAGAACCCTAGGCTTAGAAGTCTTACAACAAAATACTTAACTAAGATGGAAAATAGTATAACTTGTATTGAAATCAAAATGAGCATTTTCTCCCAGCCAGCCCCCCCGCCCAAAAAAAGTCATTATTTAAAGATACAATGAAATCTAGAAATCATATTCTTTAGTAATTATATTTACCTCACCCATAAAAACAACCAACATCAAGTTCTTTGTATCTGATCATTCTGTGTAGATACAAAATACTATTGTGTTTAGCTAATATAGGAAAGACAGTAATATTCAGTGTTTGTGTCTCACTTATAATCAGTTTTTCTCTGAAATAAAAGAAAAATATGAATCCGCTTTATGCTTCCTCTCCTATTCTTCCTACTCCCCTCTCCTCATCTACTTTTTTATTAATCCTTTGTTTGGGATGTATGCTTTATGAGGCAGAATAGATGACAAGGGAAAAGACACATGCAATGAAATGAACTGTTGAATTGTTTCCACTTTGTCATGTGTAATAGAGTTAGTGCTCTCACAAATTATTTGCAAAAAAAAAATAGTTTGGCAACAACTTAAGCTGAGGGAGGGTAAAACAAAGAAAATAACGTAATTAATTTTTTAAAATTTATTGACGTTAGCCTAGGATCACAGACACAGTAATACTATTTTCAAAAATCTACCATAGAACTCTAGTTCTGACGAAGAATTAACTGAGTATGAATTCATTTTCTAAGTGAGCATCTTTAGAGCACAACCTTATCCATTCTGCTTTTGGTTATTTTCCACTTACACTGCTTCATTTAAACTCTAGTAACCCAAAACCAGGCTTTGATTCTAGTTCAAGATATTTTTAGCTGGATATGACAGAAATACAAGTTAGTTGGTGTATGTTGCTACCATGTGCATAATAATTCAGAGACAAAAATTTCTAAGGACTTAGTAACAGTTTCTCCTTATTGCATGATATTAACACAAATTTAGATTACAGCTTTGTTAACAATGCCAAACTGTTCACAGCCCTCTTTAGACATTCTTCTCCACAACATCAAGTAATACATATCTGAGCAAGTATTGATGCCCAAATGAATCTGTACTTGGAGATTGTTGGAGTTGCCAGGATAACCAGCTGCAAGGATCACGCTCTCCTAAAACATTAGTGTTCCAACACTTCACGTCAGCTTCCAACTAAGAAATTATATTCTGCAAATTAACAAGTGGGGCTTAGAGAAAAAAAAATTTATTTAATCCATCATGTATTTCTCAGAAAGTCACTGAAAATGCACTGATAGCAACTTGGAATCAAACTTCTCAGGTTAAGGCTCTCAGACAGTTTCTTTAATTCACAGAAGAGACAACATCTCCCCAGTGAAGCCCCCTGCTGATGCCAGTAATGAGCAAAAGGCACAGCAGAGCCCAGCACTTCACTTTCCTGTGCATGACTATGTCCTACTTTAGTGTTGCTCAGGTAAAATTTTGGCAAATCCTGGTATTTCTACAAGGAGTTTGCTTTGATAATTCAGAAACATTTTTAAATCTTCTAATTTCTGATTTTAATGTTTATCTGGTACATGTAACCTAGATTACCCAAGATCTTATAAGCAGCCTATGTAGAAATGATCACTCAACTTAGTATTCATCAAGTTTTTCATATGTTTACTTTTTACCTGTAAAGCACAGAAGAAATTTGGAACCTGAAGTAAAGACCATCTGTAGTGGGCAAACTTCATTATCAGCCTATACTAAAATAGATCTCTATTTAAAAATGATGATTCTTGTTTATTAGACTTATTGGACTGTTGCTTCAGTCAGACAAGTACTTGTGAAGAGAAATCCAGTTTTTCTGTTGAAGCAATAAGGCTGAGATGTTCTGAAACGTGACACATCAAGTTGTGTAATGTTCAAATTCACATTATGCCATTTATTTAAAAACACAAAGGTTTTGAAACAGCTACTATCACAGAACCAACACAACTTTGCATTGTTTTGTGTTTTTGTTGGGTATTTCTTTCTTCTAATTAAATTAAGTTTGGACTGCTGACTACAGAAGCAAATCAAGACAAACAACCACACAAATCTTCCATTCAGCCAGGAAGGGCAATAAAAATCCTCAGGAGCCAGGAATTTCCTTGTTAATGAAGTACACACATGCATTCACAGAAGTGCACAATGACAATAAAAATACACATACAACCTGGAATACTGCTTGGGAAAAGCACAATTTTTTTTTTTAAACATACACTCCCACCCGCAGCAGAATATATCACAGGAAAAAAATGGAGAAAAAAAGCAGGAAAGTGTTATTAAAAAGGCTTATTGTTATTAAAAACACTCAGAGGCCTTTCCTGATGGTTACATAAGTACTGTAAAAGCAAGATGTTCTTGGCAATCAGCAGAGCTTCACTGTGCTTGCTACACTGGTTTCATTAACTATTACATCATGCTTAATTTCCATAATTGGCTTCAACTTCACTTTATAAGCTAGTCTAATTTAGTTTTTATGCATATTTTAATTTAATACAGTTTGTTCTTCACTGTAAACCCTTCATGGGCCACATATTCATCCTGCACTACCTCATTTAGAACTTTCCCTAAGAGCAAAACTAAAAGGACAAAGACCACAGTGTCTGGGGAGTGACCTTTTCTCTCAGCTCTGACAGTTGAAACTCTCATCCATCACACACATATTTGACTAGCAAAACCTTCTCATTTTGTGCATCATTTTGTGCACTCAAGACAGAGGACACACTCCCCCCAGAAAGAAAACTACCAAAAAAATACAACTAAGAGTTGTATTACTTATATTACTCTATTCTTCCATAAATCTAGGTCTCTGCACTAATTCTCTTTTCCTCACACATGAGACAGTTCAGCTTTTTAGCCTTAACCTTCTTGACTTCACTGTATATTTCAGTACATTTTCACTCTTTTATCCAGATCCATAGTTAAACATGATCAAATATTCAGGGACTTGGGATCTGGCACATCAGACTCCACAGAGCACCCGCTTCTCCCATAAAAAACCCTCCACTTCTTGTCCTCAGTTTCACTCTTCAGCTACCCTCAACATACCCATCTGCTCTGCTCTCCTGATTCACATCTCCAAATCTGCTTTCATGCTGACAGCTGTAATGATGAGCTAACAAAGGTCATTCCTTCCTTGATGTACTTCTCCTTCTATGTGCTCCACTTTTACTGAGTAAATTCAGAATGTTTACTGATCTAATACATCCAGTTCTCACCTTCTTTCCCCATCTCCACTTCTGTTATACCCTGTTTTCAAATGTCTAAACTTGGAGTGATATCTCCTGAGAGAAGAGTACACACTTTGTTAGCTGAAGCTTGACAACTTTGGTAGCACAGCTTTTGCAGATAGAACATCATCCACAACACTCTAACATACAGAATAAGTGAAAACGTGACACTAACGTAATGCAGAGCCCAACAGACTTCACAGCCACTGCCTCTCAAAACACAAGTGCACACTGAAGAAAGCACTGACCTGGAAAGAGAGGAATTACTTGGATGGCTTTTTTATCCACTATGTAGCAAACCTTACTCAGAAGACACAGATGCCCTCTATGCTGGGGAAATGTTTACTTTACTAACATGATTAAGCTCAGTAGTTACTCAGAGGTAAGTTCCCTGTATAACTAGGCCTCCAGCTGCTACTTGCATTAAAATAATGGGTACTTGCCCCCTTCTCCTGTGGCCTAATGCAAACACAGTGGAAGAAATAGCCACATTAAGAAGCAATTCCTATGCACCTGTCTCCATTTGAGTGATGCACAACCCGATAGTGCTCACCAGATCAGGAACAAAAGTCTTGGTCTCAAGTAGAAATTAGATATCCATGAACCTTTGGACTTGTGATTTGGAGCCTAAAATTGTCAGTAGCTTATTGGCTTCTACAAAAAAGCCAAACATAAAAAAAAAAATACAAAAAAGAGAAGCTTGTGATGACTAAGAATAAAATTACATTATGTATCAACTTTCAGAAAAAAAATCTTTATTCGTAGACTGAATGTGATCCAGCCACAACAATTTAATATTCCCCAGTAATCCTCTAAATCTTAGATTTGTACATCACGCAACCCACAGCACTTCCCAAATAGTTCTGAAAATAAATAGGTCAGGAGTCATATTTATCAGTTAATATGATATTATAAGGCTCAGATTAGGACAGGGACACTGGGAAACTGGCCACAGAGTCACTCTTTGCCATAAGCCAATAACCCATCAGCAATGACACGCACAGCTGACTGAGCTGCCTTCAGGAGCCCAGGAGCAGACTTGTGGCATGTCTCAGAGCACTCAGGGACCAGCCTGGTCTGCCAGCAGAATCCCATGGGACATGATGGGAGATGCAGGGATGCTTTACACACTGTCCCATTCTCCAACTACTTTTTGGAAGTTAGAGGAAAAATTAATATAAAGTTCACTGAGTTCCTATATAAGATTTCTACTTCACCAATTTTAGTTCTCACAAAACACACAAGTAGCTTTAAAGGTTGCAAATTTTGAGCAGGTATGAGCCACACAGTATGGGTCTAGACTTTAAAAACCTTTACTTGCATAAACTTTATCTATACCCTCCTGAAATAATTAGAGTAAATTTACTCACTAGTTTTAGTGGCAATAGGATCAGGGGCCTGATTTACAAGTGGTCAAGAGAACACAGAGTCACTGAGTTCTTATAGCAGTCCTAAATTATTTCCCATTACAAGATAATTTTTTCTTCTCTGTCTCCTCCCCTCTTCCAAGTACTTATTAACCAAAGGTTTGAAGCTGAAGATAAGCCATCAAGTAATAGAACCTTAAAGCAGTTTTTTTATCACTAATCTTTCATAATGCCTAAAGCCCTCCACAAGTCAGTACTATTCTGTTGCATTTGTCTCAGATGTAAGGGTCCCTAGAGGGAATGCTAGACAACTCTGGAGCAAGGAAGACATTAACTCACAACACCATCAGAACACGTTAGACTGAGACTTGCAGGCTATTTCTGTAGCATCATAGAAGCACATCCAATTCCCAATACCAAGCCAACACCAAAGGGGTTTTCCCCTCAGAAATTTGAAAGCCTGTAAGTAATTCCTAGGTACAAAGCCTGCTGCCTGGATCCAGCTCAGCAGAGCTGTAATTCCTCAATCTGAGTTAAGTGGGTTCCTTTCTCATCACCAGCAACACACTCTGCTCATTGTGCCTTTGAGCAGCAGGAGCTTCCTGTCCTAGATCTTGGCAGAGGCAGCTGCATTCTGACAGGGTTTATGCCACTTGGTAGGAGTTGACTTCCAGCCATTGCAGCACTTCAGATACCAAACAGAGCCCTTCGACAAGAAACTCTGAAGCGCCAAAGTCGCTTTTGTGCCACGGAGTCGGGTACTTCAATCTAGAGTATGTTTTACTTTCTTCCTAAATCACAGCTATTATCCTCTTGGCAATACAGGACACATTATCCACCATCAGTTTTTCAGTGCTTCCAAAACCAGAGTTATACTTGATGGGCCAGTTATTTCTTGGGCATAGTACATAACTGGTTAGAGCATACAGCACCTTGGGAGAGCAGCAGCTACAGGATTTTCTGATTTGCAGAAGGAGATGGTGAAATGACAGCTCCAAACCCTGAGCAAGCGGCCGAGTGCTTTGTGCCAAGCTCCTGGATAGGCTCCCAGCTGCCTTCCCTGTGCCTCAGGTCAGCCCTAACCTGCTTATCCCTCTGTTATCTCACTCTCAGCCTCTCCAAACCTGAGGCAGCCAAACAGGATCGAGCTGTGAAGTAGGGTAAGGCACAACCTGAAAACAACCTCCACTTCCACAGAGTGAAATCAAGCACAAGCAGCTAAAGGGGAAAGGCTGCTGCGCACACTTACGTAGCTGCCAAGGGCCTATCAACCCTCAGACTCTTTTAACAAAGGCAAAAGGAGATTCTCCACAACTTTTACGACTCAGAACAGCTTTTTTTTTTTTCCCCACAAGAGCTGCCTACTTCAAGAGGATACGAAGTTAAGGCTGGGTGAGATCTTTCAGCTCAGGCCTTCCTCTCAACTCAGAAAACAAAAAGAATGTAGGAGTGACAGCAGGATTTGTTAACATGGTGATAAATTAAGATTTAAGATTTGCCTTCATAAAAATCAAACAGTCTGCACATTTTTAGGGCAAAATATTGCTGATGCTTCTAGCAAAGCATTTCCATTTTTAATTGGTATTTAGTCCTCTACACTGATTTTTTTAACCCTTTTATCGATTTGAAGTCCTAAATTTCACTGATTTTAATGCTATAAAAGTTCCATTTACAATGCATTACATCTGTTGACATAGATTTTACACATCAATATCATGAAACTATTACTTGGCCAAGTAAAGGTTTCACTCAACCCTAAAGACTTTTTTCTGCTGTTTAAAATCATTAAAGAAATATTTCATGTTTTGTCAATGCATGTTTTCTTCCCCCATTTTAAGATTTGCTGAAGTAAACAAATAATTTTAAAATAAGTACAACGTTAATATATTCTGTATACCAATAAGCTTTTGAAAAGGAGAGACTTTCCAGCCTTCTAAAGCAATGTGTGGTTGGAGTTTTTGTTTGTACATAAACACCTCCCAGTCTTTAACTGTGCTTGAGAGAAGCCAGAATCACACGTGACAAAACAGGGAGGTAAAATGGATTCATTTACATACTAAGATATTCCTACAGGTCTGTGAGCACCCTAACCTGCTTTTTATCATCAATGACAACAAGAAATTAAATTTAAACTCCTAAAACAGCATTTTGAGCTTAACTTTTTATATATAATAATACAAAATTTAAAAGTATATAAAGTATTACATATCTTGTATAGTTATTATATATATTGAAATACGTGGTTTAAGTTAATTGTACAAATATATTCTAGAAAACTATAAAATACATCACTCAAACCACATTACCTAGAAATTACAGGGAACTCTCTTGCAAAGATCATGGCCTAAAACAGCAGAAAAACACTTGGTAGCTATTTGGAGTTAGGGCTATGAGTCAAGAGCTGAGGGAATTTCTCCATGTAGTAGCTTACCTTGTATCACTAAATGCCCTTTGGAAAAAATGTGTAATTGACTCCTAGTTATTGAACAATATTCACTTATAAAATCACCACATGGTTTAATTAATGTTTATAAGCTACCCACTGTTTTTGCTTTGCACACATCTCCCCAAAAACCCCTACAAAAAAAAGTTACTTACACAGCACAGATTGCCTAACCAGGCTTGGCTCAGTCTTGCTTGCATTGTTATATAATGGTTAATTCTATGATCCCACTTCCCCCCTTACAAGCCTTCCTGTGCCATCCAAGGCACTGAGGAGAAATGGAGCTCACTAACCAGACTGAAAAAGAATGAAAAATATTTCCTATGTCTATTTTTTCTTTTCCAGTTTTACCTTCCAAAACAGATGTTTACCAGAATTTTTCTGTGCTGTTTGGATTTTTTTAGTGTTTTGATGCTTCATAAAATTATGTCACTCTTTGCACCAGTTCTGCACACAGGATGGTGAGCATACAAACATACAAAACATTGAAAAAACATTCAAAACCAGTGAAATCAGCCCAGATATGGATCCTCAGTATTACCTACGGCATAGCCTAGCTTAGCTCCCAGCCATATTTCTCACTTCTATTGATGATCACAAGTATTGCAAAGCAAACTGAGGCATCATGACAAGTCAGATGAAATTACCAACCTATAGAAAGTTTGGGTTAGGGAATTTGCTTAGCATTTTGCTAGAGTTTTCCTAAAAATGCAGGAAAAAGGCTTCACAAACAGTTTTGTCCTTTTGGAACTTTAATATAAATCATTCCCCTATTGAAATCCAAGGGCTCCTCAGAGATATTTGATGTTCACTGTCCAGGGTTGGGTTTTTCTAGTTTGCTTGTTTGTGGGGTTCTTTTAGTTTGTTCATTTTCTCGTTGTCACTTTGTTAGGGTTTTTCTCTGTTCTCTTTCTGGGTTTTTTCCTCTTTGGAGGGGAAGAGTTGATTTTGCTGGGTTTTTTTTTTCTTCCATTCTGAAGCAGCTGAGAGCTCTTTTAAGCTTTGAAAGAGCAACAAAATTGAGATCTCTTATCTTGGACCTAAGTCAAGAAGCTTGTAGATACCAGGAGAGTGATAGCGCCCGAGGTTATCAGCCAGAGCAACCGTGCCTTGGCAGCCAATACAGAGCTTGCACTGAATCCATGGAATCCAGCCCTTTCCTGACTATTACATACTTCAGCAACTCCTTTCGGTTGCTGGCATAGTAAGGTCACCAGAAGGTGACCCCTGCTCTGGTGCTCTCCCACTCTGCAGGTCCACAGGCCACATTCAGCATGCTGGCACATCCAATGAGCTGCCAGCACACAGCTGATGCTCTTTTCCATAGCAGTCCGAATCTCCCTACAACACATTCCCCTTCACACATGCCTCACAGAAGGAGATAAAGATACACAGGCAGAAGCCAATTACTTCGGATCAAAAAGAGAGATTAGCAAAAGAACAAACAGCAGTTAAGATACTCAAAGGCGGTGAGAACTGGGCACCTAATTCCCATTTGGCACCTCCCTGTCACAGCTCAATCATTTGCCAGAAGTTTTCTTCCAGAAAAAAATCTGTATTCTGTTGCTCACATTCCACAGTTTCAACTTAAAAAGAGGAAAAAAAACCTCACGAGATCAAGCATTGATAGAGAACAATTTTTCACCATACAAGAATCTTTCAGAACAAGCCCACCAGTTAAATGTCATTGATAATCACCAAATATACTGCTTCTGGTGCAAGACTTTCTTCAAAGGAGGAAACTACTTTCCATCTGAGAGAACAGACTAGCTATAGAAACCCATTTTTTGCTGTTTTTTTAATGTTTGTTTCTAAAACTTAAACCAAACACTTTAGATACACCCAAGGACTTTCATAACTGGCTCCACTTAGAACTCATTCATTGGCATTCATTCAAATGTGCTTAATACTATAGACACACATTCTTAAGTGATTACACTTTATGGTGCTTTAGTCTTTGAGGATTGCTAACGGGATACAAACTTTTCCACTCCATTTGGGTAATTAAAAACCACTTTTCCCTATGTCCAGGCTGAGGCAATGTTCAAATCCTATCTGCTTCCTGGCAAATAACAAATGAACAGGACAGGATAAAAGGACCATGTAGAAGAAAAGGGATTTATCTTCCCTTTAAAGAGGGGAAAGCACGCAGCAAGGTCATTTCCCACAGACAAATTGGAAATCATCACCCTTTCAGTTGATACCATTTTTCCTTGACAAGTGCATAAGTCTTAAATGTTTTCAACTTGACACTGTATATTTTTTTTAAAAGCTAGCACAGAACTCCAGTTACACATTACACTTTCTTAGTTTTTTCAGCATCAATTTTCTTCTTGCTTCAGAAAAATCCCATTACCTACCATCAACATCTTCATCTCATTAAAAGCCATACATAATTACTCAGTCTCCATGGATTATTCAAAGTACTCACATAAGCTTGCTTTCTGCTTACTCTGCTCCTTCCATGCCCCCACCCCTCTATACATGGCTCGGGCCAATGAGATACTTGGCCATAAGAAAAGCAGCCCTTGTCATCTGCAGCAAAAAGAAGGCAGGTTCACGAAGCTTTGCCAAAGTAGGCTCTCTCAGAAACTGCTGTAAGAAAAAAATCTTGCATAAGTCACTGCAAGGCCTGACTGAGGAAAAAGAAACCATGGTTTTCTATTCTTAAAAAAAAAGTCCCTCAAGAAGGTATTTCTTTTCATTTACACCAACTCATTAGCTGCCAAAATTGACCTCTGCTGTAAAACCACATATCTCCCTTCCAAATGGCATTTTCATTAAAATGAAATGCCTCTCGAAGCCTTTGGAGAATTTGCATTTAGTAGACACAGCACACTGTCATCAAATTGTACACAATTAACCTGAAATTAGAATGAACTACAGAAAAGCAATTAAAGTAAACTATCAAAGAAATGAAAAAAATTGGTAACTCTTCAGCAAACATATTTTTGAACAAAGGCAGATGGGCTTGCAACAGGTCTATTCAAGAGAGGTCCAAGACACACCACACAGTAGAGTGTAAATCTGTCATTCTAAAAGCTTGCCAGGTAAGTTTGCCCTGACATGACAGATTTTGCTCAAGTTTTTCTCTGACATTCTCTTCAGCATCTATCATCAACACCTGAACTGGAGGAAACCGTGTTCTTCTTGCCTATGGACCCTCACTGCCTAATGTAAGAATGGACATACCCAGACAGTGCATTCTTTGGGGTTTGCTTGGCAAGGTGGTTTTCATTGTTGCTTTGGTTTTTAAAGAAGGCAGAAAGCAATTAAGGAGCCAAGACAGGAACAAATCACCATGCACTGTCTGGTGGAGGACTGTCAGTAGCAAAGCTTACAGGCTCCTCAGCTCAACAGCTTGATGAAAAGTCCTGACCAAGGCACTGGGGTCTTGGCATTTACCTCACTCTGTTTTGGATTAACTCCTACAGAGCAGCAGAATTCAAAGATCAGACTCATATGATTACAGATTTCATGGAAACCTGCTTCCCATTCCACACCTACAAAACACTCAATAATGTTCTCAGTGAGTCACAGCCCTACAGTAGCAAACAATTGTTCTCTACACCAAAGAAAGACACAAGGTCATCTTCAGGCAAACTTCCTTCCCAGAGCTGATCTTAAAATTGCCATTAGTAAAGGCACTGGCATCACACCAGTTTCAGAGTGTGACAAAGGCAGAAAAGATAAGATGATGCCGTGACATTTCCTTCTATCACAATGACTCTTCCCTTCCTGTGTCTTGTTTGCAGGAACCAAAGCTTCCACTTAACCATGCTGACTCCCATTTCAGCACCAAGTCCCTTCTCTGCATTCTAACCACCTTTCCTATTGCCACAGCAGCACTTCACCTTAGTTCTTGAGCCTGAAGCAATAGGCCCTGGCCATAATGGATAAGCACTAGGGATGGAGGGAAGGAATAGAAAAGCTCCCTCTCAGAACAATTGGATTACTGCTGAATTCTGAGGACAGCAAGCACAAAAGGAACTAAGACCTGTTGCTTTGCAAGAGTAGCTCAGTCCTAAGTTCCACACACATCAGGGTATGGAGAAAACCGAGCACGACAATCTCTATGGTAACCAAACTGCTTTTATTCTTTTTTTTTTTTACCCAGGAGACTCCTTTTAAAATATAGATGCTTAAAGCATATTTCACAGTCTGGTTTTGAAAATGTGGATGGAAATAGAAGAGCTTTACTTAGCACTACTTAAATAACAACAAAAAAGTCCTTACAGCAAAAGCACAACCACGTGTCCCTTGCCCACTCTCCAAAAATAGCCCAACAATCAAATGTTAACAAGTCACAACAATCTGAAAAACTAACACAAAGTCATGTATTTTACAGCATTCCTAGGGGAATATTATGCCTGGAAGAAAAGCCTCTTGAGTCTTGACTAATTCTCTGTAGCTTTTATAAATAATCCTAAAATTCAGACCTAAAAAAATACTATCAGTCTTGAGCTTCTCATTAACAGGACATAAATATGTTTCTTCTCTCTAACCTTTAGGTTAGCTTCAGAGAATGCAACTGAAATTCTAACAAATTTTAAGAGTGGCAGGTAGTATTTTCAGGCTGCCATTATCACAAACAAATGGCCATATCCCTTGGAAAATTACATAACCTTCAACCACTTTTAAGTGAACATTGTTCCATGTCCTGCTCTACTACAACAATCTCACCAATTCATTAACATTTCTTGAGAGATTAGGAAGGACAGACTATAATAGTCCTACTCCAGTTTCTCCTAATGTCATTTGAATCCAGAAGTTTTGAGATATTTTGTGGGTTTTGTACATTTTCTCCTCTTGAATTATAATGGATCTACCACCTTGCTTAGAATAATTCCATGGAAGTTTTCAAATTCTTTAATGTAGCACCTGATCACATATTTACATCAGCATTGCTGTGTTGTACTACATAAAATAAGTAGAAGTTTAGTTAAAGTAAACTACAAATGCCACCTTGATTTTTTTTTGTCTCTGCAAAAATTTCTAACTAAACTTGTGAGTTTTTAAATCATTTGAATTCATATTCGCACTATGTACATTAGAAACTACAAGCCCAAGTATTCAATGAGACCCAAAATTGAAAAAAAAGGGAAAAAACCAGAACAATTTCCACAAGATACTCTTTAAATTATTTGTACCTCATAATCAGCGTGGGGAACTTGTGACTGGGGAATTCCTATAGCATATGGATTTTAATTCCAAATCATTCTAACCTAAACAGTTTGAAAAATTTACCTCCTCACACCACCTGCTTAATACAACTCTCTATCCCAGAGCTGTATCCTGCTTTGAGGCCACACAGCTACCAAAATTGTTACATTCTAGACTCACAAGCAGGATCCTCAGATTCCTAACTGTTGATCTTCCAGAGTGTTTTAAAAAAGTGTCCAAAATCATAACTACAGTAACAGATTCTGGGTAGAGTATGCAATGTCCAAAGGATTTGTAGTGCCATTTACAAGCCAGGATGACAACCACAGTGCATCACATGTATTTGATTTTTATTTTTAGGTACTTTTAGGTAGCAGTTTCTAATTTAAAGGATTCAACCTGTTCTTACACCAGCTACTTCACATGACCTCCACTGCCAGATGGAGCTATATTACTTCCAAGTCAAACCTGAGGGAGTTGGCTTGTGGTTTAGAGTAGGGGAAAAGGAGGGAAGATGTCAGGGGGTGTTTTGCCTTTTTTAATTGCACACAGGGCTATTTTTTCTGCACCTGTAGGGAAGGCATTCTGCTGGTCTCAATTATGTTTTTTGTTGCAGGTACAGTGGAGCATAGCGACAGTAATGGAAAAACATCACATGAGCTCTACAGATCACTGAAGGCTGCTCCCAATTTTCAAAGGGACAGTCTGTTCATACTTTATGATCCACGCATTCAGCACACAGTTATTTCACCACCCTGCCTCCCAGAGCAAAGACCCAAAGACCACCTCATCCACGCAGCTCAACAAGGATGCTGCAGCTGGAAATTAAAAGGGGGGAGGAATGATTGTGTAGTGTTTGAGAGGTTTGTGCCACTACATCCTCCCACTCCCATGGCCAACAGAAGCAGAAGGTATAGGCTCAAACAATAAATGAGGCTTCAAAAATATCCACCTCTTTCTGTACAAAATAGCGTGTTTTGTAAGGACTTGGATTACTACTTCAACATCCTCTCCCACAATACTTTTATTTAATTCTGGTTGGCTTATCCAGTCACTCAGTAACCTAATACTACTTTTCATGTTGTATCATCTCATTGATTTTTTTAAATATCTATGCCAGTTATTTGGTATTAATTTTTATATTTTGATTATAAATTCATGATAGAAGGGGCAGAACTGACAGCTGTAATTCACAGACCAGTATTAAACCAGTAAATTAACCCGTATAAACACTGAATTTCTGCCAACAGCTCTCAACCTCTCAAATTATTAAGTGTGAATTACAATAACAAATAGATGAGGCAGGAAGGAAATAATTTTAATAATTACTGAATTATGCATATTAAGATAAGACTTAGAATCTTAATTAAACCCTGGCCTTTACTCAAGGACTGTATAGGCAAGTAAGCAAAAGCATTAGTCACGACAGGCACAATAAAATGGGTGAGTATTGATAACTGCAGGCAGTTCTCAAGCAGTCCTCTTCCCTGGACTATGCATAAAACTTGAAAAAAAATTAATTGAAATGTTCTATGTGAAAGATTGCAATAGAAAAAAGTCACTAATACTTTGATGCAATAAAGAACAGCATTATATATTTTCAACGTTTCCATGTATCTTGTAATTATGCAGTAATGCTTGTTTATATGCAGAACCCTGCTTGGCAGGGCATACAAATATAACAAGGAACAATTTTTCTGTCCTAGTTAGCCATCCCTAATTCCTCCTCAGTACAAGCAACTGTGTGAGGCTTGGAATTTCATTTACAAAGTGGTTTCTATGCCGCAGTTGCTCTGCATGCAGTGCCACAGGTGCCCTTGGTGCTTTGCAGACAGAGCAGCGAGTCTGTAGAATGCAGACACTGGAAGTACCTGCTGCATTGTTCCTCAAGTCTGGAAACACACCTGCAAGTCTGGTTTCTATCATCTACAGCAAATGAAAACTGCACAGTTTACTCATGCCCACAAAGCATCTCAAAACCAGCAATGTTTATCCCCAACACTGGCACACGACCCCATACGAAAGTTGCACGTGGAAAAATGCACAGATGTCAGGTATCAAGGGATCAGAAACAAAATGCTCTCTTACAGGGCTCTGCTGGAACTGCTGATAACCAGGGGAAGCCTTCACTGCTCCTGATTCCCCCAGTGAGGATACAAGCTGCTGCTGGTGTCTCCCCAGGACTGAAGGAAACACCTGGCCACACCCATGGCAACTCAGTGCTGTGGATCCAGTGAGGCTGGGCAAGTCTTTCCCTAAATTTAGTGCTTACGAATCCTGTAAGACAATCCTTTTGGCAGAAGATATTAATTCTACTCATTCATTTTCTATTTCAACTACACATTTGAAAAACAGTCCTATTTTACATTGCCAGTTATAAAGTTTCCTTTAAATTAATGCTCTGGAGCTGGTCACAAAACCCTCAGACAAAATCACATAAAATAAAGATAGGCACCTAACCAGATCAAATCTCATGGGCACCAGTATAAATCACAGAGAGCACAGCATTAGCCAGCCTTCATGTGCATTTGCAAACACATTTGAAGGTTTTCATTTTATTCATTACTCACTGGCATCAAGCCACAGGTAAACTGCCTCTGGCAGCAAAACAAACAGGGTAGGTGGCAAGGAGTGAACAAAGAGAAGGAGGGAATAGGTGATGGAAACAGGTGCAGAAAACATTTGTCCATTCTCTTATAGGCTACTTCTTGTATAAAGCATCAGCTACCACACAGTTTCAACTTCCTGAGCTGAAGTGGACTGAGGACTTGACTATTCCTTCCCTAATGGAGATCAGAACCACACTCTGATAAATAAATAAAGCCACATCCCAAATATACCACAGGCTGGCCCAGTAACTGAGTAGAAATCTTGAAACATGAGCCCTTCCCCAAATGCATGGCTGTTCAGACACTCTGCACAAAAAAAAAAAAAAAAGGAAGATGAGCCAGAACAGCATTTGATCTTTTTTCTACTTCCAAGTACATTTCTGCACAGACACTACCAGAAAAAAAAAAATTTATTCTTTCTGTACATACTGCATCCTGCATGCAGGAATTTTATTACACATCCTCACTGGCAGACTAAGTTCACCCGAACAGTAAATGAGGATGTTTAACACTCTCACCTGCTGCCCATACAGGAAATATTTTTCTGCTCCTTACCACTACAGGAAAGAAGAAAAAGCTCTTGAATTTTCATTTGTAAATAGACCTGATCTTCAACCTCTCACCTACAGTTCCTACATTACAACATACATGATTCAAAAAATACAAGCATTAGATTATGGTTTAGTAAGTTCTATCACCGAAGATGAGATCCTGAAATACTTGGGGCTGGGCTGATTTTTGAGAACATCGTAAGGCTGCTAAAACTCAAGGGGATTGGTAGTAAAAGCAAGCATTCTTATATTATAACAACTCCATTCCATCATCATTCAAGGTAACTTCACACAAACAGACAAATTTTCTTTGTCATGGCTAGACTTCACTTTGAAGAGTAATGGAGCATTTGTTTGTTTTAAAGGAACTTATCTTATTGTGGAAATAAAAATTGTATAAGCTGTTTGTACATACTGAAAAATAGGACAGTTACAGTACAATTCCTACCATGAAAACATCTTTCAAATCATTAAGAAGCCAGCTACTTGACAGGGTACTGGTAGCCCTAAAGTAGATGCACAGCTGGACAAGCATAAATCCCCTATTTTAAATTGGGCTTATCCCTTTGCTAGTCAGACAATAGTTTCAATTTTGCAATTCCACTGCCCAGGCGCTATGTGAGTTGTAAATCCTCTCTCACAAAGAGCTGAATTCTCTTCTTCAAGTATTGTTATGAAATAAACATATTGATCTCTGAGACCTTTTGAAGCTGGGAACCAGCTCCAGGAAAGGAAACTCAAAGCTATGCTGGCATGCAATGCATTATTCCCTCAATTTTTCAATCAAGTATGCAAGCAGAGAGGAGACTGCATCAGAGAAAATTGGAGAATGAGCTGCCTTTGTTCAAATGGGAAAACTCTCTGACTGAGGAATCAAATCTACCTCAGTAGAGCAACCAGCTGCACCTGGAGAAAAATAACAGTGTATATTTGTATGTGTTGCTTTCTTGGGAGAGAAATTCTTATAGACCCTCATTTCAAATCATAAACCAAAAAGCAAGATGGAGAGATTTCTGTTGTTAAGTCCTCCCACTACTTCCCACATCCTGCCCTTAATTTTTAATACATGACAGATGAAAACAGGCTATTTCACAGAATCACAGAAGCAATTAGGTTGGAAAAGACCTCTGAGATCAATTCCAACCTATGACCAAACACCACCAGGTCAACTAGACCACAGCATTAAGTACCACATCCAGTCTTTCTTTAAGCAGCTCTAGGGATGGTGACTCCACCAATCTCCGAGCAGCCCATTCCATTTGTTACTAAAATTCTAGTTTCTAATTTTTATATTTTAAAAAAATTTAAATCCTATTTATAAGATCACCATTAGCTACCCTAGGTAGTTTCTCTACCACGTGTAATATCACACAGATGTCTTCATAGGTGAAAACAAGCACAAAAAGCATATGGAAAGCTTAATGGAAAAAAACTTAAAGCAAGAAGAAAGGTGGGGGGATGGAATTTTAAACTAAGAAACCACAGGTGCAAATATTTGAAATAGCCAGATACTTGTTCCATAACATAACATTTTTCAGTAAGAGCCTGAAAATTTGTAAACATGAATGTTGGTGTGTGTTCTGTCTTAGACTCTTCAAAGGAAGTATTTACAATGAGCACTTATATGTGTATATAATAAGAGCTGGTTTACCTAAAATAAGCAAGATCCATCTTGCATTAGCAGGTTAGAGAGAGACAGACAGAGAGAATGCATATGTGTTCAATGCATCATAAAACCCCAGTTTTCATCTAGGATGATTTAGAGGAAGAAAGCACATGATGTCAGCAGATCATCCAAATGTGGAACAGACTGCCTGCTAAATAAAATCTGTTGGGGCTGCTGAATGAAACTAAGTTAATTTGGCAGGTGGACTCCTAACCTAAGTTGCTCTTAATTTACAGACACTTTTTGCCAGACAAGGGAGTCTTGCTTACAAGGCATTTGCAGGGTATTAGGATAGAATGCAAATTCAAATATGCTTCATTGTTCCTCAGGAAAATTCCCCAAAGGGTGCACTGCACTGGAAAATAACAGAGCATCATGCCATCTGGAAATTCACAGTAGCATAGATGCAAATAATTAGAGTTCAGAGTTGCAAAGAGAATCCTTCCCCGTTCTCCCACCAGATCTCCACAATTTTGTTTGTTCTAATTCAACCAGACACATGAAAACTTGTGAACAAATGCAACAAGCAAGGTCACCCCGACAACAAGCAGTCCAAAGCTTTTGGGGCATTTTTGCCCCTAGAGCTTCCAGCTCAGCCACCCCATTAGGAGCACACAGCCCATCTTCCTTGAGCACAGAGCTCACAGCACTGCACTGAGTGACTTCTTGTCTGCTCATTAGCATGGACAGAAGGCACAGGAAACCAAATTCACCATCAAAAGCAACCACATGCATACCTTGCTGAGCTCTCCCAAATGAGGATGGAGGCTCAGACCTTGGTCAGTGTTCTTAGAAGTGTACAATATGTACAGACATGGCAAGAGTGTCTCCAGCAGGAGTATAGCATTGCCTCCTTACTGCAAAATAATTTTTTCACCTATATAGTGCCACTGAAGAGTTTCACATCAATGTTTATATCTAAAGGATTTTCCTTCTGACTCCATTAAAGTAGAATCTGGGGAAAAAAAGTGGCCTTATGGGGACTTCAGGCCTCCAGCATGAGATATGTTGGTGATTAGCATCATCCCAAGGGCTGCACACAAGCATATTTGAGCAGCCTGTTTAATTCACAGTTCCTTAATGACAATGCCTGTGTCTCTGCTGTAGCAGTTATGCAATCATTCCTTTAGCCCGTGACACGATGACAAGATAAGATGATGTCAATGAATGTGACAGAGTCCATCCACTCTTTTCTTAATTCTTCTGAGATTACTGACTTCAGGCTGGCAGGGTTTCAAAGTAGTAGAACGTAACAATTCAATCCTGGTTTTTCAGATTAAAAATCTTAGTGTGAGGTAGGGAAAACAGAGAGAAGTGATGGGTCAATAGAGCTGGGTTAGAAGCAGTTCTTATGAAAAGCCAAACAATTACTCTGAATGTTACTTTCAACCAACATTTGAAATGCCCAAAAAAATAACTTTGGAATCATTACACTGAAAAATGTGTAAATCATTTACATGACTGTATGTAAATGTACAATCATGTATATGACTGTATGATTAATCAAAACTAAATACAACCTTTATTGTGTGTTAAACAGCAATCTAAAAAGCACTGAAGTTGAAGAACATTACAATAAATAAGTACTGACCTCTGCACACTAACTAGATTAACTGCAAGATTGTAACAGGCTGAAAATGAAAATGTGTCGATTTTCAGCCTCAGAGGCCTTTAATAAACTATCATTCCTCTTTTATTCATTTGCAAGACCTGAAGTAGCTCCTATTCTTCATTCATTTGACTAGCAGTCTCCTTTACCAGTGAGGCTGATGATATCTTAAATCACATCAGTGCTCTTGCCACTCCTTTCTCCTACTCTGTACAGAAATCTTTCACCATTCCCCACCAGCTTCATTATATCCATTCTAAAACCTGTCCAGTAAAGACCAGCCCTGTATTCAACAATCAAAGGCCTGCAGAAAAAAGGGTATGAGAAGTCTTGCTTTTCAAATCTTAGCTTCTACTGCAGAATGAGAATAAGTAAGAAAATTCAGGTTTCTTCACAGCTATGAATCAAATTCAAGTCCAGGGAAATTTCCTGGCAGGAATGGGAAAGTAATCAAAAAAGCACAATTAAGGTCTCTCTTTTTTTATAAAGCAACAATAGAAAGGCCCATTAAATTGCAACTTGAAGGGGGGAAAACAGTACTTCCTTCTATGAGACATTCAAACAGATCTTGAAACAGTTAAAACAGTAATAAACAACCCTGTTCTGAAGAGGAAGAGACTTACTTACAGACAAAGTAAACTGGACATTTCATGCCCCAAAGAGTCAAAGAAGGAGAGACAAAGCTGAAGAAATTTCCCAGGTCCATGCCCATCATTCTACCTGCTAAACAACCACTTCTCACTACCTCAATATTGTAGCTCTGATAAAATGGTATTTATTAATGGAAGGCCTCAACAGATTAAACTTTCAGAGTGCAACAACAAAGAACAAATACATATGAACCCAAATCCTATAGAGGACTGCCTTTTTCCCATCTCTCTTGTTGCATGATATTCTGCATCACAGCATGACATGAATGAATGCCTTCCAGAAATGAGGCAAGAAGCAAAGGCAGCCAAAAATGTATTTGGAAATAATTCCACATTTTTGCAGGTCATATCTTGAAAATAAATATCCTTTTAGACTACACATATCTCACAACAACCAGCATGCGGCTTATTTGAGCTCTACTGAAACCACCTGTGCTCAATGTAGTCATTCCATCACCACATCCTTCCTCCAGGATAAACATCACAAAGTCTACAAAGCATATCCTCATCTCATGAGGTGAGTAGCCATACAGTAATGTTTCTCAATTTTGGAGACAGAGCCTTCCATCTTACCCAAAGAAGAGCAAGCCAAGTTTTCCAGGTACTTGCATGTTAGCAATTCAGCATTCCCTCACCTGAAATCACTTCTGCCCTGTACAAAAGTAAACAACACAATGTAAATTGTCAGATTTAGGAACAGGTCTGTCAATCCAGGGAAGCTTCACTTCCCTGGAAGTGAAGAATCATTCAGAAGAATCATTCAGAGCTTCACAGATTCTTCTCTGAAGAATCATTCAGAGCTTCACAGAACATCCATTTGCACAGAATTTCATCATATTGGTTGACCAAAACCACTCTTCTTGAGTAACCAACTCCTTGAAGAGCTCCCTTCAATGAATTTAAGATAAACTATGAGCTACATTGAGAGGACTGCTTAGAATTCCCATTAAGAACAATGTATCTCTATCAGAAACACATTTTACTATTTTGTTTCTCTTCCTTTTTTCTTTTCAACATCACACCAATGGCACAGCACTGTGAAGTATTGTTACAACTGTACTTTTCAGGACATGGATCTGTCCTAAAGGGCCTATCATTGATTGTTCTGAATAATACTTCTTAAGATCAAAGGAAAAGATAGAATAGGAATAAGGAGGTCAGCTATTAAAAAAAAAAAAAGGAAAAAACCAAAAAATTCTTAAAGTATTTAAAAACCTAATTACTTTATTATGAAGATCACAGAAAGATCCCTTCCCTTAAGTTGTGAGGTCCTCCTGTAAAGCACATCACCTTTATTTGCCAGACCACATTTCTAATAATTAAACTTCCTGAACTTCTCATTCTGCATGGTGACTTCATGCTGACATCGTTTTGACATAAATTTTCTGACAAATTACTGATTCTTTGCCAGCTAAGAGGCAACTTTCTCACAGTGAAACTGAACATGAGCAACATGAACACCACTCTGCAGCATGGAATTTGTTTTTAAAAAAAGACAAGAAATTTAAAAAGAAAAAAAATGTAAGGTTTTCTTACATTAGTTTTAATAAGTTACTTTTGTTTCTGGTGTAGCAGACCTAGAAAAACAAGGTAGTTGTGACTGCAGAAGTCAGGAAGAACTGCTGTTAGACAATTTCATTCTCTGCACAGGTTCTCAAAGCATTTTCAGATGACAGAAAATGCAATAGAGCGCAAAAAGCATAAAAAAACCCCACATACAAACGCATCTTATTTTAGATTGAAGGGCACCACAGGAGAAAGTCACACTGATTTACCCTGTTTTCATGGAGCTATAAAGATAAATAGTGAAAGAACAAGCAGAGCTCCATCACCTGTTCCATACAGCTAGGGAGAGTCAGAGCTTGCAGTGACAAAACCACAGCGATGCAAATCATTTAACAGCAGAGAAGTACAGACAATGTACTCGGGGAGGTGACTCGGCTCCCTGGGGCTGGGTCTCCATTTGAAAGCATTGCTTCTGAATACAACTTGCAGGGAATGAAATTACCCTGTTCTGAGGAAAGGTAGAGACCATGGTTCTCTTCAAGCATAACTCACAATCTTCCTGGTGGAAGAACTTTCATGCTAAGATCACTACATGTTTTAGCTTTAAACAAACCCTCAAAAAGGCTTCTGAAAGCAAAATGGTTTTCTGTTCTTTTTGGTATTCTTCCTCACTACAGAACTCTTCACACCTTTGTCAGAACCAGCCAGACACACCACAGCCATGCTTTTGGGTAGAAACAAAAGCATGGAAGATTAATTGACCACCTTCAGGCACTGAAAGAGATGAGCATTTGAAATAAACATAAGGGTAAGAAAATGAGAAGTAATTAACCTTTCTGGCTCATCTGTCTCCCTGTGCTTGCAACCTGGCATGCAGTTTTGTCACATCAATAAGAAAATATCTGATCTGGATACTGGTACTTTCATCAGCCCAGCACTCTTCAGTGCTCTCTATGAGATGAAAATAAAGCATATTCCTCCATCTGAGCCATCACCAGCATGGAGGTGAGAATAGAGACTATTTCCAAAAGCCAAAAAGCATTAAGAAAATGAAATCTTCATTACAGGAAAAGCTTTTTGGCCATATTTAAGTATCCAGAACAGGTGTGTATCATTGAAAAGTGTTCTGTGAAAGCCATTTTTGAATCAATATCCTCTATATGAGGTAACAGTGTGTTTGGGAGTGGGGAACTCAGCTTCTTATACCACCCATCACCTGATCTTTAACTCTACATCAGTCATAACTGGCTGATTCACTGCAGGAGTAGGTTAGATCACCAAAAGAGAGGTTTCGGTGGAAATGTGATAAAGACTTATTCAGGAACAGGCTTGCAATTAAAGCTAAGTTTTCACTAAATCAGAGAAGAAGGAAAAACAAAACAAAACACAAAAAACAAGAAGACTGTGCATTTTTCTGAGCATAATACGAAGACGCAGTCCTACTGTATAATCCTCTGGTCTACTAACCTTGCATTTTGATTTTCCATGATGTCAACAGAAGACTCAGTTCAACAGAAATTACTTACATACAGCCAAAGCTTGTTCTAACTAAAAATACAAGAAAGAAAAGCAACAAATTTCTCATGCCACACTGCTGTGCTGAGAATAAAATCCACTGTACAACCCCCTTGCTCCATGCCAACAGCCAAAGAACTTCTCAGCCTCGGTTACTGATATCTTCAGTACATGGGCTGGGGAGGCACAACCACAGCTGGACAAGTGCCCTCTTGGACACTGAGCCAAAGGAATAGCACAGCAGAGCTGGTTGGGATAATTAGCAGTTGTAGGTTAAGATCCAGCAATTCCTAGCACAGAGGCGGTTTTCTTGAAAAAGAAAGAAAGTCAAAGAGACACCTGTGAACAGCCCTCCAGTCCCCTAACAAGCAAGGAGTAAAAATTTTCTAACAACAGAACTGAAACTCACTTGTCTAAATTATTTTAAACTCTACTCCTATTGTACCGGGAGGGAAGTAGAACCTCCCATGGGTGTTTTCAGAGTTCACAACAGAGAAGAATCCTTTTTTCCTTAGTATCCTTTTTATCTTAGATAACAATGACATTGTGGAGTGCATGCAGTGATGAAGACCATAGAATTTCACATACATTCAGACTCCTTCCACTTTTACTCCCACCCACTTCCCCCACCACACCCCAGAGTGACAATCTTTTTCAATTTGTCATATGAAAGTCTGTCAAATGAAAATTTTTTCTCCATCACCATATAATCTCCACTGATGAATGATCAGGAATCTCTACCAATTTACACAGATAAAGACTTCAGAAAAATACAAAAGCTTTTCAAACTAACAAAGACTTGACTGATTTGAGTTGCACATAATCTCTAGTCATCTGGAGCTTTAGTTTTCCTGTACAAAACGAGACAGTGATGCTCTCCTGGAGAGCACAGCCACTCATCTTGCATGCCTTGTTCGCTTCCTGCATCACACACACAAGGGGAAGATCAGTGCTGTGCCTGCAGTGCAAAGACTGCTAGTGACAGCAAGACTGCCAAGCTCTAAAGAGAACCTTGCCAGTAAAAATTCTACTAAAAAAAAGGTGCTTTTATGTTGGTGGGTTTTGGGTTTTTTTTCTATAGGTCAGTAGTTTGAATTCTGTCCAAGTCAACACCACACAAAGGTTGTTATCTGATGCCTGATCTTGAGGTGCTAAACGATCTCAACTCTGACAGCAGAATCTCACCACCTTTGCTCTTTGGGGTCTGCTCTGACATGTCTGAAAGGGGTGATTGCATTTAGCTGCTTTGAGCACAAGCCCACAGACAAACACCCTCATTAGAACTGTCACCTTTATACCTCTCCACAGAGAAGCTAAAGACTTCAGCAAGCAAGTGATCTCATCTCTCCTGAAGCAATTCCCTGAGGACTGAGGCAGCTCACGGACAAAACTTGGACATTACAACCTGTATCTGGATTCACAGGTTACAATTTTCCCTTTGGTTATCAAGACCTTTTTACACAAGGCAATAAAAACTAACAAAGCAAAAAATTAACAAGTAACACCTTCTAAGTACAAAGAAATAGGGCTAGTGGACCTCAAAATAGGGGCAGTGGACCTAAAAATTGTGAAGAACACATCAGATTTTGTTGTTACAAGTGACAACAGGAGCTTCTATTAAACCAACATAACTGTGCAAAAGGCAAGAATCCCAAGTCTGATGGAGTTGAAACATTTAATCTTCTGTTAATATACTGCTAATATTTTTGAATATATGACAGCCAATAGAGGCTATATTCACCTTAACATCCCTAAATCCCTGAAAGGTCCACAGATTTTTACAAGGTTTGTTTACCACAATGTTTCATTCCAGTCCACTGCTCCAACCCCAGATTTTAGAATGATAAATACTATTCTTAGCTCCAAGAAAAAAAAAAAAAACAACAAAGAGCACAAAGAACAGACCACATTCAGTATTGTTCCATTTACAGGTTACAGCTTTAGCATCCTAAACCCCCATGCAATTAGAGATGGGAACTGCCCAATAAGCAGCAATGCTTGCATCTCACTCTGGAAGGTCCCCAGATAAATGATTTACAATCTGTAACATTTTTATAGATCATAAGGCTGGTTTACATCTCTTTTATGAGATGTTTTAAAATTTACAAGTTTTCATTTTCCCCTCCCTTGGAGTCCAGTTATTAGTGAAGAGAGGCTTTATAGGTAGCAGGGAAGAAGGAAATTATTGGATTAAAAACAAACAGAAAAAAAATCCATAGAATATTTCAACTCCTCCATTCTAAAAAGGAATGGGGAATAAACTAGCTTGGTAGGACAGTGCTTAATCATTTAAGATACATTTGGACACTTCTGAATCCATTTATATCCTATGTTACAGAATATAACATCAACATTATAATTTATTCTAAGTACATAGTACAAAAAGAACAACTTTAGAACAAACATTTAAAAAATAGGTTTTAATTGGTAAGCAAAAACTTAGGGAGAATTATAAATTTCACAAAAATGTCAAATCTAGAGCATCATAAATTTTAATGCCATAGATTACTACTTATTTCTGCTATCATGACGAAGGAAATTTTAACTTAGCAATAAAAACTCTCCATACAAACCTAAAACACCATTCTTCCAATATTTAGGATGCTATCTCCCTAATTCTCCTCTTTCTTTTGTATTTAAAATACTTGAACTAAGTGGATAAGGTTATTTACAGGGAAGAGAGGACAAACACCAATGTAGAACTTAAAATAAATAGATTTTATACTGCTTCATGAAAATAAAGTGCAACTACAGAGATTCAGCCCTGATCAAACAAGCTCTAAGCTACACAGGTAGATTAGGATCTATGATTTAATCATACATTCTCCTCAGAGGGCTTTAGAATTTTATAAATAAATATTTTGCTATTAATAAGATGTATTCTCCAGATCATTTTAAGGTACACATCTTGAAGAACGAATCTTTGTAGTTCAAAATTATGCTTTTATCATATTAACTTCCTTGTTTTTTAAACTCTTATCTATCTTTTTTCACCAAGGTATTCACTTCTATTTTATACAGCATTCATCTCTATCTTTTAAAAGACCAGCAGAACAAGTGTAAGAAAACTAAAAATACCTTGTTTTTAAATAGGTGAAATAGCACTTAGTGCAGTTATTATCTTAAAATAAAAAAGCTGTAATATATTTATCTTTCAAGAAAAAAGAACTTAAGAACCATTTTTCAGTAAGATGCAGACAATTGTCAGAAGGCGTGCATTCAAGTTAAATTGAATAGCTTAACCCACATCACACAACCCTAATCAAGCACAGTACTGCTTATTAAAGGATATGTTTTCCCAACAAGACAAAGTACTCAGCATTTGAAAAAAATCCTAGAGTTAAATTATAAATGTCATTTCATTCTTAATTTCAAAGATAATATTCACATACATGGAATTTTGTGGCAAATGCAAGAGCAGAAAGCTGAACCAACTTTCTCATACAAGCAAACATGTTGCTAGACGAGCAATCACTTCCTATAACACAAGATTTTGAAGAAAACATTTCCAATCTGGAATGATATTTTTGAGTAAAAAAAAAAAAAAAGAAGCCAAATGTCTGATAAACAATGTTTACAAAAAAAAATCCAAACAAACAAAACCAAAACAAACAAAAAAATATTAAAAACCCCACACAACAAAGCAAGCATACAAAAGTCCTGACATACCCAGGTAAGCAACAAGTACACTGAAAAGAATAATTAGCATACCACAAATATTTACAAAGTAATAAAACACAGCTTTCCACTCACACAGAGATTGGGCAGTAAAGAGCAGTTATAGAACAGATGACAGTGACAATTTCATTTGGAAATTCAAGGGTTGTTTTCCAAACAAGTCTGTGTCTCAGTGTCATTAATCCATAGGTCAACCAAAGTAGCCTGGCAAAGGTAGCTCAAGCCAATCTCCACACCTTTTGGCTCAAAAAAAAAAAGAAGAGCTACCTCTTCCTTCTTCAGTTTGTATTTCCAGCAGATCCAAGAGAGAAAAGGAGGAAAAAGATAGCGAATACTTTTGAGTTGCGTTTGGGGCAAAAATCAAAATTTCAGTTTTGGCTGCAAAAGCCCAGTAGTACTTGCTCATTTCCCCACCCTTCTTTCTACCTGTCTCTTCCCTAAAGCTTCACAAGGGTTCTTAGACAAAGAGACAAACATTAAGCTCAGAGACATGTGGCTCCTCTTGATTTCACACAAGGTCATGATTTACATGCCTGCTCAGTAGCTGGACAAACACCACATGGACCATTCTGGAAGGCATTGTACATGCAGATTTCAATGTACCAAAACATGTCTCACTCAGTTTAAAGAAGTGAAGTAGGTTCTAATAGCACATAAACCTGTAAAATTATTACCAAAAGGCCCAATTGCTATTGTTTACATGCCTTGACCAAAGATGACAATCACATTTCACAGGTTATTCCCTGCCTTATCAAAAGGCATTAATACAATTGTAACAGTCCCATAGTAGATATCAGCATGTTCTGTTTGAAGCATGATAAACATTTTTTTAGAACTTTAGCCTAAAGTGCATATGTTTTGCAAAGCCAGGTTTTCCACAGCAACTGCTGAGGGACCACATAAATATAAACATAATTCTGCTAGTACCAAAAACCCCTTGGGCCAGATCAATCAGCCAACTTTAGTATTGGGTTGGCTCCCAACCAATCTCCTGTCAGAGATCTGTCATAGCAGAAAATCTCTAAGTATCAGTTCCTCAGCATTCACTCCCCAAGAGCACAGGATTTATGCAGTGCACAGCTTCCAATGCTCTATCCAAGACTGAAAGCCTTGCACATAAAGCACCAACTCTAAGTACAGTTGTAAGCACTTTGAACATGTCAGTTCACTGCATGGAACAGCTGGGTGTTTTACATTCAACTCTGTTCAACTCATGAGTACTTCATCAAACCATCCAGCATCCAAGATTCCAACCTTCCAAAACATTTGTAATCTGCCTCATGTATTGTTCCATGAAACAACAAAGAGCTCAATATCTCTCCCACTGCTTTATGAGGTTAACCTTTCTCTCCCTTGAATAATACATCACTACTGAAATTTGTAGTTCTTGAGTTGCTTCCAAAAAAGTTAAAAACCTACTTCTCGTCAAACCCAGTCCACTACAAAGTAAGTAGTAAATCATCTTTATTATAAATGCAGACTATTTTCCCAGCTACATTTCCCTTCCAAAGAACAAAATTGTTTTGCTGATGGTTTAACAAATACCACAGAATCATAGAACTCCACGCCTCCCCAGGCAGCTGTTCCAGTGCTCTGCCACCCTTCACATAAAGTTCCTTCCTCAAGTCATTCAAATGTCACAAAAGGATTCTCCCCCCCTCCATCTAGTTCCATGCAAACTGAAACACAGATTAAATAGAGAAGAGCTGTAAAAAGTTGGTACCAACATCACCAAACTTTCAAGTAACCTAGAAAAAACTTTTGAAGTAAAGCTTTTATTTCTTCAAATATTGCTCAGTTGTTCTGAGATAAATTTAGCAAGATGATCAAACAAAACCCTTAATTACCTCAATTTATTCTCTCTATAGTTATTCTACACATTGTGATCCACCTACAACTTTAACAAAACACGTTTTCTAAAATTTATTTTTCTGAAAGCAAGAGTAGATCTTCACTGCTCTGCTGGTTTCAACAGGCAAGGTGAGGAGGAATAATGAGGGTGGAGTATAACAAGTAGTTCTGTAAGTAGGAAAACTAGTCAGAGCAATTTCCAATGGATTTATGTCCTGAGAGGAGCCAATTCTGGAATCTAAAGCATAAATCATTTCAGGAAATACAAGGGATTCCATGGCCAAGAAGCAAACAAGACTGTTCACCTGCTGTTGAAATTCTGTTGTGGTAAAAACAGGGAAGCCCCTGCTCCAAGCACAGGGCCTCCTTCACAGCAGGGAATCCTAATAGGGTTTCCCCAAAACAGCCCTCTCTCCTTTGATTTTGCTCTCCTGTCAAGTTCAGCTGAAATTAAACCAGACTAAAAAAGAGGAAATAGACCTATAAGCACAAACAAATTTCCCTTGAAAAACAAGATGTAATTTTAAAAGTAATATGAAAAGTTTTTGTTAGCTAGAATTTGCACAAATCGCAGTATGTGTTCCTGTTTTATCATTATGCTATGCTGTGTATCCTACAAGTTCTCAAAGTCATCTTAAACTTCACGTTTGTGTAACTGTGTATGTATGCTTAAACATAAAGATCCCTGATTATAAGCACATATAAAAACCAGAATGAGTTATACTATTCCCCCTTTTTGGCTGCCCAGCATTATTTAACCTCTGAAAAAATACAAGCCTGAAAACACTGATTTATCCAGTTGTCTCATGAAAGAAAATGTTTTCATGTAAAAAAAAATAATAAAATACAGAAAAAAACCCTTTTAAAGAAATTAATTCAGATTGAATAAAGGGGCCCAGGAATCACTACTCTGCTTTACTTCCCTAATAATTGGTAGCATACTATGTTATGAGACACAAAAAAAAAAATAGTTCTGCATTAAAAAATGCATCATTTATGACAAGACTTCATTGTAACTTCTGGTGAGGACACCTAGTTTTGTATTTCAATTGACAGTACTTTCATCTAGTGCTTCTTTCACAGTTTTCATGCTCTTTTAAGGTACAAAGGACGTACAAAAACTGCTAATATCATGGGTATATGTCATTTTCCCTGTATGCTGGATTCCTGTTCCCCCTACAGCAAATAGCTCTTCATCACTGCAAAAGGCATAGTCCAGCCCCACAGCAAAAGGACACCAGGCATGTCGAACCCTAAAAAGCTTTGGCATGCTCTCAAACTAGAAACAGCACACAAAAATCACAATTCATCTTTCTGAATAAATAGTGGCAGGAAAGGAGAAATGGCACACTATCCCCCACAGTCACAATGGCACAACAAGCTCTCAGGAAAAAAATATATCACCCAGGAGACAGATTAAAAAGAACCCATAAAATGTGATGAAGAGTACAATTGGAGCAGTAGAAGGGAAGATGAAAGTGATACATTCACATACCCTTAATTATTGAATTTGGGGCTTCCCTCACCCTCCCCCCACCCCCATCTGCATTTGCTTAATCTTGTGGAATTCAACTATCACTTTATTTAAACACTTCTTTGAACACAGCCCTAGAAGTGGCACTCCGATTAATGGCCATTATTAAGAACATGACGTGTGCAATGCAAGTTGCTAAAGCTGCCCCATTTTGCCCTAGAGACTGGAGTGCAGACTGGGACCTGGGGCTGATTATCAGGGGGTAGAGTCATTCTCCTTCACTTTCTTAGTCTACAAAACACACATTCTCCTTCACTTTCTTAGTCTACAAAAGTGGAAGCCCTCTGTGGGAAATGACAAATGCAAAATAATCACCACAACCTCCCCTCCCATCGCTTATACAGCTGGCATTTAAACATCTTTCAACTCTTTCAGGAAGAAGGTAAGTTTTATCAAAAAAAGATTAAAATATGTTTCTCCCATCTCAGGGAAGTACCCTAAATGTTTCACTGACTACTGTCTGATGGAGTAGTGCTGCCATAATCATCCCTTGTCCTTTGTGAACAGCAAGGAAAGAAAGATTTTAATCTATCCTTATTAAAATAATAAAAATCCAAGTATAAATAGTTTATTCAAATGAGAAGCATTTCTAATCCTTTGAATTCATCTCAATACATACTTCACACTTATCCTCCATCCCTCAACTTCAGTCCAAAAAAACACCCTCCTTTTAAAAAAAATATTAATTAATTCCCATGCTTTATCTATACTAGCAAATAACTTAAGACAGTGTGAGGAGATCTTGCACTCTGAGCACTGAACCAGCTGATGCTGATCACCAAGTGCTCCCAGAATAGGATTACAAGGGCTTTACTTGGGACTAGCACTGATCCAGTGCTGTGGGCTAACTGCCCCTTATCAGCTGCAGGAGTGCTCCTGGAGAGCATCTTCCTGCTAAATGTAATTTGAAGAAGCCTGGTTTGTGAAGTCTGAAATTGCTTCATGACACAAACCAAAAGGTACTAACTGGAGCAGAGACTGATTTAAAAATTAACCTAGTGATTTAAACTCATATCTGTACGCTCACACACTTAAGTCCCTGTTGTGATATCATTATTTTTTGTTGAAGGTTCCCCATGAAAATGTGCAGAGAATGTTTAATTTCTTATACTAGTGCAGGTGGACAATCTCACAGCTTTCACCTGTGCTGAGAAGCACAAAGGAGAGGCTGGTCCAAAGGCAGTTACAACACAGGTGCTGCTTTCACAGCCCCTCACACACTTCACCTGGCTCTCAATCACAGCCCCTCACATATTTCACCTGGCTCTCCACTGCATTATCTATTTTTCACCTTCTAAAGCATAAAATCAGTCCAAGGTGAACTTGCAAAAAGCTATTTTGTCAGGAACTCAAACTTCTTCAGAGGTATATTGCTATCAGTCTTTGAATCATAAGCAGCAGCTTCCATGCAGGCTCTAAGATCTCTACAAAAAGTCATAACCAATCTCAACTTAATTTGAGAAATTTTTTTTTTTTTTTTTTTTGCTAGAAGGCTAAAACAATAAGCTTATACCTTCAGCCTAGGACTAAAACTACAGAACATAATTTTAAAAGTACTAAGACTGTCATGGGTAAACCTAAAAAAAATTAGGCAAGAGCTTCACTATCAACATAGATATATGGCTGACTCATTAAGTGAAAGAAAAAGTCTGATTAAATTACTTTAAAAAATAAGATTTAACTTTGAATTTTAATTAAAATTATAATTTTTAAATTTATTTGGCACAGCATGTAGGAAAAACAAAATACTTGTTTATTCAAGGGTGTTATGCATCAGCTTCTGGACAAGACAGCTTCTGGCAGCTCAAACCTCTTGTGCTGAAGTGTACCCAAAACTCCATTGTTAATATACTGCCCTATACTGTGGAATGCCTAGGTGACACCTGATGCCTGAAATTTTGCATAAATCCACCAGGGAAAATGTTAAGTCATGGAAAAGAAGAGTGGAGAAGTGAAGAGAAAAAGCAGAAATCTCTAACACACTCATAATGTTTGAACAATTGCATCCTCCCCACATCCTTGCTTGAGGGCAGTAAGAAGAAATCCCTAGCTCAGACTGGATTTCCATTAGCTAAGTTTCTTTCTCCTTATTTCAGGGCTAGAGGAGATACCTCAATTTTGCTCTGGGTGCAAAGTGGAAATGGGTTTTTTATTAGGAGTTGAAGGCTTGGCTGGAGTTCCCAAGGGCAGTCTGCAGACCACTTATCATTGATTTAATTATTCTCATTTTTCCCTTCCCAGAGCTACTTAAGGTTGGATTTCAATGGCAGCAAGCTTGTCTAATATGAAAAAAATCCTTCCTAACAGGCAGCTACAGTAACCCCCCCCCGAACAATTGCACACATCACTCCTTCCACCCTTCAGGAGAGATGTGTTTTGGGGAGGCAAAGCAACCCATTCTACCACACCAGAGACAGGTAACAGCAGTATAAACTCGCTCATTATGAGTGGCACTCCAGATAAGAGCTTTCAGAGATGACAGTGATGAAAGTTTATGGTTGATAAATCAATACTGCATATGAATAGTAAGAAGTAAAGTAATCAATGGATTACAATTATGTATGTACCCCATCAGGACAGGAATCAGTCATTCAAAGTGGGAGCTAAAATAAAAACCTCTCTAGATGAGCTAGTGGGATCAACAGTAATCCTTCACAGCTGGACGCATGCACCCTACAGCACTTCACAGAGCTCAAAAAATACAGCCTAAGAGCTCATTTACACACTGCTAGTTTAGGAACACTGAGCTGCCTTTCAGCTGATAGATATCTCACAGTTTTTACAGCCTCTGAAATAAATCCTTGTAATTCAAAGTGTGCCATTAGTATTCACAAAAGGTGAAACAGTCCCCCCAAACAAAAGCAAACTATACCCCTGAACAGTTATTCAGAAGCTTCTGCAATAACTTAATTCAAAGAAACTTCTGTTTACTAACAGCTAGCAATTAAAGCCCCAGAGCATTCACCTTGTTTCATTTCAAACCCTTGTAATTTGTATGAAAAAAGTCTCTAGGAAAGGCAGAATAAAAATGAAGTATCTGTTAAAATGTGAGAGAGCTCTACCTAATTACAAACCCCAATAAGATTCAGCTGGTGCTTTAAAAATGTTTGGTCTTAGTTTCCTAATACTAGAGCTTAGCAGATGCCCAGCCAAGCTTTTCCAACCAACCTCCTAGCTATATATGCTCTAGTTTTCTAAAGAGGATATTGTTACAGAAGGAGAGCCATGAATATCAATGTACTCACCTCCAATTTGTTTCTTATATTCATAGCACAATTAAGAGTTAGGCTTTGTTCCCTACCTTTTGCACACACTTTTCACAGGTGCAAAGGGTTTCATTAAACAAGCAGGAGAGAATGAATCCATAGAATGCTGGGTGTAATATCAGCATAAAAACAGATAAATCCAAAGTGATTTCTAATATACATCATTCAAAATCTGTCTCATCCACTGGTATTCCATAAAACACACAAAAACCTTGATCTCAGTCTAGTTTACTAACAATTAAGAGCCAAGGCAAAAGCCAAGCTGCATGAAATCAATCAATATGAAAGCTAGCAGATTTTACTTTAAAATATTACATGTAATGATTGGACATACAATAGAATTGCCTTCTTGGAGGGACAACAGTTTCCAGACCAACAGCCAACACATTTAATTACCACATAAGTCACCATCCCCCGCCCAAAGGGAGCTAGGTCTGAAACATGGAGAAGTTTTTGTCAGTCTTCTAGCTCAGGTTTAACTTTTTCCAGCTTAGGTACTTTCTACACATCAATCTTGTCACTCTGAGACAGTCCTGGAGAGGATTTATGCCTTACCTAGCCCACAAACACAAACCAAGTCTCTTAAGATATGTAAAAACACACACTCATGATAAGCAAAAGTGACCCAAAATAGAGCAAAAAAAATAAGGCTTGCTTCTTACCCACAGAGAGAAGCTATGCCATTAACTCCTAAAACACAGAAATCTGACCTGAGAGCTGTTGTTTGAAGGAAGAAAAGCAAGCAGTCCCCCAGCAGACAACCACCTCTCTGGAGCACCCTCGGCGTTCTACTGCAGCAAAGCCCCCTCTACCCCAGGTGTTACATATTAATGCCCTGCCCCAGGTGTTGCCAATTCCCTGCCCCAGGCTCACTCACAGCTGCCTCTGGTTACTGCTTGATGACCACACCTGCTCTGCATGTGGAGTTCTCTGCCAGCCCCCAAATGCCCTCCCCCTTGCAGGCCTGTCTATGTCTATGTTCTAACAGAACACTGCTGGATTCAACGTGCAGGCAAAAAGAATTTAACCCTGGGCTTGACCCGGCTGCTGCTGCAGTCACTGGTAACTCTCCCAGTTGATTTCAGTGCAACAAGGTCAATTTTCCTGCTGGGGAGCTGCAATATTCCATAGTGTTCACAAAGGAGAGTGTCAGGAGAAAATGGGCAGGGTTCTGTCCTATGGTGATGGGAGCAATCAGTCTTTACACTACTAGACAGACAGTTAAGCCAGAACTGCTGTCAATGCAAAAATCTCTCAAGAGAAGAAAAGATCTTTTTTAGCCCAAAGAGCTGAGTATCCACATCTTTAAGAGAGGCAGAACTGCAGAAGTTTTGTTACTCACCTTGCTAAAACTTGATCAAAGCTATTTTTTCCTTCAAGTAATATTCTCCTTAGTCACTGAATCAAAATAATGTACAGAAACACAATAACCACTCATTTACTTCATAGTAGTCCTATAAAAATTCTGTAAAATATTTCTGGTGGTTTTCCTAAACATCATTTTTTCCTCAATACTAGGTTTTAAAGATTTAAGATAATGGAACTTTCACAAAGGGACGGAAACTCAATCTATAAGTATCTGCACAAGATTAAAGTCTTGATAAATCGATGCTGCCAAACAAACACAGGCAATTTTTTGCCCTCCACATCTGAAAGCTCAGATTCTCGAGTTTGTCTGATTCAATAAACATGCTCCATTAGATGATGGAGAAAATTAATCCTGCTACATCAAGTTATATAAAAAATTCATGTGAGATGCTGGGTTTCATCTCAAAACCATGGCTCTTTTCCAGGAGGGAGCAGTAAAAAGTAACACTATTTGCTTTAGCACAATAGATACTTCATCTGGGTATGCTGTTTGAGATATGTAGCTAGATTTTATTCTAAGTCTGAAAATTGAAACCTGTATTGTTCTGTCTTCTTATCTGCACAAACTAACATACCCATAAGCATACATAATTTAGTAATTGTGTCAAGAGATTCTGAAAATAATAAGAAAAAATAATAAATGTTTTATTTAATAAATAATAAATATATGGGTAAAAGTTTGCTTCATGCAGAGGGAGCTTGAGAAAGAAATGATGCAGTGGCTGCATTCATCAGCAGTCTAGGGAGACATTAGAAGTTCCAGATACGAAGGGAGTGTAATTTCTTCTTCACTGTGTAGATATGTACGCAGTCACAATTCTCTGGCTGAAGAAGTTCTGCATCTTTGAACCAGACAATACTACTAAACCCCTCAAGAGTTATATAAGCACTGCTTATATAGAAAGCAAATGGTATTAAGACTAAGAAAAAAAATATTAAAAGAATACACATGGCTTCAAAGGGGCCTAACTATAAAAAATGGGCTAAAGAGGAACAAAGAGGGGTAGAGTGAGGAAAGATGTCATGGCAATGAAGAATGAAACCTGGTTCCTAGCTGTGACACCACTCTAAGTGACTGGACTGACTCCTTTAGAAATGTCTGTTGGGGGTTCCTTATCTGTAGGAAAATTATCCATTCTCTGAAGGTACAAGAAGGTCAATTCATTCACATTTGTTAAATGTGCTGGGGCATTCATATTGCTGTGCGACAAAATAAGCTTTATAAGAATCTTTGATGCAGTCACGACAATTATGCTGTTTTATTACTACTATTCAACATTTATTCAAAGTAGGGTTTAAATCCCTCATGGTATAATTTTAAAACTCTCTTAGATCCTAAAAGTTCACAGTCTAAAACCTTGATCCAACACACATTTAGAACTCTAGAGCCTGCACCAACATTCACAAAAAGAGAATGAAAATATCTCACTTTCCTCCTTTCACTGACCTTTCTCTTTTCTTCACCTGAACTTCAGCAGAATCATTATCTTGTAAATTCAGAGCCAGCTCATAACCACAGATTTCATTGCTCAGACAGCAATAACATCTTAACATAAGTCATTCTAATTGTTCACAATAATAAATACTTAAAATGAATTCTTCACAGACACTGTTACTTTTAAAGAACAACTTATGTAAATCATATACAATGGCAAAGAAAAACATATTTAAGACTTGAAATTGTACTGCTTGCATATCAGGCATCTGGACCCTAGCAACTGGAATATTGCCTGCTCTGCCTGATATTCATCAGTATCTGTGCTCCACAGAGATCCAAGATGGAGAATACACTCCCTAGATTTGAGGCAGTAAGATGAAGGAGGGAGGCAGAAAGAAGAGGAAAACTACACTTGAAATTGTATGGATCATATCACTTCATCAGATGCCCTTTACCCCTCCCACAATGATTCTCTGTGTACCTGAACAACCTCTTCCTCCTCTCTCAGGGGGTGTTCACAGGAACACTCCTCAGGCCCTACCATCATCTCCGGCTGACATGGAGGGTGCCCATCATTATCCATCTGAAACACTTTGTACAAGTAGTTTATTGAACACACCTAGTCTGAAACATCCCTAATAGCAAAGTTTGTATTTTAAAGATTGTCTTCTAATAAGCAGGAGAACCTTAGGTAATTCAAGTTTACTTTGGCACTCACTACATGGATGGTGTAGTGCCCTTAGGGGTCTGAGGACTAAGAACAAACCTAAGAGCTTGGGTTACCATGAATGCCATCAAAACCTCTAAATTTGCAGACTGTTTTAAAATGCACCCTCCTTTCTAGCTGCAAATAGCAAAGTCCTGATGTGGTTGCCAAGAAACCAGTACTTGCAATTCACAGAGTTCATGTTTCAGAGATATTTGCACTCACAAACATTTATAAAAGCAAAACTGAAGCAAACCAGAAAATGTGATATAAATTCCCCTTATGATTTCTCAGTATCACCCTAAAACAAAGCACATATCCCAACCCTCCCATTTTCAGATTACTATGTTCTCAAAGAAATGGACTTTGTTCCATCTGCTTCCCTGGAACATGGAAGTGCCTCCCCATGCACTCTGCCACGCCCAGCCTTGATGGGTTTCACAGACATCTCCTCATGAATTATAGCACAGTCGCTGGGGTCCTCACCAACATCAAGCTCTTGTAACTCACTGTCCCACTTTGTGGATTACTGCACTAGTTCACTGATTAAATCCAGAGTTAATTATAATTATTGTGCTGTAAAGCACCTTGGGAGACATGACATGAAAAGTACTAAAAAATGCAGTTGAATTTGATTACACTGTATCTTCTCAAACCCATTTATATGTTAAAGACTGTCTTTTATTACATTGACTATTACGTTTCATACAAACTCCAGTCTCAATCCAATTTTCCTGTGCCATTTTTAATTATTAATATTGCTGTTTGCAAACAGAGATTTGACAAGGTTAGGCCCCTATTTGTGCTAAGCCCTGTACAGACATAAAACAAATGGCATTTCCCAGTAAAGATAATTCACCAGGTGTAAGAGCCAATGAAATACAAAAAAGACAAGATGAAACAACTGCTTGAGAGATACAAGCAGGAAGCCAGAAGGAAACCCCTGGGTAAATGACAAACCATGAAACTATTTTAAACAAAATTGCTCACTGCTTTTAAATTCCCCAAAATATATGTATCCACCAACTTCAGTCATGGAATGCTGGTTTATTTTACATATTAATTCATTTTAGGGGATTAAGAATAAATAAAATGAGTAGTCAGAAAAGTTACAGGTAGTTCTGAAAGTCCAAATATAAAGATTTGAGATTTCTGCAATTCAGCAGGACACTGCTATGTTTATAGTAGTGCAATGAGTACAATCTCTTTGCAACAGAATACATCTTATACCCTGTGATAGTTTTATGTTGTTGGGATTCCATAGATAAATACTTCACAAAAGGACATCCTCAAGTTGCTCCTTCACAGTTCAACTGTTCTGAAGGTACTCACTCTGTAGTTTACTAGGTGATCCTTTGCTGTACCTACTCAAACAGATGTGCTTCATCACTTCACCTTTTCTATTATATATTTTTTTCCAGTTTTTAATTTCTTTTCAATTTTGTCCAGTAGTGGTATCATTGTAGAGGTACAAAATGAATAAAACAGTTATTAAGGCAGCATGGTAAATGTCTGTGAAGAACAAATGGCAAAACTATGAAGAACTTTGCAGGAATGGACGAGAATTCAGAAAGGCTACAAGGCTTCAGAAATTGTGTGAGTTACCAAAGTTTTCCCAAGGTAACTCAGTTTTCCCTGCTTTTTAACACAGTCTTGGAAGGATGGGATCAGATAATCTTCTTCCCTATGAACAAAGAGCTTCTCCAAGAGGGGCATGTATCAATAAAGACTGCTGCATATCCAACATTGGATGATGAAACTTCCTTTCCAATACCCATTTGCAAAGAAAGACCAAGACTTGGTACAGCAAACCAAGTAATCTAGACAGAGATTTAGAAACATATCCAAGTAGAAATTTATATTTTGTCTTTAGGAAATGTTACTTTGTTTAATAGAGAAGAAAAAAAAGGACTAGGAAAAAGCGAGGCTCATCAGGCCTACTTCAGTTGCATTGACTCTACCAGTTCTCGTATCCTGAATCCATGCATAACAAACAATTCTTATTTAATGAAAACCCTATTCTTAAAGAAAAAACAGTCCTTCTTCCATTTACATTTGTTTGTCAGCAGTAGCACATTTCCTTTACAAAAAAATCTAACTATAACCACACTAAATTGATGGTAGCATTTACCTGCAGAGGAAAAAAAAATCTGAATAGTAAGTGGCAATTTTAAAAGCATAAAACCCCATTCTTTCTTATCTGATTAGTCCTGCCCATCTTCATGTATTAAGGTTGTACACTCACAGCATTATCCTATTTGTAATCTTCAAACATACAGGGCTTTAGGACTAGCCTCTCTAGATATCAGTGACAGGAAAGATTCTATCCTGCTAAGGAAGGATTATTGTCTTCCTGTTTCAGAACACAAGTGAGTGGGAATCGTGATATAAATTAACATTGTCTGTCTCTACAAGTCACTGTGACTCCCCTTGTTTTAGTTCCAGTTGTTATTAAGGCTTTCATCTAAAGTATATCAGCAGAAAGAGCAGAATAGAAATATAAATTGCTATTGGAACAGGCTGATGCTAGTGATGACTGATGACTTGGATTCATCACCTTTTAGTCACTAGACCAAGAAAGGAGGAGGAATGGGGGGGAAATGGTACTGTAGTAATTAGAGATCCAGGTTCATTAGTAAAGGCTGTTTTATGCAGTCTAAAAGAGCACTCTGTACCACAAATCAAGAAAATATGCACACATGCAAAACAAGCCAGAAATTTTTCCATAACTTTATATATAAATATATGAAGTACAGTAATAAAGCAAGGAGAGATAATTGTATTACTGATTTAACTACTCAGTAGCTATGCCAAGAATGAAGTCAGTTTATTAGGTAACTTCTCACACTGGAGTAGAATCCAAATTTCTTTTGTATCATAGAATGTATTCTTTTAAATGATCAAGGTCACTCTTTAAGCAGACTTTTTCTCTCTCTAGTTGTGCTTGTATCAGACTTTAAAGAATATAAAAGGAAATGTGATTTTATTCAGGAGTTCCTTAAATACTGTCAAATTTGTCCCTGTTCAGTATAAAGCAGACATTTGTCAAAGTGAATCAGCAACCGGCCACTCGCTGGCTAAAGAAAGCTGAGTCACTGCTTCTGATCTAACAGCAACGTCCCACATCACATTCAGAATACACATCAGTGTGTTGTTTACCAACCTAAAAGGAAAATAACTTATTGCCATGAGTCACAGAGAGAAGGGAAAAACCACAGAAATTAAGATGAATGTCTGGAGCCCAGAAGAACTGGAAACGATAAACAAAGCCCTGACACACAGAGAAGGCAGGAATCGAGTGCCAGGAAAAGACAAATACTGCTATAGATTCAGATGTCTTTCTCTGATAACAACCACAAAGATTAGTGGTTGCTGCCAGCTAAATCACAAAGAAAAATCTTCTACTGTCCTGTACTTCAGCCTGGATTATTAGATTGTATTGAACTGTATAATTAGGCTACCACCAAATTAAGTACAGCAAAAGTTCAACTGCACTTCATACAAATATAAATATGCTAAATTAAAGGGTTTTCTCACTGAAAATCAATAGTGATATAATCATGCATCTCTTTAGCATTGAAGATGACATGTTTCCTTTCCATTAAAAAACTGCAGATTTGCCATGATTAAAGAATCAAATGAGAAATCTGAACATTTCAGAGCCAGGGAAGAAGGAGCAGCTCAGCTTTGGTTCTAGCAGACAGAAACTCATCACCAAGAAAATGAACTGAGGAAGAAGGGTGTTTCCAGCATACCAACTAAAAAGTATAATCAGGAAGAGGATTAAAAGCATGCTTGTTCTGAATGATTCATGAAACATAATTTCTGCTCCTTCCCGGGTAATTAGAAGGCTTTCAACTCCAGTTCAGAGATCTGGTTTGGGGCATTTTTTATTCTCAAAACTATTCAGCTAAAAGAGTTCTTCCTTTCAAATGTTGACATCAAGGCAAGACATGCAGAAATGCAAAATGGGCTTTTTATCAATTAATAAGAGTCCAAGATTTTAAGTTCCCCAATACCAGTCAAGGGAGAAGAAAAATCAAGATCACTTCAGGGTGAGTTTCTGAGGAAGCATCCTTAACTATAACTCCATGATACTCTTGCTTGGGAAGAAAACATATGAAAAAGACAAACAATATGTAATTTTAAAGAACAGCTATAGGGCAAAGCATATTGCATTCACTCACAAGCTTTATTTTTTTTTAGTCTTTTAGTTATTAAGAGTAAAAAAGCAAACAAAGCATGATCAAAACTTTACTGCTGACTCTGCTTAATTACACACCTACTTGGAAATTCATGGCAACTCTCAGCACAGAAGTCTGATCTAAGTGCCTATGCTGGCAGACTTGACAAACAGGCTTATGAGACAGATCTGTTACTTCTGTGCTCTGTGATGGGCTAATTTCTTCATCTTCATGTTGCATTACATGGTAATGAATGTCTTACATAGGATAATGCACAAAAATCCTAATATAAGATGAGGAGCTTTCAGATGTAACATTGTCACTGGAACTCAGAAAAACAGAAAGCTGATAACAAAATGATCTGTTGATGAAGCATGAAAAAGCTTCCTGAATGAATTAACTCAGTCTCTTGGGAGAGCAAGAAAATATTTCTTCATACAACATCAGAGGGTCTGTCTTATTTTTAACTCTTCTCCAAGTTCTTTATTTTATTACGTTTTTGTTGCTAGAGATTGTATAAGTCTTTTTTCCATAAGGTATCTACTAGTGGTTCCTTTCCAATTTCAGACTAATACTTTTTTAATTCTGTAAATTCTGGTTTTAAGAAGTTCCCTCATTCATTGGTGTTACCAAGTAACAAGTAAATAAGTATTTAAATTGCTAAATAGCTCTAAAACATAAGTAAACCTTTCACAAAGGTTTTATGTTTTGTAAAACATGCACTGCTTTATTTTGCACAGACTGTTGAGCAACAGTCACAGCTTAACCCTTTTACATGGTCTGGACTAAAAATGACAGGAACATGAAACATCCTATATTCTCATCAATCATATCAGCCATACAGCCACAGATCATTTTTTATATCACTTCTATAGGGTTTTGGACTCCAGAAAGATTATCCATAACAAAATGTAAGGGGAAGAAAATTTGTCCATTCTCTAATCCATTAAAATAATTGTTTACTCTGTTCTAAAACAAGATGGTCTGCAAATCCTGTTTCCTGGAGCCTTTAGCAAACTGAGGTTAGGAGAGAGGGGTTCAAAATAAGTTCCAATTTCAAGTTATTACAAGTCAGAGAGGCACTAAATGTTACATAACTTTAATTCCTGGGTCCAGAATATCCCTTTCTTAACACTTTGCTCCTTGGAATTTGTGTATCTGTGTGTGTGTGTGTCTGAGCACACATATGGAGCCTTCTGGCCAGCTGGGTTACATGAAGGTTATTAATCACACTCTCTCAAAACTTTTATGGTTTCTGTTATGGTGGCAGAAGGAACAGACAATTTTAGGCCACAAAGTTCAACAATCAAGATTTAATGAAAGGTTTGAAAACTCATCAATACATTTATTTGACAATACTATTCTTGACCTCAGCAAAATCACATCAGTGGTAGGCATAATGCACACTTTCTCTAGAAATCAGTAACTGAGACTGGTTTTAAAGTAATAATACCAAATTTATTTTTCTGTTTCAAAAAAATAAACAAGGCACACTTTCTCTAGAAATCAGTATTTGAGATTGTTTTTAAAGTAATAATAGCAAACTTATTTTTCTGTTTCAAAACAACGAACAAGGGAAGTATCAAGCTTTCATCCTTCCCTGCTCTCTCCCAGAGCTGCGTTTCTATATCTGACAGGATGTAGGCACTGCAAAATATTCATTCCCTATTTAATAGCAATAAAGCAGTCAGAGCTGTTTCAAGGCTGCAAAGCCTTAATGGTCTAGGGTACTTAAAGGTGTATTTTTATGTCTGTCCTCTCCCTGGCTCTGGGCACTGAACAGACATGAATTGTGGTGCTGTCCAGGGCAAGGAAACATTGCCTTCAGTTTAGAGCAGGAGAACTCAAGGCCCAGAGAATAATTATCCTGACCAATGTTACACATCCAGGTATCTGGGGCAGAACTGGGAGATTCTGGTTGAACCATCAAGTTCATAAACTTAATAAATTAGAGACAGAATGCAAAATGTTTTCTGACTCCACGAAATGTGGTAGGTTTACACAGTAGGGGATGTTTATACAACACATTGCAGTGCAGTGGATAACCCTAAAACTACCCTTACGTTAGTTAGACTGGGAATGTGAAACTACTTCCCATACAGCTCTGTATTCTTGGATATAACCTACGGAGATGAGAGAGCAGTCTGGACTGCACTGAAATTCATTCTGCCATGGAAATTGCTCTCAGTGTCTCAGACAATTTGTTTAAACCCAACCAAGCAATTTCAAATAAACTACTGCAATCTCAAATACACTTGGGGGCAGCCTTCCAGCCTGGGACATGGAAAACCAAGTTGCTACTTTCTGCTCTGTAACACACATCTTCCTGAACCTTAGGAAAGCCAGAGTCTACCTTGTCTTTCAGTTCCCTAGCTTTAAAATAAGGATACATTTGCTAAGGATAGGATTTTTCTGCCTCAGAGGCAAATTGAAATACTTCATAAAAGTTCAGGGAGCACTGTGAGCATCCCAGAGAAATACTACTCTGTTTTTTCCACAAATTTCTCCAGCTCATTATCCTCAGTGAAAGAGAACTTACCACTGCACATTAAATCTTTACATTTACTGTTATTAATCTTCTGCAATCTAAATGTAAATATATTCAATAAACTTACGTTGGATCTCTCTTTGCGAATAACCTCTCATTTATTTTTCATATAAACAAACTTGAAATTCTTCTTTCCCTCAAGTTACTTATTTGCAGGCTACAATGGCATATGATGCTACTTCTTAGCTACAAATTTAGCCTTGCTGACAAAATTGCCAGCAACGTTCTGCACAAAAGAAATCCCTAAAAGCAAACCAAAAGAAACTATAGGATGTTTTATAGGAAAAAAAAAAAGGGTAGAACTGTCCTGTAGTAAGTACAATTCTAATTCCTAGTTGCACTGAAGTGATACCCTTGACAAATAACCAGAGATCCCTCAGCCTCGGCATTCCTCAAGTAAGGTCTTGACATTTACTTGCCCTGTCTGATGTGACAGAGCACTGATTAGCTCTCTTTGCTTTCTATGAACTACAGGGGAATGTGCCACCCTTCCTTTCCAAAGACTTCCTTTGAATTACCCTCTGGAGATTCATTTCTCTCCCCCACTACTCACAGAAATGTCTACACTATTCCTTTCTGCTCAAAAAATGATAACTTCCACTGATGTGTCTCTTCCACTGTGTCCCTGCATACATTATGCAGCACATCTCCAAATTCCAAGACAACAGGATGCTGATCCAGACAACTTTTGGAAAATAGACTGTCTCTTCTAGCCCTTATAATAAAGCATCAAGGAAGACATAGAGATAGATATTGGAAAACAAATCCTGAAAGGTGCCTCTGTTATCTCAGCCAGTGAAATACATATAGGGCACATTTCATAAATCAATCAATAAATGAACAAGTAAATAAAGAGTAACTCAGAAGCTCAATATGGCAGACAAGAACAAAGAACATCCTTTTCAAATTTGTACCCCCTGAACTTTACCAGGTTCCAGGGGGATAAAAGCCTTAATATTTATAAATATTCATAAAGCCTTTATGGTACATCCTTAGAAATGCTCTTCATTTAAGCATTTAATTATAAGAAAGGCACAAGCAGGAAGAATTTGATTCTGGTATAGTTAAATGAATACACAATTAAGGACTGTGTAAAAACTGTGAGGAGTGAAGATTCTGTCATTTTTCATTATTTAATTTTTTTTATATTTTTTCATTCCTTATTCCTGCATTGAGGTGAATATTTCCCATTCTGCAGCAAATCCTCACCCTTGGGATTACATATTTGCACAATAAATATAGGATTATCTTCACCTACAGGAAATGAGGAGATAATCTTTGTGCAGCACACTCCATAAATGACATTTTATTGTTAATACAGTCTTTTTTCCCATTGAGGCATGGAGAAAATGACAGCAATTACTGTCCTTTCTGAACTTTTTTTTCCTAGTTATGGTCATTTTTTGGAAAAAACAAATGAAGTTGCAGCCTAAGGTGGTGGAAAGATCTCTGCAGCCAGAAGAGCTCTGTAACATCTCTCATGCTTGTACTGAGGGAGCTTCAAACTCCTGGCAGGAATTATTTTTGAAGTTGATGAGCACAGGAGCCAAATAACCTGATCAGCTTTGCCTGGCTGAGTCAGTCCACATGCACTGACCAATAGTGATTGCATTATACTGAACCTCCACAGCATCTTTGGGGGGATTCCTAATCCTCAGAGAAGACAAATAGCATGGTAGGACCGTTTGAAAAATGGCAGACAATACTGATTTAACCAATGAACATCTGCAATGTGAACTTCTCTGTTTTCATAGAGACAGGTTGTATTATTTATTAACTTGGGCAAAACATAACCAAAGCAAAACCAAAATGCACTCCTGTCCTAAAATCCTGTGAGGAAGGCAAATATAAAGAGTGATTCAACTCTGTGATTTGAATCTCTCCTCTCTGATCTATGCTGAGAAATAAGCACATCACCCTGTAAAACTCACATGGACTGTGAAATCTGCAGCCTTTAAAATACTCAAAATTTAATTTGACAAGGTCTTGAGCAACCTTATCTTCACTGGCCCTGCTCTGAGTAAGGGATTGCAACAGAATCGCCAGAAATTCCTTCAAGGCTAAATTATCTTCTGATTCCTTTTACATCTCTTAGAATTAACTCTTCACTTGGTTGTCTCATCTTAACCAAAGCATTCACTTTAAGTTACCACTTGAAAATGTAACCACAGGCCTTATTATTCAAAGTTTCTTTTCCTACATCTCTATTTCGATTTCTTTTAAAATAACAAAGTGACCAGGGCTGAAGTGTTTCAAATTACCACTACTCACTAACACCAAGAGAAAGCAATTTCTTAGGGCCAATTTAATGCACTTCTGAATCCTGTAATTTATTTTGATTCTGCGTTCTCTCTTCCTTTCCAGGCTCTCTGCCAAGGAAGTTAAAGAGGGTCTTTCTGGCTAGATTTCCAATATTCTTCACAGTTTTTTGTTTCGTTTGGGGTTTTTTTGGGGAGTGGGGAGAGGGCTGAAGTCTACAAACATGGGTGGATTCATGGCACAGGGCCAAGCTGCAGTCATTAAGGGAGGATTAAGCCATGTGAAACGTATTAAAGTAGAGAAAGCAGAGAAAATAAACACCTCTTACTGTGGCAAAGTATACTTTGAGAACGAGGATGTCGACATCTTCTAGGGCAGATACAGCGAACAATATTTTCTAAGAAAGAAATATTTGTTTCTTCAAGAGTGATCTTGTGAAGAGAGATCTTCAAATGCTCAGGAGGAGACCCAGAGAGTTTTACCTTCATGGTTGCAACCTTGTACTAGACAAGATGCAAGGTATAAATTTTGAGCCATTTTAAAAAAATGGGCAGAATGGGATCTCAGCCCAAAAACAGGGGCATTATGAATTAAAGAAACTTCCTTATCATCATAATCTGTAGAGCAACGAGCACTGCAGCCTGGTCCCTGGGGCACTACTGAGAGCATGTGGGCTCTGGAGCCAAGGCTGCCTGTCCCCAGAGGGTCCCCAGCAGAGCATTATGGGCTGGGCATCAGCAGCTGCCTGCCCACTCTGTACAGGGCCGAGCAGGCACAGACAGACACACAGACACAGCAAGGGCACCGCTCAAACCTCATTTTCCACGTCTAAGGTTATCCTGGAGCACATCGTCTACAGCCAAGCAATGACCCATAAAGGGAGGGCAAGACCAAAGCCCACAGCTACCTCCTGATGGCCTTTGTAGGTGTGCCAGCTGGGGAGGGATGCAAACCTCCATGCAAAAAGACTAATGATTTCACTCTGAGCAGCAAGATGACATCTGATATTCTATGTCTACAACTGCATGTCTTTTGGTCTGTTTGCTGGCCAGAGAAACTCTTCAGAGACAGTCTCTGTCCATCACAGAAAGCATATTAACCTACAAAATTCAATTACATTCCACTGGCCCACAGAAAATTTACAGGTGGTCCATTCAACCTCCACAGGAGGAGCTACAAGAAACAATGTGATCAGCATTTTTTTAATTGGGTTCAAGTCTTCTTTCCTAATACTGTGTTAAAGAGGGCAGTTTTTCAGTAAAAAAAAAAATAGGAAAAAAAGGGACACAAAACAACAGAGAACTTCAACACTAATTATCTGACCTCACTTGTCACAGTATCAGATGCTGGGATACTAAGCTCTCTGAAAATGCTGATTCTCAGTAATGTGCCTTAAAGGGGAACGTGAGCTGCCATGAATCCTCATCTTTGTGTACTGCAACAAAGAGAGCAAATCTACAATTAGAACATGTCTAAGAAGGTGGACTGTCGCCTGCCTAAATCTCCTAATCCAACCAAGGCTACTCCTATTATCACCTTGCTGCTGAAAACAGAAGAGATAAATGGGAAGGATAGAACTCTCAAGCTCACATTTAGCTTAGAATATATTAAAACAGAATGAAGGTGGTTACTTTTATGTTTTTTTTTCTAGAGATGGGAATTTCTACTGATTCTAGACCTGAATGAGCAGTAAATGCTCTTCACAGGGTAAGACACTATCTTAGGCAGGTAATACTCCTATATATATCTGCACTCCTTCAATTTTGAAGTTGCCCTAACCATCCAAAGTCAATTGTTTTAATTCTAATGCATTCTCTACATGCCATGTACTAATGAATATAAACAGAGGAAAAATGTGGGCAAAAAGGAAAACGCAGCATAAGGAAAAGGAGTCATTAGAATAAGGAAACTTATGACTGCTCTCTAAATCAACAAATTACATTATAAACTTTTTCAGTTTGCCCTTTCTATCCTGAAAAGATGATATAACATCTTTTTTGGTTTTTTTAGGGGGAGTAGAAGACAGTTAAAGGATGGTTCAATGGCATCTCCTTTTCAAGGGCATAAGTAGTAATAAAATGCTCTAGAAGACTTAAAAATTTAAAAAAATATTTAGAATAGTTAATTGAAGTTGCTGTTGAAAAAGAATGATCACTTTAAAAAGTGAACTCTCAGTAGCATCCTGTATTTGTCAAACACTGTTCTTTCAGTCCTTGATATTGATTAGTATTCCACTTGAAGGAGGAGATAATGAAGTAGATTATTTTTTCTGCAGTGCACCTGACACAATCAGAAAAGCTGACACAGAGTATTTTCCTACCTTCCAATTTGTCTGCCACACCTATTTTCTTTTCTTTGAAGGCCACAGGGGAGAACGAATGGGAATTAAATTAAGACATTCCAGAAAATAACTGAGAGTGAGGTGCATTTCAATTCTACACAAGACACAGGAGAGATGAATAGTATAAAGCAAAATTCAGATGTCTTACCCTTTGCTATCTATGAAAATGCAGAGTTCAAGTTAGTTATATGGTTTTCTAAGTTTGGCTAATCAGTAAATGCTAATATAGTAATGCAGATGTTCCGCCAAAATAACGTTTCTCACTTTAGAGGTATTTTTCTTCTGACTACATATGCACACAAAATCTCAGCCTGTTCATGTATCAAAGATGCCAGAATAAGCATGTAAGTAACTGTGATTGTTAATTTATTCATAGAACAAAGAGCAGACAACAATCATGTGCACTTCCTCAGCTGGAAAGCACCTGGGGCTGGATGACAAGGAGAACCCTGGGTGAGCTGTAGGACCACACAGCCTTGAAGAGGCTCAGCCTATGAATCCTTCTTTATGTTCCTATTTATGCAGCTGCTGTCCAGCCAAGTGCTATTACATAGCCATGCACTCCTGGCTTCCCAAAACACTTGTGTATTCGGCCAGCTGCAGAGTAAAATAAGCAGCTTTGGCACCTGGAAACAGAGCCCACCATATTCCCAGTCCATTCTCCCTTGCAGCAGGGCAGCAGGAGTGAGATGAGCACAGCAGGACCCTTGCAGGGCCACAGGTGCACTCAGGGAAACAAACAAAAGAACACTCTGGTGTGGACAGCATAAACCAGGAATGTGGGAGACAGAAAACGCAAAGGGTAAAAATGCACCATATTCAGCAAAACAGTCATGGGAACATCTCACTTCTTTCTATCTTTAAGCTTTCCTAATGAGCCCAACTCTGGGCTTTGTTGACCTCAGCCCTGCCACAGAGGAGAAATTTGTTTGCTAGTGACTGTAGCTGCTTGACTGCCAAACAGAAACAAGACTCCTTGGGAAAGGGAGCAGAATCCCTGCTTCCCGGCATGCATTTAGGGGAACAAAAACCAGAAATATAGAAATATATTTGCATTTATTTCTTGACCACTTTACATGCCTTTTGATGAATTTGCAGAACCACTACAATCCTGTGTTGGCTCTGGAATCCAGCATTTTTGATCTGAATAACAAATTACTAAACACTAATTAGCTGGTCACAGGCTTTGAGCCAGTCATGGTGAGAACAGCCCTCCTATCACAGGCCTTGCTTTGCTATATTAGCACAAGTACCTGCTCTGTACTCTCCATTTTCAAATTTGCTACTATTTGTGCAGTTCTAGGGATTACCCAATGCTCTCCCTCCCACACTTGGGATGTTTGAGTTTCAAATAGAGAAGATAACCTTTCCTTAGAATTCCCCTGAGCATTTAAAAGCACCCTCCTGGCACTCTTACAAGCTAAGACTTATTTAAGTGTATTTTTAGGCTGCCAGATGTACAAAAAGCACCTTTACTTGGTAGGTATTCTGCTTCTAAACACACTGTTTGATGTATTCTGTGACATACCAGCTTTTCAAACCTGCACATGACACTTGTGTTTACCAGTATTTGAAGAAGCAATCCATGAGGACAAAAGCCTGCCCTGAGAGTAGCTGCTTTCTGGTACTAGGAAACGACTGAGAAGAACATTTGTGTTTCAAGGTTTAGCATAAAAGCAGTCCTTAAGCCTGATCTAAAGTGTACAATGTTATTCCCATATTAGTGTGGTGCTGAGCCCTGATTCTTTTCTTCCCACAGCAGTCTCTCACAGATTCCACCAAATCAGCAATTCTTCAAGGAGCTGGGCAGCCCCTTCCAGGCAAGGCTTGCAGGGCTTGAGAAAGACTGTGAGCATTTTCCCTTCCAGAGGTCTCTCCAAGTCTCATCCATGTTTCACATCATACATAGTGACTATGAGGTAAAAGCCAAAAATACCCAATCTGAGCAGGAGTATTGCCATGTCCAAGAACCATCCATGATTCCTCTCCCCAGCCTCCACTCACAACTCAGCTTTTCTCCTGGGCTGCTCTGACCTTCATCCCTTTTGGGGAAGTTGAAATTCAGATGATTTTTTTTTGGTTTGGTGTTTTTTAAAGTGAACTCTGATATTGTTGAGAATTGATATAATAATCCCTTTTATCAAAGACTGGCCAATTAACAATAGCTAACAAGACATTGTATTCTGAAGATGGATTTCTTCTTCTCCCTGTAAAAAACTCAAGGGTTTTTTCTTTATCATTTTACAAAATAATTATCAAAATCATGTGCTAAGAACAGGGTAAAAGCATAAACGGGTTTATATTTACCTGACATTCCAAATAAATCTCAACATACTGGAGCTGCTTAGCTATAAATAACCAACTCCTGCAAACCTTTTTTTTTCTTTTGTTATCTTCAAACAATGCCCAATTGTCTTTTCCAAACTAAAGAAATTTATCATCCCCTTTTTTCAGTTTTGCCATCAATTCCTTCACTGCCTTTGCCCACAGTACCCACTCCATGGTCTGCAAGTATGTGAGGTACACATTACCAACCATTGAACAGCCAGTGTTTGCTCCAGAGAAAGTCAAATCACATCCCTTTCAGGTCATTTTACTTGTCAATTATCTTGCAAAATTGCACTTGCATTTTTATTCCTTCTAAAAAGCATTCACATTGTGAAGTACTGCATTAATTACACATCAGGCTGTGTTGAATTACTCATGTGGCTGGAACCACATTTGTGTTGTGTTATAATGTTTCAAAAGTGATCATGCTGTGTTAAGCTGTACGCTAAAACAAAGTGACATTTCTGAGAAATGTGAAATAATTTTTAATAAAAAGTATTTTCTTAGAAATATGACTATATTCTAGATTAACTTTCAGGTACATTAGAAACACACAGGAAAAGCATGGAAAATAAAAAGAAATTGAATTTAAATATTCCCTTTTTTTAAAAAAAATCATCCTGTAATATATAAGAATATTTCACAGAATTCACACTTTACATTTTAAATGCCTACTAAAACATTCCATTATGGATATAGTGTTGCTTCTATAAGATACAGCTTTAAAAATAACTTTCTAACACATAGCTTTAAAAAAGATTTTAAACAAGGAGGGCTTTAAATTCTTCTAAATGGACAATCAGGACACATAGGCCAAGGAGAAATTCTTTTCCTATTCCCCTTACCATGACTCTGCCTTTGGTGTCACCAACAGATCCAGAAGTGAAAGATCAGCATGAAGACACAGCCATAGGCCTTTAGCCTTTCACACATTGATAAGTTAGGAGAAGAAACCTATACCCTCCATCCCAAGCACTTCAACAATATTGTTCTTTAGGAGGAAAGTCTTCACCAGCTACAAGCCAGAGAGAGGCATGCAGAGATCAGCCAGTAGCCTGCTGATTCAAATCCTACCTACACATCAGCTTTATTTTGGTCAATTTAGAATACCAGGGTCTCCTACCCCAGCAAGTGCCCTGGCCAAAGAACAGTTAAATATGCAACCTTAAATAGCCTGACCTCAAATCCCATGTTCAGTAAAACAGCAAAGCAACCCTAAATGCCACTGATGGTTAGACAGAAGTAGCAGGCTAAATACCAGTCTCCTTCTAAAGAAATTCTGTTATGGGCCTGGGTATCTATTTCTATTTCAACAAATTGGCTTTTTCAGATCAAAAGGAATTCTTTTTACTCATGTTTTTAAGGGGCTACAGAAACATTTGAGCTGCTTGAACAGAAAACATATATTTCCCTGCTTCCCAGCAAAGTGTGAAGTTCTGTACAAAACCACCTCTTCTGCTTTTTCAGAAAAAAATAAGAGTAACAAGAATTTCTTTAAAAGGAATAAAGCATCTTTGGAAACAGGAACATAAGTTAATACCTAACAGTATTTGACAGTTAAGAAAACAGATGGTCAAACCCACCTCTTTGTACTGAAGTATCAGTGCTAAGGGTTATGAATGATCTGTTTTCAGAATAGTGAATACTTAATACCTGAGCTTGTCCAGACACTATCCTCTTTCCTCATTTGACTTGGGTTAATACCACCCTTCAATAAAGGCATAAACACTGATATGAAGGATGCTGAGCATTGTTACCATTATTACTAAGAATCTACTAATCTATTAAACTTAATCTATTAAAAGTAGAACGCTACCACTCCCACTAGCTTAGAGCAGCAGCCAGTCCAATAGATCACATCCCAGAATCACAATTGCTCCTCATGTCCCACATGACAAATTCTGTATTCCTTCACTTTTGGCAGAAGCTGGTTTCACAACATCCCTATTTCTCCTGAGGTATATTGGGAGCTTGAAAGGAAAGCCAGAAATAGTGGTGTTCCTCCTTGGCAGTTAGCCTCATCTGAAAAAAGTAGTAAACTAAATTCGAATCAGCAAGACATTTATCACATATCACAGTATACAGTTTAAATCAGATATCCTGTTGTACCAAGGGTGAATCAAGCCTTCCTACCAGAATGGAGAAATCGTCTCCCAGGGACACAGCCAGAGTGTCAAACTTGCCCCTTCACCGACCCAGAGCCCCCTGATCAACACCCAGACTCCTCAGACTGGGCAAGAGGAGCTTGAGTACCCACAAATACAAACCACAAGAGCAATGAACCTTCTAGAGAGTCCAGGTACAAACTGAGTCTACAAAGCATCTCAACTGGGTCACACAGCAAAGAAGAAAGGAGGCCAGAAATGTTCCCTTGTAACTGAATGGATCAGTGATGACAAAGGCCTCAGGAAGCAAGGACCCTGAGTGCAGCACTCTGATCCAAAGCAGGCAGAGGAACCACCACTTGATCAGGTCTCCCATCATCTCAGTGTCCTGTGCATGAACAGGGGCAGAAATCCGGACTGAGAGGAACATTGTATACAAAAACTTCACCCCTCCATGGAGTTAGAAACTATTTCAGTAGAGGTCATGAGAATCTTCTTGTTACCTAAATATTTAACTCACTTGTGCTTGGTACTCAAAATCGTGGCAAAGGAATTTTGCTCAACTTTAAATCAAGGTTTTAGGCCCAGCCTTTATGTTCTCTGAACACCTTTACCAGCCTCTAGACTGCTGCATTTGAATAACCTTCATCATAATGTGTCTTGTGCACCAGGCACAGTCATCTTTAATTTTAATCTCTGATTGAAATTAATTTTAAGAGAAATTTAAAAGAAACAGAAAACTTACTAAAGCACTTGATCATATTTAATTTGCAAAGAATGAATTTGATTCATCTTGAGAAATATTTCATGCTCAGTTTTTTATGCTAGGTAATGTTGGATTTTTCCTCTTTTGGGGGGAGGGAGGAAGGGGAAAGCTACAAGAATAAAAAGAATCTTCATGCTCATAAGTAAGTCAAGAATCCCCCTTGAAATAATAACATCTGGGGAGTTTCAGCTGGAAAATAATTGTGATATTTGTTCATTGAGGATACAATAGCTGAGTTTAAGAATTAAATATGACAAGGACTTATGTTATACTGTTTCCTTTATAAAAACCCAAAATAATAGTAACTAAAATTGCCAAGAAGAAGAAAATTATTTTACTTTTCACAGAAAAAGGATGATATGTAAATTCACTAATTGGAGAATTCATTCCACATGGTTTAGCTCTACAGGACATTCCTGTTTGAAATAACAAATGTTCAAGCACCTAATTACAAATGTTGCTATAAATAAAGTACTTTGGGCAACTATTTTAATCATTATGCTAAATAACTAGAGTAATCATTATACTTTGAACATGCTGAAATGTGGCAAGTGCTCAGATTTGGTACCCTTGCATTTTTATTCTGCATGTGGAATAAAGTGCTAACAAATATTTAACTTAGTGAATTGCCTTCAGTTATAATTTTTTTTCTTCCACTGACATATTCAATCCTTGATTCATTTCCAGTCATATTTATTCCACAACGAGCTTCCAACAATAATATCATTATACTGACAGCTTCTATCAATTATTTCTTTTTAGAGCTGTTAATTTTTGTGCTGTAAACATCATCAATAATCACATAGGAAAAAAAACTATGAAAATCCTGATAACCATTATCTCCCCGTTCTGTTTTCTTCTTTGCATCACAATTGCTACACAGACAATAAATTCAGCACAGAGTACAAGCAACGTTTGAAGTGAAGCCCTTCTGCCTCTGCAATTCATATTATATTTTTGTAGCTGCTTCATCCTTCCCCACCCTCAGGATTTCTCATTTCTGTGCTGAATCCCACTCTGACTTCTAGATAAGGTTAGCAACTAAACGGTAACAAAAATAACAAAAGCACCAGTGTCCTGTCACTTGTAACAGCATTAATCAGGAAATCCATGGCTGATTGACAGCCATATTTCATACAGCTCCTGTGGCCCTGCACCTGATCAGGGCTAGGCTGCTCTGGGGCCATGACCTTCCCCAGACCCTGCCCTACCATTTTTGCACAGGTTTCATGCCTTGGAATAGACTTTGAGTTTCTGAGTGGAAACACAAAGGATTAGAGGATGCTGAAAGTAGAAAGGTGTGGCTTTCTCTCTGAAAAGCCACAGGGGAGGGGACCAAGTGCAGCAGCAGCAAGTGGAGCTGCACCCATGGCAGAGCAAGACAACAACCCCAGCACTGCCTGAGCCCTGAGGCTGCCACAGCACCGTGTCAGGGCCAGGGAAGGTCGGCACATTCCACTCTGGCAGAGTATCTTGCCACAGGTGGCTGCATGAAAACAAAGAAAGAAAGGTATGAAGCCCCAAATCTGCTGGAACAAGTACACCAAGAGGATGGCAGAACACAGGAAGAAAGCTGTAGGAGACTGGCTGCTCCACAGCTGCAGAAAAATTAGAGTGCAACATCCTGTGACCATCTGATGCAATACAATAATTTAAAATCAGCACTCTTGGGGAAAATAATGGAAAAGTTGTTTGGGGTGTTTTCTTAACAGCTAAGACAGAGGAAGCATGATAGTTTCAAAAAAAGACACTGAATTGTGAAACCTATCCTTGGATCAGTCTGCTACATACTCAAGGTTCCCCTGGGCATTGCTGCTTCATCCAAATCAGGTCACAAAACACCTTTTTTCTTCTTGACATTCAGTAAGTCACTTCCCACTTGGGTCTTATGGGACTCTGGAGCACAAGGAGGAGCCCACTTGAGACTCAGATAAAACCAAGTACTCCTTGAAAATGAGGTTTCAGAATAGGAAAAAATATCCCTCAATACTGTTTCTTCTAGATAAGAATTACTCTGGCACTTGGTTCATTTCTGTAACTTTGTTAGGCTATCAAAGTTACAGTGATTTTATATAAATACCTTTATATATCACACTCATCTTTTAAAAAAGATCCTAGAAGCTCTGCAATTCCATATTCCACATCCTTCTTATCTATAAGAGCCTGTCTGCCAAACAGCTACTATTAAAACAAAAAGCACCAATCTTACACAATTTTAATGTTATCCAAATAATTTGCTATTGTAACATTGCAAACCCTTATTTGTTTTGCATGCATTTAAAGGAATCCATAACAAGTTCTTTTCTACTTAGCTTGTTTTGCTCACTGTTAAAAGAGGTTAGAGAGATTCACCAAAGCAATAATTATTGGTTTTGTCAGATGAGAAAAACAAGGGAAAATAAGAATAATCACCTCCAGAGATTATTTTGCTGCCCAAGTGGCCTATCTGCTGTGTAGTCTTTGATGAGTCTACCACAGCCAACACCAGGCAGCCCTTTAACATGGTGTTTGAATGTCAGAGACTATTTAAAACATGGAAAAGCAGGGATGGTTCCAGCTTGTTTCTTTTTGGTTTGCAATGCAGCACACAGTCTCCACTGACTAAGGTGATAAAACTATAAAACATCGTGACAAATTGACTGAATTTTACAAGCTTTCCCAAAGTGCTTTTTCATATTGTTTAAAGCTTTCCAGGGAAAACATGTTGGCAGTATTAGCTGGGCAAGGTACTGACATGCACAGCATTAAAAGGGAGATAATACAGTGCTCTCTGTGCTAAAAAAAGCCTTTTTCTCCCAGCCTGTAAGCAATCTGCTTCTCTGTGTGTCTTGGATGGCTCCAACGGAGGAGAGTAGCTGCAAGCAGCTCTAAATAGGAGCAAGCAGAAGCATGTGTGATAAACAGCTACTCCTCACAGCTTTCTTCCCTCTGGTATTTCAATCCTTTCACAACCTCACAGGAGACAAGCACTTTGACACAGTCCTATTCAGGGCATGTTTGGTTTATATTCCTTCTGCAGGCTCTGCACAGCACCTTGTGGTGTTTGATTACCTTCTGCACCAACAAGTGAATTTCTTGCAGCAAAGTCTTTCCTCATTCTTTCTTGAGCACGGTAGAGCCCTCCAGATGTCTCTTAAGATTCCTTAAGTTACAAAGGGAAAGAAAACTTAAAAATATATGTGAATGGGATAACACATTTCTGCAAATTTGGTGACAACATAAGAAGCAGCTGTATAGGTGGCAGGCTCAGGACATCATTCCAAGAGGCTGCAGTGCTGCAACTGGGTGAAACACAAGTGTAACTTGTCTGCTTGTATTCCTGCTGTCCTTCACATTGAGATACTTGAAACCAAGATATAAAATAAAAATAGACAGAACCATGTTCTTTACTGCATTTTTCCTAAGCATTGCTATATATTTCAACTGTTGAAATACATGCTTGGAAGTCCAAATGATGAGCTAAATATGCATTCTCACTCATACTCGAATACTCAATCCATTCTAAAGCTCTTTTCTGAACCACTCAGATGTTCACCATCTCAGCAACACCACTAAACCAAAATCCTCCTCCAGTCTGGCAACACTTTGGCCTATACAGTTTAGAACACCATTTGCTTTGTGGCATTTTTCAGCTAATTCAACCTACCATTGCTTTTTCCCACGACAACAGTTATAGAAGGTATACATAGCAAAGCATTAAGTAACTGCTTGGCAAAAGCATGCTTTGTATCTTGGATGAATAAAAATGTGAGTATATTATGCCCAGGAGCTGCAGAACTAAAAAAAAAAAAAAAGAAATTAAGATATCACAAATTACAGACAACTGATTTTTTTTTCTTTTGATTTCACCATTATCTGAGAAATATTTTAAGTTCTTGACCTGCTAAAAATATCTTCCAAATCATGTTGGAAATAAATCTGCTTTTTTTATCACCAATTTGTTCATGAACCAGCTGATCATTCTTCCAGGTAGAAATTATTTTCTGCTACCCATACTCACTATCTCGCCTGTCTGCTTCTCTCCACACCAGGGGTCATGAAAGGATTGCTACAGAAGAGAGTAAGAACCGGGTGAACTTGTTCCCTGCTTCAACCTCCTACTCTCAGCTCAGGAAGCCCCAGTTTTCAGACTAGGACCTGGATATGGTTTCTGTGCATTTAATTACTCTCAGTACTTTTCTCTCTCATTAATTTTTCAAGACATCCCTGTATTGATGTAAAACCTTACCTCTGCAGCAATCTGGAGTAAGAACAGCCACATTCTCTCATGTGTTTCAAATTTATCACCTACTACTTTCACCTGGTGAATGTGCCTGCATTAGAAGAAACAGTGAGCAGATCTCAGCCAAGGTTTTGGAGATTTCTATCATATTCTTCTACAGCTGTCTCTTTTCTGAAGAAACCCCTTCAAATTATTTGTAACTGGATTAAAAAAGTGCTGGTGTCATGGAGAGAAGACAACAGGCCATTTTATTTCACCATCTGAAAAAACAAAACTGAAAAAAAATTTAAATGTTTCTACATAACATAAGCACAACTGTCCACTAGATAAATTGGCACACTGAGGTGGGAAAATTAATTTTGTTTACTTCTTGATTAGAATCAGGCTTTTATTAGGCAAAAAGCATTTGGCATGTTATCTTAATAACCTGTTTGATGACCTGTTTCCAGTGAGCATTACGGTTCCCATTTTGGCTAGAAGATTCTCAAAGAGGACTCCCAAATGCCAGAGAACAAATAAGGCTCTCAGCCAGTGATCCGGCAACAATAAGCAGAGAGAAAACTTGGCTAGGCTAGCATTGTGGTATGGAGCACTTGGAAATTTCTGCAAAGACACACCTAGGTCAGCTCTTAAGAGTTGATGTATACTTTCCTTCTTTATGCACCCTAACATAAATAAGGTGTAGATGTGTGCATCTATGTGGCTACACAAAAACAAACACATCTTCCTGTAGAAAGGAATTCTTGGTGAAAGGTTGCTCTAAAGTGTCTCATTTCTGTTCTGAATTTGCTATTTACATCTTTAAACTGACTTCACCATAGAGCTAGAGGTTCTTTGCTTCCTTACCCCAACATCAAAACAGAAAAATATTTGCAAGAAATCAAGAATGTAAGTGCCTTTAGAAAATATAAATACACTGTAAGTGGAATCATCTACTAGCATGGAAATTACATGTCTGAGAGGGAAAACAAGCACCTAATGCAAAACATAATAAATGTTTGTCTAGAAAAAGCATATGAATATTTGATGCTTGAATCTATTCCTTTTTAAATTACCTCCAACACACCCTTTACTTGGGCATGCTAAAATTTCTCTGAGATCCTTTTTTCAAGGCCCATTAGCCCTCCTCACAGTAAAAGCTCCTGGAGAGAAAGATCTGTCATCTCCTTTGTTGTCCCTGTCCACTGCAGGGAGGTCGGGCTAAATGAGTTCAGAGGCCCCTCCCAACCCAAACTGGTTTCTGGTTCTGTAACTGTTGAATGCAGTGTTGTCAATGGCACTGAAATAGAAGGATTTATGCAATCCAAATCACAATGTCCATGTTCCAGACAAAGTAAACCTGGCCTGTCTTCCTACACTCTTACATTTTCCATTCCCTAATTATTTTTATTTTCTAGCAATACTCATTGAAGTATAACACAGAAGACATGTTGAAGAGCCTATCATAGGTATGCTGAGTAGCTGACAAATACACTGCTCTTACAGGAAGTTTGTCTTCTAAAGTTGTTCATTCCCAATACCAAATGTTTATTAATACAGCCTTTGGGAAGCGTGTCTTCATTTTAAATAATGAAAATATACATTCCCAAAGCTCAGAAGGAATGAACAAATTAAGGAAGCAACTAGTTAAGCATCTCTCATCTCCATCAAAATCTGTGTGCTGCAAATTAACATCTGCAGAAAGAGGATGCCCCCTTGTTTCCACTACCCAGTTCCCATTGCAGGATCTGCAGGGCTTGAAATTACTGTGTTACCATGAACTTCTCTGTGTCATTAAATATGGTAATAAAAATTAAAAGATGCCTCTGTACTTTGTGAATCTAACTGAAGAAATGATGAATATTTTTCTTTGAATAGGACCTAAGGGTGCAAATTCAGCTCAGCTGTAAGTGCATTTAAGTGTATGGAATAATTCCAAGAATAAATTTGTCCCACTATCCAGAAGGGTGCTTCCTTTTGAATTAGGAGAATTGAGTGCACTCATCCTGTCCACAGATCCATTAGTCAGTAGTTATGACAGGCCATAAGCAAAATCTATTATTAGCACATTTACTGAAAATGCAGTTTTTCACTTGCAGAATCAGTAGCCATGATCCTAAAACTACTAAAAGAACACTAAAGCCTTCTGAAGAAAATAAGACCCAGTTTTAATTTCAATTTCAAAAAGGTGATACATATGCAGGGTTAAAGAGGGGGATCTCAGAAAATGCTAAAATTTAAGAAAATCTCACTAAACCAGTTTATTTCATCAAAGCCAATTCCATATTTCAGAATAATAAAAAGGAGAAGCTTCCCTGCTGGATCTATGTAAAATTCTCTGTGCCACAGTGCCAAGTGGTGGCCAGGCACTAAAGCAGAATTAACCAATTAGCAAAGTGTTCCATTTGGTACAGCCTGGACTTGCTGTGTCTGCACACCTCATGTTACCATGACAGAAACTTCTAAAGGGACATCTTTAGCAAGAAAGCATCTCACGCTCTGAAACACCTTTCTTTTAATCTTTTCTACACACAAAACCAAACATGGTCACTTTACAGGAAGCCAGAGCATTCAGAGTTGGCCCGTTCCCACCATGAAAGGGCTTTTTTTATATAGGCTTTGCTGTAAGTCAATTCAAATGTTATTCTGCTCTGAGAAGTAGAATACAATCATATATCCCTTTGAGAAATATAGTGGATCAAGACAAATGGTTTTAAAGTATTAAAGTAAATAGACACCAAGAGACTTTAACATAAATACATCCAATTTCCCATACTCCAGATTTCACTATTTATTGCAAGAAACCAACAGAAGATTCCAGCCTAACAGCTCTGGATAACAAACTCTTATCCTCAAAAGGCAGCAGAAGCACAAGCTCCCTGCAGTGCCAGTTTTGCACTGCTGTCAGCTTAGAAAGATATCCTTATTTTTGAAAAAGTAGATTTCATATTGACACTGACTTTTGTCATTGCTGAAATTCCTAAGCTGAATATTAATTAATAGAGACAAGCCAGTAACATGGATAAAAAACCCAGGGGAGACTGGACTGCTGGCCAAACAATAAGGTTCCACAACTGCTCTGACTCATGCAGAACCTGAAATGGAAGCCTGGAGATTAAAAACCTCAATGCCTCATCTCTTAAACCACCTATCTCCCTCCCAATTTGCATCATGTGAAACAGAACTCAGAATTAAGCATTCGTGCCTCTTCTGTAAGAACAACAAGCCTATAAATCAAAGTCTCTTCACTGTGTCTGCAATTTGCAACATCTCAGTAGTCTCATTCCCTGTAAGGATGTGATATTGAGGCCCTGCACAGAGCAGGATCACTGCAGTGCAGCTCTGGGGAGGACTGGGAACGTGCTCAGGCCAGAGGAGCCCTGTGGGAAGGAAGGCACATCCCTCCTTGCACTGAATGTGGACTATGCCCAACTGGGAGAGACAGTTCCCCATTCTTAACATCTGAAACACAGCCCAGGCTGAGCTGTCAAACTTGTATCTGTTTCTTTCCTTACTATCATCATCATACAATCTGTTTTTTCAAAACTAAATTAGCATGGACTCAGTGGAGCAAAGCTTCTGCTACTATGGTTTAGGTAAATTATTGCTAGAAATGCCTATTAAATTCCTAAGACCAGCTTGATCAGAGGTGACAAGATACTGAATTATTTTCATTATTGTATATTAAAATATATAGAAAAAATTTATATATTGGCATAAAAACTCACTTTAAATATAAGATTCTCAAGCATAAACTGACAGCATTAAGTAAATTGAATTAAGTAAATGAATTAAGTAAATATAAACAGAGACACGGTGTTTTCTTCTTATGACAGAACAGCATTTTGACCATGTTAACTTTGTACATCTTGCTTATAAAATTTAGTAACAAATATAACAATGACAAAGTTTTCCTCACTCAAAATCAGAAATATGAGGAAATAACACACTTGCAATGTTGTGGATATAAATTTTTCACCAGAAACTACCTTTTGCTGAAACTACAGTTTTGTGTATGTACATGTCTGTGAATGACAACATTAAATTTAGGAGGTTGGGAAAGCTGTTTCCTGTGGATTTGTTGGAATAATCTTCTGGGAGGAAAAAAAAACCAAGAAACAAACAAAAATCATAAATGAAATTGGGAAACTCATTTAATATCTTTGTCTTGAAAAATATTTTGGTGATTGAGAAGGCTTTTGAGATGCCTAGAAACAGATGTTGTTTTTTCTAATGATTAAAGCATTTGCCGGGTCATAGGAAGCTCTGCAACCTCCTCCATTTTCTCAGGGCACATTCACATACACACACACACACAAATCAAACCCACCTTTTGCTCTGAGTCCCATTTCCAAGGGTGCTGTCTGATCACTGACAGGCAGCATGGTCAGGGGTGAGCTTGTCTCTTAAAAACTTCACCAAGGAAAAAGGAAATAAGGGTTTGGACAATCATCTTGAAAGGGGAATGTGAAATTTTCTGCAGAATCTTACATTTTCTCTAAAAAATATTTTTAGACTTAGCACATTCTAGACAAAACCAAGGATATTATTTTAGAGGATATACCCAAGACATTAACAGTATAACTATACTTACTCTTATTATACTTACTCTTTTTAAAAGTTTGTTTTCTGACACATTATATCAATTTTAGTTCTTTTGTTGTTGTTTTTTCTTTGCCAACACTTCTGCAGAATGAAGGAAGTAAAATATTATAATAACTGCAAATAAAGCTTAGAGCTCAGTGCAAATTACCAGATTCAGTAAAATGCAGATGCAATCCAAAGAAAGATAAAGAGTTGGGATTACATCTGCTGTGATTTGCCAGATGAATTTATAGTAACCACTGATAAAAGAAAAAGAGTTGTTGGGGAAAGGAATAGATTTAAATCAAAGGCAAAAAGTAGGTCAGTTACAACTTTAGGTATGAAAGTATGGAATATGACAGGAGCTCCAGCACTGCGCTCCCAGAGCAGGCTCTGTCCATGTGAGCCAGGGCTCTCTGCAGGGGCAGTGCTGGTCACTCCCCCCAGGGCCAGCGTGGTGCTGGGGCAGAGCAGAACGGCAGCACCGCGACCCTGGCTGCACCCAGAGCTCACCTCTGCCAGCACTGCACACACACAGAGCCTTGGCTGCTCCAATCAGGAGAAGAAATATATACCACAGCAACTTAAAACCCATCTTTTATTGGATACACAACATTTGTCTCTTCTTTATTAAGGAAAAAAAAAAGGTAAAAAAGGCAATGTTCATGGAATGGAATGAGGAACAGATGAAGAGCAACAACCCATGAAACTGCTGGTAGCTGGCAAACAGAAAGGAGACCTCCACTGCTGCGTACAAAATACATGAATACATGTTTTTTTAGGAAGGTTTCACCATTTAACCAGAAAGTCAGATTTTTTGCCATAAGCATAGGAATATTGCACCCCTGAGTAACCCTGAAGAAATGCGGAATTGTCTCTATTCAAAAAAAAGCTGTTGTTACTTTGGGTTTTTAAAGCATTGCATACTTGCATTTTTCTAGTATGCATACAGTGCTTTGTTTTGTAAGATACCAATGACACACTTGAGAGAAAGGGGAAAAAGAGTCATGGTATTGTTATGAAACAATAAAATGTGTTCTTAAAAAACTCACACAAAAAAAACCCAAGTAACAGCACCATATGCACAAGAATATTTCCTATCAAGTAACACTAAAACGCTTTCAAGGAGGCCTGGAAAAATGACATCCAAATATTTTTGTTTATGTTCAAACAGCATGAATATACTTTCTACATTCTAAAGGCAAATTATTTGTTAGATGCATTTGATAAATTTAAAGAGCTGAATGTAACTCAAACAGTATTTAGAGGTACTTTAATGACCTTACTGTGAGTTGTATATTGCTCTACAAATAGCGCCTTTGACAAGTTAGGCTGTGCTTCCATCACACAGACATTTATCCTTTACCTGAAGACACAGAAAAATGCATATGTAAATAGAAATGTCATATGGAGGGCAGACATATGACCATCTGGAGGTAAATTGGGGCTACCTGGTCATAATCCTTATAACAAAAACATATCCTCTAAGACACTGTCAAAACAATAACACTTTGTAAACATACAGAGACTGCAGCAATGCAAATTGTATTTGGCAGGGTTGCCTCAAGGTTTGTTCACCAACACTGCTGAGCTTCTGAACCAGCCTTGACAGAACCCTGAAGTTTCAGCCACAGTAAGGGGCATTGGAATGAAAAACGGAAGCATAAGTCAGTTGTGAAAAGCTGCTCTGGAAACACGCCTGCCTGATACACTGGTGCTCAGAAAACAAGCCAGGCAAACAAAGGGAGGAGGAGAGGCAAGGGACCAAAACTAAAAACTCTTTGCTGGGAAGTTACTTTAACTGAATCAGAACCTTTTACAGGAAAATAGCAGTGACACCAAAACTCACCTATCAGTGCCCACCTATCTCACTGGGCTGGTGCATACAAACCACCTCTGCAAAATCTGACAGCATTCTCCAGAACCTTGACATCTCGTAAAATTCTCCCCTAAATCAATAGGGCAGAGGAAGAAGGAAAGATTTATTGCTTGTATACACCATTATCTGTCCCATGTATGCTTGTTTCAATTTTGCAGAGAAAAAGAGTTTATCAAGGAAGAGAGAGCAGAACTTAATCCCTGATTAGCTTCAAATCTGTGTTTCCAAAAACTCACAAAACTCCAAATATTCTTTTTGCATTAATACAGGTTTTCAGACTCAGCTTCTAAATAATGAATACATTGTTAGAATGATTACTTTCTGTGGCTTTATAAACTTACTAGTTTTAGAAAAAGCCCTGAAAGATCACTGAATACTAGCTCCATTTTTGCATAATTCTGTAATTTCTGCAATATCCAATAAGGCCTCATTAAACTCAAGTCCTCAATGAAATAAAAAATAATAACTTGAAAAGAAATTAAGGTCCTTAAGGTTATATGGTATGCTAAGGGAGACATTCATGTATACACCCACACTTCCTAGGAGAATCAAATTCAAATTCCCACTTTTCTTATTTGGAAGTGGAACATAAATGCAAGAAACAACTGAGCATAATAAGCTTAAGAAACAAGCAAACAACCTGAATCATCTGAATCCAGGAATTGAGTGTATTTCTACAGCCACATTTCATTAAACTTACAAGTAACAGAAATTACGGCTGTAATGAGCTCTTTGGGTAACAAGGAAGGCTCAATTGTTTTGGTTTTTTGGAGGGGAGGATGTTTGCTTTCCCTCATTACACTAACTTGATTTTGTTCGTAGGTATTTTTACATTACTGAAGTTCCTTGGCAAAACCATTTGAAATACAGTGTCTTTCCATCAACTTCAATACTGTTTGAAATAATCTGTTTGCAAGAACTATGATAGCATGCAAATATTCCATGGAGAACAAGAGGTAACCTTGTTGTACTTTATATTCAGCACAAAGCATACATTTATTAAATCTCTGTGACCATGATGGATTTCAACCCCAGCATCCTGCCTTTGCCTCATGAATGAATCTCCATTTAAAGTCCCTGAGGTCTGTAGTCACCTTAACAGCTCCAGCTGGCAATACTTACTTTAAAGATTTCAAAAGAAAATTCTCCTTTTTCTCTTTGAGCCAAGACATTTTACATATCCAAACTTTACTTCACAGCAGATATACCCATGACTACAAGCAACCCTAAATTCTCACATCAGTCGTTGCCTTCACAAATCAAGTAAGCAATAACAGCATTTGTAACAGTAGAGATTTAGACATGAAAAAGTATCTTTTGACAAGATCCAAGATGAAAATGCATGTGCAAATAAAAAATGTAATTCCTGAATTTTAAAACTCATAATGCATTGTCTATTAAAGTTTGAAGCTCACCCAAAATTCAAATTCTCACAATCCTCACACCTAAACCTTCATACACAAGTCTGAAAACCTGAGCCCTCTACTAGAATGACCACCAAGAAAGAAATTAGTAATAGTCTTAGATTCATGAAATTACACTTTTAAGACTTGTATTAGGTGTTGCTATGTCAGAGAGCTGTCCTCACTCACAGGGAGGAGAAGAAGGGAAAGGTCACATTCCTGTCTTCTAATTTATTAGCACTATACAAATAAATATTTGAAAAGAGTATGAATATTAGATTGCCTAAGCAACACTGGTGCCTTGGGCTTTTTACTACTGAATATATTAGGTCTGAACTTTCAAAATTATTTGAAGAAAGGAGGTGAAATCACAAATGTCCTGGGAATACGCAAAGGCAGAGGAGAGAAAATTAGACAGCAAGGGACCTTAAAGCATAAGAAAATCCTTCATTTTTGGCAGTTGATGTGTATTGCATGCATTAATATGCAACAGTCCCCAGAAACACTCGCTGATGTTACAATCACCTCATTTTAAGTACTGTTTGTAGTAGGGAGCAGTCCTGGCTCAGACAACTTAGTGTCTCAATAGGCACAACAAATTATCTCCATTTATAGAACTGCATGTCACCCGGAGTCAGAAATAGCACTGCATTAGCACCAAGCTCATAAAAGCAAGGGGAGAGTCACAGCTTGTGTTAACCACATGGTGTATATATTAAATGGCTCACAATAATTAGTGGTTAGGATTTCTTTTAAATAAATAAAATAAAAATGCACCATATAATGTGAATAAATTTCAATAAATCAAACACACCATAGAATGTGGTCAGTTCTACAAGAGTTTATTGCATGCTAACCTGGTTTATTGGTACATGGCTTTTCAGAACAGCACATCAGTACTGTTCAGAATACAGCAGAACAGGTGTATCCATGGATAGAACAAGGACTGGTATCTCCCCCAGGCTTTAAGAGGAATAGCTTTACTTTTTATGGCATGTGAACTCAGTTGTCCACTTTCAAATAAAGGTGGTTTCTTTAGTTCAATTTTTGAGGCAGGAGAAGGGTACAAGAAGAAGAGGAAGACAGAAAAGAAGACTAAGTAATTTTAGAACAGGAACTGGCCTTCTCAAGCCATCAGCCTGTGTGTCTTATCTGTATTCTGTACTACATTTTATGACCTGAATTATAAACCCTTAGCATTCACATGTGCACAGCATTTATTGCAAGCTAAACTATTTCTTCAAAACAAGATAATTAAAATTAGTTGTGGTGGGCATGAAATGCCTAAGAAATCTTTCTAAAAATGTTCCCAGAGTTTGCCCTTGGATACAAACTCATGACTCCACTAAAGCACCCTGACTATGCAAAGAATTAATACGCTTTTGTAATTTTCTGACAGCTGAGGCTATTGAATTAAAATGACTCATTATTAGCATTTACCCTTTTGAAGTTATTTCTAATTTGTTTTGAGTACTCCAAGGGAAAGCATGTTCAACTAGCCAGAGGTGAGGCTTTCAATAAACTACATGGCTTCTAAAGCAGACTAGCAGAGTTTGGTAACAACTAGTAACAACTGCATGGACTCAGTCAGTATCTGAATTGGTGCAGTGAGATGCTGAGGGATTTTCATTCCCTGGGGAACAAATCCAGCCTCTGAAATGACTGAACGGCCTTTCACAATCCCACAGCCTGATGTGACACCACGCGGTTTCTGCCGTAGCCTTGGTCTCATGCAGAATAGCTGCCAGCACTGAACACAAGCCTGAGACGTGTGAGCAAAACTTGGAGGAGGTTACACAGAGCATCGTGTGAAATGTGCCCAGCAACTGAGCCAATGTTGATGATTCCTCAGCAAAAACTGCAATGATGGATTTTTGTAGAAAATGTGGCTACCAGACTACCTAATTGTTAGAGGGTCACAAACTTTTCTTCAAGGGTGCATCATAATGAAGGTGTGTAACAAGGAGCACAACAAGGCAGAAATCCAACCACAGCCTTGGAGGCTTTCAGAAATCACAGAACAAGCTTTTATAGCCCCAACACGATGAAAATATACCATGGTCTCTTTCAGTACCTGTCATCAGCAATGGCTCAAGTGGCCCACTTTGAACCAGGGGGAATTTGGACACTAGCATTATAGAAAGTAAGCTCAGACATTGACTTCTTTTGAAACAGCTCAATTACTTTCCTGTGGTGCTGAATTCCTGACATAAAGGAAAAAATACTGTTCCACTGTAATTGTTTAAGGACAACCATCAGCAAAGCACAGTTATTGGGAGAAAGACCTATGCTTTCAAATACTGAAGTCAGCAACACAACGTTTAGAGAAAATATTTTGATCATGTAATGTCTCATTTTAAAAAGCTATTTTTACAGCTTACATCTGAACACATTTTCTTACATAAAGAACAACATGCCAGAGCCCACTGCCTTAGAACTATCACTACAGCACAACGTTTCGTTCCAAACCCTTTAAAGCTCTTGAAGCACATAGCACCAATTACAATTATTTCTCCTCTGTAAAACTCTCCGTGATTAGGCAAACATTGCAGTGCACATTGGATGACAAACAGTCTGTTTCAGGTCTCATGACATGGAGAGAGTGGGGAAGAGCACATAATCTACTTCCTTACGTCAATGCTCCCCAGATTGATGTCTCTGGTGATCACAAACACAAATGGATCTGAGCAAGAACAGCAATGGCATATTCCTGTAGGACTTGAGACCACAAAGCTCCCCATCAGTAATACAGCTGCCTAGCACCATACTTAGGAATTCTTCCTCAATGAAAGAAAAAAGAGATGGAGATACTCAAGCATGAGCTCAAATATTCATGAGGTCCAAAAACTACCCCAAATATTCCTGAATGGTCAATAATATTGCAGACTGCTAACAGGTTTAAATAATCAATACAGACACCTGTCACTAGTTTATTAACCAGAAGGAATCAGGGAGAACATGAGATCTTAAATAGCATTTCACATATGGAGGGAGGCCTTAGCCAGTCTGAAAAGGGTAAAGGAATTCTGAGGACTCCAGAGAACATCAGATGAGAATTGCCTTAGAGTTGTCAAAAAACTCAGCCGTGAACATTTTTGATAGGGCAGCATATGTTTAAGTGCAACAAGAGCTGATTTTGAGCTTTCACATATTACTCATGCAAAGGTAAATTTCACTCTGTTTTCCTGGGAGATTGTTTCCATCAATAAGAACTGATGCACCCTCCTCCAAAGCCTTGAATAACCCAATAGAGGTATGTGCAAACATAGAACCGCACCTCCAGAGCTCAGCAACAGAGACTTTCATTTATTAAATTAGTTGAGATATTTCAAAAATAAATATGGTATATGTAAATCTAAAATGTAAAACAGTAAGAAAAATTTCATAGATAGTATTTACAATTACTATGAATATTGAATTATAGAAATCATAAACTATGAAATAATTTAGGAAAATATTCTGCAAGCTCATTTTTCATTTCTTAAGTTCATCAGAATTTAATAATACTAAATTATGTGAAAATTCACAATAAATATCTACACATTTAATTTTATAACCTTCCACATTCCTGAAATAATGAAAAAATGACAATTTAGCTTTATAACAGTCTAGCAATAGTCATTGATGAACAGCTTCTAAGAAGATCTTTGAAAGTATTACTGTTTATAAATTGAATGGATGTACCTTATGGGTTTTACAGCATGTAGAAAAGAAAGTTCATTATTTTGGGACTGCTGCTAGTATTCTAAGAAATGACAAAAATATTATATAAATTTTAAAAGCAGGAAAAATGTTGTGCTCAGAATATGAAATAAAGGTAATCCATATTGTCATTATAGTTAAAAGAATAGAACAAGTACCAATGAAAAGTTTCAGCTGAGATTACAATGAGACTGAAATTGATGACTAGCAGGTGGTCATGAAGTAGGATCATGCAATATCTCATATATGCTAGGATAAAAAGAACATAAAATATGCATAATTTGACAGCCATAACTCAATAAATTCTCTCCTACAGTTCGGCTTTTTAGTAAAAGATCTTGTTCAGGAAGAATCCTGACTCTGATCTTAGTTGCACATTTACATAAATACCTTCATAGCGAGGGGAACTTTTCTTATTTCTGTTAAAAATTAATGAAAGACATTGATGAAAAAAATTCAAAATACGCCAAGAAATAAGCAGTAAGGAGAAAAGCATTGGTATAATAAAAGACCTTGTTTTAGATCTTGTCACTTAAGATTTTATATGACTGGATAAAAAAAGCTTAGAGAGAGTCTAAGGACCACTGGGAAGAAACAAAGCAGTTCTGAGCTTGACAAGCACTATGATAGTAGAAAATGTCAATGGAATTTGGAATAAACCATCCATCTGGGAATGGCTTTGGATTGGTGACTTCATCAGCTGGTTGTTCCCTACTGGTGAGACTGATGAGAGTTGGTGTTGTTCAGATATTTGAGCCCTGAGTCAATACTGAGGGAAGAGCTCTAACGTCATTGGCAGTCCAGAGCAAGGCAGGAATTTCCACTTGGAGCAATCCTCCTGCCAGGTCCATTTAAGTTGCATTAGCACCTCTTGGCCTCCCAGGCTCTGTACAAGAGACAAGATTTGTGCCTTACCTGAATAAATCCAGCCTGTTTTCAGTAGATTCTTCAGATACAGTATTGACCGAGCAGATACTGAAAAACTCAGACACTTCTTTCAGGACAACATTGCAAAGACAGTGTATTTGATCTACAAAACTGAACACATTTTATGCTGCTTTGCACTTTTAAATACCTCTCAAGATGGGAAAAAAGGTGCTTTGATTCTTGTACAGCATTGGAAAAGTGCTTTTTGAAAAAGCTCAGTTTTCTGTCAATGTGAGAAAGGTCTTTGGCAAGACTTTCTTCCCTCCACATCCTAGATTTTCTTCCATGATAATGTCAAGGACTGTTCCCTCATATGAATAAGTGCCATTGCACTGGCTGATAGGTCTTACAGTGTGAAAGCTTTGGAACTTAAGACAGCAGAGATTGCGCTCGAACAGAAATTGTGCTCTCCTGTGAAGAGAGGAGGCAATAAAATCCTTTGCTAAGAAAGACAACTGGAAATTCAACTCAGTGCAATTTGATTGGAAGGAGAAGCACTTTATCTTTCTGTACAAATTACTGGCTTAGCTGAACTGTGTTTAGTTCAGATGTTAAGAGCATTGCATTAATCCTCTGAACAATTTAAAAGCCCTAAACCCTCCAGAACTGACTTCTAAGAGAGCTACCAACAATACTGATAAATAACAATATATATACATGAAGGACACTGGCTGTATTTTTGACCTGAAATTTTAGCTCAGACCTGGTTGATATTTTTTAATCTCAGTCTTATACATATAAAACATCATTTTCCTTTCCTTCCAATGAGTGAGGTTTGATTTCTTTAAGACAGGAATGAAACACAACCTCCAGGTCCTTGAGCCCTGCAGCACATCCAGTGGGATTCATTCCAGCAATCATTATTTTACACAGCTTGCCAGGCAATTTTTCTGACTATGCCTGACCTGGGGAACTATGCTGGGACAGGAAAAGATTGGCAGGGAATACTTTCCCTCAAGATCAGCTTCTAGGTTACATGTCTACATATGTAGCATGCTACAGTGTCATTTTCCCATTAGCACAATAGATGTCTCTCACAAAAAAAATAGGAAAAAAATATTCCTTCAATATATAAGTCATTAAATAGATGCTTCCAATAAATGTTAACTCACCATTACCTATTCAGTCTTTATTAAGAAGTCTGAAAAGCAAACATTTTGTCTGTTAAGTGCTGGTCCTGAGAAAGATGCAGTTCTCTTTCTCTTCTTGTCCAAATACTGAAACTAATTTTTCCCTAAACAATAGTTACTATTTTAAAACATCTAATCACTATCTAAAAACAAGAAAACCAAAACAAAGCATCACTTTATTCATAAAGAAAATTTTCATCCAAACTCTTCAGAGACTCCAAAAAAAGACAAAGAAACTTACTAAGAATTAAAGAAGAAACAAACAACTCCATCAAATTGGCAGCGTGTCCAAACTCACAGCATGTTATTAAATTAAATCAGTGACATTTAAATGAGTGCACCTGTATGCATACAAAAATAATTTCCTAGTTAATTAGCTCTGCAGCTATGGATGCCCTAATAGGTCAAAAGTACATTAATTATACCTAAATGAACAGAAATAATTTACAGATGGCCACAAACCAGTAAATATATCTTAACACTTCAGGTTCTTGCACTAGGAGATAAGGTCATATATTCACTTATCATATTTTCCAGGTGTAGAAAATTATCACTGGAGGCAAGATGTCATACTATTGTTGAGTGTAATTATCCAGATGGCACAGGACAGACACCTCAGATGGGATTGTCCTGGACAGAGGGAGCTGCACACTTGAGGAAATAGGTACAGCCATGTACTTTGGACTGCAGCACACTGAGAAAGGCAGAGAGGGGTCAGGAAAGAGCCCAGAGCTGGAAGAAGATGGGAGAGGGCAGCAATGGATCTGAGAAGGAATCTGAGACTCTGATAAACACAGAGAGCTGCAGACAAGGTGATAAAACCCTCAATTATTGAAAAAAAACCAAACCCACATTTAGCAGAGAGGATGCTAAATGTTAATCGAGCATCTGTACAGCCTTGCATTTGCATTGTAAGAGGATCTCTGCAGAGCATGAGCATCTATTTGACCAAAATATATTATCTGAGTTCTATATTTAGAAAGTTGAATAACATATTGAAAACTATTGGATATTCCAAATTTGATCAAGACTGAAATTCCATTTTTATTTGAATTTAAAGGAGGCAATTCATGTTCAAATAAAACATGTATTTAATTATTCTCAAAAAAAAAACCAACTCTATTTTCAACTTTTATTAACTGAAGAAGCAATAAACTGGAATAGGAACTTTCCCTGAAAGTTCCTGTGAGAAGTCCTCTGTATTATTTCTATATTGTTTTGGTTTTATAAAGAGATGGTGACAACAAAAAGAGATGGTGGACTCAGAGCATCCATGCACCAAAATGAGGAGTGGGAAGTGAAGGCCTCTGATATCCTGACCACCTCTGTACTTCCAGGAGGCTTTGAACAAAAACCTGAAGCCAGGATTGATAATTCTTAAGTAGAAATACAGCTTAGAAAAGAGTAAGGCTTGTTTTGCTCAATTTTTTCTCAAACTTCCAAAAACTGTTTCATCGCTCTATTGCAACAGATGACTTACATGAAACTGCAGAAATTACCCACTTCATCTTCAGGAGGAAGCTACAAAGGATGAACAGAAAAACAGCTGAAGAACTGGGGAGCATTTCTCAACAGTGATAACTATGCAACAACAAAGAGATCTAACGGCAAGTATTTTTGCTCTAATATTTTGCTGATTCATTTTTTTAGTAAATAAAGTACATGCACTTCTTTATTTAAAATCAGGTGTGTTATCAAGTCAACACTAGGACTAAGACTGTTCAACTACTGCAAGTTGTGTTCTTCAATAGCTTCAAAATCAAGGAATTCATTCAGAATTTGACATTCTGAGTGTTCCTTTCCCACTGCAAACTCATCTGCTTCTGTTGCTTTACTAAGATTTTTCTCTCTAGGACCTTCTGTGTATCAACCCTATCAAGAAGGGTCAAGTGTGACAAAAGGAATCAGATGAATGTTTCAAAATATTAGTTTGGTTGGGATTAACATAATATGGATTACATCTTATATTACATTGTCTCAAGGTTGACTGCATGGTTTATTCATTCAGAATAAATAAATCAAAATTAGAAAAAAGGAACTCCAAACTCTCACCATCAAACCACATATTATTCAGATCAAATAAAGAAATTTAATTGATCAACCTAAAAACAGTGATTTCAAGGTAATGCATGGAAATGGAGTTTCTGCAAACTATTTGGCTTTCCACTGAAAAATAGCACTAGTCAGTCAAAAGATGAAGAAATAGTCCAGCTAACAGCATTAATGAAAAACTTGCATAACATATTGTTGATGATCCAATTTCTAAGAGCTTTTTTTTTTAAAAAAAATGGAAAATAGCCACTACAACCATTAGATTTTAATGAAGATTGTTAGCCTTGACAGAACAATCCCTTTATTCTACTTTTCCTTTCTCTGTGCATTTTTAGAAAGAAGTAACACTGAAGTTCAACAGAAAATCGTAACAGCAGAATATTTAATAGGTTCAGTTTTGTTAGCTGAATGTAAGGTTAGAGCAGAAGAATTAGGCAGTGTCTATACTTAACTGTGGAAAGCCCAAGGTCACTGGCACCTTAAAGTGCTGTCACACACTGACATGTAAAGACTGGCAAGCACATCCCCACTCTGATTTTCAGCCAGTTCTGAGATGAAGATAAGCTATTTAATTACTGCAGTTTTAGGACAGGAAATGAGGACACCTATCATAACCATTAAAAAAAAACCTCAGATAATTGTATTCTAACTCATTCCTTATAATGAAAATGCCGAAAGACAATGGAATTGCCTTGCAAATGGGGAAACTGCACTAAAAGTAAATGGCAGCCACTGGAGTTCTCACTATGTGCTATGAGGTTTTTAATACTGTAAAGTAAGTGTCAGAACTATTTTCTTTACAGCCCATAAAAGAGCACCTCAGAGAGGGGCTGAAGAACTGGAACAACACAAGTCCAAGCAATGATGAACAATCATTAGACTCCTCTCCAGCACAAAGGCTGTTCCTAAAGGGCTCCTATCCCAGAGCAGAACTGACCCAGCACAGCAGCACTGGGCAAAGCTACTGCACATAATGACCAAGACAGAGAGCAAGACAGCCAGAAACTATTACCTGAACACCAATGGTCTGTCAAGGACACATCACCTGCTACATTTGCCTGAGCCTTTATTGATTGGCTGGAAACTAAACGTCTCATTTTTTTTGATAAACAGTGGTTCTGCAGTTGTGGCAGATACCACACAACACAATTCTATCAAAACCAGCTTTTAGTAATGCATCCCTCATGAGTGGGCAACACAAGCAGTCCTGCTTGTCTTCACAGCTGTCATCCCCAGATCATTATTTTCCAGGTTACAAAGTACACAATACTACAAAGAGCAATCAGTCAACATAAAAATTTTCATGTCATGCCATGGAGAGCTTTCACATTAACAGCAAAGACAGGCAGTATATCATGGCACAAAATGTCTTTGTTACCTTTGTCCAATGGCACAGTTCAAAGCTTAAGGCTACTCAACATGGCAGGGGAGGTATAGAGAGAGAAAACTGAAAGCATATTTCACAATTTTTTACAGGACTCTCATGTTCTCTTCAAATGCAGCTTTAAATACAGTGTTAAACTAATCCTTGTAATGTAAGCCAAAGGCAAGCACCTGAGAAGGGGAAAGAGGTGGACTATCCTTGCTACTGTTTAGCTCTTGAGGTATTTTATAAAAAAATACTTTTATTCTTTTTGGAGACAATTACCGCCAAGCAGGATTTCAAGTGCGTAAGGAAATAAAAGGAATCAATTTTGTGGCTTCACTAAAAATGCTTTTCAAATCAGTAGTTATAGATATGTTTATTCAATATTCTACTCTGATGTCTGAGGTTTTGTGCCCCAAACACATCTTTGAGAACTTCTGACTACAAAGAAACTTAAGAGAAGACGGAAGGAGTAATCACCTCTGAAAAGAAATATTCTCTAAAGGACCATAAATTAAGCTACCACACAATCTCTGCATGTGTCATAAATATTAAATTTCTTTTCAGAGCATAAAAATGTTCTTTGGCTTCACCAAAATCAGCACACCAGAATGCAACTTACCCAGCTGTAATGCAGCAGTACTACTGAAATGTCCTTCTAACCAATAAAGCAGCAAACAGGCCTTTTGGCTGATGTCTGTGACCATAAGTTCACCTCCCACACATTTTTTCTATCCACTGGAGCTGCAGCCCAGAGATCAACATCATTTGGTTGCCATCCACTTCTACTTTATCAGCAAATAAAACCAAAATATATTTTCTCCATTACATTTTTTCTCATCTACTTTCAAAAAAAAAAAAAAATACCATGACAGAGAGGCACTCCTTGCCAAAATGCTGCTTTGTGGTTATTAAGCTGTGAGAGGCCATTCAGTGTCACAAGAAGCCAGCACATTCAGCAGCTCTACATCCTTGCTGGTCTTGCAGTATTCCCACTATCACCTACAAGCTCACAGGTGTTTTAGCACTCTAACATCACTGGGAGGTCTCCCTACAGTGCATAAAGAAAGTGCATTTTGCTGGGAAAGGCTTAAAATATTTGGGTTTGTGTCAAACCTGCCAACTTTGAGGATGGTTTTATGGGTTTAGAGCACAATGCCATGATTTTGTCACTGTCACACAGCTGTTCCAATAGAGAGCAGAGCTGTTGTGGATGCTGGCACTTCAGCATAGCAGTGGCACAGACCTTACTGCCCACACAGGATGAGACAGGAGGCAATGACTACAATGAGCCACCACAACTCTGACCAAGGGGACACAAAGGAGAGCTGCAAAGACAAGTACTCACCTTTTTCCAGGATCTGGGAGAGAGCCTGCTCCCTTATATTTCACCAGGAATTTAATGGCAAGGAGATGCCTAAACCTATATAAGCACATGTGATGTTCTGCTATAGAACTGACTTATGGACTGCCAATGTGGAATTGCAGTTTAGTACAAGAGTCCCCAGTAAAACAGAGAGAGTGAGTCTTATCCTCTCCACTCCTGTGTAGAAACAAGGAAGCTCATTCCAGTGGTTTACAGAGGGGTTTGCCCTTCCCTTGACATCTGCAGGTAATTCTCATTAACGGAAGTGTGAGTTTAATCTGAGCACAAAGGGGAAACCAGCCCCATACAGACATCACATTGCAGTTGCTTGAGGGACTAACTACTAATTGCTGCCTTTCAGTAACATCCACTCCTTCCTAGCAATTTGTGTCACCTGGTAAATCTCCAAAGGAAAGCACTGGTAAACGGAGCTCTGCTCAGAGTATCAGGAATGTTCTGACCTGCTCAGGAACACCCAGTCTCATATGCAGCTCACCTGGAGTGCCTTCCCTGGCAGCCTTAGGTAGCTCTAGAGCACTTTGTTACATTAATTTGGAATTAATTACTGCAGAACAAAAACACACAGAACATTAGGATGCTGGCCCAGCCCACATACTTTCCAAAGAGCCTCTGAACAAGTTCAGAAAAACAAACCAACAAAAAAATTCCCAAACTTAGTAAATCTCAGTGCTGAAGGTGTAAAAGCATCATCTCATCTGAAAAATGGTATAGAAACTTGAAACATGACAAAATATAGTTCAGCCAGGAGGTATAAACTGAAAACTCCCTTTCTATGTTGTTTTAAAGGCAAATGCATGAACCTAAATTTTGAGGTCATACCCAAGAGAATTACTCATCTAATTTGGAGATTGACCAATAAATAAATAAAAATTGCTAAGTCTGAAAGATTTCTTTCACATGGATAAAAAAGGAGAAAACTACCATCAAAATTAGAAAAATAAATCCTTAACATTTCATTACAAACTAACATAACACTTGATTACCACACTCCTGAATAAAAAATTTAAAAAAGCAAACAAAGAAACAAACAAAAAAAAACTTCAACAAATCAAAAAACCTCCACAAATAAGGACACATCATACAGTGCATTAACAAAGATTTTATTTTCTATATTGCAAATCTAACTTGGAAATAAAACAACCTACAGCCTTTGCAAAGCATAGACGTCAGCACAGTCTCTGGATGGCCACATCATCAAAAGATGCTGCCAAGAACAAATGGTATGTCATATGCAAACAGTGATCTTGCCCCAGAAAACTATCCCAGTACAAGGACAAATGCAATGATTTCAACAGATTTCCCAAAAATAGCTGGTCAACAACAAAAAAATGCAGGTAGACAAGTCACAGAGCAAAACTAGGATCATTGGTGCAGAGAGCGCAATGAAGGAACAAGTGATACAACAAAACTCTGTATAAAGGGTACAAAAGAAGAGGAATTTATTTCTCTCAGGCTCTCAAAGATCATAATTTATTAAAGAAGGTGAAAATAAAAAGGAAAGAGCAGGAACAGAGGCCCTCTTTACAGGAACCTTTTACTACCTGTTCCACACCAAAGGTCCAACAGCCTTTACCCCCTGAAGGACAGGCCTCTCCTTCCCTGCTTTGGCACTTTGGTGTGAAAGAGCACAGCAACACAGCCCCAAGGAAGGGGCAAAGAGAAGCACAGCTCATGTTCTGCAAATTCCACACTAATTTTTCATCTGAGATTACCAAGCTCTTAAAATCCGAAGTCTTTATGAAAGAACCAGTTTCTAGTGTCTAAATGGGAAGGTTAATTTTAATAATTTTACTGACAGTTTATTATAAATGCTTTTAAGTGACAACAAAGAATTCTGGTGAGTATATTACACTTTTCTTAAAGAATATTAATACTTTTTTCTTTTCAAAATTAATCTTAATTAAACTCTTAGAATTTTAAAAATATTGGGTTTTCTCTTTGTGTTTCTCTGAATTAGCTCTATTTATCTGTATTTTTGATGTCTGTTGACACCATGGCAACAAACGTATATGGAAAAAAGTGGACATAAAATTGTCATAAGAGAAATCGCCTAAAGGAAAAAAATCACAAGAAGAGAGAAGGAATTTGAAATGACAGGAGAAAGGCCTAATAATAATGAATGTAAGAAAATAGGGAATGGTTTGTCATATTTCAACACATGAGTAGTAGATATCATATTTACACACAACTTGTTTCACTAAATTATTTCATGACCTTGGGCAAAGACTGTTTTAATCCTCTGTGGCGTATTTATTCCAGCATCTCTAAAGCAGATGTCATTCCTCTGCCTCTGTAAATACAGCTCTCACCTATCTACAAAGAGGAATTATCTAAGATTCTGGCAAGAGCTAAGCCAGATTTGAGTCAACTTTAGTCACTGTGCCATACACCATTCCTGGCTACAGGTCTTATGCTACTGTTTTACTATCAAACTTACAATCTACTATAAAACATGCTGGAGCTCTGTCTTTCTCTCCAAAGAAATTACAAGTTCCATGTCTTAAACCCATTCATTCTGTTGGAAGTACTAGTCCAGCATACACAAGTTTCTGATTCTGAGACAACGAAAACATTCACTCCTGTTAAACAGAAAAATGTCCTAGGATAAGAAAAACTGACAGCCAACAGTTTCAGAAATCAAAGACAAAAAAGCAAAGCCAACCCTATGCTGAGTTAATAAAAGCCTGTTTGTGTAGTTATTTCATGTCAAGAGTTCTGTATTTTAAAAGAACATAAAAACTTAGTTGTTGGTAAAATGAAACTAAAAAACAAGCCATAGCTCAAACTTTACATTTTACTCTAAAGAATCATGCCTTGTTTTATCAATTTTTAAAAACGAATTGCCATGAAATTACCATTTCTTCAGTTAGACAAAACCAGTTAGAAAAACAGCTTAAGAACAACAGATTTACCTGCCAAATGATAATGGGAAGTTAAATGCTTGTTGTATCTCTTACACTACAATGAAAATTACTTTCTCACCCCCTTAGAATAACCATTTTTGGGTACCCCATAAAACAGGAAAAAGCAGTGCTACTGCAAATGGTGAAAACTAAGGTAATGTGACAAGCCAGCAGGCCAGAAGCTATCTGGCTGTGACAGAAGAATAGAAAGAACCTTTTCTCTTCAACCTAATGCAAAGTAGCAATTATTATTAATGTTACTATAACACATGAAGATGTAAATACCTTCCTCAGTGATGTGACAAATGTGGTGATCTAAAATTACAAATGTAATCATGAACTCAATCACACTTCCAACAGTAGTATGACTACTAGAGAATATTGTCATTAGCCTGTTTTATTGGCTGGTGATCCCAAACACAGAAAAGCTATGTGCACTATGTCATTGTGCAAATCTGCTAAAATCTATTTGTTTTCATGAAAGAATGCAAAGATAAAAAATAGGAAAAGGATATAGATTCCTTGTAGCTGGATATGACAGAAGGAAAGGCAGAGAGGAAATAAAACTGTCTAACGCACACAGCTGACAGTGGTGAGAGAAACAAAATTGTATATTCATGTTGCAGGAGGCAGGAAAAAGACACCAAATATCCAAACTCTGCAAAGCTGGTGATGATGGAAGGGACAAGACCCCATGTCCCCCAGGTATATTAGACATTGCAACACAGGCCCTAAGCAGTCCCAGGTGAGGCAATATGCAGGGCCCATCCCTGGGACACAGAGCAGCCATGGGCACCCAGGAGCCACCAGGCTCTGCTCTGCTCACCTCCTTGGGATGAAGGTCTCACCAACCTCCTCCTCATGCTCTCATTTCCTTCCTTACAGTAACTGAAGGCTTCACCTCTCCATTCTGCTCAGCTCCCAGGTTCCCATCTGGAGCAGGCAATTTCTCCTGGCATCAGTATCACTGTCTTGCCATGCTCCTCATTACTTCTCTTCCTAACCAGGGCTCTGCCTAAAACAAGCCCCTGTCTTCAAGTGGCCACACAGCACAGGAGATGCTCCCAGCTCTCCCTGAGGCTGTGTTCTCACACTTTGGAACAATGTAAGGCAGTCCCTGCCGGGGTGGCTGTCACTGGTGAGTGACACAGCCCCTGCAGGCAGCTGGGACTGCAGCCCCCCAGCACAGCATATGGGCTGTTCCTCAGGGCCCTGTGGCTGTCACTGCTGCTCTCAGAGCACCCCACTCACCTGCCACTGCCACTGCCCTGCCAGGGTATTAGTGAGAAGGACAAGCGAGAAGCACAAGGCAACAGAGCCCCATGCTGACCTGGAGGTGTCAGAGAAGACACAGCTGACATGTCTCCTGCTCTACCTGTCACATCAGCAGGGTCACAGTGCTCATGTAGCTGTGCCTCACCCTGACAGAGCTGGCTGAGAGAGCCACACTGGGCTCCCAGCCTCCCCTGAGCTCCTGAGTTAACCAGGACAGGGAATGTTACCTTTTACTGCAATCAGAGCCAATTAGCTTCTGTCACAGGGCTTTTACCTCTTGAATAGAAGATTCTGAGATCCCATTGATCTCATAAATACAGCCTTATTGGTCAATCCCCCCCTTTCTTTCCCTTTTTTTATCCCCCACCATACTTTCAGTTGCACATCCTCTAAGAGGTTATACCCCAATTGGTAATTCCACTCCTGGGAAGTCACTATGCCAGATTTACTGGGAAGGCCAACACAAAACTGCAAATGTGCAATGCATACTATCACTAATCAGCAGTAAGAGTTTGCACAGGGGAACAACATTTAACAGGCATTTGCAAAACTGCTCTTTGTGCCCTAACCATGTATCTGGAGTGAAAAACAAGGCCACAGAGAGGAAAAAGCAGAAATACTATATGAGAAAAAAAGCTAAAAACATCTATTGCATAAATAATGCTAAGCAGTTACAGTGGAGAACTGCAGTAATGAAGAGGAAGAAAGGAAGTGCAGCTTAACTAGTTCAATTTGTTATCCTTCAGGATTTAACAGTATGTTAATCACAGTATGTTAATGGCAGATAAATATTAAACACATGAAACAGCTAAAAAGCATTTAGTCCTTATGCAATGGTTCATATATATCAAGAATATATTTGGTTTTTAATTGATATCTTTTGCAAGTTACTATTAAATTCATATTAAATACCTAGTTCTACATGATTATACAGTAGAGTTTAGTGGTCTTTACTCCAGGTATTGTCATTATTAAGAAGTTAACATTGACTAGCACTTTTCTCATGTTTAAAATATTTGTACTTGATTTTTCAGTTTTCTAAAACAGAATTACCTAAGTTCAAATGTCGCTGTCAATCAACCTTCCACATATCCCATTGAGCACAAAAGGGAATATGGGTTCTATGGTAAAATTAGGGTCCAACAATGAAATTTAAAAATTTAAGAAAATTACTTGGCACAAGCATCTAAATGCATGTCAACAAACCATAAATCTGGCAGTGTTTTAGTTCCAACTGCTGAATTTCACATAAATTACCATTAAAAATAACATCTACCAAGACAGGAGGTTTTATTCTGGAAAACTGCTTCCTCATTTTCCAGAGAGGATCTCTGACCTGTGCTTTATCTAGCCTATAGTACCACTCAACAGGCATTTGCTATCAATTGCAGCTGTTACACCCACTTTGACCATCAAAAATTCACTAGTGTCCTTCCTCATTTGCATGTGAAGCACAGCCATAACATAACTTTGCACTTATTTCACAGAAAAGTAATTTTTAAGGGTTTCAAGATCATTTCTCCACATTTTCACAGGAAATGGAGGGTGGAAAAAAATTATAAATCAATCATCCACAAGTATCTTACCTTATCAAGTTCTCAGTTGTCATCAGATTTTGCAAGGCCCATTTTGAAACCTCTATTTCTTGCTGGTTTATTCTTGCTAACTTCTCAATGTAAAACAATGACCTTTACTTTAGTCAGCAGTCCTTTTGATTCTATCAAACCAATGATTTCTTCTGACTGCTAGAAGAAAACTAACCCCTATTTTAAGGACTCTGTGCTACAGTGTTTAAAAAAACCAACCAACCAAAACAAACAGAAACCCCCAAAACTTCACAGACCCAGAGTTAGTACTTTTTACCTCTTTTTTTGAGCTGAAGTATTCCTTAAGGCTGCTGACAAATGTTTTTTACTGGTCCTACGTTATATGGCAAACAAGGACATAAACAGAACAAAAAGCTTTCTGGGTCTTCTTTATAAATAGAGTTTTTTATTGCTTGGTTGTTGCCAACTATTTCCAGCAATAGACCAAAAGATAAACACAGACCCTTTCCAGATGAAAGAGGAACAAGTTTATCTGAAGTGTGATGCAAAGACAAGGTTTCCTATCAAGTTACACATTTTTGAGGAGTGGTGCCACAATGAAAGCACCCCCTGTACCTCAATTACTCACACTCTAAGAGGATATATACTGGTAGGCAAGTCCTGCCCCAACCTATGAAGTCAGTACATCCAATTTACTTTTACTTTTGTGCTTCAGAAATGTATGTAGGAATTGAATGGCCCAGATTAACAATACTGTTCCCCTTGTCCTCCATGGCCTCTTTTAAAGATGAAGAAACCTGTGTGTTCTTTCAGTGCTACCCACCCTCCACAGGCTTCTACAGGACAGCTACTCCTGGCCCTGAGGTTCACTCAAAGAGGTTTTAAACACTCTGTCTTGAACATGGGCTGATGTGAAAACATTTTTAACAATCAAAGCGCCAAATTCAAAGTTCTTTCCCAAGCTGGAACTTATCATTTCCTTTTATTGTAAGCAGTAATTTTGTTCTTATTTATATTTGATCTCTTTCAAAAGACCTTAAGAATAATGGCCTTTTGAACACCATCTCCTGAGAAATGTCTTTTCTGTTGATACAGAAGACCAGAGCTTTTCCTTTTGCTGCTAATGTGATTATAGAAGTAGTTCTTGACATCCCTAATGTTTCTTGCTAAAGACATCTAATTTTGTGCCTCGGTTTTGTAAGTACCTCTCTATAAATCTGTGTTACTTTTTTATAGCTGTTCTTAGTAAACTAACTAATTTTCTTTTCTACATAAAACCAGTGGGGAGTTCATGATTCAGTCAAGTTAGTCTTTAATAATCTTCCTTTGCTATCCTTCATCCACACATGGATAATTTTGAATTATGCTGTTAATGCCAGTTTGAAAGCAGGTCACCTTACTTTGTGCTTTCCCTAAACTGTCCCCCAAGTGAATTTAAAGTTTTAAATGTCTGCCTTCTTAAAAGCCCTTGTTTCTCTGTTCCTCTAGCAGTTCTCACCCAACCTAACTTCCTCAGCATTGGATTTTTCTGGATCAGATTGAAGGCTGTTTGAATGATTTCCATTTTTGCACTGTCCCTATCAATAAACAAATACTTGTCAGTTAACAAACCTGATTAATTTTAAGACTTTCCTGAGTATCCACAAATTTTTGCCTCCTTATTTAAACTTCACAATCTACCTGACCTCAAATTCTGCATCAATATAAACCTGTTTAATAAAAACATCTCACCAGACTCCTGATTTCGTTATCTTTTGTAAATTACCAAAACGCAAAAATTTTCCCCTTGTGGCTTTCCCAGTATGGTTTTTGACATTTATACAGTTCTTCAGGTTCAGGCTGTGGGCATTTTGCTCATGTTCTCCTTTATCTCCATTTAAAGCTTTTACCCTAAGCCAGTCAGCATACATTAAAAACTGAAACCTCTTTATTCAAATGTTCCATATCATGTGCCAGTATTTCTCACCCATAGACGTACCCAGCCTATTTGGCCAGTAATTTTATGCATATTAGAAAAAAAAAAAAAAAGAACTTGTTTAAACATATCCAAATTTCATTGTATATTTTCCACAAAATGCAGTCTACTAGAATAGCATATGAAAGAAAGCAATTAGTTGGGATCTTAATAAATTAAAACAGCAATCCCACTAGAAATATTATATCATTAGCAGAAAACACTTTCTCAAGTGAAAATAATCATGACAGAACCATTTAAGAATATAGACAGGAAACAACATTCACCAGGAAGTTTACTAGATTATTCAAATAATTAACAAGTTTGAGAATGCTGTATCTGAATTTATACAACCTAGAAACAGAAAATTAGAGTGAAATTAATCCAGTAGATAGTCCTAAAGGATGTCCTCACTAGATGTGGATATTTATTTGCATGCATGCATGGAACTATTCCAGTGCACTCTGAGAAGTTTAAAGATTAAAGATATGAGAGCTGTTCTCATTGTCACTGACGTATGTGGCCAACAATGAGTCTTTTTTACAATTCTCAATATTGCCACCAGGGCCTACTTGTTGCATATGCAAAAGAGATTTCAGGACTAAAGCACAGAGTTGAAAGCATCCCAAATGCCCTGAGCAGCATCACAAACGAGCACCTTCCAAAGTAAAAGGAGCAATCAGTAGGGATGGCAAAGCCCAGGAATGGTAGTCAAGAGTTGTGACACTTCCCCTCCTAATACATTCCAAACTTTTGAGTTTTGTGGTTCAGACAGATATTGGAATAGAATAACACAACCTTATTTTTTAAGTGATCAACTTTCTTAGGCCATTGTTTGTCCTTCAAGTGGATGGATGGTTCTCCTGGTTGATGTTTAGTTTCTCTTCTTAAAACAGGTAACAATTTACAGGTTATTATGCACCTACACTTTAATTTTTCTTTTTAAGCTGAAATACCATACTCTCAATTTAAAGTCTATATTGTAATTAAGGACAGCAAACAAGAAACCTCAAGATCAATGTTTCATCATAGAATCATGTAAAAAAGAGCAAAAAGAATAGAATGAAAGAAAATCCCACAACATCACACTATGAAAAATAAAGACAGGATCTATAATGAAGAGCACATTATAATAATGGAACTTAAGTTTATTTTTATAGCAAATCAATTTGGTTTAGTAAAAATATTGCATATAGAATGGATTTAGGAAAAAAAGCTCTAAAATTAACTTTGAAACTATGCTGGTTTCCAAAACTATTTCCGAATCAAGGAGTTAAAATAGTTGTTTATACCCATTTCTGAGCCTAAACAATAGACTCTCTCCATAAAGGCAACAGGTAGTGAAAGAGAAAGTCAAGACTGAAATTCAGCTGGTGCTTTGAGAAATCTTGTTTTCTTAAGCAAAGTCTTCTGGCATCACAATAGCTCCCAAAAATACATATACATAGCATAATAAAGTAAGGCCATCAGGAACTGTCTCCAGGCATTGCTTGGGGCCAAGCAGAGAACAACTTTGCAAAATTGACCTGAGACAAGGATCTTCTTCATAAAGGAGTAAGAGCAAACAATAATGGGGGAGAAATGCAAAGGAAAAATAGAAGCAACTGATTTTTTTAATCTATTTTTACTCCACTTTGTGCCCTACTGCAATGAAAGACTCTGCTGAAGTAGTTCAATCAAAATCAGTGCTCAGACCTGTTCTTTTTCCTGAGGTACAGTCTTGAGTGTGGAACTTTGCCCAAGATCCCTTTTCAGTCTGAACTGACCCATTCTGGTTCATTGCATTCTCTAGTTCATAATTGAACTATGAAGTGAAAGGCTACTATTGCGTGTGAAATTAATAAAGGTAAAAGAAGAAAAAGGACTGCTCCAGATGGCCTACCAGAATTGCAGACAAAATTTGTGGTGATGCTCATAAAATTAAATTAAGAACGAACTGACTGCGTGTACAATAATAGTAAAACAACTTTGCCTATTCCAGCACAGGATCCTCACAACAAGAGGCTTCAATACACAAATTGCAACTCAAGAGCCAGGTGTGTGTTTATGAGCTCTGGGCCCTTGAAATATGATAAATTCACCATGGGAAATAAAGAAAACTAGCTTTGGAGAAACTTTGCTTTTATCTTCCAGCACTCATATGCAGCAGTACCAAACCTTCCTTCTCCCTGTCTCCTCCTCTCACTTCCCCTGGCAATTCATCAGCCTTTATGGACCATTTCAATGCTTTACAAAGTTGGGTCTCCACTCACAGTCAAGTGAAGTCTCTACGTCGCGGATCTGCTGGAGCACCTGTTCCAGCAAACATCACCCAGTGATGTGCAACTTTGTGAGGATTTTTTGGCAGATAACAAGCACCAATGAAAATATTTCTCCTGTTCCCTCAGTAAAAGAAGGATGGCTCCCACTCCATTTATGACATAAATAAAGGTTTGGGGAAAATGAAGTGTCTGGGATCCTTTGTTACCATGGTGACCACCCCCTTTGGAAGGCCAACTGATTTCAGTTTGTTGACAGAATGATTTGTAACTTAGTTTCAGAGAAGCGCGCTGTTCATCATATTTTGACTGAAACAACTCATTTTTAGTTTTGCCTTTTGCCTTGTCTTTGGCTTACAGAACAATATGGCTAAAACATGAGAAAATCTGTTGATGTTACTTACGGTTCTGAAGCCTCTGACACTAGCAAACAAAGAGGAATGCTGTTCAGCACCAAAAATGTCTTCACTGGTTAGCATGAAATGCCTTATCACTTGGACCCACAGGACCAAGGGGGCGGCAGTTTCAGATGCATTGTGCATTACAGTCTGCAGTAAAGAATCTGCATCTTAGCTTCAAGTGCTCAGCCAGAATGTAGAGCGCACAAGTTCATCTACAGATAATAACTGGAAGCTCTGTGCTCAGGACATTATCCCATGCAGGAGAGAAAATAAGGAAGGCTAAAAATCATTTTTATTCAACTAAGCAGCATTTGAAATTTACAGCTGCTTCCTTAACAGAGTAACACCTGGTGCCCAGGGACAGCACACTGCAGTACAGCTGACTGGGTACTGTGTGCTGCAGAGAAGGGCTCCCCAGCTGGGGCAGTACCAAGCCTGGTACTCAAAGGACTCCAGGAACAGCAGGAGTTTAAATATTTTAAGGCAGCAAAAGCAATTGCTATTACCAAGAGAAGTCCTGCTTTCCTCTAGTCCCAAACATTTCACCTAGCCCATGACACTCTGAGCTTTTTTGTCAGCATGGCTTTTTGTGTGGCTGCAGTTTCATCTAGATCCCACAGCTGAAATAAAGTCTAAAGCAAAAAAAGCTCATCATGTGGCCATGGAGGTATGCAAAGGGGGGGGAGCTAAAAAGGAAAGGTGGTTACAGATTTGTTTTGGTGCCAGTGCTAAGCAAAAGCCCTCTTACCTCCCCCAAATGTGTTTCTAGGTTTGCAGCCATAATTGCACATTTAATATGTAAGCTTTTAGGGCATTTGAATGTTAAAAGAAATTGCTACCAGGACTTCCAAATATTTTGTGCAATATTAATTATTTTTTCTTAGTTTGCTATTTCTGCCACAGTATCATAATTCTGTTTTCTTTGACATTTATTAACAGGAACATTATATTTAAGAAATGTAATCATCAAATACTCTATAGTTTGTGAAGTGCTATTGCTGATCCCTCAACCTGGTCATCTGTTTCTCTTTCAGATACTGCAATCAACATTCTGGAAAATATTACAGTGCCAAATAGAGAAGATTGATTCTGATGCAGTATTGCATAGCAGGAGATCATACCTGAATGACTCAACAGGTGCTTGGACACCACCAACCAGCTGTATCTAAAACACCTTGTTAAAACTATAAAATAGCAAGCAAACTCTGCATATTAACATGCAGATTTCTGAGGTTTATTATTTTAGGTGTTGATTGGTTTTGGTTGGAATCCAGACTTCTCAGAAGACTTTACAAAGTTCAGTAAGTCTTCCTGGAAAAATAACTTTTGGATTCAGAACCAAGACTAGAAAACATGTACACCAAAGAACAGTTATTAGCCCAGTGTCTATGGATCTCAGGGCAATATGGGAAAACAACATTAATGTTTCTGTTCTGTCACTCCAAAACTGGAAGTGACTGCCTTCACTTTTTTTACAGATTATATCTTCTTTCTCAATTTTTTCAGAGCAAAAATCCCACAAACATTCATTTTGACATAAAATAGAAGTTTTCAAAATCAGAAATTTTTGCCAAGAATAGTAACAAATTGAGAGGAAGTTCAAATTGTGCTGGAGTTCAAATTATGAACACTATCAAAACCACAGTGCTATCCAGACAAGAGAGCACAATATATTCATCACAACTATTCCACATAGTAAAGCACTATCTTAAAGTGTACAGAGTACAATTGAAGAGGATTCTCAAATATAAAAGTAAATTCAGATTAAATATTTTTAAATCCCCACACAAACCCATTTGCAACAAGGCTAAAATGTAGAAGCCAGCATTCAGAGTATACCCTATTAACATTCAGAAATGCAAAGCTTCTTATCCTAAGAAGCCCTAAGGTTTTTTAAAACCAGGCAATAGATGAGAATGAAGCAGATAGATGTAGGGTGTCCAGAGAAGGGCAGTAAAATCCATCATTCAAAATAAGGTCTGCTTCCACATACTCCTGAGCATGCCAATGCTCCAGCTTCATTGCACTTGAAAGTAAACCCTCCAGAAGAGGTAATTAGAACAGTAGCTTGGTATTTATCATGGAGATGCCATTCCCCAGCATGTGAGTTGCGTTTACTCTACGCTAATACTGAGCATAAATTTCATCTTTTATTGATTTATAAATATTTCATACCATGTAAAATATTGTCAGATTATAATTCTCTCTCCATAAAATGGCAAGCAAACGTCCAGCCATCTGTTTGGCTAATGAGAACAATCACCCAAGCTACTTTTCAAGCATAACGCATCCCAGTTTGAAACTGCTTTCAGTGTAAGCACCTGTTCATACATATCAATTAAAATGATAATTACTCCGTTAGTGAATATAATCAAAACAAAATAGTTACAGCTCTATTGTTTACCAATTAAGACTGCAGAGTTCACTGGTGATATATTTCTGGGCCCATTTTTTTTTCTTCCTTTCCCATTCTAAGACTGGATCAATTTCACACCAATTTAAGGTAATATATGTTTCAATATTCAAGAACTTATATTTTATAAAGCAGCAAAACTACACATGGTCTCCTAAAGGTGTCTCTCTTTATGATAGATTATGCTGACATACCTTCTCAAGAAAAAGAGAGGACACTTCTCCTTTGAAAGAGAGGGCCATTCTTTCCAAGTTGAACAAGTGAATGATGGAGATAAACCAGAATGGGAATTCTGCTCTATGTACAGAGTTTTTACTACAGGGTAATTGTCAGACTATTTTCTTTTATATACTAATAATTATTAGGATTTAACAATGAACTCATTATATAAATAGGATTATGACGGCTTTTTATAGCAGACAAGTTCAATTGCACTTAACTTCAGCACAGAAAGTAACTCTCAGAAAGCTTATGTATCCTTTCCACAAAATGCAATGCTGCTGTTCACGTGCTCATAACTTACCCAGTTTTTCTCAAAATTCCTCTCAATGCAGAAAAAATTCTTCATCCGTGTATTGTTTGCTATTTCTCAAAATCTTTCTGAAGTATGACTGTACCTAGGTGTGGGTCTGTGCTACTGTGTGGTGACCAGGCATATTTTGGAGCATCTCACTGTACAGCTCCCTTGCTCCCTTCACCACAGTGAATGCTGTTCTCTGCTTTTTATGAGGATGCTAGAGATTTGCTGTACCATTCCCAGCTCTGATAGCTACTGAGTTTCAAAGACTCCTGCTTGTTGAAAAGCAAACAGTTTATCCTCCAACAGTCACAACAACCTGAGACATTCCTTCTACCAGTGCTGTATAGGCACCCCTATAAAGTCGCTGGGCATGAATGCAGTGAAACCTTTTCACAGTAAAAACACATCCTTACTGACTTAATGCCCCTTTAGTTGTCTTCTATGTTGAAATCAAATCACACCTTCCAAATGCAACATCCTTCTCCAATATGTATTTCCTAAAATGGGTTTTGGGTATTGCTGGAAATATATTTCTTCCCCAGCTGAACCTACTTTAGTGTTGATAGAAGTAATTGACATTGAGAATTTAGTTGCTATGAATCCTAACTTCTAGATGAGTTTAATTCATTTAAATGTACACAAAAAAGCGACTTCTTCAAAACAATACGCTATGTATGATAATAGAAATAAGTTTCTTCCTCACCTGCATGTATCAGACTTAGCCTATTGACATAAGCAAGAATTGCATAAACAAAGAAATGTAAATCCAGGTATTACACCCATAATCACATCGATGCATGAGCTCCCAGAGCAATGCTTGTGCATGCGTAAGATATTCCCATGCTGAAACTGCTTTTTCATGCACACTGGAAAGTGGAATTTGTTCATTCCCTGTAACAAGCTGAGAAACAGCTTCATGTTTCCATGAAACAGACCTCTGATTTTCATTGTGTCCCTTGTAAACTTCCTCCAATCCCAAATTCTTCCTCCCTTCTTAGGCTCTAACCCCATCAGTAAAAGTCAGTACTGGAACTGAATTCAGGGGGCCTTATTCCACAAAGGTTAAATCAGTCAACACATGAGGTGACTTCTCTGACAACTCTGGCTACAGCAAATTTATGCTGGGATATGTGTGGATCAGGAAAGTTTGCTATTCACATCTGCTCTTGTCTTTGTTACCAAATGGAACTCGGCACATCTATCAAGAAAACTATTTTCTAGCTTATGGCTAAACAGTTATCTTTTCCTCCAGGGAAATTCACCTCAAGAATTACAATGCAAAATAGAACATTTATATTTCATATACAGTGCTGTAACAAGCAACACTGTAAGATAACACACTTTGCCCATAGATACTTTTCCATAGTTCACTGAAATGTGGATGTTTGGTACAATGGATACTGAATATTATTCTCCCTTCCTTTATTCACACAATCCATCAAAAGTTGACATCAATAAACGTGACTGTTAACCAACTGCAACACTTTCCAAGATAGGAGAGGCACCTGGAAACTGACAGTGATTTTAATATTAGCTTTGACTGAGATAAATTCTGACATGGCTTCCACCATATATATAATTCTCTTAAGACTCTGATAAACAGAGCACATTTTATGTCCTCAGAGCACTAAGTGCACCCTGTCATGTTGAAAGATTTGTCAGCCTGAAGTTACCCTGAGCCATCATGACAAAAAAAAGCAATTGTCTGAAGTGCAAGAAACCTGGAATGATATAAAATTGATTTTTTAAATGGATCACATGTACTTAGTGACTTTTACTTCAAGAATCAAAAATGTTCCCTAGTTTGCTTCCATATAAATAATCATTCTCTGGCAAAATAAATATGGGAATAAATTACCATTTTTGCACAAAGCTGTCATTAAAAATGCAACAGGTAAGTGTGGTCATATAGTGGACAAAGAAGACATTCTCTAGACTTAACATTTAAATTGTCACTTTTTTGTGCAAGTCTTGCAGAAATCATGAGATTTTATTGCAAAAGCATTCATACCTACTTTAAATACACAGAGGAGCATGAAAAATTTCGATGTGGTTTCACTGATTTTTCTGTCCGTTCCTCCTATTTCAACTTGCATTTCCCATTTCCTGATTGTCCATAGATTTGGTAATTGCCTTTTAATCAATGCATGAACTATGTACTTGACATTCCATTTGTACTGGTTCCTGGTCTTTCTGTAGCTATCTCATGGAATTTCATTTCTGTCAAATTTCAGATCAGCTTTCATTCAAAGGCAGCACAAGTAACATCAAATTGCATTAATGACATTAATTAACTATTTCTGAAACTCACACAAAGAAAATACATCTGCCAGGGTCCTAGCAGTCAGTGAACATATTGAAAATTCCATCATCAGCTTCAAAGCATTTTGGATTTTCTCCTAGATAGTATCAACACCATTTTGAGCTTAACATGTCAAATATTTTTGTAGCCATCTGAGAAAGCTTCATCATTATAAGAGTTTGTAAAAAAAGCCTTGTTTTACTATAAAATTTAAAAAGATATTACATGGAAAATTCAGCTTTATTACTGAGAAGTCTAAAAGAAAAACTTTATTAACGTTATTTGGGAGTTCACAATGGAACTGACAACACAGGTTGAAAAATAATTCTTTGTTTTTCCCTCTTGTAGAGAAGGGCTGAGATGCATTGTCCTAAAACAGACAATATGGATAAATTAAATGACTGGCAGTGATAGATAACACCAAATCACCCAGAACTTACCTTCTGATAGTGTTTCTACCACTGAGTTAAGCATTCCTAACCAGAACACATCCCTGGTATTTAAATAGCCACATCTTCCTGCTCCCTCTGGAGCCCTTCTACCTGCAGTCTGGCTGCTAGGATACAGTGAGTAACAGGAAGAGAGGGGAAGAGAAGAAGACAGGAGAAAGGAATCAACCTTGGTGCTTTCCTCCTTCCTCAGATTTGCAGCTTTAGAAGTAAAAGAACAGAAAACATTATTTGTAATCTCACAGTCAACACAAATCCTTCCTTGGGACTTTCCAAGACCACAGTTCCCTATGGTAGCTCCCACTGGGAGAGGGAAGCAGAAGGTCCACACTGCACCCTCTCGGAGAGCCCAGGGTTCAGCAAGAATGACAGCAAAAGCCTTAAGGCCAAAGTTACAATGGCCTTAAGGCTTTTCCTCTACTCTGCTGCATCCCTCACAGCCCTCTCCAAGTCTGCTTGGGTCTCTGTGGCTCTCAGCCATCGCTTGAGCTCTTCATGCAGCTACATTCAACAAGTACAACTTGCTGCAACCTCATCCTTCTTTCTATTCTTCCAGAGGGATTTGACTGCTTCCTTTCCAAGAATTCACTGAGGCCATGATGTTGCCCTTCTTCCTGCTTTTTTCTGAGATTCACCTTTAATTCCTTTCTGGCTATAACTTCACCACATTCAATTTACTGTTTGCCAATTAACAGCCCACCTAGATTTATGTAATGTGTATCAACAGCGTAGCCTGGTGCCTACCTACTCATCCTACACTGAGTGTAAACAACACAGCTTTATATTGTTGCCTACACTGGGATGAGTCAAGTCCTCTGCAAGGAAACAGCATGGAGACTTTTCTGGTAAACAGTCTATCAACACAAGGAGTACAGAAAGGAACAGCTGGCAAGAGGAAATCCCAAATGTCCCTTCCACTCCTCACTCACTTGCTTCCCAGAGAACCTAGACAGACCCAAATACTTCAGCTGCTTCGGCTCAGGGTTGCTGCACATTTACTGCAGAGACAAAACATCACAAATAATAAATTGCTGTCTTGCTACTTTGGCTTTCCTGTCATACTCCTGCTCAGTGTTTTCAGATGGAGCTAAGGAAATCAATCCCAGGGCCCATGCATATAATGGACAAGTTCAGAGGTACTCCAAAGCACATGTTTTAACGTCTTACAGATACTCAGTGGCAGATCCTAAAAAAAAAACCAGAAAACTAAGAGCCATATCAAATACTTGGGGGCTGCTCAGAAAGTATGTCCTGAAAACATCAATGGAAAGAAGTCCTTTCAACAAATCTTGTTTCAGAGAAAATAAAAATATGCTATAGACAAAAAATAACTGAAACACCAAGTACCATTTTGTGTGATTTATGAACAAAAAATAAAGCAATTAATTTCTCAGAAAATAAAACTCTGCTACAACCCTTATGCATATGTTCTAGCAGTGTGTTTTATTGAATTCCACAGATGTAATTAAGTGTGTCATTCATTTGTTCTCCATTATGGTACTTCAGTCAAACATAAACAGCTTTCAGACTTCATTTGCAAGAAAGATACTTTGAGCCAATTAATTTGCTAACTTCAGAGCAATAGCTTGAGAGGTCTTCACAGGCATTTAACTTTTCTTCCATGTATTTACAAAGCTCTACATATGTACACATGTAAGTAAGCACCAATTTACCAGGGCACTAACACAGAATTAGTTGACAGATTTTTTTTCCCCCAAATCACTGTCTGATATACGATGCCTTCATGGCATGTTCCTCCTATTCCTGGTAGTTTGTAATGTATTTAATCATGCCTCTGATTCAGCTGTGCTCAGTGGTTTCCATTTCATTTGTACAGCTGGAAAACGTGTGCTGCTGGCAGTTATGCAAAAGAGTCTGCTACAGTGAATGACTGAAATGGAGAGGAGGGGCAGGGCATAAGGAACTTGTGAGTGGAACTGGAGTACAGCATTTTAATTCTTGTGTTTTAATAAACAAGTCCAGAAATCCAGCCTATCGAGGAAAGTCCTTTTTATGTTACAAGTGATGTGCCTTCACTATGGCAAAATCCAGCTCAGCTATCATCTGCCTGAAAAAGCCCATTTATAAATGGGGTGGTGATTGCAAAATGAATCCCTGGAAGCATTTTTTCAGAGAGGAGGCTATTGACAAGGCTGTATTGAAAAAATAATGGACTGTGAACAGAATTATCTGTCCCAAGATAACTCACTGCAAAGTCAAACTTTGACCTTGCACCAATGAGGCAAAAGAGGCTCTAGGTAGGCAATAGAAGTTGTTTGAAGGTGGCACTGGGCCAGATCAGCTTCCTTTAGAAGACGGCAAGCAACTGCTGGTACTTTCTAAAAGGATTAAAACTACCAACACAGGACAGTTAGAACCTTTAGGGAGTCTCACCCTGATGTGCCAAAAGTCAGGATTTTCCCATCTCTTGCCTATGCACTTTGTGCTCAAGACCTCAGGAAAGCCCACTCTAAATTTTTTCTATTAGGAAAAGGTCTGCATCTCATACCAAGAATAAATCACTTAGAACAATTTAAATATGAGTCACCAGAATAATTAAGGGGTCACCCTTTCAGTATTCAGAGCATGCCCAAGATGAATTGGAAACACTAGTTCATTCCTCTTCACAGGCTGCTAGCCAGAATTTCCAGAGCTCCTTTCCCAAGTTTATTTAAAGTCTTGCATCATGACCTGAAGAAATGTATATTCTGGAGTGTCCACAGACAGAGGGGTGAAAAGTTTTGCACTCTGGCCTCCTGAAGGAGGAGGCTACTACACAAGTAGTAGCTCCACAAGTACTTCAGTAGCCTATGTGATGCCCAAGAGTCTGTGAACCTGCTCAGGGATGCTCATTTCAGTGAGACATTCGGCCTTCAGCTCAAACTCAGTGACTCACTCAGTTCTGTCCTTCACCTTCTTGAGAGGGGAATCACACAGGGCCCAGAAAAAAAGAATTCAATTCAAAAATCTCTGTCGAGGCCCAGAGCTGCTACACCTCTGTCTATCTATCTGCCATTCCATCTTTAGCAGGACTAGAAAATTTTTAACCTTTACGTGGGCTCTCACTTATAAAATGAATAATGCATTTGTAACATTAAAAATCAACTTCTACAATTACAGTCTGTGCCTTTGGTTACAGCTTTTTTCCATCTGGATAATAAAGGCAGTGATTTCTGGGTTGTAAGTGAAGTTTGGGGTTGTTGATTAAATATTTACTACCGCTAAAGCCCTACTTCTTCTTAAAATGGAGAAGATTTTAAGATACAAAAGATCTCCTTTAATCTGTATTTATTTTTGTACTTCTCACATAGCGTGCAGATTTTTAATTCTCTGGTTTAACCTAATTGCACATCATAAGTGAAATGCTTAGACAAAACATTGCATAACTTTTGGCCAGGGAAAAATCCTAAAATTTAGTCTCTGAATCTGAGAAAGCAAAAATGTGATCTGAGAAACAAACTGAATGAGATTTCTTCATCTTAAAAAAAAAACCAAAAAAAGGAAGCGAATACTAGTGAAACAAGACTTGTCTGATTAGTCACAATGCAATTGGTTTAATTTGATTAGCCCTGTTTGGGGGAGGGGGATTGTATTATTGTATTATTATATAATTTCATTTTTAGATTAATTTGGTATGGTCTTCCTTTATATTTTCCCCCACTAAATTTAACATGGATGTCATTACACATCATAACTGTAATTACAGGTTTCACTGGTAAGATGACATAATTAGGTGTAATTATGCTTATTATGTAAACACTATAAATTAAATATACAGAAAACCAACAAAGAAAAAATAAAATCACAAAGGAAAAAAAGAAATTGAACAAATCCATGAGGTAATAAACTCAAAAAGGAAACTGAAAAAGTTAAAAAATCTGTCCCCTAATGTAAATATCTCTTTTTACCCCTGTTTCTAATTACATTTTATTTAGTATCAGTTTTTACTTTACTTCTTAAAATGCTTGCAAGAATAGGACCAGATCAAACATCTTAGAAGCCCTGAGATTAAAAACACTTAGAATACAAATCCCTCTCCTTTTCCAAATGGAAACACATTAACCAGACAGTAAAGTCCCTGGACTTGTTCATCACTGATATCTGAAGAACCAACACACTTCTCCTTTAGCCATTACACTTTATCCTCTTTTACTGCAGTATGTCTCCTATATTTGCTATAATCATTCAAGTTCTGGCTGACTGTGGAAGCAAATGTAGTTGTCTGGCCTCACACAACAGACACCAAGAGCTAAAGCTAGTCCCTCTGTAAGTGGCAATAATACTTGTGAGGTAAATCATATGGAAAACTCTAACAAAATTAGGGGGCATTAGGAGACACTCCCCTGTACCCAGATGGAGTTTGGCCAGGCTCAGAGAATCTGGTTTAGAAGCCACAGGAATGGTGCTGGCTCTGCACTGGGTCATTTAGTGCTTTACCACTGTGATCAGAGGCTCGCAAAAGAAATTTGGGTTTGCTCTTCAATGTCTCTCCTTGGAAGTGACTGGAGAGCATGAACAGGTTTCTACCTCCCATTGCTGACACTGGCAGTTCTATTGACAGAGTGAGGTACAGAACCTGGTACTTAATCAAACAAAGGGGGGATAGATCCTCGAGTGTTACTTGTTTAAAATTTGGATAACTCAGTTCCTAAACCTATGGCACTATTCTGCTCCTAAACTACATGTCCTAAAAACTGCAAGAACTGTTTTTTAAAAGCTTAGCCATTCACATTTTATGGGGGCTTAGCTAACTGTGAAAGTACCATTTGATTTAATGGCTGAACTTTTGCAAGGTGAGATGAAGGATTTTTTTCCTGTCTGCATCCACAGGAGATGCCAAACACTCTCCAGCTCTCAGGAATTACAGGTGGTCAGATGCTCAGTCTTCATGCAGTAGCTTCAGTAGCAGCAGGGGCTGCTCACTGTGTTCCTGCAGTCTTTCCTGGAAGACTCAGACTATAATACTTGTGAATTCTCTGCTGTTAGCATTGGTAGAAGTTTCAGACACCAGGATATTATTACATTCTGTATCTTTTAAATAAACAAAACCTGTATCCCATAAAAAAATTAATTACACAAACATTTTATAACTGTTCTTGGGGACTCTGAGACAGAAGCCAAGGCCTATAGGTAACATTTGCTTCCAAGACCAAAATGTGCAAGTTATGATTTTGTGGCAGCATATGGGAGCCTGTTGGTAAAGTAGCAGATGCATGTTAAAAATCCAATATGGGCTGAAAGAAAACATTTGTTATTTCCCATAGAATAATTCATCATATGTTCATAGACAGAATATCCACAGGGCTCTGCTCACCAAGGAAATAGGAACCATTTTCATACTGCAGGCCCCTACTACACACATCATAGAAGGCAGAATGGCTGTTGTTCAAGTGTATCTTGATGTCTTTGACAGACTTCTTGTCTTTCAGGACAAAATATAAGTAATCAGTCATGCCTTTTGTTCTTATTACACTACACAAAAGAAGCAGCTTTACCAGCTCTTTGTGTTTCAAGCACGTTTCATCAAGTGCTTTTTTGCACAGTATAATACTGAACTTGGATCTCTGAAAACTGTATATACTAAAGAGACAATGTACTTGCCTCAATGAAGACTTCACCATTCCTTGTACCCATGCAAAAAGTCTGAATAAAACATAAAAGCTTTTTTCAAAAAAAAAAAAAAAAAAAAAAAAAAAACCAAACAGAAAAAAAACCAAAAAACAAAATTGTTAGAAGATAAAAGCCTAACCATACATTCTAGAAGCCAGCTGATATTTAAGGCCTGGTCTGAACTCAGATTTAATAGAAATAAGAACAGTTGACCACTTAGTCACACCCACAAAAAGCTTGTATGAATACTCTTAATTCAAATTAAACCATAGATAATAATTCATGCTAAATGCCACCCAATATTACCCACACAGATTTTATATTTTTAAAAGGCTTGGGCAGTAAACTTGTTGCACTTGACCAGTTAAGCAAAACCCACCAAGATCACTGTGATTCTGCTCTGCCTGAGCTGAAAGAGCTATTAGGTTGCTGAGTAAACAGTTCCCCTGTTCCTCCTACCTGCACACTTGTTTCCTGTACTTATTCTCAGCTTTATTTCTTCTTTCATGCCAGCACCCACACTTGAATCAGCCCACCCACTTTTCATCTGCCAAGCAATCAGCCACCACTTCTTACATCTTACAGCTCCTTGGCAGAGCCTCCCAGCACTGTTCTCCGAGGACACGCTCATCCTTCCCTCTTTGAACACTGAGCCACTGTCACGGACGTATTTACAAATGCTGTAGTAGAAAGCTCAGAGCAGCAGCTCCAAATGGAATAAAACCATGTCCATGCAAAAGTGAAAAATAAATGGGAACATGCAGTGCTGCCTAAAGAGTGCCATCATTTTTTCCACCCATATTCCTCCTCAGAGAGCCAACTCTAGCTGGGGATTTATCATGTGCATAACATGGAGCAAGAAAGGAGAATAAAATTACATTTGGAAAAAGCAGATGATTTGGAAGCCAGGACAGATGAGTTGTACACCTGATGCTAAATCTAACATTGCTATCTGTCTTTGGTGGAAAGTATCAATTTAGCTGACATCACCTTCTTAGGATACATTCATTTCATCAAAAGATTTCTAAGAAGAAAGAGGAAAATCCCCAGACTCTGACTCCTCAGAATTTTTAGCCAAGGCTCAAAAGCAAAACGATACCTTGGAAAAAGGGAAAGGAGAGAGTACCGACAAAAAAGAGCTCAGCAGTGGCAGGTACCTCTGCTACTGTGATTTCTGAGAAATGGGAAAATGTGAGGTCCTTATCTTCTGAAGGGTGCTGGAATCATTCTGCAAAGTCAAAAAACTCTTGGTCTCCAGTTAAGCAGACAATGTACCAGATGTCCTACACAAAAAGTGAAGGTGAACATTTGCAATAAGGCTTCAATTACAACAATCATGCACCCCATCCTGTGCGCTAATTTTAAGTCTCAGAGGCCAGCCAGAATTTTTTAAAGAAACATCACACACCAACAGCACCATCTAACTAACAGTTCAGCAACAAAAGAGTTTGATAGGTACCAGAGTAATTAAATTATTTATTGATGATTAGCAATTCATAAATCTCTTGTTAACAAGAGATCATACCAATCATGCTACTTTTACATAAACTCACCTTCCGCAGGCCATCTAATGAACTCAATTAGCACAATCATGGACAACTCCAAATACTGGAATTACTTTATACAAGTGTTCCTTTTTACAAATGGTCATTTTTCAAGAGGCCTTTGTCTTCTGAGCCTCTCAAGTAACAAAGGCTGCTCTGCAGCTGATTTTCTGAGAAAGTCACAAAGAGAAACTGAGAAGATGCCACACATGCAATTAAAGGTGACAATATTTCCATACATTCTCCTGACAAAATAGATGGTATTCTCCATCAAAGTAAACCAGGAACTAGCTCATGGCATGTCCCATTCCCACTGTACAAGACACTCAGGGCTTTTCTCTCCCCATCACGTAATTCAGTTTAAGTTAATGATTTAAAAGTAATTAAATCCAATAAACCGTGACAGATTAAATAAAAACTAATCAAAGTAAATAAATTACTGTTTTCACACATGGTTTTTGTTTGGGCAACAGAACAAAAGGAAGTAGATGATGACAGTGAACAAAAGTGAATAAATAAAAGAAAACATTAGTGTTTGAGACACATTATAACTCATTAACTTTTATGTCTGTTCTGCTGTAAAAAATACTCTGTATCAGCTAACAAGACAATCTAATGAGACCTATCAGGGGACTGTTATAACAAGATTAGGAGAGGGACCAGTGGCAAGGCTGTTTTTGCACAATGGAGAAAAGGATTTGTTTTTAATTAACAGCATTTATCTCAACAGTCCATTCCTAAGGAATAGTCTGATAAAGGCAATCAGTCTCTTGAACCAATTGGTCATTTAACCTCACAGATAGTTTTAAAATAATAAATCTGGGATAACCCATTGTTCATTACTGTTGATTACTATTTGTTGAAGATACTTGTTGGAACTAGCATTTGGTTGACGCTGGCATCAAAGTTGGATTTAGCTTTTTCCATTCTGTTCCCAAATAATCCTTACCAAAACACATGCACACAGATACAGGTAGTGCGTGCACATGTATAGCTCAAGTCATAAGCACAATAGACCAAAGACTTTAGGATTTTTCCAGAATCCAAGCCCCAGCAATCACAGCATGTTCTTCATTGAGTGAAGAAAACACACCCTCCCTGTTGAATGGCTCCAGTGAGGCACAAGGATCAACTGCTAAAACCTAAGGATTGCTGCCTGAGTGTCCGCAATAGAAATAATTCTTGTATTAATAAAATTAGGAGAATCCTAGGAGAAGCAAATGCCATAGAAGGATTAGTTTTAGTAGTGAGATTAAATGTCACAAGTTTCTGCCTCCCAGACCTGCATTTGAATGGTACATCTTGTAATTCTTCACTATTATTTTTATTATGGCTCCCTGCAAAGACACTGGCAATTTCTTTAAAAATAGCTTCACATGAAAGTACAAAATGAAAAATGTTGAAATATTTAGAGAAGAAGTATCTACACACTTCTGAAGAGTTCCTGAACTTGAACAATTTAAAACACGCAGCATTTTCTACAGATGACTGATCAAAAAGTGAGAGAGGCTATTGTACTGATCTCTAGCTACAACAGCAATAAAAATACAGTGCAGATAATTCTTTTACTCGTATTTTTCAGAACAATTGAAATGACAAGCTCCCAGGTGAACCTCAGGTCCTTTACAAACCAGAGTTGTCATCACCCAGGCAAAAAACATTTTATTCCTCCTCCCAACCTACCTTGGCCAAAAATGAAAAATAACCTGCCAGTTACTCCAACACCAAAATACTCCACAAATACAAAATCTTCCTTCTGCTTATCTCTGCTGGAACTTTCAGGTGTATCATCACTTCCATTGTCATCTTATTTCTTAGTTTACTTAAAGTAAATATAATTGAGCAGCTAATTAAAGCTTTGTGGTGATACTGAAGCCTCTAAGCTTTTTTTTTACATAGACAGTAAAAAACTATCTAACTCTTGCTGTCTATAACTTTCACTATTAACACTGCTGTCTCTAATTTTGGACTTGTGTAATATAGCTGACAAACTTGGTGCAAGACACATGGCTATGACAGTTTTTTTAAGGCATGAACTTTCTAAAAGATCATTCCCTTAGTTTACTCCATGACCCTTCAAGAGTTCTGATTCCCTTCACAAACTGGGAAATCCTTTCACAATTGTCACTGCAAGGGACTGCTCAGCTGCAGCAGCATTTTGCATAAGCAGTTTAATAACCAGAATCTACTTCACTGACTGAAAACAGGAGAAAATCTCGAGCTGCAAAATTCAACTGTCACACTTACTTCCCTATGGCACACAGGCTGTAAGGCTTCAGAAAGTCTTTTTTTTTTTTTTTTTTTGAGTAAATTGTACCTGAAAGGTTTTGCAAATCAAATGTGAAACTACAGAAGTCACGGTAAAAGCCTTGGTTCCTTGGGCCAGCAGCAATTGCTGACCACTCAAGGCAATAGCCCCTACATCTGGCTGAGACCATCGAGATAATATTCTCCATGTCTCATTTAGTCAGAGGCATTCCCCACTTGGAAAAGGGCCTTACTGAAATCACCAACTCAGAGCCAACAACGCACTTCTCATCAGCACCTCTGTGCCATTCCCTGCACACAGCGCAGCAGCAGCAGGAGAAGCTCAGCCAGCCCTCTTGGCTCAGTGGCCCTGGGCTGCAGGGGCACATGAGGACACAGGAGCAGCTCCCCAGCTGGTGGTGGCTGTTTGCAGCGGGCTGCTCGCCATCAGCATTCCAAACAGATCCCTCCCCAGCACTCGCTAACGCGCTCTATTGATCAGTGGATGCCGGACTCACTGGAGACCTGATTTCACTGCCTTTCATTAATTTTATTCTCTTAGCTCCAGCTAAGTGGCTTGACACCTTTTTATTACATAAAGCCAATCTTTTGCAGGCCTAATCTTATAGAATTTTGATCATTAACAACATGCTGTTCCAAAGAACTTTGAGTTCATTTGGAGGGACTCACTCAACCCTCATGTCAGTGAACACTGGCAATCTTACCAGATTTTTTTCTTGTTTTCAGCCTCTCCAAAGCATAAAGAAAGTTGCTAGTCTTGAATAAACTGCACATTTCAATTAATGGAATCCAGACTTACAGAGTACGGATTCTGAGAGTTTATTTCATCTCTCATAAAACCACTTTCAATGCGTATGTTCTACAATACTTGGCACTATAGTGCTGCAGACATGAAAGCTATTATTGTAACTGAACAATCAGATGTCAGTAAAATACTGTCTACTTTTCCTTAGATCACCTAATGTTGTTACAGGCAGCCCTTCCCACTTTTTATAACAGTACCTGATAATTCTGTAATCCAGATACCCCTCTGTTCAGAAGAAAAGGCACTAATGAAAAACTATTAGCTTAGCAGAAATTAAAGCTGGATCAGTTACTTAAATGTACTTAATAATGTTTCAGTATCTGTAAAACCTAAAATAAGCCCTGCAGTGATTTAATTTTAGATTATTAAAAAAAAAAAAAAGAAAAAAGCTGGAAAAGAAAGGGAAAGGAATAAATGTTTCAAATTTCCACAGTAAACATGAAGTCAGCAAAAATAAATGTTTTGCACATATGTAATGCTGTTGCTGTTACATTGCACAATGCAGCCAATTCTCAATAAGAAGACTGAAGTTATACTGCAGTCAAAGCTAATATGATGCACATACTACATATTCACATTGGCACGCGTGGATACACGTAAAAAACAAACACTGACAATTTCATGTTTTATTGTCACTAGAAGTGTGAACACATTTAGAGGCTTGGCATCTGATAGTAATAAAACAAGAAAGAGAAACTCAAACAGTGTAATTCTGAGCAATTAGAACATACTGCACCTGTCACACTCGTTAGCCAAAGAGTACAAAAATCCTGTTACATGTTTCATGAACATACCAGACTTCTTGGATTCTTCCAACGTACTGAGGATCTTGGAGGGTGACCAAACTAATCCTTCAGTTTCATGCTTTCATCATCTGAATAAATTATACCCTAAATCTTATCCTGAAAAATACCATTGTATTCTATTTCATTTATGATAAACAGAGGCATTTCCCTACTATAATCTTTCAGATCTTAATGAAAGCTCTTAATCCTCATTGAAGTTTGCCCATGGACAGGGTAAACCTGCTGTGTCAACAGAGGGCAGCCAGAAATTGGCATTGTAAATTTCCAGGTAAATTTAGAACAACATCTCCCGATAAGATAGGGATCCTTTTTTTTGCAAAAAAAGCTTGTTTTCTTCAAATTGCTCAAGACACTTCAGCAAAGTCAGTAGTTTTGACCATGCAGTAGAATTTATAGCTTTCTACTGATGTTGTGATGCCCACTGTGTACCTTTCTGAAGGTAAATAGATCTGTAATAACTTTTACAAAAGCTCTTGTGTCATTGAAACTGTGCAGAAATGTCAATTTGAATTTAACAGGAATTTGGTTTTATTTTGTTACAAACTCTTCCATATTTAAAGTGACCATCAAGAGAGAATTATATTTTCATCTCCTTTCCAGCACAAACTTGCAAGATATTAATTCTAATTTAAATTTCATAGTATCTATCTTTAAAATTTATTCTAAGACCATCTGCCTAATTTTTTTCCATAGAACTTGAGAAAAGTGACCATCATATTTCTTAAAGTAAAATAGGGGCATGAACACAATAAAAAGCTATGTAATGCATAAGGTCACATCACCAGCAAAACAAGGAACATCCATCTCACATCACTATCTTCTTAAAACATCACCAACCACTATTTCAGTACATGCAGAAAGAACCTCTATTTCACAAGTTGGTTTTGCCCTGATTTTTAATGCACTACTAAATGTTTACTCCAATTCAGAGGTCACAGAGCATTAGCAATTGTTTCTTAAAAGGCAAATCTATTCTCATGAATAAACACTGCACAGCAAGAAGGCATACAAGGCCTGAGTAAGTCATTGGTGCACAGCATTTACAAGTCTTCAGTGTTTATAGGATGTAATCACCCTCCGGAGTGGAGATGACCGAAAGCCTGAGTTCCTCTCACTGCAGCAAGGGCACCTGCTGCTGCCTTACTCAGTGCTCTGTGGGCAGGATATGGGTTTGTGAAATGACTGTGGAAGAGAGACAAAAAGAAATCTGTGATCAAGCTCTCTGTGACCTTTCTCAGACAGCTGAGGTGCAGTTATCCTTTCAGCTTAACAATGAAGAAATACAGAATTTGCATTATGAAAATTTTGAAAATGTCATTCTGAATAGCAAGATTCACACCAAGAGAAAAGGAATCAATTATTCCTTTTGACTAAAGTAGATGGAAGAAGCTGAAGTAATTGCTCCTTAAATAAAGTACTCCACTCCCCACACAAGATTTAATCTTTTAGACTGAACAAAGATTGCAAGTCTTGGCATATCCCACACACATTTATCATACTACTGCTGCTGCAGAAGGGAGGGTTCGTATCTCATTTGGTCTAGACAAACCAGTCACAGCATAGTTTTAGATTTTTTGTCTGGACCCTGCTGACCAGAAGAATCTGAACAGCTAACAAGAGAATACAGTTCCAGTGCACAGATATACTCAACCAACTCTCTGTTATCCTTCAATTTGTGAACAGTTAATTATTTTGGCAATTTCCTGTAATTTAAAAATTGACCACAGTTTTCTATAAACTAATATAAAAATCAATAGGAAAAAACACATGTAGATTAAATTAGTTTTCATGCTGCATACAGTTTCTTAAACAGAATTAATCTAAAAAATCTTAAATAGAAGTAATTTAAGTATTCACTTACTTCTTTAAATTCAACCATGCAGTAATAGTTAAACTTTCCAGTGTAAATGCAAGTTTCCAACACTGGAAAAAATAGACATACATTTCTCAAAACATCATTGTGGTTTCTGTGTTGCTCTTGAAGTCTACTGTTTCATTAATCAATCTCTACTACAGATCCAATTCAGCAAATATGGATGTATAAGCTTACAGCAAATACTAACCATAAAGTAAAAACTATTTACATATCTAACCTACAGGATGGTACCCCACATGCAAGGAAAACATGCAAAGGAAGCATTCAGGGAAGTACTTTACCACTGCACACAACAATACACTTTAAACACACTTGATAATACCAAACAGACCCCAGACAGGTAGGCATCACTTGAGCTGAGCAACTGATCTGCATTTAAAAGATTATTCAAGCAATTTCACTTCCAGCAACATGAGCTGCAGGGGGCTGAATCATGCACCTTTCTTCTCCCTTTCTCTAGAATAGTTACAATTCTAGACTTCAGGCTCTTCTGGCTAAGAGGAACAAGTGAATCACATGTTAGATCCTGCCTGGATCTTTGTTCTACATCATCAAAAAACTCATCCTCATCCTTGTGGAACTCAGCAAAGCACCCAACCACAGGCTCTTTTACACCTTGGTGTTGCTAGGACCACCTTGCAAGGTTACCTTTGTGTAGCCCATCAGCAGCATGAGTGCTCCAGTTGAGTAAAGGACTAAGGGGCATTTCCTCCTTCTCAGCTTTAGACAACACAGGACACAGTGTGATGACACAGCCAAGTGCTACAGATGTAAAATACAAGCAACATGCAACTATACCAACTGCAACATGATTAATGCTCAGTTTCATCCCATTTTACCTACATTCTCTTCTCTCCTGAAAAACAGCATTTAGTGTCCTATGTGTGCCCATGTTATATGATCAAAGCAAGCATCTAGCAATTAACATAAAAATAGAATTAAAAGAGCAAGGTAGTAACAGACTCTGGGAATGCAGAATTGCCTGCTGTCTTAGTGTTTAAAATTTGCAACAGCAGTAAGAAACTCAGAGAGGGACTAATTAATCCTGCAAGTTGCCCTGCAGTATGAGCAGCCTTTAGCAGAAGGGAGTCACTGAAGTGGTCTTTGCATGTGTAGGAGCACATGCTGCGTTACTGAGCTGCTGCAAATGAAGCTTTGCTAAATGACATGACTACTGGGGAAAGGCATAAGGGGTTAATTATAGTCAAGTGCACATGAAATATTGTGCTCTCCATGATTAGTAACCTGAAACTAATAGTGCAAGTAAAACTGTCACCTTCTTGTTAATGGCACATTACAATATCATTTATATTAGTTTTTCCCTTAGGAAATAATAAGCTTTCTACTGTATGGGGGCTGTTAACAAGGGAATTCAGCAGAACTTAGAGGCTTATAATTCCTCTTTTATAAAATAATCACAGTAGAACTACAGTCATAAAGCCTTTCATTACATTCATGTGAGATCTTCCAGGAGGCTGACTCCTATGAGCAGTATGAAAGAACAAAGGTTAAATATTCTTCAGATATCGCATCCTGCAGAGGAATCTGGACATATCTAAACAGTGCCAGACAAAACAGTTTGGCCTATGACAAGTCTAAAAAGAGTAATACCACAGACCTCCAAGAATCTGAACAGTGCCAGCAACTCTCACTCACTCCTTATCTGGCTGCTTCCTTTCAGGTTGTGACAGAAGTTTTCACCAATGAAAATAATTCAAGGAAGAAGTCAAATATTTCACACAAAGAATGCAAAATGAGCAAGATCCCAGAATGTTGTTTCGCATTTTAAAAATCTCTACACCCATATAATTTTGGTGAAAAAAAAAAAAAAACCACTTTGAATACTTAGGTTCAAAAGGAACATGTGAAGTTTGAACACAGCACAAATGGTCCCAGTGTAGAGGAATCTGTTTGTGAAATTACATCTGTGGGCTTGCACACATTTATGAAATCACTAAACCCAGGTGTCCTGTCAGTGGTCTTATAACATATAAGCAACCCTAAATCTAATAGTAAATAGCAGCTTATTAATGAATCTCATCACAAAATTCACACTGGATCTTGCAGCAGTACCCTAGATGAGATAAAAAACTCATATGCAAAGATAAGAAATCTGTATCAAGTCCATCACCATAAATAAAACCCATTACCTCACCACCAGTGTTAAGTGTAAGGTTACACATGGCTTTGAGGTCCAGATTAGATGTTTTAAGACCTACGTAGATTCCATTAGCACGCCTTATGTTCAAATCAACGGCAGCTACACAACGCGCATCAGTGAACCAGCAAGACTTCAAAGACTCAGTTTTCCTCCAACGTTAAGTATAATGAAATGTTAAAATTACAACCTCCTATCATATTTTAAAATTTGGTTAAAAGCCAGCACATATTGAATTTCATCTGTTCTCTCACTGAGAATCAGCCTCCAAGTGACAAAGTAACACGGTTTCATGCACCACGCTGAAGCACAACCCAAATAGACATATATTTTTTCTGCTTTTTTTCTGTCATGAAGCAATTCTGTTTTCTTACAGCAATACATCTGCAAGCTGTTCTTTCAATTGGTTGTATATTTTTGCTGCCCAGTAAGACCACAGTATGCCAAGTAGCTTTTTCTGCACCAGTCATGGCTACAACTGAATTACAGACTGGGAACAGTTGGGATTAAATGACATCCTAGAGACAGTATGTGCTATTGGAGCAAAATCTATATTTCTTCCATATTAGCATACTAACCTGCCTTTATAATAGTTGCACAGAATAACACACAGAACAAGACAAGGCCACTATGAAATTGTATTGCTATGGTAGAAGAGAATCTTCACCTTGGCCTCTTTCTCCTTTTTAACACTGATCTGCCACAGTAAAAATAATGACAGAGACATAGGCTCAAAACCACAAGCCTGCATGTAGAAAACTGTCCTCTAAAATATCACTGTAGCTGGTAATGTCATCCAAGACTGAGTTCCCCTTTCCAGTTCCCAATTTTCTATCAGTATTTAATGAAATTGCATTGCATTAAGGAATACCCCTTAAAATAAGATGGTAAATAATACCTACATTTTATGAACAAAAACATTTAAATGTCTATCAGAAGGCTGGAGAAATTTATCTGTTTGGTATTTCAATATCATGCCTACTCTGAGCAACAGATGTACAATGTTTTTGTACAAAGAATTAGGACTGCAACTTTACTAAAAAACCTTGTATAAGAACATGGAAAAGCTCAAGGATTAATCACTAAACTGCATTTTAATATCCATTTTATGTCACTGAAGCCAAGAGTTAATAGATAATTCGAAAGGCTCTGAGTGATATATATTCAAGTTTGGTCATATTCACATCTTCAATTTTGTAAAAATCAACTATTATCTGATGTTGGCATAAATTTGTTCCATTAAGCAATCTGTGCTGAAAGTAATTCTGGGATTATAAATCTAATGAGAACAAAATAGGTCTTTTCCTATCTGAGCTAAAAGGAACAGAGGAATGGCTCTGAATCTACAATGTAAAGACAATCTCCTACTAAGACACTGCAATATCTTTCTTGTAAATAATGAAAAATTAAAGTCCAAGTTTTTCTTTTTGCTTTATTTTACTTCACACAAGGATTAGGCACTCTGAATATATTGATTAAAAAGATATCTTTATATTTTTTCACAAAAAATGTTGTTTTCAATGCTGACTTTTAAATCACTAAGAGTAACTATTCAGAAGTAAGACAAATTTTGAGTTGGGTTCAGGTCCACACAGACAGAGAGAATGGAGTGACAACAAAGACCATTTGCTCCTTACTGGTTTACAAAATCCAGCTGGAAGACTGGACCAACCCTGCATTTATTACATATTTAGATTGATATTAAAATTAATGTGCTGCTCTTTCAGGTCTTAAGAAAAAAAAAATACATAAAAATTTAAAATAAGAGCAAGAACAAATTTGTTATAATAAAAGCAAAATGTCAAAGACTGTTCTATTCTGCATCACTGAAGTCCAGGAAGAGTAAGTCTCATACAAAGGAATGTTGAAGCCTAAGTCTTACATTATAAAGTGAGAATTGTAGAATTCTTTCCAGGTCCTACCATCCTCCCTCCTAATTGGAAAGCAACCTGAATGAGACACTGTTTCCTTCCTACCTACAGTAGCCCAAGATTAAATGGTAACAGCTTTGTTTATCTAAACCAACATACCTGCCAGCTTTAGGCTCACATTAGTAACTGAGTTACTATTACACTATTACACTATTACTATTACACTATTACAGCACAAATTACAAGACAACTGCATCAAATAGTTCTGCTCTCTTACCTTAAAAAAAAAATAAATAACAAAACACCAAACCAAAACTAAGGGTTTGGGTATAAGCAACACAGACCATCAGGCTTTAGAATACATTTCTAATAAAGGGATGTTGATGTGGAATCTAGGATTAAAAATAGTACAAGAACTCTAACATTGCAAAATTAATAAAATAAGCTGTGACCCTTGTGTTCTTGACAAATCAGAGAAAAACAGAACTAGAATTAAGAAAAAAAGCAGTAATTACATTTTGTATTTAAACAGTAAATGTCTGTTTAAAACACATCAGTGTATGAACAATGCAATGTCTGATGAAGAACCAACAGTCATGGAAATGCTTGTTCAGAGTAAGGATGCAAGAGCTTCACAGGGACAAGAAACAAAAGAAAAACTGTATTTTATCCAAAAAATAAAATTGTATTTCATCTAAAGTCCAACTGCAATATAAGTATCAAAAAATGTATTTGGAAAAGACAGTAAGACAAGTAAGGGGTCGCAGGCAAGTTTTTCTCTCCTGGGAGATGCTGCAATATCCTCTTCAAGCCACTCACACCATTTATATTGGAGACATCAGTGACTGCAAAACAACGGGCAAGCCTTCTCTACTACTACTACTTGGAGGAATTTGGAGGACAAAGATACCAGAAATAGCCATTTGGAAAGGGATAAAATAATTAAATACTCCAAAATGAGAGAAAAACTACTGCTCTTTAGCAGTAACTTCAAAATATTACTTAACTTTCAACATGGCTAATTCCTTATGGAGACACTGTTTGATAATAACTGGAAATAGAAAAAGGTTGAGAAAATAGTGAAATTTCCCAAGCAAAGCTGCATATGAACAGTAATTACGGCTAATCCATCTGGTGTATTTCTTTGAGTAGGGTCAACAGAACTGGTCCTGTGATAGTTATTGAAGAACTATTAAAAAAACCTCACAAGTTTATACTTCTTAAAACTGATAAAGAGCATTCCACCACAGAATATGACCAATACAGTCATCCTTGAGCAGACTGATGTGTAATGGGAGCTCCTGTGATTCATGGGAAAACAAACTTTGTGAAGAGATTCTTCTCACTTGTCCTGTTACAATTCTGTTTGTGTCCACTGGGGCATTCCCCAATAGCTCATTGCTTTTCTGCCCTCATTTTGTTTACAAGGTTAGCAACAAAAGGTTTTCACAGGATGTGAAAATATGGAGATGAAGGCAAATCTCATAACAGTATCTGCACTGTATCTGTGTGCAGTCCTGGCAGCTGCATACTGGCATGCAAAGGAAGAGGAGTGTGCCCTTCTTCCCAGTCATGATTTGGATGCTGTTAACAGGTGATACTTCAGGCATGAGAGGTAAAAAGATCCAAAGAAACCAACATCACTCAGAGTTACAGAATGACCACAGGCAGCCTCCACTCCCTAAGTGCACTCAACTCTCAGCAGCAGTGAAATAAAGGAGCTTCTTAGTTCTCCTTGGCCCTCCCACTGTAATTAATCTGGACTACCAGAGCTCCAGTGAAGCTAATTAATAGTTATTAAGGAACATGGTTAATGACACTATGGGCATGCATCAACACAGACACCCCATTTGTAGCTTTGCCAGAAAAAGCATCTTTATGACAGATAATTTGCAGACCCGATTTCTCACAACGTATTCCCTCCCTGAAGGGAATATCACAATGCCAGGCTGTCTGCACATACAGAAATATGAAGAGATATTTCATTCACCTGTGATTATTTACCAGTTACAGCTCCTAGAATTATAGCTGGAGCTAGGCTTAGCAAAACATTTTAAAAAATTAAAATCCACTACAGGAGCAAAATACTGAGGAAAAAAGGAATGTTTCTTTAAAGCATTTTTTTTTCTAAAATACCAAATATTTAATGCAAATATCAAATTATATTTGACATTTTTATTTTCTCAACAATATTTCCTTTTAGTTTAGAGAATTCTTCAAGCCAAAAACTAGGATAGAATGGTTGGTTATAACTGGAGATATGGGAAAGTTGGCAAAGGTATAAAAACTTCCCAACAACAGTTTCACATAAACAACTGTTAGGGTTCATCCCTGAACTACATCATTTCCAAAAGCAAAAAGTCAAAATATTTTATGCAAAGACACTGCCAGAAGCATAGCAATACATTTTTAATTCCATTTCTTTCTGTGAAAAACTTCTTGCATTTCACTCTAAATTTATCTATTTTCTCCTCCCACCCCAAAACCTCAGCTTTTGGCAAGTGTAAAATCTGCCAGTATCTAACTAAGAGTTCACATCAATAGCACAAGATGGTTTTTGATATCCCTGTACATTATGTGAAATTTGTATGTATTTTCATATTTCTAATTATAACGATGGAAGAAAATTAAATTTAGCAGATAAGTTCAAGACTTTGGATCTTCTACATACCCTACAAAACAAAAACAGTGAAAGCACATGTAAGGCACATATTTCCAAAAGTTACAATGCCTGAAGCTGTCACTATGTTTTGGTCTTCAAAACCCAAATCTTGACCCTCTGATGGAACCCTAAAGGAAGTACTCAATAGACTAGCCTGGATTATGGGAGATGCCTACTTGATTATCCTTCTTACTACTACTGTCATTAAGATTTTTTTAAATATAGTTTTAAAAATCCTAAATTTCAGTTAAATTATAAAAAAAGTATAGAGATCACTGCCTAGTAAAAGTATTTGAAAACAAACTTTCATTATATCCCTGTCTCTGTCTTAATAAAAAGGCATAAGAATTTTAATTTTGTTTTTTAAATACAAAAAGTAGAAGCAGAAGACACCAGAAGTTTATAAAACAAACCCAAACAAGACAGACATACAAAGAAGCATGCTCAGGGACAGTATGTTATAGATCATAATGTTCCCAACACTGACTGTGTCACATCAAACTTGCACTGCTTAGCAGCAGGAATTATTTTAGAGTAATGGCAATGTGGTACACATTTTTCCATCATAGATAGAAAACTAGGGAGAATCAAACCAGAGGAAGAGGGAGAAAATACTTTCCCAGTAACTTTAATTTCCCATAGATCTTTTATAGCTACTGGATTCAATAAGCTGTTCCCTGCAGAAACAACACAAATCTTCAGAGAACTGGAAGACACAGAATAAATTTCACATAATGCAGCTACATGACAATGGCTGCATGGATCTGGAGTTGTTATTTTTCAGACCTTGCAAACAACCCTCATTTAATGGCAACAAACTCACTCCAGAGCATCAACTAAGCTAAAATCATTACTCTGCAGATGCACAATGCCTTCAAATATGCATTTTGACTAACAGAATCTCCAAATTAGCTGTCTTGAGGCCACTGGCATACATAAAGCTTGACACTTATCACACACATGCAGAGAACCAAAGCATTTGGGTTAGGTAAGTTGAACCATAGCCAACTCTGAATGTCCAAACTGCTGAGTTAATTCATCAACAAGCAACTACCAAGTACACAATTAAGAACAGAGCATTTGTGCCTACTTTGGCTTCCCATCTAAGGAAACTCATCCTACTTAACAAAATAATCACAAAGAAAGGTAGCAAACAAAAAGTAAACTAAAGCTTTCTTCCTTTCCCTACAACAAAAGTTTGTTTCACTTATTGATGAATGTACTGAAAATGTGCATGAGACCCTCACCCTCCCTGATGTGAGGGAACCTCACATCAGGAAGACCCAAAAGTCCATCTTTCTCTACCCTGCTCAAGTGCCACGTTCATGAGCAAACTGGAGACTGACACTCAGCTGCTTTGCTACTCACCACTGTAGACCCAGGGTAAAAACTAACACTCATCATTCTTTCTGATTCAATATCGTAGAGTCTTGTCACCTCAATCCAGGAGAAAAATTGAGCATTTCAGTGTTTACCTATGAGATTCACATAGCCAAGTTAATATGAAATACTTCCCTCACTGCCTGGGCACTGCCTTACCTTACTTCCCTAAAATAAAGTTCATTTGAAATGCCACTATTTTGCTACAGAAGGACAGATCCCAAAGTACCCACCACTGTGAATAGCCTGCAGAAAGGATGATTATTATTGCATACATTTCTGAAGAGCTTGTCTCTCCATTGTGTCTGCAGACAAGATATGCTGTTTAAAGACGAGCAGTGGAAATGAAAGGGATGCCCAGTGGGAGGCAAGAGCCAAGCTACAGCCCATGATAGAAGTGTTTTTATCACTGTAGTGCTTGTTGCTGCAAACAATGTAAGAATTCAGCACTCATTTGAAGTGTAGCCTTTAGAGTTACAGCTGTGCTAGTGCACAGATGGGAAAAAAAATATATCTTAAAGATGAGATGCATCATTTCTTTCACTTTAAATAGGAAATATGGCCTAGATAGAGAAAGAGAGAAAATGTGGATAGCAGGTATATAAAATCTGAAAGCGTGATCGCTGTAATAAAGATGCACATGCAGGGACTTGGAGATCTGGGTGGTCTGAGACAGTTTATATGGCTCTTGCTTTGACTTGCCACATAAGCATATTTATGTGCACCCAGTTTGAGAGGAGAATGGGCACAAAGGAAATACAAAGGTGTGGGGAATGTGTCTTCCTCCTGGTGAAGTCCTCAGATTTCTTCTGAGTGAGGAACAAGGATTTTCTTCTAGTGCAAGGATCCCTTGCACATTGACTCCTCTCATTACTAAGCAATGTGAGGGTTTGTGTCCTTTTCCTTTTCACATAAGTTTTCTGAAAGTACTAAGGCGACAGACATCCTACATCACACACATGTGATGACTGTGGCTGTCCTGGTAGGAGAAACAGAAGAGATTAGAGGCCCAAAAGTAAAGGTAGACAAGAAAAAAAGAAAGGGATAGATGAGAAAAAACATCAGTAAAGCCTGGTGTGGTATGGAAGGAAAGAGATGAGCCTAAAGAAAGCACTTCATGATGCAGGAATGTGTGATGACAAGACTACGAAGGGAAAAAGAGACATCAGTACAGCTAAAAAGGGAATTTGTTTGTGGTGCAATGATTTACAGAATACAAAGCAAGTGTTCTGGGAAACTGCTGTTACCCACATGTTCAGAAATGGACAAAAATAGAATTTGTAAAGGAGCAAAAAACAATAACATGATGAAGAAATACATATACTTCCTTCCTAGGGCAGTAAAGCTGCAGAATATAATGAGATCTGATGGGAGATAAACTCAACCATCGGGGAAACTGGAAATGCATTCTGGCAGCTATCAAAGATATGTAGCAAATGAAGATCAGTCTAAAAGGTAAACAGAAATGGTGCAGTCATTTATTTTCCTTTAGAAAATTACAGATACCAAGGCCAAACCCTACTTTGGCATAGCACTCTGAGGACAAATGTAAACCAAAGGGACAAGAGCAAGGACTGGGAAAGGTCGCAGAAAATAATTGAAAGGCTTGATGGACTTGGCCAGGGAGTTTTCATCAAATTACAGGATACTGGCACTCTCAAGACAAACAAAATAACAGCCTTTTATCAATATCATATCAATTCCTTCCATGCAAGAGCCTGCCACCTAGGTCATTTTATAAGTTTACCAAAGAAGGGCCTGTAGCTGATCCCTGGTAACTGAAGAAAAGCCAGAAAAAAAAATGGTAAGACCAAGGATGGTTACTACAAAAGCCAAGAGATATTTTAAATAAAAGTAATCCATATGAACTGATGTCCTGCTATTTTTTGTGATTAACCAGCTAATTAAGTATTAGTGGTTGCTCTGCAGAAAAACAGACAAAGATGAAAATATTCTCTCAACAGGTACTACTATGCAACCAGGTGTCTGCAGATTTGACATGACCTTGCCAGTTTTCTCACAAATCATGCTATTAACTTCTCTTTCAGCTTCAAAGTCTGACACCAGTATAGAAGGGACAGTTATGCTCAGAAAACTATCAGTGCAAAACCATCAAAAGGCAATAGAAACAGCAATTTCAGAGACTCACAAGTGGTGTGGCAGCCAAACCTCAACCCACCATCTGAACACACATCCCTGGTGTCACACACTGCAACTCTCTTTCCTGACCTTTCATCCTAGTACATATGGGGAAAAGAAAAGCACTTCAAGGCAAGATCTCTTGGAATATAATGCTTAAGAGTGTGCTAAATATTCTATCAGGACTTGTTAATTAATTCTCAAAATGCTTGTTACAAGGAGGTAGAGCAGAAAGATTATATTATTAGAGGGCAACCAAATCAGAATCTATACAGTGATAGGCAATAAAATATTTCTGATTTACTGAAAAATGACTAAATTTTTTTTCAGATAAAGACTGAGACTTAAACTCCAATTTACAAGCCCAAAACTTATAAACATTCTGAAGAACCATTTACATGTACCTATCTGCCTTTTTGAAACATCTAGGCTATAAGAAATTTTGGCATTGCTGAAATGACAAAGACTACATGTGAAACAAGTCAGTACTAGTATCACCTTGTCTTGCAGTGTTCATGTAAATCTCTCTTGATGAAAGACATTTTTGAGTCCTTCACAGTGACACGCAGCAATTATATAAAGCACAAAGAAGGTTTATATAAAGCTAAAAACTTAGTCTAACCCAAGTCCTCTCCATTGCTGTGCCATAGGCTATGGTTGGGGGTTTCTTTTACTGATTTCAGTCTTTTGGGGGTATATGAAAAAAAGAAAAATCCTCTACTGTGCAAAGCTTTTCCTTTTTATGAGATCTTATGGCCCTGTGCAAGCAGTGATCTCCTTTTCTTTTCAAGTATCTTTATGGAGACTCCAGGGAAGGTTTCCTCTGGATAAGAAGACTTTGAGGGGCTGTAAGTCAGACACATGCTTTTGAGCCCTTCATGTCACCAGTGATCTGGGGAAGGAAAATTATCTCTCAAGACACTTTCAAAAGGGAAATCCACAGTGCTGTCTCTAGAGCAGTTAACAGCTCCATCTGTAAAGCCTCCCATTAGAGGCAAGAATGACAGCTTCTCTTTTTCCTATGCTTTAGAAGTGTTCCCTAATCAAACACACAGGGCAGGTACACAGCAACCTCCCTAGAGATTCTTACCATATTTGACACTTCCTTGTTTTATCCTGAGCCTCCAGCTAATTAGTAATTTTTGAACAGAAATTGTTCAGTATCAAAAACCCCAGGTTTGCAGAGGTAAACCCAACCACCAGAGCTATTTCTGAAGCATTTGGCTGAACAAATGGAAAGAACAAAAGTACTTCCAATGGAAATATGCCTTCTTTCTGTTGCACCAAATCATCAGGAGCTTTACAGCAAGTTTACAGCCAGCCACCAGACATACATTGTTAGGCATCACAGAACTTCTTACTGGGATTCAAGTAGTGTTAAAGCTTGGGGAGAGTGAAAGGAGGGCTCAGTGTTCTGTGAGAAATGAGGACACTAGAGGGTCATGTAGGTACCTGACTGAAGAGTTCCAGTGCAATGCAAACACAAGGTTAAGTGCAGGAAGAGCTGCAGGGACCTTGTGCCTCAGCAGCTGATGGCTGAGTCACCTCATTAAAAACCAGCCTGGCAGAGGCCTGGCCTACAAGGAGATACCAGAGTTCTCAAGAAAGTACTGTTCAAGGTCCTGGGGGGCTGCAGTCAGCCTAACTGCAAGGATTTCACTGCTATAATGACTGACTGGGTTTGGCATAAAACAAGTATCTTATAGGAAATGTGTACATCATCTTCCTAATGTTGAGCAGTATATAGTGTGTGTATATATATATATATACATACATGTGCAGACACACACACACATACATATATATATGAAAAGTGGGAAAAGTACAGGCCAACTAATTGGTTCAAATGCCAGATTTTGGGACTCGCTTGCCTCAGTTTGCAGCTTTCTCACTGAAGTTAAAAGGGAATTTTGCTCACATACACAGACTTCAATAACAAGTTTTGACAGAGAGACCAGATGATCAGTCATGAGCAATCCAACATATTCTGCTCCCTCATTAGACCAAGGAGTCCCAAGGACAGTTTGTGAGGTTCTTTCTGCAACTGGCCCAGAGTCGGAGTGGGTATCGCCCATGGTTGTCTGTGTGCAAGGCTCAGCAGCCCCTGCCAGCTGTGAGGGCAGCAGATCCACCCACACCACTCCTCTAGTGCCTCCCTTCCCATCTCCCTGACAGGGTGCCTGCACAGAAGCCACATCAGCAGCACTGGGACAGCTCCAGGTGTGCCTCAGTGAGCCCTGGCACCAGTGACCATCAACAACAGGGACAGCAAAGCCCACCAAAGCTCTCAGGTCAAAGTCATTCCATTTGCTTCAAAGTCTTCTAAATTACAATAAGGCTTTGTTGTCAGATATCCAAGTACACTTAAAGAATTAACAGTTCCCTGGAAACTTAGGGGTTTCTCCAAAATATTCTCATGATATGAAACAGAAGAAATTATAGAAGGCAGTGGTTCTGTGTGTCTACTGACACTGACCAAGACTGAGTAGCTACCTAGTTTTCAGACCAAAAATATTCCTTACCACAAGAAGAATCAGTACTGACAGCAAGGGCATCCTTGGATTTTGCTTAGGAGAATAAGCAGAGGTAACAGTGTCACCAAAAGGTATACATTCTGAGGCAGGAATAATTTTTTAATAAGAAGTCTATAACAGAAAAGCTTCACTCTATTCAGCTTTCAAAATACAAAAGATGAAATAAGGGACTTTTCCAACCCCTCTTTCACAAATCTCATTGAATCAATTATTTATAGACAGGGGGGTTAATTTTGTTTGCATTTTCTGTTTTACATTTTTCTCAGAAGTATGATAAAGGAGCAAAGTTGCTTACATGCCTTTTCAAAGAACTTTTTTTACATTTTGCTGCTGAAAGTGCTCAAAAACTAATGATGGATCTCTAATCCACCATGGAATATGTTCTGTGCTACATGTAACATTTTTTGTGTACTAAAAAAAGTAGGCTCAGAACTCTTCTGTATAGTTTGCACTATCCAGTAACAGCAGCTCCAGCTCTGCCCTATCTCCTGACATATTTGTTTCCAGATTCACTTCCTGAAGCTACAGTAAATTATTAAATGCAGTGTGGTGATTTGGGTTAAGTAGACCCTTTCTCTTGTTACAGTTTAAAGACATTTTTAAGATGGGATACCAAGTTTCACCTGCATGGCTGACATTAGGGCCTGGGAGACCCCTGCAGGGACTTTTGTGTTTTCCTTCTCCCATTGTCCATACTTCACTAGCTCTTCCTCATTTCTTAGCAATAGTTGGCTACAAGCTTGGAAAACCATCTGACATCAAATCTTCAATCAGACTCTCCTTGAAAGACCTAGATACTATCAACCCTAAATCTCTGAACTCCAGAGATCAGACCCTGTAAAGCCTCCTTTTGGAAATTATTTGTCAATGACTAGTAAAACAGGCAATAAATTTTTAAAGCTATGTTATCTATAACTTTTACAGTCAGACATAATACCTACTTCAGTTACCATAAAAAGTGTTGCAACAGATGTTTTGGGGTTTAATGAAGACAGTCAAGCGAATTTATTGCCTATTTCTTGTAGAGCTGACGGAGCAATTTTCAACAAATAACTTCCCCCACTATATTCTTTATTTTGTGCCTATATTGAACAGCATGTATCAGACTGCAGTTCTTCATCTTAGAACGAACCACTTCAAGTCTTCACAGGTCAGTCAAGCCTGCTGAGGCTCATGACTCAGCTGGAAGCAGTTAGTCCAGTGACAGAGCCTTGGTTGTCTCCAGCCAGCACATCTGGGCACACTGTAACCTGTGAGATGATCACTTGTATCTGAGTTAAAGAGGTGTAACTTTTCAGAAATACCTGCAAAAGACTTCAAGTGACTGCAATAAGCATAAGCAACAAACCAGTTGAGTTGTTCTCTTGTATAAGACACATACTGAGGTTGAAGAGCCAAGCTAACCTGGAAAGAAAGAAATGCATCCCCAAAGGAGACTCCCATGACTGCGTCAAGCTCTGCTACAGACAGGGTAGAATTACCCCAGGACTGGACGTGGTTCATGCTCACTGTACTCACACTGCCTCAGTCACAGATCAGGTCTAAACACACATGGGCCTGGAAAGCCCTTTTGTGCACAAATTCTGAGCCTGCTTATAAAAAGTAACTGTGATTTGCACTATTTAGAAACAAAGAGTTGCCATGAGGTTATGTGTGGTCTAAAACCTAAGCTCTAATATGGCTGAGAATCAAGCCAGGCAAAAGTTCACATGGTTATTGAAGGTTATAAAGTTATGCTTTCAAATCTCTGTGAACAAAAAGAAAGTTGTGGTTCTCAGACTAAACTTCTATGAACTGAAGAAACGTCTAATAAATTCAATAAATTGGAGCAGTAAAACATTATCAAATACAATGATTTATTTATACTTCTGAAAACAGTTCAATTCATCAAAATACTCACAGAGCTAATTCTCTCTATTTTCTATTTTAAGCAAATGGTCTGAGTTTTTACAAAAGCAGCAAACTACTGTTTGCTATCAATGGCAACAAATACAATCAACTTCAAATGTTCACATGCAAGATACAGAGGGAATTTGCTGCAATCGGTTCAAATGAGGCAGAGGGGGAGGAACACGCAGCTCCTATGATTTAGTGAGTCAGTGACAATAGAGACTGTGGTATTAAAAATACTCAGCAACATCGTTGTACAAGAAAGGTCCCATTGTAGTACGCTGCATTAACAGCAGCAAATCCTTGAGAGTTTTCCAGGCCTTGTCAGCCCAGACTCTTTGATGAATGATGTAAACAGAAGATGAAATAATCACTCACTAGTTTACAAGCACTGAAGTGCAGCTATTAAAGAATTCTAGTCTGCATTATGACAGTGGAACAGTCATCCTTGGCAAACAGGCCAATATCTGAGCTTATGGTTGTCAGACATCCTGAATTCTTATCTTCATTTTATATTTCTGAGGCTTATACCTCCAAAGACAGGGTTCTCCTCCTTCACATTGTATTTCCCTACAGAAAACAAGACTGGCAAACTCAAGGGGGTTGTTGCTATGCTTATCAACTCCCAGATAAAGGCTTATCATTCAAGAACGCCAGTCAATTTTTCTAGTCTTTTTAATCAGCTAATCATAAGAGAAATCCTCAGTACCACAAAAAAAAATTTAACAGATTATTATTTATTTTAAGGAAAATCAACATAAGCATGAAGTTAATGACGTTGAGGTTGAGCAGACTGTCATTTTATGGTTGGGCTCAATAATCTTAAAGGTCTGTTCCAACCTAAATCCTTCTACAATTTTGTATTTATGCTCCATGCCAGGGGGACAAAGCTGGAAAGATCATTGGGATCACTGATAGCAATTCTCTGCAATCCCAGGAAAATATAATAAACAAGTCAGTAATACATGGGTCCTGAGAACAGCAAGGACTATTTCCTAAATCTTCTACAACTGGTTTCAAACTGTGGGTCACAGAACAAACCAGGCAATTAAGAAGAAGAAAAACAAAAAACAACTGAAAACCAACATCACCAAGTTTCAGTAGACTGAAATGATCAATGCACTCAGAAAGTTTTCCAGAGGTACAGAAATGGGAAAAGCTTGAAAAGAACTGGCCTACAGCCAGACCAAAGTCAACAGTAAGAGGCCAAAGGCCAGAACCACAACACAACTCAAAGCAGAGCAGATGAAATTCAGGCTGCTGTACTGACCCCCAACAATATCAACTGTTCTATGTCAAACAGTTCAGAAAACTCTGAGAGATGGATCACATCCAACAGAGCACAGAGAGTGAAAATGAACTAAGCAGCTGTTCCCCACTTATCTCACCAAGACGAAAAAGTTTTTCACAAGCCCACATCTTGTTTAACTCAGTTCTGAATAAAGCAAATGCTGCAGAGTAATAACAGAATTAAGCAAGAGGTGCACCAGACTAATTTATCAAATATCTCATCACTTCCTCTGGTACTTCGGTGATCAAAGGATGCCAGCAGTGAGAAGGCAGGAAAAGTAAATAAGGACTGAAGCTAAAGACTACTAAGCACCTTAAGCTATCTTTCAAGAGGAAGGTCCCTTTTCGGGCCCCTCTTGTGTCAGGAGCAGGCATGAAGTATCTGATAACACTTTGTGAGCACTGGGAAGAGGAATTCCAATCCCAAGGACATACACAGAGGTCACAAAGTTCTGTCTTCCTAATTGTGTTGTACAGATCAGAGCTTGGAAAAATTATTGGGACTCCCATTTCTCTTCACCTGACTATTTTCATACACCAGCAACCAGAGTTAGAGGTAAAAATTCCACAATTTAAAACTTAATCCAGGATCAGCATCCAGAAAATCAATTGACCTTTCCCTGTAGCAAGATAACTAATAGTCTCAACAAGTTTACTTTCTATATAAATACTTTTCTATAGAAAAAGAGATAAAATTAGTTTCCTGTAAAATCTCATTAAAAAGAGACTATAATTATGAGGAGAATGGCATAATACTTTTTTAAGCCATCTTGAGACAACCATCAATATACTTCAGAACATTTCATTGAATTTTATCAGCATTTAGGAAGGAAAGAGAATGCCTTGAGGCCAGCCCTGTCAGCGAATATTTCCCACCATTAACTTCAATCTCAGTATTATTTCAGATGACTGAATTGTAGGCACAATTTTCTAAAGCCATGTGAACACTCTACCACATTGATGGCCAAACTTTTCCCACATGAACCATTATTTGCAAATATGGATACAAAGTAATTGGAATTTTTGGAAAGTTCACAGGCACACTTCATATCAACAACCTCTCATGAAGAAACTCACAGAACTTTGTAAAATTGGAATTTATGAGACCAAGATCAAATTACATCTTCATTTGTCTCTCTGTGTATGGTTTCATAAAGAAAATGATTTTGTAATACCTGGTAGAAAACTTTCTGACCAAAAGCTAAAAAAACAATCTTTTTTTTCATATATGTAACATCACCAGAAATATTTTATTTTTTTTTAATTGCCAAGTTTACATATCTACAGACCTTTTTTGAGGAGCAATTTCATTTTCCCTCATGCATGTCTATCTGAGCTGCAGCCCAGCTTCCTCAGAGAGCTTCCATCTTATCAACACTATCATAAGTTTTTCCTTAGCTCTCAAGCTACTTATTAACACTGCAATAACACGCTAAATCTTGAAAATACACCTCTTAAAATTCTCAGCTTCAAAGTGCATTTGCCAAAGGCCCTAGGATATATGACTATTTCCCAGTTAATGTGATAATCTGACAAGATATTTTCAAATTATACATTCAAAGTAGCCCTGAAGAGACAGAGATATGACAGAACTTTTTAAATCTGTACATTTATTTGTATTTCCTAAGTCTGGTTCACCTCACCAACAAAGTAGCTGGGTACAGATTTAAATGGCAAACAGATCAGAGCCTTCAATTTGCCTTAAGGGACTTCTCAGGGGCACTGGGGCCAGCAGAGCTTTTCCAACTGTTGCTGTGCTGTTCTGCACTCTGAGAAACTCCTTCTAGTTCTTCTTCAACCTCAGACAGAGCAATTTTACCTTATTAGTTCCCCTAATTGTCCCAGAAAGTGAACTGAGCCATCCAGGCTAACACCTTTTCCTGCCTGTCCCTTGATCCCCTCATGACTGAGTTTAAGTTGAATTTTGCCAGGTAAAGTGTTGTGTGTATGTTAGATACATATTTTTCTCCAGGGCCTTGTTCAGTAGTTTTCTGGGCTCCTCTGCTACATTTCACAGTGTATGAATTTTACAGTTAACTTACACTCCATGCACAGGTTTTATACAGAGGTAAACTACACCCCTGGGCAATTTAGCACTGCTATTTCTGGAAGGAAAAAAAAAAAAGAAAAAAACCCCACAACTTTCTACATTGTAAGTCTGTCACAAGTTACAGACTATAAGCTTTTCTCCCCTGCAAGCCCAAAAGAATGCACCATTTTAAAGCACATTTTCTCCAGTTTATTCATTTATTCTTCTGAGAAAATACATTTCAGAACCAAAACATGATACACATCCTGCTCCAAGCCTTCCTCTTACAGCATCCTTCAGATGTGCCACTTCTACTGACTCAACACAACCACCCACAACTTCTCAAGGCAAGAGACAAGACTCCAGATTACAAACAGTCTCCCTTCAGGCCAGCAACAACAAAGACCTGTTATCAGCATTACCAAAATCCAGTTTAGAGGCCCAGTGCCACCATAAATGCAGGACATGAACTCCCATCTTTGGTCAACAAGATATTTCTTGCACACCCACCAAGTATTTTCTTCATGTTGAGCTGCAAAAGTGCAACACCTCTTTGAATGTAATTAACACAAGAAAGAAAACACAAAACACCTTGAAATTATAACAATGCATAATCTGCCTCAAGTTCACAAAAGTTTTAGGAAGTGCTTTTTGACCAAACTACCATTTTAGTCTGACTCCCATTTAGGTACTAGCATTGCCAGAATGCCCTATAGCAAATACAACTGACCACTGCTATAATTTCTTTTTTACATTCCTGATATAATGCCATTCTTTAGAGCTATAGAGATGCCTTGAGGTAGTGGCTCTGGCTTCTTTTCCCTGTGTGTTCTCCATTTCCTTATAATGGAAAGGTTAAAAGTTAAAATCTAAAATAAAAATATTTTAAAAGAGAGGAAGATTACCCTTCATATCAGTGAAAGCAGGATGAGAGGCTTAATTCTGTAATGCAAGGCTCACTGCAGCAGGTAACTCAGAGGAAGCGACATGAAACCTACGAGTTTTCTCCTGTTGGTCACTTAAAGGCACTAAGTCTTCCAGAGACACTTTTCATTTCCATAATGCAATCCCACTTCTTGTAATGTAAATGAAAAAGACAAAACCTTAGTTTTGTCACACAGATATTGTAAGCATTTACAAACCTTCGAATATACCCTGACAAAGCATCTGTGTACTGCTGCCAACAGATGTCATCACGATGATTAAAATGCAGCGGAAATAAAATAATCCAGTAAATCATGAAAAGCGTGTTCATAAATTCTATTGCATTGAGCAGTGGCAGGGAAGAGGGAAGTATGGGGGGAGCATGCCAAACAAGAGAAGACAGGTAAAAAAGACATCAGAATTTGAAAAGAAAATTTACATTTACAGACCTCTCCAGGAGGTAAAATGATGGACCTGCTGTTCATACAAAATGGGGCATGGCTAGAAGTGATGAAGTGGCTCTGGAAAGTGCAACCACAGACAGGAAAGTCTCCTCAGTTAGATGCTTTTGAGAAACTGGAGTTTTAGTTAAGAACCCCAGGCATAAAGATACCAGCTATAACTCTACAGTCCCTGACTTGGCAATAAAACACTAAGAAGAAACCAAATGGACAACAGAGAGAAACACTTCCTGAGAAAAATACTGGGTTACTGAAAAAAAGTCTACTCAACGACAGTAAAGACAGTAGGAAGTTTACTCAAAGACACTTTTGAGAACCAGGCTTGCAGATTTGATTCTAAAAGAATCAGGTATCCCTAATTACATTGCCCAGGTGACTCTCAGTTTCATCTGATGTTACATTATATTTCAAAATGGCAGTGTAAAGCAAAGAGGATACACCATGATCACAAAAATGTAAACTGCCCTCAACACATAACAAAGCATTAAGCCTTTAGAAAGAGGGTTTTTTAAAGGAAAAAAAAAAAAAAAAGTTAGGTAGTGCTGAAACATGAGATTACTTTTCATGTGGACTGCACAATGCTTTAACCCAGATACGGGCATGCTCCTGTCCAGCTGTCCTGGGCAAGTGGCTTTCTACAAGCTGAGGTTTGTCAACCTCAGCTTCTGCTACACTGTATCTTTCCCCATCTCATCCTGTGAGCAAAAACTCCTTTTCTCCTGTTGGAAAGTGAAATGCCTTGCACAGGCTGATTATTTGCAAAATGATTACTGGTCTAAGATGTGGCACCCCTGCCCTTCTCCAGCCTCTTTAAAAACCAGACCCATACTGTGCAAACAGGTTGCTCAGACCAGGGGAGGAACAAGCTTTTTCTATTTCTGTTTGGGTCACTAAGTCCTACCTATATCAAGAACACTTTTACTTCCACAGTAACTGATGAACTTCAGCACAAAAGCAAGCTGAAAGGAAAGAAAAAAAAAAAAGAGAAAGTTTCACTTAAAAAAAAAAAAAACAAAACTTCAGGCAGATAATTGGGTTGCTCCCTTTTATTTTTTGTGCACTTCAACATCCTAGCCCTCTCTGGTTTGACCCTTGCAGACATCACATCCTAAGTTCCTTTTCTCTAAACTTTGCAGATAACTTTTCTCATTCCAAAAATATTTTCAAGTAGGATAGAAAATGGGCAAATCATCAGTCATTTCAATTAGAATGCAGCTAATACTTTACACAAGACAATGCTCAATTTACATCATTTATGTGGGAGTTATGAAGCATTTTTTAAATCAATATAAAATTAAATTTTTGTGCAATTTAAATGCACAAAGACACAGAGACTCTGTCTCCTGTAAGTGACCTCCTCCTTCCACCATCCCAAGTTTTACCTTTAGGAGCAGAGAGGTTAAGAAGATAAAGGGCTATGGAAATGCTCTAGATCATTACACAGTTTCTCTATTGGAAGTACTATCAAGCAGCAAATAATTGGTGTTTCCTAAGTATCATGTAATGGCATAAATAGGGTCATTTACCCACCAACGAAGACAATTCTCATTAACTTTACAAAGATTCAGTTCTATGGAAAATCCTTTTATTCAATTTCTAAATAAGAACAAACCAGATTGTCAATGAGATTTTGAGGACATTGAAAGCATTCCATCAGCAATGTTACTAGTTAAAATCTCTAAGACCCAGATAAGTAAATTAAAAAACAGAGGATAAAATGACTAGACCAAGGAATAGGATACTTCATGAGCCGCTGGTCCCACTAGGAGTTTTTGGCTTGAGATTCATGTGTTTATATGAGAGAAATTAATTTCTTAGATATTATTCTGTTGACTATATGGGGGAGAAATTGTTTTCTTACTGTCCTTTTACTCCCTCTATGAAAGGTTGCTAAGGGAATAGTTCTCAGTAAGGTCAAGCAGCAGAAACCCTGCTGTGTGTTTTAATGCAGCCAAACAACACTTGAAATTAATGCCTCTTGGTTCTTTCTACCTTTAAGGACTGGCTGTTAGTGCTTTCCAGTATTCTTACTGCATACATGAATATGTAATAGGCAGAAGAGAGAAAATGGACAGGCACAACAGGGTCAGAATGAAGGAACTTCACAAAAGCTGTGTTAGTGCAGACAGCTTCTTCCTGATAAGGCAAAATTTTCAGATTATAAAAAGCACTCCAAACCCACAAACCTGAACCCTTTTTCAAACACAGCAATCAAGCCCCCAAATTATAAGTAAATGCAAGCTATTAGGAAAAACATAAAAGAAAGCCTTTCAACATAGCTTTCATTTCAGATATTTATTGCCTGAAAGTTGTGTAAATGAAAGAAAACCTGGCACATTAGCATATCATTATTATCTGCCTTTGAAATTATTACAGATCTACATATGATATAAAATGAGTATCTCAAAATGTTCTATACTACTTAACAATCTCACTTCCATTTCCTTGACAAGATTCCTAATATGAAAAGAGGTGCACTAAGGATCAGCATCAGCTGCTCCCGTTCCTCAGTGAAGAGTGAAATGGAAAGGATCCTCAGGATGACACCGAGGATTTCGACCTCAGAGCCAACACAGTTCTGTGTAAGGAAGTCTCATATGTGCCCTGTGCATAAAACATGTCATTCCTCACTCTCAAACCTGACCAATTTCAACAGGTTTCCAAATGGAAAGAAGCAACAGCATTTCCATGTGTAAGAAAAATCACTGCAAGTACTATGACATCAATATAAAGGAAGTGTCAAAATGTGAAATTGAACATGTAAACCATTTTTCAAAATCATCAACTCAAATAACTGAAAATTATGGAAAAATCTCTTGCCAAGAAAAAAAAAAGAGCTCTGTGGATCAATTTTATTCTAGCCGGTCACTTTCAGAAAAACACACACATTTGCAGGTTAAAAAAAAAAGTTAAATTTCCTACAATTACAAGACTCACAGCAGCATGATTCCAACAATCTAAGTAATATTTTTTTTTTCTGAGAGGCAAGTTGAAAAAAGCACCTCTAAGCACAAGATGACAGAGACAAATAAAGACACAGCAGGAATTCCCCTCAGAGGAAATTTATTATGAATAAAAGTATGAGAAACATTTTGATTTTTGCCTAAAAAAAGATTTTGGCTGCTCTGAAATAACAAAAAGTCAAATCTGAAGTAACTGTTTCAGCTACAGTCTTGGTGTGCTGTAGTCTTACAGTCGGGCACTATCATAGCTGTATAACTTGGCTTTGAGGCTTTGTTTTGTTTTCCTTCCAGTAAACAACTGTGGTAAGCCACAAACAGTTTTAATAAACATGACATCCCCTCTATTCAAAGAACGTGCAGCTTTAACCACTTTCACTGTATGGCTCAACCTCAGCATGATAAATCACATCAAAATATTAAATTCATCTCATTCAGCAAGTATAAAGATGTAATTTAAAATGTAATACTTAGATAGTCAATCCCCTAATCATCTGTAGCTGGAAGACTCTGAACACAGAAAGGCTCAAGGCATATTCCCTGCTGGACACATTACAGTAAGTCTAGCAATTAAATTATTTGTACAGAGTATATGGGCAAGCATGTATATGCATACATCCAGATTCTGTTTCACAGTTCAGGATCCTGTTCTTGAGCCATTATTTTAACTAGATCAGGCTGAGGAGGTTTCATGTACTCATTTCACTTTTACAGATCCTCCTCCATGTTAATGACTGAGAACAGCTGCCACAGACAAACAAAGTACTCAGAAAATTATTTTCTCTAAAAAAATAATAAATAAGCAAAACACAAAGAAAATCTTTAACCCCGAAACATGCTCCCTAACATTTATATGAACACTGCTTATAACATTTATATGAACACTGCTTATTTCTGCTCTTTTGGGATAATTTCTAGTATACCAGTTAATGAGCATATTTTCCATAATGAAATCCCAGAATAAGAAACCCAACTGCAGCTCCTTGGTAAATGAGCAAGATCAGCAGCAGGATCAGTGGGAAAGACCATTACATACTGAAAAAGAACTGTAGCCTAACCTGCAGCTAATTTTCTACATGAGACCCTCAAAATAGATGGGTCACCCACACCTTACATGGAAATAATAGTATTAGCAAGTCTGCAATTAGAAGAAAGAAGAAATGCACTTAACTTGCTCTGCAGATGGAGGAAGTAAAAAAAAAAAAAACAAAAAACAACCAAATAAAAAAAAAAGTCTTTCAAACTAAGTAAGACTTTTAACTGCAAAGCATGAAAATAATAAGGCATACCCTGTCATCCTACAGCAAGCAGGGACTGAGATGCCTCTTGTGGCCTCCTCTCCACCCCCAGACTCCACCAAGCTGGGGCAGGACCAGGTGCTCCAATCAGGTCCCATCTACACTGCAGGTACACTTTCTTTTCCACAGAAAGCCTCTTGCTCCCTGGGGATGCTCAGCTGTGACACGTCCTTGCTCCCCTGAGTGCCTGCAGCACCGGTGTGTGACCCTGTGTCACACCAAGCTCTGGGCAGCCCAGCCCCAGCAAGAACTGACAGGGGCCTCTGCAAAGGCAAAGCACGTGGCTGGGGTGGAACTAACCCTGGTAGAGCCTGTAAAAACACCATAACTACACCAGGGGCATGCTGCAGCGGGACTGCCTCCCAGAAGTACCAAATATTCTGCACCCACAGTTGAACTGTGACCAGAACAGAACAGCTGTTGGCTACCAAGTAACAAACAGCAAGAGAGATGAACCAACAAAACAAAAGGGGATATAGATATTGATCCATAGATTGTAGCCTGCCTTCATCCTCAGCACCAAAGGGACTCCCTCATGGGCAATCAACTCCTTCCCTTCCTACTGCACATCCCTGCTTTCAACATATCAAAAGCACAAGAATATCAGGAGATGGCCATTTTAATTTGCTGTTTGCATTAGCTCTGAAAACACTCTTGTTTATATTACACCAAGACATACAACTGTGGAGCATAAAAACACAAGCACAATGAGATGACAGTGTCACAGATGTCTTCACTGTGGCAGTTCTTAACAAGTCGAGGTCTGACCTCAGAGGGCCCAAGGAGGTAAAACTGTTAAACCCATTCACCCCACTGAGCAACAGCTTTTAAATGCAGAGAAACAGCAGAAAAAAACATGTCATTGCACAGCAAGGCCTCTCTGACCACAGGTGGGAACCTCTACCTACGCTTTCTGGTTGGCTTTTAAAAGCTGTTGAAAGTTGGTATTAAACTGAGGAAAAAGGTAGGTAACAGTATTTGCTTTCCAGAGAGTTAGGAGTGCACCTGTCAAAACTTCCAAACAAGACCTTACACCCCAATGAAAAGAGTCTGAAATCTGTGTTCAAGCATGGAAGAAGAGTAGATAAAGGTAAAAAGTTACTTGACAGTGAAAGACTCAAGAGAAAACACTGGAGAAAAACTGACAGTACATCGATATAAACCAATCCTTTGCAATTCTGGCAGATGAGATTTTTTTCTAATGTTTTACTTTAAAAATCTAGGTACAGCCTATAGATCCTACCTATGCACCCAATTCCCCAAGCCAGAGCAGTCAAATTGATAAAGTTTTCGGGTTTGGGGTTATTTTTTTTTTAATTAAAAAAATTAAATAATGATAATAATAAAAATCCCTATTAATTTGTACATGCAGTATTTCACAAATAAATGTAAATATCAATGGAGCTGCTGAGTCTGGTTCTCCAGATCTGTATTTCATCTTATTTGATCAGCTTACACCTTCTCAACAAATAAAACTGTAGAAAGCAACTGTGGTTGTAACATTAAATATATGTGCTGAGACAAGAGAGATCAAGAGCCATGTGCTGATCTATTCTCCCTGAGATCCAGTGACGTGATGTGTGGGAATGGCTCAAAGCTGTGTCATGGAAGCTTTCAACTGAACATGTGGAAACATTTCCTTACTGCAAGGGTGGTCAGACACTGGAACAGCCTTTCCAGAGAGGTGCTTGATGCCACAAGCCTGTCAGTGGTTGAGGCATTTGGACATTGCTCTTAACAACACACTTGAACTTTTGGTCTGCCTTGAATTATTCAGGCATCTAGACTAGATATTGTTGTAGGTCACTTCCAATAGTCTATTCTGTCTATTCTATTTTATGTCAAGTACATATCATTACCAAGTGCTACAGACTATGATAACAGATCACATTCGCTCAATGGCATACAGCACAGACACCCAAAAACTCAGCAGCTCTGAGTTGCTCTGAAACCACAGCAGTGTGTATGGGACTGACAATAAATCCATTTATGGAACACCATTCTTGCTCTCAAATCACATTCTGATTTTCCAAATTTGTTCTGGTTTCCAGAACTGACAGCATTTTAACAACAACAAGCACACATACAAGGCCTCTCAAATTAGAAACAATTCATTTGAAATTGCTATGCAGAGAGAACAGCAAGTTTCAGCTCCAGGAAAGCTCCATAGATGTGTAAGCATCATCAACTGAGAAAAAGGGGTTTAAAGTTTTGCAGTTTCCAACTAACAAGCTCCTTTGGATCCCTTCTCCTAAGGGTGCTACAAATGGCAAGTATTAGCTTTCTCATGTCCCAGTTTTGACCTACAGCTGAAAGCAACAATGCTTTGAAAACAACATTTTAAAAACTTAGTTTGGGTCAGTTTTGTTTGGGTTTTTTTTAGTTTAAACATGCCATCACATTTTCAAGCCCATCCACAAACTGTTTGCCACCCATATGTCATGCACGCAGTGCCTTCTGAGCGCCAGTGACAGGCTCAGAAATCTCAATTTGAACAGAAAGCTTAAAAAGTAGCTTTGAGCTTATCTGAATCCTTGAATCACAAAAAGGTTACTACAGCACTAGTTTAAATACAGGCCACACAAAAACAAGCTCACACTGCAATCACTTAACTGAAACTGAGCACGTAACGCTTTTGGAAGCAAGAATCTAGTTTAACTTTACATTTGTGGTTTGAGCTTATTTCTCTAAATCACATGAAAAGAACAATGATTCCCCATGTATATTTCCTCCCATAACAGTCAGTGAAAAACAATTTTTCCCTCAAGTAATTGCCACATACATAAAAGCAATATTCTACCAAATGCAATGACTGCTTGCAAGGGCAGACAAACCAGGCCTATTTTATGCATACACCAGGGTCCGTTCATTCTTGACTGTGTCATCCCCTGCCACTGGAGTTCCTTGCACCCATTTGCTGCACTTTGTTTTGGTCCCATCAAGCTCATTCTATAAACAATCTCATTACTCATCGGCACAACAGGATCTTGTTTATGCAATATACATTGAAATGAAAGACAAAGAAGGAAACAAAATTTATACTTTTTATTAATTGCAGTTCTCTGGTACCTGACACAACCGTTAGCATGAGTGTCCACCAAGTCTTTGAAGAAAAAGTATCTCTGAATTTTATTTACCAATTTCAGTCACCAGAGACTATAACTATAGCTCCCTTATCTCACCATAGCAAAGTCCCTAGAGTTTTTTTTATTTTTCCCCAAAATCTAGCAATACGTCTCTGCACATCCAGCACTGAAAACTACTCTGAATGAAAAGCAAGGTATCTTTTGTTTGGCTTTCAGTTCTGTGAATGCATTGCTCCTCTAAGAAAACCCTGCTGGTACTACTCTTCTGTGCTTCCTACTCATGCAGATGTTCTCTAACTGCACAGTAAATGCCAGGACAAACATATGCTAGAACCATCTCTGTCAGTAATTGAAGTTTCATCATTGTGTAATAGACGTTGTTATGTGGAATGACAACTTTCTGTAATTCTACCAGTACAATATCATTGAAATGAAGGTCTCTTTAAAGTTCTCTTTTAAAAGGACTTAAGGATAATTTACAATGTCATCTTACAGGACTGTGCAAAACACACTGCAAATAAAAACAGTATTTGATTGGTTTCCTTGCGTGAACTATACTGGTGGTGATAGACAATGGTCTATTTTTATTCCAAATTGGTTTTCACTTGTAAAAAAAGTTCCATCCCTGTGAAGCTAAGGCTTGCAACATTGATTTCCATGCCATTGCTTGGAAAGATGCTGCAGAAGAATAATGTGGATGTCAGGGCGTTTTATGTAGTGGCAGCAAGATTCTGTGAGCAGTCTGGGCAGTGGATTTGCTCCAGGTTGTTCTGACTACTACATGCCATATTTTGCCAAAAATGAGCAGGACATCCAAACAGTGAGATACAATGAGATTTTGAATAATCAGAACAACATCAAGTAACACTGGTCAATGAGACACAGTAAGAACAGACCAGCAACTTGTACACCCCATGGATTATTCTGCCCACATGGATGACAATCTCAAAGGTAGGAAATTAAATCTTAAATTAAAAAAAAAAAAAAAAGACCTGTCCTGAACCAACAAAGCAAGCCAGGAAATTGAGCAGAGTCAGACATTTTTCTTAGGCCTCCCATTGTGGCAAGCTTTTACTTGCATAAAGGATCATTCCACAATACTCCCAAAAGAAAACATCTTGATGTGCCTTAAGGAAGCAGCGATAGAGAACAAGTTCTTTTTGGAATAGTGAAGAATCATCAACCACTTAATTCTCCAGCATGCTATCAGTTCATCAAAGAGCAATTCAAACTGCAATGGGCAGTCAAAGAGCATCTTGGAAGGGACAGTAGAAAACATCTTTATTTACATATATTCAGGTAGCACAAAGTACCTGTAACAAAATGGCTGAAAATCTGACCAGGCCCTTTTCTGTGGATGCAGCATGAAAATTCAACAGAGATAATTTATTTTCATCATAGTCTTCATAAATGCAACCCCAACCTTCGAGGTTAGCAAATAACTCAATTTTTAAAAAGTATTACTAGACCAAGAAGAATCCTCCATGAGGTCATGCTTTCCTGCTTTTAACAAAACTGAGCAAAGGGACCCCATCCACCAGACTGCCAGCTCAGATCGCCAGGCATTCAAAATGGTTTCATACAGTTTTACTTCTGAGAAGAGACATTGTTGAAAGCTATTGTTCAGCCAGCCAACTACTGTCACTTCCATGAATATGAATAAGCTCCAATATAGGACACTGAGTTTTTGCAAATGTAAGAAGATCCAATTGTTCAGTTATTCTTTGCCAATAAATCAACCCACCAGTATTTAGAGATTTTTAGTTTCCTCTGGTATTTGAATATGTGGGTGGAGTTTTGCTTTCAAGTCCCCTTCTTCCCATTTTAATAAAGATTTTTTTTCATAGCACCTTGCTAAGTTTTCAGAGCAGCTGAAGGAATCTTACTGTCAATGGGATGAAGCCCTTGGAAATAGATATATTGCTGTTTCTCCAGATAATATTAACTAGCACCTACTCTGAGGAGAAGAGCGAGCAGAAGAAATTGCTCAGAGTTCATGAAAATTAACATTTCGTATAATTTTGTAGCCATAATTTACATGTACACAACTTAGACATAAATACATATGGATTAATGCAAATCTTCATACCGGGAAAGATTCGCTGTGCTCTGTAAAACTAAGGGTAAGGCTGGTGATGAATCATTTTTTAAATATTCTAGTCTGGGTATATAAATAGCTTTCTGTTTCTAGAATAATTACTACTGAAAAATACAGCTTCTTAAATAACCTAGGCCATAATTAACCTTCGCTTCATTAAATCACAAATAATATCTTTTTAAAGTCTTATTTGTAAAGGCAAGCTGATTAATTTAAACGTTTCCCTTTTGCCAAAAAGAAAAAAAAATTTAAATCTAATTGGAATGATTTACCAATGGAGCTACTTTTCAGATCTTGCAAACTCTGAGAAGGCTTTCATCCGGCTCCCTCACCCCCTGCCCGGCCCCCCGAGGGAGCTCCACGCTCACGCTGCCGCCCCGGCCCTGCCTCCCTGGATGCTCGGGGAGAGATGCCGGTGTGTGCCCGCACCTTCCGCGGCCGCTCCGGCCGGAGTCAGACCCCCTACCCAGCCCCTCGGTGCCGCATCACCTCCTCCCTCCCTGCGGGCGGGACCCTTCCCGTGCCCTGTCCCAACGCGTGGCCCTGCTGGCAGCACGGGGACAGCGGTGCGACGTGGCCCTGCCTGCCCTCGGCAGTGGGGGAGCCAGGATTGCTGTGGAGCCCCCCATGCCCTGCGCTGCCCAGCCCTGCCCTGTCCGGCCGTCCCTGCGCAGCGCGGCTGCCGCCCCAGACCGGGCACCCTGCGCGCACGGCCGGGCCCGCCTGGGCTGGGCACGGCGCCGCCGCCGCCGCACCGCGCCGTCCCTCCCCTTTCCTTGTAAGACAGCGCCAACCCCCGACCGAAGAAAAGTTTCCAGCCGAGCGCCAGGACAGGTCCGGGCTGTCACCGGCGGCCCCTCCCCGCCGATGGGACGGGACGATCCTCCCTCAGCCCCGTCCCGTCCGCGTACCCGACCCCCCGCGCCGTGGGTGCCGACCGAGGCGCTCACCTTCCTGCACCGCATGGAAGGGGTTGTTGGCCTCTATGAGCTTGATGGAGTAAGTGATTTTCTCGCTCTGGAGGATGTCGTCATTGAGGTTCAGATCCGACACCGCCTGCTTGAACACTTCGTCGTCCTTGGCAGCATTGCCTTCGAAAATGGCACCTGAGGGGAGGAAGGCGGCAGAGGGTGAGGAGGGCTTGGCCAGGACCCCCACTCCCCTCTGGGCAGTGCAGGGCTTAAGCCGGCTCGCACGGACCGGGTGGGGCCGGGCCACACACGTGGGCGGCCTCGTCCCGGGCACGGGGCAGCGCAGCGTTCCTCCCGGTCACTTCTGCTCCACCGGCAATTACGGAGCCCTGAACCAGAGGCACGGCGGGGTGATGGACTTGCTTCGCCAGTGACGGGAAAGGGAGCAGGCTTGGAAACTCCACCAACTTTTTGCTCGCTGCTCGCCTGTCCCTGGGATGCTGCCTTTCGGGCCGCGGTTTTATTGAGGCTTAGAAGCACACACGAACGTGAAGCCGGGATTTGTGTCCAGTAACCTGGAAGCTTTAATTTCACTGTCCTGTTTATGCAGTTAACGTGAAAACATCTGGCGATGTGTGTTACATAAAATCCCTCTCCGCGGAGCGTGTGTGTGCCCACGCCAGGCTTAGTGCCCTGCTCTACGCGGCGCTGGGAGATCTTTAGAGCAGGCAACAAAACAAGCAAAAAACATTATTCCCCAGCCTGGAAAAGTCCTGCTGATTCACACCGTGCGTGCCTGTGGCTTGAGCCTCCGTGCACTGCCCGTGTGCATCCCAGCTCCGCACACAGCAGCTCTCCGCACCTGCCCAGCACTCAGTTAGCAAACAGCACTCCGGCTGAAGTTCGTGCGGGGAGAAGCCGAGGTGACACGGTCCAGGCGCAAGAGAAGCGGGGATGAGAGAGAGACCCGCGGAGGCTCCTTCACCCACCCTTCTACCCCGGCCCTGCCGCCTCCTTTCCTCCCCGCGGCGCTGGCCCCGGTGCCGTGGGGGGTCGGGTCTGCCCTGCCCTAGGGACTGCACCTGGGCCGGAGTCCCCCGCTGCGGTCAGGGCTGACCCCGTCTCCTTAATGGCTCCGCAATGCTGTCTGCCTTGGCTGCGCCCCCAGGCTCCGGAGGCGAGCGGCGACGACCGGAGCCTCCTTCCCACCGGCCCCGGAGCCGTCCGTGCCGGGAAACTTGTTACAGGGCTGCTCCCCTTCTCGCCTTTCTTGCTCCGGGTCCACACGGGACTTTCTTCCCGTATCCGTGGAGCCTCTCCTCGCCAGGATGGCTCCTACCCTGGCCCCCTCCTTTTTCTGATCTCCCATTCTCCCCGAAAGGCTGGTGGGAATTACTGCTTTTCATTTCCCGGACATACTCCCGTTTCCTCCTCTATCATCCTCTACAAGTGATTCTCTCCCCCCTCTCCGCCACTAAACATCCTCATTTTCGTTCCTGCTGGTACCTTTCAACACCAGCCAAAAGGTGACTGCAGAGCCTCGATTTTGCTTGCCAGGCTTCCCGCGGACATCACCGTGCCTTGCTCCCAGAAGCCATAAAAGTTCACATCAGCCTTTCCTTTGCCTCTTATTCATCCCTCTCTTCCTCCCACTGATCCAGCCTTCTTGCTGCCCAGGGGTTTTAATGAGATCTTATTCAAACCACAACAGTTGCGCGCATAGACACACACACACACGCACACACTCACACAGAGCCGCTGCAAAGCTCGCCTTCCTAACCCTTTCCCAGCCAAGTTCCCCCCTCCGCCCCCTGCATTCCGCCTTGGCTGACACCTGCTACGGCAGGGGATGGAAACCAGGGGATTATCTCCCCGAAAGTTTTCCCTGGGAGCACGTTCAGATTATGCCTCTCTCCTGCTCGGGTGATGGGGGCGGTTGTTTGTTTTCGGTGGCGAGGAGGCGGGGGGTGGGGGGGAAGAAAGCCTTTCCACGCAAACAGGTCCAAGCACAGACTCCCCAGCCACATGGGAGACCGCAGCGGCGGCCCCGGCGGGTCCCCTGCCCGGCGCACAGGCGGCATTTCGGCCCTAACTTTACAACCGCGGGCAGAATACAGCTGCCTTCCTCGCATCCGTCCTCCTGTCTCTCCGCGAAGTTGGGTTCCACCGCTGCCCGCGACATTATCGCGGCTAAACGAGACGCTTCCTTTATATATTTATTTATCTACCGCGTCCCTCTCCAACCCCCCCCCGCTCCCTCTCTTACCAATGTGGATGATGGAGTCCGCCCGCACTGAAACGCACTGAAATATCCAGGGGAAAAGCCAGAGCATCAACACTTCCATTTCCAGCCTCTCGCACAGCACATCAGCCCGGGTTTGGTGGAGAGACAGGGGGAAAGAAAAAAAAAAAGGCGCAAGGGCAGGTGGACCAAGGCAGCGGGCGCGGGGGGGAGATGCCCAGACACCCCCCTCTTAGAAAAAAATCCCAAAATCCCTCAGCACTCCAAGAATTATCCAAGATTGAGGGAAACGGGTGATGAGGAGGGAAAAAAAAAAAAACAAACCCAAAAAAAAAAACCGGGGCTAGAAAATCACGGAGGTAGATCCCGGGTTGGCAGGCGGCGCGGCGGAGCCTCCAGCGCTCGGTGTGTGCCGGGGCGCCGGCAGACCGCGAACTGCGGAGCGGCCCCCCCGCCGCCGCCGCCCGCCCCCCGCGCCACGTGACTGCGGAGCCTCGGCGCTCGGTGCCGCCGGGGCACGGCGCGGCGGGCGGGCAGCGGGGCGCACGGGCCGCGCCGGGCGAGCGCGCAGCGCTGCGGGGAGCGCCCGGCCGGGCAGCTGCCCGCGATGGAAGGGATTTACAGAGAGCCTGAATTACATATATATACATATATATATCTTTATCTATAATGTATGTCACCCGAGGAAAGGGGTAGGGAAAGGATGCTCCAAGCGCAGGGATGCGAGGCGGGTGGGCAGCTCCCGGTTGCCGGGCGCAGGCTGTTCCGCGGGGCCGCAGCCGCTGCCCGGAGCGTGGCCAGCGCTGCGTGGCCTCCCGCAGCCCCCGCCCGGCCCGGCACCGCGGGACGCCCCCGCAGGTAAGGGCGCGGGGCTGCGCCCGCTGCCGCTCCTCCAACTTCAGCGACGGGGGGCGGCGCGGAGGCACCGCGCCGAAGCGGGAGTAGGAGGCTTCCACACGCTCGAGCCCGGGACACGATCCGTGTTTGAGGAGAGAAATGGAAATGCAAGGTTTTTATCCCCGTGCTGGGGACGAGGTGGTGGGGAAGAAAAGTGGTACAGCAGAACCTTTTTTTGTTTTTTTTTGTTCTAGCTTTCAATGAAATCTAATTCATAAATTGGACATGCTCAGGCTCAGAAGACTAATTCATCCCCTAAAACAAACGCATCAGTGATTGCAGGCACCCAAACGTGACAAGCGTCTCAATATACCGAGGATCCAGAGAAAACAAATTCATTCAGGAGCCCCGAAACGTAATTAAAACTACTGCCAAGAAAATGAGTTGAGAGCAGGATGTTACCAAGATTATTAAGTTGCTGCGGGGCTGAGGCACGGACCGCTATAGTGATACATACAGATAATGTCAGTCTTTGGATAACGGGAGGAAGAGCGATTCCTGGAGGTCGCCGTCTTCGAAGCGCAAGCCTGGTAACAGCGCGCCGTGGCCGCATCCTGCTCCCGAGATGGCACCGGCGAGCTGGGGGCTCGGCGGGGAAGGAGCGGCCCCCGCCGCCTGCTGAGCCCCGGCAGAGCGGCCGCAAAGGGGCCGGCGGCGCCCGTACCCCTGGCACTGGCTACAGCATCCCTGTCATGTGTGTTCAGCACACTTTTTCAAACCCTCACCTGTACTAATAAATGCTCCTGATGCTGAGCAGCGCTTGCTTGCAGGAGCGATCGCTGCAATGTGTTTATTCAATGTAGAAAGCATTTTTTTCATGCAGAGCACGGCAAGAACTGCTCAACACTAAGGAGTAGAAAATATGGATAAGGGGGCTGGGAAGACAGAAGGGAGGGGGAACACACAGTATAGATGAAGCAGAGTGAAAGGGAAGGAAGCTGAAATGGAAATGATATGAACAAGAATCCCTGTTGATCCACATGCATCAACAGCCTCCTATTCAGCGGTAGTTACAAACACAGCATTCGAACAGGGAAGAGCAGGGGGTAAATAAAACAAGATATGCTTTTTAAAAATAAATCACTTGTAAACTACTCTTACTTACAGTCCTTGTCTTAAATATGCAATTTCACACTGATCAATGCAGAATGATGTATACTATACTCTGCATTTCACGTAATAAAAACACTTAATCCAGATAATTGGCTTCTGGGACAGAGATCAATAGAAATGTTCCTTATTTGACTACGTTAGCAAGTCAAAATTAATTCTAATTTACATTTGCTTCAAATCAATATGCACTTAGTGACTTACACAGGCTCTTTAAAAAGTTAAGCACCTATATTGACCAGAGTCATATATATGTCAGTAACAAGTACATGTGTGGGAATTAGAGAGGGGGAAAGTGTTACTGCAGAACCAAGTCTCTGACTTTCATAGAGGAAAGGAGGCTAAATTTATTTGTGTGTGAGAAGTGCTTTGGCATCCTAGCCTAAAACCTGTAGAAATATGCAGCTATTAATCCCACGATTTATGCAGGCACCCAAACACCAGTTGCCCTCCACGCACCTGGGAGCAGGCTTGCCTCCTACTTTAGTTTGTACAGCAAGGTCTTGACCTCAGCTAGGATGCCTCTGGGTGCTATTTTAGTGATAGAAAAATAGTAATATAAAATATTAAATCTCTAAACCCAGTAAATTGGACAAGTTACAAAATTTCTTGTGAAATCCAAGAGCAAATGCTCTGAATGCAGAAAAGGATCCAGTCCCAGCCAAGGGGGGGGGAGAGGGGAAAAGACAAGAGACCAGAATACAGTAAAGTATACCAACTGAAATAGGCCCCAAAACCAGAGAGAAGGCTACAGTCAGAAGTCAAAAATAGACCAGAAAAATGCACAGAATAAGTCTCAAATACTATAAAATCTGATATGTAACATGCAAAGTACAATGAGACCTAAAAGTATCCACCACAGCAAAGACAATTGCAACTTCAGTTTGGAATTTTCATCTCTGCAAGATGAAAAGCTGCCACATCAAAACATTCTTGTGTTTGGTTTTAATTCAGGTTGCATTGCCTTTATTACCTTTTCTTTGGGTATTTTCTGTGGGTTTTTTTCTCCTCTCCTTCAAGTTGTTTTTTTTTTCTAAACAAAAAATCCCAACAACTTTGGCCTGGATTATGTTTTTCATAACAATTATTTCTCCTATGATTTCCCCTCCTTCCAAACAAGCTATATTTCTAAGCCCAGTACAAATGAGAGCACTCCTTTCAACCCTGCCATTCCTCGTTTGCAACTGGGGGAGCACTGACACTTTGCAGTGGGTGTACCTTGTTTAGGTACAGCAGTCAGCACTAAAAGGCCAATCCCTTTGCAAACATTTTGCATATTAAGAGTATTCCAAGCTGCTGTGATATTCCATTATTATTGTGTAGGGGATAAGTCATGACACATTATTCCACAAGGTGCCACTGGATTTACAGAAGAATGACATCTCAACAGAAATATGTGAGGTATAAACACAACTCAAGCGACAGCCACATAGTCACAGTTCTACTCTGTGGCAACAATTGCAACTTTGTGCACATCTCAGACAGCTCTTACCACCTTTGCAAACCACTGGGGTGATTTTGAGCTTGGCTATCACAAGTTATTGCTGGGCTCATTTCTGTTGTCTGAATGAACATAGGATCAAACCTGTACAAATGGGTTTTGCTATGACAAGAGGGCGGCTGGAGTAACGCTCCAAAAACTGCATTGCAATTAGAAACATAGGACATCCTAGGAAGGTGAACTCAAAGGCTTGTGCAATGCCACACTCAGAGCCTTGTGCCCAGGGCTCTGTCCTTCTGTGCTGCCATAACAAGAATGAGGCACTTCGTGAAAGACATCATCAGAACCATAGCTGCAGTAGGTATGGTTGCCATCTTTTGTTACAGTACAGTTGCATAAGAATGCAGGCTCTCCAAGTAAAAGTGTTTGTCAATTGTTCCTAATTTAATAGTAACCATATCAAGATAATCTCTGAACTAGCTTCACTGGTATTCATCTAAGGGAAAAAAACAATTTACGAGATTCTCCAATATAAAACCATCTCCAGGGGAACTCCATTCAAAAACATCTTGCATGCCTCACTGATCCATCCACATAGTACACACAGTCCAGTCTCATGAGCTGTTCAATGAGCTGCCTATTACAGATAATGAGACATTGCTAGGACAGCTGTCCTCTGCCATCACAGCAATCCAAAGAGACAAGCACATCCCAAAGGGAAAAATCACAACAGGAAAAGCCCCAGATGTCATTCCTTGTTCAGCCTCCATAAATACACGCTGACCAATCTCACAGGAAGTAACAGGCAGAGAATGACACCTATGTTTTACAGATACTTCACTGTGAATACATATCCCAGTACTTCCACTATTATAAAACTTCCCAACACCTGACTATAAAAATACATCCTTGCTTTGTTAGAGGCAATTGAAGCTGCAGGGTGGTTATGCCAGACAAAGGAAAAAGAAAGCCACTAGAATTTAACCTGCAGTTCCCCTCAGCTGGGTGAAGACTCTGGAGAAGTCACAATCCTGCTACTTTGCACTTTACCCATCTAGACAGTAACAAAACCAGCAAAGTCAATGCTGCTGCATGGCGAAGCAGAGAACCAGAGAAGTCTGGAAACGTACATTTAAAAAGTTCTGCCCTCCAGCCATGACCCAGTAACTGTTCTCGTGTTTACTCCTGCTTCACTGCAAAGTCCACCAAGAAGTGATGTAAGCAGAAATATTTTGCTACAAGCCAGAAACTTGAACGCTGCCCTTTCTGCATCTCAGGCAAAGAATAGAGACCTTTCAACTGCACTAATTCAATCCTTTGCCGTCACTAAATGCTGATGCAGTTTGTGCGTGCAGAGTCCTCTGAAAGCCTCACAATGGAAAGTACTCTAAGGGAAAAGTAATTTTACCTTAAAAAAATCCCTGATCTTTCTCAGCAGTCCATTCTAAACCATATTATGTTTAGTGACTGTCTCACAATGGGCCATTTCTAACAGTAGGTAAGGCCTCTCTTTTTTCTTGCAATGCTGTGTCATGGAGTTGGTGGCTTGGGTTTTCTTGTTTGGGGTGGAGTTTGTTTAATTGTTTGCTTCCCAGTGTGTTTCTGCAACCATTAGTACAAACGAGGTGCAGAATTGGCTTCTCAGTGACCCCATCAGCATTAATGGCAGTCACACAGAATATATTTTCCCAGGGATCTGTGTGCTCTTCAGGAAAAGATTCCCTGTAATGGACTTCATAATTCATAGTCATGTTTCCAAGAAGGGTTGAAATGAAGATTTTTCTTTTGCAGAAACACCATCTTCTCATTGTATGGCTGACCTAAAACATTATTCTACCAAAGCCTTTGCTTGTTGTATTTTTTGTCCCTTAGAGGAAAGAAAAAAAATCAAGCCAAAGAGTAGGGCAAAGTGTCATGGCATATCTTAAATTTCCTACTCAAAGAAGGGGATACTTTTTTAAAGACAGTGCAGTCCAGCCTTTGGAGCAGAGGGGCCATGATTCCTGGGCTCCATTCCCACCACAGTCACCGATTCATTTCATGACTAATTGAGTGGACTGTTGCATGAACATTGTATTCAGTTCTTAATTTAAGGGTGAACAAGAACATCAAGTTCCTTTCCTCAGTTCCTGCACTCAGTCAGCTGTCCTACTTCTCTAGGAGGTATAGGGGAAACACAGAATGTTTATTTTTGGCAGGTCAAAAAAGTAATTTTAATTTCAAGTTTGTAGATCCTAGAGATTAGAGAAAAGTTGTCGTATTTTAAGTAATTTCAAACAGAAAATGCTCTTTATGGTATTTGAGACGAACCCATTCCACTCAACTGCATCTGGATGCAAATTTTCAGTATCCAAGCTCCATTGCTGACCTGAGTGACAGGACTTCAGATGTCTAATGATTTGTTTTCCTTTCAATTTTTTAACCATGGTGAGGAGGGTTAAGTGAAATAGGCGACAATACCATATATTGAGATGGACAAGAAAAGCTGTAGAGACGAACCCACCCAGAGCTACAAGCTAGTTATACTCCCCTCTAAGTTACATTCAAGTAATCTCTTCTGTTCTGCTAGAGTAAGCACTTGAACTAGGTCTCCCACATGAGAAAGGGGTGTCCTGATGACTAGGTGTTGGAAAAGGAGCAGGGGAAGAACATACACCTCTTTTGAGAAAGAAAAAAAAAAGTAAAAACCACCTTGAAATATTTCCATATGGCCTGGTGAGAAAGAGGGAGAGAAGAAAAGAAAAAAAGACAAGCACACTGCTTCCTTTCTACTTTTGGCTGTAGAAGGTGTTTGTGTGCAAGAGCAGCTTTCTAACCCAGGTTTCCCATGTCAAGAAGTTTGTTTATGTCAGGTTGATTTTCTGTTGACATTTTATGCTGCTCCCTGAAAAGAAACTGTTGCTATGAGCACACCCAGGCATTCACAACCCTTGCAATGGTTTGAGTCACGTAAGCCACATCTTGGTGGTGCCTCATCCCTTCAACACCTCTCCTTTGCCATTTACACAGCCTCAGCTGAAAACCTAAGTGTATCATAGATCCGTGTGCAGTTGTCTATAGCGTGGCCAGTGAAAACAGGCAGCCCAGGACCACCTGACTTTGCAGCATTCTACACAGCACCATTGGGATGGTATTGCCACAGTGTACAAGTTTAAGCTACAGAAAAAAATACAAATTAGTTGAAAAGGTCCAGAATACTTTGGTTGCAGGTACACAACACCTGACAACGCTGGAAACAATGACCTCTCTTTACTGATTCTTATTCAAAGTGAGCTTAAAGCTATTACTCCATATACTTGACTCAACAGTTCTGAGAAAGGGTATAAAAAAGCCCAAACATTTTTTCCAGTCTTCTGAAAACTTGGAGATATTGCAGTAAAGGGTTTATGAAAAGGGCAGGGAGGATAAAAAACAGGCGCCACTTTAAGCATCCAGCACTGTGTGAGTCACAGTCCCTGTCACTGCACCCTAATGAAACTTCACTGACCAACAGTTTCTAAAGTTCCCACATTCTCCAATGTCATCATAATATCACTAAATACACTCTTACCTTGCTCCCAGCCCAAACTGTGCTGCACTGTACAGCAATATATTTTACTACAGCTACATGCTATCCAGCTGAACGCAAGCCTGCAGTGGAAATAGCTTTGTTTGCTGCAGTGCTGTATTATCACACATGACTAGACCAGGCAACATTGATTCTTAAGCAATGGCATTGATTACAAGTCTTATTTTTAAAATGCTGGCAGGATACAGCCCTTAGATAAGCACTTTAAGACCAAATTTGAATTGCATTTCCCAGCAGCTCTCCTTTTTTTACAGAGACTATATAATAGAATTAGGAATAATGCTACTGACTTCAACATGTACTGAGGATTTACACCAGTATGGTTTCAGTAGTAGAAGCTTTTAGTACTTCACACTTACACAAATATAATATGTTTCAGATTATTGTTTTCAAAATGTAAAATCTTTTTTCTCCTCACTAGCTAAAAAAAGATGCTTGTTTTCCAGAGAGATAAACTTATTAAATTGAATTTGACCTTTCAGAGTATAGTAAGGTAGGGATTTCTGTTCCCTGGAAATAAAGGAAGCTTCTTCATGTACTGCTCTAAGTCATCCAAGAGTCCACAAGCAAGCAAGCAAAGCACTCTTGGAACAACACTTTACATCAAATAAATTATGCAGGGTAAGGGGGCAAGGAAAAAAAAAAAACCAAACAACCAACCTCAAACTCAAAATATATCCTTACACCTACATTTTAAATTACATACTTGAGCGTATGCAATCATTACAGATTTTCATGCTCTCAAGCAGCCCTCCAGATTTATCAACACTGTATCATTGCTTGACCAGTTTCCATGGGGTAGTTCCTGCCCTATTCCACACCTAACCTTGAAATACCTCTCCAAGATTTCTTCGCAGATTGTGCTTTTGTTTTCTCAAACTGGTAAAAACCTCCTAGCTATCTTACTGGTTTGCCAGCTTAACCCCAGTTTGCAAAGTGGGTTGTTTTTAACAACGCACATGCTTTTCCACTTCTGCCTTTCTCCTGCAGGAATGCAGGGAAGTGCATCAGTGCCATCACCTCTGCTGGTCTACCTGTAGATCCACAAAACCTGTTGCCCAAGTAGCTAAACATCCATTTCCTCATGCAGCACATGGTGAAAATACAAGAGTAGCCCATCTTTTCCCTTCATACCACAAGCTCCTTGTTTTACTCAGGACTTACAAGCACCAAAATACAAAAATCACAGGTACAGAGTGATCTTTGTGTCATGTATTACAATAAAACAAAATTCTGAGCCTTGTTTGGAATACTATCTGTAAATTGTTAAGCATTTAACATTTTGATAGACTTACCATTATGAATAAATTATATTTTACCCTTCTCCCTGTTTTGACCAGAGATATTTGACCTCACCACCTACTTGGGCTTATTAAGACGTAGGTCTCCCTCTCAAGCAGCAGATTTACAGTCAGGATCTAAAGAAACCCAGTAGAAACACTAAGTGAAGATGCATTAATTATTCACATAGTTCCCATAATTCACCAAGCAAAATGCCTTTAGGAGAAACAGGTGGCATAGCAGGACTTGCCATCCTATTGTTTACTCAAAGCCTCTTTCCAGTCTGCATTCATCGATGTCCCTTAATTAAGTGCAAACCAATCAAAACAAATGAATGAAAGCCTGCTCTTTAAAATAACTGCTCTACTACCTTCTTTGTCAACTGAATTAACCAGGCTTACAGAAAGGGGCTCAGGAGAATCAGCAGCGAATACAGTAGTTCTCATGAACCCCAAAAACCTCTTGCTTTTGATTTAGGACAGTGCACACAACAGAATTACTTCCATCCCTTCCCCCCCCACCCCCACCCACCCAGCATTGGGCAAAGTCAAAATTTCCATGCAACCAGACCAAGAAAACCAGAGTGGCCTGGCATCACCATAGTGAAATTGTCACTTCTGCACAGGTTCCTTGTTTCACTGCCAGGGGTCCTTACCTCACCCAGCAGAATGCAGCTGCTCTCAGCACTGCTATACCATGGAGAGCAGCTGGACAGTTTTGCTTCAGTCACTCCCCTACTCCTGCCAGTCTTTGCATCTACTTGGATTTCTTTTGAAAGCTTGGACTAGCTGCAAACTAGCGACTGATCACCTTTGCCTTATACACATAAAAGAAGCGTCTTAATAAATACATTACAGGCACCTCTTAGTGAACTTGACCTCCCTCTAATTCCACACTGAAGAGCTGTTAAAGAAAGGAACAATTATAACAAGACATATCCCTGCAAAACCCTGGTTCTTTGTGCACTTTATCCATTCACAGTTATTTGCCCTCTCCTCCATTTAGGAATACAAATGTAATAACTTTGGTTTCCTAACCTGACAAGCATACGTAATTGCTAGGTGCAATACTTGACTCAAAAGATACCGTTTCCTACTCAGGTTTTTTCTTTTCAGTCCAGCATGCTTAAGACACTCAGTTCAACAAAATTTTGGCCATGCCTGATATATGTTAATAATATAGAATTTTCCTTTTCTCTGTTCAAAGTGAAAGTGGATATGGATGCATGGATTTTGTCTCTCAATCTGAGATTAATTTTGAATTATAATCTGGGCTCAGTATTGTTTTCAGCAGAAGCATTTCTGGCGCCAGAAGCCAAAGCCCTCCATCAGGTTTTCTTTTTGCCCACCCAGCCACATCATTGCCTGATTACAAAACCACAGGAGCAATGATAAAGATCTGACATGTTCTTCAGAGTCACAGATAATCCATCACTCATGCACTCATATTCATCTAGATTGTTACTAACAAAAAACACAAGTTCAGAAGTTTCCAGGCTCCAAACCCTGGCTCTGTAGGCCAACCACAGGGCCAACTGCCACTAGATGGAGAACAATCCCTGGTTTGTCAAACGGTGTTAAGTAGGCAGAAACTGCAACCCCCCTGTTCCCTCCTGATTTTAAGAGAGTGGTTCCTGCATGCCACCTGCTAGCCAGGCACACAGGCACAGGTTGGCAGCATCTCTGTCCCCCAGTGGCAGCAGTTCAATTCCATCAGTCTTGGGCTCCATATTGGATTGTGCTTTAGCTGATATGGCCTCAGAGGATGCACTTTAAAAGAAGAGTGAATTATTTCTTCTATTTAGACTTCTAAATGCTGGAGCGGAAGTTCTCACTCTGGGCAGTTAGGAGTGAATCATTTAAATTTGTGTGCACAGGATAAAAACACCCTTCTGTTGATGAAGGTGGCAACACAGCAGCTCAAACGATTTTCCATTAGCACACAATCAGACTTTATATTGCTTATAGAGGAGAAACAAATTCAAAATACTGACGGAGTCTACAAGGGACTCTTGAACACTGGTGGCGAAACAAAAACAAGATGCAAGCAAATTTCTCATCTGTTGGTTTCTGTAACCTTGAGCTCATCTTGCTGCAATGTAGTGGAATAAATCTGAACTGTGCAATTATGAATTTGATTTCAAGGCTGAACAAGAAAACACCATTTAAATAACTATAGTTGTTCTAAGCTTATTCACTGTACAGTTTTACTAAACTAAAGATGGAATAATGCAATGAAAAAAATTGAGTGAACAGTTACAATTAAAGCAATAGATTCAAGGAATCAGATCACTAAATTAATACAGCTACTGATAACCAAATCAGCTCACAAGAAAAATAAGCTTTCTAGCTCACAGAAAAAATAATTAATTGCCTTGGATTAATGCTAGAGAGAGAAGGTTTAAAGGGAGAGAAGTCCCTTTCAGCACAAGGCCACAGCCAGCACTGGCTTCTCTACTCTGCAGTTCACAAACCATCCTGGCAAGCAGCACGTGCAGCAGCTCAGGATGCTGTTTCAGATTTTAAGAGACAATAAAGCATAGGTGGGGAAACAAAGCCAAATGGCCAAGAATGGGTCTGACCTCAATCTAAGTAGCTCAGATTTTCACCTCTCCAGCTCTTTTTCATTTTCCCCACCAGTGAAAAGTTTATCAAGATTATCCTTGCAAAAAGTATGGCTGCCTCTAGTACTTTGATAAGGATATGTAAATTAGAATGGAATCCAGCTTTTTATATTTCCTTGTTCTAAAAAGACACCAGGAATATAAAAACCAATCCTTTGTTTATGATTTAGTAATCATGCTCATAGACAAGGGCAGCAAACTGGTTGACTGCAGAAGAACTGTGTGTGGGCTCATTCCAGGGATAGCCCAGGCTTTGGACTCCTTTTCCAACCCCTGGGCCCTGGTTGGATTTACACAGTCCTCTCTGGCCACAGCACAGCCTCTGGCTTGAAGAAGGGACCTGGAGGAGCCAACTCAGCTCTCAGGGCAGTGGAGGGGCTGCACCAAAAACACTGTAGTGTAAGCTCAAGTTCCACCCTGAAAAAGCCACTCATGGCCACAGGTCCAAATCACAGCTCTGTGGTCATTCTTTGTGCATTTCTACTAACAGATGAATAGCCATTAATGAAACTGTTTTCAGGCTACTGGTCTCACTCCTTATTAAGACAAAGAGGCAGTTTTGTTCCTTTCATGACATTATCTGCTGACAAAAACTGCAAAACAATTAATTTAAAGAAAAGCTTGCATTTGTATTTTTGCAAGAAATTTTCCTCACAAAACATGTATTTTCTAAAATAAAATAAAGAAATATTCAAAATAAGTATGATTCTCTGTGTGTACATATCAACCCCAGAACATCATAAATCAAAATAAATGCTGGTAAGGACCATGTCCCTTCTTGAGAGTTGAGGAAGTCTCAGATGACCTGTAATCTAGGGAGAGCTTAACCTTTGCCAAGGAATCACTAGGAACTGCTGATGCAAAACGAAAACCTCTTCATGGATACAGCACCAACAAGGCCTTAAATAAGCTGACAGGGCTCAGAATGTGCAATGAAAGGAGATGTACAAAATAAAGAGGATTCTTTCCTATGTAATACCTTCTCTGCTCCAAAGCACACTTTTGATTTGCTGATCTATTTTCTTTTAACAAGATGGTTTAGTTCATTACTTCTTACATGACTAAAAGCAGCACATTGCTTTCCTTCTACAGAAGACAGTAAATAACATTAAGGGAGTTATATGAGAGAAGGTAGAGCAATTTTACAACACAAAGAAGCTCATAATCACAGGTACAGGATAACAGTCTTAAGGCACCATCATGATAAAAGGCACAGTTTTTATGTAACACCCTTTTAGATTGATTTTTCTACATTCCAAATGCTCCCATAACCATCTTTTGACATTTCTCCTGCACAGCTGGTTACACCATCCATAAGCAATCTCTGTCTACCAGGCATTATTATTATTATTTCAAAAGCAATTTCTTTCACTTCATTTCAACTAAGACTTATGCTATACCTAATTGCCAGTTACCACCCTCCCTTCTAGTAAAAAAAAAAAAAAAATCCAGTTTCTAACCATTTGAAATCCATCCTTAATGAAAATGACAATAAAATCATAATACCAGTGTATGCACATTACAGGAACATGGATAGCAAAAGACCAAAAAAAGTGGGTGCTACTTGTGTTCTCTCTGTCCCAGCTGAAATGTTAACTCACAGATGAGCACAGTCTTATGATAATAACATCAGATATATTACGTACAGAACTACCAGCAAGAGGCAAAAAGGGTATTAGTTGCTTGCTTATGATTAATAAAGTAGTTAAAAGAGAAGGAATATTATTCTTGCTGGATGCTCATTATGCATTTGATAATCTCTATTTATAGGACAATGAAGCATGAGGCTTATAAAATGCCATCTGTTGGTTTCTTTTTAATGTATAGGATTTCTGACTCCAGGAGCTGCAGTTCAGCAGTGTGGATAGTGCTACAACATGTAATACTAATGCCTCTGGTTATGAGAATTTGAGCCATTAAACATCAAGAAGCAGCTTGGGTATACATCCTGAATAAAGTAACTCCTATCTTATTATTCTAATCTACTTAAAAAGCAATTTATACTTTCATGTAATTGATTTCCATCAGTCATTTAAATAGCACAACACGCACAAAATTATATATTGCAATGATCCTCAAACGTGACAGAAGTGATTTTGTTCTTTGATCTCCACAAGAGAAGGTGTCCCATGAGAGAAGCTCCGAGAGATCTGTAACAACTTCAGGAAAAATAGCAACTACATTTTTATCTAAAAAATTAAACAAAACCACAGGCAAAAAGGGGGAAAAAAAAAAAGCCTTTCTTAGAACAGAGAGAGTTAGAATAAGATATATCTGCATTAAATGTGTCAGTACCTAAAGGATGAATTTTTCTTACATATTAACCATGAAGATGAAGCATTCATAATAAAGGTCAATACTAGAGTGTATCAGCTCTAGTAAGTTTGACTGTCATTGACTTCTATTCCTAATTAAGTCATCAAATGGCCCAATATCCAGATCTTAGGTACCCTTAGAACATAATCTTCTGGTTTTAATGCAATTAATGAAATAGGAATTGATTTTTTTGAAGTGGGTCACTGTGTATTCATATCAGCATAGAGTTGGAGGGGTTTATATCACTGGTTTAATTAGGACTTCTGCCTCCAACAGAACCCGTAAACACTCAGCTGTTCAGAGGGCAAGAAAACACAAGAAGAAATAGCTAAGCACTGTCAGGGACAATTTATACTTTGGCAGTTTCTTAGGGAGATCAACCTACAATTTCTGTTCCCACTTCCAATTGCTTTCACCTCTGTGGTCTCTGCTGTTTCCTCAGCCTTCACCCCTGCCTTGCCACAGCTCCTCATTGTGTTTCTCCATCAGAGTCTATCAGATAACTGAAGCAACAGCTGCCCAGGACAGGAACTGTCATCTTTGTATTTCTCTACAGCACTTTGACAAAGCAGTTTGATGTCCGAACCAACAGGATTATAATGCCTTCCACCCCAGAACATAGGATTTGCTTCCCCCTCAGAGGCCAGAGAAATGGTAGAAATCCCTGCCTTGCTACCAAAAACGAGGTCACTGTGTTAAGCTTAAGACAGGTTGATGTAAATATTTGAGAAAAATTGAAAAATTTTGACAAAAATTCTGCATGTGATTTTTTCATACACCAAGAGCAACATGAGCTGTTTATAGCCTGGACTCATTCAGGCTAAGAAAGCCCATCAAGAACTGCAACAAAACAAACAAACAAAAAATAGAAACAACAGAAAAAAAAGCTGTTTCATAAAAGGGCACCCAAACAACTGTCAGTACCTTTCTTTCCAGTGATGCACCCAAAAAGTAAACTGGTGTTCTCATTTCTTTCACACAGCATACAGTAAGTACTGGAATTTGGTCAGAAGATTAAGACTAAGTGCAAATGGACTGTGGGTTTTGGGCTGGGCATGGAGAAGTTCCTATTTGTGTCATATAAATGAAATATACTGTTTTTCTAGTCAATCCACTGTCAGTGAAGGATTCCTATAAAAGTCCAAGAGTCTTAAACTAATAGCAGCCAAGTTTAGCAGGAGATCATGGCAATTCAGTAAACCATATGTCATCACAAATCACAGCAATCTCACTTACTTCACGAAATGTAATTCAGTAACAAGACGAGGAATAATGAATAATATCAAGAACAGCTGAGATGAGAAACTAAAATGGCACAAGTAATTCTAAAATGAAAATTTAAAAATATTCCCTGCAATTAACTCAAAGGGCACTACTCAAAGTTTCTTCATACTCATATAAATTAACAGTGGTTATCTCAAGTTGCAGCAAATAAATAACCAATGTACCCACATGCTGAAATCTCTCTTAAGTAGAACACAAATAGATATTGTTTTCACCACTTTGAGGAAAATATAGTCATGATTCATCTTATGCTTGCTAATAATATCTTTTTTCCCCCCCTCCTCTCGTTTGTTAGGTTAAAGGCTGCTCGCATATCATTTACAATAGGGTATTTTAGTAGTGACTACTGGTAAAGTTGTTAGAGCAATGTTACAGGATATGCAACATTTCTTCATCCCTACATATCACTTTGTTCTTTTGCAGTAGCCTAGAATCCCTATTTGCTTTGTCTTTAAAAAGTCACAGGATCCCCCCTAAAAGGAGCCCAGAGGATGATAATATGCACTGTAAGCCTGCAGAGATGGGTCTCCTGAGGAATGCTGCATCCCTTTAATTAGATTGTTCTAAAGGTCACCAAGGTGCACACAGATATCAATTAGCCACTACTGAGTGGTTCCCATGGAACTGGGAGTCCTAATCCACTTTCAGAGGTCCTGAAATTAAACAGTTATAAAAGTTGGATTTTTTCTTAATTGATCTGAAGGAGAAGGCAAATAGGAGCTCATACATTTCCAGAAAGAAAGGGGCTCCACATTAGCACCATACAGTGTCCAACTCAAGAGTAGCATGCTCCAAAGATGAAAAGTGAAGTGCCAAGGAGTTTATTTACAGGGTGTACCTTGAGCCTTGTCAAGTTGAACCAGCAAGGCGAAGAGCACACACAGAGCTCCCTTTGGCTGAAAACCCTGCTCAGGCAGAAACTTGCTGCCTTGATCTCCCCCTCACTCTCTTCAAGGGCTCCCAAAAACAGCAAAGTGGAGCCATCTGGTTAACACACTTCCTTCCCACACATCCTTCTCCCTCAGCCCCTGCACATTACACTTTCGAACCTGCCATCCCTTAGACCTCTCGTCTCGAAAAACGTGACTTTGCTGTCAATTCTGCCTTTGATCAGTTGCTCTAAAGAGAAAGGATGCAGGGATCCAACAGCCCAAGCAGTGCTGACAGCCACTATTGTTTGGCATCTTTAATCATTCCCAAAGACAGTTTCATTATGGGTGTCCACAACTCAATGACCTTTAATACACAACTCAAGTCCTTCTTTTCAGGCAAGCAGTATTAATTGCTGATCAAACAGTCTCAGGTGTATAAAAAGATAATTGAAGCACTTATTTTCAATCCTGAGTGAAAAATGCATATTTTATTTTCAAATTATGAGTGATCATGGTAAAGTGGCTTAAAGAAAGCCCTTATTTATTTGAAAGTTGTAAGAGTTTTGCAGAAAAAAGCCATCCTGAAAACCAGTCCTAATGTGGCCATCACTCACACTTTATTTTCACAAGTTTAAATCACAGATGCATTGGGAGACATTTGTTTCTGCTCATACCTTCACACAGCACGGCAGCCCAAGTCACCAAATGGGAGGGGCAAACTGGATCGCTCAACCAGTTCTTTGAAAGATCTTTTATTTGCAATACACAGTTTAACAACCAAAATATACTGTGCTATGTATTGTGTTAGTTACTTGAGGTATCAACACAAATTTTTCAACACATTACAAAGCACAATTTCCATAACAGTGGTCACACAGATCCTACAAAGCAGAAAGAACCTTTTATATAGCTCTTGGATCTAGACACCATAAGTAGGCTTATTGCCACACCAGGCTTTACTGAGAGACTGTTCACAAAGCATGTCAGAGTATTTCTAAATTAGTTCCCTAATTTCATATTACATAGCTGGTGCAAAAAAACTTTCAGAAGAAAATACAAAAAACTCACCTAATTAAAAAAAAAGGTAACTGAGTTTCCCAATAGTAAGATAAAAGTATATTATATTCTCAAATAACCATTGCTAGTCATGAAGCCTATTCAAAAATGGCTCAGTTCCTTATGCGCTTAGTTCCAGCAGATTTTCATTTGCCTTTTTTAAACTCTTTAGCAAGTTCAGTTTAAACTCTGTTATTCAATGAACATAATTTTTAAAAAAAATCTTCAGGCTTCTGGCATGTGTGGCAAACACATGCTTTCAAAAAAAAGGCATGACTCTACCCACGTGTGCCATGTGCTGGACTACCTTCAAGGCAGAAAGTTAGAATGGACTTGTTCAGGGAGGCCCAGCAGCAAAGCCTTGCTTCCCTAGGGAAACATTGATTCTGTACTAGGAAATCTGTGGAGTCCTAGACTAACTACAAAAAGGTTTTATAGTCACAGACCCAGATATTAGAAACCCAGTGTCTTCCAAGAAATTGTCCCTTATTTGGTTTTCTTGCATAAAAATACTATGTAATTTAAAGGACTTTACCTCCAGAGGGAAAAAAATATTTCAGGCTTGTCGCTTAAATGCAACATTTAGAGACAACACTAATACAAGGATGTTTGGAAGGAAAATTCTGAGTATTTATCCATAAATCCTCAACCTAATCTTGTTGGTGTGAGTACTCCCACTGTAAAGGAATAAATTATGCAAAATTAATTTTTTAATGGTAACTTTATGAGGTTTATGTCCAAAATTTCTATCCAAACAGATCTTTGACAGAGTTTACACCTTGAAGTCCAAACTAGTATTCTTTGAAATGGAATACTCTATACAATCAGATGTTTCCATGTAGAGACACACATATTTAAGGTACAGCAATTCAGAACCAACCTTAGATGTTAAACACCTGGAATCCAGTAGTGTTTGCCTCCAGAGTTCTGATTCATCTCTAGTGGTGGCAGATATACAATCAGTACATTTCATAGCTGCCTTTCAAAACCTTATCAGAACCCCACAGTTCAATAGCCTTAAAATAAATAGTGCATCATCAGCTAAGTGTTGAAATAAGCATTTCACCACTACGCATTATCAGCCTCATTTCAGTGCAGGGTAGGTCATCACCATTTTGACTCAGCCCAATTTCAGCAGCACTTAATGCATAAGTGCTACATACCCTAGATTAGTTTCACATGGAGATTCCACATCAGCAATGACAGGCAGAACCTCAGTGGAGACACCTGGAGCTCAGACAGGATGTTCCAGAGAGATGTCAGTGCTGTCAGGAGAAAGAAAAAAGTAAGGTGCAAAAGGAACACCATGGTCATGTACCTTGGCCTGTTCCTAACGCAGAACACTTGGAGTTTTGCCTGACATTCCATAGGACACTTCCTAACACACATGGTGAGTTTGAAATCCTAGGCTAGGAACTAACCAGAATTAATAATATTTTTTTTAAAGTGATAAAGCTTAGTTCTTCTTTAACTCCTAGGTAATATTGTGTTCTAGTATTTTTAGGAGGTCTGGCATTGACAGTAATGCAGTAGTGTGTGAACTTGAAGTCTTTCAGCATCTGTGCATTCTTTTCCCCTTTCTGAAATGGAAATGATAATACCTCTAGTTCTAATCATCTTCATTCCTATTTCAAAAGTGCCTGGCATTAAAAATACAGATATCAATTTTTCCTTTAAGTTCTTTCCCTTTTCTCCTATATTACTTCATGGTTAATAGGTTTACAATATAGTTTTAATGATTTTCCAGGCTAGCTTTACCTGTTTCAAGTTAAATCACCATCATTGGTGAGCATCCATTTACCTCAATTAAAATAATTTTCCAGTAGTGTTTCTATCTTTAAAGGACTGTTTTTCCTATTCCCCATTCCCAAGAAGAAGTCATCACCTAACTACACACACAGACACATCTTGCATGATCAGCTGATGTTTAAAGGCAAAAAAATCCACTTTGTTCCAACGTATTTTTTGAGAAACATTCTTCAAAGTTCAAAAACCAAACCAAAACAACAAACAGAACAAAGAGGGCTCTGTATAAAACAGCACCTGAAAGAATATTACTGAAACCAAGTCGGAACTCTTTTAGTGCATTTCTGTTCATGCTATTACCAGGCTAGCACAGGATGAACATGATTATAGTGGCACTGCATGGCCAGCAGGTAGATGTGAAATCTGAGCCAGTGCCCTGGCTGCTCTGCTGGCCCTGAGCCTGTTCCAGTTACTTACTGACTCGCTTAAATTCAGGGAGACCTAGGGGGGAAAAAACAAAAGTTTAGCACCTTTCCCTTTGAATCTATGTAGTATCTTTCTAAAGGAGTTCTGAGGACAACTCTCAAACTCCTGGGCAGCATTGGCCATCAGCACCTTGGAAAGACCAGCTGAATACAGTTTTGAAAAGAGCACACTTCACAAGCCACCACCAGAGTACAGCAAAATAACCAACCAACATTTCATCTCCTCTCTCAAGGCAGATGGTGAAACTGCTCTTAGCATATCTACGCCTTCCCTGCACCTGACCCTTGTATTCTAGGTATGGATTTAGAATAATCCAAGGGACATTTTAGCTAATTATCTCTTTCTAGTGATGGATGAGAATCAGATGTCCTGTAATAATGCTGCTATTATTAGCTTGATTGGCTTTGATACTCTCACAAAAGCATGCAGGTTATCTCTAATCTGATTTATCTTGTCCAGAAAATAAATTGACTTCCTTAGAGTAGGAAGGCCTCAGAGTTGAGTCACCTACACACCTCATCAGGCAGCAATAGGCCCTGTCCTTCAGGTGAGAAATCAAGCTCCAGTAAAGCATTTCACTCTCTCAGTTCTTCCCACAACTGGCAGGAAGGCTGAAGAGAAGTGGGTACAAGCTGAATAAGTTTTTTATTGTCCAAAACTAAACATAGTAAACATATTATATTTACTTTTGAAACCAAATGTCATGTTGAAACTTTTTTTTTTAATGCAGTGCCAGTGAAATGATCTGGCCAGATTTATCTGTATCTTTTCCCTATCCCCTCCCAAAAATACTCCATGATGTCTCATCACACAGATTCAGTTAAATCAGTCATACATTTTCAGGGTAAGAATTAAAAACAAAACGTAAAAACCGAGTGAAAGATAAAGACTTTGATGCAGTTCTGCAGTTTAGCTTTTCAGAGGTTTCATATTTTCACTTTAGATGATACTCCTGCCAATTGTCATGGAATTAGCCTTTTTTTTTTCCTACTAGAGATTTCACACCTCCAGTTTGAAATGGTTGGTCAGTGATAGGGGGCCTGGGGAGGAAACACAGATGCCAGTGTTTCTTGTGTGCTGACACATATCAGCTTTACAGCTATACCTCATCCCAACTGCATGCTTTACCTTCAGAGTACAGCCCAGGCTGTGCTGGAACAAAGATGCAGGTGAACAGGAGACAGGCACCTTTCAGGTAAAGCTAAGAGAGTCACAGAGCACTACTAGAAGAGAGGTGGCTGCGCTCCTCCAAGAAAAGGGACCAAGTTGTTGAGTTAATTTCAGCAACAGCCTGCTCAGCTTTTCCTACCATCTGTATTTTGAAGGCAGACTTTGTCGTTGTTACCTACACTTTCATCATCTCGAGGCTGAGGTTGTTACCAACACATCCCAGATGGAACTCCATCTGAGGAGTGTGGCATGACTGGAGCAGGGATAGATACCCCACTGCCATGTGCTGATGTCAGTGCACAAGTGACAGCTCTGATGAACTCATCTAGCAGCTGAAGTTGAAGGCGCTGATCAAGATATGCACTGCCTTACATGGCAAAAGTCCATCCCTCCAAAGAAATTATTTTAGCCCATCTGCCATGTTCCTACAACTGTGGTGAGCCAAGACAAGCAGGTTGAATGCTGCTTCCACAACCACCACAGGTGTCTGCCCATGTGGACCAGGCATCCTTCAAAACTGTCCTTGTGCCCTAAGGAATTTCTGGGTGAATTGCAGAAAACAACAAAGCATTAGGACTTCTGGCAAATGAAGTTTACATTTTCCAGAATAAAAGAAAGGTACAAAGGAGTTTAAGTACTTGCCTAAAGTACTTAAATCTAAAATAAATTAGCCTTAAACTGTGTCCACTGCTAACATCTAATTTAGATGCATGTTAACACATTCTTCTGGGAGTTTTAGCAACATATAAACTGCTCAGAAACTCAAATCTGTCCTTTTACACAGAATTATTTCAAGAAAATCTTGCAGCAATGCATCTGGTTCATCTGCTCCCTTCCTGGTAAATACCAGGCCCTTTTTATAAATAGAGACATTTTGGATGGAAGGCTGAGAAGCTGCAGTACAACAGTGCCATCGCCTGTCTGCAAAAGTCATTGTCTCTCTCTGGGAAAAGCCGAGGATGGAAAGGCTCCACCTGTGCCTGCTGTACCGACATGGAAGGGAACACCCGAGAGCAGCAGCGCGAGTGCCACGTGCTTCGTGGGAATTCCTCCCTAAAAGCTAGGTTTCTTTCGAGCTAGTGCCATCGACTTCCTGTCAAAATAAATTGCAAAGCATTCCAGAAATTATACATTGAAAGTCAGTTTTCATATTATCCAGCACGCAGTCTGGGGGAAGGAAAGCATTTTGCATCTTTTTGTAGTAAGCAGAAAGGAGGAAATTCCCACACACTTCTAGACATCCCTGAAGAAAATCTGTTCATCTATTCCACTGCTTTACATGTCCACTTCTGTTTCTACTGGAAGCAAGAAGCACCAAATGTCCACCCAAGCACTGCACCAGCTCTAGCACCCCACAGCTCAACATCCAGAGTTTAAAACCCACATTGGAATGAAATATTGGAACACAACGACGCCCAAAGGCATTTGGGAGTAAGTGGGCAGAGGTATGCTCAAAAGTATTTCTCCACAGAATTTTGGATGCTGTTGTGTATCCAATCAGCATTTTTCATTTGCAGGATTGCTGTGGGGGCTTACATGGACTAAGAGCATGTACAAGACACATTAACTCTGAACCCTTCTCTTTTTTTTGTCTCTTCTAGATGCTTTCACCCTGTCCATAGTATCAGAACAAAAATAAGAAACTGAAATTAAACAACAAGCTGACCATGTCAATAGTTACAGTTATCAATTCCCTGCATTTAGCAGGAAAAATTCAAGCTAATAATTCTTTGCTAGCATTAGGAACAACTTTAGTTCCTGTCTACAAGTATAATTTTCTCTGAAGGCTTAAGAAAAAACTCCCAACAAACAAAAAATCCCCATGCCACACAATTAACATACCGCGCCATTAGTGCCAATTTCTTAACCATCTCTCAGTTAAGTGCAAGTAAAGCCAGAGCTATATCAATCTACTCCAATCTCCTCTTCTTACAGAACAGAACTAAATCAGTCCTGCAGACCAAGAGCAGGCCTCCTTCTAACCAGGGGGAAGCTTTTATCTCTCACCTGCTATCAATCCTCTCCTACAGGCTACAGTAAGATTACTTTAAAGAAAAGTTAAATCACAAATGTCAGATGTTTCCTCTGATTACCCTGTTTCAATCCCAGTTCAAACCCATCTTTAAAACAGCTGTAACCTGATTAGTTGTGTTTTCTCATATCAACTTTATTATGGTGAGTTTGACTGAATAGGTCCAAGCAATCAGAGTGTTTTAAATCACTAAAGTCCAAAGTATTGCCTCTTACAATTGGTCCTTTGGGAAACAGCTCCTGCAACTTAACCGCAGATTTTGCAGTTCTTATGCAGCTGCCCTGTGATCCCTTAGCTTCATTGGGATAAATAAATTCAGTGAGCTTCTACCTTGTTTTTTCTACATCCACATTGTGCCTCCTTCTGGACACCAGTGATGGGACTTCATTGGGAACTGGTCATCCCTGCCAAGCTAGGGGCCATGGCCTTTTCAGGGCAACAGAAGAAAAGCCTACAAGGAAAAGCAGAAAAGAAGCCTTACCCTTTCTTCACTGCTGTCCCAAGAACACTTGCAAGAACCCTCAGCTTTTTTCTTGATGGCTGTGGGGTCTTTTATTAAAATGATCTTCTAGATACACACCCTGCATAACAGGTTCAGCTTACTATTAATGTTCCTGTTCCAATCTGCAGCTGGTATTAGCTCAAAGCTCATAAAGTGACTCCGTGGGGGATATGATAAAAATGACAGACACATTGCCTGAAATATTTTATTTCTTATTTTCATAAGCCTGAAATATTTTATTAGAATCATATCTATATTAGAAGCTGAGCCTGATAGCTATCTAATATCTGAGCTTCTACTAAGCAAGTCAGCTTCCACTTTGTTGTGAACAGGTTATTATAATAAAAACTAACTTGCTAGAGACTTTTCACAAAATAAATCAGGGGGCACAGGACACAACACAGAAAACAAAATAAAATCTAATCTCTGAAGTTAATAGATTGTCAGCACAAAGTAGTTAACCTCATCTTAGACATATCTGGGCATCTGTATGGTATTTGAAGATTGATGTGATCTCTTCCTCCTCAAGTATTTTGCAATTACCTTGATTTAAAAACAGTTGTTAGCCACACACAGTTAACTCTTGTAAAAGGGGGGAGTCGCAGACAGCAAGATAATATCAACCTACCCAAATAAAGAGAAATCAATGACCAGTATCACCTAAGGAAAAACCCCAGTTACAGACAAGCTGATATGACTGAGCATGAGCTATGTGACCTATCCCAAAGAAACAAGTTCATCAGTTATAACCTAATAAGGAAATATTGCTATGGGATTCACCAGGTGGTGCTGTTAAAAGTGCACATTTTACTAGAGAAATTATGTCTATTCTTTGAAGAAATTATGTTCTGTCTTGAAAGAGATACTGTGCTATTAAGCTCTTTGTCTGTTTCGGTGTAGTCTTGGAGCAGAATTATGCTAAGAAATAGTTAGTATTTGACTATTTGACAAAATCTCCCAAGAGACAGTTCCTCGTGCCATGCTCCTGAGATCCTCTACTCCTACACTAAAATTATAGGAAGCCTTGCTTAATTTATACTAAGGAAACACATAGATTTTGCCACTAACATAGGGAAAATTGACTTATGCAGCCCTAGCTCCAGGATAAAACCAAAGAACAAGATTAAACTAAAAATATGTCCTGGATCTAAGAGACAGCAAATTTCCACCAGGTGAACAGAATTACCTGGTTAGTTCTGAAACTTTCCTCTTTGTGTGAGAATATGCCTACTTAGTGGTTATTAAACAGGGGAAACACCATTACTTAAGATATAAGATAAAAATTCTTACACTTCACAATGAATAAGTCTTTTTGAGTTCTGACCACAAGCAGCCTAAGCACCATCCTCACTGAAGACAATATAAAACTAAGGCCTGCACAGAAATGTAACCTTTCTTAGCTCAGTATTGTGAGTTATGGTGTGCCTAAAACAATTATCCTGGCAAAGGCATAGAAGGACTTTATTGCTGTCCAATTAACATTCTTAGAATCAACTCTTTCCAAAGCAGCTTCTTTCTACTCCATAGGAATAGAGCCCCAAACCACTGGAGTGGTACAAGTGTGACATTTGGAACCATGATCCTGAAAATTCTTCTTTGGTGTCTTCTGTGGTAAAATTAATATATGTGACACCACTAAAAAAAATATTCTAAAGAACTCCACCACCTTAGCAAAGTGGAGAAATGTTTCAGAAAAGAAAGTAAAATGCAGAACATCTTCCAAGAGAAAAGGTAAAAGGCAGAACATCTTCCAGCAGATTCCCTGCTATATATTTACTGCTGCTATTTGAAAAGTAAGGAACTAAGGAACCATTCATCTGAATTTTATATAGGCAATTCATTTTCACACTCTCTTGGTTCTGGGTAGGATACTGTTATTTTTGCACTGGGTAGAACAAGGTCTACTTCAAGCCACTTCTCAAAGAGTGAGATTTCCTTCAAAGCTAAAGCAATCTTGCTGGCAGAGACCTTCACCTTCAAAAGATGGCAAGATAAAGCCAGTATGATGGAAGAGAAAGATATCCTGTGAGTATGGCATGTGCCTCTCTATGTTTCATCTTTAAAATACTTGTATCATGCTAGCAGTGAATGATTCTTCTCCAGGAAATAGGGAGTTCTTACTGCAGAATCTACCGGAAGGATTAACAAAATGAAAAAATTCAATTTTCTTTTTTTTTTTAATTAAAAAAAAATCCTACTCTCTGCTACCAGGAAGTTGGCAGAGTATTTAAAACTTAACACAGAATAAGTCAATTTAGATTCAATTACCCAACACCAGCCCCCTCACAGCAGTCACATTATTCTCATGTAAAGTGCCACAGGTTCTTTCAAGGCTTTATATGAAAGGTCAAGGATTTAACTGCACATTTTCTAGACATAAAGGTGCAGTATAACAAAGGTAGAAAAAATATACAATCCTCCCAAACTGGCATCCAAAGTTTTTTGTTAATCTTTAATGTCACAATGTTTCAAGATCAGTATATGTGAGCCCCAAGTGGAAATAGTTACAGATCCTAAAAATCATCCAGTTTGCAAGTAGCCTCTTTTTGTGTCATTACAGATACTAGCACAGTTACAGCTGTGCTTACACTGCCTCAGCCAGCACTCCAAGCATGTCCCTTCTGCTGTGGCCAGTGGCACTGTCATTCCCCATCTTATGCCAACAACAGGAGTCTGGGACTGCTTCAGATTTAGGGAACTCTAGATGAACATAAAATCTCTCTTGGGTTGGAGGAGATATTTTAATATTGTTTTAATTTTTTTTTTAATTTTATTATAACAGGGCAAAGGAACAAAGATTAAAAACAAAAGTAAAAAACCCAAGTAATTTATTTCCTAAAATCTTATTTAGCTTTTCTTTAAAATGCCATTCAAATCACAGTCTTTTTAAACATAGTCTCCCCACTTGCTCACTACTAGCATTTAATTAATGCATTTCACAGTTTGCTGCTTGAACTTCTCAGCAAGCTGCAGCTTTACTTTCAACCTCTCTGTCGACTACCTTTCATGCCAACAGCTCCCTTCATTCCAGTTAACCTCATTAAGGCAAATTTAAACATAGCTCCATGCTCAGACATTAGGTCAGCCTGCTCAGCAGATCCAAACAACAGGGGCCATTACAACCACACCTGGACTAATGACTCCAGCAGTAACTGCACCAGAAAAGGGTAGGCCATCTTCATTTGGTATTATGCCAAAGCAAAATTTCAGCCCACTACATAAGTGATTTTTAAAAGAGCAACATACACAACACTGGATCATAAAAATTAATTTCCAAGTGTCCAGTGAGAAGTTTTCATATAGGAAAGAGCTTGGGAACACATGCTCTTAAGAAATCTTCTCCAGCAGGTCAATTGTAAGATAAAAAGCCAAGCAAGAAAATTCTGTGAGAATTGTTGTCCTATCTCCTACCTGATAATAAATAACTTCAGATGGTAGTAAAAGAGCCTAAAGGTCCAATATTGAAGATCTCAGATCTTCAAAATAAAGAAAAACATTTAAAAAGGAAGAAAGGATGTTGCTCTCTTCTCCCTTCTTGCCTGGAAACATCCAAGCCACAAACAGAACACAATAACCCATCCCTCAACTAGGGGCTGACTCTAGCTGGGGAGCTGTAATTCTTTTTCAGTGGTTACATTCTTCAAGGAAAGAGCAGCCCTTAATGGCAAAGTACTGAAGCAGCACATTGTTCTCCTTTTACTGTTTACAATCCCGGTTCACTGCCAAATCACTTCCTCAGGAGTGCAAACAGCCTGGCTGCTGACTGTTCTGGCACACCCGGGATAATTAAATACTTGATATCATCCCATACTTTCAGACCACTCCATGGTCCACAGAATAAAGTCAAAGTCAGTAAACTTTACAAGAGATGTGATGGGGACTAAATGGCAACTTTTTAGTGCATACCCAGACTTCAAAAGTTACAAATGTAAGAAATCCCACGTTCATATCATGTTAAATAGATGTTTCTTAAGTCCAAATACATTTAATTTCTAATGAAAATCCCCACAGATGGGGGAAAAAAAAGAATCCAAGCCCCAGCCAAATAACAAAGTCAACCATCCCTCTCTGTCCTAAGGGAAAACATTTCCCATAAGCTCTGTAACCTAGAATGCTGATTTTAATACCACTCTTGAGGATAAAAAATAGCATAAAGCACTTAAATACTCTTTGAAGTCTTCACTTGTACCACTTACCATAAAGTGTAGTACACAGTGTTGTATCAATACTGTTTTCCTTCCATTTTGAACAAAATGAATCCCCAAGCGTCTCTTAAAAGGTTCTCAATGTGCTCAATCACTCTCACATGCACATCAGTTTCAAAGCTGCCATTCCATGTGCCAATCTCATGTATTGATCTAACACTTCATGCAGCCTACTCTGCATTTACCTCAATTTTCAGTCCTTGCAATAACTCCTGGAAACTGAGTGAAAAATAAGTCTGCTACGGCTTTAGAGCACACAGCCTAAGATCCAATATTTAAATTCACATGGCAATAGGACCAAAAGCCCTTGCAATCTCTCTTCATTTTGGTAGAGCCACCTTCAGATGCTGATGCTCCTGAGCACAACTGAAAGTGACAACGGCAGCTGTTATTTTTCTCGCAAACCACACCATGAATGAAGAAAGTCCTTCCATGTTCCCCATCTTCTCTGTAGTTCTCCAAAACACATTAGTATGCAGTGTAAGTATTGATCCTGCAAGGTTTGTGAAATTCATGTTACTTCAGGCAATAGAGGAGGGTGGGAAAAGCAACGCAGAAAACAAGGCAATGATCACTATTTCCTTCTTACTCCCTTCAAACCTCAGAATTAAGAATCCCTAAGAAACCCAACTCATTAAGTGTTCCATTCACACCAAAAATCCCCATAAAAATCTGCTTACCAAGCTGTGAATAACCGTACATAATACACTTCTCAAAGAAGCCTGTAGTCAGGTGATGGGAACCTGTACTCTCAGAGGTGGTTTTCTACTCCACAAGAAAAAAAAGAAGTCGAAATGCCACATTGATACTGGCACATATAGAATATGTTAATTTCCATGCAACTTATTTTATATCTCAATAGCAATACAAAAACATTGGAAAAATTTCACCCCTGCTGAAAACACTGTTAAGCACTTCTTGTATATCTGCAGTATTTATCCTGCCAGTAAAGAAATTGCCTTTGCTAAGGAGTTTTAGATCTATGTACAAGTCATGATAATCAAGTTACTTGAATTGAAAACTCTTTTCTAGCAGTAAATGCAAAAAGACAATTGAGTTTCCAAGCAACGATTCTGCTAACTGAGACTCACAGATGCTGAGCAGGAAGGCTGAGAAATTGCAAGATACAACATATGTTAACAGAAAGCCCCTACTTCAGCAACCATAAACTATATTTGCTTTTTCAAAGGTAAAGCAGAGTTGGGGCTTTATTTTATACACCACTCAATTACTTCTTTGTTTGGAGTTGGTTTGGTTTTATCTTTAAGAGGTTTGCTTTAGTGCACTGCAGTGCCAGACTGACACGCTCCCAAATCAGTGTCCTTTCCTGTTTGTGGGACAGCCTTGCTCTGGACAAAACTAACACTTAACTCCCTGACATGGCCTACCTTGCCAAAGGACCACAGCTAAAAGGGATGGTGGGCTCCAGCATCCAAACCAAGCTTTTCTAGTGTACTTATGGAATGCATGGTGTCTGAGATGCAGCTCTCTGAGGTCTTTTAAACTCTTCTTTTCCACTTGACCTGAGAACAATGCATGACCTGACTCCCCAGCTCCATTCCATCACCTCAGCTGCTCCATTCACCTGCTCCTGTGAGGCTGCAGGCTGTCTCCTGCAGAAGCAGCTCACCTCCAAAAGCCCCAAGTTGTCCACAGCTCCTATGTGAAACATCCCACCTATTGTAATCCTCCTGTATGGTCAGTGTTACATCCGAGCACTGTGCACAACTGTTCCCCCTTAGGCAGCTTGAGAGCCTCTCATAACATACACTCTCTTTCTACAGTGTAGGTACTACAAAAATAGAAAATAAAACCCCAATCAAATCAGTCACAAATGCTTCCTTCACTTATTTCAAATAAAAGCCATAAGAGATCTACCTTTATCTCTTAAAAATACAAAAAAAACCTACAAAAACAAACAAGCAAAACTCAAAACCAAGAAAACAACTCCTTCTCCCCTCACATTTTACACTTTTTTAATGGATCTAGAAGTGGAAGTCGTAACAGAACAGAAATGCAATGCAAAAGAAAGACCTTAAATCAGATCTCCCAACAGGAGCTGTGCAGACACATATATGTCCAGACCTTACCTCTGGGGATTACATCTTCACACCTCAGTTTTGCCCAAGATAAACTCTTCCTCAAAAAATCAATAGGAGACTACAATGCAGAGACTTAGACAATAACCCTACAAAATATTCACTGTAAGTAGGGTGGAACTAGGGTTAATTTTTGCTTCGTTTTCTTCCCCACACTTCCACCTTTTCCTATTTTAGAGAGGAAAAACACCTTGACAGGATAAAATAATTGCAACCCCCTCCAAGGTTCAGGTTTTCTCTCTGTTTTGGAATAAAAGCGCTAGCTTAAGGCCAGACTGAAAAGCAGAGGGAAAGAAAATAAATAACATACCTTTGCTCACAGCACAGCAAACAGAATTTGAATTCTCCGCCTTTGAAACCATGAAGTAACTATAAATCCTGCTGGGAGAAGGCCATTTGCTGACAGAGATTGTAGACAGTGGGTGTTAAATTACTTACTGTCCATTGCCATGAATACAAATATATTGAGAATTACATTCCACAAAATAATAAACCAATAAAAGAACAGTTCAAACTGACTCCCTGGGAAACGATGCGAACTAGCCAACACAACACTTCACAGATCTGAGCTGTTTCCAGGGGATGTTTGCCCAGCATGTCTTACACATTACATTAACCTACAGCTAATGTGAAACTCATTTTCACAAACATCATATTTAGATAAGCAAGTTAAAAAGAAAAACCAAACTACAAATACACAGAGGATTCCTTGCAAATAAGCAGGTAATAGCTGTTAATTATTCATGGTGTGAAATTAGGAAATGGAATCCTAAACCTGTTCTTATGCACATACACAAAACTCTAAAACCCAATCCTCTTCTACACATAGAGGGCATAGACAGCATATCAAATTTTTCCACAATTTGCTTGTCATATGAGACCTTGGTTTTTCCCAAATGGTTTCCACTGTGATGATCCACCTTCAGGCTCCCACTTATTCCAATACCACAGCAGCATTCCAAGTCCACAGCACCGCCCTAACCAAAACAACACATTCAAGTGCCTCAACCAGACAATTGTATGGATAAACTGCCATTGCCTCTTGTGGATAAAAGTGCTGCAGCTGGGTGGGGATCAATTGTAATGCACAGGTGTAACCCCTCACAGAGCAAGCTACATGTGAAGAGTGACAGTAACAGAACATCCATCAAAGGCAGGGTTGTTTTATTTTTGAAAGGAGTAGGAGGAGAAGAGAAGGCACTTAGGGAAAGCATTTGATTTTATAAACACATGCTGGTTATTCCTGCAATGTCCTTCAGTAAGAGATCACCAACAAGAACCTCTTTTCTGTGACAGTGGCAGTGCCTGATGTCTCCCTGGTTACACTGTCTCTCATTATTGTTTCAGCACATCTTAACTTTCTGCCCCTATAGAGATAGAGAAATCTTTACAGAAACTGGTCACATATTTCTGCAATATCATTTTTTAATCTTGCACCCAATAAATATTTGTTTTTGTTAGTGCCGCTAGCCGAGTGGCATTTGATAAACAATGAATACTGCAGCAGAGTTTTCTCATCAATCAAGCTATATAAAAGGCAAATCCAGCAATTTAATCTCCTGTTGCTGCAAGCTGTCTAAACACAGTGCTTTTTAACAAGACAGTTTTGTTCCAAGAGTACACACTCCATCCAAGTTTTGTCATTAATTTCAAAAACTACATGCATGATTCCCAACCCCTGGGAAACACAATGCTATCTTACAACTATCCTTTAGAACTGAATTTCTTCTAAACAGAGTTGAAATGATCCCTAACACAATAGTTGTCAAAGCAGGAAAATAAAATTTAAAATCCATCAAATGATTTCTTAAAGGTTTTCTTTGTTGGGTGATTTTGTTTTGAGAAATGTCCAGACACTAATTTCAAATTTAAACAGAGGTCAAACAACTCAAAACTAATTCCTAAGTTACACCTATTACAAAAGGGTTTTTTTTCCAAAACAAAACAAAAAACATGCATTTTTTTCCTCTGCTTTTCTAAAGCAGAAGGGAACTCAAAGTATTGGAGCCACTTACAGATTATTTTTAATCACAGAGGGTCAGGAGTCTCTTCAATGTCTTTCAGTGACAAGTGCATTTGCTACTGACACGGGACTGCTCTATTCAAACAGTGTGCAAACTGTTGTGATGTATCCCAACGGACAGAGATGCTCCTGGGTCTAGAGCAGGAAAGTCAGCCCAGAGCAGATGGGGAAAAAAAGGCCATTAGAGAAATCTGGAGTAGCCTTCCAAGGAGCAAAGGGGGCAAAGACCCAGCCTAACTCAACCTAAAATAGTCCCAGTTTATTGCAAGGATTATATTCCACAGCTGCTGAAATGCAGCAGCCCCTGCAGTCCAAAAAGATATTTCTCTCCCCAGATTATATCACAAACTCACTAGGCCTTCAGACAAAGAAATTTCATAAACTGACCAGTTTTTTCAATTTGTCTCAAGCTCAAGTTGATGTCTACTGAAGTGTCATCATCCTCTTGGTAAAGAGAGCTGGTGATGACCAAAAGAGGACCAAACAGCTGCTCAGTACTGACAGGTTCTGCTGGATTCAAACTCATGATCTACTGTGTAAGTCTCTCTACTATTTTAGTAATCCTTCAATCATCCCCATGTGCCTATTTCTTTATCTCCCATCCCCTGCAGTAAAGAGAAGTTAGGAAAGGACAACCAAAACTTTCCTCTGGGAAAGTTTCCTTTGAAGTTATACATCATTCATGCATTATGTAGAAATCCCTTTTATTTTGATTTGTAAAAGTTAAAATCTCTCCTGACCTGAAAATGGGAATCCAAGACCTTCTGAATTTTTCATCATGGAAATACACTGTAACAAATTAACTTTTTAATCCATTTCCCTTTTCAAACAAATTTTAAAATGTCAAGTATTTCACACTAAATGTACTGCCATGCAGAACAGTTCTATCCAAGAATGACAGAGTGTCTTTCAGAATGATTCAAAATAAACAATCAATTAGTGAGAATGGAATCATTTCCTGAGGTGTTAACTAACTGGAGAGTGAATGTATAAGTTGAATTTCCATTTAGCAAAACAGAAAAGATTAATTTCAAACTTCAAATTTATTTGCCCCTTCTTGGAGAGGCAGAAAGAAATTAAAGTGGAAAAAAAGTCCCATGCATAAAAAAGAAATTTTTTCAAACACTTCCGTTCATAACAGCAGAAGATCAAGTGGCTATTTTGACTTAATTTTCACTGTCATTCAGGGTATGGATGCAGAACAAGTTTAAGAATGCAGTCAGAGAGGAAGGAAAAGAAGCCCATAACAAACAGAAAAGCCCTTTTGACCCTCATCCCTATCTCATTTGTAAATCAAAAAGGGAAGAATGAAAGCAAAAAAGATGGTCTCTAAGCAGCCAAGTGAAGTAGGATTGTGCTGTGCTACCTGGGACAAAATTGCTTGTCTATCATTGGGAATATTCTCCATGATGACAGACCAATCCCAGGTAATCTCATTTAGGGTCCACATAAACACTTACTTCTCACAGCTGCCTTTTATTTTTTGCACTGAAACAACCCAGAAGAAGAGACATCCTAGGTGAAAGAAAACATAGGAATTACTGCCCTAGGAGATAAGACTTCAAAATCTGCTACCATCCCAGGACCCATGTGCATATCCTCAACGGGACAGAACTCACCACCATCAGTCAGTGATGCAGAAGTCACCTCTCTGAGACAGCCCCGACACAGGAATGAACACCAACCTGAGAATTTTGAATTCTGCTTGTAATCCAGGTCGCTTTTCCTTACTGTACATTGGCAACATATCAACCGGCTCACAATGTGACAATGCATCTTGATCTGGTCAGGCATCTGAAATAGTGATGATTTTGTATCCTTAAATTTGCTGGAATAGTCATACACGTTGCCAAGAGCTAGACAGGTTTGACTATATAACTTAAGTAACATCTGACTATCTCAAAGCAGTATTTTCAAGGTGTGTTTACCCCTCCCCCTTGATTCAAAATAAAGGCTACAATCATAAGCCTCTGTAAACCTTATTTCATAGTGAATGCAAAAAACTAGGTTAAGGCATTATTAAGCTTGTACAGATAGGCTCAGAAACACCCCATGAGAAAAAGAGCTGAACACAAAAAAAAGTCCATTCTTTTTCATTGTCTGGTCTGATGACCCATTCTCTACATAAAAGCATAATTCTTTTAAACAAGCAAACTAAAAGTTATTTAATAGAACATAATTATGAACCTGAGGACTACCCTAAAGAACATTCAAAAGGGCAGAATTCGACAATGCATTTGCCCTTTAGCATCTTGAAATCCATGCAGCACAAAGCTCATTTCACATTAGTATTACATAGTGCCTTTTTCATATAGGAGACATAAAGAACAGAACAAGAGAGACCCCGGTATTCCTGGCATGAATTGGCCAGCTAAAACCTCAGAAATACCTTTACCAATGTAAACAAGCTTTTAAGAATTTAATTTAAGTAGCACACAGCTTCAACAAGTACTGGGTCTCATATTCAAGGATGAGATTTCCCTCAAAACACTAAAGAAATTTTCAATGCTGACTAGCAATGCCAACTGTCCCATCCTTACAGGCTGAGTATGATAAACAAAAGTTTGTAATTGAAACCCACCTGAAGTTAATGCTGGACTTTCTTTACAAGGTAAAATGTTTCACTAAGTAACATCCAGGCCCCTCTGTGCCAGAGGCTGGCATAGCTTTAAGGCAAACACTAAATAAGCCTCCATAACTTCAGGCTTAGCAAACTATTTCTCTTCTCAAGGGAACAGGTCAGAAGTCTCTTTGCCCTCTAACAGCAGCAACAACCCAAAGTGCACTACCTACCAGTTCCTGCTACCAGCCCTCCTCACACTGCTGTGTTTGCCAGACAAGGAGGTTTAAATCATGTTAATTAGCAGCAGCTGCTCACAGTAAAGACAATACTGAGCCATTTCAAAGGAACACTGGAGTCTTTGGGTGTATCCAGTGATGGGCTCCAGTACACCAATTCTGCTCTAAAGGGCCCCACATGCAGCTCATCCTGGCATCAGAAGACTCAAGCAATGGCAAACCAAGTTTAGGAAACAGCCCATGCTAATGGCACAACTGTCCTCAACAGAACATTGGCATTTTATTAAAAAGGAGGACACAGCTCTAATGCTCTACTCTCCCTTACCTTTTTTCATACAAACAGCAGGTCAGAAAAGAAACCCTGCTTCAGGGACAGGCTGTAGACGTGCAACAAGAGGAATCAGAATGCAACACGGGGATCCAGTTTGTTATCTTACCTATCAGCATCATGTTATCTACCTATCATCACCAAAAACTCACATTCCCAAAGTGATTGCTGTAAATGTGATTAACACTCTTTCCCTTCCCTCATGAGAAATATCTCTGCCTTTTTTCAATTTCACAGAGAAATTTTTAAGTTCTGGATATGCATCATTTAATTTATCCACCTGATCCTTCCTTGGCCAAGAAATAATGCTCTTCATCATAAATAGCTTCATAATGTAAATTCTAGTAGACATGGTGCAATTCTGAAGCCTTCTTTAATGGAGTTACTCACTGCAGGTCCCCTAGGGAGTGGCAGCCCTACCAGGAGACAGCTGTGATCTCTATTCCCTGTCACTGGGCAGGATATTAATCCTGTACCAGTAAGTATTTCAGGGGACTTTGCCAGCTAAATAGATTTTGAGCTCCCCGTGCACTTGGGAGGGATTCACACCTACTCTTATCTTTTTTCCTCAGAGCTGCAAATGGCACCAAACACAAACAGGAACAGGATTAGGCAGCAGCTGAGCACAGATTTTGTAGTTGAGGGAAATGAGTCCTATTAGGCAAATGTGAAACTACAAACTGAGTTGCACAGGAGTCAATTTGCACTTGACAAAATGAACTCTGTGGAGAGCACAAACCCAAGTACCTGGATGGGCTAAACCACAGCATATTGGTAAACAGAAAAAATACCTAATATCAATGCCAGTGTGCCTCAGATCTGACCAACAATATTATATATTCTCTAGGACTGGAGAAATTATGAACAAATCTAAGGGACAAACATAGGCCAACCTCATTAGAAAGCAAGGTAACTTGCACTCAAATGCTTGAGTTTTAACACCTGTGACCTGCTGAGCAAAGGAAACTGCTGGAAGATTTAAATAAAAGCCCTTCATACAGTATAATTTAGAATTCTGGCCTACATTGTCAAATTCACTGCATTTATATACCTTAGGTAAAAATATCCAAGCTAATATAAGGTAAAAATGAAAAATGGTGTTAGTTCTTGTGTTGCTTGACCAGTTAGGAAATGTAAATAATTGTGACAATTTGGGAGATTACTAGTTCAAAGTCCTGTATAAATCAGAACTATTAAGTAGTTTCATTATCAGTACAGAGACTTTAGTTTTCCCCTTTGTTGCAATCCTTCATCTTGAATTGTCTCTACACAGCACTCATCTCCCTATCACAATCTGCAGCAGCCAAGTGATAAGGTTCCTTGTTTACCTTCAAGAATGCCAATTGTTCTTCTGTCAGTGCTCAGGTTTTATCATTGGTTCAGTGCAAGTGAAATTGAGTTCTGGGAGGAGGGAACCTGCCTTATGTGAGAACAGTTAGATGCAAGGACAGAGTATTTTTGTGACTGAGAAGTCAGCTGTGAAGCCAGCACTCACTATCCATTGGAGTCAGCTGTGAGCATGGAGGAAAACTTGACGACATGATGATGGACAGTCTGATTGCAAATCTCCTGTGCACAGAGGGCTGTGAATATGTTCAGTGATTCTCAGACTCTGCCTGTATCCCACCACTCTGCTCTGCAGAGTAGTAACAGTAAAACACACATTACTTTTCAAGCCACCTTGCTCTCTGCAGGAAAACAAGCAGTTCAAGATTTCTCATAGGTTCTCAATAGGTAGGTAGGTTGGTTTGTTTAATATATTTGAAACCAGAAATTTTCATCTGTAGCTTTGAAGTTTTGTATGGAGTTAATTCAGCGGGTGATTTTACCATTGGAGGGATAAATGCACTCAGGTATGACTAGAGGTCTGACTATAAAGCAATGTTAAGAAATTAAAGCAGCTGTGGGTATGGAAGAAAAAGGTAATACAAATAAATGAACAAGTCCATAATCCCAGGGAAAGAAAAGGCACCAATACATGAAGGAGGATGACTCTCAGATTTATATTTTAATCCCAGTTTTTGCAGATGACCTCCATAAACCAGGAAGAAAAAACCTAAAAAACCATAAACAGGAAGACATATTTCCTGAAACACAAAATGAAGATACTGAATACCTAAAAAAATCTCCCTAGTTTTTCAAATGCTTGAATAAATTTGGAAACCAAGAATTAACAGAAATAAAATAATATCTGTTCCAAATGCAGTAGTCCCATAAGCTTTAAGGGAGCTCAGCCCTGAGATAATTCTATTTCACTTTCTCCTTATTAGGGAACAAAATTAAGTTATGATACAACTTTTCTTGCCCCCAATACCCAAGACATTTCATCTGTTCCAGAAAGCTAATAATTCTTTATCTTAACTGCAGGCCTATGAGACTCATATTGCTACAGTTAAACACAGCTCACCATCCCGTGTCAGTGCAATGGTAGGGATGAAAGCACCAGAGCTGAAGAGCTTGTACTACAGGTGGGATCACTAAATCAGTGGCACTCACCATCACATGCTGCTGCACCAAACAAAGGCTGAGTCCTCCCAGTGTACTTAGGGGGCCTGTGAAATTGGGATCACTGCTCCTGTCTGCTGAAGCATTTATTACCCTTGCACTTCTCACATGTTACAGGTGGATTTATTCTACCCTCATCCCTCAGAGGGAAAACTGAGACACCAAGCAGAGTAAATCAGTCCCTAAAGGGGACAGAGGCACTTGGTGGCTTGAGTTGGGATCCAGGTTAATTCCTTAACCTGCAAACAAAAGCTTCCAGCTGTTCTAATTATGTCTGTGGACCCAAACCCACACTAGGGAACCCACTCAAGAACCCTGATGGAGCACAATGTCCATTCAAGGTGCACATGCAGTGATTCAGTTTAAGCAACATGAATATATCAATGTCAGTGATAAGATGGGAACTGTGGGACAAGACCTGCAACACTCGGTCCTCATTTAAAGAGCAGCTGTATCAGAAGCAAATCCCTCTTGTCAGCATTTCCATATATTATACCCTGATAACAGGAAATTAATACTCTTCAAGATGGAGTCAGTAGGCTGCAATTAGCTAGAGAACTATTGTCACACTAATTCTTAAAATCAGTGACACAGGATATTTGCTAAGTGGGAAGAGAAGGTGCTGAGCTAAATGAGGCCTCAGAGCAGTGCTTCCATTGCACTTCTTTGTTGTCATTATAGCGCAAGGGTTCTATTATCATTACATTCCAAAGCAAAGGTTCCATATTGCTAGAGTTTCATACCTCCTCGATGTTTCTTGTAGGCAGCTCCTCTAGGCACTGACTCTTCCCTGTCCTTACAGTAACCAACTAACTCCAGTTCCCCTCAACCAACCAATCTACTCTTTTATAACACGCTTCTTATTGGCTTCAAGTGTGGCCTGTTAAACTCAGGCCTGCTCCTAATCTTTAATAATTAACCCAGCTGCAAATCTTTAGGGAATAAGATTACTTTCTACTATTCCCCTACACTTCTTGAAATTGGTAAGGACAGGGGGAAGGAGAGTCTTGCCAGAAAAACATGTTTTGTTCAAACAAACCGTAATGTGTGCAAGGACAGCACAAGATTTCCTCTGAAACGTGATTGACTGAGCCAAGCCTCTGCAGAAAGCTTTGCCAGCATCTTAAACCCAAAATTGATGCCCTCGTTTGATTTCCTTGTAATTAAAGCTTCCACATCTGCTATCATTTGGCCTTCCCTCTTTTCTGCATGACATCAAGGTAAACAACTAAGTAATTATTACAGCTGCTCTCACAGACATCTAAAGCACTTAGCTCGGGTAACAGATTTTGTTAAAATTATTGGACTGGAGCTGTCATCTGCTACGATATTGCAAAAAATCCATGTCTCCCTTACATGCAACATATAATAAAAGAGCTCAGTAAAAGCCTGCAATACACACTACTAAAACAAATCTTTCTTTTCTACACATTCAGAACCTGGTTGTCAAATTAATAGAATCCAAAAGAGCACCTGACATGCTATGCAAAGCTTGAGCCATTCTCAGTTTAGAAACAATTTTGATTTTTTGCTGAGACTCAGAGATTTGGGTTTTCATTGTATTATTATGGTAGCTAATATGCAACCTGTATAATTACTTGACATTTCTTCTCTTCCTGCTGCTTATTCTCTTCACCTGAAATCACAATCTTGTGCCATACTCATAGCCTCTGAATTCTGAAATACTGAATCTCACCCCCATACAAATCTATTTGACAACTAAAAAAAATGAAGGGAGGGGAGGAACAATAAAATAACAGCATCTGGAGAATTGCAGCTCAGCAATATACTTTTCAAAGTTTACCAGCAGGAGTCAGTCACTCTGTCAGGAAGTTCCCATCTGTGTTCATGTCTGAGATATTGAATGGGATTGCCTCACAGCTACTGTGGAAGAAGCCTTAGATGAAGGTACATCAAACAAGCCATAACTAAAATTCAGACTGGATAAATTCATTACATAGGTTTAACAAAAGGAATGTGCTGGTTTTGCATTGAACCCATATTGAAAGTTTTTTAATTTAAAAAAAATTCCTCAAATAGAACATAATAATCTCCCTCTTCTGCCTAACAACAGCAAGAAGAATCCTGTATGAATGCAGGCTTCATTTGGTATTGCAATAGCAGTGTGTGAGCTGTTCCAAGAGCTGTATCCATACTGGTAAGTGCCTTTTCCTTTTGTGAGCATAAATAACATACTTTTTTTAGAAGAAAGGGAAGAATAAAGTGTATCATAACAATTTCCACCAGAGTAAAATTTATCAGCTGGACTAGGGAGAGGGATTAACTGACAGGAGAGCTACAGATAAACATCTTCTGAACTGCACATAGTGCCAAGAAAGTATGAGAGTAATACTGTACTCTGAGATAGGGAAGAAAAAACTCCACCAAAGCCATTATAGCTATTGCAAAGATTCAATAATATTTGGTGTATGCAGTTCAATTATCCCACTGCCAGAGTGTGACTAATTTCATTCTCACAAAACCTAAGTAATTAAACTTGTAAAACTGAGATAGAGCAATTTTAAAATTAACCAAAAAATCCAATTTATTTGGTGTGAATCTCCACCTGAAGAAACAATAAAGCTGCTTTTGTTTGCCATAGTGACATTCTTTGGACTCGATCACTGCCTTTCAGACTGGTTTACCAAGTTTTGGCATATGGTCCACCCCTAGTGCCAACAAAGGCTCCCTTCCACAACTCCTCCTCCCTCATTTAATTAAAATCCAGAGCTGAGGAATAAATGGGATGTGGGAACGTTCAGAAGTGAGTGAAGTTCAGTGGCTCCCAAGACAAAGTCACTGAACCACAGTATCCTTACCTGCTGTAAGCCCTGCTGCCAGCTGCAAGGGCTGAAGTCCCTGGAGCTGTCACGGGGCTGCAGAAGGGTGGGCACCTGCAGCCACATCATGGCAGGGGGTGCACAAACATGGGAAGACACCAGACTGCATCTGCAGCTTGGAAGTAACTTGTAGGTGGTGCTGTAAGCCCAAGAACAGCATCAGAAAAATAAACAGTTTAGTTTGTATAAGAGAGGATGTAATTACATAACTTCCAAGGAAGGGCTTTCAGTAGCAAGGGTGCACCTTCTCTGATGTGCATCTTCCACGGCACAAATTCTAGAAGCCAGGATTATAAAACTTTAGAGTGTAACACAAACACAAAGGTAATTGTGTAGACCTTCCTCAAGGCAAAGGATGATAAATGACCCAGCAAAGCCTTTCATTGTTGCAGAATACTACACACAATCCAACCAAAAAAAAAAAAAATCTATGGAGATTAAAATTCTGAAAGAAACATAGAGCTCAGGAAAAGGAACCTTAATGAGCTACATCACTACAGGCAGTCTTTGTACCTATGATTAATTTGATGTTTCCTCTCACATTTATTTTAGGAAGGGGAAAAAATGACTGCAACTAATTTTCCAAAAGGTGAAGACCAAAGCTTTTAAGTGATGCTATCTCAGAGCCAAAATTTCTAACAGAGTGTATATGTACACAGGTGAACAATTAGTAATAAGCTTTATAGTAAGACTGATATTTTTAAAAAATAGTTAGCAATTGTCTTGATTTTTGAACAACCAATTCAACATCCTCGCCAGGAGCTGTTTCCTGAGGGCTGGGGCTTTCTTCCCTGGTTTATGGATCCTGGCAGCAAGTCAAACTGAAACTTGGAGTGAAGTACAAATTTCAGAAACCTCAACAAAAATACAGGGAAAACCAATAGTCCCAATTTCAGGGCTCTCTTCTGTATTGTCCTGTGCTACACTGAGCTTGTAAAGTAACAGGCAGTGAACAAAAGTACATTCTCAGCTGCATTTCATTTGCCTTTGCAAAGACATCATCTCCTACAATAGAAAAAAGATGAAGCGGGCCCAAGGATCTGACAGGCAAGTGAAGGAGGAATTACTTTCATTGTGATGAACTGAGTCTCTGGTGATAACAAAAACATCAGCTCAGTTGAAAATGTGGTGTGTAGTGCAAACTCACTCTTGTGATGCTAGTTAGACATTGATGCAATTGTGTTGCCTCCAGGTTTCAGAGCTTAGGCCCTCAATGTGCCCTGCATTACACAAACACAGCAATTCAAACCCAGCAGTTAATGGATCCTGGTGCTCCTACCATTGTGTCTTTAGCATGGATGGGAGTCACAGCAGCTGCAAAACCCTGGAGTAGGGAGAGCAGGAAGGAGATTCTGGCCCAGACACAGCCACAGACATCTTTAGGAGATGGCTGTGCTTCCAACTCTGCATTTGGTCGCTATATCCCAAGGAGAACAGAGAACTTGACAAAAGTCTTCACTAAATATAAATAATAAATACAAAGCTACCTGGTTCTCTAAGTCTCTCCCCTGCATTCAGTCTGGTTTGTTAAAACTCTTGTTTTTTTATTTAGCTAATTGATGGAGATTCCAACAGCATCAGAATTTTTAAAGCTTCTTCTCCTTCAGATTTCCTACATCATCCAATAGAAATTTCCACTCCAGACTGAATTTTACTAGAATGGGATCTGAAATTCAACATTTTGCTGTGAGAATTTAGGCTTGGCTCAAGTGAACATATCTGAAAAACACATAATGCCTACAGCTAACCCGAACATTCACAGTTCCTTTCAAATGGCCTTTCTTAGCAGCAAGGAGAGTTCCCTTTTACCAGTGTACAGCAGTGGTGCACAACCACCCACAGCTCACCTCTAAAGAGAAGCAGCATTATTCCCTCAGAGCTCCAGGGATGATGTTACTAGAGGTCTGACTCCCCCAGCCAGTACACTGCAACCTTAATAAACCATGCATTTGCATCAAGGGATTATGTCCATGAGTGCAGGGGAGTGGACTCATTTAATAGTCTTTCTCTACCACTGACTGCTCTGATCTCTACAGCAATTCTGCTCAGCCAAAAAACAGCTACAGAATGACAAATTGATGCTTTCCTTCCTTCTAAAACAAGTCACCTCTGATTTTATAGCTATATCAGATGTATTTTCCTCACTTGGATTTAAGGAGGACAAGCTGGTTATATTTCTCTCTATTTTTGCCAGAAGCTTTGTATTTTGTGCTGGATGTCTCAGGTCAGGGCTGATCTAATTCTACAAACTATGGTTGATCTGTTTTGCTTTTGCTGAGCAATAGCTCACAAAAGTAATCTCTATGATCCTGACTGCAGCAATTGGGCAGGATTAGACAGTCAAAAGTCTAACATATACAGGCATGTACCTTTGTCTTTAATTCTGTGTGCCTCCATTATCAGATGGTAATGCAGCTAATCCTCCATTTGAATTTTAGATAAATAATTCCTTGCTTCTTTTTTTCTTTGCATAACTAATGTAGTTTTACCCCCTCTACATGAATGAAAATACATTGAGAGCTACTGCTGTGAAAATAAAGCAGTCCCCTTATGCTGGCTGTAGGGTGTCTGATCTGAAGAGCCTCTCTGGACTATCAGCTGGCATTAGCTGGCAACATGCTGTCAGCCTCAGAGGAAACTGCAAACTCTCAGCTGTCATGCCTCCAGAGGGGCTCTCACTTCCCACCCAGCTCCTCAGGGCACGCTGGTGTATGCAGGCAGGGTACTTGGTACTGATAATATCTCTGCTGTCCCTATCATACAGATAAACAGCTCCTTTCAGGGTACAGAGACACCACATTAATGGTCCAGAACACATTTTTAAGCCTCTTCCTCTCACAAATTCAAAGTTTTCCATCTCCTCGGTGTAAAGTTGTATTCTGAATTTGTCCTACAATGGAGTTAGGTAGGCACATGTAGAATTTTGGTCTGTAACCATACCTGTACCCAGTAATGTAAAAATCAGTGATTTCCCTTGATCTCTTTGCTTGTGGTAAGTGTCTCCCACAGGAAAGTGGGACCTTACAGACTTATACCTGTGCAGGTCCTAAAAAAGCTTTTGTTTGTATAGTGAGTATTCAGATAGAATGAAGATGCTTTACAAAAATCCATACACCAAAAGTAAATATTGTAAAATAAATTTAAAATTAACTTTGAAGTAATTTTTCTTTTCTTATGTAATCTATATTTTTTTCAGGTTGCTTTGCCTGTTGTCATCTGAAATGTGTGTATTTCCTGGAATTGTTTTCTTTCTTTGGGAGTGGATACACTGATTTTCTCTATATTTATTCATTTATGAGAAGTTTTTCCATAATGGCTGAAGAATTTAACCACACAAATATTTTTGACTCTCAATAGGATTTGTTTTCTAAAATTCTCTAAAGGCTTTTGAAAACTCTAAACCCCCAGACCTAAAATAAGGCTGCTTTGTGTACTACTGTGTTTTTATTTCATGGCTGCTCTACTGAGCTGGCTTACAGGCATGCATATCTGATCAGCACATTTGAAGGAATCCTGGAGAATACACATAAAATTCTCTGTCTCCTGTAAGGTAATCATAAGCACCAAAACCAGAATGTTTATGTGTCTTATGCTGCCCAGCTCAGATGTAAGTAAGGACAGCAGAATCCAGGAAACTGACTCTGAAAGATCAGCAGAAGCCAAGAGTGAGTGGGAGAAATGTTTCATTGAATAGTTTTAAATCTCCACACATAAATCAGAGGGAGCTCTCTGGAATGGAATATTTGCCCCCCTCAATGTATTCCCTATCACACAGCAGAGCAGCATTTTGGATCATATTCACCCTGCTGAACATTTCAGATTAATAATACAGAGGAGGCAGGTAAGGTGAATCTTAAGAGATCAGAAAAGGCCAAACCATTCATCATTCAGGTTCCCCACATGGCAGAGCTCACCAAGAGCAGCTGTGGTGTCAGTGTACCACAACTGGCGTCAGCAATTTGGTGAAATGGTGGCCATGTGGGGGGGGCTGGAAAACAAGGAAGATCTCACATGGAATTATCCACACAGCAGGCCCAGTGTTGAACATGAAGATGCCTTTCATTCCTTTGTATCTCAATTTTTAAAACTGATTGGCAGAGCTCAGCCCAGACCCACTGAATTCTGCCTGACTGCCATATGCAGGTTCATGACTAGGTCTATAAAGACTAAAATTTTTCCCCTCCTGAGACATAGCTGTGGTTTTCCCCAAAAGTAATACCTTGTAGCACAGTCTGTACATGTGTGAATATTTGGAAGTCCCTTATTAGAAAAAACATAGAATGAACTGTTGAAATCACAAATTCAACTCAATAGGGTTAAAATCTAAAAAAATGCATTACAGAAACAGATCTGCTGAAGGATCAGTCATTTGAGCTTAGAAAATCATGACTCAGAAAGCTGCACAGCAATTGCAAATGACTCCCATTGACCCTCACCGTAATGTTTTAGGCAATAGAACAATATGCAAACCTAGAGTAAGCTGGTTTTCAAGAAAAAGATTTTTAAAAGGTTTTTATTCAAGAATTATGCCCCATGTCAGTTCAAATTGCATACAGAGTAGGTGAAAGAAGCAAAGGTGAGAAAAAGCTGCAGCTAAAAAAATTATTTCAGTTTAAGGAGGTTATAATCACAAAGTGAATCACCACAAATACACACTGAATACTTCTATCATTACCTGCCTTCTGGAGTGAATGACTGGGTGATCAGATTAGTAACTTTCTATTAAAATCCAGATTTTCTGTAGGCTAAATAGAACTCAGCATCTCTGAGTAGTCTGGGAAAAAAAAATCATCTGGCAGCACCAAAAATAATACAAAGTCTGAAACAGCAACTTGTACTGGTAAGTTTGTTTGGTTGGTTTTTTTAATAAAAACAAACACTTCTTACTCCAGGGCCACAGTTTCTATCTTACATTCTACAGCTTATATGAAATAAAGTTGAATTTTCTTTTTTTCCATCTCTTTTCCTAATTACTGGTAAAAATCTGGCATTCAACTTTGCTTCTGATCTCCCAACTTAAAATACTGAATGGAAACAATCCATTGTTTCCATGGCATTAGTAACAATGAATCTAAGGAAATTATTATCCAGCAAAACCAACAAGTATGGGACTGCAGTGAGCTGCCCCCCTGGCCCTGGCCAGCTAGTCATGATCTAACAGAGAATACAGGGATTGTAAGGTCACTGAAAGACAAGGGAAACACAACTGATATTGATGTAAGGGGAAACAAGCTTAGAGAAGTCTAATTGTCAGTCCAGTCAGTTCAATGAAGAACTATTCAAGTGGGACAGGACCACTGCAGGCCCTCAGTCTCCTTTAAGACACAGAGGTCCCCCATTATCAGTGGCCATGCCTGATTAATCACTTACTCAGGCACTCATCTGCAAATGACCTGAGCTCTGTAACTGACCCCAATGGGACCACCAGGGCTCCCCCAGTGCTGAGCAATTATTCAATGGTCCACTGTGGCATTCAGCTGTCACCCACACACCAAAGAAACCCATTTTACAATACAAAATGCTTTGTGATACTTCCTTTAAAATGTATTCATGTGAAGACACATTTTGTGAGGCAAAATCCTTTAAAAATAACCACAATAGAGAAGCAATTGGAGTGAATTAATTTTACTTGATTCAACTGGCAGCCATTATAATTACAAAACCAGCTCAGCTTGCTATAGAATTCTCTGTTGATACACTTTTATCTTGAAGAGGGGTGAAGAAAGAAAAGCATTTAAAGGCACCTTATTATCTTCCTGATTGCTGATGAGGGCAGGAGCTGAATCTGGCTCTCACTACATACTATCTTCAGTAAGGAGAGTATCAATAAAAGGAGCAAAATGTAACAGAACTTACAGAGCCCCTTATTCCATAGAAAATGGTTTAGAAGCTAGTTTCACCATTATAGACAAAAAAAAGTATATAAAAAAACAGCAAAATACTCAAACTGGGGTAGATTTAGGAATTCAAGCTACAGGTTAATCTATCTACAGCTTGCTGAAAGTCGGTAGGAGTTTGACATCATAGCTGACATCTAAGCTTTGAACTTGAGCATTACAGCCTACTTTGATTTAAATACTATCCCCAATACCACTCACAAGAGAGTTATGTCATGGAAATGAAGGTTGGTGGCACATTTACTTATTACACTACAAGAAAAATATATACAATGATACTGTCTTCCAAAGTAAAGTTGCAAATTTAATTGCTTTTCTGAAATTATCCTGAATTAAATACTTGCAAGCTCTAATCTCGTGTGTTCCAAAGACTTTAAGATAGTAAAATAAGCTCTTCATCACAGTTTCATGAAGAGTACAATGGAAAAATAAATCCTATGGTAAATATCTGGCAGTAAAAGGATAATGAAGCCAATATAGAGTGGTCTAAGGATTGAAACTGGCCAGGGAATAAAAAGCAACAGACTAGTTCATATTTTCCCTGCCTCCTGTGGCATTAAATCTTTCTTGAGAGAGAAATTGCACCTACCCATTTTCCCAAAAGAAGGATGGATTATCAGAAGTGATGGGTAAAAAGCAATGTACATAACTGTCTAAGAGCATCACATATTTTCAGCCTATTCTCTTAATGATACAACATGATAGATACAGTTACTCTGAAGGGTATTATTCCTTTTTGCCCATATGCCAAGAGCAGCTTTTGCCAACAACACGAGAAGTATTACAAAGTTGCTGTGAGAGATTTAAAAACAAGTTAATTACTCATCTATGTGAGAAAGGAAACATCTGCCTTAAGAAAACCACCAACCAACCAATTTTCCTTTTGAAAATGGTCAGACATTATTCAAACCCAAAACATAAGAGAACATATAGGTGGGCATCAGATCCAATGTGGATTTTCAACATGCTTCTGATGTTATAGCAGGATCTAGCCCACAGACAGATTGCATTTCATCATACTGCTTGGAGCTTCCCATTTGTTTATTTTTTGATAACTGAAAATTCATTCCAATTTGGCTACAGAATAAAAAAATTTTCCCTGATATGAAGCATGATTCTTACCATATAATAAATCCCTGTTCCAAAATAAGGGACTACTACCCAAACACATAATAATTTTAAAAACCTATATATACTTTTATTTCAGGAAAAAAAAAATCAGTGTGAAAAATTTCAGACCAAATGTTTCATTTGAGCTACAAACCACTAAAGAGATGCTCTTGCAACAGAAATTGGTGTAACAGTGAGTAATAGCAGCCCTACCCACAGTGGGGGAAAAGGATCCAGCCTGGGAGAGTGCTGAGGCAGAGCTGAGTCATGCCCTGTCCCTGTGTTTGCCCAGCAGAGACTCAGTGAGCAGACACAAACAGCAATGTGCAAGCACTTGCCTGAAACCTTTTGGCCAAGGAGAGAGCCATGGTTGGCCTCAAGACCCAGGGCAGTCAATAGAAAAAGTCTTCCATTGATTTTAAGGGCCTTGTGTTCAGCTCTGCAATGTTTGTTTACATGCAACCCAAGCTATTCTGCAAGTTTCCAGCCTGGCCAAACTTCCAAGCATGAGTTACAATGGAAACTGGAATGCATTCAAATGTTATTGGCTCTTCAGAGTGGAGCCAAATTCACACTAAAAAGCACTGTTTAACAGATAGGAATATGTTGATTTCCCAAAAACTGTGCAGTATCAAATGGCAATGTTAAAAAAAAAACCAGAAATCTGTTTTCAGGCCAGGAGAAAGAGTGGAATAGCAATCTGAGCCTGTTCCAGCTTCACAAAATGCAGACTATTGCTGGGCTTGCAACATATCCACTGATAACAGAAAGTAGAAGGGATCACTGTGCAGTTTTGTTGTTATTTAAAGGCTCTTCCAATCAATAAGTTACTTAGATGTGCAATTTTCCACCTTAGCCATAGAAAGGTAGCAGAGTATTCCTTATTAACATATTTCAGCTTTCTTCCTTAGAGTGTGCAAACCGCTGTTACATAATGTTTAATACAACACATTTCAGTGTTTCAGGCAGGTGTTTTGCTTCTGAGACCCTGTAGAGGGCATTATGAAACACAAACGCTGCCTCCTCCCAAGGCCTACATTTCTGGGCCTGTAATGGGAGCAGAGCTAATGAGGATGCAGTGAAATCCAGCAGATACACCCACTTCTTAACACTTCTGTGCATACATAAGGTAAAAGAATCACCATCTTTCTGCTGCCAGTAAATCTGCCAGATATAGCAAGGTCTGGGACCCTTTTCCTGGACCTGAAATAATTTCTTTTCACTTGCTTGTAAATGTGGGGTTTGTATATGAGTTTGCTGTAATTAGGTTCTGCAAGCCTCACTACTGATATTCAGTGCAGTAATACCAAAGCAATACTTCACCTCACAATCCCATTGTTTTTCTCTTTCTCTTTAGTATTTTCTCCTGTTGCAAGGCTTACTCTAACTTTGGAGTGTCTCATGTTCTTCTCCTTCCCAGTCCACTGAGTGGCACCAAAGTTTTTTCTTAACCCTTTGCTTTTCTGTTTTATTGCAGAGAATAAAAGTAAATCACTGCAAGAGTGGTGTCCATCCACCCTGAAGGGTGGTGATAACACATCTGTACCTAAGAGATCCCCATGAATATCACCTGCCTTAAAATGGGTCTGAGGAAGAGGACAGGCCTGGACAAAGTGTTGCTGGGGTGTTTCAGTTATGGAAAAGCTCTTTCCATCACCACTGGAGTAGATGGTTTGTTCTTATGAAAACCTGAAACCCATCAGGGATCACCAAGGACAGTGACAGCTCCTCATAAATCTTCTATTCCCTGGATGGTCTGTTAACTGAATAAAGAAAACAGACCAAGCTGTCACATCCTCTCCCTATCTTCCTAGATTTTTGGAACAGTTGAAACTTGCAACAGGCTCAAGCTCATTTTCATTCAAGAGCATGTGGAAATACAAGGCACGATGGGAGGGGCTGTCTTTACAATAGATTCACTCTGAATTAATCCAAGTGGAAAGATGCATGCCTCTTGGTTTTTTTTCAAAAGAGTGTCTAATAGGATTAATTTCAAGGCTGTGGATGTGAGTTACCATGTTCTATTCGAAGCAAGGCAGAAAGGGCCCTAGTGCTGGGCATTAAGGGGCTCCCTGCCAGCCAGTTCTGCTCCATGCTTCTTTGCCAATTAATCTTGCAATGTCTGCCCCAAACAAACAGGTTACCAATGATAAATAAATAGCTAAATGCTCATTTAGCATTTCTGTATCTCCTTTTCACTTGTTTTTATGCTCTGGAGCTGGCCATTCAGACACAAGAGGTGAAAGGTAGAAGAGAGACAGACACACAAGAATCTGCACCCATTCTTATTCCAGAAGATCTCCTTAGGGGACATCTGCCTGAATTCCCCAGGAGCAGGTGTGTACAAGGAAGGGGAGAAGCAAAATGAGCCAAGAGGAGCTGTCCAAAGGCAGCTGCCACTGATCTGTGACCTGTAGGCCACATAGTATTTAATGCTAAAGGAAACGTGTGTTTGCACCTGCTTCTCAGCAACTTCACTCTGAAGGACATGGTAATTTATATTAACCATAAAAACCTTTTGGGTATTGCCTTTTGGGTTGAAAGGTGTGCAGAGTGGAGGAACTGAGGCATTTCATTTCAACAGAACAACTGCATTGAGGGGTGCAGTCAATGGTCATGTACCATGCTCCCCAACAAAGCTTGGATAAAGATCTCAGCCTAGAATTATAAAGAATATATGCTAGACATTCAGAGGGGATTAGCAAAGGAGAAATGATTTTGTTGTTGAGCCTAATAGTAATAGATGTTTGCTATTTAGAGAGTCACTTAAAAAGGTATAGCTTTTGGAGATTTTTGAGCTAAGCAGAAAGGAATCAGCCTGTGCTCCCTACTCCAGCATTCTCTGCAGCAAAACTTCAGTCTCAGTCATTAAAGTAAAAATTCTTTGAGTTATGTTTTTGCTAAACAACACCTATGTATGATGACACTTGAGTTATGAAGACACAGATCTGAAAGGCTTAAAAGCTCTCCACAGCAGCCAGATATACCCATCTTTTATTGGCTGAATTTCCATGCCTACTGTTTCTCATTTCACAATCTATGGTTATCACAGAAAAATGTCTGGTTCCTCTTTCTGCTCTGTACTACATGTGACAAAAGACACTGTAAAGCCTGTCTGGGCAAGTATTTACTTCTTCCCATCCCTACCACTCCCAATGAATCTCTTTGAGGACTGCTATAATCCTGACAAAGTGTTTGCCTCATACATTGATATGTACCACATCAAATTTTCAGGAAGCATTGTAGTACAGCTCTCAGAACCCCTCATTAATGGGTTATCTCTCCTAGAGGCCTTTTTAGTACTCTGCAGGATCTCTGTAGCCAAGTAAGAAAGCAGCTAAGAAACTGTACTGCCTCTGTCACAGGATTCCACATAGGGTCAGCTCAGCTGGGAGGAGGTGATCCTTGAATATTAACCATCTTTCTTGGAATGCTCTTCCCTCCAGGACCTTATCCCATGGCTCTGTGCCCAGCAGATCCCTGAAGAGGCCAAAGTCTGCTCTCCTCAAGTCTGGGGCAAGGACTTTGCTGTGCACCCTTTTCACTGTCCTAACACTTCAACAATCCACCATGTCCTGGTCACTCCAGCCAAGGGTGCCCTGGAGCGTCACATCCCCCACCAGCCCCTCCCTTTTTGTGAGAACAAGACCAAGCATAGCACCTCTTCTTGTTGGCTCCTCTGTCACTTGGAGAAAGAAATTACCTTCAGTGTATTCCAGGAACCCCCTGGATCACCTATGCTCTGCTGTGGTGTCCCTCCAACAGATACTGGGGTGGCTGAAAGAATACATGAAGACCAGGCTGCCTCTTCCCCTCATTCCTCCTGGTTAGCACTGTAATGCCACTGTCCTGCCCTCCTTTCATCCTGACCCATAAGCCCTCAGCCAGCTTCTCACGCAGCCCCAGGCACAGCTCCATGCACTCCAGCTGGACATTAACATCGATGGTTACAGCTCTTGCTTGTCTCCCTTGTTTGTCCTTCCTGAAGTACCTGAATTCTTTCATTCCAGTGCTCCAATCATAGGATCCATTCTCCATATGTCCATGATTCCACAGCCCTGCAGATCTGGACACATTTCTAACTCCTCTTAATTACTCCCAATGCTACAATGCATTTGCACCTAAATCTAGCATTCTGCATTTAAATCTAGCCCCCAGTGAAGCTTTGGACTGGCTGGATTTCCTTTGTGCTGCTCTTCAGGGGCTCTCCTGTTGACATGTGACCCCTCTCCAGGCTCTGGGCATCTCCTGCTGGCCTGGCATTCAGCTGATAGGAGTGGGAGGAGCTGAAGGTCCCTTCCCACAGAAACTTTAAAGCCCTGCCTGCCAGCTTGGCAAGCCTGTGACTGATGATGCTCTTCCCCTTGTCTGACAGATGGAGCCCATCTGCCCCCAGCAGACCAGGTTTCCAAGCAGAATCCCATGTTCTAGGTAGTTGAAGCAGGCCTTGTCCTTGCTGGTGCAAGCTTTCATTCTCCTGCAGGACTGGCCTCTCTTCCTCCCTCTCTCCCTCCTTCCTGTGGGTGCCAGCAGGAAAGTGTGGATCTGTCTTGCTGTGGGGCCACTGCACACTGTGCTTGGAGGCAGCTCTCCAGCTCCTTCCCAGCCTCCCTGACATGACTCGCCCATCTCAGCACCTCCTGCAGCTCAGCCAACTGTTGCAAATATGCAAATTGTAATTAGAAGGAAGTGTCAGACCAGCCACATTAGCATTGATGTTGCAAACACACTGCAGCTTGATTTACACAACAACATTTTGACAGCACAATTATGTCAGTTAAAACCAGGGAAGAGCACAGCTACAGCATCTTAGCTATGACAGAGCTGACGAAATCACTCCTTGTTGAGTTCACACTGAATCTGATATATTTTCTTCTGAAGCAGAACTGGAGCTGTACAGGGACTGCTCAGCTGGAAAACAAGCTGTGAAGGCAAGAAAGTACAGCCAGGGAGCAATGATGAGCGATTGGAAGAAGTACAATTAGCACACATGGATCCACAAGAGGATGAACTCCTTTTTAAAACCTTTGTAATTTTCTCTAGAAGAGAAGCTTCTACTGAATTCAGTAGGCTATTGAGGGTCTATCTAAAGTTCACAGAGCAACTGAGATGAGTCCATGACTGTAACAATTAAATTGTTATTATTAGGAACCTGGCACAGCTGCAACTAATGTACCAAATGCAGCCTACTCACAATGTTTTCTACGCTTGTAAGTACATATAAAAATAAGTTACAAAGTGCTTTATTATCTAAAAACATACAGGATAAAAACAAGAAGTGGCTCAGCAGAGATAAAACTTCTGATTTAAATTATTGCTATCGTGCTAACATTTGCCTCACAGTCCTTTGAGAAGTCAGGCTTTGCATGAATATTTTGTATTGTGAAATCAATGAAGACACCAAGTTCTTTTTCCAAGATGAAGAGATCGAATCCCTATTTTAAATAGGGAACAAAAGCATTGACATTTCAAGAACAGTACAGTTTGTACTTCTAAGATGAGATGTGAGCAGTATGAATTATGACTCTGATATTAAGTAGTTCTGGTCCATCTACTACTCTCCCCTCAAGAGCAACTTCAATTTCCATCTCCACTGAAATTAAAAAGAAGACTGAATTAGAAGCATGTTTCTTCTCCAATTCAGTTCTCTTTAAAACAGAAAAGGGGAGTTAAAAATGTCTTGGACAGAGGACAAGGAACTATGTATAACTATAGCAAAGTCAGCAATATTGTAGCACAAAAAACAAACACTTGAGATTTAAAATAGAAACTGCATGCCTGGATTTTAGCAGGGAGCCCTTTTCTTTCCTTGTGTAATGGACAGGGACAGGAATAAAAACCCCACAAAACAAGCTATGTATTCCATCTAAGTTGTTGCCTAACCACAGAAATTAGAGAGAGCTTTCAGCAGTGAAACTCCTTAAGAGTCAAAAACCTCCTAAGCTTCCAAAACTGAGTAAAGAAAACAGTTTAAAGAGTGATCCTTTCTATCAATTTACATATTTCTACTGGAGTCTTACATCTGCAATGCAACTGCATTTTGACAAAGTGCTGCCCAGAATCAGTGTCCAAGCCCCATCTTCCCTGTGGATGCACCACAGCAGCCACTTCTACATCACACAGCCTGTTTTCTTCTCAGGTAGTATCTTCTGTCTCCTACTTCTTAATTATTAATTGCTTAAGCTCCAACCATCACCCCCTCCTTATTTCTGCTGTGTTAAATTGGGCAATTTTCTGTTTTATGCAAATATCTTTAATGATGTAAGAATGCTGATCACTATCCAAAACAACTAACTGGGGATTTTGTGAGCACCCTATCATTTTATTTGCACATGTGCAATGAATAACCTTTTTAGAGGCCCAAACAATAACATTTCAGCCTTATTTTTTTTTAGTTTCTTTTTCATTGAGGTGAGGAGTGTGCCTTCCTCAGCCCTGGTGCATCTCTGGGGCCCAGGGTCTACGTCATGTTTAGTTTGCAGTTTGATGTTTATGTCCCTTCACATGAAATTCACATTTACTGGAACAACAGGGTTGGATATTGAAGTAGCTGCAGCTGAATGGACCATGTAATTAGGCATGGATTCGCTTGTTGGCAAGCTCCCAAGGAACGTGTGACAGCAAGTAACTTTCCTAGCTGTCTGCTAGGGGTATCCAATAATGCCCAAAATAATCTCTTTTAATCCACAGAAATATAGGAGGGTCACAGTCCTGGGGCACAGGCAACACACCCCCTTCACAGTGTGAATGTCACCATGCAGAAGCATGTTTTACTAGTTTTGTCCAGGAGAAGGTAAATTTCCAAACAGAAGAGTGAAATAAACATATTTCTCTAAATATTAGTGAAACCGGATACTTCAACTGTATACAAATGATTTCTTTTTCTTCACATCAGGAAACCCAGAATTCACAATTATTTTTCCACAGTTTCAGCTGTAACAGATCACTGTTTTTTTCATTAAAGGAAATTTTCCACAGGAAATTCACAACTAGGTTTGTCTAGTATGCCCCAAACACAGCCCAAAAGAGCAGCAGATGAGCAGTTAGCTCATGACCAGCTCACAAAAGAAAATGTCTTCTTTAGCTGCAGAATTTTATCCTGAGCTCTGACCTTTAAAGAATGCGATGCCTCATTTCTGCAATTCGGAAATTAAAATTCCAGCATATCACCCCCTGGTGGTTGCCGAGAGCGAATATAAGCAGCGAAACACCTGGCTGCGGCTTGCGGGATCAGGCAGGCTGAGCCCTCCTGCCCGTGTTCAGGGGTGGGGCTGCACCTGTCCCCAAAACACAGGGAAGGACAAAGGCCAGGACACACAAGCGCCACGAGGCAGCGAGAGCCCAGCCTGCTTACCTGCCTGAGGAACCTTCCGGAAGCCCCCAGCTGCTTCTCATCTGCCTGAGGAACCTTCCAGAAGCCCCCAGTCACTGCACACCTGCCTGAGGAACCTTCCAGAAGCCCCCAGCTGCTTCTCATCTGCCTGAGGAACCTTCTGGAAACCCCCAGCTGCTTCTCATCTGCCTGAGGAACCTTCCGGAAGCCCCCAGCCCTTGCTCACCTGCCTGAGGAACTTTCCGGAAGCCCCCAAGCCCTGCTCACCTGCCTGAGGAACTTTCCGGAAGCCCCCAGCCCTTGCTCACCTGCCTGAGGAACCTTCTGGAACCCCTCAGCTCCTGCACACCTGCCTGAGGAACTTTCCGGAAGCCCCCAGGCCCCGCTCACCTGCCTGAGGAACTTTCTGGAAGCCCCCAGCCCTTGCTCACCTGCCTGAGGAACTTTCCGGAAGCCCCCAAGCCCTGCTCACCTGCCTGAGGAACTTTCCGGAAGCCCCCAGCCCTTGCTCACCTGCCTGAGGAACCTTCTGGAACCCCTCAGCTCCTGCACACCTGCCTGAGGAACTTTCCGGAAGCCCCCAGGCCCCGCTCACCTGCCTGAGGAACTTTCCGGAAGCCCCCACTTGCTGCTCACCTGCCTGAGGAACCTTCCGGAAGCCCCCAGCCCTTGCTCACCTGCCTGAGGAACCTTCCGGAAGCCCCCAAGCCCTGTTCACCTGCCTGAGGAACCTTCTGGAAGCCCCCACTTGCTGCTCACCTGCCTGAGGAACTTTCCGGAAGCCCCCAGCCCCTGCTCACCTGCCTGAGGAACCTTCCGGAAGCCCCCAGCACCTGCTCACCTGCCTGAGGAACCTTCCGGAAGCCCCCAGCCTCTGCAGGGTCGCAGTGAGCCTGAGCCCTGAGGGCTGTGGGCAGCACCTGGCACTGGGCCATCCACCCCTGCCTGGGCACAGCCCCTCCCTCAGGCCGGGCTGGGACCTTGGCGCTCCCTTCAGGGGCACACCTGAGGCGCTCCACAGCCCCATGTCCGCACTCACAGCCCGGAATCCCAGAGAAACTCCAAGGGGAGCCATCCAGGATGGGTTTTGTGAGCAGAGGTGCCATCACCAGGTGAGGTCCCCCAGGGCTCGGGAGGCAGCACAAGCTATGGGGTAACAGCCCCCCAGCTCCCAGAGTTGTACCCAGGGCAGAGGCAGCTATAAACCAACCTCAATTCTACATGTGGCACGTTCAATCCATCTCTCCTGACGGGTTATTGGGCTCCATCCCTCCCCAAGGAGCTGCTCACTGTGCGAATGGAAGGGAGGGCTGAGGGTGGGCTCCTCCTGCCCTCCCATCTGCTGCAGGAAGCCAGAGAGGTGCCAGAGTGCCCAGGATGCGCTGCCCTGGGTTAAACCCGGCTGGAAATAAAGCACCAGACAGCTGCTCACTCCCCCTCACCCCGCTGGGATGGGGAGGAGAATCAGAGTAAAACTCTAGGCTGTGATAAGAACAGTTTAATCATTGAGAACAAAGTAAAATACAGAAATGACAAGAAATTAATGTAATTATGGTAATAAAAAGGAAACAAACAAGTAATGCACAATTCAGCTGCTCACCACCCACTGACCAATGCTAGAACCCCCCTTCCCAAACCCAGCCTGGCCCCACTGCTGGGTAACTCCCCCAGGAGTGATATTCTGCAGTGCAGAATATCCCCTTGGCCGGTTCAGGTCATCCATCCCAGCTACACTCCCTCCCAGTGCCTTTTGTGCACCTTCTAACTGGTAGAGCATGACACAAAAAAACCCCATAAAAACAAACAAACAAAAAAAGAGTAAAAATTCACTGACTTAGGATAAATACAACTTAGCAAAACCCAAAACACTGGTGTATTATCAACACCATTCTCATTCCAAATTCAAAACACAGCACGGTAACAGCCAGAAAGAGGAAATTAACTCCATCCCAGCTGAAAGCAGGGCACAGGCTAGCTGTGAGCTCTCACCTCATGTAGGGCTCTGGCCATTGCCTCAGGGAAACATGAGTGTCCTCATTTTCCAGCCTGGCCTAGAAGGAGGATTGCAGAGACATTTAAGCTCAGAGCTCAAACACAGCAAGCCTTTAGGGATTGGGGTCAGGGAGAGCTGGTAAACACTTGACTCAATCCCATTTGTGAATTAAACTAAAGCATGGGCTTAGCAGCCATTCTGCAGGTTTAATGAAGCTTCAGCTTGTGCAGCCTGCCTTTCATTAACTTGGACAGACTTCCTGGAGTGCTCCAGGGTGGGGAACGTGAAAGGACACTTGGTCCAAATCATTCGAGAGGCCTCTGGCCAAGCACAAACCACCGTGTTCTGCCTGCCAAGCTGTGCCTCAGCCCCTCCTGGCTGGAGGCACGCCAGGAATACTGCTTCCCACCCCTGGATACAGAGAAAGTACAGCTGTAGCTGCACAGAGATTGCCAGCCTCATGGTGCTTCCAGTGAAAACCAGGCATAGCTCCTGAAAACAGACCAAGTATTATTTTTTTTAAAGCCTGTCTGAAACTTGGGCTGTCTCAACAACTTTTTTACAAAAACAAAGCATGTTCTCTACATTGTACTAATTTTTAAAAGCTTGGCACTTGGTACTTGTGAGAGCAGCATTTCCACTGCCAAGAATATTTGACTCTCATAGGACAGAGATAGCCAAATCTAAAAAAGCACATGGAGCAAAGACTTTGAGAAGATTTACCCAGTTATTTGACAGGCAGAGGAATTGCCTCATTTTGCCTTCTATTTTAATAACGTGTGCTCTTCTCGCTTGCCTGGATTGAACAGGCTGATCTCACCAGCAAGCTATTTTTCCACTCAAGCATCTGCCCAGACAGCTTGGAGCAGGACCAAAATGCCAGGCTGGGTTCTTTTATTGTAGGAGCAGTAATTGAGATCCCAGATGTTGCTGCTCAACACCTGTACCTTATTTTTGTCAGGCACTGCTGCAACTGGAGCTGGAATGTGACACAGCAGAATGGCAGCAGCCCTTGGTGCATGCTGCTGATGAGACAGTGGCCTGCTGGTGGCCTGTAGCCCTGTGTCAGTTCTGTCACTGCTGGGGACAGCCCACATGCCTTGCTCTGAGGCCTCAGCACAGAGTCACGCCCTGCCTGCTTTGGCAGAACATTTGCTGACCTACCTGCAAGTTTTCTTTGGGCTTTGCTGTGACAGCATTTTTTCTTCTGACCACACGGTCATGGATGACTTGGTTTTACTTGTGCTTACCCTTGTATGGTACCAGTGTAGTTGTGCTCAGGCAGGACTGACAGGTCATTGTTCTGTGCAGAAGATATAACCAACATAAATGGTGTCACATGGAGAAAACGCAGACCTGGAGGGGTGGCAGAGGCCTTGAGAGGAGGAGGCACAGGATGCAGAGGGGAGTAGTTCAGGAATAAGATGACAAAAGATGAGGCATGGGCTTGCCACTGGAAGCCCCATAGCTACAAACAAACCAACCATTGTTTTCCATTAGAAACACAGACCTAGAGTCAAACAAAACCACCTTTTCATGCACAAGAGAACAAAGAACATGTTTCCACCATATGCAAGATACATTAGCAAATTTAGATATCATGTGGGTTGCAAACCAGCGATGAAGCAGCAAGATGTGAAGGTTTGTTGGCAAACATAAAAAGACCCCAAGTGGGTCCTGGAGTGAGAAAGATGCAGTCATCATCACATCCCTGCCAGCCAAAAGAATTCATGTGCTGGTGACCAGCCTTAGCACCCCTACCACCAAAATGAAGGCAGCAACATGAGGACCCTGAGAAGTGGCAGGGTGAGTGCAACACCAGGAAAGGGGCAAGAAGGTGGAACTATTATAAGAGACATAGCTGTATTGTTGTTTTTTAAAAAAAATTATTATTATTATTGCAACTCTTTCTGTATAGAAGTATCTTTTCCTGTAATAATTAGGTCTGGACTAATTAGGATTCTTAAAGTTACGATTTCCACCATAATAACAATAAATTCTTGGCTTTTTTATATACATATATAAAATATGTTTTCTGTTTCTTGATTAACAAGATTTTGAGGGGAACAAGCTTTAGAACTACCCAGAGTTACAGATGCAGGATTTAAGGTCCTTGTGTGTGGAGGAGATCCCAGACTATGGGTCACTTTAAAAAGAAAAAGAATAGTAGTAGTAAGAACAGAATTTAGCAAGATTTTAAAGTTGTCATGGCAATGTACTCTTACATGTAAATCAGCGTATGAACTTATTCATATTAGACTAAGAGCTACGACTGCTTAAGGATTTTTCTCTCCTTTGTAGGAAAGATTGCAAGCATTGCAATTATTTTCTCTATTTGTTTCTAGAAGTGTATATTTCTTATTGGCAGAATAGCAGATTATTTGTTGAATTTAACTTAAGACATTTATACATTTCTTTGGGAGAGTCTCCATCTTGTTGTAAACCAACTGTCCCTGCCTCCCGCCTTCTAAGGATTTGTATTTATATCCTGAACAAACTTGCTCTTCTGTGATGTTAGAAAGTGTGCCTATAACTCACACCATTGTTTAGCCTTCCTACAGGGAAGGGGGCTGGAAAAAAATCAGAGGTTTTTAGAAACATTTCTACTAATTGCATAGAATAAAGGTTAAAATTAATGAAATACATGACATCGTGATGAACTTCCACAGGAACAAGGTTTCAGCCACACAGAATCTATGGCAAAGCTTACTAAAAACAGCACTCCTTAATAATTAACCCAGAGCTGGCCGTGGAGCACAGCAGCACACACTTCTGTCAGCAGCCCCTGGAATTTGAGGCACTTTCATGTGCAATTTAGAAGCCTGACCTTCCTAACCGTGCCAGGGCCCTCCCACATCCTTGGACGGACTCGGAACAAGCGGCGTGCGGCAGTGCAGGGGTTGAGCTCAGAGGTGACACATCTGGGGACGTGAACTGCTGTTGTCAGCATTGGGAGTGGCCCGAGCCCGCCCCTGGCGGCTGCTCCGGCTGCCCCTCGCTGAGCCCCGGGGCTGCACATCCATCTCGCATCCCTCCCTGCCCCGGGAGAGCAGCACTGAGCAAAGAGCTCAGCTCCCCGAAGGCACGCGTGGGGCACCCAGGGGGGAGCAGCAGAAGGGCTGGCTAGGGAGGGTCCTCACCTGCCGGGATTTGTGACACCTGCACTGCTCTAGGGGACACTGACCACTGCAGTGAGGCTAGCTCCAGCCGGGGTCAAAGTGGGAGCAAGGTTTGCTGCCAAGGCATGTCTGTCTGTCTGTCTGTGGCATTTGTTTAGTATCTTTGGAAATACAATCTGAGTGTAGTAGATTATTCAAAGGGGACTTGGATGATTTTTGAAAAGAATACAAATTATTTATACAAGGGGTAATAGGCATGTGGAGGCTGGGAGAAGGCAGACAGGTGAAGGGAAATTAGAGCTAGAAAAAAAGCAGGAAGGGGATAAACAGGCATATGGTGAGCTCTGGAAAATACATGCCAAAAGTATGGAAGAAATGGGAAAGGACCCATGCTACCACCCAAGCAGTGGAAACCCTCTCCATGCCCCATGGAGGGAGGCAGGGCCTGGCCAGTCTGCCTCCAGGATTGTCAGCCAGGGCCATGACTCTTTAAGCCCAGCTAATCCTGAAGCAGTGTCTGGGACACTGCTGGGTAACTGAGGAATTAGGCTGCAATAAAGCTGCTTGTGCACACTGCAGAACACACATGGCACTGCCACCAAGGAATGGCACAGCCAGGGGGGCCTGGGGCAAAATCTGAAAGGAGAGAGGAGCTCTGGCAGAAACCAGAGAGCTGACACTGCTCCCTCATGCGTTGCTGTGCACTTGAGGTGCCTGGCATGCAAAGGCTACTGTTCAGCAGCAAAGCACTCTAAGCAAACTGTTCCCAGGATTGTGGGGCAGCAAGTCCCACAGATTAACTCTGTGCTGTATTAAAGTGTACTTCCTTTTGCTTATTTCAAATTCTGTTACCTGGTAATTGCACTGGGCTCCCTGTTACAAGAACAAAGGAGAGCAGTGGGAGAAGTAGTCATTTTCTCTTCACATTTTCCACATCTTAGTTGTTTTTTTGTTGTTAATTGTTGCCAGTCATGTATCTCCAATCATTATTTCTTCTTCAAGCTTAAGAATTGTGGACTAATTAACCTATTCCACATTGCTGATGAATCAGGGTATAAAGCAGAAAACAAAATAGTATCTGCCTCTTGCTATTTCCTAAAATCCATGCTGAGTTCTGAACAAGGCAACATCAGGGATGCATCCTGTGATACAAAGATGGTTCTTGTTTTCTTCTATTTGTTTCCTAATTACACCTAATGTTACAAATGTCACTCTGCCCTCTGTTGGAGTTGAATTGTTAGACTTACCCCCGCAGGCAACAGTTAATGTGCAGTTTAACCTGCTGTGGTACAGAGCTATTTTTCCTCCCGTGAATTACTTACCAGTGACAAGTTCATTGGGCTTCCAATCAGGCCGTCACTGCCTACAACCCGTGCAGCTCTGGGCACTCAGATTTGTATCTGACCGCAGACAGCCAAAACCGCAGAGTGCCCGCGTTTCCCACCTCTCCCAGCCAGCCCCTCCTCCTGTCAGGGCAGTCCTGAACCCAACCAACAGCCCGTGCTAACTCAGCAGGGCCCTCCTTTCCTGCAGGGATGAGACTGCTATTTCTGCTCAGCCCTTCTCTTTTAAACCCTTGGAGTGAAGGGTATCAGTCCAATAGAAGACGTCCTCCTCTCTCCACAACTTAGGAGCTTGAGGAAGCTTTAGTGAAAACTCTGGCTCTTTTGTTGGGTTTGTTTTTTTGTTTGTAGGCTTTTCGTTTTCCTTTCCTCTTTTCTTAACTTGACAAGTACATCTTACTTATTTTTTCTGTAGGGGAGAAGCCTAGCCCTGGTGTGGATTACCAAGAGAGGCTGTGCAATCACCATCATGATGAATAGAGAATGATGTAGAGAAATTCCTTAGGCACTTACCACAATTTCCAATTGCATTCAATCAAGAAAGTAAAGCAGCTTCCAAGGGAAGGCACCTGGTAGCTGAGTGCCAGTTTTTTGGACAATTTTATGAGAGATAGAGTTTGCAGATGTTACACTGTGCACTGCCAAACCTTGAGCAGGACACTGACCTCAGCTTATCCTGCCAAGTTCTCAATGCTGCAAGAAGTTGCTTCTGGTTCAGCAGTGTATGCAATCTCCAAGGCACCTGCTTGTAGGTGCTATGCTCTGCAACCTAATCCTAGACAGCATGCAGTACTCCTGGAGTATGATCTGGGAAGCACAACACTCATGGACTAATTGCTCACCCATCTGGAGACCCTCAGAGCCTTCAGCATCACCTGGCTCTTCCAAGAAATACTTAAGGCTTCAGAACAAGGAGTGCTGTGTAACCACAATCCAGGCCCAGTTGTTGATCCAGCTTCAGATATCCTAACTTGCATGGTGGTTTTTCTTCATCCCATCAGACCTCTATGTGTCTGACTTCATCTCCAGGGAAAGTTTGTTAACCAAGGGTATTTATTTTCCTTCCCCACTGCTGGTTTCAGGCAGATGACAACTTTTTAGGATGCTATCACTGAAACATCATTGTCTTTTACAAGTCTGAATCTTTAAAATTCTTAGTTTATCTCCAGGACATCAAAAATTCCATAAGCTCCTGAAATAATTAGACATTTATTGGTGTTGTGGAAACTTCATCAATTAAAACAGCAACTACAATGTACTGAAGATTCCTGCTCTTTCAGATATCCTTGTCTTGCATCTGCCTAAAATGCTGTTTGAAAGGAAGATGACCTCTACCACTTGAAGAGATTTGTCAAGTCAAACCACACACTGACAAAGTCTAAGTAGAATCTCACATATGACAGTAGTTAGTGAAATCTGGGCTCACACAAACTCCTTCTGGCCTTTGACTCTGTAATTTCTGGAATCTTCATGCATGTGTTTTCTTCCTTAGACCTAGGAGAGAAAGTGCATTGCAACGGTGCCATGTGCTGCTCTCATTGGATGAGATACAATGGCTCAGCACCCAGCCTGGGAAAAATGGGGGAGTTCTGGTATCAGCAAGATCTGGTGCAGAAACAGCCTCAGCAGGTGCCCTCCCCCATCCCAGTTCAGACTCCTTTGTGAACAGCCAGAGCTGTTTGTGAACAGCCCAAGCTGAGACAGCCGCTCCCAGGGACCTGAGCAAAGCCTTGGGCACACGCCAGCCCCAGCCATGGGTGCCCCTGCTCCCTGGGTCTCACTGACACAAGAGCACTCTGGGTCCTGCTGAGAACTCAGCATTTGCTGACGTTTTCTCACAGAAGAAGGTACTGGTCTCAGCTTTAAAGACCATCACCACAATGCAGGACTGACTGAGCTCGGCAGGCTTTGAATTGAGCATTTTGAAAATGGTGACCAGGTAAAATCCACAGAGAAGGGTGGGATTGTGTAGACATCTGTGGAAAGCTCCTGACAGAGGAATATTCCCTGTACCCAAGGTTCCAACAGACACCAGTGGTTCAAGAGCTGCTTCACGTGGTCCCAGGTAGCAAAGTTCAGAAACCAAAGCACATAGATCCTGTGGCATTCTCAGATTTAAAAAAAGCTGAAGCTGTATCATGTATCAAACAGCACAAAGTCACAAACCAGTTCTCCTGAGAACTTCTGAAGGCTAATCACAAGTATTGCATAAAATTAACATACAGTTCATCTTTTTATAAACCTCTTAACATTGTATAACAACACCTGGATAGATGCGTACTTGTGTCTTCTTGTGAGGAGCATCAAAGTTTAGTTCTCTCAACAGAATTATTTTAGGTATGGGTTTGTTTTTTTTACAGTCCTAGATGGGATGTATAATAGACTAACAAATCATTCTAGATTACTGGTTTTCCCCAGCAATTTCAATTTATAGTCTATGTGGATACTTAAATGATAGGAAGTTGTGTATGTTTGCTTTTGTCTCACATTTGAAATTATAATTGAATAACCATTAGAACCTACATTAAATAAGAGGGAACTTGTATGATTATCTGGACTAAAATAGCTACAAATTTGTTTTCACAAAAGCCTCAGTAAAGTTCTCACTGTAATCTAAGGTATCACAAAACCCCCATTGTTTTGCAATATGAAGGTCCATTCTGAAACGGGATATTTCAGATGCATGAATATACTCAGCACACAAATTGCAATCAGATTTTTCCACTAAAAAGAATTTCCTTATTAAAAATTTATAGCCAGGTTTTAAAAATAGTTAGGGACGAGGAGACTATAAACAATAATTGTATCACTTCTATTTAATTTACCATGTTCAATTTCTGCTGTCAAAGTATAATTTCATAATAGCACTTCAACCTAGATATTTTTAATTTGGGTAAGATAGCTTTAAAATTCCTTGTCAAATGAAGACGAAAATTTAAAATATGAGCCAGCAAAATGACACCAGATGTTACACAGCAGTTTTATATAACACATTACTGAACTGCTTTTTAAGGCTTAGTAACCTGAACATCAAGCTTTTGAACCCAAATCCATGCCTTTGCACAGAGCTGTGACACAAAGTGATCTTACTCCAAGACTTGCTCATGATTTGTACTTCAATTCAATTCAGACTATAAATTTAACACTAGATCAGAAAACAAGTTGGCCTGGGTATTTTAAAACTTTTTGCCCCAGAAATGCTTTCAAGAGACGCGTTTGGGTAAGAGGCCAACAAAACATCCATGAACAAAACCCCACACTTCCACAACTTCAACATCATTCCCAGAGGTAAGGTGTCTGCAAGGCTCCTGAATGGTATCATTTGACAAAATTAACTCCTTCCTTCCCTTTCTCACTTCAAACTTTTGCAGTAATGCCTTTCCCCTTGGTTTGCATGCCTTATGTACTGGAAACAGCAAGAAACAAAATAACTGTTGTTCTAGGACATAATCACAGGGTCAGCTTTACAGCTGGAATGACATCATTCCATCCACTTCACACCCCAGTTTAACAATCTTCCTCCCAACCTTTAAAAAACTAAATGCAGAGACACAACTAAATCTTCTGTTATAATACAGAAGATACAAAGGATTCCTACACTAAGCAGTGTATCTAATACAATTCCTGTTATTTTTTCTATTACTCTAAGCAGTCTCCTTTTAGATACCACCTGATTGTACTCTGCAGAAGTTCAATGAACTTGCATTTAAGTAACTTTGGTCCACCTCAGACCAGAATTCTGGAAATAGGTACTACTACCTGCACAACTCTTCATTATTTACCAATGTGGCTTTGCACACATGGAGACAAAGTCTTTGGCATTTACCTCTCCAAAGTGATGAACTGAAGTTGCAGGTCAGGAGATGTGGAGACACGGTCTGAAGGCAGTAGGTGATGGATGTGACACATCTGGCTCTGTCAGGCTCTGTCCAGAGCAGCTTCCTTTCCTCCCAGCAAGGCTCCTCAGAGCTCCTTACAGTCCTCCGGGCTCCTTACAGCCCCCAGGGCTCCTTGCAGCCCCCTGTGCATCACCAGAGTGATGCTGTCTCACACAGATATCTCCTACTGAGCGTGCCTACTTGGGGCACAACCTGCAGCTGCAAATTCAGTTCAGTTTGCACAACTGGAATAAAGATCCTGTGGCATTAGCAAACAAATCGACCTTGGGTAAGGACTCGTTGCAGTTGCATTATTTATTATGGTTTCATTTTTATTTACAGGAAGACTATCTGAACCTACTGATGCTGCAAACATCTTCATAAATTACAATCCCTTAGGGGATCTTTAGGGCAAGTAAAAAAGACTATGTATGAAAGGCTTCTGTTCCACACAGCTGAAAGAAGCTAGTAGTGTCCTTTTTCCAAAGACAAATTAACATATTATACAGAGGAAGAGAAGCAGCAGTATCAAAAATTGCAGTGGCCTGGTTTTGAAAACACTTGACTAGTGGAATTCAGGGTAAATTCCAATCTCATTATCTTCAAAAACCCAATTAACAGGCCACCCAATAAGAGCAGGCTTGATGCAGAAGAATGGCAGTTACCTAAATCCTCTTTATCTTTTGAAGTCAAATTCATATTTTTGGTTTTCCATGCCTTTTAAACTAGAAAAGTATCACATTCATGAAAAGAAACTTTACTGGAAAAGATATGTGGGCTTGCCTGGTTATAGCCCCAGCTAACCAAGTATAATCTGGCTTCTGCTTAGTGATGCCCAGAAAAGACATATGAGACAAATCACTGCCATAGCCATCAGACCACATCATTTTCTCCTATGCAAACCAAGCACTTCAAAACAGATTGAAAAGGAAATAATTTATGAGAAAGGCTTTGACTCCCAAATCTTCTGTAGAAGCTTCACAATTATCCTGTTAATCTGAAAATGCTGATGTCACCCCTAAGCATTCCACACAATGCTTCCATTACGTAACTACTAACAAAACAAGAGGAAATACTCTTACCAGAATTTTTTAAAACATTTGCTTACATAAAGCTGCATTTGGCTCTTACAGCACCACACACTATTAACACACTGTTCCATGTTTCAAGCTCCAGTACCACTCCCTTACAGCACAGAAAAGGTTACATTATGCTGCTGCTTTTTCTAAGTGGCAATGAGATGACACATCACATTCAACTCGTGTTACAGTTCATGAATTATTGTATATTGTACCCATAGCTACTTGTACCAATTAAGGAAAAATCCATGGGAAAAAAATCCATCCTGAAATTAAAGCATCATTCACGTTAATCAAGAAACAAAGCAACATTCATGGCAATTTCCTCCCTTTTCACTTAACACCCCCCATGATGTGAAAAGTCTCACCATAAGAACTGTGCCATTTTCCCTATGCTCTATCACATTTATGTTATTCTGATTACAGCTCTCCAGAGTTGTTACTGAAAGATGAACTTGTGCAGAGAACTCCAAAATACATCAAGAGACACCATACATCATAATCCAGAAAACTTCCAGCTTTCCAGCCGTGGCTGGTTTGACTGACCATAGCCTCAGGTCCAGGAACTGAATTTTTTTGTCCCAACACACAGGTGAAAAGCAAAGCACTACGTTCAGAATGCTCCTTTATCATTTTTTCATCCTTTTTTTTTCATTTTTTTTCTTTTAGCAATTTACCTGACACTGCCTTCTTTCTGCAATCACTCCGAGGAGTGTTTTATTGCATGTTAAAAGACAAGATATGTATTGAAAGTAGCAATTTTATTTGAGTTAAAATTATTTACAAAAACCCAAAGACATACTTCATGAAACTGGTACAAACTATTTTTCCTGCCGTTGGCTTTTGCTCCAAAGATCACAGCTGAGAAATACTGTATAAAATAAAAATAGGATTGGATTCAGAAAAGTACTCTACTGTTCTAATTTCCAATTGAGAGTATTTACACAAATATTTACAATGGAAAAAAATGTTACTTTAAAACTTTAATTTGCAAGTTGACCTCAAGTACCCTTTAATGCAGAGTTATTTGAGGGTCTAACACACAAAAATGCACTGCAGTTCACAGGGTGATTTCTCCCCCCACCCTCAAAAAAAAAAATCTGCATTTGTCAGTGCTTGACAATTAGTTACATTTAAAAAAAAACTGTTAAACACTGAGGTAAATCAATTCCCAAACAATTACCAGTGTAACAAAGAAAGGTAGTTGTCCCTGCTTTCCCCTATCATCATATTTGCATCTTCTTTTCTCTTGCCATCTCCCCACATGAAACTACATAACCAATTTGAAATCTCATTATAGATGTGAAAATCTCTAAAATCCAAAAACTAGATGGGCCAAATATTTAATAATTTTCTCCTGATGCAGATCATTTACATGTACCTTTTCCCTCCCTCAGTACTGTTTTGGTTTTTTTTGAAGAAGGGGAACACAACCTCAAAAACTTTTCTAAGTTACACTGATACACTAAGTTTTAGAAGGTGATGAGAGAAAATGAAAAAAAAAAAATGACCAACGTAAGATTTTTGCCGTTAATCAGTTACTTCCTTACAGAATTCCCAACAATCTGCATTATCAAAAATAGGAAGACATAGAAGGCAGCCACTGTATGTAAAAAATTTACAGCTGGCACTGATACAAAAGCACAAGTTCTTAACTTTATACACGGAGATAACACAAGATCTAAAAGCAGGTTAGATTTCCTGTTATTTCCCCCTCATTATACATAGAACTAATATTTTTATGGCTTCAAGTTTTACAAATTCAATGGAGTAACATGATGTAAGTACCTATACAGGTATTTAAAAATGTCAATGAAGCAGATCGCAGAACAGTCTGCAAATATTCAAGACCACCTTAATAAAAATACTTAATAATCAATTCTGTTGGTCTGAATAGTGAGTGCAAGAAAAAAATTGTTTAAAAAGTCATGTATTTTCTGGGATTCTTTGTTCCACTTAAGTCCTCAAACACAATGCTTTGCTGTGAACTAAACCTCAGACTGAACAACATCTTAGCTATATCAGCAGTTTAAGGCTTTGTGTTGTATGCATTTCAACTCTGTCATACTACAGAAGGATGAAATAGAAAGATTATGTCAACTAGAAACAATAATCCCCATTGGTGTTTTAGCTTCTTTAAAATTATTCCCCCTAAAGCATCCAAATTCATTGTATTCAACATTATAAAACACACCTTGAGTTCTTCCTTGAAACAAATTAAAACAGCATTTCAAAGTTTTTGCTTATCGGAAGTGTAAACTACCCTGCGAGTGAGTGTTTTTTAAACCTTCTTTTTTTCTTTCTTTATTTCATTTGCATTTTAACAGGGCACAACTTTTTACAGTCACTATTCCTTTAGTGGATAACATACCCTCAATGGCTTTATGTGTTTATGGGTCTGCATGCTCTTAGAACTACAAAGCATTATGGTCTAGCAGGTTACAGTATGTGGGCCATGGGTGTTTTAGAACTGAGAAATAGTTCAACAACCTAATTTCAATCAAAACAGTATAAAAAATAAACTATCCAATCCTCGCCTCTTTGGATTCCAACAAATTTTAAATATAGACAGTAGTTAAAATCACAAAAGTATTTAAAAATTTATATTTTATGATTTTGGAATCATCTAGTAATAAAAAAAGCAGGAGCAAATTAAACTCAAATAGGAGCGGTGCTGCTGTCCAGAACTTCTTTATTAGAACATTTGTTTGATACCTCAGTAGCTAAGCTGCCTTTGCACCTGGCTGGCATGAAACAGTGGCTCAACAGTAAACAGCAGTTGCACTATCAGCAGCAAGTTTTTCCCCTTGAAACTTGTCACGAACAAAGCAAGAAAAAAGATAGGGAGGGTAAACCCTGCCAAAAATATTTAAATACTGCACTGCATCATAAACAGCAAGGTTTCTTTATTTACTTTCCTCAGAACCTTTTTCCCCCTCATTTTTGATAGTTGCAGATTGATGTAGTAACTGTCTTTTAGAAAATGCTGAATGCATGGTTAAGAGACCAGGTAGCCTTAAAAATCCGAACACGAATGACACAGATGAATGCTCTTGGTATATCCTTCAAGGACTTCTTTCATGACTTCTTCTTTTGTCTAAGGGTAGCTCCAGCATTAGAGTGCCTGCAGCGGAAGTTAAGTATCTAGCAGTGTTCCAAGTATTCAATCACCCTAGAGATAGATTTCTGGCCTGTTGTTCCAACAGCACACTGGAAATGCAACAGAAAACACAAGTAACAAACAAGCATTTGTAGCACCTCCTTCAACTGTCTGAGAGCTATTCTATTTTCAGGATTTTACTATTTACAGTTATGCATCAGTGAAAGCAACTAGGTTCAGACAGCTAATTCAGAAAAATCTTCCTGGCCAATCACAATATAATGACAGACAAAATTATGACAGACAAATGGCCTTTCAGTATTAAAAAACAGAGTATTGTCCTGTGCTCTTATGTAGACACAAACTGAAAAATGTTAATGCTTCTCAAAAGGTATGAAATATTAACAGAAAACAAAACTATAAAAATATCTACAAATATCAATTTGAAATATGCATTACTTACAGTAAGGTTCATAAAACTGAGAAATTTTTTGAGCATTTCAGTCATTATCGAGAAGTCCCCTTCAGGTAAGTACTCCCTCACAGTAGTCACATTGATCTAAGAAATAAAACAATCTTGTCTTATTTGGGAAACATTTTTCTGACACAGAACTATAATGAGCTGCATGTGAGATGCACTAAGACAGGTATATTCGCAGCATAAAGATGGTTTCTGCTGCCATCTTTATGATTTAAGTTTGTTTTAAGCAATACTCATATCTTCACTGTGTTTCTGTTTTTAGAAAACAATTGCTTAAATAAATTTTATTATTTAATAAAATTTTGTGTAAGGTTTGTAAAATTTTGTGTAAGGTTTGTGTAAGTTTTAAAAAAAATAAAAAAAACCCAAAAACCAGACTATCAGACGTTCCTAGGACCGACAAGATTATCAAGCCACCAGATCACTCCCCTGATAGGGAGAGGCTCTCCCTTTACAACTGTGAAGGGCTGAGAATTACTGATCTCATTGTCAGTCTCACTCAGAACACTAAAACTCTTCTGGACACTGATGAGTCCAAGGACACAGAACAGCACCTTAAAGGCCATTCCTGCACCATGGTAAATTCAGACAAGCCTGAAGGCAGGTCTGAACTCATTTGCATGTGAACACATTTTTGACAGGAGACTTTACTGAGTTCTCAGCTATTGGAGCTCCATATTTTTAACTTCAGCTTTCTATTCTATATTCCCAATCCGAGACAATTATTTTTATAATAGGGACATATACAAGTTCATCTGATTTCAATGGAAGAAAAAACTAAAGCAGACTGATAAAGAATAAACAAGTCTGATGGTAACTTGCTTACTAAAACTACTGAGAAGGAACAGGCTTAGCCAATTTTCCTCTGCCTTTCCAAAGCAAATTCTTTTGCTGGCTACAAGGAAGGGGAGAGAGAGGTAAAAGAGGTCAAATATTCAATTCCAACTGTTTTTGATAAACACGGTGATGTTTAAAAAATTTGTTTGGGCTGGAATAACTCTGGCAACTCTTCCCAAAGCTGTATACACCAGTGTAGCTTCATCAACATATTGCTCACACTGAAGCCCAATTTAATAAACCCCTTTCCATACAAATTATCACTTCATTAAACATTATACTGGACTTAAGATCAACTTATTCCCTTACTGGACTCTCCTGGCAGAGACAGCCTAGAAGCAATGCTGTGTATGAGGCCACAATGCAGTCTTCCATGTGCTTCCCAGCATGCTGAAGAGCTGTAAAAGAGACAACAGTCTATTGTATTCTCTAAGCAGCTGGTATCTTTTACTGCTGCAAATACAATCCCTCATTATCACTTTCCAGAATGCTTTTTCCTCCAACAAAACGAGCTTTTGGACTGAGATTTCAGAGATCAGGAAACACCACACTTACTGACTCAGCAGCACATTCTTGACAAGAAAAATGGTCTTCATTCAGTTTCAACTCATTCTGCTGCACAGTATTTTGTCATTTGTCATTTCAATGTGCAAACTGTATGCTGAACACCCCTAACTACCAATCCAAATGTTTCATGTGATACCATATGCCTCTAAAACTTCCCCCAAAGTAGTTTATTGTGTTAAGGATAACATTTTCTGCTGATGATTCAGCATTTTGGAGCTACAAAAATGAGGAAGGATATAAAGCAAGCTTGGAGAAGGTAATATACCACACCTATTAACATAAGATGAAAACACTATTAAAAGTCATACACTGCATCTACTATTAGAAGATTAAACAAGAAGGAATGATGCTTCAGATTCATTTTCCAAAAACAAACTATCTAACAGGTCAGAGATATTTAAACTCCTGGAACAAACTACCAAAGATGCAGTACATCAATGCACTACACAGGCACTTCAGACACCACTGATCAAAGGAAAAGACAGACACAAAGTAGAGGGGGACAGAAGAAGCAAATAGGGAGAGGAGGGGAAAAAAACCCAACTCTTAAAGTAGCTTGAAGCAAGAACCCTGAGAAACAAAATTAAGGCAGGTAACTTGCAAGAACTGTTCCAGAAGAATGACATATCAGCCTAAAAGCCATCCTTTCCAGAATATTTTGTACATAAGAGTGTCCCAAAAAGGTCTGGGGATTTTTTTTCCTGACTCCTACTTATGCAGCAGTTTCATCTGGGATACACTGAGGAAATCTCAGCCCAAGAGACTGGAGGTAGAGAGGAAGCAGAGGACAAAGAGGGATTTTATGTGATCACACTGTTTCTGAGCTCATCACAGCCACACAACGTACCTTTATTAAGATCAAGTTCTTCATCATCTTCCTCCTTCTTATCCTTCTCCTCAGTGCCATCTGACTTCTCTGTGGAGACCCACTGGATCTCCCCACTTGTCTCCTGCCATTCCCCACTCTTATCATGCTGAGCTGTGGGAGCTTCTTTAATCAGCTCGTCCGTCTGGCTCTCAGCCAGTTGTGCTGCTCGCTCACACTCCAGGAACAGCTGATGTGGGGAATTCCAGGAGAATTTCCATTAGAAATTAACCCCAAACACATTGACTTGATACTTTTATTTCCTGTTCACAATTTACCCCTTAATACAATTAGCCTTCAATACTTTTTTTAACAATAGGCTTTTCTTCCTCAAAGGAAAATATAATCTGGCCCAACACCAGCGCTGTGCTCCACAGCAAGATCTCCCTGCCTGGTGCTGAACCGCCTGACAGGCTCCTCTTGGGCATCCCAAAAGTTTAATCACTTTCCTTCAGACATGGCAGGAAGAATAAAAGATGCCATAATTTCCTGTCCATTTTTGTTCTCTACCAATTTTCCTTTTCTTTTTATGCTAACTATTCCCTCTTGGCTTTCTTAGAGCAAAAACATGAGGGAGTCATTTAAAATGACTTAGCAAAGAATGTGAATGAAGCAGGAATCCCATATTAGACACTTATTTCTCATTAATTATTTCCTATACCATACAACCAGTTTTAAATATTGCTTTGCCAAGCTACATATATTAAGATATTAAATATTATTATTTTCACTGATTTTTTTTGTCTGCTACTGGACAGTTATTTCACAAAGTTAAATACAACTGCTAAAAGCTTCCATAAAATTAACTCCATTGAAACAAGACATCCATGATTTCCTTTCAGTTTTTTCATTTTAGTTTGCATGGTGAAACTGATTTACCAAAATTATTGATTTCTTTTTTCTAAAAATGTTTAAAAATTTCTTCATTTTATTGGTGGATTTCTTTTTGTTTACAGTCAATTTAAGAATGCTGTTTCACATCCATAATCATTACATCTGTATTTTATCGCTTTTTATAAAGGATGATCTTGTTTTTAATTTAAAGTTGCAAAGTCCCAAAAACATGGCAATTAAAAAAAATTATGGAAGCAAAGTATGTAAGAGAAAAGTAGCTTACAGCTGGTTTAAAACAAAAGTCAAAGTAAATAATCTAGGAAAAATAAAACTATAAATAAATTATATAGGAACAAAAGAGTTTTAGTGGATGTCTGTAAAGCACTGTCTTTTCCAGGAAGCTGTAATGGACAGCACTGCAGAAGTCAGGGTCGTGAGCAGCAATCTTCCCCTACCCTGCTCCACTCCTCAAAATGCCAAACAGAAAACTGACACATTTTCACTGCTGAATTCTCCCTTCCTCCTGACAGTCTGATAATGAGAAATGGAACTACTGCAGGACAAAGACTCCTCACCTGCACTAAAGCCTGAACAGCATCAATCTGTCCAGTTATCTTCAGGCTTTCGTCTCCTTCGCCCGTGCACAAGGAGTCAAAAGAACACGATGTCTCCATATTGACAAGGCAGTGCCTGTTCCGGGCACTGTATTCCACAAGATTGATCAACAGACCCAATCCCTGCAAAATTGGAGAGTCAAAAAGGATTACACACTTTGGAAAAAAGATGATTTAGCAAAAAAATATCTATTTAGATAAACATCTTTGTCTTTATCTTTCTGAGAATATACAACTTATGAAACAGTCTGACAAACAGGGGGATCAGGATTTAAAGAAATACAAGCTAGAACAGAGATGCCTGTATAGGAGAACTTTTATGCAGGACTATCTATTTTTTCCAATTCTGAACATGAAAACATTTTTGGAGCTGAGAATTCCTTTACAGAGGTTAGGGATTCAGGTGTCCAACCCTGAGCTTATGTTCATAAGAGATCCTTCATATACACAATTTCACTGTTGCTATTAGGCCACTCTGACCCATTTTATATAAGCTGAGGTAAATCTGACAAAGCTTTTAACTCAAACAATGATATCAACCGTATTTCCAAAACTGAAAATATGTTTGAAAATTATTAATTCACATACTTATTTAGCTAAATCTCTTGGTTCATCAAGCAGTGCACTTTTTCCCACCAAAGGGAAAAACCCTCAAACCCACCACATCCCTACAAAAACTTTAAGTACCTCACTTTAGGTGTATCTATGGTCACTGAAAACTGTAGGGGAAAGTATTCCTTAATGAGGAGCCAGAGCAGCTCAATGCACAAGAAGGAGGCAAATAATTTTCTGTTGATATGAGAAGCACAAGAACTTACCAGCACACGAATATCAAATCTCTGTTCTTGAGGTAGGAACTTGGGAACCTGAAGCACACAATTCATCGCTGTGCCTATCAGACCATCTTGTTCACCTGTTTTTGTACTACCCCATTCTGCAAACAAAGAGTTCAGAGGCTCAATAGTGAAAACTATTTACAATAGTGAAAACTATTCACATTTATAATGCTAAGCAGCCTAATAAAAACCTTTTGGCTCTAATGACACACCAGTCACTCTCAGCCCAAGTCCTCATCTGCAATTCTTCACCCAGCTTGCAAAGACAAATTACTGAGGGCTGTAAGCAAACATCTACCACGGATAACTGTTTTATAGCACTGGACTTGAAAAACCATCATCAATACAAAAATATATTTACACTGATGGTTTATTTGACACCTCAGCACAGAATATGCAAAATATTTGTTATCTTACCATTATCATTTGTCAGGTTGAGCAAGACCCCAATGATGGCCCTCATACAGTCTTCCACGGCTTTACCCACATGGTTAGTTACATTCTGGTGAGGCACAGACTTATTGTCTGGTAAACAGATACTGTCTTCAGCACGATTATATCGCTGGATTAACTCCTCACAATGCTGCAGTGCTCTGCAGGGAGATGGGGCAGAACAAAATTATCTTCACAACATACAGAGCACTCCACCTGTAGACTTGTTTCACAGGGAAAAAAACCTGAAACAGAGCTTTACGCAGAATTTTTCTGATACCCAGTCTGTAGGGACAGATAATAAACTTATAATCTGTAAAATCTTTTATAAGCTCCACTGAAAATTGTGTAAACAAAAACCTGGAAATCTTAGGGCATTATCAGCTTGGTATTACAAGAGCAAGTTAATTTTCCTTCCCAGCTTCATCACATGATCTTACAAAAGATATCTCCTGTTCCTACAAACCCAGCCTCTCATATCCTCTCACACAACATGATTCTGACAGTGTTAGCAGAATGTTCTCTTGTTCTCTTCTCAGAACTACTTCCATTCAGTAAGAAATGACACATGACTCCCCAGCAGTAATATCCAAATCTTGTAACACTAATGGACCACAGGCATGACTTTTACTGCATAACATTAGTTTCATGTTAAACCACCACACTGATTTCAGTTACAAACAAAACCAGAAATGTCAAAAACATACACTGGTTTAATTAACATATTAAATTGTGGTTTGCTTAATTTTAATTTAAAGAAATATTCCAAATATCTAACCTATAACCATGAAATCATGTTTCCAATGAGGTCTGCAGAGTCAAACTTTCAGCTTCATTTGTTCTGTTATGAAGAGCAATACAAGGGGCAGACAGGCTCTGCCAGCCAACTGAGACCTCACCCAGATTGATAAATGGGTTAGAGGTGTTTGTACAAGAATCTCTGCCAGGGAGAAATGTCAAGAACAAGATTTCACTATTTTAGTTTTTAATTACACTGTCAATTCTGCTATGCTCCATTCCAGTAAACACTTAAGCATAACAAAGACACAATAAATAAATGTCACTTCACCATCTTCTGTGTTCCTTCTTAGTAGAGCAGGAGCTGAATCCACAGTCTGCAGCCTCTAAAGAGACCCAACAGCAGCAGCTCTACACATTGGTAGTACTGAGGTAGTTGCCCAAACCCCCACCTACATGAACTTTACTCAATGAAAAAGCAACAGTGGAAATTTTGGGGTTATTCACCCCTAGAATCTTCTTTCCTTTTTTACCCTATCATGTGAGGTATTTTGCAAAACTGGGGTTTTTGGGGATTTTTTCTTCAACTTACTTAGCTGAGGAGACTATGAGCTGAGAGTCTTTGTATGCTATCAGATAGCTCTGATTTTCTGGATTATGCACAGTTACCTAAAGAGAGAAGGAGAAAGTAGTATTAAAAGTAAGAGAGTTTTTTTCCCCTGAAAAACAAGCATTCCCTTTTACTACTACTATACTTGATTCAGTTCCACATTTCTTGGCTATTATCCAGTGTAAACTTTCACTTCTCATTTTTCAGTATTTCCTTGGAGTTTTCATCTCTAAATAACTGTGGCACTGAAGATAAACCATCTTCCCTGATAAAGTACAGAAACCATGCAGCAGAATGTTTTGCCACAGCAGAACCCTGAATCCACACTTGGGACTACAGTATCCAGGTGTGTATAGGGAACACAATCATATATATGGCATTTTAAGGACTTGACATCAAATCCACTTCTGAGAGCTTATTATGCATCCCACCATACCACACAAGGTTTTCCTTGATTCCCTTGACTGAAATTTGGAGTCAATTTTCAGAAGCAACAGAAGTTCTTTTCTTGGACTGTGTGATTTGGCGTGTTTTGAATTTTGTCATCTCTCCCAAGTCTCTGGGGATCTTACTACATCACAAACACCCCTAAGTCCAAATTTGAATTTTCTAACACTAGACAAGGCTCTTCTACTCTTGTTTGGCAATTCCATCTATTGAATATCAAAGCAGAAAATGACTCTGAGTTTTTTTTTCCTCACTGCTGAGAAGAAAGGTAAAGAGAATTTTTAAAACACCCTTCAACAATTGTTCGTGTTTCTCAGTTTTTAGCTTGCATTTACATTATCTTTAAGTCTGTCCTTCTACTTTAGTGAAGAAAACAAGCGACCACTGTAACTATTTGCCCTCTAATTTGGGTTTAAGGTGTTGAGCAAGATTCATTGACCTGTACTCTGATCCCAAATGTTTGCTGATGTGTGGAGATGTGTTGCTAGAACATAACAAGGCTCTTCTGCTTTCTTAGGGTATCACAACAGAAACAGGGTAACACCAGGAACAAACACCAAACTCAGTGAAGGCATTACAGAGAAACACACACAAACACCATTCCTGTCAAACAAACTCTACAAAAGTACCATGTATTTTGATTTTCTCACAAGTTCTCAAAGAAATATTTACCATCTGCATTTACCCACTCAACTGACGACAGGACTCGTTTGCCCTTCAGGACAATTTTCTCTTTCAGCACTTCCCCAGCTGATGGCTCAAAGTAGCAACTCGTAACATTGATTTACTGCTTCTAAGAAAATCCCACTTCTATAATGATCAGTTATTACTAGACACACATTGGAGAGTCAAAACTCATGCCTTGAAAACAACATCTATAAACAGCAGCTTTTTGTAGGAAGTTAAGAAAAAGTATCGTGTTGTATTTAGTTATTTTTAACAAAAATAATCTTGGAATGCAGTACACACATACAGAATAGCAAATTAGGTTTTCAAACACCACAGAAACACTGATAAGCATCAGAAAGTTAGTACAGTCTATGAAAAATAGAAATCAACCTTATAGAGCTATAATGTGACTACACACTGGAAGAAGGTAAACCAGACCTGCTTAAGAAGCAACTCTCACAAGTCTGCTCATACTCACACTTTCCAAGACCCGTAAACATCTCTCTGCACCCCATAAGGAAGCAACCAACTTCTCTTCGTTTTCATCACTGCTTAGGTGATCCACACATTCTTTAACTAAACACAAAAAGAAGTTGTTTTCCCCCATAAGTAAAAGGTCTCCAAAAGCCAGGTGTACAAACTAACCAGCTACTCAAGAGTTATCAACCTTGTTGTACACTTTGCACACCTCTAATGGCAGGAATTAATAATGAAGACATGAGCAGCACTCCAAAACTTTTCATTTTTCCAAGTAAATGGAAAAAAAAAAAAACAAACCACCCTTACAACATTGTCTTGACAAGTTTTAGATTGCTGTTATAAATTACCTAACCATATATATTATATAATATATATATGCTGCTAATAACAGTGTCCAGCACACAATTATGTTCCTTAACTCTAAGGGAGTCTTTTAGAAGAGGAATGAGACAGGACAAGCACACATTTCCCAGACTTTACAAGTCCAAAAAAATAACCTGAAACTGTGTTCAAATTTAATACTTGCATCTCTCCACTCCTTTCTTTGTTCTCCCACTCCTTATTCAAGACCGAGCTTTATTCAGGTCAAGAACTCATTTAGAAATGTCCCTTTTCTCAGCTAGGAGACTCTGATCAAAAACACACTAACTGAGGCATATCTTTGAACCATGCCCCCACCAAATTTCTTTTTGAAGGGTTTACTTCCTTTGGTATATTTAGTTTAAAAATATCTAGTCTGAAAATAATTCTATAAGACTATAAAGGAGATTCTACTCTAGAACAAGTGTGCTGTACAGAGATATGTAACAGCATTCTGTCCAAGCTTAATCCATTTTTATTCTCATACGTTGTAATGCAATGCTCTACACAATCTGTTTAACATGAAAACTACTTTCAATCCCACCTGAAACAGATTAAGATCACTAATATTTCTCAGTTACTTGATATTGAATTGTGTATTTTATTTTTGACACTGCTAAGAAAAATACATAATATTTCTATTTTTAACCACAGTTAATGAACATTACAAAAAGCAAACATTTTATTACAATTCACTATTTTTTCATGCTGTCAAAGCAATATCCCCACTATACCTTTATCTACAATATGATCCAGACCACCCAGAAGTCGCAGCTCCTCTTTAAACCAGTCCCCAGCTCGCTTAGAGGTGAGAGACAGTAACGTCTCCATTGCCAAATGCCCAGTCTGAAAGAGAGAGGTTCTGGACTTAGTGACATCACCAAATGCAGCTGCAGCCAATACACCAAGCCATACAAATATACGTCACAGGAAAACCACAAAAACGAAAGTACAGACTCTGAGAACCACCACCAGAGGGAGCAAAAACAGACTGGAAAATATGCACATCTTAAAAAAATAACAATACTGATAAAAAAGATACTTGGCATTTTCAAATTTTCTTTGTTTTATTAATAGCTTAGAAAACCCAAGCAGACTCCTGTTATCTGTTTCTATTGTTATCAAAATAAACAAGTGGAGGAAGCAAATGGACAAATCAGCCAGGCAGTAAAAAAAAAAAAAAATCAAGAAAATCCCGAGTGAACACAGCTTATCAATCTCAGATACATGGGCTTTGCTGCTCACAGATCACATTTGCTTCCAGTGTAGGTATCTTGTGTTTTTAATTTCAAACCTACAGAATAAAGCAATTAAACTGAACAACTGCAGGAAACCTTATTCTATTTACTGATATACTTTTTTGGAAAAAAGGAGGAACACTTGTATAAATTCAGCAATAGTAAAGCTAAGTTCACTCCCTGCAAATGGAAGTAGAACAGTACTCAACTCAACAGGCTTGAGCAAACACTTCATTGTCTCAGTATGAGCCCTCCCCCCACTCCCCAGCATCTTCAGCTGCTTTTCTTGCTTTCAAAATACTTCATTTCAAAGGAGGAAAAGAAAGCTGAAGATCAGATAAAGAAGAGTTAACACCCAAAGTTGTTTCTGGGTTGTAGGAGCAAGCCCTGCAGCACACTGTCACTGTGAGCATGACAGTAACAGCATTGCTCCAGGGCAAATGGAAGAATCCTTGGGTCAGCAAGGGGTTGTGAGGATCAAGAGAGCACAAGTACCAGCAAATCTACAGTAGGTCCGTTAATTTCCTAAATACCTACACCACAAAAGCTCAAAGGCCACACAATATTTAAAACACAGTGATTTGTTTTCTGTCATAGGGCAGCAGGACTTCCAATAACCCTAAAAGAATATAATCTGATATTTGTACACACTTAATGAGGATACCAATTTTCTCCTTTCTTTTAAATAAAAGCAAAGAAACCGTGTAGCCCTTTTGCTTTTGACTAAAATAATCCATTACATGCAAATTTTTTGTCAATTCCTACAAAATTTTAACACATGGTTGCCTTAACATTTCAGCCTTATGCTGAGAGTGAAAACCAGACTAAGCTCTTTCACCATCTGAAAACAGAAGTCACTCCTGAAGGCTTTTTTCTGATGCAACAGTGAGGAGGCAGCTGCAAAAGCAGGAGCTGCAGAGGCCATTTCCTGAGGTGAAGGTCAGGTTCTTCAGGTTTATGTTCTTCTAATGCAGCACAGCCAGCCTGCAACAAACTCAAGCTGCACACACCTCCTTCTTGGTTTCTGGGTTTATGTTTTTAACATAAATAGCCATCAAAAAAACAGAACCTTTGAATATTTAAAAATTAGTCCAGCCTCACTTCTAGACAGACACACAAACAATGTTGTCTGTGGAAAGAAGGAGGCAAATTGATCACATTCTCCTGATCTGTGTAAGATTCAAACAAGCCAAGGTGTGACTGCTTAGGCACAAACTGGAGGTATAAAAACATCTGCTGCAATCCTCTTGTTTCTCACTGGGTATGTCTGAGTCTGAAAAAGCACAGAGCTTTTCTTCACCCCCAGAAGATTTGCAATTTTTTTTGCATTTTCTGCCTATCATTTAGTACGAAACAGAGATTACTTATTGTATCTCATGACAGGGATCTACTGAAAGCAGCTTGATCTTCAACATATGAAGTTCATTATGGTCTCAACTTACCATTGCTACTATTTTAAACTGGAAGAGAACCTAATCATCTCATTTGGCTTGCAAATATTTTCTAAATACTATACAGGCTGCTTCTAGATGGTGCAGCTGGGAGGAAACCAGTTTCCATCTGTGAGGTACTACAATATTCAATGCATTTACAGCAACAGCTCGAAGCAAATTTAAGAAATAGAGCTGCCTCAGGGAAAAACCCTCAAATAAAGCAGCTGAAACTGATGGCTGAGGATATTAATGCTCTTTACTCATGAACAACTTCCTCACAAGACAGAGACCCTTTTGATATATCCTCTCCTTTTAAAATCCATGTCTAAGAAAAAACAAGAACAGAATTACAGTTCATAAAAAAGCAACAGGCTAGATCAGATTATGAATATGAGAAAAGCTCAAGCAGGAGACAGTGGTCTTTGTGGCTGGATGCTTTAGCAATGAGGAACCTGCACCAGCTGTTCCATGCTTAATAAAGGGAGCTGTCTTACATTTTCTAGTGCAAGAGATATCCTGGCACTGACAAACTCTGCTATGTGAGCTGCCTTCAGTGCCAAAACAGCACTGAAAGAAAACTCTGATTATACCAAATCCTAGCTGATCACCACCTAGAGAACAAATTTCATTCTGTGGTGGTATTTTCAGACGTTAAACTGAAAGTGCAGAATATAATCTCATATTCTTTCCTTTTCTGCAGATTTGCAAGGCCAGAAAGTTAATTCAAGCTCCCTACCAGCACCTTTCATGTTTTGGTATGAAACAAGCCTAAAAATTGCAATTTGTATTCCATTGTCACCACAACCTGATTACCAAAGTTAACAATGATGTCATGGATATTTTCTTCCTCACCCAAAATTTAGCTCTTGCTAAAGCTACAGAACAGTGGCTCTTCATATCAATTCAGCTCTCTGTTCCATAGCCAGAATTCCAAGAGAAAACACCCCAAAGAAACTCTTCCTAAACTGATACAAAAGTCCCAAAAGCTACAGAACAAAGTGCCAGCTCAACAAGGCCCATAATCTTTCAGTCCAACTGAATATGGAACACAATCCTGACTGCAGATTACTGCCAGGAGTTGGAACATTACTTGCACAGACAAAGCTCTGAAAAGCTCACTTCATAAGCAATAAATCAGAAGCTTCTCCCATTGAGTATAAGCATTACAGAAAAAAGGGTATAAACATTACAGAAAAAAATGGCAAAAAAACTAATAAGAATCTTGAAAAGAAAGTATTACAGGATGTCAAAAAATTAAGATCAACTACACTGAAATATGGCAAAAGCAAAGACACATTACTTCTTTTTGTCATTTATGGCCACCCATCTAATCAATCTGTCAATCAATTCTTAAAATACTCTTCTAAAAAACCTTAACACTTAGCCTTTTTATTTTCTAAGCTAGCTTGATGATAGCATCCAATTTCTTTTTAAGCAGAACCTAAACAGAGCCAGCTCATTCTGCTACAGATGAAGGTATTTTCATAAAGAACAAGTATGTTTGAGAAAGGAAAGAAAAAATTCATCCACATTCATGGTAAGCAACAGAACTGCCACAATTTGGGTAGGGGAAAATCAGTTTCTGCAGGATAGGGTTTTTTTTAATGTCAAAACCTACACCACAGTTTTAATTTAGCACACAATACTCTTACTCCCATACCCAAACCCCTGTTTGTGAAAGTACTTAAAAAACTTGGGCAAAGAAATGGAGTCAATCTAAGTGTGGGCTTCAAACACACAGTTATTTAGTGTTACTTGTTTGCAACTGCTCCCTGTAACTAGCTACCCTTAGCAGGGACAAACAGACTCAGACAGCTGAAGAACATCCTAACTTTATCCCACTAACAACTTTTGAAAAAGGAAATGTCAAATTTGAAGAAAACACTTGCAGTGCAGTCAGGTATACATAAAAGGTAGATGAAACAGCAGGAATCCTTTGCTGGGGATGTGAAATGAAGGATGATGCTTGCAAGTTCCATTTTATTAAGCATTCCACAACTGTGAAGGCTTTCCAATAAAAGCATGTTACCCACCGTGATGTTTTCGAGATCAAGATGTTTGTTGTGAACAGTCTCACACAGTCTCCGAATTTTTTCCTTTATTTTATTCATGTCTTTTTCATTCAGCAGCTTGGCAGAGGAAGCATCTTGTTCCAATTCTAGAAGCCTTATCATCAGGTCTAGACTAGCTCTGTCTAAATCCATGTTCAAGCGATCTCTACTAAGGATGTACATTAGAGCTGCTGTACAAAGGGACAAATTCTTGGGTTGGGACAGAAAGAAAAAAAAACAGTTAGCTTTTACTAACATTTTAGGCAGACCTTCCATTATTTTTAATAAACAAGCTGAAGATTCATAAAAGAAAATGCCTGACAGGCCCCAGTCTTAGCACTTGCATCAGCACCCACTGCTGAATGGAGATTCCTTCTAGCAAGTTACTAATGCATTCTCCTGACAAATAAAACTGAGACATAAAGCACTCAATATATTTACAAAGCCCTAATAGAAAAGCAGGGATTTCTACTTTTCAGAGACTCAATGCTGCAGACAGAGTAAGAAATAGTAACTCCAGAAACCCACTATTAGAGAAGAGACACATGGCAGGGGAACAAAGTTAAACAGCTCAGGGTACATGGCAAGGTAGGTGAACATTCTGCTTTGAGGGGATGAACTGGTGACAGCACCAGAAAATGCAGAGATCATGGGGACACTGTCTGCAGAGAGGGAGTGCCTGGGGACATAAATTCTGATTCTGCCAAATGGGTCTGTCAGTTAATAGTTTATCCAAACTTTTCCAGCATAAACACATTTTCTTTCCAGGGGAATTCTGCTTTTCAGAAGTAGCCGGAGTGTAAACCAGCTTCCCCCTGTCCATCCCCAACAACCCTTAACACGTGAACGTTATTAACTCGACTGCCCATATCTTACACAGAATTGTACAGGCACATCTGACTGGCTAAAGAATACTTGATTCTTCTTGAAGAAGGAATTCAATTCTACCTTCCTGAGGCTCCAGAAAAGCCAAGGCAGAAGATGACTGTCAGGAAGGGACAGACAGCAGTGAAGCAAAGCCATCCAACCCTGGTGTCACACATCCATCTCACACTTGTACTGAGAGCACTGAGATCCAAGTTACAGGAAAGAGGAGAAATGTTCACTGGGAACAGAGGAGTGCTGGGCACAAAACTGTCAGAAACCCCTGTCAATAACTGGAGGAGTTGAGAGCTGGGGGGTGTGTGGGGCATGTGTGTTCCTTCTGAGTTCAACCCTCAGGAGTCAACATGCTGCATGCATCCATCACAATTGTTTCTGCATAAGTTTAATTAAACATGGAAACAAACTAGTTCTGGAACATAAATGTTGTACAGCTCAACAGGAAAGAGCAGAACTCTGTGTCATAGCAGATTAACATCTTGTTCAGAGTTCAGTCAACCACCAAAGTAATCATTATCTACTCTGTTTATTTTAGAAGTAAGTAATAATCATACCTGGTCATACTAAGCAGTATCAGCATTTCCAAGACAGGATTAGGCAGCTGACAGTCTATCAAAAGCTATGTCAAAACTCCTTCCTGTCTGAGTTAGGAAACCCTCAGGTGAATAAGGACTTTAATCTGACCAACTACCAAAGATGTGTTGGCACTACTGAAGGAAGGAAGCAGGAAAGAGTTTCCAAAGGCTACCCCGAGCCTTTTATCACTACTTCAGCCTTGCCAGATGTAAGGCAGAAAGCATCTATGTGACCTGTCTGCAGAAGGTATACATTGTTCACCTTTGATTTTCAATAACTTTCTCCCATAAGCCTCGCAATATTACTGTTTTAAACACAGAAATTGTTTACTCTTCATTTACTTGCACCTGGCTTAAACTGTACATGCCAGGTTCCTTGAAGAACTGGGCTCTTCCAGAATGGCAGTGATTAAAACAGGACACAGGAATTCACACATTCCAGAGGAACCAAAGGTTAGCTAATTATTGTTCAGCCAATGTGGGACTTCAACATCTATGAAGAACTATATTTTAATGACCAGCATTATCTAGGTGAGTTTCCTGGTTTAAAAAAAATGCTGAAGGTCCCCAGAGAGTTTCTATCAACCACAAAGTATGCAGCTGTTCACAGAGGGAAAGTGCTGGATTTATAATCTGGGCTGCCAGTATTTAGGCATTTCAAGAAGTCAGAGACTGTTCTTAGATCCTTACTCAGAAATGCTTTACAGATACTCCAAAGTCTGGTAAGGGCAATCACACTCACTCTAAGCATCTGTATCAAGCCCTTGCCTGTTCCAGGTTCCCTTCTCTCCAACCCAACCAGCTTTCCATTATGAAGGGAGTAATGGTTCTTTTTCCCTCTGCATCAGCTCTGCCAACACTTCCCTTCAGACTGGCCACGCAGGTTTCAAGACACTTAATGAGATCAGATCACCAAGACACGATGCAGGAGGTTTAAGGCTGCTGGGAAAGCACAAAGGCTGGACTGGCTCTGGGAAACAAGAGCCAGGTTCCTGCCACAGCACATACACAGCAGATTCAGGCCAGTAAGCCTCCAAATGCTGAGGTGCAGCAGGAAAATACTGATGATATAAAAGTAAGGATCTCAAATGTTAATGGTGCTTACAGCATGGAACAAACCTGCTTTAGCTTCATACCAGTGATAAGGGTTTTGGAAAGCTGGTTTCTCCTAGTCCCTATAGTCTTCATCTTGAATACAATAAATCTACATTCTACTCTGATCTTACTCTAAGTGTTTAATTAACCACACTGCCTAAAAGCTATCTCATGCCCTACCATACACACAATTCCAAGTTTGGAATGAGGGGAAAATTGTTGTTACAACTCATATTTGATCAGTAGTCTAAAAGAACAAAAAAAACCAACCAAAGAACCAAATCAATCCTTCTAAATTCCACCCTTACAGACTGCAGTAGAAGAGTGATTTTTTTCAGGTGAGCTTCCCCCATCTCATTCTACTCCTCAAGATGCATAAAACACATTTTTCCAAATAAATGCAGAGAAGAGAGAAAAAAGTACAATAAATAAAACTTGCTCTAGACATAAATTTCATGGCGCATCTAACTATGGGTTTGCACTCCATACTTCTACAGAATTCAGGAAAACATCCTAGTTTGAACATACACTCCAGAAATGGCAGACCACTTACACCCACTCTCATCCTTGTCTTCTCTTGCTTGTTCTATTTATACTCCAGCTTGTGGGAACAGATGGTTATTTGCTAGGGTTCAGCACTACATATAATACACTTTTATCTTTTTTTAAGTTATTCTCATGCTGAAGACATTATAAAACCACATTTCTTTGCTTGACTACTGACAGCTATAATGGAAATATAGTTTTTATTTTAAAAATTAATAATGCTTTAAAATCTTGACAGGGCAGCACTGAAGAGAGAAAGTCAATTAAAAACTTATGCTTAAACACAAGTCTACAAGAAAAATCTGGTGGAACAAGTAATTTTCATGTTGTTATTTTTGGGCAAAGCTCTGTAAGATAGATGGCATTTTGTTTTCCCTGCTGGTTCAAGAAATGCCAACTGCCAGTATGCAACTGCTACTTTATTTTCCTTATGGAAATCTTAAAGAGTCCCCTGTATACTCAGTCTATTCTATTGCATTAGAACAATGAATTCAGTACAAGTTCATTTTTGTTTCCATTAACAGCATCATTGTGGCAGTTTTCCCATCTTCAAAATACTTTAAGAAAATATTAACCAAATAACTGTGCATTTTTAGCTCAGTTCTTATTTATCTTACAGGGAATTTGAGCCATGCATGCAAAGCTGAGTGTGATTTATTGTTTTTCAGTTACTTTGAACTGAGATTTATTGGAGAAATTTCTATTCATTTGGAAAAAAAGAAAAGTATCAGTGAAATAATTAGTGAATGAAAGGGTAGTATAGACAGACAGTGAGCATATCCAGAGATGTTAGTGTTGAAGCACATACTGTCAGTAGTTAGGGCATACCCATTACCATTTATCAAGAGTAGTTTGATGTATCAGGAATTTCACAATACTGTAAAACCTGTACCAAGAATGTACTGTAACGATATTCAAACATTAACTATCAATTTTTTTCTTTGACAAAAGGGAGCATTTCATCAAATCTACTGAAAATAGTGAATATAATCAATGCTTTTTGTTACTGCAGACTAATAATAGCATGCAATTTCCTTTTCAACTGCATGTGCTAGTTCTTTTGAAAATGAAGGAATAATGGTAACTGTTAAAAGACAGCCAAAAATACACCCAAGCAAGCTTGTACATTTTCCAGGGAACTGTAGCTGTCCTCTGCTGATCTCCTGCAACTCAGTGGTGGCAACTGTCCTAAATAGAGTGACTGTACTTCATTTATTTCTAGTATCACTTGGCACTGTTTTGACAGCTCACAAAATAATGAACTCATTGAACCTGGTGCCTATGTTTTACAATTAGCCATTGCTAATTTTTGAGGGAGATGGAAAATAAGCTATTATTCTAAAACAGTTACTTAAACTACAGCTTTTTTCCCCCCACCCACAGTAAGATGTCAAATACCATCTCTGAAATGTCTATTTCTGGGGGTGCAAAGCTGCATTCTGCATTGTATGCCATTCTTCTTAGAGCTATTACAGAAAATTATAAACCTGACTGATATACATAGCTACTACCCATTTCAAGTAAAATCTCATCTTTCCAGCTTTTGTAAAAATATCTCAAGGGATACCCCACAGAGGGAACATCGATAAGGAAAACCAAACTGCTTCAGTTTAACTCTTAGGTCATGTTACCATAAATAGATGAAACTTACCTTTCCTAGAATCCAACAGAACATTATATATGCTCAGGGAATCCTAAAACTGCAATTACAGTGGTGCTCAAGGAGACAAGCACAAGACATGAAAAAATCCCTACAACATCTACAGAAGAGGCAGCAACTCTCATACAAGCAAGTCTGGAGATGAGCACTAGGAGCCACCTCTAAATATAAGGAGGAAGGATTCCTTTCAAATGTATTTGAAAGAATTTAAAATACAACAGTAAAACTCTGTAAAAGCTTAAGAGAATAAGTAAAATAGCAATCCAAAGAACAGTCCATTTTTACAAAATCCCTATTTTTCAAAAAGAAGAATTTCCAAACCCAGAAGCACATGAACAGTGGAATAAGGAATTTGTCAGTGAACACAGGTGCTCTAATTTTTTATGCCACTAATGAGGGCTCCCTAAAATGGAGCCACTGATCCCAGAGGCACCATTAGACAGACTATACTGTATCTATAAATATATATACACATGTACACAATATACTGGATGCTTGACCTTGAACAAAATCCCCAGCCAGCAGAACAGGTATCACCCAACTTCAATGAAATGCACAATGGATCCATACCTGATGGTGCTGGGAATCATCCAGTGTTTTGAACACCATGGCTACCATCCCGTGTGCCCTCAGATGCATTCGGAAGCTGGGCATGGCACACTTGGTCGCCAAGCTGATTACACTGCAGAGAATTCACTGGGTTAGAACCACTGAAATCAACACACTTAACAAGAACAGCAGAAAAACAAGTCTTCAATACAAGACTGACCATGTGCCTCAGACCTTGGTAAACAGTTGAAATGTTTCTTCTAAAATTTGTCTAAGGCAGGTTTGCAATTGGTGAACAGTGACTGGTGAGCAGTGTTTTATTCAAGTTGCTTATCAGCACCAAACTATGTCTGCTTTAGATTAAGCTTGGCTAACATCAGGATTTTAAAGGGCAGCCTTAATTTGCTTCTTAAAAAAAAAAGCTGAAAATTTCCAATAGTTTAATTGAAAGTAAAATGCCATGGATTAAGCATGAAGCTCTGATTTAGAGACATGGGAGAGCTCATTATGGACCAAGACATTATGAGAAATGGTAAATGTGAGCTTCCATGGCTATCTAATGCTTATCTAATTAACTGACTAGTCTCACTTATGCCTCCATAAAACTTCTTTTTATATTTATTGCTGCATTTAAAATTGATGGAAACACTATAGATTTCAGAAAAGATCTGACAAATGAATCAATCACTGACCAGCTTAACAGTTATTTTAAAAATGGCATTTTTCCTCAAGCTTTCTCAGTAAGCTGCCTGCCATTTCTAGCACAGTGCAACATAACAACTGCTAAAAATACATTGCTTTTAAATGTGCACTATTGTGGGAGTGATTTTGCAATCAAGTCTTCCATGACTGCTGAGGAACCTGCCTCTAAGAAATTCACACAGTAAGGTGTTTAAAAGAACAAGGGGTCTGTCTCCAACCACAACAGCACCAGTTAGAGCTTACCGACCTGTTTGAGTCTTTTAGGTCTACTCCTATCCTTACACATTGATTTCCTTTGCAAAAACACTTTTCTTTTAATGTGTTAACTGAAAGAAAAGATTTTTTTGTTGTGCTTATGTAAGTTACATTCCATTATATAAATTTGTGAAGAATTAGTTAAAAATCTAATTAATTTTGCCACATGAGCAGATAAGGAGCACTCGTATGAAAACTATTTCTAAACTGTCATTATAGTATTAATTTATTCTTATCATAGTGTATAAACAAACTGGTGATAGAGTGCTCATTCTTATATTCCAGCAACAATATTAATTGCTAATTTCTGAGGAACATATAAATTTTAAAGTAGCTCTCTTAGAGGCATAGAAAGCTTCTTCTCAGCCACAGTCAAATCACAAAGCACTGCCATCACCTCTGTCTATGAATTCAAGCTTTTCTTTCTCTACTATTTTAGTTTAACTGAACAGAAAGGAAAATTTAGGTATATAGAAATATTATTGCATGGTTATTTTATTTAACATTATTACAATTACTTTCATGTCCAGGCAATTGACACCGGTATAAAGCCACAAACTTTTTCAAAGTAAGGTTAACATTTTTGATGCCAACTTCACAATAATGTGTAATTTGAACATGAAGAGTAGTCCAAGACCAGTTAAGGAACCTCCCAATTAATGTTGAGGCCTCAGTCCTTTTAGTGGGTGTCAGTGATGTTATTTCTCAATAGAAGATAAAGAACAGACAGCTGAAGTTGAACAGCATCTCACTACTACTGCAGTTCTAGATTTTCAAACTCTGCAGTCTTAGGAATTTTATTTTAGAACTGAATTTGCATTAAAAACAGAACAGACATCACACACAAGATGTACTACATGAACAAGTTATCAGAAGGTATTTTTTTAATTTACAGCAAGGATAAACAAGTGTGTCAAAGATGTCTCTTATTGCACAATTTACCATTTCATCTTCATAGCCATACTATTTATGATTATTCAAAATATACAATCTTAATTATTATGTTCAAATTTTACTCTTCATGGCAGAAGTGCCAGGTAAATGTCCATGACATTTTAAAGCATGATCACTTCTCTGGTGCATATTTAATTCAGTATCTCTTTCAAATACAGGTTCCATGTTTTGTATTAGATGTCTTACCTAAGGCAACGTGTGTTTAGGGGCTGATTGCTCTTCAATCCACTTAGCAAGTACTCAATATCATCTGTGAACTCTTGATTTTCACCAAATTCCACTACATCATTGAAGTGCTTTACATGCTGAACAACAGTGTATAACTGGAAAAGACAAATATTTTGACCTAAGTAAGTTGCTCTTGGGATTGATAATAATCTTAACAAGTACAGTTTAAAAATCTATTCAGTTTTAAGTGCAAGGAAACATTAAGATGTTAATAAAGGCCATTCAAAATATCATTTTTAATAGGAAAGCCAAATTGTGTTTTGACACTGTTCCTTCAGTAGTTAGGATTACTAGTAATTCTTTATCTTAAAAATTTGTTAAGAATACTTACTTCTTTGTCTTCTTTCCTACATTTCAATGCAGTTACTATCTCTTGATAGGGCTGAGTAGGTATTGTCACAGTTTTTATCACTTTGGGAGGTGGTGCAGGAGCCTTAAAAACTCCATCATCTTTATGAATTGCCTCCTTTGAAGATAGCCTTACCTATTAATAAGAAAGTGCTAAAATGGGCAGATGTTTTGAGCATGAAAACATACACTAAATACATCAGGAAACAGTACAGGTGTGCAATTGTCAAACTCACATTTTGGGACTATTTAGTCCTTGCCTTGCACTACCAAGATGTACGTACCTAAGCTGTGTGACAATCTGTCTACTCTTAAATACAAAAAAACCACCAAAAAAAACCAAAAACATTTCCAAATATCAGGAAAGCTCCAGTGGAATTCTGAAACTAAAACCAGTGGCAGAATAAAATGCCCTTTATATTGGTTCCTTAAGCTTCAGGGTAAGTAAACCAATGAAATTCAGTGTTTATTTGTTGCTCTTTGAAGTCTCTCACCCCTGTGCACTGGAATGCCCAGGCTGGTTGCACTGTGAAGCCCCGAGGAAGCAGCTGGCTCTGGATGGGAGCAGAGCCCTGAGCCAGCCCAGCCCCAGCCCAGGCTGGCCTGCAGAGCTCTGTGCCAGCTGCTCTGGCCCTGCCTGCCAGAGGTCACTGCACTGCTGTCCAACCCTCCAGCCTCACACTGCAAACTCCACCCGGCCTGGAGCAGGAGAATACCAGCACCCACTGTGTAGCAGCACAACAACAGCCACACAGAGCCTTGAGAGGCCTCAAGCCAGGGAGAGCACGTTCTTAGTATTCTCTTATTTGTGCTGTTAAATATTTTAGGAGCATATCATGGCATAAAATACAGCAGAACCTGTTCTACAGGGAGGAGAGAACTTGATGTTAGGTCTGGAATAACTACTGACAGGTTTCCAGACAACTCCAGCAGGTACTACAGGTTTCTCCTCAACTTACTTGGCTGTATTAGTTTGAGACTACTACAAGCTGAAGTGCAGCTTATCTTCAGATTACTTCTTTGGCACAAAATCTAATACGAAGACAAACTACAGCAAACAAGGCATATGGAAAAAGACCTCCAAATGCCAAATTCTAAATGTACAAGTGCCAATTCCAATGGGCATTTACTCACCCTCAATCTCTCAGTAACATCATGTACTTAGCTTCCTTACACAGAAAAATGAGAATAGTTTAAAAGTGTGGCTGAAAAAATAGAATTAACATGCAGGCATAGAAGATGCATGAGCTGTTACTCCAGGGGAGAGCTGGAGAGAAAGCCCTCTGGTGCACTGTACATTGACAGACAAAATTAAAATAAAAACCAAAAGAAGTTGCTGTATTACTGAAGTATTCTTTACATTCTGCCTCTATCAGGATGGCATTTCAGTATTCACTCACTTAGGCACCAGTGGCAAAATGGTAAATAAACCACCCTGAAAAACCGGTTTAGAGCACATACTGGAGCACTGATCTTATCAGTCTGTGAACACAGGAGAGCCACTGAAGGATCTCATCCAAGTCTTGGTTAATGGCTGCCCCTTCAAAGCAAACTCCAAGGGCATTTGGAGAGGCCCTAAGAGAGTACTTGGCATAAGCAGTTTGCATGCTGGGAGTTTCTCACCATAAACCTGAGACAGACTTCTCCCAACCTTCAGGTGAGAAATTTCTACAGAAATTGAAGAGGCAGGATCATACGTGCAGGAACTACCACTGAACATTTGGCTCAAGGCTCATTCACCTTATCACTTTGAAGTATTACACACATGTAAATCATGGTTAAAAACCATGTCTGCAGTAACTTCAGATGTACATCATAACATGAGCAGCACATAGAAATTCCCCTCAGTGGTTTGTTCAGCCAAACCTCTACCACATTCCTGAATTAATATTCTGATGGTTCCAGATACAAAGTGGAAGTCTGACAGAAGACAAAAGTGACTGTCTGAATGAATGCAGCAGACATTTCCCTAGCTTGAAAAAGCCATATCCAAAGTCTGTCTGACAAGACTCACACAAAATCTGCCCTTAAGTCAGCTAGCAGAGGACTTCACAAAAAACAGCACCAAGAGATTCAGCAAGCAACAAATCCTTCACTTCAAAGGTACATAATTTAAATTGAGAAAGGGGTTTAGTAAAAACCCAGGGCTGAAATTTCTGCTCTCTCCTCAGATTCTAGTGGAAATGGCTGTTTTCAACTCAGTTATCTGCATTTTCCAGGCAGTGCAGTTAACATCCAAAGAAGGCTGTTCAGAATACTGTGAGGAGGCAACCAGAAACAACCACAAATCAAAGAGGAAGAAGTACCAGAACACCACAAACAGGGGTAGAAATAAAAAAAAAAAGAAGAAAAAAAACCAAAACAAAACAAAAACCAACCAAACAAAAAACCCAAACCAACAAATAAACAAAATCAAAAGAAAGAAAGAAACAAAAAATAAACAACTACAAACTTATGACAACAACAAAAGCTGAAGACTTATCATTGCAAAAATATCTACTTTCTTATCTTCTGTTCTCAGGCCAGTACTATCAGCAAGGCACCAAATGAAATTACATTTATTGACAATGTACAGTGCTCTCTTAGAATAATCAGTAACAATTTCTGCAATATAAGCTGAAGACCCTGGATTCTTAGAGTCTCAAAAGAGTTAAAAAACAATTACTTTGAGTCTCAAAACAACCACTTACTTTTGGACAAACAACTTCAAGAGCTGTTTTCACCCCTGGTGTATTTTTGATTTCCAAAATGTTGGTATTAGCATTTCTGACTGTACATAGAAAATGGTGTTTCTTTCATAGTATCTAAAGACTCAAGACAGCCATCAGCACTACTCCATTAGAAAGGAAAGATAAATGACAAGGCTCTTTTTAAGTTTTTTTCTTTTTCATCAGCAATTTGCTGACTTCTGTGTTCATAAGTAAATTAATCCTGGGAGTTCTCTCAGAAAACGGAATGGAGTCCATTGTTAGAAAGTTCAGCATTGGGGAACATAACTTGAAGTATTTTTTTGTAACTATATTGAAGCTATATGAAAGATCCTATTCTACAGTACTTCCACTAACCATTTCCTTTCTATCAAATTCCAATGGCTCACATCACAAAGTGGACTTCATTCTGAATTACTGTGACATTACCAGATAGCAAGAACTTGGGTTTAAAGAAAAAAAAAAAAGTAAAAAAATTCAGTGAATCTGGAAAGGAGAAAAAAACCAACAGTCTACTTACTGGGACACTGGGAGTTTTCAAAGCTGGTGGTGCTGGCAGAGCCTCTGATTCTGGCTGGTTCCAGTGTCTAGCATTATACACTGCTTTTGTGGGAGACTAAAAGATAAAAATAAAAGTTATTTCTTAAGGAAATTACCAGTAGTCACTATACACTTCAAAATTACTGTAGCAATACTGTAGCCAAACAAGGAAAACAAGCTTTATTTTCCCTGCTGAATTCCCAGCAGCACAAGTTCTCAATATCACATGTACTGGAAAATCAGAGGGACTTTGAAGCCTCTGATGGCCTTAAAGACATATGGACCCACTCAAATGGCAAAAGACATGATATGTACGTATTGAAAGAATTTTTTTCAGTTGTCCCATCTCCTAAATTTATTCAAAGGCAAAACATCTGCAACCTTCCTATAGACAAAGACTGACAGCTCAGGGAAAAAAAACACGTTAGCAAACACCATGACAGTAGAAATATGACTGGTTTAGAAACAAAAATGCAGAACTCATATAGACTTTGATTCTAGGAGGAAGATAAACACTCAAACGAAATGCCTTAATCTTTATTAATAAATTAAGAAGTCTTTTTTTAGTCTTGCTCAAAAATGTGTCAAGGCAAATCACAATGCATCAAAATTTACTGTCCTTGAATTTTTGGGAAACATAACATACTCCTTAGAGGAAGCAAAGACAGAATTCTATTTCTAGCTTTCACGTTTACCAACCTACTTGCACAATATTGTTCTAGACTAATACAGCATTACAATTTTCACCATTTCCCACCATGCCATGCATCAAGTAAACTGAGTAAGTACCTGCTTCCTCACAGCAGTTACACAGCATTTCAAATGTGAAAAAAAGAATTTCAAATAAGCATTTTCTGTCAAAATATGATGTATTAACTATTTAACCAAAATACAGTTCAAACCCAGAGGGGCTACATGTGGCAAGCCTTAGGAGCAGCCAGGGACTGAGCACCGCTCCACACAGTGCAACAAGGTTCTAGCATGCCAAAAGCTAGAAAGGCAGTTCCCTAAGTCCAGGGTTTCTGTGTTATTGCAGAGCAAAACCCTACTGTGCTGTATCCTTCCATTCTTCACAAGGCAAAGCCCTACTGAACAAAATGTCAAGGAATATTAGCAGGATCAAAGCCTCAGCTACAGGTTTTCAGAGCCCCAAAGCACTAAACTATTCCATCTCCAGACAAGAGAAAAGCCTCTTTCCCACCTTGAGTGTGCTTTTGTGTGGTCACGAGAAACTTGGGTTGTTATATGATGTTCCTAAAGCAGTGCTCATGTACCATTCATCAACATCTATACAGTGGTTATTATCTTAAGTTTTATCAGTTTTGCAAGGAAGCTCTTTTAGACAGTATCTGGTTCAGCTCAAAAATTTTAACTGAGAAACCAGTTTCATGTTCAGGATACTGCAGTTACAAGAGGACATCTGGGCCCACAAATAGGAATAAAGTGTTATATGGATCCCTACTTGAAAAAAGGGTTAGAAAATGGTCCAGATGTTAATTCTCTTTTCTCCTATACCTTTCCAAGCAGCAAATATTGACCTGGAATCTGACTCAGGGTCTGCAATGAACAAAGGCAATATACAAACAAAGATTTTTTTTTTTTTTTTTTTTTAGTCAAGAAAGATGCAAGTTTCACAAATATCTGCAATGGAAGAGAACCACTGAGTGTTCCTGTTTCTTGAATTGCTCACAATCACTTCACTCTTCATTTTAGTGCAAATTTAAGACTGGCAAGAGAGGGTGCCCTATCCTGGTATACAAGATAATTCAAAGAAGTAACACACTCTGCTAAGTAACACAGCATTTTTAATGGTACAGCATTTTATAGAATCTGACTGGTTTGGGGTGAAATTCTCTGCCTGTGCCCTACCTGTGTGCTCCTTTTCCTTCAGGCCTTGGCTCCACCAGGAGCCAAACACAGCCTCTGGCAGGCACAGGGTGAGCAGAGCCAGGCTGGGTCTGAGCCTGTCCTGGCCAGGCAGCAGCTGGGCCGGTCCCTTGCTGAGCACACCACAGAAGCACCCAGAGTCTCCTTGGCTTTTCCAAATCCAGCACCTCTGCTGTGCACACACACGCAGGGCAAGGAGGCCCAGCCCACAGGAAGCACATTCAGTGCTTGGGAGTTACAACAAAGTACACAAGCAGCTGTGGCAGGGTAACCAGAAGGGCCACACAGCATCAGTGTGTCTTCCTCAGCAGAGAGCAACAGCTGATGCGTAGGAAAGGGTTCAGCAGGGCAAACAGATAAAAGCAAATTCCTTCTAAATACCCAGGGCTCACAGGCTTCCAAAGATGGTATGCTTTTTGTTTAACAGTCAAAAATGGGCTTTTCTTCTCCCATCTCCCTTAATTCCGTACTAAATCAAAAGCCAGGGCATCCCAAAGTGTTTTGTGACATGGCAGTTTACAACTTAACCATTACTAGTGCAATAGAGGAAAAAGGCTACATTTTACATGAGAAAACAAGCAATGCCACCAATAAATGCTTGTTCTAAGAAACAAGGACATCTGCATTTAATAGCTCTCTTGTAACACTGCCTGAAGTGCAGCTGGAATTAGTAACCCTTAAAATCTCAAACACCTATGGAAGGTTAGTTTTGGTGACCATTCCTTGTAGGATCTTCCACTTCAAATCAGAAAAGATCTCAACAAGTGACTGGCTGTGATTCCATACAGGAATCCCAGCAGTATTTCCTTAGACACCCTGCCACTTGCTGGCTGGTCACTCTCACACTGCCTGCAGACAGCTGGTCCACCTGCAAAAATCCAACACCACTTTCCAAAGACATATGTTCTAATCAGCTCTAACACATTGGGCAGAGACTTTGGAGCCTCTCTTAAAACTCAGGTGGACTTCAACATAGCAAATACATCCCTCCTTTCCAACTAAACCTCTTAAAGCAACCTTCCCATTTTCCCTTGCAGCATAGAGTTAGGATCAATTTCCAGATCAAGTGCAAAGAAACTGCACCTATATGGATCAAGCAGCGAGCACTGTGTGGACATGTTTTGGATTGCTGTGACAGAACTGAAGCCAGGAAAAGTATCAAAGATCAAATGAATGCTAGTGAAGAAAGACTTTTCAGAAGGGCTTGATCACAAAAGCAAAGAGGTTGGTTTGTTTGGTTTTGGGGTGTTTTTTTAAAAGGTAATGCTAGTGATAACAAGCTTCCCTGAACAAGCAACACTGATATTTAAGCAGCAATAATTTAAGAAACTTTCCCTTAAAGACAAGAAAACCTTGCAATTATTCAAATAACACAGACTTTTCTTTAATAATTCCTTCTCTCCAAACTGGAATAGATGCAAGTGGAAGTACATCATTCCTTTGAATTCTGTGTTCTTAAGGCAAATAAGTTCTGCAATATTAATCAGCTCTAAGAGCTTCTGCTGAATAGCAGAGTTGCCTTTTTCCGTACATCTAGAACTGACAGCTGCTCACACAGAGACACATGTCTGAAAGACTGCAAATATTCCAGGGTGGGCATAAGGCATATGGTACTGTGGGACTCTGCATGTGGTTCTGGGGGGTGAGTGCAGATACAAAACCAGGACTAATGCCAAGGATTTTACAAAATGCACCGAGCTGTCTCTTTTATAAGAACACCTCCAAATGGCATTATCTATGGGTCATGCTTAACCTCCCATTCCTGAAAGCCTCAAAGCTGAAATTTTCAAGAGCTGGCACTATGCACATACTGATGCAGCACTGTCTGCCATTCACAGATGTCAGAATTGCAGAAAATAAGAGCCAGGGACATGAGTCACACAGAAAATACTAGCAAAACAAGGAAGAGCATCTATTTGCAGTCAAGAATGCCTTCCAAGGTAGAAGACAATGGCAAAAGAAAACTCAAGAACATTTTCAGCAGATATCCTGATAAATGAATTATTTATATCTGAAATGCATTAAGTAACACTGTATGCCAGATGCTTGTCAAAACTACAAGTTCCAAAAACAACCCCAATAAGCAAAATATATGAGTTACCACTCAGTATTCATCATCTTTAAGAGTACTATCCTGTCCTGCATGTGTCACTTTGAACAGGAAAAAGGGAACAAGCATGTTATGCAGCACAGAAATATTCATAATGGACTGTATCTTTTGAAAAGGGAAAGGAACGAACAGCACTCAGAGCAATGAAAAAGAAATCACACCTCAAAACAGGAAGATGGAATATCAATTCAGCACAAGCTGAGCCATGTTAGAGAACAGAAAAAAAAAGTTAATTAATTTGGACTTCAGAGAAGACAACAGTTTCCAGCAGCAGTTTAAAACCCACACCAAGCTGATTTTGTAGTGTTCAAAATCTGAACTGCATCTCCATTACTTGGATCATCTCCATTACTTGGATCAAAGTAGCAGATTAGTGCCAAAAAACCACTGCCATGGATCACTTAATTGTGAGGTGTTATTCCATTTAAACACAAAACACATTATGCACACATGTAGCCAGAAAACTACAAGCTGTTAGGCAAAGTTTAAGAGTATTAGACAACACAAGGAGGAAGGGAAAAATGTCACTGAAGCTTTTTTTGCATCAAACTTCTGAAGATCTGCAAAATCCTTTTTCTTCCTTAAAGCTAAGGAGGAGGCCCACAGGGCACAGCAAGATGATGGCTCCAACACCTAAGTGAAGGATGAAAACAGAACTTAAGAAACAGGACAATCTAATAAATGAGATTCATTAACAGAAGTAGCCAATGATGTTCTGTATGCTGCTTATGCTGAGTGTATTCAAAGGTCAGCTCAGAAGCAGAAGCCATATGATTATGGTCACTATTTTGGCCTGAAACCTTCAATAAGTCTAATTAAAAGGGATAGAGTACAATAGTTTAGATGTATCACCACAATACGGGAAATAAAATGCTTTGCTCAAGAGAAAAGAAAAACCTACAGTTCAAGGAACACCCTGGCACAAGCACTTCCCAGCACAAACTGCTCACACAATTCTCCTGCTCTCTTGGTTGTGAAAGGCACAGAGAAGCAGGCCAACAGAGACACACATCCCCCTCCCCTCCTCCTGTAAATCCTAATCTACCCAAAGTGTATCAATCTACCAAGAGGAAAGCCTTACAAAATAGTGACTGCAATGAAGTTCCACAGGTGATACAGCTGAGGTGTGCATACACCCCCAAAAACATTTCCATTTGGATCAGTAAAAAATGCTGCTCAAATGAATCTCACAGATGTGCTCAGTTCCAGCTCTGGGGTTTGCATCAAGGAGCCTGAGGATGCCGACCTGACCGCTTCCCAATGCCATCAGACATCAGCTGCACCCCCAGAGAGCACCTAGCTCATGCCACCTGTTACCAGGCACTGCCTACCTCAGCTCAAAACAAAGCCAATTCAAATAAAAGCTGTGAAATGGGTCTAACAAGGACACTGGGCCCTCAACACCACTGACTGTCCCCTCAGGACGTGCTTGCATCTCATGGTGCAATTATTGGATGCACATCAAGTCTCAGACGGAGCTGAGTGAACCAGCCATGCTCATACAGTACACAGGAGCTGTGAAGACAGTTTTGCATATTCATCTGCATACAAATCAAGCTCCCACTAGCAAATGAAACTGGTGTATTTTAATTCCTTTGAGAACTTTTCCCATTTTAGAACTTCCTACAGGAGATCTTGTGCAATGTAACATTTATCCGACACAGCTATCTTGCACTGCCAATTTACTAAAACATTAAGTTAATTAGTAGAACTACAAAACTGATGTGTGTGGTTTTTTGCAGGGAATATGAGGATGCAAGAGAGAATCTAGTTTGAAAAGTACTTTAATCAATCTTTGCTTCTAGCCTTAGAGCTAATACCAGTAGGAACTGGAAGTATAAAATGCCACGTTTCTACCGTGACATTAAACATTTTCCATTCAACTTGATTTTTCTACTTCCTGAAAAGCCTAAGCATGCACAGGGGGAGAAGGATTTCGATGCTTATTTTTCATTTGTTCCTCTCGCCTCTATGAGGACTTAGCATGTTATGTTCACTTTGCATGTCTACCCTTCTCAGACAAAGCTGCTAATATTTCTGATGACACCAGCTAGAAAAGAGGCATTTCCAAAAATGCTGCTCCCACAGTTCTACGCAGCAGCTGCGTATGGAGGACGCTTGAGGAAGAACTTCTACCAGGTGGAAGGATCCCAGCTTAGCATCTACCAGAACACCCTCTTCACCATGGTTTAATATGAAGGAGTGAGAAGAAAATTTTTATCAGCATCAAATGATTATCTTCAAGTGAGGAGACTAAATCCTGACATTTGCTTTCAGTCCAAGATGGCTTTGAGGTGCTAAATCCCAGCTCAATTTAGTAAAATTACAGCAGCTACCTCACTATTCAATTTAGGTGACTAATCTAAAAACCTGCCAGTCCTGACTAGTATCCTGCTTGCTAGCTTACACATCAAGAATTGGTTTTGGTCCATTTACATTAATACTAATTAAAAAGTCCCTAAATGGTAAGCACTTGGAAGCCAGTATTAAATAAATATGCTTACAGAAGAATTTGGTTTTGCAAATGTTACATGAAATAATAGTGTCAATATGAGACTTTGGTTTCTAACAAATCAGCTACTGAACAGATTTATTCTCACCTTTTATAATATTTTTAAAATTTATTTTTATTCCAGCAATATATCAAAATTCCTTACAATAGACAAGCTGATTATAACTGGCTGGCACTTTACAACAGCTCATCTCTTGTTTATCATTCCAACAACATATATTTGGACAAAAAATCCCCACAAAAAACACTTCAGTTCAGGACTGGGGAGCCAATCTGCCAGAAGCACCAACCAGCAAATGAAAGGAATGCACTGCAGAAGCAGCAACAGGCAGTCCCAGGTTGTCAGCTCTGCCCAGCACTGTGGTCAGCCTGCTGACAGACAGACTGGGCCTAGCACTGGGTAAGAGGTCACAGAATATTTAAATTGCCCAAATTCAGCTTGACTCCTCAGTGTAGTCAAAAACCTTATGCCAACTAATAATCTTTCCTCTTAAATACAAGCAATTTCAACTTGCTCAATTAAGATGCAAAGAGCAGCTCAATGTGCATAGTTACCAGCAACTTATTATCACTGAAAAAAAATGCTTTATTACAAAAGTTCATCCTTAGGGTAGGACACACTTTACTAAAGGTTATGCAAGATGAAGACAAGCAGTTCTTTTTAAAATAAGCCCTGGCCAGTCTACTCTGATCCTACCATCAAATGTATAGAAAGGGCAATGACAGATAGCAAAACTTTTGAATTATGATTCCTCTGCTGCTTTTTCAGAACTATTTATTTGAAATAAGCTATGGAAAAGTAATTAAGCAAAATCACATAGGTTTGTGCACTTAAGACAGACTAACATTCACATACTCTAAAACTTAAAAATGAAAGAACAAAGAAAAATCTTTAAAAATCTGATTTGGGGGAAATGCTGATTCGTTTGCAGGCCAGCAAAAAGAAACGTTACTCGCAGGATGCCTTTGATAAACATCTGCTGCACAGTACAACACAAGCTAAGTGGAAAACTACAGACCACAGTGCAGCCTAGTTTCTGTCCCCTCCCACACACACGTCATTGTCACATTAGCCCTGAGATTACACAGCCAGCCCAGAGCGGGCACGGGTTCGTACTTCTCCAATTTCAAAATACTTTCAAAGACGAGGTATAAGCTTTTCATTTTCAACTTCTAGTTTACTTAGACCCAGCATTTGTTTCTATCTGGTATTTATAGCTCCTTCAAGTCAGCATGAAACACCAGTGGAGAAAGCTCCCATGAAACTGTAAAAGATCTCTTACACGCTTAAAACACGTATTACAACAAATGCTAGCAGAAATAAAGGCTCACACCTAAGTTTTTTTTCAGGTATTGACAGTTTCTGACAGTGCTTAACCTTGTAACAGGAGTATTTTATTTTCCATTATGAAATTGACCTCCTCATGGAAAAGAAACCTGCCTATAGGATCAGAAAGATGCACTTCAATAATGAACTAAGGACTAGTTGCAGATCAGACTGAAATTACACAGCAGAAAAAAAGAATATTTCTTCCTGGTTCAGCACTTGGTAACTGGAAATAAGTGCTCTTTACACAGTATTGATTTAACATGTCCTTCCAACTTACCTGTCCAAAGACCACACTTGGAAATCTTGCACACATTTCTGTACTTTGTTGGTCACAGAAGTTATTCCTAAAACTTGACTAAAATATGAAAAGCAGTAGTTACAGGGTTATGACTGGCTCAAGTTTTTCTCTTGGATACAAGTTCAGCAGCAGTCTGTTGGCTAAGCCATGTCTGAATTCAGCAATGCCTTCATTCACATATTCAACACTTCTGTCATGACTAACCCCACTAACATCACTTGATCAAAGTGCTGCACGGAATCCTGCTAATGCTGCTGTGTTTAGTGAGCATTTCTCAGTTGCAGTGTTGACTTAACCAGGTTAAGAGGACTTAATCTCTCCTCTTGGGTCCCCTCAACTGAGTAGATAGAATAGTTTCGTTTCCCATAAACTAAGATTTATGTTAAATGTTTCCTTTTTAGTGAGTAATTTTTATAGTAACACACAACGTTGGGAAACTGAAGGCACAAGGAAAGAGGAGGGAGCTGGTCAAGCAAAGGGAGAACAAAAGCAGCATAACCATGTGCTTCTGTGAGTATTGTTTGCCTCCTTCAGTCCTTACAGTAGATGGGGCTTTGTTGGGTTTGGGACTGTGGTTTTTTTTTGTAAATCTAAGAAGATCTCAGCTTTTCCTGGCAAATGCAGTTCACACTAGTGGAGGAACTTTCAAGCAATGCCACTTTAGTGTACTAAACTTTAACAGTACTTGAAAAAAGTGCTGTTACCAAAATGTTCCCAGGCACAGCAAGCAGTGAAAGCCAAATGCCATGCCACACAGTAAGGCAAGTGGGCCCCATGGCAGGCAGACACCTGTCAATTAACAGCTAAAATGCACTAACAGCTATCAGCTTGATCTAGCACATCCCAATCAAACATGTCACTATCTCAAACCCACTGAGCCTCATGTCAGCTGCCAAAAAGGACTGCTGTGATTTTATCCCAGCTGGCAACTAAGCCCCACCCAGCTCCTTGCTTACTGACCCCCAGTGGGATGGGGGCGAATCCAAAGGGTAGAAGTGAGAAAACACTAAGAAATAAACACAGTAACACAGGGAAAGCAAAAGCCATGAATGCAAGCAAAACAGAACAAGAAATTAATCCATCACTTTGTTTGGGCATGCAGTTTTTCAGCCATTCCCAGGAAAGCAGGGCTACACCTGGTCTAACTTGGGAAGACAAAGGCCATCACTCCAAAGGTGTGTCCCCCCTTCCTCCTCCTCCAGATTTTTATATTGCTGAGCACATTGTCATATGATATGAAATATCCCTTAGGTCACTGTGACCAGCTGTCCCCTGCAAACCTCCTTGTGCACCCCCAGCCTCCTGCCTGGCAGGGTGGGATGAGGAGCAGAAAAAGGCCTTGGCTCTAAGTGCTACTCAGCAATAACAAAAACATCCTAGCACTACCAACAGTGTTCTCAGCACAAACCCAAAACAGCCCTGTAACAGCTCCTCTGAAGAAAATTAATTATTCCAGCCAAAACCAGCACAAACAGAAAACTCTGTGCTCCAGTATTGGAATGGGCCAAAAGAAACACCATGAACACCAAGTTAGTGGCAAAGAAGTATTTCCATACATTTTCCTGTACAAGCCAATATGTGCACAACAAGAGGAAAAGAAAAAGCCACTGGTGCATCCCCATTCTCTGGGTACATGTGGGAATGTGTGCAGTTGCAAGCCAGACAGGTTTTCTAGGGCTAAGATTTCAACTTAGTGAAATTTAAAGACATTTCTCCTATAGCAATGTAAGAGAATAAGAAAAAAAAATAAGCTAGCTTCAAGTAATTTAAAAACAATAAATTTTCATTGCAAAAGTGAGTATTTAATTGAAATATGCCCATTTTAACTGGAGTCACAAGTCATTAAGCAAAGAATGAGCCTTCAGGTTAGTTTTTAGCTTGATCAGTAGCCATGAATCACCAACGTAGACTGACCATGCACTGAGTACTTTGTTCCTCATCTTACCAATTATAAAAAATACATTTCCAACTCTCAAGAAAATTTCAGTATTTTATATGTGCTAAAATTGCATTCTATAGTAGCATGGAAGCTTTATGAAATATACCCAGTGCAAAAGGTATCAACATCTAAGAAACTAATTCCAAAGGACTTGTTTCTAAAACTGACCTACTCTAAGGCATCGGGAAAAAATCCTGATAAAGCACTCATCTAATTGAAATTTTATGCTACTTTGAAAAAACATAAGACTGAGTCTGCTTCCAGTTGTGCCAACTTGAGAGAGTCAGAGGTTTTTTTTCCTGTTATACCTCCTCTGTCTCCTTCATGCAGCTCCTTAAGTCCTCCTACATGCCTCAGCAGCCCTGAAGAGCAGTAACAGAAAGATTACAGTGTCTGCCCCCTCCCAGGCCCCTCAAGCTGAAAGGCTCCCATACCTTTTAACTATGATTTGCAACTCTATCTAAATTCTTACCTTGAAATATTCAATGGTAATGCATATTCACCATGTCTAGGTTGGCTTCCTATGGCCACAGGCAGAACTAGGATCAGCACTGAGCTGCAGATCACTCATTATACATTCTGAGTTTAAGAGCAGAGGGGCCATCCAAGAAAATGTGTTCAGAGGACTTGGTGGTCCCTAGTGACATGCTGGACAACACAAACACTGAACTGACACAAAAGACTAAGTATAATCATTAATTTTTAGGGCTGATAGATCAAAAGGTTAAGTTTGGGGACAGACTAGCCCTCCTTATCTTACACTTTTAAGCTGGCTTTTTTCAGATTGCTATTTAGAGACATATTTTGCATAAGACCACAGGAAACTGTTCCAGCGTATTCCTACAAAAACTGTTTCTCTTCATTTGCTGACTCTAGCTAAAATCTGTTGTGAAAGCAGCAGGAGCAAGAAATGTCAGGAAATAATTTTTATGCTGCCTGTTTTCAAGTCTTTAGTCTCAGTATATTTGGAGCATAGCAACAAAAAATTTCTTGTCTCCTCTGTTGGGTTTGCCTGCTAATGGAGAATTAGTTTCATCTGTAGAAGGGAACTAAGCTCAAAGGGGCCAGCAGGTGGGTGTATCCAGAGCTCCCAAACTGACATGCTAGAGCATGAGTTACCCAACCAGTTGAATTAAAATTGTAAACAGTTGCAAACAAACTTCTGCAGATGTTACTCATGTATGCTTCACACCCATAATTTGCAACTCAAGCAATGCCAATATTTATGTACTGTAAGTACTTAATTATGTTGCTATGGAATGTAACACTCCCCCTATAATTCAGGCTCAGGATAAAGAGGTTTAATTCACTTAAAAGCATGGCTCTGGTTGAGACTTTACTCACCTATCAATGTCCTTGGCTACTGCAACCAGACATTGATTTCAGTCCTTACAGTAAAAGCAGTGTTTAGAACCACTGTTATTCACAAAGTCAATGATGTCAGTAATATTTTATTGTACTCAAAGTTTCAAGAACTGGAGTTTAGCATTAGGAGACAATGATCAAGTTTTCCAAACTACAACCATGGGTGACAGATCTGCTGAATACAGACTGGAAAAAATACTTGAGCTTTCTGATCTGCTGTAATTTCATGATAGCACCTGCTGCTTCCGGAGCAACAGAGCTTTTCTCTTGGCATCTCAGTTGATGCCACAGCTCTGAAAATCACCTAACAGAAAATATTTCATACTGTAGCTGCTAGCTCCTACAAGAAAAAAATAAATGGTGCTGAGACAGTGAAGTAGTTCCAGAGATTTTTTTTTAAAGATCATTAGTTATTATCATCAGGTTAATACTTTTAATTTTTTTTTTCCATTCCCAGAATGAGAATTCCCTTAAGATACAACTAAGATAGAGAGTCTATAGCTATATTTTAGGAAGATAATTATAGCAGCTCTAATTACCATCAGAACAAGCTTTACAAGCTTTTTTTAGTAACTCCATGTAACAGCCATATGATTAGAGAACACTGAAGTTTAAAATCTGAATCTCCATTACAGCAACATCTACTTCTAGGTCCATTATATCACTACAGGGTCAAAAAAGCTGTTTCATTCTCAACTTTCCCACTTGAATAAAATGTATCCCCAACTGAGAATTTTCTAGAGTTGAAACTATTCTCTCTTATAGTATGATATTGCTGTAAGGCTTATTCCTTACCCCATAATTTCATTATATATGCATTCAAAATTAATAAGAACCATTTTCACATAAAATCTCAGGGATTTAAAGAATAAAAATTAAACAAGAAACACATGAAATGCAATTACAGAATAATATTTGTGGCATTTAAACATTTAAATTTAAAAAACTTTCTGTAATTAGCAGAACAGCCACAGTTGTTTTATGCTGTTAAAATAAATAACTGAAAAAGTTACAGTCAAATTTGCACTTCCTGTACTTCTGTTTCTCATGGTACTGTAACATGTTCACTGATAAGAAGCTAAATTTTTAAAAATGATCATTTAATTAGCAGAAGCTGAGGAACTTCCATCTCCAAGAAATACTATTTCAGTTGTGGAAACACCCTCCTCACTTATCTGACTTCAGACTGTGGAGGGAGGAGCTTCTCATTGTGTCCCAAGTCAAAGCAACACGTGACACTTCTTTTTCAAAGGGCATCACAACTGACAGGACCTACTGGTCACGTATCCTCCCACATGAAAATATTCCCTGGCATGTTTGGAGAGCTAAACCAAATCTGTCATCCTTTCTCCACCCACAAATCCTTTTTTTTAATGAAAAATTGATATATAACAACACAACTGGGGAGATTATAAATCTTCTGGTTCTGGAAGATCAAAAAAAAACAAAGGCACCTTGAAAAATTACTTCAAGTGAAACTATCATATAACACAAGTAATTAGTTACCTTCAGGAGGAATTATAAGGATTCCTTAGAAAAAATAATTTAAAAAATTTCTTTGAACTGTTTGACTCATGAGCACATTCTGAACACACATAAAAGACAGTTTCTATAATACCATACAACTGCCAGGTCTTGCAAAACGTATGGAACTCCAAGGGAAAGCAGAAATACAAGCTCATTTCCCTCTTTCTCCTTCTAGAGCAGTTGGAGGTTGCAATGATGGTGAGACAGGGACTGCTGTCACCAGGTAACACAAACAAGTTATGCAAAAACCTCATGAGAAGTCCTTAAGCATTGGAAATGTTTGTCCTGGACATTAGAGTCATAAAAAGCTTCATTTAATGGAGATTACATGGATCCCTCTATTGCAAACTTTTACTGGTGGCTACACTCCATTTTTGCTGTACGCACATTTTTAAAAACCTCAAAATACTGAGTCCCCATAGTGACAGATAAACCACGTTTCTGTAAGATGAAGAAAATGAATAAGCTCTTTTCATGCTATGAAAGGGCAAATTCATACTGAATATTACACAGCTGAGGAAGACTGGCATGGGATTGGAGGCTACTTTTTTTTCCAACTAAAAGAAAATCTCACTATACCTAATGGTATGAATGCACTTATCCTTATAAAGACTATACCGACGCCAACTTGAAGCTTTAAGAAAAGTTCTATCTTATAATATGACAAATATTTCTTGGGAGAGCAAACAAAAGAGATCAAAAAAATCCCCCCCCAAACACCAACAAACCACAAAGTAAAATACACAGAATTTACTGATGCTATGTTTTAAAAATATCTCCAAGGAACGCATCTACATTACTACATGTTCTCCATAGCAGTAATGTGAACCTGAAAAGTGAACCTTTCAGTAATAAATACAAAGGTATTGCACTTGAATGTTTTACTTTTCCAGAAATAATATTAAAGCCAACATATGATCTCAAAAGCCCTGTTGCATATCTAAGAAGAAACATCAATACTGAGGAGTTGAGTAAAATAAGAACTTTGTATTGGTCTCAGCATTATTACTCACCCGCTTTGGCCCACTAAAAATCTTCCTGGTGTTTTCCTTAGATTTATCACCTTGTTTATTTGTGGATTTCTTATTGCCTTCATGCACACCAGATGCATCCTCTGAAAACTCCAGATCTGTTAAAGGTAAATATAGACATGAAACAACCATTTTAAAAGCTGTTGAACTGCTAGAGCATTTCTTGCACCTGACAATTCCACATGTATAGTTTCTGACATTACATAATGAACCATCAATATTCATCAGAAAAATCAGCCTTACTGCCAAGCACAGTCCTGGGTGCAGCTCAGGCTTGCTGACTGGATTGCAGTAATACACAGAAGCATGACAAGGTGCACCATCAAAAATATTACAGCACCTCTTGCCCACTGGGTAAGCTGCAGGCTATTGCTTCCCATCCCGTACTCCTTAAATCCCAGGGCACCTTTTACATGAGCTTACTAATGGCTGGCTTACTGCTACAACCCTGAGCAGCAGATGAATAAAGCAGGAGATTGGGCTCTTCAAAAGTGTGAGATTAAGAGATTTAAGAGAACACACTACAATTATAGAAGAGAAGAACTGATCTTGTTTCACTTCTCATGGAGGCAGGCTGCTTGTATTTGCTTATTCTGCTGTGATCAGCTCAGGAAGGAGTCAGCCAGAAGGAACTGCTGACATGGCCTTGCAATGGATTTGATACTTGCATTACCACTGATTCCAGTACCCCATCCTGGACTGTAAATCTGCAATTCACTCATCCAATTCCATTTCTGTCCTTAGGTTTTTTTTTTTTAAACTTGGGTTGCTTTATTTGAAGCACTATCCCTTGGAGACAAGGAAGAGGATTACTTGGCACAAACCAGAAGTTACCACAAATTTCAAGATGGAAATAAAGACAGGCACAGAGAGGTACTGTTTCATCTGACAATCTATTTAGAAAACCATTTCATTCCTGAAAAGCTGCTGCTGTTTGAAAATTGCACTGCAAGAACACAAGCAGGTAGGATGGGTTACTCTAATCCCAAACACATAGGACCAGCCAAGCTGGTTAAGAAGGTAAGCAAAGGCAAAGCAGGCAACTAAATTCCTAATGGCATTCTCAAGGGTACAGAACTTGTCTGAGGAATAGAACTATTCCTAAAATAAAGCTCCCAAGTTTCCCAAATTGCAGTAAATTTCAACAGGCTTGGCAGCATCAGGACTGGCAGGATGCCTGCTGCAAGGCACCTCCTGGAACCAGCCTCTCACTGGTTCATTTTATCCCACTGGTTTTCAGTGGGGCTGTGTCAGGTGAGCACAAGAGCCTACAAACACAGCAGCAACAGCCCCTCTGAAAACAACTGACTCTAACAGATGTTTGATAGAATTAGTCTAACTGAGGAAAAATACTACAGACCAATTTCCATTTCCAATTTCACCTTAAATAACACAAAACTACTTCCAAATCTATATAAAAGACAGCTTAGTTCTTGCTGAAGCCAATTTAAAGAGTAAAATCAAATTGCTTTGATATATATCCTTATAAATCCTGAAATATTTCTCAAGAAGTCAGACCCTGAATGCAGTTCTCAAAGAAAGTCAAACCAAAAGAACTGGACCCTCCTAGTGCAGATTAAAAGCTAACAAGTAATTTACTTGACCACAACCAGTACAAATATGCAAGTCATTCTAGAAATACAAAATATTTCACCTGCCAAATGAGAACAGCAACTTGTGCCAGGTGCTAAGACTTGGATCTGGCATTGCCTTCAATAATGATTAACAATCCTCTGGGATCAACTAAGCCACAATTTTAACACTTTAAATTTCCTTGTTTCAATTCTACTCCTATGTGATTCTGAACTATCCCATTTAAATTAGTTGATTTTAAATTCAAAGAAACTTCTTGATAAAAAAAAATTCAACTCCTAGTTACAACAGGATAATTCTGCATTTTCTGCTGTTGCTAGCACATCAAACACTTAGTAGCTTTGCAAGATGACCTGGAATGCTTCTATTTGAGCAGTGCTTTTGAAGGCCTTCTTAAAGCACTCTGCCTACATTATCTTAGCAGACTTTTAAATGTAAACTAAACAGGGTCTGGGGGAGAAGTCTTCTGTTAACATGAACTGATGGAGGAAAACACTGGAGTAGGTTGGTGAAGCAGCAGAAGCAGTGACCCTACTGGAACCTGATTTCCACTGGCTCTCTCCTGTATGGCTTTTTGGAGGGGTTTTTTGCCCCCTCACAGAGAAATTGGTCATATTACCTTTTTTCTCAGTATGGGAGCACGTAAGGCCATTTTTCCTCTGTCTAACCATTTTTAAGGCATTTATAATCTTTAAGATAATTTGCCTGTCTTGGCTAGAATTGGAAAGATGTTCAAAGACCAACCAAGGCAACAACCACAGTAAATTTCCTGGGGAACAACAACGGAGTTTTGGTTTAGTGTCTCAGGGCAACTCTGCAGAAGGTTTTGAAGCCCAAACAGGACTCTGCCTTTGAGGACTTTGATGTAGTTTTAACTGGTTTAAAATATTTACCCAATGAAGGTGACTCAGTTTTTGAGAAGATGCAAAGGAATTAAAAAAAAAAAAAAAAATAGGGCAAGCTGGCTCACCAGAACTGAGCTGAGTGCTAGATGCTGATATACAAAAGCTACATTACCTAAAAAGATTATGGGAATCTCATCTTGATCACTGAAAGGAAAAATGAATCGATGACACAAAGGTTAAGCTGCAGATCAGAACTGATTTACAAAGCAAAAGACTGAGCTGCAATACAGATTTCTCTTGGACACAACTCCCCATGGATTACTACACTCAAGTCAGTCACTTTCTTCCAGTATTAACATCTTCTCCTCACTGGAGTCATCCTGTACTCTGGCTACTGAAATGACAAAAGCAGTGTTTCAAATCTAGCAAAGTCTCACCAGTGCTCATAGCCCCTGGCATTCTGGCAGAATCCAGCTGGGAGGCTCACAAGCCAAAGGGGCCTTTGCTTCACTGGGCTGCTACAGAGCAATCTGAGAGAATTTCAAATTGCAATGGCAAAATAAAAAGCAAACTTTTACCAGGAACTCAACACATCAGCAAAAATTTAGGCTATAAAGTTAAGTATTTTCATTAAAAGGTGTGGTAATAGCATCTAGGAATTTAAAAGGTGAAGCTTTTTTCAGAGGTGGCAGTTATATTTGCTTGGCTTTTGTTTGAGGGTTTTTCTGTGTTTTTAACTACTTCAGCAGAAAAGACTACCATAGAAGTGAGCAACAGAAGATGTTTTTCAATGAAAGAGTCAAACCAAAACTGAATTTATCTGTTTTGCAATTTTTCCTGCGCTAACAATATTGTTCCTGTAGTCTTTGCGCTTTCTTAAATTTCATTTGTCAAAACATGTAAAAATGTACTGTTAAACTAACTTTCCCTCTGTGAGCTACTAGACTAGAAGGAAGTCTTTATAACGTTCCATTACAAAAATTTTATCAGATGTTTTAAATTAAGGTTCTAAAATCTGTTTTATAAAAATACACCTAGATTATGGCAAGTAACCAAATCAGTATTATGGCAAAGTAAGGCTGTGACAGAAAGCACCAAGTTTCTTGAAAAACTGATTATTGCCATGTAACATTATTTATGCACGGAACACCAAAATGAGTCTTGGGATTTTCCAGGGCTGAAATTCAGAGAGGCAGTCTGGCATTTCACCTGTCAACTTGGAACAGAACACTGGATTTTTATCTGGGCCTTTATTCATTAGAACAAAGAAAGAACAGCACATACAGAACTCAGGTAGCATTAGCACCTCTCAGTACTGTTCACCATTTCAGGACAGAGTTTTATTGTGCAAAATGTTCTGAAAGCTGTTTCTCAGGCCTGGAGTCAAAGCTGGCATTTTTCATGGATGCAGAAGTCATGTTCTTCCAGTATGCAAAGACAATACCTCAGAGCAATGTCACATTTTACTGCAAATTCAGGCTTAGATTCAGAAGTTCTTGAGACATTCTCAGGCTCAGCATCACTACATTTAAGGGCTCTTATCATGGTTCTTCTGAGCGATCATGATGCTCAAAATTTGCAAAGGTCTGAGAAAAAATAGTGTGAACTTCAGCAAGGAGTTCCACAAACTTTAGGGCACCATCAGACTCCCTATTTTCATGATCTGTATTATAGGGCATCACCCTTTCAAATTTCAGAAAAAAAACCTGAAAGTCAAATCTCACCTGCAAACAGCAGCACATAAGAATCAAATGAGCTAAGGAAATGCAAAATAAAGGGGAAACATCTCCCAGCAGAGGGACTGAGAGGTAGCTCTTACCTGAAGTGGAGAACTAACAAAAGGAGTGCATTAAGAACTAACAAAACAGAAATTTACATTCCCCTGTGCCATGGAAATCTATTAGGAAAATATTTCAGAGAAAACATCTGTGATACCTGGGAGTATAAAGGCCTGCTTGGTGAATGCAGTGCCAAATGCAAAGTGTGGATATTTTGAGAGTTCTGAGGACAGCAGCTGAAAGGATTATTTGATGGGTCAGCATCTCAGCTGCATTAACTGTACAAGCAAATTTTTCCCTTGGAATAAATGGCTGAACAAGAAGTCATTAAAGACAGGGACTAAGAGTACTTCTTAAGCAGCCCTGCAAGATAAACCCATTTTCCAAAGAGGCTGGAACCCAAGTGTCTCATCATAAGTAAATTTTATGAAAACAAATCATGTTTTTTTTTGTTTGAAAACATCATCTTCTCGTACAACATCAGTATTCATTTGTTCCTTTCAAATCCACAAAAAAAACCCTAGTGGTGACATTTAGTTTGATTAAAAGGCTTACAGAAAATTCTGGTTTTAGAAACAGCTATAATTAGAACAGAGAAATGAACATTTTTTCCTCTGAAATTTTATTTCTGGATTATATTAGCAGAAGCTATTTGTAGGAAAAAACCCCCAGCTTCTCCAACATTTGCAAAGCTAGACTGAAACTCTCTCTTCCTATCACACTGAAATACATCTGGCCAAAGTCTTAAAATGTAACAACTGCAGTGAGTTGATAAAACTTCCCATGCTTCATGCTCCAAAATGGAGGACCAGAATGTTCCGTAGAACAGTGGCAGTGTTTTGAAATATATATTCCAACAAAAGTGATTCTCTGGCATTAGACTTTTTCAAAACAGAAGAGCTAAAAGCAACCTTCCACCAAAGGTATTCCTTTTATTCTTCACCAGCACACAGGACCCAACCTACCACCAAGCAAGTCTCATTTTGCAAAGGATTTTAACCACCAGAATTTGCTCAGCAGCTGCCACGTCCACAGTTTCACTCATATATGTGTGTGTGAGTACACACACACCCCACTCCCCAGCCTGCACAGAAGGAGATACCTAAAAACTGGAAACAAGAGCAGAAACAAATATGCAGAGGCTCTTCCAAAGGCAGTTATCTAACTGGCACTCCATGGGTCCCCACAGCCTCTCCAGTGAGTCATGCATCCTCAGATAAGATGGAGCCTGAGAAAGGTCCAAACTGCCTACAGACACATTCAAAACCTGAAAAAGATATTTCCCATTTCTTAAGAGCTACTTAAATGTGTGCACTCAGCTCTGCAATTGTGGGCTGATCTGGAGGCTCTGTGGGAGGATACCTGCCTTCCAGGCATAGATGCTCAACACACCAAAAAGGTACGAATCTTCTGTTGGAAAAGAAAAAAGCCCTCTACCTCTGGCAAGAGATCAAGGGGTATAAAGCATACTTCAAAAGAGATAGGAAACACCACACAGGACCACAGGAGAAGTAAGTTTGGCTGTTAAGATTTCAAGTGAGTTAACTGTTAGGTTTCCAAATCAGTATTGTTGGACAAATTCCTAGGTACACTGCAAAAGAACACAACATTGAAGTCAATTAAAATTAAATGTCACCCATGAATTCCAAAAGAGTTCTACTGACCTGCATTAGTGCTGAGCTGGCTATCCTGGGAACAGTTTTCATTGCCATCAGAGGTTGACTGTAGTGAAGCAGATGGTACAGTTCTACTTCTCTTTTTGTTGGCCTTCCTTTCTGCTACCTGCCACTCTTCATCTTCGTCCTCGCTTTCACTTAAGTCATCAAACCCAAAGTACTTGATTTTGTAATTGGAACTCCCAGAACTTCTAGAGGCGCCTTCATCTCCCCCTCCCTCGTCTTGATCATCAAACCCAAAAAACTCTAATTTGACATCCTTCTTGGATTTGGTATTGCTTGGTCTGAACCTGGTTGTAGTTTTTGTGGTGGCCATGTCTGCCTTTTTCCTCAAGCGCCCGGCTTCGCCCAGGTCAGTGGGGGCTGCTGAGGTGAACTCATCCATGCGCTCCATGGTGTCCTGGATGGTGACATTGCAAACTGACAAGCACGATGGGTGGAGAACGGTGTAGTCTCTAGTCCGTCCAACCGTCCCTCTAAAACTGGTCCCACTACTTAAAGAAACTTTTTTTCCTGCGTTCAGCCCATCATTATTTGACTCATTGTTTGCTTTGGATAAAGACTGACTAGTGCCATCCATTAGCTTGTCAAAATTTGTTGCCCCCTGCAGTTTTGCTTTGTTGGATCGACAATATGTCCTACAGTTGCTTGGCCTAGGAATAGTTTGCACAAGTTCTTCACTAATGGCTTCCTTTGGATTTTCACTATCTTCTTTGTCACACTCCTCATCCTTGCTCTTCACCTCTGAGAGATGTTCATTGTCAAAAGCTAATATATACTCTCCAGTTCTGGTGTCTTCAGTTTCATCCTCCCATTCATACAAGTGAGTTCTTAGTGGCCCCTTGGTCTGAGATGTTTCTGATGCAGAATTTGCTGGTTTTCCCACATGGGAGTCCCAAGAATCAGGCAAGTCCTTGGCTTCAGTGTTGCATCCAGAAGTGTCTGTGGTCTCAGCACTGGTTTTAGTACTGTCTCCAGCATTGTCATAGATGAAATGACTGTTCCCATTATCTTCTTTCAAGTTCTGGATTTTATCTATAAGAAAAGATATATTTATTACTAAAATGGAATATTAAAAAAATAGTCAACCATGCGGGTAACTTTGGAAAGTTACAGTATAACAAAACACATTCAGTGATCATTGACAAAAAATATTAGAGGTCTTTATCCACCTGGTTTATACTTTTTAAGACCCCCAGTTTAAAGGTTTTGCTATAATAAAGTCTTCTTGTAATGTCTACCAAAAAAAAAACCCTTGAAATGTCACTCTGAAAATATGTGCATCATGTAAAAGACAGTGGTAAACCCTAAATACAACCACTTATTTACCAAGGCAAATTACACAAAAAAGGAGAAACTTAGTGGTGAAATTTTCAGAAGACTATTACTGAAGTTTGACACACAAGTGACTTAACAGTTAATAACTAGAGATAAAGAACAACTACAAATTGTCTATTATGTAAGGAAATAATTTCCTTCTTGTACCCTGAATAAAACAGCAAACTTCAACTGTCATTTCATTTTGCTGCTCTAAATGAAAATATTTGGACTTACAAAAGAAATTTAAAAATGCAGTTCTCATCACAAATTTTAATTTTATCGCTTCTGAAATTCAGGTTTATGCAATGAATTTCTGCATCTCTGAAGAAGAGCTGCTGCCAAAAGTTATTCTCACACTTCTCCAACCCATAGCCACACTCACATCCTACACTGTCCAGGAGAACAAGTTCCACTATAAGAAGTCAGTTTTTTTAAGGTTTGTTTCCAGCCAACCAGCACCTATACAACAGCAATGCCAGGAAGCAATGCAAGTACTAAGCCTTCCACCTGCTGTCCTCTAAACTGGTGGGGAAACCATTCCCTTTGTTTTCCCTGAATACCAACAGAAGCACGATGGATTTGGTACCAGAGTTTCATGATGACTTGCATCTGCCATCCTCTGTTGACATCACACACACACAGAGACACCCAGCAATATAAGAGGGGTATTTCCATGAAATAAGAATTTCCTGGAAATTTCTGAGACAGTATCAGCAAGCACAGGAAGCCAGGTGCCTGCCGTTACTACTGGCCCTGAAATGGCTGCCTGGGCCAGGAGAAGCAAGATAAGGAGTCTGACAAAGAGAAGAGCAGCACATGATGGGATAAACTGAATAATACACAGAGGCAACTGGGACAGGGCCAAGTGACAACAGAAATGCTAGAGAGAACGTGCTTAGAAGACACGTGCAGAATACTACAGTAATAAAAGGGGTTCCACTGGCAGAATACAACGCCAAAGGTTCAAGTTTTTTAGGCAGCAAAGGCTTCCTAAACTCATCAGTAAAATGAAGGCCAAAGCATCTCTTTAGCACTAGTCCTGACCTCATTAAATTTCATTACCTTCCATTTACCCAAGTGGCACAGAAGTTTCACAGCACTGACCAGAAGATTTCAAGCTCATGATGAGGGAAACAAGCATCAGCACTGTTCCAGGGACTTTGGCATCATCTAAATGCCATCCTTGCACATATGTTTTATAAAAGAATTTAAAAGTCTTGTACTGAAAATTCTAGTAGAAGAAATGGCTACCAAATCTAGTTTTGCAGGAAATTGGTTTAATCCCTGCTAAAATTCCTCAGGGAACCAGAACAAGTAATATCTGACAAACTGCATCTAAGTTTTCTGGAGTCCTGCTGAGATGTGTCACAGAAGTCATACATACTCAGCTAGAAATAAAAAAATGCTTTTCACAGAATATATGAAATGCAAAACTCAAAGCTAAATTCCTCAAAAACAAGGAACCCTAACCCTGCCATCTCCATGATGGAATGTTGGTTATTAATTTTCAGTATCAATATGTTATACAAGCAATATTGTTATTCCCATTTCAATCTCATGCTTGCCATAATCCAAGAGACACAACCAAAATGAATCTTTCTGTAATCAAGAAGGGGGGTTGACAGTGTACAGTATGTTCCTTTCTCCCATATGTTTAATATTATTGTGAAGCTGAAGACTACCACAACACTCTAGGCATGAAAAACAGCAAATTCAATTTAAAACATTTTCAGACTTCCTTGCTAAAATACACTGTTTTGCAGCCTTACCATTGCTGTTCCATATCTAAGGAAACTTCTTGTTTCTCCTCATGTAAATGTGATCAAAATCAATTTCTCCAGTCAGCTCGGCTGACTAATAAATAACAAATCCATTCTAGCCCAGTCAAATGGCTTTGTTGATGCTTGGTTTATTATACTCCCAAGAAATGTTACAAGGCAAAGAGCACTAACAGCTCTTTATGGTCACAGCAGGCCTTGTGCAGCCTTTGTGTAACCCATCACATCAGCAGCTTTGAACCTTGAGCTGCCTGAGAAGATTCTCTCAGTACCAACCAAGTGTTGCATCTCAATTTTACCTTTCAGTTCCTAATTTAATACAGCACACCAAGGTACTTCTAAACAGCAAAAAAGTGGGAGTTAACCTCCTCCTTGATTCTGGGGCACCAAAATTTTAAAAACACACAGTACTTCAAAAGTCTTAGTAACTGCACCAGGGAGGTTTTTCCATCTCCAATAATAAGCAAGGCTGGTGGAAAATGGAACCACTGAACTCTTTAGTGAACACTAGGTAGAAAGTGTGGCTTTAAAACTGGATCATCACAATGCATTACTGGAAAACTAAGCAGTGACATTTAGAGGAATACTTCCTCTGAAGATCCTTTGTCAAGCCACGGTTCTCATCTCATCAGTGGGTCAATAGCTGTCAGCCCGAACCTTCAATACCAGAAAGTACTGCTAATCACTTCCTAATTGCCCAAAGGTGTACAGGAACTGCAATTCCAATAATCCTGATTTTTAAAATTACAGTATTTATTGGCAGCAACTACTACAGCAGAAGCTAGCATGACTGTAGGAAAAAAAATGAGAAAAGGAACTAATTGTTAATTATTAAATATTCTGTAGTCCAAGAGAGATATGGAATTTCTCCTATTTTTAACTGCAATAAGGCTCTTTTGGGGCTCAAATACCAGAATAACTCTCCCAAGGAATTTAAAATCAGCAACAGCATAACGCCCCCCCCAAGTACAAATACTGTACACCTAGGAACCATATCAATGTTCTGTGGTAATCATGATTTAATTTCTGTTTAGATCACTAAAAGTTGCTTTGTTTCATGCTCTAGTTTATGCCACTTAACAAGAGAGATGTCTTCAGCATTGCTGATAAATTTAAAAAAAAGCCGAAGTAAAAATTCCACTCTTTCCCATAAAATGACATGTTTTCACACACACACAGATGCATATTACTAAATCTGTAAAACTATATTTAAGTGATGATGATTATTGTTCCAAGTAACCTTAGTAAGGTTGTTCCAAGTAACCACTAGAGAAAAAATTTCAATTTCAGACAATGCAAGATAGTAAATTTACATAAGGCTATAAAGTTTACACTCTTCCATAATATATATAGATACATGCAAACACTCAAACAGCAGGAATGCTACAGAGTTGTCAAAAGCCCACTGGTTTTTCAGTTACAAACCTGAAAACATGGAAGAAATATACATCTATACCTACATGGAAAACCTAAGACAGACTAGATGGAATAAAGATAACTTCCTGTTCCAATCCTATTTTTAAAAATCACTTACTATAAGCACTTGTTAGATCGTACAATGTTAACAAATGTTACTCTATACATTCAACAAATGCCTCATGACTGCCATAGGTAGCCATTGGTACTACCTCCTCCTTTTTCATTTTTAAGATCATGGACAAAATGAAGAATGCAACTCTAGAATTAAAAAACTCCACTTTTTTTTTTTTAAGAGAAATCAATTTTTTTAGAGATAAGAAACCTACATCCTTCAGCTCAACATCTGACAATTCTGACATGAAAATGTCTCACATTTCAACTTCATTTGTTCTTCAACTACCTATAACAGTAAAAGTTTGAGAGAGGAAACACTGAAGTTTGGAGAAAAGATAAAAAACTCTCTCCACCAAATAGTGAAGCTATGAGTTAACAATTCATGATCTTTCAGGTATAGCACACACCAAAATGGAATCCAAAACAAAGTAAAGTAATCCTTTAGGAAACCAAACACTCTTCTGGACAAGAAAACGAAGCAACCATAGCATCCCTCCTCCAGCCTAGTCCCTGTGTCACTTTTCTTTCATTTCCATTTAACTTACAAGGCTAGGTGACTGGGGCTCCAAGCCTGCAAACATCATTTTCAGCTCTGTAAAAACCAAATCACCATTAACAGTGTAACACTAATTGCCTACAGTCAAACATTACATGTTTTAGTTAACTATTCAGTGGTAGAGCTGCAGAACCTTATTTGCTATTTTTATGTTACTCAGAGCACAGAGCAGGATCTTAGGCTGTGAGAACAAGGCCTCCTGCTGTAAATTTCTACCCTAAACAGAAGCAGGGCTCCCAGGGCAAAGCCGCCCCACAACTCAGCCATCATCCCCTGCAGCCTCCTCAGCAGCAGCCCGTGGCTGGGCAGGGGACAGCGCTGCTGTGGCTCACACACCGTGACATGTGCCAGCTCCATCTGCCAGCTCCATGTGCTGCTGCCTTCCCAGGGATTAGGGACCCAGCTAAAACCTCCTCTGCCTTTGCACCATGCAGGCAGCAGGGAGGCAAGTGCACAGATGGCACCTGAAACAGCACTGTGTCTTTGAGAGCTCTCTTCACCACACCAAGTTTGATCAAAACCAGTTGAATAGCACAAATGTTAGGACAAAACTGAAGGGCACAAAAGGACAATCAATATTACTCTTGCTATGATCACATATGCAAAATAAATGCTTACTTTTTCCTATGTACTCGTGGACAAGTTGCCAGTGTTACATGCTAGCCCAACTAACTTCAACTTTGGATTAGTTTTCTCTCTTAATAAAAGCCAAGCAAAGTATCCTCTATGCTATAAACAAAAGGCATGTGGCCTTCTATAGCCTTTGCAGCATGAAACCTTATTCTCCTTCAGTGCTGTGTAAGTAGCTGTACAAGCCTTCACTTTAATAATGAGAGAAACATGATTGCTGTTCACAACAAACAAATCAACAAACACTGTGTTTCTTTCCTTTCAGTATTAGCCACAATTCACTGCAAATATTAAAGCAATGAAATCTTGAGAGCGGGCAGGTGGCACGATGCCAATATTACATTCTTGATTTCTCTTCCAATAGAAACCAAGACATGGTGGCAAGAAAATGAAACATCAAGAATTGTGTGCAGGGCCCTCAGAGCCCTCCAGCTACTGAGGGCACATACAATAAAGAGGCTACAGCTCAGGAACAGATCCTGACACAGGATGCAGGGAACAGCTTGTTAAGCTCATTATGAGCTACTGCTCTGCCCGATGTCCCTGAGCACTTGGAAACATTTATTATGGCTCCATTACACCATTACCAACGTTCTCAAGCATACAGCTACATCACTTCAGCCTGCAACTTGCAGCTGACCAGCTAAAGGTAAGGTGCTTATATCACATCCCTCATTTCCAGGGAGAGCCCAACTGAGACACACAGAGTGTCATCTCTGGTTTGGCCAGAAAACCAGGAACTGCACAGAAGTCATGCTTCTTTCCAAACTAGAGAACAAATTTCATTATGCATTGGAAGTGAAATGTTTTGGTTGGTAAGGAGAAAAGGTTGCAGACCAAACTCCCTTGATCTATTTTCTGTCTGTGACTGAAGAACTGGAAAACTTCAAAAAAAAAGCCCATGGAAACAAAACACACAATTTATGAAATGGGCAAAATTTATTTGAATTAAGTATCCATTAATGCCTATGAGATCTTGAAAAGCAATGCATGCTAGTAGATATGAACAGAAGACAGGAAGATGTGACTCCCAAGATCAGTTTCATGGTTGACAATCTCTAAAACAGCTAAAATTATAGAACCACATCCATAGCTATGATTACAAATTTTTAAGTAATAGAATTCCCAACAAGTCTGTATGCAGATAAGACAGACACTGTTTGACTCTTTGCAGATGTTATAAGTGGCACCTTATTGTGCAGGAACAAAGTCACAGAAAACCCTAAAGTGGCGAGAATTAATTTACTGCCATGACAGCACTATTTTCCTTAAGAATCATTTGCTTGAGTTGTTTCCTTTTCCAGCACCCTGAATATCAAAATTCTAAGGCAATTTATATAAAAAATTAATTTACTTCTTACACAGTCTTAACTAAGGACACTAAGACTCCATTTCAGTTAGCTATTATTTTAAACATGAGACAGAAGACACCTCAGACACCTCTTCTGCTCTCAAATCACCTGGATGCATCTATCAGTCTGGTAACACACTGTTCAGCATGTCCAACAGACCATTATTGTCATTCCCTGAGCCTAACAAGATTTTCATGTTTTCAGAACATGCTGCTGGCACAGCATCCCCTGCTGCCTTGGCTCCAGCCGGGGAAAGGCTGAACCCTACCCACAGGGTATTGCTTCCAACCTTGCACCCCTGTTTCAGCCATACAGTAATCCCTCAGGTTCTTTGTTCCACTGGGAAGATGTACTACCAGGAGACATTCTGAGAAGTTGTGTCATGCTTGTACACTTGGCAGTCAGTGTACAACTTGCTAAAATGTCCTTTTATTTTAAATGGAAGTGGAAGCCCTTCACAGGGGTACAGGCTGACATGGCCACCTGCCCTCTTGTGCAGAAAATATTCACTGAACTAATCCCCTGCCTTTAGCTCAGGCAATATTTTTACTGGTATGACAAGATGGGCTTTTGAAGTAGCAACTGTCTTACCCCCTCTTCTTCTAGTTCCTTGGCTAGCAATCACTAGGTATTCTGCTCTCTCATCTTTCATTGCACCTGACACCAGTGCATCTCTCAATACCACCTTCCAATCAACCTGTACATGCATCCCTGGCCAAACCAGGCACAGTGAGCTCAGCACAACTGCCTCCCCAGCAAACCTTCAGGGGGAAAAACACTCTGGGCAGAAGAGCTGCTTGGTATTATCTACTACGCTTGGTATTATCTACTACGCTTGGTAGTACAAGAGTAGTCAGAGCCTGACGTGCTCACCTCTCATGCAAAGTCCAACCAAAGAGACACATTCCTCCTCACTCCAAGCTCAGAAGGGCATCTGTTGCTCAGAGTAGCAAGAGAAAGCCAGAAATAAACAACTACTAAGTGTCATGGGCAACATGAGGGGCTCACAAGTGCCAGAAATACCTGTTTTCATCAACTTTTCTAGGGTGAGCTGCTAGGGGAAAAAATTAAAGCACGCTATAACATAGCAACATTAACAATTGTCAAAACAAATGTATACTTAGGCTAAATCAGTCTGAATTGAGACAGTACTTGTGAATATGTTGAAAATTTTTCATAAAAAAAGCAGCAGATTCTTAAATGAAAAGATGAACTAAGTTTGAAATTGAACATTTTCCATCCAATTAATAAGACTGCAGCAGTTTGAGTCTGAAATAGCTTCTTTACCTACTGGTTTCTGCTTGCCTGCATGCTCTGGCCCACTTCAGAGGTATACACGTTAACAGGGATTTTTTTCTTCCACAAGCACTGGCCAACTGTTTTCAATGCAAAGTTATTTCCACTTTTTAACCATGAAAACTAAGAAGCAGTTAAAAATATCATCTTTTAAAAACTGTTCATTGTACAAGGCCATGAAGAAAGAATAATTTTAAAAGTATGGATTGCAAAATTTACTGCTGTATAGGAAAGGGGAATTACAGATTAAGGGAAGACAGTTCCATGTACTCTGTGCATGGACATACACAGTATGAACTGCCCTGCCATTAGGAAAAATATGTTGCAGAAATGAGATTCTCTCCTAAACACTGGGGTATTTTTCCGTATTGCCATTTTAGCAAACAAGTATAAACACTGAGATTTAAACAGAATTTCAACCATTTCAGACTTTTGAAAAACACCCCAGGAAAAAACCAACAGGCCACCACTAAAGAAGTAGCAGAGGGGAAAAAAAAAAGAAGAAGAATAATCACACCAGTTTTAACACAGGCTACTAATACAGCAACAAAACTGTGTGTATAGGGAAAGGGGATATCTTCAAAAGGGGAAAACTTACCAAAAAGCAACTAAAGAGGAGAGGACCTGTGGAAAAACCCCAGCTATCCACATACCCATCATAACTGCCACCATCCAAACAAACCTCAAAACACTGAAATTCTTTGAGCACACATATTTTCTGGCAGACCTTTCCCCTTCTCTGCTATAAGTTTCTTAATGCTTTGACCCAACCAGAGCACAGCTGCAGTTCTTTTTAATCATGGCTGCTGCCAGCTGTCTCCTAAGACTGCCAAATGCTCAGGCCTCATTCAGGTTCCCCCAGCTCTGCTCCATTTTTGGATGGAAAATGACTAAACTGAAATTCCTCCTCACAAAGTAAATATTACTCTCAAAAGCTCTGCAGAGGAAGTAAGATATTACTCTGGCTTAACTATTATTTTCCATGTCCATGTCAGTGTTAAACACAAAACAGAAGTTTAAAAACAATTTGAAAGGAATACCCTCACCAATCTGGTGGTCAAATGCAATTATGTAAAAAACCTGCACTTGGGAAGTTGAAACTTAACTCTAAAGATAGGGCTCCCCACCCACATAAGCAGGATGCAGAGGCTTTGCACAGAGTCACTAAGGTACTACCAGGATAGTATGTCAGGAACAGACTTGATGGCTTAAACCATCTCATTCCCTCAAGGGCATCCATTTTCTGCTATTTACTCTCTGCACTCTGTGCTTTTCCAGCAACCAACCACAACCAGATTGTGCACCCTGGGCCAAGACACACTGAGCACAGCCATATCCCTCTGCTCCTGCACTGCAGAAGCACACGTTCTTAAGAACTGCACTTGCCATTTTGATTTGCTACCTGTAAGTGCACTGGTCCCAAGTGACAAATGAGGGCATTAAGAACTATCTAGAAAAACAAAAGAATCAGACAGCAGTCAACAGACAAATGCTCTCTTATAGCACCAAGAGCAAAACTACTGCCAGAGCAAAACCTGTTTGAATACCAGTACACAGGAACAAAGGACAAGATGAGGAATAGCTGTTTTCATTATTGCTCTAAATGTTAAGGGGAAAGAAAATAATTTGTTCTTTTAATCATAAAGAGCCTCCTCAAAGGTCACTGCCAACACAATAACCACAAAATCCATACTTAACATTACAACACAGGAAAAAGGGACACAATTCTTACACCATTCTGTAGTCTGGAAAGATTTTTTAAGCCATTCTATTTCTCCACAGCAAGCAAAACACATTTTCAAGAAATAAATTCATAGGCTCTAAGACAAACCAGACTTAATCCATGCCCAATTAAAATACTTCTCCCCTAATGCATGATTAAATACCTAATTTTTCCTTAGAATTAATGCAGGAAAGGAATATTCTCTCATAGTCCATAAAGCAGAACATGAAGTGTGCAGAGATTACCAACATCTCTCAACCCAAGTGTTGGTACTCTGATGGGGAGTACCAACCCCCTGGACAGACCCTCTGAAGGCCTGAGTTACAGAGCTCAGCACTGGGCACAAAAGCAAAAGCCAGCAGATCATCACAGCATCCAGAGTCAAAATGCAAACTCCCACTACAATGCCAGAAGTATTTCCATAAGCTGAAATAGCAAACTAGCTGTCCAAAGTGAAACATACTGATACACTAATATAACTACGAAATGCCATACCAACTCCTAAAATTCATCAAACTTTGACATGAATTTTCATGAAAAACTGTACTACATTAATTCAATCTATAAGCTAACAAATATTCTAAAAGAGCCAACTTATAAACTTTGCTCTGCAAGGCTATGCTTTTATACCAAAACTTGCATGAAATACTATTTGGGTTTACATCTTATAGAATAAACTTAACAGTTAAAAAGAAATCCCACCAGACTGTTTCAAAAATCCAAATATTGTTCTGAAGGTTTTTACCTTACCCTACTGTAAGACTGTCCCAAAAAACTTAATTTTCTAAGTAGCTGCATTTTTGCTTTATATGAATTACCAGTGTGATATTTTTCTAATGACACAACTTACTTTCCAGCTACCAAGTTCTCCCTACCTTCACAAAGATGACCTAACAGTAACTATTAATACTGAACAGTCTTTTGTTGCTTCAAATTCACCTAAACTCCTATCTGCAAATTACCTGCTACATCCAGGATTACTCATAGACACTCTTCAGACAGTATTAAGTCTTGATCAAGCAACATTAGGGTAAGATTATGAGAAGCTTTCCACATTAAGAGCTTCTCAAAGCCTTTAAAATGAGATTGTTACAAGCACTAGCTGAAGGCTATTAAAAAAAAATAAAAAAGACCAGCAAGTTGTACCATTTTAAATAAAAGATACACATCCTCAACTGTGTTACATGGCTGCACAACTACTAAAACAAACCCCCAAATCAACTGCTTTTTAATACCAAACATTAGCTAAAATTAACAGACATTGCATCACCTTCATTTTAATGTCCAGAGCAATGGCCACTGAGGCAGGATAATACAACTGGAGCAGAATTAACTGTACCTCTCAGTTTGTGCAAAGCCATGCTAAGTCACATTTTTCAACTCAGTCTAACTCTTAGCATTATCTTCACCTATATTAAAAATTAAGGCACAACGATGGCTCATGCACTGTCTGGGCAGTATGAGGAGAAGGACTAGCAAATTGCACTTGAAAACAAATTAACAAGCACTTTCTTCAAAATCAGTACCAACACAGCCTGGTTTCCCACACCCAGAGATACAGTGCTGTATGTGGGTTAAGGCTGAGCTCACACTGCAGTCTTGCTTACACTGGGAATATTAATGTTCTTCTACCTGCCTGCTTTCCCTCCCAGCCCCCACCCCTTCCCTTCCTCCTCAGAAAGAGTCAAGCTTGTTGTCTTAAGGATCTCTGAGCCCTTTGGACAAATCTGGTTGAATCTGGTGGAGTTCAAGAGTCACCAGGAAGGGGAAAATTATTACAGGGAGGGCAAGGACATGTAAGCAATTGAGGTACATACACTATTACAGTCCTCCCAAGTCCCTTCATCCTCCACAACCCTATCCCAAATCAATCAAATTAACTCTGTAGTTTTGAAAGAGCCTTCCCAGTAAACTTTACTGAACAGTCACTACAACAAAGAAGCCTTTGAAGTACCTACATTTACACTGGCTGACTATACACCACTATCTCTAATTGCTCAGTGTGCTGAGCAACGTCCTCAGAGACAACTTTTATTTATTTTGGATCAGTTTACACACAAGTATAACAGCAGCTTAAACATCCAAGTTTTACTTACACTAACTGACAAAAAGAAACACTACCACCAAGACTGCAGTCTTTAAATAAGGGTAAGGAAACCAAAGACCCTCCGAGGATGCTCTGCAAAGATTCATTTGCAGCTGAATTTCATTTCTGAAGAAAGATATGAAAAGTGTTTTTATCTTCATTTGACTGGGTGTCAACAGAATGTAATAGACTCTGAAAGAACAGAACCATCAGATTAAGATACAGCTTGTCCTTCACTACTTCTGGCTGAACTGCCAGAATCAGTAACAAATACCTCAGAAAATCAGAACAGAACTCCTTCAGTAAACTGTGCTTTAAGTAACCTCCCCCTCTGCATTCAGACCACCACCACACTCAAAAGTTGGAAGGACTTATCCACCAAGATTCATCAGCTTCCTCCTGTTCAGAGCTGAATATTTATGATATACACAGTGTTATCTAAAAAGAAGTTCTAGAATTTGAGTTTTTCTGTGCTAAATATTGCATTTTATTATCTTCCACAGGACTGGAATCAGTAAGCACCAATGAAACTGCTCAAGACTGTTCCTCTTGGCCTTTCACACATGATGAATTTTCAGAGCTCTATCACATTTTCTCCCCACAGCTCTCTCACTTTCTTTTTCAACCTGAAAAATACTGTTCTGACAGAGGTTGTCTACAAGGAAACCATTTCACTGTAAAACCTGTTCTACTACAATCTCTCATTAAAACCAAGGAAATGCACTGTTTCTTCCCCTTAGAAATACTGGAGAATGAACTTACTCCATTTCTTATGAAAACAATATTCCAACTTTAAAATCCTCTAATTTTTATTTCCAGTCTGAGGATGAATAATAGTTAAAGAAAGCTGCTGAAAATCTATGAAAGCAAGAAATATTTTAGCAGCAAAAATAAAGAGCAAGATCAAAAAACAACTAAACATCCTACAAATGTAGCTCAAACTATAGCTCAAATCAGCATTTCCTAGGTTTTCTTGAATTACATCCCTAACATATATAGAAAAAATAACTGAACTGTGACTATCTTCTACTATTCGGTATCTTCTTGTTTACAGCATTAACAACTGAACAAGTCCACTCCAATTTCTAATCCCTGGGTTAACTATATTTGAGACATGAAAGTTATATAATTTCTTCTCATTCAAATTGATTTTGATAACCCAGAGCAAGTCAGTAGGTGTCATCTTCATCTAGGTTCATCTAATGTGATCTTCTACCCAATTATAGAAGCTGTGGTTTAATCAGCCCATTATACAAAAACCTCTCATGAGATGTAACAACATCTAATATTTTCCAAGACTGACTTGAAGAAAATTACAGTGCTGTTCAGCTCCAAGGGCCCTGTGAACTCCCCTCTGAAAAGTATTAAGCCATCTTATGAACACTGCAGAGCCCAAAAACACCTCTAAAAGGAAGTCTGACAGAATGCAGTCTCAGGGGTCTGAAGTTTTTTTATGTACAACCTGATATAGTTGTGCAAATTACAAAATGTTTGTGCAGCTGAAGTTCAGAAAACTACTCTTCCACCTAAATAATGTAACAAAGCATGGCCTAAGCTGTATCTTCAGCTTCATGGCTGTAAACACGTGCCCACACTAAATTCTACTACCACTAACTCACTGCTATTGAAAATACGTGTTTAAAAACCACAAATGCACTCAGCAATTTTAGAAAAGGAATGTTATTATTATTCCATTTTATGGAATAGCTAGACTAAGTGGACTAACATACTGCCCTGAAGCTAAAGCACAGTACCTCCATCTGCAGACACAGATTACAGAGCCAAAGACCTCAGAGCAGTATGTAAAACACAGAATGCTCCTTAGTGCTTTTGGTTAAATACTCTACAATTGTTTACAATTAAGAATTGCCCCACAGTTTTATCAGAAAACTTAAAAATCCCTTGAAAACACAAAGTCTAAAAGGAGGTCAGCAAAAATCAGAGGAAAATAGAAGTATATGGACAGTTGAGCAAACAAACCTGCAGTTACAAGTTTAGCACTGCTGCTCTTGCATTCTCCATCTTCCACACTTTTGCTTGTGCTCTTTTCTTTCAAGAGGGGAACAGTATTGTCAAAAGGTATGCACTTGCTGGAGGCAACATTTTCTCCGCTGTCTGGCTGATTAATTCTGCTGTTTGCTTCAAGTAGAGGAGTGAAGTCCTCAGACTGAGCAGCTTCACCAGATTCCAGCTGTGAGGAGCTTTTAGCCTGTGACACATTCTTTGAAGACACAGGAAGAGATTCTTCATCACTGTCAAATCCAAATGGATCCTCTGTTACCTCATCTTCAACTTTGGGTTTCTTAGGAACTTCAGAAATATCTGGTTTGACACTGGGCCTCTTCTGTCCTAATTTGGCCATGAAGGTGGTTTCTCCCCATTTTGTACTGAGGGTGGTCCGTTTGTTGGAAAACACTTCATCAAACTTGGAACTGCCATTTCCTCCTTTCCGGCTGTAGGTCTTTCCAAATCGGGATGTCATTTTGGCTCCTGTTTCATATTCTCTGTTGTGAAAGAAAGAAGAAACATCAATTCATCACCTCTAGAACAAACAACATGATTGTTACTTCACCCTTTATTGGGCCTACAAGCACCAGGCATGTACATTGCCTGGTGATCAGATCCATCACCTGCTTCTTTCTAGACTCACTCATTCACAGGTGACTGTCATTAGGGCAAAGGATCTGCATTAAGCACCCACTAAAATAAATTGAAATTCAGCTACTTGCACATTTATAAACCAATGGCACAATGAATCCTTAAGAAAAAAATCTTCTAAAAATGGTATTTCTTTGCTCTAATTTTATATTTTCAAGGATAGAAGGCACTTTCATAAAACAACTCAGCAATATTTTCACATCTGAACACGCAACTCCCTCCTAGAGTCCAAGAGCACAGCATGGCATTAAAAAAATCTCTTGCCAGTTAAACACAAAAACTGTCAGAATATTTCACATTGCTGTCGATGTATTTTAAGTACTAATTAATCACAATGATGACAATTCCATCCCATGTTCATCTCTCACATTCACTTAACAAGTGTTTTACTTGGTAACATGATGTGGTCAGGACTGGTGCACAGCAATCCCCCACAGTAAATCTGATTCACCAGGGGACAGAACAGAGACACTGCTCAATCCACTTCTAAGAACATGCAGGACACCTTCAGCAGGCCCCTGTGAACTGTTACTGCTCACTGGCTCTTGCAAGCACAACCACTCCACTGCTTGCTCAGAAGAACAGAAGGGTAAAAGGAACAGATTAAGCAGGAACACATTTAGGAGTTCCTTGCATGTGGTGTTGTTCTACTTTTGTTTAACTCAAGAAGGAAGACTGACCACCTGGGGGATTTTTACCCAAAAACAAATACTTCCACTACTGGACAAATGACAACATAAACTCCAAACCCTCCTATCTGTTTTGTGAAGCACTATTTCTCTCTTTTTGGCCCAAACATGGATAGGAAATTGCAATTCTTTATAGTCAGCCTGAATCTAATCAAGTCCATCTTTCTCTCTGAAACTCCTCTCCATACTGGAAAAGAGTCTGCTAAAAAAGACAGTTATTTAAGCTACATAACCAAAGAAATCTAACTTCTGAAATGTTAACTAACTTCATATAAATATATGAAAAATGGCAGTTAAAATAATTTTTATGGGACTTATCATGATCTATTTGTTCAATACAACTGTTTTTATTATTACTCCCCAAATATGTGACATACTGTCTTTCCTATTTTAGTTTTCATCTCAACATTCAGTTTCTCAACCTGAAGTGTCAGTTTTGCATCTACCAAAACTGCCAGACTGCTTTCCAGAAATGTCCCTCTATCACTTCATTCTAGCAAGACTGTCTCACTAATAATAGTCTCCCTCTATTAGACCAGGCCAACCTTCACTTACCATAGGAACCAAGCAATTCATGGGGAGAAAATCCACGGAGAAGATTTAAAGTGAATTAAAATGATCACATTTGAACTTCAGAAGTTTATCAGGCAGATGGTGATGCAATGCAGAAGAGCTACAGGAACACCCACTTTGGGAAAGGCTCTTTTTACATGTGGTGCAGCTGAGGGAAGGTGAAGGCAGGTGCTTATCTGCTGAGCAGAACTCTGCTGCAAAAGCCCACTCTTCAGAGGGCTCCTGCCTGCTCCTAGGAAACAGCACTCTTTAACCCCATCTCCTCTTTTCCCCACACACATCACTGCCAAACTTCCTTTTTTCCTCCCCTGTAGGTAGCTCCAATTTTCTATCTATGCATAGTTTAGAAAGCAAACTAAATCTAAATTACCAGTTTTATTTCGCTGATGCTTGTATTTGTAATACCAACCAAAATATTTTAGACCAGAACAGCCAGGTTTTTGAGGTGTAGAAGCTAAAGTAAAATATTTATTAACATCTCAGTTTCCAACAACTTACAGGAAAGAAAAAAACATTTCACTCATCACTAGCACACTTTCCTCCCCTAAACCGTCAAGACTCAAATAAGTATTAATCATAATAAGCATTGTAAGAAGTACTCGAGTATTTTTGATACTACATTCCCAGCCTATGCAAAGATAATGAAATATTTAAATTATGGCTTGTGGCTTGCAGTTCCAAAGAGAAGATTCCTGTAGTCAAGAGGAGTTTATTTTCAGAAAGTGAAGCACATTTTCTTATTTGTATAATTTAAAATTAGGAGAATCTTATAAGAAGTTTTAAATCAAAATATCAAAACCCAAATTAATACTCAATACAATGTGCATAGTTAAAAGACGAGTATTAGGAAAATATAAATACGTTATGCTATAAACTTGTGTCTTAGATTTAAGAACATAAAGAGGTGCCTCCCTACACGAGAGCATCAACAGAATAAGATTTTTACTCTTTACTTACAATTTTCTCTCGATTTTTCACTCAGAGGGAAATAAAACACTTGCTCAATTCCTGTTTCCACTCCCTGCCTCCCTCGCCTGCATTGTGCCGCACCATTTGGAGCAGCGCAAGCAACGTAAATAGGTGTAAAAACCCAAAACACAGTTCTCCCTCATTTCCCAGCGCTAACTCGGCGGACCAGCTGGAGACAAAAAGCCCGGTAATTGCCCAGGAAGCCCATCAGCCACCCCTACTCATCGCTCCTCTCTACACCGCTCCTCTTACATAATCAAAGCAAAGAAAAATAGGTTAAATGCACGGAGGCAGAAGGAGCTGATGAAATCCCACGGTGACAGTTTCTTTTTTCCTCCCTCCCCCTGCGGCGGGGGGGGGTGGGGGGTGTGCGAGCGGAACCGGGTCACCCCACCGCTCCCTGATGTCATTTCCCCTCCCGCCCGGCCGCCTCCCCCGCCCCGCCGCACCACCGGCCCACATTACACAAGTGCCCGGGGCAGCCGCGGCCCGGCCCGCGGAGCCGCTCCCCGCCGCCGCTTCACCCCCGGTCCAACTCCCGCCCCGCAACTTCGCGCCGGCCCGCGGGCGGCGGCCCCGCACGCCCCTCCAGGCGGGACAGCGCCGGGGGCCGCGGCGGCGGCTGCTGCCCGCGGGGTGCGGGCCCCGCTCCGCGGCCCGCGCGGCCCCCGCCGCCCCCTTACCCGGCACCCACCTCGGCGTCAGCGGTGGCGGCAAGTGCCGGGCGCGGGCCCGGCCGATGTGGCTCCGGCCGCGGGTTCGGGCCGCCGAAGCGCCGCCTGCGAAAGGCGCTCAGCCTGCGGGACGCCTCCGCCCCTCCGGCAGCGGGACCCTCTCGGGGTGTCGCGGGCGTCAGGGCCCCCGGCGCCGCCTCCTCCGGCGCCGCTTCCTCCGCGCCGGGATTATCGCCGCGCTCGGGACGGGCCCCGGGACCATCTCTCCGCCATTTGCCCCCGCTCCTTCCTGCCGTCACCGCGCGCGCCCCGCCCCCCGCCGCCGCGGCCAATCGCCGCGCGCCTCGCTCGGCCGCCCGCGCCGCCTCCGCGCCTGCGCCCTGCCGCGCGGTGCCCGCCGGGAGTTGTAGTTTGCGGCGCGGCGCGGGCCCCGCAGGGCCCGGGCCCGGCCCCCGGAGCCGGCGGGCGGGTCCCCGCGGCGGGACGGCCCGAGACGGGACGGAACGGGGTGGCCCGACCTAGCGGGAGCCGCCGCCTCCCCGCGGCCGCCTCCGCCCGGGCCCGCGCGGAGGCTCTGAAGGCGGGGCCAGCGGGGCCCGCCGCGGGCAGCCCCGACCGGCCCCACCCCGATGGCGCTCAGGCCCAGGTGGGTCCCGGCGCCCGTCGAGGAGTGTGGGAGCAGCCCGGGCAGCCCAGCCCGGCTGGAGCCGCGGAGGGTCAGAACTCTGCCCGGGAGCTGGGCAAGGCAGCAGGCGCTGCAGCGGCCCTGCGGGCACTCCATGGGAAGTTTGCGGTGCCTCGTGCAGGGCACAGGAGCCCCCTGCGCTCGGTGCCGCCCTGGCTGTACTCACAGTGCGTGCCCGGCCGCCACATCCGCTCCGGGCAGGAAACATGCTCTGCACACAGGGCCCGGAACGAACCGGGCAGGCTCTGAAACTGTGGCTCTCACATGCTCCCACTTCCACAAGCTGTCACATCCACCCACACGCGTTAGATTTATGCACACCTTTGAGGCTTCAATTAATGATACACACTGTGCAGAGAGCAAAAACGCTCCACAAGGATTGTGTCATGCGGCAAATACATATGGACATCAAACAGTCACCAAATCCAACATTTTATATTCTGTAGGCAGTATTTTGTAAAATCCTTGTAGGACAGACAACTAAGGATGCATGACAAGAAAAACATTAAACAACATCATGCAGATGTAGTTTGGTAATTTTTCAGAGGAGTGAGGAACTCAGAAAAGTAAAATGAAATTCTACAACTTTGAAGTCTAAAATGGTTTCACATCACATGCTTATACTCAAACCATCGTTTGAGGCTTTACAAGGCTTTACAAGACAAGTCCCAAATGCAGAACTAATTAAGAGGCTGATTTCACTGCACAGAAGAGGTTAGAGTTGTCTCAATACCTCTAGGTTTTTTCTTAATTTAATATTTACTTTACCCAAAGGCAAAATCACTGCCTCACAATAAGAAGATGCTAGACTATGGTTTTGTTTAGTGATCCTCTGAGTAAATCTGGTCTTTGCTGCATCTCTACTGATGTGTTGGAGCTTTCAGGCATTACTTCTGAAGCACAAACATGCTGTGAACATGCTCTCTAAATCCAGCCTACAACTGGCACTGCTGGAGGAAGTAGAGATAAAACCAACAGGGCCTTGCAATGAGAAGTACAAGTTTCATTTGGAATGTGGTTGAGGTTTGTTTTGTGTTTCAGACAAGCCTTACAAGCTCAGCTGTATCTCACCACCTGACTCAGTTACTGAAGAGCCATTAAAAACAGGCTACAGACTTTAAAATCTGTAATTTGACTACAAAAACTGAGAAGATTGTTCTCCTGAGAGTATTCTTGATCAGAGCCACTAAATAGCTAATTTAAACTCCAAGAGTAAAATGGATAGCTAAACCTGTTTGAGTTTGCATAGCCTTATTTGGTGACTGATCTGTTAGACAAAGAGGAAAAAACAACTGTGAGAGCTTGAAACACTGAGGCTCTGACAAGTCCTTCACAACATAAAAGTTGGTCCTGAGAACCAGAAAAAGTGAAGAATATGGCCAGAGTAAGGAAGTAACACCAAGATACTATTAGGAAATAGTTTCTATTTTGATATGAAGCTGGAAGAATTGAAATTAAATTAGCTCTATTTCTGACGTAAAGCTGGGATACCTAAGTCACTAATACAGTAATGGAGAGAATTTTGCAGTCTAATGGTAGTAATTGGATGTATTTGAAAGTTCTTACCCACCTTATACCCCTGGGCTAGCTTTATATTTCTAGCTGTATTTCCAGTCTTTGTAGAAACCCCACACAGAGTAATCCAAACCACTGCAGATTCAGGGTCATGAGGGAATTTCCCATGACTAACAGAGGATAAATTAAACTCATTTATGTGCTGCCTATCCTATTCTGGGTACCAGCACAAGCCTGTAAGTGAAGCCTTTTACTAGATGATGATGGCAAAACAAATCTTGTTGTGTTCAAGAACAGCAGAGATGTGCCAGTTTTACTGCCCCAACATACCTGAGGTACTTTGAAAATCTGACACCCTGTATCTTACTAAGCTTGGCAGTTAACACATTAAGCTCTGCTATTTCCATTTGCATCTGGCTCACCTCAAATATGCAAGTAGCATGGCAGAGCAAATAAAAGCCAAATCCCATCTGCGTTTGGCAGTAGGTATGTTTCATTCTCAGAGGGTGTAATTTAACAGGCATTTTATGCTTTTTGTGAAATTATATTACTGTTGGTTGCCATCTCCATTCACACCAAAAAATCCCCAAATCCAACCACACAAATCCTTTCACAAAAAAGCAGCTCATTAAACATTTGGCATTTGTCTTCATGAGAACAGCAGTGGAAGATAATGCAGCTATTTTCAAAGATTAGTTTTTCCACCTTAAAAGTTTTCTGAGAAAGCCTAAGTGAATCCTGCAGCTTCCCATTACTGCCTGTCCCCCAAATCCTTCCAAATAAACTACCATCTTTGCTGCTTATGATAAAGTCAGACAGCCCTGAAAAACACAGCTCAAATGCATCAAAGGTGGATATAAAAGAGATAAAAACATAGTAGGAAGGAATATATAAACAGGACAGAACAGTTATTTGGATACACTGCATCTTAATACACTCTGGACCCCTCTCAGTTTTCCTCTTGAGGTTCTGTGCCAGGACCTGTGCGGGGCAAATAATACAGCATTTTCCAAATGAGCTGCAGCCTAGTACAGAGCCTTTCAAAAACATTAAAACATTTTAAACTTTCTCCCAAAAGAAAAGGGAGGCAATGCAGTAGGAAAACAGAAGGTTTCCCATGCAGCAGATACTCTTGGGGCAGATGAAGACAGTCACATCCTTCCAGAAAGCTGCCAGGAAGGTTTCTCAGTGCTGCCTCATGGACAAAACATAGCATTTGAGAGTAATAGCAGCATGATTGAGGCTACAGGTTTTAAAGGGACCATAGTAGTAGGCATCCTTTATATCAAGTACATGAATTAGCACCATTATACACCCTTGCTCCAGTCCTTTTCCCACAAAAAGGGAATAAGCTCATAATCCATTGCTCTTTTTCCCTGTGAAGCACTACCCAGGAAGCACACAGTAGCTCATCGGAAAGCTCTCCCCATTGCTCCTCATGCCTAAAATGTTCTTCTCCTCACATCTGAAAGCCTCTCAGTCCACTCCTCCTCCTCTGCCTCTCAGCCTAGTCACCATTTGCCTTTCAAGTTCTCAGCTTCCTGTAGTGCTTCCTTCCTTGCCTCTTGTCCAGGTGGGAAGGGATGGGGGTGAAGAGGATGTCCTGCTGCACTCACAGCTGCTGCAGTGCTTTCATGTCCCAGTTAGCAGCACTTACAATGCTAAACATTTTGGTGCTTTTTGCTTTTTCTTTGCCAAAAGTCACCATGCTCCCGTAGCTGTCCTTCAAATGTCACAGGCACACACGGGTGAGAGCACACAGCCCTTGCCATTTCGATTCACTGGGGCGAGAATTTCCCCCTTGCTATTTGCACAGCAAAGGTGAGGGGAGGGTAAAGAGACACATGAAGTAACTAATTACCATATTTTAGTCCTAAAATGGTTACTAAGACCTCTCCTAAAATAGTGACTAAGGCTTTAGTATCACCAGTAACATGCTGGAGGAAGGGCAGCAGCACCAGCCCCAGCAGCAGCACGGGATCGCAGGAATGGCAGGGGTGTACTGAGAGCTGCACGGGGCACACGTGGTGGGCTGACCCAAGCTGGATGCCAGCTGTCCACCAAAGCTGCTCTGTCACTGCCCTCCTCAGCTAGGCAGGGGAGAGAAAATACAACAAAAGGCTCATGGGTCAAGAAAAGGGCAGGGAAACATCACTCACTAACTACTGTCACAGGCAAAACAGAATTGACTTGGGAAGATTAGTTACATTTATTACCAACCAAGTCAGAGTAGGATAATGAAAAATAAAACTAAAATCGTGAAACACCTTCTTCACATCCTCCCTCTTCCCAGGCGTAACTTTGCTCCCAGTTTTCTCTATCTCCTCCCCACTCTCACATATTCCCCTCTCCAGCTGCAGTTAGGCAGTTTTCTTCTTCCCTTTCTTATATCTGTTATCCCAGAGGTGCTACCACCATCACTGCTGGGCTTGGCCTTGGCCAGTGCTGGGTCCATCTTGGAGCCAGCTGGCAAGGGCTGTGTTGGACACAAGGGAAGCATCTGAGCCTCTCATAGAAGCCACTCCTGCTACCAAAAAGTAGAAAGTACAGGGGCAGGGAAAAAGGAGAGATCTGCAACCCAGTGTACAGCAAAGTATAATTTCTGTCAAGAATTTGGCTTTTCTTAGTGAGGTATTTCCAATGAATATTGTACTGCTAATTTCTGACACTGAACCCTGAGAAGAAGGACTGAAAGGCGTTCAAACAGGGGATCTTTATATAGCTTTGGATCATAGTTTTCAGTAGCTGTCTCCTCATAGTAGAGGCCATGCCAAGGCATTAAGTTTGATAACCAAAAGGCTAAAACAAACACTGCTGGACAGACCAAAGGAATGCTTATATCAGTGCAGCAAAGAGCCAGATCCCCATCATTTAAGAAATAAAAGTTCCCTGGATCATGGCATTACTGAATCAGGCCCAGACAAAAAAGTTGTGCTACTCCTCCTACCTCCTCTCTGGCCTGCACACCCACCTGTTGCAATCATGTGAGAGGCAGCATCGTCCCTGCAATGCCAGAGCCTCTGGAAAGACTCGTTTCACTCGATGAACCAACAGTAGTCACTCACCTACGGCTAAATTCTCAGTGGTTTTCTGTGCAGCTTTTTCCCCTAGGTGATCAGCCTGTAAGTCTACTGGAAAAACCTGTGGTGAAACACTAGTGGGAAAGCACAAAGTAGCTTTCACCTTGTTATAATCATCAAGGTCAGAACTTTATTCAGCTATGCAGTATACTCCCAGCAAGCTCTGCTGAGAAAGTAACCACCTGTGCTGTTTCCCACTGAAAATTTTACAATGTGCCAACATGTTTTGGGAGAAAAAAAAACAAAACAAAGGCATTTGCAATAAGAATGCAGACTCACTTTAAAATCCACAAGGAAAGTCTAGGTTCCTTCCTTTGAACAAAGCAAGTTCCCATTGTTGTATAAGGAATAAAAGGGTGCAGTCTCTCTCAAATACCTGAGATCTCTCACAGCCCTGTAGGATGATCAGACTGAATACCAATCTTTCCTTCTTCCTGATTTTTTTTGGCTTCCTTTTAAGATATCTCTGTTTCACATTATTATTGAATTTCTGTCTGTCTTTATGGCAACAGCTCTTAAGGAAAGCTACCAAACTGTGTCCACATTGTGCTTGCTGGGGAAAGAAAAACATGGGAACCCATCAAGAAATTGGTTCTTATAACAAGCTCATTGGTGCAACTGTCATTGTCCTACCCTATTCCTCCTCCAGCAATAGGGGAGAAGCCATTTCTGTTGCTTATTTTGCTGCTTTGCTTCCTTCATCTTTTAAAAAGGGCAGGTATGTGACCAACACTTTATCTTCCTTTGTCCTCTTAGTTTTGATTATTGGATGTGGCTGTCACATGCAGATGCTGTAACCTGTAACCATTACCTTTTGAGTTTTAATTTACAAGAGTTTTGTTTGCAGATTAACAAATTTTTTGGTACACTGGAACCAGGATGCGTGGCCATTGAGGATTGTGAGCAATGCTACAAAGGATGGCAACATCAACTACAACTGGAGAAGAAACTCCAGAGAATTAAAACTGATGTAACTAATGAGGTCTGAGTGGACGTGTCCCTGAACGTCATGACAGAATTCATGTACTAGCTAGCAAATTAAGCTGATAAAATGAAACTTGAAAAAAAAAATCAAATTAAGATTTCCTCATGGGAATATAGGAAGCAACAAAATATCAGTTAGTGACTTCATTAGCTTCCTCCCAGAATAGAGCTCTGAACAAATTACTTTCACCTTTACTCAGACTACAATGCAGCACCACCAAGAAAGCTGCAATGTCTGTTGCACAAGACCCTGGTATGTCCAGGGCCTTACACTGTGTCAGTTTTGCAAAGCTGTTCACACTTAAGGCTCCCTGCATACAATGCAACCATGTCCCATGAAATCACAGCACAGCAAAGATCACACCACAGCATGGAGCAGAGGGCCTGTTAATGAGTGGTGGCAGAGCACACTCAGAAAAGTGGCTAATGATAACAAAAGGCTGAAAACATCTGTGCATTGCCTGCTTCTTTAGACGTGTCACGGAAATGACTCATTACTGGATCAGCCACATGTAAGGGCAACAGAGCGGGCAGTGCATTTACTGTCCAAAAACACATTATTATTCTAATAATACACTGCCCTCCAGGCAGCCTCCTTATGCTAGACTTCTCTGCTGGATCTGTGACCTTGAAATTCTGAGATAAATGTTTATTGTGTGGCACAGTTTTTTTTTTGGTAAACATTTGAAAGAAATTGGAGGAATTACTGATGCAAGAATTTAGGCTCAAACTAAGATGCTTTGACTAAATCAAAATGTCTCCCCAGTGGTTTTTATAAAAAAATAAGCCTTGTACCATGGCTTGGGGAAAACAAAACATAATTCCTTTTATCTTTTAGTGATGATAACAAGTGGCTTGAACAGCATGCCAGCGTCTACTTAGTGGTTTTTGTGCCTTTCAGATGGTAGATACTTAAGCATACTTGAAAGCTCATCTCAATCAAAATACCTTTACTGATCTGCTGTCAAGCAAACACACAACAGACAAGTTCATTCAAAAGGAAAAAATCATTTATGCTCTACTTCAGCTCAATTCCAAGTCTTCTTCAGCACAGTACTGCATCTTTAATATAAAGTAATAACATTTAAATGTTGTTCATTAAATGCTTTCTCAGTCCTGCAGAGAGCTGTTTTGTGGCTGACAGGTCCTTCCTGTCCCAATCAGTTCCCAGACTCTAATTTTCAACACAGGTCCAAAAAAAGGAAGAAACAAAGTATTTAGGTCTTTTGGCTTAATTTTCCATTTTCTTCCCACCACCAAATGCAAGATTGGGCAAGAGCTGAGTCATCATACAGGCACTGCTAAGTAGTTTCATTTTTGTATAAAATTGAAGGCTTTGGTCATTATCAGCTTGGACCAGGTTCAGTCATGCTGCAGAGGAAGAAAAAATCAGAATCTTTCTCAAATCATTGAATTATCCACCAACAGTTATCAGTAGCTAAGGCAGGAAAAAACAGTTGAGAGAGCATTGATCACATTTCTTCATTTTAGTGTATGTACGTCATCATGTACAAATATTGAATGTTCTCTATGAAATAAAGGTTCGATTAAGCAGAAAAGATGTTTTAAAGCAGTAACAGCTCTCTGCTGGACTCCAGTGACACCTACTGGTAAACAAAGAAGTTACCAAACATTTCTTTAAAATGAAGCAGCAGTAATTTATGTACCTGCCCTTAGGATTACTAATAATGTTTTTGGCAGCTCAGGCTATGAACCACACCACAATCAGGTGTTAGAGTTAATTAAACAGTGTATTTATTTTTCAAAATTGGATTTTGACTTCATCTGACTCTTAACTATTTGAAACTGCATTTTTATCACTCTGAAGGTATTGTCAAGTCCTACATTTTGCTACTGGCAGCTGTAGATTAAGATAGGCCAGTGGATTTTTGGCTTGCTGGACTACACTGGACATATTTCCAATTTTACTCTTAGCGATTTCATTAATAAAACTATAGTCAAAAACTAAATAATTCAACACCTCTCCATTTGCTTTCAGGCGTATTCCTTTTAGCACAGATTCCAAAAATGAAGTTCTCATGATCAGATCAACTGACTGAGCTTATGGCTTTTCTTCTGACACCTCCTTGCTGTTTGTAGTGCCAAACTGGTTTGTCACAGCTGTGTTAGTCTGGCAGGTCATACAGATATTCCTGAATGTCATTTCAGCCAGCACTTGTAAGAGAACAAATACCAATAAACTCTCTAAGTGAGAGCTGTGGGACCAGAATTTCAGTAAAACCTCACATGATGCGAGGCTTTACCCAGAGAAAATGGATGCAATATGCATGATGTACACTCGGAGACACCTCACTTGCCAGCTGGGACAAGCAGAAGCAACAGAGCAAGGAAAAGCATTGCTACAGCTCTGGGCACCAGACTCATCTCCCTTGCTACACTGGGCTCCATTGTGTAAACTAGCTCTGTGTATGCACCTGAATATTTCTGTTTGAGACAATCTGTGACAGGGAAATATCATATACAAGGTTTGCAAACCACAGTCTTGCCAAACAACTGGCCATAAACATCACTGATGGAGCTCTAGCCATCCCCACTGCATTAGGGAAATTTGCCCTTACTGCCTCTGGCAGGCTTAGAATTGTCTTCGTTTCATCCCTAACACTGAGGTCCTTTCAGATATGGCTGAACAAAGCCATGAAGCTTTTTCCCTCTTTATCCTGCATATCCTTCCTTTGAGGAGCTGAAGCTTCCTGTACAAAAGTCTCTTTTGGCTAAGTCTGACAGTCTCCAGTGCAAACTGTCCCAGGACAACAAAAATGCTCTATTATGGAGTGGTGAGGCCACCTGGCAATGAACATCCACCACAAATCCACACAACTCTCAAGGTATCAACTCAGGCATCTCAGAACAAAGAAAGCACTGGTTTTTTTTAAATTTTTTTTAGTACCAAAGTTTAAGCTGAAAAATTGCTTCTGATAGAACACATCAGCCAGATTTGCAGAGGCAGGAATATTGTTATAGCTTACTGGAAAGCAGACAGACCAAGGTACCTTGGTTTTATGGTAGAATACTTGCCAATTAAATGCTGTTCCCAGTACTCAATAACAAAAGCTCTAAGCCGGACTATAAAGACAACAATTTCTAAAGGAACTGCAGAAACAGTTTTAGAAGTCAGGCTATAAATCTGCTAAGCAATAGCTCAATATCAATTTTACAACATGTCCATAATAATGGCTTTACAAACCTGTGTACATAATTAGAATAGGAAGATATTAGAGAAATTGCAGTATGCTGCAACTTCAAGATCTGCTCAAAGAATGCCTTTTTGTTTTTAAACATGATGCATTAAACTTTATCAGAGCAGAACTATGCATGATCCCATGGAAATCAGATGCCCAGATGTTACTCCCTGGCACTCTGCATTTGGCCCCTGGGTTAACCATAACTTCTGTGAAGGGCACAGTGCTGGCAAACTGATAGGAACCTATCACAGTGATGAGTAAATGCATGTAAAGGTTACATATAGAAAGAACCATCCCATAAAAATCAAACTTTGTACCTTGACTAAACAGAGATTCACATAATTATTATAACAGAATTGAAGTTTCTCATAAATTAGATGTTAATTTCTGGAGCAAAAATATTTAAATTAAATTGAAGAAAATTCATGCAGTCCTTTGTCAAAGATAAGTGGAAAGCTTTCCTTGGCAAATGAGGGAAGCCAAGTAACCTGTTTCCAAGTTTCCATTCAAACCCAGTAGTTTAAATTTCTCATTATTTAAAAAAGACAAACTCAAAGCTATCTTTTATGTGAACAGATGCTGTGCTGTCTTCTTGAAGCTGCAGGCTTAGAGGCAGATTTTTCATGCAGCTGCAGAATGAAGTCAACAAGCCCACTCTGTTCCAGGGTTGCTATTCAGAACCTTTTGGGCAGCAATGAAAGAAGATCACATCAATTTCATGCTGGTTTTGCTGCTCTACAAAGAAACAAGCAGCGGAGAGAGACACGAATCATGCCTAGATTGCAGGCGGGAAAATGTGTCAAACTCCTCAGAAAAACAAGGTATGGAAGAGTTAATCAAATCTAACTTTTATGAACACCTCTTTTACTTCAGGGTGCTTTTGGTGGCACGGCACTGTTTCTGTAGCAGCCTCTACTCTGGCTGAGTTACAGACATTGAGCTCCATGTGCAATTAAGAGCCATGAGTATGGCCCCTGGATCCCAGCTTGAACAGATTTGACAGATATTGGCCCCTGTCCCCATCAGCAGCATTTTCTTTGTGGCCATGATCATTTTCAGCTCTGCATATGACATTACTCCTGTACTACAATCCAACACACTTGTTTTACAATATTAATTTAATTGTAATAACATGTGCTGGTCTTGGGAGAAATTCCAGCTGCAGGTACAGAAAACCCTCTGCAGGCAGGAAAACAAAGTGCCCAGAGAGTGCGCAGTTCCCATTCTTGAAGGTTTCCAAACTCACCTAGATAAAGCCCTGAACAGTCTGGTCTGACATTTGAGCTGACCCTGCCTTGAGCTGGAGGCAAGATGAGAGACCTCCTGAGGTCCCTTCTCAGCAGGATTATTTTATAATTCTATAATAAACTCCATATGCTAGTAAGTGCCAAGTGAGTCATATGCTTTTTCAAAATGGCATTATATATACACACACACTAATACCTATACATTAAAATACTTTAACTTCAGCTCTCTAATATTAAGTGCCTAAGCCCACAGAATACCTTACTCTGTGTAGCACTGATGCTGTGTGTTAGGATGGCTGCAGTTCATGGCTAGAAAATACAAGTTTCAGTGCTGACTGGGTTGTTCAGATCAGTAGAATAAGTGTGCATGGCTACACATGTTTTTGCAGTATTCCAAGGGAGAGGATATAGGGAATTAGTAGCAATTTGAAGGTGTGTGGGTTGCCTTTGTTTTGCCACTAGCTAATAGCAAGTCCCAGCACTTAGGGGTTAAGAGTCTTGGAAGCAAAACTTGGTAAAAAGCAGTTGACTTTCACTATTTTTCACTATTCACTGAATAGATATCAATGACCATAAACAGAGTTAATTATCTGAGACATGAACTTATAAAATTGCATAAAAGCAGAGGCACAACGGAGCTAGAAAGGAAGGTATTGCAATGGAGTCTGTCAAAACCCATTCACTGAGCTTTGCATATCCTTGTCTTTTAGGACACTCAGCAACCTCAACCAAGTACATTCATAGTATACTAAACTTATGTCCTGTTTATTTCTACTGATTTCCCATCTTTTGTGCTGAACTCCAGGAATCTCACCTGTATTTTTTCCCCAGCACAAGGAAGTTAGTGTTAAGCATGCCTGCTAGCAACATTGATTTGTCCAAAGTGCCCTCCAATTGGTAACTTGGATATTGAAAGAACAGAACTTCAAAATTCATCAGGATGAAGTGCTGAAGGGTAAGCTCTGATCTGCTCCAGGCCATACTTATGTGTTTCCTTGATGACAGACAAAGTTTGGTCTGTTTCCAACTGGAAAGTCTTTCCCCTCACCAAAGTAGCAGCTCTGCTAGGTCATTTGGGGGGGCCAAACCTGTACTGCAGGTGTTTTGCCTGAGCCTGCACTCTCAAAGCACCTCTTCATCAGGTAGAGGACTGGAAAAGGCAGAACTGCCAGAATGTCCCTCCTGCTGGTACCCAGTGTAGGCAGATGGGGGCAAACTGGTGTGGCTCCAGCAACCTGGATCTCGTATCCCTCTGCAGGAGACACTTGAGAAGGTGCAAGACAAGCACAGATCTCCTTCCTCTCCACTCATGTTTCAATGTACTTAGACATGTTACAAACCACATTTACCATTCTGCTTGTTGGCAAGTTATGACTCAGGAGACTTCAGTGCCTTCCTTCCTAGAGAACAGGGATTACTATCAGATCTTTTTACTAACAAGATAAGCAGCCAGTCTCCCAGGAAACAGATCTATTCCACAAGATGTTGAAGAGAACAGCTTTGTGCTTCTATCACCAGCTCCTCCCTTGCTCAAATACACGGTTATATATTTATGCTGACAATTAATGTGCCCTACTGCTCCCTGCTGGACCCCAACTCATCTTTCTCATTAGACCTGATACAACTCAGCACTAGACTTGTCTCACAGTGGCTGTGCCTGCCACTGGGCCTTCTCTGCTCTTCCTGCACAAGTCCTGTGGCATTGGTGAGGCCACTTTCTACACCTGCCTTGCTGTCATGCTCAGCTTCTGGCTCACCTATGTTGCAGAACCGCGTATTATTACTGCTCCCTGACTGCAATCTCTCTTTTGAGCAAAACAGGGAGCTTAAATTTTGCCTAAAATAAAACCAAATACCAATTTGGAAATAAATAAGGTGAACTGGAAAAGCCCATGATGAAGGCAGTTCCCTCTCCCAGGTCCTTCTCCAAGCTCCATTAAGAAAGCATAAAATACAAGCTGTCATATATCTTAGGTACAGAACTATTCAGACAACTGGCCCATAAAAACAAGACTTCAGAAAACATAACATCAAGCTTCTCTGAAGCTTTCTTTACACATCTCCTGGCTGGAAACCTGCTGCATGCCCCTAGCACCTTGTACAATGAGTCAGATTCAGTAATCAGTAGGAAACAGAATTAACAGTGAAGGCAAAGATATTCATGCAGTGCAATTTACAACAAGGCATCTGTCTGTGCATGAATTAGTATTTTCCTTAATTATCTGTAATAGGAAATCCCAAGATTCTCAGCTGGCCCTGTCAGTCAATATTAACTACAGACTTGGAAAATGATACAAAAATAGAAAGGAAATTGAATCATTCAGAGGCTGCAGTAGCACTTTACAAGTAATGCAAATAGAACTTCACTGGGAACAGTTTCACTATTGGCATGGCTGGTTCCACTCCACTGCAGAGTTTGCCAGCACATCACACAACACAATACAATGTGACATTTAGTTAACTAGCAGCTCTCACATACTGCAAAGAGACTCCCAGAGACAGAAACACTGGTGAAAGCAGCAAGTCCAGAGCAATACATGATGGTTATCCATCCATGCTCACCTTTCAATGTGCAATGGTTTGCCTTTTCAAAATTCTGACAATTTGACCATAAAGGTGATGTAGTCCTGCAAAGAACTGTGTAAGGCATACTCCTGATTTTGCCTGGTTGAAGAAATTGTGCAGCTGCTGTACTTTAACAACAGGAGATCCACTGTTCCTTCTGTCAGACCTGGCTGTGTAATAGCCAGTCACTTGCTATAAAAGATGTAATCTGCACCTAGCAAGCAGGGACTGCAGGGACTTGGCGTGGGGTAGGATTGTCACTCAGATATTAGGTGGTCTCACCTCAGGCTTCAGAGCACTGCTGGCACAGACATTCCTCAGTTTGCATGACAAAGTCCATCTGCAGTTGCACAGGTTCAAGAGCACCAGTTATCAAATACAGCAACTACAGACATGGTCTGCAGACTTCCAGGTCAGCCAAACATATTTATCTTGGCCAGATAGCAGCTACAGAAGACAGGACACAGAGCATCTTGCTGAGTGTTAGTCCTGCACAGTTATAGCTGCAACCATCGTGGAGACAGGCAGTGAAAACTGGCAAACCACACACTTCTCCATTACTCTTACACAAAAAGAAAGCATGCACTCTTTCCCATCACCATTCCTCATTCAGTCTGCTTCATCTGCTCACTGTGCCTCTGGCATTCCACATCCATCTCTCTTTGCCACATTTGTCCTCTTCCTTTCATAATTCTACATTTCCCCCTTGGCTTCTCTGACATGTTTGGGAGGAGAAAGGATGGTACACAAAGGCACTCATGCTGTGTCTCCATCACTGTACTTAGCTTTCATCCAGCTAGATACAACTGTGCTCTTCGGCTAAATCAGCACAAAGTTTAGGTTTTCCTAAGGCACTGGGGTTCAGTTCCTTTAAAGGGAAGCAAGCACAAATGTGAATGAATAAATAAACTAGACTAAAGGCTTTGTTAATCCTCACAGGCAAATCCCCAGCAGCAAAAGACTGGCCCAATGCACAGCACCACACACCATCAGATTTCTTTGCTTCATACAAGCCAGTAATTCAAATCAAGCTTACACTTTCTCAACAGCCAACAATTCTCAGGTATTCATCACCAGATAACTGACAGATAACCAGATAACTCAAACATTACTTTATCCTTAACAAAAAAAATATACATTTTATAATAATAAATTCCTATGTTAATCCAAAAAAGGGGTTTTTTCACCTCCAGAAGACTCCCACAAATATTTGATTTTTCTTTCAGGAGAGGAGCTCACTCAAGTAATTATGTTCCAAAAGAGAGCACAGTTAATCTTCTTGTAGAGAGCTGCATTTACAGTCAATTACTTATTAACAGTGCATTGTGTCATACTGACTTTGAATATCTAAATCCACTGCTTGCTCCCAACCTCTTCTGTTATATAATTTGTGGCTTGGAAAATATCCATGTAGGTCCTGTCATAAACCTGTAACAGCTCCAAATATCAGTGAGAATTATTTCTATTGAGTAGGTTTGAATGGCTCTGCTTGTTGTACAAGTGTACCTAAGAACTACTCTGTAAACAAACCTTGATGTGCCAGAGTATTACCCCTTCCACTGCTTGCAAGTGTCTGTCCTTATATAAAAGCCTATGTATATTTAATAATTATTTGATAGTTTACAATGCATCAGTAATTAGGGACATTTCAGATAGACATGAATCTAAAGGTTTTTCCACACACAAAAAAACCTTTTTCATTCAGATTAAAATAGCTATGAAAACAAGAGACTTACTTTTAGCTTCAGTTTCCCTAAACACTTAAAAAAAAAAAGCTCCTAGCCAAAGTTAATAGCTAACTTATTATTCCTTCCCAGGTGTTTTATTGTTTATCTTTTATATTTCTTGGAAAAAAACTTCAACATGGCAACTTAATGTTATAGCAGAGAAAGAAGCTGCACCTCTCCTGCATATGATCTTTTTTCCTGTGAGAACAGGACTGTTCCTTCTGAAACAGTCATGACAGAGTTCGAGACTTTAATTCACACAAAGCACTGGGGACTGAAAGCATGAGAAGAGAAGCCAGGTCCTGCTCTGCCAAGGGTTGTTGGTGTTACACCAGGGACCACAAAAAAATTTAAAGCTTTCTGAGAGCAGGTGAAAAGATCATTCGTAGATTTGGGCCCAAGGGAAACACCAAGGCCTTTAAAGGGTTGAAGAAAGGCTCTGTGGAAGGGAGAGAACAGCATGAAAGCTGAGTGCAAAGCAGTATCCTTTGAGATACACTAGCCTGGAATATGTCAAGTACACCAGACATACTGGAAAAAATGGTGATTTAGGTTGAACATTAATTTCTATGTCCATGACTCCATGACAGATTACACATCATATAAAAAGCATACAGAACATGGTTTTAAAAAAATTACTGTCTTGTGGGGCACAAGTGGTTTAACAACAAACTGCAGACAACTTGTAAGAAGGTGGCTGTGAAAATTGCTGCAGTTAGGGGGGAAACAGGAAAGTAATTTTCCTGCCTAATGGCAGGGTCCTCCTCTATACTGATGGAAAAGAACCATAATTGATACATTAGTCCTATACTGAAACCAGATTCTTATGTGTCATTAAGAGGATCTATTTTTCCTTCCTTGCCTTTCTAGAGTATCTGGTAATCAGACAGGGCTACCCAAATCACTTTACAGATTTTCTATAAGAACACCTATGATGACCATCATTAGTATCTCTGATTGTTAAAAAATAGGTTCCCTATGCCATAAACATCTGGTGTTTTGCATAGTAATGCTGCTGATGCAGCTTCTACTGCCACAGGTCCCACCTGACCAGGCTATACCTGCTGCAGCATCAGAGCCCTCCAGGCAGTTTTAACCAAGAGATGTAGTTCTACCTCCAGCTGGGTCATCCCTCAGCAAATTCACACCCACAAACACTCAATTAACTACTGACTTCCTCTTTAGTAGTAGCCATAATACAGAAATAATTTCCTTCTTTCTTTCCAGAATAACATAGATTTCTGTGCAAACAAGGACAGGCAGGCCCTCTAGACAAAGCTGGGACTCAGGTAGTCTCTATTTTTTGGTATGGACTTTCTGAATAGCTTTATATGACTCTTAATTCATGTCCAATTTCTGAGCTACAAGGAAGAGATGCTACTTCCTTCCTACCTTTTTTTTTTTTTCCTTTCCTCTGTGTGGTTTTAGAGGGGAGAAAACTGCCTTTCTTGTCACTGTTAGAATGGAAACATCTTGCCCCTTGCAGTCTTTTACAGCTTCCCACTAAAAAGAGCTCATTCTGTGGTGAGAAACGTGGCACTGGGGGAAAGGGAATGTTATTGCTTCCCTTTTCTCAGTTGCCTGCTTTATGAGAAGAGCATCTGGCATGGCAGGCTCTCCTCATAAAGTACAGTAGGACTTGACTGATACAACCAGAGTGGTCACATTTGAGTTGCAGTTTGGCCCATGGTGCACCATAACAAACCTTTATTTCCTCACACTTGTAAGACAAGACAAAGTTAAAATACTCACAGAATAATCCTATGCCACACAGATTATCCTGTCAGTATTATACTCCTGGGATTCAACAACAGGGTGTTCACCAAACAAAGTAGAAATCCTCACTAAAACAATTGCCTTGTAATTGCTTTCTGAAGCAGTAAAAGCAGCCAAACCCCCTCTGTAGAACAACTAGGAAGAAAACTACAAGCAATTTAATGGGCATATCTAAACAAGCCAAAATAGAGCATTATCATCACTCACACTCAGCCTCCATCAGCTCCCTGTATTCACTTTTGCTGCACTTCATTTGCAGTTCTCTGACCAGGCTCATTACACAGGATGGAAGAACCATACCTTTAAGATACAATATGACAACAGATTATATAAATGACAAACTGTAAGGACAGCCTAAATAGCAGCAGATAAGAAGAAGCAGAGTTCTGTAAGCTATAAGGCATTACCAGCAGCAGCACTAAGAAAAAAAGGCCATACCACATAGAAATAAGTCACCAAAGCTCCACAGGCTCAGACCTGATTTTAAGTAGCACTCCTGGGCCAATAGGCAGAGTGCGTGGGTGGGAGTGTAAAATTAGATCAATTAGGGTCTTTAAAGCCTTGTCACTCAGGACTGACACGTTTTCATTCATCTAAGCAGGAAAAAAGATGCAACACAATTCTTCAGAGAATTCACAGCTAAGCAAACACTGTATTTGCACAGACCTAGGATATATTTGAGGAATTATACTGTCTCAAACAGATATCACAGGCCCCATTGCTCTTACAATTTAATTTTCAAGTGATTATTGGCACAGCTGGCTCTGCACATGACTTGTGCCTACACAGCATGTGATCACATTCCTCACAGCCTTGTGACAGCTCAAAACATTTTTCTCTGCCTATGCTCACTTGCATCAATTTGGTGTACTGTTCTGAAAATGGTAGAAGTCCCACACTATCAGCTTTGAATCAATGTGGCCAGTTCTCCTTCCCTCCAGCTGCTATTTTACATAATATCCCACAGTGTCTTGCAGAACATGCTACCTGTGTACCTTCCCAATACCAGGGACCTTTGTGTACCTAACACCAGGACATCCCACAGTACAAGGTGCTGCAGATTCTTGACTATTATCCCTGTATATTTTCCTTTGCTATTATTATTTTTGTATCCTTTACCATATGCTATTTTGCCACACAGAAGAGCTAAAATTGGTAAAAGAAGGCATAAAAGAAAGTGCAGCACGGTTAACATTACTGAAAAGTACTGCTCAACAGCAGTAACTTGCCAGAAGTGTTGTAGTGACATCTCATTCTGCTTCCACAACCCAAACTATCACCTCTGCATGGTGCTTATTGAATGGTGTTGACATGTCCTCTGTTTCCTCCTTGATTCAGAGCATTCATTTGCTCTGTTGATAAAATGGAGGGGAAGCGTGAACAGCCTCATGTCTATCTGATCTGCCATCTTGTTAAAGTCCAAAGTTATAGAGAGCAAAAGAGAGACTGAAAATCACTTGAGTATAATTCACATCAGGAACTTAAAGGGAAACCATAGTGAATATAAATGCAACATGAGAAATACTGGGGGATGTAATTTAAGCTTGTGTGATCACACCATAATTTTGAAAGAGATGCTTTCTTTTTAACTTTTTACCTTGGTGAGTATGGCAAGAAAAGGTAAAAGAAGAGCTATACATGTTAGCAAACCAGCTGCTTTCATGGGAGCAAGAGTATTTTCAAAGTCTCAGAACCTGGTGTGAACTGACAGGCCCTAATGCCCTGACCAGCCTCACCTGTTGCCTCCACCCACCCCTCCTGATGAGGAGCTCTATTTAGCTCAGCCCTGGCTGCCCCTGCCTTTCTCTCTGCAGGAATGCTGCTGGGCTGCAGCTCTAGCCCTGCTGTGTCTGGGCCTTTTTGCTCTTTGGCTTCTCAACTTGAGTAAGGAGCTGCTCCCTGAGATGTCTTGTCCTCATTATCTTCAGCAAGTCTTATCTATTCTAAAGTAATTTCCCAACGTTATCCTTGGGAGTGTGCCTAAGGATTTTGGTTCCCAGCTGCTCTCTCCTGACCTGGCAGCTTCTCAGGTAAAGTGGGGCTGGACCCTGGCTGGTAGAGGTCTCTGTTCTCCTGGTTGTGCTGCTGTGTCTGTTTTTCAGTGCTGGCCCTCAGTGTTTTCTGATACAGAGTTTTTTACACCAGTTTTACTTGCTGAAAATCACACTTTGAGTATTTCTTTTGATTTTTTATATTTGTAAATGAGTGGTACTAACTTGATAAGGCTTTTATGAATGGGCTTAATTCAATTACACTTGATCTGGTGATCCCTGTCTGAAAACATTTTATTTGAAAAGACCTTCATCCTGTGATCCTTCCTCCTAGGGAACTTTGAAAACTAGTTCAGGCTATTGTAGTCAGCTTTTTTTAGGCATACTAAGTCAATTTTCATTTAAAGCCTCATATTTAATTCTTTTAATAATGTATTAGCAGAGTATTCTTCTATTTATGTCTGTGAAGCTCTCATTCACATTAGAAATTACTGTTGTATAAACTGCAGTGATTCTTATATGCAGCACAAATTGGTGTTAATCCTTTTTCTAGAGATAAAATATTAATTCTGTAATAGCTTAAAGCATGAGTATTTGATATTAAGTGATAAGTAAATAAACAATTTCATCCTCCCCGGTATGGACTAAATGAAAGTTCTCAGCATTTCCTGTGATCCTTCAACTTCCCAAGAGTGGGAGAAGTAAGCTTTCACTGAGTTACTCCATAACTCTGAATTTTGGGGTTGAGATGAAGGTAACAGGGTTCATGAAGTGTGTACAAGTATTTTCAATTTATAATACTAACTGACAAATACCAAGTGGAAACCATTGGAATATGTTACCTTGTGTGGGTTTATTACATGTAAAAATTGCTTCTGGCAAATGCAACTGAAAATTCTTTCTACTGTTTAAGCTAAACTCACCCTTGCAACAAAGCCCTGTTTAGGAAAGGCTATTAATGTTCAAATTTAATTTTTCATTAATTGATCTCTCTTGTATAGCTCCAATCTTGTGGCAGTGCCCCAGGACCCTTGACAGACTAACTGCTGCTGTCTTTGCTGATTAAAATTTGCATATTAAATTGGACAATACTGTAGTATGTTATGGGCAGAAATTTGATGTTTGCTGTGGGTTATAGCAATGATCCTCAGTCCTGATGATGTCCCAGACTGTTCACTTATGCAGCTCCCAACTGAGGAACTTCCTTACAAAGTGAGTTTCTTATGGGTGGTTCATGTTCCAGCTCTCCTGATCATTACTGTCAGAATATTCAGGCTTTTCTCCAATAACTAAGTTGTTTTGGTGCTGCTTTTTCCTCTTGCTATAACCAAATTAATAAGCTGTCTAGAAATATCATGGGATATTTTTTCATAATACCTGAACAATTTCCAGTTGCACTTAGAGCATGTGGCTTGGAGTAAGAGAAAGAGTGCTTCTATTAAAATTGAATGTACTAGAGATCTACTTAGTGATTAATCAGAATATAATAGATCAAGTGAACTAATCATGTTCAGCAACAGTAGACAAGTCAAGGTTTAACTTGCTTTTCAAGCACTGAGAATTGCTTAGACCACGTGGTGGTAGGGGAATAAAGTGGTGTACAACTGAGACTGTATCAAATGTTACTACCAAAGCAGAGAGAAGAAAGAGAAGTTTGAGAAACATGGACCTCCACAGGTAAAGGTAAAAGACAAATTCAGCCAGAGAAGATTACTTTTCTGTGTTTAGAGAAGGCTCTTTTAGGTCTTTGATCACAACTGACAACCAAGAAAGAGATCCTTCTGAAGACTTGAGGTCTTTGCTAAAACACACTTTGCTCTATTGTATCAGAAAGCCTTTCTTGGAGCTGTAGTTTCACTTTAAAAAAAATTAGATGTTTCCTATAATGTAACAAACATAGACTGGGCATCCTGCTGCAGAAGAGATGGAAAAAAGACCCTGTAGTTTTGTCATGTGACAAAATAAGTTGTAAGTAAAAGTATCGTGCCTTGTCAATGCTTTTACATTAAAAACCAATAATTATTCAAATGAAACTGTACTCAGAGAAATCAAAATTAGCTCTCTTCCTCCATGCAGAATGACTTGTTGCCCATCCCTTCTGTATAAGACTCTGCTTACTTAGACCCAGTTAATTTCTTGTGAAGCAGATATGAAACTTTAACAGCTGCCTCTGGCTGAGGCCTGTGTCTTATCTCAGAAGGTAGTTAATCTTTCTGTGATTATATTTGCTGGAACAATGTAATCAAATGAAGGAACAAAACCTACTTTCATTGTTTACTGTTCAATAGATGAATTAGATTGTAAAACAGATTCGAAGGTAGTACACCAAGCTCACCTTAATGCTATTGTTTTAAAGAAAATACTCCCACCCTCCTTGTCTAGCTTCTAAAACCAGAATTATGCTGTTCTTGAACTAATTTACAAATAACCAGGTGAACATCTATTTCATAAAACAGCTGCATGTATAAAATAGTTCCTATATAGTGAATTTCTGGTAGTACAGGTCATGGACCTCTTTTCATGTGTTGATTATTTTTTAGAATAAGCATAGGCTTTTCCAAATTATATTAATTTAACTAGTGAATTATATGCAGCAACATGCAGCAGTGTGCATTTTCTCTGGGGGGGTGAAAGGTACATTTTCATGTTTTCATCTTATCATGAAGTAATGTCATTCTACTCAAAGGAGGCTTCTTTCATTACCTAAAAAAAAAAGCCTCTAAGTCTGCACCAAATATTCAAGTGAAAGCTTTTTAAAGGTCTGTTGAATAGTCTATGTATTTGTTAGCCTGCTGGCTGTGCAAAGAGCTCTTTGACATAGAATTAGAGTGGGACTGGCTGATGTGAAACTCAGAATTGTTCCAAGCAATAATAATCCCACATTAGTTTGCTGTAGGTATGGCTCCCTGTTAAGAAAAATAGCTTACTTTTTGTTTTTCCATTTTCCTACAAAACTAACTGTTCTTCCTCAAAGACTGAAAGATGGTGAAATGAAAAAAGGATAAGTAAGAGAATGGAATGAATGAGAGATACAACTTGGGAAAATGGAAAGAAATGGAGAGTGGGAGGAAAAAGAAAAGATTGGGATGAGAAGAACAGAGTAAGGTGGAAAAGGTGACAAAAGAAATACCTCATCACAAAGATAATATTTCTAGTGGAAGAACAGCATAAGTTGGGTAAATGAGCTCTTGCTTGAACTATCAAGCTTTCACAGAACAAACTGTTGGGAGGCCATCTTACTGTGAATTTTTTCCAGTTACACTCAATTTCCCAGCAGGACTCCAACCCCTAGGATGGCATCTTCTGCACTGGTAGATCAGTGTGTACAATACTATACGAAGTTATTATTCTCTTCCCATACAAACTCCTGAAAGATCTCAACCCCTCCAAAGTCTGCCATTATGGGATTTACCACATGGTCAGGGGTGACTGAGAACTCACCTCAGAATTTTGCTTGTACCAGAGTGTCCCTTAGTCTAACACAGTGGGCTCTGGTCAGACCTGCAGGGATGGAATGCTCTTAATTTTTCATTTGTTTAGCAAAATTAGGTGTTCATTAGTGAAATGAGCATATTACTATTTACTTTCCTGGCCAACAAAAGGGTTGTTAAAACTAGTTATGCCTTAATCTACCACATGCATAAACAAAATTAAAATCAACATGACTTAGCATATGCTTTAGTTTGTTACCATAAGCTTTATGGCATTATGAGGTTTGATAGAGGTTAAGGGATCCCAGTTGTGTTATCACTCTGGTTCTTACACACCCTCTGCAATCTTATTTTATACCTTCATGTTCTTCTATATCTGGAAACTTACCCAGTTTTTGAAAGTAGTTTTATTAACAGAATTTGCATTACCTGTGATTTAGCCTAATTTGCTATTTCCAGATAGTTTAGTTTTTAACTTGCCTTTCAAGGAAGTCACAACTTCTAGGCACAAAAAGAAAGGAGCACAGGGATAAAATAAAGGGAAGAAAACTAGTAGTGGGGTCTGAAGTTACTAAAAATCTTTAGAATGAGGAGGGAAGCAACATGATCAGCATTTGCATTAAATTTTGGAAGTCTTAAAGGTCTGCTGGTTGCTTTAAAAAATATTTGGTACAGAATTTCAGGATTCATTTTCTCCATAAAACTAGCTTTGGTTTTCTTCCTTTGTGGGTGGTGGCAATGAGAAAGATGCTGCTTCTCTTTCTCTTGGTGTGCTCCTCATTGTTAGGAATATCAGTCTTTTGGTGAGCAAAACCTGCAAGAGATCTTTTCCATTTGCTTTGGACATTCAAAGTCCATTCCTGTCTGAGTACAGCTGCTCTTCAGAGGAGTTCCTTTTTTGAAGAGATGATTCCTGTGACAGACTTGCTGTACCAATTTGTAATCCTCTCACATAAATGTCAGAACAATTAGTAAGACCAAAATATTTCATGTCAATAAGTATTCCTTATGCAAGATACATTTGATTTGACTTATTAGACTTATAATAGCTGTATTTCCTTACTTCCCAAATTAACTTCTGGTGCTAGTTAGTGCTTTACGAAAAAGTTTCTTAATTGTTGTCCCTTAGCAAAAGATAGTTCAATTAGTTATTTTTTACTGATGTATCCTGAAAAAACCCCTGAATATCCTCTCATAACCTTCTTGAAACAAAGATATTTTTAGTTTAGAAGCTCCAGGCAAAAAAATATTGAAAGGGGCCTATCAAGAGGCTTATTTTGACAGTTCTTTTCTTGTAAAAAAAAGTCAGAATCTGCTTTTCATATCACTTGAAGATATAATATTGGGTTTTGCACAGGCAAGATTGTCCATCCTCTGACTAGGCTAATGTCAATGTTCATGGAGGCTGCTTTTAGTAAGTAAGCTTCCCACACCACTAATGACTTTTCAGTTCCATTAGTCTGCTATGTATTATTGATTTCAGGCATTATTGATTAATGCTGTAAGTAGATTTATTTCTGTTCCTGGAGAGTAAAGGATTGGCACCTCTGTTTGATGAATGGTATCTTAGTGCTTGCTTTGGTCAGTTCTGTGCTGACTCCTTCCCTTCCTCTGCTCTTGTCTGCCCCCTTTCTTATGTTTTTTCTAATACCGACTTAAATGTTAGGCGCTTTCCATCTGCCTTCTCTGTAAGAGAAATTTGCACTAAACTTGGAAAGTACAGAGTAGTACAGAAATGAGAAACTTCATACAGGTGCAGCAATGTTTTTTTCAAGTTAGCAGGGTGATGTTTCATTTGTGCTCCTCCTTCCAGAGCCTGACTCTGCCCATGGCTGCTCTGCTCCCCAGGGATCAGGGCTGCTGCTGGCACTGCGCAGGCTCTTCAGCCACTGAAGCAGCTCCTTATCCCACCACTCCCAGCTCCCAGATTCTCTGGAGTTCCCAGCTACATGGGATGACTTGGTGTTGGATTTCTCCCAGTTAATCCAGGACAATACAGTGCACTTTGGGTTTGTGACCAAGCCCCATAAACCCAGATCCAGCTCTCCAATCTCTTGAATTCAAAGACGATGAACTTTGGCTCCTTTTATCTTTTTAACTAGTAACTTATTACACTGTATTTGTTCTTCTAACTATCATTTAGTCTGCACTTTTGAATTGCTTTATATGTTGAATACCTGAACTTCAGTCATCAGCACCTCTGTTCAGTACAAGCTATATATCTTTGGCTGTTTTCTGCATACTGTTCTACAGCTGTCTGATGGCTTATGTCCCTGGAGACTTACAGACATTTTACTCTTTAATAGAGTATATAGCTCATCACCTGCCCTTTGAAGTCTCTCACTATTTCTGTTGCACAGCTATAATAATTTGACTTCATATTTTGCTGTCAGCACTGATAATCTACAGCATCTTTCAAAGTCGGGGGGTTTTTAAAGTAGTTAAATGGTATTTTTGGGAAATCCTACTTAATATCAGGTTTTCAAATGTCTGTGAGGTTCAGTCATTCAAGTTAATTCTCATCTTTTAGGATGTATCACCTCCATCAGCTGTGGGACAGAAACACAAACATCACATGCCTGTGTAAATTAAGACTTAGGACTTTCATATAGAAGTTAGTGCAGGTGATTGTAAAATAAGAGTTACAGAAGTTTTAAATGTACCTGGTTTCGCGTGTCTGCATGGTGTTTTTCTGTTAGACCTGTCACCTGATAGCTGTTATTTTTCTGCAAGGAGACAGAGGGAAGTATGTATTAAATGAAGGAGAAAGTTCCTCAGCTGGGGACAGGTGGTTAAAAAAGCTTTCCTTCCTGTGAAGGAAAAATATTTAAATTAATTTAAATAAGCTGAGTAATTTCTATCTTTTGGTAAATAAATAAGTTGTATCCTGAATTTAAACAGTGTCAACCTTCTGCCTCATGCAATTCTAATTATAAGAAAACAAATTGCAAATTATTCCTCAGAGTTTAGTTAGGCAAGTACCCTGCACAAAAGATCACCAGCATCTTTGACTCCTTCATATGTATTTTCAGAAAAGTACCTCAAGTGCCCTCACAATCAATATATAGGTGAAGTTCCAGAACCAGGGTTCTGAAATGCTTATGCACAGATGATCATTAAAGGACTAAAATACTCATCTTCCTGTGAGTGGATGTTTCTCATATATCCATAACTCCACTGGCTACCAAAAATTAAGAGCCTGGTCTGAGTGGAATAGTTGGAGAAGGAAAAATAGTCCCTCTGAAGTCTCCCCTTCATTATTTTTCTGTGGTCAGTGAATCATGATGAGTCTTTACTGCTGTAATTTCAATAAGCAAAGGTAAGAAATTCAGAAGTACCATAAAAGTACAAGAAAAGCCTGAGAAACAGCAGTGATTAGAAACTATTCCCATGTTTATATTGCATTACTGTGTTAGATTTTCAGTTCTATTCAACCTCTCCATTCTTAGGCCTAATTCTTATATAAAAACCATGTTCCTAAATCTTCAGGTAGTCTGGGTGCTTCAGTTGCAGGCACTTCTCTGGAATGTGAATCTCAGCTCTGATCATCAAACCTTGAAAAGCTGAGCTTTTAGTAAAACTATCTGGGATATTAAAAAAAAAGTTTCATTAAAATTGGTGAAGCAAGAATTCATTTTAAGAGGAATAATTTCTCTCCCAATAATTAGAAGAAAGGAAGGAAAGGGAGCTTGGGTCTCAGCTGGTTCATTCTTGCAACTCTTTTGAAAGGCACTAGCATGTCAGGAAGAGAGTTGCTAAGCTGAGCTGAAAACTGGTTTTGTAGTATGACTGTGTTTTAAATTATACAAAGCCTTCCAAGAGAGGCTGTGTTAGCTTTCAGATTTCTGTGCTTGTGCTCAAGCTAAAGAGCAATTTAGCTTGGATCAAAATAACTTCATGGTTCAGACTGCAGCCTTTCTTTTCCCAGACTTTTGCACTGACAACTTGAAACTATATTCCTACCTACATCCTGAATCCTTTTACAAACCCACAAAAGCCCCATCAATGTTTGAGTTAGATCACTGAAATATGGGTTGAGAAGCACAGATTTGCTGAGCTGCATGCTGTTTGAGGCTGCAAGAGTATTTTAGGGAAATCTCTCCATATCCTTGCACTCTTTCCTGGCATGCTGCTTTCAGTCACTGGGTTTGGGGTTTGACACACCTTTGGACTGACTCATAATGGCCATTCTCATACTCTGCTGTTTATGCTCAGATAATAGGTCTGAGCTTCTTTGGTATTGAACTTAAGAGTGCTGCCATGAGGTTTTTTTGTTCATGGAGTAAGCAACCATTATCACTGTTGCCTTGTTTGCAGTATACCAGAGCAGACTGAGTTCTCTGCAGTTGTCTAATGATAGTAACAAGTTCTGATTGTTGCCAAGGAAGTTTCTCTCTGAACTGAGAGATCAACAGCCCTGCACTCTCACTCTAAAAGAAATTCAAGAAAGTAATTATGCCACAAGTAAATGAATTTGAAAACAAAGAGACTTTGTGGGCTTTTAAGTATCTCCATGGTCAGGAATATAATTGCAAAAGTTTGTCCTGATTGCATGGTTAGGATGTTTTGAACTTCATTTAAATTTGTGAAGACAGAAGTGACTGTATTTGTGTTATCTCTTCTCCCTGACTATTATGTATTATAAATTAATACTAAAAAAGTAGCATTTTCACCTCTTGAGTGAAAGGCAGCAGCAATACATTTGTTTAGTAAAATATATGTGCAATAAGGGCAAAGGCTTAACTTTTTGGCCGGACAGAGTTTTGTTTTGGTGGGGGAACAAGAGAGGATAAGAATAATTATTAAATTACATTTGGTAACTGAAGCTGCAAGAAGGGATAGAAGCACACAAAGAAAATGTTTTTGTGACCAGGGAAAAATGCCTCTTAAATGCCCATTTTTTTGTTGAGGTGTTCTGTGGTCTTAAGTTTCATTACTGAAACTCTGTTTAGAAAAGAGCACATTCATTTTTCTCCCTAGGAAACGAAGTAGCTGAGTCATTCATTGGAAGTGAGATAAGGCCTAAATCTGATGATCATGAATCCACTTGTTTATAACACAGGGAGAGGTCAGTCACTTCCTACTGGTGGCATCCTTTCAGTTTGTACAAGAAGGAAACTGTATGGTTGCATGCAAAAATCACTCCAGTATCCTGGGCACTCAAGCCCATACTCAAAGTTTGATGTTGTTCATGTGTTTTCTTTTTTCAAGCACATTTTTAGCCATCTGGAAAGAGCAGATAGAGGGCAGTGCCCAGAGTTCCCTATCACATATATGAATTTCAGGATATTATTTCAGTGAAAATTTCTTACAGTAAGTAGAGGTGACATGGTTGTCTATGTTGGTCTGCTGTGCAGCAAAATTATCCCCCAATTATGTTTTTATGGTTTGCAACATCATCTGCAAGTCATAAGCAGGAATTCCAGTTCTGAAGGGAGTAGGCAGAATCATAAAACTAAAGTAAGAAACTGCAGTTTGACTTTCTGAGGATTGGTGCCAGTATTTATCACTTCATACAGGTTTGCTTCTGAGGTCTGTATGTATTCAGAAGGGTTACTCTTTTGCTTTTAAACTCTGAAAACCATTTTTAGCTGTCCAAAACAGAACACTGACATTTTCTTGTAGTCATACTGAATTATTCATGCGTTCACCCAAAAAATTAAGCTGAGTGTATTTGTTAAGCAAATTCATGGCATTACCAAAAAATGGTAAATTGCATTTGCATTGCTCTAATATTTAGAAATGTTAGGCAAGTCAAAACACCATCCCAGCATGGAATAACAAGTCTCTGCTCCAAAGAGCTTGTTATCAAAGTACAAAGGGACAATACCTGGAGATGTACTGGCAGGGGAGGGGCAGATAAAATCAGACACTATAGATCAGTGGTGTCAGCATGGCCAGCAGGCTGTGTGTGCCTGCAGCCCAGCTATTGTCAGTGTCTCTTGTTGCCGCTGCCACCAGCATGCAGAACTGCATGGAGACAAGCAAATCATGCATGTTGGAAACTGTTCAGGAAATGATGGAAATGGGCATCACTGGCTGACAGGATGAGAGAGCTGGCAAGCCAGAGCTGTCTGAATGATGATAGCTTAGCTGGAGATAGAGAATCTATCAAGGCTTTTAAAAGTGAAAACCAGAATATCTATCTGATTTGGGAGAAAAGAAGGATGGAGGGTTATCAAAGAAGGGGATGTAGAGCAGCCACAGTTAAAGAAGGGAGCTGGGAGAGGATAGGATCAAAATGAGAAGGGTTTAGACTCATACACTGTCTTGCTCATACACTTGCATCCTGTCTGCAAACTTGTGGTAACTGTCCTGTACTTCCCATTAATTAAGGTTGGAGTAAAAGGATGTCATAGCAACTGAAACAGAAGTCACTGAAGATCCCGAGGAGGCATTTAGCAGAGTAGGTATCAATAAAGGCCACACTGCAGAGCTAAACAAAGAAGAATGTGTTCGTTTAGAGGCCCTGTGTGGACACTTGGGAAATCAGAGTCCATGGTGATAACAGGCTGGATGACAGCCCTAGCAGAAGGGTTTCTAAAGAAACAGATACTTGGCTTTATGCTTCTGTACGCTGAGAACCTCTGATAGTATATCTGCACTGCATTCTGCTCTAGCTTAAGCATTAGGTCTGTTTGATTTCAGACTCTGTGTGAAGAGTTTCGAGTTGCAGCAGGGACAAACTCCTCAGAATGTCTCTGTTCTCAGTGGCCATTACAGAATCCTGCCCAAATCTTGTACACAGTTGCAGCTGAAGCAGAATTTAGTGCAGGCTACTGCTGCATCTTTTGTCTTGTGTAGGACACTGAAATTTCTTACAGACTCAGATGAAATATTGTCTGGCAATTTTAATTTTCACTTGCTCATAGGCTCTTTTCAGAAACAATTCAAATACAAGATTTTGAAAATTCAGTGATGTTAGTGAGTGGTCTGTTTCTTCCTTCTCATCCTGCTCCAGTTTCTGAAAGCACTGGGCACAGTGCAGTCTAGAACAGCAAAACAGGGCATCTGCAATGGCTGGGAGCAGCTGAGATTTGAGATGCCTGCTTATTAGTGCACCAGTAGAATTTCCTCCCAACAGTGACTTGACAATTGTGGTTTGCTTTTTTCACCTACATAACCACTGATGGTATTTCTTGAAATGATAAGGTTTCTTTCACAGAGATGTTGTAAGACAAGATTTGTGTGGCAGAAAAAGTAATTGTATAGCCATCAGGGCAGCAAATGTACTCTCTGCAGATAATTTGTGGATAATAGTGCTATTATCTAAGGAAAAAAAATGATAATTCTTTAACATCAAGTGACATCCCACTTTGTTTACCCTCTGGTTATCATGAACTATTATTTCTCAAATACCTGGGTATAAATATTGATTGCTGTGTGTGGATAAAAATTGCTTCATAGTGTTAATCTTTCCTTAGTCTATTCATCAGAGATCTCTCCATTACTGTCCTCTGTCTTACCTGGCAAGATATTTCTGCAGCTCCTCCCACAAGAGGCTCAAGTCACTGAGTTCTGTATATTTCATAAGTAACTACCGTATAGGCAGATGGGAGTAAAAACCAACAATCAAAAACCAAACAGTCCCAGTAGTTCTTCCTATAAGCAGTACAAGTTCTCTGCCAGTGCTGACCAAATCCTGGCACAGCTGTGCACCTCTAGTGGCAGCCAGCATTTTGGTAGGGGGAAAATGCTTGATACAATTTCTCTGCAATTTTCTTTCTCACCCCTTCCCTGTCAATAATCCTCCTCTTATTGGCATAGTATAGTAGCTGGGAAACACACAATTCTGCTGTATCTCTGCATGAGCAAATCTTTTTAAATGCCTGCTTTTAGCAAAAATTACAAAGCAGCTTCGACACCACCATATGCTGATCCCACATTTCAGCCCACTGTAGACTGACTTGTATGTGACAGAGACATGATTTATTAAGGGGAAGAGAGTAACAAGGGAAATATTCTTTAAGTTTTGTATCTAATTTTTGCCCAAAAGATGGGGCATTTTTTCTGGAATGATACAGCAACTTTTCAATTGTTTTTTAAATATGATTTCTCCCTGCCAGCAATAGGCACTAAGCTGTGCCAGCATGATCAGCTTTAATTCACATATGTGAGAAGGTGAGAGCTCTTACTGGGCACTAGAAATAGGGAAGCTTCCAGCTGAAACTGTTTGAAAAGAGTTTGGGTAACCAGAGTTCCTTGGAGAAGGGTAGGCTTTGCAAAGAGGTTAAGCCATAGGAGACAGGGAAGGATGAATCTGAGGGCTCCTCCACAAACAAGGGTTCAGAGGCTTTTTTTTTTTTTTTTGGAGGCACTGCAAATCCAACTTGGCTGGTTTTGAGAACTCTGTGCAACATCTTTATATTCTGATTCTGTGAGGAAGGACAAGAGGGACAGAGGTGGGCTGAGCCTTTCAAGCCAGCTGCCCTTGAAGCCATGAACCCCCAGAGGAAGCTGGAAACACAACTGGGGGAACTCAGGAGAGAAGCTGCTGGATTGTGCCTTCCATAGACTTGCAGCCTAATGCCATTTACAGGGCCACATTCAGACTGTTGGAGAGATCACTGATGGAATCTTTTCATCTCAGTGGAAAAGATTTTGGTTTTGCTAAATATTAGAAAAAATCTTGTGTTTGAAAGGACTTTTCTAAACCATCCTTTCTGGTCTGACCCTTCTGTACTTGGCCTAGCCCTGGGATTCTCCATCTCCTGCTGTGGGGCTAAACAGCCCAGAGTTAGAGCTTGCTGGCTGCACCCTATAGTTTATGCCTTTGCTGTTCACCATAGATCTTGGCTACCCTACAAAATTAGAACTACCCATGAGGTGAATTATTCACTTCTACAGCACAATAGAAACCATGTTGATTTGATTTACTGTTTTCTATTTTGTCTATTGATCTTTGAGGACTCCCAAGAGTATGTCCCATGAAAGGCCATACAGAAGTTTGCATTCAGTTTAACAATTTTATTTACAAAGGGTCTTCTTGCCTCCTGTCCCCTTGCCAAGTTGCTGCAGGCCTGAAGAACTAAATTTAATTTTTATGATTAATAGAGCACACAGAAGATATATATTGCACAGTTCTCTCCCTGCCTTGTTATTTGGGGTGCCAAAATTGCAGTGCACTCTCTGAGAACAGCTAAGAAGTGGGAGAGCTCCCCTCTGACAGATCTTAGCTGTTAAAAGGCAAAAAGAACACAGATGGTTGAAACCAGAGTTTTGTGTAAAACGAGCAACCAGTTTTCACCTGCATATCCAAGGAGATATATTTGTTGCAGGTACCAGTACAAAAATAGGGCCCTAAAAATGCTTCTGAGAGAAACATGTTTTCAGAGGTTGCAGCCACTGAGAAGCAATACCAAATGAGATACCCAGGGCTCACACTATCCAGGGGGAGCTGTGTGAGGAAGGCTGCTGTGGACTCAGATTTTTATAGCGTGATTTTGCCTTTTGAAAGGCAGATTCTGCAAATAAATGGACACTCAAATGAAAAATCAATAGTTCTGCCCTTTATCCTCATTATAGGATTACCTAGCATGTCTGGAGAGCAAGCAGAGCATATTTTGAGTCCTGAGAATTGTCTTCCCCAAGATGTTTTCAGGAATTGTTGCTATCATTCCCCACAGCACAATGGGTAAAAAAAATACAATCACCCAACTTATTAGCAATGCCAAACAACTTTTTGTGAATGCCTCCTTTGTGGGAACTCCAATCCCAGACCTGTGTCTGCACTCAAAGAAAAGTAGAACTTTACCTTTCTCTTTTCTGAGTAGTCTGTTCCTCTTTCCATATGCTGGCCTTGGAAACCTAGGTGATCTTTCAGAAAGTTGAAAGAATCCCAGGTGAGCTTTTGTAAAGGTGCCTCAAAGTCATTAATGCCTAGCTGACCATGCCCCTGGTCTTTTAACTCTCCCAGCATTTCCCAAAACCAGTCTGCTTATCTTGTAGGCAGCAGATTACCTGTTCTTGCAGTGCACTCTGTATTCCTGGAGATGAACTAACACCTAATTCCCCCCACAGCTGCCAGCCAAAGAGGAGGAAAATGAGTTCTTTTCCCATCATTGTGAAAGAAATCTTATACTCATTTGGACTTTAAGTTTTATCCAGACATTATCTTTCCCTTTTTCTGTTAGACAATTTTCCCAGTTTCCTGGAAGGGTCCTGGAGTCTGTGGTCTTTCTGCTGTTTTTGCCTGTAATTTATAAACAACTGTCAACAGAAGTAAATTATCAGCAGCAGGAGGTTGCCCTGGGTCTGTCTGAGCTGGAGCTCACTCTGACACCACAGCCCTCCCTGAGCTGTGCTGGTACCCAGAAAGGTGCTGCTCACTGGCCAGGGCTTTGGCTCTGCCTCAGCAGTGCTGGCACTGCAGCAATGCTGCCTCTCCAGCATTCCCCCCTCACCTGTGGGCTGGGGGTGGGCAAGCTCTTGGCAGGGGCCATGGCCAGGAGAGCAGATCCCGCTGACCAAAGGGATATTCCATGTCTTTATGATGTCTGCTCAGCAATGAAAGGAGGATGCAGGGGGCATTTGTTATTACAATCTTTGTTTTCTGGGATAACTGCTGTGCCTACTAAGGCTCTGCTTCCTAGGTATTGGCTGGCCAACTCCTGCTGATGGGAAGTAGAGAAATAAGTATTTTCTTTTTCTCTGCTTCCACACACAGTCTTTGCTTTTGTTTTATTAAACTGCCATTATCTTGAGCCACAGGTTTTTTCTATCTAATTTTCTCCTTCCCTCCTCATCCTGCTGAAGAGGGGGAGGGATGGAGTAGCTTGGTAGGCAGCAGGCATCCAGTTGAAAGCAGGACTCTCAAGGTGGGAAGGCTGTTCTCACCATAGTTCAATGTGACAGAATTCTGAGAGATTAATGCCAGAAAGGTTTTCCTTTTTCTACAAGTTACTGGATGGCAATTGAGACCTGGGCCATAAGCCAGGTGAACTTTCTGCATGTTTCACACACTGAACTTGTGGCAGAAATGTTGGAAAGCTTTAGAATGAGCTGATGCCTTTGGAAAGTACCTGGGGTCATAAACTGATATGTTTTCTCCATTAGGCTTCCCAGAAATACAACAGAGGTAAGCTTTTGGTAGAGAATAAGTAAGGGAGAGAGAGAAGCCAAATTTCCCTCCTGATCCACAAGTCTAATGTTCTGATTAACTTGAAGTGAAATAGCCTTAATTATAAAGAAAAACAATTATTGCTCAACAAAATACTTAGAACTGTTACCTCTGGTTTAACACTGCATATAAAGCAAAGAAAACCTGAAAGAAAAAAGTTTTGTGAGTGTATTGCTGCATGTCTTTGTCCGACTTCCTGAGCCCTGGGGACAGAGAGTGAGGTATCTCATACTTCAAACCTTGTACAGTTATAGGATGATTCCTCTCCTTCCATGGAAGTGGAGTCATCACACATAAAACAGGGCAGCTGAATTGCCTCTAGCAATAGGCCGTAATAAAGGATCACACAACTGCCATCAAATGAGAACATCTCCACTGGCCATGAATCTGACTGTTAGGTCCCATTTTCAGAAATAGTTTCCTTAGCTTGCAAGAGCCTAGCATTCAGAGAAGCAGAGTCCTGAGGCTAAGGAAGGATACCAAATGAGCAGCCCTCTTTGGACTAGCCTCTGCTTCCCAGTGGGAAAACTTTCTTTCTCTCCTTTATACTGCATATTTTTTTCGTACTATGCTCTCAGGAACTGCTGAACTAATCCAAGTAATCCTTCTGCAAAGGTGTGTATTACACCAAATTTAATGAAGCAGGAAGACAGCTTCTATAATGTTTAATTTACTGTAAAAATATATATTCTATGATTTGATTACTCTGACCAACATATTACTAAAAATGCCAAAAAATCAGTGCTTCCAGGCTAACTGGAAATGAAATATTTTTAGTGCGTTAACTCGTTAAGATGAAAGGAAATAAGAAGGAAGAAAAATGTCATTTGTGACCCAGGGAAAAGGGGAACTTTATGTACAAGCTGTATGTAAACAGGATTGAATGTTGGCATTGTCCAAAACTAAGACATAAAGCAGAAAACTAAGAGGATCTAAGCAATGAGAATGTCAAGCCAAAAATCATGTGGTCTAATATTTATGCTTGTCTTGAAGATTGTAGGTCTGAAACTTTGTCTTATCAGTTTGACAAGATCAGGATGCAACTGTGCAACTCCTTTGAGTACAGAGTTCACACATGGGAGAGCTACCATTGTCTCATTTCTCTGCACGTCAATTTCTGTACTTTCTGCTCTACTCCTCGATAAACTTCCTTTGAAGATGTACAAGCCTTTGCCAGTTTCACATTGTGGCTTTCTGTAATGACATCTCCTGACTATTTAGTAGTAAAATGCAAAATTATCTTCCAAAAATGTCCTGTCCCCCAAAAAGTCCAACACCACTGTTTGCTGCAGCATCCTTACGGTACAAGCACTGTGCATGCTCAGAGGGGTGGATTTGGAGTTCAGATTGATATCTTTTGAAGTTTGTACATTTATGTCACATCCACCATTGTCACAGAGAGAGAGAAGGGAAGAGCACACACTACAAAGTGACCACAGAATCTCAGACATTGGCAAAGGTGAAACTAGTCAGTGGATCAGCCGCCTCTGGGTGCAGTTCTGCCACAGCTGGTTTAAATCTGGCTTGGTTGTGGCTACCAACACTGCAGGGCAGGGACACTCAGTGAAATCTCTCTGCCTTTCACAATGGACCTGCTAATAATTATTCTTAGGGTTTGAGAGCCTGTAGAGTCTAAGAAGTGTCTCTACTGGTTAATGTTCAGTGGCCTGGTGACAACAAGGATTGTTTCCCTCCTTAAATGACTGTCAAGGGAAACTGCAACACTATAGGTGAGTGCCTTTCATTAGAGGCATGGCTCCCATTCACACAAAGAAATGCAATCCTTCAGTTTATGGTTAGGTACTGCAGGTGTTCATTTAAGGAAAGGTACATGGGCAGAGCTGGGGGAATGCAGTTCCCACCATTACTAACACAGCCTTCTCACAAAGGCTTTCCAGTAACAGTTCACACCATCTATTTTTAATACCAACTGCAGTGAAGCTAATAGCTTGCATCAGGGTCGTTTGGACAGTGGCTGGAAGGCCTAAACTCTGTGATACTTAGGCTGCAGTATCCGCTGGAAGAGCTTTTTCACACACTGTGCCTAATTCTCTGTTGCAATTAAACTTCACTTTACAACAGTAATGGGCCTTCAACTGGGAATACAGCAATTCACGTCTTTGCACAGTGGAATGTAAAGCCAGATTTGTGTGAATGAGAATCCGTTCATGTGTACTTACCTAAACACTACTGAAAAGAAAGCAGGCAACTCTTGAAACAGATGGATGTTTTCTACCTAAGGTATCGTGTGCAGAGTTTTTTTGTTTTGTTTTTTAACTAAAGAGTAGAAAAGGATGATGTCAGGTTTTATCCCTATGTTTTGTTTATTTTTAGAAGTAGACCAACAAACAACCATGACCTTAATTCTGCAAGACAGAAGTGCATACAAGCACATTGTTAAATATCAGAATCTATTTGAATTCTGACAATTTCAGCAGAACTGTACACATGCATCGTCTTTAAAAGCAGACTAAAAAAACTAACTCACCAATATGGTGAAAAAGAACTATATACTTAAGACAGATTGAATTCCACCTTTTAACTTCTTTGTCTTCATAACAGATAGTGTGGGAATAGCATTACAATTCAGACATAAATTGGTCAAAGGTAAAAACCAGGTACCAGCACTTTTAAGTGAGCATCAGTTTTATACTGTCATTAATGTGAAGCTGGAATCAGATGGAATAAGCTGCAAACTGGGCATGTGCAGACTCTGCCCTCTCCTGTATTTAAATGGAAGCCGCTGCTGCTGCCCTTTGCTGAGCTGATGATGGACTGAAGCAATCTGAAGCTCTAGTGAGGAACTCTGCACTGGATCTCACACCATTCCAAAGAATCCAGTAACCTGCTTCACACATACAAAGGTAAAGTGGCTGACTTAAATTCAGAGGACAGCTCTTCTTTCTTGGTTTTTGCTTAGATTTTGTTCACCTGAATAATCAGCCCATTCAGAAGGGGTTCTGTTTTCCCTCCGAGGACACCAAGAGCAGCAGAACTGTGGAGTCCCTCAGTGCATGGAATGACTCGGAAGCCAATGCCTACACACGGATGGATCTGCTTCTCAGAGCCCCAACAGTAAGTGTTTTCTGTCACTCAAAGCTGTGGCATCTAGATCTCTGGCAAGGCTGGCATTTATAGGACTGTAAATGGACAGTTAAGGAGCATGTACATGTTTTATGCTGTAATGCAATAATGACATAACAAAACCTTTTAAATCTTATTTTTATTCCTTTAACTATTTATTTAATGCAGAAAGGGCTGTACAAGCAGTGTTTTTCAGCAGAGCTGTATGGGCAGAAGACAGGCAGGAATGTCTAATGGCAAAGTGCATCAAATATGTTGCAAACTATCAAAACAAGATGTTCTTGTACATTCAAGTGCTGTTTAGCAGTTCAAACACAATGCTCTCTTGTGTTGTTATTCAGGGCGGAAATCCCCATCATTTCTTTAATAATCTGTAAGTGCAGTGGAGTGCTTATGTAAATGTTAAAAGAGTTATGTGCAGTTACTCAAGAAAGTTTTTTGGAAGGTTTTCTCAGGTAAGTCCTATCAAAGCTCTTTTTGAGTTTTTATATACTAAAGAGAAAGACATTTTCCTTGCAAGTGTGAAAGTGAGAATCTGTTGTGATGACACTTCAAGATGGAATTTTTTGGGTTCGCTAAAAATTTTCTCTGTCCCACCCCACATACCTGAACCAAATGAGTTCAAAAGTCCTCTTCCTGGCTTTGTCTCTTAGAATATTAGTTGGACTACAGGTTCTGTTAATGTGCTGTTTTTACTAAAGTCTGTTTAATATTTTATAATGAAAACACAAACCAACCTAATTTTTCAAGTTTTTAAAATCCATTTTTTAATAAAACCTGGATATCTGCAGTATATTACAGAAAAATAAACAAGGAAGTTTCCTGAGCCAAGGCACTTGAAAAACTAAATGAGATGGATAACATGTGAAAAAGGATAGCAGAACATAGCAGGGAGGGAGAAAAGGGACTGTAGAGTGCATGGCAAAATGGAAAGGGATTCTGGGGACACAATGATTTACACTGGAAAATTAAAAATTGATTTTTTCCATGTTCTGCTGAACAATCTCATTAGCTGTCCCTTTCCCTAGGTCAAGTGTCTGTATCACCAAAATTTTGCATTTTAACTTGACACAAAGACTGGCTTAAGAGAGTTTCAGGAGTGAAAGCAGTGTGTGCTGCTTGTGGCTGAGATTAAATCCGGAAGACAGGATACAAAATCTGCTATCCAAATTGCTCAACAGGGCAAGCATCATCTATGGAAAGCCCTGCTGTCTACTGGAAAGAGGGCTTAGCAGTTAGCGTCACCCTGCTGAAACCATAATTGAGGGGGATTACACTCCTCTCTGTGCTGCCTGTCATCACAGGGCAAGTGCCCACAGAGGCAAGCTCAGAAATCAGAGAAAGGACCTGGAAAGGAAAAGAAGTGCTATCAGTTGTTTGAGGCCTCTTGTAGGTAGCCAGTACAAACAGCACACAAGGAACCCCAGGAAATTACATGTTTCTGGTCAGATAGTTTTGCTAAATTATGTAATTTGTTGTAATGTAAAAGGCCTAACACTATCATTGGTTGTCTAAGTCATACTGTGTAAATGAGTGGCTTCCTTACCTGCATTTGTAGGAAAATTAGGAACAAAGAAACTTGTTACATTGCCAAAGTTCACTTTGGACTGCCAAAACTTACACTGTTTTGGAACTGGGTTCTCTTCTATTTTAACGTTCTTCCTGCAAAACCAGTGCCTACAGTTTGAAGTTAAATGAATTCATAAAAGCAACCACATAGCACTCCTATTTTCTTCCCCTTTTTGTTGTCTTGTTTTACATCAAATTAGATAGAATCCTTCTGCCATATTCAGGCAGAAGTAGCTGAAAAAATGTCTTTGACATAGTTTTTTCTGCTTGCTCCTGACTTTAGAATTGATGTCATACAAATCAATTGATCAGAATCAGCACTGAAATATGTTCAAATGCCCTTATGAGGATTTCTTCTTTCCCTGTAGCTATAACTAAACCTGATCTTATACTCTTGCCATTGTGAGTCTGTGAGGAGTGGGCTATATCAGATTTTATTTACTTATGAGTATTTGCTTGCATGGCCTTGCTCCTACCATCACTGTTAGCTTTAGTAGGATTTCAGAAATAAACATCTCCAAGTGAACGGCACTTAAGTGATATGATTTTATTTCCTCACTCTGAAAAAGAACAGATGTTTTTTTCTCAGTAATAGTTGAATTCTGTTCTTGGAATGTTGTCCTTTTATTACTAACACGGAAATACTTTTCTTATGGGGATGTGTGTTGGACTTTCAAAAATGGTGTATCTTCAACTAGAAGCTATTCAGAAGTTAGCTGCTTTGGTTCATGTGGGGTTTTTTATTTAATTAATTATGAAGTAACTATTTAGAAAACATTCTCTTTGGGAAAATGTATGATAAATGGATTCCCAAGACAAAACAGATACATGCATCAAATATTCTTGGGTTTAATATCTGATCTAGACTTCTTTGTAACCTGGACAAATCACTTAGGAATCATGGTTTTGGTTGGATTGCAAAGGAGTTCCTTTATCCTTTCAACTGTCCTCAGATTAGTGTCTTGGAACATCTTGACAAACTTTATAGTGAAATACAAGTTCTGCCCTATGTGCCTTAATGAATCTGCCCCATGGCTGATTAATATTTACTCCTTCTCTGCTTGCACCAAGCCTTAGTCTGTCTCTTCCTAAAGAAGCTGGTTCCTCAGATTGTCCCTCAAGGAAGAATTCTGCCTCCCTTGCAAGCAGCTGTGGCAGCAAGTCATAAATATAGAATAATGAGGCTCCATATTGTGCTGCAGCAAGGATTTAGACATACTTATCTATAAAACACTTGCTTTTCTCCAAACTCCTAGAAAGCATCTCAAGTTTGTAAGTCTCGGGCAAGTTTACTGTAAGACAACTGAAATCACAATTCTGTTTTAGCTGTTTTGTTGGAGGTGGTAGACAAACATTCCTTTAGGGAAAACTGAGCATTTTAAGAAGGCAAACTTCATTAAACCTAGCTGCTTCCCTCTAGTGCTTCCACAAGAACACACTTAAACCTGCCAGAAAGAAACACACTGACAAAGAGCAACTCCATAACTTGACTCTGCATCTCTTGAGGCAAATGACAAAGTAAAATTTAGCAAAGGATTATAACTATATATGGAGGATTAAAATTCATGGAGGAGTAAGATTTTCCTTTACAATGGATAATAACACTGTTTCAGGGTACAAGCAATTATTAAGACTCTTCTTAAAATTAAATTCCCACATCACTGTTTATTATGCACATTTGGTATCTATGAAATGCCCAGCCCTGGCTAAAGGCAGGCTGGTGTTTTGTCAGGGATGCTTGTTTGAACCAGTCTGGCACTTCTCAAATTGATTCTGCAAAACTATAATGTAGATAAATAATAAATGATATGCCTTCCAGAGCTTCAAAACATGAATTCTTACAAAGCTCTACCAAAAGGCCTCTTTTCATACACACCCAAACAAAGTTATAAAACCTGCTTTTAATCTTGACTAAAGGTTGAGAGAGTTGGGTTTGTTGAGCCTGGGGAAGAGATAGCTTTGAGGAGACCTTAGAACAGCCTTCCAGTACCTGAAAAGACTACAAGAGAATTTGATGGGGAAATTTTACAGGGACATAGTGGTAGGACAAGGGGTAATGTGTTCAAACTGAAAGAGGGTAGGTTTAGACTAGATATTAGGAAGAAATTTCTTACTGTGAGGATGTGAGGCTCTGGAACACATTGCCCAGAGCTGTGGATGCCCCATCCTGGGGAGTGTTCAAGGTGAGGCTGGATGGGGCTCTGAGTAACCTGGGATAGTGGAAGGTGTCCCTGCCCGTGGAAGGTGTCCCTGCCCATGGCAGGGGTGTTGGAACTGAAGGTTTTCTAAGGTCCCTTCTGACCTAAACCATTCTATGATCCTATGAACACCCCAAGACCCTCTCCCCAGGGCTGCTCCCCATCCTTTTTTCACCCAGCCTGGATTTGCGCTTGGGATTGTCCTGACCCACAGGGAGGACCTTGCACATGGCCTTGTTGAAGGTCATGAGTTCTGCATGGTGTGACCTCCCAAGCCTGTCCAGGTCTCTCTCCAGGATGGAATCTCTCCCCTCCAGCATGCTGACTGCACCACACAGCTGGGTGTCATCAGCAAAGCTGCTGAGAGTGCCCTCGATCCCACTGTCCATATTGCCAACAAGATGTTAAATAGTGCCAGTCCCAGTCCAAATATCTTCATTACGAGGTGTTTATAGAAAGAAGGCTGAACAGAAGACATGCAAGGCAACACTGCTGTGTATTATCACTGCAATTGAAGTAGCTGTTCAGAGTATTCTCAAAGGACAAGTGCTACAATATGGATTGCAACAGGGGGATTTTTATTCTCCCCTGACAACCAAGTACTTGTACTGTGTGATGATAATAGAAGACAGAATAAACAGGGCTAATGCACTGGAGAAACTAAATAGAGAAAGGCTTTGGGAATTATCTGATTTCTTGATTATCCTGCTGACCTAATTTTCTCAAGCACTATCTTTTTCTCCCTGTTCTTTCTTTTGATTCCTGCAGAAGACACAGGGCTAGACTTGATACAGGCACATATTTTTGTCTTCTACTATGGAAGCTGTGTGTAGGTATGCAACTTAGTGATGGATTTGAAGTCCTTAGGCCTTATCTAATGCCTTCTCGATCAACTAGTACCTTTCTTTGATGTAAAAAATAATAATTGTATTCTCAGTGAAAATAGTGAAACTACTTTTTTTAAAATAATTTATTTTTATCTCTTAGAGAACAGCCAAGTTGTATCCTCTGGTAAAAATCCAAGGCCTACATGAAGTCCACCCGAAGATGTGAATTTATTCCTTTTGCCACACACCTTTTCCTGATCATATATGTATTTTTATAATATATGCCCTAGCACTGCTCCAGTATAAATATTATTCTTTTATTTTTCTCAGACTTGGCACTTGTATTGATTCTGAACTTGTTTCATTAATGAATAAGTGATTTTAAAGTCTTTTATTTTCCCTTAAACAATTTTGCCTCTCTTGCAATTTCTCTGTGTATTTATATTTATCTTTCAAATTTTTCCTTGTCCTTAGTGCTCCACAAATTTAATTCACATTAAAGCCACTTTAATCTATTCTTTGTAGCCAAAACAAGCTCCTTTAGTTGCTTCATTTCTATTACATTGATCTAGTTCTGATTAAATGGATAGCTACAGGGGAAAAAAGCATGAGACATCTCCATTCAGAAATCTCCATTCCGCTAATAATCATAATTAACTCTCTGCAGAACAGCTGTTTAAAAATGTTCTAGCCACAAGACTAAGGAGAAATAAAACCAACCCAAACCAAAGAACACCTGATCTTGTTTACATGAAAGAGTTTTATCTCAGACTCTCCCTATCCACTTCCTATTAGCATGGGATTATTTTTGTTAGTTAGTTTACTGGCAGCATGTTGAGCACAGCAATTTCTAGCTGGGCAAAATGCCCATTGATGTTAATGATGTTATGCCAACTTCCACTTTGCTGCAGGAACCCGAACCATAAATGCTGTGATACTGTCATTCAGTTAGTGTATCAAACTTAAAATTTTGCTCCAATTACAGTAACAGCCAGAACTACATTTCCTTTCTCTAAGATCAGAGTATTTGTCCAGCATTTCATTGCTGCTAATGTAGAAACCCAGGGAGTGTGCTCTGGTGGTTGAGGATTGCTGTGGGCAGATCTTCAGCATACAAAGCAATCTCATCCAGAATCCCAGGCACTCATGGGGTTCACCTCTTGCTACTGGCACATTGGTTTTAAATCCACACTCCCTGTAATAACCTCAGCCTGACCTCACAGATGTATTCAGAAGTAATGTCCACCTCTATTGTCCAAAAATACTCATTTCCAACACTGCAATATTCAGACTTGGCTGCTGAATTCTGCTGTGAGTTATTAACTGATTAAGACAGAAATGCTTCAATCAAGCAGTTTATGAAATACTTCCCAGAGAGCAAAATACCTTGAATCACGCAGACCAAAACCAGAACTGGTGTGGAAACCAGGCATAAGGTAGAAAGGATTTGTGGTTTAGTTTTTCTGATCCTTAATTTAGTTTCCAAAAGACTCTTGTTCAAGCTGCCAGGCTTTTGGTAATCAGCTCTTGAGGGCAGCTCAAATTGCACTGTTATTCAGTGGGAAAAATGAAGTGGCCATACTGCTAAAGGAGTAAATGACTATGTTTATCCATAGAACATTTCTACTTAGAGAAGACTAGCCGTGATGTCAGAGGACAATTGAAATTGTACTTCACAGGTACAGAAACTTTCCTGAAATTAAATCTATAGGAAGCTTACTTCTTGTTAAATACTGCATTTACCTGATATCAGATGCAAAATAGACAGGTCCCTTCCTGTCTCTTTTTCTCCTTTATATCCTTATTTTTCTTCTGGGAGAGAATAGGTTGCTTTTCTTTACCAAAATTCTGAATTGACAGTAAGCACACACCCTTTGCCCTTTGCAGTGTTGATGGCATATTTATGCCCCAAAGATATTCAACAGTAGATGGAATTTGAATTTATTCTGACTTTTTTTGCTTGTTGTCTTTTTGCATTCTTGACCATTTTCCCTTCTAGAGAAGCACGCGCCAGCTTGTTCAGAAAAGTTTGGCAGTATACCGATGACCTCTTATTTGCTCCACAGAAGATGACAGTGCAAGATGTTCCTCGTGCCTTTCCCACAGTGGATGTCCCAGATCATGCCCACTATACAATTGGAGTTGTCATCCTTATAGTGGGGATTACAGGAACTCTGGGAAATTTCCTGGTCTTCTATGCTTTCTGCAGGTACCTTTCTTTTGAATGTTTTTTTAAATAGTCAAATGTATGAACTTAAGCTGTATCCTGTGCACTGCAAACACAGTCCAGGAATACTGTCGGACTTCTTCACTGGCAAAGTAAAATGTACCAAGAGACACTGCTGTAGGAAAAGGGTGGCAACCTGCCATTTCCCTCTGACTTCTTCCCATTAACCACAGCCATAGCAAAATTGTTAGCAAGATTGCAGAGAACCACTCAGATATTCCAAGCTATGGAAATACAGCCAAAGCAGAAATGTTACAGTGAATTTTTTTCTACTGGCTAACTGTGTCTGCATTGAACTGATGGGCTGGTTTGCACCTCTGTACCTCACAAATCTGTTCTATTTTAGATGTTTCCTTCCTCCTGTTTCTTATTAGTCAGTTTCTTTCTCCCCCACCCTGTTCATTAGTGGCCATGTCTCATTTTTTTCACATTTTCCAACACTTGGCTTGTTTCCTTTTAACTAAAGCCACATTCCAACTTTTGTATCTGAGGGAAATTGGATCTCTGACAACAGTGTCATATGCTCACCATTCCTGTTCACCCCTCATTCTGTGTCTGATTTATCACACTGACATGATGTTCAAGCCAGTGAATTTCTATGTGATTGGTCTTTAGGCACAAATGTAATAAACCAAAATAACAGCAACAAATTATAGGATGATTTGGCTGTGTTAACTTAGATCACTAGAGTGTGGATGGAAGTTGTCTTGGTCTCAAGCCTGTTTTTATGGGCAGTAGGTTTCAGCACGTTCATTCAGAGTAGAATGGCATGCTTAAGTGAGAATGGCAGCGGCCTTAAGAAGAGAAAAGGTGTTGGCATGCAGATCAGATGTGCGAGGATGAAGTACATGAGCCAGCTTAGCTCTTTGGATGGTCCCATACAGGAAATCCAGTTATGGCACTTCCACTTCAGGACACAGCTTGTCTTCATTTGAAGGTGATATAAAGACAGAAAGAAAGGGATACTGATAGCTAAGTAATGAGTACATCAAAAATTCAGAAAACATTTAGGTGCTTACAAAGCAGCCTCAGGTAATGACAAACCATAAGAGACCAGCTGCCTGAAATAGAAATGTGTTCAGTGACTTTGCAGACTACAAACAAATACACATAACCCATAAGCACCTACTAATAATACCTCCTTGCTCCTAAATTGACAGAAAGGGTTTGATTGATTCTGGACCAGTGCAAAAAACCATGGTTTATTCACCTATTTTTCTATTATGCCTAAGACTGAAATTGAAAAAGGAGCTAAGTAGTTACACTGAGCCCCAAAGTGAAGAGCTCTTGGTTGAGTTTTTATGTGTACCCTTTAAAACATGGTACTTTAATATTATGAATAACAAGAGCAGGCAGAATACACTGAAGGCTGCTTATTGCTCCTTTGAAGACAGAGTCTGGGTAAGTGAAATGAGTGTCACAGAGAAGAACTGATGTAAAGCAAAGGGCTTGATGTGGTTCATAGTGAGTTTGCTTAATCCCTGATTAGGAAGCCACTGTTGATCTTACCAGCAGTGGAAAATGCATGCCCCTTCTCCTGCTTAACAGAGCCCAGATCCAGACATCCATATTGTACACCAACTCTAACTTCCTGCTAATTGTGGACATGCAGGGCACTGGTTAGAATATTTAAAGAACAGTGTGATTTATCCCCATCACTGAGCTGGTTATCAAAGCAATCCTGTAAAATGCACAGGAGTAGAAGGGTGTAAAACTGGGCCTTGCTTGTGTTCCTTCATGAGAGAAACAAGAAGCACTCTGCTTTAGCTTACCATGGAGTGTTTCTTGGGATTTGTGAGCTCACAGGAAGGAGTAACAGCATAATTAACAGTGCAGCAGTGTTTAGCAACATTTCTTCTGATCTCTGTAGGAGTAGGAGCCTTCAGACTCCAGCCAACATACTCATCATCAATCTAGCTATTAGTGACTTCCTGATGTCCATTACACAGTCTCCAGTTTTTTTCACCAGCAGCCTCTACAAACACTGGATTTTTGGTGAGAAAGGTTTGTATATATTCTTTCTAAAATTTCACTATGTTTGTTCTTACCATAGTGGCAGTTCATCTATCTACCCTCAGGTACTCTTGCGATATTGAGAACATTGAGAACATCTCTTAACATTGTTTTAGTGTTGACGCAAACATTTCTTTGAATATTTGTGTCTGTGTGTAATAAATACACTGCTATCAGGAGAGGAAAATTGCATTAATGAGACAGATACAAAGGCATCACTGGCAACATGAGGCACAGTACTAATCTTCTTGCCAGTGCTCTTCCCCAATCACCTCATGACTTAGTTACTGTCGGAGTCCTCTGACAAAGAAGCACTCCCCCTCAGCACACCAGCTTAAAAACCTTGTTAAATAACCTGCTCTGGGACTTGCACCTGGCATGCTGAGGCAAGAAAGCCTGGAAAATCTGATTTTTCACAGCAGAAGTTTTACACTTTCTGTGTAGTAAGAAAATGTGGAATGAGGGTGCTTTCATTCTTCCAATATAACTGTTCTAAGAGGAAGACCAGTCTTTGCCTCTTGAACAGGTACTGACAGAAAGGAAACTCACAGAAGTAAAATCGCTATTTTGATCTCTGATGACCAAAAGCATATTTTTATTTCACTTCCATTAAGTGCTCATTTGCATACAGGCTAAAGCTAATCCAAACCACTGCTTTTAATCATTAGGTTGTTTGAACAATTAAAATCACTCATTCATGTATTCATAGTCTGGATATTTACTTCAGCTAAATTACTCATTAATGTATTCATATTTACTTCAGCTTTGCTGCCCTTGAGATATGAACAGTATCAAAGTAACTATATCCCATTGTTAAGCAAAACAGCTGCTCTATGGGAACTGCAGTAAAACTGGAGTTAAATGAGATATTAATGGACTGCTGAAATTATCCTACTAGAAACACCAGAAAACAATGAGTGAAAATATGTTAAGTATCACTGTCTCCAGCAATTGAAGCAAACAAAATCTGTGAAGTTGTCTCCATGGATAATGTAATTAGGAAGACAGCAGCTTTGAAGTAGCATTATAACTAGAGGAAAACTCAACTTTCACTGCTTTACAAATTCCAGAAGACATTAAGAAACACAGACTTGAACTCTCCTAGAAATAATTAGCATGGGTAGATTAATTTCACTGCTACTTCTGTCATCTTCATTGCAAGGCTGTGAGCTGTATGCCTTCTGCGGAGCTCTTTTTGGCATTACATCTATGATCACTTTGATGGTGATTGCCTTGGACAGATATTTTGTCATCACTAAACCTCTGGCTTCTGTTGGAGTGACGTCAAAGAAGAAGGCCCTAATAATCCTGGTTGGAGTCTGGCTGTACTCTTTGGCTTGGAGTCTCCCACCCTTCTTTGGATGGAGTAAGTGAATTGGAATAAAACTTTTTTGCCCTCATAGTCTTGGATTAAAGACTAGTTAAAGGTACAGAAGAGGGTTGAATTAATACCTCACATATGAGGCTTGAGTAGACCAATTTGAAAAAAAAGAGATGAAATACATGTTGAAACTGAAAGTCTCTAATCAAAAGAAAAGAACGCAGTGGGCATTACAGCATATTATATGACAGTGGCACTTTTCCTTAAGCACATTACTTGCTGCATAAAGACAGCAGATAAATTCATGGCCAAAATTTATGAGGAATGTTCCTGCTCATCACCCCATGTCTACTTCCATTGAATCAAATTTAACATTATATAAGTTAAATAAATGTATTTGTGTTATTTCTGATGAATCTTCCTCCCCGAAAGTGCTAAGACAGCACTGTCAATCTAATTCTTTTCATTCACATAAAAGAATCTGAGCATTTGTGCCAGGAGATCTTCAGTAAGTCTTGACTGTGTTCTTGATGGACAAATTGCTCTTGGTGTTGCCCACATTCTCCATTCACTCATTGGTGTTGTCACTGGCTTCCAATAAGCATGGCGTTTAGCAGTAACTAAAATGCTTTTGTAAATGTGAATGTTACACATGGAAATTGGAACATTCATACAGCACCTTGATCATTGGAATTTGTGACAAAGCGAGTTTCTGTTATTCTTCCTCACTGAAATCTGCCTCACTACCGTTATTTCCTGAGAGTCACCAGTTGCAGTCACTAATAATGAACTCATCATTCGAAACCCCAGCCCACCATTATGCTTCCTAATTCCAGAAGAGAATGTGTCTGCCAACTTAGGTGAGAACATAGGCATGTTTGACTAGTAAAGGATGCAACAACCAACTCAGGTGCTGAGCAGAATTTCAGCAGAGTTTTGTTATTGTCATATTTTTGCCATTCTGGTCCCCCTAAACATGAAGCATGCTTAAGCAGGCAAACTGCAATACTGACAGAAGCAGTCTTTAGTTGAGTGAGGAGCTGTTAGAATAACAAAATGACAATATAGCCTTAGATTATAGATTTTCAGTTGAAGAAGGTGGAATAATTGCTTGAAGGGTGTTATTATCTTGTAATTAGATTGTAATAGTGCCCACAGTATGAACTCTCACACTGTAATTAGATGCATTTGAGAACATCTGGTGCAATATTTTTAAGAGCGGAACAGAAAATATCAGCGTAAACAGTTAAAATTAAAATTCCAAAGTAAAAAAACACTGCTATTGCCAATTTATTTACTTGACAGTTTGAAACAGTTCCTTTAAACTTAATACATTTTATTTCAGGCAAAGCATTAGGTATGTTTTGGGGTGGTTTTTTGTTTGTTTGTTTTGGGGGGTTTTTTTGTTTGTTTCTTTGTTTGGGGTTTTTTTGGGTTTTTTTAACTTCTCAGCTTTACTTCATGACAAAATCATTTGGTCTACACAATAAATCTTTCTCTTTTGCCCAGTAAATTTCTTGTATCTGCACATGCTTAGAAAAGTCATACCTAGAGCAATTGGTTTGACTCCTTAGGAAGAAAGCAATTTGATAGGAAATGGAGATATTTAAAAACAATACAGGTCTGGTCCCAGACCCAAATAAGTATTTGAAGAGATTCCATTTGACTATGATGAGTTTTAAACAACATTTAAGACTGAAGCAAAATTACTCAGTTTTCTGAAGCCTTAGACTGCTAAGCATAAATACAATAGGGAAACAAAATAAAAGGAAATATAAAAGTTCTTTACATGAAGAATTGTTTATCCTTTTAAACCCTTTTTTTCCCTTCCAGAGAATCCCATGTTATTCTGAGTATCTTCTCTAACTTCTGCACTGAGAATAACATTCACTTCATGGTTTATACCTTCTCCCATCTTCCTTTCTAGGTGCATATGTTCCTGAGGGTTTGCTGACTTCCTGTTCCTGGGACTACATGACTTTCACACCATCAGTTCGTGCCTACACGATGCTGCTTTTCTGCTTTGTCTTTTTCATTCCTTTGATTGCTATCATATACAGCTATGTCTCTATCTTTGAGGCTATCAAGAAGGCCAACAAGTAAGTAGCCAAGAGTCCTAAATTTTTATCCTTGTGCTTAAGTGACTGTTTTCTTAAAACAAAGAAAGAAAGAAAGAACAGAAGAAAATTGGGACACGTTTCTCACATTTATTTTGTAAGTACAACTGAAACAGAAAACCAAACGAGAATTCTGTCAATAGTCAACATGCTAAGACATGATTCTTAGGAGGACCATTCCTGAATTTAGGCCTGAGCTTATCAGTGTATTTTCTGATGACATGGGAAAGGGTACAGAAATTAACCAGAATAAAAACAAAAGGGCCCTCAGAAACACCTAATGACAGTGTATCAATAACTATTTCACAGAAAAATAGATGGAATTGAACTATAAATTTAAATAAAAAAGGAGATTAAAGATTTAATAGCAGGACTCTGAAACAAAAAGCTATTTCTTTAAATGTAAAGGGAAGCCTGCCACTCCATGTGCCATCTGTGGGTACCAGTCTCATAGATCCCAGTAGATCTGGTCACAGCTCAGAAGCTCAAAGTGACAGCAAGGTAGCCAAACAGACCCAGGGAAGCAAAGACTCCTCTAAGTGCCTTTAACTCAGCATTATTCAATTGGCTTGAATAGCTACTTTACGTGGAAAATCTTTTGGTACTTTTCTCCTGTTTTTTTTTCATTGAAGTACATATGGATTTTGTCATTGATTAGTGCAAATGAAGTGCATCATATTGGGAAGCATGGGTCATGTTCTTGCATTAATGTGCAATAAAACTGCATGAGTTTTAGCCTAAAGTAGCAGAAGAGTAATTGTTGTCCCACTTCATGAAGCTATTTGCTCACTTCCCTACCTCTGCTATGTATGTTTATTTTCCCTAGGTCTATTCAGACATTTGGATGCAAACGTGGGAATAGAGAGTTCCAGAAACAGTATCAGAGGATGAAAAATGAGTGGAAGATGGCCAAAATTGCACTGATTGTCATCTTGTTTTTTGTCATTTCCTGGTCACCATACTCCGTTGTTGCTCTGGTAGCCTTTGCTGGGTAATTATAAATGTATCAGTAAAGCAATATTCAGTGAAAGCAAAAGATGTGCAACTGTAAAAGACAGATGAAAGTCAAAACTACTTGTCACGTTTGACCTCTGAAGCATGTCCAAAACATTCAAATATTTAGGAGTGATATTTAACCAATGGGGCACATGCTGACTGATTTTTTTCTTAGTTTGACTTTAAGAAAATTTTTAAAAAAAGAAAAAGAGAGAAAGAAAACAAGAATATTATTACAGGCAACATAAACTGCCATGCTGAAGATTTCTGAATGCATTCTCTATGCTGGGACATTTGAACTATCTGAATGTTATTTAGCACCAAAATGCTAAATAAAGCACTCCAAAAAGATCCTCCCAGGGGCTGATTCTCTTTTTTTCCCCCTTCTACTTCTTTAATCTACAAAAGTATATTCATTTTTTTGTTACAGCAAACCCCTATGTAGAACTGTTGCGCTGTTGCATACGATTCAGCATCTGCCTTTGGAGGATCAAATACCTCTTGAACTTGACTTCTGCTCCATGTCTCACACTCTCAAAAATCTGAACAAATGAACAATTTTGTAATTATGCAGTATGTTAGAAGTTAATATTTTTGAATTTTCCTTATAAAGATATCTGAGGAGCAACATTGGTTTTTTTCCATTTCTGGGCTATTTGTTTTAGGCAATCCCACTGGGATTTTTCAGGTTAACCAAGCCTGGATATCTTCTGTGAAATTTTATTGCAAGGGACTCAGATAAAATCTCACTGCATGCCACATATGGGAGGCACACATGGAGTCTGTGGCTATAGTCTTGGACTAAAGACAACTCATATGACAGAGCAACATATGAAAAAGAAGGAAGAACCTTAATTACTTTAGAAAATATTTTGAATGGGCAATAGTGAGCTAGCACACAGTCATGCTCACTAATATTTTTGGTCTACAGTTTGCATTTTCTGGGAATTATTAGTTTAAACACAGGAATTATTACCTTAAACAGAAGGGTTTGCCACTGTCTGTTTCTGTTAGCTGAACTCCCCATCAGCCTTACCCAAAGAATTGTCTCAGCTCAGGGTCAAAATCTCCATTCCATTAAGGTCACACTGTATGTTATCCAGAATATGTGAAGATTTATAACTCTAATCAATGTTTAAAGAATGATCAGGAGAAGCCATGTTAAATACTGCACATAGAGAACATCCTTATCTTTATCAGGGCAAAGCCATAAGAGGTGAAATGGCATCTCAACAGGCAGCTGACAAAATGGTTCTTATACTGCAATTGGCAAACCATTTCCACATCATCACAGAGCGTATATATTCCCATAGTATGATGAGAAACTTCATCACCAGGATGGTAAGGCCTTCTTAAAGGCTCACATTGTCCCTAGGTTAAACAACATGGGAATTACCACAATCCTGAATCATAGTAGTGAAGTACTGCCAGAGAAGCCCCCAGAAATCCAATTAGACTGATAGTGATCTTTACAGGCAAATTATGTAGAATTTGTTCTCTCGCTGTTTTGGTACAGAACTCCTCTTTAACTCTCTTTAGAGCCTTAAAGTCTGTCTTGCCACTGTATAACTGCATAGACAATGCAGAACTCAGTAGTAAATATATGATGTGTTTGCATTACTCTAGGTATTCCCACGTCCTAACACCCTTCATGAACTCCATACCAGCTGTGATTGCCAAAGCTTCTGTCATCCATAACCCCATCATTTACGCCATCACTCACCCCAAATACAGGTAAGTTCACTCTTAGAAGCTATGTTTAATATAGCAAAGAAAATCTGAGAGTAAATTTGTCACCTTTAAGTCTAGTACCTGAACTCTCCTTCACCTGCTCATTTTAACTCTGTAGGACAGCCTTGCCCTCCCCAGGAACACTCCTCAATGCCATAGAAATGTCAGTGGAATTTGTACTTGGAACAAACTCCTGAACAGATGGTAGTTAGAGATGTTTATGGATACTGATCTGTATTTACCGATTGCATGATAAAAGATGGAAACCTTTCCATCTCAAAGGAAAGCACCACACGTTTTTAACTGTCTTCATGAGAGGCAGACATTGGGCAGTGTTGCAAATAGCACTTTGTTACATTAACCAGGCCAGTGAGAGAGGAAATACAGTGAGCCAAACCACCTCTTCCCTATTTTGTGAATCTTCTTCATGTTTCTCAAGGCTTTCATATTTCAGGTAGTATTTCCTCTGACAGGTAAAATGAAGGGTCATTGCCACTCCAAGTTCAGATGCAGGCAGGGAAATTTGACAGATGGCAGCAATGCCACAGACAGGCTGTTGTTTCACCACCTACAAAGGAACTAAATAGAGAAGAGGTGGGCAAGAACATCTTCCTGGGGAAGGAAGAGGAAAGCTAGGCCAGAGTTTCCTATTACTGCACATGAGCAAAGTAATACAGTATTATAAATGCACATTCTGTACAACTCTACAGATAGCCAGCAAACAGATGTGTAAGAGGAGTTAGAATAGCTGCTTAGGGGAAGATTAAAATAATTCATTATGTAGTACTTCTGCGAGGTTGAGTTTAAAGGGACAGAATTTTATTTTTGCCCTGATTAAGCTGAAAGCAGATAAAACATTGTTTTAATAGCTCCCTTCAGTTCCAAAGTTATATTTTAATGCCCTTATCCCTGCCAAGCAATAAATTTGAGTTCTGCAGAACACTGTGAATAAGTGATCTTGCAGGGTGATTGTATATGAGATATCTGATATCTGGAAAACTCTTTTTGTACCCAGTAATTTTCCAGTCCATGCAGCATTAGTTCATCTCTCTGAATAAATGCATTGTTTATGATGATTGAATTTTTGTGCTAACAGAAAAATAATCTGACTGGTTCTACCTCTTATCCATTAGAAGAGCCATTGCAACATATGTTCCTTGCCTTGGACCCCTACTGAGAGTTTCTCCTAAAGACTCACGGTCCTCCAGCAGTTACCACTCCTCCAGACGAGCGACCGTAACCAGCCAGTCTTCTGAGATAAGTGGGCTGCAGAAAGGAAAAAGGAGACTGTCTTCTCTCTCTGACAGTGAATCAGTAAGGGAGACACTTCCCATACGCCCATTTTTAATTGCCAAGCAATTCATCTTCATATAGAGTCCTTCCAAGTGGTAGATTCTTAAGATGAAATGCATTATGGTGCTTGTTAGAAAAACTCCAGAGAAAGTGGAGGGACAAAGCAAAATTAAAGACAGAAGGCTACATGTAAAAGCAGAATGTAGATAATTTTCTTCTTGGTGGTTGGTGACACTGCAGGAAGAGTGGAAAGACGGAACAACAGGAATTTTAGAAAGTAAAGTGTTACTGATAGGTAAGGCTTTATAAAGCCTTACCTATAAGTACCAATAAAGGTAGCATAGAGCTCTGTTGAAAGTCTGATCGTACTTTTGGGTTGTACTTTTCTCACCACAGATCTGCAGTCTGGACACAGAAAAAAGAAACTGCTAGTCAGAAAATAGTTCTCTAGTGAAAGCAAGTTTGTAAGGAAATAGATAATGCTTTCTGAAAATGGGATGTATTTGGAAACATTAATCATCAGATTTAGACAAATCAGTAAATCCATTACAGAATCTTTCTCACAGAAGACCTCAACAGCTTGTTGCTGCCAATCTAAGTGGAAACAAATGTTTTACACAGCAGCTGAACACAGGGCAAGTATTTGTCATCCAGGCTCCCCTCTGTAACTCAAAGTCATATTACTAACTAAATAGGCATATTAGTTTTTTCATTGCAGTAATTTCAAACTAAATTTCCAAATAACTGAAAAGAAAAAAATTTCTTGGCAATACTTTTTCACAGTCAGGATAATAATTCTATCTAGTCCAGCCAAGCATTGAATTCTGACAGCTGTTTTTAACAATGACATTTCAATTTCTTTGCCCTCTCTGTTCTTTTGACTTCTCAGTCCAATCACGATGAAATACTTCTGGCTGGTAGCCTCCAGTCAGGTGGATGGTTTTAAAACTGGCTAATAGAAAAGGAATATCTTTATATTGCATCACTTACACTGCAAATCTTGATTATTAAAAAAAAAAACTCCCTCAGTAACAGGGGGTTACTGAGGTTGGAAGCCACAGGTTACACCTGTGCTTCCAAAGTGGGCAGTTCTGTGGAAACACTTTTTCCTTGGAGCTACAAGAGGCATCAGAGAAGTTTAAACAATAGATTTTAATGAAACACTATTTTCTTTCAAATTTTGCAGTGTACCCCGTGGAGGAAAAAAAAAGTAAGCTGAATTTTAGATGCAAAAGAGTTGATAGTTTTATTTGTACTTCTTATAAGCAGACATTTTATGAAATTATATATGGCAGAACTTTTGTGAAATGTCTTTTATACAATGCCTGTCTCTTTTATGATTTCTGTCTAGGTTTGTCTGGGGCAAACTGGATGAAAGTCTAAAGGATCTAGAGTAAATGTTTTTGCTGTATTAATTTTAGGGCTGTACTGAAACAGAAACTGATACACCCAGTATGTTCTCCAGACTTGCCAGAAGACAAATTTCCTACGAAACAGATAAAGACACAACTCAGACTAGTGACATAAGAGCCAAACTGACAAGCCAGGATTCTGGGAATTGTGGGAAGGTAATAGACTGTGTAATACCTAAGTTCTCTAACAACTGACAAGTTACAAATCTGCACATTGTACCATAATTAATCATGAAGGTTCCTGCCATGAAGATGTGGATAACCTATGAGTTAACACAATGAGTAATGACTTACAGGCTGTAAAAGGTCATCAGCTTTTTATTCCCACCCTGGTTCATTATTCAGCTGTCTTCATTGCATTTCTGCTGCTGTTTTAGAGAACTTAACATCTGAATGGAGAGTTGTCTCCTGTTTGGTTTTAAGTGTGTATTTAGTAATATTTGTCTTTTGCTGTCCAAATTACTTGATTGAGCTTGGTTGTCCCACCATTTGTTACCAAATGAACAAATATGGTAAGATGTAAAAGACAAGGCTATCTTTAATACATCACTGCTTTTCAGTCAGTCCTTTGCTGTCCTCTTTTTTTCCCCCTATGCATTTTGCATATGTCTTATATTGTGACATACCTTTATGCCATTTACATCTGTTTTATCTGTGTTCATTTTTCAGACAGCTGTAGATGGTGATGACATATTGATGGTGGAATTGAATGCCACAGAGTACATGGCTACACCTACTGTAAGAACTATTATTTTAATATTTGGCAACAAAAACTAATGACAATCCCAGTCCCTGAGCACAAATTAAGTTGTTTTTGAGATGCAAAAATTACACAATATTCCCAGAACAACGCAGAAAACATGACCACAAAGGGTAGACCACTGCTGAACTGAGCAGAAGCTGAACATAGGTATTACAGGATTCTTCTTCAAGGAATCTGAATATTTTCTTGAATTTACTAAGTCCTATAATGAGGTCTGTGATTTCCTTCATGGAGCATGCAAGCATTAACTCTGTGCTATGTTTATATTAATGGTGTATATGCTAAGCTGAGACAGCCATTCTGATGGCTCATACCTCTGAGACAGCCTTAGTCCTGGCAAGAACTGCTGTACCAAGTGATGTTGTTAACTATTTAATGTTCTCTGTTTTGGGTTGCAGCAAACATCCAAAACATGCAGCTTGGAGGAAATCAAGGTCAGTTTTTGAAATATGCCATGTCACCTGTTCAGTAGGATGTCATGTGTTGTATAAGTGTCTGTTTCTTCTTCATCTAACACAGCTATAGCACATGGGTAAAAATATCAGACATCTCTCACAAGTGAGTCAACTTGTCTTAATTCTCAGCAGACATGGAAATAAAAGCAAAGAGCTGACAGATGAAAACAAGGCAGCACTAACCCCATTGTAATACAATCACCCTAAATTGTCTCTTTATTATTAGCAATGATCCATATGAGCTATTGTGAGCCTCATCCTAACTGATTTTTTGGTACTGCGCAAGTGACAGCTAATGCTGCTTATTGTCAAAAAATGCTAGCTAATCTTTCCCTAAATTTTTGCCTCATTATGTAGTTTGCTTCCCCCTCCAAATTATCCATGCTGTTAACACTATATTTTACATTACCTCTTGCCCAATGACCCTAAGTAGTCCCTCTTTATGGAGAAACTCTTTACCCAGTTGATTTCATAGGCTGCCTGAGCATATTCACAGTATTTCTGTTCATAGTTGAATGTGCTGTCATTAGCCTGTCTCTCTTCAAAGTAGACCAGCACTTAAGTAGCAAATGAAAAGTCTTTAATGCTTTAGTACATTAGCTTGTTTAACAGGTGGGTTGTTTTTTTTTTCATAAGTCATTAATAAAATATTAAAAAAATGTTCAGATCTACTTTTCCCTCCATCATTTAAGTTTGCTTTTCAGTCAGCCATGGGGAGTAGCAAAGTGCTAAATATATGTCATTTTTAATAGATGATTTAATGGAATCTCTTTGTAGATGCTTGTGTTGTCCATTTCTTGTAAATCTTTGCATCCTTTAGAAAAGTGAGAGCTGGAACAGTATTGGACAAAGAAAAGGACAGTCTCACCAGAGACCACCTTCAGCCAAGATACCCAGTATTACAATAACATGCAGCAGTGTCCAAGGAGCAGAGCTGCCTTCTAGATACAACTCTGGTTTCCTCTACCCTAAATCCAGCAGTCACAAGCAGAACAAGAAGTCCAGCAGTTGAGTGAGTAGTGCAAGCCAGAATATCACCTTAGCCAACAGCTCTGGAACAGCTGTGGACTGGCTGAATGCAGAATACCTTCCTAGATTGGTCTGAAATGCTCCTACAAAGACACAGCACAAGACAAGCAAGGATAAAAACATGAGAATTGATCTTTTCAGCATCAGAACTCTCTCCAGTGGATCAGATCTTGCTCTGAGTCACAATGTAATTTTAATATTTCTTCTTTATGCAGTTCATGAAAAAATTTCTTTCATTTGGATTGTACTCTGCTCACATACATTCCCACCACTGCACAGACCTTACCTAGAAACCTTCTAGGATTAACCTGAGAGGGAAGTATAATATTCAAAACTGGCTTTGTTCACTTAATGTATTAACTTCAAAGCTATTACAGATCTAAAGCTGAGAAATTTGGAGGGAAATATGTACATTACTTCCTGAAGATGTTTTCTTCATTATTGTAAAGTTTCTCAACCAAATCTAAACTTAATTACACAGTCAGTGCCCCCTTCTCTCATTAATGACACATTTCCCCCCATTTTCTTCTACAATCCAATGAAAGGCAATGCACTTTAGCAGTAATTTGCAGTCTCATATCTTTATTTTAATTTCTGAGACAGGGAGAGAGAAAGGAATAACACTTGAGGAAAAGGCTATGGTCCTTTCCATACTTAACTTCTTTTCCAACAGTGGCTTAAGAGATGATTTTAATCCATTTTCAGCTAACTTCCACAGAGCTATAGGAGATTATTATGAAGTTCCTTCTGACTTTCCTTTAGCAGGTTTCATGAGAAGAATCCAGAATACAAAGCAATGTTTGTACTGAAATGTCTTATGGGTAAGTCAATACATCTGATTTCTGATATTTCAAAGTCGTTCGCTCTTTGATGGGCTTTTCTAAAGTAAATATTGAGAGGAGAAAGTTCAGTTCCCCAAAAATAGTTGTTCCAGAGATGTATGGAATTCACATCATCCCCACTTTGGCATTTTCATTTTCCCCTTCTCTAAACAGCAGCATTTGTATAGCTGACTGTTTTCTTCCACAGTGACTAAATCAATGAGATTGTACTTCTTTCCCCTGAAAGGAAAGGGAAAGAGTTCTATCACTAGTGACTTTCAGCTTTTCCCTGTTTGTCCCTCCTAGTGCATAAGAAGAAGCGAACAAAATTCATTTGCAATTCATAGTACTCAGTCCAAAGTGGGGCTGAGCCAGAAAGAACAGGGCACAAAGCACTGTTGAAACAGTTCTTCCCCTTAGGCCCTCCAGCAGTTTTTCCTTTGGTTGCAATAATGGAGGGAACCCAGCAAGGCATTTTTTGTCCTAAGTAAATCAATTCTTCCCTATATCACATCAGGAAAAGCCATAAAATCAATAAAAATGTAATTAACTTATTATTTTGAGGGGAAAAAGCAGTGGGTTCCAGAAGGACTAGAGCATTGTTTTGAAGTAAACCACTGGAAACTTAGGTCAAACTGTGGTTTATTAAAAGGAAGATTATTAAAACTAAAAATGAATGTGATAATGACTTCTGCAGCAGACAAAATGTTAATCATGAAAAAAAGTGAGGCATTCAGGCTGGTAATAAACTGCCAAAAGAAACATACTGTTCAAAATCTACAGTGTTTTTATGTAAATGAAATCGTAGTCATCAGAGATGGAAAGGAGCTGTTACAGGCTCTCTCTTCACCTACCACAACAGGATATTGTCACCCAGCAGAGGAGAATATTAAACTGATAATACATACAGCTAGCAATAAGGAGAAAGAAGAGAGAAAACATCTTCAAACAGGAAATGTGTTCAAAGATGTTCCTCAAGTCTAAGGGGTTCTATTACAACTTATTGCTGAGGCTTTTAAAAAATATTTAAAAGCACGAAACATGTAATTCTTTCTTTGTCATGAAGGCCATTGACACTACTGAAAGATGGGAAGAAACATTAGCAAATGCTGCCTGTTTCATATGGGTCACAAAAGACTGAATCTGTCAATAAAATAGGTGTAACTCACACTTGCTCTTTGATGTGTTAACAAGGAGTGTATGATATATGTCACTAATAGCTAGATCCTTTGCTCCAGTCATGATTTTGTTCCAAGCAGTACTCTTCAGGACTGCACTCTGCACTCTTCTGCATTCCCTTCCACTTTTAGAGGGTATAAAAAGAATACTTCCATGGCTAGAAGAGATTTACGAATCCCCAGTATGTTGTTCTCTGTATCCTTCAACTCCAACATGTATTAGAGATTAGTTTGTATCTATAAAAAGAACTACAGCTGTTCATGCTCATCTACTTACAAGAGACTTGTAAAGCATATATTAATTAGGAAGAAATTCTTTGTGAGCACTTCAAAACCCTTGTGTGTACTTTCTGTGTAGCTAACAGCTTTGCCTTCCTTCACCTCTGCTATGTCTATAAAAATCATACAGGGGGAAGCCTACAAAATTCATCTCATCTGAATATCTCTACAAGCGGTTCCACACTGTAACCCCTGCGGCATTTGGAATAAATCATTATTAGTTCATATTTCATCTCATCCTAGCAGATTTATTTGTGTCCTGTATCCTCCACTTGGCAGCCATTCTCTTGGTTTTGCTGTCTCTTTACACCCTTCAACAGATGATTGATTGGATTAAAATAATTTAGGACTGAGATGATTCACGTTTCACTTAAAGTCAACTGCACAGGCTGTTCTGCAGAGACTGCCTGTAGTTTACCATGCACTTGGACATGTTCCAGTGACTTGGAGTGTGACAGGACTAGGGCAAATCTGAGACACTTCCCTGTGGCCTTTTGTACTCCAGCAGCTGTTCACAGAGCAGGCTGCTAGCAAAAGCAATGGCAAGTGGTGCTGGGAGTTAACACACAGGCTCTGCCCCTTCATGGGGGCACAAACTCAGGCTTGGGTCACCAGAGAAACTGTTTGGTCTGATCATTTAAGCAATTCTGCAAAACTGCTGAGCAATTGGTCACTACTGCTGGACCTGTGAAGGATGTGCCAAGAGCCACTGTGATGAACGGCTGCTGCAAGCCAAGACTGAAGGACTGCATAAGGCAGCAGCCACATGTTGCCAATCTTTCCAATTTTCACATACAACCAGGGTCTTACTCCCTGTGTTTTTCACCTTATGATCACATTCCATGCTTTTGGAAACTTTTTTACACCCAGCACTGAACTAAAAATTGTCATCATAGAATATGACATTGAGCATTGACATTTCACACATTCTCAAGTAAGACAAGATAGCAAATAGTATTTTCCTTGAAGTCATGTGCAAAACCCACAGCAAGCTTGACATTCAGAAGTAAACAAAGACACCTCCAATGCTTTTTTGGGTGTTTCTAGAGCTTTAGGGTGTAACATGGGTAAGTCATCATACCCACATGCGCCCATTTTCCTCAGGGTGCTTGGTGCCATTTTTTCCTCAGGCTATCACAAGTGCCACCATGTCCCTTCATCCTCTGATCCCTCAGTGAAAGGCACTGATGTCCCAGTAACTCTGACAGGGCACCCATCTGTCTCTGCTGCTGCTGAAAACACTGCTGAGAGAGAGCCCTTATGTGCAATGCAGTGTTAGTATCACACAATGGTATTTCAGGGGCTGGTAACAAGTATCTCTGTTCAAACACCTGTGTTTGTAGCCTTGGATTTGCTAATGTCATAGGAATGTTATAAAGAGCTTTATATAAAAGCAGTCTTAAAACAAGTAAATAAATTCTTATTAGTGTCATTCCGAGCAACTTTAGACATGAATCACAATCCTGTACACTAAATGATTACTGTGCTTCCCTTACCCCCTTGAATTTATAACCTAAATGCTCATTTTCAAACTTATGCAAACTTCAGAGTTGACAAGATTTACAAGCTGTCCTGTTTATTTCCCCTCTAATGAGAACAGACTGAGCATATCATCAGTGTAAGCTTAATAAAGGCAGAAAAGTTTCTCCACAGCAAATCCAGCTAAACAGTCTGATATAAAAAAAAAATTATAATTGGTTTGTACTTTGTAGGAAAACGCTTATTTTAGTTACAGCACTTCTGGAGCATCAGGGCTCTGCTGGACACATAGCACAGGAATTCTTTATACTCAGCTTGTAGAGCAAAGAAAATGCTGCAAGAGTCACATCAGTGTAGGAAAAAGACCCACTTTCATGTGGCTTACTGCAATCCATACTCAGTCATAATCCACCAGATCTATGACTCAGAAGCACAGCAAAAATGGCCTAAGTAGGTCTTCTGATGCCGACTGTAACTTGGAGGATAGGTAGAATGTATAACTTGGTCAGGCTTGAGTCAAGCTATTAGATATGGTGTAGAGCAGAGAGAGCTGGAGCTCTGGTTAGGCTGTGCCAGTGCTCAGACATAACCTGAGAGTAAAGCTCATCATGCACATAAAAAATCAACATGACACCTATGTAAATAACTTGCTAAGGGGAATTTTTGTGGGGTGTCTTTTACTCTCAGTGTAAAAGCAAAGCCATTGCTCATTTTCCTTAACATTTACACTTCCACAAGTGTACAAGAAGATGGTTTGGAAACAGACACAAAAATCTACATCATTGTATAGCACACAGTCTCCAATGTAAAGTTCTGTAGAGGAACATTTCTTGAATAGGCTGTGGGACACTTATGGGTGTACTTACAATTGTTGCAATGTTTTCCACTGACTAGAAAAATAAAAAGGAAAATCTATACCCTTCCACACAGTGCCATGCCTGAAAGGTTACAAAGAAAGTGACTGTACCTGTAAGGAACAGCATTTCCCTCAAAAGCTTCAGTACTTCAAAAATGTATTAAACATACCCAGATGCACCCTTTGCTGTGAAACTGGTCAAACTGCTTTCTTATTAAGTTTTTCAGATACCTAAAGTTAATCATATGCATAAATACTTACACAACCCCTCAGGACACACAAGTGAAATGAAGGAGTTAAGGGTATGTTAGGTCAGTACTAAAAGTTAGTGAATTTTAAAAATATTTTTCCAGACTAGTATTTGCTGCTAACGCCATGGAACTTTACATTAATATTTTTCTAAGTTTCAGATTTTTTAAAGCCAAGGCTAATACTGATAGGTGAGCTGAGTTGTGAATTTGATTTGATGTAGAAAGCAGCAAGCACTTAGGTATAGCAAACCCTTACCAAGAGGAGGAATGACAGTCCTGAAAAAATAAATACAAGTTTGAATTGGAAGTTCAAGATTCTATTTTTTCTTTTTTCCATGGTTTCTGTGTGACCTTGGGAAAATTACCTAATCTTCTCATATCTGAGTATTTCTGCCTGAAATGGAGCTAATATGCTCTTCATCATCATGTGGCTACTCTCAACTAGCTTTTACAGTTTGTTCCAAGATTCACAACTGGAAACAGAATTTTTTTCCATTTATTTTATTTACATTTTCTTCCTCTACTGTGCAGTTATCAAAACATCTAAACTACACTATCACATATGAAAGACACAGATTGTTACTGAAGGGGATAAAGGATGCATAGGCATTCTTTTTCTCAACAGAAATAATTTACAGATGCTCACCACACAGACTTCAGTTGTTATTTACAGGTAATGTAAGCGAAGTAGAATCAGGCATTTTATTATTAAGTTGTAACTAAGAAAAATATGTAGCATGCAATTGTGTGCATGTTTTTGATCAAAACCCCTATATGAAATATAAAGGTTTGTCCCTGGAAGTGAGCAAAGTCAAACAGGTGGTAGAACTGTTTTTAGGGTTTTTGGCTCTTTGAATGGGGCAGAAATTGTTCAGGGAAGAAGGGAATCCTTGACCAGCAGTGTCATCCAGGAAACAAGGGAAACATAAGCTGGGTGAAGCACTACAAATCAAACCAACAAGATTTCCACAAACTTCCCTGAACGTGGCCTAGAATGGAAATCAGTGAACACTCTATGGTTTAGCTGGCTCTGACCATCAGATAGTTGTTTCTGCCCTGTCCAGACATGAGTTACAATTTCAAGACCAACTTCTACTTTCATGCTCTTATATTAATGCTTTTATATTAATGGAGCTCTTTCACAAAAGAGCTCCATTAATATAAAAGGATTTTAAATAGGACAATTCATCAAAGCTTGAACTCCAAGAACTGCTAAGAATAAAGTGAGGCTCACCATGAAAGGAAGGAAAGAAGGCAAGAGTAAGACTATACTCCTAAAAGCTTATAGAAGCATTTCTAGTGGCTGGAGCATGTGGCTACTGTCACAGCATGCCAGAATCTCTAGGGTAACTGTCCAGTGCTGACCTGTGACTTGAAGGAAATCCATTCTCATCAGGATCCCAGCAGTATTAACATACACTAGACTGGTCATGGTTACAAACACATAACTATAGAATAAAACATGACAATGTTTTCAGTAATACCTCTTCCCTAATTTTTCTATATTAGATATGTTATGCAAATTTACTTTTAAAGAAACAAGAAAAGAAGAAAGAGAGGTTTAAAAATAAAGAAAAATTGTTTTTCTTTTAGACAAAAAGTTTCAGATCTAAACTTACAGGTTCTTTCCCAGTGTCACGGCTCACCTTCATCCTCTTGTGCAGACTGCAGAAATCCTGCTTAGCTCAGCCCACATCTCTTAGAGATTCTTCTCCTTTTCCCCACTTCCAGCAATGAGGGACAAGTCAACTCTTTTCTAGTTAACCCACCCTGCCAGAGGGAAGGCCCTTGCTTACATTTTCCACGAAGCTGCTAAGAAATAGCTGTTTGTCCCCCCACTTCCCTTTCAAACCCTGATCTCTTGATCAGGACTCAGCTCCTCTACCTGCCAGGTTCTGCACTCGAGCATTCCTTGACACTCATTCTATGGACAGTCCTGCTTTCAAGCCCTCCCAGCAGTACCACCATCTTCCCATTTTTAATAGTTCACACTTCTAGTACCCCCTACCAAGCAGCCCAAATGCCCTCAGGTGGCAAAACCAGCATTAATTAAACACACCTCCCTCCTGGGTTTTAAAGGAACTATTTATGCTTCCACCTTAACATGTAAACAGATGGAGTCTGGGCTTATAATAACCCTCCAACTGTGATTTAAAAATATAAATCCTTTTGATGCTGCTGTCCTCAGCTGAAGCCTCTGAGTAACAGAAGCCCATGGCAGAACCCTTAATGTGTATTGATAGATCTTATTCGAAGTTCTATTTTCCAGATGCACTTGTTAAAACTCACTTTCTGCTGCTGCCCAGTGAAGTAAGAAGAGAACTTAATCTGATGAAGGACAGAGTTGGGGTAGTAGCATCAGGCAGATTGGTGGTTCATCATGTTCACTGCATGGATTCCTTTTGAAAATCATTCCTCTGAAAAAGAAAAAGCCACACCAGTCTTTCAGGTTCAGGATCATTATGTTCAGTTAGATGAGAAGTAAGTTTCACACAAAGAGCTGCTCTCTTTAGGCACTGTAGAGACCAGGTTTTTTTCACCTGAAGAAATTAGAACCATGTAAATTTCATGAAACATGATGTGAAACTCCATTTCAATAAATCACACCCACTTTAATTCTTGTTTTACCCCAAACTGTGATGGTAGACTATGACCAAAGGCAAAAGAAGGAAAATAAGAAAACACAATTCAGGATACCCATTAGCACTGCATCAAAATAAAATAACTGCAAATAAATCAGGGAATACAAAAATGTTGAAAAACAGTAATATCAAACAGGCATCTTCTCTTTCTGTTTGTGGGTCAGAAAAGGGACTCAGAGTTACCATCTTGTGTCAGATTTCTCCTTGCTGCTTTCACTGACTCCTTGATTTTCCTCACATGCAGGAGCCAGACCATAATGATTCCAGAGACAGGGCCAAGGAGGCCACAGCACGTATTACGAGCTGCACTTTGCAGTTTCCCTTCATTGTGCTGTTTCCTGAAAGAGTCCCATCTTCATCCCATGAACCTGCTCCATTTTCACTGGGGCACAGTACAAAGACAACTGCTTCTTAGAGCAATTCATGAACATGGCAACAGAGTGAGCTGCCTGAATTCCAGCTTGGAAAAACAAAATTACTTCAGGAGTTTTCAAAATAACACAGCTGACTGTCCAGCATCACTGGAATCCATTTCTGGGAAACCCAGGATTTGGGGTTTAGGATCAGGGCGTTTCTTTAGCCAAAAGATGACCAAGGCCAGATGTCTTACCAGAAAAGCCATACAAATAGGAATGGCACAATACCATAAAGACTTACAGCAAAAGGATTTCGAGAATTCAGCCTTACAGGGTGGATCCTGATGGGAACTGGGTTTCTCATCCACTACTTAAGGGGAATTCTCTGAACAGAAAATCATGGTAATTAAACAACTTCATGAGGATCATAAATCAATTCTGAATCTTTCAGCTAAAACCCAAAAAGTCCAGTGCCAATAAAGCAACATCTTCTACTAAGCACTTTGTATCTTTGTGACTACTTGCTTAAGATTTTCACAATACTAATATTTATTCTCCAGTTTTGTATGTCATGACTGGAGACAGAAATTTGAAAAAGGATTCTGGTGGTCCAAGGGACATTCAGTGGAACTTCAACAACTGACAATCTTTGGAAGTCCCAAATGCAACACTTATAGCTATTACGTATAAAGTGCAAATTACACCACAGTACACTCAAAATGTTGGTTGATTTGACAAATCAAGAGGATCCCATAATGTTTCTGTTTCAACATGTGACTAACTTGCAGGCATTTGTCTTTCTCTGCTTCCTCCTTCCAAGAGCTAGTGGCTTAGTTCCAGCAGAATTATTTGACTTCAGTAAAATTTGACTGTTACTAGTTTACTTGATCTAAACTTGAAAGAGCTCATAAGAGGAAAAAAAGCTCATCACTGAAACTTTTATTCTCTTCCCTCTACAACTTATATCAAGCATGTAAAGGAAAGGGCTGAAAAAAAATAATAGAAATGGAATAAAGAATAAGACATTCCTGTTGACTTGTCTGGGAGTTCTATTCTTGTTAACTCATGCACTGTTTTAATTAATGGGGGAATTGAAACAGGTTACTTATACAATAGAATCCTGAATTTGTATAACACTTGTCCTCCCAGAGCCCACTGAAACTCAGCTGGAAAGCTTAGCTGGCCCTAAACAAACTTTGAATTGCTGAAACTGCCAATAAAGCTACAAAATAAATTTATTTTACTTATTGGGATTGTACAGATACAGTCTAGAACATTTTCTTGACATGGTGTGCCTTTCTTTATTAGTCCTTCGCTCTGCTTACTGCCTGAAAACATTGTGCAAGGACAGAGCTGATTGCTCAGTTACCATCTAGTGAGTTGTATATTTAGCACCTGACCATCAAGATAGTCTTCATCTTTCTTCAAGGCTGGGCACTGAGATGCCAGAAAGCAGAAAAACATATACCAGCACTCAGGCTCCAGCAGCAGCTAAGTTAAACTTAGCTCATAGTTTCCCCAGAAAAAATTATCCCAGTTTTCAGACATCCCAATGAAAACTGCTTCAATGAATCAATGGGCCCAACTGAAAAAATCATCAGCTCAAGGCACCAAGTAATCAAACTGAACAAGACTGCTATTCAGCTGACACTGCTTTGTGGTAAGTATCAAAGATAGTTCTGAGTCAGAGTAGGGCCTTAACTCCTTCTGTGCTTTGGGCAATTTGATTTAGCACAGTACCCAAGGTTATCTGTAAAAGGTCAAATCATTTACTCTTGGAGTGCTGCAAGGCAAGTTCAGGAAGGTTCTGCATACTCAAACAGAAAATTAACAGTACCTGTTGTAAGAAAGATGCAATGATAGATTAATGAATCTTCAATGGAGAGATGCAGAGAAATACCAAAGGAAACAAGTGCGAAGAGATTCACCTTTCCCTTTATACAAAGAGCCTGCATTTGCAGCTGAGTATTTACAGTTAAACAATGAGTTAGAATTAAGAGGACAACATTTATTTAGCCAAACTAACTGAAAATATTAATTTTTAAGAGAATTCCAGATTCTCTTCTATCTAAAATCAGTGCACTAGACATTTGTGCTGACATTTTGGGGCCAGATTAGCTCAAATTTAGCATGAAAGTGGTGAGGGTTATAAGTCAAGCAGCATTTCTGGGGATCATCCTGCTGATAGTCCCTCTTGAATTATCTACTGCCATAACTCTGTTTTCATCCTGTACCAGGAATGTTATGCTAATAATATAGCCCAGGGAAACGATAGGAACAGTCCAAGGAGGTTATCATGTGGAGAGCCTTCTTTTGCATGTTTGAGCAACACTCTAGAATTGCAACTCACAATTCTATTGAACTGTATGCAACAGCTTTATATTTTGATTATTTTGTTTGCATGTTTGTTTGCTCTTATATGTGGGCAACGCTAGGAAGCCTGCAATATTACTAAGGTAAGACTGAAAACAGGAATGATGAATCTCTATCTTACAAGGATAAAATTACTAAAGTGAAGTCACCAAAAATATGATCCTCATCTGAGCTGTGCTTGCTACATGTTCCTAAGATTTTTCTGCAAAAAGAAAATAATTTTGGAGATCCAAAGTATTGGATTCCTTTGGCAGCTTTTTTGCCAATGCCAGAACACAATTCCACATGAATCAGACTGTTAACTGGACATATCTAAAGTGCTAATTTTAAAGAAATTCCTCCTAGTCTTTAGTCAGAAGGGAATTGAAAACTGTGAGTTGTTTTGTACATTGCCCATTTATTTGCCGGTGACAGAAGGAACAAACCACTGACTCTCCTGCCCATGTGCACTGACTCTCACAGCATGTGCAAAGAACTGAGAAAAACAGAACTGCTAAGCTATCACAAATGGAACAGTCTCATTCAGAGCTGGAGCTTTTACAGTTTGGGTAAATGACAGTGCAAGTGCAGGCCAGATCTGCACTCCTCTGAATGCTAGCACTTCTGTCTGAACAGTCACATCAGTGTTGCCACAGAGAATTAACAGCTACACAGCCCATCCAAACCAAAGGCACTATCTTCTTCCATACTTGTTCCTCAGTAGGGGCTCTCAGAAAGGCACTCATCACTAGTTTATTTCTGAATCCCTTCAGCTGGGCAGGGAGTGAGATGAGATGTCAAAAGCATTATTCTAGAGAAAGCTCATCCATACTTTGAGCTGCAATGTCTGCACTTTACTTGATAATTTTCCTAATATCATCATTGGTGAGGTGCCACTCAGTACCTGAGGAGGCCAGCCTTGTTGGGTAGCAGTCATTCTTTTAAATTTCTATCCCTGGTGGTTGCACCATCAGTTTAAAATTACTGCAAATAAACTGTGCAGACAGCTTACTAAAGTACCTGATAAACCTTATGAAACCATACTGCAGAAATTTATGGAAAATAAGGGGCCTATTTACAAGAAAAACAATGTTTCTGAGACTGATCTGAGGCTGAACAGCTGACAAAATAGTTTGGAAGATCAGATTGTGATTAGAAGAAAGGATAAAAGGCCAGGAGAAAGACATGCAGAAAATTAGCCCTTGACAGAACTATCTGAATTCTCCAGTAAAGGAACTTGACCAGGCTGGAAGGAAACTCATGGGTCAAAAGCAAATCACACTGAGTGAGTCACTGAGGAAAACAGACAGCTAAATCTACCAGTAAGCTACTTTCCAGAAAGCAAATAGGATTGTTTGCACAAGATGGCCCAGCCAGTGCAGTCTCAGTGCTCAGCTTTTCATAAGTGGTGACCCCAATGGTGTTTCAGGGAACTTATTCCAAGGCTGTATTTCTGAAACATCACTTAAAATACGTGTTTAATACTGCCACTAGTGCTTTCTAGAAAAATGGGACAGAGGATTTTGTCCCTCCAAATGGCAGGCACAAGTTTCTGGGAACAAGTCTGCAGGCTCTTTCAGAGTGCTGAGCAGATAGAGCTCCCATACTTTTAAGTTCCCCAGCCCTGAGTGACGCATGGAGAAACATACAAGTCTATTTCATCCTGTTTCAAACAAAACAAAGTCTGGAGCAAAATTGATCCACCACTCATCAGAACAGGATTATTGGCCACTTCCCAGTCATCCTTGCTGATACTTTTACCAGGGAGCAGAAAATCATGTTACTGAATGCCTTGGAAAGGCTCAGGTATAAGTCCTTAAATCTAAATATGATTTTTTCTATCACACATAGAATGGGATAATCTAACACAACATCATAAAATAAACACAATTTCCCACCATCTGGATCATGTTTTCCAGCCTAAATCACCAAATATGCTACTTTATGAGGTTGCTCACCTCATCACAAGATGAGGTGAAATGTTTCCATTGGCGATTTAAGCCAACTTGTCAGTGGAATATTTTTGCAACTACTATTAAGTGGTGATCCATATGAATATGAATTTTGGCCAAAGATAAATATAGAAATAATTTAGATCAATTTTTCCTGGCCTTGTCTATGCATCCTGTACATTGGACTTGAAGTGTAAAGAGACTTGAGGTTCCATAAGACAAGAAACACTAAACCTGAACTGCGACCCTTTAAGCGGGCTGGAGCTGAGAAGCTTCTCTAAAGGGCTGTGTATTTCAGCGATTCCGCCGCTGTGTTTATGGCGGCCCCTTCGGCCCCTCAGCGCGGGGGTTTGGCCCCGCTGCCGCCCGCGCCGCCGCCCTGTCCCTGGTGCTGACCGGGCACGGCCGCTCCGCTGCGGAGCCAGCGCGGGGCCGCCGGCCGGGACCTTCCCAGCCCGGGGAATTCTCGCTCCTGGGCAAATCCCAGGGGGCTCCCATGCCACGGGGCGCCGCAAGCGTTTCCAGCGGTTCAACGATTGGGAACAGGCTTTTCTTTTTTAAAAAATTTAACAAACTCATAAAGCAGTGGCTCTGTCATTGCACTGAGAAAACCACTGACTTTCTGCAGTCTACTTTGGGGAGTATAACATAAAAAGCCAAAAAAGCAAACCAAACAGAACTGCTGAATAGAGGGATGTATGGAGCGGGCTGCCTGGTCTTTGACAGCACTCTGCAGGACCATGTGGAGGCACCACAAGGCTCAATCTCTTAAATCATCTCAGCATCAGTATCCTGGTGGGCAATTAAACTGTTCGTTCTGCATTTTTTGTCTTCCAGACCCTTTGTCTTCTCTCGGGACATAGTTTTAACTTTTCCATTTAACTAAAACGACTATTGCTAATCAGCACCAGTGAATCAGCGGGGGAAAACAACCTCGATTCCACTTTTCCTAGGGGTCAGTGAATGAAACCACCGTTCTCACTCGTGTTCCGGCGGCGAGCAAAGGGGCTGAAGGCAGCAGGCGGTGCGCGAAGGGGCTGAAGGCTGTGAGCTCCGAGCCCGCAATTCATTGACACACAAGGCTCAAGAGCTTTTGCTGAACTTGGGCAGGACAGCAGCCCCTCCCGGCCGCCCTCACCGCCTTCCAGAGCGTTCCTGGTCCCACCCGCGGGCGCAGCCCCCCCGCTCCCGCCGCCATTTCATCCCTCGCATCCTTCCCTGAGGGCTCAGACGCGGAACGCCCGCCCCCCGGGATACCTGCTGCCCCGGAGCTCGGCCGAACCGCTCCCCACAGCTCTGTGTAACCTTCCCGCTCTGCCACCGCGGCCCCGAGGTGATCTCGACCCAAACTCGGATATTTACACACCGCCGGCAGCGGCTTCTCGCGGATCGCTCCCTGCGCCACCGCTTGAGGCAAATCCCCTCCCGCGGCGCCTCGCCCGCCCAGCGCCCCCTCACGGCGGGACGGGGAGCGGCCGCCTCCCTCGGCGCGGCGCTCCCGGCGGTCCGGGCGCTTTAAAGGCTCCACCTGCAGGGCAGCGGCTCTTCCCTCGCCTCGGGGGCGGGCGGGTGCCTCAGCGCTTCCCTCGGCCCCGGTTGCGGCCGCCCCCTGGCTGTGGGGCCGATGTCCGTGGGTGCGGCAGCCGCGGCTCCCGCGGCGGAGGGACCGGGACTGGGACTCACCCGGCGCGGCCCGGGCAGCGCTGCGCGGCCGGAGGCGGCGGGGGGCGGCCGCTCGGCCCGGAGGTACCGGTGAGCGAGACGCTGCGGTGCAAGGTGGGTCGCGCCGCGACTACAGCGTGTCTGTACTGGAAAATTAAACCCCGCAGAGCCCTCACTGGAAAGGCAGAAATGAGTAGGCGAGGCTGAAGTGTAACTTTTGGGAGGCTGCTTAGTTATCTTGTACTCTTGTGGTTGTAGGCGCACCGCTACATCAGCGTGCTGTGGTGATCCCTGAGGAATCTGCGATGGCCAAATTACACTGACAGCGCAGGATCCCTCTCGTATGGCTCGTTGTGGTGTCCCCGAGCTATGCCAGACCTCGGGCCGTCAGGAGGCGAAGCCTCTCTGTTTTCTCTTTCCTGAGGCCAAATAGGCAATTAGGTTCCCCTCCATTAAGGCACAGACTACACTAGTCATAGGATTGCTGTAAACTTTCCTGGTTTTAGCCCAGAGTTGGAGAACAACAATGAAAACTGAACAGCATCACATTTTGCAGACTTCTTTTTCTGCCTCAAGTCGATGAATTAGAAACTGAGCACTGTGTTTTAATCCAGTTTGCTGCTGTTGACTCATTTTCTCACCTAAAGTGGGTAACCTAAGTGCTGTGGTTCTGTTTATAAACAGACTATGGTTAAAACAATGGATGTTTAGGTGTTCTTTACCTTAAAATAATAAATTATCTTATCATGGGAATGTAAGTACCATATAAGTCCTAAGTATTACATGGTATAGTATGTGACTTTGAAAACAATGACTGAAAAGCTGGTAAGATAAGAACTTACTAACATACACCTAAGTCTTCACAGTCTGGAGAGGTATCTTCCCCTTCCCTTTCATGGAGAATCTGTCTCTCCACAGGTTTCCAGTTTAATACCGTTACCAGAAAAATCTTCATGTCTTTAAAAGTTTAATTCTGACTAAACTGTTGTATACCAAATCTTTTATAGTAGTGAAAGGAGGTTGGTGTAGGGAGAAAAAGGCCATGCAGCAGAGGAAAGGAAGTGTGATATACAAGTGGCTTTATTTTTTATAAAGATGGAAATAGTCATGGTGAAGGATCTAGAGGGAGGGGTAGATAGCAAATCAGTTAATTGGTAAAGAGATACTGGCAGCAGCAATCAGCCAAACAGGAAACATTTGAGCTGCATTTCTGAAGGCATTATATTATAGAGAAGATAATAGTCTATCATTATATTGCTCTAGCATATCTCCCCAGTGTTATCAGCTTTTTCTGGAACCCACAAAGCACAGTCTTAGTAAGGTATTGACAAAGCTGAATGTGGTGAAGCCAAGTGTGATAGAAAATTTAGTGGCTTGAGAAAGATCAAGACTTAGGACAACTTGATAAAGGGGCTAAAATGAACTCAGAAATCCTAAGGTCTGTGAGAATTGAAGTATTTTAAATCAATAGGTGAAACAAAGCTGTTCATGAAGTACAAGTAGGATTAGCTCAACTTAGTTCAGCGTTCAGCAGTGAATGGAAGGAGATCACAATGAGCTCTTTTGCAGAATAGTCCTACTTTGGAAGCAATATTGAACTTGTGGGGAAAAATATCTTTGATCTTGATAATTAATTTTATATTCAGTTTGCCACTGGCAAGGTAGGAATTCAGAGCTATTTTTTTTTTCCATCTCTAATGTGTCAGTTTCAAATTCCTTAGCATTGCTTAGCTAATATATACTAAGTGTGTACTATTTCCTCCTGTGGATGACAACGAAGATCAGTCCCCAAGTACAGCTGTTGATTTCATGTTAAATGTACTGAGCATTGGGTTGATTCAAAACTTTGGAAAACTCTAGGATTGCATATGTTGAACAACGGTTTCAAAGCTTGGGTTTTCTTGATGGGTGCGTTTAGTGAGTGGTTTCTTCAAAGGCTCCATTCACCTCACTTTCCCACTCTTCTGAAGGATTGTAGATGATTGTCCTGGTGCAGGAATCCATAGGACAAAAAGAGCATGTTTGTCATAAAGCTGAATGCTGCCTTCTTGTACTGCCACTCCCTCAGGTGAGGGAGACTGAAAGGAAGACAATCTTTTTGCCTGTCTTTCTTTGGGTTTTTTGAGTTTTGGAGTTTTTTTTTTGTTGGTTGGTTTTTGTTTGGGTTTGTTTGGTGGGTTGGTTTTTTTCCCCTAAGGGAAAGTCTATCCCGCTTGCTGAACATCTTTCTATTAAAGAGGAGATGATAGTTTATTCATGCATGGCACAAATCTTTCACCTGCCTAAACATAAAACATTGAAACCATGACCTTGTAAGCATCTTATTATTTGCCAGAGATGCATAGTCTATTGCAGCTCAGAAGTCAAGCTCTCAAGCAATCCACTTCTGAAATCCTTGATGATCCAAATGATACAACCTTGTTGCTGCAGTAACAGTAATTCAAGTCTCCCCTGTGCCACAGGGAGCTAAAATATAACCCCTGACTAATGTGTCCAGCTTTGTGAAGTAGTAGCAACTTGAACAACTGGACTTTCCATTACTTGTTTCCTTCCACCTTAATTTAGCCTCGCTACTAGTGGCTTTTATTTCATTCACTTCATGTGTGTGCACTCCCGAGCATGCAGCTGTGTCTCTCCCAAAGTCAGCTCACTGGAATACGCACAGCATGGTCTCCTAGCACGTGAGAATTGTTTCCCTGGTGTAACATCTCTGCTGGGCTTGGGGAAGGACAGCTCTGCTCAGGCTTAGAGGCATTTGCTGGAGGTGGTGGCACTCTCCTGTGCCTGGTACCCATCCAGCTTCCTCACAACTGTTCCCATCAGTCAGCTGGGAATAGCTTGGGGCAGGAGGGGGGCTGCCTGGGGAGCTCTGGAAAATCCTCTGATTTGATATGTGTAGAGAAAATGTCACCCTGCTCCTGGAATATGGTTTTTTTTAAATGTCACCCCTTACATCAGTGACCTCATCTGACTCAGCACTCAGCATAGCTTCTCTCTGAAGGGAGGGAGCTTTAAGTAAGTCATGGATTTTGACCTAGCCAGAGAATGTAGGGAAGAAGGCACACCATGAGAAACAAAATCTGAGCAAACAAAAATTATTTTTGAAACAGACTAGCAGGCAATTATGTAAAGCAACTTAAAACCTAATCTAAACATCAGAAGCCTCTGAAAAAGAAGGAAATTGACAGTTCTGTACACACAGTTTACTTCAGCCTCTGGTTTCCCAGAAGGTTTTGCTGGGGTTTGTGCTGGTAGCTGTGGTGACACTGTACCTGCTACACTGATGTCTCACCTTTGACAACAGGGCAGGGCTGAAACAGCCATCTGGGTGAATCACCAGCTTTGTTATTTAGGGGCTGATTGCACTGAAAGTCTGTAGAAGGTGAGACCTGTGCTCAGGGTGTCTCTAGCAAATGGACCTGTGACTACAGCATGAGCTTCTGTAGCATTTTAACTTTGTTATTAGGAGCAGAGGGCTTCAGGCAGGCAGAGGGGATACAGACGCTAGAGAGGTTTAGAGCGAGAAAATTCTGGAATATTCTTTCTCTGAATTGCACCTGCTAGGGGTAGTGCAGATGCATGAAAGACCTGTGGTCCTGGTGTGTTGAAGGGAAACGTTGGCCAGGATGTTGGCATATTCTCTGCACTTTCCTTTTAAAAATGCCAAGCTATGCTGAACATTCGTGCAGACATGGACAGAAACCAAAGGAGCAGGAACAAGTGACCTCAGTTTAACATTTCATTCAAATGACAGAGACCCGAATGCGATGCCCGCTCTCGTTTCTTAGCTGCTCGCCACTCAGCCTGGAGGATCTCTCAGATCCTTTCAGATGTCCTGATAAGAAAATAGCATGTTAGAGATGTGAAAGTAGGACAGAAGCACAGTGTTTGATTAAACAGCATCTCTGTTTCTCAGTGCTTAGCTCTATTCAGTTTGTTGTGTGGTTTTATTCTGTTCTGAGTTTTGCTTCCCCCCCTTTTCTGTTATTTACACAAATAACTGAAGATTTAGGCATAGGAAGGTAACATGCACAGAATTTTAAGTCCATAAAACGGTGGGCTTTCTTCTAATACTTATTTATGTGATATTGTCTTTAGTAGTGAAGCAATGACTTGTTATGTTTATCTTACTCCTGCTTTTATTCTGTTCTCCTGAACTCTTGAAATGGAGCCAAGAAAGGGCACTAAAACCAGCAGTGAATTCCTAGGAAAAGTAAAAGTACAATGAGAATATGACTTCAAACTTTTGTTTGTGCTTGTGGCTTTCAAAAAAAAAATCAGTACTAGATAAACTGGCAGGCTAGGAAACTGCCATTTTTAAGTCCAACAAGCCCGTTTTGCCTCCCTTCAAAGTAATCATCCAAACATCAGTGATTCTGGACTCACAGAGCACAGGTTATAAATACTCTTAATGTAAATGTACCTTCAAGGTATTTGTGAGACATCAAAACCCTGCTTTACTCTCAAGCTGTATCTTGCTATTTGCTTTCATTTTGGTTGGGGCCAGTTCCACAGGCTTAGTGCAACTTTTATTTAAATCTGTGTGAATTGCTGTGGTTTAATGTGGACCTCTGGCTAAAACAGAGGGTCATATGGTTTAGTCTAGTGCCTATGCAGAGATTAATTATTCCCTTGTACAAATGGCTTTTCTGGCACTGTGAATGCTAGACAGAAACTTTTATTGCTTCATGGTTTTGAAAAATTATTGACCATCTCTTTAGACAAAGACTGAGTTCCTGGTAGTGTTTGCTCTCTGCTGTTTTGTAATCAGATATTTGTCATGTTTTAAGGTAGGTGTATTGGCAGGGTGATCAATGTTCAAGCTGAGCTGCCTCACTCTAGTGCATTGTGGGGGCTTGCTTGTCTTTTTGATTGTCAAAGTAGAACCCATGTTTGAGGGACATTTTCCCCCCTTTTTAAATATAATGGCAATTTCTTTCTAACCAGAGGATAGAGGAGGATAAATGCTGCAAAGATACAGAAGAGGGGTTCTGCAGGTCCTGCATAAATTAATGACTTGAAAGGGGTGAGTGTTTTTAATGTTTGTAGCTTTTCCCTGAGAGCAGAAACTTTCTGTTTATATCTGTATTTCTGCCAACAGCTTCCTCCCTACCCTCGTGCCCTCTGTATTTTAGCAATTTCCAATCTAGGGCAGAACTGCTATCCAGCATTACTGAACAAGGGTTATAGTTTTATGGAACTCCTAAGAACTGGAATGTAATCTATGAAAAAATCAAGGAATTAAGGCAGCAATTAGCTATTTGTATTCTTAGCCTTTAATTCAAGTGTCACACCTTTAGAAGACTTGTATTGAAATTATGAAACAGGTATGTAGTGAAACCATGCTTTTATCACAGAAATTATATGCTGATTAGAAGTGTCCCATGACTGTGTTCAGAAAAAATAAATGTTAATTTTTCCTAGGCAAAGCAAGGGCTGTGGAACTAAGAGCCAAACATGAAGTTGTGGGCTTTTTTTTTTTTTTGATGATGCTAAATACATGTAGTGTATACTTTTTTCAGTTTAACAAAGCAAGAAAAGGTTAACATTTTCTTGGTGCCTTTTCTGCTACATGTGGAATTATCTATATAGAAAGAACTTGTATTATATGTCACAGTGCATACCTATGTGCTGAAGCAGAATTTAAAAATGTAGTAGTTGTTAACAGGTTAGTGAAGAGACTTGAGTGTTTGGGATTTTAGAATGGGATTTTGTTTTCTTGTTTTAATAAAACATGTGTTTTGTCCATAAAGTGACTGAGCAGCATGAGGGGCTTGAGGAGCCTAGAAAGATCTGTCCCCTTCCGTGGGGACTATATTAGACCTCTGAGTCATGAAGTCTTTGCATAGTAGGTGTCTGGTTACAAACCTTTTATGCGCCCTCCTCAGCTGGGATATCAGCATCTGCATTATAGCTCCCATCTATTCTTAGGTGGTATCAGAGCACGACTGAGCAGGCAAGGCAGAGAGAGAATTGCTTTCGTTTATGTAAAACCCTCCCCTGTTCTCAGTCTGTTTTTCACACTTTTTTCTGTCTGCCCGTCCTTCTGTCCTGCAGTGCCCTTTTGCTGCCTGTGAAAGTGGTACAACATGGCTTACAGTGTGACTCTGAATGGACCTGGACCCTGGGGCTTCCGACTGCAAGGGGGCAAGGACTTCAACATGCCCTTGACCATCTCCAGAGTAAGTGTGCAAAAAAACCTTGTTGAGTTGGTTTGGGTTGGAAAATAGCAGTCATATGTGCACTTTGACCTGGCCTAGCAGAATTGAAGATCTTTGCACCTAGGTGTGAATAAAGACAATATAATGTGAACTAGAAATGTGCCAGTTTGAAGTACGACCTGGCATTGATAATGCCTCAGGAAGACAGTTCTGGTTTATGGATGTGATACTGTCTCTTTTAAGTAAGCTTCCAGTTCTATTCTGTACAGTGTTGTCTCTTTTTCTGCTGATAGGGGCCTCACTGGTGCCATTTGGGGGGAAGGGAATAGAACAATTCTGAATGGGAATATAGAGTTATATTTCTAGGAAATAAACATGTAACTGCTTGTAAGTACGTGAAGTCAGGTGTTAAAACTGAACAAAGACAGGGAGGTGTCCCCTCTTGTGATGGGGTGCAATAGTTGGATAAAAATTAGACATGTCAAGCAGAAGGCTCAGTAGTACTTAAAATACTGTCTTAAATTATGCATAAGCCTTCCATTTGCAGCTGACAAACAGCATGAATTTAATAATTAATTACTTGGCGTGTCTGTCAATTACAGCCATGTATCTCCTAGCTGCCTTTTTCTCTTCCCCTTGAAGCATTATTTTAAGGTGTTGCAGTTCAGTACTCCTATTACCTGAATTAGCTCCGGTTCTTAAATATTTTTAACATTGAATGGTTTTCAGGAAATTTGTGTTTCCCTTACCTACTTTACTCTTGTAAGACAGTTCTGAGTGATTTCTGGTAGCTTCCTTCTTCTTTTCTTGTTCCTAACAGTCTCAAATGTTCAGATCTTTCTCGAGAGGTCTTGGCTCCTCCACAAATCACCAGCACAAGGCTTATTTTGCAGTACAGTGACAAGAGAGGTTACTTACATAACAGTGTTTAAGAGAAATACCAGAATGATTTAATCAGACAAACAAGTAGAATGCAAATAAAAGGTCTGCTCCACTCAAAAATAATAATTAAAAAAGCCACCTACACTGCTTTTAAAACTATGTTGTTTTTTCATAATGAAAAAATACAGTGTGTTAAGTTGTGGGTAAAAAAAGTATGTCTCTGCAACAAATGTGATTCCAAGTCAGTTGGTGAGCTTCTGAAATCTTAACTATGCTATTTCATATTCATGCTGTGAACTGTATCATCTGATCTCTCTTGTTCTTATGTACATTATCTCTTTCTTGGAAGACAGAGCCACGTTACCTTAATACTATGATGGTAAGACATACTTTTCATAACTCCTTTTGCAGCATAGTAATTGCAAAGAAGGCTGCTCTGGCAGTTTTATCAAAAGCAAACAAGCAAAAGACAACCTAAAATACCCCCCATCTACAAAAATAAACTCCCTTCATAAACTCAGAATAATTTTCCTCCTGCAAATAGTGTTGGTATTTCATTTCTCATCCCACCCAAGGTAAGTACAGAGAGGTGTCATTGTATTTTTTAGGTGTTTTCATGACACTTTGCAGCCTGCACTGTATGGTGTTGATCATTTTCTTATAAGTCATTCAGTCATCCTAGAGTCTGTCAGCCATGGGCCAGGGCTGTAGCACCTGCAGTGTATGTGACACAATCAGTAATGAAAAGCCAATTGTTTCCCAAAGAGCTCATTGTCTCAGATTGTAACCTGTGGAAGTGTAAACACTATGCCCAAAGGTTGGATGATTCTCATGAGGCTTTTGAGAGCATAGGAGGAGCAGAAGTGAAACTGCAACAGCTGAATTCCCAGAGGTGTGGAGGAATTAGCTCTTCACTGAGCTGACTGCATTTTCAGCCATAGCAGTGTCAGAAACCACTGTTAAATGTGCTTAGACTCTTCCCAGTGAGGCCCAATTTTTAGCTGGGACTACAGCTTTGGGATGGGATTGGATTTTAGAGCCTGCCTTATGAGGGCAGAAGCAGACATACAGGAATAAAAATAGCCTTTTTCAGGGGGAGCTGGGATAGTTATGCCTGCTGTTTGTGATGTTTTTGATTGAAACACAGTGTAATACATGACTTTTGAAGATAGTCTGGTTTTTTTCTTTGTCATCTATCACATAAATATTTCTCTAAACAGATCAGAAATTTCAGTCATAAGTGAGTTGACCTATGAACTCAGCCATAACTGCAGTCTTACTGAGGTGGGAAAAGGGAAGCTGCATTTAAAATTTAAGATATTCCTAGTGGGGAGGAGGGGAGAGAAGATAACTGTGAGGAGAATGTTCTTCTTGGAAAGGGCACACAGCTCTAAATGTTGCTAGTGAATGCTGTACACCTATTTATGGACTGGTTTTGATCCACACCTGCCCTGAGATGAGATTAGAGTTTCTATGTGCAGGATGAGTCCTAAACTCCAAGTACTTCAATTTAAAGAGTATTATAATTACTTTTAATATCAGATGTGCCATGGCCCTTTTGGCTGCATGTGCACAGTGTCCTTCTAAGCCTGCAGACTGGGTTTGCATGCAGACATGTTCACTGTGCTCTGAGTGCCCCCAATTAATTAGATTGTCTGTGGGTGGGCCTCAGAGATCAGAAGAATTCCTCCTTTTTTATGAAGGCTCTGTGCTCTACTGTCATGCTGCAAGAGCACTGCCTCTAAGCTCCTGAGAAAGATGATGGAAAGAGTCCAATACAGCAGACTTGTTGATTCCATCTATAGTATTAGACCAAGATGTTTCCAAGCACCCTCCCAGAAGAGGACACAAGAATTGTGCCATTATGAAGCTAGCCCATGCATAGACATAAGGTGGGTACCTGTTGACCTGCACTCTGTCAGCCAGCCCTATACAATTCCCACCTACCTCACACTTTACCTGGAGAGCAGGGGAGAAGTCCTGAAGGTCTTTAAAACCTGCTGAGAAAAGCACAATACAGCATTGTGGGATTGCTAATGCTTCTGTTCAGGAAAAATGTTCTTAACACAATTGATGAGGAAATGAATTACACAGAGGTGTTTGGCATAACAGTTCACTTCTAAAGAAATCTTTAAAATGGTGTCTCAGACACTGTATTTTCTTCCATTCAGGCAGGCCCAGGTGATCAGCTCATTGCTGAATAGTCAACAGCATAATGCACAGGAGTCACAGTCAGTCATCTGGGTGACAGGTGAAGATGTGTTCCCCTGAAATGGATTGTTCTGCTTATCTGTTCTTTATCTAAAAATAAATGCCTGACTAACATAGGGGATGGGAACAAGAAAACAGCAGACAAAAACAAATAGGGAAGAGTGTGAAGCTCTGCGGCTTTCACACTCCTTTAGCAATAGCATTGGGAAATCATCTGTAAACTATTTTTCCAGGCCCCACCCTGCAGACCATCCTACCCACTAGAAAAATATGAGATGTCAAATTCTGTCATGAGATGTCATGAGCAGGTAGCAGACATAGGAAAACAGTATTGACAGACTTAATAAAGCTCAGCATCTGTCAGCCCTGCTGAAATGAATGAGGCTTGCAGGTTGTTCGCAGTGCTAAGCACTGTCACCAGTGGCATGATCATATACATAAATCTGGTCTTTCCAAATTGATGTGGGCAGCAAAGCTGTTTATTTTCTCCTGAAGCAAGAAGAATTCATTAATTTTATAGACCTAATCCTCTGTAAGAAGGCTTTTGGACATAGTTAATTATCTAAGTGCTTGGTTGCCATGTTACCTAAGATGGTACAATTGTACATGGTTGGATGCAATAACAGAATGTCTTCATATAGTTCTGAGTCCTTATTTCTGAACACTAAACTTTTCTAGTGACACAGGCTGGCTTGCAGTTGATGCAATGAGCTGAAAGGTGTGAAGGAGCAGCTGTTATCTGAGGTAATGGAAATATTATCTAAATCACTGTGGTAATCTATACAGTTTTGTATTTCCTAATAGAGAGGTTTTTTAGCTGCTAGGGTTCCAAATCAAAAGCCAGAGCCTGAAACAGGAGATAGTGTTTAAACAAAACATTCAAGAAATACTCTTCTTTATTCAATTAAGTGATGAAAATGTTGAAATCTGGTGAATATGTAAGTCCAGGGAGGGAAAACAGCAAACACTGCTACAAAAATAATTAAATTAGTGATCTGTATACTGACTCTGCTACAAGCAACCTGAAACAGCTTTTTGAGTCTGGGGGAAAACCCTGGTCTAGCATTTTGCAGTCTGTCTCTGCAGGAGCAGGAAGGTTTTTTCTCAGAGTTGTTAGGCTCTTTCCTTTTATCAGCATCTCTTGCTGATTGCTTCCTGTCCCTCCTCCCCTCCCTAGCATACATATGCCAAACTCTGGCTGTCACTGCCTTTGCTTTAGAGGAGCTGTGTGAGAGTATTCATTTCCTGTGGGCTGTTGCCTATCAGTGCCTTACAACAGGCAGCTGAGGAGGGAAGGCTGTCCCTCTTCACTTTTTTTCTTCTATTCTTGAATGCGGGGAAGCCTCAGATGATCTGGGTCAGGCTCTGTGCATTCTGCAGCTGTCCTTTGAATGGCCATGTGGTACTGTACATAAACTGTAATCAGAAAAATGCACTTTACCTGCATTGAGTGAACTGAAACAGTTCAGCAAGTTCTCTTGAAGTGCTGGTACCACATCACCTGTTAAGCATCCACCTTTGGTGAATCTGACTGATGAATAGCTGTCCTAAAGCTACAACTTTAGCTTTGAGAGGGTTTTTTTTTGATCTCCAAATAAGTCCTTCACTATACCAAAAGATATAGATTAGTATTTATAATAGTTGATATTCTACAAAACTAACAGATAAGTCTCATGTCCTCTAGAAGTCTAGGAGTCTTCCTTTTTAACCATTACTCAGTAGAGATGTTTCCTTTTTCCTTTAAAGTTCAAATGACTGAGTCAACTTCTGAGAAGGAAGTGAGCCATTTAATATAATGACTATGTTATGCCTAGACAAACTGTAGTAATTTCTTATGCTTTAGCAGCTTCACATTCTTCCAACCTTCTTATAGTTTAACTCAAAATAGTTCCTTGTCAGTGGAGGTTAAATACTTCCATGCCAGATTTTCAGGACACTCTGAAACTTTACTTTTTTTTTTTTTTTTTTTTTTTTTTTTTTTTTTTTTTTTTTTTTTTTTTTTTTTTTGATAGAACAACTATTCTGTGGGCATCAGCATTTCTTTATGATAATCTGTTTAATTTGTTGATTACTTCTCAAGTAACAGTCACCTCATCTGAAGTTATAGCATTGTGAATTTTATTACCTGCAATTATTTGTTATATATACAAACAATGTCAGTATCCTAGGAGAGTGCCAGTTATCTGATGTGCTATGTTTGCTTCCAAACTAATTTGCAAGCCAGTTCTGGTATGTTTACAGCTACATCAGAAATTGTGTTTCTGTGAGACTGAGCCCTACAAGTAACTCCTCAGCCTCCTGATTAGGTATTGTTTATTTGAGATGTTCCAGTAGACAGCATCTGTACTATAAATGGCAGTTCAGTGTACAGGGCATTTGTATGATAAGGTTGCATGTCTCATCAGACACAAGTGTCATGTCTGTTCAGACAAGGAAAGAGGGCGTAAATTCTATATTTGCTCTCCATTTAAATAATATTTGTTGGACCAGAGAAATGGGTCCTGGCACCTGGGGATCAAAAAGTCCCAGTTTGTCAGGGAGGCAGTTGAGGTCTCTGCTCTGAGTAAAACAGAGGTTTAAACATGGCTGTGCAGGTGCTCTAAGAGGTAAGGTGTTAGTTATTGTGAGGTAGACAACATTTTTGACTTGATCAAAAATACTGTGTCAGGTCTGAGAAGTAATCCCAATGGATGTTTCACCAGAGCCACTAACACTTAAGAGAAGGTTTGATTTCAGCAAATACCCAGTTTTGTATCCAAAGCCATTCCAGCACAAGATGGGTTATTTTTCCCTTTTGGGTAAAAACAGTCATGCTAGAAGTAAGAAGCTTTTGTTTTCTTTCCTTGCAGAAAATATTCTGAAAAATCCATGAAGTTTGTTGTTGGAACTTTAAACTCAGATTTATTTGTTGAAGAGTGCTTTTATTACAATTTTATTTAAACTGTAGCAGGATAACGCAATGGGATTTGAATGCATGTAGTGTACTTGACAAAATAACTTTCAGGAACAGTATGTAGCTAGCTGCAGCTCTTGGTCAAATGATTTCTCCTTTAAATCAAGTACATACTCAGAGCACAAGGCAGCCCCTCTTATCTGTTTCTGTGATTAAAGTAATCACTAAATACTAAGTCCACTGCTGAAGGTCAGGGGTATATGAGGAGCATTATGTGCTCTGCACAGATGCTGTGCAGAAATCATCTATTTAAAGCTGTGTTCTTGAGTTCTATCTGTTTTGAATTTCAGGAGAAACAAAACACCCTGGTAGAATATAGGCCAGATAAATGTGAGTAATGTCCTGTAATAGCTGAAGTTCTGGTTTAATTGGTGCTAGATCATTAAACCTGGTGTTCTGACTGTTCAGATACAAGATACATACCCCATGGGTTTGAAACCCTTTCTTCATTTCACCTCCTAAATGCTTTTTAATTTGGAGTAGGATTGTAGCTGAATCATCAATACTTGTGTGGCATTATCTGTGAAAGAGCTCATTCTATGAAATAACTGGACTGAATAACATCTGTGCAATTGCCAGCTCAGTTAATAAAGTAACTTTGCAGCTTTCTTTCCTGCAAAAGAAGGGGAAATGCAGCTTTTCCCTTGAACAGGAGGCATATAGTGTTAGCTGTGGGAAACATGGGCTCAAGACTGGTGAAAAACTGAATTCTCAACTGGGGATAACAGCAGCTCTTGGAGGTTTTCTTTACATAAGGAAACAGATTCACAGCTCAAATTAGTTATACTCCTTTTTCTCTTGTTTTAAGATTTGACAGTGTGTCCTAGCAACTGGATAATGTGGTCTGACACATTGTTCTGTCTTTGACCTAGAGTTTACTTGTATGAGAATATAGTTGATGTATCATTTCAGGAAGTCCTCAGATTTACATAATTATTATTGAAGTTAATAATTTTGCAGATCCTTTAGAATGAGTAAACATCAGGAGGTAACCATTAAATTAGGAATTTAAAGCTGCTGAACTGTTAGTACTTTACAATTAAAATGCACACTAAGCTTTTTTTCAGATAAAACTTTTTATTAGTGTCTGATGTCTGAACTCTGTAAATGGCTGTCTTAATAACACTGCAGATAACTGTCATTATCTCCATTCTGAATACATTATTGCAAAATATTCTCCAGTCACTGGAACACAAAGAGAAATTAGCTCTGCAAATATGTTATCATTAACTTTCTATACTAGCAACAGCAGTCCCCATCTTACCTAATTAGTAGCATAAAGTGTATGTTATAGGATAACTATCAAAAACGTGGATATTTAAATACAAAATAACACCGACCTTGAGTAGCAATGTGGAAAATGGTGTGCAAAATGCAATAGTCTTCACTATACTCTAGCTTTCATGGTGGGCTGCAGCTAGCTGAGAGGACAATCTCATGTAGCCAGTTTGTGTGTAACTAGAAGTGTCTGCACGTGGGTGCCTGAGGTGCCACCATTTTAATGCATAAAATAGCATTAAATAGTGTTCAGTGCAACATGAGATAATGCTCTTCTTTTCCACTTAGTTTTGTTGCAAGATTAGCTAGGTAAATTATTAGTCCCTGTTAAAACATTGTGAGAAGGGGAGAGGAAAGAGAGAAATTTCTGCTGACAATTGCAACTGCAAGTTTTGAGGAAATAAATTAATTTAAAACCTTGTCTGGAAATGTCAGCAGTACTGTGCTGGTAGAAATTAATAATGCTAATTGGAAAAGAATGGTTTCTATGCACAGCATGTTAAAGGGCTGTTTCTTCTGTACTAGTGTAATTAAAGCCTTAATAAAAAGGTTACCTGAGAACAAAATATCCAGATAGGGTTTCTGTTACAGTTGTCTAAAGTCCTAAATACTAATTTGGTAGAAGTATGCTATGATACTTAAATGACATTCATTAATCCATAAAGAATTTCATTTTTGCTGGTACAGAGTGAGGACAAGGATCTCAATAAATGTGCTGCTAAGGCACATTGTGTTGACCCATAAGTCACATTGTATATTTAAAAGCTAACAGGTATCACCTGTCAAAATGTGTTACATAGATTATGTTTTTTTTTTAAAAGTATTTTATTTATCCACTATCATAAAATGCAGGTAGTAAAAGAAATAAAGCTTGGTCACATAAAGCTTGCCCTGAAGCTTAGGTCAGCCTTACTGTTGGGTATCCTTTGGGGACAGTTCTAAAATCTTCTGGTTTTCAGATCCATGAAGAGTATAATATTTCCCTAAATGTAAATCTGTTTGTCTTCTTCTAAGAGATTTACAGGAGAAAAGCACACATACAAATAGAGGGAAGAAAGTACCTGTAATTAGGTACCCTCAAAAAATTCATTTTCAGCTTAAAAATGGCTCCAGATGATATCTTGAATGGGCTTCCTACAAGGTGACTCTTTGGTAGTGGTGGTTAGCAGCCATTTTCCAAAGCGTCAATGAGATCTTGCTCTTCTTTTAGGAAGATGAAATGGGCCAAATGTCTTAAAGGCATGCAAATCCCCTGACAAGGGTAGAGTTACTTTCTGCACTTCCCACGTGCGTAGCTGGTGTTGTGATCATCCATGCCACAGGTGTTCACTGCCTGGACACAGTGCATAAATAGGTTTTAACCTTTCTCCAAAATCCTTCCAAATACACTTGATTTGTAGCAATGGCAGCTGAGGATTAGGAGGAACACAGCCTTTCACATGGTCTCACCCTATTCCCACCTTTCCCTTACTCAGAGTCCAAATTCCAGCTTCTGGGCTATTTTGGCTCCATGCCTCTCTTGCTTAGCCATACCTAATACAGACATAAACCCTTATTCTTATTAAAAGTACCAGGCTTAAGGGCACATGCTTACTTTAAACAATTTATGGCTTCTCAGTTTGAAGCCAGCATTGGTGACAATTAGTCTTTGTGGCATGAATAAAAATATTTGCAGTGCATTGTAGTACTTGCTATACCTGGTTGGGGTGCCATGCACACTCTTGAGAAGCCTCTGTGGGACTCTCATGCTATATTTAAAGCATCCAGTAACTTAGGAAGCTATTTTGAATTGGAACCAATGCTATGTTTACCTCAAGCTTCTGGAATGGGACATCTTATCCAAAACTCCAAAAATACTACATGTAACCCCAGATTCTGGTACATAGTGCCAAATCTGAGTGCCCTGGTATTAGGGTGAATTTGGGCTGCCTTTCCTTGATCCTGGGGGTCACTGGGACCTTCCTGTTCTATTTGAGAATGTCAGCATTCTCTCCTTACCTAATCATAGTGGGTTCAAAAATGGCTAAGGGCAGTTAGTACTATGGCAGGTGTTTAAAAAATAAGTCAAAGTAATATGGCTTTTTTCATGAGCAATGGCTAAGGTTAATTATTGTAGGAAAAAATTACTAGTCTTTCTGCTGATTTTTTTTTGACAAGAATTGTAACCTAACCTACCGTCAAAATTCCTTTCCTGTCTAAAAGATTCTTATCTCACTGTTTTGCTTAAATTAAGTAACAAATTCTGCAAGATGAAATCCTTTAATCCTTTTGCCAACTGTGTGGGGTGGGTGAATGAGGATCTCTCTATTACATGTGTGCTTTGCTTTCTTCATGACAAGAAGTGGTCAGCAGTCTGCAAGCATCATCAGTTGAGTGGACAGCAGCAAACCACATCTACCTGAACTGCAACCTCTTCCCTTTTTGATTGCCCACTGCTTGGTACTGCTTCTTTTCAGGGCAACACTTCTAAAATTGAAACACGTGCTGGTTTGCCATATAGTTCTCAGTAGTTCAGGCTGAGTACACAGAGTTGTAGGTATCAGACTGTTGGCACCTCATGGGAAGGGTGAACAGATTATTGAGGTCCAGAACTGTTTTGCTGTTTCACCCCAGAGGAATAGCAAAGCTCTCCTCTCTTTTGAGGGAGGCTTTATCCCATCCTTGAGGGCTGTGTGCCTCAGCTGTAGCAGCCATCTGCAAGGACAAGTAATGATGGCTCTTGGCATTAATCCTCACTCCATGTGAGATTGTTCTCTGCTCCTTCCATATGCCTTGGATGCTTATGTGGCCTCTTTCCCTTGCCTCCTTTCCTTGCTCTATTCCCACATCCTGCCTCACCAGCATGTGCTATCCTTTCTTTGCTCCAGCTTTCAATGCTGTTCCGATTAAGTGCACTTAGAGTGGAGGAGCAAAAAGATGAAGACTGCATTTGGGAAGTGAAAGACCTGGACCTTCCAAAAGGTGTTATCATGTCCTGTAGAGCCATGAAGGGACAGAGCAGGAATGTGCAGGAAGGAGCTGGCTAAATATGATGCCACATGGAAGTTCATGACTGCTCTGTGTGAAGCTGGGGGGTTTCCTGTTTCTCTGATTACGTGTTGCTGCATTAAATAGTCTTCTCCAGCCTCTGTTAAGGAACCCAAGCTGCAAATAATACCAATATCACTTCTGTGTTGACAATAGAGTGCATCTTCACTGACATTTCTGGAAGAGACTTTGCTCCTTTTACAGCCACACGTCCCATGTTCCACAAAAAGATGGATTTGTCCTGCTCAGCAGCAATTCCCTTTCCCTACATATCTGTGCTTAATTTTCTTCGTAGCAGTGGTTCCTCACTCTGCAAAGTGGAATCTTAATAGTAATCTCCAACTTTTTCTTTGAATATGCTGAGCATGGATAGTAAAAAACATTAATATTGTTTAAAATGTATATATAAAAATTACAAACTGAGAACATTTCCATAAATTCCACATGCCAAAACATGGGGATTAAGTGGTGGTGAAGGGAAACAAAAGAGAATAAACTTTTTTTTGAAGGTCTAGATAATTAGTGAATTATTTCAGCTTTAATTTCACATCAGTTTTATCTAGACCCAATTCTTTCCTAGGAAGAATGAGAAAAAGTCTAAAGATTGATAATTTACGTGAACAGGTTACTCTCTGGAAGAAAATGAAGTGCTTTGTTTTTTCCAGTGTGTGTGACTTGTCATGGAGGTTATCCCAGCTTGTGGGAACATTGCTAGCAAAAAGAAGTGATCATCCTTTCCACAATATTGAAGACATATTTTCACTGTGATTGACAACATGAGGAGGTGGTATATAATTTCTATGCATGTCAAGGGACTGGCAATGTATGAAACCAAAACTAGAACTTAGCTGCTTTATTTATCCCTTGAACAGATGCAGTACCAGCAGCTGCAATAAGATCTTTTATACATTCCACCCACGATTCCCTGGAGTTCATGTGTCCTAAAGACAACCTGGAAAGGAGGCAGGACACTCTCTTGTACAGTATTACATTTTATAAGTACATTGTGAAATGTTGATCTTTCTCATAGGGAAAGAGTTCCAGGCTGGATCTGAGTTTCATGCCATTTGATGATATGGGTAGATGTCTTTATTTCTTGCTACTCTGAGTATTTAGATCAAATGTTTAATTTGGTCTCTAAATTTTGTTTTAATAAAGCTCTTTATAACTAGAAAGCAGTACAAAGTAGTTTTATTATAATTTAGCCCTTATTTCCCTTATTAGCTGGATCTTTAATTAGTTTTAGCTGAGGAAAGTATTGTTAAGAGGACTGGTAAACAATATTACTTCTTTTGTCTCCATTAAGTCTTGATCCTCCTCCGCTGGTTTTGCAGAGATTGGATTGGGTTCCAATATTAAATGTATCTGCAAGCTTAGGAGGTCAGGGAAGAGCTCTCACCATCTAGTTGGTTGTTAAGCCTCTTGGTTCAATGCATGGATAAAGGGTTTAGGTAGGAATAAACTTGCCTTGCTGGTGTTTAATTTTAGAACATCCACAGTGAATGTTCTGGCCTGGATGCCACAAGTCTTTAGTTTCAGTCTCCCTATAAAGCATCTTGGCTACTGTCTGAGACCATTTGTGCCATACATCCACACCAGTGTGCTACTGCCCTTGGATACACTAATGCTGTGAAGTGAAATGTTTAGAAAATACTCTCTAAAATATTATCTTTTTCCTTGCAGACAACACAATTTTGCCATAGCAAAATAGGGATCAGGAGCTATTGAGAAAAGCCCCCCAAATTGCCTAAGTTTTTTGTTTGTTTTTTTTTTTTTAAATAAAGGGTACATGCCATCTTTTGAAGCTGTTTCATACCTTCTCACCATTGCAGCAATGACAATAATGGGGTACTCAGTAAAAACTAATTTTCTCAGTATGTCACGAGAGAAGCTTATTTCTGGCTAAATTGTAACACCTTAAAAGAGATGATGGTGACCTCCTTGAAGAGGTGAATTTGAAACAAATAATTGTTTCTTAGTGTTTATTTGAATATTTTCATGTATTTATTGAGTAAAGTCATAATAATTAACATCTCCAGATTCCTAGGTTTATCTGTTAACAACAACAAATAATCAAGTAAAAGTATGTTTTAATAGAAAGATATCAAATACTGAGAACAGTTGAAAAAGGCAGTGATTTGCAATGTCCTTGTACATTTTTAGTTGAGTTCATTTTTAATTGGGCTCATTTTTAGTTGGAACACAAAAGGTGTTCTCCCTATTTTCCCTACTGAGTGTCTACTGCCTGGGACTTGTGTATATTTATCTTTAGATGCTAATGGCCTAAGAAAACCCCTCTCTTTTTCTTTTTTTGCTTTTCTCTGCCATTTGTCACACCATTACTTACTTTTTGCCCAGTTTTCCTTGCTTTGATACCAGAGTAAGTAAAATCCAGGCTGTTTTGATGGTATCTTTTTACTTTTTGTGCAGCTTCATTCCAAGAACAAATAGCCATTGGTTGGTTGTGCCTCTTGACACTTTCCTCCCTTCCTCTGGTGACTTGTGTCACTTTGTAGTGCAAGTAGGTTGCACTGTGATAGTCCTCAATTCAATTAGATAATGTAACAGAGAGAGAGCCATGGCCTCATGTTCAAGGACAGCTGCCTAGAAGTTGCACTTAAAAATTGATAATATGAATTTTAACATCCTCTTAACTTTGAAATACATCTTTCACTTCTGTGATCCTTGATATTGTCTTGAAGTATTTTCCTTTCCATTCTTACCTCTGACACTCCCTAATCTGTTTTTTTTTTATGGTTAATTTTCATTGCAATGACCAGTAAGAGAGACCAGGACAGGACTTTATTTTTTGTTTAAAATATACATTGTCCATTTTGGGAGAAGGGAAGACCATGTTACATGATATTCTTTTCGTTGGCTTCATTCCAACCCACTGTTATCCATAGTCTCAACATAAATATAACCGTTTATATCCTCTAAGTAGAAACGAAAGGAGCTACAAGGCTGAGCAAACTGTGCAAATACTAGAAATGTAAGCATATATTCCAAGATAGTGAGGTTGTTAGCAAGCATTGTATGCACTGATGGATATCTAAGCTGTATGTGGAAATGACTAGTCATTTTTTTTATTGCCATCTCTCACTATCAAAGCATTGGGCAATATTCTCTAGGACTGCGATGGTATTTTGAGATTTAAGTTCGGGTTAAGTAATGTCAAGACAAATGCCAGTTTGACAGAAGAGAGAGTACTTTAAGCCTATATACTGGCATGGGACCATAAGGAAGAAGTTTGAAATCTTGCCTGACAATTGTCCTTCTATAACAGTCCTTCTAGTCTAGTGAAGACAAGATTGATCTACTGTAATTTAAACAAGGAAGTCCTGCTTCCACTTCACTGCTTGCTCACAATATTTACTCTGATGTTTAGAAGAGACCTGATTCATTTTTTGTTGCTCTGTATGTTATTTTAAATACACTGTGGTGCTGGTAGTTGGAAGGAATGTTCCCCCAGAGGGGTAAAAATCCTCACAGCCAACTAAAAAAAACCAAAAAGCAAACTTTCAGTAGAGTGAGAAATTACTGGACCTTTAAAGAATCAAAGCTATTCACCTCATAAAATTTTAGTAGAATATAATTAAAGAATTATTTTGGATTTGTATAGTTGAGAGTGAGCCATAAGTTGCTGTGACATGGCCAATTCCCAATGTCAAATCCCCTCTTCCCCCTCTCCCCTAGTTTTATCAAAGTATGAAAGTCTTGACTGAGATGCTATTGTTGGCAAGCCTTTGATGGACACTCCTAGAATTTCATTGCAGGAGCCATGACTTCTGTTTTATCTGAAATCTCACTGGCTCTTGATGACAGACAAACTCCGTTTTTAGCATTGCACTGAAGGTCAGGCAAATGACTGGTTTCCAAATAGAGTAACTGAAGATACTGGAACAGATTTATTCTTGGTATAATTCCACTGGTTCTGTGAAGTTACAGGGGAATATCTTCATCAAGAGAGCCTTCTGAGTTGAAGGATAATTCCACTATTCTCAATCATTTGTGTATAAAAATAGCTTGGAAAATATACTATTTACCATAATGTTAAAATTCATCTGTAAGAGAAATTCTACAGTCACTAAGATAGGGGCAATATTTTTAGCTGGAATAAACTAATATAACTCTATTAAGGAGACTGACCACTGTAGGATGTAATTTTTTTTCACTATCTGGGAATCTAGCTCTGGCTTCTTTAATTACTAGTGAGATTGAGGTTTTATGGCTGTGTAAATATTTTAGGGCTAATCTAGGAAATGTATGCACTGCCTAGGCTGCTTTCCTAGTTGCAGTTGGGATGATTCCATTATTTTTTACAGATTTTTTTAGTTGCAGTTTTGGCACTCAAGTCCATCAACTGACTATCCAGCAGACTGGTTAGATATTTTACTTAATTTTTTGCAAATTGTCTGTGACCTTTCATACAGAAAGCAAAAACTGATTTTGCAGATGGATGAAGAAAATGAAAACTAAATACTATACTATCATTGGGGTATTAGTAAAGGAATAATCAATGTCTTTGTAGAATGACATTGCAAAGGCCAAAAGTACAAGGCAATGTGAAAAAATTTTTGTGGGAAAAAATTGGCGAGATCACAACCACAGTGACATTTTCACATTGATTGTGGAAAGCAGAGGAGCAAATGTCATCTCATGGATGCAAGAAGCACGTGTTGGCAGAGAGGTTTAGCTGTGGCTAATGAGGAGGAGCTTCCCATCTCCTACTTTGTGGGACTTAATTGGTCACTCTAGGCTGGGGACGTAAAGTCATAGATCAGAGAGATCCTTTGGTGAAAGCTGTCACCTTCTATGCCATGTTGTCCCTGAAGAGCTAGGACTTCTTTGATTACCAACATCCTGTGACACTGGGAGTTGGTGCAAAAATTCAGGATTTAAGTTTTTACAAAGAGGGCATGGTCAAAAATGGGAAAGAAATGTAAACCATTCAAGAAATGTAAAACAGATTCAAGTATAATTTTTACAGTTCTTTGGTGGAAATGTGTCCCTTAAAGCTCAAAGAGCATGTTTTAATAGTTTGGTCCTAATGTGCCCAAAAGGTTCCGTGAACTTTCCCTTAGAGGTGGCAAAATGTTTCTTTAATGACAGATACCCAGACAATCATGAAGTACAGAGAACTGTTGCCATGACAAGGCAGGATTCCTTCAAATTGAGTTAGCTTTGACTCTAATGCTGTACCCTGAAGGCTCCACTTTTCCAAACCATTCACAACATATGCTTTTATAAATCCATCAAACAACCCTGCACTTTTTCTATACCCTATGTTTTAATGTCAAAGCAAATCTATGTTCTACTTGTGGCACCTGCTGTGGCACATACCTCAGCTACTTCAGGGGAGTACTAAGCATACCACCATACTTAAAGTCCTGTCAACATAGCTGTGATAAAGACCCTTTGGAAAATGTATAGCTCCACCCTAAAATAATCATTTATCATAACTCATAAGGGAGAATTAATTGGTATTTAGTACATGTAATAATATGGATTAGTGCCCTTCATGAACAGGGCTGTGTGTAAAAGCACAGGCCACCTAGAGGACTACGTTTTAACAAGGCAAAACAATTTATGTGACAAATAAACTCCACTTGTAAAAATATACTTAGGGCAGTCAATATATTGCTAAGTGCTGTTGTACTAAATACTTTTAAGTCAGGCTTCAGCAACATCAATTTGTGTTACTAAATACAGAAAATACTATTATAACTTAAGATATACATTTATATTAAAAATAAACTTTTTCCAATATCAGTACCAACAGAATTTGGATGGTGGGTTAACAAAGTGGTATGTTGTAATATTACTGTCCACTATGGAAATAGATGCACTATGCATTCATAAACACTTTGTCTATAGCTTGTACAAAAACAGATTCATCAGGCTTTTGGCACCTTAACATATTGTGACTGTCTTTGAGCATCTGCACTATCTACACGTGGATAATGTTTCTCAGTTGATTTTTCTATTTATTACAGAAAGCTAGAAAGGGCGTGAAAGGTTTTAAGGGGGGAAAAAAAGTTATTTTCTTAGTATTCATTCATGTTTACTTCAGAAGGTTCTGTAGTCATCCTTTCTTCCCAGTGGGATAAGTGTACAACTCTGAAATCCAGTCTCTCCTACATCCATTATATGTATATATATATTTTTTAATGGATCTCTATGCTCCATAGGTTTGTCATGACAAGGAGATGCTGAACTGCACTACAGACAAATGTACACAGATCCTTTTGATTCTGTGGAATATTTTTCTGACCTTTCTGACCTGTGGAATATTTTAGTGACCTTCTGCCACTAACATGGGCTGGTTGTCTGCATTCTGCCAACAAAGGCAACTTCAAATTTTGTTTTCTATTATTTAAACTTATATGTCATTCAAAAGTTGCAAAGATAGTGTGCTTTGAGTGTCTACACTGGAGCAGAAGACGACTCTTGTACAAAGAGGAAGGTGTGTTACACATTGACTTGGCAAAATGGCAAGTTATATGTGAGTCTCTTTTGTGAAGTATTTGCTCTGGCCCTAGCCATAGTCATTAGAGAGGGTTCCCAGATGTAAGGGTGAAATGGACTTACAAGTTCTTACTTTGATAAGAAAAGCAGGGAGGTTGCTTTTTGGGACAGGAGCATCAGGCTGCCTGTTGTCCTTAATTTTACTTCCACACTCATAAAACCAGCATGAACATAAAAGTACAGAGGGAATAGAAGAGCTTTTAAAACTTTATTGTAAATTCAAGTTATATTTTCTGAATGTGATTTAAAACAAAATCACTGATGTCATGCCTGAGGTGAAAATGAACACTCTGATTTACCATTGCCTGGCAGTTATAAAGGCATTTGTAGTGCAAAGCAATTAACAGAGGAACTGAAATATTTGTGTTTGCACTGAAGAGCATAAATTTGTGGAAAGTAATGGGGAGTTGGGACTGTAATATTTTTCCTCTACTGAAGTATTATTTCTAGTGTGGTGTCAGGACAGAAAAAGTTCTCTGGTTCTGCAAAACAAATGGGCTGGGTCACAAGAACAATGTACACAATAGAATTAATTTCCTGCATGAGACTCCTTGACTCTCTAACTTTTACAGCAACATTATTCACATCTTACTTGGGGAAGGTACTTGTGCTAATGCAGTTTCAAAAGCTGCTAATCTTAGAGCAGTTCTGTTCTTTGTCCTTCCTTCTTTAGAAGGATTTAACAACTTTGGATATTCACACTTTCAGTTCTCAATTCTGTTTTTTCCTTTGGTTTGTTTTGGTTTTTTTCCCCTGAGAGTTGATTATCAATGTACCGACTGATATAAGCACAAGGCTTTTTAATTACACACTGATATACCATAAACAGCACACAGCCTTCTTATCAATTTTTACATAAGATGGGCATGACTTTGTGTCATATCTGAGTTGCAGCCAGCAAAGGCTTAGCTTGACAGCCTAGTGCTTTTTTTCCTTCTGGATGATTGCATTGCACATTCTTACACGGTCATGCGTGATAAAAAAGGATAAGGGGCCTTCAGAGAGACTCAACCAACACCTTATTGTCTGTGGAGCTTTTACCTCCGCACTATCAATGCAAATCTGTTCATAGAGGCTGCAACAGATGCTAGAAATATTACCTAGACTGCAGAGCAAAGTAGCATAGAACTTGAAATCCATGCTTTCATATCAATCCTGTTTGTCTGTGGTATTCACAGAGAGCAGCAGATGAGATAATCTTAGATGTTTTGAAGTGGAGAATATCTTGTTCTTCTCTGACATAGCAAGAAACTTGTAAAATAAGTTTTCTCTTTCTCTTATGTCTCAGCTTCTCTTGTTTTTCTTTTTCTGTTTGTATTTTTATAAAGAACTTATTTAAATGCCTGGATGATTTGTTTATACCAGTCTCCTGTGTCATTTGCCCAAAATCTTGTTTGATGTCTTGTTTTGTCACTGTGAAAGATGCTGATTCTTTATTTTCCATACTTTATTACCCTGAAGTACAGAGCCAGGGAAGGTCTGGGCCCTGTTACTCAAAGTGTGTGGAAGAACCTTTGATTCCTCACTGTTAAAAACAAGAGAATTTCCTCCAATTCCTGGTGTGTCCCATATGAAAGACCACTAGGTGAATCTAGGCTTTTATGTTTTCCCTGAGTGGTTGATGCATATAGCTTTGATATCAGCTACTGTCTATGCTTTGTACTTTCCTCTGCAGCCTTGTGAGTCTCTCCAATTTGATAAAATTTTGCATTTAAAATGCTATTTCTAGTAGTGAATGTTCAGGCATGAACATCATAACATTGCTCATGAAATTAGTTCAGTCTTAATGCAAGACAGAATAGTAGGAGTCTTTTTCTAGTTCTTACTTGGGATAGCTGTTGAAGAATAATGTCATGAAATATTTCCTTTCTTGACGTAGAATAGGAGGTAACTGTGTGAAATTCCTTTCATATGAATTGTTGGACTGAATATGACCCAGAAGATTGACTGGTATGATCTGGAATTAAGGAAGTCTTTTCTGAGGATTTTATGTAGGAGATGCATGAAAAATGTGAGCAGAAGGTAGAGGGTGAATTTCTTTCAATACTAAAAATGATACAAAAATGCAGAGAGGAAGGCCATTCAGAAGAAAATGCCTGTCACCAGCTGAGACAACCAGATGGACATAATATGTGGTACTATGTAAAACAGGTCTGCTAAAATTTTGGGAGCATCTTTGGATTTTATTAGGCAGTTTCATGTAAAATGCATGTGTTACTCCTGTATCATTTACATATGCAATCTTATAGTTTCTTCAAGGGCTGTATAATTCTATAAATAGAAGACCCATCCCAGGATAAAGAGAGATTACTAATATGGCTCCATTTGGCACTTTTGTCTGCCCCTGGAATCTTCCCAGCTGTCCAATAACCATCCAAGCATTCCTTATTTTCATTTATTTCCGCTTCCTGGTGTCTGAAGTAAAAGCCTCCTGTTTGTTAAATAGCCGCATATTCACTTTGAGAAATGTTTTCTGCTGCCATTGCAGTTGTTACAGCATTGATGTTGATCCCATCAAAGTTCCAGCACTGACAGTATTTAAATATTTTCTCTGCAAACATGATTAATGAAACTAAGCAAGGTAACCAAACAAGATGTTGTAAGAGGAAGGATATAAAAAAAAAAAAAAAAAACAGATGAAAAATGAAACTAGAGAAGTTTCATTGTGACCAAGATCAAACTCTGACAACATATTAAAACTCAAAATGCCTACAAACTTTGTTTCCATGTGGGTGTACAGCTCTGAAAAATATCACTGTAAATCTAACTGCCTAGAAGAGAGAACTTTCATAATTTCATCAGTCATAATACTGGCTGAATCTGAGATTTGTGTGCTGGTATTAGAGAATACATCAATCTGCTTTATAGTAATTTTTTTCTTTATGTGGTTCAAAATGTCACTTTAGTTTAGTCATTCAGATGTTTGCTTGATGAAAAAATACAGTGATGTAGCTCATTGTCCTGCAGTTAAAATAAGTCCTCATTTGACATCAAAGTGAAGGGGTTAAAGTTTTTTCTTTGTTCCTTTCATTCCTCATTTGTATCAGGCAAATAATGATTTCACTAGCAGCAGGAATCCCTATTAAAGTAACTGTCATATTTTCTCATCTATACAATTCATTGTTCAGCAGTTTGTTTGGTGCCAAATGAAGGGAAAAAGACAAAATGGACACAGAAAGGCATACTACCTTAGACCTTCTGAAATTCTTTCTTGGTCAAATGACAACTTTCTTGCTGCCTCTTCCAAACCAATTATTTTGACATGCTCCATTGCAGAAGACAGTGTCTAATGTAGCCAAGGAAAATACTGTTAAGGCAAATTCTGAACTTGATTGCATTCCTTCCATGGATTTAAATAGATGTCCTGTGAACATTTATTCCTTAATAAAATACACAACCAGATTATCATAATTAGCATGTTTACTCTGGAACAGGAGAGAAAAATTCCTAATTTGGGCAAGCAGAGTTTAGAAACTCATTGTGACTAGGTATGGAGCTCATTACAGCCTCTGCTTGCAGAGAAAAATGTCTGCACTTATCATTAAAGAAATTAAAGTTAAAAGTACAACTTTGAAATGGAAGTGAGGCACCCTGCAGATTAATTCTGTTACTTCTGCATAAGTTACACAGCCTAATGATCCTTAAGGAGCTATGCTCTGAACTGAGCATGAAGGCATATCTTAAACTAAGAATCAGAAGCATATTCTTCTCTCTGAAGCCTACTTAAGTATCCCAAGCTGGCTAATGATGGTGTTCACTCAATTTATGCTCCTAATTTTTGTTACCTAAGAATATTTATTAGATACGAATGTTTAACCCATTTTGGAATACTCACACTAAGTTCCTAAAGCATTGATAGTGCTACCAAACTGGTAGAAATACTTGATGTTTCCAAGTACAGGTAGTCACCTGAAAGAAATAGGAATAAACAGAGGAGTGAGAGTTGGAGATCAGCATCTTCAAGGCCTTTCTTGAAACACTCCATTTAAACATATGTGCTCTGGAAGAAAAACACTTCCCTGTCTTGTTGCTGCTTAGACCAGTAAGTGATGAACACCAAATCTGAGATAAAACAGGCAAGAAGCAGAATACCCAAAAAGGAATTGGCAGAAATGTTGGTCCCCAAGTTAACAGGTAAAAGTATCACTAACCAGCAAAATCAGTAGCACAGGCAGATCTGCAGGATGGTTTTTGCATGGGCTTTTTGGTTTGACAGAAAGTTCATTCACAATTGATGGGTGCCCACTTTGCTCTCTGTAATTGAAATGATGGATGTTTTCAATTGAGTCTCTGGAATGTAGCACAAAATAAAGTTGAAGAATGTATTAAGATGGGATATTTCTTAGCATTCCCAATGAGACTGAAAGCTTTCTAACCCTCACCTGTTAATCAGCAGGGTGAGCAGCACAGAAGGGGAAGGGCTGTCCATAACAGGATGCCAGCTGGAGAGGAAACTCTGATCAGGCTTCTCTTCCTGCCTTAATACCTTCTTTCAAGTGCCACTTATGATCATAGGCTTTGCAAGTTGGAATCCCCTTCCACACACACCTGTGGTGCTGGGTAACTCCACGAGGAATTCAAAACATGTCAGCACAAACAAGGCTGCAGAAAATACAAATAGAAAGCCAGTACCTTATCCAAAGATAACTGAGGCTCCACACACTCTGCTGAATTAAGAATTGTGAGATGACAGACTCCTGCCTTTCTCTAGAATGAAATATCTCCAAGAACAGCTTTTCTTCTAGTTGTTGGGAATTTTTGCATCAAGTTTCAGTCTGAAACTTGGGCATAAACATAGAAGACATGGTGCAATAGAAGTGAGTGGCATTGTTTGGATCTTCAAGATCACTTTAAATGAAGAGCCATTTACCACAGACAAATATTTACTAGCTGAGGTCTTTAATTTCTTTAATGACCTTCTTCTAAATCTGCTTATGGCTTCTGAATTTTATGGGATGTTCCTGTTAAAACCATATTTTATTACATAAACATTTGGCTCATAAACAGTAATTGTGTTTAATGAAGACTTTAGGTACATTTTCATAACGTAATGTCTTTTTTTGTGTGTGTAATGTTTTGTAAAAGACATTTACTCCCAATTCTCCCTAGAAGATGGTGCAGGTTGGGGAAGGGAGCTGATGAAGCTGTTCTCTATGGAGAAAGAAGACTCTCAGCTTAGGTTACTTTTGTGTATAGCATAGCCAGCTGATCCGACTTCTTTTTGACCACAAATTAAACAAGCATTATTAGTTGAACCAAAAATCAGTGTGTCTTTTGCAGTAAATGATACTTCTTCCATCTTAGTAATTTGACTTTTAATTTTGAGTCTTTAAATAGCCTTTAACTACAGACAGTGCAGACAGTATGTTACAACAATTCATTTCTATTTTATTTTGTCTATAAACAGGAAGGCTTTCTAAAGTGACATAATTTTTTTTTTATTGGAGAGTTATGGAAAATACTACTTGCAAAAACCCACGGAAAATCACTTTTTGAAAACTTGTCAGCTTAATACTGCTCTGTGCTCTGAAGCCACTGTAAAATGTGTGGGAAGATACTGCACTTATGCAAGGCAGGATTCTAAAGCTAATAGATGTAAAATTCACCTAGAGAGATGCTTTTACCTTCCAGAACCATCCATGTCACTGGTTTGTTCTTTATCAAATAAAATCATGTGTATGTGTGTGTTCTTAGACTATGCAAACTCTCAATGGGAAATCTTTGTAAATTGCTGTACTTTAATGGGTTAAAATGCCTAAAACCAGTGTTGGCATCATCATACTATCAATAAAGTTCAAACCTTGTCCTCATCATTAGCCACATTCTTCCTCAGAGATGCTTTCATTTTTGAAAATAAGGAAAAACAAGATCCTTCCTTTTTAAGAGTTCAGGTTATGTTACTTTAACATAACAATCTTCAACATAACATGATTTCCCTTTTCAATTGAGATTATATCGATATGTTCAGATAATTTCCTGTTAAACAAACATGGTTCCTGTGGCTTACCCAGGGAAGTGGCCTCTCTGTGCTCAATTGAACATCGCTAGGAAAACAAAGTAATTACATTTTAACAGGTACAACAAACATCTTCAATCTCTACAGTTTCCTAGCTTCCTGAAACATCCAAAAGTTTATGTACCTGTTAAATGTGTTAAAATTTTGTTTTACTTGCTACATCTTTTAAATTTCCAGGGATCCTGCTGGGATGCCTGGTGGGATGTCATGTTATGCACTAAATGTGAAACAGCCTATTACAGAAGAAATTGGCATTGCACTTTCTCAGGGGAACTTGGCTTCTATTCTGTTTTATTCACTTTGATCTTAAAAAGAATTCTTCACTCTCTGAAGTTTGAAGCCTGTGCTTTTGTTTATTCTCTCACAGAGCTTCGATGAATGCTCCAGGTACAAATCAGTTATTCCTGTGAATAAAGAAGGTGTTTAGGGAGGCATTGATGTTGTATGCTGGCAGCTTAATGCTAGGCCCTCCACTTGGAACAGATTCATGTTGGGCACTGTGGCCTTCTAAAGCCTTAGATGCAAAAGTAAGGGCATGATACCAAGTGCAGTTCCTGCAAATTTAGTTCTGCTTCAGCACCTCTGTCACTGTGGACATGTGTTACATCTCATTTTCCTTCAAACAGCTGTGAGCTGGTGTGTGCTATGCTGGTCTACCCTCTGTAGGTGAAGCACACAGCTCAGTACTAAATACTTCTTCACTAGATACAAGACTGCTATTTGCTGTGTCAAACTGGCAGCTTGTATTTTAGTGAGCAGAGGAAGAACAACTCCCCTGGTAATCTGGTGGCCAGAAACAAAGAGAACACAAATGCATTCAAAGAACGATTAAATGTAAGCCTGCATCCATTTAATATGTACCCTAATTTACAAGCATGCAGGAGCAGAAGAGTCACTTACACATCAGTCATATCTGTGCCAGAACCTCAGGACTTGCTCAAAGCTATTTTAATTTGCTTAATATCAGAAGTGTCTGAAGGCACTAACTGCCAAACTAAGCCTCTCAGTATTGTCTTATATGCCCTTTTAGTCAGGCCTTATTGTTGCAGGACCAACCAAAAGCCCTTCAAAGTTATAAAGCATCATGATCTTAGTTACATACAATGAGATACATTAAGCAGAATGAACTTGAAAAAAAGAAAATCTTACCATAGTGGCCAATAGCAAGACATAAACCCCTCAGTTTATTGCTAATGGTTGTAGGGGGAGACAAGACAAATTGTGTTTCTGTGAGCAGGTTAAAAAGCTGCACAGACTGTAGAGGAAGCTGAAAATGAAGCAGGCAATATTGATGACTGAGATATGTCTGCTTGAAACGCAGAAAAACATCCCACCTTATACAACTGCCTTAAAATGAATTCAAATTTGAAAAGGAGAAGCAAAGAAGAGGATGGGGAACCTTTGAAGAAACTTGGCTGTTCTGATCCTGCAGGCACTTGGAAGCTGTGTGTATATTTGCTGCAGGGGGTCTCCTGTGGAAGCTGACAGATCAGCTCACACATGGGGGCTGCTAGAATGCTAAGAATCAGTACGTCAGTTTTATTCCTGGTTTTGATTTGCATTCAGGTTATTGAAGTCCTTGATACCAAATAAGAACTCAGTTATTTGGTTCTCAAAACCTGTTGTAACAAAACAATCAGCATTTGTCATTACATGACTCACCTCTTTGCTTCCATTTAATTCCTGTGAGATACACAGCATACACTACCTTGGCACAGTGTGTGATACTAGCTGAGAACAGACTGAATACATCCAACAGATACATTTGGATAAAGACTGGGAGAAGAGATATAATTGTTAGTCATACCATATGACTTCACACACTATGAAGAGCTGTGTAACCTTCTAGTTACACCAACACATCCTATTAAAAAGCCACATCCACTCTTTCCACTCTTTTACTGTCATCTGTATAGTTGGTGTAACATAGAGCAGTCATGCTTCTAACAAGCTAATCTCCAAAGTCCACAATATTGGAGGTTTTTTTCTTTATTTTTTACAAAGAATTTGAAATTTTTCCATCCGACAATGTGGAGGTGGGGCAGGGAATGAAATGATCTTGCAAATAGGAACAGGTGTATTCACACTTGCCTCTCAAAACATCCCCCAAAGCCTTGCCTAGGGCAATTCCCTAGGCATGCCTATATGCTTCCTTTCATTTCACAGCTGAAAGTCTTTTACATTTGGCTTATTTTCATCACCTGAGTCTAGTTAGCTTGGCAGGAAGGGCTATCATCTGTCTGTCTTCTTCCTTGAAGAGACTATATATTGTGCATGAAAAGCAGGCTTCTGAGTGATCTTACATGTAAGGGAAATTTTTGGTGGTAATCAAGGTGGCATTGTTCCAGCCTGGCTTGGCACTCCTGAGGATGAGGTAAGCTGGCTGGCTGGAGTGCCCCTAGCCCTTCTGCTGTTGGAGTACACATTTCAGCACAGGGTGTCCTGAGTTGTAAGTGCTTTACTGTTCATCCCACAAAATCTCTGTGCTGCTGTGATTCCTGGTACCAGAGAGAGGTAGATTAGAGCTATTTTGGGTGTTCTCACATGTGTTGTAATCTCCCTTCCTAGCTACAGATGAAGCAGAGCCTGAGAGGCCACTTCAGAATGTCTTTGCAGCTTGCCAGTGCAGCTCTGTTTAGTGTAAATGGAATCTCTTCAGGGTGTCAGTGGCATATTTTGCACATGCCATAAGTGTTCATTTAAGGCAGTTCTTGTTGTCTTATGGAAAATAAAAATAAAAAGCCAAACCAAAGCAATAGAAGAAACACCACAGAAAGGAAAACAACAACAACAACAAAAAAAGCCATTAAAGCCCAATAGTGAATTGAAAACAATGAGGCATATCATTCAGGCAAATGGTAGCTGCAAAATGAAAGTTTCCCTTAGGTTTGGTTAGTGATATGTGCAAGGGTAGTTATGTTCAGGTTTCCCAAGTCTTTTCTTTACATTTAATTGGTCTTTCTCATCTCTCCTCTCTGACACAGAAAGGTATAAAAGCCATAGGATGCTTGCTCTATGGTATAGGTTATCTAGGCAGTTTCTTTCCTTGTTTATGTCTTGTGCCTTCTGGCAATGTGTCAAATGAAATGGTGAATTTCTGCCTGCCTGATGACTTATCCCAGTGGGTCTTACTCATTTTCTTTGCATTTTTTCTTGTCCAGAATTGCCTTCTATTTTCTAAGAAAAAACACTATTTTCCCCTTGTAGCTCTTACACTTTTATTTTGGGGATAGGGATGCCAAGTGACTAATTTATGAAAGAATAATGTGAATTTCCTCAATTAACTTTCTTACTATGGGTGAGGAAGAGATCTCTCTAGTCTAGAGGTAACTACCTGTAGTTTTAGAGAGCATAGCATATAGGATTCAGTTTGGGCATTCAGCAACTGTTCTGCAGTGGGGTCTCAAAGCATGTCTCTCACTAGGTCATGCTCCTGTGTATAAAGAGAGGAAGTTTTGCAAGTGCTTAGAGCCTCAGAGCTTAGAATGACTCTGAGAGTTTGTTGGAATCTTTTGTGCAAAAAAATACTTGCATAAATGTAATGGGGAGATATTTAAATGCTCTTTTCTCTGTAGAGGAAACATATTGTTCCTTAGTCTCTGACCAATCCTTTTTTAGGGATTTTCTGATTATGGAAAAGAACATTTTCTTTTAATTATTTCTTCTGTTCCAGAGGAGACCATATTCATTCTCTGTCCTTTTGCACATTTCCAATGCTAGTGAATATCTGATTATCTGAAATGTTGTTCTTAAATGAGAAGCAGAAAATATAAATTGGCGTTGAAGTTGGGATGGAGTCAGGCATAGCTCAACTGCTGGAAGAGGAGGCCCTGGCTAATGCTGCAGGCTATATTAACAGCTTCTCATTTGTGTAGGCCTTCCTATGTATTTTTGTCTGCCTTGTAAATTAGGAGTTCCTTGGGGGTAGGAAAACTGTGTCCATCCATCTGTTTGTACAAGCACTCTCATTAGTATTTGAACGCTCATCCACTCAAATGCTGCCTGATCCCTATCTCTCCCCTTTGGAGTGGAGTTGAGGGGGCTTGGCTGGCAGCATGTGCAGTTCTCAAGGTGGTGCAGCAGCTGCTCTTTGTACGCTGCCTCCCAGAGCTCCTGCTAAGCAGTATTTACTGTGAACCCCGTGCAGACGGGTTTTTTTAGGGCACAGCTGTCACTGTGGTACTATATATTCACCCAGTGTACCCATCCCCTCACAACAGAGCGTAGTAAGAATTCTCTCTAGTGTGCTGGAAAGAACATGTGATACTTCCAGCCTGCCAACTTGCTTTAAGCTGGGGATGTTGGAAGTCAGATGTCTGTCTTGTAGGAAATTTGTGAGGGCTGAAAATTCACATCTCTGAAGCAGCACATATTACTCTGCTTTTCTGAGCAGTGAGATGTTTGGTTTTTCGAGATAAAATCTGTGCTTGGGCTTGAGGCACTAAAGAACTACTATTAACATTAGATCTGTTGGTGTTACCCTGGATTGGATTTTGTAAATCAATTGACAGAAAGAGCTGTACCCTGAAATTCTGATGAATGTCTCGCTGTAGCATTAAATAAAAGCATTTGCAGCACCTAGCAACTGAGAGCTATGTTGTAATCCAGAGCAAGTGAGTTAAGACTATTACAAAGGTCTTCTGAAATCATTCTATCTAAAACTTGCCCAGAGATTTGTTTTAGGAAAAAAAGATTGGTAGTCAAATTGCAAAATATGCATATTTATCCTTGACAGTAGTATATTTCTCTAAATTTGTTGCTTCTGTTAATAGAAGAGAGACTGAGATAAGAGCAAAGTAGAATTGCTATGGAGACAGATCTGGGTTTCTAGTCTAATTCTAAGGTTTAATTAGCATTAGTCCTTCAAAAATAATTTCAAAAATATTTTTAAATAGAAAATATTTACTCAAGATTTTATAAAGCTCACACAGTGAGCCCCTCTCTGTGATTTATAGTTAGTAAATGTTTTAGTAGATTGGAGATGAATTTTCAAAGGAAAATACCAACAGATAAAAGATAAACTCTGCATTCCATTCCTTTCAGCTAGATCTTTAGAAATGGGAACAAGATAGTCTTGAATGTGCCTTGACACTTCAGATCTGTGTGCCCTGTATATCTGCACACTGGTATTTTGTTCACAACAATTACTGCTCTTGATGTCTGCTGGAAATGCATGCTGTGCCTTCACTTGGAGCACTCAGGGATGTCTCTCAGGTTCTAACTAAAATACATGTAATTTTGTACTTTGGTTTTCATGTTTCATTCAGACTATGCATCCAGTCTTTAATAATGCCTTCTATATAGAGGTTTACAGGACCAAATAATCTAGTGTGCTTTTCTCCAGTGGGAAGACCATGAGAAGAAGTAATTCTTTCCTGATACCTACTACTTGTGTGAATTGCCAATACAATAAATTAGATCTTTCTTTTTGTGAGTCTTGCTGTCTGTGAAGTAAGAACAAGCTGATTTTTAGAGGTAAAGTGACATCAATGGAGTGCTGTCCCCTGAAATGGGAATTGAAAAAATAGAATTGTATGAAAGAATCCCACACAGAATTTGGTACCCTTATACTTAGTTGAAGAAGTTGAAAACCTTTCATTTCCTTTTTAAGTAGCAACTGATGGCGCCATGATTGAGACTGTTCCCTTCTCTTTCACAGTATGGTGCTCCTGGAGCTCCTTGCCTCAGAAACAGTGTTGCTAAGTTAGAAAGTCATGTAAATCACAAATTCAGAGTTATTGAGGACTTCTATGTTTGAGATAGTCTTGTGATGAATGTTTTTTCATTTAGGGTGTATTTTCTAAAATATTAGTCAGAAAATATCCCATTAGAAGACGTGAAATCAGGTCTCTAATTACAACCATCACCTCCCTCTAAATTGACTGTAATTCTAGGAGGGTTGTAGTTGCTGTGTCATTATTTTAAAGTATAACATTTACCTGTGAGCCTACTAAAAGCAAAAGTCAAAGCAAGTGGGAGGGAAGCTACTGTGTTAGAGCAGTGTTAAACTAGCCCCAGATGTAAAGTGTTATCCTGTCTCTGGAAGCTCTGCTTCCCTGGGTTTAATTTGTTTGAGGTATCACTGCGGAGTGGAAGGAGAGATAGATGTGTTGAGTAAGAATACCCAAATTAGGAAAGATGTTTGACTTTCAGGAACTGGGTTGATGTTCAAAAACCAGTCTTTGTTGTTGACAAGAAAAACGTGTGTGGGGGGCAGAGTTGTGACCGTGTTCACAGGGCTCTTAGGGTGAGGGGAGAGGTGAGGATCTGACTCCATGTTTCAGAAGGCTTGATTTATTATTTTATGATATATATTATATTAAAATTATACTAAAAGAATAGAGGAAAGGGTTTCATCAGAAGGCTGGCTAAGAATGATAACAAAGGCTTGTGGCTTGGACTCTCTGTCCGAGCCAGCTCACTGTGATTGGCCATTAATTAGAAACAACCAACATGGGCCAATCACAGATCCACCTGTTGCATTCCACAGCAGCAGATAATCATTGTTTATATTTTGTTCCTGAAGCCTCTCAGCTTCTCAGGAGGAAAAATCCTAAGGAAAGGATTTTTCATAAAAGATGTCTGTGACAGAGAGTGTCACAGAATTTGGAAGCAGCATCACACAGTTAACGTTCTGTGGCAAGAACTTGTGTGTTTCATGAGGAGGTTAAAAGTGGTGTCTTAGAAAAGTGATGTGTGAAGATTATTTATTTAAAAAAGGATAATTTGAAAAGACAGAAGTGTCCTACTTCATGAATTCAAGTCTTACTGACTCATTTGTCTGAGTTTGGCTTTAGTTTGCTTTTTGCCCTTTCTTTACCTTTTATTCTATTGCAGATTCTGTTTCTCAACATATTTGTGGGACTAAGGAAGGATCTTTGAGTAACTATACAAGTACATATGAGTGTACAAATAATCCATATTCTTTATGGGCTTCTGGATTCTGTGTACTTGGCACAATGCAAGTCAATCAAATGCATAGAAGCTAATGTTTGTATAACAGGTTAGAAAAGCTATGTTTGTAACACAAATCTTTTGATTTTGGTTTGGTTTTTTTCTTGTGAGGGTGCACTAGACTGCAGAATAGAACTCTGTCTTTGAAACTACCACAAAATATTTTCCCCATCCCTCGATTCCTTAACACCAGGAAAATACATTGGGGAATAATATTGCCATTATCAGTCAACTCTCCTTGCATGAGAACATTGTATTTGTGGCTGTCCTTCACTCAGAAAACACAGAATTCCTTGCTTCTATCTCAAATGAAAAGGTATTGAAACTTGTCTCCTTCAGTCAAATCCGTTCTGGGAATTACTTATAGTGCCTAATTCTAAAGTAATCTTTACTTTTACATAGTCTGAGTATGCAGGGTGCTGTGTGTTTGAGCACTCTGACACTAGAACCAGTGTTCTAGTAAACTGACACCTCCCATTGTCAGACTACACTGTCAGTTGGGCTTCTGGCCTCAATACTGGACACCTTTAACAGCGTGTTAAGAAAGGGCTTTTTCCTTTTTTTGCTTATTCATCTTTGCCAGTAAAGTACATAAGCTAACACTCTAGGGAATTGTTTTGGAAGGAAGTTTTTTTTTTACTATGTATATATTTATAAGTGGCTAGAAATTTGACTTCATGGTTTCAGACTGGCAGAATTCACAGGGGACTTTTGGCTCATAATCAAACACATCTTTATTTTATGTTCACTGTACAGAAGGAACAGAATTTTTGAATGCAGCCTTTGTTGTAGTACTTTAGATTATCCTTGGGATTTTTAGTGAGGAATGTAAGGAAGTGAGTTTCTAAGAAAAACTTTTTTCTAAGAAAAAATACCTATAGCTTATATCCATGCTCTTTCTGTACTGGTTGCTGAAAGCAGAGGACAACTCTGGTGTGTTCATTAAAATTTGTCTGGCTGATGGTATGTGAAGGCTTTTCTGGTTTAGTGCTGTACTGGTGTTACCCATACATGAGCTGAGAGGGCTGTGTAAAATTGAGGCCAGGGTGCTGTCCATTCAGAGAAGATGCAGTTCACAAGCTGAGTGGAGCCAACAAAATGTGTTGCCACAGTGAACAAACAGAACTTCTGGACTGTTGTGTCAGTTGTTGGGTTTGTGGTTGCAGCACTGTGGTTTCTTATTTCTGAGAGTGCTGGTCTGTGGAGTGTGAGGTCCAACAGGTTGGTGAGATGGGCACGTAGCAATTTGTGTTGGTAATGGAGCTGCAGTTGTATATGGGTAAGGTTAAATAGGATAATTTCCTCTGAAGCTTGCTATGAAAGAAACAAAGTGTGCCCAAGGCCACTCACATGCATTCATTTTACATCCCCTCAATAAAATGAATTAATCTGGGGAAAATGGCTTTTAGGAGGAAAAATACAATAAAATCATGCAGTGGATAGTAGTTCATTCATTTTCTGCTTCTGAGTAACGTTTCTATATACTGCTGCTGTACAGAGATAATTATCCCCTTGAGATAGTGATAAAAGGTGGTAAGGGAACCACTACATTGGGCTTAACCTCTCAAAATGGAAGTAAAAACAAGTAGATGGTCTTCTGGAACTTTGCAGAAGTGTGAGTTAACTTTGATTTGTTTAATTCCCATAAGTTTTGATTTTTCACCCATACAATAATGGACACAAATATTGTTGTATCTATTAGTGTATTTTTTTGCTGTATCTATGCTGTACTATAATTCTGGGCAAGTTCTTCAACTGTTCTGTATACAGAATGACTTATCAGGATATGGCTTTTTCTTTTGTCTTTTTCCATGCAGATCACCCCTGGCAGCAAGGCAGCACAGTCACAGATGAACCAGGGGGACCTTGTCGTGGCCATTGATGGAGTCAACACTGACAGCATGACCCACCTGGAGGCCCAGAACAAGATCAAATCAGCCAGCCACAACCTGAGCCTCACTCTGCAGAAGTATGTTGGAATAATTTAAACTTGTTGTCTCCCTAAGGACAACCTATGAAACTTATGACTGAAGGTTGCAAGTGTTTTATCCTTGTCTATTAGATTTAATTGAAATGCTCATGGCACAGATATGAGATGAAAAGCCAAAATCTGCTCTGATTCTTGTAGAAGTCAGCATGGATTCATACAGAAATTGAATGGTTGGGTTGAGTCTATCTGTGTGGATTTAGCCTATTGAATACAGGTGTAATCCCATATCCATTCAAGCTTCTGTTAAATTAATCCAACAGTGATGTTTCTTTTGGTTATTCTCATGTGGGCAACACAGTTTAGTTTGGCTAATTTATGAACAACTGTTCTACAGACAAGAAACAGAACAAATGTTACAAGTGCATGGGAAGAACCTCATGAGAATTTGTGCCAATGGTGTGGCACCTGTGAGTTTGAAAGTCTGCTCTGTATCTGACCCAATTAGAAAGGTGTAGCTCAAGTGCAGGGAAGGGAGGCAGTAGAATGTGGAGAGGGCAGGTTTTACCACAGAGATGTGATAAAAGTTGTCTTGCCATTAAGAAAACAGTTAATAGGTTTTTTTAACTTCTGCTGGTTAATGTTACTTTGAAGGAAATTTGTTCTCAAGTTAGATAACCTTGTACAGAGGATTTCTGTAATAAATGCATTAATATTTAAAGCTCCATAATTATAGAAAGCAAAGTAGCTGCTAATTTTATTGCATTGTGAAGAAGATAATTTTTGTACAGGGCAGGCAAAGCTAAGTACAGGAAGCACACTGTAATGTGGAAGTACAATTTCTGAGAGAAGAATCTCATATATCAATGTGCAGTAGAGATAATCAATATCAGGAACATACTAATAGCTAAAGAATAAGGAGTTTAGATTAAGTTTCCAAGACAGGACAGGGTACTATGAAGCAAATTATGTGGCTGATTTTCCCCCATGGCTTTAAGTTTGTCTTTGAGTGTTCCAGATAGAGTAGAAAATCACTAACTTGATGCATGTGGTTGAATTCTCATCCTATCACCCACTCCAACTTCTTTTTTCTTTGCTTGGTTATTGTGTTATTATAAATATATTTATTATTTTTTTTGCAAATATTTAAATTGTTCTGAAAAAAATTTCTATTTAAAAATTAGGAAAAATACTTTCTGATTGTTAGAATGTCTGCCTGATTTTCTGTTGAATCTTTGTGTTTTTACCTTGAGAGAAAACATTTCTTATTTCGCTTTGGGTTATTCCACATTTGGTATTAATTTCCCTGAATATTGAACCCAAAATCTTCTCTGGTGTCTGCCTCTATGGCCTGGCCATAGAGGTTTAAATGGTTTAAAACTACGAACCAACAGCTCTTCTTATTCACAGAAGGATTCCCAAATTCATGACTAACAAATCCAGATTATCCTAATACATATCACAGAGACAAGTTACTTAAAACAGTAATTTTGATCAAGTGTTGCTAGGGATATTTCATTTGAGTAATCATTGTGCTTTTTAATTTGCTGACCTCCAAATTGCAACACCAGCAATTCTAGTGGCCACATCATTAAAAAAAAAAAAAAACAAAAACAAAATTGTGGAAGTACCTTTATTAATTGCTTTCATCTCTATTTATTGTTTCTTCTGTTTTTTTAAGGCTGTCCCTGTCTCTTGGTTTCAAAACAATAATATGTAATTCAGATATTCGAGTTATATGGATAAAGAACCACCAAAGAAAGCAGTAATGGAGTGTTCAGAGACTGAGATATGCTTGCATAGATAATAGATGTAGATATTTTGATAAGAAGGAAAATGGCATAAAGTAAAAGGAAATACTAGCAAACATAAATAGATGATAAACCAGCTTTTTTTATCAAATGAAAATTTTCTCAGATGATGTTTTTGCATGAACTTATACAATAATGGACTCCTCTTTTCAGCTACTTCATGATGTGAGCTATTAGTTTGCCTTGGTGACCCGTTCAGCCTCATTAGAAAAACCCAATGAAAAAGACTGAAAAGTAATTTTTTTCATCATTTTTTTTCTTAAATGACACCAGGATATTCAAAAAAGTTGTGCTCAGAGGTATTAAGTTGGCTTTACTTAGCGTCTATAAATTTTGAATTGTGCAAAATCCTAGCAGCAAGTGATATTGACCAACTGAAATACACATAGAACCCTATTAAGGATCCAATGTCTTGAACAAAAGGCATCTCCACTGTATTCAGGAAGTTATATTAATCTTGCCTTAAAAATAATTTTTTCCCTGGACACAAATGGGTTCATTTACCCAAGGACAAAAAGATTGTCAGTTTAGTCACCTGCCCAAAATGTACAAAGCAATATCCATTTTTCAGCAAAGAATTTTACAAATATTGGGTTGCTGCAAAGAATAACATGAAAAGAAGGTAGCAGTGACAAGGGGTCGTAACTTTCAACCAAATAAGAACAAGACAGAAGAGAGGCAAAATCTCCTGGGACATGGTTACCAGGAAAATGACTGTGCTAAGAGATCACTTTGACTTTTTTTAGACATGGCTTGCAGCAATGAAACTGGAGCAGTGTTCTACTACTATGGAAAAACAGCCCTAGTTGCCATAAAGAGCACAGAGATGGAAGTGCTCACTTATTCTATTTGTATAAAAGTTTGGAAATGCTGGAAATCCTTTCCAATGGAAAAGGTACATATGTGCATTATGAGATTGACTGTTGTGATAGGAAAATTTAAGCTCTAAATTGGGGTGATACTGGACATGTATGTGAAGTAGTCACATGGCTCTAGAGAATGTTTCAAGGTCATGGAATGCCTTAGCAGGCAATCTGTGGCTTGGTTTTGCTGTTGCAGCACTGGAAGTAGAACTGATCTCACTTATTTTATCTGTAAGGCCATGGAAGAAGCAGTGGAATGTGAAATCTTCATGGAAATGCTCCAAGATGGAAAGCTTTTTTTTTTCCTAATGGTTCTTGGCTCTCTAGAGCAATGGCCTTTCCCTTTATCGGTCGTGGCCGTGAAGGTTTCATGAGCATTGTTTATAACCTGACAGTTAAGACAGTGTTTGCTGCTTCTCACTTTTATTACAACACTTCGTGCCCCGAGGGCTTTTTTCGGGGTGGGGAACTGCTTATTGTTTTAATTTGGCTGTCAAAAAAAGATGTACATGGTGTCAGCACTTGTGCAGGATATCCAACTGCAAGGCATCAATCATAGAAAAAAAGGAAGTGTAAGAGCCCCCATTCATACTTGCCTGCCTAAACAATGGGATTCTGTGATTTCCTTTATGAACTTAGTTTTAATTCAAGTAGCACCTACACTGTTCAAGGCACACTAACACAGACCTTCCATGAATGTTCAGTGCATGGAGTGGAGTTCTCCCTGTTTCAGCTGCGGCTTCAGGAATTTGTGGATTTCAAGTGTTTTCGGAAACTGCCTTCCCTAAACTCCCTCTTGAATTTGTTCTTATCACCTCAACCATGCTATGTTTTCATATAAACCCACAAAATTAGACTGGAAGTCTCACCAGCTATGCCAGAGGTTTGATCAGGCAGCCAGAACTTGTTAGTGACTTGAGCTGCATTGTCTGACCGCTGATTTCTCTAGAGCCTGCAGTGTGCCTCCCTTTGCTATTTCTGGGAATCAAAAAGATGCAGACAGGCAAGTGCTGGGAAGTTGAAGTATTTGGACCATGCCTGGAGAAAGGGACCTGTGATCCAGTGATGTGGCAATGTCTGGGACCCTCCAGACTAGCACTGCTTCATTAAGTTTAGAAGACAAAGTACATCTAGGAAGTGAATTCTTTTTTGCTGAAGAAAAGAGCAGGAGTGAGAGGAGAAGAAAAGGAGTGTCTTTTGGCACTGTGCATTATTACTCAGCAGAACTCCCATGAGGCACTCAGGGAAACCAGGCTCATATTTTAAAGTGTTACATACCTCTATAGATATTCCTTAGAAACCTGCATTGCTCTAAGTGTACTGGGAGAGGATTGGTGCTGGTTCTGCTGGACTATGCTGTGGAAAGCTATGATCATACTCTATAATGGCCTGGGTTGGGGTGGAAAAAAGACATTGCTTTGCTTTTAGTCTTTTTGTGACCTCCTGGAGTTCAGTTCTCAGTCATTTTTCAGTATCAGTTTCTAATCAGTTACTTGAGCTACACAGCTGCCCTCAGGCATTTTAATTCTAGGCCAGTCAAAGTTCATCTTTAATTGTCTGTCTGTCCCACAGATATTAGGCCATAAACATCAGATTGTGCAGTATTCAGTTCACAGTGAAAAACAAAATGCATGCAAAGTCTATTTTTATTTCATACAAATGGGTTTCTCTCTTAAATGCACAGTAAATACAAGAGAGCAGCATTATTTGTCAACATGTTTCACTGGAGCATCCACAACATAACTCAAGTAATCTGATCAGCCTCCTTGGAAAGGATTCACCAAATGTACTGGCTTAGTTTTGGAAAGTGCTGTAACCTGAGTGTGCCTCATTCTGCTGGCACAAACATTCCTGTGTCACTCTAAGGCTCCGCTTTGGCGTCACTCTGTGCTGCTGGAGAGGAGCAGGGGAGGTGGAGACTTCTGTGCAGGGTGCACATTGACAAGAATTCCCCCTCCCAGGGCATGCCAGTGATGCTACCCTTTGCTTTCAGACAGTCACAATTGGCTGTCTTTTGCTGGAAAATCATGAGCTAAATAATTCTTTTCTCTACTGAAAGGGAAAGTGTCAGAGGTGAGGCTATGAGAGACTTACGGTAAATATTTAATAGCTTTCCTTTTTTGTGCAGCACCAAAAGATGGCTGATCCTGCAGTATTTATTTCAGGCCTACTATAAATAAAGCATGTGGTGACAGCAAACTGCAAGCAAGGGGAGCTCAGTGGTTATTGTAAACTGCTTTCTTTTGTCTGAAGCTGGGTGTAGTAACCAATTCTTTGCATGTTTTAGGTCTGCTGATGGACACACTTAAATCAGAACCAGAATAGAGCTGCATTTATGCTGAGAAGAATTAAAAGATGGTAACTCTTCCAGTTCAGGGTAAATTAGAACAATATATACAATCTTGATGAAAGCATGGTCTGAACTAGTTGGACTATTCAAAATATTAAGCAGATTAGTAGAAAAAAGAACACTAATGGTGGATATGACATGCCATACTAGTTAGCTTATTTTGCTTACACCTGTGACTGTAGAACTTCCAAGTCATCTGCCACCAATAGCCAAGGTTTCTTCCTTCCTTCTGGTGGTTCTGTATGCTTAAAGCATTAAAAAAGGCACATCCCACTACTGGGTTAAGGAAGATACATGGTATTACTGAGGGAGTTGTTCTCCCTCACTCTGTGTGAAATAGAGGTGACTCCCATTGTGTGCCCAGTTGCCTCTGTGCAGGTATGAGAGGACAGTAGGATTTGTTTACAGATGTCAGGCTATCATTTGGACAGGACTGTGAGCTACTCTCTCTGAGTAGTAACATTTAGTGCTGCTATTTCCATGGAAAATGAAATAAAGTATCAATGTCAGTCACTGGAATAAATACAAATATATTCCTTACATGAGCAGTTTAATTTAGTGGATTGCTATTTACACTCACTGCATAAAGTGTCCTTGTTAGTTTTAGAAAAGAGCCTGGAAACTGTGGATATGTGCCAAGGCTTTAAAGGGCAGTGAAGTTTTCATTGCAGAAAGATTCTGCTTAGGGATTAGAACTGTTCTCAGAGTGCACATCACTTTTTTCCCCCCCCAATACCAGCTTAGAGGTGAGTTTAAAATTCATCATTTTATGTGAGAAATATTTTCTGGATTCCCTAAAGATAATCTCCGTGTGAATTCTTTCACATATTATATTTCACTCACCATGGAAAGGTCAAGATGGGTACCATGGACCCATCTCACCAAAGTCAGTGGGCTGACACAGCTTAGTAAATAAACATGGCAGTTGTATTCTTTCAGACAAACAGTTCCTGCCTGCTTTCTGCAAGGAGCAAGTAGACATGTTAGCCAAAATATTACAATAGACAGCAAGATCACAGTCTGTTCAGGCTGGGACCTTTTCCTTTTAATGCTGATTAGTTTAAGCACAGTCATGGAAAAATGTAAATTACACACTTAAAGCTAATTGGAATGGATGAAAAAGTGTTTTTTAGAAGTGGAATGAGGAGTTTTTTAATCAGCTAAAGCACTGAGGCTTTACTAGATAAGTTTTGTAAATGTTCTTTGTGCCTATGAACTTTTTGGTTTCCTTTGGATCCTTTTCACCATGGTGTTTCTTGCCCATCAACCCCTATAAAAGCTGTCTGCCCTCATTTTTTGTTTCTCCAACAAACTCTTAATTATTGGCAACCCATTGTTTCTTGCAGTGATAACCAAGGTCTGTTTAGCCTGGCTGTTGGGCAGCTCTTGGTGTCTGTGCTGTCCCTGGCTGGTGGCTGCTGGAGAACATCGGTGTTGGGCACTGGGAACGTTTTTTCTGATGATCTTAAATGAACAAGTATTTTTATTATTTATATATTTACATTCAGTAGATTTTTTTTCAGTATCTCTCAGTAATTATAAATAATCAATCTAATTATTAAATCATTAATGATAAATAACTATGCCAAACTTTAGGGTCTAAGTGAACTACTGTATCTGAAGTTTTTATGCTATTAAGCCTTGATGCCTCTGATAAATCTGACTGCATTTCAGCCTCTTGTTTTTGATTCTGAACCAACATTGTCTGTAACTAGGCAATACAAATTTTGCAATTAACCAATTTATGTGAGAGTAGTGGCTTGCTATTTATGATCCATACCAATTTAGGTATTTCTGAATATTTCAAGAGTATTGTGGGTTTGTCTGCCCTGGGCTGCACATAAATTTGATATAAATTAATGTATTTCTTCAACAGTGTTAATGGCAATATACATCTACATACAAATTCAACCCATGATAGCATAAACAAGTTTTCTAAGGAAATTAAATTTCCTTGGTCAGAATCCACATTTTTTTATGGCTTACCCAAGTTTTCAATAGTGATACATAGAGGAAATTTTTGGAAATGGTTTAAAAACAGTGCAAAGACAAGGAGACAGAGAAATAACCTGCCTGAGTAAAGGTGTCCACACTCCTTGGAGGTTAAAGGTGTCCACACTCCTTGGAGCTTGCTGTGTGTATTGGGTGAGTGCCAGGCATGTGCTCAGCATTCATACTTGGTGCACTGTGGGAGCTGTCACCCCCAGGGCAGAGCTGCAGGGATACAGGATAGCTTCCCTTTGCCCATAGAAGCTGCTGGGATGGAGGAATTTTAGGGTCAGTACCAAGTCAATTAAGAGCAGATGGAGGCATTGGCAGCCAGTGGCTCCATTCAGGAGGGAACAAGCTGGAGGGCAGAATGTGGAGCAGTTCAGGAAAGGAGGGATTTTCCACAGCAGGGGAGGAGTTAGGAGGATACAACAGGGACTGTGCAGATGCCAGAGACATAGAAAGAGTCAAAGAGAGAACAGGAGAGCCTTGGAAAAATTTCATCTTTTCACATACTGGCTTCAGTTTGCTTTCTTTCCTCCCTTTCACAAAAATCTCCAAGGCTTCTTCCTTTTCACTTTCCCTTTATATCCCTTAATGTTTGTGGTTGCTTCTGACTCAGATTCCTTCTAAGGGAAAATGGGTATTACATACTTCCAAACAGTTTTTTTATTGGATAGCTCCTCCCTTTTGGGCTGATACCCTCTATGCATGACAAGATTTTGTCCTTATGGCACTGTGGGTGTGAACATTAGGTCTGGAAAGTGTAATTGCCCAACTTGCAATCTGAGTGCAGCATAATGCACGGAAATGATTAATGAATCATCCAACTAAATGCTAGTATTTGCATTTGTCATTGATCTATAGAGAGCAAAAGTGCAGTTAGAAGTATTATTCAATTTCATTGCAGGCTGAGATGATACCCTGAGAGAGGGAAAGTAGGTCTGATCCTAGACCCAGAGTGATCACAGTTGTATTTGAAATACTGTGAAATATTCAGGGCTTTGTTTGTGATTCTCATTGCAGTCACTAAGAGTGACAATGAGAAGTCACTAAGAGTGCTTGCTGATGTCCCAGGAAGGGCATAGGGAATTACACCACGGTATCATGGGATTCAAGATTTTCTGCACAAGACTTAGAAATAGCAGCTTTTGTTTGGCTGCCTAATTCACTGATTAGCTGAAAATTTAACTGGCACATTCATATCTTAGCACTTATTAAATGGACACCTCAAATTGATAACCATGAGTAATACTTTATCTTTTTCCATCTCTCCCTGACACTCCCATCATCATTCCCAGCAAATTTTCAGGAATATTAGTACATTAAAACATATATATATATATATATATATCTCAGAAGCCCTATTCTACATGTTTTGTTTTGCATCCTGCTCTGTGCTTACCTGCTCCACTTCAGAATGCCTCCATTTCAGCTAGGTGATAGCTAAAGTATGCAAAATTTCTAACTCTAATTTAACCTGTTTTATTACCTTTTCATGCACTTGATGCCTTTTCATTTTCTGGTAGTTGAAATACTAGGATACAATTATTAAGATATTCAGGAAGTGGTAAATAAGTGCTCATGTGTCATAAAATGACAAATGAAAAAGCATACTGTAAAAGAGAAATGTTGATTTTAGTTGTCCTGAGAATTAGTAAAGATAGACATTGACTGGTGAAGATATGAAATAGGAAAAAAGCCCCATGAAGATGAAAAAGAGCTATTATCTCTTAGATCATGTCGCCTCTTTTCAAGTACAATATTGAGCTCCCCTGAGGATGCAATTTAAACTGATAGTGCATCACAGAACTCCTTTGCAGCCTTTTCTTAGGCAGGCAGTTGACTTAGGCAGCAGTTGCACTCCTCAGTGCAATTGACTTGTAATAAACCTTTGTTGTGAGTATAAAAATACCAGGATTGAAGTCAAGTGCTCTTCAATTAAAGACCTATTTAGGTGGGAACAAGTAGAAGTTCTGGCAGTCATTTGAGCAGTGCTGTCAAAATTGAACTGCTTTGCAAAACTACATCCATCTTGGTTTTGAACTTCATTAAAAACAGAACCAGCACTGAGAGAGAAAAGAGATGTATCTGTGGAAATTAGAAGAGTTTAGAAAAATACCAGAATTATATATTTGGTCATCTTAGAAATAGTCTAGGTTTTCATTTTGAAATGAGATTTTTGTTTCCATCTTTAACTTGGAAAATGTAGAAGAAAATGTCTAAAAGTTGAAATCAAATTAAATGCATAAGAAAAAGAATCCTGATGAAAAATTTCAACATGAAATCTAAAATTATCAAAATCATCTGTGAAATTTGGGCTTTCATAGCCCTACTGAGCAGGTACACCCTCAAGTGTTTGGAATAAAATAATTTTGCAGTCAGTGGATTAAAATGTAAACCTGGACACATATGTTCGCTACAGTACCATCATCACTTGAAAAGCAAACTTCTGTTGCTTCAGGATTTGATCCATCTAGCAAGAGAGGGAGGAAAAAAAGAATGTTCTGAACTTGCAGATGTTTTTCCTGGAGGAGTAATGACTCTTATGTAAATAATCACTTTATTCTGCAAGTGCATACAATTTCATTCCACAAATTGATTTCACCTCTTCTGCCCTTTTCTCTGGTGCAAGCCTCTGCTAGATCTAGCAAGCCTCATTATTCTCTTTTTAAATATCAAAGCTATAAACATCCAAGTCAGAGCTGTGTAGGAACATCATTTTCAAGCAACATCTTGAAATCTCCAAGTTGGTGTCAAATACAAATCTTGGCTAACACTGTGAATGTATTTTATCACTAATGTGGAAGAAATGTAGCTTTCTAGCATCATCTTGTGTGGGCGGTTAATGAGAGAGGAAAAACTAAACATAATGTAAACATCAGAAGTGATGGAATAGTCTGGGAAATAAATTCTTTTGCTGCAATACAACTCTTTTCCAGTTAAGCATCAAACATGCAGTGTGTGGTTGTTTGCTCAACCTCTGTACATGGCAAACCACATTTACAGTGCTGAGCAACTCTGGCACTAAAATTCATCATCAGTCAGCAGAGCAGGGGGACACTTAACATGGTATGCCCAGGGCCACCAATGTCACCTCACAGAGATAACTGGGTGTACTCAGATATTACAGTAATGGAAGGAGGAGCAGAATCATCCCCTAAATCTTTGTGTGTTCATAAACTGTCACTGTCAGTTTTAGCTACCCTGTGTTATGAGCTGCAGTTGATTTTTTTCTCTTTTTTGCTGTCTTTCATGATACATGTGCATGTCTCATAAATACGATTTATCGTTTCTCTTTTTAAGCTAAAGTGGTTGGAGGAAGAGTGTGGCATTCATTCCTGAGGGAAGATAACTTGCCTGAGGAAAGTTTGTTTTAGGCAGTTAGTGAGTAGCTCTTATTCTTAGAACTTGAAGGTATCTGTTTCTCAGATAATTATATCTTGGGAGTATATTGTGATATATTTCAGCTGTGAGTATGAATTACAGATTTCTAGCCCATTGTTTCAGGAATACTTTGTCAGTGAATTTCACGTTGTTAACAAGGTTAATTACACATTGTTCAACAAAATGCCAGTTTTCATTGTTTCCTCAGACTGCATTCATTTTCATAGTACCTACTTTTAAGGTAGGCATCTGTTACATCAGCTTTGTTTTCAGCTCTCAAAGTAGCAAAATTTCCTTACCTTCTAAGTGAAAATCTTGCAGTTCCTGTAAGGATTACTCCTTTCTCCTAGGTGGTCTTTTTTTTGTATGTTCACTACTGCTTATGGAAAAAACATTAAGTGTGGCAGGTAAAGTTAAACCCAGAGCTCAGTGTGAAGCTGGGTGTTAGTGCAGGGATTGCCACTGGGGATGAGCCCTGTTCCTGTTGAGCTCAGCTTTCCCTCTCTGATAGATGCCCCTGGTAAGTATTTCAGAGGAAAGTGCAGCAAAGCCCTCAGTAAGGAAATAATGAACCTAACACAGAAGGTCTTTTGAGCTGTGCTGTGAAAAATGAGAGTCTGTATATTTACTTATTATACCCAGTCTAAAGCAGCTCTTGGGGTTTTTTCTTGTTAAGTATAACTGTTTGATCCTTTCTGATACTCTGCTCTTCTCATAGTCTCAAATGATGTCTTGTAACAATGAGTTTCACCTCAGGTTAATCAAGTTCTCTAGAAAAAGATGTTTTCCTTTATCAATTTTATATGTGTTGTCTTTTCAATTTTATTGAATGTCCACAAGAGTAGTTTTATTTCCCTTTTTCTACCATTCATTATTTTCTAAGCCTCTGCAATGTCTTCCCTTCTTCATCTCCTGTCTAAAGTAAACAATTTCAAATGTCTTAGCTGTTTCTACTTGATTTGTAAGCTTTTAAGTATTTTTATTTCATTTTTGTACCTGTCCTAATTTTGAAATGTACTTTTTAAAGATTAGAGTTTGAGGCATAAGCCTGATCTGTAGGTTGGAAATGGGATATTATTTGTATAACTCTGATTTTTTTTACTCTTTTCGTTTTTAGTTTCCTTTTTTCTGATTATCCCATATGTACTGGAACAATTTCAGGGGAACTTCCACCACTAGGCAGATTCTCAAAACACCTCCCACAACTACATCTTCACTTACCTGGGACAGTCGAAGTGCTTCAGATGACATGTGCCACTATGCTCTCTTTGTTATTCCAATGAAAGGGCAAACTGTTTGTTTTCAGAGCATTTTTTGGGCTTTTTAAATTATCAAGGACATATATTTGTCAAATACAGGTGAAATACAGGCACCTGGAATGGCTAATTCAGTAGTATTTTGCTCATTGTGAAACTCAATTGTCTGAAGTAAAGTCCATGTTTCTTCCTGTAGAGAGGCTTAAATAATTGCAGTTGTAGTTGTACAGTTTAAGCTATTAAATAATAGTCTGTTGAGGAATTATCTTGAGATGCCTCAGCACCAAAGTTTAGCCTCTGCATTTTAAAACACCTCTAAGTCTCTTTTTCCAGAGTGCTGCCCAAACTTGAATTTATCTAGTTGCATTTATCTGACTTTCCTATGAAAATACAGTTTGTCACAATTATTGGGAAACAGATGATCTCCCATGTCGGAGATTGCTTCCATAACTGGTGGATTTTCATCATTCAGAGAAACTTTCTCAAACCTTTTCTCTCATTTAATACCTTTGTAAATGAGGATGTAGGACAGAAAAAGTGTAGACTATGCTTAACTTTCAGTCCTGATGTAGCAGCTTTTTAGCTTAAAATTAGAGGTAAAAAATAGGAGTGCAGACTGCACATCTCTTTTATTTTCTCTTTTTTATTTTTTTTATCCCCAGATCTAAACGTCCAGTGCCAGTTTCAACCACAGCTCCCAGAATTGACTCTCCCAGGGCTGTAATTCCCCATCAGAAGGTAAGTGACACATTTCTCCCCAGCCAGAGTGAATCCCATTTCTATCTGCTGAGGTGAAGGTAAATATCCATTACAGGAAATAGCTTCTGCCTGCCCCAAATAACTAAAGGTTGAATGAATGCACAGGCAGCAAAACTACTGCAAGGCAATGTATTAGTGATCTGTATTTTGCTAATTTCTGATTAGCAGGACCAAAGCATCCAGCTAATCCTCTGATGTGATTTGGTCTAACCAATTCTGAGCAACTGTTTTCATGTAAGCTACAAGAAGCCACTAAATCTTCTCAAAAATCTACATTTGCTTTCGTAGATTGTTGGGGAGAACCATTAGACTGTGCCTCAATCTCTCCAAATCCTGGCTGCAACTGAAATGACACTGATTTGGAAAGAGAACATGAGGGCATTTGAAAGCTTGCATCATATAGTGTTCTTATCATAGTATTCAGAAGACCTGAGAATAAAAAATAAAGAGGATAAGTCAATTTAATGAATAACAGCAAGTGGCAGAGCAAATGAATGGCTTGGTTTCCATTGTCAAAACACATCATCTTTCATAAAATAAATGTTCATTTTAGAATAAACACTGACTGTACCTGGCAACCCATCTTCTGTATCTTTGGAGACACCAAGGAGCAGGGGTACCTGAAAGATGGTGTATATATCCCTAGGCTCAGGCTCTGGGCAGAACATTTGTATTGCTGATGCATTTCATTACATAAATGAACAGGAGCTAAAGTTTCTATTGCTGCAACTTATCCCTGCTGTCTGTGCCAGTTTCATTCCTAGCATGCATATAAATAAAAAACACTGAAGATCAAAATGCATGGGGAATTAGATGATTTTCTAGTGGTTTTGACACTTCCAACATCCATAAATCAATTTTAAGTAATTTTTATAAACTCTATGCTTTCCAAATTCAGAGCACAGATGGTAACATCATCCCTGAAACTGCTGCAAATAGGTTCAAAAGAGCAGAAGAGAATGCACCTGGGGGGAATAATTTGATTCAATTTTGTTTTGTGAAATTTTAAATTAACCTGACTGGCCATTTATTAGTTGAGGCAGAAATTGTTTTTTCAGACTGGATCTTGTAAACTTTTTTTGGCAAGGGAAGATGAAATTAAGAATTTATCTTGCTCAGAGTTGTTTCTGTTTATATCATGATGTTATAAAAAGTTATTTTGGAGGAACTTATTGGAATCGTCAGCAACAGTACTGTGAAATTCCTAGAACAAAAGCCATGAATCATTCTTTTGGTTAAACTGGTGTTTGACTGCACCAGCAAAGTAATGGGGACAGGAAGGGGAAGGAGTTCTCATTTTCCCTGAAGATGCACCCAGAATGCTGTCAGTGTTCAAGGCAGTGAGTAGATGTGTCTCATCAGAGTTATTCACCAACATGAGATTGACACCTACATTTGGGGCTCTATAGCACCTGCACAGGTATGAAAATTCTGTCTCCTTCCTCCATAGGCACATAAAGCTCTTATATATTGGACTTTCATGACTCTTTTAGGTGTATTTTAGATGCATTTCTTCTTTTTCCATTGTCAGTTTTAAAATTGCTGCCATAGGTTTTCAAAGCTGTTTACCACAGAAAATACTTTTCTCCCTTAACTATCTACTGTATAGAAAAGTTAACTTTACACACAGCAGGGGTTTCTTGAAGGTCCTAAAAGACCCCTTGGCATGAAAGCCATAAAGACACTTTACATTTCCTATTCTAGCCCTTCAGAGAGAGATGAGGATCAAAAGACTCAACCCATTTTTAGAAGCTTGCTGTCTTATGTTTGAGAATTCTGTGCAAGGTGCTCAGGAAAGGTTTGTAGGAGCTGCTGGAGGCAGCCTTTTCTGAGCCAGCTGCAGGCAGTACCAGCAGCTGGAAAAGAGAATTAGTGGAACCTTTCTAGAGAAAAGGGTGGCATCCAGGGAAGTTATGGTGGGAAATGGGTTATCTTGCAGTATTCAGGAAGATCTTAGGTATAGAGTCTTTCACCCAGGGGAAGAAGTAACATCAGAGTGCTGGACCCTTTGCAGGTCAAGAGGAGTGACACTTGTGTCACTTGTGTACACTAATAGCAAGTTTTAAGTGAAGAAAAATTCTTCTCTAGGAGTTGTTTGGAAGGAAAAAAGGCATTGAACTCTCAGAGAAGTCTCAAAATCCAGAATAAAGATACTTTACTGATAGAGGCAGTGTAATGCTGATTTGGCAGTAAGCTGTGTTACACTAAATACATTTTAAAACCAAGGTTTCTTTGCTTGTCCCTTTATTATTTCTAGTAATAAGTATAACTGTAGAAATGAAGAATTCTGTGACACACAGGCAAAAGTCACCTCCACACCTCTGCTTGAGAGTTTTTAGACCGATGGTTTACATGAAATCAATTTGATGGTATTTTTTAAAAATCAGCAAAAGACTGCATTACAAGACAGTCGTGACAGTGTCATCCTTATACATCACAAGAAGCTTTCCTCTCCCTTCTCTGGTTAAGGTTAAGGTGTGGCAATGTTAGCTAAACAAACTGCATGTTTAACTTCAGTGTCTAGTTAAAAACATAAATCCTCTTGTACATTACTGCTGATCTGATTGCAGCTTCCACTAATTTTCAAGCATGCACTTCTTCTTTCACTGTTCACTGTTTTTTTTTTTTTGTTTTATTTTTGTTTTAGGGAAACAAGCATACTTTTTTCACAAAGATCAGTCATTTTTTCACAAAGCTGATCAATGTTATAGATGATACAGGTTCTGCAACCATCAGTATGTAGGGCTATTATTGGAAATAAGGTTTGATTGCTTTTCAGTCTCACTGTATCTGACATAAATCTCAAACTAGAAACAATTTTCATTTAGTTTAGTCAAATATTAGTGAAGTCTTTTGCAAAGGTGGGGCATAGCTGGAAGAAAGGGCATAGTTAATGTTGAAAGCATTCAGATAACAGTAAGAGTAAGCTTGAGTGCAATCAGTCAATGAACTCATTGACTGCAGCTCTTCAGAGGGGACACAACACAAGTGAAGATTCAGCTCAGTGCAGTTCAAAACATTCAAGCTGGTGTTTTAGGGCTAAGCATGGCTTTAACATTTGTTGATTTGCATGAAGGTAATGGCAGCCTTGTTAATTCTAATAATACGGCTATGTGTTGTGCTTTCTGTGAAACACTACTGACAACACTTATTTTGGAGTCCCAGTGAGCATCTTGTCATACTTATGATTTCTTTCCTGCCAAATTTGGGAGAATATGTGTCTAAGAGAAAATAGATAGAGATGACTGACTTTTTGAGTACAGGATGGAGAAGCTGGCTCAGCCAAAAGTAGTTTGATCATGTCATTGAGAGTCATTCAGTGCCATGGTGCCTCCATTCCATTTATCCTCTAAAAAATTTAAAGCAACAATTGCTTCTTGAGCATGGGTTGGTGGGTCAAAATCACTGGTATACTGTTAAAATTGTTCTCCCTGAAGTGCAAGAGATGAGTAATGACTGTAGGGTCACAGCAATAGATAAATAGAGAATGATTTGTCAAAGGGAGAGGACCTGCAAAGCCTGATATTGTATCACCCAATCTAAATTTATTTCCCACTTCCCTGATACATAAGAAGGAATATTTGCCATTCATAGAAATTGGATTTTTGTAAATAAATAATATTTCAGAATGGAAATTGAGCTGATTCCTAGCTTCCTTCTATTTCAAAAGGTTTGAGACTCCTCTACATTTCTCAGTTGGAAGCTCATTCCCTGACGTTACGCAGTTTTCCTCCCGCAGCAAGGGACTGCTGCACGATCCAGCATCTTCCTGAAGGGAAGCCCATTGCTCAGTGTCAGAGCCTCCTCTCCTGGTCGGCTCGAGGGTAGCATCAGGCTCCCAGAGCTGGAAATGTCAGCTTGCTCTTCCAGCCACTGAAACAGAATGGGATAAGGGATGGGGAACAGGGGAACGTTTGTTATTGTTGGCTGCATTTCATGTGATGCAGTGCTGAAAGCTCAGTGCTGCTGCTCAGTATTAGACATTTGCCCTTCATAGTCTGAAATTCTGCATTGATCTGATTTTGACACTGAACTGGAGACAAAAAATAATTCTACAATATTCTCCCAGGAATAAAGTGAATCAGAGATTTTTTGGTTAGTCACGAAAGGGAAGAGCTAAATATGCTGATGATGGAGCAGTAATTCTTTAGAAGTACAGCCTCTCCCTTAGACACTTCTGGTTTCATCCATTTTTCCCCCACAACACAGGAAAAACAGCTGCCCTAAAACTGTCCAAAATATGAACTCAAGATGGAGATTGCTAACCTGGGACTGCTGGGCTCTAAAGAATTCTAATACTGATTTGCCAGTATGCTGGTATTCCAGCTAGAGATTGTTTAAGGAGTAAAACCAGAACTCCATTTGTGCCAAAAGGGACCAAAAGCATCGGCCATCATTTTTTATGGCTGCCCTATAATTTCCCCTTTGCCTATTGTTACTGTCCAGTAACACCAACACTATGAAAATGCATCAGGGCTAAGGAAATATGTGGCATTTCTCTCCATTAGTAGTTGAAACTGATACTTTACAATGAGCTCTTCTTGCATGTCCTTTTATTTTGGGGTGTAGGAAGAAGCCCACAGTTAACTAAAAGCCACAGTGTTTTCAGGGTAACAAATAAATATAACTCCACCATATCCTTTTTCTCCTCTATTACGTCTGTGTTAGTTTTTATTTAATTGTTTTGTCCCTCTGTGCTGGCATGTAAAAATGGTTTGCCCAAGTGATTACTTAATTTTTGAACATATTTGTGCCTCTTCTTGTACACATTTTTAGAGAGAAGCCCTTTTTTCTATTTATTTAATGATACCCAGAAGCTTTCAATAGACCACTGGAAGGGATTGTTGTTTGCTATTTTCAGTCTCAGGGTGGAATAACCAAAGTATGTATTGCACATGTATTTATTTAAAAAGGCATGGTCTGAAAGTGCTTTTAGGATTATCTGTTTCTACAGCCTCGGGCAGCTATTAATGCCAGCTAAAATCTCTTCCTGTTTATCACTAAGAAAAATTATCTAAGTTAATTTTATCTGCCTTACATTTTTGATTCAACATGTCTTAAATGTATTTAATGTTATGATTACTTATATCCTTAGACCTTTAGGGTTTTTTCCCAATAAATTTTAATTAATCAAGGCATATTATCTTGATTTTTATTTTCAAATGTATGCTCCCTACATTTATACATGCAATATAGAAAAAACCAAAAGGGCAATAAAAATATTTTTCTCGTGAACCATAGTATCACAATTAGTAAATTACATTAAAGATAACCAATACTAGCAAAAGCATAGAATCAGAGGCCAAATTGTTCTCAGAACTGTATTTCATGCAAGGTGTTAAAGATGATGATTGCATTGCCCATGAATGAGGCAAAAAAATGAGGCATTACTGGGCCTCTTAACTGTGAGTATTTTTCATTTTTGAAATCACCTCTTATTTTGGTTTCACTAAGGTGCATTTATAGTGAATCATTTTTGAAACTCAAGTGTTGGACTGTGTTTTTCCAGGATGAGTTTTTGGTAGATTGTTTTGAACCTGAGCACCAGCACAGACTTCTATGGGTATAGGTATTGTAGATTCCTTTGAGTAAGGCAATACCTGCTGCTGTCCCTAGGAATATTATCTGCGCAGAATATACACACCTGTATATTCTCAAGCACACATTCCTTCAAGTGGAAATGAAGCAGGAATGATCAGCATAGGAGCAGGCTCTCTGTGGAGCAGTTCTTGAGTCCTGTGGGTGTCTCTGCTAACCCTGCTGCATGGCCTGATCAGCATGAACCAGAGCCCAGGAAAGCAGTGCATCATTTCCATAACCTCAAGTGCACTCACAGACAACAGAATGGTGTGGTTTAGAACCATTGTGTCTTTATAATAATGGCATTGACTTCTATGGTTATACATGATCTAAAACTTTTCTTACCTCAAGACTTTTTTTAAGATTTCTTAATTATCCTAGAAATTAATGGACAGTGTTGCCTTAATATAAAATTATTGCTGTGAGGTTGACTAGTAGCAAATGCTCTCTTAATGTTAAGCTTTATTTGTTGATTTCAACTAAAACCTAGTAAAAAATGCCTGAGTTGGTTTTGCTTCCCTTATTTTGAAACAATGCATTTCTTTGTTGAAAATCTTCCCTGAAAGTTTGAATGCTTTGGCCCCGATCTGTTTATTGCTAGTTTATGACTATGTTTACAGCATTAATTGCAGATATGTTATTTTTGCATGTGTTCTATGATTGCTCTTTTCTTTTTTTTCTTTTCTTGGCTTGCATGTTTGCTACTACAGGAACCTGCTTGGGAAATCAATGGCAACAGAACAACCTTCAGCCCTCTAACTAACACGGCGACTGGGCCTGTGGGTAGTGTTTTAGCAACCAATGGAACCTTTTCAGGCTACCTCAACCAGCAAGAGATCAGCCTTTCAAATAGCTCTTCCTACCTAAAGACTACCACAGTTAGATCTTCCATGTCCTCTCAGTCTGTGACTCCTGACATTTCACCAGCCAAGAGCTCGTTAGGTTCCAAAGCAAGCCCTGCTTTGGCTGGTGGCAGTAGCCCTGCTCAGCAGCTGAGCCCTGCAAGGCAGTATAACAACCCCATTGGCCTGTACTCAGCAGAGACCCTGAGGGAAATGGCTGAGATGCATAAATTGAGTCTCAACCGAAGGGCTTCGGAAGGTGGACTTCCTAGAGGGTAGGTAACATGGTAACATCTTTAATTATTTCAATAAGTAATGAACTTGCTGAGCAGTGAATGTAATGGTGCTTACCCTATTGTGCGTTTGTCTAGCAGTCATTATTAAAGCCTGGATCAATAATTAAATTTTCCAGTAGCCCCAGAACATACCCACATTGCCATTACAAAATAATGGTTGGTGGTATGTGATGTGCAGCATGGATTGGCAATTGTCAGCAGAGCGTGCGGGGGGGAGCATTAGGACTGAAGTAACTGTAATCATCTCAGGGTTGTGACACTCAGCAGTTCTAACTAATACATGGAGTCTCAAAGAACCAAGTACTGCTGTCAGACATCAGAGCAGCTGCTATAAACCACACCTGATCTTTGGTACTTTGCTAGAGAGAAATGGCTTTGACCAGCAAATCTGACATACCCAGCTACTGAAGTGTCCTGCTGTAATTCCTGCCTTAATGCGGCTTTCCTGTGCAAAATGAGTCAGAACTGCAATATTTTGAATCCTCTGGTATGAAGAATGTCTTGCATCTTTTAGCTTTAATGTTAACTTTGCTATAACAAGGAATGATCTCCAGATACTGCCCAGATAGTTTGATCCCATGCTGTCAAGGTTTTCCATATTCCTATATTGCAGGTCATCTGTTTTGTTAGTAGGTTTGTGAAGTGAGGATCTTGGACTGCAGAACATGAGAAAAAGCAGGGAGAAACAGGTTTTCCTAATTTTTTGCCTTCATGTATAAATCATCAAACAAATCTAATTTTTTACTTTATTTGTGGTTTGGGTTTGTTTTTTTTTTTTAAATGGAGATAAATTTCTTGTTAGGAATATGGGGAAAAGTGTTTTCTTGACATTAGGGACTTGGCTATATAAGGAAAACCAGAAAATTCCTACAATTCACTCAAGGTCTGGTAGCAAATGCATATCTTCAAGTACTTTATATCCATTTGCAACAGCTCTTTGCAAAAATAAAACCAAGAGGTTTTAAGTTGTAGAAAAGTAGGGGTATTTCATCCAATTAAAAGAGCATATATTCCTGTTCTAAATGATTCAAGCAATTTTAGATGATTCACTGCCACTCCCTTGAGCACTCAACATTAACAATCCTAATTAACTTATCTGAGAAAATTCTATCCTCCCTTCTCATACTTGATAATTAAGTAAAGCAACTGCCTTAAAAAAAAAAATCAGTTAGTAAGCAAGATCAGCAAAGTAAACCTCAGAATACTTGTCTCTCAATTTACAGTTTCCTGAAGAATACCAATTCTTGTCTTATTTCAATATGCAGAGTTTCCTGGGTGTATATCTTATTGTCTTTTTCTCCACTATGTTCATAATCTTCCTTAATACCTGCAGGGGTGAGGGTGAAGGAGCTGAATTTTGGATGGCTCAGCATTGTGACTGTTTTGTTATCAGAATTACAACACAGCTGCATCCATGACTCACCAAAGAGAGTGTGAGCCTTTCTATTCAGTTTGAATGAAATTTTAGGGAACTGCTATCTGCCTTTACCATCTTGAATACTGATGAACAAACAAAAAAATAAAAAACTTTTATCCTGCCGTGCAGGAACATTCTGAAAAGATCAAAGAGTCCAGAAGCACTAAATAAATGTGTCTTATCTGATAACTTCTCTGAGATTTAGAGAACTGTACATCTCTGTTGACATGCAGAGAAAATTCAGAGCTCAATAGTGCTATCATTCCCGCTCCCACTTGACTGTTATCCATGAAGTAAGAAGTATCTTGCCTCCTGCTCTGTGGAGAAAAACATGGAACCTGTAACTATCTTGGGACTTGGTGGCATCCATGATAATCTCAATCTCACAGTGCATATATGGGAATAAGGAAGCACTGTGAGCACTGAATAATCAGCTCTGGTCTTACTGGGAACATTCTTACCATGTAATACAACATGGTTGTGATATTGTGGTGCTCCAAAACAGAATTCATTGTGTTTTCACAAACATGCACTTAGCTGTATGGTAAAAGCTGCGAGAAAGTTCAAGCATGAGGAGTGATCTTAAGGTATGTTTCAGTTCTGTGCCCTTTTCACCAGATGATTTAAACTTAATTGTGTGAATTGCTGTTACAGGTTTAGCTAAACCCTTTGGAAAATCCTATCAAGAAGCTGAAATTAATTTTGAGATTACTTCCTTGATCTGTGAAGAATAACAAAGCATCTGTTTCTCTAATACACTTTACATTAAAGTTTTATCACTCTGACCCAAGGTGAAAAATAAGATAGCCTATTAGGAGTGTGGAACGTGATGTGCTGAAAGCTCTGGAGTGTATGAATAAATATGAACAGTGAGTCATAGTTTGTAACGTGCATCTTTTTCATTCCAGTGTAAGTTATTTTTCACACTGTAGGTCAAGGGCAGTAAATACCTGTCCCACAAGTACGTGCCAGGTGGCTTGGGTTACTGGCCTCTTACTGAGTGACCTCTGTGAGCAGCAAGTTGGGTGTTCCAGACATGTCCCTATATAGAGTCAAACTAAAATTATGTGTGGCTCTGAACTGGGAGGAATTTTCTCATCACATCCTAAACATAAGGAGAAGCAAAGCTTTACTGTTTTTGAAGGGAGCCATAGCAGTCTCTTCACGTCTCAAAAATCGTTACTGAGACATGACTACTGAGCTGTTCTTAGTGTGTGCACATAATGTTTCTTTTCTTTGGACATACTTTTCTATTCCTTTAATTAAGGTGTATTTTAGGGGTTTGGTAGTTCTGCCTTGAAAATGCTATTTTATATGTATGGTAGATGCATAGATGAGTCAGAAAATGATACCATTACACTTGTTTCATTGTAAATGAGTGCCCAGCTGTCTTGCATACACCTAAAATGGATATAGGATCACTGATGTGCTTACAGGCTGCAGCTTGTTCCTAATATATCTCTAACACTTCCTGTAAGAACATTTGGCTTAATGTAGGGTTTATAAACGTAGAAGAATATTTTCAAATCTGAGAGTCTGACCAGTAGCTGCAGAGGGTGATCTGTGATTGCTTTACCATGGAAATGCAAAAGTGCAAAGCCTTTACTGCAGCTTTGGCTCATTAGAGTGCTTTTGATCATGAAAAGTGCTGTTTGATGAGCCAAGGCAAAAGGATTATAGGTAGGATATCAAAGGTTCTGCAAGGAAAAAGCAGGAGGGGCCAAATCCAACTGGAATGTCACTCTTTAACAGTGTAGCTTTGCTGTCCAGTATTTTCTATCAGTCCCAGACACAGAAATGTCACAGCAGCAAGTTGGAGTCCTCAGTGCTCAGTTCTGTCAACAGCATTCCATACAGCCCAGTAAAAAGAAAGTTGATTAACTGACGGTGGATCTCTTCCTCTTTATTTTGCACAAAATAGGATTAATTATTCTTCAACCAAGAAAAGAGCACAATGTGGGTATTCTAAGCTTTGGGGGGAAAAAAGTTAAAATAAATATCACAGCCCATTACTGCTATTTGTGCAACCACCACAGAGAGTTATTGGGAAGAGCACTGTAGTTCAGACTGAGCACACTCTGTTCTGCACTCCCAGCTTTATCCTGTGTTACAGTGCTTTGGAATTATTGTGCAAGCACCATCACTGGTTTATGCAGAGATACAGGAATGGAGTGTGATACCTTTTTTTCATACTGTATGGAACCAGTTATAAAATATACTGATATGGATATCCAAAAAGCCATATAGCAAGCGTGGCTTGCTTTGTTTCATGTGGAATAAATTAGGAATGACTATTCCAAAATTAAATGGCTTACACACCTCTTGGCATAATGTAGGTGCAGTCCTATCTAGGCAAATGCTTTGTTATATACAAAGGCATTTTCCTTAGTTTTAGCTTTAAAACATTTACCAATATATTCTTTGGATCTTCTCCAGCATGTAAAAGATTTAAAAATCAGTCTTTCAAAACCAGCTCTGAGGGTGGCCTGAGAACAGACTTTATCCCTGAATATTCAGTATCTAAGAGAAAAATATATCTCTACCACTCATGTGCTATTTTCAGATGAGAATATACTCTGAAAATTCTCCATTTTCCCCTCTGCTCCCTCCTCCCTTCACTTTGGCAGTAGTACTTTTAAGGATGCACAGCAATAAGATCATGTTCAACAGTCAGCCAAAATGCCATGGTACCCTACTAAGTCCTGGTGGATCAACTATAATCCCTGCATTTTTTCCTTTCTTAATCATGGTAGGGTTTTTAGGCATACATTTACTTTTTATTCTTTTTATTCTTATTTGTAGATGGTCTGAGAAAAGCTGTAGCAATCTTTTGTAAATATCTTGTACCCTTTGCACTCTACGAACTATTGACTTTTTTCTGTGTGGTTGGTTTTGATGTTGTTTGTTCTCTTTCTCTTCTTCTAGGTCATAACCAACACCGCTGCCAAGTTAGTATCACCTCTGTGTAGTGCCAGATATTTGTGTGATGCTGTGTGTGTGAAGATGTGTTTTCTGGGGTAGCATGATCCCCTGTGTTCCTGCTGTGTCTGCTTGCAAGTGCAAGTATTTTTTTAAACATCTGCTTGGTGTGGCAGGCGCCCTGCGCTGCCCCTGCTGTCCAGCAGTGCTCCCGCTTGGCATTTCTTGGTGATGCTCTAATGCTAGGATAGAGCTGCCATCTGAGCCTGCCCAGTTCTAAAAGCTTTCAGGTGATTGTGCTTCTACAGGCAGGTTTAAGTTCTCTTGAATCTTTAAGTCATCTTCATGCCCTCAGAGTTTGGAGAGCATTATCTGAGCCTTTTTTGGTGTGTTATTAGTAAAGTACTTTTAGCTTCAGTGTTAAATTAATTTCTAAAGTCTGATAAAATTCAAATTTAGGTTGGAGTAAGATACTGATATGGGAAAAGAATCTATGAAGTGATTTACCGTGATAAATCTATTGTCCAAAAAAGAAATAACTATTAACTTGAAAATGTGATTGATCTGCTTTATTTAGGAGACTTCAGAGAGTCCTCAGTTTTGACCTTTGACCCTGGTCAGAGGATTGTCTCTAAACTCTTGCTTTTTGCCTCTGACCTGAGTGTTGTCGATAAATTGCTGGAGACTGGGTCAAACTGAGTATAAAATAAATAGTTCTAATAGTTAAGTGTCAAATTTAAACTGACAGTACAAAGTTAGGAGTAGTAGAATACATAAAGTTGAAATAATATTTAATGCATATAATTTACATTGATCTTGCATTATCTGTTGATTTCGGTGAAGTGTGGGTGTGATGGTGTAAGTCCTTTGGAGTGAAAAATCCTAGCCAGTTCACATTAATAATTATTCTGACAGGATTGTCTTAGAAAGCAGAAGTCACTTTATGGGGGTATTTGTAATCTTACTTGCTTTGGGATTTATTTTTCCTGATTCTTTTGTAACTTAGGAGAAAGATCCCATTCATTTTGCAGAGGTGCTGTCTCTGTAGCCTTACCTCTGCCACTTTGTCCCAGAGCCCAGAACTCCTTACAAGCACTAATATCTTCTATTTTATCCCAGAATTAGAAAAAGAACTCAGCAGTGGGCAATCTGTACTTTTTTCTGTTATTTTTATTGGAATCCTGTTAACTTCAGTGGAAGTTTTGCCTTGGTGTATGTAATGTGACTAACACCTCTTGAAAGACATCACTAAAATTGCTTAAAGACCCCAAGTGAAAGCCCAAATGACTCCTGTTGCTACCATGAGGGAAGTTTAGGCTGTTCTGACATTAGTAGCTTTGATTTCTGTAACTGACTGTGGAAACAAATTGCTTAGAACATTATTCTCTAAAGGTGGCATATTTAACCTCTGTCCTTTCCTTTGCACAGTTTTCTCAGATCTTGGGTTTAGAATCTCTTTAGTACTTCCAACACTGTGAAAGAAAGAGAACACTAAATTCAAGATCTTGAGGACCTGTGTATTTGTAATTATCATGTGATTGTTTAGGGTATTACACAGAAAAGAGATACTGTTGAAGTCAGGCATGTGCATGCTGAGTACAGCAACCTGCATGTCTCAGCCCATCACCCCTCCAGAGATGATGTAAATTGTAATTATAGAATTGTCAGAGTTGATGAATAGTTAAGGGAGATGTGTTTTAAATGTGAGAATGTCTTGGTAAAAAGATAATTTTCACTTTTTTTGAATGCATAATGCCACTTCCCAGTTCCCTCTCTTAAGATGTTGGCATGTGCAAGTGAAGGCTGTGGCTGTAATGCAGCATGTGCTCCTGTGTGTCTCTGGTCCTTGTGCATGTGGCTGTCAATGTTCTATCAAGGATTTGCAATGATATGTGACTGTATCTCTCTCTGTCCATCCTCAGTCAGGGCATCCCACCAAACAAAAGGCTGAAAACAAAGTGGAATCCCCTATCACCTGTAATAGTCTCCAGATAATTAAGTCAGATGGCTGCCAGCCTTACTTGAGTTTACCTTTTTCATCATGCTAGGTTGGTTTTAACTCACTCTCTGGGGCTACCCATGGTAAACAGGCACACTGTTGTGTGTGTAAAGAGAAAAACGCTATTAGCCAATAAACTTACAATCTAATGTCTTAAACTGAAAAGGAAAATTGTTCCAATCAAATGGAATTAAATTCTTCAGCATTTCTTCTGCAGGGAGAGAAATATCTATTTCCAGCTTTGGGTTCAGTTCTGAATGAAACATTTATGAAATATCTGTTATTTCACAAAGGATGGAGTTCTCAGATTTGTCCAGTTTGGTGAGTATATGGAATCTCTCCTGCTGGTATCCCCCTGCTGCTGGCAGGACAGGAACTGCAGACCAGAGATTCACCTGATCTCCCATAGGTTGAAGAGCAGCCACCGTAGTGGCTGACATTGGTCATTGGAACTCTGGGCAGTGCTCAGTCCTAGCTCTAGGACTAGAACTATGCACAGCCCAACCCTACAAGAAAACCAGCTGCTCTTTGGCTGCAGTCTGACATCAAACTAATTCTGGTGTCATGGAAGCTTCAGTTAGCTTGCTTTAGGGGCTCAGTCTGTCAAATATAAAATCTTTCCTTGTAAATGGAGTCACTGGAAACAAAGGCAGCAGCTCTTCCAACTGTACTTGATCCTTTGGTTGCAATGTTGCATATTTTGATCTGGGACTGAGCATTTATCATGCTCTAGCAGCACTTCAGGCTGGTGTACAGAGATCTTGGGAAGATTTAGTCTCTGTAAGGAAAGCCTTGAAGATTAAAAGGCACAAGTACTACATTTCACTGTGATTAATAACACAGACAGAAAGTACTGAAACATTCTAAATAATAGAGAACCTGATATCTCTTCACTTCCCTGTACTTTCTAGACCTTTATAAGACCCTTCTGAAAACACAAACGGATGACAAAAAAAGTGGGAATTCTCTGCACTTTGCATGTACGTCCCATGGGCATGCATATATGTGCATATATACAAACATGTGCATGTTTGTATACACTTAAACGTATATATGCATATAACAACAGAATTTTAGTATATGTAAGTATCACACAAAGACTTACTGATTTTTGTGGTAATTTAATACAGTGACAGCTATTTCACCTTTTTTTCCTTTTTATACATCGTAAGCCAACCCAAAAATTACATCCATTAGCACAGCCATCTTTTTGCTTGGTACTTACATTGTCTGTGCTTCCCTGATGAGAAGCTTTGGTGAGATGCCATGAACAGACATGCACACTCCTCTCTTGGTGGTGCTTCTCTCACTTAACTTCACGCCTCTCTCCTTTCTTCCCCTCCCTTCCTTCCCCATGGAACCTCACTCTTGCATAACCCAGCACGGACTTCACGGAGCGTTTCAACCCCAATGTCCTGAAGGACTCTGCCCTGTCTACCCACAAACCCATTGAGGTGAAGGGCCTTGGCGGCAAGGCTACCATAATTCACGCGCAGTATAACACCCCGATCAGCATGTATTCCCAGGATGCTATCATGGATGCAATTGCAGGCCAGGCACAAGCCCAGGGTGGAGAATTTGCTGGGTAAGGTTATTTCCTTCTGTGGAATGCTCTTTCTCTGCATGGTACTTGTAACATCCCTACCTGCATGACACATTTGCTCTTACTGGACTCTTTCTTTTTTCCTGGGGTATATTACACAAATGTGTATCAATCCTAGACAGTGTCCAAAAGCACTTCCATGTTTTGAATTTAAAAGGATGGATCACTTGAAAATCATAGCATGGTTTGTTGTTGTATGGGACCTTAAAGTTCCAAACCCCTACCATGGTCAGGGGTACGTTAATTTAACCTAGTTTTTTGGTATTCCTCCTAGAACTGCTAAACCCCACAAAAATACATCTAATGCTCTGTATATGATATTGGATGGCTTTTCATTCCTGACAACCATGATTTATAATAGTCACTATTGTATGCATAGCTCAGAAAGGACAGAAAAAGGAGAGTGGAATTTTTATTGAGATGTGAAGAATGCAAAATATTTATTTAGCGTTGGCTACTGTTTTATTCTTCAGAATGGAATGTTTTGTTGTATTTTCCCTATCCCCAGTTTACATACAGTACATGTGTTTTACACAGATCCTTTGGACTATCCAAAAATCCCCTGATCTTTAATAACTTTGCTTTTCCAATGCATGTTTCTGGTAATCTTACCTGATTAACTTATCCAGAGTTGTAATAACTTCACTGAAATTACATATGCTATGAATGTAGCCAGGTTTCTCTTACCAGGTGCACTTCTGCCCAAAATAGAAATTGCCTTCCTTTGATATGACACCAAAATACAGGTGTAGCAACTCACTTCAACGTAGTTTCTTTTCCATGTGTTAGCTGCAGGCTTATTCAAAATGAGGATGGTTTATGTATTTGCTTGTGCTCCCTTTTGCTGGCCACTTTTCTCTCTTTTGTATAATTATTTTTCTTTTCTGTTAACTTTTTGCACCAATATTGTTGTTTATCACAGCTCTCCCTCATGATGGATCACAAGCAATACTTTTAGCTGGCTTTGGCCATGACTCAGTGAATCTCCACAGGTGTTGAGTAGATTCATATTTCCAATTACTGAAGGACAAAGAAATTTTTTTGTGTTCTCTATGAGAGTTCATATCCTTCGTAGGCATGGATTATAGGAGACATTTTATGATACAGTGGCACTTTCTATTACATGCTGTAGCATTATATGATGCAAATAGTAATGTTTTAAAAAAATTACCTATTTAAATGATCAGAGGATTATAAAGTTAATGCTGCGTATGTGGATCCTTTTCATTTTATAAGTTACTTTTAGTTTCCTCTGTGATATTCTGAAGTTTAATTTGCAGTGGAAACCATAATGTTCTTTAGCTTGCTTAGTCAATCAAGTCTAAGTTAAGATTATGCTTAATGAGGAAGTATTTGTATAAGGTGTTTTTAATATAAAAGCAGACCAAATTGTGTGCTGATTCATTTTGTCTCAGTTATCAGCCTATAATTTGGTCTTGGTTCTTAATTAGTAGCCTTAGTCCTTTTCATTTGTCCACAAGTGTCTGTAGGGTGATAAGCACACTCAGACTGCACATCTGAAGGGCAGACAGCAGCTGGAAACAGTTTACTTATTTTATTAGTGATGAAGGACAGACAGGCTTAAGATAGGAACTCATTTTCTAGTTTGACCGTTTGAAATCAGTGATGTATCTTCATGAAATCAGAGTCAGACTCTTGTCACTTAGAAATAAGCCACACTTACTGGATCACCATGGAAAACATAAAGGGAAGGACAGAATTATTGATACTCAGACTCCATGCTGAAACCTAAAGGCAGAAAATTTCAAAAGCCCTGACTTTATATATTTTTCTTCTCTTTCTTTTTCTGTTTTAATTGATCTTGCTAAACCAAGAACCAGGAGCTATGTGGCTGCAGTAAAACCCTGTGGACAGTACGTTTTGAGTACATTTCTGTCAAACCACTTCTAAATTCCATTATGCAGTTTTAGCCAAATTCACAAGCTGTATAAAGACATATATCCAGCACTTTTATTGGGAATAAGATCTGAAAGTTGAAGAATCAATAATATGACTGTACAAACTAAGGTTTTATGTGATCTCTGCAATAAGTCAACTTGGCTGGCTATTTACCAGTCTACGTGAACTTTTGTTTGTTGGGTTGTGGGGTTTTTACCTCTTAGGGCTTTTTTTAAAATAGCTGGAATCAGTCTAATACCTGATGTCACAATATTTTGTTGTATGTCTACAGCAGGGGTAGAACACTGCAGTGTTCCTAAGTTTTTACTTAATATCTACTGAAATTAAATCTGCATAATGACTCCAGGGAGTGAATCACATAGTAAACCATAGTTTATAATGAACTCCAAAAAATAAAATTCCTCCATCGCTACTTATTCAGAGAAGTTTGACTGTCTTTAAAGGTTTTTTTAATGTAAAAATATGTGAGTTAAATGATGATAAGAAAAAGGAAAATTATTTTTATTGACTCCTACTAGAATACCTTAGGCTCTAGATTAAAAACCTCCAACAGTTCTAACCCATTTGGGAAGAGGTTTTTTTTTTTCAGTGGGATTAATTTAAAGTAATATGCTTAAAGATGCATGATATTTCTGCACATCCACACCCAGATGGAAAGAAATTAAATTACAAAGAGGTATAACAGAGGTATTAACATGGTTATGTGCATCTTTAGGCTGTCTGTAAGAATCAACTGTCACATTTAGGTTTATGAAATGCTCATAATCAGCGATGCGCTCTATTTTACACTTCCATGCTGAGAGGCTTATATGTCCTAGTTATTCATCCACAATATAATTATGTTTTTAAAAAGAAAAAGGCCTGCTGAATTAAAGACAGAGTTGGAAATACTCCAATGTATTGCATTAATTTAGTTCAATTTATATGAGCATGTTTCACTCTGCTGGGGAGGTTAATTCACCAGGCTCCATTTCCTGCCTTAATCATCTACCATAAGGATATTAATATGTCATATTAATGCCACACATTGCTACTGTGAAATTTGTGGTCCAGCTTCCAGCTCTATTTTTTTAACAATGCTTGAGTTAATGGCATATCTGTACATAAACCTTTGAACTGCCTTTTTGTACATAGGTCATAATATAAGAAGAAAGCATTTGAGCTAGAGGATATAAACAGAGGAATTTGAACTGTCTGTGGCTGGCACACCACTGCTGCCACAGTGGTCCGTGGTTGAAATCAGCAGCACTGTCTATCCAGTAGTTTATTATCCACCCTAGAACTGTGTTCAGCTGGGAAATTTGCTGTCCCATACAGCATGTTTTTAAGCTTCTGCAAGATTACACAGTGTGGGGATATGAAGTTAACTGTTGGCCCACATCAGGCAGTCACTTCTGGTATTCATACAGGGCAGGTTCTGGGTGCGAAGCACCCTGAAGTGCCTTGGGGACTTGAAAACAGGGTCACCTTTTGGGGAACATTGCTGTGACAGAACTTTCAGCATAGCCAAGTGTCAGAAGCAGCAGCAGAACAGTCCTGAGGATGTTGCTGTGACTTACTGTTGATATTAGAGAGAATCTCTTTGCCATGCGAAGACTATTCCTGCAAAAGGTGGGAGAAGGCAGAACTCTATGCTTTCCTGCCTGCCTCAGCAAACCCTTCAGCTATGTGTGATGGGCCACAAGAGGAGAACTACTGTTCTCTCTCCCCTCTTCCACCTAAAGAAGGCTGTGGCACCACTTTGTCCATTGCTGCACACAGCAGCAGCACTAATGGAAGTCACTGATGGCAGAGCCTCCCCAAAATAAACAAGTCTGTATTCTGCCTTCTGTACCTGCGAGTGTTTGGATAGTGTAAGGATTGTGGTCTAGGAAACACAAGCTAAAAAAGGAGCTCGAAAATGTTTCTTCCTCCTACAGGCCATCTTTCACGCTGAGGAACTTTTTTACATAACTTGTATGTTTTGTAGCAGAGCTTAAACTGAAGAGTCAAGTTTTTCTCTAAATTCTAAACCTAAGCTGTGTTCCACCCCACTGGTGTGTAGAAACGCACAAAAAAACTTAACTGGGATTTGTACTTTGATGGCTCCTCAGGAAAGGAGAAGTTTGCATATATGGGGGTTATAAATACATGGTATTGTGTGTAAATCCATCAAACCAGTGTTTATTACCCAGTGCTGAAGAAGAGGAGTGTGTCAGCTGGGAAGTACTGATATTTAAAGCACTACCTGGTAACATTTGCATCCCATGTCAGACATCCTGGCTTTTCATGAGTCCTCTCAGGCTTTCAAATCACAGACCCAGATTCTCTGTAGATTTTCTCTGCAAAGTGATGGCATTAACTTTGAGCCTGAACCAAGGAAGCAACTGTTGGACCAAATGGCCCTTAACTTTAAACAGAACTGTTTCTCAGTTTTCATGAAGTTGATCTTGCTGCTTGCAAAGCTCTTTATGGAATAGCATAAAGCTGTTACAATAAATCACTTGCTTCAGAAATAGACCTTGTATTTAGAGCAGTCATGGAGCCAAGTTGATCCAAGCACACATCATTCCCTCAGTGTATATTTCTGCAGCTCTGTTAATAGTTAATTTTAATTCTGCTATGCAGAAGTTGTTTTCACCGGGGAAAAAATACCACCAAAACCTATTGAGTTACTATGCCTGTTTCTAGCCCGCATCATAAATCAAAGCGAGGTTACCTCACTTGTGCTACAGACCTGTGTAGCTTTGATTTTAGGTGTGCACAACTGGATATATCACTTTGCAAGATGATTAAGCATGTTGTAAGATCCTGAGATCCATTCTGTCATTAAAGATTTCAGATACTACTTATATATGCAAGTCTTGAGTGCAAGTCTAGACTTCCTGTGCTTCACATGTTTAGTAGACAATGAATCCAGACTATGGCAGATGGAAATTTAAATCAGTTTGAAAAAGAATCATCTCTAGAAAAAGCTATAAAAGTCTACCTCATTATTTTTATACTGAAATATGGGTTTATTTCTAATTGCAACCTTAAGGTACACTGGCCCAGCACTATAATTTAAAGAAAACATAAAACAGTACCAACGTGAAGTTGTTTTTATAAGAAATAATATGTAACAAGAATGGTCAGAGAAATAAATGGTTTTGCCTGGCCTACTCTCCACATATTATTCTTACCACTGCACACTTGTGTACCTGCATTGGCTGAGGAATCGTGAACAGGTATTTCCAAACAGATTTGAAAGATAACAGGCCCTTTCAGAGACAGAATGAGCCATAACATAAAATTGATCTATGCATTTTTTTAAGAAGTGATAGTTTCAAAGCTATGTAGGGGATGGCTTGGTGAGATACTGCTTCCAACATTTCCCTTTCTGAATTGCAGTGCCCTCCCTATAAAGGATCCTCATGTAGACAGTGCCTCTCCAGTGTATCAGGCTGTGCTTAAAACCCAGAACAAGCCTGAGGATGACAGTGAGGACTGGAGCCGTCGCTCTGCTAACCTGCAGTCCAAGTCCTTTCGTATCCTTGCCCAGATGACTGGAACCGAGTACAGTAAGTTGAATAACAAAACATCCCCCTCATCCTGATTTTAGATTCATGTCTTTCCTCACTGCCCTGGTATTGGCCACTGATACTCAGGGAACACTATTTTCCAGGCTCAAGATCCTGCATGTAACTTGAGGGAACTCAGAAATCATAGTGAACAATCTCATCTTATGCTTTATGAAGAAAATTCTTTTGCCAGGGGCCTCAGCATAAAAGTATAACAGATTGTACAGTAAACGAGCATTTGAGGCCCCACAGTTATTCCTACTTAGAAATCAAGTCTCTGCAGTGTAATCTTTGGGTTTCCTGCAGCCTAGACATACAGAGCTGTCCATTCTTTAGACAAAAATGGTAAACATGTCGACTGTTTTCTGTAACAGTCTTTTAGAGAAGTGACTTCTGGAAGTCAAAAAAAAAATGAATCACCATTTGTATGGAATCTATGTCTCTATCAGCCCTGTTATCTAAACCTAGATCTGATTTGAGTATCACAGAGCTTTAACCTTGTTGCCTTTGGAAATGGTTTTGTGGCTACCTGGTACTAAGCTCACAGGTGGTTCCTGTTGTAGAGAGAAGGAAGGTCAGGGCCTTTTCCCACATCAGGAGGAAATATTTAGCATTCCCTTCCCCCATTAATGTGCTGCTGCTGTCTCTCCTGCTTTGTACAAAACAGCAGGACCTCTCTGTAGAATCATTGCCTACAGCTGTGAAACATTGCTAATAATGAATGGGAAAGTAGTTGTAATAGCTACCTTCCTCCTAACATCCTCCTTCCTGTCCCTAGGGAACTGCTATCTTCATGATGTTCTTACAAATTCCACTACTGCAAAGTCAGCGTGAATGCACCTTTAGATAGTCTTTTTATAAGTTTCTACAGAATTTTAAATACTATAAAGCCGATTCCTTTCTTTCTGTTTTTTAACTGAAGCATTTTTTCCTGCAGTGCAAGATCCAGATGAAGAAGCCCTGAGGAGGTCAAGGTAGGCAAGTCCCTGTGAAAAATACAGCTTTCTCCTTCCTGATAACCCAATAATGTTTTAAAATGGCATTAATTTTAACTTCCTTTATTATATTTGTCCTAAAATATTCTAACACATTTACTTAAAAATCACTAAAGTTAAAATGCTGTCATTGAGAGGCATTTGAATGAGAAAGATAACAAATCAGCATGTTTTTAGGAAAAACAGTGTAAAATTGCTGAAGTGTATGTTCAAATCTGAAAGCTCTCTGCTTATGCAACTTTCCTGTACTTTACTGGGTGTGTGAATGTGATGAGTTCTAAGGCCTGTGTAACTACTTGAATGTGTAAGTGGATAAAAATATGTAATGTTGTGATAGCACTGAAATATGTGAGCAATTTATTTGGATGACCCTCTGATTGACATTTGATTCTCCTTAAATGATATAGTAAAGGAGTTGTTTCCATTCATACCTATAATCATTGGTTTATGTTTTGTTTGGAATATATATGACCTAAATTTGTAGAATATGGAAGCACAGGACTGCTTTTGCTAATGGATAAATGTATTTGTTTCGTATGATGTATCAAAAACACTGAAAAAGAGGATATGTTCAGAGATATAATATGGAATTAAAGATTTATCATCATCCTGCATAGCCAGGAAATAGATGTATTAAATATTATTATGTTGAGCTTAAAAACTGCCGTTGAATCAGAAGCATTCTGCATGCAATCCTTAGTTTCTGCTTGCATACTTCAAATCCCTGGTTCACTTTAGGTGCTCTAAGCCACCGGGTGGGTTTGTGATGTGTTTGGTACTCAATCCACCTCTTCTTTTTCTATTTTATATTTTACTGCCCTGTGGGTTCTTTAAAGGTTCTGAACTTTTGATCACAGTGCAGGTTACTAATGTTGAGTCAGTGAAAAAGAATCTGCTGTCTTCCCTGTGAGAATACAAGAGTGCTTTCAGTTGGTGTTTGCTGTAAGCCCTCCACTGCAGTTCACCCAAGTTCATGGCTGGGTGCCTGAACATCAGGCTTGACATTATAGCCCTCAGGGATTTATTTCTTCCCTCAAATACGTGAGCCAAATTCTCATTACATGTATTGTGCATTATCTGTTTTGATGTAATAGCACACGTCCAAATCCTTATTATGATGGGATTTAAAGCATTGTGCTGAACTTAACATTGCCCCATTCATATCTGAGAGTAATATGTGGTTTTAAAGAAATAATCTTTCTAGGTTTAATCTGTGGCTTTGGAAAATAGAAAATAGTGGAAACTTTACATGGTATGAGATATGTTGACAATAATTACCTGATAACACATCAACACATGTAAATTGCACATTCTATCCAGTGTAATTCCAAGTACATGAGTACATCCACTATGGTTTGCACATTTTCTGCAGTCTTTAGGTATCACTGTGTTATTCTTTTCTTGCCCAAGGATGCTTCTGGTAATGTTTGGGCACAGCTGAACAGGTTTAAGGTGTGCATTGGTAATAGAGGAATAAGGGAGCATGTGTAGGTAGTTACACAGGGACAGTGCAACTGGTGTAAGCTCTGGTGCAAGGAATGAACTGGGGTCTCCTTCCTACCCCACTGACAGCACTGGCACCATCTGGGTGCTTGACACCCACCTCAAACATTTGGCAGCAGGGTCCTGGCTGTGCAGGCATCCATCACTGTGGCCTCAGACAGGCTGAGAGCAATCTCTCTCTAGTGCTTTCTCTTGTGTCTTTGTGTCAGCTCAGTGTAGCCAGCAGGAATTGCATGGAATGGCGATCAGGTTTCTTCCAAACACTTAGGAGTGCAGGGAAGAAAGATGTAGCTTATTTTTGGCAGAACTGTTTTACTTTAAAATAGTCACTTTTAGATTGCTGCTTCCAACTTCATGGCATATGTTCAAAAAAAAACCCATAAACTTGGGAATTTGGGTGGCAGAACATTCCTGTCAGTTAATATTAATGAGTGTGTTGTATGACTGTCCTTTGCTCATGCTGCTGCTATTTTGAAGGCACACATAAAAATATAACTTGCTATGAAAACTTTTCATTGCTGGTATGATCATTGTTGTGGAATAATTTCTGGAGAGATGGGATCCATTTCAAGCCAAACAGATGTTTTTAGATACCTTTTCCTTGAATGGAGGGGTAATATCTTCAAAGCAGTCAGGAAGTTCTTAAATTGTAAGTCAGACCCACTGGAGCTAGTATATTCTGGTGTAGCTGAAAAAAAATGCCATCAGAAAGGTCCAGCTAGAAATACTTTGTCTCCTGATTACCTAAAAGCATAAAAAATAGTTTGAGAAGTCACACATCAAGACTCCTTTAGGACTGTTATTTGCATGGCACTGTGTTACTAAGCTCAAAAGATTTAGAAATATCAGTGAATTTGTTGGCATTTACTCTGTTTATTGTTTTGTGCTTTCCTCAGCCTGAGGAGTAAAACCAGCCCAGTCTGCTCCTTTGTGTTTGGCTGGTTTCACTCTCAAGTTCCACTGCATTAACACAATTAATTGTCTTGTGTTTTGAGTGTAAATAATGAGGAAAAAATGACCTTGTTTGCAATGACTGCAAAAAGTTTTGTAAATAACGAGAACATTTTCTTTTTCATTCTGTTTGATATACTTCTCCTTGACTATGCTATCATCTCACATCTTCCTTCTTCCCCTTTTTATGTACAAAAGCTGAATTTAAGCTATAGGGCATCTAGAAAAGATAAATCCTGAGAGGTGCTGAGCATGGCTCGAGCACCCCAGTCTGCAGTCAGGGGTGGCAGGAGGTGGCCAATACTTCACAGGACTCTGCTTTGAAAATCCCCTCTTGTTCTCCTTTGTGACACAAATGACCACAAATATCTATGCAAAATGTCTACACTAATACTCACTAATTCTGAGGAAGCTATACAAGAGTAGTGCTGAAACCTGGGGTTGGTGGTCCTGGCAGGAAGGACAGCAGGTTATATATGGGCTGACCTAAGTGTTAGAGAATGGAAAATAATTTGCATTTATTTTGCACTTGTATGAGTTAACCTTCACTGACTCCTCAGTTGTGTGAGAGGAAGGGAGAAGCCAAGAGAAACTGCTGGGAGGAAAACAATGGGATACACTGCATTTCTAGCAAAAGCAGCCCTGTAATACCAAGCACAAGTCAAAGAATAAGAAGTTATATCAAGTTACTTCTCAGAAATAAATCACTGCAAAACCTTTCACACATGGTCCAAAAAGCATCACCCAGCCTTCACTATGCTGATTTGAAAGCCGAGGAAAAAATCCAAATAAATTGCCACTGTCCTAGTTGTAAGGCAGAGGAGTGGTAGCCATGGTCCCTAACCCCTTTCTTTCTCCCTCCTTTCTTTCTTCTGTGTATGTGTGTCTCTCTCTGTCTCTGTCTCTCTCTTTCCTCATGCCACAGGGAGAGGTTTGAAACGGAACGTAACAGCCCACGCTTTGCCAAATTGCGCAACTGGCATCACGGCCTGTCCGCGCAGCTCCTTAATGTTAAAAGCTAAACGGCCCCGGCCGAGGGCAAACACAGGGTCCCAGTAACACATTAACTGCTGGCCTGACTTAGAGCCTGAGCCTGCCACTCGTGCAAAGATGTGCTACTAGGCACTTGGTTTCTGCTGTTAGCCTGTTAGCCATTCGCTCTCACCAAGGGTGAAATCATGACACAACCCAGGACGTGTTCTTCATGATAAAGTAGCTTAGCTTTTTTTCCTTTATTATCTCAAACTTCAGTATACAGCAAAACGTCACTATTGTAGTCTCTTGACTTTAATTCTAGAAGAAAATGAGAGGGAAGTTATTGACAGTATTTCTTTAGAAGGAAAAAGAATGAGATTTTCACAGAGTTTTACTGATGTAAAGATAATGAAGTAAGAGAAAGAAAATTGAAAAGGAAAACTGATTGGCCTAGACTTTGCTAAATGTATAACACAGTTTGCATAGCTGAATGATGCTGTTTGAAATAAGATATTAGCAATGTGAAGTTATATTTCAATATATTATACTGGCAAAAGTCATTTACTGAAACCATTGCTGTAAGTTTTGTGTTGGAAACTTTAATTTATCATTATATGGAAGAGAGGTAGCTGAGGTTGCTCAGGATCTGCAAGGAAATGATATTTTGCTAGAGGTGATTTAGGAGTGAGAAGAATATATCATACTGCTGGTACACTGAAGCTTTTAAAAGCATCTTGTAAGTTTTAAGGAATATGTTGCCCATTCTGTATTGCTCTTGCTTTGACTCACATTTTTTTCTGTATATAGCAGCATGCTTTATCTGAAATAAAAGGTTTTAAAACTAAAATAATTCTGTGCCTATTTTACACAGTACTTTATTCTGTTTTAAAACTTAACTGCTTCAAGAGATTATTGAAAGAAGGAGAACTTTTCTTTCCCGAATATAAAATTTGGTCAAAAAGCTTTCTATTATTAGCTGTAATTATTATTGACCTGTAAGTTGTCTGAATTGGAATAAACCTGACAAAGCAGTTGAGTTAGGTACCTTTATCTGGTAGCAGTAATTCCAATCAAAGGGATTAGTGCATGAGATCAGATTGAAACTATTACACTTTTTGCTGCTTCCAAATTTGTCTCAGCAGTTCGTACAAGAACCAAGTTCATGCAAACTCCCATTTTTTTTTCTGTGTTATAGAAATAAGGAAATGCTACTGTTCATGGAGAATTTTGCATGAATCAGCCAAATACTGAAATGTTTAAAGGTTTAGCATACATATATAAAAAACCTTATTCTTCAGTATTACTTAAGAGTACATAAGCACTAATTCCTTTTAAAATGCATTTCACTTTTCCTAGCTGAATACCAGAGCACTTCAGGACATGCTACTTAATTCACAACATGCATTTATATTTTCCTTATGGGAACATAAACAGATTCTGATCACACTATTTTATTAGTACCTATGGTAAATCAGCATTACTGCATAAATAAGAGCAACATTTTAGCTTTTCCTGATTGTTGCCAGGAGCAACCTTTGGTGTGAACTTTACTTTATATGGGAAATTTTGATAGAATTTAAAATATCAATAGGCAATTAAGATTTTTTTCATAAACATAAAATGTACCAAAGCAAAATAATCTTCCAGTTCTAATTTTCAGCCAAATTGAATGTTTTTATGAATTAGTAATACAGTCTCTTCATGGTAATAACAATTGTGCATCCTTAATGTTTTATGAATATAATACAGATACTAGTCATTTCCAATAGTTCTAGTGCATGTTTTAGAATGAAAATGTCTAGATTATATCTCAATGTTTACACTTAATGTTATTTTGAAAGGTATTTCAATGATATAGATTCAGTGCATATAAACCATGTAATAATAGAATTGGAATCTAACATTCTCCAAGCTTGTAGAATGTCAATTCTTTATGCAGTTACATGGGGGAAAAAAGCAAAAGGAAACAATCTTGAATATCTGGCAGCTTTTAGAACTGCTGCAATGTTAAAGATCTTTTGTGAAGGTGCCTTCATTAATCCTTACAGCAAGATTTTTACTACACCATATTTCAACTGCTTAGCCCAATCCCTTTTTAAAATCTCACAAGTGATGGACTTTTCATGTTAAAACTGTCAATCAAGTACTTCTGTGTCATTTCTTTTTTATATATAGACCAGTAATTCCTCAGCTCTTACTCCTTAAAAATCTTTTATGTTTTCATGGTGATCTTCAAGTCCAGAAAATTAGTGTTATGGATCTTTTTTTGTATAGCTCTGAAGAGGCCTTGTTTTTGCTTCCTGAGGAGGAGGCAGACTTTGTAAGGCAGAGAAATTGGCCTGGATTTCTCACTCTACTGCATATCATTGCTAGTACAGGAACAAACCTGGGCCTGATAAAAGAGCATTAAAGCTTTGAAATAACCAGTAGCTTTGTTCTAGTGAAAGGGCAAGCCTACCCCATTATGTTTTAGTATGTTCAGGCTTATCTCCCTCTGTGTGGCTTCTGAGTGACCAACCCCACCTTGCAGTGTTTCCTGAGCACTTGCAGAAGTCTGCTGTCCCACACAGGAAATTCAGTCACAATTAATGGCAGTGAGGCTTAAAATAGGTTCCTGATTGAAGACTCAATGAGTCATGTAATTCTTTAAACCAGCACTGATGATAGGCAGGTGTATCTGTCCCATGCTGAATATATTTTGACCTGTGATGGCTCTGCTGAGCAGAGGACAGTGGTTGGTGACAATACTGTCTTCTAAGTAACCTCCATGCCAAAAATAAAGTAAAACACAGGATATGGGTAGTCATATGCACCCCCTGCCCTTCCCAATATTGCCAGTAAAGCATAGTGTTATAAGCATTTAATGAAGATACAGCAAAGCTGATGCCAGTAGGAATCAAATCCAAAAGGCCTTCCAGGTAAATCTGCTTGTCTGGTTCTGGCACAGGGACATGCTCCTTTTCTGCTGTGGTCCAAAGCTGTTTGATCTAAACTAACCTGTCTCCTGAATCCTGCTGCCCTGCCTCCTGCTCCAGCAGCCCCCTGACCTCCTGCAGTGCTCAGTTTGCAGCAGAGGCACTGACTGCATGCAGTGTGTGCTGATGGGACGTGGCTGCAGTGTGGCTTTAGGACAGTGGGTGTGACAGCTTGACCTCTGATCCTTTCATGCATGACAAAAGGACAAAAGGAGGAAGGTTCTGTGGCTCCTTCCCTTGCCTCCCTCTCCTCATGCCTGCCTGCACAGGAAGGACAGTGTGTTTTTGCTAGGTAATACAGAGGTCACTTCATTGCAGTTTCTCTCTCATTATGCACAACTGGGTGGAGTATATCTTCCAGAGCAAGGAACAAGTATTTCTGGTAGTACTTTATCACTTTTGAAAGGTCCAACTCTTGCACATCACAGAGCTTTCTGAAGCCTTCCTCAGGGCAGAAGAAGTGACACCAATTTTTCACTTGTGCACTCCGGTTCCCACAGGAGCTGAGTTGATGTTGTAGCTTCTTTAGCTGTGTCTACCATGAGCTTCAGTGACTGGGATTACCATTATATGTATCAGAAACTTAAATGGATCCTTACACAAATTTGAGTTTGCAAAGTTAAAAAGCCAGAATTTTGGTATGGTGCATGGTATTACCGGATAATTACTTTATTTAACCAGTTTGCCTTTAGTTGACAGCTTTCTGCAGCATACATGAAAATTAATTGACTAAAACTTGCTCTCAAGCACAATAGCATCCTTGTTCTATGGCTGCTAATCAAAGCCACCTGACACCATTAAGACAAGCTAAGGCATCTTGACTTCCTTCCTTGGTTGGCCAGAATTTCCAATGATTAACATTGCTGATCTGCCCAATTGCCAAAAACCTCCTATCTGCTGCTCAAATTACCAGAATTGCTACTTTTTAAAAGACATGGCCTATCTTTCCTCAACAGCTTGTGAAATAAAGCAGACTTCTCTAGGTAGATTTCCCACTTAAGGAACATAATAAAAAAATAATAAGCACATCAATTTAATATCTTCTAATTCCCACTTACCTTTTAACACCTGAAGAGTGAAAAAAGTGTAGGAACAGTGAAATAACTCAATTGTCTCCATGGAATCTTGAGTGAAATCAGGGGAGAAAATTGATCATATATAAAGTCTTTCTTCCTCTAAATACTCCTGGAGGTTCTACAGGGAAAAAAATTATTAGGGCATTGTAAATCCCTTGTTTCCAAGTCAGTTCCCTATAGAATAAACTGGTCAAAAACAGTGTAAGGTACAGTGTATCCACTTCAATGTACCCACTTAAAATTGAAAGAGTGAAGCCTCCAAATGCAATTAGAAAGTACCATTGAACTTTTCTCGAAACAGTTCATAAAGGAAGTAATGCATAAGCTAACAGAGCCTGTTAAAGCTGAAATTAAACTTTGGGTGTGGATGTACTGACCTATATGTAGCATCTTATCTTTACCGCCTCAGTCTCCTGCACGTTCCTGTCCACCATGTAACTTTTGCATGATCAGAAATGAACATTAACTTTCATTTCTACTGTGCAATCGTCAGCTGATGCAGGTGGCTAACCAAGACACCAGTGCTGCCTTTCTCTCTGACTGCTCAGTCCAAAAAGGGAAAAGCAGTTCTAACATGCAGCAGATTTTCCAACAAGAATTGTAACTCAGAGACACTCAGCTGGGGTCTGTGGATCATCAGCCTGGCTCCAGCTTTGCTTAGGGTGAGCTGGAGCACAGCACTGGCACTGCTTCCTTTTATTCTGCTTCTAAATTGCATTAATGTCAGCAAAATTACCCTAAATACTAATAACTTCCTAATAGCTCATTTCCATGTAAGCATTTTTGTTGTAGCTGACCCAGAATTTTATATGATTACAAATGAGAGAGAGGGAAGGTAAGAAAATCCTTGAGAGAGTTTATGAAATAAAATTTAATCCACATTCTGAAAAAATGACAACCATTCTAATTCATATCAATTAGATATTTGATTCAGGAACTGAACAGCTCAGACACATTGCTGGGTTTCAGGGGCAGCTTCAAACTTAGTTTAATGCCATGTAGAGGAAATATGAATTTTCTTATCATCAATGTGCACAAATTAAAAAGTAGGTCTAGAAACAACCCCCTGAAAGTGAAACCTCTGAGTTCTTGTTCTTTCCTCAGCTTCCCTGGAGAAAAGTGAAGTCACAATGAGAAAGAACATTTCAGTGAGAGGGGAATAATTTCCTGGCATACAAAACCCAAACTTGTTGTGCATTGGTTTTGTCTGTAGTGGTCAGGAACACAGACTGAGAGTTTGGATCCTGTGCTCAGGGGCCTGGTGGCAGATCCCTGCACTTTATACTGTGGGGCTGTAGAAAGCTACAGGAAAACATTCAATTAAATCGATTTGCATTCTTAAGGCCAAGATAGGGAATAATTATCTGAATTAAATCCCAGCTCCAATTGCTGCACATGCTCAGAATTTTGCAGCCTTTCTTCTTACTAAAGTGATCTATTTACCAATAAGATAAAATTTAAAATTGGAGTTCACGTGCCAAATATCACGCTATAAACCTTGGGCAAGGAAGGTAACCTTTCCCCAGCACTAAGGCTGCTGTATGTCCAGCTGCATTTATTCTGTAACTGTTAGACTTAACAGCAAACCTGTAGGTGCCACTAAAATGCATTCATAGGAGGGATTGGCTTGGATTTTAGTGAGCTGCTTTGATTGAGTTCCATACTATGTGTTGAGAACGAGCTGCTGGTTGTTTTCCACTGAATCTATGATAATGCTTCTTCTCTTCTGTGGCACTGTCTGCACAAACCAGGAAACCCCTATGAGAAAAGTATTTCACTGTTTTGGAAAGCAAACATAGTAGGATATATTGCAATTGTTTCGGCGTGGGCTGCTCACATTCTTAACTACAGTGGCTGAAAAAGAGAGACTTGCTCTTCTACTCCTTTGCTGAAGTGTTAACTAAACCAGCATGATAGTCATCTTCTGTCCTCTCCAGCTAATTGCCTGTCATTTCTTTGTTTGTCTTCTGGTGTCTTTGTTAAAATAACAGAAATATAGCATGGGGGAGAAAAGGCAAGCAGCCTCAATAGTCATCTGACCATGGAAAAATTCTCAGCTGCAAATACAGAAAGGTAGAAATAGCCTCAGTGGATCAGAGCAGCAGTTAATCTAGCTCAGTGTCCAGTTTCCAACAGTGTCAGTGTTTCATGGCTTCAAGACAAAAAATGTTTGGAAGGCAATTATAAAATAGCTTTCACACAACTTTACTCCCAGACACTCTATCAGAATTTCTTTAAAATTAGTTTGTTAGTTTTACTTCTTAAAAAGAAATTTTATTTGTAGGCAAATATGCTTATATAAATATAAGTACATGCTAGGATGAAAGTTATAAGTTTGATTAGTCCTGCAAATCCACACTATACTACTAGAAAAACAGAACTTTTAATTTCAATAAATATAGTCCCTAATAATCTGTATGTTTATATCCCCTTTGAAAAAAGATTGTATATCTGTCAGACTTGGTAGAAGACTATATTATTGGGTTCTCAATACAGTAAAATACTGATGAAATGAACAGATATATTTATTTTAAAAATAAAGGAGGATGAACTGATTAAAGAGGGTGAACTGATACTTTAAATAATCAGCTGGGGTTTGGGAGAGCTTATTTGAGTTCTTTACACTGCTGTGGACTTGCTTTTAGACCATGAACAAATCTATTAAGTTTTAGTCTCTCATTTGTAAAATTAGAAGAATAGTCTTGCTCCTATACTTGAGAGTATAGAGAAAAAACTCAATTAGAATATTTGCTTTTTGCTTCAGTACTGAATGAGTAGTTGAAAGACCATGTGGGCCCTCAGGACACTTCATGTTTTTATGTCACCAGGTCTTCATTGCCCATCACAGGATTCTGTCTCCACATTTTAGGGGAATAGAGCAGAGCTTTTCCAGAGAGAAGGTCTATCTATCTAGAAGATAGATCTTAGATCTTCTATCTAGAAGAAGGTAGATGGAAGGTGCACCAACTCCACATTTCAGCTTGCCTGCTACATGTACATGTTTGGGGATCTTTTGCATTTGGTTCCCAAAAATAAAGTAGAATGGGAAAGCATTCCAGCGTCCCATACATACAGTTCAGATTTAACCTACTCATTTACTGAAAATTCTGAAGATTCTCCAGGCTACTTTTAGGGTCCAATAGCACACGCAAGTTTGGCTTGCAAATGAATTTTGATTTCTGTTACTCAAACTATTCTAACTCTTGTTGATGTGTGCGAGGGAAAGACTCTATTTCTATCATTTCACTCTGCCTTTAGCATCATATCATGTAGCATATCTTATGAGAAGAAAACATTTCATAATTTGTACTGTGTAATGTCCTGTGGAGTTGGGAAGACAGTATATTGCTTAAATAGATCTTGTTTGAAATACAGGTCCAACATTTAATGAAATCTGTGGGAGTTGCACTGTTCTCTCAGAACAGTCATTGACTGAGGCCCTTCTATCAAAAGCCATTTCAGTGGGGACTAAAAACAACTGCAGACAAAAAAAAAAAAATCTCCCACAGTAATTTTAAATCTCTCCCAGATAGCTCAAAACTATTATCCACTACTGTCAGTTATTGCAGCAGCCTGTGTAGGCAGAGATACAAACAGCTCATAGTATTCTGAGCCAAATTCTTTCATGTTGTGAAGGTATTGACTTTACTGAGCCTGCCCGAGGGATGTATTTGGCTCAAAAGTAAAGTTATTTCTGCATTTAGTTAGCAAAAAATGTTTTGATTGTAAAGGCCAGAAATCCAGTCATTGGTTCCTTAAAATGCAAGTATTGCCAGTCAGAGGCACATCTGATCTTGACCCTTTCTTCTTGGTAACCAAATGGGAATTACTCCTATTGACTGGGAACGGAAATAGGTCCTGGAAGCAAAACCATGAAGAAGTGTTATATGTCTTTGAACTCATTTTCCCCTTTACTCTGTGCCTTTTCCTTTGTTTTATTCTGTGGAAGTATTTTTACTATACTTCTCTCTCTATTTTAACCTTCACAACTCCCCTGCCATCGTCACTCAACATTATCCAATATTGTACACTTGGGGAAAAAGATTTTGTGAAATACCAACCTCAAAGTGACCTTGAGTCAAGTGACTTTTTTTTGCCTTGTTCAGTGTAGCCACAGCTATTGGAGCAGAAATGTTAGGATCAGATTAATTGTAACAACAGAGGCTTAGCACTGCTTCAGCCTGACCCCAACTGCCTGCCTTTTGGTCTTGGCTGTAATTTCTCATGGAGCATTTGGCAAGACTGGAGATAAATAGTGCTGTATTTTGTTTGCAGGCCCTGACTGTGTTCTTTAACATTGTTGCATGATGATGGCTCTTGGTAAATTAACAGTTCCTACACCTGCACAGTCTCTAATCCATCCTCCTGCACCTTATTTCATAGCTGGCATTGCAGTGAACTCACAGCTTGGTTACCATAAGGACAGTGTTTGGTTTCTCATTGCTTCAGAGTGGTGAGCCATCAACCTTGTTGGGGGATTTCTGGATTTCTGTTCAAGGCAGGCTCTTCTGACCACAGGAACATCTTATTCCGACAGGCACATCTGAGGGGCCTTTCCCAACTTCTGGATTTCAAAATCTGGCTTCAATTCATATATTTTAGGGCTATATTTTAGTTAGAGGTTTTAAAAATTCATAGAGAACACCTATGCCCAAGCCTTTGCTGATCTTAACTGGATTGGTTTTTATAACTTTCTTGGAATGAACTAAGGAGAGAATATGTGACTGTACATATATATGTAAATGTATAAGTGGAAAATATTAAGAATAGCCTTCCAAGCATAATGGAAGTTAGTTAAGTAAGTTAATGATTGGAGCCCAGCAAATCCATATAAAAAAGTGCATGTATTCCTTTTTTGTTTTCCAAGGATGCTTCAGAAGGTTCTGTTAGGTAAATGAGGACATTCACTTTGTGGTTTGTAATTTTACATGCCACTTAAGAAAAGTGTTCTCATTTGGCATATTTTGGCTTTAAACCTGTTGAAATTTCAGCACAGCTCCTTAAATAGGAAGGGATGCAATCACCCATTAAATTGCTAAATAGTGAGACTATCTCAATTACTTAACTAACTGGATTTCAAAATTAGGTGTTTAAGGCTAATGGATTCTATTCTTTATGAAATTACTTGTGTCTTAACTTCTTACAGATAAACAATTGCTTTCATTTGAACAGATCAGTTATTTTTTAAGTGTGTATGTGTGTTTACAGAATAACAGCCCAGTTCTCTGTCAGTGAAACTGAGGCTGATTTAATCCTCACCTCAACAAAGGTACAATTTCCAGTTGAAGGAATTGTTTCTAATCCAATTTAGATTGAGAAAAGTAGTATTTGGGTAGGGCAGAGAATTTTTAAATTATGCCAGGCATATGAAATCCTTTTTGTGTAAGTCTTTGTTAACTATTTAACTGCTTATCACTTCAAAATATCGGGTCCATGAAGACTGCCCAGCTCTGATTGCTATTACTGCTTGGATTTGGCATCCAAGTATGTTCTGCTGGAATGCTATTGAATTCTTTTTTAAAGGGAAACTTATTAAAGTCAAAACTATTCCTGAAATTGTATACACACATACAATGTCTCATTTGTAACTGTTAATTTTCCTTTTATTTTACTATTGAAACAAAGTTGTTTGCAAGTGATAAGAGATATACAGCAAACTTGTATATCTGGTGGTTTCACCTGGAAAGCTGAAGAGGCTTCTCACAGCTATATTTACGAGCAACCACTCTAGGATGCTTTTTGCAACCAAACATTTCTCCCCAACCCATGTTCTTCTTCCCTGGTTGTTTTGGGTTGGGCTTTTTGCCATTGCTGGCAATTGCATTTATTTCATACTGTATCCCCTCCTTTCACAGAGACAAGGAAAACCTTGCAGCAGCATCAGAAAACAGGTAATGTTTGCTGTGTTTGATTTACTTCCTGTTAAGATTGTATCTTCACTTCCTTCATATTGTTCTTACCTCAAAAACATGAAATTTATACACTGTTTGAGCAGATGATGAAAGTACAGGCTTCAGCTAAGTGGGTTCATTAGACATTTCTTTCTCATGCACTGTGATGTGGAACAGGTGGGGATTGTGTTTCTCAGAAATAAGAAGTTCTAAACCAAATATTCTTGAAACAGAGTATTGTCAGTTTGTGATGGAGTTTTAAGAACAATATCCATTTTAAACTTGATCTGGACTATTCAAGATGTTTTTAAAATCTAAATAAGATTATCTTTTTAAGAACATTTATATGTCAGATCTTGATTGATACTCAATGGTTATGAGGTTCAAAACAGTCCCTCTGTAAGTTCTTTCATGTCAAGTTGTTTTCTCACAAAGGATCTCAGAAAATTTTGCAGTTAAGTATAGAAATGTGTTGTTTTTGATTAGTTCATTTATTAAACCCCCAAGTACTGATACACAGGTATTTCTTGAGTGAATCTGACCAATTGTTAAATGGAGCAAAGAAAGACCTCTTAGTAGTTAGTCATGAAAAGAATTTTATACTACTGCTTTTCTCTTTGTTTTTGATTCCTGCCTCAGTGATATGCAACCTCTTTTTCTTTTTGGGGTTTTTTTAAGACTGCTTATATTTGGACAAAGGTTGCATAGTTAATATCTGAGTGCAAGCATTATTTGTTAATAATGACACAAGTAATGGCAACTGGCACTTGAACAGTTGGGAAAATTGATTTTTATTTTTAAATTAATAATTTTAAAAAAGAAGGAAATAAACCCCTTGATTCCTGAGTATAAATTAAATTGTAAAGAACAAGCAATGCATGTTAGAATTTCACCAGCAGTTTCATTTGTGTAAAGCCATTTATAGGACTATGCAGCTGCTTCACTGAAATCTCCTTTTCTTTTAACTATTATTTTATTTTGCCAGGAACAATTTCTGATATAGGTCTGGTGTTATTGTCCTCCTATGTTGCCTTAATTTTGTGTGATCTATCATACCACAGCCTTTCTCCACCTCCATTACCATCACAGCTCTGCTTATTTTGATATTCATAGCAATATGATTTCCAGATTTAACGCAAGGTACCTTTTTTAATTTGTCAAGTCTTTCCTGGTCTTAAGCAGTAATTAACCAATGAACTATCAAGATTACTTCATCTGCATTGTCATTATGATCTCCAGCTCCATCTGTGGCTGGAATTCTGTCTGTTCCTCAAACCCCTGCTATTACCTAGGAAATGCCTTGTTTACAAACACCCTTGTAATCTCTGTCACCCAGGCCTACAGGTACCGCGCATGCGCCCCAGTATGTGACCTCGAGTATTTGGCACCCTCCTAAGTCATCCACCAGGGATGCCAACACTGCCAATGCTCAGCCAGTGGCCTCCAAGGGCTCTGTGAGGCTTGGAGCAGGTACAAGCCAGGGGGAGGCCGGTGTTGGCCAGAAAGCCCCTCTTGCTTCATCCAGTAACCAAAGGTACACTGTGCCGTGTAACTGCATCACTGACCCCGTTTGGAGCTTTGCAATGGTTTGGTAATAACAACCTCTAACTCCTTCAGATGGAAATGCCCATTGCCTCAAAGGCCAAGGTTCCAGTTCTTCCAATTCCAGTAGTTTCTGGTTCATGTGGATGTGACATTTTCAGTGGCTCTTATAGGATCACACCTACAATACAGAGACAAGCCATTAAGCACCTTTAGCAGAGAAGCAGCAGCTGATATTTCTGTATTTTCAGTGGTTTCCACAAACATTCCCATATTCAAATATTAAATCCTACATTTACAGCTTTCTCTAAATACTTTCTCTGGCACTTTTTTCTACAAATGATGCTATAACAGATTTTTTTTCATATCCATTTTAGTTTTGGTTTTCTATATTTTTGATTCTTTGCAAGTGATCTGTTAGAGGATTAGAAAGACAAAAACCTTCATGCATCAGATAAAGGAGACTAAGTGCTGTTTTAATCATCCACTCCTTGTTATTGGGATAGAAAATCTCAGAACTTAGGACTTCACCAAGAGAAAAAAGTATAGATTATACTTATATTTTAAATGTTAGAGTGCATTTGTTGCTGTGTTCTCATTATGGTTGTTAACCATTATTATCTTCTTAACCTCTACTGATCTGTGTTCCTTTTCATGAGTGAAAATCAGCTGAGAAGAGATGTGTGTTTGTTTTCATCCACCTAACTTACTTTTATGTTTGTTACTGCAAATATGAAGATGTTTGATTTTTTTCCATGTCTTTTAAAATACAAAGTACTGTAAAGGTTTAAAGTCTACAAAATTATTGTATTTAAAAACCGACCAACCAACCGAAAAAACACTCTATATGTCATAAGCTGTTGCATTAGATGATCTTTTTTATAAAGCAGCAATCACATTTATCAATTCTTGAAATTCTTCTGTTCTTGAATAAGTAAAATGAAAAATCAGACTGAAAAACTAGAAAAGAGGAGGAAAAAAACCCAGTTCGGCTATTGTATTTGACAATATAGATAAAATTATGTAAAAGTTATCGTTGCTAAAATTAAGACCAGTCAAGTCAGTCTCTTTCTATAAAACTGTTTTGAAAATGTTATCAACTGCCCATAATTTATGTAACCAAACCACTCTGATTTTTATGGTTATAAAACATTTCATTTATATTTATTTCAATTCCTTGTTCTGATAATTAACATATTCTACCATGAAGGAAGGTAAGCAAGCCTCTAACATGTTAATCACATAAAAAGAAATGTTACAAATACTATGCAAGATAAAATTTGTTTGTATTTCTTTTAAACGTTAAAGGGTATTCTATTATATTTTGGTTTTATTTTATTTATATGGGTTTGTTCTGTTCAAATCTGTCTCCACACAGGTCCATGTCCACACATATGGATTGGGTTTTTTTACTTTCTTTTCAGTATTTATCACTGAATATGTACTTTGATTATTTTGTAGATGGTTACAATTAAATTGCAATTAATTAAGTTCACTGTTCTCTTCAAGGTATGAAGTCTTGAATCTTCTGAAATCTGTAGTAAATTCCTTTTCACGTCAGTGCAAATAGACAAAATGGGTGAAATCCTAGTTTGTGTTTGTTTTTAACACATACATTAAGTTCCATTTTTATGTGCAGCATAGTTTTAATCCTTTCCTCTTTGCCAAATCAAAGATATGTAAGTATTCAAGATGAAAACTGTGACTCCACAGTTTTAATGGGGTAATTCTGGTACCCACTGTAGCACAGGGAAAATTTCACAGTGTTGAAATTTAGTACCAGATTAGCTGTGATGGATAATACACAGCTACTCTGTTACACAGGCTGTGAAATTGATAGTCTCCTGGTTAATTGGAAGAATTTACATCATGAAATGCATCAGGATGGAAGAAATCATCTGACTCTCAAATGCATATTACTATGGAAGAACTTTTGCAAAACTGTTACAAAACTTGGTGTAAGGATTTGAAAGCCAGAATTGCAAACTGGATGATTATTTTCAGGAACTTACTTATTATCTGCATAATTGTAGATGACTCTCCATAAGGGAGAAAATTCTGATTTCCTGCTGTTGTTGAGGGCTGTATTCAAATTTGAGGTTTGTGGGTATAACACAGAAGATTGTCCTGTGTTGAAACCCTCAGTTGAAGCCATAGCATGAAGAAAATGCACCTAGTATCTGCTTCAGACCAAAAAAAAAAAAGCCTCTACAAAACTAATCATTCCAATTACTTCTGGTTTTGACAGGACAATCTTCTGTTTCAGCTAATCAAACAAAATATTCAGCTGAATTTAGACACCATCCTGTAGACTATTGAACTCTAGAAGAGGAGAAGGACAGGGGAAACAGGACAGTCCCTTGGAGAACAAGGGGTATCCCAAATTCAGAAGTACCAAACACTTGTTCTAGTTCCTGAGGAATATAACTTGTGAAATCAGTACTTCTGAGAGAAGCAAAAGAAAATATGAGATAATTTGCACAATGGAGGGTAAATCTGCTCAGGAAAAAAGGCTGAGAGAGAGAGAGTTGGAGGGCAAAGGTTGGCTGAAGAAACAGCTGTGGAGCTGTAAGGTTTCTTTTGTTATTTGGTACTTGCTCTGCTCAGGAAGGAGCATTTTGGGCATTTCTACCTTGAGCAAGAGAATTACTGAATTCCAGCACCCTGATAGGAGTAATTTATAAGAACACAGAGATGTGACAATATACTTATGACTTATGTCTAAACAAGTAGACATATATCCATTATGTTTCTAGGCCACTGCTCATGGACAAGACAACTATGTACAGTGATGCCCTGATTTAAAAAAATAACCTGCTAACTTTGTTCCATTTGTCTGTCTGTAAGAGATTAGTAATTCCCAAATTTGAGGGAGGTGATGGAAGACATTAATAGATCAACAGGTTACTTAGATGATCACAGGATACAAGACTAGATTATTAGTTTTCAATAAATTTGATGGAATTTATACGAGTTCACAAGACTGTGACAGGCTCTTCACAGCCATTTCAGTCCTGGCTGCCACATTTCCAACCACTGGCATCAGTGGGAGCAGGACTGAAGTGCTCTTTAACACCTGGGGTAAATTTCAGTCAAGCAGGACCAATGCTGCATTGCAGTCTGAACTGCACAATGGAAAAGGCTGAAGAAATATCTTTTTTTTTTCTTTGCATAATTGTGCTTTTCCCTCAGTAACCCAGCCAGCTACTATGTTTGCAGCTGCAGGTTCAAACATAGTAGGTTTTATGCTCTCCATGTCAATGCACGCCTTCTTAAGATGCTTCTTGTTTTATTTAATTGAACTCTAATTAGTACCCCTGTTGAGCATGCCCCGGTGGCTCCCAGTTCTGCTGCTCCTGCACCACATGCTTCAGCACCTCAGCCTGCTCCTGCTGCTCCCAGCACAGCCAGCCTGATGGCAGCACCAGCCACCACCTCAGTAGTGCAAGAGGCTTTCTCATCCTCCTTCCAAAGGTAATGCTCCATTGCTTTATACCCCTCTGGCTTTGGAAATGCTGCATACACATTCTTAGCTTAAGAATGTAGTATGAAAAGCTGTAACCTGGTTTATATGCTTTTATATATTTTGGGGGGATGGCTTTTTTAGGAGTTTTTTTTTTGATGTGGGGTTGTTCATGTTGTTGTTCATGACGTTGTTCATGTTTGCATAGAATTTGCAAAATAAAACTGCCCTAAAAATAACTTCATTTTTCAGAAAGCAAGTCTGGGCTTAAAATTAGAAATGTTTTTACACTATTTATAATAAAACCAAAACAACTCTTCATTTTAGTTGCAGTGAATGAAGATTCTTTTAATAGTGTTTCTGCGGTAGGACAAGAAATGGAAAATCAGAAAATGTCATTTACTCACATGATTGAGCTTACTGTGTCACAGCAGATATCAGTAAAACATGGTGGACACTTGATGATTGACTTGCTCTCTAAGTTAAATCAATTCATTTCTATTAGATTTATCTGATCTTTTTTTCCTAATGAGAATTAGCCTTTGAGCTGAAGTAAGTTTCAAGGAGATGCATTCCTAACACTTGTAGCACAGTGGGAGTTACAGTTGTATATGAAAAACTGTCAGACAGCTTGTGAGGAAATGTGTGGGATTTCTACAGCTGTCACTTACATTACAGTCATGTTGGAGATAGTAAGAGTGAGTCTTTTGGTACATAATATTCTTTTATCTTTGAAGTTTGCTACATGAATATTCTGAAAAGATGCCTATTTTAACATGCTTTTAAAATCCAGGGAAAAACACACTTCCAGTAATATAAAAAACTTATAACTGAGACCTCAGAGGTATCATATTTTAGGTATGTATAAATGGAATTGGAAATGTTCTCTTGACTCTACTTCTTAATTAATTTGTCCTAGTTGACTTGCATTATGTGTATATACCAACTAAATAGTTTTTCACTTTAGTCAGATTTTACCTAGCCATGACCTACGAGAATGCAGTGGTTTTATTCCAGACAGCAAAGAGGTTTGAATAAGGTCTTATGCTTAAATTCAGAACTGGCCTGAGAGGCACTTCCAAATAAAATCATGATAAGGTTTAAATAATTTTTATCCCTCAGTTGAAACCATAGCATGAAGAAAATGTACCTAGTATCTGCTTCAGACAAAAAAAAAAAGCCTCTACAAAACTAATCATTCCAATTACTTCTGGTTTTGACAGGACAATCTTCTGTCTGGGACTGTGCACAGTAAAATGTTTCTCTTGTATTTAGACTCAAACACCTTCAGATCTTTCAGATAAAAGCATGTATCATTGACAAAAGTCCTGTCCTGTAATACTGTTTTTCTTAATTATTGATAGTCTGCTTTTAAAATGTTTCCATAATGTGTGCATTTTGCCTTGTGTTCTGTAGGAATGTGCTTGGTTGTGCTATTCTGTAAGTCTGCAGATGTGTGCTACAGAAAACCTGTTCCTGGTAACTATGCAGCAGTCTTCCTGTATCTGAATCTTGCCAGAGCTTGGTTCTGATGCCATGATTTGTGCCCCTGTTAGATCATTTTGTTCATGCTTTCATGCTTTTATGTGTCTTCTGCAGAGTTCTTGCAGCCCCCAGCTCTCTTTCCCAGCCTAAGCCTTTCCATGGGCCCAAGAACATGTCATTAGCAGCTTCCACTATTTCATCTGCTATCTCTTCTCAGTCTAGGTACATCTGTAAAGCTCTCTTCTTTTAACCTAATTTGTTTTGATTTTGTATTATGCTCTCTGACATGAGGTTTTCAGTTTCTGAAGGGATTGAATTGGGAGAGAAAAAGCACAATGTGTTAAAAGAACAGCCCCTTCCTTATCTTCTGCATGACAACCCAGCTAGGAAACAGCAACGTTTTAGATGTAGGATACGTGACCACAAGGTCCTCTTGGAACAGAGGTGTTTCACTTGGTTGGTTTGTGCTGATTTTACCATCCTGAAATGAAAATACTTGCCTAGAAACACTGGGTGAGAATGATGGACCTTTTTTTTCTTGGTGGAAACACAGGATCACAGGAATCTTTTATCACTAGAAAGAGAGAATGCTGCTGTACTGCCTCACTTCCAAGCCTTTTCACTGCTTTCATAACACTTTGACAACTAACAGAGAAAAGCAGGTGATTTTAAGACTCATTTGAACACAATTTGAACAGTTTTAAGAAATAATAAAAAACTAAATCAGTAATACGTTTGAGATTGTAATTATCCATGTGTGTCTTATCTTTATATTAAAAAATAGTTAGGAATTATCCAAAGGTGATGTTGAAAATTGACAAAGGGCACAAGCTTGAAGGCTTGAGTATAATAAAGGCAAGAAATATAATGGTCTTTCTCTAGAGAATCACAGAACAGTGCTTGGCACAGGAAGTATTTAATAGCAGTTTGGTTGGCTTCACATCACTGAAACCAATGCAAAAATTAAATAGCTACAGACCAAAACATCAGAAGAGTTTTCAGTTTTAGGATGTGAACGTGTCGGTTTCCAGCCATGGGACTTACATAGGGGAAGTAATCCCAGTATGGAATTGGTAAAACATAAGGAATAAAACTGACTGCTGATGAGTGGAAGTACACCAATTGTAACTTTAGTTTCCAGAAGCCCCTTCTACTCAGGTAAGGTTCCTTGCTTTCCAAGCAATAATAACTGTGTATATTTGAGTTTGCTTAAACACTGGCATGCAAAACCTGTTTCTTCTGAGCTAGAGAAAATACTTAATTTTAGGGATTCTTTCAGCTGAAGATTTAAATCAGTCAGAAGATGAAATTAAATGGAAGCTTTGGTGACTACTCTGTCCAGACAGAGCACATCTGTTCATGGTTCATGTTTCACCAGTCTACATCTTAGGACCCATCTAAATCTTTCCTAAGAGCTTGTTTTCATTCCTGCCCTGGAAATCATGGAATCATAGAATGGATTGGGCTGGGAGGGATCTTAAAGATTATCTAGTTCCATGGGCAGGGACAAGTTAAGCAACAATTATGCATAATTTACATATAAACTGCTAATAAATTAGTATAAAAATAACCAGTACTTGCTGACACTACTTGCATGTCTTTCTTAGAGCTAATGTAATACTGTTTTTTGATTAAGCTTTCTTCCATTTCCCTTAAATTTTATATGCATTTAATGGGAGAAGGGAAGTAGTGTGAAGCCTTGAAACCATATAAATTCATTTGTAGTTATGTACCAACATGGACTAATCAGTGTGAAACAAAATTTTAAAGAGGATAAAAAGAAAGATGACATTGAGATATTGAGGCATTTGAATTGAAAGTAAATTAGAGAATTAGATTGCCATGGACCATTGCTGCTTTTCCTGCCCCTTTGAAAGGAAGTGACTTGTCTGGGGAGGGGAGGCTGTGTCTCCACTCCTGAAGGTTTTCAAGACATCGCTGGCTAAAACATGGAACAACCTGGTCTGACCACAGAGCTGGCCTTGCTTTCAGCAGGTTAGATCAGATTCTTCCATAGCCTGCTTCCAACCTCAAAGGGTCTGTGAATCTATGAAAAACATCTGTCCATTTCTAATCAGACTCCTAAAACTTCTTGCTGGCACCTGGCCACATATAAAAGATCTACAGCATATCAACTTTATACACTGCTGCTTTGTCAGTGTATGCTGTCATCTGCTTCCCTGTTACCAACAGGCAAATGTTACTGTCTTGGCTTCAGCAAGTCTTGGCACATAAGAGCAAATCAGAGACTTGTAGGACCTGTAAAAATTTGGTTCCCTGATAATCAAGTACAAGAAGTGAACTTTGCTTGGTTGGTTGGTTTTGGATGGCTGTCTTGCAGCTGGAATAGGTTCTTTATCTTGGTGCACTTCTTCCATGAATGTTTTTAAAAGTGTTGTGCATTATAGCTAGTGTATTCAAATGTAAGGGACTAAAAATGGCTTCTAAATTGATTTATAATTCAAATTTTTGAGCATCTGGTAGTTTTCTTTTTGAAATAAAGCAATGCTTCAGCATGCCAAAATACAGACTTAAAAATCCAGTTTTAACTTGACATATACCAGAAGAGTATTGAGCATTTAATATAATTTTATTTAAAAAAAATATGGATGACCTTAATTACGCCACTGTTTTGCAGGGTGGGGATGTCCTCAGGTAAATGAGGCTGAGATTTTATCACCATCATTCCAGTGTTTGGTGGTTTTTTCCCTTTTAGATGCTTTAAAAACATCCACCAAGAAAAGGCAGGAGGATTTCTTGATCAATATCCTTAACTATTTAAATCTGATTTTAAACTTTAGTAGATCCTGTTCTATAGTGACTTACCTTTTGTGAGCATATGCATAACACTTAGCATGAGTAAAATCTTCATAATGTTCCTGAAGAGGAGTGTTTGAAGTAAATCACTAATATTTAACAGACTGTGTTACTCTTTTACATCTGCAGTGAAATCTGGCTTACTGTTATCTGTTCCACTTACAATCTTATTTAAAAGATGCAAGCACAGCAGGAGAGTTTTGAATAAGCTTGAAGCTCTTCAGGGATGGGTTATTCCATCTAAAGGATTAAAGCAGAGTGTTCCATGCAACAGCACTCTGGGAATACAAAACCAGGCGAAACAATGGAAAGAGTTACATTTATGGCTCTAAAAGTCAAGTGTAGCTTCTGATCCAGAGATTTTAATCCAAGCACTGTGTCCATGGTAAAGGAAAGAAAAAGATCTTCTCCAGAAGTTAGGAAAATAACTGGCATAAGGCAGACTCCTGGTGGTTCTGGGAAATGTGGGCTGTGCCCCTGTGGGGTGGGACAGATGCTCTGTAGCCCTGCAGACAGGAGCTCTGTTCATTCTGAATCCTCTTGTTTCTCAGATCATACGTTGTGCAGGCTTTCAAGTACTTCCTGTATTTGCATAAATGACTCATTTATGTTCTGAAATTACACTGCTTCCCCAAGGGAAAAAAAAAATCTACCTGTTTACCTAAGGCTGTAGCAATGGAAAGGTTCTGCAAGACAAAAGTTGAACATGGTGGGTGGATGTTTCAGCTTCAACTATACCAACCTGTCCTTTCCATGGCATTGGCCAAGCTGCCTCACAGGCTGGGGCACTTCCCTGATCTTTGGCTTTAGTTCATTCAAGGTTTGCTTTTCAGATTTGGTGCAATGTAAACTTATGACACTGAGAAAAATCCCTTGTAATTTTTTTTGCTCATAAAAACAATTGGAGTTCCACAATCAAATAGCAAGATCAGATAAGAGTGACTTATGGAGCTCTCAGCTCATTGACTTATGTTCACTCGTCAGGTGTCACTGTGATTCCCAGCTTAAATAAGAAAACAAAATGTAATGTAATACTCATATAATTATAAATACGTACATGTTGTTTACTTCAGCATTTAAGAGCTCTTCTTACTTGTAGGAAATTCATGGTAGGGCAAGATATCCCAATCTTTTGTGTGTATATTTTTTCAAATACCACTTTTGTCTCATTTTAGTTTCAACCGGCATTCTTCCACCTCCATCAGCTACCAGTCAAAGCAGAGGTATAAAACTGTTTTGTGCAGCTGTTCTGCCTTAAAAGCACTTAACAAACCAGTTTATTGCTACTAGTAGGCATCTAGTGAAGCGTTAACATAAAAATGATCTGCTTAGAAATATTTACTCTTTCTTTTTCTGACAACTAATGGTTTTCAGAGCCGGTATTTAATTTGCTGCCTGTCACATGCCATTGACTGCTACAGATAAATTCAATGAGGTTGCTTTCACTGCTTTTTGAGATGCCAGTGCTTCTTGATCCATTAAAGCATCTTTGGTGCTTACAACATCTTTTTATTCTTTCTTAATTTCCTTCTTTCTTGTTTCTTTTTTCTTTTGGTTCTTTTAATCACATGCCGTTCCCTTTTCTTCAGCAGAAATTTTGATAAATCTTTTCTTTCACTAAACCCCTAATGATGTTGTATAACACTTTATTTCTCTTTGATAAGCTTTCTTATCTTTCTTACTGTATTTAATATGCATCATACACATGTAAAAGGGTTAAAAGGATTCAGTATTACTTTTAATTTTGCTTTGATTTTGGTACTATAAATGGGGGAGAGTTGTTTTGGGTTTTTTTTCAGCTTCATTTCCCTGAACACAAGGAAATCTGTGGCATCGTTTTACTATGCTATTATATTTGGGAAACACTTGAATTTTGAATAACCATTTTTCTTCATGACAGTTTAAGAATTACTAATCTGGTTCAGAACTTCTTTGTTTATTTTGTACATTAAGAGAGATTCAAATGAATCTTTCTAACCATTGGATCTGTGCACCTGGGAGGAGACTTTCCTGACTGGATGACATTTTCAGATTCAGGCTGTGCAACACATCATTTTAAAATCTTTTAAGCCACATTGTAAATATTGGGGCACTGAGCTGTGTAGTTTAGCCTGAGTATCAGATTTGAAAACAAGGACAATTCTTTCGATGGTGTGTTTAGCTGATGGCATTTTGGAAGCTGTGGGTGAAGCCAGAGTGTCCCTGTGCTATGCAGCAGCAATGGCCTCTGTCCAGTGATCCTGAGCACAGTGCCTCCTGAGGCACCTCACAGGAGGTCTCATCAGGAAATAGATGGTAAGAATGGAACCCAGAAAGTTTGACAGAGCTTACAACAGCTTTGGCAGTTACAAAAGCACAGCAGGGTCCACAACAGAATTTACAGAGAATACAAACCCAGGAAAATAGTTTATCTTGGAGAGTTGTGTTCACTCATGGTACAGTGGACCCAAATGCAGACCTAAGCCCTAGACTAGGTACAGAAATAATTAGCTACAGCCATTGTAGCAATAGCTAAGTTTCTAGGTCTTGCTACATAGACAAAATAAATTAGCCTGAGGCAGCAATGCTATGCAAACTAAATCTATAGTAGAAACACTGTCAGAGCAGCAAAAAGCTACATTGAGGACAGGTTTATTTTGTTCAGAATTAAAAATTGAAAGTTTCCGTTCCTCAGAATGTTTCTTACCTGTACTGGAAGAAATCTGCTGGGTTTGCCATGTAAGATTATTACGTGTTTTCTCCAGATGGCATCAGTTTCCACTGTTAAAGAAAGTAAAGTCAAGATGGACCAATAGTCTGGGAAAGATGGATGCTTCTTTTCATATGCTGACAAATGTTTTCCTCTAGACAACCCCACTTTGGAAATAACTCATTAGCTGTCAGCACAAATAGATAGGGATCTACTTCATAGGGGGAGTGACACTGAAGGGAAAAAACAAGCAAACCTGTTTCCAGGGTGAGTAAGAAGGATGTTCTGTAGTGAGTAGGTTTTTCTTACTGCACACATCTCATTATCTGTTGCTTCCCTTCCTTGTACTTCTTTATTCTCTCTTGCTTGTTTTCAGTGTGATCTCTTTTAGCAGTCTGTGAAGCACAGGCACTACTACAAGTAACTGGCAGATAGAAGAGGCATATTTTTTAATCTGTTACTGTAATCAAACTAAGAATCACCATCAAAGCCATAAGATAGAGAAAAACTATTTCTTACTGATTTTTGGAATCCCAAGCAAATATTTTTATTCTAGGACTGCAAGAAAGTGCATCATATTATTGCATATAGTATGGGGTTTTTTCTGAAGGATGAATGTGAACAATAGGAAAATTAATGTAAATTTTTCAGTCTAAATAGGGAAAAGGGTTAGTTTCAGAAAAATTTTTAAAGATTACTTCAATATTTTTGAAAATACTGTAACAGTATATAAATACTAATTAGCATTTGTAATGGTAGTTATTATGCTGAGCAAGTATATTTTTAAGTCCACGTGTAACTCATTGATTTATCTTAGACAAGACCAGGCCTTTTTGTTTGCAGAGGAACAGAAAACACAAACTTTGTATGCAGCTTTGTGAAGTCTGATCCCTTGTTACTGAGAGTTTCAAATTTATCATATTCCCTCAGCAAGCTATTTTCTGTGATGACAACAACAGCAAAACTTGCCATTACTTAAAATCCTTATTTGACTAATTTTTCTTTCCAAAGAATTGTCCAAGCCTTCCTTAGCAATGACAAAGCCTGATGAATCTCCCAGCATTCTCTCATGGAGTGCTCTGGATGCTGCCAGATCTGTTACTTCATGATCAGTAACTTTTGCTCTTTATAAAGTTGTTCACACATACATTTTGCTTTTAGAAACACAACCCAGTCATATACACCAATGCCAATTTCTGGAGGCTACAGTGAAAGTCCTGCTCCTTCTGCTGCTTCAAAAATGAGAGTTGTTACTACTGCCAGCATAAAGCCCTCTGTCTACCAGCCAGGTAAGGAGCCTTCAAATTACTGAGAAGATTGAGAATAAAAATGCTCACACATTTCTTTTGGAAAAAGAAAATGTAGAAAGCACATATTTTGTTCACAGATATACCAGAAAGTATTTATTCATGTGGGTCTAAATGTTGCTAGTTTTGCCTCAGATTATCTGAAGATTGAGGATTATGTTATATTTGTATTCTACTTCAGAGTTAAAATGTGAAACAAACAGAGGGTAAAATAAAAGCAAGGGAAAAGTCTAATAAAAAACGTGTAGCCTGATTTTTCAGAAGAAATAAATTTGAAAAATAACAGAGTGCATCCAATTAGGAGCCAAGTGACACTACAGAATTGAGAAAATTGCTAAAAAAAAGAATGCTCAGTTCAGGAAGGTGGTAAAATAAGTGGAGTTTGCTTGAGTAGGTTATATTTGCAAAATAGGTAAGACCATGTATTGAATTTCTCAAACTTAGGCTTATATTTGAAATAAAGAATGAGGTATTTAAGCACCTCATAATGCTATTCCATTTCCCAGAGACAGTAACGTAAGGAATGTATTTGGTTATTCATTCATTTGGAAAATATGCTCCTTGATATTATTTAAATTCCCTTGGTATTAATGGGTTACAAATGGACTGAGCTTCTAAAACCATTGATGACCAAAATGTGAACCTTCAAACTGAATTAATTAAATGAGACAGCAATATAAGTCTAAAGGCAGTTCTGTTTCAAATTAAGGTTTTTCTGATCTTAGTAAGAGAATTTAAAAGTTGATTTATATCTTTACAGTCAAATAAACATGAAAAGGCCAACAATTCTAACAGTCTTAAGCTCTGTCTTCTGTAATGTTCTATTTCTGGATCTACTGAAATTAAACAAATGTAGGAATTTTAGTTAGACATAAAGCAGACAGACAAATCAATTGATATTTATGTTTGAGACATAAAGGTAGAAAAAGTCAAGTCTGAGCTCTCATGAGCTATTTAAGGGTCTCAAAGTAAATAAACCTTCAGCTCCTCCTTACTTGCTTTTGGTTAAGTGCACCAGTGTATACCATGTTCTCACTCAAGGCAAATGCTATTGGTTTTGACTTGAAAAGATGATGACAGCAGATGTATTTCTATCATGCAGAAGAGAGCAAACTCTGGCAAGTCAAAATATCTCCTAAATACACTGACTGATATTAAGCCCTGTGCTCATTTGGGGAAGTATAAACTCCAGTTCAATGTACAAACCTGCCACAGAAATACATCTGCAGCTATTTCCAATTATTGGCTGGATCTGGTAAAGTCAAAGCTGGCTGTTGAATTCTACTTGGAATAAGAGGAAAGGCTTTTGTTTTCTCCTGGCTTGGGCATCTTCTTTTCACTTCCTTACATTGCTGATGTTCCTTTGCAATTCTTCATGTTGCTGCTTTTGAGCCTCATTGCCTCTCAATAAAGGCTTAAATAGTTGGCAGAGAAACTCCTGTACTGTTTAGGAGTTTGAATTATCCAATAAGAGATTCTAAAATGCCTTCATAATTGAACCATGAAGTGACTCTGGTACAAGAGAGGTTCCAGGCAGAGATTTCAGGGAAGATGTTTGGTTCTTGTGTTGGTACTTTATAAAGTGTTACATATTTGATGTAGTAGCACTTCAGGGTGGTTTTGGAGCATGAGCTGTCCTCAGAGACAGTTGCAGAGCAAATGGAAAATTGTCACTTGGGAAGAAATGGAGGAAACAGCATTTCCTGTCACAGATGGGAAAATCAATAGTACTTAGAAACAAAGCTCCAAGACAGTTAGAGAACTTCCTCAGCCGACTTTGTCAATGACTGGCTTCCCTTGGAAATGTGGGGCGGCAACTTCCAGATTAAAACACCAACCAACAGGCTCATATATCCAGTACAGAGACTCCTGAATCAGTCACTGAGAGGATTTACAAGGCGATTTTAATGTCAGATTGAAAATAAAACCCACACAAACTAAAACAAGTCTCAAAATGAAACTGCATTGTTGAGTATCTGGCTCAGGGATTTATATATCTGGGATTTATCAGGCAGTCTGCCCTTTCCCTAACCTAATTCTGGAAATTTTCTGCTGCTAATGATCTTATGTTTTTTCCAGTAGAGAAAGCTGGGAACTCTGAAAACTTCTCCCTAAATTTCATAACCCGTGTTTTAAAGGCTTCTCTTCTGAGCAAGGCCCACTAGATGGCAGAACATGCCTGGCTATTCCTTTCCCGTAGGCATTCCCGGACCAGCATAGCCTTTCATGTATCCCAAGCAGCTCCAGCTCCACTTCTGTACCACGAAGTAACACGATGCCTAAATGGAAGAAAGCAGATCTTTCCTTTTAAATCCCTACGTCCAACCGGGCCTACTTGTGTATGCAAAATCGGTCAAGTGTAAAGGCCTGATCTGCTCTTTTAGGAATTGCTAGAGAGATTCCCACAAGTCTTAATGAAGTTTATATTGAATCCTAAGCACCTTCAATACTAAAACAGCAGCTTCCACACCATTATTTCATTTTTAGTTTCCATAAGTAAGAATAATGTCTCCCTATAAAACATCATCTGCTCTGTCTGTTATCTACTCTGTACTGCAACAGTACATGGGAAAACTTTGGGAATCAGGGATGTGGCCACTAAGTGTAGAACAAACCATATCAGTTGTGGTTATTAATTTATTTTGTTACTGATAATAATAAAGAGTAACACTTATGTCATCTACTAACAAAGGGGAAAAAAAAATGTTCTCACAGTGCAAGTCTGTGCGACCAAAGCATTTGAGACTCTATAAATCTTTGCTTTACTACATGAGTCTTGGTAATGTGCCTTTGTCTGGAGAGAAAATAGCCACAGGCCATAAATGAAGAGCTGAGGGGGAGAATTCCAGCTTCCCCAGAAGCAAGGAATTGGCTTGTTCCTACTCCTGGTAAGAGAGACCTCTTCTCCTGCCATTCTCTCAGGACAACAATAATGCCATTCATTCTTTCTTATTCTAAGAGAACACGAGGGCTGAGAGAAACAAGGTGATAGAGGCTAAGTTGCTGAATTATTTGAAGTGTTCATTTTTTAACAGTTAATGTTCAACTCATAGAATGGTGGTATTTTGAGAATATATTCTCTGATATACTGAATCTCAGTACTTTTTTAGCAGCAAAGAACCCCTTTTTTCTCTTGATTAGTGTTGGAAGACTTTTTGAAATACATAAACATTCATAGTGAATATGTATGACAGTAGCTACTAAGAAAAAATAATTGTTCATATAAGCTTAGGGATGTACTTCTAAGAAAGTCAGATAATTTCTTTTTAATAACAATTGCTAAAATCTCAGAGCTAGTGAAATCTTTCTAATATGTTGCAGTGATACTATTTTGAAGCAATAGTAATTGCAGCTTGTTCACAGGATGAAAATGTATTGTAATAAATCAGGCCTGTAAAATTAAATTTTAACAGCTGAAAAGAGAACTTGGAGCAGATGCAAACATCCAGCAATTGTCATTTTGCAGTAATTGCTCTTTATTTTAGTAGCTGGAAAAAAAATCCTATTTTGTTATTTTATTTGGCCTCTCTTTTTTCTGTTTCTTTATTTTACTGCATCAAATAGAAAAGAAAGAGTGAAAAGAAGTAGAAGGTGGAGAGAAAGTAATGATATGAGCTGAAGTCACCTTGTTTAATTAGCCTCATAGGTGGGAGCCTTATGAACTCATCAATTGGAGATGAAATATTAACTTCTAATTTTGCCTATCTTAATACCATAATACATAAATAGCAAGAGCCTCAGGATCTAAAGAGATTGAATATAAACTCTGTTCTGAAATCTTTAAATACTGTTTACCATTTCCAAGTTAAAAAAAAAAAAAAAGAAGCCTCAAGCTAAGGTGGGATACAGTTTTATGAAGCAGAAACATTGCTGATGCTGTACCATAAGAAATTTTTATCAAGAAAATGCACTAGATTCAACTCTGACCTCAATAAAAAGATCCCAAGGGTGATCACAGTGCGTTGATATATATGCAATTTAAGCACTTGCAAATTGCCAATAATCAGTGTAAGTTCTTATGTGGCAGGGTGTGGGCTGAAGAAGCAGTGTTAAGTCGAACACAAACTTCTCACCACTTAATTATTCAGAAAGATCCATGTTACTTTCAGAACCCTCTTGGCTAAAATACCTTTCTGCCTGCAAGCTCCTTAAACCTGTACATGTTGTATTTGGTTGTGATTTTCTTGGTGCTGGGATCTACTGTGTGGAATGTTTGCCCAGACTGCTGGAGAACTGGCTTCTGTTCCCAAGCCTGTGCTCTCTCATTTGGGCAAAACACTTCAGCTCTCCAAGCTCCTTTTCAATCATTTGCTTTGTTTTCCTTGCAAAGGGAAACTGCTTTTAGTGCTCCTGTACTTGGCAAAGTGAGGCTGTTTCTTGGGCAGTAACTTCAGTTCTACATAATGCAAGATCTGGCATTTTGAAAGGAGCAGGATAATGGGAAAACTTGTCAGTATGTGCAGGCCCTGGCTCCTGCTTATTTTAATGTGATAAAACTCCACCCAAGATTAGAGCCTGGTGCACACAAACACAGAGACAGACTGCACTGAGGGTTTTATATGCTAGTCAAAGGATGGAAGAGAGAAAGGAAAATATTCTGTTTTACACACAGGAACTGAGGCGCAGACACTCTTTGCTTTGCTCAAAGTTATACAGGAAGTTTGTGGCAGAGCGAAGAACTGAACTGAGATCAGTCATAACCACAAGTCTGGCCTTCCTCTAAGTGCTGTTGGCTTTATCTTGCTGGTCATGTGAGCTGAATTGGCTCCCTCAGTATTGCTTCCAGTGCTCTCTGTTTTCCCTCTGGGAGCTTGTTTTTCTTGAAAAACCTAGGAATAAACCTCCAAATGATAGATAACAGTGACATCTGTAGAACATGTTGTATTTTAATTAATATAATGAGATCAAAAGTTAAGCATGACTTACTGAAATTCTGGGGAATTCTATCTAAAACTTTACTATATTATCTGGCTTTTATATTTTTAACCTGTCTTAAACAGAGTATATGGTAGTCTTTGACATTATCACACAATTGTCATATCCATTCATTCAAGAAAATGAAGACATGATCTTGACAATGGTCTCCATAAAATCTGTAAAAGCCAGTAGGCAATGATTTCTGTAATGCATGTGTATGAGAAGTCAGTGATGGTGCTGATACCCTTGACTTCAGCCCAGAATAAATGAGCAACAATGGGATAGGCCATCATTAACTATCACCTAAAGCTTTTATTGTATGTGTATCGTGGAGTACCCTTTGGTAAGTGTTGCTGTATCGACAGTAGAAGAAAAAGACTTTAAAGTCTTTCTTGGTTTCTTTTGGAATACTTTAAACAGCGCCAGCACCAGTTCATTCCTACACCCCTGCCAACACGGAGCCTGCGAGTCGCCCCCCCTGGGTAACAGATGACTCCTTTTCCCAGAAATTTGCACCTGGAAAATCCACCACCACCGTCACAAAGCACATCCTACCCAGGGGTGCTCCGGTGCTGTCTCCTACCACAATTCCTGCTTACCCGTCTCCAGTTTCAACTTCTTCCCAGCCCCCTGCCTTAGCCCGGGGAACAGTTCAGAGGGCGGAGCGTTTTCCAGCCAGCAGCCGAACTCCTCTCTGCGGGCACTGTAACAGCATCATTCGGTAAGGTCGTGGGCCTTTGAAGAGGGATGAAGCAGAAAAAAAAGTATCAGAGAGACTGGTTATTGTACATTAATATACAGTTCCAGAGCCTAAGACTCTGTTAAATTACCCAGCAGGGATGTCTGTTGTCTGCTTCATTAATTTAACATTTCCAGAGCTCATTTTGTTGTTGTGTGGTTCACTTTTTATCACTGCAGCATTTTACATGCTAATTGTTTGGCTCTTGGATGCTGCAGCAAATCCCTGCTTGATTTTAAACAGGTTTCTGGTCCTAAGGTAACACTTTGAAGGAGGTTTTTGCAACTTCATTGGGAGAGTTAGGGGGCTGGGAGCAGAGGGGGGATTGTGGAGAGAAATGGAACAAGGCATCATTTTGGAGCAGCAGCCAAATGTAATTGTTGCTTTTGTGTCTGGAGAAAGATAATGCCTACACTCTATTACCAGTGATTCATAGCATGCCTCTCCCTTCTCTCCCAGTTCATTCTGCTGGACCAGTGCCTACTGTTAGCCTGTGCACTGCTATCCAACTTTAAGTAATCCATGTTTAATGACAGTCTTCCCCACTAAAAGGAGCTAGTTTGGTGATGTGGAACTGCTGGTTATTGCCCTTCATATATTCTGGAATGGAAATATTCCAGTAATAATCATTACATCTAACTACAATCACCAGAGTCAATCACCAAAATGAATTTAATGTGCCTTCCACATAACAAAACAGCAAGTTGTCACCTGATAGTCTGACATTTCTAGAACATGCTGCACGCAGTGCTGTCAGACAGAAAGAAGGTAGGAGACTTTAGGAGTTGCTGTGAGGTGTGGATGTGTAAAGATGGAAATTTGCCTGTTATTTCATGCTTTCAAATAGCATTGTCTTCTATTGCCTTTGGCCTTTTCCTTTTGTCTTTGCTTCTGCTTACAAAGACCACTTACAGCTATGCAGATATGAAAACAATTGATTTTTCCAACAGTTGTTTGTAAATGCAGTGTTTGAGATCAAACAATAATGAAATGTTTTAACCAATGTGTTTTGAGTAATGGTCTTGAAAAAGACCACTTCTATTCAGGTTATTTTAATATGCACTTCATGGTTCAAGTAGCTTTTTACGTGTGTACATGGTGTCTGAGAAAGTGGGTTTGCAATCAGCCATTCAACCTTTTTTTCACAATACAAGTAAGATTAAACAAGATTACAAATAAGTTATGATTGTTTCCAGAGGTCCTTTCCTGGTAGCCATGGGTCGCTCTTGGCACCCAGAAGAATTCAATTGTGCTTACTGCAAGACATCCTTGGCTGATATGTGCTTTGTGGAGGAGCAGAACAGTGTGTACTGTGAGCGCTGCTATGAACAGTTCTTTGCACCAACCTGTGCCAGATGCCACACTAAGATTATGGGGGTAAGAGAACAACAGTAACCCTTTCTGCAACTGCCTGGATCTCTGAAATAGTGAAATCGTTTAGACTGTAAGCAGTGAATGCAGATGTTTTATTATTTCATCCTTTTAAGACTTATTCCCCAGCTTGTTGGTTATTTCATGATGAAAAACATATTATTTTATAATAATTTTTATCCATCTGAAGTCTTGGATATTTCTGTACCTTATTGAGCTCATAGATGGAATATGTAATCCAGGTACCATCTCTCTGAGTGTAAAATAAGTAATACTTTTTGGATAGGTTTTTGCTTTCTGATACACACTATGTTACTTTTATCTCTCTCTTCTTTATAGTAAGACACTTGAATTGGGTTTTTGTTTCTTACACAGGATTTAGTCTAAATTTCAGTAGAGAAATCAGTGATGTTGGGAAGAGGCCCATTGCTCTTGTTGCACCTCATTGTTAGTTGGCAGCACAGCTGTTGACGAATTCTGCTGGTTTCTTATAGCTAAGAAAATACAGAATAAATACAAAGATCTGAATTCCTCAAAGCCAAAAATACATGCCACTTTTGTCTTAAAGGACTAATGTACAAGTAAATGTACAATTTAATTTGCTCTCCACATACCTCAGATGGTGGTGTGGTTGGAGTACCGTCAATAATTTTAGCAATGTATTTATGCATGCAGTTCTAGTGAATGTATGACTCAAATGAAGAAGCAAGGAGTCCCCCACTGGTTTTTCACTGCTTAGCTGTCACCTTTTGACATCTGTCTAAATGTTGGCATTACAGATGCTCTTCTCTGCAACTGCCAATTATGGGTGGCAGCATCAGACATCAATGGTGAAGCTCTGGCTCCAACCAAGTCTTGTTTGCTACTGCAGCAGAAGGAGTAATTTATAGCAGAGTGCTGACTTAACCTACCTAATGAATGCTGGCACGAATCAGTTTCCCATTACGGATTTTCATCAGGAAAATAGCAAAGATGCCAGCTGCCTCTATTCATATTAATAAGATTTCTCAAGCTATTTTTGCTTCTTACCTCACTGAGGTTCATAAATGGATCCAAACCTATTTATCAGCAATAGTTGTTTTGCAAACAGTAACAGAAGTTAATGAATCTCAAATGGTGATTCTCTAATGAGATATATGGCAAATCTAAATTAGACTATGATGTCTATTCACTGGATTGAAAGCATGGAAGAGGACTTCAATCCATTTTCTCATAATCAGTGGGCATTAAAAACAATCTTTAAAAGAGAATCAGAGTCTATGTGTATAATTGGAAGCAACATAAAATAGGATCTAGATTCTCAGCTGGTATAAATCAATGTTGTTTCACTGAAGTTAACAGAGTTAATTCACAGCAGTTATGCAGCTGGCCCTTTGAAATCTGGGCTGTTGGACAGAGATACACTGTCCAACATCATCCTGGCTACACGTAAGATTGACAGGTTAGCAGGTAACTGGGCATCAGAGCCCAGTACAGCAGCTTTTGGATTTGGAAGACCTCTGTATGACAAAAGAATGAAGCAGTAATAGAGATTCCTCTATACTGGACAGAAGTAAGAAGCTGATAAAATCTAGATGTACTCAGTTGAGGAAAACATCAGTTGCACAGAACTGGAGTGTTTTGTGATAAACATGTGGCTTAGGAACAGACATGCACACTCATTTTTACTAATCATATAAGTTAAAAGAACCTTTCCTATTTTTTTTTCCGATTTTCACATTAGTTTGTGAATTGTTCTTGTAAGAAGCATAAAGAAATTAGTTCAGACTCTGGATCATTTTGAAACAACAGACTTACACTACTTATTCCCGGTCTTAGAAAATTACTCTTTGAAATTTATTTAACAAATCATACTCTTGCATTGAAGAGTTCATACCCAGTCATGGGGAAAATAATCATAATCGTTGTGCAGAATCCCTCCTGCAACAGGGACTGGGCATGTTGATACAAACTGCCTGAACCATGTTGTTTCACTTTGGCAAATATATTGTTCTAGAAAGCTTGCCATCCTATTTCCTCTGTCTTTCCAGAAGGAGCCCAATTTCTGTCAATTCTTTCTTTTGAGGAGGGGAACTGGCTGTTACAGAAGGAAAGAATTTAGAGCATCTCTGCCTTGTGTTTGTTCTCCAGGAGGAAGTTGCAGGGCTGGCTATTCTGCTGGAGATTTTTGTTTGTTTGTTTGTTTGTTTTACAGGAAGTGATGCATGCCCTAAGACAGACTTGGCACACAAGTTGCTTTGTCTGTGCTGCTTGTAAGAAGCCATTTGGGAATAGCCTGTTCCACATGGAGGACGGGGAGCCTTACTGTGAGAAAGGTATGGCAGTTCTGCACAGTAATTGTGTGCTTCATGTTCATGGAAGCAATGTAACAATAAAGCAGCTGGGGAACAAAATTATATCAGTTCCCCATCCAGCATGGATTTTGTTTCCACTCTCCATGTATACAAGTGTTTGGGTCTGTATTTTTCTCCAGTTTATATGAGAGAATGGCAGAGCACTGGTCTTTGCCTCAATGTCCACAATGCCTTCCCTCAGTTCTCTCCCTTATGTATTATCATACTTTGCACTTCCTTCCCTACACATTTTCCCCTGTTCTACTCCCCTCCTTGGTAGATTCTGCTCACCAGAAATAAAAAATAAGTTTTCTAGGGCTGCCCACTATCCTGAGTTGCTGGAGCTGTGACCTCTGATGCTCACCCTAGAATTGTTCAACCAACACTTATGAAGAGATAGATCTGCACAGATGTGCAGCACATGGTTGTGCAGATTTTGCTTCCTGGCTGCTGCAACAAACAAACTGCTTCTTGCTAGCTAAGAAAGGGAAAGGCCATGTTTTCCCAAAATGGTACTTGCCGTGCAAATGAGTTGCCTGCCATGGTCAGGAAGGAGGTTAAGGTTTAAGTGGTATATTCCCTCTGTATTGCCCTTGTGCATTCAGTGAGGTCCTGGCCTACTTCTCGCTGGAGATTCCTTTCTTATGGTTATGCAATTCAAATTTTACAAGTCAGAGTAGCTTTTAGTGAAGAAAAAAAACCATGCAGCATGACTGACTGGGTACCTATCCTTTAAAACTGGAGGTTTTGTCAGAACATCAAATAACTCTCATGGATTCCATATATCTTTGGAATTTCCACTAATATTTTTCAATGTCAAACCTTTCGAAATCGCACTTGATAAAGTAAAGATGTATTAATCAGTCAGTATGGGGTTTCCATAATGTTCTCTCTTTATGCAAAAAGAACATTAATACAGGCATGGAAACTTGTAACATTCCCTTGTCATTAGACTCTTGTACAACCATATTGGTCCTATGAATAAATTCCACATATATTAATGCTAATTTGAAAGTATTGTGAGCAACACAACTTCAAATTCCATGGATTTTTTCTATGTCTTCTTCTACCTTTGTGATGATAAATGTCATACTAATGGGGGGTTCTGGACTGAGTTTGTATTTAAATAATGAAAAAAAATAAGCATATTTCAGTGGGAGTATTTCAGTAAATGTAGTAGGAAACTTAGCAAAAACAATCAAAACATTGATTGTCTGGAAAAGTTCTGTTTCTTTTGGGCTTAATATGATTATGTTAAGAGTTTGTTCTAAGTTTTCTTTTTGTTTTATTTTAGATTATATTGCTTTGTTCAGCACAAAATGTCATGGCTGTGATTATCCTGTTGAAGCTGGAGATAAATTCATTGAAGCTCTTGGACACACTTGGCATGACACCTGCTTCATTTGTGCTGTAGGTTCTACATTAAAAACTGTCTCATTCCTTTATACTCCTAAATTGTGTAGTTACATCAGAAAACCTGAAAGCAGTAATAACTAACATATGCTAAAGGATGCAGAGGGATGAAATTTCATTCTTTACTTCCATTTGGAGAAGGATGGGAGTAATTTTCCTTCTCCTCCATAACTTTTACTAGAATTATGAAATTTGACCATCATAAGTGAGGTTTTCTAATAAAACATCCAGTTTTAGATAATACATACAGCAGTACAAACCACTATTGCTGTTATTCTTTCCAGTGTTTGCCAAATAGAGATAGAGCAAGACTGAAAATAAATTAACACCATACTGAACAGTATAACCATAATCCACCTTACAAAGCAGTGAAGTTTGTATTTCCATGCTGAATGCTTGTTGAAACTTGCAAAAAGAATTCTGTTTAGAGAGCATGAATAGTAATTAGCATAGAAGTTGGTCAAACTCATCAATCTGTGGTGTGCACATAGCTCTGGAGAGTGGCCATATTCCCACACTCTGCACACAAAGCAGAAAATCCATATGATAAACAGTACTTTCATCTGGTTCTAATACCACTGAGCAGCTCTGCAGCATATTTATTCCAAAGTAATAATATCTAGAATCTCTAATTAGCTAAAAATAGTATGTTGGCCACACCAAACTGACAGTGACAATATCTAATGTTTGTTTAAGTCTAAAATTTAGGTAGACTAGTTGAAAGTATAGAAAAGTTTATAAATATTGAAGCTAAACTAGCTTTATAAAAAAGTGTTTTGTGAAAACTGAAGTCTTTTGGAAATTTTAACATAGAAAGGAATACTAAACAAGTTTCCTTCACAAGCTAACAGCTCTTAATGACTTATAAATATTGATTACTTATAAAGACACTTTCTCTGAATATTTCATGTTATTTTTTGCTTGTTCATTTGCCTTAGCTGCCCCATCTTCTGTGGAAATGATAGTTTTAGTATGTGTTGTTAATATGCAATTCTCACAGTGGGAGTCTTTTTAAGGACCTAACTTGAGTTCTTTCAGTGGGTTAAATCAATAGCAGATCAATACATAACTCCCAAAGACTACCAAAGAAATGCATGGGCAGAAGAGCAATACATTTGAAACTGACAGTCACATATTTCTCCCTTTTCTTTTTCCTTAATTATTCCTGATTGCATTTATTATTAATTCTAGGTGTGCCATGTGAATTTGGAAGGTCAGCCATTCTACTCCAAGAAGGACAAGCCCCTGTGCAAGAAGCACGCCCATGCCATCAATGTTTAGAAGAAGAGTTGGTAGTCAGTAATGCTGGGGTAAAACAGATGACTAACTGGGCAATCATAAAGTTGATAACCATGGCTAGCACTTCTCTTGGTAAAAGCTAGACGTTGGTACTTCTCAAGTTTAACTTTATCCTCTTTCATAAATTCAGAACGTGCTTTTTGTGAAGTTCATACAAAACACTATTGAATGAGCAGTCAAAACCATGAACTAGTCCATTATTATAGCAACAGTTGGGGGAAATATTGAAATTAACTAAAAACCTTATTATAAAAAGTAATGTGCAAATATAGTTTCAAGTTAACTACCCACAGCAGTTTTACTGCTTAGACCACACACTGGTGTTTAAAAACAACTGGAAAAATACTTCTGTATTAAGTCATTTTCTTTCACAGCAAGAATGAGTAAGTGCCATATGTACAGTCATCTGTAGAACCAAAGGCTGTAGCTTTCAAAGGGAAATAAATAGATTAGGGCTTCCTCTAGGAAAAGTGAGTGCTGTTCCATTATCTTGTGATGCTACCTCATAGCATCAGATATTTTAGATTCTTTCCAAATAACAAGTCTGCCTTGAATCCATATGTAGCTGGGAAGCCTAGGTGACAATCCATAACAGTTTGAAAATAAAATGGTTGGGTCAGCCTTGCTAGTGCACTTGGCTTCTATGTGCACAGTAGATAATTCACTTTCAAATAGTAATGGAAAAGGACAACTGGCTTTCTCCAAATTGCTCTTACATTGAATGGAATAGAGCTGACTGGAAAGGCCAGCTTTTAATTCAAAACCAGTTTTCCTTTCCTCCTGTGGAAAAAAAAAGGAGATTCAATCTTGCTTTGGTTTCTAATTCCCACTGATATCAGAGGGAGGTAGGAATCTACATCTGGACCTTCAAACAAGTGAACACAGATCTAGCACATCCATCTAGCACAGCTAAACTGTGGGAGACAGCTTGCAAAAATTCCCTCCTCTATCCCATGTAAAAAGGAAAAAAGGCTTTTTTTCCTATAGTAAATGAATGTGTATCAAAAATCCATAAGGCAGCAAGCACATACTCCTTATTCCTTTCCTTACTATAAATGCAGCACATCATGAATTGTAGCAGTATTTGCCATTGAAAAACAGTAGCTATGTTCCAACAATTAGGATAACCCTACAGTCATCTTTTCTAAAAACCATACAGTCATCTATCCTAATAGCTTGAGAACAACTTTCAAGTTGTTCAGACAGTTATTTATAAAACTTTTTTCCAAATAAGCAATACTTATAGTACTGATAATACTTTTGATTTTTTGAATATCAGTGACTTTTATATTGGAGACAGCAGTTCTGTCTGATGGAGTTAAGATGGAAAGTCTGATCACCATTCAAGCTTTATTAACTCATTTAAGTGAGAATTATGATGTGTGTGTTGACAGCTTGCAGTACTGACAGTTTTGAATTAGTATTTCTGAGGCTGAGGATGCTTTCTGTGGGCCACATGCTGGTGCCATCTGCACCTATTTTACCTTGTGTTCTGAGTAGCAAAAAATTACATAATATTGTCTGTCTTGTCCCTCCCTTGGGTAATGCCCATTTCATTTGTGTGTCTTTTAAGGGATGAAAAACTATCTAAAGCTTGGAGAGGAATAAATGAAATTTGGAGTTCTAAAATAAGAGTTAAGTTAGCTGCAGGCAGTCTGCATCTTGGCCAAAAATAACAACCTGAACTGCCTGTGGCAGTTTTGACATGTATGACCTGTATTTATTCAGTAGGTATCTTAGTTTTCACTGATCTTAGCAGTGATCTGATCTGTGTTGCTACAGGGTCAGATTTTTGTATGCATGAATTATTCTAAAACACTAGTACATTATATGCAAAGCCTTTTTTTGTTTGTTTGTTTGTTTGGGATTTTTTTTTCTGTAAGCAAGCAAATTTTCTGTTTTCAGTCGGTGCTGGGCTGGTGTGAATATGGTCCCATAGATTACAAAATCCAAAGATCTGGCTCATAATATTCTCCAGAGGAATAAATCGTAATTATGGAAGTTAAATATTTTTTTCCACTCCTATTTGACTTCATTAAATACATATTCACAACAGTGAGAAAATTCTACATTTCCTTTTCATTTTTCAGTGCTATTCAACAAAATGCTTTTTATTATTATCTCTTATTTGAGAGAATTCACATCAGCATACTCTATACTGAGACTGCATTGAAGATATTCTTTAGGCAGATTTGTGTCAGTGTTGGCCACTGACTGGGACTAATCTCTGACTTCAACATCAGAACAGGGAGTCAGGCTCCATGGGAAGGGCTTGTGATGGACGCCTCAGGAGAATTTCATGAGGTCCTTCCCCTCTGATCTGCATGCGTTTATTTGTGTGTGTCTCATTCTCCCCTCCCCTTTCCCCCTCAATGTCCCTGTAAGCTTCCTCTTCACTGGCCCCATGAAGGACAAATCATTTTAGGATCTGGCAGAGATGTTGGGCTGCAGCTTAGGGAGGGCAGTCAGTGACAAGCTGCTGGCAGGCGGCGTGCCTGGGGCTGCAGTTCCTCACGGCTCCTGGCTGCGACAGCCCGGAGGTACCGGCCTGGGGAGCTGCACTGCGGGCAGGGGGGAGGCTGGCATCGCAGAGGGAGCACCCGAGGCTGCCAGCATGCAGGGGCTCTGCAGGGCTGAGCGGGGAAAGGTGGGGAGCCCTTCCTGAGGCTGCGCTTGGAGCAGGAATAGCCAGCTAAGGGCAGCTCCACCACGCTGCATGTCAGAGTTGGGTGGCAGGGAGGCTGGGTAGGGGCAGCAGGATCGCTGCAGTCAGGGAGAGGCCTTCAAGTTAGAAATGAGGGTACAAGTAGCACCCATAGCCCAGAGAGATGGTTTGGATATGTACAGAGGGGTGAGTAAGGATCCAGTCTGGTTCGACTGAAGTCTGACTGCAGGAAAGGAAGGGAATGCAGTGTATGTGAGCAGAGCTGAGCTGGCTTGCAGGATGGCAGCAGTGAAAGTGCAGCAGCACAGACTTCAGTGGGAGCTGTACTGGCTTGAGAGAGTCCTGAGAAATTCCTTGGGCAGAGAACCTGCACTGTAGCACATGCCCTGACTCCAGCTGGTGTCTGAGCAAGCGAGATTAAAGCTAGTTTACATATGAGGTACAGCGATATCTCTGAGTGAAGAACAGAGATACCCTGAGGATTATCATGTAATAAAAATTTCCTGTTATGACTTGTGCTGCTTCATAATGTGGTCCAAAAATAGGGAATCCACGTACCTGCCCTTGATATCTATATTAAGATATAATTTTTGCACATATCTGAACAAGAAATTTGTGAATAATAATGTAGCATTTTAACTTTCACAGGGGTAGAATACCACATAACTGCTGATACTCTTCTGCTACATCACTTTGTGATATGAAGAGGGAAAATGCATATATATATATATATATAATAATATATATCTCTAAAATTCAAAATACAGCCTTTTAACTATCACGGAAAATAATGTTGTACAAAAATATGCAAGATGAATAATGTGTACTTGATTATGTTTTATGTCTTGTAAGAGATGCCTGAGATAAGTCCTAAGTTCTTCTGAATATTTCTTTTCATTCTAATTAATGTGAGGTTTTACCCAATAAAACAAAGATACTGTACCTCTGAATGATCAATTAAAAATATCAGTCTTTTGTCTAACTAAAAAGTGTTCAATAACTTTTCAGTCAAAGGATTCAAAAGCTTTTTTTAATGCTTTTCTCTCTTTTGATGTTCTTTTTGCAGAACACAGCAAATTAAATGTTTCCAAATGAAGCTACTTTTATTATCTGGACAAAAAAAAACAGTCTTAGAACTTTTTTTCATTAGTTTTCACTATATTGGATTCACACATTATACAATTCTCAATTCTAAAACCAATTCAAAACAAGGAAAAATATTTTTCCATTGGTCCTTCAGTGGTCAGTACTTTGGGTGAAATGTTTGGCTGAAGATTACTTGTATTTATGTTTAATAATGTGAATGTCCACAGCACTGAACACATTCATTAGTGTCTAATGCTGGGCACACTAATGTTTTTTTGCAATACTCATCTCCTGGTAGTGGATATTAATTTGTTTAGTATTTATAAACATCAGAATTTGAAACTGAGTGATTTATTGCCTGCAGTGATCATATATTAGAAGTCTAGGTTTTATAAGATTTTGACATGTTGACTTGATGCCACAAGTGCCCTTGCTTTTAGATAGATATTTTTTTCCTGAGTTCCTAGTTATTTCAGAGCAGAATGTCTGGTGGTTTATGAGATGTGAGTAATTACCTTGCATGGATTATCTGTGCCAACATGAATAAAACAGTCTAATAATAAAAGCAATGTGCAAAACCAGTTAAAGCTTTATGATTTGGGTATATTTATTAATATGCCATGTGAGCAGCTGACAGCTTTCAGCCATGTAATATCATGAAGAAAGCATACACGAGCTTGTACTCTCTACTTCAGACCTGAAAATAAAAATTAAAACCATCGGTTTCAACTTTATTGTATATCAGTCTTGAATATTTTATTGACAAAATAATGCTGTTTTAAACAAAAATTAGTATGCTTAAAAGATGCAGACTGCTAACAGTACATGTTCTAACTCAGCAAGACCTGTATAGTCCCATACCTTATTGTGTCAACAAAAACTGTTTATAGTAACTTTGGAAGGAGTGGGTAAATTTTCTCTTCAGTTACATTGATGCATCTGCAAACAAAGTTTGACTGCATAAGTTCAGGTAGGTGTGTTCTACTGTTTCTTAGCAAAAGTTACTTAAACAAGTTGTTTTGAACACCCTCATTGAGCTCTAGTGCCAAGAAATATGTACAAATGAAAGGATGACTTCATATAACAATGTGTTTTACACAAACAGCCATTTTCTGCATTCCTGTTGCACACCCCTCAGAAATGCAGGCATTTTAGAGATACAACTAAGTATATTAAACATAATTAAGCAGTTAGATGATAAATGAACAGACTTGGATTTAGATGCCAAGTACAGCACCAGGAATCACAACTTTGTGCATTTTTTATTTTATTTCCCAGCCCCAATTTCTGTTTACAATGTGCATAAGAAATGCAATTGAAAAGAACGCCCAGAATGTATGCAGTATTTTGTCAGATCAAAATTGCTGTTTTACAGATTGTCTGTTCTGACCTTTAACCTTTGCACAAGACAGTGCTTCCTAAACTGTGCACTGTGATCCCTGGAGAGTTCAGTTGCTGGAACTGGAAGCAATAGAGGCATAAGCAGAGCACCATGCCAGCTGACAGGGTGGAAAAGGGGAATAGAGCAAAGTTCATTAGGAAAGGACATGGTGCAAAATGTGTGACAAATGTTGCATTAAGGGATTCTTAACAGAGATTCTTAAAGAGAGATTATTGCTCTGAAGAAATGGAGATTTCAAAAGTATAGGCTTTGGCATTGTTTCCCCTCCCACCCCAATCATGTATCTTGAATTCAAACAGTTTCTGCTGATTAAGAAAGGAAGGAATGTGTGAATAAGGTTGCTGAAACCATTATTGAATACACAATGAAACGCTTTGTTCTCCCAGGCAAATCAGAGTTATGGATGAGATTCAGACTAAATCCAGGCATAAATTCATAGGCTGTGAGCCTATGAAATATGCCCTTGGATAGCTGTTAAAATACATTTGTTCCTCCTGTTAGAAAGATTACATCAAAAGAAAACAGTAACAAACGTGTGTTGTACTAATAAGGACTGTCAGGCTGAGTCACAAGAATTTTCTCTGTAATAAAGACAAGAAGGATTTTTTTTAACAAAGCTAAACTTTTGAAGAAAACATTTTTCCTTTAAAAGTTTCCAGATTATAACTGTTAGGGAATAATAAATTAGTTTGCATAAAGTATCATTAATAAATTTGTCTCTACTACAGAAGTATTTTCTAATCTTACTACTTTAGAAATTGGATTATTTTCATTTATGACAAAGATGCTATGGAAATTCTTCTGCTTCTACTTTGTTTTACTGTGCATAGTGTTACTGAAAGAGTTGAGACTTATTTTTCTTTTAATTAGAAGATATAGATAAAAATACAATCCTGAATTGAGTGAAGGTGATTCTTCCAGTGTTTGTGGAATGAATGCTGCTTGCTACACTAAAGCCAGAAAACTTGCTGTTGTAGATTGTTTTATTCTCATGGTGCATTAAAGAGGATGTTTTGGATTTTTAGGAGGTTTAATAAATATCTATAGCCTTAATTAAAGATCTCATTTCAAAACAAAAGAATTATTTACAGTGTTTAAATTATTTTAATATTTAATCATATGTAGACAGGAAAATAATGCTGGGATCGAGGTTTAGTTTCATTTAAAGAAATCTTCATGTTGACTAATGCAAGCATTCCTATATGCATGTATAGGACATATATGTGAATTAAAACACTCAGAACTGAGATTCTGATTTCCTTTAAGTGGATGTGTTTCATACCTGCACTAGTCCATTTATTATACATAGCTTAAGAATAATGCACAAATCCGAGTGCACCTTGGGTTTTGTTATCTGTTAGGTAATTTTGCTTTATGAAGTAACAACTCCACAATTTTGATAGCATAGGAGATGTGGGAGCAGAAGAAAGGGCACACTTTCCAAAATTCTGGCTTCATATATAAAAATAGGATTTCAGGAGTGAAATTTTTATTTGTGCATTATAAACAAAGACAAGGTATTATTCTTTCACAACAAAATATTCTTCAGCTGTCCCCTGCACATTCCTTGACAGATTTTCTTCCTGCACATTTTTCCCTGTAGTGATTGCAAGGATATTGTCAATTTCCCTGTGATTAATGCACATGCAGAAGCCTGACCAGAGTTCCTGTTCCTTTCCCAGGCCTGTGAGCTGTGGGGTAAAAGGTGACAGAGTGGGCTCTGCTGCTCATGTGAGTGTATTCAGCCCACTGCATGCTGCAAATACCAGACTTCCTGAGATTTATTGTGGATGCACAACACAGATGACACTAATTGGGAGTTTCTGCTTTATTGCATGTACACTACACGGCATCAACTTCTGGCCAAAAAGTCCTTGCAAGAAATCCAAAGTGCCAGGCAGGGATTCTGAGCTGTGGCCTCAGGCAAAGCACACCTGAATCTGAACTGTGGGGGTATAAAATATTGGCAGAACACAGTTTGCCTTTGAGATTGTATTCCCAGTGCCAGCTGCTCCAGCAAAAGGACAACAGGGCTGTTTAGTGGATGGTGATTTTCTGCCATTTTTATTATGTAAAGCTGGACTGGGAGCTCTTCTGAGCTGCTATTCTCCTGTTACTGCATCATGACACCAGTCTGAATTCAAGCTTCCAAAGGTTTCAGCTCATTTGGCAAAATTTACTTATTCTCACATTGAAGGACTTCATGTTTTCCACACGTAATTTATTCAGCTTTGTGTTAGACATCCTAGAATGGATTGGAAACAGTCTGGTGGTGAAAGGTGACTGACTGTCAGACTTCTAGGACAGGAGACACAGCCTGAGAAATTAAATTCTCAGAGACAAATACAGAACACATTATCCACCTTTTATGGACTTACATGGCTGGAGGTTATTGGAGACTTCATTGATTTCCTAAGGAGTCACAGAAGCTGCTCTCTGTTTAGAAGTTCTCTAAAAAGAAAGAGTCAGTGTTATTAAAAAGTAGATATTAAAGTTTGGGGGTAGTGTATTTCCTTAGGGTCCATATTTGCCTATTTAGTACTACCTCAAACAGTTCTTGCTCCTATGCAATTCTGAAAGGGAAAAAAAAAAAAGAATGCATAACAGAGGGTTGCTGCTACTCCTCCCTAACTCTGGGTAACAATCCTCATTCCCCTCCAGCTTAGGAATATTCACTGGCACAGAAAGGTATAAATTAATCTCTGTGTGCCAGCTTCAGAGAACCTGGCCACAAATACTTCAGTTGAGATGATTTTGTTCATTTCTTTAAAGGACAGTGAGAAAGATTGTGCTTTCTCTGGTCTTGTAACTTAAAAACTATTTATAGAACAATCTTTAAGTCAAAAGATAGTTAAGTAAATGTTTGTTTTAGACCTTCATTATTAAGTGCAACTAATTAAAAGTGTACAATTACTATCAAAGAGGGCATATGCAAAAGTAGTAAAATGAGATAAAAATGTCGGAGAGTGAAAATTCAAAGAAAAAGTAGCTTTTAGCATAACAATTAACCACCCAATGTGTTCTGTGCTGGGTAATTCATTGAGAGTCAATTAATGGTGCACCATTCAGTAATAGGCCTTGGGAAGGAAATAGGAGCAGTGTATCAGGATATCCTTTTTCCGTCCCCGAGTACCAATACTTTCAATTTTATATACAACGGAAGTAATTCATTGTACCACAAAGAAGCACAGCTGTGTTTCCTGATGGTCACACATGCAATAGCTGCTATTGTTTAGCACTCTCAGTATGTACAATGGGAACTGTTCGACTGCTTGCAATGTTTTATATTCTCAGGGATTTCATTTCCATTCTTAGCTTTTGAACCCATGGTGGATTTTTAATATGCTATTATCTTAGATCCAATCCTGCATCCCTAATCAGGTAATTTTTTGCTGATGCCAGTGAGAGTTTAAACTGTATTAGGTGTGGCTGCCAAATGAGGAGATTTGCAGACACAGGCCAATTTCTCATTGGAAGCAAAGGGAGTTATATACTATTTTTTGGGATTTGCTTTCAGCTGTATCAGTTTAACTTGTTCAAGTTCCAATTAATAATCAAGTACCTTACAGACTGAGAGAGAAAAGCTTCATTGCTATGCCTTTAACTTCATCATATATTTTCAGACATTTGAGCTGAAATACAAGGATATCCTTTTATTATTTTGTAGTGCCATATTGGTTTTACTATAATATAAAAAAGAAGTGAATGAGACTATTTTGCTGTACTTGCTCTTATTTAAGAGCAATTTATGCATGTTTAAAGATATGTTTGGACTGAGAAAAAATAAGGAAGTGATGAAATAATTTCATTCATTTCTTTTGTATAGGATCAGATCTGTTTCATTTTAACAAGCTTGGAAGAACATTTTCAGTCTCATAAATGTCCATCTCTGTAAATCTCTACAGTACCCACTCCTACAGCTGCCAGAGACACATCCACTTGAATCCATGCCTCCTGAGCAAAAAGCTGTTATACACAGCAAGACAGAAATGTTCTGTATTGATAAGAATTTGCCTTGTTTAACAGCAGGTTTTAAAAACATTTCTGCTTTCAGCAGTGCTCCAGTTTCAGGACAAAGCCTGAGCATCAGGATTAACAGAGGAACTGTTAATACAGTGTGGGTTTGGATCTAAGGATTATTCCAACTGGTAAAAGAAACAAATACCTCTTGTAACAAAAGGTGGAGGAACACAAACATTCAGCTTCTCTCTGAGTATAATTCAAATTTCTTTGTAGATCATTTGGCACCACTGACTGATAATTCAGAACATAAATTTTAAAACCAGCACTACAATTGGAATACTTGATCTTCTCTGAGCAGCTGAAGACTTTGGAGATTTTATGTGCATTCATCTAGGGGAAAACAGATTACTAATTCTCCAAACAAACTGATGTGAGTGAGGCACCCTGGTGAAGCCTCTGCTGAGCCTACAAATATTTTATTTTTCTGTGATACAAATTTTAATGTTCTGGTTTTAAGGAAAACAGAGTAATTTGTATTTAAAAGGAGAGTTATCTCAGGGTTTATTACAACCTGGTGAGAAGACTGCAACAAGGGTTTCGCAAATGTGAATCCATAAAAACAAAATGATACAGCTGAACTAGGCACAGGAAAAAGAAACAGAAAAAGCAGCAGGAAGTTTGGTTCTTGGCTGGGAAGATGTCTCCCAGAGCAAAGTGCTCCCATTACTGCAGCCCTTTGCCACAGCAGGGGCATCAGTTCCCCGCAGCACAGTTCAGTGAGGAATCAGCTCCCACCCTCCCCTGCTGGGGACAGGTACAGCCTTTGTGTCCTCCTTCCTCCACAGCCACCTGCACGAGGCTGAGGAAGAATCCCCTGCAGAAGCCCAAGGAACCCCAAAACACACCAAGTGCTTGAGCTGTGGGAAGGCTCCTGTTTCCTTGTGCCCATGCTCTGTACACTGAGCTGTTATTCCTTGGATTATTGCCACAGTGCTCTCCCAATGCTGCCCTGGACTCAGTTCCACACCAGACTGCTTGGACATGGCTTGCCTCTTTACTACCAGTGATCCACTAGCAAAAATTTTTTAAAAACACAATTCTTCACAGATTTTACTCTGCCTTATTGAATTATTCTTGCTTACATTAAAAAAAACTTAATAAAATCCATTACTTTTGTAAGTAACAAACAGCTGAATAAATTTATGATCAAAAGAATATGCTTTCAAGTAAAATAGTTCTGAAAAAGAGACAAAGCCAAATTCATGTCATATTAAGTGAAATAATTGTGTCCCTGGCTGAAGGGCAATATTCTTTTAATATGTAGCATGGAATATTTATTTTTGTAGCAGTAACAGAGAAATACTCATCTAATTGCAAACAGTTCTCAAAAAATATATTTGGACCACAGATTTAAGACATCTGAATTCCAGAGACTGAAGGGAAGAAGGATCTACAAAGATCAAATCCTATCACATGGCTGACCTTCTCCCTATATGTACCTCTTTGTTCTTTTGATATTCAAGTTTGTAGTTCTCTAGTGATTCCAAGAACTAATAAGAAATTCCTGGAGAGGAAATAACAATGAAAGCAGCTGGAAGACAATCCTTTTTTTTTTTTTTAAATATAGCTCTCTTCATCATGACAGTCAGTTTTGAACTGCTTCTTTTATATCACATGTTAGACTTCCATATCTCATCTTGGCCAAATGTCAAATAAGCTTATGTTTATTTCCAGATTTTCAGACTTCAGTGTTTTTTGAGTGTCGCTCAATTAACAAAATAAATACTTAGTGTTACTGAACTTGGTGTGTCTGAGTTTTTGCAGATTCCTAAAATCCTCTCCAGGTAAGACTGCTGCTGCTAACTAGCTTGCTGGAGCCCTGTGTCTTTCTGAAAGCCCATCAAGTAAAGTGTTCACTTTCTGGTATAAAAAGGTCTGTCTACCTATCCTGGTAGGGATATTTGAAACCTAAGTACTGCACTGTTTTGAAAGACATCAGTATTTTCTATGTGATGTTTAATCAGACATCCATCACAATCTAAATACTTTCTAAGGTCATCATGATTCATCATTTTAGATTAAGATGCAGTTTGGTCTCCTGCAGTCCTAATATTATTATAATGTATTTTATTTTTGCCAACTTTATTTTGTGACTAAGACAAGGAGCTAATAGCACTCAATTATGTAGAGATGGGCATTACTTGCCATAGCAATACAAACTTCATCCTCAGCAACACTGTTCCTGACCTGACAGGGACTTGTGGGTATCTTCAATGCCCAAGTGCCTTGAAAAGTACTGGCTGAGACATCAATTTCTGCAGTGTGCAAATTTACACAGCAGGAACTGGATGAAAAGAGTTGATCCATTTCACAAAAGGGGTTAAATCCATTTCATGGCTAGTGGCTGTTGCTAAATTCATGCATCCTGGATTGGAATCAATATCTAACATCTGACAAGCACTGGACTGTATTAGCACACATGATTACTGAAGGGATGCTGGCACTAACAGCTTTGGATCTGCTTGGGAGCACACACACGCATGTTGCATTCTTCTTCCATATTGAGTGTCTCTTCTGCTGCTATAATTTCATAGTACACAGAGTGGAAGAACAGCAGACTCATATTTTCCTTTGAAATTATAAACATAAGCATAGGAGTTCTGTATTGCTTGGCATGGAAGCTGTGATTTTGTCTTTCTTGCAGGCTGGCTTTGTTTTGGACACTGACAGATTTTTCTGGATGATGTTGATTGGAAAAAATTTTCTAAAAGTCTAGTAAGACAAGATCTGCATTTTCAAATGCCTATCACCACAGTATCTGGCCACATAAAATTATTAGGTGTGCCTTTACCTGCCTACATTTTAAAGGAGTCTGTGAAGGTGATAGGTTTGAAGTTATACTTTCTCTTTTGGTTTGCTGTGTAGGATAATACAGAAGTGAAGCACTCATCTAACAATCTGTAGGTAGAACGCATGTGGGCCAGAATGCAAAGCCAGTGCTCTCATCTTACATTCAGAGGTGACAACTCTGGAGTACACAACATTTACAAGTCTTATCTGATATTAGCATGCAAAAATGGAGCTACGCTGTGGAGAGGTCAACAGAATAAGCAAGCCCATGTTTCCCACAATATATGCACATGTGGCTTATTTGGCACCAATAAGCCAGATTTCTTCCTAGCTGGTTATTCTCTGCATCCAGTTTATCTGGGCAGCCATCTCCACACCAGCAATTACTGGTGTGTCCTGAAGGCCTAAAGAGTGTTTTGGTGTGCAGCAAAGGGAAACTGAGTAGGTCTGTGCAATCCACGTGATCTTCATTTCCTCTGTAGCTGGCTTTGTGTGCGAAGTTCTTGGCGCAGACAGGACAGGTGAAAGGCAAGAGGACATCAGCAGCACAAGTGCTGTCACACTGTGGAGTGAAGGATTAAAACCAGCAGCCCAGGTGGGAGCCGTGCCGCCTCCCCAGCACATAACGCTGTCACTGCAGCTCCTTCTGCACTGCTGCTGGGAGAGCTCACTTGAAGACAGACAGACAAATTATTACTTTTCCAATTTGTCCTAATGATAAGGAGCTTTGAAATACAATGCAAATCATGGCCTTCAGCATCCTTATCAGCAAGCAGAGCAGCTCATTGCAGAAGTTATAATGTATTCCAATCTAACTAACTGGGCATATTTATTTAGATACAGGAAATGGAAAAAGCAAACAATGCTGTCCTTTGCAATGGAACTCTATCCCTCCTGCGGCACTGCAGCGTCAGCCTTCTCAGAACTGTTCTTCCAGGAGCCGAAAGGCCCATGCGAGTCCCTCATGTTCCCCTGCGCCGCTGCCACCGCTGGCTGCCCGCCGCCCTGCCCAGCCCAAGGCAGCCCCGCTGAGCTCCCATCAGAGCTGTCTCGGTGATCCTGCACCCACGTCCCCCGTGAATCCCGGCGGCTCGGCCGCTCTGCATGGCACCAACCCCGCCAGCATCGGCATGGAGCCTCCCGGCCCTGCAGGCAAATCCTGCAGCTGCTTTTCTCGTGTCTCGACCCTCTTCAAGGCCAGCGGTGCTTCCATGACACCGGCTTGGCAACCTTTCCCCTCACACCTTCCCGCCCTTTCCTACAGGAGCTTCTTCCTGGGGAAAGCGCTGCTGGGCCGGCGGGGCAGGATAACGCCGGGGCCCGGGCACCCAGCGACAAGCCGGCCCAGGCTGCGGCCCGCGGAGGGGCTGCCGGGGAGGAAAGCAGGCCCGGCTGGTTCCTCCCGGCCAACTTTTCTTCCCGGGGAGCCCCGCCAGCCCTCCCGCCCACGGCACGTGCTGACGGACGGGCGGGGGCGGCGGGCGCGCTCCCGCCTCCCCGCGGGCCCCCGCCGCGCGCGCGCCCGGCTGCAGTGATTGGAATCCGGCTCGTTCCCGCCCCGCCCCGCAGGGACGCGCCGGGAGCGCCTGCCGGGACACGGAGCCTGCGCCGAGCCCGCGCCGCGCCGTCCCGCCCTCCCCCGCCCGACACGCACCCGCCTTCGCCCCCGTCTCAGCGGAGCCGTCGGGGCCCCGGGAACGGCCCGCGGAGCGCGGCGGGGAGCGGGCCCCCTCCCCCTTCGCCTGCCGTCGCCGCGCGGAGGATGAGGAGCCCCCACCGCCGGTGAGTGAGGGACGCGTCGCGGAGGCCTCGGCCGGGCGGGGAGAGCCGGGGCGCCCCGGGCAGCGCCGCTCCCGCACCGCTCCCTCTGCGGCCGGGGGGACGCGGGGCGCTCCCGCCGCGGCGACGCCCCTTCCCCGCCGTCGGGCGGCCCGGCCTGGGCGGTGTCCGGCGGGGTCCGCGCCGGCCCCGGGCAGCGCCGTCGAAGGTGGGCTCCGGCGGCGGCCCTCCAGCCCCGGCCTGGCTGCTCGGGGCCCCGGGAGCGCCCCCGGGCCGGCAGCCCTGCCCCGCCGCGGCGCTGGGGGCGCTGCCCGCCGCCGGGCCGGGCCGGGTGGGCGCCGCGGGGGCTGCGCGGGGCCCGCGGGTCCCTGCGTGGGCAGGGCCGGCCGTGCGCTCCCTCCCTCCCTCCTGCCCTCCCTTCCCGGTGTTGTAATGCCGGGCCCGGAGCCGAGCGGCCCCAGCCCGAGCGAGCGGCAGCGCCCGTCGTCGTGGGAAGAGTACGAGGAATAAGGTGCTTCGCCTTCCTTTTGTGCGAGCCTCGAACAAAGCTGGACGCCGGCTTTCCAAATCGGTTTTTGCCGTTCAGCGACGTCAGACAAAAAAAAGCCTGAAGAAATAATAACCCCGAATAGTCGCCCGTACCTTAGCAGCGAAAGATTGTGCTGTTGAGGACCGATTATGTACGCGGTTTTCATAACTGATTACAAAATCTATTGAACAGGGTTCAAAAGCACAAATGGCTTTTTACCACCTTTCAATCAACTACACTCCGATGTTGTTTTGGTAAAATTAAGAGTGAATTCAGCAGCAGGGAATGGTAGTAAGCTGTGGTATTTCCTTTCAGCAGTTGCCTGTTACTTTGTGTCAAGTTGTATGACGATTTTTCCCAGTGTAAATTGATTGCCCTCCGAATTTACGTATTTTGTTCTCTGCTTAGAAGTAATTATCTTTGAGTTCTTTTATCAAGTTAGCATGCTAGGGATTGTTCAGGCCTGTTACCTGCAGGGATAGAGAGGCTGCTTTTGTAGATAAGGAAGACTCTCCCAAATTGAAAGGTTTGTTCGATTTTTAGTAGAACCTAATCCTGGAATTAAAAAGTTAACAAACATAAGAGCAATTCATTGTCAGATAATTTACCCAGTCTACAGTAGACATACTCCATGTTGTGGCATTTGTAACAGCTCAGATAAAACTCTCGCTGACAATGTATTTGTCTTTGGTCTCGTTCTTTTGTTCTTTTGTAGCTTTTTCTTAGGTTATTCACCACATTTTCTTTGGGGTGTGTTTGAGGGGCTGTGTATTTTATATGTATTTATGTAGACAGGTACAACCTGGTAGGCTTTGAGATGTGGTTTGAAATGTTATGAAGGGTCTTCTCATGCACCTGCAAGATTCTGCTGCCAGTGCTTAGTATGTCCTGCTGGCTGATCTCTTCCAGCAACAGAGGCTATATGTGGCTGGATCTGAATTATTTTATTCCCTTAATTGTGAAGTAATTTAGTTTTGAAAGGGACCTCTGGATGTTATCTGTTTGAGCTTTTGTTCAAGTTAGAGCAGAAAGCTCTTTGTTTAAACTGCAAGCCTGAAACAGCTTGTTACTTGGAATTCACTGATTAAAATACATGTTTACTAAAACAATATGTAGCAAGAGCATAGACTTTCTTAAAGCCAGTGTGTGGGACCCCAAATCCTAATGTTTTGGACACTGCTCTGCAAGATCCTCACAGTGAAAATTGTTATGCATATTAAAAATACTGAATATGGTGGAGTGTATAAATGATATGTGAGCATTTTCTGGATACCAGGTCTGACATACATAGCTGCAGTAGCTTCTTTGGTAAATTGCTGGAAAACACAGATGAATGAAAGAGACCAATCAGTTTGTGGCAGAGAAACTTACAAATGTTTGTTTGTCCTTGCTTATTTCAAGCATCAGTTGGAGATTTGTCCTATCTGGATACCTGGGAAAGTATTTCTTGGTTCCTCAGTAAAGAGAGGGCATATTTTCAGTGCCTGGGATTTCTGTCATCTGTAAATAAATGACAGAAGGAGCTCAGCAATTTAAAAGTATATCTCATCAGAGTCATATGTGGGTACAGATGGAGCCTTGTTTCCTTTGCTAGTATTCCCAAAATGCAGGACTTGGAGGCAGGCACAGAGTGTGCAAGACGTTTTTCCTTTCACTGCTGCTTTAGTGGTTCCACTTTTTCCTTTCTTGGACAAGACCTGCAGAACCCTCTGCAGCTGTCCCCCCACAGCCTTGCTGATGGTCCCCAGCTGCAGTGGTTTCTTTTGTGCCCTCCAGGACGGTCAGTGCTTTAAGGGGAAACCTGATTTCTTTCTGCCTTGTTTTCTTGTAGTCTGTTAAAGGTTGCTGTGAAAGCTGTTGAGGGTTCACTGCTCTCTAGCAGCAGGTAGTTACTCTTTAAAATGTTTTAAACTGACAATGAATGTAAAACTTGACCTGCTACATTGTGTCCTTTAGGAATAACAAGGAGACCACACTAGGTGATACTTGGAACTGGGTAGAAGTTGGAAACTGTCACCTCCTTTTTCTTATGTACAGAGCACATAATTTTAGCCATCTCGGTGCTCTTATTGAGAAGATCTATGGAATAGCTATTCTGTGAGGGATTTAGCCCAGAAACATCTGTGTAGTACATTGTATTTGGAGTATGTAAGTCCCAAGAGCTTTAGCTTGATAAAACACACAGCTAGCCCACCACTGACCAGGAAATCAGGGGACAAGCTGCCAGCGTGCCAGGATGGACTTTAGTGAGAACTGGCTTCCCAGGACTTTGCTGGGTGTATTTACAGAGCATATTGGGTGTATTTCATGTCCATTTCCCTCCAAAGTAAAACAAAGCAATTGTGCCACTAGTCTGCAATATACATTTTGAAATTCACTGTAGCAGGTTGGACACTGAAGCATTTTAGGATGACATATATTTGATATATTGAGAAGACCAAGAGCTTCATTCATCTTGTGGTCGTGCACAACCCTTGCATGGGTTTCTGGTTATGACCCCATTGTTTCAGCTGTACACAAACAGTGTGAGAAATATAGTCACTCTGTTTGAGATTTATAATCCAGAGAGGTTTTTTCTTGCCATTTTTCTAAAGGGTGTCTTGTAGCTGCCATCCCATTTCATTTGAATTCTGGGTGTTACGGTTATGTTTAGTACTGTTTAATGACAGTCTGTTTAGCAAAATTCAAAACAAGAGTTAGGGTAGGAAAATAAACTCTGGTTCATGATTGTGATAATACTCATAGGCTGTATAAGCAGGAGGAAAGGAAAAGCCACAGCAAAGCCTTATTGAAGGTCAGGTGTGTCACCAGTGTGACACCTGTAGTTACAGTGAAGGTGATTGCCCTGATAGAGCTGTCCCTGCCATCACCGAGCTGTCACCAGTGCCTCTTCGTGGGGGAGGGGGAAGTGCTCTGAGTATCATGAAGGTGTGCACTTTGAATGTTTTAAAATATTTTGATTAGACAAAAATCTGTGTAGTAACAATTCACAGAATGCGTACCTGCAACATGCAGCTAAATGCTCTTATTCTTGTTTTTTCCTCAAAATAGGATTCCCCAAAATAGAGGAAAATGTAGTGCATTTAAATGTAATTCAAGTGTCATGAGTTGGTTTGCATTAAAAGGGGAAAATATCAGTGTTATTAACTCAGCTCTGCAGTATTGCAGCTTAATTTGCATCATATATTATAACACCAGCAATGCTTGTTACAAAAATTTGATATCACATAAATTTTTGCAGTGTGCTTTCAGTCAACTTTATTAGATTAAAATGTGGAAGCAACTAGCACTTCTTTGTGTCTATATTCCCTGAGTTCACCATCTTAAGGAGAAAACTGTCAGTACTGCCATGGTTGATAAATACAAGCAGATGTAGCAGGGATAAGCTAGAGAAATATCAAAGTCTCACAAGATACATACCAGGAAATAGATTTGGTTTGTGGAAGCGATTTCCTTTTCACTGCTGCAGCCGTTGAAATGATTTAAATTTGCTTTTCTTTTCTTGTTATTAAAAATAAAAATCCCACCTAGAACCATTTGTAGGCCTTTGTACTTCCTCTGGGAGAGCCTGATCCTAAATTTGACTGGAAATCAGTGGGCAGAGCTCAAATGACTTTGGAGGACTGAAGTCATCAGAGGTTTCACTGATGCAGAGAATCGATCCTCTGCTCATGAGATTTGTGCAGATGAGCACACTGTGTGCTCAGAGTCAGAACATCAGGGATATGAAAGTGGTGAATAAGCTCAGATAACATTTTCTAAATTAACTTTTTCCTATCCTGTGTTCAGTTGGAAATTCACAGTGCAGTGGTCAGGCAGAGGAACTGTTCCATGTGTTTTTGCAGGGGTATAGAGGGCTTGAAAAGGAAGCTTAAACAGAAGGGTCGGGAGGAATTGTTCAGCAGGAATAATGGAATATATGAAATACTGAGAATATGAAAAGTGTATCATCTACTTGTCCTTTTATATTTGGGAATGAAAGAACTTGGGCAGTAGCACAAGAAAAAAAGGGATTTATCAGAAGAACCTCAGTGACTGGAAATGTGAGTGAGGAGACCACAAAGCTGGGTAAAATGTGCTCTTCCTGGCTGCATGTCCTTCTTTGTGGAAGAGAAAATTATCTTTAACAGAATGCCTTGCAGAAGATTTTAGAAACCCTCCTATTTCCCTCTCAGTGTTGTGCAAGCAGCAAGCCTTGCAGCTTTGGACAACTGAGAGTTAATTACAGGACTGGGACAGGGCACAGGGAGAGGTGCCAGCTAATGAGGTGCAGCCATTCTTCTCACTCCCTGTTTTGGGCACTGAATCTATCTTCTGCTCAGGTTATCGAAGCGATTTTTGCAGTAATAAAAAATTCAGTAGTGGTACCAAGTATTAAGCAGAAATGTCCCTGATGATAGAAGATATGGGAAGTTTCACTTTAAAGATTTTTTTTTAAACTTGGTTTGAATGTCTCCTCTCAAAGCAAACAATAAATCCCGCCAAATAAAAATGCGGGGTTTTGTTTTAAAGTATAGATTTATTTTTATAATTTTATCTTCCATATTTACTACTTTATAATAATTTTCCTTTTCTTTTTTGTGAAAATATTCTATAAAAGGTTTCCTGTAGAATATTCTGATGTGCATGCCATTTGTTAGGATTGAAGATTGTGCCCTTCCCCACCCAGGCAAATTATTATTCTGAGCCTAAAATTAAATGGAAAATTGGATAGGTTTTATGGCAAATCTGTCGCATTTGAATCAGTGCTTCTACCAGGGATAATTCAACTTTAAAACTTGCAGTGTGGACTGAAGTTTAAGACAGACAATATTCTATGCCCTAGTCCTCTACTTGGCTTAGACGAATAGAAATTTTTTGAAACAATGCTGTCTCGGTATATATTTCTAAAATATTTTACTACTCTTGCATAATAATATAAAAATAATTATATAATTATATATAATAAAATATAATAATAATAAATTCTTTACTGAATTGATTTGACAACCACTCACTGGTTTGCACTAATCTTTATATGTTTTGTAAAGCTCTTTTAGTGCATGGTGAATTAATTTTTTTTTACACTTAAAACGATAATTAATCATAACTCTAAAAAGAATCAAAACCCGGAATGTTGTTATACTCAGAAGTTTATGGCAGAGGGCTCTGGCAAAGTCTAGAAACATTCCCATATAGCTGATATTCTTCAGTTTCCTGCTCTTAAAATTTCATGGAAGGAATGCAGTTAGAGGCTCGCCAGTTTGGGTTAGACCAGGAACTGCAAAATTAATCCTGATCCAGACAGGACAGTTTTATTCAAACCCAAGCCTCTGTTGAACTGTCTGGTTTTGTTCTGTCCCTGGCCCTGTTTCATTCCCCCACCTCTCTTTAAATTCACAAGTTTTTAAATGTAGAGATGTTTCTAATTTAGAAAATTATTTTGGTGTAATGAACTAAAACAGAGAAGAGTGGACTAAGCTGAAGGAGGTCAAAAACCAGATGGAAATAGAAAATCTGAAAACATGGAGTAAAGAAAAAAATCCCCCTTGAAATAATGGAATCTAAATGCTGAAATTATACATCTGCTCAACAGCTGTGCATTCCTTAGCCAGAGGTTCCGTTGCTGAAATGGCATTACTCAAGTTTTTCTCAAAGCTTCAAATGCTGTTGTATAATATTTACATCTCTCTAATACTGTCAGTAATAGTCTTAGGAGCCTGGAGAATAGAGGTGGAGGGAAGGGTTGATGTAAGAATTTCCTTCTTTGTCCTAAAGCATCTGCAGTGTGTGTAGTTTTTTGCTGCAATGAAATTCTGTGATTTTGCTTGGTTGTTCTTCATAAATATCTTTTAATTTCTGCTGACTTAATTTCAGAGGAGAAGTTGGTTACAGGAAAAGTAAGGGACTAAAAACTATATGGAAGGAGTGTGCACTAGTGAGAAAAGAATGTTACAAATGCTTCAAGTGTTTTGCTCCCATCAATGGCCAGCAGTATTGCTCCAGAGCAGCACATAAGACAGTCTAGCAGACAACTGTGGAATTAAACCACTCTGTGGCAGCTTCTTCCTACATCCCAACAGCCAGGAGCTAGCTGAGTCTGTAAGGCACATTCAATCCATTTCAGTACAGATCCATAGCACATGAAACATTTGTTGTTAGAAAAGGTCTCTCTAAGCTACTAAGCAGATTATAAAAATGTGTCATTTTACATTTTCTTTTGTGTTCTCTTTTGTCTTTGTACTTTTTGACAATGTTGGTATTCATCAGAGTTACCTGTTAGTACTAAGATTTATATATGGTAGAGTTGGTCTTTGAGAAAGCATTGGTTTGAGTGCTGATGTGAAGGGTGATTTGGTTAATAAAAGACCCTAAGAAGGTTTCTTTGCTTTGTACAAAGGGGCTCTTGCTTCAAAGAATTTTTACCAAAATTTAAAAGTTTGAGGTTATGTAAGAGAAATGGCAGAATTTTCAGCAATTTTGAATCTTGATTTCAAACCTTTTCTAATTTTGGAAGAAATAATTGTTTACTGGAAGATATTTTTTACTGTGTGTACTTAGACCAACTGAAGATAAAATAAATCTCCTTTGGGTTACTTTGATTGAGAAGAGAAGATGTGGGTGTGCTGTCAATACAGATCCCAGGGTCTCCTGAGTATTTGAAAGAGCAGATGTGGGACTTTGGGTTCAGGTAACAGGGAGTGTGGGCAGAGGAGCAGGGGAATGGTGAGAAAGGCTTGCTGGGTTTGAGCCCTGGAGAGGAGCCCAGAGCTCTCTTCTAGCCTGGGATAGGAGTGACAGAACTCTCAATCTCCTTGCTCTGTATATAACTGCAAAGCAGCTCTTCCCATATCTATCCACCCATGCATTATTACTCCACTGTCACTGTTGATTTTTCTCTCTAGCATCTTTGTCATAGTGTGAAATGAAGTTTCAGGCTATTAAAAATGTAGCCAGTATGAAGTTTCTAAAACTTAACCCAAGTTGATTCTTTTATTTGGATTTCACTATTTTCCATATGTTGTGGAAAAGATTGGGCACATACAGGAGAAATTGGAGGTCTGTGTGCTGTGGCATCACATCTTGTTTTGATCAGAGATGGGGTGGGACAGCTGACATGGCTGGGGTGCTGCAAGGGCTCCTTACAGGCTCTCCAGGAAGGACAGGCTGAGGTGGTGAGGGATGCACAGCGTTGTGGGACTTTTGTTGCGAGACTGCCATGGAGATTGCTGAAGTTCTTCCTTTTGGACGAATGAGGAGTCACTTGAGAGGTGTGGGTCAGGCCTGACAAGGGCAGCGTGGGTGATGTTGGTAGGTGCCTGCAAGAGGCAACCTCTGTGAATGAGTGGGGAGCAGTGGATGTTGTTCATCTTGAATTCCTTAGGGTAGTGGCAGTGTCACTGGTAACATCCTCATCAACAAGGTGATGGGAGTACAGACTGGGCAAATGGACAGTGAGATAGACTAAAAATTGCATGAGCTACCAGGTTCAAGGAGTTGTGATCAGCAGCACGAAGTCCAGCTGGGGACCAATCATAGTGTGACCCAGGGGTCGAGCTGGATTTCTGGCACAGTGCAACCAAGTGAACATTGATGGACGATGGGACAGAGCACACCCTCAGAAGTTTGTAGGCAATACAGAACTGGGAGGAGTATTTGGTGGGCCTGGTGGTTGTGCAGCCCCTCGCAGGGACTGGATGGACTGGAGAAGTGAGCAGAGGGGAACCTCGTGGAGCTCTACAAAGGGAAGTGCAAAGCCCTGCACCAGGGGAGGTGCCTCCTGGGCTGTCCAAGGCTGAGTGTTGTGGGCAGGCTCAGGGAGGTGATGATGCCCTTCAGCTCAGCACTGGTGAGACACATCTGGACGGCCCTGGTCAGTTCTGGGCTCCCAGGAAGAACTGGGCAGGTGCCCCTGGGGCAGAGAGGTGGTAACAGCCTCACTGGAAGCAAGCAATGAGGGCTGTTTTATTCTGTGTGTTTGGAAATAGTGTGGAAAGGGGAGTGGATGGTGTGGTGAAATTTGTAGCTGATACAGATACTGTAAACTGGCCTGAGCAGTATTGAATGCCTGGATGATAAAATACTGGATGAGGTACAGTAAGTGCAATGTAATTTAATTCAGACAGAGGCAAAACCAGTAACAGGCTCTAAATGAGGTATTAACACTTGGTGAGATCTTTGTTTTGAAGCTCCTACTTTAGATTGAACCTATCTGCATATGGTGTTGAATTTTTTTTTCCTCTCTTCTCTTTTTTGTGTTTCCACTGTCACTTTTGTACTTGTGGCCAAGTAAAAGGTTGGATTTGTTTGCTAATTTAACTGAAAACTAACCACATAAAACCCCCTAGGTTTTCAATATTTCCAGCTCACTGTGGTACCTTATGTGGAGTAAGAGGAGAGGAGGGCCAGCACTTCCCTTCTTACAATCAGTACAGGCTTAAATGAATTTAGGCCAATTTCGAAGTAGCATTCTATACAGTTTTTTAAAAATGTGATTATACAGCTTATGAACTTGTGATTATGAACTTGTACAAGTTCATTATATATGGCCATACAGGTTATGTTCTTTTGGTAGTACAATTTCAACAGTCCCATTAAAATGAGAAGGTAATATTTTTTGTTCTGTTTGATTTTTTCTTCTTCCAGTAGTACTGGAAAGATGGAGTACTCAATAGACTTGGGCCCTTTCAGTTAAGGAAAGAGAAACAGTGGAGAGAGAGGCAGTGATGGTAATCTATCAAACCTTAAATGGAATTAAGAAACTGATGAATAGTGTTTCACCACTACTTTTTTTTCCTCCACGGTGTAAGGGAATGGCAGGTTTACAAGGATGGTAAAATGGGGCGTTTCTTTCCTTCCTCACAGCAAATATTTCAGCTGAAAAGTCGCTGCCAGAATACGTGGCTTGGGATGAAAGCGCTGTGCAGATTTGCCATCACACGGAGTTGTTGACGGATGTGTGCACCAATGGCAGCAGCGCAGTCACTTGTGCCTGGCTGTAGGTCAGGAGCTCCCCAGGTTTCTGGATGAAGCCAGGGAGGACTCTGGTCTCCCTCTGTTCTCCCAGCTGCTCTGCTAGCAGGCAGTGTCACAGGCAGAGCGCTGGGCTAGACATCTGCCACAGAGCAGGCGGCGGATTCGGAGGCTTTTATCACACCCACACGCAGGCAGGCACGTCAGCTCCTCTGCTGTTGCACTTAGTAGTGTCTGGAACGCCTACAGCTTTTTGAAATGTTGCACTGGCACCCATCTGCCTTCGTTGACACATTTGTTAGGTTTGCTTTAATGAAACTGCCATCAAACGTGAAGTAACATGTTTTTTTGTATCTGCCTTATCTTAAACATTTTCTGTTCAGGTAGTTTATTTTGCTTAGTGTGGAAAGATTGATCATATAATTTCCTACAGACTGGAGCAGTGTAGCCAGGTAGACTTCCATTGATGTCTGCTGGATGAATAATTAACTGCCAGATGGAGAGGGCAGTTCTGTGCTGCAGATAAGCAGCCTAAGCAGCCGGGTACACTCGAAGGGCCAGTTCTACTCCTTGTTCACGCCACCCTGGTGCGTCCTTCCCTCTTCCTTTGCAGCAGCACTGGCTGGCACTGCTCTGATGCTGTAGGAATCTAAACTGGCTGAGAGCCCATTACCCTTTTTTGCCTTCTTTTTACTTTTTTTTTTCAGTAGGCTTCACTTCTTGCCAGTCTAGCTGCGGTTGTGGGGGCAGACCAAGTGTTACTGTTAGCACAGAGAACAAGAGTGCCCCTTCCAGGCCCAGTTTAGTTGTACTCTAACGTGCTTGTGGGTAAGTCTGCTGTTTGGGAATGTTACCCAGTTTGGAGTGGCTTTTTTTTTTTTTTTTATTAGCTTGAATGTTGGTGATCCTGTTAACTTCTTAGTATATATTGACTATGTCCTCACTCCACAAAGCAAGAATGAGTTGGTCAGAATCTTTACCTTCCCATCCTCACGTTCCTCTTCATTCTTTTGCAGTTGAGTCCTTTGTTTTGTAGTTCTGTTAAACTTCTGCTTCTGATATAGTCTGTAAAGTTTTGGAGTTTGGCAAACTGCTAATACCTAAAACTTCAAAGACAAGCTTCATGTATCAGCAGGTTTGAAGATTAGATATCTAGTCAGATTATGGAGTGGATGTCACACTGTTTCTGTTTCAAAGGTCTTGAGCTATGTTAATGTCCCCAGAGGTGAAGGATGTTACGATCAGAAGCGTTCAGTAAACTTGCTCTTCCTGGTAAGAGGGAGGTCAATATACACATTACTGTCCAGCCAGCAAGATGTTGTTTGGCACCAGAGGATGTGGGAGGGAAGAGAGAGACAACTGTGGTTAGAGGAATATGTGTGTGAGTGGAGAAATGGATCTATTGCTAAGGGACAGGGAGAGTGAAATCATACAGGATATATAATGAGCTGGAGCAATTACACTGGGAAAAGATATAGACCAAATTAGAACAGATCTCTAGAAAACCAGGCTTTCCTATGTCTGTTGCTCATAATGCAATTTGTTTGATGTGTGATGGCTTCTTTTTTTTTTTTTCCCTGAATGAAGAGAAAACTTTGAGATGAAGGAATCACCTGAGTTTTAAGAACTAGAAATACCATAGATGTGTGTTTGGCATCACTGCCAGGCAGAGTAGATCAATTGAGCCAAGTTTTTTCTTCTGTTCTCCTCATTAACCCAGGCTTTATTAGAACAGAGAGAAAGCACAATAAAATCTTTATATAGCAGGCTCAGATATAACAACAGGTGTGCTATTCCCAAATCCAAGGATTTTTACAGAGTTGGTCAAAGGGAGCATGAAGTGCCATAGCATCTAGAAAGTGAACTGTGGGTGCTCTTTTCTGTATTACACTAAGCTGGCTCATCACTATGACTGGGAAAAGATATTTGAGAACTAAATACAGTCTCTAAAAATGTATTTTTCAAAGAACTGCTGTAGTTGAAGCAGAAGATTACCTTTTTGACAATGAACATAATGGAATTAAATGCCACTGTAGCAGTGCAGTTGGTATGAGAGAATAATCTAAAAATACAGTGCTGAAATGTCTGACAAGCTCATAGGAGTACTGATGCAGCCACATGTTTATATATTAGTATGTCTGCAGTCCACACTCCTCCACCTACGGAACCCATTACATTGTAATAAAAAACAGATTCTGCTTAAACTGCTTGTTGCAAGTTCACTTGTTTTTTGAAAATGCTGGATTTGACAAATGCTATTCTTCTGCACTGAGTTTTCTCTTCATCAGGAAGTAGTATCACTCATAATTTGTGCTTTTGGAAGGTACACTAGGAAATATTTTAGTCTTGTGCAAAGAAATTTGCCAGTACTGTTGAGTTTTTAATTTTCATTTAGAATGCAAGTTTCTAAAAGTATACTTTAAAAATAACTTTCTTTAAACCATTAATTTGGATACATCTTTCAGAAGATTCTCTTCTGGAAGCAGTGACTGGCACAGCTTCCTTTGGCCAGGCACACAGCACTCAGTTACAGCTCAGTGGGACTGCTTGTCCATGGTATTTTAGAGATCAGTGAATAAAGTGGCACTTGCTAGAGCAGCTAGTGATGTTCAGTCACATTTCACAAAGGAAGGCAGGTCTGTTCAAAAGGACACTTTGTTCACAATGACACCTGTCAGGCTCTGTGTTACTCATGCACCCAAGAGAAGTACAAGAAGAAGTTAAAGGACATCTTCCACTTCCAAAGTACTTTCTGACAATACTTTCTGTAATCTTTGTGTCTCTTCTTCACCACCATTTCACCATGTCTGTATGTTTCTGTGACACATGGTCTGTAGTTTTCAAAGATTGTCACTGTGGAAATATTAAAACTGTTACAAGCAGGTATATTTCCTGACACTACATTTTATTTGTTAAAATTAATTTGCAATAGCAGTATGAGTTTGGATTTTTGGTTGGTTTTGTTTTTGTTTTTCTCCTTGGTTCCCTCTCCCTCCCACAGTGACTACTTGTAATCTTTGCTGGCATGAAACTTGTGCTGAATTACTTGAAGGTATTTGTGAATGTCCTTGTAAAACATCACAGTGGTGTTTTCTATCTGCTCTTTTGGAAAACAGAATCCTTGGTAAAATATGTACACATCTTGTTATTTTTAGCACAGTGGTTTTAACCCCTGTTGAAACCTTTAGGATTACTTTGTAGTTTTAGCACTGGCTTAATTTTCTTTATACTTAGTTGTGTGAAATATCCCAATAATAGGTCTTGAGACCAAAACACGACCTGTGGGAGTGACGGGAAAGTTTATGTTAAAAAAGACACAACAAAGTAAAACTGCAGGGAGGATGCTAAGGGTGGAACTGTTATATTGGCCTTCTGAAAGAGAATCAACACTAATAACTTCTTGCAGGGCATTTAATAGCTGTCAGGTAATCATGTTATGGTGTTTTGAGCTTCAATTCTAATATGTAAACATACCTGCTCTTCCACTGCTAACCAACAATTTGAATAAATTTTATTCCAATGAGTAAGCTTTATTAAATATATTTTAAAAGAAAAATAGCTGTTTATTTGTTATATGTGTGACATTTTTTGTTACCTTAGGTTAATAGAGAAATTCTGGTTAAAATAAAAAGTACTTCTGATTTTGATTATCTGATAGAAATTACAAATTGGAAATAAAATTTTGTAGAATGGTAACAGATAGGAGAGATTCCTTTGGGGAAAACTTTAAAACTCTTGAGTTTTACATAATCTGAGAGACAAAATGCTATCATGTATGATACACAGAAGCAAATTGACTGTATTTTGCCTTCTGTAAAAAGAGGTCCTGCAAATATAAGTCTGTTTGCAGTAAACAAAAAAATTGTTTAAAGTGCTCATATTTTGTAACAAAGGCACCTGAGTAGGGTTTTTGTTCTCATGCATAACAAAAATTAATCAATTCTATGCTTACTTTGCCTAGAATTATAGAGGTAGCCAGTTGCTAGTGCTTCTGATCCTTGACCTGCAATAACATGTATTGATAGTGAGGATTTTTGATAGGTGTATTAGTATATCAATAAGAGTGTTTATTTTCATCATCCTGCCTACTCTAGTTTGGTTTTTTTTACATTTAAAGTCTTTTGGAAGCTCTCATCGTAGCAGTATTTGGCATTCCTCACTAGGTTCTAGGGTTTTACATGAAGACAGTGCTTTAGGTCAATGTCTCTTAGCATTTTGAACTCTTTCCTGTTTTGTAGCTGTGAACCAATACAGGGGAAACCATGTGAGAGAAGGGATCCTGTGTAAAAGTCATTGAGCTCAGAATTTCTGGTTTTGACTTAAGATCCAGGCCTAAAACTTTGTAACAGCAAAGAGTTTCTGGCAGCCTGTTGCTGGTGAGATATTTTTTTACATGAACAGAGGGACTCTATCCAGTGTACAGTGACCAAAGGTCTCTTCTTGGTAGAGTTGCAGAATTACCATCCTTAGCAGTGCTCTGCAGTGTCAGATTTAGTTCAGCCAGGGAAAGTACAAAGCACCTCCCATGGGAGTCAGTGTGAGCCCCTGGTTCCACACTGATGGCAAAAGACTTAAACCCTCCTGAGATAGGTGGAGGGCTTTTTTCTCAGCTCCTGATAGAACATTTGGTAGTGTCCTTAATGAGTAAAATTACTATTACTAGAAATATGTTTTTCAGGTTATTCTTTCTCTCCTTATGTGTGCTGTCACTGGAATGATTATTTTTTCCAAGTCTCTGCTATCTGGTAGCATAATGGCATCTTAGTAATTTCAGTATATTCACAATGGTAAAATTCTTGTCTGTTTTGTTTAGAGCAAAATACTCCAAATTGCAACAGCCTTTTTTCATGGTATAGAACTACTCACTTTTAGAGAAAATCGATGGAGATTGTTAATCTGTAAGATCATCTCATACTTCTTTTGAGGCATAACCTAGTAATATCTGTGCTTGTGTGTAATTGAAACTGTAAGACATTGTAGAGTTGTTGCATCTGAAATAAACTATGTGCCTATAGTTTGGAAAGTTAAGTGAATTCATAACAAGATTGTCCCTTTCATTTGAGAAAGGGACAATTCACATCATTCCAGAACTCTGTCTCGTTGGATCTAGATGAATGCATTGGTTTTGAGATGCGAGGCCTTTGCAATGGACAAGCTGTTCTAACCAGTTCCTTGTTTCTGAGTGAGACCGGTTCGTGTCTAGGGGACGGGTTCGTATCTCAGGGTAGCGCAGTTGGGGTGAGTTTTGAGTCACGGCAGAGGTGCCCGAAGGAGGGATTCCTGCATGGCCGGGCAGCCCTGTTTCCCGGAGCCGGGCACTGCTTTTCCTCGGCTGCCGGAGCGGGGGCCGCGGCCGGACCCCGAGAAAAGGCTTTTCCTTTCCCTGCCCATTTCAGGAGAGGCTGGCGCAGCCCGGCTCCCGGGCAGGCCGTGCCGGGATGCCATTTTGAGGCTCCGTGTGTGCGGCAGGAGGGGCGGCGCGGCTCGGGTTACGGGCTCCGCATTCCAGCGCCGGGAGGGGCCCGCGCCCGCCGCCCCTCACGGCACCGCCGGGCCCGCGCTCCCACCGCGGCAGCGGCCGGGCTTTGCTTTGCCTCGCCTCGCCTCCCTGTAAGCGTAACAACTCACTAGGAAAGAACTGGCTTTTGAGCTATTTTTAGAGATCTGAAATCCTCCTGGCGCTGTTTAATTTTGCTTAGCTGTAACAGTGGTTATAAGGACTTTCTGGAAGCGGACTGTTGTGCTTCAGATATTTCCTTGAGAGCTAGAAAGTTAATTATCTGATGCGCTTCTTGCCGTCTCATTTTTCAAGTCGTTACCTATATTTACAGTATTATTTAAATTCTAGGTAAATACTTGATTTTTTTTGTGGAGGTGTAGATTTTTGTATTTTGCTTGTTTTCCCTTCTCTTCCCATGGATACAAAATAGCGATTTGAAGTAATGTGTTTAAAGATCGTGTAATTTCCATTTCATGCTTGCACTGCAGCAGTACTCATTTGTTCCTCGGCAGAACAATAGTGAGGTACTTGGTGTACACTTCTTAAAGTTTTCACCATTAAAAAAACCAACCTGCAGGAGAATGTCATTAAGGCTTGTTAAAATAGAGCTGAGTTTGTATTTAAGGTTTCAAGTTGACTTCAGAACAGAATGTTTTGTGGGATATTTATTGTAGTTGTTACAGCAACATCAGCTGGTACCCACTGTTCCTGGAGGGTCATTAGCATGTCTTGTGTTCTTCTTTGGGGCTGCATAAATCTTTTCAGGTAAAAGAAACGAAGCAGGACATCTCAATTTGAAACTCTGAGCATGTTTTGTTGTGCTGTTTGGGGTGTTGTGTTCTTCCCCCCACTTTTAATTCAGGTTGTAAATCATTCTGCCAATCAAGAGTCCATAAGTGTTGAATTTTTTTTCCTCTACCTGCAGTACATTCTCACAAACATGAGATAAATAACGTCTTTAGGTTTAGTTCAAGAGCTGAGTAAAGCTTTGTCCGTGGGAAGGCTCAGCAAGGACATGAGATACCACATTCATCAGAGCTTAAATGATGAATACTGTGTATCAAATGCTGTGAAATATACAAAGCAAATCAGCTGCAAAAATATCTTCTCTGGCAACTGGTCAGAGTGGTATTATTTGTAAAAGCTGTTAGATCATGGGATTTTTCTTCATGGCATGTAATCTCTGTGTAGCTAAAGAAGTAAAATGATCCTGGTTGTGGTTTGCAGTGCAGCTCTCTTGTCAAAGGAATTCCTTTTATTCCCCTCCCTCCTCCCACAAATAAAAGCCATCACACGCTGAATTGAAGAATCCTCTGCAGTTGTTTTAGTTGAAATTAAACACTCGAGGAGAGTACCTTGTTCTTGAAAATTCTTTCCGAGAGTTGCTGCTGCTGCATCCCTGAGCTCCCCAAAACTGAAAGGATCCAACTGATTTTTTCTGTTTCACTGCAGGGAATCTTTTGTGTCTCTTTCAGCAGAAGTGTCCCTGGTACAGGTTGGAGAACTTTCCTTCACTTCAGCCTCAACATGTGAAATCTAGTCCTGTCTGGTTAAAATCTGTACATAAACTTACTGCTAAATTTCAGTTTACCCTAAAATCAATGAAATCTGACAATAATAGTTAAAATGAAGCATTGACATTGAATCTCTTTTTCTTATTAAGACTACATATAGGAAAAAAAGATTACTTCATCACCTCAGTTACTATTTTGCCAAATTCTTCTCAGTGTTTTCTCAATTTACTGCTCCTCGTTCCATAATTTAAAATGCATGTGTTGTTGGTTTTAAAAAAAAGTTGATTCACACAAAGCAGTATGCAGTGGATGCAGCTGCTGTTGTGAATATATAAAGGTAATTGATGTCAAAAACCACCACACATTTTTGTTTCTGTTCCAGTCTGTGCCTCTGTAATGGGTTTCAGTGCAGTTCAAATAGTTTCATTATTTTCATACTGAGATCAGTGTGTATATTGTCTAGAAATGAGAAAGGAACTATAAATGCACATATAATGTATTTTACTTAGGTATTTCTGTCAATTTGAGAACTGCCAGTAGTCTGTGATGGTAAAGGCCCTGTGTTGAGATCCAGGGCAAATCAATGCACAGCTCTGGGTAAAATCTATCACCAGCACCCAATTTCTTGCCTTAGCTGAAAAAGAGCACAGCTGCTGGAGTCACTGTAAGTTAACTCACATATCTGAGTTATCCTGCTTCCACCCACACATGCTTACCTTGCAGAATGTTTGCATAGATCTTCATAAAAACACTTCCCTTAATCTGCTGTGGCAAGCAACAAAATTATTTTGGCACTAAATTAACACAGCGTTGGAGCTGAGGGCCTGGGGAATGCTCTGTGTGTGCTGTTGGTTTTGCTGTGAAGCTGTTATTTGTTCACCTGTCTGAAAGGGCACTGAGACAATGGGTGGGTCTGTGCCTTCCCTTTTTATGACATTCCATGTAGCAGGTTGTCATTGTCCTGATCTCAGAAATCCAACCTATCAGAAACCCAAATAAACAAAAAAACCCCAATCAACAGCACGAAACTCCTCATATCAGGTGTTTGAAGGCTTTCATGCTTAGGTTACACAGAGTACCAGCTCTGGTCTGCAGTTGGTGGGACAGCAGTGGGATCAAGCTGAAAGCCTTTTGGGCTTGGCTCAGTGTTCTGCTGGATTGGAAGAGAAATCCCAGGCAGCAGTCTGCAGGCTTGGGCTGCAGGTCTGGGCTCCCCCGTACAACAGGGAGACTGATGCAATCAATGGTGTGGCCTGCAGGAGAGGGGCTGCCACGCACCAGCTGTGTTTGCTCAGCCTGCAGAAGGCTGAGCAACGATGTTTGTTATCTTCAGAGAAGGTGGAGCTACAGTCTTCCCAGGAGTGCATGTTGAAAGGGTGGTAAATTAGTAGTTGCAAGTTACAGCAAGGTAATTTCTTACTGGATTAAAAAAAATAATTAGAATGGTGAGGTACTTGGGACACGTCTGTGAGAGGCTGCAGAACTGCCTTTCTTGGACATGTGCAGGACATTCCTTGTCCAAGTCCTGAGCAGCTCAAGTGAAAATTGAATTTGGCTTTTTATTGGGCATGGGGCTGGACTGAGCTACTTCTAGAGGTCTCTTCCAAGCTGTGAGAGTTGATGGTTCTGTCTGACAGCAGCTGGGATCTGTGGGGCTGGCAGTTCATATGAAGAGGTCATGTTTTTCTGCAGAGCTCTTGCAGATTCTAACACACCTGATTTCTAACCCAGCTGAATAGGGTCAAAGTTAGTGAATGGAGGATTGGGGTGAAAATTGCTTGACCTTGTGCAACACCAGCCATGTTGGTTTATCTGGATTCAGTGGTTAAATTTTCATTGGTATTGTGTATTGGGGCAAAAATGAAAACTGGAACTTCCGTGTGCATTCATCCCTCCGTGTCACAGGAGGTAAGAACTCAGCTGACAAATGTGGCACTGAGTGCTGGCCCTTTTTTTAGGGTCAGATTTGTGGGCTTTTTCTAGTAGGTCTTTCTTTAGAAGGAGATTTAGCAATTTTTTTTTTATTCACTTCTAAAATTAGTTACTCGTAACTAAGGTTTGTTTATTTCAGATGGCCTGCATTCTAGCTTTCTGAAGATCTAGGTTGGGGAATGAAAAAATGTGTAGACTGTTCTTTCTGTTTATCCCTCATTTGTGGTAGTCTTCTATTCCCTGATTTAAATCTGACTTTAGACAGAGAGCTGAGCCAATAGAGCTGCCAAATAGTTTGGTGCTACAGGCTATCTGAAAATCTCAATCTGAATATTTTGTCAGTGGGAGCTATTGGGTGGATGCCTAGCATTTTAATTTTTAATTTTTTTTTTTAGTCTGACATCTTGATTGTCCAAATAGATTTGGACTCTTATTTTAAATCTTAGCATTTGTATCAGCAGGAATAACTGTACATAGTCTTGTGCTAAAGCAATTACTACCTATGTTTTTTTTTAAATTATGGGTGTTTGTGACCTGGGGAAGATAACATAATGCAATGGATGTTAAATGGTATTTGTTTTGACGAGCATATTTGAAACAATGGAAAGACTTGAAAAAATGTTGAAGTTCTAAAGTGTTTTATCTGTCAGTGTTAGATTTGGCAGTGGTTTGTACAAATAATTTGCCAGAAAAGGAGTAACTCTTAATGTACTTCTCATGAGTTCCCTGATTTTCTGCAAGTGTTAAAATCCTATTGTCTGGCTTAGAATGAGGGAGTTTATTTCAAAGGGACCTGTGGGTAGTGGTTCTCTTCCTTATTTTTGTGATGCAGGGTAGGAAGTGGCTCTGGGTAGGACTAGTGCCTAGTCCCTGTTGCCCAGTCCACTATTGCTTGGTGTCCCCTGGTAGGGAACTGGTTTTATATAGATATAATTGAAAACTGACAGTAGTTTTTTTCAACATGAATTGATGCATGTCAAGTTGTCAAACTCAAGAGAGGACAGTGGTATCATTTCTGTTATAATATGTAATAAACTGTGACGGGTTTTGTATTGGTGTTCTGCCCTCCTGCAAGTCTTCTACAAGCAAATAATTGCATTATTTTTCTAACTGGATTTTTCTTGGCAGTGTTATCAAATGTGAATGTTACCACTCAACTCCACAGAATCCTTATTGTTAAATAAACCATGCTGGAACTTGGTAGAGGATGAGAAGCCTTAAGGCAAATTAAACTAGAGAAAAATCCCCAAATACTAAAGGCAAGAATCTTTTCCCCTTGTTCTTTGTATTTTTTTCAGGTATTAACTGTGTTCTGGCATTAAGATCTCTTAGCCTGTCTTCTTTTTGCTACATCCTTCAGTTTTGATTGCTTGAAAATGACAGTTTCTGTACTGTGTATACATAAGTGTATGGAGATAGCTCCAAAGGATTAGTGGCAGCTTGCCAGTTGTGTTTACTTTTAACATGGTGACTGTAAATTAAGCCCAAACCCAGAACATGGATGGAATCACAGAATGATTTGTGTTGGAAGGGATCTCTAAAACATCTTTTCCAAATCCCTGCAGTGAACAGGGACATGTCCAAGTAGCCCAGGCTGCTCAGAGCTGTGTCCATGCAGACCTTGAATGTTTCCAGGAATGAGGAGGCATCCACCACCTCTCCAGGCCACCTGTGCCAGTGTTTCACAGCCTCGTGGTAAACAAAACCTCTTCATGTCTGTCTGAACCTACCACACATTTAAAACCATCACCCCTTGCCCAGTCACAAAGGCCCTGCAGAAACATTTGTCCCCACGTTCTTTTATTTGTTTACCTTGTGTATTGGCAGCAGTTTTACAGCTCTTACTTCTCTTCTGAGGCCTTTTTTCCCCCTCCAAACATCATTAGAAGGTTGAAATACAACCATTTAGTGTCTTTCTTGGCTTTTTTTTAAAACTGCACATTTCATGTTTTCCTTTTTGTTACTGTTTTTAGTTAGGATTTATTGCAGCATCAATGAGAAATAGAACCTATCTGTGAACTGGAAAGCTTTCTCAAATATGGCTGTAGTTTCATCAAAAACTGAAGAAACTATCAAGGGAATACAACTGTGTTTTTTTCACTAGGTATTTGGTGTTGTTGTGTGGTCTCTTGCATTAACTCAGTCATTTAAAAAGTGGTCAATTTTCTTGGAATTTTGGGCTTTCTTCCATGTCTTTGATTTTGCACATGTCAATAGGTTTGATCAATTTAAATATTGTTATTGTCAGAAAACAGCAGTGATCTTGCAGAGAGTCAGCTAAAGAAAAAAGTGAAAATTGTTCCTCCACTGATATATTCTTTGTAACAGCTGTATTGGAAAAATTTCTTATGTTAAAAGTGGCTTTTTTGATATTTTAATTGATTATAGTAGCATCTGAGGAAGCCTTTTTAAGGAGGATAAAATAAAGTAAGATAAATGTAATAAAGACTAGATTATAAGGAGCTTGCCATTATAATAGTGCACTGTTTTGCAGTACTGCAGTAGAGGAAATCTAGCACTTCCTAGGTTCTCCATAAACTATTTTAGTTTCACTTGCTGACAGTGGCTTGGAGAGCTTTTTATCTCTTTTTCAATGGTAGTTGTGTATCCTGCTGCTGTATGATTGCTGTTTGACACAATTATTTCTCATAAAAACATAACATGAGAACAGTCTGAACTTGCAGCTCATCAAAATACACTGAACTTTAGATACACAATTATAGCCTATGTGAAAACTTCTAATATTTACAGTTGACGAAGGAGTTTAAAAATTCTAAAATCTAAGGGATTTTTTTAATGTAGAAAACATTTTTTTAACTAATCCAGGTGCTGGAAAACCTGTAAAAATGTGCTCTCAGAGTGCAGTAATAGCAGAGTTGTTTGTCACCACTTCACATGCAGTAGACCCTTTGGTTTCTCTTGTGGAGTCGGTGTGCCTGAAGCAGCACAGGGAGGCTGAGGAGCTTTGGGGTGAGCCCTTCCCCTGCTCTTTGGGTTTTAGGTAGGCTGAGTTCTGGAGGATTTGAACTTCCATCTGGAGATGAGCAGTAGCTAAAAGAAAAGCTGTTCTTTGTCCGCATCTTTTCCTTCCTTGTTTGATTATTCTAGACAATCTCCCTCCTCTTCATCCCAGTCAAAGTATAGAAAGTATTAACTATTGGTAGCTATTTAATTTTTGCAGGACACCTTCCTATGTACATTGCTGATAAACGGTTTTTTGTTGTGACCTTTGAAGCTGATGGAGGGTGAATTCTTGTTCTTCCTGCTCTTCTTGATACACCTTTGAAAGTCTCATCTGTCAACTCATCTGTCAACAGAAGGGTATTGCTTCATCCTGCTCATGTTCTCGCTGGATTTGGTGCAACAGATTCTGCATCTTGGAAAGCATCTTGATCATGCAGTTTTCAAATTATCAGATGCCTTTTTTTATTTTTTTTTCCATGACCTCTCCCTCCCAGAGGCAGATCCAGGATTCTGAGGCTGGTTTTCAGTTTGTCAGTTCTGGGCTCGGGTTACAAGTAGTGTGATAAGAATTACATATCCAAACTGCTGCTATTTTACAGTATCAAAGAATGTTCCTCTTAAGATAGCTTATAAATATTTCACATCTTTTAACAAAGAGGAACTGTGAACAGCTTTCAGCTCATTTAACAGAAGAAAACACCCCCTATGGCCAGCCAAGAAGCCCCCACCTCTGCCAAACCTGTTTGCTGGACTCTGTGCATAGAACTGATACTGTCATTGTACAAATTGCAAAGCATTAGGGTCTGTTGGCAGAGAGATAAACCTTCCCCCTGAGGGAGCATGTAGACAAGGAAAGCCTGCAAGCTCTTAATTCATCAGGAGAATTTTTGAACACTTGAATTTTGAAGCTTTTTGAGCAGTATTTTGAAGAATGTGTGTTGTATGGTTGCCTCTTCTCCCTCCCTAGTTATCTCAGGAAACACAAAATATCCCAAGGCCATTGGATGCCTTTGCAAGCCTTGGCAGGAGTTAGCAGTGTCCAAGGGCACTATTAGGAGTTTTTCTGTTAGGTCATACATATCTATGTCCCCTGACATCATTGTTTCCTCCCTATTTCCCCACTCCCTTGTCTGGTTTTAGGAAAGGGCAAAACCCATATAGTCTGATCTACACAAGGTTTTGGCAGTCTGACAGTCAAAACTTGCTTAATCAGGTCACTGAATTATCATACAATATTCTGGTTTATTAGAGACACATCCTGTATTTTAAAGAACTTGAGAATTTCTGGGTCTCACCTGATTTCCAGACATACATGCTCAATTAAAATACATGACAGCATCTTAAACTCAGCCTTTCCTGTGTTTCCTGCAACTCCAAACTTTTCTTTTTGTCCTTACCCCAGATATTCTTCTTTCTAAATAAGGAGGAGTTGGGTTAAGGAGATGCTTACATTACACTGGTGGCAGGCATCTGCTCTAGTGACTGCCAGAATATGATTGCATGCTGCTCTGATTAAGATTTAGTTACACTGCTTAGATCTTTCAAGTTCTGTTTTTGAGCTATAAGCTTGTTATTGAGTTGTTGTGTGGTTCTGTTTAAATATACTTAAATATTTGTTCTATTTTAGTTCTAAGAATATACTAATGGTAGAAGGAATGTGCAAGAGTACTGCTTCTATTCAGCAGAGCTTCTTTTTAAACATACTCATTTATTTCTGCTTCCTTAAGTAACTTTTATTGTTTTATCTTGTAACTCTTCTAAAGACATCAGAACCAAGTCAGACTTTCCAGACTTCCTTGTGTGCTGGAAAGTGTTTCCTGACTTGCACTCACATATACTTGAATAAATCACCTGAAGTAAATGCAGGGGCACACCTGGGGTGCATTCTTTATTCTACAGAATGTTCACTGTTAAAGCAATCCCAAGGAAGTAACCCATTGTTGGCTCAGGGCTGATAGTAAGGACAGCTGTGTGTTTCTGTGAAAGATGCTCCTATCACTAGAGCCTGTGTAATTCACAGCAGACTGTGTAATTCTGTCTCAGTTTTAGTCATTTTCAAAGCTGCTTATTATAAGGTGAAAAGTCATTTCATCATTCCAAAGTTTCTGTGGTTTATAAGAAAGGGACTCCATATGTAAGTTTTTTAATGTTCTTTTACATGTTAAAAAAATAGGAATGCTGAACTTGTTCTTCCTTGACTTTGTAGACATGTAATCTTACACAGTCTGTACATTTTCCCTGCAATTTTGTTCCAACAATTGCATTTTGGATTTGAACAAGCAAAAGTTGTCATGATAGTGTGTATGTGTACATATATATATATAGAGAGAGAGAGAGAGAGATATCTTCTTTTTGCAGTCTTCTTTAATTATATGTTATATATATAGTAGTTTTAATTTATGCATCTTGCTGTAAAGAAAAAAACAGAGGCAAAATGTAAATAATCAATCAATCCTTTATAAAACCCTTCAGGAAAAACTGACTTTTTTGTTGTTTGTTTCCAGTTTGCTCTTGGACAGCTTTTCACCTTTCTTTACCTGAAGAAGGAAGCTGCTGCCCCGAACTGGGATTCTTTTCTATTTCCAGTAAATACTTTTGGAAAGTATCTAGTGTTGAAATCTGTCATCACTTCCAAGTGTCTTGCATTCTTGTCAAACAGAGAATGCTGAAGTTCCAGTTCATTAGTGGGCTGAAATTTCTGTCTTCAAGGAGTAGGGAAGCTCAGTAGCTTTGTGGTTCAGTGGAAATTATGTTATGTTGAAAGGACCTACCTGAAGAGTGACACTTCAGTTGTGTTGTTTTTACCTGTTTAAAGGATGAACATATTCAAGGAGGGCTCCTGTTAGTGAAGTCTGTAAGTCATATACAAAACTTGCTTTTTTCAAAAAAACTTCTTTTCAAAAATTTATTTTGAGCATATAACCAGATGTGGCTGAATTCCTTTTGAGCCCAAAAGATGTTTGTCTGCAGCTGGGCCCTTGTCTTGCAGTCTTTGAGCAGTGGTGTGTACAGTCTGTAGTCTGTGTTACAGAAGGTACAAACAAAGAAATCTCTAAGAAAAGATAACTCAGCAATCTTATTTGGAAATCTTTGCTGCCTTCCCCTCAAATTCTCAGTATTGATTGCTATTTTATAAGTAGTTCTTCACATTGCTTAGGAGGAGGAGGCAGCTGCTCTGCAGGGAAAAACACAGCTAAGTGTTTTTCCCTGCAGAGGAGAAAAAAAATTATACAATGTTGCCTGTACAATTTGATAAAATAGATGTCATGCATCTGAAGGGTTAAATCAGCTGAGACTCATGTAGAGCTTCAGCATAGCCAGTAAAGAAGCTATCAGTGTTAATATTTTGCTGGTTCTTTTATTTATATGTTAAGCCTGGTTAACATAGAAATGGCTTGATGGTTTAATAGAATGCAGATGAGTCTCAGTGTAGAGAGGGACAGAGGTTACCTATCTATTCAAACTCCTTTTCTTATTTTTCCTTTATTAAAACAAGAATTTTATCCACTTATTTGAGTAGGAAATTAAATAGCTAAGTTAAGGGAACATAAAAAGATAGTCTATTTTCCTTTTTCCCCACCAAAAGAAAAATGGAGAAAGAAAAATGACTTAGGGTAATTAATAATAGAAAGTGTATCTGTTAAAATTGTTTTAGCTTTTTGTTGAAAGATATGCATCCCACGGTGTGCTAATTTAAACATCTGAAATGGCTCTGCTTTCATCTTTTTTCAAAGTTGGGGTTTTATTAGATTTTAAATATTATTAATTAGCTACAAAAGGGACAAAGATGGAAAGATAAAAAATCCTTCTTGTGCTGGTCCATGTTCTGTGCAGTAGAACTTTGTCTCCACTGTTTTCAGACTGGTCCTGTATATGGGGAGCTGTGCTTGGTTGGGCTGAGCAGTGTGGATGTTGTCTTCAGCTTTGAGTAATTGTGCTTTGTTGGGATTGTTGTCTGTTCGTGGGCAAAAGGAAACAGCATCAATTCCTAGCCCAGTGTGCCATAAATGCTCTTACCTGTGCATTTCCAAGTCTTTCTAGAAGGGAGAATCCACTGCATCAAGGGTGAATCAGTCTGCAGATGATAACTCCTTAAAGCGTATTTCCTGTTTGAATTTAGATGAGATTCAAATGTCAGCTGCTGGCTCTTGTGTCTTCAGTAAATAGAAAAAGCTGCTAGAGTCAGAGAGTTTTGTTTTTTGTGGGTTTGGGGTTTTTTTGGCTGGTTGGGGTTTTTTGTTAGAAGTCATATTAAAGCAACAATGTCAAGTATCTTAAGTTTCTTGCAGCAGGACAAGCTTTCCAGAGCTAAAATAAGCATGAGTTTTTCAAAACCATGATTGAACAATAACTACCACGAATGCTTGCTCATGTTTTTCTGATGCTGTCTTTCAATGTTGATGGAAAAGCTTTCATATTATTTTTCAAGCCACTCTGGACCACAGTGAAGTCTAAATTACTTTTCCTACATACCAAGAATAAAATAACTTCTCACTTGGTGTGTATATATGGTATAAAGCATATATTAAAACTGTGGTTGCATCTCAGGGGTCTTCTCCAACCCCAAGAGTGCTTGATTGGCTAAAACTCAAATTATGGCTCTTTTCTGCCTTTTCCCCTTTCTTCCATAGGCTTTGTGCGCACCTCTGTAAAAAGTGATGTCTTTAACAGGCACAGCAGTGAAGGATCAGTTGTGCTCATCAGGTCCCTCCTGGGAGCACCCTGTCCATCCCCAGGGTGGGATGATGCCTTGACTTCCAAAATAAAGAATGGAGCTGTGTCTGAGGGAGAGCAGCTGTCAGGTTTGTTAGCTCAGGTCAGCATTGTCAGAGCAGTTGGAGGAGTGTGCAGGGTGCCAGGTGTGTCACAGTTCTCAGCAGGAACACCTCTGGTGCCTTTACAGCTTGGTTGACAAAAATCTCTCCCACGCTGAAGAAGCTGTGGATTTCATTTAGCCATTCTTTTTCAAGTCTCTTTTTTTTTCAGGATATAGCCCTTCTCTTTTAGGGTTTGTTCATGGAAGGTCGTGTTGCTGTACAAAATGAACCTGTTCCCAGGCAGTTAACCAGAAGAGATCTGTATTGTTCTCTGCAAGTGGCCTGTCACCACCTTTTACCACAATGAGTTTTTATTGTGGCTTTGCTAAGGGGGGAAGAAAAAGGCAGCTTAGTTTTCTTTCAAATCCTTGATGAGGGCACCAGGACTCCTGTGCATTTTAAGAGAATTTGAGATGTGATGAATTCTTCACCATTGCTTCCAAATACATAAATCAATAGGAAATGCAAGAGGCCAGATTAGATATTAGATAACTGTACAGCATGTCCAGGAACCTGGTGATGGGTTTTGCTGCCCTGTGTTTGTTTGTGCCCTTCAGGTCTATTCTGGATGTAGTATTTCAGAAATCTGTCATTAGAAATCTTAGGTCAAGTTGAAAGCATTCATAATACAGTGACCAAAGAACTAGAGGCAGTATAACATTCTAGCATTCAGAATGAACAATTGTTAGACTTAAGAGCTGAAATGGCTGAGGATTTTTGAGCACCTTAATGTCTACACTCAATTACTCTTGTGTATTATTTGCTGTGTATTATTACTCCAGCCTGTTCACCTCGGCTGGGACAGATGTTGAGGCCATGGTGGCCTGAGTTTAGACTTGCAAATCAAGGGCTGTATCATCATGCAAATGGTAAGGATGAAAATTATTTTGTGCTCATGTCTTCTAAAATTCTGATGAGTAAAGAATACTTCAGCAAATATCCAGCTGGTTTTATTACTTGAGAAATTTCTTCTAATTGTGCATCAGGCACACCATCACTGACTGGTCAAGGGATGGGATTGTCCCTCTGCCCTGCTGCAGCCTCGTCTCAAGTCCTGTGTGCAGTTCTGGGGTCCACAATACAAGAAAGATAGAAAGCTGTTAGAGAGTGTCCAGGGGAGGCCATGAGGATGGGGAAGGGCCTTGAGGGGAGGAGAGGCTGAGGTTCCTTGGTCAGTTCAGCCTGGAGAGGAGGAGGCTGAGGGGAGACCTCACTGCAGTCACAGCTTCCTCCTGAGGGGCAGAGGAGGGGCAGGCACTGATCTCTGCTCTGTGTGACACTGACAGGAGCCAAGGGAGTGGCCTGGAGTTGTGTCAGGGCAGGCTGAGGTTGCATATTAGAAAAAGTTCTTCATCCAGAGAGGGTGGCTGGGCAGGGGAACAGGCTCCCCAGGGCAGGGGTCACAGCTCCAAGGCTGGCTGAGTTCATGAAGCATTTGGACAATGCCCTTGGGCACATGGTGTGACTCTTGGGGTGGTCCTGTGCAGGAGTTGAACTTCTATGATTTTTTGTGGGTCCCTAACTCAGGATATTCCACAATTCTAATTTCCATTTGGCTTATTTTCTTCTGAAATAACAATGTTTAAAGAAATTTCAGAGACCAAGTATGCTCCAACAAGTCCCTAGTACAAACATCTTACTAAAAGAGTTTGTTCCATAATTATAGCTTCCTTGTGTGTAACCACTTTTGCAAAAAAAGAGGACTTTTGTTTTCAGGGGATAATATTCAGTTGTCTTAATAATGAATTGGTCTCATTGTATCAGGAGAAGTTTACAGTACCTGTAAACGGATGAAGGAAAGTTCAATTTGCTTGAGATGAGATACAATGACTACCATGGTAATTTCACATGGTCATCTGGATTATAAAGCATTCTTGCACTTGATGTACAGAAAGGGGGGGATTTTTTTACCACTGAATTACAAAAATGGGTAAAGCATTTAGTTGTGTATCTTCTCTGCCAAAGACTTACAGTTGTTTCAGGAGCTTAAGTTAATTGTGGAAAGCCAAACATTCCTGTAGACAGCCATGTGTAACATTGTGCATTAAAAGACTATGGGGTATGACTTTCTGAAGTTTTGTCCAAAGTAATCTATGAAAATAACCAAATATCTAAGTTTTAGATACTACATGTGGTCCAAATGAATTCTCAAGTTGTCTAGAATAATTTGATATATTTTTCTATGCCTTTCTTTCTTTCTTTTTGTTTTGCTATATGGTGTTATATATGTTAGTGATTTAAAGAAAGCAGAAGACTGGATGTCAATGTGTCCTCCAAAGGTTCCATACTCTTGAATGTCAGTGTGTAATCCATGTACTTTCCTATAGAAAAACTTAAATACTTGATAGGTCTGCAGATGGTGAAGGCCTTTAACCTTACTGTGGTGGGAGTGGTGTCTGAGGTGTCTCCTGATTTCCTTATAGAATCTGTCACACTTCCATGTGTTCAGAGCTGTTGAGCTGATAGCTCCTAGTGCTTTGTTGAAGGCAGTGATCTTGTTGGAAAGGTTTTCTCATTCCCATCTACGTGTTCCTGTGACCTGTGTTTCTTGTCAGAAGCCAGCCAGCCTGCAACCTGTGTTTAATATGGTTTTGTGTGTGTGGATTTGGTTTGCATGGCAAGGTTTCTGCTGCAGCTTTTGTGAGAAGCTTCCAGGAACTTGCCCCATGTCAAATGAACCCAGTGCTGGCCAGATCTCGGAGGGACCCACAGCTGGCCAGGCCTCAGCCCATCACTGACGGTGGAAGTGCCTCTGGGATAACACATGTGAGCGAGGGAAGGAGTCCCTGTGCATAGCAACTGCACCTGCAGAGAGGAGGGAGAACATGTCAGAGAAAGAAAAAGAACTCTGCAGACACCAGGGTCAGTGGTGAAGGAGGGGTAGGAGGTGTTCCAAGTGCCACAGCAGATTGCCATGCAGACCATGGTGAGGCAGCAGTGCCCCTTCAGCCCATGGAGGTCCACAATGGAGCAGAGTTCACCTGCAGCCCATGGAGAACCCCATGCTGGAGCAGATTTATACCCAAAGGAGGCTGTGACCCCATGGAAAGAGGAGCTCATGCTGGAGCAGGTTTGCTGGCAGCACTTGTGATGCTGTGGAAGGAACCTGTGCTAGAGCAGCTTTCTCCTCAGGGACTGCAGCTCCTGGAAGGAATCTACACTGCAGCAATTCATGCAGGACTGCAGCCTGTGGGAAGGAGTCACATTGGTTAAGCTATAGGGGAACTGTTTCCTAGGGGAGGAAGCTCATGCTGGAGCAGTGGAAGAGTGGGAGGAGTCCTTCCCCTGAGGAGGAAGGATCAGTTGAGACAGTGCCTGATGAGCTGATTGCTGTCCCCATTCCCTGTCCCCCTGCTCCACATGCAGGGAGGAGGTAAAGATTTTGGGAGTAAAGTTAAGGCCACCAGAGGGGAAGGATAGAGGGAACATGTTTTTAAGGTTTGGTTTTATTTTTTGTTATCCTATTTCAATTTGATTGAATTTGATTAATTTCCCAAGTTGAAATTGTTTTGCTTGTGACAATTATCAATGAGTGATCTCTCCCTGTCCTTATCTCAACCCACAAGCCTTTTGTTATATTTCTTCTCCCTGTTTAGTTGAGGAGGACAGTGACAGTGGCACTTTGGGCACCTGGCATCCGGTCTGAGTCAACGCAGCACACTACTTAAAAATTTAGACATTTGTAATATAAAATTTCAATTTAAGAAAGAAAATATCGATCCTACACGCACAGAGGTATAAGGCAGTGTGGTAGAACAGTAGTGTAGTTTTCAGGTGGTTTGCTCTATAGTATTTTGATAATGTGCAAAACCACGGAATTCTGAAGTTGTAACAGAATTTATTTATATTTTTAAATTGAAGGTTCCTGAAAATGTTTCTCACCATTTGAATTACTCTGTAAAATAGACAAATAGAAGAAATACTTGACCTTTTGCAGGAATCTTAGGGGGAGAGAGAAGAAGATCAGCTATCAGAATGTGGTCTAATATGTCCTGTGGGACAGGCAGAAGCTAAATTTCATTGGCTCTTTTGTCAGGGAGAAATGGCACTCTGGGCAGCATTCCCAGCATCAGCATTAGGATAAGAACGTGCACCTCACAGTCTGTGTGCCAAGTGATCCAATTGAATTGGTGCTTGCCTCCACACCAGGCACCCTACCAGCCAGGTGGCAATTGTGGCCCAGTGACTGTCTGCAGCTTGGGAAATGTGGGGATGCTTTAACACAGCATGGAGCCTGGGGGAGGGGTTTTTTTGGTAAAATTTTTTGCAACTCAGGAAGACTTATGAAGTCAGTGGTGTCCCAAGCAGCCTTATGTTTTCAGGGATGTCAGGCACAGCAGAAGACTGTTAATTGTGGGGCCACTCTGTCATCAGTATCCCAAGAGGAGGCTGAGATTGTGGGTGGAGGAGCTTTGGGCCAGGTACCTCCAAACCTGTGCTAAAGCAGTTGAGTTTTACATCTCTCTTGAAAACTAAGCATATTTGTTAGAGAAATTGTTTTGGATACTTGGAGAGCTGTGGGATGTGATGAAAGAAGGAGTTGCTTAGCAAAGGCTTTTGCCCAGTTGTTACTTGACAAAGCTTGACAAGTCAAATTCTGACTTCACCTCTCAGCACAGAATGAACTGGTGACTTTGATTTGTCACCACTGCTGCAGGCTGATGGGTTTCCTTTTGAGGGTAACTGCTTTTCTTTTAACATCAAGCTGCTGTCAGATTCCTTTTACCTCTGAAGTTTGGAGAGTGAGCTGATTTTTCAGCTTCTACTGGCTCACTGGTGAATAATATTTAAGAGGACTGAGAGGAATTCTGCAGTGTTCCTGGGAGCACTGGAGAAGAGCTCCCAGGAGCTTGTGGAGCTTGTGGAGTCCTTCAGATGACTCCAGATGATGTAGCTAGGCATGCCAAAATGAAACACTGAAGATACCCTCTAAGAAATCAGGAGGCTTAGACTCTTTCTGGTATGAAAAAATACATCTGCTAGGGCAAAGTAAAGACCTGGTGGAATTATCTAGCCCTGCTGATGAGGTAGAATGAGCCTTGTGCCTGGATTCTCATGGCCCTATAATGAATTATTTATGCCACTTGATGCTGTGGAGAGTAGGGTTGTCACTGTTGAGCAAGAAATCACACAAATTCACCAGGATAGCTTTAATACAAAAATTCTCTTCTTTTATAGATAGGTTCCACACATTCTACTTGATAGGCTAATTAAAAAAAAAAACCATCTTTCTCACAAACAGTCCTTGGGAAGAACAGAAAAACAGCACAGGAAAACACCACCTGCAGGTTGTTTACACTAACAAGTTATCATCGTTTCTCTACAACTCCCTAAAAAGTCTCACAAGTCCACTGTGAGAAAACAAATCCTGTTTTCCTGCTCTCTGCCCAGGCTGTCACATCCACATATGGTGTATTATAATTTATGCACTTTGGTGTCATTCTGGAAAATGCTTTTTTTTTCTATCAGGTACTGCAGAGTCCCACCTTACTCAGGAATTTTTGTGCTCTCATGCTTCTGGTTATGCCCAGGGGCAATGATATTTCAGGAGCTTCATTGTGTAGACCATTTTGTCTTCTATCTCAACAGGCATTGAAGATGATGAAAACAAAAATGTGTAACGAGGGAAGGGAGAGTGCTTGCTTAGCTGCTACATGGTGTGTTGGTCCTTCAGATGCTTCCTCTTCAGGGTATCTTGTGTCTGTGTGTGCTTGCATGGTTGTAAGGCCTCAGAAGGAAAAGCTCAGGTTGTTCTAGGGCACAGATTCTCCCCTCCTATGAAAAGGGGACAAATGATGTGAGGAGTCTTCTGATACCTCTTGAGTAGGCAAGAGGAGCTGTCTGTTCTGCAAAAAAAATTCTTTGCTGTGCTAGGCCTGGTCCTTTGAACTTCCAGTTAGTCATGTTCATTAAATAAAACAGAGTCAGGAAGGAAAAGGTTGTATGGCTCAGATAGAGAACAACTTCTCCCTCCAAAAAGAGGGTGATCTGAATTAAGGAAAAACAGTTGTAGGTTTCTGTGGTTTTTTTTTTAATCGTACAGATTGGTCCTATATTTTCTGTCAGGCTGCAAGGTCAATCAGGAATTGATTCCATTAGTGGCAGCAGCACACATTAATTACTCCACCTGCCTACACAACCAACCAGCCAGGTTAGATTAGTACTGGAATGGCCCAGTTGATGTTTCAATCTGTATTATTTCTGTCCTGTGTGATATGTCATTTCCTTCAAATTGCTTCATGGTAGTATTTGTGAAGTTCTCAGAAATTATTAAGAATGCTTTTTGCCGTCAAGGATCCATGCAGTAATCAATAAAAACAACAAAATCTAGGCTTTCCAGGAACAACCTGGAAGTGCTGGAAAGATCAGTGGTGTTCTGAACTAATTTAAGTGTTTTGACCAGATATATAGGAAGGCCAAACCAGTGTAATACAGATGTGAAGAACTGTAAGACATGAAGTGCTTGAATGTTTTATAATCCCTTGCATTTTTAATACCTTGCAAGAATAACTTAATGATTGTTAATTAAAGCTCATGGGAAGGTAGGTATAAAAGTAATTTTAAAAATTAGCTTTCATGGAGGTATATTTTTACTAGCATGATTTTGAACAATTTTGAACTACCTTGCCACAAAGATCAAATAAATGTGCTTGAACCATGTCTCAGGCTTTCATTTTCCCCTCTTGCTACCTGGAAGACATGGTGTTCAGGGACTGCAAAGTGTTTGTTCAGCCAGTTTATTTCATTTCATTAATTGCTCTCATTGTATTTGGAAGGGCTGTTTGTTCAATGAGATGTTCTTGCTCATATACCTTCAGCGTTTGACAGACAAAACCAGCAAGCCCCAAATTTGCCATACAGTATGATGTTCACTTTTCCCAGCATGCTGTGGGGGTTTAGCTCACATGGAAACTTGTTGAAAAAGGTTTCCTTAATAAATTCTTATATTTGGACATGAACTATGAAGTAAAATTTGGAACTTTGGTATGGCTTTGCAATTCAACTTCTATTTCAGAGCAGTAGTAGTCCTGTAAAAGCAATAGATGACAAGAATTCTGGCTCTATTTTCTAGTGGCAGTTGTGAGATTGTTAACTGAAGCATCTTCCAGGCTACCATATGGGTCTGCAGCATATTTTCATTGTGCATAGATTGCTAACAAAAAGCCTATTGTCTAGGGCTATAGTTTACCTGAAGAGGAATAATTCTGCTTCTGAAACCTCTACCATCTCTGGTTACCAGAGCTGTCAGCTGGCCATGAACTCTGTACACAGAGATGTGTTGCGAGCACCACGCATTTTTCTCCTTTTCCCTTTTGCTCCCACCCCAAGTCTCAGATGCTGAATGGTTTTGACCTTTTCTTTTCCTGGTGTCTGTGAGTCTGATATCACCCAAGCCTGTGTCTGTGCCATGATTTGAATTTACAGAAACTCCAAAACAAGTGCTGTTTGATAAACTGAAATAAAGGCATGCTTACCTGAATGGGCACCCTGCAGAAGTGCTCTGAGGATGGCTGGAGGAGGTTAAAGAGCAGGAAAGAAGTAACTGGAAGCTGGAGTGAATGGTCAAGTACTTAACCCTGTCTGTACCAATGAGTCCTTGTATGATCATGCACTTAATTGCACTTGAGTTAGTTTAACTCTTATGTTACTTTAAGTTACCTTACCAACTTCTGTTCCTTAAATACACACTGTATTTAACAAGTAGAAGGCTCCTTCAGGAAGAAAGATAATTTAAGATGAATAAAGTAATCCACCTGGAAACTGGTGAGGCAGTTGGAGCAGAGTGGGAATGAACAGAGTGCAGGAGAAATCAAGTGCCAGGAAAGTTTTTGGCATCAAAAGAGACAGGTGAGGGAATGAGTTGGATGTGGCCCTGGAACTGAAGAAACCGGAACTGCTGAGAAGGGAAGCAGTAAGTGGAGATACGTGGTAAGACAAGAAACAAGGAATCCACAGGCTGAGTAAGTTTGCTCCTCAAGGCAAGTTAGACTGACTTGAGCTTTGCCGCTGCGAGTCCCTGCGGTCTGTCTGTCTGTCTGTCCTGCTCAGAGCTGCTGCTTCCTGCACTCTGCTAGCAGGGGAACCACCCCCACTCCTGAATGAGGTTTAAATCAACTCACTTCAGATTTTCTGACTGTTCCCTGGGGCCTGCCAGTGGCAGAAAATCTGCAGTTTTCTGGGTTATCTGGGTAGCTAGTGTGTTCATGTTATTCTGATTTTTCTTTTCCCAGCTGAGTGCTGATATTTTTCAGTTGATAGTATATAAAGATCTTAAATTTAATCTTGGCATTAAGAACCATTTGTAGATAAATCTGGATTTAATATGTAACTAGTGACAAGCACTGTGAGGCGCTGTACTTTTGAAGTTGTGCCTCTTATGGTTGCTGTAGGTTTGCAAATTCTAATAAAGTAAAGGTATAGTTGTGCAAATATTTTATTCCCTTGTTTCATTTTGTACTTGATGGCACTTCTCTGGAAGATGCCATCAAGAATGGCACTAAACATTTTGAAGAACTTTTATATTAATAATTAAGCAGTTTGGATAAGTGTATAAAAATAAATATTAAGGTAAATTGATTTTTGTAAAATTGAATATGTTCTCAAGTACATTTCATGCTGATGAAGAAGTGGAAGAAATAGTAATGCTGTGAGGTCACTCCTGTAATTTAATAATTATCATTAACTTCTGTCCCATATCTGACAGAGGTTTTGTAGTTTTCCTTTTAAAAAGGGGAGAGATGAATCTGGAACTGACACAAAAATTCAGTAAGTCATAAAAGAGTCTGTGTCCACATTACCAAGCAGAGTGGTGTAATAAGATCAGACCTGTCAGGTGCTGAGAACCTGGCATAAGTGCTATACAGGTGGTGGGAGTTTTATTTCAAGCTGGTCCTGGTCTGATTCTGTGGCTGAATTCCTCTTGGTGGTTGAAGCGTGCACAATGTACACCTGAAGCTCGTTCTCTGATCTGATTTTATTCAAAAGAAATCTGGTTCATGTACTTGATGACTACTTTGCAATGTAAAGCAAAGCAAGGAAAAGAGGTTTGTTTGGGAGATGGACTTCAAAAGTGCAGTCCTGATTTGAATTAAATGCTAATATAGACATACCTAGAGTCATGCAGATCAGGAAGTTCACCAAAATAAAGTTGTTTAGTAAGAGAGCTTAGATATCTGATCCATGGGGTTGGAATCAGGAAAGGCAATGAATACTTAGAATTGAACAGCTACTTCATCAGTTGGGGAGTTTGGAAAAATATAAGGAGGACATGGTTTTAAAAACAAAACAAGAAACCTCTGAGCTGCATTGTTCAGAAATGTCTTTATTCTTGCAAAGCAAACTCTTTAAATAATACAAAGTGGACTTTATATTAATCAGATATTAGATACAGGGAGATTGGAGGTGTTGTAAAAACAGAAAGCACACCAACATTTTTTTTTTGTTCTTTTGGAGTCCCTCAGAAGATGAACTTAGGTCCTTTGTTAGAGAGAGGAGAAGAGATAGCTATATTTTACAGATTCTTGACTTTAAAAAGCAAAAACAATCTCTACAAACACAATTGCATGGCTAGAATGTTTTTTCAATTTTACCATGGAAGAAATAAGTCATGTCAGCTTGTCTGCTCAGAGGAGACAGTTGTCTTTAAGAATTGGTGCTATCTGATATTCTGGATGGTTTTGGGTTACCATTTAGCACAAATTTATTATTTATTACCAAGACTATTAAACCTCAGTGTGTGAGGAGCAGTGCTTATAAATGGATGTGGAGACAGAAGTATTCTGACCTTCTTGTAATGGAAAGGTCTTTATGGTGCTTAGGAAGGAAAAGAGAAGGAGAGTGGATGCTGAAACTCTCTGCTGGAAATCATACACATCGTTTTTCTGTTTGCACCCCTCCTGTTAGTCTTGGTATTCAAAAGTCATTCCATCTCTACACTGTATGAGTGGATGTATGTTATTTATGTTATTTAACAGTATAGCTGGAATGGTGGTGTTCAAGCCTTTGTGTGATTTTCAAGGTTATGATCACAGTCATAAGACTGGAACTTCTAAATGGTAATATTTTTGTAGGATCTTCTCAAAAGCTTCAGATGATGGAAACATTCAGAAATTGTGACACTGATAAAATGGGAAAAGTTGGCAATAGGTGGCATCTGCTCACTGTGGAATCAAACTAACAAAGCTGGTAAGCCCATCTTAGCTATCAGCAATGCATCTGAAAATGCTGGGACTTGACACAAGTCAGGCTTGCTCACAATCCTTAAGAGAACTGGGTAAGAACCTGTGCCAGGCTTTCCTCTGCTGCTGGGATGTACAGCAGTTTAAAAACTTAAACCAAAAATCAAACCCACCTGACTGCCAGTACCTTTGTTTAAATTCTTGGCTTGCTTTTCAGTTCCCAGGAGTAATCATGCCTGTGCACAGCTACAAAAAAACTATCAATTATTTCTCTGTATATTGCAGTTCCTGGTGTATTGGAACTAATGGTGTGACACCATTGGATATCTGGTGTGGAACTGCAATCTTACAGATACTCTGGTGTTTATAATAAAGATTGAATTGTGCATGGCTTGTTTTTTCCATGGGTGTCACCAACAATGTATCCTTTCTTTGGACATTAGGGAGAAGTTCTTCACAGAAAGGGTGATGGCACTGCCCATAGAGGTGGTGGAATCATTGTTCCTGGAGGTGTTTTAAGAACAGACTGGAAGTGGCACTCACTGCCATGGTCTGGTTGACAAGGTGGTGTTAGGTCATAGGTTGGACTCAAAGATCTCAAAGGTATTTTCCAGCTAAAGGATAGAAATGTTTTTGTTGGCTCATTTTTAATATGAGCAATTACTGATAACAGTAAAATTATTTTAAAATTTTTTTTTGTGTCAACTGCTGCAACTGTGCAGCTCTTGGATATGCATGACTCTTAGGAAGTTTCTAGCTGGGAGCAGCTCATCATAGGAGATGGTTTCTGTAATTCCAGATACAGGTATCTGCAATGTGCATTTCACATTCTAGACCAAAAACTGTCAACACAGTTTCTTCAGCCATCTCTTTAATCAAATTGTCTTTGTATTTTGCAGATCAGTAGAAATATGCATTTCCATAATACCACCTTTGAACTAATGAAGTGGAAGTACAGATGAAAACAGTCTGGAGGAAGCTGGAAGTACAATACAGTTTCATTCAGTTTCCTAATTTGGAGGTAAGGTTAATGCATGCAAAATTTTATTTTGAGTATTTCAGGGATAAAAAGCATATGATAAGCAGCCACCATATCTTATAAAAAATTTCAGAGCCACCTCTTTTATGCTAGTGACAGTCTTTAATACCATATTAAAACAGCTGTTTGATCTAATCTCTGTCTCTATCTCAGTTATGAAAAAAGACAACTCAGCCTCAACTACAGAGACATCTGTTGTACAAAGGCACATTGGAAAAGAGTTAGGATATCTGGCAAATTTTGTTTGGTAGACTCTGCTTAGTCATGAATACTACTAATGCTTTAGCTGATTATTAGTTTAGTCTATTATTTTGCTGATATGACTAGGAAAAAGCTTTACACAGTGTCCAGTGGCAGGGCATAAGCATAAGTAGTTGGGTTGAAAACTGGACACAATACTGTTTTGAAAAGGGAAACATAAAACACACACCCCCAACCACCTTCACAAGTTACTTTTTATGCCTTGTAGTCCACTGTCTTTTTAAAAAAGACGAGTAGTATTAGAAGCAGTTGAGGGAGGGAGGTTGTTTTTTGCTTTCCCTGTATGTAAATAGCTGATCTGGCAAAAAATAAAATGGCAACACCACTCCACCACAAAATTTCTCTATCTTCACACAGTTGGTTTTCTTTTTACTAGGGATTATAGGCTTCTAAGTCCACAAGCACACAAATGGCAAGAAGAGGGGAGCTTATCAGAACCAAATAAAAGCAAGTCCTTGTGCTAATTATTCCTGCTCCTATGTATTGCCTCTTGTTTTCATACTTTTTACAGCTGAATTTCAATAGCAAAGGGACAAAGACAAAAGAAAAAAATTGATCATGAGTGCCAAAAGAGGGAAATACTATAAATACCAGATGTGAGCAGGGTACATTGCCCAGGTGTTGATCAGACATTTTATGTGCTTCCTGAGTCAGATCAGCAGTATTGTATTTCATTGCCTGGCCTGCTTTCAGGTATGTCTTTGAGCCCATTTATGAGTTTGGACACCTACAAAAAACAGTAAAGGTGAGTGTTTTTAAATATTTGTTATATACAAAAGGTGTCTTCTGTTTGCATTTAAAACTGCTGCCTGATAGTTTATTTGTTAGCTCCTGATTGGCTTACAGAGAGAAATTGGGATTAAATTTATTTGGTTGTATCTTCCATTTTAGGGTTCAGTGAAGAGTATCAAATGTGTGACAGTTCTCAAGATAGTTTATTTTATCTTTCTTTAATATGGGATCTCTGTAATACAACCCTTCATTGTACTTTTGCTAATTCTACTTTATTTTGTGATTCAGTGTAAAATTTTCTTTCCTCTGACTCAGTAGGGTAAATAGCTCTGTTTTCATTACACCTGTGAATTTGTGCATTTCTAGTGCAATGCAGCTGGAGAAATTCTGATTAGTATATTACATGTAATCAGTAGGGTTATGTGTGCTCAATTCCCTTCTGCAACTGATGTCCCATATGGTGTTGTCTCTTTAGTTAATAGAAGGATTTTGGTTGCATGATTACTTTATTTTCTTTGGGATGTTGAAAACTGGACTTGGATGACTTCCAGCACCACCCATTAAAATGTCAAATACTCCCTTAGTTTGCCTTGCCTGCAGCAAGGCACGAGTTAGAAGGACGTTAAAAGACCTCTAACATACAACTGCTGAACCAATAACTTTAGTTGACAGTTTAGGAATAACTTCCTACTTTTCAGCTTCTACTGTTGCTAGAGTTGTTCTAGTGTCCTCCAAACCAGTAGTGGTAGGAGCATCTTTTATGTGATGGAGCTCATTCATTCAATAGCCAGAAACACATTCCAGGTGCTTCAGAATGAAGGATGCCAGTGCTGAAGTGGTATTCCTGCAATGATTTTCTTATTAATCATCAAGGCTACCTAAGATCCTCTCTGTTCTGTTAGGAAACAATTATTTTATAAGGTTGGGTTAGCTGCCATTGAATTTCCTTGGTGGCAAACTATTTGCTAGGAGTTAATTCCATAACAAACAGGCTGAGCCACTTGAGGCTCAAACCACAAATGGGAAATACAGGTCAGTGTGCTCAAAGCATTTTCCAGGAGTGGAGGAACCAGACATCCGTGTCATCTTGTGAATCAGTTGATCAAAACAGGAAGTGCCAGTGGTTCCACTCTGGGGCTGCTCTGTTCTGCAGTGTCCTCCTAACAGGACTTTGCTTACTACCATTGCCCCTGGCTTATCCCAGCTTGTTCCAGTAGCCTCATCATCCTGACCTCAGACCACACAAAACAAGAGCCTTCCTATTGCTAGGTCAAGACTGTCGGGCTCAGCAAGGTCAGATTAACCTGCTGAGAATCCCTTCATTTTTATGTTGGCTCTGTTTGGCTCAGGAGCTCCTCTGAAAAGTGTCAAGGACAACAGATTTCAAAGAAATCTAGACAAGTTCCTGTGTAGTAAAAGGAAACTAAATTTTCTATTTTATTTCTGTATCTGAGGATGGGAATTTTATGGGGTAGGATAGAGAACAATTTAAGATCTAACAGTGAGAAAAGCTTACGAGGAATGCATTTGCAGTGCAGTCTGAAGATATTTATATTGACAGGAATATATTTTGCCACCAAATTATTGTAACATGGATATGTAATTAGAAACATACCAGATTGCCTTTTTTGCTTATTTTCTATTTAGTGTTTAGATTAGGAATAATAAAATGTAGGTTTCAACTGCGCATTAATACAGAGAGGGATTAATTTTGCTTTCAGGAGTTGTTTTCTTTCCTTTTTTTTCTCCTTGAGCCAAAACAAAGCAAATAAATGTTTCTTTCTGATGGTAGTATTTTGAAGCAGTCCTAAGTAGTTAGTTGTGGAGTAGGTTCCTCTAAACTAGGTTGAAAAGTCAAGAATGTCCTTCTCCAGAGGTTCCAAGGTTGTAAAGGTACAGTAAGTTTCATGAAATGTTAGGTGAAATGTTTTTAAAATGTTTCAGTTGATACAGAATTTAATTAAAATAATTCTAGGGGTCGATTTCAAATGTATTTTAAAATAGTAAATATTAAAATAACAAGCAGCTTAACTTGTTAGCTTACCAAAATCTAAGACTGGTTTAAATAAGAGTCTTTTTATAATATCCTTAATGCCTATAAAGACACTGTGATAGAAACATTCTAATTTTCTTATTTCTAAACCAGATGTATGCACCCTCCTTTAAAAAAATTACTTGGTGTGCCATAGCCAAGTCTATGTAAAGAAAGGATATTTTTATCATGTCCTTAAAATATGTATGTTTTGAGTTTACAGCACAGTACAGGAATTTCAGGGTATCTTGAGTAAAAATCTGAATCTGTTTAGAGTAATTGTAGAGGGGTCAGTAGTCACATCTGTTAGGAGAATTTCCACGGTGGAGATGTGCAGAGGGGTTCCCAAATGGCTACACTTCACCAGGCTTCAAACACATTTTGTTGTTCTAAGATCTGAAATTCCTGTTCTCGTTCAAACATGCTCGTTCAAGTTGCTGGTGTTTGAAAAACAATTATTTGTTTCAGTTGGCAGGTAAAGCCTATGAACGTTTTTTACAGAAACAGTTCAGTCCCAGGCTTTCAGTGGGATGAAAGTGAAGTGATAAGGCATCTGCCTGTGCAGAGGAGAGTCCCTGAAGTCTTTGAGAAGGCAGTGTATGAAAAGAGGGATATTTATACAGGTGTCTTGAAGTTCCGTGCCTTTTGAGTTGTTTTGGAATTTGCAAATGTACACTTGCAATCTACTCGGTTTCCCCTCCCCTCAGTAAATTTCATGTTTGGTGATACCACCAATCTCTGAATTAATAAGACTTTTTTAATGGGCAAGGAGGAAAAAAGTTTGCTTTATTGTTCTTTAAAATTTGCACAGGCACCCACCAAAGCCACTCTATCACTCCCCTCTCCATGGGTGGAGGGAAAGACCAGGAGAGGTCACTCACTGACTGCCAGTGATTGCAAAACAGACTCAATTTGGGAATATTGATTAACAAAATCAGAGCTGGGCAAGAAGTAGAAATCTTAAACCTTCTTCCCACTCCTCCCTCCTTCCTGGGCCCTACCTCCCCTCTCCAGCAGGGAAGGGAACTGGGGAATGGGGCTTGTGGTCAGTTCATCACACATTCCTGCTGCTGCTTAGGGAAGAGAGTGCCTTCCCTGCTGCACAGACTGCTGCAGCTTGGGTCAGTTCCCTGGGGTGCAGCCCTTCAGGCACAGCCTGCTCTGATGAGAGTCCTCCATGGGGTCACAAGTCCTGCCAGGAAATGTGCAGTGTGCCAGGACCCTCTCCAGCCCAGGTTTCCCGTGGGTTCACAGACATCCACCTGCTCTGGTGTGGGCTCCTTCACGGGCTGCAGGTGGATCTCTGCATCCCCATGGTCCTCCATGGGCTGCAGGGGCACACCATGGTGTACCACAGGCTGCAGGGGAATCTTCTCTGGCACCTAGAGCACCTCATGCCTCTCCTTCTGCACTGACCTTGGTGTCTGCAGGGTTGTTTTTCTCACATATTCTCCCTCCTCTCTTCTCTGGCTGCAGGCACATCTGTGCAATAACTTTTTTTCATTCTTGAATATGTTATCTTAGTAGCATTATTATCATTCCTGATGGGCTCGGCCTTGGTCAGCAGTGGGTCCATCCTGGAGCCAGCTGGCGTTGGCTGAACAAGCCTCTGGCAGCTTCTCACAGAAGCCACCCCTTTAGCCCCCTGCTACCAAAACCTCGTCACACTGGCCCAATAAATTACTGCAGTCTTTCATCTGCTGCTTTGGTTTCAGTACGGTGCTTAACTCAAATGTGTGAAAAATCTCAAAAGAAAAAAGGGAAATGGAAAAATACTTAGGATGTGGTAGAGGATTGCAAGATACTATATAGTGCTTAATAGAGAAGGTTCAATAGTGATGGCTTTTCTGTCCCCTTTCTCTCTGCCAAAAATAATCCTGTATTCTCTTCAACTAGCAACAAAAATTGTTTCCTGTTATGGAATTTGTGGTTTTCCTGTAACCTCAATTTTTCCTTCACAGATTTAATTTGAATCAGCCTTAATTCCGTCCTATTAGAGGTGATTCATGTAAGCTAAAGAATCCTGAAAGAAAGAAGTTTTTGATAGTGAAGATGTGGAAGGAATAAATCACCCCTAGATGGAATAACAGCTTTGACAAAAGCAACATAAGAAAAAGCAGAATGAGACAGTTTTAAGAATGTGATCTTGACTGACTGGGAAATAATTGAATTGCCAAAGTTAATGCAGACGTGACTTAGGAGGAACATGGCTTTGCTTTTAAGATTTTTAGCTTAAGGAACTGTTGAGACATCAGAGGAGATACCTTCAAGCTTAAGGATGATGGGAGAGTGGAGGAAATGTTTGCAATAAAAAATAATGTTCAAGTCATCCCTGCAATACTGAGTATGGGCAGTTTAAGTCATATGCTGTGATGGTCAAAGAGAAAAGTAGGAAACCAAGTGAAATTCATAGAAGGAATATATCATATAATCTCTGTACCTTTTTAGCTTCTTTCTGTCTTAGTCCAGGTGCTTTCTTACAATATGGAGAGAAAATGAAAGATTGAATGGAAAAAATTACAGATTTTATTAGTTGAATGTGAACTTCACTTAATCTAAAACCAAACCAAGCTTCTACCCTATATGTTGATTTCTTGCTGTCCTGAGTTCTACTGTGTAACAGTTGTTGAAAAATGTTTCACGGTGTGTTTAAAATAACCTTTTTGCACTAAGAAAAGAACTGGTGTAGTTGGTTGATTACAAATGGGAGATTTTTAATCACATTAATCTCATGACCAGAAAGCTCTTGTTTGCTTTTGAATTTTGTGTGCAAAAAAAAATTAACAGTATTGCTTTAGCACTTCAGTGCAGGGAAATAGAGGATTATAACTGTTGAAGTAAACATTACCTTTGAACTCTGTTTTTGTCTGCCTATTGAAAGATTACTGTGTTTGGGTTTGGAAATGTCTTTGAAGGTATATTTGATGAAAGTACATTGTTCAAACTTAAGAGGAGTATTTGTGTGCATGTGCATGCCATGTTGTTTCTGTAGTTATTTAACCAAGCGGATCTACAGTGCACTTAGAGTTTAACTTAAGTTTGCATTAAAATCTGTTTTTATCTCAGCAAGACTTGCAGAACACTGACAGGGTGAGATAGTGCTCAGACACATACATTTAGAGTCCTGGAAAATTTTCCCAGAGCAATAATAGTTTCTTACATATGTCACATTGAAATTAAATGTTGCAGATGAAAATAGATGCTGAATGCAGCATATAATTAATTTAACATTATTTGTCCTGTGTAAGCACTTTCCTAATATAGCAATCTAGTTTAATATATCCACTATGTGTGAGTTAACTGTAGGTGAGCATGTCACACTTCACACATAGGCATTTATCACTCTGATACTGAGACTATCTGAACACTTTGCAGGTTCTATGTAAGATAATGAATGATTTTAGTTTAGGCTATTCTAAACTTGCCACTGATAATACTTGCTCACTTCTTTTGCCCTTGCTGTGAAGGTGGTAACCTACTCGTGTTCTATGCCTGGAGTTTGTAATCTCGTAAAAATATCCCCAGCATGAGTTTCTAGGGTGAAGTGAAGGCTCACAGATGACAAAAGTTAGTCAACTATTCATTAAAATTCCAAAGAATAAGAAAGATTGCAATTTTAAGTTATAAGGGTAATATAACTAACACAAAGAACAAACTTAATAGATAAACATAATTTGCAAATTACATCTATCTAAAATTTTGTTTCTGTAGTAAGAATACTTAAAAAATAACTTCCCCCTGCCAGAGCAGTTTTGAGGAGGATTAACAAGCAGCACCTACAATTCCACTTATTTGTCCCATCCAGCTATTAAAATGCCTCTTTGTAAATCTGATGGAGACCACTCCTCTGAGGATATCTGGGTGTTATTTACAGTGATTTGTGGGAACAGCTAGACAGGGAGTTTTCCTCTCAGCAGAGTACAGTGCCTCCGTGGGCATGGCAAGCAGGTGAGGAAAGTGAGGATTAAGGCTTACCTTGCTAAGCAGCGTTTTGTATTAGCAAATCTTCCTGATGTTGAACTTGCTAGTCTTGTCTCTGCTGTTTGTATGTGTTGAGCAAATACTGTCAAAGAAAGCTCATCTCTCACCCATTGCAGTGGGGAGCACAGAATTCGATGATTTAAAAATTACTTTGCTTGTTTATGAAGTAATATTTACAAGTGTGTTTTTATCTTATTCATGAAACGACATATGAATTCACTTGGACAGCTGTTACCTTCTGAGTAGCAGAACAAAAAAATATGTCCATGTTGACAGTTTGAGGCGTTGTGAGGGCAAGCAGTTCGCTTCTTGTGAAATGCTCTTCTGTCGGCCTTTTTTAATACTAGATCACGTCACTTGCTCTAAAAGGGACACCACAGTCCCTTTGTCACATACCAGAGGGAAAGGGTTTGCAGATGTGTAAGCAGGCAGATTCCCCTGTGTAAAGGCATCACCACTTGCAGTTTAGAGGGGTTGGTTTGTATTTTTGGCTGAGGGTTGTCTTCATAAGTAATGTTTCCTGTCTGTTCTCAGTAATTTGAAATTCCATCTTCCAGGTGTAAATTAAAAGGAAGGGGGATTTAAAAGCTCCTCTCTGTTACCCCTTCCTAAATTTATTTATTTTCAGTTCCGTATGGAAAGCATACCCATTAATAACTCTGATGTCCACAGTGTAGTGTGGGGAGTGAGGGCTCCGTGCATTATCAGGTGTTGACTCTTTTGACCTTGGTAATTACTAATCTATGCAATCGGGCCTTTCTGAGCCTTGTCAGCCTCGCTTGTTTAGCGTTTTATTTATTTTATTAGTTTCTACAAGTCCTGAATAGGAAAAAGGGATTTAAAGAGAACCCCCCCAAAAAAGAAACCCAACCCCTATGTTTATTCTTAAGGGGTGGAGGTCTTCTAGAGGGGAGCTGGCTTGCAGAGGGGGAAGACAGTATTCTTATGCTAATCCAGGCTCTGGATAAGGAGCAAAGCAGCCGTGCAAACAATGGAAGTGGAGCCAGAAAGTCTGCGCTGCAGTCTAGCACGCCTTGAAAAGCATGTCAGGCCGGGCGCCTTGGGCTGCCGGGAGGGGCCGCGGGGGGAGCGCCTCCCGCTCGCTTTATGGAGCTGGCGGCGGGCCAGCGCGCTCGGAAAAACCTTAGTACCTAGAAAACGAGAGTTAGCGCTGGAAGAGGCGAGGGCAGGAGGGAGAGAAGTAGTTTATAGTCTTGCTTTTTTTTTTCATGCTAAAAAAGCTAACTCCCAAACCCCGTATTGAGTTGTCTCAGCTTTGTTGCTGTTGTCTTCTCCTTTGTACCAAAAATTGAAATTCAAGTGATGCGTCTTTTAAATAGCAGCCACATTTTCTAAAGGTTGTGCGTGAGAGAGGCCGGCTTTAGCAAGGTGCCCCTGCTGGGCAATGAGTTTACACCTCCCTCCTGTGGGCGAAGCGCTCGGGCCGGGAGGCGCGCCGGGAGCCGGAGCTGCGGGCCGGCCTGGGCACGGCAGGGCAGGGAGGTGCCCTGGCTCCGGCCCCCCGCTCCTCTGCCGGGACGCACCGATGGCACGGACCCACGGCAAAGCAGCGGTTTGTCCAGCATGCCAGTATTGATTGAAGTCCGGGACCAAAAATACAGGCTGTTTTCCTTAGGCATCGTGAAATGAAAAATGTGCTCTTTGAGCAGTGAACAAAAACCCGGTTTTTGCAGAACTCTTCTTCTTGAGTTCCGTAATTTGCATAATCACTTTCACTTTGGACACATAAAGAAGTTGTGAATTTCTTCTTCTAGGTTGGGCAGAGGTTATAGGTGTAGCAGAAGCAAGCCAAGATCATGGGAGTTAAGTAAAATAAATGCTTACCCTGTCAATTTCTGGATCTGGGTTTTTTGCTCTTTTTTTACCTAGATTAATGAATAACTGTCTTTAAATTACAAAAAAAAAAAAAAAAAAAAAGTTGTGAAAACATTCATTAGTCTTAATAGTGCTAAAAGTCATGTTGCACATTAGAAACCTTCTGTGAAGGCATTTATAATTTTGAAGGCACTGGTGCACTTATTTTAGGCTCCTTTCTCCACTTTTAAAAAATGTGAGCAAACGTATATTCAGGATTGTGGCCCATCTTTTTTCCTTTTCTCAGCCCAGGTATATTATTTGCGTCAAATTGTTGAAACTCAGAGCCAAAATGTGTGATAAGTCTTGTAGGCAGTATAGTATGAACAAAATATTTTTATCAGTAACATGTAAAATTTCTAACAGTTTTGATAATTTCTTTTCCCTTGCTACTTATGTTCGGTGAACAAAAGTATGTTTCTTATGAATGAGATCTAAAAGGTTTAAGTTATGATTCCTATTTGTAGTTACTAAATTTAGAGATGGAATGCATTACGTGTGGAGACTTTTCTCCTTGTTCACATTGACTGGTATGACAGTAAGGAACTAGCAAAAATGATAAATAGATTATAAAAACATATGAGAAGGATAGCTTCTGGGTAGAATAGCAGAAGTTGATATCATTGTAGAAAGAGCATGGATGTCCATTTTCTAATTGTCCTAAGGGCAGAAGCTCTAAGCCAGCTAATCACTTCCAAAGTGAAGGAGTTGAGAAAAGAGGGAAATGGGTCAAGGTGAATAAAAATTGTGTAGTGACATTTTCTCTGAATATGTTCAAATATGACATTTTCTCTGAATATGTTCAAATAAAAGAAGGTGTCGTGTTTGTAACACATTAGGATATGTCTGAATACCTGCTTGTAGTGGGAAAACAATTTTGCTGAATATCATAGCAGTTAATTTATTTGAAGAAACTTTTTAGCAGTAAGTTAATTGGAAGCTCAGAGTAACAGTAAGATGGGCATTCAGGAGTGCAGTGAGCAGCATCCCCAATTACCCAATTTTGCTGGGCATGGTAGAAAGCAGCTAGGCTTTCATTTCTTCACAGTTAACAACTTTGTTTATGAAACAGACAGATATATCATAATTTAGTATTTTGCCTTCTAAATGCTGTCGTGATTTGATATTTACCAGCAATGGGAAATCTTTGTTTCAGGAGATTATCTGTTTGACTGTCCAAGGTGGATTTTGGTGGCTTTTCCCACTGATTAGAAATAAGAAGTTCTTTTCCAAGACTGAGCTCCCCTGCTGCAAAAAACCTGTTGTTAGGGTCTTGTGTTTTTTGAATGAGCAAATGTGTTGCAGTGCATGTGTTCTAAACACATGGTTCTATATGTACTACAGAGAGAACTAAGATTTCTTTTTTCATTCTTTTGAGAAGTATATAATACACACAGTTGCACTTCATTTAGCATTTCAGTTTTCACTATAGTTTCTAGAAGGAGAAAGGACTTGTATAATTTACACAGTCCCTTGGCTTTTAAATTTATGCAGTCAGGAATAGTTTTAAATAATTCTTACACAATCCACAGTTCAGGGGAATTGTTTCTGTGAGCTTGAACAGATTAGTGCCTAAATAGGGCCTTACATGAAGTTGTTTTTGTTGATGGCCATGTAGTCATCAGGCTTGCAATAATAACCAGCAGGCTTCTCCATCAGCTATAGGATTTCTTGACAGATTTTGGGGGTGGATTTACCTTGCTTGTTTAATTTAACATATTGACAGCACTCAAGCATAGGTAGTTTCTTCAACAGTTTGTGTAAGCATGCCTTGCAATAGAATAATAAAAACACATTTAAAAAGTAGGTTTTGTACATTTGACAGAATTACACAGTATTTGACAGAATTACACAGTACACAGACTGAAACTTTCTTCTTGTTATGGGCTTGATTAAATTTGACTGTTTGACTTTGGATAAACTGAAGCTAACTATAGCCCTTTTTGTATTAATAATGAAATGTAGTCCCGGATCAGTCTGTTCCTGTCCTGACACCTGTAGCTACATGAGATGGTGTCCTTTGAAAAATAAAGACTAATTAAGTTTTTGGACTCTATTTAGTCTGAAAATCTGCCCTACAACCTTCTAACCAGTGGTTTGGAATTGTCTTCTAATTTCTGTACCAAATGAATTTTAATGGCTAATCCATAGCTTCTTGTTGAACCAGTAATTTTCTTAAGATTGAATAGCTGTCTGTCTTTCATTGTGTTTATTCCTGTTATGTTGTCAAAGTGTAGTTATTTACCCATCAGTTTTAACTGTCTTAATTTTATTATTTTTCTTTTCTTTTTATCTCCTAATGTCTTTCTTTCCTTGAGATAGTATCCTTCTAGATGGGTGTTGAATTTATCAATCATGTTATCTTTGTGCTATTCATGCCTTGCTGTTTTCCCTGGGAAATTTTCCTAACTAGAGTTGTGTTTGTGTCTTTATCCCAGCCACATCACATGGATGTGTCTGATGTTCTAGAATCAGTTGGTGTCCTTGGACATAGCTGTCTCTTATGTGCGAGCTTCTAGTCTGTGTGAAGCAGAAATTCCCAATATGCATGACTTTTCCAATTTCATGCTGTTGTACTTCATTCCATTTGTTACTTTAGTTCTTCACATGACCCAAATCTTCCTGCATAAAGACAGCGCTCAGCTGAACTGACAATTTGTTTGTCAGCAATTTTTTTAAAGTTTTTGCTTCTGTGCCTACTTCATTAATGAAAAGGGTGAGTATTCTTCAGTCAAGCTGAATCAAGAATCAAGGTCCTCAGATGCCATTTGAACTAGGCTACTAATCTCTGTTCTTGAAACTACTTGTCTGCCCTGTAGTGAATTCTTTACTGTTCTTATAATCCCTCTTTTCTTCATCCAAATGAGTAATTTTCTTTGTGGCACCATATCAGGTTTTTTCATAATCTTCCAGGGAAGCTGTTGTTGCACACTGACTTAGACTGACAGTTCACTTTATCTCTGGCATTCTGTTCATCTCAAAGTCCTGTTCAAAACAGTCCCTGTGATTGAGGTAATATGCTTGCAGTTACCTAAGTTGCTTCTTGCCCCAGTTACACGTCAGAGAACTGTTTAGTAAGTTTTAGTTTTGTTGTGTTTAAATACTTGAACTTGGTGTTAATGTACTGCTGCAAATGGTTTGAAAGGTCTTGTCTGTTGAAGTGGATTGTATGTTCTAATTCTTGTGAAGTCTAAGATTGACATTTTTTCATGTGTTCCCCTTATACAATACTATCTTTGTTGTTACATTCACCACTATCATTCTTTATTGAAACTTGGAACAGCACAGCTCATTTGGTTTGGGGATCATGCTGTTACAAATATTACATAGCCACATCTAAAGAACAGTTACCACTGAACTCCATGCTTTCAGAGTTGGTTTGGGCCATGTGAGAGATCTTGCACACTTCAGCTTCATATATTTGGAGTCATACAGAATGTTGGGCTGGACTGCTGTGATAGTGCTGTGAATTCACTGCTGAGTTCCAGTTCAGAAAAAAACCACAGTTTAATAATAAAAGCATTTTGTTCAATAAATGATTACTAAGAAGGATAATAAAATACAGTGTAGGAAAATCAGGTGTTACCATTGATGAATAAATTACTTTTTAGAGGATTATAGTTGAACACTTCATGGCTACAGGAGAAGAGATTGAGAACTTTGAAATGACCTGATTGGCTTATGGATTTTAATTTCTTCAGCATCATTCTGTTGGCAGAGTAGCATTCCAAGTGTTAATTGCTGCTTTAATATATTTGAAGGGGTTATTTAGTTGTGTCATTCTAAACTGTTATATCAGGCAGGTTGTGGAGAAATTCCAGCTGTTGCTCTTTCAATTTTGTGCCTTAGCCAGGGTTCCTAGTCTTCCTCTTTAATAGGCGTCTGGAAGGGTACTTTTTGTTTTAAAATGGGGAATTAGAATTTGTTCTCTTTGATTTTTATTGCATGGTTTCATAGACAATATTATATTTTATGTATGTGTATATGTGAAAAGGGAAGTATTGCTGGAAGGAAGATCGAAGTACAAAATACTGGTGGAGAACATTTTTTTCTTGAATAGGCTTGGACAGCATTTCTGGAAACTACCTTAGAGTGTGTCACTGAACAAAAATTACCATGAAATTGGAGTGAGTTGCATTGAAATGGTTAATTTCTTCAATTTTTTCTTTTTTTTTTTGGTAACATGCTGTGTGGTACAGGGGCAAATGCATGTTCCTGTGCTGGTGTGCCCTCTGGTGAACTGGGGTGCAAGATCACCAAATTTTAAACACTTGCACTTCCTACTCTTGCTATGTACAACAGTGCAAATATATGTTCTTTCTGAAACTGGACAGAACAGAAATTATTTTTAAAACACGTTAAACAGACTATTACTAAGATTTATTTGGTTTTGCTTGGTAGAATACCATAAATAAAGCCTTTGTTGTTATTGCTGCATAAAGCTGTTGGCAGTTTTCAAATTCCACATGTTTTATTGAGGATTGGAAGTTCATTGCCATTGAAACACAGAATCAAGCATTAATACTTACTCACTTAGGTTGCTGGCCTGATGTTTTATAGCTAGAAGGACATACCTGGTAACTGTCAGAATTGGTGTTGTGGCATAGGGACACTAAAGCGTGACTATTTTTGCTGTCACACCGCTTTTCCCTCTGCCTGGCCAGGAAGTTTACTCTGAAGTTCCTGGTGCTCGGTGGTTTGCGCAGTGCGCGATTCCGAGTCCGTCCCACCACAGCCTGGCAATAATCCTGCCCAGGGCCGCGGCTGCCGTGGGGCTGGGGGTGCCTGGCTCCCTCTTTGTGGCTGCATTAGGGAGAAGTCAGAGACGTGTGAAAAGTAGGCCAGGGGTCGGGGCAGTGCCGCGCCCGCTGAAATTGGAAGTGACGGACGCCTCCCGGCTCAGCCGCTAATTTGCCTCCATGTTAAATGCCTCCGAAGACTCATTAAAATGAAAAGTTCTTGGGTCTCGCCGACACACAGATTGAGTTATTGATGCTGGAAGCGGCCACCAACAGTAATTGCTGCCCATCCCCGAGCGAACGCCCGTCCTGGCATTCATGAGCAGCGCCAGGCTGACAGGGGTCAGGGGGGTCAACCCCACCGAAACGAGGCCGAGGAGAGGCAAAATCAGGGCTCTGTTCCTCTTTGTGCAGCTTCGCTTTTGTTGCAAGGAACTATTGAGGTGTTCAAGCTGCTTTTTAGTCCTTTGAGGCCCAATTACATTCCCCTCATGCATCACCATTGAAAAGTTCTGTGAGCGGAACGTGACCACAACTACTGCAGTCTGAAAAAGTGACTTCTTACTTAGTTTGGCTGTCTTAGCTGTATGTTCACCCACTGCACAAGAGCAGAATTATGTTTTATTTGTGGAGCAAATGGCATGTACATACGGTAGTGTAATTTGCACACAGCTTGGGAATCCAGGATGTAATGATTTTGAATTGCAGTTAGTGTTGTCTTTTTTCTGCAGTACTCTTCTAGGAGAAAAAAGTAACAAGATAAGTATATTAGGTAACCAAACTAACTGTTAAATTTAATGCAAGTTTGGTTTTCATCCATCAGAGAGGCTGGGGATTTTTTGCAATAAAGCTTCTCTACCAGCAGTTTTCAACAAGTGGCCTAACATGGTCTAACTGCTTCCCTCCCCCCCCCAGTATTATGGGAAGTCACCATTTGCATTTAATTTTTATGGGAAATAATATAAAGAAGGTCTCATTTCTGTAAAGAAAATAGTTTTCAAACAGATATACATGTTAAATCTGTTAAGTACTACCTATAACAGCTATATGCAAGTCTAAAATTATATATCTGTGACCAGTGAGTTGACATATCTAATATTTTTAATAGGAATATGAAAACATCCCTGTGGGTTGTTACCAAAAGTTTATATTTCAGAAGAACCCTGCTATTCCGTTAGATAGTAAACATAGCTAATGTTTTCAGATACTAATGTTAATAAACACATGGGGTTTTTTGGTTGGGTTTGTTGGTTATGCTCAGCATGATGACCATCTTTAGGGTTTTCTTCTTGTTTCACAAATACATGAAGTTTTTAAACATTTTGTTTTATTGTATTTTCCAGGAAACAAAGGTGGAGAAGCCCCAGAAGCATCCTTGCAGCCAAGCACCGAATCTTGTATTAGGCTTCACCGAGCAGCCTGAGCTTAGCATTTGTCACGCAGAGGGGCCGGTCGCCCTGCACAGGAAGGATTAAAAGTGAACAATGACTCGATTGAGAGTTCATGAGCAATTGCTTGGAGCCTATCTGCTTATCATTCTCCATGTTCAAGGTAAATATAAACTAGTTGAAGTAAGCTTATCTTTCTGATTTGTAGCAGAGTTGTGCGTTTTCCAGTGGTTGAAATAGGATTTTTTTCTTTTGGAGTTTATTTTGCGGACAGGTGACTTTACTGGCCTGATGTGCCATGTGGATGCTTCCCTAAAAAGAAGGACATTCTAGTGGTCATTCATTGTAGTCTAGAATAGGTCTATTTTAGCAAATACTTAAATAGAAACAATACCAAAAATGCCTAGTACATGACAGAGCAAGTTGGATGAGCAGCAGAAGTTAAGGCTTGACTTTCTGAATTTCAGTTCCCTCTGTGTGTGAATATTTGATCTCTTTAACTTGACCCACAGAAGAACTTGCAGTGTGCAGTTCCCCATGCCTTTTGATGCTCCTAATCTAAATTAACTTGTTGTGCCTACTTGATGGGCCAAGGTGAGGCCATGGACTACTCACAGATACCCTTGTTTTCAGTTAGTGAAGATAATCACTTGTATGTCTGTTGTCTTTCCATACATCAATTATCAAAAAACTTCTGAAAATCCAGTTATCATTAGAACTTTAACTCCTCTGTTAAATTGGGTTGAATTGAAAATATACATCCCTGGTTGGGTCTCTGTGTAAGAGTGTTTGTTCTCCCAGCTGTGCACTCCTCCTGTGTTTAAGTACACAGAGCTTTCCAGATATTTTCAGAAAATAGAGAAAACAAATTTGGTACTGCCATTTAAATACTTGAGTATAAAAGGGTTATATTCTCATTCCATACTTGGATTAGTGCTTGATTTTGAGACACTGTGTGAGATACTTACTTTCAAGAATAACAATTCAATGAACCCATTAAAATGGGGAGAGGAGGAAGCCTGGTAAGTACCCAGATGCTGATCTTTTTGTTTTGTTTCTGGTGTGAATCTGCAATATTAGTTTAAAGGATATGGCAGAGCTGTCTCTTCAAAGCCTGAGCTTGATACATCTGTTTGGACAGAAATAGCCTAGTTTAGGGTATACTTGAAGTCTGTAGTAGATTTACAAATATTTGCAGGTAGCTGTAAGGTGCTTAGATTAGGTTATGGGAATAAACTGAAGAAAATTTCATTGAGACATTAGGAAAGAAATTTTGACTGAATGTGGTTAAGTATTACAAAAGGGTGCCTGGGGAAGTGGTGCAATATTCATCCTTAGAGGTAGTCAGAACTTTACTGCAATGACTGAACAACCTGGTCTGATGGAGAAGTTGGGCCTGCTTTGAGCAGGTAGTGGTACCAAGTGGTACCAGGTGACTTCCAGAGATCTCTTCTGCTCTAAAAATACTCAGACATAATGTTTTGCTGTGGAGCTTCTTCTATTTGTATCCAAGCAGTCTTGCAGCTTCTGGTGGAAGAGACCATCTTCTTCCCTTGTTCCCTTGAGGAGGCTGGGAGTAATATGCTTTGTTCTTTTTGCTGAAGTCATGGTTACTCCTCTGCATTAGCCAATATTTAGCATTTTAATAACAAGCAATAGCAACTGAAGAGGTTTTTTTCCTCTCTAGATTCAAATAGAAATAATAATACAAATATTCAAGTCTTCTAGTGGCTTAAAATTAAATTACATTAACTCCTTCCATGATCACGGTGATTAATAACAGTTCAGTAAATAACTTACAGTAAGCAATATAGATAAATTAAGTTTAAAGACTGAAAATTATTTTTCACCTTTAAATGAAGATATTTCTTTATCTTAGAAATTTTCCTGACTTTCAAATCAATACTGCGGGAGTTCTGAAAGCCATGGAAAAGTTGAGCTTATTGAAATGTTGTCAGTTCTGTGCAAGTTGCCTAAGGGCTTTTCATCAAATGTACAAAATATGCTTGGTTTCCAGGGGTAGTGAGGAAAAAACCAGTCAAGTCTCTCTGCTTTTCCCTAGATTCATGGGGGAGGAAAGAATTAAGATCATAGTCATAAAGCATTTGAAATTTTTATAGGAAAGAGACAATCTAAAGTGAAAAGTTTAAACCATTGAAAAAGTAGTTTCAACAAGGAAAATATATGCAGGGTGTTAGAAAAATGCATCATAAAGCAATCAACAGAGGAGAAAAAGATTCATTAGGAAGAATTGAAGAGAATTTGTGTGATTTACAGAAAAAGGAAGAAAAAGCAGATAAAGTAGAAACCAGTGTGTGTACTTTCAGTGTCTGGCATCCAGGTTAATGGTTTGCTCTCTTGGGGTTTTTTTTGGAGGCTTCTTCAGAATGTTAGGAATTTCAGAGCTTACCAAGACCTGAGAGAATGATAAAAGCAAATGTGTCTGTATGGCTGCATGTATATATACATACCAGATTCCTTAACAGGTAACTTGAAAAAGCAAGTGGCTGCATGTGTTGATTACTGTGAAAATATTCTTACAGTAACAACAGAAGCCAGAGGCAGTTCCATGACATTACTGGTGAATAGCTGCAGTTTCTCAGGTTGGTACTATGCAGCACAGGAACCCAGTGCTTATCCTTTGGGTTATATCTTTCTAGCTTTGAGACTTCCTCACTTACTTTGAGAAATAGTCAAAAATGAGCCTGGGTTGCAGATGGGCAGATTTAATAGCAAGCTCTTCAATTAAAACATTTTGTATTTCCTTTCTTGCTCTGGAACACTTTTGCAGTAGCTTTCAGTCTGTGACTTGCTCTGCATCTTCATCCACCTCATTTTTCTGATCTAAGGCAAGAGGTCTTGGGCTTCAGACAGTCCTTTGTGGCTGCCCTAAACAGTTTTTGTCTTCCCAGAAGTGCAGGGTTTTCATGCAGAGAACCACTTTTACTTCCAAGTAGAGTATTTCTTTGTTGTTATAGTGCATTGATGAGCATGCCTGATCAATATATGTAGCAGTAATAAAGTGCTTAACATCTACTTAAACATGTTCTCATAAATTTGCTTCTTCATTGCTGGCAGTTTACTTCCCATGTGGTTCATCACACATTTATGTATTCTTCAGAGACACCACAGAAGACCAGTATTTTAATCCTTGTAAATTGGTTGACTAAAAATGCATTAATGCCACTTGATATGCATAAAGATATATTAAAAGTCAAATTTAAAAATAATTAGTGTTAATATTAAATATTAAAATGGATTTAAAGTTGCCACTGTTAGTGAACTAAAAAAAAAACCTGTTGATTTTAGTTCACTGCTCTAATTACTTTTATTCAAATACTTGATATAGATAAGGTATGTATTAAGATTTATTTTAAAAACTTTATGCACTCTCTCAATTTCAGGTGAAGTAGTTAACTGAATTTGAATGTGTAAACTAATCTGAAACAAAATTCTAAAATCTATCAAAGGAACTTACAGTTCCAGGTAGCTGATTCATTATTTGAAAACACTAGTTCTGTTTCTTAGTGATTTCCCCAGTTAATGGCTGCATCTGTTTTTAAAACATGGGCAGCAACAGTTTTCTTATAAATTTGTCTGATTAAAATTCTTCCAAGGGATTATTTAAAGTTGATCTATTTCTTTATTAGAATTTCACGTTTAGTTTTAAGTAACTTTATTCTTTAAAAACCCTTTTAATTTAAATTAGAATGCAGTGTACTTTTTAAGAAAAATGCACAAAATTTTCAAGTCTCTGGCTTTTATATTGAGTGCATAAGAACAGAGCAGTCTTCAGAAGTGACTTTTGGAGAAGGGAAGTGGGAGCAGAGGCTGAGGACGGCAGGCTGGGAAGCAGAGCAGGCAGGGGCTGCCTGTCTGTGTTGAGCACTGATGTAGCTCCTGGGAGAGCTGGAAGGACAGGAGAGAGGTTTTAAACCTCTGTAGTCTGGGAACATGCTGTGACTTTTAGGAACCAGTTCTGCTAGATGGAGCTACCTCTAACATGCCTGGTCTTTGGAGATCACAGCCTTGATATATAAGAAAGCACTGTAGGGAGAACTATGGTTACAATGCCAAACATAGAGTTTGGAGAAGCATTTAAAATACTTTCTTTGCACTCATACAATTTTTCTGATTTTTAAAAAAATTATTTTGTCTTTGAAGAGCAAGTGCTAGTATTGTATTCAAGCTGTGTCAGTTGTACTGAGGTTTAATTCACATAACAGAACATGTTAAATCATTATGAAAGTTTGTGATAGGCAGAAAGGTGAAATGTGCTTACTGGAGTGGGGGATTTTGCTGTATCTGCATCCTAAAGCAGGAAAAAGTAATTTAGAGCTACCACATAAAAATGTCAAGGTATGCCTTTTTCATAAGGAAGGCATGTCTAACATAAAGAGCTCTGGTACAACTTTCATCTTTGATGAAAAGAGCCCAGTGGCATCAGCACCAGCAGGGAGGCAGGTGAAGGGGCTCTTCTGACTAAGATTCTTCTTACTTATATATTGAATTTCTTAGAGTTTACAAGCATGGATCAGAGTAGCTAGAAAGAGTATGCCTCTAGCACCATACTTCTGCTAGGACAAATCCCTTTAAAGGATAATGTAGTCTGGAATAGAAATGTTTTTATGGGCAACACCTATATTGTGAACTCAGAAAGCTGTCAAACAACTTGACTGCCATAGGCCATATTGGACCTTCCTTTGTGGAGAAAGAGAGGATACGGTTAAGTAAAAAATTGTAGGCATAATTTGGCTTTTGTATTTGTCTTTGTACACTTACTGTTGTCTCTGCATTTCATAGAGCTGGTTTTTATGGGTCACACAAATCTTTTCTTAGATCAGAAGACTTAATGAAATGATATCTGTATCCTGGCATTGAGTTGCAAGCAGGTTAACTGGGGTTTTAGTGATTAGTAACACTGCAGTGTCACGCACAGTACATTTTTAAGATTTATCCATGTTAATATTCATATTTGAAGCGTGCTTTCAAGTAGACTTAAATTTCTAACCTAGTGAGATTTTTAATATCCTGTGCTTCTTTGAAATACATTTTATAGTCTTAAGTTATTTTCTGTGACTGGAAGAAGCAGTGCTTTGAATAATTTATATTTTTGATCAAAGGCTGGATATGATACATTGTAAGGCGTTGTTCTGTTTTAACAATTTGTTTTATTATTAGCTTTTGAAATTTTTATTTATTTTATTAATATAAAGTTTAATTTTAAACAGAAAACCATTTAAGTGTTGTCCTGTTTGTAACAGTTGTTCACACTTGTAGAAATCTACAATGCATGCAGTGTATCATGGGGCAGAGTAGAAGACAAAATCAGAACTTGAAGTCCCATCAGCTTTTTTCTCATCAGTGTCTTAGACTGCAGTAAAGTCAGGAGAATGTTCCACCCTTACTGTGATATTTTGTTGAATGTTGTAACTTTGTAATGCAGCAAAATGCACATTACATGCAGTTTGTGTGTTTAGAAGTCTAAGATACTGTCATTCTCAAGGCTGGATAAGCAGGCTGGAAGTGATCTAGGATCTTGAACAAGCTCACCAGTGTGTGATAGCTCATTTGTTGCTCATGTGTATTATTGTGCCCCATGAGCTCTGTTCAGTTTGCAGGTGGAGGTTAGGAAATAGTGGAAAGGAAGCTTTGCTGTGCCTGAGGTCTCTGGATGCTGCGTTTCAGTGCACAATGCACTGCACTTACACCTTTGAAGGTCATGTGAGATTTGTGTATGTATGTTTGTTAGCTGTACTGCAGAGTGACAACTGCAAGTGTCATGGAAAAGAAGAGATTAATTACATCATCAAGTAGTGTAGTGTCACAAGACCCTAAAACATGATCCTCCCTTTGCCTCTCTGTTCCCAGGGGAAGATGCAGCAGTGTGAATGTCTGAGAGCTGGAACACTGAGGGTGGGGACATAAACCTTGGAGCAAGATGTTCTTTAGGCCTATCCTTAGTTCTCTCTTGTTCATTTACTCAGTATTTATTGACCAGGAAGAACAGCAATGAAGCATCCTGTGAGTTCAGGGCCTTCATTTGCCCTCTCAACATCTAAGGTGGATGGAAGCCAAGTCTTTCCATGCTTGACTCCCATCCCCATACCTAGCAGCTTTAAGATGGACACTAATGAGTCTTGAAGTACTGAGGATGAATTGCAGCACTGCAGTAAAGGATACAGTTAGGTATCCCAGCTGGAGGCAATTAAAAACTGTTTTGTGAAGTAATCCCAAACTTCCACAAAATTTTCCTATTCTCTTCCCTGGGTACTCAAACTCCCGTCTAAGAAGAGTTCTGCTTACAGTCTTAGGAAGTAAAAATGTAAGAGTGAAGTGATTTTTTCCCCCCTCCATTCTTTGTGCAGTTCAGGTATTACCTGTAAGATGAAAGCAGGCTACTGTGGAGTTTTGCATTACAAAAATAATGAAATTGTAGCCTGTTCTTGCTTTGAATAAAAATCTTTGCCTATAGAAACTGAACAAAAGACAAAGATGCTATTTCTTTGAGAACACAGTTATCTGTTTTGGATTTTATGTGGCATGTGCTTTTCATAAATCTTGTAATGCAATCCATCTTAATAAATGAAGAGGGAAATGTATTTCATGTCACTTTTAGTATAAAAGGTTGGTATACCTGTAGTCATGCTTCAGTGTTAGTTTACAGAGAATTATACTGCTTTAAAAGATGCCAGACATGCACAAAAATGTTGTTCTTTCTGTTCTGAGCTAGGAGAAGCCATGCTTTAAGGGTTCCTTGAATTTCTCATCTAATAAACTGAAAAAACATTGCATTCAGTGCAATGTTTTTGATGAATGATCAGGGTAGGAAAATGGATGAGTGACTGTAAGACACTGATCATAAGGTACCATAAAGACTTTTAACATGTGGAAGGTTCCTGAAGATAAGAGAGATTTATAACATCAATTGTGGAAGATACTGTATTCATTCAACAAAATCAGAAAGACAGTATTTATACATATGCTTTTGTACAGTGGCTTTTGCTTTAAATATTAAGTAGAATTACCTGTTCTCTGAGCAGGCAAGGATCTCTTAAATGTGAATACTGAATGTTTTGTAATGTCTCTAGCAAAGTATTAAAATTACCTTTCAATTTATGCTGGGAAGAAATATGTAGAAAGAGAAGGGGGGTGGATGGAGGAGCTGTTTCAATTGTACAGGATTCCTCTTGGTTAAATCAGAAGCACCTATAACTTACTGTTATTCTAGCATTGGATCTTGTTTCTTGTGAACAGTCTGTACAGATCAGGACTATTTAACTTGGGCATTACTGAAATACTCTTTGAAGACTACATATTAAATAAAGCACTGCTCTGTCATGTCAGTGTTTAGGTAAATGGTGTATTTCTCAGGATGTTCTCTTAGTTATATCCAGAAGAAGCTCAGTTGCGTTACTTTGCTGCATTGGACAGTGCACTAGGTGTGCTTTATTAACCAGATGAGGAAATCTGCAAGTCTCCTATTTTCAGTACAGTAGGATCAAATTTCACAAGTATTTAATTGGCACTTGTCTAAATGACACAGTGGATGTTACAGCAGAGTGATGCAGAGGGCTCTGTCTGCAAGAGGTTTTAATCAAGTTTTTCTGGACACATTTCAAGCAAGGTACAACAGGACACTAATATTCTCATCACTCTACAGCTCATGTTTGCTAGGTTTGACAGGAAGCCCAAGAATCTGTTTGAAGACACTTTGAGTTTCCTGGTCAGGTTTCTTTTCCTTAGAAAAACTGAAATTTTTATTGTGACCTATGGTGACTTATTTATGTATAACTGAATTTGTAAAAGCTTCTGCTGGTCCTGACTGGCTGCTGGCTTATCTTGCCAACACTGAGCCTCACACAGAACCTTGCTGTAATTTGTGCCAGTGCAAGTAATAGTTTGTTCACAGCTCTTCTCTCTGTATTTGGTTCATACCTTGAGGATTTAGAGCCAAGGTGGTGGACAGAAAGAGATTAAAATTGTGTATGATAAAGCTGAAGGAGATGGGTAAAGATGTTCTCATCTGATAGAGTAATCACATAGCATATTCCCAATAAGGCAGACAGTGTTCATCATTTTTGTTCTGGATGTTCTTCACTAAGAAGAAAATGGATGTTTTCTTCTGAATGCCTAGACTCACAGAACCACTTGAATAATATGATCAAGAAAGAATAATGTTTAACTCTGCTACTGTTGAGAAACTGAGGGCTACTTGTAACATGATGCAGCCCTGTTTCTATTCTGTGAAAGCTCGTTTGGATGGATGTTAGTGTCATTTACTGAAATTTAATTTGCAAACGAGATTTACTTTAGCTGTGTTTTGAAGTACTAATGCAGACAGAGATCAAAAAAACCAAGAGATTTTGGAGTTATTACTGCTCTTCCATGAGACTGTGAATCTATAAAAAATTACTTCAGAAAATTAGAAAATTGCATATTAAGTATGTTCAGTCATGCATAAAATTATTCTTGTTGTGGTTATCAAGCTGTCAGCATTTTGGTTTTCTGAATACATGAATGAGAGAATTTTTTTTCAGAAAATTCTAACCAGTTACACCGCTGCTTTCCTGCCCTACCTCGAAAAGAGAAAATATCTTTCTGTTTATATTGATTATATATGGTTAGAAGATCTGCTGTTAAGGTACAAAATATGTCAGTTGGGTATTTCTAGAAAAAAATTATTAACTCAGATTTCTACTATAATCTTGGGGGAGGAGATTGCCTTGTATACTTGAGTTACAAATATAACTGTTGTTGTCATGTTTTGCCTATAAAACTCCTGAGCAGTTGTCAAAGAGATGCAAACTTTTTATTTGTTGTATTTTTTTGTGTCCAGGTCAAAAGCCAGACAGCATGCTTCATGGTACAGGAATGAAGACAAATTCTGACCAAAAGAAACAAGCAGATGGGGTAACACTTGCTCCAGAGGACACCTTACCTTTTCTTAAATGCTACTGCTCAGGACATTGTCCAGATGATGCTATTAACAACACATGCATGTAAGTGTTGCATTCAGGATAGAGAAGCTCTTTGAAGAATATAATTTTGGAATTTGAGAGAGCAAACTACTTCTGGAGGCTGACCAAGGTTCTCTGAGGTTATGTGACCATAATTGATTACGTTCTGTGAGTGCTAAAACCCATGGTCATCTCTGTTTTCACCACACCTTAGAACAATTTACAACTGGTCATTTTAAGCCTAGCAACTGCTTTGAAGGACAGAGGTTTTAAGTAACCCTGTGGTATTTTATAGCTGGGGGAGTATTAAGTGACCCAAATCTAAGCCTTCTGACATGGCCACCTGTTTGCTTATTTCTTCACCTAGTAGTCAAAAAGGTAGTGTAAACAACATGGCCATTTACTGAGAATTCTTCTTGTTACAGTAGTTACGGACTGTGAAAGAAAGGCAGGAGAAAATAAAGAAAAACCTGTGGACATGTAGAGACAGGAGGGAAGTTTTATCTTTGATAGGTATAAGAATCCTAACAGACTCATGCATAGGTTATGTGCTTGCTTAAGGTGGGTTTTTTCATGTTCTGAAACATCCTTGTTTTTCTTTTTGTTTTCCTCCATTTGCAATTCCATGTTCAAGGCCCTTCTGTTTTCTTCCTTAAGAATTAATATACACAGTTGAAAACATATTTACTTGCTCCTGTACTTTGAGTCTTCACTTTAACATAGGTTTCAGTTTCTCTAAGGTGTCACTTGGCAGTTTCTGTGGAATCCAAGGAGGTAGAATAAACACTGCTGTCTTTTTAAATGTAAACACAGGCAGTAACTTACAAACAGTTTTGAACTGAGAAAATGTTCCAGTATTTTGTCTTTCAAGCCTCTTGGTATTTTTTATTGGTTTTTATTGCCCTCTAGTGTGTGCAGTCTGTATATGCCTTACTAATTTTTGTCTGACCTAGCAACTGATAGGCCATTATGCTGATAATAAAGCTATTAGTTAAAAACCCACAGTGTCTACATGCAGGGTACCTTATGGCATAATGCTTTCCACATTTGCATTTCTTTGAATGAGTGTAAATAGATTTTTGGCAAACAAAATTATTTCTAAATTTGTTTTCCTTAGTATCTGTGTTGAGAGAATTAATCAATATTTGTGAGAAGGCATCTGTGTAGTGTTCTATTAGAGAATATTGTGGAGGTCTTTTATTCTCAAATTGGATAGTAACCGCTGTATTAAAGAATTTTTCTAGAAGTTTTCATTCTGGAATTCTTAATGGGTTCATGATCAAGTAATGCTGAATATTAAATGACAAACATGCTGGTAAAGCACACGTGATATGTTTCTTGCAGAACTAATGGGCATTGCTTTGCTATCATTGAGGAGGATGAACATGGAGAACCCACACTTGCTTCTGGCTGCATGAAGTATGAAGGTTCAGACTTCCAGTGCAAGGTGAAAAAATTAGATTTATACCAGTGCCATACTTTAATTTAATTTTTATGCCACTCCTTTTTTTTTGTTTTAAGAGCAGTATTTATTTAACATATGGTTAACTGGTTTTGACTAAGCTCAAGACTTTTCCCATATGTTAAATAGCAACTTAAGTAGAAACCATCTATTTCTGTGCAACAATTGAAAAACATCTCATGAAATATAAAAAAATGCAAGACGGAATGTAGGCTTAGAGATTAGATGCTGTCTGTCTGCCACTGTAGAGTGATCTCATACATTAAATGGTGTGGTTGAAGTGCCTTTTCAATAAAATAGCTTACCCTTTTGTCTGTGCTGTGTTGTAGCTGTAGTATCTCCTGTCCCTGTTTTAGCTTCAAAATCTGAGTGTTCATTAAATTCTCCCTCAACAGGACTCACCTAAGGCGCAGTTACGCCGAACGATTGAGTGCTGCCGCACTGATTTCTGCAACCAGGATTTGCAACCAACATTGCCCCCTCTTGATAGTACAGGTAAACACCTCCTTATGTTCACACTGCTAAGAAGTGCTGGGTAGGTTCTGTTCTTGATCAACAATAGAAATAAGGGAAAATGTAATTACAGTATTGCACAAATCTGGTTTTGCCTTACTCAGTAATTTTTATATGGAGATCTGTACTTCTCTTCATTTTCTATTTTCAGTTTTCCTTTTTTTGCCACTTTCAAGTTAGTATTTTCCTCAATCAGTCACTCATGGCATTTTTGTTCTTGTTCTTAGTGCATTCATATCTTGACTGCATGTGATCTTCTGTTTTTATTCTGTTTCCACAGTCTGATCTCTTTTTAAAATGTTTTTCTTAATCTCTGCCGTGCTTTTACCATTATGAATCCATCATAAAAAAAACTATTCAGACCTTGGTAACACCTCTTCATTGCAAATTCATTCTCTTCTTTCTGTTGTTCCCAGTGAAAATAGTTTGTTTTCATGTGCTTACTCATTCATTGCTAGGCAAGTTGTACTGGTCTAACTGTTGCTTTATATCTTCTTAGAATCTTACTGCTCTAAATCCTTAATTTCTTTTCCAACAAGCTAGCAAGACTCAACCAAAACCAAAAACTCCAAAATCTCAAGCTGAATTTTTTTTTTTTGTTGTCCAAATGAATTTATCTTTGCTTTTGTGGTATAAATACTTACTTTGATACACAATATATGAAACCATACCTAAATAAACTGTTTACAATATATCTTTAATTAATAGACTTTGGAAACTCCCCTTTTTTTCCTTTCTATTTTTTCTTCCTTTTTTCTTTTTTTGTCAAATAGATGGACTTTTTGATGGCAGCATTCGTTGGATGGCAGTGTTGATTTCTATGGCAGTCTGCATAATTGTCATGGTCATCTTACTTAGCTGCTTTTGTTACAAGTAAGAAAGCACTTTCTTTATTGGAAACATTTTTAATTTTGCAAATCAGCATAAACAGAACAGTTGTTTTGCTAATGTACTCAGTTATAATCATATGTAGATTGGAAACAGTTATAACCTAATCTCACATTTCTGTGGGTAGCAGTTTCCATCACTAGGTAAAATGAAATGTTCACAGCAGAGAATTTAAGTGAGTTTGATCCTTTCCTCTGGGCACAAAGTATTTCAAGTTTTGCAGCTACACATAACTTCAGTGCTAAAGCAGCTGGTAAACAGGAATATCATCATGGTCGTTATGCTTTTGGGTCTTCAGTCACTTTCAGTAGCTAAATTTCATCTGCTTCTGAGATTTTCTGCCAAGTTTCAAAACTAAGTAATTGTCCAGCTGAGCTAAGGCAGTTCATTCAGGTGCTTCTGTTAGCACCAGCCCTGTGCTGGAGGTGATCACTGTTCTAGAAGTTTCCAAGGCTTGTGTCAGCCTCAGCTGCTGTGGTTCAAGGTTCTGTCTGTTCATTTAGCCCAAAAACAGCAATGTTGTGCTGGTAACTCTGGCTGAGAGTTGAGTATTAAAAATGGTGGGTTTCCCCCTCACTGATAATCAGCTGACAAACCTGTTCATGCATTACAAAAGCTTCTTGACATGAAAAAGCTATATAAGTTACATTTCAGAAAAAGAAAAAATACAGTAACATCTGCTTCTCTGTTTTTTCTTTTGAGAAAGTGTGAATATTTAAATAGCTCCTTTCTTAGATCAGTTTGTTACATATTTTGTGTTTTGGAGTTCAGCTTAACTTGTGTTACTTTTGCAGACATTACTGTAAGTCGATGGCAAAGAGGCACTGTTATAATCGTGACCTGGAACAAGATGAAGCATTTATTCCAGCTGGGGAGTCATTAAAGGACCTTATTGACCAGTCACAGAGTTCTGGGAGTGGATCAGGACTACCACTGTTGGTTAGTCATACACTTGAGATTTTTCTTCACTGAATTTCTCTCCGTCACATACAAAGTTTGGTTTGACCTGATGCCTAGAACAAAGCTGTTTGTTCATACAAAATGCTAATTATTTTATATGGCATTATGATGATGGTGAAGTCCAAACTGAACATGTTTAAAGCCCATCTTCACATAGTAAATTAAAATTAAGTGTCAGATATGTTAAAAAAATCTGTTGGCATCAGCAGAATTCAAAGAAAACTTAGAGCCTACAGCTATTAGGATAAAAATACAAGAAATGGCTAATATAGGTATCAAATTGAGTGAACGCAGAATTTTACTTTCTTAGTATCAACTGACCATTAAAATAGAAAAGCCAGAGAGGGACTTCTTACAAGGGCATGTAGACCTAGGACAAGGGGAAATGGCTTTAAACTGAGAGTAGGTTTAGACAGGATATTAGGAGGAAATACTTCACTGAGAATGCTGAGGCACTGGAATGGGCTGTCACAGAAGCTGTGAATGCTCCATCCCTGGCAGTGTTCAAGCCCAGTCTGGATGGGGATTTAAGCAACCTGTTCTAGTGGGAGGTGTCCCCACCCATGACAGAGGAGTTGGAAGTAGATGATCTTTAGGGTCCTTTCCAACTCAAACCTTTTGTGATAATTATTCATAATTTTGTTCATTCACCATCCTATATAATACTGGCATAAAAATCAGCCAGTGAGACAGATGACTATTTATAAATCAGAAATAAAATGCAAGAGAATGTACCCTTCAGTTAGAAGTTGAGATGACTTAAATCATTTTGGGGTTTTTTTGTACCTTGGAGGCAGCAATAATGAGTCCAGTTTTTTTTTTCCTTAGGTTCAGCGCACTATTGCCAAACAAATTCAGATGGTGAGGCAAGTTGGAAAAGGACGATACGGTGAAGTGTGGATGGGCAAATGGAGGGGTGAAAAAGTGGCAGTCAAAGTGTTTTTCACCACAGAAGAAGCCAGCTGGTTCAGAGAAACAGAGATTTACCAAACTGTTCTCATGAGACACGAAAACATCCTCGGTAAGGCAGCAGAACATTGCTCAGCTGCTGCAGGGTGCAGGAGGAGGAGAAGCTCTTACTGGTGGGTGGCTTTAGGGGTCTAAGGCAGCTTCTGTGGAATCACCACAGGTTATTCACTTAATGTCCTCTAATAAAATGTTACTGAAAGGATAGAATTTTGCTGCTTTTGGTTGGAAATATGTCTGCAATCTCTTTGCTGGAAGGCTGGACTGGTAACCTCACATAGAGTTAGAATCAGAGGTTCTACATGGTTAGTTTTCATAAGGACAACATGTATTTTCTGCTACAGTACAAGAAAATACAGCTTTAGGAATTAGCACTAAATCTACAACACAAAAATTTTATGTACAAATAAATAGTAACTTTGTTTATACATTTCATAGGTTTCATAGCAGCAGATATTAAAGGCACTGGCTCCTGGACACAGCTTTACTTGATCACGGATTATCATGAAAATGGATCATTGTATGATTTTCTGAAGTGCACTACTCTGGACAACAGGGCTCTGCTCAAACTGGCCTATTCTGCTGCATGTGGCCTGTGCCACCTGCACACAGAAATCTATGGGACACAAGGCAAGCCTGCAATTGCACACAGGGACCTGAAGAGTAAAAACATCTTGATAAAGAAAAATGGAACCTGCTGCATTGCGGACTTGGGTCTTGCAGTCAAGTTTAACAGGTAATTAATCCTCTGTTATGGGAAAACTTTCATGTCATTTTTTTATTTAATGCACTAGATACCCAGTTTAAAAAGGCAGATGGAATCATTTGGTTGTGTGCTTTCAAGGCTTTTTTCCAGTTTTGAGGGTAAAATGTAGTTCTTGAAAGCTGGTAAACATCACGATGAAAATAAGTTGTTAAGAAACAATGAAAATACTCTTACGGAAAATAAGAGTTTAGTAGAGGAAATGGAGACTAATTTGTTTTTTTATTCTAAACTAGCCTTTCATAGTAATTGCAGTCATATAAATTCTTTCATCGAAAATTTGAACAGCATATAGGCAGTTGAAATTTAATTGAAGATGTGATACTTTATTAATATTATTAAATACTTTTATTAGTTTAAGTTCTGTGAAGACAGAGACTTGTCTTTTTAGTGGTTGTGCCATACAGGATTTCATACCTTGTAACAGTCCACAGTTCAGTAACTTGCTAATGTTTTCATCTAGTGACACCAATGAAGTTGATGTTCCCTTGAACACCAGAGTGGGAACAAAACGTTACATGGCTCCAGAAGTCCTGGATGAAAGCCTGAATAAAAACCATTTCCAGCCATACATCATGGCTGACATCTACAGTTTTGGGCTGATCATCTGGGAAATGGCTCGGCGCTGTGTCACAGGAGGTAAACTTTTCTATATTCTGTGTAAAATCTACCAGGCCCTTCCCTCACTCCAGCAGTGCTTCACCAGGAAAATATAATATATATTTTATATTATAATATAAATATAAAATATATATTCTATTTTATATAATATTACTAATGTTATATAAAATAATAATAAAAATATAATTAGATTGCTGTGTCATTAGGCTTGTATTCTTTAAAAGCAGTAGTAATAATCTGACAAATATTTTTGTGACTCATCCTGGCTTTTCTTTTACTCTTCTTTTGTATCCTTATGCATCTTCACCTGTATTCTTCTTCCATCTTATATTTCTCTGTGCTTCTTTGTAGCATGTAGTAGATTAGGAAAAGCTAAAGCTAGCATTTGGTATCAAAATCAAAGACACTACAAGGAATTATTGCAGCTACTAAAGTTAATAATCATAATATTGGAGCTTTTATGCTAAATTATTGTTGTAGTGAAATTTTCAGATTTTTACTACAGTAAAACAACATGGCAGACAGTTAGTTTTTGTTCCTAGCTGAAGAAATCCAAGAGTAGATATGTAGATTTATTTATTTTACTTGTTCCTAATCTTTCACAATGACCTCCAGGTATTGTTGAAGAGTACCAGTTGCCATATTATGACATGGTGCCAAATGATCCATCCTATGAGGACATGAGAGAAGTGGTGTGTGTCAAACGCCTGCGCCCAGTGGTATCGAACAGGTGGAACAGCGATGAAGTGAGTGTGCTCAGAGCAAAGGCTGCTTCCGTTTCTTCATTAAGATGAGGTGGCATTTGAGTTTAATAAATACTAGAATGTTGTGAGGTAGGACTGCAGTCACACATTCTGATACTTTGAAAACCTCATAGCAATAATAGGAGGAAGACATGCTTGAGATCAATTCAAAATACTGTACTTTTTAATGTGTCTTTTCAGTGATCTGAGGGGAAGATACCCTTAAAGCAGCATGCAAGTATATGAATACTGCTCTACTTGAGATCATGTATTTTAGATAGTGGAATATATTCAGAGTTTAACTGGAGCTAAAACTTAAATTATTTTTCAATTCATTTTATTAGTCTTAATAGATATAGCTTATTGGTTTGTGGCATAAGATATATCATGAAAGATAAAACACTTCCTTTGTGGATTTCCTCTTCCCTTTTTTCCTTTTTTACTCTTACATCCCAGGTCAATCTGTGATATAACTAAAATAATCTAATTTCTATGTGTTTATAAAGGGCCACAGCATGAACACAGTAAATAAGACATAACTATTTCACATAGCAAATTAAAAATGCCATATCCATTCTTCCCCAAGTCCTTGGCTTCTATGAATTCCCAGTTTTGTCCTTTTTTTTTTTATTGCTGAAAGAGCTGTTGTCACATCTTCATTTTCCCTGAAGGAATTCTCTATAGTTTTGCAGCCATATATGTGGAGATGTTTCTGTTTATTGCTGCCATATTTGTACCACTGTTCTTGAAGTTCTGGTAATGTATCATTGAGAAAATCAACACTTCCATTAGTTTCAGCTACTGTAATACTAGGCAGTGAGGGAGTGAGATAAGCAGGGTTGGCATGTGGATGTTGAGTTTGGGGTGTTTTGGGGTTTTTTTTCCTTCAGTAGATCTCTTTATAATAGTCTTCTACCAACAATTTTGCAGAAAATTTGGAAGTTGCACATTTTTGAACTTGAAAGTTCTATCATTTGAGCTTGACAGCAAACCAGAATTATAACTTTGGGTGTAGCGGGTCTTTCAATAGCATGCCTTTGTTTTTTCTTTGTTTTTTCTGCAGTGTTTAAGAGCAATATTGAAGTTGATGTCTGAGTGCTGGGCTCATAATCCTGCCTCAAGGCTTACTGCCTTGAGGATCAAGAAGACACTTGCCAAGATGGTGGAATCACAAGATGTAAAGATTTGACATAGGAAATTGACTTTGGAGAGCAAAGCTGGACTCCCTAGATCTTTTCACTCAGACGTGGGTGAGGAAGATAAAAATAGAGAAGAGGAAATAACTGAGATTCAGTATATTTTCTCAGCACACTTCTACAGGCTGCTAATGAAATCTTTCAGTACTTCATAGACCATGATGCTGAGAGCCTCTGTATACTACGTGCTACATATAATGGACAGCCTTGAGAAAATACACGTTTTGTTTTGGTTTGAGCTGCATTGAGACTTCAATCATACTTAGTGAGTCTCCAGTAAAACTCTGGGTACTGAATTGAATGTTCAGATTACAGTGCTTTCTGTGAAAGCCTAACAAGCTATATGGATTCAACAGAGATGGAGAATATAAGCTTTTTTTTTTTTGCCTTCTACCTGATAAAACCTAGTCAATCCATACCAAGTTTTGGTGAAACAGCCTGTAGGTTATTAATCTGTTTGTGATACTACTCAGTTTAACAGTTCTTTATGCCTTTATGTGTGTGCCAGGATTATTTTGCTGTCATTTGGAATATATAAGAAACCATTTAAATGAACAAAGTTTTATGGTCAGGGCTCCATGCATTTTGTGGCTCCACAATCAGAGATTTGCTACTGAATCTTTTGCCATTAACTTATCTTCAGAAATCTCAGTTTTAATTTTTTTTCTGTTTTTTATTTGGTCACAAGGAGAACTGCAAAAATGTGAACCATTAAGTAATTAGGAAATGGCTATCTAAATCTGTAAGGAGCTTGAGGCAATCTCTTCTAGAGATGGAGGCTGCTTTGGTCATCTCACTTGCAGTCTAGAGAGAGCTTCATAATTGGATCCCTGATATATGTCATATTTTTTCACAGTGCCACATGCAACCAGCATTTTTGCCATAGAATACTTTACATCTCAGCAGAAAGACTGATGGTGATGTGTTCTGCCTTCCTGCTGTATTGGGACTCTGATAGGTGTCTGTCAGGCTCTGAATTTCTTCCCAAAAAGGAAGGGATTTGTCAGTTGTACCATGTGCTCTTTCATCATTTGACAAAACTAGGCAGAAGGTCAGTTTTAAAAGGCTTGAGAGCAAGTCTGGTCTACAGACACAAAAGAGGGAAGGCAGGAAGCTCTGGGTGCTCTGAAGATCAGAGAAAGCAGTAAAGGGTCAAGACCAGGAGACGTGAGTACGGGAACTGTTGAAGATCAGATCCACAGCGTGCAGAAGATTTGGAGCTGGGTTGCTCTGATGTAGACACAGGAGGCCACAAATGTGGGCCACTTAGTGGAAGTCAAGATTTGAGACAAGGTAAATCAGTGGGTGTTGCAAGTTCTAGTTGAGTTTGGGAGGAATAGCAGTGAAATTAAATCATGAAGATACAGTAAGTTTGCACAATTGTAAAACTTGGTTTTATTGTGCCAACTGTTCAACCTGCATGAGAAGCTGAAGTTCCCCCATTTTCACCACTGACCCACACAAGGTGTATAGAAGCCAGAACCCTCCATGAGGTTACTGTAAAGTAGAATTATTGATTTATAACTCCTTTGGCATTTCTACTTGGAAGTTAGAAAATAGTACCATAACTCAAGTTGAAGCTTCAAAGCATGAATCGTCTGAAGATTGAACACACAGTATTGGAACCATTGAGTCTATTTGATAATTTAAGTGCCTATAATTTTGTACTGTAAATCTTGTTCTAGACTTTAAAAAGGGAAATTATTTATACAGTGTGTTTTGTGCTTTAGTAAAAAAAAATACAATAAATACCTAGTCCTAGGTACATCTGTACAATTAGATATATGCACACACACACGCCATAGTTGAGATTTGAAGAAAAAAGTTAAGAATACCAGAATTGATGAAATTGTTAAAACTTCAGATTGATTTATGCCAGATTATTTGTTGTCTTAAAATATTTACATAGAGAATGTTTTGATGTGTTTAAATTTCCCTTGAAAATACAACTGATACAAAGCAATGTAACACAGAAGTAATGTGATTTGTGTACAATTACAACCTTTTAGCATGTTACCTTTTTGTTTTAATCCTGTAGTTCCCATAATGTAAATGGTCAGGCAAAAGATTGCAGTATTTTTATTTTCTATTGTGATGTACAGACTTTATTTAACAGTTCTACATATTTTATAGAAAACTAGCTATTTCAAGGGACTTTTTTTTAAAAATAAAGTCATTACTTTTGTTTAGTAATGCCTTTAAGTATTAATATGTATTCTGGCTGAGAAGTTCATAGGTATGTCAACTTTAACTTATTTGAAAACAACAAGAGATTTATGATATTGTGCCACAATCCTCATGATAAAGGGCTCTTAAAAAAAGTTTCTCCGTCCATTGCCAAGACATTTATGATGATTTTGAAATTGTTAATCATGTCTTCGCACATAATTTTTGCACAGGTAGTTGGAAAATTTTTGGTCTAAGCCAAAAAAAGTAAGGGATAAGCTTTTTTTTTTCCTTCTCTAGAATTTTTATCAATAAGAAGGAAAAAATGTTTATGTAGGTACCCTGCTAGCTTAAACTTTCAGAGCATGAAGATCTGTCTAAATTAACCTCATCCTATGTAGAATATTGCGTCATTTCTTTTAGAATTTACCACATCATCATTTGCTGTAAACATGTTTTGTGAATTTTTTTTAGTTAATTTTTCCAGCTCTTCAGGAAGCCCCTTCTGGAAGTATGAATTTCAATAATTTGTAAATTTTCACTTATTTTCTTTCCCATTGTTTAGGTATTGCAAGGCAGCAATAGGATGGTTAGACACCTTAGGACCTAAATTGATTTTCAAGTTCACTTTAACATAGAGGGAGCCTACTGCTGCAAAGATGATTTTTTGAGAGGGGAAAAAAATCTTTTTTGCCTTAAACCTAATTTATCAGCACTTCAGTTACTCTGTTCGTACTCAAATGTATCATGCATGTGTAGTTCTTGCTGTTCTGAACAGCAGCTGCCTTGATTCTGATACTCAACAAAACATTAATACTAAAGAATGTTTATACTGATACTTAATCATTTGGGAGAAAAATGTGCTCTAAGCCAGCCCAATAATTTTTACTTAACTAAATATAGTTAATGCAGACTCCAAAGGTAAGTAGTTGCTTTATGCAATCCTGTAGTGTTCAGAAGAAGCCTTTAAGTTCAGAGAGGGTAATGAGATTCTTCTGTCGGACTGTGATTAATCTCATTTTTGGTGGTCAAAATTTTAAGCGTTTGTCATTCGAAAAAATATCCTCCAAAACTGGCAAATGTGGTTGTTTTGGTTGTTTTTTTTTTTAAATACAAAAAATCAACTGTCTGGAAAATACCTTGGGAATATCAAGACTGTGCCTTGGAAGTTCTTAAACATGCAAATGGAGGGATTTTTATATTTATTGAACCTGTTCCATGTGATTTTATATAGAAATAATTGGAGTCACTTCGTTTGTTACAGCACCTAAAAGCAAAGTTTTAGCATTCCTGGTTAACTTGTAAATTCCACCAGAAATGTGGTATTCCTATAGAGAAAATTTGGCTTACATTCTGAGTTTATTCTGAATTTTGCTTAGTATAATTTTTCCTCAAGAAACAGTTTTCCCAATATCCATCATTTTTTATGAATTGTTTTCTTTATTAGCCTTTTTTGAGGTCTTGAATGAAATATAAAATTAATATTTTAACTTACCTCCATAATAGTCTAGAATCAAATTTTAGATCTTGATCTAAGTGACCATTTGAATGTGTTTATAAAACAAATAATTTGGATACATTTCATCTACTCTGTCTTAACAGACTGTATTTTAATGGTCTAAAAGTGTGTGAAGAGCAGAGATGTAAAGTTAATAAACATTCTTTTGCTACTGCAGATATTTTTAAAGGGAAGTTACATGCTCATCTTCTGTGAAATTAGAATGTTTTAGCCTTTGCTCCCTCTCCTGACAGTGCCTCTGAGTTAAATCTTTATCCTGTGCCCACAGTCTTTATTCCAAGTAGGGGTGATGTCTAAAAGCAGCTGGCAGTGTTGCACAGTCCAGTCCTTATGGAACCATGGTGCTCAGCCTTGGTTGTACAGCAGAAGTAGAGGGCACATGACTTCTGGTTTTTTGACAAATCTAATGTAATTGTTGCTTTGTGATATTTTACTGTTTCATGCAATTATAGAAGCCCACATCATGTAGTGACATTTGTGCTCTGACATGACATGCCCAAGATGAAATGTACTATATTGTATACAAGAAGAATAAATAACATTGTAGTTAACCTGGAGAAGATGTAAATAAAATATGAAAGAAGAGTGGAACAAGACAAATGGTCACACTCTTGTGTGTGTTATATGCCAGAAGTGTAGAATACTACTTTAAAAATGTAACACACTAATGTATTTTGTACAGCATCTGCTTTAGAAGGTGCCTTATTGAGTTTACCATGAATTGCTTGTTCTGTACACAGATTATGTCCAATGTATCATTTTTAAGTAAATAACCTTATTTTAGTACACATTAGTAATGTGTTTTGTTACTATAAGATTTTGCCTTAAAAATGTAACAACTTGGAAATCCTAATACTGTAACTAAATAATTCCCTACTTTTTCATACCTCGTTTATGGTTTTTTTCCCCCCACAGTAAGTTGTTAATTACTGCTTTTATTGTTCAATAATATTGAAAATTATTTGGTGCTCTCTAAGTTCAAGCTCTTTATTCCTTGCACGATATTTAAATTTGAGTGCAACAGTAAAAAACAGTGTTTCCTTCTCCTGACTTCTATCCCTGTGTTACAGCAAAGCCAAAATCAAATCAAAATCAAGTAATACTTTTATTTGATCACATGCAGCTTCCCTACATGTTGGTTTCATCCATATAAATTTGCCTCAAGCTTACCAGGTAAAACCAGAAAAAATAAAAGGATGGGGAATTTTGTAATTGCTTTTTGTTCCCTCTGTGTACAACGTTCTTTTTGTGTAATAGTATCCAAATTAAGATATTTGAGTTTTATATGTGTATGTACTGCTTGTTGCAAAAATATGCAGGTGCTTCTGTATATCCTGCTACATTTACTCTGGTTTTTATGATTCAAGCAAATGAAGAGCAGTCAAGGGGATATCTCACCTGTGAGAACCATGAAGAGATTGTCAGAATTTGTTTCTCATTGCAGAAATGTATTGGCTTCAACTCTCCATAGAGTCCACCTTTAGTTTACAAGGAGAAAGAAGTAAGATCAGTTTCTGTTCTTTTTGCATTTAATCAGGAATAATCTTAGATTTCAATACATATTTTTTACAGTAGCTAGAAAAGTTTTAAATCTGAACATCATAGAAACTGTTACCAATATATTATAATTATAAGCCTTGGTTTGTTTTCCCTATACAATCAAGTGTTAAATTCCTGCAGTATAGTTCTGGAAAGTGCAGTGGAAAGATCAGCAATGTAGTTTCCAACCTTTCTGTCCTTAATGTATAATACCAGGAAATTAGACTGCACAAAGATTTGGTCTCCTTAAATTAGTATCTTGGCAAAGCAAACCTTTTTCCTATGGTTGTGGCTATTTTGGAATGGAATGTCTTCACTGGTTGCAGTGGTCGTGGTTGGATTTAAAACTGGGATTTCATGTTAGCGTTGCAGGAGGACATAAGGTAAATTGTGGGTAAGTGTTTGCACCTGTCCGTGCTCTCATGAGCAGCTTTCCTCTCGGTGTTACTTCGTGAAACGGCCACGCGGTGGGGCTGTGTCCTAAAGAAAGGATTTGGAAAAAAATTGCGTTTTCAGACATGAAAATAATTTCTCCTGCCTGCTAGTAATAAATACCAAAATGGTCTCCGTTATAAATGGGTGGGTTTGACCACTATATGAAATATGTTCCTGATGAGTTTTCATCGGTATCTAAGAGGTGAAACAGGAGTAATGTTTGAAATGTAAAACTTTTCAGTGAAATGTGTAAACACTGCACATGGATGTTTTGTGGGCATACCAAAAAGCACACTGAGTAATTAGCAAACTGAACCACAAGCTTTTCAATAAATAGCAGAAGTATCACTAAATTCAGAAAGGATCGGATATAATTCTGTTAATTTCCTTAATTCCTTCTGCAGTTTTATCTTCACCTTTCCCCAGAACACCACTTTGGTGTTTCTCACTGATGGTAGTGCAGTAGATCAGTATCAGCTGTGGATCTGAGCAGGGAAAGGACCACTACTGTGGGCTGACCACCTCCTGAGTCTGCTTCATGAGGAGACCTCCATGGGCTTCAGATTCTGGCTTGATGTGGATATTACCTGAAGAATTCAGGCATTGCTGGATCTACAGAAAGCAAAATTGCTTATTTTTGATACAGTCAGTACTTGAATTTGGAGTACAGTAAGGAGATTGTCTTAATAATAGAAAAGGAAAAAAAACATTAGGAGACTTTAATTTTAAAATGTACTGTGGGATACTGACATTTATAAAGCAGCAGATCAGTAACAAAATCATTCCATGAAGGCACTAAGATGCACAGCTTTCTACCTTATTACAAAGCTTAGTGGTTTGATCTGGAAATATAGAAACTTGAAGCAGTGGCAATGTTTTCTGGCAGGTTTCTGTTCAGGAAGTACTAAAATCTGTTGGAGGCTTTTATTTTTGAATCTGAGTGTCAGATTGACATTACATCTATCTATCCTGGAGTGAGCCCACATTTCTGTGCCTATTGCTGCCTGGCCATCAGGCACATTACTGTAGTCAGTGTGCTGTGAGGGAAACTGAAGCTCTTACACAAAACTCTTCCCAGAGCCCATGGTCAGCTTCAGGTTGTTTTTCATGTTTGGAAATTCTCCTAAATCCACTGAGCTAACCAATAGCTGTATTTTAAATTATCTTCATTAAATTGGTTTCTCTAATTTGCCTAAAAATACAGGTCATAGTGGTGTGGCTATGTTGATCTAACAAAAAAGCCCAAACAACCATCCCACCAAAAAAATGCAGGAGTGGTTTAGATGGAGGCTTATTTAAAAGCTGGTTTATTGCTTTGAACAAACAAAACCACAGCCCAGTGGATTAATCATTGTTCTCTTGTTGCTTGAGAAGGAAGTTGGTCTTCCTGGCTTATGCAGCCCACAAAGTGATTTATCCCATTGTCTTTCATTAATTTTTTTCCCCATAAAAATTAAGTTTTCCAGTGCAATGTGTCTTCTTTGTATGTGCAGGTGACTAACTTAAGCACATATTTGAAGACATCTTCAGAATACCAAAACATGTTTAAATTAACATTTTGTTCACTCTGGACTCAGTGTTCTCTGAACTCATCTGGAATATTCTTCAACAAAAGTACTCTGGTAAGCACAAGGAAGGACACAAAACCTGACTGGATGAACTGCAATGCTCTCTGCTACCTTCTGTGTCCATTTCCAAGTGGTTTTTATTCCAGTTGTAGCTTTCTGTCAAAGGTTTAAAAACAAAGTGTTCTGAAATACATATGTGTATCCTATACCCATATGTAACATACACATATTCCCCAGTGGTTCTTGTTTGTGGAACTTGGCTGTAGGTGCAGACTTGGTGTGCACTGAAGAGGAGGTGTTCTTGAACCACCCTGACCTAGGCAGCACACTTGGCCTGGCTCTGCAGAATGCTGCCACCACAAAAGTCAGGAATTGGAGGAACACTGGTAAAAACCCAGCCAGGTCACCCCAAGTTGGTTGCTTTGTACTGAAAGAACCGAATCTTACAATTTGATGGTTTTCTTCATTTCACCCCTTCAGTTTTATTCTTCTTTCTTCCCTCAGACATTTTGAGCAAAAGTGGGACAGAAAATGACACTGAGTTTTCAGGCACTTTGTTCTCCCTGCAGCAGAGCAGTGTGAGCCATGGCTCCCTGCTAGAAAAACAGGAACACCTGGCCTGGGCATCTCCTATGGAAATCAGCATTGGCCAGGAGGAGATAAGGAGCATTTCTTGTTGTTAGTTTTCTTGGATTTTTCAGGATAGAGAAAACAGTCTTCTCAGCAAATTAGTAGCTGAAATTGCTTTGTAGCTTTATTTCAGAAGATAGGTACTGTCTGCTTGTCAGGCTGTTGCTTTAAGTGCATTGTGTGTTGGTACCGATGTGTTGGGGGTTTTTAACAATTAATGAGTGGTTAGTATTGCTTAGAATACAGGTAGGTGGGAAGAAAATTCTTAACAGCAGAATAGATTTGTTAAAAAATACTACTTTAAAAGGGTGCAATTTGCATAATAATATCTTTATCAAAAACACTGGAAATTCCAAAGTGCATTTCATTTTGGCAAATTTAATTGTTTTAATATTGCTATGTAAGGTATTAGAATAGATAAAAATACCACAATACTTGAACTTCTTTAGAGTGAAAGTCTTTGGGAAGTTTTATTTGACAGAAAAGAAAGTTTAAGATGTGACCAGGCATGATCACTTCAATGTTTTGGAAATAAAAAACCCTCTACATTTCAGAAGTTCTGCTCTTTGATTTACTCTAATTACAAATTTATATTCAGCAGTGATAACAGACCAATGAGCTTGCCTTTTGATTTTGGTTTTGCTTGCTTGGTTTTAAAATATTTACTAAATACTGAACTCTGGGCTGAATTCATGATAATCTCCAGGATTAACTTTAGAAATAAACTGCATTTTCACCAATACTTCTAAAATATTGTTGACATTTTCGCAGTGTCTTAATGTAAATGTAATTCATCTTAACAATGCTTTAAATTTTTGCAGTGTAGCTGAAATACATCACAGGCCAAGAAACAAAGACTGGACCATTTAGGAGATCCTTGCTTGCAAATACTGGCAATAGAGTGAATTCTACTGAGTTTGATGGATCTCTTCTGGTGTTCCTGTTGTGCATAGACTGAAACACTGGAGTGAGTTGCAGAAGTTTCCAAGATAGTCTCTGGTCCACAGAGAACTAGAAGGTAAAATTGCCCTGGCTTCTGGGTTTTAAGGTACCATCCACATAACATGAGAGTGTGCAGTTATACCTAAAATCTTTTCCTTGTGACTGATTGGGGGTATCTGTCATGGGAGGATAATCTTTTGTCAAGGGAAGGGAGAAATTTGTGTTAAAAGTGAAGAAAGTCCCACAAAACAATTATGTGCAGTTCTCACATTTGAAAGATTTGGGAATGTGTGTGCTGATACATCTGGAGTCCAAACCATTAGCTTTTCACTTGAAAGAAAATCCCATTGCTGCTCATAAGCAACTAATCAAAAGCCAAACACTTCCAGAAAAGAAGCATGAAGACAAACCTAGGGTAGTGCTATGTTTAAACACATGCAGTAGCATTGAATACATCACAGATGAAGCAATAGTGAATGCATCCATTGCACCTATGGAAGGAGATTAATAAAACATAAATGTCACTATTCAAGTTTTAGATATTAGGAATCCACCCATAGTTGTCCCAGGTGGGCTTCGCTTCACAACAGAGCCGTGCAGCAATTCAAAGCACACTGTCTCCCCCTTCTCCATTTCTGCTATAGCAAAAGTAGTCATGGTGTTTCCATGTGGGGTTTTCCTCTGACTGCTTGAGAGAGTTCTTTTGTACCCACGGCTGAAGGAGAGTTGGCCCAGTGCTGGTCCTGAGCTGAACTCCACAGAGATGAACAACAGGTAGACACCTTTGTGTGGTGCTTTAAAGTGGCCATGTTCAGAGAAATAGCTGTTTCCATAATTGAGGTACGTTTCATTAAACCTCACAGTTTTTTCTTTATCCTTTCTTTCTGAGAATCCCACGTGGAATGCCACCAATGAGTCTGAAAAAGAAAGAGGAACAGGATTTTAGCAGTGAGTGAGTGCTCTCCTCTCCCCAAGATCATCAGGATGGGAGATAAGGTGAATCCCTATCAGGCTTGATTTTTGTATGCTTCTTTGCAAAGCTAGACACTGGAAATGGTTATGTAGATCTACACTGGAGTAGATCAAATGATTCCCTGGAACTCTTGGAAAAGTATAACACTGGGACCACACAGGGGGAAAAAAATATCACTCTTTTACTGTCCCCAAAATAAATCAGTTAAGAATATGTTCTCTGCTTATTCAGTCTTAACTACAGCTTTGCAGCACAGCTGCCTAAAGGGGCTGATTTTTGCTCTGTTATTTGTCCATAGCGAGGGCTGCAATCATAAAAGCCAATGTTGAAGCTGTGGTGGTTGTAATTACCAGGTGCTTATGGTCACATGCTTACAGGGAAAGGGAACTGGCCAGTCCCAGTGAAGTATAAGCTGAAAACTTGTCTCTGAAGCTTGGTTGTAAGAGAGGGAGTATGTGCTCTCTCATCAGTCCTGCCTGTTCCACTTGTGCAAATTATAGCAGCTCATTTAATGCATCTGTCTGTCTTGAGAAGGATTTGGTGCTTTGAGTACGCTCCTTCCAGAGCCAAGTAACAAAGTAACAGGGAAAAAGAAGCATTCCACATCAGCTTCCAAAGAGGAGACTGCTACTGCATTAACATGAGCATCTGCAAACAAAATTTGTCTTCTAAACACCTGAAGTTGAATTAGTTCAAGACCAATTTCCTAGCAGCTATAGCGGGTGTAATTTCATTGGCCTTAACCAAAATACAGCAGAATATCAGCTTGGTTCTCACTCAAACTGCTTTTTTTTTTTCCTATTTAAACTGGTGGAGCAGGAGGATCTAAGTAATGTCAGAATTTCTCCCTCCAGCATCCCACAAGATCCCTCAGAGTTCCTATAACTAATACTAATAATATGCTGTGTGTGGAACTTGCATCAGGGCCTTGAAAGAAGCTAGACCTGTACATGAACAAGCAAAAGAAAATAACACACCTTTTTCCACAAATTCTGTCTGCACTGTATTTCTTCCACTTATTGTTTGTGTATTTTCTCTGTGCTTCTCAGACCTTTTCTTGTCTCTTTGCTTGTCTTGACCTTTCTGTTGCCTTCTCCCTTTTTTCTGCAGCATTGACTGAATCTTTGAATCCAGACTTATATTTGAGGCACCTAATTCTTCATTACTTCCAAATAGTTTTTTGAAAGTCACCAGATGTTCCTCCAGATTCCGCTTGATGGTTGCTAAATCTGCAGAGAGACTTTCTACAGAAACGTTGAGTGGCTCAATTGCATTTGCTATTGTATGATTGCAGCAGAGACTTATGTCACCTCTGGATTCATGCCTCTTGACTGCCAGGCTCAGATGTTTGATATCATTCTTCAGAGTCATGATATCATTGTAAGCTGAGCTCTCCAAGGAGTCATCTTTGGCAGCCTCATAGTTAGGTTCCATATGTTCTCTGATGCTGCCTTGGCTGCTGACTTCGTGTAGAGCAGAGGAGGTTTGTGTTTCCTCCTCAGGGTGCTTAGGAGGCATGTGAGCATCATGATGATTCTGGTGACCTCTCTCCAAGGGATGAAATCTCCTCTTCAGAGATTCTAAAGTCACATTTTGTTCTTGCAGTTTATCTGAAAAGTGTCTGAGAGATTCTTGCAGCTGAAATACTGATGGTATTAGGCTACTAAAGTCATCTTCAAAAAAGACATCCAGAAATTCATGTCTCAGTAGAGCCTCCAGTGCTTCTTCGTGCCGCATTGCATCTTTCAAAAGAGAGCTAAAAGAGCTGTTGAGATACTTGATCTGTCGATGAATTTCTTCATCTTTCTTCTTCAGCAAGCCCATGTCTTCTGAAAAAGCCATAACCTGTGACTGAAGCTGTCTGTTCTCTTCTTGACGGAGGTTAAGAGACAGGTGGATGGATGGAATAGCTGAGGAGAGCTCTTCAATTTCACTCTTGAAGAAATCTCTGAAAACTGACTCCAAGTGCTTCATATCCTTTGGCTGGGTATCTTCAAGGGAATAAGTGCTGTTCCTTGGATCTTCCTCCAGCACATCAGTGTCAGCAGATACTCTCTGGCAATTGCATTCCTCCATGTACCGCAGCAGATCTGAATAGTTTTCCTGAAGGTTTGACAGAGTGTAGTTGAGCTCTGCTATCTGCCTTTCCATTGCTGCATTGGTTTCTTCCATAATAACTGATTTCTCAGCTAAAGTTATTGTAAGATCTTCTGGCCTATACTTTGAGATGTTCTTCTTTAACTCCTTAAACCACCTCTCTAAAACTGCAATATTCTGAAAGGCCACATCTGACTCCATGTAAAGTTCTTTAAGCTGCTTGGCATGCCCTGACAGTATTTCATTCATATGTTTGATGGTTAACTGGCTGTTTTCATCTTTGGGACCATGATGTAAAGAGAGTTCTGTTAAATTTTTTTTCAAAGCTTCCAGTTTATTTTCCAGAAGGTTTTGCTCTTGTTTCATGTTTGCTATGCTGTTGTTCAAAGCTAAGAAATGGGACTGCTGTATCTTATGAAGCTTCTTGAGTCTTGTGTCAGTATCTGCCTTGAGCATGTTGAGGTTATGGTGAATATCAGCCTGCTGCATGTGCACTTTGTTCTCTATATCTCTTTTTGCCTCATCAACTTTCACTATGTTTTCTTGGACTTTTGATTCAAATTTAGTTCCCAGCTCCTGGAATTCCTTCTTGGGCACAGTGCTTTCTTGGAATCTTTCTATGCTTTTCTTGTTGGCTTCCACATCATGGGACAGATTTCTTACTATGTTCGAGAGGTTCTGTAAACTTTTGTTGAAGCTTGCCCACATTGGGTTAAAATGTTTCCTTAGAAAATTCTCCACATGAGGAAACAAAACTTGCTGCAGAAGCCTTTCCTGGTGATCTGTTAATACAGTTGGAAAAAAAAATTAAATTCTGCTTTTGGAATACAATCTAGACAGGTAAACTCAAGTGTTCATTTTTCTATAGTAGTTGCTGTCTTGCTCCCCAGAATCTGACCTCATGATAAATTTCAACAATTGCAAAAATATCCTGTTGTTAGATAAAGGTTACTATGAAGCACACGGTGTCTAAGAGTGTGCAGAAAATAACTTATATATGTATTGATTTCCCCATTTATGTCTTAAAAATTATGCTTTGTGAAACCCTGTGGACAGATGGTTTTTCCAGTGTCCATAACTCTCCATTTTCTCAACAGTTCTTAGTGGGCTCTTTCTTTTTTGACTGTGTCATAATGTTCTTTTTCTCGTGCTTTCAACTCCACAAGGTTATACAGCATCTTAACAGCTGAATATTCTGGGTCAGGAGTAAATAACTTGAAAAATCTGTGAGGTATCTGGACTGTATGAGAATTATACTAAGGCTCAGTTTCTAACTTTAGAGTGCCTTGAAGTTCACTGAGTACTGTATAGTCTGTATCATTAGAAAATGTTTCTGCAAGCCAGTGGCTCACTATGGTAGGTTAAATTCAGCAGCTCTTTTGTTCCTTCTCCTGTATATGGCAGAAACAATGTTCCAGAGATGGGTGAAATGTTTCATTTTTTCATGAAACACCAGTGTGCCATTCCACACATCAGAGTATACATCATGAGTATGGAAAAAGAACAGATCTAAACTCTGCATCCCCAGAGAAGAGAAGAAGCCATAGAAGCAGAAAAGTAAGGTTAACAAATTTTAAATACAAGCAGCCTTTTTATTCTGTGATTAAGGCATATTCTGAACAATGCCTTTCCTCTCATTTCCCATTTTGAAGTTACTCTTTGGTTCATTCATTTGCATTGGGATTGCACCCATTTTTTCTCTCTGTAGAAGCAACCAGCAGACCAAGGAACATCAGGGTATTTTTGTTTTCACATTTTCTTTCTGATTTATGTGGTTTCAGCCTGTCATGGGCTGATAGTTCTGCATCAGACCTCTCACCTGAATTGCTCTCGTTCACTTCTAACACCATGCTTGTACCGTTGTTCTCAAATAGTCTCTGTAAGTCACCTAAGGTGCTGGCTGCTTGATGAATATCACTTTGAAGATCATCCAGTAAAGCCTCATGATTTTGAATGACTTCGAACATTTCTCTTGAATCCACTGATGTTGACACTAGTCACAAGATTAGAAAAACAAAGTCATGCAACAGGGTGCAGCGACCAGGTGACAGGTATTCATGCAAGGCCTCTGAGAACACCTGGCTGGTTTTCATTCTGAAAAATTTGCACTGACATTTAGGGGGTCTGTTGATTTTTGGCATCTTAAATTGCAGTTTATCTGCAAGGATTCTTTCCAGGAGTGTTGGAAACCTAATATATTCAAATATTTGCAGAGAACTTCAGCTACAACAGCCATGATGGCAATAAAATGCTCTTAATTAGAAATCTCCCCATGCCATAAAAATGTTTTGGAATACTAACTCTTTTCAAGCCATTGACTGAAAGGATGGCAAGGTTTTAACAGCCTAGAATAAAAGGAAGGGATGAAAGAGCAATTGAGACATTCCACTGAGGATTCAGGAGCACAGTGTGTGTCAGAGCTGACTCATGGAGGGGTCTTTTAAGTGATGTTTTTCTAAATAAATACTTGTGAATTTCAGCTGTAGATTTCAAAGTGTACAATATTTCCCTGAAGCTAATTGCTGAAAGGCACTTAATAACACTGTGGGCCAGACCACTTCCCAGGTGGTAAGGGAGGGTCCTTGGTGCTACTTACACTGGTAGGGTGGAGTGCCTGAGATACAATTGCAAGGTACTGTAGATTTGTAGTCTCAGAGCTACTGGGGGTCCTTCTAAAATAGTATTTTCAGTGGATTGTTTTTCTGGTAGATTTTTGTGAGCATGGTGTGCTGTCCTGTGAACCCACTGCAGAGCAAGGGGTTAACATCCATGCCACTGAAAGGGGTAAGGCTCTGCACCAGCTGGCATCCACTGTTCACCAGACAGCTTTGAAACTTTGGAATGTTTTGTTGTGAGCATTCACAGAGTGTTATAGCAAAAGACAGTGGAAGACAGCTTTGAAATTTTGGAATGTTTTGTTGTGAACATTCACACAGTGTTACAGCAAAAGCCCTCATTTATGTCAGTAAATGTATTGTTTCAAAGCTTTTTCAGAGAATGCTTTCACTAGAGTGTTTGTCCATAGCTTATCACTTTAAAATTACAGCTTCAAATATTTTTTTTCTCTTTTTTTCTCCTGATCAGTGACTGAGATGTAAAAGGATGACAAACAAAATAACTTCAAGCACATACTGTGGTTTGAGAACTCTTCTTCTCGTCCTTCAGTTTCAGTTCCTGGCACCAGGATAAAATTAGGATCTGCAATTGAGATATGATACAGCTGTGAAAGTGTTTTAGATGCAGAAACTACTGCAGTTTAGCAAGACCACACAGGAATTTCATGTGTTATGTAAATGGTGTGGAGACAGGCTTCCTAGGGAAAGAACACCTTCTCTGGAAAACTTACTTTCCTTGCACTGGCAAACAACATTGCATACATGGCAGTGCTATGCAGTATAGTGTAGGGATTTTTAACTCATGCCAAGCTTTGCTCATAAGAAATTAATCTATTGCAAATAAGTGGGGCTTTTTTCTTTTCTGGGGGCCCCATCTAAAGATGTGCAAATTCCTCTTCCTTGTTCCACAGTTACCTGAACATTCTGGTCCAGCAGCAGTGAATGATGTTGTACAAATGAGAAGATATTGATGGAGGAGCTGGTTTTGGTCAATGAGTGTAACAATAGAGAGGCTAAAATAGTAGCACTGCATTTGGTAATATCTTTCAAACATTATGTGTGAAGTTCACCAAGAGATCGAACCACAAATGAAAGCTATCTGTGAAGAAAAGCTAAACCTCCAGAGATTTTTATCTGTGGAGTCTGTAGGTGAGTTAAATGTAGATTGTGGAAAAATTTTCAGACAAATGTTTGCCTTTATTGTTATGGTGGACTTAATTGCTAGAGGGAATTGCCTTTTATTCATTTAAATTCCCTTACTTCTATTTAAATTCTTAAATCTATTTTTTTCTTAAATCTGTTTAAATTCTGCTTTTTGAGTATTATTCGCTAAATCTTGCCAATGCCATTTTTAAACCACCATTCAGTTTTTAAACCACACTCTCTCCCCTCTCTCTTTATTAGCAGCTGCATAGATCATAGAATCACAGGATGGTTTGGGTTGGAAGGGGCCTTAAAAACCATCTAGTTCCCACCCCCTCACCATGGCAGGGAACCTCCCACTAGACCAGGCTGCTCAGAGACCCATCCAACCTGGCTTTGAGCACTTGCAAAGCTGGGGCACCCACAGCTTCTCTGGGAGACCTGTTCCAGTGCCTGACCACCCTCACAGCAAAGGATTTCTTCCTAATACATCAACTAAACCTGCCCTATTTCAGTTTGAAGCCATTTACCCTGGTCTTACCACTACATGCCCTTGTGAAAAGTCCCTCTCCATCTCTCTTGTAGCCCCATTAGGTACTGGAGGGTGCTCTGAGGTCTCGTTGGAGCCTTTTCCCCCCGGCTGAGCAGCCCCAGCTCTCTCAGCCTGTGTCCATAGCAGAGGTGCTCCTGGATTCACTCCAACAGGTCCATGTCCTTAAGGTGGGGACCCCAGAGCTGGATGCAGGACTCCTGGTGGAGTCTCAGGAGGACAGAGTAGAGGGCCAAAATCCCCTCCCTCAACCTGCTGCCCCCAGTGCTTTATTCAGCAGTGCAATGGGTTCCAGTAGTTCATTCAAGGGCTGTTCCTGGAGCTTTCCTGGAGTTTACAGTCTGGGCTCTGCTCCTGCCTGTGCTGTAGAGCTGCTCCCTGTGGAGGAGCCAGAGCCTTTGCAGCCAGGGTAAGCAGAGAGGAGGAGCAATGCAGACTGTGAAGGCTGCCCTCTCCTCTGAACTTGGACACCTTGTGATTTCCAAGCCAGATGATTTCATCCTCTGAACTGACCAAGGGCATTTCATACACTAGTGTTGCTTTGTGATGTCACCAGTTTCTACCTGGAATTAGACATTCCTAGATGGACTTGTCTAAGTTGGACATCTGACAGGCTTTCCAGCAAATTAATACCTTTCTCCATACAAAGGTGCTATTAAGAGAAGAATAAGTAGCTAATGCTATTTAACTATTAATTGCAACTAATTATGACGCTCTTGGCTCAAAGTATCTGTGATTTGGGACATAGCAGATGAAAAAAAATAAGGCATCAATTCTAAAAAATAAGGAGAAAAATCAGGCAGATTGATTTCTTTCCATTGTGCCTGGCATTTAGTCATTCATTCCTATACTTGTTCTCCAGCTTTGCTTACCATGCTGTTCACAGTCCTTGCCAATAAATCCAGGGCAGCATTTCCACTGCAAAGACTTCAAAGTCTTCTGTTTCACTTGGTAGACTGGCTTCAGGGCTGTCCTGTACCTGGAGAGGAAGGGTCTGGGCATTAGATTTATTGTAATAGAGTCCTTTGCAATCAAGTTTGGACTGATCCTGAATGCTGTAGTATTCTGATGAGGTGTGGAGACCATTTTATTATTAAACACATTATTCCAAAACAGTTACCAAGGAAGATAGAAATTTGTTTTAAACTCCCCTAGAAATAATGATGAGGCTTCAGAACTGTTGAAAACATCTTTTAGATACATCAGAGAAAATACTGCTTTCTTCACTGGTTTTATTTAGGACACTCACATGATCTTCTGGCAGTCTGGGGCTCCGTTGGGGCAGGGCTGTTGGGAGTTGACGATGTACTTCTCCTTCATGCAGGCTTCTATGTATGTGACCAGGCGGGACTGCGTGAAGGAACACCAGTTCCTAGAGGAGCAAAAACGTGGGAAAAGAGTTTGAAGTAGGTCTCTAAGTCTCTGGCTGTAACAGTGCCAAGAAAAAGTGAAATGCAGAAAGGCCTTTATTTTTACATTTGTATTTTTCCCAGCTGTATGATGAGGAAAGTGGAAAATGCTTCCTACCTTCTCCCTCCACTCCCAGTTCGTTTGTTTTCATTTGAGATGTTTATCTGCATTTGTTACAAAAGGGCTGATTGTCTGAACTTTGATGCATTAGTTCCATTTCCAGTCCTTTCATTTTGCAGGAGAAATTTCCAGCCCATGATAACCTGTGGGTTAATGTCACTTTAAATGTCAAATGGCCTTTCTAGGCATGTTGCCATTTCAGATGCCATATGACTGACTCATCAGGTTGAGGCAGACTGCTTCTGAAAACTTAATCCAACATTAACTCCATTAATAATATCTTCATAAGTGTTACTTCTTCAACATAATATAGTAAGTGATTGGATTTTATGAAGTAGGCTAGCTTCAAAATAATTTCTCCCATCACCTGCAGGAAAATAATTTTGGGGGTAAAAGGGTTGTTTTAGTTTTATGTTTCCAGCAAGGACAAGTGAGTTTTAATAGTCTGATTAATTTTCCAAGTCAGAATTACATAGGCCCAGAGTGTAGGTGAGCCTCTTCCTTTAAAGCCAAGACTTGGCAGTGGAATGTTGGCTGAAGTTTGATGGCTAAATCCAAGACCAGAAGGGGCAGGAAGTGACGAGTAATAACTATAATGGAAACAGCTGAACTTTAGGCAGTGTATTTTTAAATGGGAATACAGGAACCAAATCTCCAACTATCAGCATATATGGAAAAGGTTTGCCTCTCTCAGGGAGTTGGTGTAACAATGGGGAACCGAGTCCTGCACGAAAGCAGAAGCTGGCACTGTAGCAGCCAGGAGAAGGGAAGGAAGCTGAAAACATCAGGATGGAAGGGCAGACAGCCTGGGCTAGCTGGGAACAGTTCACCAGGCTTGCTGGGCCATAGCCTGTTTCGTTCCCCTGTTTCTTAAGGAAAATGTGATTAAGATTTCAGCAAGCACTCATGCAAGCAAAACTCTTCATCTGTTAGAAGCAAGGGCAGGAATCTGGCAAAGGCTGCAGGGCTGGGAAAGCAGAACAGGAAAGGAGGCTGCTGCCTTTGTTGTGATTCCCAGCCAAAACAACTTGCTTGAGTTGTGGCTTTGAGGCCTTTACAAGTGACTGGGGGAAATTTTGGACCTATGATCAATGGATGTCTTGGTTCTTATGGGACTGAACTGGAAGACAAATCCTCAAATTTTTATTGAACTATTACTCTTCCAGAGTCAAACACTGCTTGTGTCAGAGTATAAAACCACTCAGTAAAATCCAGCAGACCAGCACATGTGCTCTGATGACATCTGCCTCCAAGCTATGCCTAAGTTTACCAGGTTTACTGTTTCCAGGCTTTAACAGCTGTGGCACTTTTCTGGTATTTGGTGTCAGTTAAATAACTCTACAACGGGGTTTGTGCTTGGTTTTGGGCTGCCCTCTCTCATGCACTTGGCAAGGCATAGCTGGAAGAGGCTTTCTCCCCTCAAATCCTCTCTACATTTTCCTGGGGAAGTGAAGTGCCCAGGCACTGGTGCTGGAGCTCTCTGGTATCGTTGCTAGGTGCAGGATCCCTGCCCCTGCCAGCAGGATGCCTGCCAGATCCAGGCAGGAGTCTGCATTCAGTGTGGAAACCTCCTTTTAAAACAGGATTCTTTGGCTTCAGGGTTTTGTTCTTTCCTAATGAAAACAATCCACACCCAGTGAATCATCATCTGGGCTGATTTTGGGGTTTTTTCCCACCATATGCAAGTCCATCCTAAGAAGTCCTTGGAGTCATGTCAGCCACATAGAGCAAAGCCAAATGTGCACATGCATCAACCTGTGTGAGCAAGAATGAGGAACTGTGGGACTGTGAGTGCTTTTGCTTTATTTCACAGGTGGATTTGCACAGGCACAAACAGAACAGAAAACACAAGGATTCCTTTTCAAAACTTGTTAAAGTGTTGGAGGTACTTGGTGACCTTCCCAATTGTAGAAAGCTGTTATGTTGTATCAGAAATTGGATCAGTGGTTGATCCCTCCTTGATGCCTGCTTTGCACTAATGTTCTGCAGAATGAATGAGGGGGGAAAAAGAGGGGATGGACTCTCAGTCAAAACATCCTTTAATGCTTGCCACAGTTCTTTATGTCCAGTTTTCTTTACTATATATTCACTGGTTCTCTCTCACTTGATCTTAAAGGTTTATTTGTGGAGCTGAAGGGCTATGTAATGCCATGTTGTGGTTTTAATCACAAAAACTTTCAGAGGTTTTGAGTTCCATAAAACTTATCAGAGTTTATTCTTTCCTCAAGTAAGTAGATAAGGCCTGTAATAAGCTGCCAAATAGATGCATGTGCCCAAAGATGAAACTTCTATTACAGTATTTTTTTGCAAAACTTGTCAAATGCTTCCTTTAGGGAAACTTTGCTATCTGTAACTAAAAATACTCCTTAACAGGATTAACCTTGAGGGAAACCACGTCATTCTTTAATGTTAAGTGCAGCAATGTAAAAGACTGAGAAGGGCTTGATCTAAAGTTCAGTGAGGCATGCAGGACTTCTCTGGCACCAAAGGCTCTGAATCAAGCTGTGAAATTTCAAAGAGCTGCTCCTTCACAAATAGCACTTTCTTTCTTGAGCTGGTTTCTGGAACACAGCAGCTTTGTGTTCTGCTGCTGCATTTATTCTCCTGTTTGTAACTATGTCACTTCATTCACTGAATATGTAACCAACTTAATACCCTCTGCTTTTATTCTCTTTAATGCAGTTTTCTTTGGTGCAAATTTCTGCTGCCAGGAAGAGAGAGGGACAGAGAGACGCTGCTCATGTGAGGAGAGCAGAAAAGCCTTCCCTGTAATTTGGTGAACAGTAACATTTATCATAATGCTGAAAGTTAAAGCAGCTCTTGAGGGAACCCTAGCAAATTCAGGGCTGCAAATGTTTCATTTGTTCAAGGGCTTTTCCTGGTTCACATTGCAAAGAAATTAATCCCTGGTTTCTTTAAACCAGGAAAAAGTGGTTTAATAGTTTTCTTTGCTAGCCTGTGGTGTTGTTTGTTGGGTGGTTTGGTTTTTTTTCCCCCAGACTTCATTCTAATTATGAATTAATCATATTAAATAGAGTCTTCACATGCATCTATTCACTTCTGCCTAATTCTGAGGCAACTGTATTCTTATGTCTGAGGTTAAATATATCTGATGACAAAGCATTCTGTATTTAAATAAGATTCAGCAAATGTAGGTTAGCTCAGGCTCTTTTTATTTGAATCTTTCAGGTTTTTAGAAACTGATATGAGAATGATTTTTTTTCTTACATGGGATCTGTTGAAACGTGGCAAAATGGAGGCAGTTCTTTCTCTGATTCTAGGATTTGGCTGGGCCACCTTATCACAGGAAACAAAATAAAACCCACAGAACCAGGAGAAAAGGTTAGATGGCTGCTCTGCAGTAATTGACTCTGCTCAGATGAATATGGGGTAGTGTCTTTCCTTCATACAGACAATTGCAGTGTGTCAGTGAGTGTGAGTAATCTCCCCAGCACAGTGAGGGACTGACACACTTTAGTTCTCTTTGCTACATGTTCTCTTGATTGGCACTGCAGTGCATAATTTTAGATGTTTCCTAGGTCAGTGGAATTTTTGCCTGAACAAAAGCTTCAGGAATTCAGGATGTTGGGATGTTTTTCATAAGTTTTGTTATTCCTTTGGCTGTACTGGTCCAACTGAGTTGTCCTTCACCATCAGTTTCCTCAGGTTTCTGTTCTCAAGGAAGCCAGTGTCTATAATTACTTTGAAAACTGCTGCCTAGCCATGCCTGCACCTACTACTCACGGTGTGCAAAACTTTTCAAGACCATAACATTTTCCTATACAGCAAAAAGGCATCAGATAAACAGTAATTCCTGCTTAGTGTGCTATAGGAAGGTAGTAGAAGACTGTTATTTCAGTTTAAACAAGTGATTTTCCACTGAGTTCTGATTTATACTAGTTGAAGAATAAGGCTTTAGCTGTAGTTGGTTTTTCCCTCAGTGCAAATTTCTCACTGACAAGAAAAAGCAGCCTCAATGAAAAGGAAATAAAGTACCACATTTAAATTAATCTAAACTGAGACTGTGCATGTCAGTATTGAGACAGATGTATCTTTTTCTATTTTATGGACTACAGAAAGTGTTCAGCTGTTGGGGAAGGCGCTGGCTCCCAAAGCAGCATGGTGTGCCACTGGGTTTTTAATTAGCAGACAAGTGATGCCTGGTGGTCTGTCAGTGAATTCTGAAGCTCTTCCCAGGCAGCCAGCAGCCCTGTATTAGAATCAAACAGCAGAAACTCTCATATTTCTCCTTTCCCTCAGGAAAACTCCCAAAGGCAATAGAACTCCCCTCAGGCAGGGTCTGGGATCTCCCCGTGTCTCATCCCGTGAAACACCCTGGTTTTCACTGGGGTGAGAGCAGATTGACTTGCAGTTCATCTTAAACTGGACTGAAAAGAGTGGCAATGGTCATTTCAAACATGTGGTTTCCATGCACTGCTGGAAATCTTCCAGAGTCCTGAGTGACCCAGGTTGAATGCAGTGTGTATTCCAACAGTTAGACTGTTATCAGCTGGGGTAGTCCTGTCCTGCAGGACATCCTAAAACCATAGTGCACTGAAGACTTTCAGAGCAAATGCAGTCCTGAACTGGGAGCAAGAGTTCAAGGAACAGCAGGCTTGACTGGGAGCTGATTTTGAGCCAAATTCAACTGTTGTACAAACAATTCCAGAGAAGTAAATGCAAGGAGATTTTCCTCTTCAAGAGCATCCGCAGCCATTACCTCATTTCTATTATCCCCCCTCAGTGGAGACTTTGCAGCCCATTGAGAGGGCAGCTTACACTTGGATTTTATCCTTTGATTCCTGCACACTTAAGTTCACCCCTAGTACAGCCTGATCACTCCTTTGTCAGACCTCATCTGGAAGCAGGAATTGCAGGAATTGCAGCCACCCTTTGGCACACCTGTGCTGATGCCAGGGAGTCAGAAGTGCTTGGGAAGCCAAGCTTCCCACTGGCACGTGCTCAGGGTGTGGGCAGTGTGCTGACTGTGTTTGGGGCATGAGGGGAGGTTTGTTCAGGGCTGCCCACTGATTGCTGCACAAGCAGGAAGGTGTTGGGCCCAGGTGGTGATAGCACTGACAGTGATTCTGTGGTTATGATGCTGAAACAGGAGCTCCCTTGCTATCTGCTGAAGAAATTAATTGCTGCAGCTTGCAGTAATGAGCTGTGAAACAAATCAATCCCGTGGGCACAGAGGGTTCAGTAACTCCTGCACTGTGTGGAATGGAGCAGTGTCATTTGCATCAGGCAGGCTAATGGGGAGCTATTCCACCTGCAGCTGAGCCATTCAATGACAGCCAAATATTGGAGAATTTCCTGAAGTCCTGAAAGGAGCCAAGTGCCTCACTTTGATAGGAAAGCTTTGCTTCTGTTGATGCATTTGGCACTGCCAAAGCTATTGTTGAGCACTCAATGGCTGTTCCACTGCTTTCAGGATGTCAGGGGCTAAAGATCACTTTTAGCTGCACTTCATCCAAACTGTTTTATTTTAAGTGTATGTTCTGTGCCCCTTTGGTGGGAAATTTTGGTATCCCATAAGCTTCCTACAAAAGTTCCTGCCTTGTTTTGAAGAAATAGATGAGTCAGTGTGGAACTGGTCTTAATTATATTAATGGATTCTTCCTGTAAAAGTGAACAAAAAATAATAAGCTATTAAGATTAAACACTGACTTTACTTAGAATAAGTGATTTGGGTTTTTTCTGCTTGTGTACACTTGGGAGGATAGTTACATGTTTTGACACACTGGGTAGTCACAAGAACAAGCCTGATTCTTTGTGGCCCCTTGATGTGGAATGAGAGGAAGAGGTGAGAGAGATAACAACACACCTGGCTGACATCAGGAAACCTTCCTCTAATCAAGGGTGACTTCACAGAATTTTGTGTCAAAAACTCACAATATATTAGTGAAATCAAGAATTTACTTAAGCTGAAGATTTCTGCCTTTCCTATTTAATAGGTCAGGTGGTAGAGTTTGGAGACTTTTTAATTTTATTTTTCCTTTTTTTGTGGGTATGTTGTAAAAAAAATCCCAGGAGATGACACCATGTGTTTGTGGATTAAAAAGAAAGAAGGAAAAATGAACCTGCCCAGCTGCAGGGCAAAACCAGAACAGGGGCCACTTGGCAATGATTACACTTCTGGAAACAGAAGTTCTGTGAGACTTTGGGCAGATGGGTAAGCCAGCTGTAGTTGCTGTGCTTCTTCCCATTCCAGCACCACCGTCCATTTCTCCCTTGCAGGATGAGCCATCCACCTGGGAACTGGCTCTGTCAGTGTTGTTACTGAGGGGGAAGGTTAAAAATAACCTCTGCTTTTTCCTAAGATTATTTTTAGCCTGGAATGCTAAAGGGATCTGGTTTACAGTGTTACTTGACAGACAGGTCAGGCTAACTGAGGGTACAGGCAGCTTTGGGCTTTGCTGTTGGAGCTGCATGTGCCTTTTACATGCTTCATTTGTCTTGGTTTCTTTAATGAAGTACAGCACTAAGTGCATGAAATCTGAGTTGTGAGCCTGGCTGTTCCTGATGTACAGGTCTCTTAATTTCCCTTTTTAATTCTGCTGAAAGTTTTGGGTACAGGTGGATCCATTTACCTCAGCAGTAGAATAAAATAGCTGAAGTCAAACCACACAGCTGCTGGGGAGAAAAACAATATAAAAGTTGATTTCCTTTGGAAAGTTGGCTTCTTTTGATAGTTTTGATTTTGTACACATACAGAGACTTGTCCAGTTGGACATGCAGAGCTTCTTCTATTTGTTCAGATACAAGCAACAGCTGAGATACTTCTTACTGATTTATATTTTAAAGCTCTTACATGAAAAATCTTATTGTTCTTAGAGGAATTAGCAAAATAACATATCCAAGTATTTGGCTGGGATCTAATGAGTCATTTCATCTCACATGTTGAAACAGAAACCAGAGGATTCTGATTAATACCTTGCAGTATTTAGTCATGATGGTCTCAATTATTCAAATAACTGCAATATGAAGAATGATGCTCTACCTTTTTTTAAAATATAAGAAAATTTTGTAACTACCTCTATTCCTAATACAAAGGGAAAATAAGAAGTGGTTGAGCAAAACACATATTGCTTTGATTTTTTTCAAATAATGAGAGTCAAAACATTGTCACAAAGACCAAGTTACCATAGACTTTGTTTGTTTCCTAGTTCTGCAAAAAAGTATTTTCTAATTTCAAAACCAAACTAGATGTAAGACATCATTTTGGTAGAAAACTATTCTCCACCATCCTGGACATTTTTTTTGCATGTCTGTCCCACCTTTTTATGGCATGTCTTTTTTTCCCTTTATCTCTCAATTCCTATTTAACTCCTGATGATTTTCTTCTTGTTCTCCTCCAGAGAGATATAAAGCCTGTTTCTTGATAGTTTTTTTCCAGGGAATGTGTCACACTTGTAGGGAGGAAATACCAGATTCATGACAACACCTTGCCTGTGCCTAGCAGGGTACTGCAGCCACAGCAGCTGACAGGCACGAGAGGACTCCATGCTCTGAAGGTGTGTTGTTTCAACCATTTTAGAATTTGGAGTGTGGTTACAAGAAGAATTGTGTTGTCCCTTCTTATTCACCCTCTCTCCCTTTACTTTTAGATATAATTCTTCTCAAAGTCTCCAATTTCTTTCCTCAGACCTAGCAGCTGCCTGGCCTTGTGTGTGCTCTAAGTGTGACAGCTCTACAAAACAGCAAATACCTCAAGGCTACTGCCAGGCTAGATTTGGATTGTCTGTAGTCATCCACATAGCTTTATAATTGGGGAGAATGTTATGATTTGACTCATTATCCAACTATCTCCATAAAAGAAGGAAGTATTTCTCTCCTTGGGAGGAAATTAGGATGAGTCATAGCTGGTATTGAGCTGAATTAGACAAGCTGGTGCTGAACAGAGCTACAGAGCCAAGGAAGAAATCCTGATTAGGACATATATTACAGCATCTTGCTGACCTGTAATGCTGGCCTTTTTACAGCACTGAATTTTCATACTACTGGGAGTTTTCAGAATGTTTTCAGCATTTCAACCACAGTCAGATGATTATCACCTTGCAGAGTAATTTGGAAGCCCAGAGTGCCCCTTGGGCCTTGTTTCCTTCTTTTGACCATGGCTGAACTGCATTAACCAGGAGTTGGTTAATTAACAGAGCACATCATTATCAAACACTACCCATCAGGAAGCCTTGCAGGCTTTAGGAAGTGCCTTAGGGCTATTAAGGGGAGGTACAGATTTTTTGGGAAGGTGTATTGTGAAAGACAGCAAGGTTTTCATACACTGACCATGGTACATACAGAAGGGAGGCCTTAATTTTACATATAGGTGAGATTAGAAACAAGATTGCATACTTCAGTTTGCATGAAAAGGAAGCATGGCATGAGCAAGGTCTTTTTCCATCTCACTTTTTCCCTTTCCTCAAGAGCATTTAAAGGGAAAAATACCAGGGCATCCTAAAGCACTGAGCTGTGAACAGCACTAAGTGTGCTGCTGTTTCAGCTCTCCTGAACAGGACTCTGCTGTACCCATCCATCAAGGCTATAAAAAATTCATTCACTGTCCTGCTTGGTTTTCATCTATTTTAAACATTTAGAGACCTACTTACATGCCCTGTAAAACTTACACAAATCATAGGGTTTGGGAATATTTCTAGTGAAGTACATGGCTTTTACTCTCAGAATGGCTACTCTTCTGCTACAGATTACAATGAAACTCATTTTTGCTGGCATGGAAACCTTTGGAAGGGGGTGGGGGTGTGAAATTTGTAGTAATTTTCATACTTATTCATTATTCCTTACTTCATTATATTTACTCCTCACTATTTTTATTTTGCTAACATCCTGCCATTACCTTTCTTTCTCCATTTCCAAGGCCCAAGTCTGCAGGCAGGCACATTCTGCTAATGGGCAAATTTTGCCATGCTCAGCAGAAATAATCAGCATCGGTTCATGATAAGAAACAGTCAGTAAATTAACTTCCTCTAGTTCTGCTCTGCCAGAGGTAGTTTTGGTTTCTGGCAGAACTGGGAAGCTTCACCTCTGCTGTGTGTGTGCACACCCCTAACCTCAGATTAAGCAAAGAGCTGGTCCCATCTGTGGTTTTATCCTCCACAGGCAATTCAGCTTTCTGTTTCTGGAGTTCAACCATTTAAACCACTCTTGTTTGGATATAGATTGGCCCCCAAAATCTAATGTATTTTAATGAGAAGCTTTTGATGAAAACAGTCCTGTACCAACAGATGATAAAAGTATCAGAGAGGAATGCACTCTTGTTATGTGTAGGACAGACATACTGGGTACTTACCCATTTCGGGGCTGTGGGCTCGCAGCTTCCAAATCCCCTCTCTCTTCCTGATGTGAGGAGATCACGCTTGAAGGGTAATCTTGAGTATCCTCCCTGGGTCCTTCTGCCTCCCAGTAACCTTCTTGGTGTGGCAGAGGAGTTCTCTGGGGGTGTGCAAAGCTCTCATGCACTCGTGGCTTTAAGCTGTGCACGGAACCATCGCGATCTCCATGATGGTCTGCGTGTTCCACCAGCTTTGCCAGTCCTACTGTGCTACAGACCAGCAAAAGCTTCACCAGCATCCTGGGCTTCTTCCTCCCCACTTACACCTGTCTCTTGTTCTTTCCTCTGAAGCTCAGCCTGAATTACTTCAGAAATGCCCCAGCAATATTCTTTAACTGGAAAGTTGGAAGAAGGAAGGAAAAAATTAAAAAAAAAATTTGTAACAAAGAGCGGAAAGAGCTCTCGGCCCTCCCAGCCACTGTGGAAATGTCCGTGGCTATTGAACAATGTCAGCCTGGTTCCTGTGTGGGGCTCAGATGTCTCTGATGGGGGGAAAATGAGGTGGTAGGAATATAGCTTATTCAAGGAACTTCTGAGCTTGCCTGCCTTCTAAACTTATCTGTGAACAGGAACTCGGCTTTTATCAACTGCCTTCTCCCTCAGGCACAGGAAAAGGATGTTAGCTTAAAGGAAAGGAAGAGAAAAGAAAGGAAAGAAAATACTGAGTGCTCTAACAGACTCTCATTACACTGCCAGAAAATGTCACAGACCTGCCCGTTCCAGTGCTGTGCATGCAAGTTTTTCCTGCAGTTTAAAGGCTGAAATACCTTGGCTTTAGCAGCAGGGTATTTGTGGTATGTAGAACAAATTGTCGGTATTGAGGGACTCAGAGCAAATGTACGGTAAAAAAGAGCCTACAAACATCCATTCTTCTTCAACCTTTGCAAAATAGTTCTGTGAATCATAGTCTGTTCCCATCAAAATGGAATCTTTTCATGAAGTTGTCCTTCAGAGAGGTCAGGTTAATTTTTAAGAATTTCTGTTTGGGTTGTCATCACTGGGTGTCAGGCCTAATTTTTTTTTTTTTTTAATTAGCATTGAAAAGCCACTAGCCAAGAGCTGCTGTCCAGAGCTACCTCTGTCACCACATTCTAATTATATTTTTTTTTAAAAGACTGTGGAGATTGCATGTAGTTTTCTTACTGGTTTTGCTTTGCTAGTGGTGCTGCTTTTAGTTTTGTTGCTTCTTTCACTGTCTTGCAGGGTGACGTGCTCTGGCATTTTAAAGAATAAAGTGAAGTAGAATGATGCTCCACTGACAAAAGAAGTGGGAATGCAGGACTGCTAGATCATCTTGCAGTGTGAATGATGAGATGATCAGCCCAAAGTTCAGTACGTCTTGCAGAGCATTAAATGTAAAACTTTTATGGATTAGTTCCAATACCAGCTGAAAATAGAGGAAAAATCTCTCCAGGATTTTGGAAGGCCTTGTTATTAAAGGCTGTGAATTTGCATCTCCTTATCACTGGCTGGATTTGCACCCTCCTCCTGATGCCCCTATTTTATGCTTAATGGAAGAACCCAGAGAACCACAGAAGTGCCCTTCCTGACCTGTGCTAGACACTGCTGCCTGAGAGCAGTGACAGCAATCAGTGGGGCCAGTCAGGGAGAGATTTTGCTAATTCTAAGGGAAAACCTGTTCTTGCTGTAGCAGTCACTTCTCCAGGGAGATGAAATCACAAGGTCTGGACTGAAGACTGAAAAAAATTAGCAACTTCCCTCTGTTCCTTCCTGCTGCTTTTATTTCCAAATTGTGTGCATCCTGCTGTAACATATGTCAATGTGTGAATATTTCATGTGCCATGTTTCACATAGAAATGTGCTTTTCTCACAAGTAACTGGATGTGACCTAAGCAGTATATTTGTTTATATATTAAGACCATTATCAGGAAGGAACTGAAGCAAACATGAGACAAAACAAGCAACAGGGTTATAGCCTGACCTGCAGTGAGATCCTGGCTTGCAGAGAAGTGAGGGGTGCTGCAGGAATTGAAGTCATTCTTCATGGGTGTGATCCCTCCCAAGTGATGGGCAGTGTTTCTCTGCCATCCTCCTGGCTCAGAACATCTGCTACCCCTCCAGGTGCCAGGACCTGTTCTCTGTACCTTTGTAATGGTGCTGCCCTGTGGGTGCAGCAGGCACAGATTTGCAGGTTAATAATTTAGCACAGTGGTTTTTTGGTAGTGGTTATGAAAGATGCTAAATATGGAGCGAGGCAAGGGACAAAGTCCCTTTCCTTGTGGTAGGCATAGCATAGGATGCTACCATGAACACATGAAAGGCATTCATTTTTCAAAGGAACTTCCTTACTGAACAGCAGTTGAGATTTTTGTGTAACAGCTGTTATATTTTGTGGTACCTGAATAACACATTCAGGTTATGCTATTGGTTCAAAGCATCAGATTTGCTGGCAGAAGGAGCTCTAAGTTTTCTTTTATATCTGTAGAGGAACAGGTATGAGGCGTGTACCTACTCAGGAATGAGATACATGTTTTGTGGTTTTTGTCTGTTTGTTTATGTTTATGTGAGCCTCAGCATGGAACCAGGGAAAACAGACATATATTTGCTGTAACAACCTGCTCCTTGCTTTCTGAGGTCAGTGTCTTCTAGGAGGTACTTTCTAGATGAGAAAGACATCTGTGCACCACCTAACGTCAGTAGATTATTAGTCACCCTTCAGTTGCCTAGTTTGGTGTTGGTGTACCTTACAGAGCTGGGTACCACTGATGTAATGAAAACATGGGTGAGTTAAATCAATTTAAAAGATAATTTGGAAAGTGGTGTTGAGAAGTGTTATAGTGAAGTGTCACTCCAAAAATATCCTCAAAACCCATTCAGTAAGGGATGTTATACTCATAGGGGGTGGGGATCTTTGGAGATGCCCTGGTGGTTCTCACAAGTTTTTAGTGGTTCTAAGAACAGGTAGCCATAAGATACTGTTTCTCCACTCCTCATCCCCAGTCACTAGTGACTTTTTTCCCCCTTGTGCTCTTATTCATGGAAATATTTTTTCTCCAAGTATTTCTAGGAAGCAGTTCCTCAAAGTGTTCAAACTTCTTCAGACTTCAAACTAGCCTTTAAAGAGTTGATATTGCCAGTTACACTGGATCAATCACTTATGTCCTGGGATCTTGCCAGTAAGTGTCAGGAGTGCTCTTGCCTTGTCTGGTAATTCTAACCACTTCCATTAAACACAGCTCTTAACCCCCTCTGATATTGCCCTCCCCAAGAATGCAGCGTCCTGTTTGCAATTCCACAACCAAGTCATCAGATGCCAGCACCATCTCCTGGGTAATCTGCTTAAGGTACAAAATCTCGGCCCCTTTCCTTTTGTTTAGGGTCAGCCCTGCAGCTGCAGATGGATGGGAGGTGGGCAAGCTTGGAGTAAACAATGCCAAACAATGTGTTTGATCAATGGCCTGTGTGATAAATGGCTTGGCTGTACTTGGGAAGCAAACACTCTGGCTGTTCCAGTCAGCATGTCTCTGGAGAAACAGCCCTTAGAAATTCAGTTTTGACTAAATAGAATCTGATAAATTTGTTTGTTTCTTTTCTGTCTTTCCAGATTCACTGCCTACTCTGTAAAGCTCTTAATTATAGACTTAAGTTATAAATCTGTGTATTTAAAAAGAAAAAAAAATCCTTGAAAAAATGTTTAAAAAATCAAGAAAAGATGGAAAGCAGGTGTTGCTTTAGATTCTTATATCCCAGTTTCTAATCTCTGAAGCAGACTGGATAACTGAAAAGATTTTATGTCTGGGAAGACAGTTTTGTTGATAGCTGCACAGCAAGGGGATAGCTTCTCATTAGGCCCTGGGATTTAGATCTGGAAAATGCTGTCTCATCCCTCGCCTGCTGCCGATGCGCGCTCATGCGTGTGCGGCTGCTCTGGAGGAAGAGAGCACGGGGAGAAGAGTGTCAGGAGGGGACTGCAGGGCTAGAGAGCAATTCCTTTTGCTGGTCTGTCCGTCAGAGGGAGAAGATGAATTCTTGTTGCCTGTATTTTTAATGGTTTGCTCAAAAGCTCTCAGTGGTGTTTGACAGCAGAGATCAGTCACGGAAGATCTCTGTACTGGCAGCACTCTGTGTGCTGCATGTGGCTCATCCCTGTGTGTGTTCCTGAAAAATGCCTTGTCCCTGGCTTATTCATTCCCTGGCTAAGGAAATTAGCTCATTACCTATGCAAACATACATGCAGGGATTCAAGTCCTAAACTGTTTGCCATAGGATGTCAGACAACTGCTTGTTTTCATTAGGGCATGGAAATGACAGATCTGTGTCATTTCTCCTTTCTGCATTTTGAAGTTTTCATAAATGGAGAGAGAGAGGAAGGATTTCTGTTTATATATAGCAAGGTTGGATCCTGTTAATGTTAATATTATTCTCCATAAAATAACTTCCTCAACAAAGGATATTTACCAGCCACAAAGCAGTCTGTCTTTCCTTTCCTTACCTGTCTTTCAAACAATATCATACACAATTTAAGTATACTTTAATAGAATATGACCAAATGACACTCCTTTCATCCAGCAAAATGACTTTGTCAGCTGTTAGTCTCCAGCATAAGTTCATTGTTAAAGGACAAGGTTAAGCCTTTATGGATGGAGTAGCTCCCAACTGGGAAAATTCAAGAAGGAAGAGACCCAAATTAAGTAAAATCCTGTTTAATCTGTTGCAGGCACAAAGAAAAAGACCGTAGAGGACAGGGAATGGTGATTTCTGCTTTGCATTCTTTACTTTGCCTTGGATCAGTGCTTTGGGAATAGGTAGACTTGAGTTAGAATTCCTTGCCCATGTTCCAGAATTGCTGGCAGATATTGCACAGACCTGCTTCCTTCCAGGTGTCAGCCACCAACACCCAGGGACAGGTGGAGGCACATGAGAGGTGGGGAACTGCTCCTTTTAGGGGAAGTTTCAAGAAACTCTGCTGTTATCCAGCAAGAGGCTCAATAACCAAGTCTGAGCAGCCAGAACTCAAACTTTAAATGAACAGCAAGTGGATGGTTTGTCATTGCACAAGTCAAGACAAGGCTTTCTTTTGGTATTATGCAGATCAGCCAAATGTTTTTGAGTTACAGATTTGTTTACAGTGATATATCTTAACTGGCTTCTCCTAGTGTTGCAAGGCAGAAAACAGAGAAAAAGAGGTTGTGCCAGGTGAGACAGGAACTTGGGATCTCTGAATTGCCTGCTGGAGGCCTTTCTCTGCTGATATCTTACCTGATACAAAGGAGGAAACCTTACCAGGCAGAAAGTTAAGTCCCTAGCAAAATCTTAAAGCCAAGGTGGCTTGTGTTAACTCTTGTTGTTAGTTTTGTCTGAGGTAGGATTGGCAACAAGCTGGGACTGAATCCTCTGCTTTGAGTGGAAGGATCCTGCAGTCACCTGAAGGTGGCAAACATTGAGGAGCCAATGTGGATGCTTGCCCTGTATAGATTGCCTACGATGTTGTCTTGAGTTCAGAGCTTTCCTAAAAAGGTTTCAAGGTAAAACAATGCCTGTGCAAACTGCCTGCTGCTTGGGAGGGATCCAACAGCATTGAAATATGTCTTGTAAGCCCTTTCCAAGGTCATTGGGACAGGAGAAGGCAGGAAAGGAGTATCCCACTTGAGTATTGGCTAATTCAATCTGGTGATGATTCATGTTTCACATCCCAGGATGGCTTGATATTTCATGTATTTATTACCTTTTATAGCAATGCAAAATACGTAAAATTGAATTGTACAAATCACAATGACAGAACAATAGCTGAACAAAATCAAGATACCCTTCCCACTCAGCCTTATCAGCCTTGGTGTTCTCCTGAAAATACCAGTAAAACTCATAACCCTAGGAATGTCTGTGCTCTCCTTTAATGGTCTTTGAAAGTATGGTGAAAAAGTAAATAGGCCCTGGAGCAATTCCCAAAGATGGTAAATTCATTTTTTTTAATAAATGTAGTTAAAACAAGACTCTTGCCCGTGCCTGGTGAAATCAATGGCAGTTTTGTGACTGGCTCCAGGAGCAGCAAGGTTAAACCTCTGTTGTATGGCACAGTAAGGTGCAGATATCTTCAATCTGAGAGCACCTTGGGAGCAGGAAGGAGCACCAGCCATAGCAACAACCACCTAGGGGGAATTTTGACAGATGGTAAGAAAAACCTTTTCCACTTCTTGCTGCAGCATTCTGGAACTATGTGAACTCCTATAATAATTGGTATTCTGTGCTGGCCTTCCTGTGATTCCTGCACTTTTTTAAATTAACAATTGATAAATTCATTAGTCTGACGGAGATTTGGCTCCTTTATGTTAAGATGGAAATTTGTTCTTCATTTGTAAGTAAGGAGACTTATTTGTGAGAAAAGGATTAAGAACTGTATATGTTATTTCCCAGATCAACAACTTTTCAATAATTTCAGTATGGGGTAAGAAAAATACTTCCGAAAACTGAAGAATTATTCTTAGTTCCACAGTAAGAACTGTTAGTGTACATGTCTGCATGCACCTACAGATACAACATTTTTTGCTCAGACTTTTTTCTGTGTAGTCATTGCCCATCTGACACTTCCAGGCTGATAACTTGTGGCAGCAGTGGCTTGCAGACCACTGCACTTCATGACATTGTAGCATGCTACCTTTCCAAAATGCAGCTCAGCCTCTGAATTTCATATTCTGTTTGCCTGGTGCAGAAAAACAGCCAAAGCAGGTCATGCTTTGGGCTCAAAGGCTGATGCAATGTGGCTTCCACAGTTTCACATCTGGCACTATTAAAAAAAAAAACCTTGCTGCACCAGCAATTGCTTTCACAGCTAGCACTGAACTTCATTTTGTTGATGAGGAAATAACTGATTTGGGCCACCTAGGATCTACTTCAGAAAACACTTTAACTTGAATTTAACTGCAAGTACATTAGGATATCCAACTGTGATTCATGACCATGTTTTGGTATTTTTTCCTAGCCAGGCCTTGAGGCTGGATGGTTCCTCTGTAAGATTTCCCCAGCCAGGTCTGTGCTGGCTGTTCTCACCCTGCTGTGCTCTGCAGCACCAGCTCTGACGTGAGGGATGGTGTTTGGTGTGAGATGTTGTCTCACTCTGCGGCGGCAGAGCAGGGCTCTGTCTACAGCAACTCAGAGAAACAAATAGGAAACAGGATTTCCCCCAACAGGCATCTGATTTTTCAGAAATGAAGTGTTGTAATGGGATGTACAGCTGAGCAAACCCCACAATTTATAAAGAATGACTTCACACTTGACAAAACATAGCAGGTGGGACCTCAAGCTCGCTTCACCTGAGCATCAAGCCATAGCTGGTTCCCTTTTTCTCAGGATTTACTAAATTTCTTGCTACCATTTTGTGAAGGCTGGGTTCTGGTAACTGCCAGACTAAGAAACCTTGACCCTGTTTGTTTGCTACAAACACTGTCAGTGTTCCATGCTCTCCACCCTCTGGGGTCCAGGAGAGCTCCTGGTGTTTGGCTCCTGCTGCAGCCTCGGGGAGATGCCCTTTCAGGAACTCAGCTCTTCTGCTAAAGTCTCCCTCTTCACTGAGACCATTCTTCACTGAGAGCATTGCAGTACATTTTAAAAGCTCTCTCTGTCTGGAAATTCTCCAGACAGCTCCTTACCTACCGCTGTCATCGTCCTCCTCTCCCCCTCCCTTGTTAAAGCTCCCAAGCAGATCCGTATCATTAATATTTCAGTATCAGCTGTACACAGGCATTGGCTACACTGCAGCACACTTCATCAATAAGAGCCAGCGAGGGCTGTGAGCTCTGCCACACTGCCTTCATCCAGCACAGGAGGAAGAGCAAAGGCAGAGCCTGCCAGAGAAGCTGAGATCTGCCGAGGGTAAGGCTGCATCTCGCAGTCCCAGCCTTGAGGTGCTTTTTGCTGCTTTTGCTCCCTCATTCAGATCATCCCAGATAATACCCTAACAAGCAACAAGAATGGATGTCTTTAAGAAAGGTTTCTCCATTGCTAAAGAAGGTGTGGTGGCTGCTGCAGAAAAGACCAAGCAGGGAGTGACAGAGGCTGCAGAGAAGACCAAAGAAGGGGTAATGTATGTAGGTAAGAGAGAACTAGTTTTGATCTACTTTTGAGCATGAAAAGCTGCATAGATTGTCTCTGAGAAAGTCTGGGGAAATGATATTGTGGCTGAAGCTTGAGAGTGACTAGCAGGATAGTCTGGATAAGATCCTGAGCTCAGCAGAATTGCTGTGTAAACCTGGGGTACAACAGCCTCCCCACGCCTCAGTTTCCCTAGCTGTACATTAGACATAGAAACCACGACTCCAGGGAAGGCAGAATGATGTTAAGGAGCAGGTGCCCAGGTGAAAGGTTTGTTTGACATTCACTGATTGTTTGCAGGGTGAGTCAGGCACTCTCCAGGCAAACGAGCACTGCCAGTCTCTGCCTCACCTCCACACTGGGAGGGACTCACTGAGGAGGTCCCTGAGAGGAGCCAACAGTGTTAGCATGAGGGGATTGCAGGATGCATCTGTTTCCCCACAAACAAATGGGTTTGCCCTGGAATCCTTCTCCTGTTCATCGACCTCTTTCGTTGCCCATGCACTCATTAATCTTGCTTTACAAGAAACACCCAAATTCCTTTTGCCTAAAGAATAGGATCTGGAAAACAGTGTGCATGATGTCCTGCCTAGAGACCTCTTTCACAGTTAATGGGCTGAAACCTCCCCTTTCAAGGTCACCCTTGAAACCCACTATCTCCACTTATCTAGCACATGCAATTATATGGCTGGATGGTCAGATACTCCATATAATACAAACTAAAGAGTCTTAGGTTCCCAAGACTGATTATCTCACTGCTGATTACTGCCTTTCACACAGCTCTTTATTTTTGCTGGATGTGGGAGTGTTTCTTTTTGTAGGAAAGTTTACATGCAGGCTCTTCCTGCTATCCTATTGCAACATCCACAGCTGTACTTGGCTACTATATTTAAAACTGCTCTATTGCCAATAGCTATAGATATATATTTGTATGTTACAAATTAAATAGAAAATTTGTATGTAGCAGGTCTGATCATGTTTTTATCTTGAATTCTTAAATACTTAATTATTGACATGCTGGAAATGAATGGATGTAACAGTTCACATTTCAATTTGAAGCTGACCCACAAGAAAAAAGGTAAGCAGCATTCCTGTAAATAACTAAACTAACTACAGTAAGTGAAACACCAGTCTAAGAAATGACAAGTGGGTGTCACATTGTGGCATCATTACTGCTCCACCTGCTTCCAGATCTGAGCTGTGCTGGGGTTATTCAGAGTTTTTATACGTAATTTCTCACATCTCTTTTCAGTCACATTGTACAGCTCCATACTGTGACCTGGTTTTCATTGTTGAGCCAAGACGTCTCTTTAGGAGATTGTAATCTTTTCAATAAAGTTTTCTATGAGCCTAAAACTGAAATCCTTGAAACCTTAATCTCTGAATGAGGATCAAATAAGGATCAAGATGAGGATTAAGTGCTTTCTCCTTTTATTGGTTTGGTTTGTTGGTATACGGCTGGTTCCTGCTCTCTCATGCACCGGTCAGAGCTTTGCCTTGGTCTGATTGAGTTCCTGTTGGGAAGCTCAGCCCTTTAGGGAAAATTCAGTCTTTCACAGGCAGGAAAAATAAAGACCAGATGCTAATTAGCTCAGAAAACAGGGGTTTTGTTTTAATAGCCAGAAAAGGTGGAGGTGTGGTATATCGGTTAAAACTGGAGTGATTAGTATGTTGTTCATGCTGCCTTTTGTCACTCTATGCCACATGAACAGTAAATCTGTACTGTTCCTTCCTTGCTTCTTCCCTTGCAGACCCCTCTCCCAGCAGCTTCATCTAGAGCATTAGGTGATGACACTTGAATTTTTGGATGCTAGGAGAGAGTAATACTGTATTGAACCTCAAGGGTCTTTTGAGAACTTCAGGAAAGAGAACAAAATCCCCAGGGCCTAGGATGGAGGAAGTGGATCCCTGACTTTTGTTCAGGTTTGTGTTAACTCATTGCTAATTCTCTGAGGATTCCAAATGTCTGAGCACAACCACCACGTCTGGTGAGTCACTTGCTGCTGCTCAGGAGAAGAAAATAATACTCACTCAGAGGCATCTGTCTGGAGTGAACAGCACCACTGGGACACTGTGGCTACCTCGTCCCCCCTCTGATCCATCTAGGTTCAGCTCCCACAGCCCATGCCAGGCAGGAGATGCCTCCCTCCTGTGCTAAGCCTGCAATGCGGTGCCCCTGCCCTTGCTGAACCTGTGGGGTAGAGAAGAGAGGGCACAAAAGGAGAGGGAGGAATCCTGTATCATGGGTCACCTCTGTGCTTGGTGGAATCACCATCTGCACTCCAAATTCCAACAGCCTCTGAGTGTGCCAAGGTATCAGGAGATCCCTGCCATGGTTAGTGTGGATCCAGCAGATGGTTCAGTAGGCTCTGGTTTTTAATTTGGTTTGAATAGAGGTGTAAGTGATGGGGAAGTTAATTAATGAATTTAATGCAAAGCTGCATCAGAGTATTGAGTCATTAGCACTGTTTAATGCTATAGTTCAGGAAGCCTCAGCAAAGAATGCACTTCCAGTTTTCCAGAGGGATTTTCAACCGTGTGTTGCAGAAAGTCCCAACACACCAAGCTATGTTTAAACTGAGTGATTCCTGCAGGATTTAATGCACATCAAAATATCCCTCTCTACTCTAGACCTTCTCCCAGGGCATAGCACTCTACCACCTCTGTCACACCCTGGTGGTCCCAAAGCACTTGCAGATGACTCACAGCACTCAGAAGAGGCAAGATGCATGAACTTTAAATTCTGGGTACACAAGCTGCGGGCAAGGACTAATGAGTGAAATGAGATTGAGCATCAGGTGATTGCTTTCTGATTCAACAGATGCGGGCTGCTGGCAGGAGTGCTGCCGGAAGGTGGGTCGGGTTTCATGCGGTGCATAATGGATGGGAGCCTGAGTCATCGGGTGTGGCTGGGCTGAGAGGATGAGGCGAGCTCTCCCCAGGCTGCAGCAGTGACTCTTCCCAATGACATTGCTTCTGTCATGAAATGGATTCAGATGTTTTCCTTCTAGCTGCATCCCTCCTTTCTGGTCTGCAAATATAGCACCTGCTCATTCCTCTTCCCTGTAAAAGAATTGAGCCCAGATAGTCACCTTAAAAGTCTGGCAAAAAACGTACAACACTGCAGCTCTTGTCTCACTGAGTGTGTTTACTGCAAAACTGCAAAGGCATGAAAGGCTAGTACAGCCAATCATGTACTTTGCTTACCTATCAGCTGCTGTTTGACCAAAACCTAGCAAAGGGCTAAGCTTGAGGATCTGAGTCTGTTATGAGACAACCATGTATGTCAAATCAATATTGTGGCAGTCTTTTCTTGCAATGCTTCTGGGAGGGAAAACGAAGCAGGATGGTGTCTGAATTGAACCTTGTGTGTTTGGCCCATTCAGGGGCTCACATTCATGGCTTGAGACTTGCACCTGCCATGCTCAGTGCTGTGCTTCTGCACGTTTGTGTATCATGGGCACCATCATTAAATCCAGTTCACAGCAGTTCACATGTATCATGTGCATCACTAGGAACTCAGCTTACAGCAGTAACAAGTTAAAGGTACAAAGATTTCATTTCTTGACCTTTTAGACAGTTTGGGAGGGTGGAATGAAATGTTGAGGGCATATTGTAGTAGAACAGCTTTGTTCTGCCCCAGGCAGGCATCGCAACCACCAAAATAAATCAACAATTGAGAATTACATTCAATAATACCTACCATGTATCAGGCAAAACAGCACTGAGCTGGGCTGTTGTTATCAGGGCACTGCACCTGTTTTGCTTCTCAGGCTGTTGTTAATGAGAATGAGCTGTGGTTTGTAACTGGTTTCTCCCACCACACCCGTGGATGCTCCATTATCATGGAGTCAAAAATCTGCCTGGTTGTTGTCCATTTTTTATCATTTTGATAGTTGGCCATAGAAATCCTTTTGTTGTATCAGTATGGGAAACCTGAAGAGAAGCTGTACAGGTGCAGATGATTTGCAATATACAGTAAAGTGGGGCCAGTGGAATATTTTGGCTTGTGTTTATTTAACTTCCAGGAGAGATAAATTTGATTCCTTATTTTTTTAGTGTGTAAAGCACCTAGTTACCATAGGGGCTGCCCATGTACCATATGATTTAACTTATCTGCAGCAATATCAAGTACAAAGGATATATAGCTTGTCACTTCAAGCATGGAGGAAAATCACAGAGATTAATTATTCCTCAGGGCTATTTGTGTTGCAAACTGAATGCCTTCACATCCTGTTAGCTTTTCTGCATTGAGAACAGTGAGATAAATTACAATGTAAGCATACATATGGTGTATTTTCATAATTTGAGATAAAACCATCTGTTTTCTGTGCATTGCTGGGAGCAGGCACTTGCAGCCTAGGCTGAGGCACCAAACAGGGAATCTAGTAAGTAGGTATGTAGGAGGTAGGTGGTGGTTCTGTAAATTCAGTCTCAGGTTTCTCCAGAGTCTTTATTAGTAGTATAGAATGAGACTTTAAATGACCAGTGCAGCCAAGCATCCTGCTGAAAGGCAGGGGAGAGTCATGGATGTGACTTCTTCTCTTGCAACAGTGAAGTAGGTGAGATGTTGCCAGATGATTTTATTTACAGTCATTTTTACAAGTAGCTTAAAGTTGATTTACCAGTACTCAACTGCTCATTTTGGAAATATTGCAGGGACAACTTTTTGTAATCAAGGTTTTCAGGTCTAGGCATCTCCAGAGAATTTGCTGTTGAAGTTCTCCAACCCTCAACACAAAGATACTCATTGGCTTTACTGTGGAGGGAAGCTGTTCTGTTTTCTGACTCTACAAATGGTTTGTGTCTCAGCAGGAGGTGTCAGCAGGACCTTGGCTCCCCACTGCACTTCCTGAGAGCAGGAAACCATCTGTGTCCAGAAGTCAGGGTGTAATTTCCAGGCAGCACTGATGGATTGTGTTTCCTTTCACAGGCACCAAGACCAAGGAGGGAGTAGTGCAAAGTGTGACCTCAGGTAAGAGCACAGCCCAAGAGGGTTGTGGAAATCTGTGGTGGTTGTTAGACCTCTTGGGAAGGCTGTCACCCCTGCCAAGTGGGAGGTCCCTGTGGGATACCACTGATCTGCCTGACCTTCCTACTGATGAGTAGAGGCTGCTTGCCAGGAATGATGGTTCAGGGTCTGGCATTTGCAGTGGACACAGGTGGGAGAAAATATTTAATCAGTAGAGTAGGTCAGAAAAAATCTAACACAGGTTACTTGGCAGACTGGGATGATTCACAGCTATTTAGATATTTCACAATGTCAGGTGCACAGCCCAGCACATGGAGAGGATTTACTTGCATCAGATCCTGTCTGGCCAAAACTGTGGTCTTTGGGAGGGTCCTGCCAGGCAGTTGCAGAGTCAGGGACCTAAAGGTCCCTTCTAGGGTAACCCCAACTCCAAGGATGAGCAGCCATATGGACTGTCCTGAAGGAAGATGAATGGATCCTTTGCCTGGTGGATTTCATAACTATTGCTGTTTTCTGCCAAGGGGTATTAAATCAAACAGAAAGTAACCTGCAAGAGGTCATTCACAGTCTGCAATGCAAAATACCTTATTTACACTGTTGTCTCTTAGTATCTGGCAGTGAATTTTTCATTCTCTGGTTGCCCACAAAGGAGCATTTTGTGCCAGACAGAAATCCTCACATACACAGTCTAAATTCAGACGTGATCTCATCTAAAAAGTCCAAACAAGGACTGCACCAGGGCTAATTTCTTCTTTTACTTCAATGCAATCATTTGTCATCCCAGGGAATTTGGCAGCCTGCTGGCAGTGTCTGGTTTGCTGACTTTTCTGCTTTTGTTGAAACTGCAGTTGCTGAGAAGACCAAAGAGCAGGCCAACGTGGTGGGAGAAGCTGTAGTAGCCAGTGTGAACACAGTGGCAAACAAGACTGTAGAAGGAGCAGAGACCATCGTGGCCACTACAGGAGTTGTAAAAAAGGTGTGTTTGTTTGTTCTATGATGGGCAGGGCAGAAGAGCCTTTGGATTAACCTGCAAACGTTTACAGCTGATGGTTTTACTTATTTCATGAAAGGTTTTCAGCAATATCTGCTTTTGTATAATACTTAATATTATCATGTGATGCCTAATGTAGTCACAGAATCATTTAGTTTGAAAGGGACACATTGAGATCATCCACTCCAATCCCCTTAGGGCCACTGAGAGAGGACTGTCCCAGTGGGTTTTGAAAATCTCCATGGAAGTAGACTCCACAATATCCCTGGGCAACCTGTGCCAGTGTTTGACCACCCTCATAGGAAAAAGAGAATGGTTTTCTTCTGTTCAGATGGACACATTCATCCCTTGGTGCCTATTGTCTCTTGTCCCGTCAGTGGGCACTGCTGACAACAGTCTGGCTCTCCATTTTCTTACGAATGTAGAAAAGCATTTTCCCCAGGGGCTTGAGTAGAAATGTGTGTGGGCAGCAGTGAGCATCTGGACTGAGTCAGAGCTCAGGGATGTGCACAGGAGCCTGCACTTGCCCTCACCGCTGTGCGGTGCTGGCGGGATGCACAGGCCTGCCCTGGCCACGGCAGCTCCGGAGGCAGAAGAGGGCAGCAGCAAGCCAGGCACAGCCTGGTTCCAGCAGAAAGCCTGACCCTGCTGCTCTGCTTCATGCTGGTTTGACAACAACCAAGTGCTTATTGATAAAAGGCCGTGTGACCCAAATTGTGTAGGGATTAAGCCAGATTCAGACAAGGTATCTTCTGTCCTCCAGCCTAATTTGATGAACGGGGCTGCTTCAAGTGAGGGGATTAAAGGGAGTCTGAAGGAGCAGAACAGTTCCTTAGACGAAGGCAGTGTTGATCATTAGAGAGGATGCTTTGGTAACAAACAGCACCCATTTGTACAGCAGGAGGCCAATACTTGGCAGCTCTTTGGTAAGCCCTTCTCTTTCCCCTCCTCAGAGTGTATCTGTGCTGTTGATGGCCACATGAGCTTTATGAGTCACAGCAAACCCAAACCCAGAATCAAAGCGAAGCCAGGCTGGCCAAAATTGTTTTAATTGTTCAGATAGTCGGCTGATTAATTTCCTGACCTGCACATAAACACATTGTGATGTGAAACAAAACTTCTACACGCATATAAATCCTGAGAGAATAGCCTAACAAAAGAGAACAGCAGCTTCAAGTGACGCAAAATGTCCTCCTGAAAGCATGTGAAAAGAGCAGATACAGGAGTTCTGCTAAACCCTTGGGATAAATTTAATCTCTATTCCCACTGGGAGCAGCAGTTAGGCTGCAGGAGTGCAAACTGTGATTCCTAATTCCATGGGGCCAGAATACCCCTTCCTACCTTTTGACTGACCGTGGGGTGATTGACCCAGAAGAGTGAGGAATTTGCTGATGATAGGAATCCTGGCTGCAGATAGCAAGCTGTCTCCCCTCCAGCAAGGACTGAGCAGCAGCAATCCTCTTCTCCTTTCCTCCTAAGTGAGAACCCCACCTCAAAGACTGACAGCTACCATTTACGGCTAATTTCAGAGCTTAAACCGGTGCAGGTTTTCCAGAGAGCATCTGAATTGTCATTCTGATGTCTTCCATTGCTTCTGATGTCCAATTGCTTAGACTTAAAATGGAGATTGATGAAGAAATAAAAAATTAGGATGTGTCACATGCCAAAGGGCAGACTAAACGGAGCCAGGAAACTGCTTTGAATACAGTGTCATGCCAAATAGCAGAGGTGCTGAGGCAGCAGACTGAAAACAGGAGGAGAAAAACAAGAAAAATCACAGGACAAAAAAATGCAGGAAAAACATTTGTTTCTGTGAAAGAGGGTTCATCTGTTCTGCTGGATTAGTTCAGCTTAGGAGTACAAATCTTTTATTCATACTCACCATACTTTATCATGTAGCTAGACACCTTTTAGATCCAGCTAGACACAGAAGATTTGGCTCCACATGCACATTGAGTGCATCCCCACTGCTAATAGATAATTGCCATGGAGCCAAAGCTGCTCCAGAGAGAGGGCCCAGAAAGGAGTGTAAGGAGTTGTGCTGGGCTCTCAGCACTGGCTGTTTTTTCTCCAGAACTGCTCCTGTCATGTTACACCATTTGCTAATGGAAATACATCCAGAGTCTGCCAATAGCAGCACCAGGCACTGTAATGCATGAGGGAGACCCACTGGAGATACACTAAGAGTGATAATGCATAGCTTTTAAATGTTTAAACAGTGAATATCCACTGTTATAATCCTGCAGTCCTGGAATAATCACCAGCATTTCAGCCCCAGAAGTCTGAGAGAGCATCCAGTCTTGAGACCTGTTTGTGCTCCATACTATCCTCCCTCTTTCTAATTGCACAGAGCACTTGCCAACATCTTATTTGGGTTTTTAACTATCTCCAGTGTTGTTCCCTGCTATAGAAGGGCTGTTCAAAGTGCCAGGGATCTGTGAATGCATGGCACTGAGCTTGGGGTGACTCGGGGCTGGGGACTCCGGTGACCTAGAAGGCATGTCCCCAGCTGGCCATTGCCAGTATTAATATCAATTACTGAGAGCTCGTTGACATTTAGTCTGTGCATTTGACAGCTGGGATCAGTGGCAGGCACACATTAGGACAGAGGGAGGTACTCTATGGGTTTTGGGGTAAGTTTTGCTCAGGATAGCCATGGGGTGCAGGTGTATCAGATGGTGACTTTGGCCATGGGAAAGAATTCAGCCCTTTGTTGCATCACAGCAGGCACTGAAATGTAGACACCCTGGCAGGCTGCTGTTCCTCACCGTCCTTGGGGGGAGCACTCAGAGCCATGTAGAAGGAAATGGGCCTGAAGTAACCCTACACCTATGGAGGGGTGCCAAGCAGATGAGAACAACCTTGAGTTGTGCTGGCACTGCCTGATAGGGCTTTGGCACTGACCTGGTCACTGCTGAGTACAAGAAAGAATTTACTCATTTGGGGGAGTTTTTAAGTATCAGCTAAAAAATCTGTAAATTAAGAGATTATAAACCCTCCACAATTTTTTCTGATACAAAAATGAATGAAAGCAGTCAGTAGTGTGTTCTGTCTGTGGCTTTGCACCCATCCCCATGCCTGGGGTGGACATTAGGAGATTCCAGTGAGATAACCACCCACTAAATATCCCTGTCTTAGAAGAGGATTAATGCTTCGTCTGTATGACACAGCAGAGAGCTTGCTGCAATGCAGACACCACGTGGCTGGAACAAGCCCATGTACATACACACGCTCTCAAAATGTCCCTCAGGCTTTGGAACAACTTCCCCAGTAACTGATGCTTCCATACACCTTCCACCTAAATCTTCCCTTTAGATCTATTTGTCCTGTCAGTTTTTATGATTTAGTTGTCAGTTCGTGACTCTGTCACTTTGAATTGGGTCTGATCTGGTTTTTCCTTCAGCCCAGTAATTAAATGAGCATTTGTCAGTCATGTGCAACCGCTGGGCGCGTTCTCTGGATCACGGTGTTTCTGTGCACCTGACCTGGCGCACATGGCCGCACCCACACCATGGCTCATCTCTTTCATAACAATGCACATCCTGTATGGGAAAGGCTGCTCTTCATGGCCTTGACTCCCTTCACTTACACCCTGCAATGCCTCTGATGCAGAGACAGTCTGTTGCACAGAAGGAATTAGAAGCAGAAACTGAGTGACCTTCCTGTCCAAGTTAGATTGGGCTGGGCAAGTGCCACAAGGAGAGAGCAACCGAGGGCATCTGAGAAGCCACCAAAGGCAGAGCTGCTAAGCAGGAGGAGCAGGGAAATCAACAGGCAAACCACCCAACAATTAGGTGGAATAAACTTGTTCCCCTTTGTATTCAAGCTTCCCTGTAGTTAGTTGATGCAGTGATGCATCCCAGTAGTAGCCTTCCACATGTCATGGAGCACGGGAGACTACACAAGCAACATAGAGTGGGGCATTCTGCCTACAGGCACTTTTTCTGTGCTCCCCTCTCAGTCCCATTAGTGCATTCAGGCAGACATTTTCCCATGCAAAATAGCTGAGTTAGTGGCGCTGGTGAAGCCTTAAAGCCTACAAGATCATGGATATGCTCCATGGCTCAAGGCTGTACCCCTGCAATCCCATAGGATACATGTTAAATATGTATCATTTGTATAAGCAGTCCCAGGAGACTCTCAGAGAGTCTGGCTGTGAGCTGGATAAAAACAAAGCCACCACAAAAGACCACCCGGATTTGTAGGGTAAGACAGGAGTCCTGCATGCCCCTCTGTCTGTTCTGTTGGTGGGTCCACTCACTTTAATCAAGGCTTGACCCCTTAGTCAGAGCTGTTGGCATCACTCTGAGTGCTCAGCCTGAAACCTGTCCAGGACAGCTCGTCCACAGGACCTGCCAGGCTGCCTGAGGCTTTCCTAGGGAGTGGTTTGGGGATGCTGCCAGGCAGCATCGTGTTTGCTCCAGCACCCAAGGTCAGGAGCACTACAGGAGGATGAGCCTCTCCACCTTATGCAATTGATGTCCCTTTGAGGGCCCTTGAATTTGTAGCACATTAGGCTGCCAGTGAACCTCTCTGGCTTGTCAGCCTTAAAATAATAATAATAATAATAATAATAATGATGATGATGATGATGATGAAATCTTGTTTGCCACTGAATTTGTTGAGATTTGATGAATATATTCCAGCATCCAATATCTGGACTGCTTTCTCTGTTATATAAGGACAATAATCTTAGTGAGATTGTTAATGTCCGAAAATTTGGGGACAGCAACAAAACTCCCACTGGCCTACAAGATAATATAGACAAAAAATATAAATTCTACTTCATATATTAACTCAGTGGACAAGTCAATTGCTGAAGAGCTGAAAAGGAGAATTGCATAGAACCTATGAAAATGAGAAATCTGAGGAATTAAACTGTAACTAATTTCTTCCAGTATTTCTGGGCTTTCAAAATCAGTTTTTAAAACAACTTCTTAAAATATATGAACCCAGAAGCCTATAGTACAGTCTATTTAAGATCCCTTACCATTACACAGGAATATTTTTATAAATGGCAGGACTTAATTTATTGAGTTTTTAATTAGTGATAGCTGAACATGTACCTCTGTTTCATAATCTTAGTGAAGTATTGTATTTTATATAGAGAGATCTCCTGTGGTGTATATATTCTATATAAAATATATTTTTAAACACACAAAATATTTAAAAACTTGTGTACTATTCTTAGAAGGAATTCTGAGGTCTTGTGTTTCATTTAACTATTATGTTCAAGTATTTCACTTTTTTTTCTTCATTAGCAAAAAAAGATTCAAGTGCCCACCAAAAACCAGAAGAAAATAGCCCAAAGCAAACGAAATATTTAATTTTATTTCCATTTAAAATATTTTTTTTCTAAGAAAGTACACAATTTCTGAGAGGAAATATTTGGCTCTCCCTTTAAGAGCAGGTGGAGCATTACTAATTGTTTCACGGTTTCAACATGCCTTTAGCTTAGAAAATGTTTCCCCTTTTAATGAGGAGATGAGCACTGAAGGAATGGCAAAACTCTTTCTGCCCCCCCCAAGGAAGTTGGGTTTTCACCCCTTGTTTCTTGCCCAGCATTGTTCTGTGAGTCAGTGTTATAGCTGGAGCTGGTGCCCAGGAATTTCTGGCTCTTTGTCCAAAGTGGAGACCCCTACCCCACATGGTCCTGCTCTGGATATTGTCTTCCTGAGCAGTGCCTGAAATCCCCAGCCAGGTAACACCCAGCTGAAGAATGCAGCCCTTCCTCACCTCCTGCTCCCTATTCCGGGCAGGGTGGAAGCGCGTGAGAAAAGGGCTGTGAAGCGCCATCCCTAACACAGCCTGACACCTCTTCATCCTGCTATTGTGCTGGCTCCTCCAACACAGCCTAGAAACACCCTCCAGAAACTCAGTTGTTTCCCTTTCTAAAAATAGATGGTTGATTTTTAGCCTTCTGGAGCAGTCTTGGCAGAGAGCAGGATCTAAGGGATGTGAGAAGCAGCACAATAGCTGAACGGGGATTCTCCAGCCCACCTCTTGCTCTTGGATGGTGTTTCCCTGGGGTGGTCCTGAGAAAAGTGTCCCTCTCCCAGGATTCTTTCACATCTACCAGAGCCAGGCTCCATTCCCACAGGAACAATAGGTGGTCATACCCTGTGAAAGATGGAGTGCACTGCACTGGTCCTTGTGTAACTGTGAGCTGTTCCCCAGTTTTCCCAATGCAGCTCAGCACTTTAGGCAGCTGCCTTTGATTGACCTTCACAGTTTCACACAGCAGCTGGTAACTCCACCTGCAAAACACTATGAATTGCCTGCTGTTGTGGCTATTGTCAGTGGCTTCCATTGGAGGTTTCTTTCCTTTCCACCTAATAGTCAAAAATCTGTTTGTAAATCTTCAAAATACAATTTGAGCTATTTACCTGCTTTGGCCTAATGTGCACTGTTGAGTTATAAGGTGTAGATATGCAAAGTGTAATGTAAATGCAAATGTAAAGTGCTTTAAAGCTGCAGGCTGGATCCTGAGGCTGGATGAGCATCCATACATTCAGAGTAGTGAGCTGTTTGCTGGCAGCAGGAGAGCTGACTTATCTCAGAAACACTGTGACCAAGTGGCTCCATCAGAGCAGCGGCCTCTCCTGAAGAGCTGCAGGTCTCCCTGCAGGAGAAACTGGCTTCCATGATGTGCAGTTTGATGTAATTTGGTTACCTGGGCTTGCTTAATACAGCTCAGGTTGGTACCAGCAAGAATCATTTCAGCCAAGAATGCTATGCAAGTTAAGAGCATGTTCCTTAGGAGAAGATGGTCACACTGTGCTTCTCATCTGGAGATACCAGCAGCACATGGTGCTCTCCATAAACAGACTGATCAGCTCTGGTCTCAGCAGGGAGATGAAGGAATGCCTGCAGCTGTGACAGATATCAGTACAGGGCTGCAGCTCAGTACTTTGGCTATTTTCTGCCTCCAGTGGATTGATTTTACAGTAGCTTGCATGGAGAACAGGAAGCCCATAGGTAGGACAAGCAGGTTGCAGTGCTTCCACCTCCTGGCTCCCCTTGCTGCCACACATGGATCTGAAGTTCAATTTCCAGATTAAATTTTCGTGGCGTCTACCTTGTATCTATGTAACTCCATCTATTTTTCGTTTTTACTTCACATCACCTTTTTTTCCCAAATTCAGTCCAAAAAGCAGCGGGCATGGCAGGGATGTTATCCTACTGATGAGAGCAGTTGTGACTGGACAGGAAAGTAAGGACATGTGTGAAAAGGAAAAGAGAGTACCCTAAACACATGGAGCATAAAGTTTTGTTTACAGTAGGTTTGGCAGGGACATTGATTTGCATTGCAGCAGCAGCAGCACCAAGCAAAATAGTGGCCTGTGTTTCCAAAATATTGAAATTCATAACTTGCCTTAATGCAAAGTTGACTTTTCCTTTCCATAATATATGTGTCTCTGGTTCCCTCTATGGTGGCCCTGACTTCATGTGGGGTGAGGGTCATTCAGGGGAGCTGCTGGGCATGTGTGCTCCAAGAGAACAGAGAAGCTTTGTAATTTTAGTTGAGTTCTCTGGTGAAGTCAAATAAAATTACAGAAGTCCTGCTATTTCTGCTTCCCCTTACTCTCACTTATTGAGTCCACCCAGGTGCATTTCTGCTTTCTCTCCATCCCCTGTGCACATCCAGTATGGTCAGGATTTTGTCTTCTCTTCTCATGTGGCCAAATTGTGTTTAACATAATTACCTGGTGATGCAACATTTTCTCTTCTTCTGTGAATAAGAAGGTAGCTGAAAGATGTAGGCAAGTAGCTAGAAGAGCCCAAAATACTTAAGTAAATGCTTGGACTCAAACAAAAAGAAAAGCTTATCCTTTGATAAGGATATTTTTTCTGAAGCATGACATTAACAGCACCACAGTACTGCTGTATCTCCAATTCATTTTAATCTATGCAATGAGTGCTTAGGGTAAGATAATGCGGGGAAAGGCTGGGTATAGCCTTGCTATACATAAATTTATTTGTTGCTCCCAAATTTATTCACACTGATGGAGTCAAAACTCTGGTCTTAATGACAGAAAAAGAGCTGATTTTCTGTATGAAAAAGACCCTAAACCAGGCTGTAAGAAATTGAGTTGGCTTTTTCATAGATATCTGCTCTAACCAGCTGCACAACAAAAATGGATTTCAAGCAGTATCTCCCATCTATTCAAGCTGCCATTTTGCCTGTGTGTGTAATGCTCACCCCCACGTTGCTCAGCCTGTCTAAGATTAGGGTGATGACTCTGCATGTGGCAGCCAGGACAAACATCTTGCTTGTGACTTGGCAGGAGGACCTGGCACCGCCACAGCCGCCCGAGCAGCCCAGGCTGGAGGGAGAGGGGGCCCCTGCAGGAGAGGTGAGTGCTGCCACATCCCCACTGCCCTCTGTGCCACACCCTGCCTCTGTCTGGGCTACTGGCTTCCCCCTGGCAGAATATCCCCCTTGCCACTTGTGGTTCTAGAACTGCCATGCCAGGAGCCCCTCACTGTTCCCACTTTCCTGAGTTGTTGGACCAAAGCCTCATCTGTTCTTGTTTTCGCCACTTCCTTATCTTGGGAATTTTCCATGAGTGACAGATGGACAGATTGCAAACTGCTGCCTGATTTGGGTTGATTTTGGGGTGTAAATGCACATATTAAAGTTAATGTTGTCCTATGCTTCTGTCATCACATGGAATAGCTTTTTCCTGTTTGCAGCCATGCTTTAGAAGAGATTTAGATAACAAGTTTTTCTGTAGATTTTTCTGTATTTAAATTAGTTCATTTAATTTTTAACTGTTCTACCTGCAATGTTCTTTTGAAGCCCTGGGTCAAAAATTTGTCTCTGGGCTGATTTCAGCTCTTGAACAAGGATGACTTTTTGTCCAACATGGACAACAGGGGCAAACGCTTCTCATGTGGTATTTCCTTTACAATTTCAGTGTTAAGGCCTTTGTCTGTCCCTTCCACAAGTACTGCATGCACCCAAACCCCACAGTTTTCAGCCTTTCTGAAGCTCAGGCTGTTTTCATGGTCCCCAAAGCTCCCAAAAGTCTCATCTTGCATCTCTCACCTTCCTCCAGCCACCAACCCCACTGCCAGTCCCAGAAATGGGCCCCACAATCCCAGTGGCTGCATGGCTGCAGCAGTGCTGATGTCAGGCTGGGTCAGGCAGCAGCAGACCCAGGAGCACAAAGCAGGACACTCCTGCCAGTGGAGCCTGGCTCCACATTAACTTGACTTGCACCAGATGTGAATTCACACCCTTGTTTTCCCCAGAGATCTGAGTTACACCAGGAGTGTGTCTGGTTTCCAGAGGGAATGGATAATTCATTTATTTTCTGCATCACCTATGGTCCTCATTTTTTTTAGCTCTTTGTGGGGTTTTGTATGGCGACTGTCAGCATTGATTTTTCTCCTACATTTATTCATTTATGTTTTCCACTGCAACTATTTACCTGTTTTCTTACCTGTCTTCTCTCACAGGGTGAAATTGGAGGTGATCCATCAAGTTAGGGAATTCTTGCTCAAAAGAGACCATTCCAAGAGCAGACATGGAAGTATTAGCTGACACCACAACAGGAAAATCCCACTGTCCATAGACTAACTACATTCAGCTCTGTAGTCTTGCACTTGCCTCATAAACCAGTCATACAATATATGTAAGCCAGACTCCTCAATTGTAAGTAACGTGCAGGTGTGTACTGGGCTGTGTGTCTTTCCCAACCTCCCTCCTGGCCTCCCAGTTGCTTTGTATATTTTTGTTGGACTCACAAATCTGTGTCTTGCATCCATATGCACTGGCACTTGGGATCTCTAGGCATTGTGGAATTTTTTTTTAACTAATAAAAAGTGTTTGAACAAGTCTTTTGTCTTGTGGGTTTTGTTTGTACATTTTAAATGTGGATCCTTCCAGTCTGATGCATTCTTCCTGTAAAAGTGCAGTATTAGAATACTCAAAACTGTTAAGGGTCTTAAACTGTTAAGGGTCTTAAATCATGTTGTAAGAGATGAAGAATCATGAAAAATTGTATTTCTGAAAACAGTACTGTAGATAGGCTGGCTTTCTATCTCTCAGGGCTGAAAAATATTTCACTTTTTAAATACTTGCCATGTTTAATAGAGAATGTAGGGGTGATACTGGATGAAAGGAGGCTTTTTAAAGGCATGTGAAAGTGATGTTGAGCTCAGTTTATTCTGTTTGCACCAGAAAGCTCTCCTGACATCAGGATGTAACAAGCTGCCAGAAGGTAATTAAAGAAATGTGATGGGCACCAGCTGACCTGGTCAGAACTGCACTGCTGCTGGCAGGGTCAGGCAGGGTTGCTGTGAAATGTGTGAGTGTGAGGGCAGGTGCCAAAGGAGAATCTCCTGATGCAGCACAAACACGGAGCTGGTGCTGGTTACAGCACTCTGTCAGGCAGATCAGCTGCTGAGTGAGGGCAGCTGAGACCCTCCACATTCACCAGGGGAGAGAGCAGGAAAATGTGGCTGTGAATAATGGGCTAAGGTTAAAGCACATCAGTAGGTATGGATATAAAAATGGGTTCTTATATTTACCTGCAGGAAGAGCACCCACGAATCCAGGAGAAGCCAGTGTAAACTGTTGAGATTTAAACTGCTTCAAAATCAGACCTTCTTAAGCTGTTAAATGATGATGACTATGGAAGGTATTACAGAAGAGACTTGCTGTGGCATGGAAGCATCTAGCAAGTGTGCTGGCAGCCTCTCTCAGGCATAACAGTATGTGGAAAGCATTGCCTTGCAGAGACCACAGGATTTCCATCCCAGTGGGTCTTTGATCTCAACACAGAAAGGGAACAAAAGAGGCCTAGCAGAGGTAACAAGGACCCTCAAAGGAAGATATATCTGAGATGTGCATATTCTTTTCAGATGTCCTGCAAGTATCTGCCAATTAAACAGTCACTAAAATTGAGGCCAAGGTAAGAGGACATAAAGAGTTACTCATGCCCAGCAGCAGGAGGCTGGAGTCTATTCTCAGTGCTCGCTCGAGAGACACAGAAAAACCTTTTGCTCAAAAGCTTTGCTTTATGGGGATACAAACAAAAGTGTTTCAAAAAAAGTGTTTTGTAAAATTTCAGAGGTGAATGCCTTCACTATGTAGGGCATGCGTGGGAGGCAGGAGCAGGCTCTAACTCAAAGGAGCAGAAAGCTGCTCCCCAAATGCCCATCTCTCAAGCAGGCTTTGCCCCTGGTTCCAAGGGCTTAAACCAGGAGAGAATGGTAATTACTGAGCTAAGAATGCTGTGTCACATCTGCCACACTGAGCTATGTGGCTGCTTGGGAGAGCAGCATGCAGCTCTCTGTGTTTCCTTCCCTGTGCAAGGGAAAGTGTTTTACCAGTATTTACATACCTGTATATGGAACTGTGGGACTGAAAACACTGCTTGACTACTGGCCAACGTTTGGGCACCAAAAGTGTCCAAATGTTTCCTACAGATCTGCCTCTGCACTTGCCTGCCTCTCACGTGGGAGAGCACTGCTCTGGGCCCAGGCAGGTGCAGTCCCTGCACAGGTCTGGTCTAGTCCCATGGCAGTCAGAGCCCAGAGAGTGTTTATGCATCTTGCACAGGCAGTCCAAAGTCTTGGAGACAGACACCAGGACATGCAGTTTCCTTCCACATGAGTACCCTGTGTCAGTGAGTGGGAACAGGGAAGTGCTGTGCCCATGCAATGGCTCAGGGAGCCTCTATTTCCTCCCTGTCCCTGTCTCAGACTGGCTGTCACCCAGCTGTGGGAAGCAGAAGCCAGAGGTCTGAGCCACATTTGTCAGAGGTAAGAAAGACTTGTTTCTTTTGAAGTAGAATAGTCTTTGATTAAAGAGACAAAATATTGTCTATTAATTGTTCAACTAAACTTTGTTGTACGTCTGGTTAGTTCGTTGAAAGGAAGTCTGTGCTTTCAGTGAGTATTCAGACAAGTGTAATGAGAGGTGATGGAAGGAAAGTGAAAAGTGCAGTGATGGAGGAGATGTATCAGAAACATCCCACAGGAGAAGGTACTTTCACTATGGAAGTGCTGGCACCCCCTGCCCCAGGTAAGTGCTGAGGGAAGCAAACACTAGCAAAATTATTTTTTGCTGACAGGTCTTGTGCAATCAAGAATTTCTTTAACTCATCTCACCCTGTGAATTATTGAAGTGGACTTTGTACATGTGATACCACTGTCACACAAGCTGTTAACTTAATCCCACTGTGATGAGACAGGACCCAGTGCCAGGCACAGTGTGGTCACTGTCTGTCCCCATTGAGGACTCTGTGCACTTGCACTCTGACCTCTGAGGGGATCCAACGAGCCAGGAACAGCTGCTGCCAAGTGTTGCATCAACCTCTCCATACAAGTGACCAACAAAGTGCTGAAATCCATTATTTTCCCCTTGTAACAGCAAAACTTCCTTTCAGTTAAGCTTTATTGAGTGATTTGTTCTGATAGAGCTCAGAGCCTTTGTGAGCTCCCCCCAGTTATGTCCTAGCCAAGGGCTGAAGGGCATGCAGAGCCTGATTTTTCAAAGATGTTTGTCTGGGATGAAGGAGAGGAAGCAGTGGCTCTCTACAGAATATCCCAAACAGCATTCCACTAATTTAAATGCAAATCAGGTAATAATACACTTAGAATCCCACTTCATTTGAAAGTCCTATTTTTGTGTCTGCATAATGCCTGTACTAAAACTGAGTACCCAATTAAAAACTGAAGGGCTGTTTTTATAATACTGTTCTCTATAAAATCACATTCTCACCTCTTTGACACATTGAAACTCGGTTTAACTGTTTCATAAATGGATTGAAACCCTACCAAATCACAAGAAGATTCTCCATACTGTCAATAGCAGAGCAGAAAAAGGTCAAATCAAAACTGCACTTTCTGAATATGAGACAAACCCCTGCCCACACGAGTCTGAAGCAGCACAGACTTTCTGTGTCAAGCTTTGGCACTGCTTTTTTGTGTGGATCCCAGCATGCAAGGCAGCTCTGCTTCTCCACCCTTCCCCTCCCACTAAACCTGCGTGGGGTGGGCAGCACAACTGTGTGCCAGAAGGGCAGAGCCACAGCCCTCCTTCCTCTCAGTGTGCCTAGAAAATATACACAGCTCTCCTGTAGGCTTTACATCCCAGCTCACATCCTCAGCTTTCCCAGCCAGTCACTCCTGGGATAGGACCAGTTATTTATTTCCCCAGTCCCATGCCAGGTTTTAAGGTGGGAGTCAAGCCTTTCTCATCTTCCTAGCCTTTCTAAGTTAAAGACCTGACAATTTTTTGTCTTTTCTAATCCTGAATCTGCAGGATATTGTGAGACTCCACAGCAGTCCCAGTATTTAAGGATTGTTTCAGGTGCTCCAGATGACAGCAGAAATGTGACACTTCACCTGGATGTTACCTCAAGATTGAAAAAGTAGAAGGTAAAGAACTCCATTTGCACTGGCCTTACGTTGATCTCATGCTTTGAAGCAGAGCTGATGGATAATTCCTGGAGAATCTTACCACCTGTGTAAAGGAAGAATCAGTTAAACCTACTTTTCTCCCAGAACTGTATTTCAAAATTTGAACCAAACAGCTAATTTAGCTTAATTAGAACAACTTTAGTTTGATCTCCTAAATTACTGACATATGACTTAGAATAATCATCTATGAGCAAACAATTGCATTTCTTAAAACAGTTCTGTTTCATGGCATAAACATCACATCCCTTCCACACTAATATCAGTCTCCTTTAGCAGCCATGTATGTTGAACACTGCACACTTTGTAAACTTCTGGAGTGATCTGTGTAGAATTTTTTAGCCCTAATACATCATTGCATTTGCCTTGCTAATGGACACCACACCTATCTATAAATCCCAACCCTAGTAAAATTAAAATTTAAGAAAATCCAAATAAAATTCAACACTTTTTAATTAACCTCACTTGCCCATTTTCATGCATAAAACATAAGCTGTAGCTCTGATTAATTACTTCTGACCTTCATCAGCAGAAGGGTTCATGTCACTGATATATGAGAGGGTGCTCAAAGCTGCCACAGAAGATGTGTGAAAGGAAAGGAAACCAGAACAATTTCTAATTTCCCCGTGGTGCTTTAGATTTCACTCACAGCTGCTTGGGCTGCGTATTTGTAGTTGCTAACTATTTCCAGGGCCATGGGTTGTGAAGCACTTAAAGAATCAGTTTTGGGTTTCTTTTCCCCAAACACAAATAACTGCTCATCACGAGCAACAGACTGTGAAGGCGCAGAATGTGGAGAAAAAGCCCAAGCAGTCAGACACAGAGGAGGGAGTCAGACATGTTCTGTGTCACAGGTGAGCAGACAGTGCTGCTGGGGGTGCTGACACTTTTGGACTTCTGGTCCTGGCCACTGTCAGTGATGCACCCTGGCATTGCCAGGTGGAGAAACTTTTGGAATAGCCTGAAATTCTGGGGGCACCTTGGTGTGTGGCTCTACCCACACTGTGGTACCTGCCCCAGCTGGCATTAACCAGGACTTCTACCTGCAGTCTCAGCAGATACTGAGAGCTGAATGGAGCAAAAGTCCAAACTAGCTTGCCACCCTTTCAAATCCTCATTTTTAAGCACTCTTAATTAATATCTAACATCAGTTCAAAAGGCTTACTATTGTCTTCTAAAAAGTAATGTTAACTCACAGAGTGGATAAATATTATGCAATATATTCCATTGTTTTCTGCTGTGGTTTTGTAACTCAGCCTGCCACCTGATGCACAGATTATTGGTACCATCATATGGAATGAATACTATGCAGATGTCCCTCTTCCCTCTGCTCTAGGCTCTGCATTATAATGATCATGCCATGCCAATTTGGGCAAGAGTAATTTGCTTACTTTTCCTTTTCTCAGTTTTGAATAAGAATAATTATATTAATGCTAAAGATAAGATTACGTTAGATAAGGAGTCATGCTGCCATGCTGTCAGCAGTGTGGGTTTTACTCAGGAATTCATGCTACCTAATGTTCTGAGCAGGAGACAAAGCAAGCAGTGGCACAGATCAGACACCCATATTGAGCCCAAAATGTTGAACAGAGATTTCCACTTGGAAGAATAATAGTTGGAGCTGGGGAAATCTAGGTAGGTATTAGAACAGAATTAGAGAGCAATATTTACCTGAACTGATTATGAGTCTATAAAATAGTGCTCTAATGTGGTGCATGTTTAATGCTTGATGTAAGTGTGCTTCAGTTTTAAATGGCTTCCTAAACTCCTGGTGTCCCTTTCAGGCAGACTATCCCAGGCAGCACCTGCAGGGCTCTTGCACTGAAAACCCAGCAGTGCAAACAAGAGGGAGGGCATCTGGGAGGTATTTGCTGCTGAAGCTGGGGCACATCTTCTCTTGAGCTGTGACAAGCTGCCTGGTGGATTCCTGAGAGCTTCTTCCTTCCTTTCACTAACACTCCACACAAAAGTTAATCTACTTGACTAATGGGCTGAGAACAGCTGAAATCCACCTGTTTGAGGTGGCTTTGGTGTGGCTGTGTTCTCAGGTTTGGGAAAGAAAAATAAGTAGGTCTCTGTTAATGATTTGGTTCAAAAAAATGCCAGAGCCCCACAATACTGTGTGTCTTTTTATCTGAGTTTTTGCAAATTCAAGTAAGGACATCGTTCCAGGAAAGAATTCAGCAAGGAATCGAAAAAGATACCTGCAGTGAATATATAATTAAAAGTCTAATTGACCCATTGAGGGGGAAAGAGAATTGCTGTTTGAAATAACAAAGGAGTGGTGCAAAAGTTGACAAGAGCTCTCTGAAATGACAGGCTGAGTAGGAGTGGCAGAGGAATACTCAGAACCTTGTTTTCTGTGACTCTTCCTCACTTGGGTACTAATGAAGTCCTAGACTTATGAGAACTGTCAGTGCCCACCCTGGTTCATCTGTGGCATCTGTCCCTGTTTACCAACACTAATCTTTTCTCAGGAAGAAAAATATGGGTATGAGTGTGGCCATCTGAACAGAGACACTTTGTACCCTGGAAAATGGCAATGAGGAACCCAAACCCCACGAAACCAGAGAGCCATTTGGCTCCTGACTCTGCCAATAGTTTACTTGTACAAAGCACCTTTGTACTGGGGATTGATGGCAGGAAATATAAACTCCAAAGGCTAGTGGAAACCTGGGAAATGGCAGAGGTTAAAGCCAGAAACTTTTATTAATGTGGTAATGTTAGGAAAGGAAGTGAGTTTAAACATAATTTCTGAACGAAAAGAATCTTACCACAAAGCCACAGTAGGAAAATGTGGGTTTGCTAATTTGGCTTTTTTTTCCCCTTCCCCTGAGAGCTGCTAGTGCTGGCACTGATTACCTGCCTTACCCAGGCAAGGCCTTCTGTGATGATGGGATTTGCAATCCACCTTGAGCAGGCAACTGGAAAGATGACCAGATTAACAGTTTCTTAAAAAAATACACATAAATTACAGCTCTCACTAACATTACAGCTCTCATCTAACATTGTCCCACCTGACAAGCAAAGGGGGTTGTGATTAAAACTTCTAAGAACAGAAACAAATTTGGGCTGGTTTCTGTTCTCATGAGGGTGTGCTCAGGGGCTGAAGGAAGGAGAAGGAAGTCAGCCTGGTGGGGATGAAAGCTGGCCATGCCCACACACTGCACTTCAGTAGTTTTCCAGCACTCTGTAAAGCTCAGTTCAGTGGCTTTCCTCTGCCTGTGATGGTGGAACAGGTTTTTTTGCAGTTTTGGTTATGAAAAAACAAACGGCACAAATTAACAAACAAAGACAGCGTGATGGAGCAAAAATCTCAATCTGGGCACACCCTCCCATCAGGGAGGGTAAATAAACAGCTTTTCTCTATTTTCAGCTCTCATTCTTCACATTTGAACTCCACCCATTGTACCAGTCACCCCCAAAAGAATCAGCAGGTCTCCTGGCAGATGTATAAAGCCAGAACAAGTCAGGACACTATCACATAGTGCACTATACATCACCAGGTGCTCAATTTTATCAAAGGAGAGGACTTCAACAGGTGTCAGGAGCCACAATGTCAAGTAAAAGCTTCCAGGGACTGAAGGAACAAGCTGAAGGTGCAGCAAAAGATGCTGGTAAGAAAGATTTAATATTGCTGTATATTTGGAAGGGGGCTTAGTTGCTAAATAACCACAACCCATAGCTGCATTGGTGCTAGCAGGACACAGCTTCCTCTTTTTTCTTCACTTTGCAAGTTTTGGCCATCACCTGGAGAAGACTACAGGCCAGCCATGGCTCTCAAAGCTGCCTCAACCCACTCACTCACTTCTCCCTCTGTGGCTCCTGGGCATTGTCCAACTCTTATCACTCTCCAAAATGTTAAACTTGATGTTTTTAGAGCAGTGAAGCATTTTTTGGTTATAACACCCTTCTGTATTTACCATTTGCATTGCTCAGGGTGGTCTTTTTTCATGCTCTGCAGTGGCTTTTAATCAGCACTCCTTTTAGTATGTTGGAATTAAGCTTTGATTAACATTTGCCATTTGGCCTGTCAGTGCCTTCTGGTAATGTAACTACATTGATTGCAATGGATGATTTGTGATGTAGAGGACATGTTTCTGTTGTGTTCTTCAGCAGTGACCACCAGACTGCAGGGTTTAAAAAGCCCTGTATGCACATTTCTGTCACAGCAATGCCCATGTTCTAAGGCTGACCACTGTTGTCATTAGCACTGGGCATTGGAAACCAACTTTTCAATGCAAAGCATAAAAGCTTTTCCTTCAAATGAAAAATTGCAAAATGTGTACAGCTTATAGTAGCTTTTTATAGTATATTCCCTACCGTGTCTGCCTGCTGCTCTTTCCTGGTAGTTTATAATTTGATTTTATTTGGTTCTGGAGTCTGATCCTGCAAACACTTCCTTGTATAGCTGAAATATATGAGTAACATCATTGATTATATTGAAGTTACAGAAAGTTTCCATACATCTGGGGACAAATGTGCAGTAGCCCCACAAACATTACAGAACCCCTTTCTGGAAAACAAAATAATCTTTGTTGCATCCTGAATATATTCCTGCCACTGAGGAGGTACTTCACTGTTTCATAAACTATCAGCTATCTTACAATTGCAAGGCATCGCACTTTTTTTAATGTTTCATATTCTGGAGTTTATCTGTTATGTTTCTAGTTTCTGCTCCTCTTCTTCTATTCTTATCTTGTTTGTAAAAATCTCCTTTCTCCTGTCCAGCTCTGTTTAATGCACTTGCTTCCATTTTAGAACAGGCTCTAGTCCCAAATGGCCCATAGGGAAAATGCACGTTAGATGGCCAACCTACCCCAAGCATAAGGTAGAAAAATCAATAAAAGCAAGTGTAGTGTTAAATAAGCAGTTTGCAGCTAAATGTCATCATTCCAACTCACTGCTAATCTTTTCTTATCTCCTGCTTCTCTGCCATTGGTTTGCTCAGCTGACCGTAGGTGCCAGGTGAGTGCTAATCCTGGGGCAAGCTGCTGTGGCAGCACACAGTGCCCAGGGTGCCTGTGAAGGGCACAGCCTCAGCCTGCTCTGCACCGGCCCAAGCCCTTGCCAGGGGCACAGCCTGCTGCAGGCGTGCAGAAAGCTGACTGAGGTATGGAATTCCAGTAACCAGAAACACCAACAGCTGGGAAGGATTTTGATTTTGTTTTCCCTTAATTACAGCAAACACACTGGGACAGGCCACTCAGGATGCAGTCAACCAGATTACAGAGGCAAGCCAGAAAGGTAGGAGCAATGACATTCAAATCAAGATGGAGCAGCTCAACACAAGCCAGAAGCGGCCCGTGCTCATTCTCCTCTGTCCCACAGGTGTCCTCAGCCTAAAAGTCCTTGGTTTCAGTGATCATTTTGTATAACCTTTAACATTTTATAACGACTTTAATGATTTTTTAACAACCTGTATAAATCTCACAGAAGGATTTCAGGATCTGGCGCTTAGTAGCTCCACACATGTACTGGCAGACTGAGTCTCACACACAGCATTCAGACATTGGCTTCCTATTTAGAAAACTTGTGGGGACAGCACTTCTTTTTGGAGGATTAAGCAACTCTATGTTACATCTTGCTCCCCCCCAGCCCTGAGAGCAGGGGTCTGTCCAGGTCCAGCCCTACCCTGGATCCCAGCACCTGCTGGGGTAAAACATTACTGATCCTGCAGGTGAAAAGGTGTTGGCAAGCAAGTGTTGGTATCTTGCAGCTGGGCATTGGGAACAAGTTAAATTAAAAACTAGGCTCTTTGGGTTTTTTTGTAATAATTTAATAAGATTCCAAGTGTGAGGGGTGAATTGCAATTTTGGGGTCTAAAATATTTCATGAAAGCCAAAATGCACTGGCAGTATCCCCTTAGAGCTGACACCTTCAACAGCTCCATGGATGTGACAAGAAGGGCAGGCTTGGGCACCTGTTGATGTTAGATGAGGAGGCAGCAAAATATCCAGAACCTTTTCTGGAGATACATCACTCCTTTTTTGTAGTCTAATAATTTTCACACCTCTCTTCTACCCTAAGTATTAAACCATGTTGCATTTTTCCAACTTTCTGCTTATCTTTTTCCCTCTCTTGCAGCTTTTGACAAGGCTTCCAAGACAGCACAAGATGGAGTAGAAAAAGTGGCCGGACAGGCTGCAGAAGCAATGTCTGGCTTTGGGAAAAAATCTGGATTTAAAAAATGATGCTAATTCAAGTCAACAGTACTGCTTGTATAAATCTCTCTTTGGCTTGCTATTACCTACTTCTTTGTGTAGAAAAATGAAAGCTGTTTGATATCTGGATAATTTTGTTCTCTTCAAATACATATTTTTAAGGCAGAAGGTCCTTCTCATCTTTTACATAGAAAAAATACATCTCTTAGCACATCTGCTCACAATTGTCAACGTGGCTGAAAAGGTTTCAGCAATGCTGTTGCCCTGCTCTTACAACAGCTCAATGATTATTGCCACATTTGCTGAGTGTATTTACAAAGCCGGGGAAACTGTTCATAATTAGGAGACCAGAACAGTCATGCGATGAAACTGAGTCTTCTTCCAATAATCAAAAATTACACTGGGGTTATATTTCTTGTCAGTTGTTTGTTTGTTCCCATCCTCTGCATTTTTAGATTAAGATAAATAAAGATCTCCCCTACCAGATCATCTTGTTATTTAATCTCATTATTTTGCTGGGGTTTCCAGTGAAGGATCGCACAGTGTCTTGCTAATCCCTTTTGCTCTCTGATCCAGAGCCCTGTGAGGTCACTGTAAGGGAGGGGAGTACTGAACCCTTCTGCAGTCTGGCAGAAGGATGGAAACCAACAGCCCCCACTGCAGAGGAGCCCTGTGGTGAGCAGAGTCATGGTGTCCACCCCCTACTCCATTCTACAGTCTGGTACCCATCTAAATGTCACCATCACCACAACACATCTGCAGTTAAATCTCCTGGGGACAAACCCCGGCATCATCATTACCCCAGTGCTTGCTCGTGCCAGAGGTCCCTGGGGGTGCTCTGCTCTCGCTCCAGCCATGCCTGAGCTGCAGGCTGTGAGCAGGTTATGTGCAGGCTGTGAGCAGGTTATGTGCAGGCTGTGTGCAGTTGTGTGCAGGCTGTGAGCAGGTTATGTGCAGGCTGTGTGCAGTTGTGTGCAGGCTGTGTGGGGGTTTTTTTGTGACAGAGGCAGCCCCAGCCAGCCATGGCCTGTGCAGGGATGGAGCTGTTGCCACACAGGCAAGGGGGCAATCTTCTTGCCTAGGAGATGGAAATATTTATTTGAGATTGCTGCTTGCTGGGCAATCAGAGGCTGTGCAGCCAGACAGGATGCCCTCTTAGTGCTGCCTCTGTCAACAGAAGGCACTAATATCCACTCACTCACAGTAAGTGCTCTTAACTCAGCCTCAGGCTGTTTCTCATTGCTAGGCAATATTTCTTTTCTTTTTTTTTTCCATTTTTATTTCCCTCTCTTGCTTTGAAGCCTTACCAGCCTGTTTCAGTAAGAATATAATTTGTGTCTTACAAAAGAAAACCCAAACATGACCAAAATCGTCTGGCTGCAATAAAATAGGGCAGTCCAGGCCTGTTTGAGGTATCAGTCTTGCACCTCTTGACCTAGAGCTGGGGTTGTCCAGGGCTTTTTGGAAGCCAATCTTTGCAAATTTGGTCCAAGGAGAGACTGGGTCACCACTGAACCCAAAGACCACCCTTGTCTGCAGTCTGCACAAGGATTGCACGAACAGAAAAGCCTCTACAGGACCTTACAAGTAATAGACCATCTGTGAGTAAACATAGTCCAGGGCTTTCCACAGTGCAATGCCCTATGCAATGACTCCTGTCATTTAAAGCTTTAAAAGCCTAAATATTTACCCAAGTACAAGCTCACAGAAAAAGCATTAGACTATTGCACTCTCAGTTACTGGGCAACCCCCAATAGTACTTTATTATTTAGTACTTTTCATAGTTACTTTCCTGATGGTGAAATCTTCAGAGACTGTGATCTTTAGGCTCAGCATTTCAGACACCAACGTGACCCATACACCACTCTCCATCAAACCTTTTTTTTCTGCCTGCAAATCACTTAATATTACAAAATATTAGAAAAAATTTTGTACACTTGCAGGTATTTTCACCAGTAAAACCTGTTGTCCCCTTGCATGACAGACACTGCTCCTCCTGCTTTGTTCATGGGGAGTGCAGCCCTGACTCCTGGTGAGCAGTTTTATATCCCTTTATTGCAGTTGTCTTCAGTGTGACTACACAGTTGTCAGTTCCCACTGCATGAGCCCAGTGCTGGCAGCAGCGCTGGCAGGGTAGGGACTGGACAGCCTGGCTGGAGGGACTACTGGAGGTCACCTACTGAGTTAAGAGAGGAGAAATCACTTCATGCATCCAGCCAGGGAGCACCCAGAGGTAGCTCCTGACTCCTGCTCCCCAGTGTAGGGATGCCCTTACTGCTTCAGGAGTCTGAAGGGAGTATTTCACATCTCTTTGTCCTGAGGGTGCACACTGTGCCATGGGCACCCATGAGTCTGAGTCACTGCTGGCAAATGTTTCCAGGTCTAAACTTAAGCACTTTGCTCCACAAGTAAGGTCCCTGCCTTAGTCACAGTGCTCTTTGGTCTGAAAGTATTTGGGCCTCTCACTCGTGCATTACACAGGGACCCATGACCCAACTCAGGACTGCATCCCCCTATCCCAGCTGAAGCTTCCAGATGTTCTGTAACAGTAAAGCAGACATCCCTAGAGCTCCTAGCAGCTCCTGTGCCATCAGCCCCAGACACGTGAAGTTATCTAACACTGGAGTTCTCAAACTTCCCTATATTTGGTGCTGGGTGTGGCTGCAGCTGCCTGAGCTATGAAATGCTGAGCAACGAGGATTCATGTTTCAACCTGGCTGGGCTGCCCAGCCCGAGCACCTCTGCTCCATGCCCCACTCCAATTCCCCAGAGACCTTCCCAGGGTGGCTGAGGGGCAGGCAGCCTTCCTCTTCTCCTCTTCTCAGCTCAACAGGCCAGGGTCATGGGTGGGACACAGTTTTTACCAGTTTTTTATCCTTCTCTTGGGTGAATACTGTCATTAATGATCTAGAGGTTATCAAGAATCCAAGCTCTCTGAAACCTGTCTGAAACCTCACTCTCTACCTGTCTTTGCAGCTGTAGTTTCCTGTCATGTGGCAAATATCAAGAAACCTAGAGATGAATAAACTGCTGGTGTGCTGGATGCTGTTGCCCATGTGCCACTGGGGTATCCTGGAGTTGGAGCTGCTGTGCAGGCTGCATGCTCAGCCAGAGTTATGCCATTTCACCAGGCCCTAACAATGTCCCTAACAACGGCCCTAACGGTGACCCTAATGGTGACCCTAACATGTCAGGTGGCCCCAGCCAGCCTCCCTCCTCCCCAGAGAGAAGCTGCACCTGTGGGCAGCAAGATGGGCCCCTCTCAGCCCCACCTTGCAGGTAACCATGATTGCTGGATTAGCAATTTTGGAAAGGATGTCCCAGCCACTCCTTGAAGTCTGTGGTTATGAACAATGTTGTCCAGCTCCCTGCTGGGGCTCTCAGCAGTGTCTGTCCCCAGGGACCATGGCAGCACTGGGGCTTCCTGCCCATAGGACAAATTGACTTTCATGTTCCTTTCACATTTGAAGTTTATTTCCCACCAATCACACAGGTGGACCCTTCACCCAAAACCCCACCAGGTGTGGCAAATAAGGGCCATTATCCAAAACCTGCTGCACCTGGGCTGGGGCTGCCTGGCTGTGTGGGTGCAGGCTGGGGAGCCTTTAAAGGGGCTGTGAAAGGATTCCTAGAGGAGCCTTTAAAGGGGTTGTGAGAGGGTTCCCGCGGGAGCTGCTGGCTGCGGACATGGTGGGCAGGTAGGATCTGGGCGTTCGAGGAGGCAGTGGCTGGGAGGGTGGGTGCGTGTCGGTGTTGTGGGTGCTGCCATTGAGCCTGAGGGGGATGAGGGCCCTGCAGCCATTGCCCGTGGCGAAGATGCTGGGCTTTGTCTCTGCTCTGCAGCTCGCTGTGTCTGCCCGTGCCGGCTGGTGGCTGAGCTCCGGCAATGTTTGTGTTTGTGCCTCGGCAACTCCAGCATTGGTTCGGCTCTGCCCCGGCATTGCCGGCCCTGGGCGCTGTCCCGGCTTGGCCGGGGCCGGGCCGCCCACAGGCCGAGCCCAGCCGGGGCGGCAGAGCCGGGCCCGCTCTCGGCAGCCCCTGGCAGGAACCGCCCGGGCTCCTCGGGACGGGTCCCTGTGCTGGGGACCGTGAGGGGCCCAGCAGAGCGAAAGTAGCGGCTGTGGGGCAGGGGCTCGGTGACAGGAGCTGTGGAGTTGGGGAATGCAGTCACTGAGACGTGTTGCTGCGATGGCAGATACCGTGACACTGACTGCAGCCTAATGCCAGTCTAAATGCATGCGTAATCAGAGGCCTGCTGCCTGCAGGGAACTTGCACCTCCTCCTTGGTTTTCCGTGGCGATGAGAAAATGGGTCATTTTTGTCTTTGAAAAGTGGGGTGTATAATAATGCTGTGTGTTTTCACTCTGTGAGGGAAATAGCACCTTTACCTGTGTGTAGGCAGTGCTGTGATGGCACATGCTCTCTCCTCTCCCATGTTACAATTCAATAGGTACCTGCAGTGCATTGGTGTAATGTGTGTTGGTTCTGTTATTTTATTTCTGTGCTGATGTTCACTGAAAAGCCAGTGCTGATGCTGTACCAGTCCACACCCATGGAAGTTGCTCATGAGCTAATGTGGCTTTCAAAAAACAGCTGTACTTGTGGTACTGGAGTGCGTGAGAGTGGGAACTATTCTTCACTTTGGAATTAGGATAGGATGAGGAGAGGTATTTCCACTGATAATGTTATGTGATAACACACCTTGGTAAATACACAAACCTGTTGCTGACTCTGAGTCTTGCTGTCTTCACACATCTCTGCTGTCAGTAACAGGAGCAGCAGCAGAACAGGACTAGGAAATTGCAATTTCCTGTGAACAAGGCTGGCTGTGGGTAGTTGAGGATGTCACAGGGAACAATGTGTATGTTTTACTGCTTGGCTGCTGTGCAAAGAATTTCCACTGGTCAGATGCTGGTCTGAGTTATCTGAAATATTTCTGGGTTTGTTTTCTTTTTTCCTGCATTGCAGGTCTGTTTTGAACTTTGTCAACAACCCTCTACTTGATGTCAGTTTAAAACCAATATTGTTACTTTCCTTCTGTATTCTTTTCTTTTCTTGGTGAGCACATTCTGGTAGAGTTTGCTTTCAGATAATAATCTGGAAATGTGAATAATCCTTTCCCTGCTGTCAGAAGATAAAATGAGGAAGGGAACCCCCTCTACCCTCAGTAACTCTATATCCTATTTAATTGATATAAAGTAGGATTTTGTGGTCTGTAAAAAAAAAAAATGGCAGTGGTGGGAAGTAAACAGAGCTTTTACTGTAATGCTGAAAAGGGACATGGAAGAGGAACTGTTGTTCATGAAATTCCATGTCAAGAGACATAATCCTAGGGCCTACTGTGGTGGCAGCTGTAGGATACAGAACAGTTTGATACATAAACCCTTGTTCTGAAGTAGATTATGCATTTTCACCCTGTTTTCAGCAATAATTATTTGATCAACAGAGTAAAACCCTGTGTCCTGTGTGAAAAGGCACAACAGTAGTTCTGGAAAGCTGGTGATCCCAGAAAAAAGTAGGCTTAGTGTTTTGGGGTGAGGTCAGCTCCAGTGTGGCTGGACAACATAAAGGTGCCCTGTGAGAGGAAGCAGGGTTCTGTGGGGGCCACATCTCAGCAGTCTGCCTCCTACACATCTCATCCCGTGGGCTACAGCTGGGGGGACAAGGCTGGGCAGCTCAGCTTTTTGGCAGCTGGAGTGAGCCCACCTGAACCCCACCAGCTGTCACTGATGCCTGAGACTCTGCAGGCTGTCCTGGGTCTGCCAAGTGTTTGCTGTGGGGATGGTGGGGAAGGACACAAACCTACTCTCCTGAACCAGACCTTGGAAAGAAGAGGTTAAAATATTATGACACACCACAAAATTATGAGCCTACTCTAACACAATAAAGATTTCATCAGATGCTTTAGAAAGCAGGGTTAGTGCCTCCCATTTCTTTTTATAGCTGTGAATTTTAAGTCCCACTGGGGATCAAAAGAATGTGGGCAAGAACCATCTGAAACTGGATACTTTTCTATGTAAGGTTTTGAAATGACAGAGTTGATTTAAGCAATTCTTCAGCGGAGTGTTTTGCAATGCAAAGTTTTTCTGCCCGGTTCACGACGGGCTGTGCCAGTCTGCGTGTCCCCCTGCGGCACCGGAGCCTTTGCTTAGGACAGCTGTGGCATGCACGCTGTTTACCAACTCCCCGATAGGGGAAAACAAAGCTTTCATTCCTGGGCTATGGAAAACTTCTGCCGATGAATCCACGCCCTCTCTCCGGGGAGGAAATCATAACAAACATTAATGTCTCTTCACCCTTTTATGCCTGGTATATTAATCACCCAACAAGCGCTCATGACTTCTCCCGGTTCCAGTTTGCATTTGCCCTCTAACTACTGGGAGGAGTCCTGCTTTGTCTATAAAAAGCTGCACTTTGCCAAACAGTGTAACAGAACCGAACTTAGGGATTCACTCGCCCATCTCATCCAGGGAGAGAGGACTGAGCGCAGCCATGTTCGGCATTGGGAAGAAGCTCGCTGAGGAGGCTGTGCAACAAGCTGAAAGTGCTGCACAAGTGGCAGGTAAATGCAAATTGCTCCTTTCCCTCCTCCTGTGCCTTGGGTGTTAAAAGTATTTGCTTTGTTCCCGCCCCTGCTGCTGGGAGCAAACCTGCCCCCGGGGCAGGAACTCTATAGATGCTGCCCTCCAGGGTGGGGTCAGCACATCCTGCAATCTCCAAGCCCTCTAACACTATAGAAAGTGAAGGTCTGATATTAACTACTGGGTTTCCAACAACTTTTCCTACTCTGGCTCATAGTGCGTGGGTGCCTAGATGATGCACAGATGACAGGACAGCAGAGAGTGGAGGCAAGGCTGCTTATTTAGGGCTTTGCTTCCTAATATGACCAGCCATGAGAAATATGAGTTCTGTAGCAGTACAGTGTACCAGCTCTGAGGGCTCTGATCTGCCCAGTGTGCCCAGAGAGGTGCAGTTCAGTGCTCCAGTCCTGCCAGCACTGCAGTCACACAGCCCACCCAGAGCACTAGTGCAGCTGCAGGTGAGCCAAGTTAACTCCTGCAGAGAGTTTTGCTGAACTGGCTCTGAAGCTAAATAATCATTGTTAGTGGAGCTTTAACATGGAGACCTGCACTGCTGAGATTCCTCAAGTGTTTGTGCTTAGTATGTGAGCACTGGAAACTGTTTCATATTTCTTTATGTGACATTTAGGTAAACTCTTGAAACCAGTTATTTTGCCTGTGACTTCAAATGCTGTAGAAATATTACTTGTGGGCTATGTGCCCAGTGAAGCAAGTGGGAAGCCTGCTACTTATTTACCGTGACTTGGTTCACTTTGCTACGAAGATGAAGGATGAACAATCCCACAGCCACCTTCTTTTCCAAAGAATTTGGATTTACTCTTAATTCAGCTATTTTTATGCTGAAGCATGAAAGAAAAACACCAGGATGAGGGCAATTGGAAAGGAGCCATCAATTTTTCAACTGAAGAGTTCTGATTTTGCCATAGAGTAGTCCTAGAAATGTGTATTTTGTGGCAGCTTTTTCATGTTCCTAACTTCTTTAACATGGGGGAAACATCTACTGTTTCCTATGCTGAAAGACAATATAGATGTTTTAGAAGGGACATTTGTCATCTTCAGAGGAGCCGAGTACTAATCTCAATCAGCTGATGGAAGTGTTTAGGAGTCAACAAACTCTAATAGCAAAGTTTATAAATAGTAGCTGCAGTCCTTGCCCCTCTGTCCTGAGCACTTGAAGCTGAACCAGCTGTTTGGATATCATCTGTCTGAAGCCCTTTGCCTGAGCCCTGCCTGTATCTTCCCAGCAAGTCCTGCACTACAGCATGGCTCTTGCAGCTGGAGTTGAATTCTGGAACAACAGAGGGTGGACCCAGGCACTGGCTTGACTTGGCCACTTCTGTGCAATCTGTACATACCTTGATGTCAGGCAGTAAATACACAGCACATGATGCTGAACTCATCATGCCACTCTTAGTAGTGCACTGTCTAGAAGGATTCAAGAGGTACCCTCTAAACCCCCATTTAAATAAAAATGAAGGGGGATTAATGCCAGATTTCAAGTAAAAAAAGACTATCTGGTGGCTTTGCAACTCTTCATTACCTTGTTTCTAAACTACATCTGGTGTGCCTGCACGTGCCCCAAAGGCACAGTCCCATGAACAGTTGCCAAGTACAGAGTGGCACAACTGAGCTTTGCAAGTATCTAAAATTAGCACCTATCCCATGGGTCCTGAAGGGAGTTACAAACTTGGCTGTGACCTAAGACTGCCATGGGAAGCATTTGTCTTAGCTGCACTTTATGAGCAGTGAACATCATTCACATTAGGAAACTGCAGCAAAAGATGGCATGTAATGATAATTAGCATGTCTTTTGAGCAGTAGAAAATGTCCTACAAGCTCCAGGTGAAATAGGTCACTGGTTTTACAAGACATTTAATAAAACCACTGTTGAAGAGACATTCAGTGCAAGCCTGGAGACCTTTGAAGTTTTAGACACTCCCAGTCTACTTAAACATCTCTCCTCACCTCAGCATTTCTCCCTCCTGCCACTTCCACGAGGAATGTCTTGCTCAGTCAGCCACCCCTCAGTATCTGTTGTGCAGAAGATATTGATGGTGTTTTTTAAAAAGTAGTAATTGGAGCCAGGGGTAATAAAATGAATACAGGTCCAATGCAAGGCCATTTGCCACAAACTTCTGACTCTTGTAACAAGACTTCCATGATCAGCTTTTGGAAGCTGATCATCCAAATATTTACCACTATTTTCTAGGCTGCAAGCCTTTAAGACAGCACCTTCTCTTGCTCTTCTTTTTTCAGTATGTCTCTTCTACTGAACTTTTCCATGCCTTTAAAAATACTCTGGCCTCTTACAGAATACATTTTCTTTAGGGACAAGAGGAAGTATTAGACAAATCATTTTTGATGTGCTGCTCATACAGCATGCCAGTTCAGAGAGTGAGCACCAGTTTATGCAGCTGGTAAAAGAATCTTTACCAATCAAACTGCTCTCAGCAGATCCTAGCCAGGCTAAATAAAAGGAAGGTTTCATTGCACCTAATTCTCTACCAGTGCTTGTTTCTTGGCAGTCTAGGTGCCCCACATTAACATCCATAATCTTCATCTATACCAAGATAGATGGATACTGTGGGGAACTGCAGCCAGAGTCCTAATAACACCTCTACCACTAGATCAGGATGCCCATCCTTATGGAATAATTATTCATCCTCTAGCCCTGAAACATTTAGGGAACCCTTTGAAGATGTGGCTGTTGAAATTAGGGGAAGGGTAAAGACTGCTTAATTGACTTTTTTTTTCTCTGAACTGCAGTTGACACTGTGAACCAGACTGTGCAGCAAGCAACAGAACAGGCTAAGGCTGCTGGTCAGAAAGGTACAGTAATGTTTGTGTTTATTTCAAAATGTCATGACCCACACAGGGTCCTCAGCCCTGCCTTGCTTCTTGTCCCACACCTGGTGGGAAAGTGGTAGCTATTGCAATCATGCTACAGTTACCTTTGTTTTTTTCTCTTTTAAAAGCACTCGATGAAGTCTACAAAGTTGCTGAAACTGGTGAAAAAGCTGTAAAAAATGTAGCAAACCAAGCAACTTCATGGGGCAAAAGCTTTGGACAATAAAGATCAAAATGTAACACCACTGAAATTTTTGTAAACAAGTTTCTACTACATATACTCCTAAATAAAGACAATACTTACACTCTGCCTGGCTTGCATGTATTCCTTTGGTTGCACATATAAAACCACATTTATGATCACTGGTCTAGAAAGACTGGATCTCTGATCTAGAGCAGGCAGCTAGAGCTGTGCCAAGCTAATAACGCCAAGATGGTTTTCAGTTTGTTGGTTTTTTTGGGTTTTGCTGTGGAATAAGGTCTGGCTTAAGGTGGGCAGCATGTAAAGTCAAGCACTTGAGAGCTGGTCTCCCATTTGTCAGGGAGCCTAAGTCCTGATTGTGTGTTTGGGTACAAGTCTGACAAGAGCTCCAACAGCCCTTTCCAGACAAGGCAAGAACTGGTGCCCCTCTCTGCGTTTGTTCTGCTCTCGTTGGTAAAATCCCAGTTAGCTCCTGTGCTGAGGAAGGCTCAAGTGTGTTTGAGGTGTGTGTGACCCTGCACAGCAGCACTGTGATGCTCAGAGCCAGTGCCAGCAGCAGGAGGTTGCACTGCTGCCAGCAGAGCCCTTGGCTGCAGCACCTGCTCAGTGCTGGGCTGGGTCCCTGGGGCCGCTCCTGCAGCTCTGCACAGCGCAGTGGGCAATGCTGTCCCACCGTGTCTGCAGGGCTCCTCCTAAACACACACAGGGACAGCAGCTGAAGAATCAGAACCAGGTAACTCTGAGTAATGCACCAGCAACCAGAAAAAATCCTCAAAAGCCAGGAACACTCTGCTGTGCATATGAATGTAGAATGAGACCTTAGAATCTGATACTACAGACTTCTCAATTAGTAACAGAATAATTTAGAGGTTACTTACCCAGCATCTTGAAATCACAGCAAAAATTTCTATTGCTTTGACACTTCTTCCTGATGGTGACAGTTGACACCAATCAAAAAGAGGTGAGTTCTTTGCTGGGATAAAAAAATGATTGTTCTGCTTGCTCTTCTGTATAACAGAAACATTTTGGATTTAGTAGTTTGCAGGTGGTATGTGACCCTGAACACTGTGCTTGTCATCCTCATGGGATTCACTTGGCTTTTTTTTACTTGCTGAGCTGCTGTTCAACACAAACTACATACCTAAGCAGTACTAAGTGCTGAATGAGAGCTTACAAACACCCAGTAAGGATGTGCTTTGCTCTGGGTAGTAGGTGTGGTCCAGAGCAGTTACAAATCTGTGTTCTGATCTGACTTCAGGTCCCGACTGGCTCCCTGCCAAACAGTACAGCAAGTTTCCTAGTAAATGTCTAATGGCATATAAGTGAATACAAGCAGTGATAAAGTTATTTAGCTGGCAGATAAGACTTGTGTGTGTGTATGTTATATGTAAGGAGGGTCCAACATCTAACTGAAGTTACAGTTTTAGTAAAAAAACCACCAGTATTTATAACATGCATCCCAGAGAGTGATTGCTTTCTTCAGCTGTGGCTTGGGCTGGGAAAAGGCTGGAGCTGCTTTGTACTCAAATCTCTGAAATCACATGAACTCATAGAAACTGTACAAAATGTTGCTGCTTTCCTCTCTCTGTTGTTGTTGCTGGGTGTTGAGAGGTACGTGCACAAAACGTGATAAGGAATAAGCAACTCCATTTTTTTTTCTTAACTGTCTGATCACATTAGGAGTGAGGCCAACAATGCTCAGAACTGGTGTGAGATTATTTCAGAGCAGGCTATCACAAGAAGTCTGGGGTCACTGATAAGGATTTGGTTCTTGTGTTTAGCTACAAAGGGCAAATCAGCTGACGTGCTCTCAAGTAAGCCTCCAAGCATTTGTCCCCTCAAGAATCTCAACTCTTTGATTGAAAGTACCTTAAGTCGTTGTAACACTGGCCCTTGGATAGGCTTGGATTCGTGTCTCCAACACTGGCTCTGTTTAACAAGAGGTCAGTAACTGCTGCAGTCAAACTGCTGAGTAGAGATCCAATGAACCTTAAGGACTCATCTCTGGGTTTAGAGAAATCATGCCAGCTGTTAGGTCTGCTTTTTTTTTTCCAAGATATTCCTGGAAAAGAAGTGGTAATGTGCGTACACAAGAATAAAGGATGCTAATGTACTGGAGAATACAGGCATGGTGCAGGCTTTTGCATTTTTTCCCTTCCAAGCTGGTAGGAGGCAGAAGATATCCCAGTTAGCTATCTATGCCAGCTTTCTGTATGCACCAGCACTTCCCATTTTTCAAGTTTGCCTAGCCAAACTAGGGCTGCTTTATCAGCTATAGAAGAAATTAAGCAGGGGAGGGAGAACAACAGTAAGAATTTGGCTTTAAATGAATTTGCTGCCAGATAATGCGACACTACTTCTAAGATTATTTCTATTTTTTGTAATACAACTGTTTATTTGTGAGCTTTTAGCCTCCAAGTTTTGGTTACAATTTGTCAGAGCTGAACTGTTAAAATCATAATTTTGTTTTATTTTATAATGGTTTATGTAAAAATGGCACTGAAGAACATGATCAAGGATACAGATCTTACGTTTAGAGATCCATACCTTGATCACAATAATTCTCAAGCTCTAAGGGTTCACATTTTTTAAAATAGTATCAGTGTGTATATAGGTATGCTGCACTTATTTTACCTGTAGTACTTTTATAACCCTAGATGCCAGCATTCGTGACAGAGTAAGCCACCAATTAAATGCCTCACACAGGTTCATTGCTCCATGCTACCTACTAAACAGTTCTTCACACAAAGTTTAGAGGATAAGCTAGAAAGGCCTGAAATGATTTACTAAATATATGCAACTTCAAAATCTTGCTGACAGGCAAGTTCAAGAGACAAAGATCTGTATTAGTGAGCCCCTTAAGATAATTCAGGGGCAGTATCTCAGTAGTGGTCAGGTAATGAACTGACGTGCTGTGAAGAGATGCAGATTGCAGCTATAGAAAGCTATTGCATGAAATAGAAAACAGTAATACACCAGCATAGTTGGTTTGGAAAGGTCAACTTTTTTTTAATAACTGCTCTCTCTCCAGGTTATGTCATGCAGTTACAAAGTAGTTAGGAAAAAAGCATGAGTTTCTGGGAGGGACTAATTGTCTTTTTAAAAAAAACATTCATATTCATTACATAAATAACATCTGGCACTTCAAGGGGACTCCAAGGGACAAAAGCCTTAAACTTCAAAAACTGTGCTTGATCCAATATTTTGTTGAGGTCCATTTTGTTGTACTTTATGTTCAAAACTTTCAAGACCTCCTGATGACAAAAAAAAAAAGGCTGTGTGTGTTAAGACAGTGAATTAAGTTTATAGCAGCATTCTAACTCCTCTGTGGTTTGGCCAATGATTTCTGGGTTCAGTTTCACTCTAGTTGTTCACTGAGGCAGTATCTAATTTTCAGAAAGCCTCTGAAAGGAAAAGACTGAAAAAGAATTCCAAAAAACCTAAGTATGATTGCTTACCAAATTCAGAATATCCCTTTCTTTAAAAAAAGGAAACAACCTATAGTCAGAGTAGTTATGTGGATACTTGATTAAAAACATAACTAGAGTTGCTCAATAGTTTCAGCTTATAAAAATATTAGTCTGTCAGCGCTACAAATGTCATGATGACAGTCAAACTAGCTTGAACAAGCAAGGAAAGGCAGTCCTGTAACAGTAGCACAGTTAAAGAAAAAATATTGCCTTAAGAGAATCAGGCCTGAAGCTTGACTACAAATAAAAACTAGACTCCTATCAAAGTTAATCCCTGCTGGAGGCCCATTCTTCCTTTGACAATGCCACAGCATTGATCATACAAGGCCTTACTGAAAGTGCTGAAGCCAAAATTATGTCATTAAACAAAAGTGCATGAAGTAATAATGAGCTAAGTGCTCATATAGTACAGTATCTGATCTGAAGTCTGAGAAGTGGCTCAGGTGGCAAGACCACTCTTCCATACATAAAATGTACCATTTTGTTTTGTAGGCGAAACACCCAGAATGGCCCCCACAAGTGCAGATGAACTGTTATCTTCAGATACATACTTGTATACAATTTCCTAATCCATGGATTTTTATTGTAAAAAAGACTAGTTTGGAACTGAAACTAATTGAGAATAGAATCCACTATAATGTCAGAAGAAAAGAAAATTTTGTGGTTACATGTAAACTTGTGATAAGCTTTCTCAAGAAGAGGGTACATTAACAGCGAGGGGTGGGATACAACAAGGAGCGGTCATGGCCTGTTTATGTAAAGGTCAAACCAGCCTCATTGTACACTTTGAAGACTTTCTCAATTGCATTGACATAGGCAGCTGTTCTCAGGTCCAGACCCAGGTTGTATGTCATGGCAGTACGCATGATTTGCTGAAACAGAAAAGGTTACATGTAGTTTCTGCAGGTTTCTCCATAGGAGCTCAACAGTTTTGCTTGTAGGATCCAAGTAAGGACTAAAAAGTAAGGAGCTGCTAGATTGGTATCAGAACTCTGATCCTTTGTGGATCAGTTCTGAAATTTTTTGATTCCCCTTACAACTGAGAACTGAAAGGGAAGGACATCTTTCCCAGGTCACTGTATTACCCCTTTTCAAGTCTTGCCCTGATAGGGAGAGATGAGATGTTTCAAGTAGCTTTTGTCCTACAAACATACAGCATAGAGGAATTAATCTAAAACTGCTAATGGTGAAGTAAAGCACTCTTATATGCCTGTCCCAGATTAGCCAGGTACAAGAGGACAACTAAAAAGTTTCTACTTACAACAGCTTCTACTAGAACAATGTCTAATGTTTATTATACCCAGTTAAAGTTGGCCATGATGGCACAGAGCAGAAATTCTTCATAAGCTAAGTGACTTTCATTAATCATGTACTATTTATCTACTCCTTTAATGGCAAAGAAGTTCTGTACAACCTATTCAAAAACTGTCCCAAAATCGTTTGAGTTTTCCTTCTCTTAAATATATAGAGTTATGCAATATTTACCCGGGCAGAGCGTTCCATCGTGTAAGCCAGCCCAGAGTGCACAATGTCTTTCTCAGATGCACCCTGCAACAACAGAGAATAAAATCCAGGTTTAATCCAAGACACAAAAAGGTCCTCATTGTGTGCTAGGGACAATGAAATGTTGGATTCTTGTAATTACTGAAGCTTGCTCACTCATTCTCTTCTAATGATGGGTGAAGACTCTACATAGCCTTTACTGTGTTATGTGAAGAGCTAGCTGTGGTCAATTCAATTCTAAAACCTCAGATGTAAGCACTGAAGACTTTTATGGGCCTAGCTTCTAGATGCATGATGCTACTATTATCTACTGATGTAGTAATTACTGTTTTCAGCCTTCAGACCACACAGTAAATATTAAACAAAAAAGCTTTCAAGAGTCAACAACCTATTGCAATTGTTTTGAAGACAGACAGGTTTTAGGAAGGGCATAGATCCCAAATTCATATGCTCCACATTACATGAGCCCTTAGCAACTCCACATCTTTATTCCCATTAAAATTTAAATACACAGAACAATAAGCAGTTGACTCATTACAGGTTCAATGTTCCATCATCCTGATTGCTGTAATTTACTAATAATTTGACATCTGGGTCCACAAAATACTTGCTTTCCTTCAAATACCAATTTAGGCTGGAAGCAGAAAGTACTAGGCCAGTTTCTATGGTTTGTGTTTAAGAGATCCAGCATTTGCTTTAAGCCACAGAATGCATCACATGCTACTCATATAGCCTAACATGTATAAAATGCACCATTCTGGATCAGGCTAAAGTCTATTGTTATCATCTGGCTGTAGTCCAAGTTTATATGCACTTCCCCTGATTTCTTCCTGAGGAAGCATGGTTTAATGTTTATCACAACTTGCTGGACTTTTTCCCCCTCCTCATTTGTCCCACCTCCTCCTGAATTTAAGAACCGAACCCACTGATGCTTTTAGCTTCCAAGTATCCCTTGGCAGAGTATTGCACACCTGAACTGCCTGCTCTGCTTGGAACTCCCCTTGTTCTTCATTCTGCACCTCAGTGTGCTGGTTTTGTTGAACACATCTCACTCTCTTCCACCATTCCCTGCAGTGAACAGTCTATCCTTACCCACCCCTTTCCATATCCCTCATTCTACAGATCACTGGCTCCACCTCAGGCCTCCTTCAGGCTCGTAGGACCTAAGTTAGTTCATTGTTCCATGTCAGAGAGGCTCCTATATTTTATCTATCATTGTGATCTTGCTCTGACCTTTTTCCAGTGTTTGAAGATGCAGAGACCTAACCTGCACACAGTATTCAGAAGACAGCACACTCTGAATTCATATGGTGGCATCATTAGTCAGTCTTACCCCTTCAGAACAATTTCAAATGCTGGATTTGCTTATTGATTGCTGTGGATTTCTAGGCTTGTATTTTGTCATCACCTCCACAGTTTCCTTTTAAATGCAAATGGATGAGCTCACAACCCATCCCTTCATGTGGGAATTTCCCCACGATATATTGCTGCACAATAGATAGCAATGAATTTTACCTGACATTTCTTTGCCTGTTGATTCACTCTTAAAGGAACAAGCTACACTTTTTCACACAGTTGTTATTCTGCAGTTACAGAAACATCAAACTGTCTGTGGTGTGATATCTTGTTCAAAAGTTTGTTGGAAAACCAGGCAAACTATATCAACAAGAGCTCCAAAATACAAGAAGCATCTGTATTAAAACTGTAGCTTTTTTACTATATTGGCAGTATTTTGCATGGACTGAAGTAAAAGAAATCAAAAATAGCTTATTTCCAATATTCTGAAGCAGTTCAGATGATTTACTTGCTTTGGCCATCAAGCTAATCACATACTAAGGCTTTGCTTGGAGAAAAGTGCTCCATGATAGCTACAATGGTAACATTCAGATTTCAGTTATAATATCAATATAGATAATATAGAGTACAGCTCCCCTAACAGTAAAAAAAACCCAGCAGCAACTACTTACCGATATCCTATCTTGAAATTCTGCTGTAGGCACAACTGGAATAGTTCCCCCATGTTTCCCAAATTTTCTTTCCAAGCTTTCCTGGACAGACACTAGGGAAAAAAGAAGTAGATGCAAGGTAACTGACAAATGTGAAATTTTAGGATTTTTTTTTTCCTTAGGACAGTGAGCAGTGCTTTGGTATTTTCACTGATATTTATTTAATCTTAGTCCTTGAAATTCTGAAATTCCTAAACACAACAAAGAACATTTGAGACAACACATTCTCGAAGTTAAGAAAGGGATATAAATAAGAACAGCCATAACTCTCCCCTGCTTTAGAAACACCTTAAAATGTATGATTTATGAGAAAGGGTTATATTAAAAACTATACAGGTGTATGTTTTGTCAAGTCCAGTGTCTCAAGATTCTAATATTTTCTGTAGAGTACTGTTTAAGATGGAGCAACATCCTCCAGTTCTTCTCTTCACATAATTGTTATTGTTTCCCAGAAAGCAGGCAGCACAGAATGACCATAAGTGGAGCTGTGAGCCATAAGCAGGTTTTTCCAGTGCCTGTCTCTATTATTGGCCTTTATAGAAATTGTTTATTATTGTATGTGCAGAACAATGGCACCTGCTGGAACTTCTTTTGAATGCTTCCTAAATACCAAGTGTGCGGCTGAAAGACGTTTATTAAGAAGTAATAAGTATTTCACTTAAGTGGCTTGACTTCACTATTTTACAAAACTGAGGAAAGAATTTAAAGATAACCAGAATTTAAAGATAACTAGAATTTAAAGATAACCAGAAAAGAATGCATTTAACTTAAGTCATTAGAGTTCCAGGTCAGTTAACCTATGAAATCTTTTCTATTCTTTAGTAAGCAGCAATTATAGACTTCTGGGGAAATTGTGGTGAATTTATAAGAGTTCTGTTTCCATTTCTCCCACGTTTGGTGTTTGCTAGTCCAGTCTATTAATTAAACAGTGTGTGGAAGCAGAAGTGAGCACTTACTGAGCAAGTGGTAGTTTGAATCTCTTTCATATTTGAAAGTCAGACGGCCATAACTGACGTGGTTCAAGTTTTTCAGCCATTCAAAGTAGGATACTGTTACACCACCAGCATTCAGGTAAAGATCCTGCACAGAAAGAAGAAATATTTTGAATTGTGACCATGTGCCATAGACAGTGTTACCATGTTCTGCAAAAGCAAGCAGTATTATGTCCAAGGCACTACTTTAAATTGCAGTACAGAAGACAATCCAGTTCTTACTCTTACAGGACAACATCCTCTTCTTCAGTTCAGGGATTACTTCTACTGATTTAAAATAGAACTTGACTTCTAACACAGCAAGTTCAAGTGTGCCTGACAAACTACTTACTTCTATTTTAGCACAAGTGTAAGAAAATTAGAGCATTCTTTGGCCCATCTCAGTGAGTAAAGGCTGAAGATCAGCTACTCTATCCAGCAAGATCGCTTGATCAGGACACCCTTTCTCTGTGAAAAAATTGTCATTATAGCTGGATAGGTCTTATTTTTTCAAACTATCACTACACATTCTCCATACACTCTGCAGTACACAGTTCTGTCAGAGCATCACCCACACACACCATGTCTACAAACTGGCCAGAATATTTACTCTTCCTTCTTCCTGTGTTTAGTGCACTTTTTGATTGAGCAAATGTCAGCTATCAATCATTATCTTTGGTCATTTACAGTTGAAGTGAGGTCTTTAATAAATATTATATTTCTTCAGCAACATTGACACCCATTTCCCAGACATCAGTTATTAAAAAACACTCTTAGAGAATGAATGGCTCTTAATAAAAGCCTCCAATAACTAGAGTCTTGGTACTCTTCACAAAAATGTTCCTTTGAAGTGAAAATCAAATGTCATAATAGAACCTTACAGGGATAACCATGATATTCCGCTCCAAGAAGATTTTGTCAGCTTCAGGAGTTGTAGGCCCATTGGCACCTTCAGCAATAATCTGAAAGAAATCACAGCACAGAGTAACTCAGAGGTATAGATTTGGGGTTGTTCATGCTGATTATTGAATATCAGTACTTAAACAGACCATCTCTGGTTTTCATTTCCATTTGAAGTCTCTGACTTACTTTTGCTTTAACCTTGTGTGCGTTGGCCTTGGTCAACTGCTTCTCGCTGGCAGCTGGGATGAGAATGTCACATTCTGTTTCCAGAATGCTGCCCTCAAGTGGCTTTGCTTTAGGGAAGCCCATGATTGTCCCGTGTTGCTGTGTGAAGAAAACAAACCACAGTGGTTTTAGTGTGTTTTGCACTCACACCAATTTCTTCCCTTCTGACTTTCAGAGTGAGAAAAGTGAGAAGCAACAATACTAGAGAGACAGCACATGATGTAATTCCTGTCCTTACTTAGACATGAAAAGCAAGCTACAAAGCTTCAGGAACAAAGTTCCCAAGACTGAAACATAAGTGCTCTCTGCATAAAGACACTGAGAAACATTTGGGCTCTGGAATATTTAAAAAAAGGTTCCTCTCAGCTCTTAAAATAGTTTTCAAACAACCAAAATGACTCACTAGTCTGCTACACCCAGGATAAGTTGCATCACATAAGATTCAAATGGTTTTTAAAATTCAGTACTACAATGATAGGCTTTGTTTAGTGATAGAATCTACATTCTTTTGAGAAAGAGGGTGATAAAGAAACTCAAATATTCCCTATATAAAAGAAAATGCATAAAATAAGCCCCCAAGAAGTTTTAAGTAGAAGACTGTATTTTAGTGCCTGTGAACTGTCCCCTCAAGTCTGCTTCATGTGGAAGCTGAAATAAAAAGACCACATCCAGTTTTCATGATAAACTACACATTCAAGTCACACTGCCAGCCAGGCTTTCATTCTTTCAGAAACATCCAATAGGTAAGAAACAGCAAAAGTACACTTTGTACATCTTAAACAACCATGTGCTTGTGATTCTCAGTCAGGAATCCTTCAGGAACCTCCTTGCCTTGGTTCCTTAAGACATCCTTTCTAGTTTAGGCATAAGAAAGGCAATATAATAATAATTCCAATTCTGAAAAGAAAGTAATCAGCCTGCACACATACAGACATTTTTTGAGAGTCAGATCAAAGGGTAAAAAAGGTACCACCTGCATTTGCATTCTTGTTGGGGATAAGAAGGAAAGTCAGAAGAATCAATATTTCTAAGCCATTTTGAAAGGACTATATGCAGCATGCTTTAAATATCACAACACCAGTTTACAGTCATCAGTCATTCTCTGTACTTGCAAAGCTGACAAAAGTGAAACCCTTTCTGCTTAGCTAAGTTTCATACCAATTTGAAATCTTCTAGTTCCTTTGGGTCAATCCCATCAGGATTCCAGATGGAGCCATTGAACTCTCCGACAGCAACGCATTTTGCACCAAAACGATGCAAGTATCTCATAGAATGCAAGCCCACGTTACCAAATCCCTGAGGGTGCAAAGAGAAAGGGAAAAGTAGTTAACCTTCCAGTTAAAAATGATGATTACTGCTAGGGCTAATACAGTTTTAAATAGTTCTTCATCTATTGGCACATCTTGGCATTAGATGATGTGCATAGGCAAGATGGAAGAAATCTACATACACACTATTCTTGTCTGAATCTCACTGCAGAAATTATGCACTGTAGCCAGCAATGTATAGTTCTGATGAGTGTTTTATACTGGAAATATAGAAAGGAAGAGGTAATGCTACTATGAAAGTGTCAAAATGATGATGTCTATCAACCTGGGAATGTTCTGTGTTATCCACCTTGTGACTGGCACCCTCTTAAAGGGATTAATGGATTTTTGTATGACTACTGATTTAATTCCAGGCCATTAAGTTCCTTTACTTCCAGGATGTTCTGGAAGTAAAAGAACACAAATAGCAGACAAAAAGTCATATGATCAACGTTGGAAGTTGTAGTATGATTCTGTGCTGAAAAAAGCCCTGAATAATAAATTCCTGTATAACACAGCTTTGGTTATAGTTGGGATTTTTGCTTATGTATTAGAAGCAAACTTCGATAAAAGAGTCTGTCATGCTTTAAGTCTCTTTGAAATGCTCTAGGTTCATTTTCCTACCAGAATTTTCTGCTTTTCTTATGGCCATATTTTCAGTCCAAGTTTTGCTTAGGGGCCTGTTTGTTAGTCCTCTGCCAGGCATGAAAATGCCAAAGAGCAGGGAGAGAAGTGCTGGACCTTTGCAGGGCAGAGATGTTTGTTGCAGACCACAGGTTAACTAGAGGACAACTTGGGAGGTTACAATTACCCTGCTATTTCTTTTCTAACAAGCACTTTTGAAAGCAACAAAACAAATCAGTTCCTCAAACGCTCCATTTAACATACTGTTTAAAGTTGAACAAGTTTCCTCTCTTGGAAGTTTTAGGAATGATAATGGATACTACTGACCATTGAACACTTTCAAAATTCAACTACATAAATTCCCAAGTCTTAGGAACACCAAAAATGTACATTCAACCCTACAAATTTAGGATAAGGTCTTAGTTTCTATTTTTCTAAGTGCTTATTCTGTAATGGAACCCTCAATTCCCCCTCTTCTTAAATTTTTTATTGTAAAACATTGCACCAAATTTTGTGTAGGTAAAACCAGTGTCACAGCTCACTGAAAAGTGTGCTTAAAGATCTCGTGTAATAGTATTACATTCTGGTGCTTGTAGCTTACAAGACCATAATGAGTATAGAGATTTGGCTTTGTGCCTGTAGAGTGCAAGTGAAAGTTCAGTTTATAAAAACCAGTCCAAAATAAAGGACACCTATGTTGCTTAAAAAATGATTCTAAAGTTTGAGAGTAAAGGTTAACTTGGAAGTTTTAAAGCTCTCTCAGTTTTTAAGGGCTAGTTTTAAAAACAGCTCTACTGAAAGTCTGTGTACTACTTATTTTCCTACTGTCTAAGGAAAAAAGTTACCTGAACAGCAAATGTTTTATCTCCAAATCCTGGAGTCATTCCTAATAAGCTCATATAAGAAGCTTCATTGATGAAATTTTCAATTCCATGGAAGACACCACGGCCAGTTGCAGATATACGTCCATGGATCCCACCCTGGCTGATGGGTTTACCAGTTACACATGCATGTGCATTAATATCCTGTAAAACAGCAAAGGACTTGTGAGACGTGGAATTAATCAATCAAAAAACAGCTAGAACAAGAAGTTTTGTACATTTTTGACATGAAACCAGGAATTTTAAGAGTTGGAACATGATATAGCTTAAATGAATTTAGTTTGTAAAGATGATTTCCTTCCTCACTTTGTGTGAACACCTCAGAATATTCTGTCAGGAAAGTTGTGTAATGCAATTGTGGATATGGTCTGTGATTTTTTGTTGCCTCTAAGTGTGTGTGCTAACTTTAGTCTGTGTATCATGGTGACATCCACAAGCAGACAATCAAAAAGCTTTCAGGAATGTTTCTTTAAGTCAACTCCTATTTACAGCCACAACTTCTTTACATCACTAGTTTTGATATCCTTGAACTGGCTTTTAATAATCTTTAAAAGTGTTTAGTGTTCCTTTATAACAAATTCGGTTATTTTACAATTACAAAATAAGGCATGAGGTCTGTACTCAGAATACAGGGATGCTCTCAGAGGAAATCTGCAGTTTGAAGGTCATATAGGAAAAGTCGTGTATTTACTACTTTTATTCAGAAAAGCAGCATTTACAATCAAGCCTCCATTGTTAATTTGGTGGCAATAAAATTAAGTTTTCCATATTCCAGATAGTCAGCCAAGATAAAACAGCTATTTAAAATCATAGCTGATTTTTCCATTTGGAATTAATACCATGAAAGAAATTCTCCCAAAGCAGACACTGGAACTCCCTCTTCTGTCAGCAGTGGTTCCCATGCTCCCACACCCTGGGAGCACAGTCACACAGTGCCTTGGCTTCCAGCACAAGTGAAAAAGGAGGGATGAAAGAGAAGGCACTGAAATGAGAGTGCCAGCAGCCGGATGGGTTTCCATTCCACCAGGCACACATTCACTGGGAGGCTCCCTCTGCTCCGTCCCTTGTGCCAAAAGCATTTGCATGCCTGTGGTGCAGGGTGCTTGGTGAGAGGAAGGAAAGGAGCACACAAAAGTAAGTGCAGGCAGAATGGCTGGAGGAGACTAGAGCCATAATGAAGACTAAAACTATTTCCTGTTTGAAAATATCAGTGAGTTAACATATAAGCCTCTAGAAGAACAATAAAGGTGATGCTGGGCTTGCCACAGAATTCCTAATTCAGCCTCTCAAAAGCCAGCTCGCTGCTCTCCATAAGCTGTATGCTCCCTCTTGTGGCATGTCAACTGTAACAAACATTGGCAGGGCCGTTCTCTTGGAACCCATTGGCCTGATGCTTTGGTAGACTTTCAGGTTTTTATTCTGTTATATGGTCTTAAACTATGCTTTGGGCTTTGTGCATTCACAAAAGAGGGAATATATTTTATAAATATGTGAAGAAATACAGCTTCCCCCCATATATAAGAATGTCTTTATCAAAGTCCTTTCCTGTGTACCAAAAGTCTGTTGATTGTGTCAGGAAGTGCAGAAGAGCGGAAAGGATTAATTTAATAAAAAACTTCAGCCATATGTAACTCAGTGATCCAGCAACTTCAGATGGATTTTCTGGAACAGTTAACATGGTAGTTATTAACAACTTGCATGATTTGGCAAGAAAATAGAGCATGAAGTGAGGACACATCCAGGTCTTCTTGAAGTCACATATAAAAGCCACAGCTGATGTCAAAGTCCTAAAATCTTTGGTTTCAAGTGAATAAGCACAAACTTTCAAAACATCTTGGGTGAAAACCAAAGAGCATGGCTTTTACTTGGAAGAGAACCTTGAAAAATGGCTTATAGCTAGCATCATAGACTTCTATTTCAGCACTGGTAGCTTTTGAACTTAGTTGGTGATGTTCAGGCACTAAGCTTCTTTACCCCTTTCCCCCTGCAATGATGTTCTCCTTGTCTCTCCAGCTCTCCTCGCTCTGTATGGTTGGTTGTGAGCGAACTTCCCTTATCTGCTTGTATCTGTTATTTGATTTATCCTTCCCACTGAAAACTCCCTGAGCACAGCTGTGTGCAGTGTGCAAGCACAGAGCCAGCAGGTCTGTATCTCAGACAGATCCCTCTCACCAGAGTTATCTTTCCACTCCACTGAACGTGGCACCTTGCACAGCTTCCATCTGTGTTTGCAGTTACGGCTTGTTTCACTTCTGTTCGTTGCTCATTTTCTGCTCTTAGTTCCCTTTCCTTCTTCCCCCATGGTCATTTTTATCCTTTTAGTATTCCTTAATCACCTTTATTTTTGCTCTTGGTGTCCCAAACAGATCTGAAACATCTTCCTCTAGAGACTGGTTTTGATCGATTATTCCCCTTTTTATAGCCTTGTCAGAATTCTCACTTTCCTTCTCCATTACCTGGTCATTTTCCACAATAGCTCTGGAGTTCCACTGTGGTTACCACTCTCTCAAGTACAAACAAGCAAACCAACAAAATTAAGGAAACTAACATCCCCCCCCCATCCCCAGCCCTTATTTCCATTTTTAATTAACTTTGCAGAAAAGCGTTCCTGAATCCTCTCAAGTTTTTTTATTTTTCAATAGGATACTGCCATACAGAGGGAGTCTAAAAAGAAGCTGTTGTAGGGTAATTCCAATTTTAATCCTCAGTAGTTATTTTCTTTTCTGTTGTCATTGAATCATAAGAATGTGTAGGACTACACAATAAGGTGAGCTTATAAAGTGGTAAGAATAAGAAATTCATCCATTTGAAAGCTTCTCTATCAGGGGTTAGTTTAATTTTAAAAAAAATTGAGCTTTTGTATAAAACTGCATGAGAACTCTTCAATATAGCAAATCTTAAGGCAGGTCACTTGTTGTGATCCTTCTTGTCAGTCTCAATAACACAGTGCTGTTGTATCACAGTGAAATACAGATTTTAGTGCCATGGGTTAAATGTTAAAACTCAATGGTTTGAAGCAGTAGTTTTGCTCTAAGTTGGAATTTTAAGTTCTGACTGAGGAAACTAATTGCCACCCTGCATTTTGAAGTCCTTCTGAATTAATAACTTTGCCATTTTATATCAAGTTTTAATTAAAAGATTTACCTATGTAAATAGCAAAAAGCAAATAATGTTTCACAGTGATATCCCTAACAGAAAGATTAGTGCAAAAGTAATTTAACTAGTCAACATGCCACAGCTGATTCTTCAAGCATGCCTTTTTCCTTCCATAAGACACCTCAGACTGCATTTCAGACTTAGAATAACCTGTGCCACTGCACCTCGCAGTGTCCAAGGCCCCAGACAAGCGCTGTGCCAGGATTTGCCTGAGGACAGCAGGCACATCCTGAGCAATGTGCCAGAGCGGGGCACGTGGCAGTGGCACCAATGGCCCAGGCACACACCCTGCAGGGCTTCAGGGAGCTGCTGCAAGGGACTGCACTGAGTACAAGGAAAGAGGAGCTGGGATAGGCAAACATGCACTAGAATAGCAGATGAACACATTAATACACAGCTACTGACAAAGAAGTTGTCCAAAATGTGTTTTTTCTTTGAACAGACCTGTTGAAAGCGTACAACAAAAGTGTTTGGTTAACAGGTACAAATAACCCCACTGACACAAGGACAAAGGCCAAGCATTAAAAAGTAATTTTTAAAAACTTTAAATTTCTTTTATTGCCTCCTGGGCTATAAATTATGTCAGTGTCCTTTTGCTTTACACTTTGAAGAATTTGCTGAAGTCCACAATGAAGCTTGTTACTTCTAGTAGACTGCAGAGAGTCTTAAAACTTTTAGAAGTTATACCAATAGTGTGAATGTAATTTGCATTGTCTCTTGAATGAACAAAACCATGAGCATGTATTTAATAAAACTTGTAAATTCAGTTATCAGTTAACAACTTTAAATTACTAATTACAGTACCAATGAAAAACAGAGGAAAATTACAGAAATAGAAACCAATTTTAGACTATATACCTTTAAAAACAATGTATTTTCTTTTGTTGACCAACTGTAATCAGTATTGTATCAGAGAAGCTTCTTTTAAGGCTAGTGTAAGAATACTATCTTCAAAGCTATTTTTCCTTTGCTGTACCCTAAAATCCTCACACCACTGAGGCTGTCACAGTTTGTAAGAATATTTTTAGACCAAGTAAGTAAACAAATTGATATGATTAGGCAGCTTTTCTGCTTGAAAGCCTCTGCACAAGACTTACATAGTGTCCTATGGTACTGGCATAGGTGTCAGCAATCCAGGACATCTCCCTCTCCCCTGTGCTCATATCAGGAGCAGGAACATCCACACCAGGTCCTGTTGGCAACAGTGAAAAAAGCTCTTAAGGATCCAACAGAAATAGTTATTGTCAATCATTATTCCCTTGTGAACTGCAGGCCTTAACAGAGAAGAACTGTTTTCCTGTTTAATCCTCAGTTTACTGTACAAGCAACATATTCTTCTGGATTCAATGCAGTTTTAGATGCTGTATCACACCTTTGTACAATATTATCAAAACCCCTAACCTTTACATAAGCCATCTGATAAAAGGTGAAGGCCGCTTGGTAAATAAGAAGAGGAGTAGTTTGGGGTTTTTTGCAGGGAGGGTGCTATCTGGGTATGATTTCTATATACTGTGATATTGATTGGATTCTTCTGCATAAGAATTTCCTTTCTGTTCCTGGGTGAAGAATTAAATATTGAAGGTAAGCTGTACCTAGTCACTGCACTGTAGCACATGCATTTGATTTTACTGCTTACTTCAAGAAAGGTTTCATTTCTCTTTCTTGATGAAATAAACCTTTAAAAGAAGTCTCACACATCTGTTGAAATTAAAAAAAAAAATCTGTTTTTTTTTAGATAGCTAAAAATAGTATTTCCCCAGACTATTTAAGATCATGGAAACCTGCTAATCAGGATATTATATGCAACTCTGTCCTGACAATTTTTTCTAGGTATTTTTAAAAGGTTTGTGCAAGTTGTGTAGCACCAACCAGAGAGCCAAAAAGGAAGATAATTTTATCAAACCATTTTAATTGTCACAGAACTAATTATCACTATAGCTTCATTGAGTATAGTAAAACCACAGTCACATGTAACATCAGTAAGTGTGTTTATAAAGGAGCTCTATTTAGATGATAAATGCTCTGTCTGGAAGAGCAGCAAACACTCTGGCTAAAGAGCAAGAAAATGCAGATTAAAGGATAGACATTCCCAAGGTATTTTAGATATCAGGAATACATGACAGACCTTTAATTAGTTACATGCCTCATTATTCATTTGAGTAAGAACCTTCTCTGGGTAAAGCTGCTCTCTTCAATTAAAAGTTGAGTTGGTAATAGTCAGCTTTCTGCAGAGAAGATGTCCAGGCAGCAAAGCTACCAGAACAGCTCAGGGCTGAGTGTGAATAAAGCCCTACTGACATTACAGAAGCTGAGCTTCTGTTACAACAGGCTCCTATGCCTCTTGCCTACGCTTCCCCTCCAGCCTCTGGTTGCCATGGGTGAAGCCATCAACTTTTGCTGGGGTGGATCTTCTATTTCCTTCCTCTCTTTCCTCAGATACCTGCCAAAAGCCTCAATTGAGACTACAGGAAACAGTAACAGTGAAGAGCTTGCTATTAGAGATTAAAACTGCCACAAATATGGTCACCATTTTATGATCTCACTCTGAGAGAAATGTGATTCATTTTGGATACCGTGACCTCAGCTTTTGTGGCTTCTCATAGCTACAACAGCCAGCAGAAAAAGTTAAGACACAGTTCCCTTTAAAAGGCACTAGGATGCAATGACTCAATTCTTTGTGGTTCTTGCTGAAAGTTCTGTATCCAAATTGTTTACAGCTCTCAAAAATACCGTTATTTCAGGCTATCATCCAGCAGACACTGCCAATGCACAACAAATCAGATCCCTAAATTTGAATAGTAAAGCTGCCCAACATACCAATAAAGCCCTTTTTTGCCAGCTCCATGGTAAACCTTCTTGTGATCTTTTCCAATTCATTGTCCTATAGAGAAAATGCAATAAATATCAGAAGAAATCATTAGTGCTTATGAGTATTTGCTCAAACTTAGCCCAAGCATAAGCCAACGCCCTCTTCTTTTAGAAGAAAGGATGATTCATAATTTATATAATTTATATGCCACTCCCTAGCAGACCGTTGGTACTCAGGCAGGACAAGAAACATTGGGCTTTCTTTCTGTACATTCTGATCCATGACAAATTGGGAGCATGGCACAGGAAGAACCACCTGTGCCCATAGCAGAGATTTCCAGCAAACAAATCTGATATCCTGTGTGAACGATTTACAACCAGCAACAGCAAGAGCTGGCCCTGCCACTTGTGTAATCCACACAGCCAAATGACTTGACACAAATCCTTACAGGAGCTTTCAGCTTAGAATATCTGTTATGTATTCTAGTATTCCTTTCTGTACAAGTTGTTTTAATTAGGACAAGAAGGCAAGCCTGCAGTAAACCTTTTATAAGCCAAGTTAGTTATTATTCACACTGGAACACTGCATAGAATGGTTTAATGGAGCATAAAACTATTAGTCAAAATAAACAAAAACATTAACTTTTTTTTGAAGAGTAACTTAATTTAAGCTTTTATTAACAGTATCAACTTTAAAAAATTTCCAGGTTCCAAATTATTTGTAGTCTTCTGATTTTCAGAAAAAAATAATAAATTAAGTAATTGAAGTATTCCACCTCCAAAACACAGACCTCTTAAAAATTCTTTTCCTACCTATTGCATGCACAGGCTACATTCAGCCTTTACAGAGGCAGAAGTGGCAGGAGGTTTTTAGTGGTCAACAATGCCCTTAGAAGAGCTTTTTAAACTGGCTGGCTTCAGTATTGCAGATACCCAAATTTTTATCTATAATTAGGCTTACTGTGTAGTTCTTGGGATTGATCTTGACACCAGCCTTTGCCCCACCAAATGGCACATCTACAAGAATGCAAAGGAAAATCATTTTACTTTTTCAACAATAAAGGCAGAACACGTGAGAAAGATGTGTAATTATTCTTTGATTTTAGTGGTGATTTTGGTTTTGCTGCGTTTATGGCTTCTGAAGTGTAGGTTATAATCTGATCTAGGTACTCATAAAAATGGGAGATCTTTCAAGGCACTTTGAAAAGGGTCTTTAAAAGTCAAATGTTCATTATTTAAATTTTCTACGCTTAAATATCTCTTGTACTTGACACTTGTAGAAATTTTAAGTTTTACCCTTTGTATTTTACTAGTTTAGCTCAAAAATGTTACTTTGGGAGTCCTAAGCACATCTATATACATTAGGAAAATATTTTCTTTTCTTACACATAATATGCAGATTCTCTCCAAACTTCTCTACAATTTAGTAGCTGTGTACAAGTTATACTTCTTTATAACCCATAAAGGAATTTTATCCTTTGCTCTCCATAGCTCCCCTGCTCATCCTTTACAGCCTCCATCTGTTCTCCCTAAAATTAGTCCCCTATTAATCTAAGTTTGTCATACTTGAATATGAGTTCAAGATGTAGTACTGTCTATGGGAGAGGGTAGTTAGCACAATGTGGACTTTTCAAACAAAAATGCAACCTTATTTAGCTATTTTCAGTGACAGGAAAGGGAATATGTACTATTATTTTGGTCACTATAGATTTTCCCACCTTGCTATAGATTTAAATTAGAGATTAGAGTCTGAAATTCATTTTAATCCTTTACATGTTTGGTTTTTCTATGTAATTACATCAGTACTGATTGAAACTGAAGATTGAAATCTTGCTTGAAAAATGAACACTTACCAACCACAGCACATTTGTATGTCATGAGAGATGCTAAGGCTTTCACTTCATCCACACTAACGTCCATACTATAACGGATACCTGCAAAAGACACATGAGAAAAAATAGGAATTCACTGAACACCTTCATAAATGTTTATAAATTGGGAAGGGTTAATCCACACCAACAATCTTTAGCATGCAAGTAGGTTGTTTATCAACTTATTTATTCTAAGAGATAAAGAACAACACCCTGCTCCCCTATTTAAATGTTTATCTTTTATGTAGCAGAAATTCACTACTCCAGTAATTTTCTAAGCAGTAGCTTAATGGCAGCACTCAGCCTTAGGGAAAAAGAGTGAATATTCCTTGTGATGAAGATGAATCAAGGTGACAGGTAGCTAAGAGCAGAGTTTTCGAGAGGCTGATAAAGCTCTTCAGACCCAAGATCTTTAGCTTTGGACTTCACTCGTTGTATATACAAGATTAACTTTGCTCCTGAGCGTAACTTATCAGTACAGGTTATAATCAAGATCTTGTTGATGGAGTAATAGAAGCTCCTGTTAAGTTCTAAGCCTTGGCTTTAAGGCCCTGGCTGCTAGGCACAGCCACAAAACAAAAAGCAACAAACCACTCTGCTAGTTTGAATTTTTTCAAAACATTTTGAGGGAATAGTCCTACACCAGTGAGCTTGTGAGACAAGGCCACCCATCCCACATCCACATTCCCACATGGAAGCCAGCCCACACCTGCATTCCCTGCTCCAAGTCACTCAGCAGGGCTGCAAGTGTGTGCTGACACATGGTACAAATGCAAATTCAATTTGTTGTGTGCTGGCAGCAGCTCAGATGCACGAGTGAGCTCAGCATTCAAGGCAGCTCAAAGCTGAGTAAAAGAATGGTTACAAAGGTAAGGAGATCTTTCACCTGCCTGACTCTTACCAGTCTTCTGAAAAATGGAAAAAATCCAATAAATTTATTGAACTCAGAGTTAAGACTCATTTATCTCAAGGTAGCTACAGAGTAGGAAATATTTAACCAAACTGACAAAGCAGATGCAGAGAACTAGAGAAGCTTAAATACGATATTTAAGATCAACATGTGCCCAAAGTCATGTGGCCACAACCAAAAGGGTCCTACAGTTGTATGTTTGTTTCTATCCAAGTTTCTCCTACTTAACCAAGTCTACAACAGAGCCATGAATAATTTATTATTCCCATCTTTACTCCCCAAATCTTTGGCTGTAGGTTCTGCCAAGTTGCACGGTGGTTTGTAGCAGGTACAGAGTGTCCTTTAGATGCCAGAACATGGCACCACAAATTTCCTATTATGTAAAGAGAAGACCATATTCAGGTTCTCAGGAGTGAAAAAAGGCCAGCATACATTATCCAAACTAAAGCACTGTGCTGCTATGAAAGCCATTCCTGAATGCTCTGGAAACAATCCCAGTTTCAAAGGAACTAAGTGCTGCTCAAATAAAGCTGAGGGCCAAGTGCTGCTTTCTTATGTGAGTTCAATCAGTAAAAGAAAGTACCATGCCTCTGCAGAACAGAATTTAAATTTATTGTGTACAGGGGGGAAGGGTGGTCTCCAAAAGCAAACTACATAGTTTCTGACTTAAGATAGCTGCAAGGAGTTGATGTCTGAGCTGTCAATAACCTTCTCATGGGAAGTAATATTCAAAATTTAAGTAGAACCTATCAGAGCCCAAAAGACCAGTCAAAGTTAGAATATTAATGTGTTGGGGTTTTTTAAATAAGTCTTCCTCTAATTCTTCAGAGGAGCAGTTGTCCTTCTGTCAAGCTCTGAGCAAGAGTGAGCACTGCCTATGGCACTGTCCTGCCTGGGGAAACCATTCCTTCTTGGTTGAGCAGGTACTCTGGGGACAGGTCTCATCTGAGTATTGCTCAAGCCAGCCAAGTTTGGAGTCACAGCCTATGTTGACCAAAAGTGAACTCTGCCCCTCCACCCCCCAGGTGAACTAGATCACTGTGTATTTATTCAACCCATTTACCTATTGAAACTTCCAAGCTGTGTATACAAAGCAGTTTTGCTATAAATGTACTCCTGCAGGCACACAAAATGTTGTTTATTGATATATAAAAAGCAGCACGGAAACTAAATACTTTGGGATAGTTATCTTGAACAGTTTAAAGAGGGAAGCAAAATACAAAAAGAGAGGGAGGCTTCTTCTGCAAATCATACAGAAGATAGGATCTGAACAGGTAAACAAGCAGCACTTTAACTGGAAGTGCTGGTGCACATATTTACTCCAGTGCATGTAGAACAGTTAGATCTCTGGTTCCTTGTATTACCACAAACTTTGACGTAATAAATGTTAAGTCTTCATATGAAGGTAAATAGGGAAAAAGCCCCAAAACTAACAAACTACTGACAGGCTTTCAACTGAGCTGCCTGTCAGCCATGTACACATACCAGAACACAGGAAACTTTTGGACTTGAGGTCAAAATCGTTCTTTTCTGGACAACTTTGGACTTCAGAATAAGGTTTAACTCCTTTTCCAGGCTTTTAAACAGTTGTAATTAAAATGGCTTGACTGCTGGCTTTATCTTTGTAAGTGGAAGACTAGTCAGTTCTGAGAGTTGTGCTGACTTTACTGGTCATTCTTCTCTAGTTTATGTGGTAAAATCTTTCATTAGGTGAAGTTCAGGATGTGAACCCAAGTTCTCTGACAGGTGTGATGAATTTTTCCCTTCCCTGGCAGGAGCACAGAACATTTAAGATGTGCTAACACTTAATTCCTTTTCACAATTCAGCCAGTTACTGTTTTCCAGGAATTGTAATTACTCTACAGGAGGGCCACCTCTTGACAGGGAAGTTATTTGTGCTAAGCTGTTAAGACTGATGAGAAGCAGGCATCTGAGAATGCTGTACATTCCATCTGCAAGCACAGGCACAAAGATAAAAGACTTACTTAATTTCTATTCTATTTGGACATCATTGAAATTTAGTTTGACAGCTTCCTAATTTGGCAGGAGTATTGCCACGCATTTGTGTGGCATCTTTTGGCAGTGTTACTAGGCATTCAATAGCCTAAGTCTAAAAATGGACCATATGCACAGATAAAATACTGGGTTTGGTTTTTTGGTTTTTTTTTAAGGTTCTCACCACATAAAAGCAAACAAAGTCACTGTTAGGTAGCAAGATTACAATTTTTTTTTAACTCTGGCAAGTCCCACTCAGTAAGTCTCTGGAAACTTGTGACTTTTACAGACAACTGCAAAAAAACAGTTTGAAGAAAGCCTCAAGTTACAGTATGACTCACGACCATGGAAAATACTTTTCATTGGAAAACATATGAATTCTTGTTCCAGTTGAGAATTCTCTTTCCTTACCACGCCCCAAGAAGTTAAACAGTATGCTAAGAGTAACTTTGTTTTTCTATGCACAAAGGCTTCTAAATGAGGAAATAAGTTTTCATTGAATTTTTTAGTATTGGTCAGTATGAAGAGAAGGCTTTATCACTACATGGCAGTGTCTATGCTTTTAAAACTTCTTTTTTATGATCTGTATGATGGAGATATTATATCTCAGTTACTTCCTCACATCAAAGCAGTCTTTATCAGCAAGGCTACTTTGGATTCTATAGTAACAGCAGTTAGTTATAATTTTAATCATTTTATCATTTTGTAGCAAGGGGTGTACTAATATATGCATAACAAAGACCTTGATTTCCAAGAAAATTGGTTGTACATCCTACTAGATTTTACATTGTACAGACTTCTGTATGTTCTGTGATGTTAAGGGTGTTTATTATGCTTCCTTAGAAAATGTGGTGTACGGTAGTCATCCTTTTCAAGGATCCTTTTCAAGGATGACTAGTGCCTTTCTAGTACGCCTACAAATCTATTTAGGGTAGTTCATGTCACTATTTTCTGAGCTTCTTGTGCAGTGATCCTAAATGGTAGTACCTCCATGTGCCCTTGCTACTAACGAGCACGAGGTATTCAAAGTCTCAAACCCTCAACAGTTGCCATAGCAACAGTTCAAAGCAAAACACTTGGTAAACTACTCCTTCTGTTCCAAGTATCTTGTAAATCTTAGTAAGTCTCTCGAGTTCCCCAGAACCTGGAACACATTTGCATCTCAGCCTAAATTATTAATATCTAACCAAGGGTTTTGTCCTGCTTTGACTTCGGTGTTTTCTTCTGGTTGTCATGTTCTTGTGAACTTTGGAAGTAATTTGGGTCCTTTACAGATGACAATTCCTGTAAATATGGTGCATTTGTTCTGCTCACCTCTATTTGCAAAGTGCTTGCTCATCAAAAGAAACCTTCCAGAGCAGCAGCTATCCTACACTAGCCATACACAGTCAGCAACACAGATGTCATCATCTCCTCTGGAAGTTCTAGGACTGACTACAGGCATGTTAATCTCCCAGTTAGCAGCACTGGATTCTGCAGCAGCTCTGTGGGTTAGCAGCTTGCCTGACCCAGCCCAAAGGCTCAAGGTCTAAGCCCACCATCTGAAGGAGCTTCAGTATAGATGCTCACCTACGGATTCTGCAAAATCCATAAATCAGCCCCAGCACTTACTGCAATGCCTTCATGTTTTAACTCTGGGTTATGTATATTTTCATGTTTGGGTAGTAAACAAGTGCAATTGTGATTGTACTACCATCAAACTCAGTATTCACTGACACAACTCAGTAGGGACCTATCATCCAAGCAATTCTTAAACCCTTTCAGAACACACACATTTTTCTAGACTCAGAAAAACAATTCAACCTTCCCAAGAAGGAAACTGCTGAACCTTATTTAACCATTTGAAAAGTGTGAAAAACAGCTCAGTGACCAATTTGTAATTATTGAAGACAAAGGAATTCCAGATAAACCTAACAAAGCAAGATGAGTAATTCAGTACTGGAAAACAAGGACACTGGACACCAATCAGCAACAAGAACCACTAATTCCTAAATTCAATTCACTAACTGCCAAGAGAAGAGATAAAAATATTTATCTCTTCCTACACAGCACTAGCCAGCTACAAAGCTGGGGTAGGACAGACATTCCCTATAGAGACACCCCCCCCAATTCTGCTTTAAGCACCAGTATGTATAAAATGACTATAAGGTATTCAGCCAGCCAGAATACTTCAGCATACCACTTATTGTATGTTTTTAATAAGCTGCACTTGAAATATGCTTAAACATATACGTTTATTTCAATCTATGCTGAGAAAAGCCAAGAATTTTCTCTATTCAAGAACTACCTCTGGTGCATTGATAAGACTTGGTGTATTAAATGTGAATATGGCAAATCTAGTGCACTACCAGGCAAGCAAATAGGACATGAATTTATGCACTTGGAATCTGGCTATGAAGTAAAGTCTCTCACCTACAGAACTACCTCAGCCCCACCTAAAGGATTAGATCACTAGATCATTAAAGTGCACTCAACACTGTAGTAAGAAGGGCAGAAACAGGGAGACACAGTAAACTGCTTCCAATAGACATTATTATTACCACGTGCAGGGGCGTGTGTGCAGAGGGGGACATAAACCACAAGTTGGCCCTGGCTGGTCCAAATGCCATAGGAGCCACAAAACAAGAAGCCACCACAGTGCTGACATGAGGCAGGCAAATTCCATGCTCTTCCTAAGAGTCTAATTTCTAACAAGATGGAGCTGTGTCAATTCATGCAACAAAAAAGTGTTTGCTAGGATCACCCAGAGAACAGGAGGGAGGCTATCACACAGGAGATTCCTCTCCCCAACACGTGTTTCTGCAGAAAGCCCAATGCTGAGAGAGGTATGATCTCTCTATAAATAGACAAAGAGCCAACAGTAGCAAGGGAAAACAACTATTTAAGATCAAGGACAAAGCTGGCTACCGCAGCAACAGTATGAGCTGATTATATGAAAAAGCTGAGACTAAAAAGATTCACAGCCAAAAGAGCAAGGCATAGCCTCATACAAGAATATCAAAGGTAAAAACAAAAACCTGATATGGTTCACATTATAACTAGCATATTAAAACACAAAACATACATTCCTTTCCTTATTTTTTCACTTGCAATTTAAATGTATATCCGCTATTGCACTAATTGTGAAGTTAGATAAGCTACAATAAGAGAATAGAAATCTTTGAAAATTGGTCAAAGGTTGGACTCAATCTTAGAGCTATTTTCCAGTCTTAATGATTCTGTGAAAGTAAGGCACTCGTATAAGCTTTAGCTGTAACACTGAAGTGTTACCACAACTAGGCTAATTACCTTTTTTTCCCCAAAACAACCTCTCCTGCTCCTTTGGAGTTAGATCAGTTTCCAAGGTTTATTTCAGGTTACAGATGGTCCATGTTATAGCTCCATCTGTTGCATGGTCCAAAGGGTACATTTCCATGTCTTACTCAAAAGACCCTGGGCCAAAAGCAAAGCTCTTAACTTTCACCCATGCGTGATTTAAAAAAAAATCAAAGCCATTAATTCAACCCCAAGATAAACAGCTCTGCTGGTTCCAAGATGCCTTATAGCACTACTCCTTACCCTCTTAGAAAAGGAATAAATAATGGTGAGACAGCACATGTACTGGTCCAAGTCCTGCATGTACAGATTTCTTTTGCAAGTAAGGTTTCCATCATCAGGTATGTACACTGTTTTAACCACAATAATGCTTGCACAGAGAGTATTTTGTAACTGGGCACTGAGATCAGTGCCAGCCTTGGACCTCTGCAATTGGAAAACTGCGGCAAGGCTGGCATGAATAAAAGTCACCTTATGCAGTAAGAAACTCATTAATATCAACTCATGAGCCAAGTGAGAAGGATAAATCCTGATAGGCAGAATAAATGCAGCCAAGACCAGACAACAGAAAAGTTTTGTAGTGCAGAATAGCTCCTTCCACTAACCAGCCAAGGCAGCACTACACAGGAAATCAAATTCATTCACCTCCAAGTCAACTGAACAAATAAAGTAAGACTCATTTGTCTTCACATAAAAGAGTGAACTCAGAAGTAATGTTTGACAAAGCTTTCAAAATTCCTCTGTAAATGAAAGTTATACTAAATCTAGCCCAGAACTAAGGTTGGTTTTAAAGCCTTTCTGAACTGAGGAAGCAGCTGGGACTTGGTTACAGCAGTTTGGGTGAGCACAAACAAGTTAGGCTGTTTCTGGCTCTGATTCATTTGGTTTCATTTATAACAGACTTGTTTGACAGTTGGTTAACATGGAAAGGCTTGAAAAAGTTTTGAAACTACTTAACAGCATTATTCTCATAATAAATGCTGCCTAACAAACACAGAATCACTTCCATACTACTAAGCAGGTAAAAATTCAGTAAGTCCATTTTGTTTTCTGAAACTGATCAATTAATGATAAATGGCCATCAGCAATCACATAAAAAGTAGCTTAACCAGTTCTACACCTTTCACAGAACCTGCTGAAATTATTTAGAAGAATTTATTAAGTAGGAACTGCCAGAGTAGTTTCCAACAAAGTCATCTGTATTCAGACATCTCATTTCCTGTACCCTACTTGGTTTGTTTTACTTCTTTAGGCAGCTGTCAGTGCAGTGAACAGAGCAGCTGTGGTTTCCTGTTAGTACTGGCCACTGGCATGCAAGTCACCACACCAGCAAAGGAAAGAGTGATGTGACCCACAGCATTACTCCACCTACCAGGCAGCATTAGTCCACTTGTATAAATACATTTGGAGCATAAGCAACATGAGTTCCAACACATGAGAAAACTGCTTACTCCATATTCTCAGTGGGCTGAGGAGGCATCTAACTGATTTTTCCTTTGTAGTAAACAGTTTCATTGCAGAAAATGGAGTCCTTGAAACATGGATTTGCATGCTGGACATACTGCAAGACCTACCACTTAAATGGGGATATTCATGATGGTTCTGTAAAGATTCCTAAAGCACAGCAGAGAAGCGCTGCTAAGGAAAAGAATCACTGCCTTCTCTCAACCTGTGAAAGTTTGCAACACCCCAAAGCAGAATGAACTTCTACAACAATTAAATAGGTAAGCACCACAAGATTCAACAAGAAGTGTTATTTCTGGGTTCTCTCAGTAAGGTGGAAAACCACCAAAAGTTGCAAAGTGAAAAGACAGCATGTTTCAGTACCTCCTGCCTTTTCCAGAAAAGCACTTTTCTTCACCTGATGAAGAATCACTTGCACTGCTGTGTAGTGACAGCTACGTCCAACACAACCAAGCTGACTTGTGTTCTTACGTGTGCTTTGAGGGGAGAGAGTAAAGTAGGAAAAGCCTTTAAATAACTTCCCATTTTTATGAACAATGCTTTTGATTGTTAGAATTAGGGTATTAAGAGCATTGTACTTCTTGAATAGAAATACGACAGTCAGGTTTCTCACCAAGGTATAGAAGTTTGCCTATACAAAAAATGTAAGACTGATCTTGGATTTGCCCTCATGCAGCTGTGTCAGGCTACAGTCATCCATCCACTCAGGAGCTGTATTTTCAAAGCAGTCCTCTCATGGCATTCACTCTACTGCAGTATTTCTACTTAGCAGGCAAAAGAGAAGCCAGTACAGAACGGGTGTGGAAGGACTACTAGTCAAGGAACTGCTGGTTTATACCAGCAGGTATCATTTGCATGCACATGTGAGATTTATGAAGATAAACCTTGCATTTAGATTCTGGCAGTTTTCACATTTGGGCTGGATCACTAAATGGGGATTGAGATTTCACTCCAGCAGAGAATGAGCAGGCAAAGAAATTGAAGATACCTCTGACAGAAGGAACATCATCTAAATGTTACACTGTTAACTACAAACGTATAGTAGAAATAAGAAGGTGCTGCTAAAGTGCATATAATTAAAATGTTTATTTAGGCTCTTCTTCTTTGAGTAATTCAGCTGCCTCCAAGTTTAGGGCATTTAAATCAAGATTTTAAAATCTGATTTACAGTATAAATTCTTCATTAGTTCATGGTTAAATCTGTAAATGCCCTTATAAACAGAAAGGCATACAGAAGACACAACTGTTAATGAAGTATTTTGGTATGAATTTACTGAAAAAATTAGGAACAATTAAAGGAGGACAGCCTTTAAAAGACCTAAAATTTTTGTACTCCTGCATTTCCTACTTGAATCTTAAAGTGTATTTTGATCATTTGTCTAATCTGCATACACAACAGTATTTAATATTTTCTAAGCAGCATCTCTTATCCTTCAGTTTATGTAAACATCAAGAAATATAAGAGATGAGCTTTTAAAGCACAATGCTCCTTGAAAGAACAACAGACATGACAAAGCATCCCCACTTACTTGCAATCACCTAGCAGTAACTAAACACCATTTCTTTCTTAGTACCAAATACACATACACACCAAAAAAAAAAAAAACAGAATGGGTAACCTTGTTTTACCAAATTTTGCTTTTCAGGAAGCACAAAGTTAAAGGTCACAATTCTGCACGTGAAAAGATGTGCTGTGTTCTTCCCAATGTCTCTGCAAGCCTTCCACTTGTCAACTCACCCCTTCTTTTAGAAGGGGGCCTTATGTCCCTTGCTGTTCCTTGATGGTGTGAATTACTTGCATTGGCCTCTGGGGTCCACAGTGTGTGGGACACTCACTTCAGCAAGTTTCCCCATTTCATTCTGTTATATGGAGTTTGGAGTTGTGTTTCATTGGACTTTGTGCTTTTATTCCTGTGGACTGTACTAGGATTCTGGGTCAAAAATTCATTTTGGACAAAAGCTCAAGTTGTTGTTGCACTTCAGGTGGATCAAATGCACTATAAATGCAGAAATATCTCTACCACTCCATTATCTTTAAAGTAGAAATGTTCTACTTCCTCACACCTTTTTCATATCGGGTTTCAAGCAATCGATCTTTGCTTATCATGCCTCCCATTTAAATTTACTACCAATTCATATCTGTCACCTGATAGTGAGCAAATTCCTAGAGAGCAGTAGAAGGTGAAATCCATTAATGATCTCTCTGCTTAAGAATGGAAAGGAAATATCATTTGTAATTCCTTCCCTAAATTCAGAGGGGGTGGGGAGTAGCACAAGAAGAAAAGGACAAACTACTGAGACTTCCTACTTTCTTGAGCTGTCATTTTCAATTGCCTGTAAGTGCTCCAGTGTTTGCTTCAGTGTGAGTGCAGACAGGCATAACAAATGCCACCGAAAATCAAGAAATTCTGGTGAGGATTTAGAAATGTAGGTATCAGAACAGAGTGTCCAATCTCCCAGTTGGTGAGGTTTGTTCATGTACAATGCATTTTATAATTATTTGTTTGTAAACATTAGTTCCTCCACTTATGAGCGGTACTAATGTGAAATATCAGAAGCTATCATATATTAATATTATTTTATTACTTCATTTGCCACTGCATTTTGTTATGCAAGCAGGATCTTAAGAGTAACACAGACTGTACAGCAAAGGACTTTTTGTAAGCAGCAGCAAAAAGTAACTTAACTGAGGCAGAAATACAACAGTAGTGTGGTACCCATCAGTATTTTAAAAGAAATTATAGCAATGTTATAGAACAGTAAATTCACACAGCATAAACTTCAGCCACGCCCATGCTGGCTGGAGTCTCATGCTAATTCTTGCTTCAAGTAAACAACCAAAAGTTGAGTTAGCCTCTTTTGGGTAAGAATTTAGCATGTTACAGGACACTCACTAGATATTTGATTTTGGAATGTTAGGAATCACATTAACAGGACACACTATTTGTGCTGCAGAGAGAAATCCTCATGTCATATATATGCCAGCTGAACTGATTCTCACAAACACATTCACCTAAGAACACCCTTCCTAATCTAGTCTTGAAGTTGGAGGACTACATTTTTAAGAAATTGCTTGGTTTCTTTTACCGTCATTATTTACTATAAAGCTGATGTACACTGAAAAAAAATACATGTGTTTACAGACTACAGAAGCTCTGGTTTGAGTCACAGACCTGACATGGTTTCCAATATTCAAATGTCCACAAAGATCAGAGCTCTTGAGTAAGTTATGCTGAAGGACATCTGTATTTGTTTTTCAAGGAAATGCCATCTATCCCAGACTAAAAGGGAGTCTGATTCCTCTGAGATCACGGCTGATCCCATGAGAGCCCAGCTCTGCTCAGCTCCAGTGGGATTCACCCTCCGGGTCCCTCAGCATGTCTCACCTACCTAGAGCTAGCCACTTCCAGAAAAATCACTTTTATCTAACTATGTATCCAGGCGGTAACTGGAAACACAGTTAACTTTTTATTAAAACTTGTTATTTTTCTCTAGGGATGCTTCCTTGTGTGAGCACAAGCTTTTCGCCAACACAGCCGGCTGAGTGACAGCGGCTCGACTCGACTCGAGCAGGCACTTCTAGCATGGAGCTCCCCGCTTTCCCTACAAACACTATCGAGGTTTGAGTTAAAATCAGGCGGGGATCTCTTCGCCATGCCTAGGGCCAGACGGGCGGCGGGTGCGGCGAAGGCCCGACAGGCGGCCGTGACACCCGGCCCGGGGCTGGCCCGGGGGTCACCCGCGGGGCCGGGACAGCGGAGCGCCGGAGGGCTGAGGAGGAACGGCCCTGCGCCTGCGTCTCCTCGGGTATCGGATACCAGGGGTGGCACAGCGAGGCAGCCGCCTGGCCAGCTGGCCGGGCGGGCAGCAGGCACGGCGGGACAGGGGGGGCTGGTCGGGGGCACGGCGGGGCGGGGCGGCCCGGCCCTCCGCGGGCCCGGCGAGGCGGCGGCTCTCACCTCCCTTGCAGGGCGTGCGGTGCTGGCTGTGCTGCGCCCGGTAGCCCTCGATCACCTCCCACTCGCCATTGTCGCGCTTGATGGGGAAGGAAACGCTGAGCACATGGTTGCAGGGCTTGATGATGCGGAGGATGCCGCGGACGCGGTGGCGCCGCTCCTCCATGCCCTCGCGGGTGCGCAGCCCCTCCACCAGCTTGTCCTCCACGATGCTGGCGCCGCGATCGAAGAACCCCTCCACCATCTTGAAGAAGTTGGGGTCGTCCTCTTTCTTCGCCGCCTCGCAGTAGTGCCGCCGCGGACACCGGCCGCCGCCCCACGCCGCCGCCACTACTGCCCCCCCGGCCGCCGCCGCCGGCCCGCCCGGCTCCGAGCCCGCCAGCACCGAGCCGGCGGCCAGGCGGGACGCCAGCAGCTCCCCCAAGTAGCGGTACATGGCGGCGGCCGCCAGAAGCAAGGATCGGAGCGGAGCTGCCGCTGTCACAGGAGGGGCCGGGGGCTGGGCGCCGCCGCCACCGCCTTTAAACGCGGGCTGCAGGGGGGGCGGCGCGCCCGCGGGGCGCGGGGGGCGGGAGCTCTCCGCGCCTTCCGAGCGCGCCTGCGCCCCGCGCCCCGCACCGCCCCCGGCGGGATTCGCGGAGGGGAGGGGGCGCGGCGGTGGGGCCGGGCCGCGCCTGCGCAGTGCGCGCCCGCCGCGCCGCTGCTTCCCCTTCCCGTTCCTTTTCCGTGAGGCCGGGCCCGCTGCCCGCCCCGCTGGGAGCGCAGCCGCTGCCAAGCGCCCGGGCCGCGGGGCACTGCGCCGGTTGGCTGACCTGCTGCCTGCGGAGAGCCCGGGCCGGGCTGCCTTCAGGTGCCGCCCTCAGCTGCGTGAAAAACGAGGTCTCTGTTAGCGCGAGTGAGGGCGGGCTCACACGCAGCGCTCAGCGCACCCGGGGAAAGGAGCCTGTGGGAGAACCCAGCGCTTCCACGGGTGTTTAAGTGACCGCCCTGCCGTGAGGGGACAGAGGCTTCGAGTAAAGGCGTTAACATGGCTGCTTTCACAGAACCGTTAGATCACTGAGGTTGGAAAAGACCTTGAGATTTATCGGCTTTGTCTGCTCCACTGGTTTTCATTTTGCTGGCTCTTGGTCCATTAAAGTCCATTTTTTAAAGTAGCTCAGGGAGCATCTCTTAAGAATATTGTTTTAAACTGTGTAAGGTCTGCTTTCAGAGCATGAGAGACAGTGTGCTGTACTATTGCCCTGAATTTATTTTAGAGGACTTAAGTGGCTTGTTCATTTTCTGTCGGTTTGGGCTGCTAATTGGAAAATACAGTGGGTATTTTTTTTTCTTTTTAGGCTTGTGGGAGACCAATGCCCCTAAGCCTGGAATAACCAGGAAGTTCCTTTATCGCTGTGGGAATCTCTCTAACCACTATGGGCTGTGCTACAAGGCTTGTGGGAAAGTAATTTAACTTTTGTGTGTATTTGTCAGCAGGGAGATTAGTCACAGATTCTTTAACTCACATAAACTCTTCAGGCAATTGACGCTCTATTTTTATCTTGATTTAATGTTGCTCTCTGTCCTGAGAATCTGAGGAAGTTCTCTTAAGGGCCACTAATAAAGTCCTTAACTTTTATCTGTTTTTTATCTGTATTGAAGATGGTTTATAATTGTAGTCTAGAGAACAAAGTTCCTTGTTAGTGATATGGGGGAAAAAATCAAGAAAGGAGCTGGTTCTCAGGCCCGTTTGTTCTCTGGGTGTTCACACAGGGCTTCAGAAACAAGCTCACTGATTTGGTTTTCTGTCCATAGTATAGGTAGTTTATGGAAAACTTCTATTTTGATGTTAATTTTTAGTTCACAGAACTGCAGTGTTCTCAGTGGTTGTATCAGCTTTGAGCTACTACTTGATTTCAGTCACTTGTGTGTTCTCATTAGCTAGAGTTCAATTTCTGTACGAGTTCTTAAGTGCTGTAAATGCATAGGAAAGAAGGTGATGGGAGGTATTGTGGCAATTAGTCCTTATCAGGTAATTATTTCCACCTCGTTCTGTAGGTTGGAATATCATTGCAGGAGCACAGAGGTTAAATGAAGAATGTGATTAGCCAGTTTGCTCAAGCATGTAGAAGTAGATGTTAAGGTTAATGTGCTTTGCTCCTGTCCTGCTTTCAGCTGTGTTCTCTCTGATTTAGGAGCACACTCAATTATCAGCTGCTTGCAGTATACCAGCCTGTTTGCAGCACACCTTTGTGGATGTATTTGAGGGTGAGCATGGGATATGACAATGTGGGAGCCACGTGGATCTCTCCAGAGGCTCAGTCACACAGTTGTATTTGAAGCAATGGCTGTACCATACCTACCCTCCTTTCTAAATAAGACTGGAACTCGGCAAAATATTTAACAAGCTGTGTGTTGGATGCTGAGAATAACTAGATCAGCATGTTAGATTTCTTAGTCTTTAAACATGGTAGGAGATAAGATAACTGGGGAGTTTTATTTGGCATGGTTTTTTGACTGAAATAATGTGTGCAGTTTACAGGCAGTTTACCAAACTCAGCAGGTCTGTACCAAATTTCTGTTTGATTCAAGTCCTTTCTGGAGGCAGGAGTTACAACACTGTCTGTGTCCCCCATTCCAGAATTCTTATGTGCTAAGCACTGAGCAGTTGAGTCAAATCAGTTTGCCAGAGGAAATGAAAAATGGCATGCTTCAGAATGAGTTCTAGCAGGCATGAAAGTGGTAATTGCAATAATAAAAGAGGAACTGTATCTCCTTTACTCTCATATACCCTGTGGGGTGCCATCAGAAGATTCACATTTGAGTAGCCTCAGTAAAAACAAAATCACTGTGGTGGGTGAAAAGATAAAGATTAAAAGATTTTTGTCTTCACAATCAGGAGTTTCACAAACTTCATTAATTTCATATGAACTTTTGGTTTTAGGACTACATTTGAAGAGAGAGCTAAGTAGAGAACTCAATACCTGTGTGGTAGGAACTGTCTGTATTATTTATGGACTTTGCAGCTAGGTCATTTTCAACTGTGTGTACATGACAGGTATCAGTTTCTATTTAAAATCTGAAGTATAGCTCAGGGAGACAAACAACTTGATTTAATTTCTTGTAAGCTGCTTTTAAAATATCTTATATATAAATTTTAACAGATTATTATCTTATATATAAATTTTAACAGATTATTTTCATTATGGCTGAGAACAATCCTGAACACTGTGTTGTGGCTTCCTAAAGCAATGTACTGTTTTAAGGTGTGTATTAGCAATTTCATAGCAGTTGGAGTAATTTTCTGTGTCGGATTTTAAAATTTTATTGAGAAAAGGGATCTAAGACAAGAATCAAATACTTCCTGCTTTAATCTATTTATTATTGGAAGTACTAGCTATTTGGGCTAAAACATTCCCAGGGTGTTCTGGTGCTGAATTCCCTCAGAAACTGGAATAGCTATTCCCAGCTCACATCCCAGTCTTGTTACCAGCTGACCAGAGCAGATGAGAAGGAGCAGAGAAACTGCAAATCAGGGATCCTCCCAGGGCTCTGGATAACTCTGCTCTTGTCTGCCTGAGCCCTTCACATCCAGGGTAACCCTGGGCTTGCCTCCAGTGCAGAGTTGGAGCCTCTGTTAGATAGCACACTCAGGAGGAAGGTTGATCTGTACAGAGGACCAATTCCTTTCTGTGGTAAACTCTCTTCTGGGAAGACAAATTGCTTTTGAAATAAACTGCAGATGGAATTACAGTTGTTTCAGAAACTTCATTTTAAGTTGTGAGCCATACCACATTAAGCACTTGACAGTTTAAGCAAAGTGCCTTTGCTTAAAGAATTGATTGAGATAAATTCCAAGTAAAAATTGAAGCAAGTTGTTTGCCTTTGAATTGCCTATATGAGCATTTATGTTTCCCTTCCTGACTGCACCAGAAACTGCAAAAATAAAAGCCTATTTTCCTTTTTTTTCTTGGGCTTTTATGTTATGCTGTACTGCTTTATGTAGACCTTGGTAGTGTAAATAAATAGGTGAGAGCTGGGGTTATTTTCTTACCCCAAACTGCTGCAGAAACTGTTCAGCCTCTGCAGAGTCAACAGATCTCTGGACAGTTGCATAATAGTTGGGCAAATGGCAGGATATGAATCTGACAGGAATGGTAAGTGTGGTACTGTTCACACGCCTCTTGGCTAAAATCCTGTGTGTTTGTGTTAAATGGAGACAATGAGGACAAGCAGCAAGTGTGTAGGACTTCACAGAATTCTGCATGGGACCTGCCTGCATATTGTGGGAAAATGTACTCAATAGAAATGTAATTATTTTCCAGATCTTTAACTTGAGATGGTCTCAATTCATGGGTTTTATTTTCCACCTTCTCAATGCTTTAAAGTAAAAACTTCATGTCTAACAGGTTTTGGCATAGGCTGTGAAAATAGAGATGGTAGTTTCTTTATTTGCAAGAGAATGTACCAGCATTCAGTCTTCAGAGTAATGGGAGGTAATGTTGGTACAGCATTTGTTCTTTCAAAGATGTATTTTTAAATGAAACAAATATACTACAGATTAAAAGGTCTAAGGAATAATTAATGTAATCTGATCTTAATTCCAATTCCAAATTTGTGAATTAATTGTTGTACTCTAAGTGCCATATTTCTTGATTATATTCTTCCCTTTTCATGCCTAGCCAGTATGTGATGTGACAGGAATGAACTGGGATGTGTGGAGCAGTTTTCTGGCTTCACTGTTGCTGGAGGGCTGTCCCTGTAAGATGCTGCCACAGGCAGCACATGAATTAGGTGAATCCCAGAATGGATTAGGTGGAATTAGGTGGAATGGAATTAGGTGAATTCCATTAATTTGGGACTGTCTATATGAGCACTTTTACCAAATGAACACTTGACTAGAAATCTTCATTTCAGTCATCTTGTTTACAACCAATCAGAGCCCAAAGCTTGTTAAAAGCCTTTTTACTGATAGCATAAGGTACCAGTACTGAGATCTATTGGTTTAGAGCCTTTCCTCTATAAATAGCTGCAGCTGTGTTGAGCCATAGCAGATCTGGAGAGCAGACTTGTAGGTTTTCTTCATTTACTCCTTTTGCCTTGAGAAAAAAGAACCTGAATTTGGTGGTTTTCCAGGCAGGATGCAGAAGTTAATTTGCAAATTTGAGATGTGCTTTCTGCAATGTTGCAAAATTGGAGAAGAGGTATTCAGATTATTTCCATTTGAGATAAAGGCTTTAAACCTTTCAGTACTTTGTTATATTAATGAGATGCTTAGGCACCTGTGGTCTGATTATTTAATATTTTTATGTACTACTTTGCATTAAGTTGAAGTTTTTCCTGACTGCTAAGTTTAAGTAATAAGCTGCTGTTGTTTTCTTAATCTGTAAATAGTCATGTTTTTGCCTGTCTATAGCACTGCAGGAGTAGGGAGTGAAACTCAAAATTGTGTGAGTAAATTAGGAAGTTCTAGGTTTAGCCTAGTAGGGACTCGGCTAGAGTGAGTCTTGCTTTTTTACTCGAGCCATTGCTACAAAAATAATCTGTAGCTGAGCAAAATAATATTTAAGTTTATTATTTATTCAAACATAAGATTTTGTTTTTCTATGCATTTCCAGAAGTTCTGGTAATAGATCTATTAGCCCCTTATTTAGGATGTGAGTTTGACATGGTGTCCTAATTTGTAAGTGAAACGTACTTGGGAAAATCCTCAGTAAGTGGGACAGAGCAGTTTTCTGAGCTTCTAACTTCCTAGTAATTCTTCTGCAGGAATCAAAATATTGAATAAATTATGATAACTACTTCATGAGTAAATATTTTTAATTGCCACAAAAAGTGGTAGTGCTTATGTTTGTTAGCTTTAAAGACTTTCTGTCTCCATCTGTTTATATAGTTGCTGTGCATGATGACTGATGTTGCCAACTGGTTGCTTCAGCTCTGTGACAGGGCAGATATAAAAAGCTCTTCATGTATACAGGAGCTGATGTCCTCATCTCTTGGTTAGGCAGTCTGTAGATACAGAGAAATTGTCAGTGCCATGTTTTGGCACTGTTACTGTCAATATATTGATAATGAGTGTTGCCAGATAGTTTAACTCATAAACATTAAATATGCTTTGTAGTGACTCTTATCCCTGTAACACCACTTCTTGTTTTCAGATGAGTAGGACAAAAAGTAACACTCTGGAGGCAGCAGGTCAGACCTAAAGCTTGCTGAAGTCAGTAACAAATAAATCTGATTTCATTGACCTTCCCATCAACATGGACATTCATGATAGAGGCTTTTGTGGGTCAGTGTGAAGGCTTCTCCTTTCTCAATTCCTGTATCAGTGAGAATCTGTGTAAGCAGCTGGTTTGTGTCCTTGTGGCATAATCTGTAGCTTTTGATTGCTATCCCTCATTTCTAATTTAGAAGACAAAAGAGGGAGTGGTACGGTTACCCAATCCTGAAATATTTGTGATTCTCGTCTCCCTGTTAAGTGTGTTTGAAATTAGCTGATGAAAAAGCTAGTAATGGGAAAGCTGGTAGATATACAGGCATAAATCTTCCACAGATGCACTGTGACCATGCCAGCTTTGTTCTCTTAAATAAGGTTAGGGGGAAAATAAAGTACTTTAGTCAGTTTATTTCCTGGAAATTGTTTTTTAGAAAGTTCCTGTCTACTTCAGTTAACATAGCAAATATCAGTAGAAAGTGGTTTGTCAGGAGTGAAATAAGAATTGTTTGAAAGTAACATTTACAATTGATATGGGTCTTTTTTGCAACTCTTGGTGTCCTTGACTGTCTGGCTGAAAATTATACCCAAAATCTTTCCAGCCTGGAATCAAAGCATCAGAGGCTGCAAACCAGTTTTTTCTTGTTTAATACTCAATTGACGGTCAGAAGTTGTTGACATAAACGTAGTGTGTATTGTTTAAATAACAAACATTAAAGCTCTTATGAGCTAGAGAATACTAGTCTCCTGTAGTGCTTTTGTTTGCATTTCTATTAGCAAAATCAACTTTAGCCTCTTTCACTTTGGAAGAGTGGTTATGGAAATCAAGATTGTTAAAATATATCTGAATGCTTACATCTTCTGTGAAATATGTTGGTGGGTGAAGCCCAGATACAAAGCATGAAGAATTACCATTCAAGTTTGTTGGTATAATTGAAATTGGTATTATCAGCAAACTCCAGGAATACATTGCCTGGTATTGTTCACCAGATTTCTTGAGGGGGGGAAAAAATAGCTGGTTATGCTAGATGTAAAAGTGTATATGTGATATCTTTTCTTGCTCATCATTCACAGACCTCAGGATTCTTCATGGTGCCCACTGCATGTAGAGATCCAGCACAAAATCACTGTTAGATGGCTCATCCCAGAGGAATCTCAGAATGAGAAAATAGGTCAGAAAAGGAAATATTTCTGTTTTAATTAAATTGTCCCTCCTTGAGCACACTTGAACAATTTCTGAAAACACTGTATGGAGTTTTTCATGATTATTTATTGTCTAATCTTGTCAATGTTGGCAAGATAATGTCTAACTTACCTGTTCTACTTCATCTCTTCTGGTTTTTTTCCTTTGAAAACCAGTAGGTTGAAATTAGGCTTATTTTGAAGTACTGGAAAGGGAGGGTCCCTGCATATCAATAGTAAGAGATTTTCTGGTTTAAGAAGGACTACAATATTGTGGTCTTCTGACTGAATGAGTTAAAATCACCATGGAAGTCGTAAAAGTTTATCCTGGTTTCCTTTGTCTCATCAGTTTTCACATAAGCCTGCTGTTTTTCTTTAGTAAAGGAACACTGAATGGCAATGGAAATAATGGATGCTTTTAGATTGTTCAGTTATCATTAGAGGTCAGCTTTCTTGAACAGAGGATGCTGAGATGTTCACCTCAGGTTTTAAGGCTGCATTATCATTGTGGCATTTACATCAATGTGACATTGGGCTGCCTAAGCAGAAATTGAGCTTCTTCCTTATGTGACCAAAACCCTCAAAGTAATAGCTGAGTAGGTGAAGGATGGAGTTAGAAGCCACTCTCCTTCACTGTTCTCTTCTCCCTAAATACTTTACCCCTCACCTGCACTGAACTCATGCTCCATTAATGTTACTCAGTTTTAGGTGCAATTTATTCTTGTTTATTAGCTGGCTAATTCAGTGAAGGTTATGTAAGTTAAAGAAGTTAATGGGCCTGTTAACTTAAAGAAAGAAAAAAACACCTGTTCTTTGGCAAAATACTCATCTTTTTTCTCCCAGAGTGAGTCCTAAAGTCACACTAGAATACAGAATATAGGTCACTGCCTCAGGACTTAAAGTAATTCTTAACATTTTGAAAACTAAGGTGGAGGAAGGTGATTGTGTGCGTGAGTTCCGAACAATATAAGATAAGAGAGAACTTCCTTCAAATAGTGTATGAGCTTCAGGAACTAAAGAACAAAAATAGTTATGTCAGATGCCCTGTGTTTATCCTGACTTTGAATCATTTGATTATTTTGTGCTTGTAAACCAGCACCTGAGACCTCAAGTAAGGAACAAAAGCAGAGGAGTTCAATAAATCTCATATTGCAGGAAGCGAGAATTGTAGATAGAGAAATCATATAACCAGGGATGATGACTGTGACAATCTCAAGAGGTAGGGTGAAAAGCTGAGGTGAAAAGGGTGGTTTTGTACCTCATCAAAAAGGTGAAGGATTATGCACTGGGGAATGACAGTGCAATGTTTAAGGTATGAGTATGTAAGATTCACTCACTGAGTTCTACACGTGGTTCCATGTACTGTGCAAGCAAAAGTTACTGAAATCTTTCATTGCCTCAGTTCCCATTAAAAAAACCCAGATGATAATCTATTCCCAATGCCTTAAAAATATGGGGAGGACATATTAACCTTAAGGATTGCTTGGAACTGAGCTGGTTGTACAAACTTGTAAGGTCCTCATATCTGAATTGATATAGGCCAGAAGTTAAGGAAAATGGGCAGAATGTATTCTTAAAGAGAAACTCCTGGAATTTGCTTTTCTAATAAACTCATAGAGTTTCTGTCCTATCAGACTGGATTTTCTTCAAGAAATATAGGAAAGAATTTGATTATTTTCCAAAGTGATAAGTAAAATACTTCTTGTCGTGAATGTTTATCATTTTCAGAGCATATTCAATTTACTCATTCCTAGGTACAGAAATAGTGGGGTCTAATGGAACTGCAGTTCATTAATTTTATTTTGAAGATGATGAAAAATAGAAATTATGTAAGCTTTTCCAGGTTCTGTTGAATTAAAAGAATCCAGAGAAATTAGTAATAGAAGAATGAGCAGAAGTTCTCTTGGAATAACAATACCATCCATGGCTTCATCCATAAGCTACTTTAATGTGTCCATTTGGAAAAAAGGAATGGTTGTCAAATACATTACATTTATGTTTTGCCAGCAGATTTAATTTCAATTGTTTTCACACGGTATGCTTAATATGTCTGAAAAGAAGTCAGTCTTTCAGCAAAACTTCATCCAGCAAATTGCATGATGGCAGGTGAAGAGCAGGTAATATCATTTGACCTGTGGTTATATTTGGTTAGAAAAATTTCTGAAATGCTAAGTAAGGTGGAATTACTCAACAAGCAAAGAAAATAAATACTGGGGTTGGTGTGAGTTCTTTGGGAATATGCCAGTGTAGATATGATTGTGCTTTTTTTGCTGAGAATGTCAGATCAGCTTGTTTAAAGCAGTGTAGTTTCTTGAACTTAGACTTGTTTTTGTTTTCTGTTTTCCCACCCTAGATCATAAAAGAGCATAAAATTGAGATAAGATGGAGGAAGGTGACTTTATTAGCTCTCTAACTGCATGGATTGCTAATTCTAAAGAACCTCTGGGGAGCACAGACTTAGCAGTTGGGCTGTTCCTGGCCTTCCTGTGTCCAGCAGAGGAGCCCCAGGAGGCAGAGCTCTGACTTCTCAGGTGTGAGACTCCCATTCTTACAATAAGCTCAAAGCCCTCATTGCATCAATGCTTGTAAAGCAGTACTAATCCCAAAGATCAGTGGCAAGCTTTCTGCCAGTACTTCTGCTCTTGACATCTAGTTCCTGAGCTGAGAAGTCACTACTTAATTTTTAGAATAATGGGCTAGAACTGCTCTTGAAGTATCATGAGTACTCTTATTAATGTGAAGCATGGTGGCAAATTTCTGTCATGGAGCTGGAAAGCCAATGTAATGTGGTAAAGCCTAGATAACTTCTACATTGGAACAGCTTCAGTCCCTGCTAAACTGTATTTTGATTTATATAATATGAGCTATAGAGAATTTGAAATAATAAGAGTTTGACCTATTTGGGTGAAGTTTCCCCACAGCTTTCTAAAATACTGATGTTGGCTGCAAGAGTGAAATTTTCATTCCTGAAAAGCGAATGTGAGTCACGACATTTTTTAGGGGCTTTCATTTTTTTCTATATTTAAAGTCTTAAGAAGCTGGGCTCTGTTTGGAGAGGAAAAGCTTTGCATGACAGCACTGTTCTATCCAGCAGTACAGTGTCAGTGGCTTTGCAATGCAAAGCAGTGGAGAATGCTGCTGATGGACAGCTTCCTTCTCCATGTTTGCATGCTCCAAGGAAAGCTGAGATGCCCACTAAGCAGTTTGTCACTTCAGAGCTGCCTGGAGAGGGGAACTGCATAGAATAGCTTCCAGGATCAGAACTTTATCCTTTAAACTTCCCTGGATAGAAAATGTGAGTGCTTGTTTTTTAAACGCTGTGTTTCTCCAGTTAAAGGGATAAGCACAGGTCAAGGGACTTGAGAGCTGCTTCCCATTTGGGATTGGAATCTTTACTTCCTTCAGAGCTGGTAAAGTAAAACTTGTTTGTTATATAGAGGTAGAAGTGACAAGTAACATCATAATGTATGAGGGAATTACAAATTACACACTATCATTGCACAGTTCTTAATTCTCATTATATTACCTCTTCCCTCTTCTATATTTGCCTTTTTTAATGAGGAATGCAATTTAAGTGGACATTGTTTTGGATGTTTTTCTTTTCAGCTTCATCAAATCAAGTTGTTGCACTTGCTCATTTTGTGAAACCTTCCATCCATACCCATCACTTAGTAATTTTTTTCTCACTGTGATCAGACTGTTCAGTTTTCTGCATGGTTTTTCTGTTGGCAGCTGAAGTTCGTAATTTATTGTTTATATATTGTAATGTCATAAAGTTCCTGTTGAGAGAAGTATGTTAATGTTTTGATTCTCACTTGTCTCTGAATACCTTGTATTTACTGAATGAATGCTATCTTTATTTTTGAAAAGATGCCTTCAAGTATTTTTTAATCTGGTTTCCATCATATAAAACTAAATCTCCATTTGCTGCTTTTTAGATTTGTGCTGACAAATATGATGTCTTAGTGGTTTAGTTTCATGTCTTTTATTTTTCTCAAATTTTTCTTCTGCTCCAGTCTTTCATAATGGCTTGCAATAACTGTTGCCATACCTCACTTAATGTTTTTTATAAGCACGTGACTCCTAAACTGGCACTCATTTAGATGATATGTTAGTTTGACCTGCAAGATAAAGTTTTGATATAAAATGTAATGTTAACATATTTGTAGTTCTTGGAATGCAATGTCAGGTAATTCAGAGCATTAGCCAAGGTAGAACAAACTGTACTGCTTTCTGAATTCCTCTATCTCTGGTCTGTTGTAAAGATTACAAATCTCTAGAGAAAGATAATGGATCACATGTTGAGTGTAATAGCTTTTTGGGTTTTCTGCTTTATCTGCTAATTTTAAAGTCTTTTAAAGTAAGCTCACATAAACAGATTTTAATGTGAAACTTACTGGAAGGGAAGCCAGTATGTATTTACTGTCATATGCTCAATACTGCCGAAGCTGTTCACTTACATTCCATGTGCTTCCTAACACAAGCAAGTTTAACCTGGAGTTACTCAAATCATTAGCTGGATACAAAGAATATTTTGATGTGGAATGGATTGCAAATTCCTTGTGTTTCTTCACCTCTAATTTTCCTCTTTCATGTTTCTACAGAATGTACAATTCAGGTGCATGTGTGTGGCACTAAAGCACCACGAGTCACACGGAGCAGTAGATGTCCTTGTGTAAATGATGTCACTTGACAGGGAGTAAGGGGGGGTTACTAAACACTCTTCAGAGCCCCCTTAGTACCAAACTCCTTTGGGGGTTGGGGCATTAAATAGAACTCATGTTAAAAAGATAGATTTCTAACATTGGCACTGTCGCTGCTGTTCTATGTGAAAACTTCCTGCTAGTGTTTTTTCAAAAAATCTTTTGAAGACTTTTGTGATTTTAGCTTTGTATAGCAGCTCACATGGTTTTCTGGATAAAGAATATGCTAATATACTTGTAGCCAATATTGGCCTTGTGTACATCAGTCCTATTGTTTCTATTCTAGTGAAAATCAAGTATAGAACTTGCAACACCTGGCAGACAGAAAAAGAATTGCATTTGCAAACAGGATTGCAGTTCCAATACAGAAGTTGTTAAACCATGAGGTGACCATTTCTTTATAATCTCTACTCTCTTTGCATGATATTGCAGAAAGAAGCAATTTTTAGGTTTACTTCAGATGGGAGCAGCTTCTGCGTGAAAACAAATGAATAAATAGATAAATCTCTTTAGTTTCCACCCTTAGCTCTTCATACTTCACAGGAGCTTTGGAAGTTAAACAACTTAAAATTTCAGAGGCACAACTATGTAGAACAGCAAGTAATAAAAACATTTAAGTTACTGAATCAAAGGCAGCTGAGTGAAGCTACACAGCAATAGTAGCACAGTACATATAATAAATGAGGTATTGCCTCAAACATAAACTGAAGAAAATGATGTGCTTTGACTGAGAGCAAAGGTACAAGAAGGTTTTTACCAGTGGTTATGCAGCTGTGCCCTGCTGCTACACACTATGACTTGGAACAGTAGAAGGAGACCCAGGATGATCTGTTACATCATACCTCGAGTTTTTTGATTTTTCTTGAGGTGTTTTCAGACAACTGAATTACAGTGGAAAAGGGTACAGGCCACATCAGTGTTTCTGGCATTTAATTAGTGCACTTCATTCACATTTTGTTGAATTGTGATGATTTCCTTTTTGGGGCACAGCAGGATAGAAACTGTGATCTACCATTTTTTGAAGTATAATCAAAAGTCAAATTACTTTTAATAAATAGTCAAAGTGCATTACTGTCCTAAAGTCTGAGAGAAAAGCTACCTCTTTGAAATAAGGAAATTTGCATCTAAAAGGCACCTTTGGCTCAGTCAGCTATGTTGATAGTTACTCAGTGTTACCTGTTCCCTGTTAAAGCTTAACCAGTTTGCTAAACTAACATCCATCTAAACCATTGAAATGTAAAGGCTTATATATTAAAAAGCTAATGCTAATTTTCTTTATTAATCATATCTTAATTTTTTTCCTAAATAAATGCCAGAAGACTTTAAAACTTTGTTTATGCTTCCAGAAGATTCACTGTAGTTCTCACTCACTTAAAATAATCTGAATTTTTTGTCCTGTTTTCCTGCAGTGCCCTAGTAAATTAACAACTTTACTACTTACTGGAATGGCCATGAAAGAGTGTTTGACGTTCATAGAGTTCTGCAAAGAAGGTGGTAGGGGTGTTCCTTCTGTGGCCACAACAAGGAGCCAGTGTGGGCAGTGAACCATCAGTGATCTTTGTAATGCTCTTCACCAGTGTACAGAGACAGTTTGGCCCAAGTCTGAAGGTTATGTTTCCTTAAGGGAGCTTTATCTCTTAAAAAAATCCTAAACCTTATGACTTATAGATAGAAGATCAAATCCTTTTCACTTACAGCTGAAGTGTATTCTTGGGGTGTGTGCAAAAGGTAAATATTAACATAATCTTTTGCCTTTACAAGAACTGAAATTCTAGATTTGGATATAAAAGTCATTACTGTCATACTAACATGTAGTTAACATCTCTCAGGAGTTTTGTTTAAATTGCAATGCTCACATCAAAACCATGTGTTTGAACTTTTCTTTTGAGACACTGATTCTGTAGAAATGTGTAAAGCCAGCTTTCATCTTCCTGAGATCTGGAAGTACTGAGGAGATCAGCTGTTGATTGGACTGGATTGCCAGCTCCTTTGAACCTCACAGAATTACACTAAAGATGCCACATAAAGGATGTAGCTGCACACCAGAGGCACAGATAAAATGTGCACAGTGTGGCTTGGCATGGGGAGGGAATTTAATAGCTCTGGTGCCATAGGTTCAGTCCTGACAAAAGGTACTTGCTGCCATTCTTGTTTGCAGCAGGGTTAAATGTTTGCTCTTCTGGAGGGATCCTCTCTAGACAGTGATGAAGCAAATGAAGTCATGATTGAGCTATTGCTCCAAAGGTGTCTTCTGGGCTCATATGGCACCTGTAATTTTGAACAGCCCTGAGAAATGACTTGATGTAGTGATGACTTGTGTGCTCCAATGTGACTTCTTGGAGTGAGTGACTGATTTTTTCAGTTGACAGACAGTGAACTTGAATTGTTTTGTGATGCTGACAAATGAGAAATATCCCACTTGTCTTAAAGGCAAGAGGAAGTGCATCTTCTGTTCAGGTCTATTGCTAACTTAACCACTTGTGGTGGGGAGTGAAGGACATTTTTCTGGCACTAGTAGATTACTTACATGGAAATAAAATAGATTATTTTACATAGTAAACTTAAGAATTACACCTTTTCAGCACCCTGTGTCCCACAGTGCAAAAGCAAAAGGACAGTCTTACCCATGAATGTTGCCCAAAACAGTGACAGTATCCCATTTTTTACTATGAATGTGCAGTCAGCATCCAGGTCTTCATTATAAACTTCATCTTTTTTAAATAAGGCTTTTGTAAAGATGGGAAAATAATATTGGTGGCTTTTTATTTTAAATATTTCTGATATATATTTTTTTCTTCTCATCCTAATAAGTGAAATCTACCAGCAGTTATGATGTTTCTTTGACCAGTCACCTTGCTTTCATCTTCAGTCCTGTATTGCTTTATCCACCTCTGTTTGTCAGGTTTCAGTCCCAACATAGATTTTCATTGGTAATGATACCTGTGGAAAATTTTCTGCAAACTAAAAAAAGCCCCAATGATGCCATTCTAATATTGAGAGGTATTTTAATATGCTGAAATTTATGGAATAATATCTATCTTGACAGAAGGTATAGCAGTTAGTTGTTTCAATAGTTCTCACAAATAAGGGTTTGGGGAATGAGTGTTCTTCAACTAAACGTGCATGGCACGTTTGTGTATCTTTGACCTTTTACCTTTATCTTTCTTTTCTACTCCAAAGGTCAGTGTTCTCTAGAACTTTTGACTTCTTTTGTTTGTAGCAGCCACTGGATGCTCATATCTCCTTAATTATATGTTTTTGTGTATTGCAAAACAAAAATCAATAAATAGAATTTACTTAAGGGGCCATCTTGAAAGGCACAAAGGCTGTGAGGCAGGAATTATCAAGTTAATCACAAAAGCCTACCACCTTTACTCCAATTTTCAAACACAATGAAGACTATCTCAGTGGCTGAATTGGAAGTGTACAATTAGTGTTCAGATTTTTGCATCATTTGATTCCAAAAATAATAATGGTAAAATAAAATGGCTGATGCAACTGCTCAGTAGATGCCTTTTCTATATGATCCAAGATTGTATTTACAGAAGAAATGTCTTCATTTCAGATCCAGGGAAATATTTTCCTTCTAGAGCACAACTTTAGAAACCACAGGCCCTGATCCTGCTGGCAAGTAGGTACACATTAAATATTAGCAGTAGCAATGCCATTTGATTGCTTGCCTTCTTTTTGTATAATAATAGTTCAATAATAGTTATGAAGAGGAACTTGCCTCTTCTTACTCAGTATTTTACATTTTTTTCAGTGTTAGGCTATAGAACTGCTTAGAACCTTGATTTCTAGTTTAAATTATTTCCCTGCTGCTGCAGGAGTATTTAGGAAGGTTTCTGTTGTGTTACCTATACCATAAGTGTTCTCTATTCTAAAAATCATCTTGTTACTTAAAGTGCTCCAAATAAGGAAACAAAAAGGATACCTGGTGTTTTATGGCTAGGCATTGCTGAGTACAGGTTTTCTGTGCTTGTAAACCAGCTGTACCTGTCTTGAGTCCAAATGGTATTGTGGTCCTCTGGTAATAACCAGTGAGAAGAACTAAATACTGGATGCTGCTATTTCACTTCAATAGTAGGTACTAATAGAAGTTATTTTATGGTCAGTAATAACCTAAGTACCTCAGTTAGAAGTAACTTTATACTTATTACAGATACTGCTGTATGCAAATTGCTATACCACCAGGTCTGGTTGACAGCAGCCTCTGTGCACAGTATTCCATGTGCTAACAGTGTTACTGTGTGAGCCAAATTATATCCTGGTGTAAAATTGCATTGGTTAGACAGGGCAGTTATGAACAGGACTACAGTCTTTACCTGAAATTTTGTATGAAAATTCAGATAAAAGGTATTTGGTGCTTGTAACAATCACCAAACAACAGATAACAGAAGTAAGACCTGTTCTGTTCGTTTCCCCAGTGGAGCATGTGTATGTGTGTGTTCTCCCACATCTGTGTTCCCCTGAGTTCTTGTTAGGTGCCACCAGCCTGGGCTGCTGCAGCCCACGTCAGTAAATCTCCTTGAGCTGCCATTCACTTACACAGAGCATCTTCTTTGAAGCCCACATGATGCATCCTTCACTCTTATGTAGAGTGAGTTTGCTTCAGCTACAAGGTGCTTAGCTTGAGTTCTGTCAGTTGTTATTTGCCAGTGTTCCTCTCATTATGTATTTGGACCAAGCTTATTGATTTAGCAGATAGGTGCTGTTGCTGGTATATTGATTCACTTGCAGTGCCAGCAGGAGTTGTTGGCAGAAAGATCTCCCTTCTTTTTCTTGCACAAGTTGCAAGCAAATATGTAATGGCATTCCTCACTACTCCAGAGTTGTTTCAGTTTCTAAGTGTATGAAAATGTTACTACACTGCTTGCTGTTTCTTCTTTCAAAGTTGCTGTACAGCTGCAGTATCTGGCTTTTTAAAAAGATCACGTTGAATTTTGGAGGGAGACTTGAGCAGCATGGTGAAAGCACCAGAAGAGTTTCCTGTGATGGAAACAGAATTCTGCATCAAGAAGTTTTTCTGGTTTCCCTTTGGTTGGCAACTGTCTTAGTAGCTTTTCTACTCCACAATCACATGGATTAAGTTGTTGAAAAAACAACCCTGCAGCTTGAATTGAACTGAAAAGGAATACTCTGAAGATGGGTATGAATAATTCAGTTCCCTCTGTTGTAAGGTACATGAATCAATCCTTTAATTTTTTATACTACATGTAGGAGGAGTATAAAGTGAAGTATGTGAAAAAGGGAGGGTAAAGTCCACAATAGAAATTAAAATTTAGAATTTAAGAAATATCGTACTTGATGTATTTATTACTTACTTTATTACCAGCTTTTCAGCAGGGAAACGACAATTATAATGTTTTCTTGCAAATTTTAGGGGTCAAGTCATTAACCACGTACCATTTAGGATGTTCATCATTAAGCTGCAGCAAATCAAAGCAGGAAGGTAAAAGAATACACTGTTTGTCTCCTAAAACTACAGTGTTCCTAGAGGGGAAAGTACACTTTTGCATTATATTGGTATAGTTCTCTTCTGATGCATTACTGTCTTTCATTTCTGTAATTTTATTTGTAGTTTGAAGCTTTGTAGTGTGTAACAGACATAAAGAAACTCTTAACTGGAGGTTGAATTAGTGTGGTTTACTTTTAGGGTACAGGGCTTGAGTAAGGACTTGATGAGGCTGTTTAGATGTAACTTCTCAGAACAGAGAGTAGGCATGTGGTTACTGTGAATATTCAGGAATTATAGGAAGCTGAAGCTGTGTCACCCTCTTAAATTGCCTTGGCATAATGCTTAGTGATTATCATGGTGAGTGAATACTATTAATGAGTAGAAAAATATGGAATAAAATTGATGAGTATTTTTAGGGTACTTTCGGGATACTTTAAGCTTGTGTATGTAGCATCAGAACATTTCTAGAGCGAAGAGGATTTTTAAAGCTATTTTTAATTTTATTCTATGTGCAGCAGATCACTAGAGATTAACAATCTGTTAATGACAGTTTGTTTTAAAAACATTTAAATTTAGAATTCCTGTCTTACTGTTTAGATTGGAGGAAATACACTATGTAGCATAATATATTTCTGTCTATTAAACCTCAGTTGCAGTGCCTTGCAAATGTAAAACTTGCTGATGTAGTTACTGTTTTTTAATAGATCATTGACCCGTCAATCAGACTCTGACCATTTCAGAGATAAAAAGCTTGGCTTTCATTGGCTGCTAGGAATAGAGCACCTTTCCACAAATTAGGAAATGGTGTAATAATTAACAGGTATAATGGATATGTGCATTCAGGTTTCAGTTGTATCTTCATGAGTTTTAGCTCTTGTTATCTTTTGTGTAGTTAGTTAAGCCACTGTCTGCCCACAGATAACTACAGTATAAAATGGGGGGGTTTTTTGTGGCCGTAGAATGTTACTAAAATAATTGATAGGTTTTTTGCTCACCTTGTAAAATCTGAAGTGAATTGTTCTTTCAGACTTTTATTTATAACAAGGTGTAGAACTTCACTAACAAAACTCATTAAGTGGGTAATAATTCTTTCTGAAGCAGCAAATCAACAGTTCTTTAAACAATTGTGTACAGGGAGTTTACCTAAACTTTAATTTTTTTTTTCTTTCTAATTTACAGACTCAAAATGATTTTAGCTACTGGTGATTCCTGGTACAGGAAAGAGTTTGACATCTTTGACTCAAAAAGTCACTTGGAAATTGCCAAAACAGGTCATTTAGTAGTGGACCTATTACACAAATCAAAGTTGGCAGAGGTCATTTACCATTCCTAAGGTAATTTATGTTTTGAAAATATAAGCTGTATTTTAATTGCAAACATTCATTAAACAACATCAAGATTCAATTCCTTTAGTGTGATCATAGAATCATAGAACAGCCCAGGTTGGAAAGGCTCTTAAAAATCATCAAGTTCCAAACCCTGTGCCATGGGCACATTTCATTAGACCAGGTTGCTCAGGGACCCATGTGGCCTGGCCTTAATGTACTGGCACTGCAAAATGTGAATCAGCAAAGCAAATCCTAAGTTTAGAGAAGTTACAGAAATGGAAAATTAAGGAAAGCTTTTTGAATTTTTGTGCAACTTATAAACCACTAAACATGTCAACAAGCAAAAGAGAAGTGATACTTAAAATGAGGGGCAGATAAATTACTATATAAGTGGACATTTACTAAGTTCATTTGAACTGATGGTAACATTTTCTGTTTGTCACAGATCTGTTACTGAGCTTTTTACATCATGTATTGGTAGCCTTTTATCTGCAAAGCTTATTAACATCACTTCTTTGGGGATTCAACCTCACTGTCACTTTGCTTAGTCTTTCCCTTACCTGATCCACTACTTCAGTATTGACCATAGATTCTGTTCTTCTGGTTATTTGTATATTACCATTCTTTATATAACTCAAAGCTTTCACAGCTTTGGGTATTGTCCTTTAAAAGTTACCATTTTCTGGGACTAAACTTAAATGTACAACTGCAGAAGTTTGGACACTCCAATATTTTAAGTGGTATTTATTTTGTTATGAGCATAAAAGTGACCAATGCTAGTCTCTGAGTTTTGTAGCTTCTTTGTATTCTGCCCTAACTTATTTTAGTGATTGTATATTGCATTTCCAGTGACAGCAATCGTGTACCAGAGATCACTATTCTGTGATGTTTATGGTTTTTCCATGTTACAATGAGCCTTGTGAATGTGCAGATTTATTGACCCCTAGTGGGGTTGTTAGGAAAATGGTTGCTAATTTAATTAGTGCTAAATGAAAAATTTGCATACTTTTCAATGCTGCATTTGTTTCAATGGTCTTTTTCTTCTATTTACAGCTGGATTAGCTCTTGAATTTTTTCTGGTGTTCTCTACATCTGCAGAATTGCCTATTGAAGCAACTTCTATTAGCAACAGCACTCCCAAAACAAGTAGCTATAATCACATTTTAAGGAACAGTCAGAGCTGTTTCTCCATATATTAAAATTATAATTATAGAGCAGAAATTTAAAAAATAAAAGGTCATCTTTTTGTGTGCTGTGTAAGTGGGCTGATTTTTAATTAGCTAGAAAAGCTAGTAATTTCTTGAGTAGTTTGATACTACATAAATGAATTAAAACAAATCCTAAATCACTTGCTCAAGCTTTACTGACCTCTTAGTGGTTATTAAATAATTATTATTTATCAGTAATAGCCTGAAACAGTCGTTTCATGCCAAAACAGCATGTAAAATATTGCATTCCTAGCAAACTTTAATTTTAAATAGCTCTAGTGTTTTAATCATTTAGTTGAAACTGATTTTCTGGAAGATGAAATGATCTCCTAACTATGCTGTGAAGATTTTTTACATTTATTTCAGATGAGTTTAAATCAAGCACTGAATAGTGAAGTCACATTTGACTGTTTGATTAGCAATAGTAAATGAAGACGAATAGGTCAATAATTAAACTTAAAATTAACTTCCCTATATTGTGTTTCTATGTATCAGAATCAGAAACTAGGTGTGGCTGTAAATTTATTTTTCTGTGCAAATTTGACAGAAATAAATGCTGAATATTTCTAAAATAAATTCCCTTTTTTAGATTTTGTACATCTATTTTTATAGGCTTGAAGCAGTTAAGTAGTGTTTTTACTGGTTAAACTATGAAAAACTCCCATGAATTTTAGGTGTTTTTAAAATTGCAAAGGAAAAGTAAAATCCTCCCTTTTTTTGCATCTGCTGATATTTATTATTATTGTGCTTATTTAAAGTCAAACTTACACAGCAGTCAAAAATGTCAAAAAGACCTCAAATCCATATTTTTGTGGGAGCACCCAGTATCCCGAGGCCACGGGAGGGGTTGGAGCAGAGCTCAGCCCCTGCTGGTGAGCGATGGAAGGAGCTGCGCTGTTTGTGTGACAGCCCTGGCCGTGTTCCTGGGAGGCTCCGGGCCGCTGCTGCCCCCGCGGTGCCCCAGGCAGAAAGCTCTGCACCCACAGGGGTCCCCACCCAGCAGGGCACGGTCATGGCAAAAGAAGGAAAAGATCTGCCATCTCCTGCCCCTGTGGCACTAACTTGTACCTGCACACATAAAAAAATCACAGGTTTAGCTTGCTCTGATTGTCATGAACCCACAGATAGATTTACACCTGCAGATGTAAATCAGGCTGCAGATCAGCACCTGCCCCAGGACTGTGCAGAATCAGCTGGACAAGAGAAACCATCAGGTGCCTGCTGCCCAGAGCTCACTGAGACAAAAGCCTGTCCTTCAGAAGTTGACAGAACTGATATTTCTGCATTGCTTGCCAGCACTGAGCAGGTCAGCATCCATTTACAGTCTGTGGGGCTTCAGGCAGCTCACAGAACTGAGCATCATGAACATCTAAGGCAATGTATGGATGTGTTTTTCCAAGAAGCTCAGGAGTCCAAAGCAAAAGAACCAAATGACTGTGCAAACTTTGCAGTGTCAGCAGACACTGAGTTTCGTAGTGTACTGACTTCCAGTCGGGTGGCTGTTTTTGCACAGAATGAGATGCAGGAAAGTATTGTAAAACTATCAGAAATAGAAGCAGGCAAAAAAGCTGAAGAGGGACACTATGGTCACTTCCAATGTGATTCTGGTGTTGGAACATGTACTACTACTGTTACTGAAAATGAATATGAGGAAGAGGATGCAAGTTCTCTTGAACTTTTCAGTTCTGAGGATGATGGGGAAAATGTTTTGGTTAAAGCTACAAAACAGGAAGAAAGTGCTCAGGAAAATGCAGAAAAGTTTCAAGAACCTAATGTTGCTGCTGAGCAACTTGTAAATGAAATCCATATTGAGCCATTGAGCTCTGGGGTACTGTGCTCTCAAGGGAACTGTTCTCACAAGAACTTTTCTAAAAGACCCCGCAAGCATGAAGATTCCCTTCGTCTTTCTCACTCAGCATTTAGAAGAGAGCTCAAATCCAAGAGAGCTAAACTGAATTCTTCTCCACCTGGTTCTGGGTTGAGAGTGGATCCAGACAGGATGGCAGAGTTCAAGAAACTCCAAAAGAAACTCTCACTACTTAAGAATTGCTGCTGCAAAAATCAAAAGTACAATATTTTGGTTGCAGTTGTACATCCTTGTCATATCAAAGAGGTACAGAAGAAGACTATACCAAAATCTTCATGTAAAGTTCCTGTGGCAACAATTGTTGTTACTGACCAGTCAGAAATTGAGAGAAAGGTGGTGCTGTGGCGTGGTGCTGCATTTTGGTCCCTCACTGTGTTTCCTGGGGATGTAATACTGCTTACAGGTGAGAGTTCTTTTGTTTGCCTTTTAAAAATATGGATCTTAAAAATGCCTGCTTAAAATAGAAGAATGTAGCAAATAATTTGGAACTATGGCTAAGCATTTGTAAGTTGCTTTCTTACATCACTTACATCACTGAGTTCTCAGTCATCCTGCCAGTGCAACATTGACTGTTCCATGGAAGTTTGCCCTCAGACACAGCCATGGAGAGTCAGGGCTATTCTGTAAGGTGTCAGTGTTTTCAAACAGTTGTTCTTGAAAAGTACAAGTGCTGCTACAAACCAGACCTAAGCAGTGTCTGCTAGGAGGCTAATGAGTTTAAGAATTACATCAAACTGAGACAATTTTACCAACTCATTGTAAATGGTGTTGGTAGATTAAAATAAAATAATCACTGAGTTTCCAAGTGTTCTCTTTCAAACCCTCTGCTTTACACATCTCTATGTAAGACAGTTATATAGTCAAGAGAAATACTATACACTTCAGTATTGTTGACATGTGAGTTGATAAAGTTGTTTTTTTCTTGCAGATATAATAATGTCTGAGAATCCTTGGTGTGGAGAGGTCATGCTTCAGTCAACATTTACCAGTCAGTTATTGAATCTGGGGAACTGCTCAGCTCTCAAGACAGAAGAATGTAAGATTGTAGTGCATAAGTTGCCATGAAAATCACAATAAAGAGCCGTTTCAAGTACTCCATTTTGCTGGCAATGCCTCACACATAATATGAAATAGAAATGTGTGCAACTGAGAGGTACTAAACACAATAGAAAAATATGACAGGAACACCTGAGCACAAGATGTGGACATGACATCAGATAGGCATGTGGAGATCATCATAAAGTTTGGTGGCTACCACTCTGAACTCAAAAAAAAAAATTAGTTTAGTTTAGGAAAGAGCAGTTATCCCAGGACCTGCCCATGTGATGTCTGAGATTGCATGAGGATTCAATTTTTTGCAAAATGGAGTAAGTGGATCCAAAGTGATTAATTGCAGGCCATGGAGGGTTGGAGACTGAGGGGAAAATGCTGTGGAAGTATCACCATTGTTCTTCCTGTCTTTGTGATGTCCAGTATTGTAAAGCCAGCTCTTAAGGCAGATTCTGAGGTCAATGATTAAGAACAGCTTTCTTCTTACCAAGCTATGGTACAAGGTTTTTTTGGGGTATTTTAAAGTATTGCACTTAGTTGAACTTCATTTGCCTCCTCTTGATACTACCCTGAAGTGCAGTTAAAATTTTACCTTAAATTTTTAAAAATTTTTTTAAAAAATTTACCTTAAAATTTTTGTAAAACTGTTCTGATTTTTTCACTGTTAACATGTTCCAAGTCACAAGTTTTACACTTCTAAGCATAAAAAGCAGTATGTGACTTTGCCTTTTTTCCATATAAATTTATCCTCTAGTGGATGATGGTGTTCTGCATGGCTTATTGGCATACATATCATCAGAATTTCCACACTTCAGAGACATTCCACAAAGACAAGTTCAGAGACTGGATGATGTTCAGTATGTGCAGCTAGATCAGCTCCAGCCCAATATTTTGGTGCACTCAATCCTGAAAATTATCAATATTTCTGTGTTAACAGGTAAGTTAATTCACTGGACTTCAACTTCTGCAGTTGCTGGAACTTAAATAGTAATTTTGTAAGGCAAAATGTTTCTCACTGCTTGATTTCAAGCTTTGCACAAAAATTTGATCCCATTGCACTATCATCTTGAACTAGTAAGATACAAATTTCTACCCACACCATCAATAGCATGTTTATTAGTTTTAAATGCAGAATTTTGAAGATAAAAACCTTCATCATTTGCTCTAGTAAATCTTGGAATTAGATATTCCATCCAGGTGTTCTTGTTGAAAAATTATTTTTGAAAAATGCTGTAGTTTTAGTGTGGAACTGAAACAGACATGCAGTGTCCTGGATAAGAGCTGTGTAGAGGTTTGTATGTACTGTTACTAATAGTTTTAGTGTGCCTTGTACACCTTGTGCCTATAGTTTTCTTTTATGTGAAAACTTGTAGTGAAATGTTTCTTCCACGGTATTCTACAGAAGTTAAGGGAACTTCCAATTACAACAGTTGCTGAGAGATTGAGTACAATTTCTTACTTCTCAGTACAAGTCAGGAAGAATGGGAGCTGAAAGATGCTCAGATACTTCTGCTTCAAAGGGAGTTGTCCAGTTACTGAGTATTTAGATGGATAAAAGTTAATTAATATACTTTATGCACTCCCTCAAACTAGATTCCTGTTGCAGAAGAAAGCAGGTTATTTTCTGTCCAGAAGAAATTGTAGGTGTATTCTTCTTTGCTTTTAATTGTAGCATAAAATGATTTATATTTATACCATGATTTCACTGTAATACTGAGGCACGTGGGGTTTGTGTGCTTATATGCTTTTCACTGTAGAAGTAATGTAATTTCAATTCTTACCAGAATCTGTGTACAGCTACAGAGGTGGCAGCCAAAGAAAAATTATTCTAACAGTAGAACAGAACAGAGATCAACACTACAGGATGGTTCTGTGGGGGGCAGGGGCTGCCTGGTACCCCCAGCTTCAGAGGAAAAAAGGTAAGGTTCCTTGTACCTATGGGTAGGTCTGAAAGGATTTTTGTGATGCTCTAAGTGCCTTTTAAGTATTCAGCTGGTAACATTTATCCATTCAACCTTTCAATACTCCCCTTGGAGGGATAATGTATTTTGTGCTAATTCTAACATCATCTCTGTTTAGAAGCAGTGCCATCAGTAACAGAATTTGATTGCACTTCAGAACACTGAGAAGGCATAAATATTTAAAAACTTCAATCTATATACAAGATGCACTTACTTATATAGTGCCTGGTTATGTAACTATAAAAAATCCATGAGTGTTAACTGTGTTACCAGTTTTGCTGGGTCTTCCTTATCATTGTCTGGTGTAGCATGAATTGCTGGGTTTTTCCTACTCCTTTTATCATTTTCTGCTTTCCACTTCAGGCTTTATATCCTGATGATCTTGAGAACAAGTCCAGGTAACTAAGTAGAAGCATCTCTTCTACTTAGAATTACAAGAATTACATGTGGCTGTGCAGTGACTACTACCAAACTTTTATTTATTCCTAGTCTTGTTCCTTTAAGAAAAGTTAAACTAGGTTTATGTTAAATGAAAATTCTGGAGATGGAAGATTAAAAACATTAATCACATTAAAATGGAAGTTGATTAATCAACATGAAGATTTTTTCTCTGAGACATTGCCAGCATTAGTGCTGACAACACATTTCAGAGCTGGTTTCTTTTTCAAAATGCTCAGTTGTTGTGACAGCTGAATTTGGTAGAGGTGAAAATGAAATTTCTGTTATGGGAAACAACTCATGCAAAGTTTATAGGGAAAGGAAGAACCTTACATGTCATCACACTTAAAAGGAAGTTGCCAGAGCTGGCTATGTGAGAATGTCTTCTGATTTGTTTCTCAATCTTGTACATGACCTTGGCTTTCTGTAAATTAACCACAGTACAGAAAATAAACTCTTCTGTTTGCTTTTTTGTTCTGCAGACCACATATGGGCTTTCAAATACCTTTTGGTCCAGTGTAGTTCTGTCTCAGGTGACCTGGAACTGCACACTACTCCATGGTCATCCTATGAGTGCTTGTTTGATGATGACAAAAGGGCAGTTGAATTCAAAGAAAAGTTTCAGAAAAGCCAGACATCCCTCATGGAGTTGACAAGGCTCTCGGTGCTCCTGGAAGAAAAATGCTCAGGTAAATGTTATCCACAGCTCTGTAATGTCTGTTGTGCCATGCACAAGTAGGCAGAATAGATGCTCTCATGATGAATGAGGTAAGATGGTTGTTTTTTTAAGGTAGCCCAGGTCTGGGTCTGAATTTATTCTGGAGGCTGCTGCCCTGTACTTGGCCAAACTGAATGCAGCCTTCATCCCATGAGCCCAGCAGAGGGATAGGTGTGATGTGTGCTGCCATGCAAAGGCAGCTTCAGAGCACAGAGGGAAATGCTGACTTTTGTTATCCACACCAGCCAGTCCAGTAATGATGTGACTAAATACTGGAAGTTTATCAGTGTTTCTCAAAAACGGGAACTCTCAATAGCTACTGCTATTGAAAACTTCTTACAAAAGGACAAAGAAGACATTTTACACAGTCATCCTCTCCCAGATAAGCCTAGAAGATGGCTATGGGTGGTGTTAAATGCTAGGAAGTGATTAAAGCTGTTCTTGCAGCATTTACCTCTAGTTTATATAAAAATAGTGAAAAGCTAAGTCATTAAAGCTGTGCTTTTCAGTGTCTTTGAAACAGTGGGAAGAAAATCACTTGGAAATTCTTTGCACAATTTTGATCTCTTATTCAGGCACCTTCTGTAGTGGCATCTACTGATATAGTACCTGAAAATGTAGTTCTTTTGTACATTTTAAAATAATATTTAGCCACCAAGATTTTTCACTGAATAAAATACCTCTAAAAATTTGAGCATGTGTTAACAAAGGGGGAAGAAACTGAGAAAGTTCTTGATAGCAATTTTGGTTTTTAATCAGCTGTAGCCATTGATTTCGCTTTCAGTTCTAAATAAAGCTTAATTCATATTTGAATTGTTTTTGTAGGAGTGGTCCAAGTGAAAGCCCATATCTTGGAATTGAAGTTTACTATTTCCACTGGTCAGTACAAGCAACTCATCTTCTCTGCTGACACTTCACTGGAATGTGTTTTGGCTTCTCTGCCTATGATCACATATTCAGGTTGTGCCAAATGTGGTTTGGAACTACAGGCAGATGAGAACATGATCTATAAGCAGTGTATTAGATGTCTGCCATACAGCAAAGTAAAAACATTCTACAGGTAAACAAAATAGAGTTAAAGTAATGTGTATTATTAGGGAGGTAAACTTTCTCCATTTTAATTTCCCCCATATCTAAAATTCTTTGTTTAAGGTGTGGTTAGCAATCCCTGTCTCTCCAATGAATTTTCAATTTGTTGTTCTTGAATTGCTGTATTATATTGTCATTATTTATATATGATATTCTTAGTTTGAATCTAACTTTTTAATTTCTGTGAATACTATCATGCAGGAATGATGTTTACCCAGTACTGTGTCAGATAAAGCTGAGGTGGAGTAGAAGCTTGAGGACCAAAGGAAAACTCCTTGAGAATCTTGTTCCAGCCTAAATCTGAAATCACATGCATGCAGAACCATGTTTTTAAATGGATTAGTCAGCTGTGCAGAAATAATATTGACAAATGTTTTCAATAAACATTCTGGGAGAGCAGAGATAGTGAGTTATCACCAGATGGCACTGTGGGACACATATATTCACACTTGGAGAAAATAAACTAAGTGGATCCAGTTGATGTAGGTACATCTCTATTGACTAATTGTTCAATTCTCACATTTATCTTGGGCTTTTGAAATGTCGTTTTCATTGTGACTAGAAAGACATGTAGCTAGAGAATGTTCATTGAGACAACCATGGATGTGATAGAATTCTAGAATATGTAAATTTTCAATCTAAATTTTTTCTCAAATTCTTTCTAAACTCTTCCATAATGAGCTTAATGAATCATTAACTTAAATACTATTACTTAATGAACTAGGACTTAAATATCCTATTTATCTAACCAGGTAGTGACTTAGTATTTTTCCTCTAAGCAAAATAGTCTTGCATCTTTATGTGCTATTTGTTTTCCTGTGAGGAAGGATTAAGTGCAAAAAGGTTTTTTCCTTAACTGAAAAGGTTCTGCCAGTCTTTCATAAGACTATGAAATCTCAGTGGGCATGAAGGACCTCAGTTTGCTCCTGCACAAAAGATGATAGAAAAATGATAAGGATTTCCAGTGTTTGTACTCTCAGCATGAGAACACATCCAGATGTAGAATTTACATGTCCATTTTTTTCAGAGAAAAGCCTGACATTTTTGCACTGAAATTTTTTTCTGATCAATTTAGTAAGAATGCATCACCTTGGGAGTATTTCCAAATAGGGATTTTTATTTCTTCAGTGGTTTGTGAAAACATTTGGTATTATTTATAGTGCAAGAGCTATACCCTGGTATTATGTGGCTATAAAGTGATGTATTAAGACAGATAATACAGAGTGACGTTGATACAGATGGTACAATTCCAAGTGACACACCTAAGCTTATGTCCCTGCTTTGTATTTCCACCACCTCCATGGGCAATCCTGACCATCCTAAAAGTAAAAAATTTCCTTCTAATGTCTAATCTGAGTGTCCTGTCTCAGTTTAAGGCCATTTCCTTATTTATTCCTCAAACTGATTCCAGAGCTACAGATTTGACACAAGTACATCGAGATTTTCTCCTTTTTCTATTTCTTGGTATTATGATACAGCAAGATTAAGTTTCAATAAAAAACAAACCATAGCAGCTAACTTTCATGAAACTTTGTTTTCTGATCTAGACCTGCTTTGATGACAGTAGAAGATGAAGGACATGAAATTTATGTTCATGTGGTGTCTGAGTTGATGGAAAAAATCTTCCTCAATATTCCTGCCGATTGGCTGAAGAGATTAGTAGGTACTGATTCATTAATTACTTGTGATAGAAACAGGCAGCAAAGTTCACAATGGAAGGAAAATTTTTAATCATTTACAGTTGAAAAAAAACCCTAAACCACCAACATCAAAGTGGCTGTCTGACAAACTCAATTTCACTGGAGAGGTTGCAACAACAGGAGGTGAGAGGTGTGAATAACTACAACGACTTAGTTATATAATAGGTATATACCTAAATATTCAATAACTAGATTCCTTATGTGCAAAATTGAATGTCTTAGGAGCTTTTAGAAGGAGCTGGCACGTTTTCATTCTGAAACATTGAACTGTGTTTCAGACAAGCTTCACTTGATACGTCCTGTTTGACTTGAGGTGTTTTATGTAATTCACAGGTGTTAACAGTTTAATGAGAAACAGGCTCAGCTCATTGTTTTTAAAAAGTAATTAAAAATAAAAGCTAATTTTCTATTCAGATGTTGAACTTCACTTGCAGTAATTAAATGGAGCTTCTTGGAGGTAGAACTTGAATGTTAGGTGCTATTGTGAAAATCAAGTGTAAATTGAATTGTTTTGTGTTTTGCAGTGCCAACTTCAGATATAACCTACAGCACAGTAGTAGCAGATCTGTGTCATTCATTGCTGGCAGATACAGAAGCATCCTATTTGTTGGAAATTAGAAGCCACTTTGTGCTAGATGAGAACAGCTATCCTTTGCAAAAGGATTTCCATCTGCTGAATTTTCATCCTGATCTTTGACCTCTGCACTAATTGAGTAACAAAGACCATAAGGACACACAGATGGGAAGCAGAAGAAAAATTACTTAGCTGAAGGAAGCAAATCTCTTGTAAAAACTATAATAAAGGATTTTGGTTTTAACTTATGAAAAAAGCAAAACTATCAAAAGGACTGGTATGGAATATCTGCTAATAGTATATACTGCTGGAGTAATACTGATGAATTTTCATAAAATATATTTTTATACATGCATAATATATTTTTATACATGCATATTTGTGTTAATAATGATGTTAATAAATTCCAACAATTTCTTCCACATCTGTTTTCCTTTTTCTCCTCAGAAAAGTTCACTACTATTGTGAGAGACTGAATTTTCCTGAGACCTGGCATATTAGAGAATTCAGTAATATTTTAGTTTCACAATTTTTCTTTGTCTTACCCATATGCTATCTGTAGCTTGGTGGTTTTGTTTTGCTGTTGTGGTTGCTTTCCTTTTTTTAACAGTAGAATTTTTGCCATTTACCCTCAGCAATTTTGCTGCTGCTCTTATCTCTTGCAAAACAGAACTGTCTTGTAATCATTCCACCTCCTTCAGCTCAAGGTAAGTCTCAAGCACAAGATCAGATGGATGTTTTATAAAAGGCACTAGGTAAAAAAATTGCTCATTATGTGACAGTTAAAAACATTGTATTAGAACTCCTTATTTGATGATGTTTCTTGCTTTGAAATAACTCTTGTTCAGGTAGAGTCAAAAAGAGCCTTTCTCACTTGCTTCCCTTGGATGACTGTGAGTACAAGTACATTGGTAAGTGCATTAGAATTTGTTTCTTCACAGTTTAGCTGAAATTACTGAGCACACAAGCTGGAAGTATTGTTACTTCAATGTATAACAAGAGGACCACACTGTACATCAATGTCAGACAGGTGACTTCCCACCTTGGGGGTATTTGTTAACAGACACTGCATTGCATGCATCTTCTGCACAAGCTCATAAACCAGCTGTCTGAAATACTAACTGCTTACTTTTAAGATCCTTAATGGTATGGTTGAAATAATAAAATACAACATTTATTTGGTAAAATCACTTTATTCTAGTAATATGTTAACTGTATGATAACTGTGTAGTTTTTCTCCCAGAACAAACAGAATAACTTTGCTTATCAGATTGGTTTGCAGTAGTTTTGTGGGGCTGAAATTTGAATACAGCTTTGTAATGTAATGAGTTTGGCTCATTTTGTATCCAGTGGTGTAATTAGCAAGACAGACTGAGGGTACTGTGTAACATGTCAGATGGTGGATCAGGGAGGTCTGTTATCTTACAATTCCTCTGTGGTATCTTCTCATTCATAACATTTCCTTTAGGTAATAACAATATTATCAAAATGGAAAGTGGTTTCATCTCCCCAGAGAAGGCTAATATTTTTAAGGTTTTGAATTAATTAATGTTGTATCCTGTTTGAAAGGAAGTTGGTTTTATTTCAGCTGTAGAGGTTATGGAACATGATTGTGCAAAATGTTTTGCTGCAGTAGTCTGTGTGTCTGGTTTATGACTGTACAGTGAGAAGGGTACAGAGCTCAGGTCCCCAGTGAACAATCAAAAAGAGAAAAATGTCGTATTTTATTTTGATTAGGAATAATTGCTCCAAATTACTTTAGAGAGCAGTAATTTACTTAATGAAGAGGACTCTACTACTAAAACAGACACATGCCCAGGGGGCTTAAGCTAATTGGATTTTCAGTGTGAGAATGGTCATACCAGGTCAAACCCAAGGCTCTTGTAATCAATGCTCTGTCTCCAGCAGAGATGTGTTTAGAGAGAAATGTAATAGGACAGGACATGTCCTCATCTTACTGTCCCAGAGTACTCCAGTACTGGAATAGCCTCCAGTCACTTGTGACTCTGTGACTTCTCTGCTTGTCCCTTAGTGTCAACACAAAGTGCTGTACTTGGGGTCAGCTGAAAACATTGAACTGACTTACTGCAGGAAATACACTGAGGTGCTGAGGGGTGTGAACAGGTGCTTCCAGGTGTGTGACCAGTGAGCAGTGCCTTCACCCTTCCTGTTCAAAAGAGGTCTTAAATGTAATGCTGCTATTTTAAACAAGTTCTACGTGTATTAGTCAGTGTCTTTTGGGCTGTGTCTGTTTTGGCATTCTCACTGGGCTTCTCTCCTTTTTGGTGAAGCACTGTGGTGATGTGGAACAGTGGGCAGATAGGCCTGGTGTCATCACTGGCAGTTCTTGGGCTCTGTCTACATGTGTGATCATTTGTGCCCAGAACTCATGACCAAGAAGTGGAATTTACCAGTCAAAATAATTAATACTGAGAGATCATGTTTGGCTGTTTTGTTTGCTCAGCTGCATGTTAATTAAATTTAACATATATTTTGAAGAGAGGAAGGAGGGACTCCCAGCCTACCAGGGACCAAATCTTTTATTTGTGTTTGGTCAAGGAAATAATTTATTTTATTCTTTTCTTCTTCAGGTACAAAATCTTAGCAAAGATTTTTTTTTTTACCCTTTAGATGAGAAAGATAGTAAGAACTTCTCCATGTTAAGGTTGGTTTTTCCTCAGTGCTGTTCATGTGCTGTGGCAGAGAGCATGCCATCGTTTAACCAGCTCCTTGGGCTTGCTGATCATCTCATTCCAGTGCTCCAGTTCTCTGCCACGTGTGTACATGAAAGGCCCAACTACCACTCGTCCCAGCAGAAGTGTTTCTGGGGAAAAAAGGCAGTTAGTGATGAACCCCTGTGATGCTTCTCTGAAACCCTTGCCTACATTAGAATATCAACATGTATTTGTAGGGGGATAGAATATAAGAAAATAAAGATAGTGTAGAAAGTAATCTCACCCCTAAGGAGTTGCAGCTGGGCCAATTAGCAAGGATCAGGAGCAGGCCTGACTTTAACAGGTCACAGCTGTAAGCAATGAGAAGATGCTATAAAAGAATGGGGTGGCTGGGTAAGAGGGGAGCTGGAGTCAGTTGGCTGCTTTGTGAAGAAGAGAGAGTCAGTGCTCTGAGGAGCTGCCCATGAGAAACACCAAGAAGGTGTGGAACTTTTGTGATAAGGAGACAACAGTGTGGAACCCCTGCAATAAGATGACAATATGTTTTTCTCCAAGTAATGCCTTTTCTGAAAGGTATTTTTAAACCAAAACATTTCTCAGTGAAGTAACCCTGGACTTCAGGTTCTGTAGCTTCTACCTGCTGAGGTTCAGCATTAAAAGGTACAGCAGTAAGTAGGTGTTTAGTCAATGCAGGCCTGTCCTTTTACCTGACGTTAAACTAAAACATCTTCAAGGTGCAAATATCTGATCTGTATCTGTCCGGCCCCTTTACCTCAGGTTTACTGGGGAAGCATGTCCTAATTTTGGGTATCTTCAACCTCAGTAGGATTCACATGATGCTCTGGCTTTGCAAAAAATAAATGCAGTTACTGAGACAGCTGGGAGCTGTAATATGTGTCTTTCCACTGCCAAGGTCCAGATTGCTTATTCATGCCTGGATTTTTCAGCTATGAATGAGGAAAATTATTGAGATCATATTTGCACTGCAGGGAAGATGATTTTCTTGTGAGCAGTGGAAATACTGAATTCTGATTTGCTTCTGTAAGCAGAACTCCTTAATGGATTCTCTAACAGTTAGTAAGAGGTGGCCTCGTGCATCAGGTTTTCTGCCAGGGAATGGGGATGTTTGCTAATCTCTCTTCTTTTTTTCTCTCTGTTGAGATAATTAAAATTCCTATTCCTCTTTCAAATATGCTTAGAAGGAGTGAATGGCCACACAGTTTTGGAGGCTGTGTGTTGCACATACAAGTGTTCACATAAGCTTGTTTTAATGGGATGCTGGAATGAAACAAAGGCACAGCACCTTATACTAGCATTGACTAGGCTGCAGTGATTTTATTCATGTCTTCCATGGAATGTAGCCTCTGAAAGAGAGACATATGCTTAACTACAAATAAGTTGTTCTGCTTTTAAAGAGACAGCCTTTGAAATACCCCAAAACTCTTACATGTTTTATGATTATTGCTGGAAAGGAATTACTTCCTCTCAACTTTAAACATGTCTCAAGTATGTAAGGGATTTGACACCTTGACAGTAGTAATTTATATGACTGTAATAATTTATATAACTTACTTTCTCCTTTGTTACTCTGGAGCACAGATAGACTCAGGCTTGCTGTATCCAGCTCTGTCTGATCTGCCTTGAAACTGAAGGTTTCATTGTACACAGGGTTGGGAGTTCCCAGAAGAGCTGCTGTCTTTTTACTTTTGATGAATTTATTATGGTTCATTAGTGAGACTTTGACATACACACCTTGGAGAAAAAGAAATTCAAGACTAAAAGACATCCTCAAGAAGCAGTTGGGAGACAGCTTAGGGAATTGCTTCCTTTTGGGAGTCAATATCAAGTGTAACATCAGATTGTGAAAGATTGATGGAACACACATGACAGCATGACATAAAGCAGGGAGGCTACAAAGTACTGAAGGTGCAGTTTTGGAGTGCACTTTCCAGTTTAAGTGCTGTTAAAATAAGCAGCCATATTCTTACCCTGCATCCTTGATCTTGTGTTTCTGTGCCTTCCTCTGATGGAGACTTTTTTGAAGGCTTAATTTGTTCAAAAAAAAATCATCGTGATGTGTGTCTAATATATATAGAGGACTAAACTTCTTTTCTTTTTAAATTGTAGGTGTATTTTGCATTTATATTGTTTAGCTTCAAAGCCCTGCAAGAATCACTAGACTGAAATACAAGTTTCGTTCTTCATCTGTTTTTGCTTTTGAGTGTTAGATTTTAAACAGCATTTTGAGGTAATCTCTGAGACCAGGGATACATGAGAATGTTGTACCAGAAAAAGCCTTCTGTGCTAAGGGAGAAAATTGTGAGTCCATGCCATGTCCTTTGAACAATAGCCAGACTGTCCTAAACTGAGATTTTTTTCTCTCAACTCAGTTCTTCCCAGGACAGGTGTTCAGCATAAGCAGTTTGTCCTGCAGCTGTTACCTCTCGGAATTTGACTTGAGGCAACTGTTAATGTCCCCTGAAATGCTGCCTTCTCTGGACTGGAGAGCAGCAAAAGGATGTTGCTCACTGTACAAAAACAGGAGAAAAAAGTTACCACCAATTGCCACAGGACAACCCTTTTATTATGAAACAAACCCCAAAGATAGCAAAACTAAGCTATCAAAATCTAATTGCCTCAGGGCAGAGTGTGGCTTGTTTCCACTCAAATCACCAGGATGTTTATTTGTTCCTGTCAGAGTCCCACAGCAGAAGCTTGGGTGTACAGATGAGGAAGGAGCAAATTAAGACAGGAATTGTGGAGCTGATAGCAGGGAGGAAATCCCACTTACCAACAGCAGGGCTCTCCTCCTGGAGCTTTAATCCCCTCGCCCTCAGAACCACCACAGTGAGACGGCCCAGGTAGTCATTGTAGCTCAGGGAGAACTGGATATCACCATGCTCTGAAGGAGGCTTTGGAAGCAGAACAACACCTGTCAAATATGTCTGAAAAACTCCCTCATCGTGTGGTCAAATGGGGAGACCAATCCTTTTTCATGCTAATGGTGTCTGTCACACTGAGGCATGTGAGTGAGTTGTAATGTCTTTATTTCTGCTGTTGTAACATTTGATGGAACCAATTAATCAGCTTTCCTAACCCTCAGAATTATTCTTTTCTAGAGGATATCGATTTCCTTGCCTCTTCTGCTTTTAATAATCGAAAGGAGAAGCAAATAACAAAAGTTCTTATGTAACAACCTCCTAATTCATGTGACTTTTCTAAGCATCTGGGTACTCCTTTTACAATAGCTATGGGTCTGCAGGTTGGTAAGATGGGAATTTCTATTCTAAATGTTTATGAAGTACTTTTGCATGTGAGGTACTTGATAGAATGTAGTTCTACTTCAACTATATCCTTCCAATACTTGTAGGATGACAGATGTTCAACAGTGCCAAGAGCCTGGTATCACGTACCTCCAAGTTTTCTTTCTCCAGATCTCTCCATATGACTAGTTTGTTGTCCTCAGTTAATGCTTCATTTTTTAGTGGAAAGATAACTTGGCCTAGGAGATGATGCTTCTTCTGTTTATCAACATGATAAACCAAAAACTTTAGCGTCCTTTGGAGCAACATTTTACTGGAAACCTGTACAGGAAAATGAAGAATATTAATAATTATAAAACATCCGACACTTTCCTACTCTAGCATGACTTCAAAGGAAATATTTTTCAAACTGTGGTAAGTTTAGGTGGGGATTTCCTTTAATTATTTCGAGTACTTTTAAAATTTGCCTAAAACTTGAGCTATGTGGAAGTCAAGATCCAAGCTAAAATACAAGTTCATTTGAAAGCTGTGAAGTTAGTTGGTGGTTTTTTAGCTCATATGGATCTAGTGCTGTGTGATGCATTCACTTTCAAACTCAGATGGTTACAATCTGTAAACATTTTTTCGGTTGTCTGAAACACAAACTTTTTTGGTTTTAAAGCTTTTGTCTTGTGGCATGTGCTGAAAGCCTGTTAGCATGGGAAGCCAAGTTATGCAGTACTGTACAAATAGCAGCCCAGAGATTCCTCCCAGGTTCTGCTGTCTAGCCTACTTCCACAGCAAAGAAACCAAAAGCTGTGAAAGCATCATGCCAGTATTGGCTCCTTCTGAACTTCTAGAACTGCTGGGCTGAACTGCTCAGCTGTAATTCAAACTGGGGGTTTTGTTATTCCCAGGGCAAGTCCTGGAACCCTTAACTTTAGTATAGACTAGAAGTAAGAGCAGTTGTGGAGCCACACGCTTCTGTAGCCCAGGATCTCCAAAAGCCCCAGTAAAAAATCCTGTCTCTGGTGGAAACAACTTCTGTCTTGGTAGAAGCACTGTGAACATACAAACATGTACTGTAGTTTGACAAGTTAATATTTGCAAACAAAAAGAAAAAGTACCTGGAAAACAAAGTTTTCATCAAACTGAGGGTTAAGAGTTTTACGTTTTGTTTTGGACTGCAGGTAGCTTCTTTCATCAGGCAGCAGGTAGATTTTCACAAATGGACTGCAGGAATCAGCAGGAGGCTGCAGCTTTCTGACTTTGATCAAGGAGACAAGGAGCCTTTCTGACTCTTGCTCGTATTCTATGGAGAACCAAAGGCGGCCAATGCTGCCATCAGGAAAATCTGTTTCACTTTTGTCTTCAGGAAACTTGTACAGATCTGGGTTAATGGTTCCTACAACATAAGCTCCAGCTACAAGAAAAGGCAAAACAACACCCTTAGATTTGCCTCAAGAACCATTGCAGGCATTTTTATAACCACTGCTGTAGTGGGGTAAATCAGATTACCCTCTTTATTAACAATAAATTTTTTGTAAAAATTTCATATTTTATTTCCTTTTTTCTGAGATTTGGGGGAGTAATTGTAGGCTGCAGCACTTTTCTTTATCTTATTTCTGTGATTGTACCTGGTTAGTTCTAGGTATTTGTTGTTGCAGCATGCAGCTGGTGACTGCTGTTTCTGGGGACAACAGATACTTCCTGGCCTTTACAAAATATGGGAGGAGAGATTGCTTTGTCTGCCAAATATGTAAGGTACCACAGCACTGGGAACAAAATTACTGTGTTCTTGCCCAATTCTCATATATAAAATGTATAAATGCATGGAGCATTTAGGGCTTGTGCTGGGTAATGCAGTCTCTGCTGTGCCCCCACGATATATGCTTCATAATACTAAAGCCACTCTACCCTTAAAAATAGTCCCATTTTTGCAATGCCATACCCAAGGAATGAAATGATGACCGTGGCCCAGACTGAGGGGTCATGAAGGGGTCCCTGTCTTCCTGAACCTGTTCTTCATTTGTCAGGTGAATCCAGTCTCGCCCATGCAGTGTTGGTGGAATGATAAATGGAACACTTCTGGACCTGCTCAAGACAACAGCACCTATTGACTCTTCTGGTTTAAAGCTGGAAATCAAACCTGATGAGAGTACTAAGTTTACTGCTCTTATGTCACAATGTAAAAATTCTACAGACATGCAAAGGTAAAAATAAAATCAAAAAGCAAATAAAAACAATTGCTTAATGCATAAAAAGACAGTGAGGCACATTAGGTCTTAATTCTTTTGACAGATTCTTCTCTTTCCCCCTTTCCTTCCCTTTAGAATTTATCTTTCAAAGGAAAGGAAGAATTAACTGCAGCTGCTTGTTTTAGAGCCAAAATCCCTGAAATTATTAATTCTCTTAGAGAGTCTCCTTCCTGAACTAAAGTCCTGTTGTTTCTGTTATTAGACTAGAAATGACTCTGGAACATAGGCTGGGTTTATCTAACAGGTAAAGCTATCCATTCACCAATTACACTTGAATATATTCTCTCTTTTAAATAAATCAGGAATAGCCATCACTTTGATAGTTAGATTATCCTTTTCCTAAAGGAACAAAACAGAACATGACTGATGTTTTCATATAATTTAGGGATCGCCTTTATTTCTGTACATGCTATATATATATATTTGGATCACCTCATTTGATATTTGACAAATTGAAATAAATTACATAGCATATGCTTTAAAAACAAAATGAAAAAAGGTACCTTGTACTTTTTAGATGAATTTCAGAATTTGCCTGATCCTGGAAAATGGCATTTGCATTTGTTGTTTTGACAGGATTGATGAGCTTTTCATAAGAAAAGAGGTGGCAAAATTTTTTCCAGAGCAGATATGCAGTTATTCCAAGGAGGACAAATAAAAGGATCCCTCCTATTATACCTCCAGCCACAGCAACTGCTTGTTCTGTTCAAACATAAAAGCACACAAAACATCATAGGAAGATCAAAGTATATTTTGGGTGTAGACAGGAATATTAAAGCTAACAAAAAAACATTCCAAAATTATTTTTAAATTAAGCATTCAGCTCACATGCACATTTTTGTTTGGTTATAGCATGGTGCAGCACCTGAAGAGACATAACAATGGCAGTGACAGATTACAGTGTTCAGAAGCACTGGCAGTTACTGCAATGTGAGAGACTACAGACATGAAAAAACCCAAATGCCAAAGAATTATTCAGGCTCTTGTTTTGTATTAGCATTTACATTAGCATGGCAGAAGTGCTAGAGCTTGCATGATGGAAGAAAAAGAGAACTCTGGAGCACCTAATATGAAAGGTACCATTGTTTTGGTTTGGTTTGTTCTTCCAACTATTTATCTATGTTGACTTGAATCTGGACCCTGCCACAAGGAACAAAGTAAAGCTATGGGTTGTTTTCTTTCTAAGGATGCATGTGTTTCCTGACCTGTGAAGTCAAAGTTAAATATCCATTAAACAGAGTTTCCTGAATCGTGAATACTTAACATAAACAAAATCTTGTTATAATTACTGTGAACAAACCCAAATAAAACTAAATAAATGTATTTAATATGAATATGAGAAATTCTGTTGGGAGAATTTCTTGCTAGACCAAGGGTAGATAATTGATAATAGGCTCAGTTCATTGCTTTCGCATGTTTGCTGAGAATGCTGGAGTGATAGGCTGCAAAGATTATTTTGCTCTGTAACTAAACTCTATCTTCCACTCTGCAGCCATGGGAGGCAGCTCAGGAGCAGCTGAGCACTGGGTGCTGACAGTTCTCAAGGTCTCCCCTGAAACTGAAGTAGCCAAGTGACCTGGCATTTTCTCACAACTGGTACTGAATTTTTTTCTTCTCTGCTTTTAGGTAGAGTTAACTTGATTATGCTTTATTCCTTTTTCTTTTTATCTATCTGTGCTTGGTAGGTACCTTGCAGTTAGCCATCTCTATACAATGGTACAAGTAAAATAAAGAAAATACAAGCACAAAAGCATCAGTCAACACTATTGATAGTTTTGACTATCAAATAATAATAGTATTGAATAATTCCAAACTATTTTCATTTAATTTAGTTTATTCATTAGAGCTATAAAGAGTATGGGACGTGAGTTGAAAATACATCTATTGCTGATCTTTTTCAGTGTTGCTGTGTTGCAGTGACATGAAATGTCCTTCAGCTACAGAACGCTTAAGTAATTACTTCGTACTATAAAATTAACCTGCCCATAGCGCCTCAAAGGCCTTCATCTGATCCTGACTCATTTTCCTGCATTTGGTGGAGTCACTGAAGCCAAGTTGGTTTTGCAGCTCCCCTCCAGGTGTGTTGCCTTAGGCCTCTGCAGGAATTGGCTGGCTGCTTCCCTGAGTCACTGCTGTCTCCCAGCAGCACCCTGAGCAGCCACCCTGCTCATGGCGGTACCACAGCAACAGCACTTTGTCAGGCTGAACTGAGTGGGTTCCAGCATTCAGCCTGACTATTAGTGCAATCCTTATTCTGAGCAACAGGAAACAAGCTCCTATTTGATGTGGGTTAATATTAATACAGAGACAAGTCTGACTGTGCCATGTGGGTAAATTGGTTTTCCTTAATAAGAATGCACAGTATGAGGAAATGCACATGAGCATGGGAATTTTATGTGTGTGTTCCTTTTAGTTTTGCAGGACATGCTCAAATATATCTTCAGTCAGACTCGTATTTTATTGCATCTCAGAAGGCCAGATGCAGAAAAAATGCTTCAGTTTAATGCCCATGAACATAATAGAAATTAATGGTTTCCTTCATGTAGGGGCACTATAAATAACACAAATCTCTATATGGCTGGTAGTTTTACTGTCTGATCTGAAAGGTTAACATTTCAAGCAAGCTGCACAGGTCTTTGTTTAACTTGTCCTGTTCATTCACAAGTCTCTGATGCTCTCAGCAGCAGTCCTGTGTTCCCCTATAGCCAGTTTGTCACCATTTACCATTAAAGACAGTATGATGAGGTGTGCATTGATTTTGGAGTAAGAGAATGAGTTTCCAGTCTTTTAGTTAATGAGTTTTATGTACTGAATTTGTTCACTGCAGAATGATAAGTATTCATGACACACCCATAGGCATAGACTCAAATTCTGGGGTTTTTTTTAAACTTTACATAGCTGTAGATTTAAGGTAAAGTTTTACTCATTTCAGTAGTTACCTGTAATTTAATGAGAGTAAGGAGAATTTGTCTCACTTTTAGACCATCTTATCTGATTAGATCAGCAACAGAACCAGTGGCTTAGGGCACAATGTAGCACTAGTCACAAATTGACCACTGAGATTAGTTGCATCCATTGTATGCAGGGACAAAATATGTATATTTTAAAATAACTACCTGCCATCATGAGCAATTGATGTATTGTATCCTGCTGCGGTACTGGATCGTGGCAAAGGAGATGGAAAAGACCTGTTGGGCCAATTGATCTCCTCCTCCCCGAGCCAGCAGACTGTCTCCTGCTGATAGGTACCAGGTTTATCCTAGCATAGAGCAGGTGCTGACAGGCATCCTCTGTCTCCTCTGGGATTGCATCCCTTTTTTGCTTACTGTGTGATTATATGCTTTTAATAAGCTTTACTTAAACTTTGCAGTAAGCTTTTTAGCTTACGAGCAAGTTTACAAGCAGCTCGTTCTCCACCACTAGTTTTAATCCCGTATAAAAACACAGTCTAAGCCCACGTACAGTATAAATTAAATAACTGGGGGGTAGTGGAGGCAAGACTGCCCATTTGCTGTGCCTGTCTCCAGGGCCGAGCCTCTGCCCTGTCGGGCGGTGCTGGCAGCCCTGCGGTTCCAGCTGTCCCTTCCCTGGCGGGCTGCGGAGCGCGGCCGGCCGGTGCAGGGGCAGGTCTGGGCTGATGCTTTAGCGAGCCCTCCCCAGCGCCAGCCCTGCCGGGGCTGCGGGAGGAGCTGGGCACCCCCTCCCTGCCTCCCTCGCTGCGCCCCCGGCACTTACCGGCCATGGGTGCCGCTGCTCCGGCGGGCCGGGCCGAGTGCCCGCCGCTGTCCCGGTGGTGCCCGAGCGCCGCAGCCCCTCCCCGGCCCGCCCCCGGCTCGCACACGGCAGAGCCCGCGAGCAGCAGCTCCAAGAGAGGCATCGCTGGCCAAGAAAAGCAAAGGGACCCGTTCGGGAAAGATCCCGTGCCGTCCCAGGCATTGCCATCCTCCCGAGGGAGGGCAGGAATGATGCTGACCATTGTGCTGCATAAATCCTCTGGCAGCCCTGAAAAGGCACCTGTGCAACGCTGCCGGTGTGAGAAAGCTCCAAAAGCTACAGCTGCGCCCAGAAAAATTCTTAGATATTAGTAGCTTAATTCTGAACATTCGTGTGGGCCAGAAATAGCATGCATTTCTTTTTTATCTTTAACAAAATAAGTAAGCACAAAGGAACACATATCTCCTTAGACAATTGCAATTACAGCCCTTACTAAATGTATTTATAAACGTAATGGTCTTTAATCTCTGAGTGTGTAATGGATACAACCAACCAGATCTTAACCAGCCAAATTACTGATGTATAGTTCAGAAACAAAGTATTTGCCATCACCTTTTGTCTCCTAATGCTTCTTTCACAGCCAACATATGACAAGAACCTATACCTTTAATTTAACAGCTGTTTGTATTACATGTTCCCTTCTTGTTGCTTGTGTAGTGCATAGTGTTGTTTAATCTAAAAGCCAAAGAAATGCAAAGGAATTAAAAGCAGTAGGGTCCTAATGCAATTCATCTTCTGAATCCTCCTAATGAATCCTCTGTTCTAAGGTTTTGGGTTGTAGAGTCTTAGAATTCTTTTCATTGCATTTAAAATATTCTGTAAATGTAGGATGGTTAAGCTTTTTCTATTAATTTTTGAGTCCTCTGGAAGAAAGAAAGTGTTTCGATAATTTTTTACCCAAAAAAGAAAAAGCTTCATATATTTTAGTTTTATGCTTATAAGATAGTTAATTATTAAATAAATATTGCACAGTCAGTGCTTTTGCTACTCTTATTTCTCTATTGAATTAGTGCAAATGCTGAAGTAGAGTTTTTTTCTTGGCAGTTTTGCACTTGTCAGGATGGCAAGACAACAGCTGCCTGCTTTCTCTTGCAGTGCTCTTGCTTGAGCTCACTTTTGTGGCTGTGTGAGGAGTGCTGAAGCTGCTGTGAACACCTGATTGCTTTCAGAGCCCTGCTGCCCAGTGAAGTGATCCGTGCCAGGTGCTCTGGCTCCCACACAAGCCGTGCTGCCTGCGTGGAGCTGTGGGAGCTTGGACATCTGGGAAGCCATAGCCAGGAACCATCTGCTGATTCAGCTCCTGTTCCAGTGAGCCCGGGATGGGACACCATGACCTGGAGGGGCAGATCCTGCCCTCCCCGAGTTCCTGTGGAAGGAGGTAATGGCAAAGCTGTTGAGCAGGGAGCTTTCAGTTTGATTTTCTGCTCTACTGTGAAGTTCCCCATTCCAGTCTTTCTGTGCTGAGTTCTTGCCACAGCTAGAAATCAGAATAAATACAGGACATGAAACACAACTATTCCCTCCTTTATCTCTGAGTGCAGCCTCCTTCTTAGCCTAAATCCCTGAACACATAAGAGTTTCATGTTTTGTGGACCTAGATATTGTACTATAAATATTCAGTGTTTCTGATGCATATTTTGTAACATACACATTTTTCAGTCTCCCTATCCAGGGACATCTTAGAGTCGAACCTTGAGCTTTAAAAGACCACTTAAAAATACTGTCACAAAACAATTTTTTGAAGTGTGTTACCTTAAAACAGGGATGTCACAATGCTCATTTGACACCTATCTAAGTAACAGCAAATAATTTATCATATATTCATGTAATTCCCACTGCACTGGATGAAATTCAACATATGTATTTTTTAAGTTGGATATCTTTGAAAAAATCAAATATTTACTTGACATATAAACCTTTTTATCCAGTTCTGATTTACAATTAATTTGATTGTATGTAATTACTTAAAGTTGTGTATAGGAACATCCCTTGATTAAAGATAGAGAAGTATTTAAAGAAGATACAGCTGTAGGATCACAAGCATCAATAGGTCTTTAGAAAGGAAAGTATAGCATCATTTTACACTGAAGTCTAACTCCTACTATTATTTATTAATAATCTTAAAGCTTCAACAGATCCCATTCAATAAAAGGATTTTTTTTTTAATCCCATTTTGTAGTTGTAAAATGATCTTCAGGTCCATCCATTTCAAGTGAAATATGTTCAAGTTATTTTGCCTTCACACCCACTCCCTTGTGTTTGGGAATTTTGACTTTCATGTTGGTGGTACCTTCATCTGTAATGGCATCTAGAAAGAGGTAAGCTTTTTTTTTCCCCAATTAAATGTGAACTAATGTTATTGAGACTGGTGAATTATTCAGGAACAATAGATTGAGATCTGCAGGGAGCATTGATGGGCACCCTGACTACAAGAAATAGATTACATTGAAAAGTCTAATTGCAAATGGCAGAAATAATGAGTACTTAGAATTTCTATAGTGCCTTTCATTTCCAGGCAACCATTGCCTGATTTCTATACCAGCATTAATTACTAGTAATTAACCATCACAAACCTTTTTGAAATAATACTTATTGTTATCCTAATTTTATAGATTGTTTAATAACTGGAATTCCTCCAGATCCAGACTTGTGTAACTGAGATAAGAATTTCTCCCACAATCTGCTGTTGGCCTTGGTCTGACACCTAGTTCTTGGCTTTAGCAGGCTATGGATAATTGATAGTTTCAGAAAGGAATATGTGAAAGATCTACTCTCTTAGAAAACACCCCTTGGATCCATTCTGGGAGTCATTTGTTAGTTTCCTTTCTAAAGAAAATATGGGAATGGGAGAGGAAGTGCAGCCAGAAGGGAACCAGTCTTCCACAATTGTTTTCTCTCAGCTTGGCTGCTGATGGTCATCACTGTCAAGCAGACTGCAATCCAGAACAGCTCTCCCAGTAAAGTTACAGGTGGAAAATGGGGATAGAGACAGGGCAACATGGACAGCAAGAAAAAAGTCTTCAGAAGATGCCATGTTTGGTACTTCTAGATGAGCATGAGGAGAAAGACAGCAAAAGAAGAAAGGAGAGAGGGGGAAAGAGCATTAACCTAGGCATGGGGTTTGGATTCCTAATCTGGCATTTCATCTTGGCCCAGTAAATCTGACCCTGCAGCTAACCTTGCATTCTTCAAGGAGAGGCAGACAGAATGTTCTCACTGGAGCTGCAAAAATCTTCCACTGTTCCATCAGTTTCCTCATGGCCCAGAGCTGCTTAACAGAGCCTTGGCCACATAAAAACTGTTACAGCTTGCCCAGAGCTGTGCATAACAGATTTTTTCCATGCTTTGATAATCATGTTTTGCCAGGTATTTGAAATCCTTGACAGACACAAATATTTTAGTGCCTTCTTACAAAACTTTTTAGCACTGTTACAGAATACCTGCTGATATGAAAGCAACTGTAGGTAAAGTATGCATGCCAGCACTTCTACAGGATTTAGAGTGTTTCTCTTTTTTTACCTTTTCCTTTTAGTAATCTTTAACTGTTGGTGTTGCCTAATAACAAAATTTACACAGACTATAGCACCACCTCCTGTCCAAAGCTGGGCTTCGGTGCAAATAGTAGAGCAAAGTAAAAAGTTCTTTAAAGGTGACCTTTTTTGAATGTATGAAGCAAAATGGAAAAATATGAACTTTTATTCCTTTCTAATAACTTTTCTTTCCTGTGTTTTATAGTAGGAATTTCAAGTTTGCTTTTACTAGAATGTGTTCTTATGGTTGCAAGGGTTTTTTGTAATGTAAATTGCATTAAGAGTTAGCCGGCTGTTGATGTTTTAAGAACATAAGAACACAAAATGTTCCTTTCAAAATTACTTTATTAATAAACTCCAAGCTCAGAGATAATATGTACAAGTAGAGACTTTTGCAGAGAAAACTACTTGTGTAGTTTTGGCTTGCATGGTTTTAAAGATTTTTGGGGGCAATATCTGACTTTTTGTTCCAGTTTTGTACACTTCCCAGCCTTGATAAGAGTAATCTAAACTCAATAACTTTGGCAGGACCTTGCAAGATTGTATGTGTACACATGAAAAATGACCTGTTCACACAGCTGTAGTGAACAACAGAAGTTGCCCTAAGGCAAGACTGGTGTTTATTTTAGACAGTTTTTCCTAAGCCTCACCCTCTCTGAGTGAGGGATAATGAATTTAAGCCAGACATAATGTGAATTAGACAAATGGGGAGGGATTGCTGAGCAGGCAGGTGAATCTGTAGACACTAATCCATCTTAAGGTTTGCAGGGAAGCACAAAATCATGTATGTGGCATAGCAAATACACCATGTGTAATACAGCCCCAAGGTACAACCTTAGGGGATGCAAGCTTTTAACTGAGAGCAAAAGGTGATGTTTCCTTTTGGAAGCATTTACTGAATCAGATACTGAAAGCTGTAGATCTGTTTCCTCTAACTTAAAGATGTTTCTGCAGTGCACCTAAAACTGCTCTCTGTATAGCAGCCACAGATTTATAGGTGTCATCCCATACATTTTTGTGTTTAAAAAGAATTAAAGGTTGCTCAGAATCCTGGGAAAGACTGTAGGGAGATCTTGAGGGTCAAAGATGTAAGAATAAAAAATGGAAATGCTGATTGCAGGAAAAAAAGAGTAAATCTTTCATATAATGCAGCGGTTCTTTGACGGGGGTGAGCGATGCCTTTGTCTTTGCGCAGTGGCCAGGAGGGGGCCAGCGGGCGCCGTCCTGGGGCTGTCCCTGCTGGATTTCCTTGGCAAGGGGCCCCACAGGACAGAGCTGGAACTGACCGAGCTCCCTGGGACCAGCTCCTGGCTCTGCCTGAGCAAACGCTTCAGTGTGATCAGGAACCCACTGGGGCACCACCCCACGAGCAGAGGCACTACTGGAGAGAGGCACTCTACCCATTCTTACGCTGCTTTTGCGCCAAGGAATGAGGAATGCCTGGTCCATTTACAGAGTATTGATCTAGTACTGGTAGTGTCCAGCATGCATCAGAAATGCATGATGGTGTCTCCTAAATACACCCAATACCATGGGGTTTGGCTCCAAATACTTTAGATTTCAGTTGATATCAATCAGGTTTGGTCTGTGTAGGAATCCTCGATACCAAGGGTTAGCAATTAAATCAGGTGTAGGGCGCTTAGCAAGTGTCATGAGGGCAACATTGCAGCAGCTGTGTGAACTATTCCAGTGGCAACAAAAAAACCCAAAAAGCCCCCACAAAAAAAGAACAAAAAAACCCCTAGGCAAAGCAACAACAACAACAACAAAAAAACCCAACCCCCCCCAAAAAAACAAAACAAAAAACCCCCCACAAAGAAAACCCCCCCAAAAACAAAACAAAAAACCCCCAAACAAACATAAAAACCTCACAACCCAAAAAACTCAGAAAGGGTTGATCTGACTCCAATCCTTTCAAAATCTATATTAGTGCCTAGCCAAAAAGGTATAAAATAAGCTGATGTGGGCATGTTTTGTGTGGTAATCACTAGAGTTGTGACTGCTGCAGGAGGAATTCTGCACACTGTTCCTGTGGTTAGCTCTTCACTTAAAATAGATGTAAGAATGTTCTAGGAAATACAAGAAATATGAGAAGAATGAAAATAAATCTTTCAAGCTAGGAAGAATAAGTGTCACTGACACAGATATTGTTGCCTTGCTTTACTCAGGAAAAAAAAAAAAGTAAATGCCAGAAAGTAGTAATTTTTCTCTGTAGGAGCTAAACAAACAATTGCTGTGCCTTTCCCAGCTCAAATGGTACATGCTGTGGCTGGAAATGCTAACCTGAAGGACACCTGCACATCACAGGTGAGCTTATTAAATGACTTCATTGGTATGCATGGAGAAGTACACAGGTTTTGAGAAATTTAACTGATACCTTTTTTCCCATTGCCAACATAATTTTTCCTCAAAGAGAATGAACAAGATCTCTGACAACCTGTTTATTGGGTTGAAGGATGGGAGAGAGTTAAAGGAGATTTTCTTCAGATTCCTGAGACCTATGAGTCAGTATGTCCATGAGCAAAGGTTACATAAACCAATAGATTAGAACAAGAATTAGTTGCATAAACACTATTACTGCATTTCAATCTGTCACACAGTCAAGCCTGCAGATTATTGCAGGCAGAGCTAGCCTGGGGCTTACACTCCATGTTGCTGGAGTGCCTCTGACACTGGATACATTTGAAATAGCATTGTTCTCTTACAGTGGGGCTGCTCTGAAATGTTGGGCTTAGTGCAGAAAGCCTTATTTAATATATAGTGGGGTTGCTCTCAGCTCCTGTCTAATTTGAGATGTGACTCTGGTGTATTGGTTGTACAATAATTCTGTTTCATTTAACCAAGGATCATTGTGCCTCTTAGGTGACTGGTTCACTATAGGCAGCCCCAGGGACTAGATCCAGACCCTCTTCAAATTTCCCCCCAACTTTCCTAAGTCTCTCTTCCTTCCATGATATTCTCTCCTCAGAATATCCTGGAGGAAGTCAGGGAGACCAGGATAAGCAGCTCCTGCTGCATGGGGAAGAAATGAGGATGGATATGTTACCCAGGCCTGTTGTCCAGGGAAAGGGAGTCTGGATTAGGAATTTTGAGTGGACTGGAGCTGATTCACAGGCCATGATAAATTAGGATGTCTGTGGTCTGAGTTGTTTGGGAATATTGCAGGTCACATGGGAAAACAAAGCCTTTCTTGGAGCTGCAGAGCTGCATTTTTTCAAAGTGCGTGAGGCAAATTATGCTCCCAGGCTGCAGAACTTTCCTCTTGTGTAGTGTTTTCCTTTGCACTTTCCCCAGCTTCTTGCTGATCCCATTTCATCATTTTACATATGGGAATTGAGGCATCAGAGTTCAAGTCTTTATTTGATGCTTAACTCCCATTGAGTAAAGCAAACTCTCTCTACAGCAGGCTTTGTTCATAGCCCTCAGCCCTGGGCACCAGTTAACATCTAGAACAGACTCTCATACTGTGTTGTTCAAAGACCAAGTAATTTTATTTTTAATGACACCATTTGCAGAAGTAAACCAAGGACACTTTAGTATCTACATGAATGTAGTTTTGAAAAAAAAAAAAGTCAGATTCAAACTTGCAACAGTGTCCTGGTGGGCAAGACACATAAGGAGAGTATTGGTGGTGACTTCTCAAAGTGTGGTGGTTCTGCAGTGGGATTTTTTTCTGGAAGCAGACCCTGGGAGCTCTGCCTGCTTATGTGGTCCTGGCTTTCCTCCTTTTCAGTTGAGACTACAGAACAGATGGAAGACTAGCAATCAAATGCAGGGTGAAGAGATGTGATTAAATTATCAAAAGGCCAAAGCCCTTATTGCATGAAAGGCAGCTTAAAGCTACCCCAAAACTGGATTGAAGGGTTGGTTTTTTGGTGCAATTATTTATTGCTTTCTGCTAATGGATATTAAAGAAGTATAGGGAAGACATTCCAGTGGTTGTGCATGGGAGGAAATGACAGCTGGGAGAAGTAGAGCAGCAGAGTGTCCATGTGATAGTCCCCTGATTTAAGAGGAGATGTAAGGTTTTGTGCAATATCATCTTTGGCTTATTGCAAAATATGCTTTAAAAAGGGAGCTTGTTTTCATTCTCCATAAGCTAGTGTTCTATTTATTTGATAACCAAACTAAAAGTTGTGCTTTGTAGAGATTTGCTAAGTCTTTGAACTACATTGTTTGTTATCAGTGGGCTGCCTCACTAACTGCCAAGGTAAAATAAAGGCAAAAGAACTGGTCTGCTTTGTTGAGAAAGCTGCTCTTATATCCAAGATGAAAAAGAAAGGAGATGACAGAGCTCAAAACCACCAGTTTTCACAGGTCTAAAAATTCTGACAGCTTTCAAAAAGATTAATTCTGCAAAGAAGAGAAGTTCATCTATGTTGCTCCTTGGAAAAAGTCATGTCAGTAGTGTTACAGCATTATTCCCAATGAAGATAAATGTAGGTGACCTGGCAGTTTTCATGGAGACTTTGAGATAAACCCACACAAATCAAATAAAATTGCAGAATAGAGGCTTATTCAGAGATCATGCCTGCTATAATTGAGATATCTAACCAACAGTTGTCTTCTCCCAGGCACAAGAAGCAAAACTTGTCATGATGCTTGCTGGATAGAAACACTCTATAGAGTGTTTATATTTATGCCCAAAACTCTATATGAGTGTTTACAGACAAATTAGGTTGACAGACCTGTTAGAAATGTGGCACATAGCCTCATGGAAGGATGTTTGTGGTGATGAATTGGGATGTGTTGGAAGGTTTGAAGTTAATGTGATATCACTTACCTGACAGAATTGCCTTCTTTATAGAACTCTGTTAGAAATAACCCTGCTGTTTATGTCAAATGGAAGGTGATGGTCACTTTCATGTTTTTAAATAATCTCTGTGCATTTCAGTTGTCTTGAGCGTGTGTGTGAACACTTGCTGTGCTAGCTCCTACACCTGACTGACTGGAATTATTTTGGGTGTCTCAGTATAAGTGAAAACTAAAAACTTGCGCTGCATACAGAATTCCAATTTCAATAAGGGAAAAATAGTATGTGGAATGGAGAGCTTCTGACTGGTTATAGGCATAGAAAAAGTTAAATTTGCCCATGGTGCATTAGTTATTATCTTGAAGGCTCTCCCAGACTGTGCTAAGGGGCTGTTATTCTTCAGAAACCCTCAAAAATACTTTACAATGGAGAAATCCAAAACCTGATCCAAATTGGCTGTGGCAGATGACATTCAGGCAAATGAGCAGTGTTACCCACAAGACAGCATATTGTTCCTGGAGGGCTGCCTTATTGTGGAAGACTAGAATATATCCCAGAAATGCATTAAGATAAAATCTGCCTGGTGGAAGGTGCAGTTTCACTGGCTTAAGTGGCTTTGAATCAAGAGACAACAAATATCAAGCCTTGCAGGGTTTCCATGCAGAGCCTCCAGACAGAGATGTAAACAAATTTCAGGCAGTGTTTGTGGGCATTCCAGCCTGCCCCACAAAGAGCAGCAGAGCTGGGCAGGTTCAGGGCTGATGGAGGAGTTCAGAAGGCACAGTGTGGGTGGGTTCAGGTCACCCACCTGGCAGGACAAAGTTGCTCTAAATGACAGCAGACCAGGCAGTGCAGGAAAATACTGTGGGGTTATAAATGGGAAGGGGTGAGAGAAGGGCTTCAGTACCTGGTTTCAGGAGGCACCAAGCAATCAGGATGGTTTTCCTACCCCATTTCCTCTTCTGAAGAGGAGCAGATGGCCAAAGTGGATTTTAGGTTAGATAAAGGGTTTTTGGGTTTGGACTGGACTTCTCTTAAATGTAGAAGCCCTGGTTGCCTGGATGGAGACTGACAAAAGCTGGCCTGCAGGTCCAAAGCTCTGCCTGGGTGGTGCCCTTCAGCAGGCAGGCAGAGCTGGCTGCCTCTCCTCACACCAGGTGACTCAAAGTCAGGGGGCTGGTGGCTTGCTTTCATATGACCCTCAAGCACCCAAATCAGTAAAGAGTAATTTTGAAAGCTTTCTTCCATGGCTGGACATAGGACTTTAATTTCATGAAATTATACACATTCTCACATGTCTGGGAGTTCTCAGGAAAACATGAATGCTAGTCAGGCTGAGCCATAGTGACAAAACTGTTCTGAAATCATTCTCTTGAAAAATAATGCTGTCCTTCTCCTCAGAAGAAATTCATCAGCATTGTCTGGATTTGGCCTAATGGATCTGTAGGCTACTGATTTCTCAGCTTCCTTTAACTATCAGCTTTCTTAAAGAAAGATACAAGAATGAATTCTCCAGATCTGAATTTGAGGCAGTTATACACCTTTTCTCATCAAATGTAGAATGAGAAAGCTGTATGCCAATTGCATTGTGGATGCTCAGATTTGTGATCTGTTGATGTAAAAGTTGGTCACCAGTATCTTCCAGTAAGCACATTGTGATGCTTTCAATGAAAATAGTCTACCTTGCTGGACAGAGAAAATCTGGGACAAGAAAGCCCTGCAAGTCCATTCTGTAAAGGGTTTAGGGGAAAAGCTAAGTGCAGTATTGTCCTCTCATTTTATCTTTTCTATGTTCTTGGGATGTCATTTGGGCAACCTGGCACTCATTTGGAAGATGCCTTGGAGTGGAAGGGTCGTACTGAGTTGTTCCATGGCTGGCCACTGGCACTGGAACAATGTTGGAGTAGCTGCAGGTGCCAGGGGTGTGTCTCACCATGGCAGCCAAAGGTCTTTTGCTGGAAGAAAAGAGGAAGATGTAGAGCTGCCCTCTCCCTGCAGCACCACTGCAGGCCCATACCATGGGATGGGAAGAGTCACTGGGCGTGATCCTGGGCCAGCAGGAATGCTGGAAGGATGTGCTGGAAGGAACAGGTTCAAGGGACTTCAGTTTCCAGCGTGGCAGGAAGGATGTCAAGGTCAGCACAAAGAGCTGACTGCAAGTGCCTACTCTGCTTCACTGCTGTGACACATGGCAGGTAAAATAATGCAGCCAGAAAGCTGCTGCTGACCCGTGCATGGCTCCTAACCCCCCAGATGCTTCCTGACCTGCAGCCTGAGGGTGGGATTGCTCAGTGACTCTGTGGGGATGTGCATCTTAGGAACAAAGCCTGGGAGCACACAGGAAATTACTGGGTTTGAGCCCATTCTGGAGACTCAGGGAGCAACTGTACATTCCTAAAAGCATTGGGGAGGGGTGTTGATCCCCCTCTCTCAGCTGAGCTAGGCCTGATAGGAGGATATTGGTGAAGGCTTAGGAGCAAACTGAGAACTGCTGGAAGTGGTTTACAAGAATTATTAACTGCTTCCTGAACAGAAAGAAAGAGGACTTGAAAGGCTTCTTTTCTGATGTTTTGGCATCCTTCTCCTTGTTCCATTAGAGATCCAATCACCCTCCCTTGTGTCAAGTTCTAAATGAAGGGAATAGGCCAGAAAAGAATAAAAGCCGCTCACAATGTGGAAATTTGGAGTGATCCTTGGGAAAGGACTGAGTTTAGTCTCATAAAGGTGAGCAAAAGAGGAAATTCTATACAAAAATGGGCCACTGTGGATGGGGACGAGACTCCTCTGGTCACATCTGTCCTTGATGTTCCCTGGTGCACCACAGGTCACATCTGGCAGCTTGGAGGAGCTGTGTGCCTGTCTCCTCAAGGCAGGATATTCCTGTTGGGTGAGGAAGGGGTGGGGGATGCTCAATGGCAGCACCCCCAGCACCCTGCCCGTGCCTGGCTGAGCCCCTGTGTCAGGCTGAGGGTGAGGACACAGCGCTGCAGGGAGGGCAGGCTGGCATCCCCCGAGGGCTGCAGCACCACAGGGGTGGGGATGGCCACACTCTGTGGGCACCTGTGAGCCCAGAAATAGCTGTGCCAGCTGTGGGAGAGGGGGTGGCACAAGTGGGAGCCTTGTGGGAGGGCAGCCTCAGCTGTGAGCTCCTCGATGTGTGTGTTGGCATGAGCTCCTTGGAAGTCACTTTGGTTCAACTAAGATGTGTGTAAGTAAGTGGAAACAGGTTCTGGAAAATGGCATGCAATAGAAAATGGTTTCTAAATTGTGTCCTGTTTGGCACAATCTAGATAATTATCTGTAGGATACTGCTTTTTCCATTTCTCCCTGCTCAGCCCAAACAATCTCACTCTTTGCAGTCCATGGGAACATCCTTGTTCCCAGTCTGTGCCCACAGGATGGATGCATTCTGGGCTTGGGGTTTGATTTGTTTTCCTCCTGATTGTTCCACGTTACCAGAAGCAATGGGTGTTTCCTACTGGTGATTTCACCTTTATATCAGGGTTGATATTGAACACGTACCAGGATGCCTTGGCCCAGGAGTCAGCTCCTTTGTATACCTTTTATAATTTTCCTTTAACCCTTACAATTTTATTCCTCCCCCTCTGCTCCTCCTCTTCCTGCCCCTGTGTGCCTCCCCTCCTTGTGCTTCCCCAGCAGCATTGCCAGCTCTGCACAGGCCCAGTTTCTCTAATCAGATGAAGCTGCAGGATTATCTCTCTCCCTCCCTCCTGGGCTCCATTTTATTTCCTCTCCAGCCAAGGGGGGAGCCACGTCGAGGCAGAGGGAACCCCATCTCCCAATCTCCTGCCTTTGATGCTCTCTGACAATCCCACCTCCTTCCCCTTCTCATATGCTCACCTTAGTGTCAACAGCATCAGGCGGATCAAGGAGAGGAAATCTGAACTCCTTGGGCTTTTGTTCTCCTCAGATTTCTGAGCATCTGTTTTTAAATGCCCTCCAAGTAACTTGTGCAGGGGAGCTGGATGTGCAATCTCTGAGTGGGGGGAAGGTAAGGACCACGGCAGTTCTCTGTCTGCTGTAAGGACACCGAGCCCTCTCTGCTTTGCCAGCAGAGGAACAAAGCAAGGGAAAGGAAGGGAGAGGAGCTGCACAGAGACAGAGCCAGGCTTCTGTAAGTGCTGTCTTGGCAGCAGGGGCTTGATAGCTGCACTGAAAATCCCAGGAAATGGTAGCTTTCTCTTTTTCTGAAATGATGGGAACTATGACCCTGAGCTTTAATTGAATTTAATGTAGTTCTGTAGAAGGTGGGGTTTTTTTGTGCTGATGTCTTTCACTTTCATGTGTATGTGTTTGTCTTATAGTAATTATTTCCAGAGTATACATGTCACTGTTTCTTTGGGGGAGAAAAACCCTATAAGCTTGTTCATCTTATTCCTCTGCACATCTGTGAGTTTATGAAGATGCTTTTTGATTATCTCTTGTGTGCATGTTAGTGTTTGGATACTAAAAATAAGAAAAAAGTGTCAATTTTATTGCTTTAAATTTCTGCCTTTTAGTACTAATGTGCCAGAGAATCATTTACCTTACTGCTTTCCACCATGTGTACCATGTGTTTTTTAAATTCCTAGGAATATCCAACACTAAAAAAATCTGAGGAATATTTCAGTGCTTTCTGCATATCAGCTTTGTTTTGCACTTTACCTTCCTTGATAAATGGTCAATTGCTATTTTAAATGGCAAATAAAATTTTTCTCTTAAACCAAAATATGTTTTTCCCAAAGTCACAAATTTGATTTGGTTTGGCTTTTTATTGTCACTAGATTAATATTTTGTATCAGAATTCTTAGAAGACTGTTTTCTGTATTTGTTGTGATTAAAAGCAAGAGTCTGTGCTGATGCACTCCTGGATTTTAGGGGAAGAGGGAAAAGGGAGGGGGCAGCAAGCAGTTATTTCCATTTAGAGAACTCTAAGCATGAAAGGTGATGGGAAAGGAAAGAGAAAATAAATGCATTTTTCAAGATGTGGATCTCAGACATAAATGAGATGGATCTTATATAGGTCATAATCTACCTCTCTTCCATTGACTCATGTTTCTAAGTAATAATTTCATACAAAATACAAAACTATCAGTGGTTTTCTTGCCCCAAGAGATTGATGAAATCTTGCAGATGGTTGTTTGCATGTTTTAGTGCAATGAATGTTTGGAGTACATTGACTGTAGTAAGATCTGAGTTTAGAGACCTCTGCATGGAGTCTCTGTGTAAAACAATTAGGTTTGGAGAAGTTTTCATTTAGGAGGGTGGATTAGATGAGGGCTTTGTGTTTTCATGCCATGTTTTGATTACTCCATAAACATTTCTCCTCTTATCAGGCTTTGTTGATTTTTATTGTCCAGACATTTTAACTGTACTCCAGGGAAAGCTGGAATTGCAATTTAGTTTATCTGACAGTTATTTTGGGCTGCTTAAACAAGAGCAGTAAATTGTATATGGCCCTGCAGTGTCAGAGTTAGTTTATAATACAAAATATGATACATTTCCATCAGATAACCATGTCAAGTCCACATTTTTCCTTCCATAGTAAACTACGCATATTCAAACTGCACTTGGAAAATAAAAATGTATGAGGGAGGGTAAAACAGAGGAAAATTGTTATTGAGCATCACTGGACTTCAGAAGTTTGATTTTCTCTTTCTTTCTGTTAGGGCAATGACAAAGGGTAAATTGGAGGTAGCTTTAAACCACTGCAGATGAGCAGAGGTATTTGCTTGTGCCAGTGAGATACTGTTACACCTGACTGCAGGCAGGTTATTTCTGAGCAGAACAGCAACCAAATCCTGTTTCTTCTCCAGTGGACTCTTCTTGAGGTTAGAGAGACTAAATTGCTCATTCCTTTGCCCTGGAGTTCATGTTTTTAGATGAGGATGCAGTGTACTTCACTCTGGTCCCTTGGTTTTGAATATTGCAAGCTGTTACACATTTTGCAGGAGAATGCAGCCTAGGAATGATGCTTTCCAAGGCTAGGGACTTGAAAGATACCTGTTAATGGTATTTGTTCTGCAAGTATTTTTCCCAATGAATCAGAAAAAAATATTTTTCTTACCAATATTTTTGTTGCAGCAAGTATCTTTGGCAGGTGTGTGTGATATTTCATTGCTTCTAGTCTAAACCCTTTTGGACCAAGAGCAACAGTCCAGCAGGAATCAGGCTGCAAGTGGTGTTGCACTTTACTTTCCTTGAGAGCCTTGAACTCTTTTTTTTTCCTTAAATCAATTTCCATGGCCATGAGCCTCACCATAGGGACTGCAGGCACTGGCCTTTTAGTTAATTCTTGCAGCTTCCTTGTACAGAAATAAGAGATTTTTAACTGGTGTAAACAGTAAAGCTGTATGCATACACAGTATCTCTCTGGGATATTAAGATTCTGGAAGATGTAAATGAAACAAACTTCTAAATAACCTTTTTTATTTTTCTTTTTTTTTTTCTGGTGGGGTTGGGGGTGTTTCAGTTCTGAGAGAGATCTTTTCTGTAAAAGCAAAATGAGGGGGAGAATGAAAATAAATGTTGGAGTACAGTGGTCAGGAATATCTGCATGAGGGATACAATGAGAAGGCAGTGAACTGAAAGATACTGCTGAGCTTTTCTCTGGTTAAGGTAATTTGATGCAATATTTCCTATGGATGCCTTATAACAATTGAATTAATCTATAGCTGTGCAGGTTGTAGTCCATCTGTATGTTAAGAACTCTCCTTTAGGAGTATTTGCTAAGATTGCTTAGGAGATTGTTGGGAAGAAGATGGCCTCTTCCATTTAGAAATTCTGTTAAAATTCTGAGAAATTATCTTTAGTAACAGGAACCACAAAAAAATATCACTTTGTGGCTGCTTAGGTAGATGTATTCAGAGCATGGGAATTGGGTCAGGCCAACTAAATGAAGTTGACATCAGCCAGGTCTTTCCTAGTTTGGTGTGTGGGCATTAAGCATGTGAGTTATAGCCAAGCATCATTCTGCACCAAAAAAAGCTTCATAAGAAAGATCACCTTTCAACTGGCCTGTCCCTGTGTGGGGAAGCTCTTGCAAAATGATGGCTTGACTTGTGCACAGTGTGGATTTCATACAAAAAAGTATGAAAGTGGTACAGAAGGAGCAGGAGTCTTTCTCCATCTGCAGAATATTTGCTAATTAAGCTTTAACAAGGGCACACCTGAGTGTGCAAATGAAGGTTAATGGGATTGAGCAGTTGTAAGACCTTCATTTGACTTGCAGAGCTTTACTTCAGTCAACAGTGCAGAAGACTGACTGACACCAGTTCCTCTGAGCTGAAGTGAAAGATCCATCTCCTTTCTAGCTCAAGCTAAGCAAACCTGCCATGGAAATTGGAGAGATGATGAATGCACAAAGCCACCCTAACTCTCATAAACTGATTTTGGTTTTTTTAAGAATCTGCTGGGAAAGTTCGGTGTTAATGACTGAGCAGGGTAGATCAGTGCTTCTTGAAACATCAAGGAAAAACACACATCTTGTTATAGCAGTTTTATTTGGTTCTCAATGGCCTCTGAACTGTGAAAGGGGTGGAGTGATTTTGTTGATTTAGTAACAGCAGATGTGCGAATGGATTGGAAAGAAACTTTTGGAGTCACTGCCTCTTTTCTATAGATCACCTTTGTGCTTCCTTTCCAAAGTCATTCCTGTCTCAGTAAAAGGTGCTCAGGTTTCAGTAAAATGTACAGGTTCTTTTAATCAATTAAAAGTGGTTTAGTATTGCAAAATGGCTGCACATTTCAGCTTCTTAGGTTGAGAAGGTACATGACATTCATTGGCACTGATGGATAAAAGCACCTATTTATGAAAAGAATTTTAAAAAGTCATTTTTGAAGGGACCTTGTGAATTCATCTATTCCAATCTCCTGCTCAAAGCAGAAACAGCTGTGAGGTCAGACCAGATTTCTTAGGGTTCTGTCTGTGTGAGTCTTGAATATGGTCAAACCAATGTTTGAAAAGCAAAGTATTCCTGTAGCAAAGCCTTTATTCTTTATAATCAGTATCTTGTTGCTAGCAGTTAGCAGCAGGTGCCTGAGGAGTTATTCTCTAATTGTCTGTGTCACACAGGTGGGATCTTCATAGACCTGAATGATGACAGGAACTGAATTGTCTCGTGGTTCTTGAGTTGTTTCAAATTTATACCTCAAAACTTTGTGATTCTGACATTATTACATGTTAATAAGGAAGTGGAGACTTCTGCAGCTTGGTTTATGATTGAGATTAACCAAGAGGAGGGGGAATTTTTTTGTTTACACAGAGTAGTGTGTAAACATCAGTTCTAGAGGAACTCCTTCACATACTTGGATTTGACAAAGTATTTGTAAACTTTATTCTGCTGCTTTGGGCTGTTACTTTACTCTGTCTTGGGTTTATTTCTCCTTACAGTCTCTGGTATCAAGCCTTGGGAGGCAGGGGCTCTCTTCTAACCAAGCTCTAATGTTTTTCTTCTCTCAGTCTTGAGAGAGTAGGGAAGTGTTCCCTTGCATCCCTTTCAGATGTTCTCTGAAAACTATAATAATAGTTCCCTACATAGGTCTGATTTGACCACAGATGAATTGGGATGGTATCTTTTTTGGGAGACAGAAATTGCACTTTGACATAATGTTTTTTTAAAACAAAACACCAAGTTTGAAATGAAAACAACTTCTTCCCATATTCCTTCTTTAAATAGTTTCAAAGCTACCTCATACTACAATGGCACCTTTTAATGCTATGAAACATGATTAGCTAGTCCCCTTTTCAGTTCTTTTCAATACTTAGCCCCTTGGATAGAGGTTGCCAGCTCTTTTCCAGCTTAAGGATGTATAAAAGACAGCTTGCAGTGTGAACTGAAGGCATAAATTAGTCACAGAATCTCTTTTTCATGAGAAATTCACCCTAGTAAATAAAAGCCTACAAGTGCATGTAGCACTGCAAGACAACATGGTCTGCAGTTGTGACAACTCTGTTTAGGAAGTTTAATGAAGCTGCTTATAATAATTAATCATTGCTACTTAACATACCATGCATATACAATATACATGTTGTCAGCATGCATATTGTATAGAGAGCTTATACATACAACACCTAATTTGTGTTGTATGAGAAAATTGTGCTGAGTTTGAGTATTTGAAATCTTTGAGATTACTTGTGCTGGATGGAAAGTTGCAGGGGATGCTTTAAACTTATGCTGAAGCACAGATAGTGTCTGACCTTTACTGGTAAGGTGAGTTTTCTGCAAGTGCAACAAGAATTTCCTGTAGAGATGCACTATTTATTTCTTCCAATCCAAATATTACCAAAGAAGGGCCAGAATACATTATCTTCAGCATCTTATATTTAATATCTCTTATTCTAGGATTTGAGAGTGCTCTGCAATCATGAATTAAGCCTTTAAATACCTACATCAGGGGCTTCTGCATCTAATCTGTGAGTCACAGATGAGTAAACTGAGTCACAAAGGGAATGACTTGCTCAAGGTCATACACTATGTCAGTGAGCACAGACAGAATTAGAAAGCAATTGTTTCCTCTTTCTAATTACTGAGCAATTTGTTTTTAAGTTCTGGAAGTCAGTTTTCTGTCAGTCCACAATGTCAAAGTCAGTCTTTTCTCTGCCATCACTGAGAGCAGCTTCTAGAGGTAGATGGATTGTGGTTTTGAATTATTTTTTTCTCCAAGGTTTTCCATGCAGTTCATAAATGCTCTTATTTAAATAAAGAATTTTAGGGGATTTTGTGGCCCTTGTATGGTGTTCAGTCACAGGGGGAAGCAGGGGAACAAGCAATAAAGGTAAATTTCTAGGTTTTGCTAAGTAAGTTGCCAGGTTTTTCTAGGTAGGAAAGAAATTCAGCTATCACATGCTGAAGAATAATGAGTCATCTTTAATTATTTTGGTGAAGCATCCTTCAATCTATTGTCTTTATCCTAATGGAGCTGTTTGGAGACCTTTGTTTATATCACCATTATTGCTGTTTGATGCTGCTGTAGGAATTGCCATCCTTCAATTAAGGATGATATGTGAACATGAAAAGCTGCTGTGCTTGTGGCTATGTTTGTATATTCAGTATTCTTAAGGCAGATTTGAGCTTCCTTTGTCTGCCACTGCAGCTGGTTGTAAAGCTTTTATCTCTGTTGGCACAACACTGAGGCAAGGGAGTGAGCTTTATGGGGAGGCTGGGCGTGTTAGGCTCAGCTCTGTGCTTTTCTGCCTCCTTGCAGCCAGCACAGAGCACACACACACAGACTGTGCACCCTCTGACACAGCTGGGACACAGCTTTAGCTGTCACAGGTGTGTTCACCTGGCAGGGAGGGGTGTCCCACTGCCCTCACCCAGAAGTGCAGTGCCATTAAAACTGGGATGTCCACAGGGCAGGGGGGATAAACTGAGTTTGTGCCTTCCCTCTAACTGTCACTGTTAAGCTTTCAAGCAAACAGCAAAAATTATTACTTGAATATTTTTCACTAAAACATGTGAATTTGCAAGCAGATATTCAAATCACTTAGCCAGTTTGGGTGGAGTTTGTTGGATGTGCAAACTGCTGGCCTCTTGTGTAGGTTGTACTGGCATCCAGCTGGACTCTGAGATTGGAAGGAGGCTGTAAGCATGCTTCTGGCTTTCTGTATGATTTTTAAGTTCATGCTGCTGCCCAGGCAGCTGTGATTCACACATTGGCAGGCTTGGGCCTCTGACAGGCAGAGGCTTACTGAGCAAAGCTATGGCCATGTGTTTCTGCAGAGTTCCAGGTCAGTGGGGTTGCTTTGAAGCTGGTCTGCTTAGGGCTGAAGAGAGGGTACAAAAGTGGAGCTCTGAAGAGCATGAGTTGTTCAACACCAGACCAATTCTGTCTCCTCCAAGCTGGAACATGTGAAGGAATAGGATTTGACCCCCTGCTGTAAAGAGGAAAAGGCTCACTAGTGTCTGTCTCTGAAATAAATCCAAATGTGGATAGGCCACTGCATATTTTCTACATTAAAGATGAATTCCTAAAGAAACTATCAAATATTTTTGTCACAGGACTTCTGCAATACCAGTGGATATCAGTAGCCATGAATTCTTAGCAGCATAATCCTGGCATCTGAATTAACAGTTTCATTTTGCTTAATTCTGTTCTGCTTAAGCCAGAAAGACAATTATATTAATATACCACTTCTTTAGGCATGCACTATTCACTGGAAGCATGATTCTAGGTCAGTGTTGCCTGCTGTCATTATATTTGATTTTTTTAAGCCCCAGCTGGTGAAAACAGCTGATTAAATGACCGTGTCATCATATTTAATTTGTAATTAAAGTTTTAAGTCTTCTAACTGAAGAGATGAGCTTTAAAGAAGCTGTCAAACAGTAAAAGTGAGCATCAAAACATGACTGTACAATATCTCTGTTGGGTATACTGTAGGCTAGTTTGTATGCTGAGGCAGATCTCCGCATGGAGATATAATGGGAGTAATGTTTTGCTCATAAACTTCTGCTAAAAAAAGATGAAGTCCAAGAAATTTTTGAAGTTGTTTCTGGGATAGATGATTAAATTAAAAAGGTGGCAAGGAAGATGCCACATGTTGCAGTAGTAAATCATGTAGTGGTGTCAGGACAGTGTCCCAACACATGCCTCCCTTGTGACAGAGTGCTTCTCTCTCTGATTTTCCAGTAATATATTTACAGCCCTGTGAATTGTCCTTCCTGGGAATTCAGCTGAAGGTGTCACTGAAATTGTCTCCTTTGGTTCATCCCTATCAGGCTCCTTTCTCCTGGCACTTTCATTTTAGCCTTTTTCATCTTTAGAATTCAGGCTGTGCTGGGTCTGTGGGCTGTCCCTGCTCCTTAAAAGAGAATGCTGACCCTCCTGCATGGCTCTTCCAAGCTGTTGGGATAACTGTGGGCACTGTGGCCTTGTTGTTCCATACTGAGCTGAATGCATGGGCAAATGTTGGAATCCATTCATTTTCTGATGTGGTAACTCGTTTGTTATCTCCTGCTGAGGCTGCTGGGAAGAACCAGGGCATCCATGGCACCCTCAGCCTTTGGGGAAGAGATCTCTGCTGTGCCTCAGGAAGGAGAGAGCTGAGGTTCATTGACACTCAGGGTAAAGGGGCTGTTCACTCTGAGTCTTGTCACAGTCACTGCAGAGATACCTGCCCAGTGTGCTCAGCACAGGGCGGGCAAAAGACAGAAGTGTTTCAGGAAAGCCTGGCAGCCAAAGCAGTAATTAGCAGAAACTAATGAGGTTATGACCAGTGGCCTTGGGAGGGCATCAGGCACAAGGTCTCTGCTTTGGCACTGAGGGTCACAGCTCTCCTGCTCTCCTGTTTTCCAGCCTGCCAAGTGCACTCCCCCTCCTCCCTGTGAATTATGGCCCCAGTGCCATGGCCCCAGTGTCCCCAGTGCCTCTTGCAGTGCAGAACTGGGAAACAACCCCATTCCTTTGGATACAGTGTGCCCATGTCTGCTGTGTTTGTCTGTTGGTATCTCTGGATACCAAGCCAGCCTGTCCTGTGGATCTGGCTGATATTAGAAATACTTAGGATGATAGAAAATATTTACAAAAGGGCATTAGCAGATTAAACTGAACAAGGCATAGTTTGTTTATAATGCTATTCCAAAATGGAAAGCCTACAGAAAGATGATGGATTAGAGGTTAAGTGATTGGGGTCTCAACCTGAGTCTTTATTAATCTAGCTGACAGAATTTAGAGAAATTATTTTTTTTTGCATTGACAGAATTTGGAGAAATTTTTTAATGTTCCCTGACGAGTGATATCTTTTCCCCTACTGTAACTCCTCTGTTTATTTTTTTCACTTACACCTCACCAAAATAAAATAACAATTAAAAACAGCAACAGCAAAACAGCAAAACTCCTAATCCCAGACACTTGAATCTCTAAGCTTTTTACCATGGTTAATCCTGTTTTGCCAATGCCTCTCGAGTGGTTTGATTCCCCCCCAATGTAAATGTTAGTGATTACTGTTAATGAACTATTTCCTTCAGTAGTAGTAGTTAGGGAGAGGCCATCAGATCTCATAATGCTATCATGCCAATCTTTGTCTAAAGCAAAACAGATCTTTCTTATCTTGTGCAAGTAGTTTTCCATGTAAGCAAGCAAGGACAATTTTTAGACATAAGCACACTCTATTTTTTTTTTATTTTGATGGTATAAGTTTCTTTAAAATTAGTACAGCTCTAAAAGAAATTAATATCATATTAGATGATGTTCCTTTTTATGTTATTTTACCACATGAAGCATGTATCTTAGAAGTTTAGTCATGGATTGCAGTAAGGAGGCCACATTGTAAAATACCAGGCCTGAAGAGAACCCAGTGTGAATATACTGAATTGCTTCTGGTACCTGAGGGAGCTTGGCTGTTGGGGCAGAAATGCAGCTTTTCCTCAATGTGCTGTCTTGCACCCCAGGCAGGGGTCAGCAGTGTTTATGGCTAAGTGACTGCTGCCCCTTAGGGTGTAATTAAAGTTACATCATTTTAGCCATAAACTGCTCTTCATTTCAAATTTATAAATTTTTAATTTATAATTTATTTATGGTGTTTGTAATAAGATTAAATAAAGGTAAGAACCTGTATCTAGCAGCTTTCTATTCAAGCATATTCCTTAAGTTAATTAAAATGACACTATTCTTCTTGTATAAAATATAATTGTGTTTGTCTTGGAGTTTGGTGTTGCAGAAATTCTGTGCTTGCTTTGTGCAGTTGATTATTGCACAGCAGGGCCAGAATGATGCAAATGAAGGAGCAAATTCAGGACAAAGACTTTGCAACCCCCTAACACTTCTCAGAAAGTGTCTCTGAAAGGGCTAGTGCTGCCATGGAGGGTCCTGGTCAGCATCCAAAAATAAATCATCATCCAAAAATGTGGTATGGATCAGATTGTTTAGCTTTTCCAAATTCCACATTTGCATATTTGTGCTCTCACCCCTGAAACTAGCTTTGATTTTATGACTTATTTTGCAGTCAGATGTTGATTTTAAAATCATAAAATTAAGGAAATTTTTTTTTCTTGTATGGTCAGCCAAGTGAAGATGGGTGAAACAGCTGCAGTCATTACTACAAATCTTCTTGACTTGTGGGTTGACCATCAGAGTTATATAAAGAAAAAATAACTGTGGAAGATTTAGAGAAGTGTCTGGCATTGCATGCATATTTCTAGTAAATAGTATTACATTTCTCTGACTCTTCCCAAATTCTGCAGCTAACTTGTGTTGTTCAACATGTCAGGTGATTTGCACTGCCTCACTGACTGTTAACTTCCTATAGTAACAAAGTACTAAATGAGGGTTCTTAAAAAAGAGGGAAAAGGACTTTTTCATGGGCAGATAGGATGAGGGGGAACAGTTTCAGACTAAAAGATGAGAGTGTTGTCAAAATTTCAATTAAATATGTGTGTGGAGTACAAAAATACTGAAGGATTTTAGAATCATAATTAATTTGCAGTGAATGTCTTTCAATTGATAACATACATTGTATTTAATATTTTGAGACTAAATTTACTGGTGCATTAAATAGGTCAAAACTTTAATCATAAGTCATAGCAAAATACACATTTGTTGCTTTAAAGTAGTTCAGTGGAATTAGTGAAAGCAGCCTAGATCCCCTCATAAGCTATCTGAAGCTAAGCCAAAAATAGTGGATGTTAATTCCATTTCTATCCTAATCCTTTCTCTGCTTGTCTAACAATTTTCTATATATTCATAGCAGAGTATCTGCCTCAAAAATTCATACTTTTTTATTTGTGTATTCAGGTGTGAATTTCCTTTGGTGTGAATTTCAGGTATGAATTTCCTTTCAAATCAAAATCTTTCAGACAGACTCAGAACTTAAAGTAGATATTTTTGAGTGAATTCCTTTCCTATAAGTTATATTTTTACATTTTAAAAATGAGACTTAAACCAAGCAGTCTGCTCTGCCCAGCATGCACAGAGAAAGTTGGGTGCCTGTGTACCCACAAAATCAGTGTGCTTCTATCCATGTTTCATGTGAGTAATCCTTTCCTAGTTAGCTGATTCACAAAATACAAAGGAGTTGCATGGCTGTGTCATTGAAGAGGTTCCATGTTTTGGGGTTGGATTTTTAAAAAGTTTGGCACCTCATTCTCTGTACGTGACCCACCCCTTGCTGGCAGAGGTGTGGGAAGGCCCATCCAGAAGGACCCTTCTGCTTCCCAGCCTTTCCCAGAAGCCATGGGCTGGACCCTGGGCTCAGAGGGAGGTCTGGCACTGTGGGATGTGTGTGTGCAGTGTTGGGCCTCTTCTCAGGGGATTTTTGTGCACCCTGAGCAATCAGTGCCAGCAGTGCACATGTGAAATGCAGAGTTTGGGAAGGCACAAGGCCATAGGAGAATTATTACAATTATGCTGGTGTGGAGCACTGGTCTGTCTGAGCAACAATGTTCAGATGCTGTTGGGAGTAGCTGGTTAGAATATTCTGCATGTGTAATTTATGTCACATTGGCCCATGTTCAGTCATGATTTCACCTGCAGTGGGGCAAAATTAAATTTATTCTGAGTTTTCTTTGAAGGTTTCCTTGCCAGCATCACCCTGGGTGTTGCTTTCAGTGATGTCACTATGTTTGGTCTGTTTCATCCATCTGAATGTGTTGGGTATGAGGTGACAAATCAGTTTCAAATACATCACTTCTTTCAGTTACAGAGGCTTCTGCAGCAATGTCCATTGCTACATAAAGAAAGCAAATAGAGCCCTGGTTTCTGTGTACATGTAGGTATTTGAATGCTGTAAACTTTGTAAGAGAGCCCTTCAAGCTTCCTACAGCCTTGTATCATTTGTAACAGGATATGTTCGAAGGTTCCTTTCATCTGAGTCTCAATATTTGTGTCTGAGGATTGCCATTAGTAAGTGTTGTTTCATCCAGGTGTGTGTGAGAGCCTTTGCAGGTGTTATCTTTTAAAGAGATTAAATGTAAGGTTTTCACCTTGTAGGCAGCTATTGCTCTGGTGTTTAATCCTCTTGACTCCTTTGAACCCTGTGCAGACTATACTCATGTGCAGAAGTGACTGCAGGAGAGGTAACAAATATGAAGAATGGGAATTCACCTTTTTTCTGCCTACAGTCCAAATTGGAGCAACCCTGTGCTAGAGGATATTGCTGCTGGTCACAAGTCCCTGATACACAACCCACAATGAGAATTTTTGTCAGAATGTGATTGCAAATATTACTATTTTTTAATGTTGTCATGCTCAATTTAATTTCATGATGGAAAACAGCCAACACAAGTGGATTGCAGGTGATGGGAAAATTGCAGCCTGTTAGCCTGCTGACATTTACAATGGAAATGGAATTAATTACAAGCACTGATAGCTGCCTGGATCAGCTGTAGAGCTCTTGGTTGGCAGAGGGAGCAAAAGGCATGTTCTTGTCTGTTACACTGGTACGTGACTTAAAGCCTGTGAATATCACTTTAAAAGGATCACATATGAGAGTGCTGAATGTGAGCCCTTGCAGCCACGGTGTCCTTGATGGTAGGAGTGAACTTCCTTGTGACATTTTCAGCGTGCTTTTGTTCACCATGTGTATGCACCTTTCCTGTTCCACACATTCATTTTATTTTAGTGATATAGTGCACAGGAAATTGTGCAGGTTTCTGTCAGAGACCTGCTAAGGAGGCAGAGTGCACATGGAGTATATCTGAGGGGAAGTTGTCTAAAATGAGAAAATCTGGCTTTCACTCTCTACATCTGCACAACAAAAGATCTGGTAGTACTTGGCCTGGAAGCAATGCACAAATGCTCTGGATCTTTCTGTTCAACATAGTGAGTTCTTATGGAAAAGACATATATGTATTTGTGTGGGTATATATAGATATATATGAACATATTAAGGTACCTTTAGTTGTACAAATGTTGCAACACCTCTGTGACACCAAGGCAGTATATGTAGCCAATCAGTGGAAGATCTGATTCAATCAGCAAAAATGGATCTCTAAATCTGGTGAGATTCAAAATCTTCAATCACAACTCCCCTCAGATATAAAACTCCTAACATAAATGTTAATAATGTCTAGGGTGTTGCACCAACTGGTAGAAACAAGGGTTTTCTAAAAATAGAAATGACTGAGTGCACTATAAAAAAGGACAAGAACTGCAAGGCTTTGGTTAAAGATTTTCTTGTTTTGTTTTTACCCTGCCTCTGGTGTCATGAGTGCACACCTTCCACAGCCAGCATGGACTTGTGGATTTGCAAAGGTGAGCAGCCTGAGAGCCCTGAGCATGCACCCTTAACAGAGGCAGTGCTGGGGTGCAGACCCTCCTTACAGAGGGAGGGGAATTTCACCTCCAGCCTTTCACTGGGTCCCTCTTTGCAGCCAGCTCCTCTGGTGCCAGAGATGAGCACAAGCTGGAGTGCTGCCCAGCATAATTTGTTCTGGGAACACTGGCAGTGACCCCACACTGGCTTGGTAGAAGTCATTACCTTGGGTTTCATGTCATCTCTGTCACAGGGGGTCAAAACAACTTTGTCCATACCTGCTCTACACTTGTGTGGGCTCAGGGAAAATGGTGGACTGAAACAGTGATCTTGTAACATGAAATATCAGGAAGCTTGTTAGGAAAGATATGGGGAAAAGGGAGAATTTGTTCAGTTGTTGCAGCTTCAAGGTTTAAAAGCTCCATCAGTGACTGGATCACTTCTGAAATGACAATGTCAAGAGACTAAAAGCTAAGCTTTTTTTGTTGTTGTTTTGATGATACAGTTAATATCATTGGCTTAATGACCACTGTGGTGAAAAGATATCTAGTTGGAAAATACTTCTGTCTTTGCTTAAGTTACATGACATCTCTGGATGTCCCAAAAATGGCTCCAGTGAATTTGGGGAGATGATACTTGGTAATGTTGAGATAGTTATTGTTAAAAGATAGAAACCAAGGAGGATTTTTTCCTTTTGTGTTTTATGAATTGGAAAAAAACTCACCAGAATTTTAAAAAAATCCTGTATCTAATTTAGAGGAAAACTCTTTGGAGAAAGCAAAAATGGAAACTGGTCTAAGTACACTTAGACTAGAGTACTGTGTTTTTTAGAAAGTACTTGTGAACTGTGGAAGGCAAGAAGCCCAAGCAGAAGGTCAGTAGAGATTATAGTTTCCAGTACATTTATTTCCTACTTAAATTGTGTCTTTTTCTTTTCCACCATTTCTTGCAGGTCTCTGTTTTTTGCCATGTCATCTGACAGCCACCAGCTCCACACCCATTGCTACCAGGACTCACTAAGTTCTACTTGTCACAGTCTCTTAAATGTCAACAGTCACCCCCTGTCCAAGAGCTCCTCAAATCTGGCCTGTATTGGGCACTCAAGGAGTTTAGAGGAAAGGCAAAACAAGCAGGAGCTGAAGAAAAGCCATAGCAGCACCATCTGCCATATCCTGGAAAACAGGAGTGATGCAAGGAGTGTGCAGAGTCCTGAATGGTCCTCCTCACAGCCTGGGATGGTGGGACTTGGATCAGAGGTCCCAGCCATAAATGACCAGTCAGCCAATGACCATTCAGAGGGAAGAACTAAGAATACAAACCATGTTCTTGTCACTGAACAATCCTCAGCATCCTGGGGAGTGGGGGACACTAAGATGTGTGTGAAGAGCAGCACTGCTGAGAATGTTTCTTCAGCCTGCTTTGTTCACCAGCAAGGGATGTGTGAAATGGAAGAATCAGGACCTGCCCTTCAGAGAAGCCACTCAGACCTAACCTGCAGCTGCAAACAGCAGGCTCATGTCACTCACATAGAAACCAGTGCTACTCACACCAGCCTCAGCTCTTCTGGCTGCAGGCATGGTCCACCAGAGGCTAGGATGTCTTTTCAAACTCAGAGATATGGATCAGAAACAAATCCAAATACATATCACTATCAAAACCTTGTGACTCATCTTCCAGTCCTACCTAGGGACCAACAAGTACCCACAAATACCTTTGACAGTGGCAGTATTCCACGTAACACCACTGTTTACACAGATCCTGGCACGTTTCACACTGCTGTTCTAGGACCCCACGTGCCTGGAAATGGTTTCCCAAACAGGACAACGTTCAGTCAAGCCCCTGGGATTATTCATGGTGGTCTGACTTATGGAAGTATTGCAAACTCTGCCTACTCCCCCATGGTGATGACAGTTCACAACAACTCAGCAGGGCCCTGCAGCCTCAGGCAGGACGCCTTGAAGGCAGACACCACCATCCCGGCCTATTGCCACTCCTTGCCCATCCCATCCATCCAGCTCATCCCACGCTTGGTGTGCTCTGCCAGTGAGACAGGAAAAGAGCAGGCAGCACCTGGCTACTTTCATTCCTTTTCTGCTTCTGACATTCTGACATATCCTAAGCTGGTGTCTTCAGTAAGTGAATCGGGCCTGGATGCCAAGAAAATCCTGAAGTGCTGTAACATTCCTGAAGAACAACTGCAACCTGCTCCACAGGAGAGAGCTCCTCCAGAAGCCAAGGCTGCCCAGGTTGCTCTGAGCAGCCAGCAATGTGCAGACATGGCAGTGACAACTAAGGATATGTGGACTATGACCTCTATGAATGACATAACCAAAGGCCTGAAACCGGCTCTGGAGCGCAGAGATGCTGAGGTACAGACTCTTCCAACCATGGAATGCAAATCAGTGGCAACAAGCCCAGCAGCTGCAGCAGAAGGTCACTCACACGTGTTCCCAGAGGTGAACCTGGAGCAAGGCTTGGAGGCCCCCAAATCTCCAGTTCGTGAAGTGAGATGGGATGATGAAGGAATGACGTGGGAAGTGTATGGGGCATCTGTGGATCCAGAAGTCCTCGGGGTAGCCATTCAAAAACATCTTGAGTTTCAAATAGAACAGTTCCAGACAGTGCCTGCTGAGGCAGCTGAGAAACATAATGAGGAGCCACCCCCTGAAAAAACGGGGAAAAAAAGGCCTTTCAGAACAATGATGCATTCCCTGAGATATCCGAGCTGTTGTGCTTGCTCCAGTACTGCAGTGGAGTGAGCACAGCTGCAGGGTGTAGGAAAGCTGTGCTGCTTTTAAATTGTACATAAATGCTGACTCTTAAGTGTGAACACAGTATGTGTGGACAGCCCACATCAGGATGAGTGGGCAAAGTTCAGTGATCATCAAATACACATTAAAGCAAGGAGAAGTCCATTGCTGGACCATATCAAAGAAAACATAAGATTACACTTAAATAATGCCATCCAAATGCTACTGACTGTATTTAATGTAGCACTGATTCCTTCTACATTAGTTTTAAACTGCATTGTAAGGAATGGAACTTCTTTTTTAATGATACATATTTTTGAAATAATGATGACTTTTTTTCTGTATTTTAATAATTTAGGGTTAGAGAAAATGCTTTAATCAAAGTTCTTAGCTTTAAATCACATTCCTTTACATTTTTTTTAAAGGCAGCTTTTTTGCTGTTAATTTAATAATCCTGACTACAAACCTACTTTAACTGTAGACAAAATAACAAACTTGTGTAATGTTCTATGACAAAGAATTGTAACTTTTTTCTATGTAACTGTGAAGTAATTTCAGTGTTGCTAGTCTGAACTCTTCCCTTAGCAAGCTCATGTACAGTTGGAGGACGCTCCATCAACTTTCCAATTAGTTTGCAGTTATGATGAATTATACTGTAAATATCCAGAACTCATGTTTACCAAGTGGCTGACACAAATGTACAGTATTACCAAAGATGACTGATGTAATGTGAATTACTGAATGCTTGCTTTAGAGACCTGAAACAGAAGCTGTTCAGATTAGTCTGTGGCACCACCATACCCTACAACTCACGAGCGGTTTTGGTTTGCCTATATTAAAAGTAATTTCCAGTGAGTTCTCGTTATGTGCATCTATCCTGAGCAGTGGTTGTTTGGCTCTTGCATAAGCCACAGGGGACAGTTGCCATGTAACCTTTGCCTGTCTTGTGTTCCCTCTCTGGCCTGACGTCAGGCACCTGCTAAAAGTGAGACCTTGTGTCTTCCCCAAAGGACAGTCCTAAGGTTATTCTGAGTGCCTCGGTCATTTGGGCAGCTTAAAGATTTATTTTCTTCTAGAAACAACTTCACAAACAAGTTTTCAGTGAGAAACCTGTTATAATAGTGTAATGCAGCCATCGTGCAGGGCCTGTTGGAAGTAAAAGGTTTGTCAAGGAAGCTGAGAATACTATTTCTAGTGTCATATGTGCCTTTGGTGAATGCCTAAGATTCTTGGGGAAATGAGATGTGCAATATTTTTTTTTTTTTTTTTATGAGAGAGAAGAGAAACATTTTCTGTCTCAAAGGAAAATTTGCAGTGTCTGAGAACTTACTGCTGTGGAATTACTGACTCTTACTTTAAATGTGTGGGCTTGTGGTTTTTTTCCCAGTAAGTTAGCAGGCTGACACCACAATGTTCACCTGACATTTGCATACCAAGAGGAACTCGTGGTAATTAGGACAGCTTTAAACTTTCATGTATAAAATCCTTAAATGTAGGACCTCCTAATTGGAATGTCCTGTGATGCATTAATTTAATGGTGTGAAGTAGTTCAAGATCAAATTTTCACTCCTGGGCAAAGAGCTGGCTCCAATGAAATGCACCTGGTGTTCAGGAGGCTTGGTTTAGACCCTGGGACTTTGGCCTCAAAGAAGTCTCAAAATGAGTTTTGCTCAAAGAGCTCAAAATGAGCTTTAGACAAACCAAGTGTGAAGTCACTGGAATATATGCCTTATTCAGGATGCCTCTATAGCTGTGAGCATTTAAGTTCTGCTAATGATTCTGAATGTTAAAATTCCTTTAATTGAAGCTTTAATAGGAGTAAGGAAGTAATGAGTAACTAAATAAAATTATTCTGCCATTATTTATAGTTTAACTAAGCAGTTTCTATACAGGTTTATTTTATGGTCCAGAGTATTGAATGATAATTTTTTTTTCCTTTCTTCAAGCATTACACTTTGAGAATTTTAAGCTTTATAGTGGTATAAAACATTGTGCTGTCTGTTAGCTTCTCCTCAGGTGTGCAGGAGAATTCCAGATTTGAAGAGTCAAACTAAAGCTTTAAAATAGCAAGAGTACCTTCCTCTCACAACCTTTGTAATCCATACTTTATTTGACATGTGGAAAAACTGTGTTCTCCTTCCCACCCCTGGTGTTCCAAGCACCTCTCAAAATAAAGCCCCCAGCTGTAGGAATATGATATAATAAGACCAGTATCAAACTGGTCAGAAAGAGAGAGTTTGCAAAAGGGATGGAATAATATGGCAAAGTCCCTTGAATTCTTTGTGTGTTGTGCTATAAAACCTGAAAGAATTATTTTGTTTCATGCAGTTCTGGTATCAATTACTTATGGTTTATGCATTAGTATGACTTGCTACTACAGTCCTAAATACAATTATGATTCCTGAATGAGAAAAATAAATTACAAGTAAAGGCAAAGGATACCAATGATTTGCAAGTTCAGAAAAACAGATGCTCCCTCATTACAGACATTCTGAATCTTCATGTTATTAATCAGCATTGCTGTTATTTACAAAATATAGTGTTTATGCTTGAGGACTTCCTACACTTTTGGAAAGGTTTAAAGTACAAGAATATAATGGAAATCTGAGAAAAAAACCCAACAACAAACATTCATCTGATTATTAGCTACAGGGATAAAACAAGTTGTTTATTTGTACAATTGAAGTCTTAAAAAAGGGCTATTTGAATTAATTTTGCATTTGGGTTCAGTTTTTTAAAAAATCAAACGCAGCCATTTTGTATATTAAGTATTCTCCATTGAAGTGTTACTCTTGTAAATGTGAGAACTCTGTTTTTAATGTTTTTTAACTTAAGAAAATCCACATCCATTACCTTCTACTCTTAAATATAAATATAGTAGCAGGAAAACTCACACTAGATTTATAACTGAGTGGGTCAATGCTGAACACAGATGCTTGTCAGCTGGGGTGAAATAGGGTGCATTATTTCTCAAGTCCATTTGAAGACCAGTGTGCATTGCACCATGCTGCCTCTGCTCCCCTGCCTGAGTGCTCGGGTACCAGTTCCAGCTGGGCAGACCGGGGCTGCCTTTCCCAGAATTCTCAGGGAGGGATGCTCTGGCACGGTGGGTGCTTAATGCTTTTGTCTCAGTGTGCCTTCTTCACCTTAACATGCAGGAACAGCCCCAGCTGATGCAGTATTTGGGATATGCTATGTTTTATATATTATGTTGTCACTAGACACTAACTAATGTCTCTAGAATGATTTAATTGTACATTGATACTTGAGGGCTGAGATTGATCATGGGCTGAGATACTTAGCTCAGTGGCTCAGCAGAGATTGAAGGCAATTGATACTAATATCAGTATGTGCTAAATAGTGCTGAAACTGTGTTAGAATAATTAATTTCATTCTGAAGTAGTATTTACTGTTACCATTCCTAGAGGAGAGACCAAAACCTGTCAGACATTTGGCACTATTATCATTGCAGTTTCAATTTGAGATAATCTTTGGCTGAGGTTAAATACTGAAATAGAGGGTATTATCTCAATGCTTTAAATAAAAATCATCCATAGTTAAATCAGGTCTTTAAAAAAGCCAAAACAGCACACTAAACAGTTGCTTAGTCATTGTCACATCAGTTACTATTAAAATAATTTTATTTGTTTGCTTGGTCCTCACCTGAACATGTTTTGCTTTAGGAAGCCCTGTTCCACAGAAAGCCTATCTTCCTTCCAGATGTAGCTTAAGAAAGCTTTTGTTGTACAGCTGAGCCAAAAGTGCCCACAGAACAGCACTTTTGCAGAGTCCTCTGGGACAGGGGCAAGTGAGAAGAGGAAAAGGCAGTCAGCTGTTCTGTATTGAAATGTAACAAGATGTTTCAGGGAAGAAGAGCATCTCCACTGTATGGACAGAGCAATGTTTCTTCCTGATCACTTCTCTGCTTGTAGCCAGTAAGAATAATGACAAGCTGCACTAATTGCATTATTGGATAGACATTTAGTCTTTCAAATCCAAAGCAGGAGCGACCTGTCTGGAGATGTGCTGAGGTAAGAGGCCTTCTAGAAGCATGTAAGTCACTATTAAAGAATGAGTAAGAAAAACAGTGTAGCTTTGCTCAAGGAAAATTAATGTGTGGTGAGGTTGGGTTAAAGCAGAAACTGTGAGTGGAGGTGAGATCAAGGGACGCCAGCTCCACAGAGGGAACAGGGCTGGGTATCCTCCAGACACTGCTACTGCCCCCTCTCTCAGGAGCTTTTCCAACTGGAAATTGCAATGTTAATACTTCATTGCCATCTGTTCCTTTCAGACATGTTGAGGTGATTAATTTGTCTTCTTAAGCCCCTTGAAAATGAAAGCAGTTTATTAGTGCTAAGTAATACTGTTAATTGGCAAGAGAGAAAGAGGCAGCATGTGGGTTTTATGAGTTGGAAATAAATCATTCTAATCAACTCTCATGGTACCAGTTAAATAACTTAGTGGAACTTGCTGCGTCAGTCTCTTGTGTCTTTCCCCTTCAGGGGACTTTAGGGTCCAGGACTATTTCTAAATTTCATTTCTTTTCCCTCCATATAGAACTACGGATCTGAAATTGAGAATATAATGTTCTATTCAGCTTCCTTCCAAAGCACTGTTATTTACACAGGTCACAAGATCCAGCTGACCCTCATCAAAACAGGGGAATCTAAAGCCTGTGAGCAGAGCCCTGGGCTGCTGGTGTCTGCAGGTACTGCCTGTCCACAAGTACTGTGTGTCCTGCAAGCCCCTCGTGCCTGCTGAGGAAGGGAGCTGTGGTGCTTTCTGTTGATGCTGTAGTGCAGGTCATCCCACTCCCTGCCCCTCCACAGGAGCAATTCTACAGAGCCATGTGGCTTTAAATGGAAAGAGATGGGTAAGCTTTGTGGGTGATGTGGATTAGTGTGAATTTTGTTCCTTTTCTTCTTCAGAAAGCAACAGGCACACAGCAGTTCTGCCCCATATAAAAATGGTTGTACTCCCTTTTAGCCTCTGCCAGCTAGAATGAGCATGTCCATGTCCATTTTCTGTGGGGCAGCACCCTGCCACAGGCAAAACCAGTGCCAGGAAGTTGTTTCTTTCCTCTGGAACTCTTTTACCAGACCTGGCACACAATTGCTTGTGGCTTTTACTGTGTCCATGAAGGAAATGGTGCATATCCTTTGCCATGGTTGCTTGGATGTCCAGCTTCCATCTTTCTCGAGGTGTGGAAGTGCTGAGCCTTGAGCTGACAGCCATCACATGTACCAGGGCCAATGTGTTCAGATAGCAGAGTACTAAGCTGCAGCTTGTAAGTCTTTGGGAGCATTAATCCTTTCAGATATGTGACCTAAACAGATGTCATCTGTCTTATTATCAGGCTTTCAGTATACTACAGGCTATGCTACTCAGATGGCATGTGAAGGAAGCTTAGAAAGCAAAGGGGAGGGACACAGGCAAGGAAACGATGACTTCCATCCCCTTCCAGCCACCTTCTGCTCGCCTACAGGCACTAAAGACAACTCCAGTAACAATGGTATCACAGGTGTGATGAAGGGGAGATTTTGTCCCCCGAGGTGTTAAAGGTAGTAGGACTTAAGGAATGTGGGTCAGGCGCTCCCGTGCACTCCTGCTGGCCAGGATTTCATCTCCGAGCTCCACCTGGTGCTCAGCGCCGGCGCACAGCTCTGCAGGACACACCCGCTCTTCCTCGGCCTCTTCTGGTCCCTGCTCACCTCCGGCAATTTTTACTGTAAAGCAGAGATGGGCTCACAGCTTGGGGTGCAGTGAATCCTGCCCCAAGGCCTTTTTGTTGCTGCTTTCCAGCAGGCCTGCTGACAGGCAGCTTTTTGTGGTGCAGGAAGCACACAGAACTGTCCGGCCTGAGTGCCAGCACCTGACCTGTGCCTGCTGCTGGAGTTTGAGGTCCTGACACAGACACAGCACCCTCAGTGATGACACATGCATAAAATTCAGGCTTTTTCCCTCCTCTGATGGCTTTTTGCAAGCTTGTAGGTAATTTGCTTATACTTCTGGTGTTGGTTTTAGTGCAAACTGATGTATTCCAGATTGGGACTGGGCAGAAATTCCTGTGTGCAGGTTATTTAAATGCTATCTTGTGTTCACATTGTCTGGAAAATCCTACAAATGCCACTGCCTCAGAGAATCCAATTTTAGAAAAGATTTTACATTGATTTAAATGCACAATGTGATGTTATAATTTGTTTTGTTGTAATTTCTTCCTTGTTCACATAGTGAACTGTTTTCTAAATTCCATGCTTTTTTTCAGCATCAGCCTCACTCTAACAGTAGAATAAGGAGTTAATTTACTGTTGTGCTGCTATAACTGTTTTCTTAAAGAAGGATCTTGGGAAAAGATGAGACAAGTGTTTCTGAGAAAGCAGAAGAGACCTGTTTTGATTGTGTGATGGATGTTGTTCAACAACCTGCTCCCCCACTCAAATGAGAGCAAACCCTGAAGCCCTTGTGTTCCAAGTCTGCACTGGGAGTCCTTTCCTGCTCCAATTTTGACTGGAATGTGTGTATATATATATTGGGGGGGCTGCAAAATGTTTAGTGACCAAAATCACACTGATATTTTGCTACAGGCTCAATCTATATTTGTGATAGAACAACTTTTATGAAGCAGGTTTCTGAAGGTTTGTAAAAACAGTTTTAATTTAGTTAAAATTGTTTATACACTGTTTACATGCCTCCCTCCCTCTAGTGTGAGTCCTTTGGTGCTGTGCTTGTTATTTTTTGCATTGATAGGTTTGGGCCACAACAAATAAGAAATTTGTTTATGTCTGTGGTGGGACCCTAATTCACAAAAGCAACCCATTGCTTCCAGAAGTTCTGCCTTTGGTTAGGCTGTCTGGAGAAGCTACAGAAGACCTTCCTGAGAACCTCTTTAAATGAAAAGTGAGTGTGGAGTTAGATGTAGGGTGGTACTTTTGTTCAATGTGAAGTGGGATAGAAGAATAGACAGTAAGTAAAAAGTTTGCAGAAATGAGAAATCCCTAAACTAGAGGAAGGAAAAAGTCTGTGTGTGGTGTGCAGGAAGAGGCCATTAGAACATCTGTTTACAGTCTATATATGAAACTCTTCGTGTGGGAGTTCAAAAACATTTCATTCCTCTCTGGCACTGAGGTAGCTCGACACAAACAGCAAAGATTCAAGGTGAGTAAATACAGTGCAGAGAGCTTTGAAGTGCCCTGCGGGGCAGTGAAGCCTTTGGAGCTCAGCACAAGCGGCGCTGCTCTCTCGCCTCCTTGGGCGGGCTGGGGCTGAGGTCGCCCTGGGGCCGCGGGCCCTGCGGGAAGGCTGGGGCTGGATCTGGCGCACAGCTGCGGGACCCAGTGCCAGGTCACGGCCTGCCTGGAAGGGGACCAAGGACACACGTCAGAGAGGATCCGTGCAGGGAGGGTCATGCACCCGGGCTGGCAGGGACGAAGGGAAAACAGTCCCTTTCCAGCGGCAGGGCTTGAGGAAACTGGCGATTCCCGCGGGAGCCTGCGTGAGGTTCCCTGACGGCTGCAATGCACTCTTCTAGACTCTTCGAGAATTTCATACTCTGCCTCGGGACTTTTGCTGCTTCCGATGGGAGCAGCCGGCAGCTTGGTCTGCCTTGGTGTCCCGCTGCACCCGCAGCCGTGCCGGGCTGGCTGAGCTTCCTTATTCTCCGTTTCCCAGGCAGGGATGGACTGCTCAGCTGCATGGTAGCGCTGTAGAACAGGGAACTCACATTCCAGAGCATTTAACAGAGAAGTTAACACAGCTGATGCCCTTCAACTGCATTATTGCAGTTGTTGAAAGAGGAACAATCTGAACAGAAAACAAATGTTCTTTAAACCCCACAAAATTTGCTCTAGAGCCATTGCACCAGAGAATATTCTTCAAGTTATTTGTGGTTTGAGTGCTGCCCAGTAGTAGTTTCGCAGGCCCATACCTAAGAAATGGAGAAAAAGCTTCAAGTTTTTTATCAAACCTCATGTTTCCAGGGGATGGGAAGGGATTAATCTCTCCCTGGTATTCATTCCCACACTGCAGACGAGCAAGGAAAAATGTCTTTGAGTGACACTTTTGCCAAATCAAGGAAGGATGGGCTTTATGCTACAGAATTTTATGCTTTATGCTGCTGTGAGTGGGATTCCCATTCAGCAAGAAATAGCACTTAATCTTGGGTATAGGCATGCATTAAGTGGTGTCACAAACTTCTGAAGGGAAATGCTGCAGGCTTTTAACCTCATTAACTATTTCTGATATGTATTTAGATCCCTTTTATGCATCCAAAATGCTTGGTTGGAGGCTTATTGTGAACACTGATACAGTTTTATCCAGTGCTGAGGAACTGCCCACTACATCTCCATCTTTGCTTCTCTTTTAACATGAGCAGATTATCCTGTTTATTTTCCCATAAAACTGCATCTCTATCCAACCTTTTGCCTCTATTTCAGTAGATCACCAATTTGCCTTTTGCTTAAGCTGATGCAATTTTAAGTTTCTTTTTCTGATCCACTATGCAGGTTTGTATAAAGAGGCACATCTGGCATGGCAAAGGCCATGGCTGAGGGAGGAGCAGGGTGTACTGCCATGAGGGGTGGGAGGAAAGAGATGCATGTAGTTCCTAAACCTTGATATTCCTTTAGAGGTTAAATGGAAGATGTGTCCAAAGAGCAAATCCTCTTAGGAAAGCGTGACCTTGACCACAATGAATCCACACAGAAGGTGTACTGTGTGAAGCAGCTCTACCAACCAAAAAACTCTCAGACCATCTGGATTATGATATTGCCTTTGTCAAGCCTGTGGAAGACATGACAGAAACCTGTCCTTGTCCTCTGTGCCTGCTTGCCCAGGAGAGGCAGCTTTCCTTCCTTGGGAGAATCCTGCTGGGTGACACATCCCCCCCTGCATGTGGGGACACGTGGTACATGAGCACTCCTGGTTTTCCAAGGTCAGGCAGGGTTGGTATTATTTTTCCTCTTAAATCCAAGTACACAGAGGAGGATTATATAACACACCCTGTGTCTCCTACATGTTTAGACAAGGAAGCCAAATACCTGAAATGCTTGTTCCTAGGGTAACAGCGCATCTGGGATTAGTCGGCTGATTTATACTTTCTCTTATGTCAGCACTGAATAATTTGTAATTGTAACCTCGAGTAAGGTCCTGATCAGAAGAATGGCTCCTTGAACTGTGCCCAGAGGAGGAAATGTGTGGGAAATTGTGACTCAGCTTCCACATGTACTCATCTATTTGGATTTCCATTTGAAGTCCTTTCTGATTGAAGCCCCCCTACATTCTCTGTTAAGCTTTAAATGCTGTGCATAAACTTACAAAAGCAGCACTTCACAAATATGCTGGCCGGGTAGTCCAGTAAAGGCTGAAATGTCACCGAATCACAGAATAGTCTGTGTTGGAAAGGACCCAGGAGGACCATCGAGTCCAGCTCCTGGCTGGCCCCCACAGGGATCGAGCCCTCGCTGTTACCGGCGCCGCGCTCTGGCCAGCTGAGCTGAGCGGATCTCATTTGACCGGCTGAAGTGTGAGGGCAGGGAGCAGTAACTGGGTCCTGCTCCCAGCCGGACAGCGGGGCGGCAGTACTGGGAATGTTCTGGGAGCAGTAACTGGGTCCTGCTCCCAGCTGGACAGCGGGGCGGCAGTACTGGGAAGTGTTCTGGGAGCAGTAACTGGGTCCTGCTCCCAGCCGGACAGCGGGGCGGCAGTACTGGGAAGTGTTCTGGGAGCAGTAACTGGGTCCTATTCCCAGCTGGAAGGCGGGCTGGCGGTACTGGGAAGTGTTCTGGGAGCAGTAACTGGGTCCTGCTCCCAGCTAGACAGCGGGGCGGCAGTACTGGGAAGTGTTCTGGGACCAGAAATTGGGTCCTGCTCCCAGCTGGAAGGCGGGCTGGCGGTACTGGGAGGCGTTCTGCCGCGCTTCACGCTTGTGGAAAGCCACACCAAGGCACGTACTCTGGGAAATTTCCGGGGGACACGAAGAAGACCCACACCGGTGGCTCGCCCCATGATACACGCTCTGTGCTCCGAGGATTCGCCACGCCGGGTCAGCCGTGATTCCCGGATTTTGGCTGCCGTGAGGAGCAGCAGCAGCAGCGCCGCCGCCGCCCAGCGCTCGCTCCGCCGCTCCGGCAGGGGGCGCGCGGGCCGGCGGTCTCGCGAGAGCGCGCGGGGCCGGCGAGCGGGCGGGCGGACGGCGCGGGGCTGAGGGAGCGGCGCGCGGGCAGCGGTGAGGGGGCGGTGGGGCCGGCAGGGCGGGGGAGACATCCGGGGGGGAGCCGGGAGCCATCCCGTGAGGAATCCCGTAAGAAATCCCGTGAGGAATCCCGTAGGGCACCCGGTAAGGCGTCCCGTAAGGCACCCCGTGCTGCGCTGCGGGAAGTGCCCAGGCAGCCGGCCTGGGTCGGGCAGGTCGCTGGGGAAATGGACGCTCCGCGGCGCAGGGCTCGCACGGAGACGGGGTTTTGTACTGATCTCGCTCTCCGTGTGCCGGAGAGGTTGTGCCGCGAGCGCTCCTCAAGCCACGTTTCTAATTGCAAAGGCCAAGTCTTTTGTCAGCAGCTGCGCTTCTCAGAGGTTATATAAGCAGTAAATGTCTGGGTTAGCTATGGTCGGGGTTGTGCCGCATCGCGTTTGTTGAAAGTTTGTCAGACCTGTGTTGTTCGTTGCTGGTAAATGGTGTGAGCCGGAGCTTCCGGGGGTTTGCCGAGCATTCTGATAGCTTTAAACTCGGTGCTTATGGCTGGGATTAAAGAGAAAAGATGATAGAGGAACAAGGTTGCCTTCCTCCGAGACTTTCGATAAGGTGTGCAGTCAGGGGAGCGGAAAAAAGCCGGCAGCCACGTAAAAACCACTGTTCGTCCCGCTGTAAGTGCCTAACCTTGGATAGCTGGATGTGCAGAGAGCATAGCACTGCTGCCTTTGGGGCCAGATGCCTCAGGCACAACCGGGGGTTTGTCACTTGTTTTCTGTAAGGTTTTTAAGTGCAGTAGTCTGGAAGATGTGTTGTAATGTGCAATCTGCGTTAAGGTAAATGTATGTCTTCCCCACTCTGGGTATCTTCTTTGGTATTTTCAGTACTTATAGCATAGAGATATCAGGCCTTTGTATTCAGATACTTTGTGATTTCAGTTATATGCTTGTTGTGCATAAAATATATATTTATGATAGATGGAATAAAGTGGTGATCAGACTTCTTCACAGCTGCATTAGTGACATTGTTCAGAGCCCAGTTCTTATGAGATTGTCTCAGTACAGGTGCTTTGTGCACTGGCTGGGCTGTTTCAGAGCTAAAACAGGCAGAAAAAGTAGTCACAGTTGTTCAGGTCTGTGGCATAGACCATACACTGTGCAGATAGGTGAAAACTACCTAAATTTTAGAAAATGTGATTCCTGAAATTTCTGTTACTATTTCTTAAGGTGTTTATTTCACTTTTTCTCTTGCTTGAAACTGTTAAAGGTTATTTATTTGCTTCACATGGCTTGTGACTTAGAAAATAGGGTGTTATATACTTGTTTTGGAGTAAAATGATCTCCCTAGCAGGAGCTCCATGCAGATACTGGTACCTAATGCTGATGCTGCACTGTACAAAGTGCTTGCTATGCTTGGATGTAAATGGGAAGTTCCCCGACTCAGCTTGTGTACTTAGAGTACTTCACTCCCTGACCACAACCCCTGCCTATCTAATTTGGGAGAGCTTCTTAAGAGGAACTTCTGTTTTTTGGTGAGGTTAGATGGAAGTCCGTGGGGATTTCAGTTCAAACAAGCTAGCTGGTTTAAAGCCACATAAAGACAGGTCAGAGAGACCTTTGGAGCAGTCTTGTCCTGCCTAATGGAAGAAATCATTCCACGTTTATAAATAGAGCCTGTTCAATGGGAGGCTTCATTTCCTTCAGAAGCTTTTCCCCAACAAAGGCTCTGCACAGCCCTGTTTTTGAGGTGATTTTTCCACACCCATTTGAAATGAAAAACAATGTTCTTCCCAAGGGCAGCGGGGATGGTTGTGCTGAGAGTGAAAAGCTGGTAGAACCAGTTTCCTGCCAGCCTGTTGGCAGAAGAGGAAGGGCTGTCTCCTCCTCCTCTGCTCACCAGCAGCCACATACTTAATTAAAAGCTTAAAATTATTTTTGTCCAGCAGTTTCTGACCTATGGGAAGTAACATCCCAGGGGTGGAGTGCAGGCAGCCAGGAGGCTGCACAGAGCACCTGTGACCAGGAGTTGTAGCTGCAGGGTCTTGTGGTGACACCTCTCCAGCGAGCCAAAAGTCTTCTGTAAAAACTGGTAGTTATTTTACTATTAGGAACAATAATATAATCTTCCTTATCATTCAGGCAGTTCTTTTGGTTTCGTGGCTATGACATTTTCACTGCTTATATGCAGGCGAGGACACGTGTGGGGCCCAGCCCTGGGAGTATTCAAGGCCGGGCTGGATGGGACGCTGGGCACCCTGCTCTAGTGAGAGGTGTCCCTGCCTATGGCAGAGCATTGGAATGACATGATCTTCAAGGTCTTCCTACCGAGGCCGTTCTGTGTGCTTTCCTCAGCTGAGTGTGTGAAATTGTGGAAGCAAGAGTAGATGTGACAAGAATTGTGTATGTGTGTGTGTGATTTTGGTGCTTCCAGGAGCTAACTCGCATCCGAGCTGCTCAGTGTCAGGATTTCTGGCACGCTGCAGGCTCAGCGCTGGATGGGGACCCTCAGTGCTGGGCTGTGCGTGGCCAGGGACGGAGGCCGAGCTCGGCCGCTGGATCGGCTCGCAGCTCTTCAGCCCTTGCTGCTCCATCCGCGCTGGATGCCTCAGCGCTCGGGTCTGCTTTGTTGTTGCATGAAGAAGATACATTGCCACACTTACCAAGTTGCAAGAAATAGCGGTTTTGTTGCAAAACGTTGAGGTTACGCGGTTTCAACTGCTGGTTGGATGTTCCGGGGCGCTCGGTGCTGTGGCTGAGCGGAGCCAGGCCGGTGGTCGCGGCTCGGCTCGGCTCGGCTCGGCTCGGCTCGGCTCGGCGCCGGTGGTCGCGGCCCGCCCCGGGCCCGCCCCGCGCTGCCGACGTGCGGCTCGGCCGGGCGCGGTGGCCGGGGCGGGGCAAGGGCTGGGCCGCCCCGATAAGGCGAGGGGCCGCTCCAGGGCTTGGAGCGGATATTTGCAGGGTTGGGAGCATTCCGGGGAGCATTCCGGAGGCCGTGCCGGGGAATGGAGGCCGCGCTATAAACAGGACATTGCGGGTTGCTTCCTGAGCGCGGAAAGTAAGTGCGAGCTCAGCGGTGGGGGTGTGCATCCCGTGACGCACAGAGCGGGGGCTGCTGGGGACCCCCGTGTGCCTGGAAACCAATCGGTGGCACGGAAATGGCCAGAGCAGGTGACCGTGTGTTGTACCCGTGTGTCTCCTTGTGTTTTGTTACTGTTGAGCCGAATTGTGTGATCGCGGCTGTACCAGAGCATGTGACCTGAAAACCTCTTAAATTCTCAGTGCTATTTGGGAGTAACTGGGAAGCGAGGAAATAGGTGCTTGCCCCCACTTGGTTTTGTTAGAGGCTTGTGAAAATTGAAAAGAAGGGTGGATTGGCTCTCATGCTCAACATGTGAGTTTTACAGGCTTATTTGCGACAAAGCCTAAGAACAGCCATTTTAGCAGGAGCTGGCTGGCTGGAGGAAGGCAGCACTCATTCTCTCCATACATTCTGGAGTGAGTTTCTTGCAATCATTGAAAAAAGGAAAAGCAACAAACAGTAGTTTCAGAGATTATTAGAGAAGAGTGTGTAAGCTTCTTAAATTTAATTGTGCCACTACTAAGTTGCTGATACAGAATGTGATAAAGTAGGTTAACATAATTTTCACAAGAGTTGTTAAGTACATTATCTATTGTGTGAGCAAATATGGTAGTTTTATTTAGCCTTTCAGACCGACTCGTTATGTAAGAATATAAAAAATGAAATAATAACCAATATGATTTTTTAAATTTACTTTTGGGTATATGATAGTTGTTAAGGTACCTAATATCCCTGTTTTCTTGGCTGGGTGTTGCTGTCATCTCCTTGTTAGATTACATCTGAGGACCAGGGCTCCCACTTACACTGTTGGCTCCTACATTCTGTAGGGTGTCCATGAGAGTTGAAAAGCAAGATAAAGTCTAGGGAGTGTTATGAGAAAAAGCTTAGCTTACTTTATACTGAATGTTATAGAAGTGAACCTGTGAACAAGCTAGGGTGTGCAAATACTGGTGTTCACAGCACAGCATGGAGAATGATGTATTTTGGACTTCTGCACTGTCTGATTTGGTGCAAAATAACATAAATATTACATTTGAGTTCTCTTGTACTTGTGCTCTGCAGTTCCTGGAGAATGAGATGTTATGGTGAGCATGGGATCGAGTTGTGTGCAGGGTCTTGGGGTGGCTTCTGTGCCTAGTCTGTGTCTTGTGTCTGGAGGTGCTGCAGGGACAGGAGGCCCATGGTGCTGAGGGAACTAAGGGAGGTGCAGCCTCTGCTCCTGCCCCACCGTGAACATTGCTTTTTCTGTCACCTTCCACTTGCAAGCCACTCTTAGCCCTCTCCTGTGTGAAACACACACTTTTGGATCTTCCTGTAGAAGGACATTTGGGTTGCAGTTTATATGATCATGAGGCTTGGAAATTGCAGACTAAATAGCTGCTCAGGAAGCAAGCTCTTCGTTGTCTTGTTATATTCAAAACTACTTTCAGTTCCCTCCAGAGCTGTGGTAAAATTTGTGACATTTTAGATTGGCACATGTGTATGCTTTAAATCTGCTGGGAATTTCCATAGTTGTCATTGCTGAAGACTTGTTTAAATAGAATAAATACTATGAATGTTTAGTGCTTCAGGAATCTCATGAAACTGACAGGAGAATTCAAACTCTTTGGTAACAAAATAACCCACTGGTTAGGAAAAGTGCCTCCAGCGATCTTTCCCGTTTTTACTAAAAATCCATACTATCTTTCCCCTTACTTGCAGAATCCTTGCCAGTATCACTTCTGTAGAAGTTTTGTATTTGAGCCCCTTCTACTTGAGACTGTGCTGAAGCTAAGTTACCACAGCTGTGACCAGGACAAAATGGGTAGCTGTGAAAATTTTGGCCTTTGCAGCTTAGTAAAGAATGATCTTTGTAGCAATGTGTGGGTTTTCAGTTGGTGAAACTGTATTGGAATTTTCTCACTTATGGGAGCCAGCTTGTTGCCTGCAGAGGAAAGAAGGGTGACTGAAATATTTCCTGCCCCTGGTCAGGCCATTCTCCTCCAGCTCCAACATTGCTGCTGAACCTTCCCTGAATCAGCCCCTCAGCTCTGGAGTTTGCTGGCTAGGCATAAAAGCTGGAGGAAGGTGCCTGGCAGGGGAGGATTGCCTAAACTCCTGTGGCTGAAGCTGTTGTCAAATATCTGTTGGTTTTCCTGTGATTGTGCAAGTTCCGTGGGCCGAGGTGTTTGAGAGACCGTTGTTGCTCCTGGAGGAGAGCTTTATCTATGTTTAGAAAACTTGCATCTGTGTAGGGTCTTAGGGGCTTTTTTGTTCACCTTTATAGTGAAGTAGAACAGATGGTTCTTCATATGATGCCCTTCCTCTTCTGTTAAAGAGGAATAGAAACTATTAAGAAATCGTTTTGTCCATTGTGTTTTAGGAACACTTCAAGAATGAGTCCACCACAAGATAGAAATAGAAATTCCTGCAGCAGTGAGACTCTGGCAAAGTGCCTTCAAGCAAAGAAGGACTTGGAAACAGCTATATCTGGAATTGTCAAAGCTGAACAGCAGATTAAAGAAAACTGGCGTGAGGTAATTTTAAATTACTTCTTAAAGATCTTTTAATAACTAACATGATTTCAATTAAAGTTTTTATTATTCCAGAATATTTACTATTATCATGGTGGTCTGAAATTTTCCTAGCAATTTGCAAACATATTGATGTGTCATTTTGCCAATGCTCTTGATACAGGTATTCCTGTATACCTTTATCTTCTTTATCAATTCTGCAAGCTTAGGAATGCAAGCAGCATTTCCAAAAGCTGCTGATTGGAACATCAGAATAGAGGGAGATTACAAATAACATTATTCTTTACTACCTCTTTAAAGTAGCCTTGGAACTGTTACTGACCTGAGTCATGTGGTGCTGTGGATGACTGTGCTGAGTTTCTGAGAAATAAATCACTCCAAAAATACCACTTGCCACTGACAAACAGTAGTTTGCAGTCGGTGCAGCACATGTATGTGCGCTGTAGTTGACAGATGTAGAAGTGGTGTGTGTTTCCTGACAGGTCAAGGCCAAGATCCACAGCCACATCAGCCGGCAGCTGGAGTGCCTGCGCAGCCGTGAGGTGTGGCTCTTCGAGCAGGTGGATCTCATCCAGCAGCTCAAAGAGGAGGCCTTGCAGCAGCAGGCACAGCAGCTCTACTGGGTAAGGCTTGGTTCTCAGTCGCTGCACTGGCATTTTCAAGCAAACCTTTTTCTTGCAAGTATTGGCTCAGTTTTAATCCCGGGAGCTGAAACAATAACATGTGTTTTGTCTTCCATGCAGTACTTGGGACAGTTCAATTGCCTTATTCATCAGCTGGAACACTCCTACAGTAACGAACTGGCAAACCAGATTTCAGTTTGCCTGGAGAGGTAAATCTATTTTATGATGCAAGTTAACACAGTTGGGTTTATTATAACTTATTAATTTAATCTGATTTTTTATTCTATTAGAACTAACAGATCTCACTGTTCCTACATTTTTGATAGTTTCTAGAAATAAGAACAGCAGTCTGAGGTGATAAACCAGGGCTATAATGAGCAGGAGAGGTACTCATTTATGCAGATTATTTCAAATATTAGCTGTTGATGGCAGTTGAAGTAAGAAGGTGAAACTTGTGTTTTGCTGGCAATTTATTCTGTTCTTGATTTGTAGATAGCCATTCCTTTCTTGTACACTGTATCAGAAGTCTTTTGTTACCTAATTACTGCCAAGTAGCTTGAAAGCCTTTTTATGAAATAATGGGCTGACTTCCAAAACAGGACAGATGAAGAAGACTGTAATCTTTTTTCCTTTCTGTAACTATCACCTTTGTCTTTCAGACTGGAAAGTCTTACACTCAAACCTGAAGAGTCTTCCATCCTGAATTTTGAGGCTGACACATCTTACCTTCGCCAAGCTATTACCTCATTTGGTTCCATTAAAACGATGGTAGGCACCAGGACTTCCCTGGGTTGAAATACTTGCCTCAAAGATTTTTTTCAGTAGAGCAATATATTCCAAGTGATATTTTTGCTTTCAGTGACAGCTTGAATGGCTTCTGTGTGCGAGTCATAATTTTAGCTGTATAATAAATACACAGTGGTTTATTAATTACTGCATGTAGTTTTCACTGAGTTCAGTTATGTACATTTTATTTTAATGTATTTTGGCTGAGAGAATGACTACAGCATTCTTACTCTATTCCAGCAGATGAAAATTCATTACTGTTTTCTTTAGATAGCAATAGTTAAAACATAGTAGATGTTTTCTGTGATAAAAGTATTTTGGGATTCTTATGTAAGCAGCGTATTTCCTGTATTATTGGAGACAATTCTGTTAAAGGAAGCAGGCTCAAGGTGGTATTTTTATAGTAAATTTTTCTCCATTCTGTTTGTAAATGTTGAGAACATTGTTAGCCATAAAGCACTGAGCACTTGTAACTGTGCTTTACTTCTGCTTTATTGTAGAATTTGTTCTAGATACTGGATAAAATGGAGTTTTATATTAATTTTTACTTTTCTTTCAGCAAACCTCAGAAAGAGAAAATACTTCTCCCTGGTTCCCAGGGCAGAGCTGTGCCCTAATGAACTGTGAGCAGGTAAGATTGACCTGTGTGTGAGTGTTTAATTGCATTAGAGGAAAGAGGAGAACTCAAGCACGTTATGTGAGCTTGAGTAATGGCTTGTGTTTGTTTGTTAAGATGCTTGAGTAGCCAGTGACAGTGGCTATGGTGAGCAGAGTGATCTGATACTGGAGCTGCTCCAGGAGCAGAAGGGGAGAACAGAGTATGAAAGTGTGCGTGGGGTGTGGCTGACAGGATTTTTTAATTGACTGCTCCTTGATGTTGGAACTACCCAAATCCTGTGGGGTTTTTTGTAATTAGAGGGGACTGTTTTTCCTTTTGGTGCAGAAATCCTGCTGCCTGCCTGTGTTGGCGTTCAGCAGAGATGGGCCCAGCAGTCAGTCCTTCCCTAACCAAGGGCATTGTCTCTCGGCAGCAGTCGCAGTGTGGGGCAGTGAGCGCCTCGCTGGCTGGCTGGTTACTCGGAAGCAGGCCCGTGCCCGTGCGCCAGGCTCCCTACGTTCCCAGCACCAACCTTGAGGAATGGGTTACCCAGAAGTGTGTGTCAGAGCCCAGCCAGGTAAACCTTTTGTGTGCTAACCTAGTTTTGAACAGAGGGGAAAACACAGTACATGATTGCAAGCAGAACGTGGTGGGAATGAAACCTTCTGTAGTACTCTTCCTTCTGCCTCATGTTCACCTGATGCTTTGGCACTTACTAGCTGAATGCTCTGAGCTCTAACTATACAGTTACTGAACATGGCCTTTTAGTTTTAATGGATGTATTTCAATGTGTCTTTACTAGAATTTGAATTCTTCCAAAGTCTGCTATTTTGAGCAAGCCTGGGGAAATCTGAAGGATTTGGAGAACTGGCTCCTGCACAATCAGCAGTGTGATCTTGCTGGGAAGACAAATTCTCCTGATCGCAAGGATTCCACCGCTACTCTTAACTCATCCTTTTCCACTATTGAAAAAGTGGAGGAATTAGAATCCCTTGGACAAGAAGAGATGGACCTTTCTGACTGGCTGCTTACTCCTGACACAGAAAATGGAAGTATTGCTTCAGATGAGAAATGGAAGAATGAATTTAAACCTTTTAGGGAAGAATGCAATTTGAATGATTGGCTCCTCAAAGCTGAAACATGTACCAGTTGTCCTGGCAGCCAGAGCAAAAGTGTGGAAATTGAGAACCTGGGAAATCTCAAGTGCCTGAATGAGCATCTTGATGGAAAGAAATCACCCACAACATCTGCTGTAAATGCTTGGCTTCTTCAGCATCCTCAGGCCCCCTTTAAAGTGGAAGATGTGTGCAAAGCAAATGATCTCTGTGCCAGCTTTTCAGAATGTGTGTGTGATGAAAACTGTGGAAAAGAGGCTCTTTGCAAATGGCTTCTGAAGAAAGATGGGAAGGACAAAAATGGAGTTCCAGTCAGCCAGAGAGATGTACCAGACCCTCAGCATGAGAAGACCAAGTTTGCTGCCAGTTCCTGGCTTAGCCCCGCCCAGAAGCTCCCAGGGGAAGCCATGAGTGCAGAGAAAGCAGATTATTCAGCAGAGGTTGCAGAACCCTGGAAAGCATTGCTCGAGAGGCCTCTGACAAGCTGGCTGGCCAAGGCTGAGCACAAAGCAGAAAGCACAGAAGAAAAGGAGAGTCGGGAAAAAGCAGACAAGAGTTTCAAGAGTCCTTTCCTAGACCTCTTGGCTCCATTCCACCTCCCCTTAAATGTAAACAGTTGGGTGTTGGCTTCAAATGACCTAGAAAATGCAAACCTGCCTCCAGTGGAAGATAAATGGCTTCTGCGCAAGAAAGCACAAGTGAGCATTAGTTTTTGATACTTTTGTGTGTTTTGTGCCAGGTTTATTGCTTTACTGAATTTAATGACTTCATTCTCTTCCAAAGTCATAGCTCTTCTGGATAATACTGACTGAAAGTTTTTAGGTTTCTTGGCTCTTTCGATGTTTTCACTATTATTAGTTACTTAGCACTAAACAAGTTAATATGTTATACTAAATGAAGAAAGTATTAATCTCAAAGACTCAAAAGTCAGTTTTGGTTTTGACAAAATTTGAAGATACATCAGAATGTATTTATGTTTGGAGTTGGTAATTAAGGTGACTTCTCTTTCAGGACTTTGGCCTTCCTACAGTTTGTGACCTTTTTGCCTGCATGAAGCTCAGTGGAGATAACGAAAAATGGCTGTATCGGTCTCCTTTACAGGTAGGATACAGAATGTCTTAGAACAGCTGAGCCTAATCACAACTTGAGGGTACAGTACACAGACACTGGCAGCTAATGATCACCTTAAAGTCTTTAAATGTTATGTAGTAATTTCCTCCCCATACACCTTCTTAACAGCTTGGACCATTCCCCTTTGTTATTATTCCTCCTCTTCTGATCACAGGCCAGGGAGGGAATTACTTCTGTTCCTGTGTAAATCTCTCAACTGACTGACACTTGGTAACTCTGATTGTAACTAAGATATGGAATTAGTGTATCAATCTCCAGGCAGCTTCTTTCTTTCCTTAGTAATGTATTTACAGCTGACATCATGTCTTTCCTTTCTGATGATAACTCTTTGTCATTGTTTTTGAAATTAATGAAAATAGTCCTTAGCAGGAGTACTTCAAACCCTAAAGGGCAGGATCCTCAATTCTAGGAGGAATGTTAATATCACTTTTTTATTATCTTATAGTTGTGGTTTTTTTTTTTTTCCAAAGTTGTTGCTTTTTATCAAAGATAATAATAACCCTATTTTAAATTTGTTTAGATGTGAAGAACTGGATGTGTTGAAATCATCCCCTTCCTGCTATCAGTCGCACATCACATTGAGTGACTGCAGCCAGCTGAGTGCTTGTGTTTTGTGTTTGGCCATCTGCTTTCTCTTCTAAAATTATAACAAAAAGAAAGATTCCTTATCTAACAGAGTTCTGGTGCAGAAGATCCCTTTTTGTTGTCATTAATTCTGAAATGTAAACCCACTGACCATAAGCAATCTGATGCTTTAGAGGTGTTAGCAAATTTGTATCTGTTATGGGAATACAAGGATCTTTAATGGGTTGTCACTCCAAGTATGTTGAGGCCAGTGCAGGTATAAAGCAGAATCTTCCTGGTGCTGTGGAACATCCACCTTTGACAGTGACTTTACAAGTGCTGCTGTTCTTTCAGCTGCTACAACTGTCATGCGTTGGGTTCCAGCTTACTTAGGCTGTACTTGCAAGCAATTTGTTTATGGAGCAGTTGCTCACTTTGGAGGTTTCATTTGCATTTTGTGTTGGTGCATTTCCCAGCTAAATATGTGAAATCCAGACTTGGAAAAATACATGGATTTATGGGACCTAACATGTGACAGGAGAATTGGTAACTTAGTTTTAAATTAAAACTCTTCTTGTGAATTTTGAGCCTGTCAGAGAACAGGGTAGGGTGTTAATTTTCATGCACCAGTAGATCAGACCCTACTGTGTCCCCAGCATTCACAAACAATTTGAATGTCACTGAAAAAGCTGTAAAATGAAATGTGTGTTTCTGTTAGTTTTAGATAATTCATAATGAATTTTTATTGACTAAACCACTGGAAAGCAGGCATCTTAGCCACATAATATTTAAAGGTAATATTTGGGGAATTAGATGCCTTCAGCAGATTGATGGCCTGCTGTTTAATTGGGAAACACTAACTTGGCAAACTGTGGCTCCCACTGATGCAGTTTAAACGTATTTAATCTGTGGTTTCCATGTGATTATGTATGTGAAAGTGGGGTCCAGTAACTTGGATCTTCCTGAAGCTGTGGACACAATATGAGCAATACCTCTTCAGATATTTAGCCTTTTGAGCCTGTAGGAATGAGTGCAAAGACGTTCTGTGGAAATGTGGATCATGCCTGTCAGGCTCCATGGAAAAACTGTGAAGCTCCATAGCTTCTGGTGCAGCTTCTACTCACTTAACAAATTGCTCTTGATGACTATGAAAAATAGGTCCCCCTTCTCCCCATCCCTGCAGCCTGCCTGGGAATAAAAGTGATTTGAGTTCCTCACAACCCTGTAGAAAAGCAATTATTATTAAGATCCGACCTTGGTGTCACATTGCAGTGTGAACACATTCCTGTCTGATCAATCCTGTGCATTCATTTCAAAGTAAGTTTTTAGTCTGAGAAGGGGAGACTGCACATCTGAAACCAGACCCTGAAAGGGCTTAGCATCAGCAACACACTCGAGGCTTTTGTACTTTCATAGCCAGGGCTTTCTGCTGGAGGCAGAGAGGTGTTTTAGGAGTTCACTTTCCCCTTCACGTGTCCTTGTTGCTCCATGGGAAGACTGCACTGTGACTAACTCCAGTAACAGATGTGATCAGCAGCTGAACTTAATGAATGGGATTGACGTGCAGCCCACCTCTTCCAATTAATTCCATGTAGTCGTCATTGTGTGCTACTTTGTCAGTTCATTATGAGCCTTTAAAACTTGGGGGTATGTATTCCTTTACTCAACTGACTTGTCACTAATTGATATTTATGTGAAACATTGATTAGTCTTTTCCATTAAAAAATAATTGCAACCAAAGTGTGTATTATGTCTCATTTACAAGATGGTCAACAAAAACTGCTGTGGCACATGTCCAGCTTGCCTCTGGAAGCTGCTACAGTTGTGCTTCCATGCAGATGGGATTCACATGCTTTAGTTCATTCACCACTGCCTGGAGCTGCACTGAGCTCCAGAGCAGGGAAACTCAGGCAGCTGGCACACTCCTGCACACTCAGTGGGAAGCTCCTGTCAGGTTACTGCCTTGCAGTGTGACCCCCTGCACATGCAGCTGGTGTGTCTCAGTCACCTGGGCTTTGCTCAGCTGTTGGAAGAAACAGACTTGGACAAAATGACCCATTTGCTTCTTAGCACTCTTGAACACGTAATGAGGATTCCTGGATTTTAGTAGCATTTGGTCCTCTTCTCCCATGGCTGAAAAACATTGTGCAATTGGAAGTGAATACTTTCTCTGTGGTGTTTGAGCATCAGCCTCCCTGCACGACTGGTTCCTCCACTGAGTATTTTCCAGTATTTAACTGCAGCCTGCACTGCTCATTGTTCATTAGGAGAACATTTACAGCTGGGCCTGGCAGCCTTTGAACTACCATACCTTAAATTTCATGTGGGGGTGTGCACACACACCTTTTTTTTTAAAGTGGACTGGAAGTTCTTTGTTAGAAGTAGTCACATGCAGAACTCCTGAATGTGTATCCTGAACGTTGAGCTTTCAAAGGCAGGGAAAAAGTACTTCAAAATTATCCCAAGACAAGAAGGACAGAGTAGCAGGAAGTGAATGCTATTCATGGATTCTCAACTGGCTGGAGACCTTTCTTTGAACAAGGTGAGCTATGAGATTGATGCACTGTACTGGGGAAGGTTTCCTTCCCTCCCACACCTCCCTGGAGCAGGGTGGCCACAGGCTCCTGGGGCATCAGCCCCTTCAGCTCCTTGTCCTCAGAGCAACCATGGAGCCAGTGGGGCAGCTGTTCCCACAGGGCAGGGAGAGAGGGGGGCTGACAGAGGGGGAAATACCTGTGAGGAACACAGAGCGGGTATTAACCATGCTGGGAAAGTCCCCAAAAGGGTTGGGGTACCCTCTGGTGTCCCTGCACTGGCTGGCATTGAACAGCACAGACCAATACCCACAGAGTGCACAAAGCTCCACTTAAAACATTCCAGTTTCCTATCTAGAATTTATTAAGTGCAGGGGTAACCTTCTGTTAAAGCATACAAAAGGATTTCCCCCCTCCTTTTGAAGTCCCAGATTAGGTCACAGGAAACAGACTATGAACACAGGATAGTTTTTCTGCCCTAACACATATTTGCCTCCCGTTTTCAGAAGCTGCTTCTGCTTCAGGGTGCCCAGAGATTCCCAACCTAAGTAGTGATTGTTTAACAAATTCCTCCAACCCTAAGAGAAGTCACCTGCTGACAGGGAATGGTGTAAGTGGATTTGCCTTTCTGTTCCAAAGATTAACCACAACCATCTTCACAAGACTCAAAACCCTTCCAATTACACCTGCTGTCTCAGCTCCCTTACTTGGTGCCACAGCAAAGCTGCCTTGGATCTATCAGCAAAGATACCACAACTGGCACCAAAACCCTGCTCTTCCAAGACAGTCAAGGTCTCCCATACTCACATTTATGTAACACTGCATGGGAGGGCTCTAACTTGAGCCAAATTCTGTTTTCAACTTGATTTTACATCCTTTTATTCCTACTGAATATATCCTTGGATATATTTTTGGTCACAATTTAAAGTAGCAACTTTAATTTGCAGTAAATTGTGAATGCAGTACGCCATGACACAGAATATTGTAAACATTCTCTGTATTGTATCATACAATTCACCTCCCTCACTGCTGCCTCTGTGCTGGTTATGTTTCATAGCTCAAGCTACAAACAGATTACGAACCAAACCATTTAACAGCTGTAACACAGCTATTTCAGAAAAATGCTCTCAGCTCTGCCCTTGAAGTGAGCACTTCCAGGAAATGTGAGCACACTGCAGACCAGATACCATGCTAAGTTGTCCAAGACTCAGACTAGCCTTAAGGCTGTGCTAACTATGAACTTGAAAAGGCTTCTTTCTATATTATCTCCCATGTACTTGAAGAAGGAAATAAATTGGTTAAGCTTCATGGTTTACCCACTTCAATCAGGGCAGACAGTTCCTGGGTCACATTTTAGTCCTGAAAAATCTTAAGAAAACCTAAGATACATTGCAGAGTTCCTGATATTTAAAAAGCCACCCCTGCCCCTCATCAACCCCCAAAGCAGTTCTTAATCCTTCATCCAGCATGGTGAAGAGTGCAGGAACACAAATCCAATCAATGGTGACCAGGAAACATGCAGGGGAGGAACTCACTGATGCCAGTGGGGAGAGAAAAAGCTCAGAAGAAAGTACACCTGTATTCCTGATGTCCCATGTGACAGTGCTGTGCAGATGAAGCCCACATCACCCCTCTGCAGCCTGGAAGTGGGGGAACAGTTTCTTTGTTGGTACAGCCCTCAAAAAATGCATGCTAGGAAGGAAGTCCAGCTCTCACACCACAATAACAACATGCAGAGCACTGTGGAATTGTGGAACATAAGGCTTAAAAAAAGCAGCATTGACACAGTAGGTGAGAAAAGTCTGCTTCCTTTATGCCACATTAAGTGCTGGCAAAAAGCAACTAATGTGACCTGGTAGCCAAGCAAAGCAAATTGAGTTCACCTGTGATGGCTCGTTAGCTGGAGCACTTGCTCTATAAAAAGCTGGTCTCACTGGTTATTTGCTAGCAGTGAGGTTTCACAGCAAAGTGACATTTCTTCTTGGGAGAAGGTAAGAGCTACCACCTTCCCTTTACTGCTTTTGTTGGTTTTATTTTGGTGTATGCAATATAATTATTAAGAGCTGTTTCAGTAGCAAAAACTCAAATGTAAACTTGGTTTGCATTATACTGTGTGCTGACCATTAAGTTTCCTGTTTTTCTCTTGCTCTGCCTTCTCTGTCTTCAGACCTCTTCAATAAGTTGCCTGTTTAATTATTTAAATGTGTAAGGAATGAGTTGTTACACAGTAACTCTAATTACTGAACTAATTCCCAACTTACTGTTTAATTTATCTGCCAATGATACTTGGTACACGGTTTAAATTTAACACTGTAGGAGAACACGTAGGTTCATCATAGTCTTTGTTCTGCCAATAACCTACATATGCTACTTCAGACAAAAAATTTCTTGCTAATTAAAGTCCTGTAATAGGTAATGAGTGCAGTCTTTATACTGTTAGGTTTCTAATTGTTGGCTAAATGAGTTCTGGGATATTGGAGCACCCAAATGTTTTGATAATCCACTGGCAGCTGCTCTGCAACAGCATTTCATCCATAAACAACCAATTTGTTAGATCAAATAAGAGAGTAAAGTCAAGCCCTGCTATGCCTTACTGTAACATCATCAGGAGGTCATCAGCCTGCTTGTACATTTCCCCTCACCCACCAATTCCCCCAGGATTTTACCACACAGGTCCTTTAAAATGAATCCATAGATAGGTCACTGGATGCAGAATGCTTTTGTGGCAGGAAGAGCAAAGGATAGAAATGGGTTTGAGTAAGTACCACCCTTTTTATTCTGATGATGTCCCTTTTGCTAGCTTGTCTTGTGCTGTCAGAATAGCAAGCCCTGCCTGTGCCACGGCTACTGGGGCTGTGCTGCTGGGACTGCAGGGAGTGCTCCATGGACACAGACCTTACAGGACCCAGCCAACCTGGCAGTGAGCAGGATCAGCTATGGGGGCCCAGCATGCCTGGCAGCTCTGGCCAGGAGACACTGTCTCGGTGGCCACTCTGGTCACTCGCAGGTCCAACAAATATTGCTGCCTCTCCAGCAACTGGCTGGCAGGAAGGGCCAGTCCAGCTACACGGTGTCAAGAGGTTCCTCCCAGCACAGCTTCCATCAGTTTCACACTAATTGTAAATAAAATAGCAAGGGGCACCAGATAGATCTCACAACTGATTTGATTGGTGACTAAGCAAGCGTGTCCTCCGCCCTGCTCACAGGGACTGCCGGGCTAGGGAGCCCTTCATGTGCTCCCAGTTGTTGTACAGGGCGTAGAGGCCCGTCAGCGTCAGGCCTGCGATCCCACCTCGTGCTATCCCGCGCACTCCACCTGCAAGGAACAAACACATTGCTATCGTTAGTGTTACTGTCAGGAAATGGTCAGTGAACAGCAACTTCCAAGAAGCTGTTTAATCCAGACGCATCTCAATGAACAGTCCTTTCTTGAGTAACTCTCCAGTAAGGGTCCCTGTGCTTTTTCTACTTTCCTCTCAAACCTGTTCCCAGGCTCATGGTCACTCACTCCTGATCCTGACACTAATTCTGCTGGAACAGCTTCCTCTCAAACTGTGTTAGCACCACTACTTCAGGGAACCACTACAGAGCACTGGAAGCCAAGATGGCTTTTCCCAAGTCCTACTATTCTATCTGTCGTTTTTACATTTGTTTTTACAGATAGACATGCTCTCCTCCAGGTTTTCAATTATGATAATTAGCTCTGGGCAGAATGAGAAGGAGCAGGAGGGAAATAAGTGAATAAAACAACAGCTGATATGGGTGTGACAGCGGGCTCCAGAGATTCATTAGGGCCATCATGCAAAACCTATCACTGCACCTGTGTCTTTGGAATTTTAAAGCTTTTTGATTAAAAAATAGGAAGTAGATGAAAGGGATTAACTGGCAAGTATTTACTATGGTGTACTTTGAACAGCTTTCTTTATTCTTTTATTAATAATCAGAACTATCACCTTGCAATGGTAAAAATTGAGTCACACAAGTGATTAAAGTCTTAAGGTGCTGGTGAGCACATTAGTGTAAAGCAGAAGTACAGGGCAAGTTTGGCTACTGCCTGCAGGTAGTGCACCTGGCTGGAGCTGGGAGTCAGGTGGCATCCTGTGTCCACAGCATTCACATGAGGACTGGGCTGTACAGGGGCACAAGAAGAGACTTCTGCTGCTTTTACTAAACAGCAAAACACTTCTGTGCCTCAGCAGAGCTCCCAGAATGCACTATAAATGCACAGAGCACCTGGGAGTATGACCCTCAGTGCTAGGAAAACTTCAGAGAGTTTGATTCTGCAATGTTTATCATTGCAGCTGAACCAAGCTAGATAATGTGTACAGTGTATAGAACAAGGCCAGTTTTGCTGACAGCAAGATAAAAAACCCTGCCTGCTTTATTGGAGAAACTGGCAGGGCAGTTCAGGTTCCTCAAACCTCAAAACAAACGCACCTCAGTAATCAGAGAGATTGTGTTTGGGTTTATTTTTTTCCTTTTCATTATGGGTCATAAAGCTGTCTCACAGAATTGCTTTTAGAGAGGCAACAAGCTGTTGGCATCAGCTGGACTGACACTGTGTTACCTGTGCTGCAAGGTTAAATGGGTTTCACTGGAGTTGTTAAACCTCACTGTACTGCCCAGGCATGCAATGAAACCAAGAGGCTGCAGAAGTGGGACTTGGTATTAGAAGCCATATCTAGCCACAGTTTCTAGAAACTTCATTGCCAGACCAGCTGTGACAATTTGAGAGGTTTTTTAGGGTATAAGGCTGAGTTCACTGCTGTAACTGTTGGGAATTCAACAGCTCTAAGAAAAGCCTTACTGAATATGATCTATGTGCCTAAATCAGCATTTAGGAAAGCAAATGTAGATGTTCTGTGTTTGCTAATTGATCCTGAATTTGTTGCACAAAAAGCTTTTCATAAAAAGGGCTTGCAGCTGGGTACACAAAACTAACCATGTGCAAGCAGTGTCTGGCAAAAAGCCACAGGTGAAATTTAAAGGACACTTTGTGCAAAACAAGTATTTGAGATAATCTCTAAAAATACTGACTCCTCATTCCTGCTGGGGTAAATGAATACAACATTAGAGCCCAATTTTCTGCTGTTTATATTGGGATTCAAGAGATCACAGCAGGAACCCCCAAAGGAGGCTCATGAGCATCAGGTGTACCAGGAAACGTGGAACAGCCCCACAGAATGTGATGCACTACAGAACTATGACTATTCCCATGGGCTCTTTCCTTACCCCCCAGGTTCAATTCCTCTCCTTTCCCCTTAAAATCCTATTCTTCCTGTGCAAGAACAGGTAGTTGAAGGATGATGAAGCCTGGCTGCAGGTTCTGTGAAGTCAGGGCTGTACAAGAAAGGTGACATCTTACACTCAGGTCACTGAGCTGTTTTCTAGCATCCATGTGTGAGGACTTTAGATGTGCTGCTCCTACTGCAGCAGATATTGGTGTTGTCATGTGCTGAGCCAGCCAAGTAAGGATGGCAGCTCTGAACCCACTGGCAAGAGTCAACCACAGGGCCTAAAGCCACCTGCAGGCAACTTAGGGACATTGCTGGAGATGTTTCATGAACAGTGTACTAAACTTGTGCAGTTGGTATAGGTGCATGACTGAGAGAGAAAATATCCAGGAAAACATGCAAGAAGTGTTCCTTTACCAGTGTGTCTATACTATGCTTCTGCTACAAAATCTTGGGGGTGGGGGGGGTTGGATTTTTTTTGGTAGCAGTTGCTCCTGATTTCTGAACTACCTTTGAGTAAATATGTGGCAGACTTCAAACAGTAATGCACTTTAGAACACAGCCCTGCTGCTGGGCAGAAAATCTTAGGGCCTCTGAGAAAATTAACTTGTTAACAAAAATGAAACTCTCCACTCCCATCCCAGCTGTGTTTGCATGATAGAACACATTCCCACCCCTCCTCTGCAATCACTCTGTGCAAGCCTTTGATACCAAGTCTGCCCTGACAAGCCCTGCTGAAACATGGCCCTGAGCCCCTAATCTTGCATGTCCCAGTAAGATAAGGGTTCCAGCTGACAGACACTTCTGGAAGCAGGTATTTAGAGATCAGGCACCTTGCACAAGAGTTGATAACTGCTGTGGGTTTCCAAAGGTACATCTGATGCTGCCTAAATGGGAAATTAGTTCTCTGGCTTTAGCTGCTGCACCCTTCCACCTCCAAGTATTGTCCCTCCCTCATTTCAATAGGTTCCAGCTTAGACTGTGCCATGGCACACAGCATTCCAACAGCACAGCTCTGCATTTCAGCACTGCAGGAGCCACTCCTAACACTGAGCTCTACCTGTCCAGTAGGTAAAAGCATGAGGGAACCATGGTTAGAACCATTAGAACTTTACTGTCTCTTTCAGAATGTTACTCCAATGTCCTGGGATAGTTCCTGGAATGTTTAAAGCAAGAACTATCCAATAGCAGGCTTTCCAAATACTTTCACCAAAACCTCAGACCCACTTATGCCAAACAATAGAAGAATAATCTTTAAATTGTGATTAGTTTTCTGTCTTTCAATCTCTCTTGGATACTCTGAATGAAAACAGCTTCTCTTCCTGCCAGGCCTTCAGGAACAAAAATACTTTTAAATGGTTTAAAGGGCTCAACTCAAGTGTCCAAGGCAATCTGTTTTGCTCCAAATTCAAGCTCAGTAACCAGACCATCTGAACCATCAAGCAGTCATCTGCTTGAACCCTGTGGGTAGCCTGATGTCATTAGAAAGTATCAAGAGTTTCCTCCTTCTGCTCCATGGGGTTCATTTCATGAAATCTTGTAAGTAGTGGGGAAGTCTGTGGATACAGAAATTAATGAGGAAACTGAAAGAGTTGTATTTGGAAGCAAGACATATTCCAGAAAAGCATCTTCCATTTTCATATTGCTGCAGTATTGTGCTTAGAATACAGAAACAACAAAGCTTGAAAGAGGGAACATTTCCTGTAGTTACTGTGGTATGAAACCTAAATTAGAAAAAACAGTAGGAATCTACAATTCAATTTAGTGGTTTGGAAGTACTAGAGCTGTTGAGGTTACTTTGCAAACATGATTAAAATTTGCTGTATTCTCACTGAGTGAAAGCAGCAGCACCTGACTGATAGGAGGCTACTTCAGCTACTGTAAATGAATGGCACCTGCAAACTCTGCCAATCCCTGCAGCTCTGAGTTCACTGCTCCTGGCTAGCAGAGCTGGGCAGCCCTGCTCTCAGTGGCCACACATACTTAGACATCAGTCCTCAATAACTAAGAAGGGCTCAACAAGCTGTTACTTGTAGTGCTGCTTGTACATTGTCCTAACCTCTTCTTTATTGCAGATTTAAAAAAAATCCTTTCTCTAAACATCATTTGATTGATAATCCTATAGACATGTTATGTTAAAGGGGTTCTTAAATTTCCAAAATGTCTCACAGCCCTTAACTTAAGGGATGACAAGCAAGTTCTTAACTTTTTCCCAAATACTGCAGAATATCCTAGACTGTACCTACAGCAGTCCCCAAAAAGCTCTTCCCTGTCTCCAGCAAAGAGAAATGAGAAAACAGCCCTGTCTGGGGCCCAAAGAAAAACATTCATTGGGCTTAGAGAACAGGCTTTTTATAGCTCAAGAAGCTGTCAGCTAACACAGCTGCCCTTAACTGCCCACAGGATGTCACAAAACTGATCTTTAGCTCCCACCAGATCTTACTGCTGGCAATAAAACATTCAGCCCATCCTAATTCATAACATATTGGCTTTTCAGGGTTGTGTTCTGAGGCCTTAAAATGACAACTGCTCCCTTCAGCTATTGCTGGCATGCAGTTCCTGGCTTTCCAGACACACCATTTTCTGTACCAAATTATGTAACATCTATTGCTCCAAAGGCACAAGATGCTTTACTTAGGATTGGGTCCTACTGCACAAAAGTAAATTTAGTTTGTCCAAAGAATTAGTTTACTTTTTTTGCTGTTACCCCTAACCTCAAGAGAGGAAAAAAATTATCCAAGAAAAAGAACATCTACAACCTGTGTAACCCTCAGATAAGAGGCAAAGGTTGGTTAACTTTTTTTGCTTACTGAAGTCTGTCAGGAATTCCAGTGAGAAGTTAATTGCTGTCACACTAGGTCAGGCCAAAGTCTTGCTAGTTCATCTTTTCCTGACTGATCAATCTGCATGCCTGGGGAGGAGTGCAGGAGCCTCATGCAGGAGCCAGCTGTCCCTTTGTGACAACTGGAGCCATTTATTTTCATGGTGGGAGGGTGTAACAGTGACATAGTGCACAGTGACAATCATTTTTGTTTGGTGGTTTGCTGCTTTCATGACTAATACAATGATAAGAAAACCAAATAAAGATGGTCGGTTTAGAAAAGAGGTTGAAAGCACATGCAAGGAGGCTAAACATTTGCTTTAAGATATGTTTGTCCTTTGTAACACTTATCAGAAAAAACATGGCATAACAGATACTAATTTTTGCCTTTGCTTAAAATTAAAGAATAAATAGTATCTTATTAAATGGAAAAGCCATCTTTGTGGACTTAGAATATCAGACCCCCTTTTAGCAAAACTTGAATTGACTGAGTTGCTGTAACATTTCTATTGCATATGCCACTGGCAGAGGAACCCAAAGGGTTTTTTTCTAACTGTTACCCAAACTGAATGTTCTGGGTAGAAGTTTAGTGGTGAGCTCAAAAAATTGCTCCCATTAAGTTGTAAGACTGGTGTAACAAATTAATATGTAGTCTTATTGCTGCATTTGGGCTAAAATCTAGTCAGTAATTGTGGCATTAAATTTAAACCAATGTGAAAGCTGGAGATCACTTTGGTCAGATGAATGAAGCAGAAGGTGTTTCCAAAATCCCCACATCACTTGTCCATTCCCACTGCAGAGGTGTCTTTTGGCCTAAGCCATGCTGAGATGGAGCCCAGGCATCACCTGCTGTTCCTGGGGCCTGAACTGCCTCAGTCACTGCAGTGGGAGCCTCAGTGAGTGATGGCACTGCCCCTGAATGCAGGGAGGGGGCTGAACTGCCACTGTCCTCACTTGCAGAGCTTTCAAACCTCTCTTATCTTCTCCCACACAAGCTGTGTCAAGTAGCTTTACACAAAAGTGCTCCCAATCAATGGCTTTAGAACGTGCAGGTTCTGTTTGACTGCTGCCATTTTGGTAATGATTAACACTTCTACAAGGACAAATTGTGAAAACTGGGACCAGTTTTGGGGCAACCAATCTCAGCCTTCACAAAGTCTTCCCAGCTGTTTTTTTTTTCCTGTCCACTCATCAGATGCCTAATCATTGGTTTCAGAAATTCAGTCTAGGCTTTGCAGTGTTCACAGGAGTGTTTTTCAGTGCAGAATGGATTCTGATGTGATTCCTCCATCAGTGCTGTGGTAAAGCATGAAGCTATAATAAAAGACCTGCCATACATTATCCCATTTCTTCTTAAGTCTGATCTCTTTACAAAGCAGGAATGATGGAAGTGGGAAATCTGAGTGTTTGAATAGCACTACCTGCTATCCACCCCTTGTGGACTACAGAGCAGCCTTAATTTGCAGTGGCATGTTTGTGTGAGCTTCTATATGACACTGAAATATGGAAATTTAAAACTCAGTGTCCTTGAAATCTTTTACATTTTCCTTTTCTTAATGCCAACACATCATGGCATTCCATGTAGCACAGTAATTATTACAGTCTGGATGTGTCAGATGTGTGCTGATCTTTTGCATGGTTTAAATATGGTTTAAATATTCCAGATTTTAAGGTAAATATATACACTGATGCAGTGTAAAGGCAGAACATTTAAGTTTTACCATACAGAATAAGAAAGGGTGCTCTGGCATAAGGTGATAGAAGCAGCAGTTTCTCTGGTCTATGGTTCATAGGCACAACACACACTTGAAATACAATACTGTCATGAATAGAGATTTACTGACTTCATTTGCCTTTATAAGGACTGCCATTAGCTCTGTAGATCTTGTGTTACAAAACAAATGTCCCACTGTGCTCTGGTAATAAAAACCTTAGTAGTGTCAGATGACTGTGCATGTGACTGGAGTAGTTAACTGGGGCTGCACTGTGCCAAAAAAATATTACACATAATGCCAGCTCTATACTTCTGGAAGGGGGATGCTTCTGCTCAATTATTAGATGACAATTCTCCTTATTAATAAACTCCTACAGAAAATATTCTATATGCTACCCTTTCCAGCTGTTCTTGGTAATCTGTCATATCTCTCATGAAATCCCAAGGAAGAAATGGATTACAGGAGAGCAATGTGCCCCTGAAAACTTAAGAGTCTCATATTTATGAAGGCTGTTCCAGCCAATTATTTGTGGCTTCAGGTAGTCTAAGCCATCAGGAAAATAGAGTTATTCCAACTGTTTTACCCTAAAAGAAAAAGCAGGCCTTCAGGAACACTGTTCAGACACTGAGCCCAGTCAGATATGAAAAAGTACATAGGTCAGTTCTTGTATTATGTCCTCCATAAAATGCAGGTGAGTCATGCAGTCAAACATTTACTGAGTAACTTAAAACATAAAACCTTTTTCCATGTGCTAATGTCAACCTGTGGTACCCAGCAATCCTCTAGAAATGCTACCTCCAATGGTTAAGCTTGGAACATGTGTTGGCAGCCATTTTGCTGATGAAGGTCAGACCCTCTCTCCTGCAAACAATTCAGTTTGCATCAGCAGTCTTACCTTAAATCCATGCTGTTCTCAAATAACCTTTTTTGTTGGTTTTGACCACTATGCAAAGACTAGAATCCTATCCCAAGACAATAGTTTCATGAAAACCTAAGCAATTATTTCATAAATACACCAATTTCCCTGTGTGTAGGGTTTTTGCAGCTCCAGGTACCACTATCATGTGAATTACTGTCACATGGATCACTTTTATGAAGTTTCACATTCATGCAATCAATCTCTGTGTTCTGTGTTTTCCTTCCCTGCCCCCATTCACTTTGCAAGGTAGTTCCCATTTGCCTGCATCCACTCATGGACTTGAGAAACAACTACATTTATTCCTGCTTTTGTTGAAAACATGGCTAGGAGTGAGGTGGGTATGTATTTTACACAACCTCACCATATACCTAAGGAAATAAATGACTGTTTCTTCAGTACATATGTACAACAGTCATAATTTGGCTCTCATGGTTACTGTCACTCCTGTGCAGTTGCAAAGAATCAAATTTAATTCAGCTGGATTTTTTTTTTTTTTCAGTGCAAGTTTTCCTTAGGTAGCCTTAGCTAGGTGAAAAGCATTGTGGGTTAGGGGACATTGAGCTAATAGTCTTTTTTACCATGTCAATTTTGAGAGCAGGACAGTATTTAGTAAAAGTCATGAGAATCCTAATAACTAGGATAAGCACAAGAGAGGGAAAAGGAGAAATATTTTGCTACTCTACCAGTGCTTTTGTATAGCATTCCTGTCAAGGTTCCAGCAGCTATAGTGTTCAGGTCATCTTCTGCACCTCGTGTCTTTTCAATGATGACTCCAAATGCACTGTAAAGTAGAGCTGAGGAAAAAAAAAATATTAAAAAACCTTCCATGGTCTGAGGCTGAAAGCTTAGAATCCAGGCTTTGTGTAGCTATTTAGACTATGCTTCTGAAGAACAGATTTTCTGCTTATTTGAAGGAAATCCTCTGCAAAATCCCATCTTTGGTGTTTCTTTTCCAAATCTCTTCCTGTGTAGCTATTTCTTCTTTCTCAAGCTACAGTTTGGTTATAAAGTAGCATTTTTCATGACAGTATGTGCTTAAAGCACTGACTGAAGTTTAAGCCTATTTTGCTAGTTCAAATTTGTTTCAAAATTCAGTGTTTAAATTTGTACTGGCAGTTTCATTCTGTCCTCTGTGGATGACATGAAACTAAACCCAGGGACTTTCTATGTAGAGAAAATTGCTGTCCACGTGTGACAGTGATGAAATGTGAGTTTAGTACAGCATTCAGATCATACCACCAAGAGCTGGAGTACAATGGGCTTTGTTTCTTTTTTAAATGACTATTAGAATGCTTGGGATTTGACATTTACAGCTGTTTCACCTCTGCTTGTGCATGAAATCTTTATCCCTAGAGGGCCTTTTGCTTTGGGATAACTTTAGGGACTGTGCTGGAATAGACTGGAAATAGAAATGCATGGGCTTTTTAGCATGGATGCATTTATCAGTTATACATTTTGATGAAAGGAAACCCCTCATGATACACTCATATTTCATGCTGGCAAAGAAAAGTAGAGTATGTCATCATTTTGAGTGATAAAGACCATAGCATTTAATTTGTTCCTTGCCCTCCAAGAATTTGAAATCTTTCCTTCTGCTAAAAGGCAGTAAATCCTTCATAAGCAACCACAATAATGTCAATGAGTTAACAGCAGCATCGTTCTCCATTCAGCACAGGCAAGGGTATTTCAGTTTTTCTTAGCAGCAAGCAGATTAGCAACGAGGGAAGGAAAAGCTGAACTCAACATAATTTTTAAAAACAGTTCCACACAGATGTTGCCTCTGTTCAGGAACAGAATGACAAAAACTGTCACTAGTGACAAAAAGAATCTCTGAGGTACAGAAAGGCTGCACAAGGTAAAGTAAGGTGCAAAAATAATTCAGCTCCTTGAAAGGAATTTCTCTGGTAGCTAGGACAAGAAAGAGGTCTACCAGAATCCCAAATATAAAGTTCTGCTTAACTCTGTGATTTTGGGGCCATATTTTGTAAGAAAAATAACAATTTGTTACTGGAATGCACAAACATTTTCTTGAGTAATCTTTCTTCAAACACAGCTGGAAAAACCTGTTAATGTGTCACTCAAATGAAACCTTGAACTGCAGTGTGCCTGCATCTCACTTCTCAGACATGTTTTCATTAGACTTGGAACGAAAAAAAAAGAAAAATATCCAAACAAAAAGGGCTCAATAAATTTCAGCAGGCAACCATATGCATTGCTTATAGAAAAAATGCCTTTCTTGCTGTAGCTCAGAATCCTCTCTCTAACCTTGCCCTCTATACAATGTCTCAAAAGCTAATGCTTAAATTAAATGGCAGCTAATCTGCTCTTCAGAAATAAGAATGAAATAAATGTCATCCATGCAACTTAGCCTATACTTTGATGCATTTCTCAAAAGTCAAACAGATGTAGACTGGGTTATAACAGGATGCAGTCTCTGATTTAAATATTGCCAACTCCAACTTTGTAGGACAACAAGTTCCATCATTATTTTTCTTCAAAATAATCTAATCAATTTTGGATATCTCCTTTTAAAGTTACTGCATCAGTTTTCATTTTTTAAGATTCTGGGGGAGGTAAAAAAATTTGTAATTTCTAGGGCATTTGTTATTTCACTGACTTTTATGAAATAACCTTGTTTTTCTGAGGCAACTGATGTGATTTTATTCCACAGCTCCCTCCCACCCAAATCTGAGTTCACACAAGTTTTTTTTCTTGTACCTCAGGCTATTGGTCATTTTCTTTTGTCTTTTTTCCTAACCCACATTAGTTATAAGCACCATTTAGGTTTAGAGTCAGTGGTACCATGTGTGATTTTTCTTGCTAATGTACCATCATTTAAAGGATAAATCTTTGTACTGACTATCACATTTCTTCTTCACATGAACATTTGGTTGACTTCAACAGGAAACAAACATTAGGCAGTTGATCACATGACCACAGAGTCTCAGTGTAGGCTATTAAAGCGATTTCAGAAATATTAAATTATATTTTTTTAATTTAAGCTGTAATTTAATTGGAATTTATTAACACATAAACATTATCTGTAATTTCTAGTTATTTCTGATATAGCTATAATTTTAATACAGTAAAAAATATAATAATTTTTATAATACAGTAAAAATTTTGGGTTTTAATTAAAGGCTTTTGGCTCCTTATGCTGCAAATCCTATTTTAGCCTTTAATTGCCATTTTCATGTCTACTGAAATACCCTCAAGCCCCCAAAGAAAGAAACCTGCACTTTTTTCCTGATGGATTTAATAATGAAAATTTAGAGAACACTCTCATTCAGATAATACACAAATACGCTTTTCCACAATTCCAACTTTAAGTTGCTTTCCCTATGAAGGAATGACTTTACTTACCCAGTGATCCCAGAGTGTTAGCCCATAATGCTCCTTGCCTTGTCACCATATTTAGAATTCTATAAAGGAGTTAAAGAGGTATGAAAACCTTTAGCACTCTGTGTTTACATCAAGGCAGTGTTTATGACAGTAGAGCTTGTGTGTTTACACTATATATGTGGTTAACAAAACTGCAATGATGAACTAAAAGCTTTTGAAAGCAAATAGTCAGTCTTGTCAAGTCTTAAAAAAATCTTTCTCTCTTGACCCTCCCCAAGACTCAAATCTCTTCCCTTCAAATGACTTTCTAACCCAAGTTGTCCTTCCTTACATGGTGAGCACACACAGCTCCAGGAATAACTGACACACTTATGCAGACTTAGCTGGTAAAAGGTCTCCAAGAAAGCCTCAGTGCTCCTCTACATGGAGCATGTGGCAGGGAGTGTGGGGATGCCTGAGCAAATGGTGTGGGCAAAAAAGCAAGTCTGGACTGCAGTAAGTCAGGAAGGGAAGATTCAGTCCCTTCCAACCCCATCTGCCCACCCAGCAGAAGGCCAAGAGGTGTGTCTGTGTGTCTGTTCTGTGTGTAGGCTTCCAGACTAGCACTCAAGAGGAAAAGAGAACCCTTAGTGCGCTCTCAGAGAAGCACAGTGCCACTTCTTGCTGCTACCAGCTGTCTCCAGAACGGTGACAACAGCAGCCAGAAGAAATGACTGATCTTTATCTCCCAGCAGTGTAACACCATCACAGGCATGGTATTGCTCTGGACAGCTGACTACCACTGGAACTTAAGTTTAATTTGATGTCTGATACTTTAATTGCTTTATGTTCCTTCTGGTTTAATTTTCTATTGTTTTTCCTTTTTTTACCATTTTAATTAGGACAGAGGTTGTTACTGAATATGGTTAGGCAATGAACTAAACAATAGTGGAACATTTCATTTTGAAACAAGAGGAAAAAAAAATCTAAGAAGCCAGGCTATTGATAATCTCTCCTTAATTACAACCCCCACCCTTAATTTTATATTCATTCTGAATTGATAAGAGAATCAGTAATTCTAACAACCATGGTCTACTGTGAGGTATTTGATGACAAGTGAATAACAGCAAAATTAAATTTCATTAAGAAATAAATCTGTGTACATTAAGGATAAATTTGGAAGAAATCTAGCTAAGTAAGTTTGTTCTCTGCACCTGATGAGGGAAAATCAGAACCTAATGCACTGTTGGAAGGTGATGACCTTCAGCAGACCTTTGCCTTGCAGAGCCAGGATAAGAGCAGTGTGTGCCCTGACTGCCACCTCCTGGGCTTGACCTGCCAAAGTTTGTGCTTAACATCATGGCTTTCTCCAACTCTGCTCATTCCAAACCCTAAAATACAATTCTGTTAATCTAGAGCATTATGAAAGAGTCATAATTATAGTGGTGAATATTTTGATAAACAAAGGGATGAATATAGAAACAATTTAAAAAGAAGCAGAGCCAATATAAACTGTACCAGGAAATATGAAGTTACTCTTCTAAAATTCCCTTGTTGCAAAGTATTCTGGGAGTGAGAATTTCCCATGCTTTCCCCCAGTTATTCTGTTCCTCTGGTTTCCAATGTCTCTCTCACTTAGGTTTTCCTATAGCTATGTCTAAGCTGCCATTATTTTAAGAGGCATCCCTAGAAACAAATGTTCCTGTCTTTGCTGTGTTCTTTCAAACAGTCAGGTAAGGTGAAAACACAGCAATGCCATGGGTGCTCCTGGATCCATAACCCAGAACAGCTCCCCCCTGCAATGCCTGCTCAGCAGCACACACCAATGTCAGCCCTAATGCAAATCCAGGCAGACCCAGCTCTGCATTTGAATCTTTTCCTGCTTGGGAAAAGCTTGGGAAAGAAGGAAGACTTGTGCTCAGATAAATGACAGCAAAAAATAGCTGCAAGTAAACACTACTGCTTCTGGGAATACTTCTACATATAAAAACTGCTTTGACTTTGAAGTAGATTTTTAGTAAACATCAAAGTAGTAATTATTTCTCAAATTTTTAAGGTAAGTCACAAGACACACCAATTGTGACCAAACAAAAAGCAAAAAGGTTGAATTGAACATCACTGTAACTAAAAACATGTAAGAACTTGATCAAGACAAATACTGACTCCCATTTGTCCCCACTAAAGAAAAAAAACCGCAAACCATTTATTTTTGCAGTATATTCAGATCTAACCTTGTATAAACTGGAAGAAACAATTCTGTCACTAAGAAGTACATTTTTTTTAGATGGAACACTTACTGTACGTTTCTAGGTTTTGACCATGCCATATTCTGTGTCTCCTTCAAGCCAAGTCTCAAACCATTCAGTGCACCAAATGCTGCCCCTAGTTGGAATAATAGTAGTTATTACTTTTTAAGAAGAAAAAGAATAAACAATCCTAGAAGCAAATACTGAGAACAGAATTCAGTGTATAAATTAAATCAAGTATCTCTTTACTTAAGAACAGCCAATGTCTTGCAGAACAAGACATTTCCAATCTCATCCATCACTGCAGTGCATAGGTGTTACCTGGACAGCTGGGAAAAGTGAAAACCACAACCACCTACCTGTCATACAACATCCTCCAATGGTAAAAAAGGCCAGCTCAAATCTGCCTCGAGTTTTGTTGGCTCCTGTGGGCAAGATAAACTCATCTGTATCCTGGGGGAAAACAAAAACAGATACTTTTGTATATTCCAAGTCCAGTTCAAAATGTAAGCCATATTAATTTTTTTCTTTAATCCATGCAATAAACTAAAGATGGATGAGTATTTCTGGAAAATTCTTGCCTACAGTAGCACAGAGATGGAATGTACCATGTGTATACTGTTTTAAGCATGAAAAGGACTGTAAAAAGTTCAATTGACTGAGTGTTTTTTTTTTCTTTTCTTCCTAGCTCTGTTAACTTTTTATAAATTGTATCAGTCAGCCAAGGAACTCATACTGTGTGGGTTGTTGGTTGTTTTTATTTTTAATTACTATTTGCTTAATTACAACTTGCAGCAGGCAACACAAGCCTTCTAAAAACATTCCTGTTGTCTGATTACATAGCACTGTTTCCTCACTAAGCAACCCAGTCTGATACAATAATGCATTAATTAAGTTTCCCACTACTTTGATACTAAACAAAAACTGCCTTACTATGAAAAGAAGTATTTTCTTGCACTGAAATAAGTGACCTATTTAAGGATGTGAAAAACACAAGGAATATGCTCAAAACTAATGATGATCAGGCATGAAATATGTGAGGTTGGGTAATTTTTCACTTGTCCATCTTTCTGCCACAGGGGCACATTTGTGTTCTTGCAAACCAGTGGCCTAAAAAGCTACAGCAGTGGCCTAGAGAAACTGGCATTAGTGCAGAGATAAGGTGTGCCAAGGCACTTCTTCAGTAGCAGACACTGGAGATGCCTGCTGTTGATAAGGTGCTAAAGTAGCAGATCTCTTTCAAGCTTCTGTGCTTTCCAGTCACAGTTTTATCCACCCCTGTTTAACTGTTGCATGATTCCAACAGCTGCAGGCTCAAGGAAATGTATTCTAAGGGTTTTACTGGCCCACATTTGACACAGAATGTGAATGGCAATACAGAAAAAATAGCTCATAAAATTGTGAATAGTGCTATCAATAAAATAAACCTACACTATGGTTTCTGTCTTCCTTGTAACTAGACAGCTGGAGAAATTCAGTGTTTACACAAGTTAGCAGTTTCTAACAGTTTTCACCACTGTCCCAAAAGTCAAGATGAAGCAATCCTTGTCCATGTAACATCTAAGTTTCTAGAGGCAACCTCCAAAGCCCATCCTCTAGGCTTCTGCCAAAGGCTGGCACACACATTTATAACACCTGTTACCTGCTGTAGGCAACACAGCATTGCAGAAAATAGCTTGTTCCATGCCTGCACTCATGGACCAGCCAAAAATGTGGGGTTTAAAGTAACCAAGTACCAGTGTACCATTTGTTATTATGGGAAGACCTCTTATACTCTGACATATTAGCTATGTCTTTTTCCTTCAGTATTTAGAGCCCAAGGACCCTGTGGAGATTGTTTAGTGCAACCCCCATTGTTAAAAGAAAGGTCAGTCAGTGCTGGGCACTCAGAGCCATTCCCATGTCTTGTGATTCTCTAAGGAAGAGACCTCACAGCTTGTATGGGCAACTTGTTCAGATAAAAAAAGATGGAATTCCCTTTTATTTCAATGCAATTTGCTATTACTACAACACACTAGAGCTAAACATGAAGGGCAGTGAAGTGTTACAACACAGACTCAGCCTCTAGTGTTACATCAATAAGTATTTTTAGAAGTGTTTCATGGCACTAATGCCAACACCTCTGCATTTAAAGCAAACATCTCTGTTTCTAAAAATCTCTTAGTACACACTTTGTTCCAAAACCCCCGCTATTCCGCTTTTAACATAACACCAACATATTCTCAGAAAAAATACTAACTTACTAACTGAACAAAACCACTTTAGAGAGTGTTTTTGGAGAAAGTCTAAATAATCTCAGCTTCTTTCTGACCACTCAACAGCAGCAGCCACAGTACTGAACCCACTGCCACCAGAGACACAGCCGTGGTGTTCCATCCTTCTGGGAATGCTACATTGTAACCCAGACTACAACAGCTTCCAGGCCCCTGAACTGCCTGCACAGCTCCCACTTACAAAGAAACAGTGACCCAGGGTACCATGGAACCAGGCACAGAGGTCAGCAGGCACCATGCAACTGTTGAACTTTAACTGCTCATTCTAGAAAACTTCATGTTCTCAGAGAATATAAGCCATGTATGCAGAAAAACATGAACTAAATAAAATCATTGACATGCATCCTAATTGGATTAACTTTAACATTTTCAGCTACAGTTAATACTTATGAAAATGGGACACGTTTCTTGATTTAAAATATTTTTTTCCTTATGATGGCCTTGTTTTATATCAACTGATGTTAAAATGTGCAAGTGTGACAGCTACATAATTCTATAGAATAAAACAGGAAATTTTACTTCATGATGGTCTCCCTTCAGCTGGGTAATGACATAAGGACAGTGATGTGAAATGTGCAGCTGCTGTGATGCCAAAGCCTGTTATCAGGTCTGGAGCTTGGCTGAACACCTCAGTAAACTGATGGAACTTGTCACAGTTCAGAAAACTCATCCGTGAAAAGAGGAGAGAGAGATTCTGGCTTCTCTTACTGACTGACACTTGTGTGAGGTGCTGTTGGGCTCTCTGCCTCAAGGCAGGGAGGGAGATCCCTTTCCAACAGCAGCAGGCTTGTATTGACACAACAGCCCTACCTATCCTCTGCATCATCAGTACTCATTTTGTTCTAGATGTCACAGCACTTCAAGATTTATTAAGGACAATACTGAAAAAATTGTTGCTTTCCACTGTTCCTCAGTTCAAGGCTTCAGCACACAGAGCCCAGCACTGCAGGAGGTTTGAGGCGCTCGTGTAACTATGCAAACACTGAAATCGAGTTCAACACGATAAATACACGCCACCTTCTCACCTGCACTAGGTACTTGGGGTCCAAGTTTAAATACGGTGACAAAGGGCTCATCCCAGTTACTAAAAGGAAAAAACACAGAACACTTTAACACCAACAATTCACAACCTGTAAGGCAAAACGGGGCAGCTCTCGTGCGTGGCAGGAGGGGAGATGCTGCCGTTAAATTGCCCGACTCCCTGAGAGGCGGCACCGGCCGCAACTCCCCTTTCCCGTTCCCCTTTCCGGGCAGCGGCCGGGGCGAGGCGATCGCGCTGTCCCTGTGACCAGCGCCCGTCGCGACACGCGGCCCCCTCCCGAGGCCTGGCACCTCCGCGCCCACCCCCGGGAGGTACCGGCGGTCGGGAGCGGCCCCCGCGGCGGGGCGGCGGCGGAGCCCTCGGGCCGCGTGATTCCCGGCACCACCGCCGCTCCCGGTGCCGGCCGCCCGGCCCTGCAGCGGCCGCTGCGCCAACACCGCCCCCCCGGGCCGGCCCCGCCGGCCGCCCCAGTACTCACGCGGCACCCCGGCCAGGTCGGCGTGCGAGTAGCCGAGCCCGCCGGCGCCGAAGAGGCCGCCGAGCCCGGTGCCCTTGGAGTTCCCGCCGCCCTCCATGGCGGCCCCGCGCCCGCCGCCCTCGCTTCCACCAACGGCTGCCGCAAAGCGCCGCCGTAAAGCGCCGCAAAGCGCCGCCCGGCCCCGTTGCTTTGCGGGTCGCCATGGCGACGGGGTGAGGCGCGCCGGGCGCCATCTTGCTCGAGCGCCGGGCCGCGCTCGCCGGACGCCGCTCGCTCCCGGCCCCGCCGCGCCCCCCGCGCCTTAGGAAGAGCCCGGCGTGCGGCACGGAGGATGCGGACGGGCGGAGCCGCTGCCGCAGCGTCGCGCCGTCCCCGGGGGGCGGGTGCTGGCCGGCCCCGGCGGGCAGGGCGGCCCCGCCGAGGATGAGCGCGGGCTGCGGGCGGGAACCCCCGCGGAAGAAAGCCCGGCCCGGCCCCGGCAGCCCCGGCGGCGGCTCCCAGGGAGAGCGGCAGGAGGGGCCCGGGGGCAGCAGCTCCGCCACCGCCGTGGGGAACAAAGGTTTGTAGCGGCCCCGGGGCGGCGGAAGCGGCCGGGCGCGGAGCGGGGCTCGCTGGCGGCCGTGCCGCCCCCTCCGCCTGCTCGCTGTGGGGTGCGGGACAGCGGCGGTGTCCGCGGAGCCCGGGCTGCGCTGAACGGCCCAGCTGGGAGCGCTGCCCGGCGCCCCTCGCCAGCCCGACCCGCCCTGGGGCTGGGCGGGAGCAGCAAGAGGTGACCGGGCCGAAGGCTCCGAGTCCCCGTGTCCCTCTCCGCCGCTCAGGGCGTCTCTGCCGGGCTGCTGCCGGCCTGGGCAGCGCTGGGCGGCGGGGACCGCGTGTGCCTCTGCACGGAGCCTCCCCGCAGCTGCCCTTCCTTGTCCGGCTGGAATTGTCTGTAACTTCGCTTCCCGGTGCCAGCGTATCCCCTGTGTCCCAGCCCCGCGGTGTGATCACTGCCCGTGCTTCCCCTTGCAGGGTCTTTGCACCGGTTGTGTGCCTGATTCTTTGCAAGTTTTCACTCATAGTACAAATCATCGAAGAGAGGTGTGAGCCGCTAAAGGTAGCGTGTTCCACAGGAGAGGGGACAGATATTTCCTGCGGGATCAAAGGCTTTCAGCGGGGGTTGTGCCAGGCTGTCACACAGGGAGAGCCCAGAGTGATGACAGGAGCTCACATAAGCACGTGGCTGCTGGCTTGGAGCGCTGCTGGCCCCATGGGTGGGGTGCCTGCTCCTCCTGCCGCCTAACAAAGCTGTGCAGACGAAGTTCCCACGTGGCTTTCTTAGTTTTGTTTTCTATTTGGAGCTAACGTTGTCAAAATAAAATTTTAATGCACCTCTTTCAGAGATAGAAAGGAATGCATAGAAAGGGAAAAAGGCCCCAAACAAATGATTTGCTGTCATCTGCAGCTGATGAGTTAAACCTCACTAAGCCCTAACTAGCTTTGAGTAGACAATAGTTTGGAGTTAGAGGTGTACACTCCTACAGAGTAAATGAGAATCTTCTGAAAATTAGGGTGTTTTCCTCAAAGGTAGATTGTAGGGAATGATTTGTTTTATGGAAATGGTGTGAGTTATCTTGAGTAGAAATAAATATGCCATAAACAAAAAAAGCAGCAAAGTCTGGTTCTGTTTACACTGAGAATAAGCATGGGTTGTCTTTTCGTTGCCTCTTCTTCCCACCACCTTATCTGTAGCAAAAAGCCATGCTGGAAGGATGAAAGTGATGTTGGTTGAAGGGCTTATGTGGCTGCTCAGATGTTGAAGTTCAAACTAAAGCCATTTTGTTCTGTTCTGCTGCTGCTGCCATCATTTCCATTCATTGTGCTAATGAATAAGTATTTCTTCCTCAGCACAAGTTTACACCTCAAGAGGTAGTCAGCTGCCTTTGAAGAGGTTTATTTGTCCCATGTTTTAACATGTCTCTTCAGGTTTCTGTGTTTGGTGTTTTTTTCTGGCTGCTTACCTGTAGGCAATTTGGATTAACACTTCAAATGTTATGAGAGGGTGAAATTTGCTAATCAGAAAAACTACTAGATTTAAGTTTAGATTTAAAAGTTTTTATTTTTGGAAATAAAAATATTTGCACTGTTGTTTGTGCCATTACAGAATAACTAAAAATTATTTTAGTATTTTCTGGAGATTACTTCTCTTTTAAAACTTGTGGTATCCTCTGATGAGGGTGTTTGATAAGCAGCTGTGTAAGAGTGTTCAAGGCCTTGAATGTTGGGGAAAGTGTTTATGAAACAATGTCTCATAAGTAACCTCAGGCCTCAGCCATCTTTGTTACAAGTTACACAACCTCCATTTGTAGAAGGCTGCTGAGACTTCCCATCCTCCGAATCAGAAGAGCCAGGCATGATTTAGTGGCTTTGAAGTTCTGCAAAACTGTTGTTGCAGTGAGGCACTCCAGCTGTTCCTTGCCCAGCTGAAAGCAGGCAGCAAACACCTTGCACAGTCAGCAGTGCCAGGGAGATGCTTTCTCTTGGCAAGTGAAAAGAGAGGGAATTGAAGCTAGTTGCCAAATTCGCAGAATATCTTTAAATAACAACAACAAAATTAAATACCCCTTATACTAATAAAGCCTGTTTTCCAGTTTTGAAAGAATTGCTTTGAATTTTTTCTCCCCATTCTGCCCCCAAGTCTCTGCATAATTAATTCATGTGTTGCTGTTCCATTGAAAGCTTGTGTGAGCTGCAGCAACACACAGATAAGACTGGAAATGGGTTGTTGGTAGTAAATATGAAGAAATTGTGTCCTTCATTTTGTTGCTGCTTAGGAAAGTAAGTATTGAAAACCTCTTCAAACTGTATGGACGGAGGAGAAAGGAAAAGTCCTTTTCTGAGTGCTTGTCACTTATAGGGTGTGCTATGCTTATATTGAGCCTCATGTTTCACATTATGCTACATACAAATAAAGTTCTTGGATGGGTCCTCAAAGGTGCTTTGTTGTTTATTCTTTTTGGATTTTAAGTTATGTCAGGTTGCCTCTTCATTCCAAAATTCAGCAGAAGCTTTTGGGGCTCACTGTGGTGGTGACTAAAGGTAATGATGGGAGCTAGAAAGTTCAAGTTCCTTTGGTTTTTTCTTTGAATTCTGCACATTCACTGTGTGTTTTTAAACTTTGAACTGTATTAAAAAAAAAAAAGATTGGAGGAAAGAAATCCCACCTCATACCACGCCTGAAATTTATGAAGATTATTACAAAAGCTACAGCTGCTGACTGATGTAAATTAAATATTGCATCACATGTAGTTTTAATACTGTTAATGTCTGGATGCTCCCTGTAGTAGAGATGCTAATGAGGGCTTAATTGGAGGTGTTTTTATCTTCACCCAGTACAAGTTATCTTTTTCATATGCAATGATGTTGCAGTTTTATCATGTTTCATGTAATAACAGTGAACTGTGGTTTTCAGTTTGTAAACAGCAGACAATTACCAGTTGGTTGGAGAATAAAGGACCCAAGACAACGGAGTCCAAAAGGTAAAAAGCACAACATAAACTTGTTCAAAAGGTGTGTTCTTTGAGGGGCCTGGTGGGAGCTGCAAGTGCAGCTTGCCAGTACAGCTGGCTAAATGGAGGCAGCCCCCATTTCTGCTGCTTTCCTTACCTTGGCACATCCTCTTGAGTAACAAGCAGGTACTTTCACTACAAGCAGCTAACTAGTCCCCCTCCCATCCTCTCTAAACAGCCAAGCCCAACCTTATTGCTGACATAGATTCCTGAAGCATGTCACTGTTTAGGTGAATAAATACATCTGCTCCTGCAAAGCAAAAGATGGGAACCTGGAGCAGGAAAGGCAAAGTTGGGAGTGTTGCTTCCAGTAGCAGCCAAACACTTGATCAATTTGGTTGTAATAGCAGACTATATCTTTGATCAAGTGCTGCTTTCATTTTTGTTTGACAAAGGGCACTAGGACACAGTTGCAGATTTGCACTGATAGTCCTGCAACCAACTCACTGTTGTTAATTTACAGACAAAAATCTGTTTTGGTTTGTCTCATTGGACTGCAAGTGTAGTTTAAACATGTGTAGTTTGGTTTAATTACAGCTGGAATTTATAGGTGCTCAAATGTGCATTGGAGCTTTTTTTTTATGGAAGATGTTACAAGTTTTTGCTGCTGAATGATACCAGGTAAAGTTTGATATTTTCAACTATTGAGAGCTGTCAGGAGCAGTGATTGCACAGCTGCCTTAAAGTTGTACTCCAAAGAACTTAGCTGTCTGGTGCAGAGGAATATCAGATTTTTTTTTTCTGTAGTTACAGTTGTAAATGTGCTGATTTATTTTTCTTTGGTGTTTGCTAATAAATAGAGACCCAAGTCCATAGCAGTGCTAAAAATAGTTGGGAGGACTTGTGATAGTGATTAACACAGAAGTATGCAGGACTAATTGCAGGCATACAGGTTCCACTAAATCAAGGATGTTAAGAGGATTCTTAAGGAGGAAATGAATTATTTTAGTTTTTTAAAATTCCCTTCAGAGTATTGCTCTTCTATGCCCTTCTTCATCCCTGCTGACAGATTAGAGCCTGGGCAACTTTAAGAAGCAAATTTGTTGTGTAAACATTTCATGTGCCTTTCTATTGCAGTCAACATCACAATTTTAATTGAAGTTTCTTTTTGTGTTAGATTTAATTTCTCAAGTTGGCAGTAGATATTGTCAGTACCTTTAAAGATTAATTGAGATGGCAGCAGTATGAACTCTTGTTTTGTTAATCAAAATTTGCAGGAATAAATGCATACATGGGAAGTTAAATTATCATGAAATAAAGCACTCTAAAATCCTTTTGTTTTCAAATAATCATCCTGTGGATGCAGTTCCAAGCTATCATCTCTCCTTATCCTGAGTGGTCTTTTAGAAGGGGTTCTGTTACCATTCATGGAGAAAGTTAATGTCTTCAGGAATCTATAGTCTATCAAAATGTCCAGTGGCTGAGTTTAGGATGCTGTGGTAATTGTATCTTTTCTTAGGGTAAATGGGAAGCTGGGCAGTGGCCAGAGTTCAGTGTGCTCAGTTTGCATTGGGAGTATACAGAACTTTAGCAATACATTCAGGAGGAGATACTGTTCAGAGTGGTGTATTCACCAAGACTAGTCAGGGTTTTTTTAATATTCATGTGTCCTCTAAGTAATTTTCTTTATCAATACACTGACACATAAAATATGTCAATATGAAATGACTTTCTGACATCTGGTCATACAAAACTCGATTCATTTACCTGTGTTGTCATTAGGAAATGTTTCTATCCTGCCCTGCCTTACAGGAAGACACATCAGGTTATTTTTTTCTTGAAAACCACCTGATTTAAAGTATCTTTTCATTTTTATTATCAGTTTGAAATATATTTTACACCTGAGCTTTTGTATGGACTTTTTTAAAGTCATGGGCTGTTTATAAAAGTGAGGAAGTAATAGGAGACTTTGGACTGCTGTGGCCTCTTCTTTGATGAATTTGTAGCTTTGAGGGAATGGCCACAACACCATTGATTTCCTTGCTTGTTGTATTTGATGGATAAAAATAAAAGTTGTGGAGGACTTTATCACAACTTCTAGGTTTTTTGGGTTTTTTTTTTTTTTTTTAATCTGGAGAAAATAGCTAAATAATAGCTTCATAATGTTTAGATTTGAAGATAAGGAAATGAATGACTGGAATAGATTCCTGAGGTAAGCAGGTGATTGATCATCCTTTGGAGACTTTAAATTGAAATGGGTTGCTAGTGAGCTACAGTCCTCAGTGCAGTAAAACCTGGTGCTCCTGGTAGTGTTCACTTACAGAGTAGAATGAATAAAAATCTGTGCTTTCTGTTTGTTTATTATTGTTCCTTTAAAAAATATGCTCAGGAATTTCATTTGGAAATAAGGCATTGAATTCTCTTACTTCTTTTCCACAGCTTGCACAGCAAAATTAATAACAATACTGAAGCAAATCCTAAGATGACTTCTGTTAAAAAAGAGAACTTTTGTGAGCATGATGTGCAAAAGCTAGAGAATACTTGTCAGCAAAATAATGCAAAAATATCTGTGGAAGTTGGTGCAAAGCAAGTAAATTTGCCTCAGACAGGCAGCATGTGTAGCTGGGAGGCTGAGGAAAAAGATGCAGTCTTAGATACAGATCCTGTGAAGGGGCTGCAGTCTGCAGAGCTCTTTAAAAATGCCAACATTGATCAGATGCACAAAAGTGGCAAGCAGAGAGGCTGTGAAAGCAGTGCCACTTGGACTCAGAGGAAGGTATCAGCAGGCCGGGCCTCAAAAGCAGGAAATCCAAAACCTTCAAAGGACATGGAGACAGATGGACAGGTGGCTTCATGCAACCCACAGAAGCTGAAGAGTTGCAATTCTGTCTGTTCAACGGGTGAGCAAGAGGAAGGGGATGTAGTTCCAGAAAGTCCACTTTCAGATGCTGGTTGTGATGGCTGTATATCTGATCTTGGAGGTCCTGGGAAACTGAGCAAATGTCAGAGCAGTTCAGGGGACTCACCTGCTTTTGAGAAAGAAAGTGAACCAGAGTCACCGATGGATGTGGACAATTCCAAAAATAGCTGCCATGGGTCAGAGGCTGATGAAGAAACAAGTCCCTTTCTGGATGAACGAGAGGAGATTAATATGTCAAAACCCATAAACAAATCTTTTAGAACTCAATATGGGGATGCTGAATTGGAGTCAAGGAAATCACGTTTTTCTGCCAAGGGCTGTGAAAGCTTTGAGGAAGTAGATAATTCTGTTAAAGAGGACACTCAGCATACAAAGGCACCTGGGACCTCCTCTGCTCCATCATCAGAATGCAAAGGTGCAAAACAGGGTGTGAAGAGAGACTCCAAAATCACTTCTCACTTCATGAGGATACCTAAAGTTGAGGAGAAAAGGTAGTGTTCTCTATGCCTCTTCATTTGTTTTTTTCATGCTTGGAAATTTCCTCCTTGGTGATAGAGTTTCAGAGGCTGTATTGTATAAAGAGTTTTGCAAAATGTATTTTAAGATACAAAGACAACTGATGTAAGATTGAAATAACTTATTTTTAATGGGGCTGTTTGTGGGAATTTTGAAGGATATTCTTGTCCAGTGCAATTCTTAGAATTCTTATTAGTTTGATCTGTCAAAAACAGTGAATCTGTTTTGTTGAACTGTCAGTGCTATTGATGCTTTAATTGAAATAGACGTGGGAAAATTCATGTGTAGAGATGTTTGGGGTTTTTTGTTGATGTTTTTGGATTTGGGTGGGTTTTTTTGGTTTGTTTTGTTTGGCTCTATTTATAATTTGGGAGAGAGAAGGACTGGTGATCATACTGCAGCAATGGAAACAGGAGCCCTGAGTATGACACAGGACTCTGCATGCCAGGTGTTGTGGAAGGACAAAAGGATAATCTCTGCTCCAAAGACCTTAGACTTCAGTGGGAGCTGAGAAAGTGAATAAGTGTCCAAGGAGTGAACAGAAACAAAAGGACTCTGTATTTTGGTATAACGTGCAATTCTTTGACTTGACTCAAGTCCATCAAGTAAGGCTAGAAAGTCGTTTTGCACATCTTTACTGGGGCATGGTCCATGGATAACAGATCCTGTTGGGAAGGAACATGGCTCTGCAGAGGAATACCCTGCTTTGCTAACCCACTGCAGTTCTGTGAAGGGTTTTGTTAGCCTGTAGAGAAGAGTGTTTTGGTAGAAATGAACTTGTGTGTCTTGGGGAGGGGAAGGTTGTTGGTGGTGGGAGTTCTCCCCAAATAAAGCTTTGGCCTGAGACTGCAACAAAGGCTGGCAAATAAACTGACTGCCATCATTGTAACCCTGGGGTGGAAGTTTGTGTATTTTTCTATCAATTTTTTCTATCAATTTTTTCTATCAATTTTTTTAACAGCAGGAAAGAAAAGTGTGAATTCAAACCCCAGAGGCCAGGAAGGAAAGTTGCTAAATACACACCACCTCCTCTGCCGAGCAACAAGAAATGGTTTGGAACCCCGATTGAGGAGATGAGGAGGATGCCGGCGTGTGGGGCCCGGCTGCCCCACCTGCGACCCTCGGCCAACCACACCGTGACAATCAGGGTACAGGCATGCATGCCTTGCATTGCTCCAGCCACAATCCTGCCTCTAGTGTTCAGTCATGCATGCCTTGCATTGCTCCAGCCACAATCCTGCCTCTAGTGTTCAGTCATGCATGCCTTGCATTGCTCCAGCCACAATCCTGCCTCTGGTGTTCAGTCATGCATGCCTTGCACTGCTCCAGCCACACTCCTGCCTCTAGTCTTCAGTCATGCATGCCTTGCATTGCTCCAGCCAGACTCCTCTAGTGTTCAGTCATGCATGCCTTGCATTGCTCCAGCCAGACTCCTCTAGTGTTCAGCAATGCATGCATTGCTCCAGCCAGACTCCTCTAGTGTTCAGTCATGCATGCCTTGCATTGCTCCAGCCAGGCTCCTGCCTCTAGTGTTCAGTAATGCATGCATTGCTCCAGCCAGACTCCTCTAGTGTTCAGCAATGCATGCATTGCTCCAGCCAGACTCCTCCAGTGTTCAGCAATGCATGCATTGCTCCAGCCAGGCTCCTGTAGTGTTCAGTCATGCATGCCTTGCATTGCTCCAGCCAGGCTCCTGCCTCTAGTGTTCAGTCATGTGAAATGCCACCTGTCTTGCCACTCCTTGCAAGTGGGCTGGGGCAACTGATTTCCTGAAAATTGGCTCTTCTGGTGCATAGAATTAGGATATTGAGATCCAAATGAAAAGCAGGGTTTTGCTGCCTCTGTTTTGTTAGGGGCAAGTATTTCTGTTTTGCAGGGGGTTGTTAGTGCTTCCTTGACTGAGTTGTAAAGTTTGAGAATTTAGCTATGTCTGCAAGTAAAACTGGTACTTCCAACATTTTCATGCTATTTTTTCATTTAAATGTAATTCTGGTTTGGGTTCAAGACATACAAATGGCTCAAGATAGTCAAGATATGGAAAAGACAAGGAATGAAGCAGAGTTTCTTGCTATTTTACCACTGCATTTTAAATCAAATCTGATAAGTTTTCCTTTAATCCTTTGGAGTAATTTGCAATCCAATTATTGTTGAAACAAAATGTGACCAGAAAACTATGAGGTGATGGATAAATCCTGACCAAAAGAAAGGCACATTGAATTTAAATACTTATTCTGAGAGACTTAGTTCTGTTAGAGGGCTGAATAGCAAATTAAGTCTTTAAGAACATGGTATTCTTTTTTTTTTCTGATGTTCTCTGGAGTAAACCTGAGACATTGCTCTAGCTATAATGATTCCTCATCCCTTTCAGTGTTAAGTTAAAAATACTATTTCTGCATATAACTGTCACATTCTCTGAAAAATCCCTTTGCCCAGGATTTTTCTCCTGGGAAGCTGAGAAGCCTCAGAGAAAAATGTAAACAAATATCTCATTTGCTTCTCTTCTGTTGTGCTCATGTGGAATGTGTTTGGAGATTGTTTACCCACAGGTGATGGTTTCATTGGTTTCTGGTGTGGGTTGTTTTCACTGTTTGGCCAATCAGGGCCAAGCTGTCTCAGGACTCTGGAGAGAGTCAGGAGTTTTCATTATTATCTTTTTAGCCTTCTCTAAATATCCTTTCTGTATTCTTTAGTATAGTTTAGTATAGCATTCTTTAATATAATATAGTATCATAAAATAGTAAATTAGCCTTTCTGAGAACATGGAGTCAGATTCATCATTCCTCCCTGCCATGGGGCACCCCACTAATATGATATATAACTATGGCTACATTTGTAACTACATTTTGAAAATACTTGGATGAAAATATGTAGATACTTAAATTGATGAATGAGGAAATCTTTAGCTGGTGATTGGAGATACAGTAAGTAATTGAATATATTGCTTTATTTGAGTGTGTTAAGGTGGTGTCCTTTTCAACAAGCATAATGTAAGATTAACAAGTGGACTTTTTTCTGAGTAGCTATCATGTGGTCAGTTTGTAGCTTTCCCCTTTCCAAAAAGGATGGCTGTAAATGAGAGCTTTCTAAACTGTGTTTTTTCTTACTTTTTATTTCTTCCACTTAAAAACTTGAAAGTAGAGTCTGATTTTTTTTTCCCCTGTCCTTCTGTGTTACAGGTAGATCTTCTGAGGGAAGGAGAGGTACCTAAACCTTTTCCAACTCACTACAAAGATTTGTGGGACAACAAGCATGTTAAAATGCCCTGCTCAGAACAAAATTTATACCCTGTAGAGGATGAGGTAAGATTAAGTATTTACAGTTGTGTGATCAAATAAATTTGTTTCCACATAGATGAGTTTTCAGTTTACTGCATTTGCTCAATTGTCAGACTGACTATGGAATTAGAAAATCAAGTCTGAAAAACTGGATTTTGGGTCATGATGCTTCAGACAGAGCAGAAGACTTTTTATTTCCTGGTAATTATTTTACTTAGCCAATGATTTGATGATATATATATTTCTATACTTATATGGAGTTTAAACTTGAACTCCTTATAAATAATATATTTATTTACTTACATATTTATATGTTATCTATTATGTGTGTGTGAAGCAATTTGCAATTTCAACAGTGAATGAATTTGTAAGCACAGTTTGATTCTAATACTCTGGCAGGTATTGCTGATAGTGAGGTGTATCTGACTGTTCTGCTAAAACAATTGCACAGATTAGCCCTGCGTGCTTTGTTGGTCTGGTATTTCTTGTCACTGCTTGAGACTTAAACATACCCACTGAAATACTTCAGACTAGGGTGAATATAATCAGCAAGTGTGTCCTGTAGTAAAAACTCTATAATGATTATTGATACTCAACTCAGAAACAAAGAATTCTTATAGTCTCTATCAAATACACTTAGTCTTTTCACTTACCAATTTTACAAATGACAGTAAATGTGTCTTTATGTTTGAATAATTTAATTTGACTTTGTTTTGGGCTTTTACTTTAAAGAATGGAGATAGAACTGCTGGAAGTCGATGGGAACTAATCCAAACTGCCTTACTTAACAAATTTACCTGCTCACATGATTTGAAGGTAAGCTTGTCAGTTTGAAATCAAGTCTATATGCATATAAATACATTCAGGTTGTTTGTGTACTACCAGTGATTCTGGCTTGGTTCTATTTGTTTAATGACTTAAAAAAATAAATTATGAAAAAGTCTCTGCTGTTCCAAGGATTTCTTAAGAAGGAAGGTTCTTAATGAGTACGAAGTGTTACCAGTGAATTTATTCAGATTGTTTAAATGAATGACCATTTTAAGGTCTACACAAAACTATGTTTGTCCAGCAGTATATACAAGCCTGTGGTAAACATAGCATGAGGGTTTTGTGTAGCCAGATGGTTGGGGATGCACAGGTGAGAGCTGGAAATAGTAAATAACTCTTCACATCAGTTCACTCCACTGAAATCACAATTCAAGCTGCTGACAAAAATCTGTAGATGTTGGGGACTAATGCTCTTGATAACTTTTGCAGTTATGTTGGCACAAAGTCTTAAAGTCTTACAGTATCATGAATATTGATTTGGAGCAGCTTAAGAGTTCGATTATGTTTTTTTGGTGAAGAATAATGTAATTTAGGTTATACCTGAAAGGCAGGGAAGGAGGAGGATGCTATAGATAAAATTTAAATGAACAAATAGATCTTCCTCAGCAGCTGGGGAGACTTCCCTTGCTGTTATTTTATTTGTTTTTTTTTTTCTTGTGAATTTTTAAGGGTTGTATTGTTGTAAAGGGTCCATTTAATTTGCTGTGGTTCTGATTTTTTAAGTTCCTAAACTGGTACAACTTCTGCTATATTGCTTTTATACCTTAAATAACTTTTATTAGTACTTTAACAAGAGCAAGCATGGGACGGGGAGCATTTATGTTGTTTGTTGGGAGATATGCCTTGTCTTATTTTGTGTTAGGAGAAAAAAACCCATAGACTGAAGCTTATTCATTGCTAAAGCAAACCAGAGAGTTCAGTATCAAGGATTTTCTCTATATTAATAGAGCAAATTAAGTGTTCTGGATTTTGGTAGGCTCTGTGGCAGGTTTTAGCCACCAGATGGTGCTGCTCCTTCAACAAGGGAATTTCCTAAAATGGGTTTTCTTCCATTAATAATTAGCTCTGTTTTGTTGTGCTTCTTCCTTAGGAGGCCATATTGAGGTACAATGTTGCTTATTCCAAGAAATGGGACTTCACAGCTCTTACTGACTTCTGTGAGAAGGTAAAACGAGTTGATTTAAAGTAGGAAGAAAAGTTATATGAAAGTGACTATTTTGCCTATATGTCTCAATGCTTTTGGCTTTATTTCCATCTTCAAGAGTAAATATTTCCAGTTGTCAGATATCTAAATGAGCAGCTATTTAGGTGGTAATTTCAGCTGAAACAACAATTATACATTATAAACTGACTTAATTTTAAATTTTATACATGTAACTTGGGTTCTTCAGTAATATCTAAGCTTCCTGAATGTAAGGTGAGAAATGCCCTTTTTCTGTTTAATGATGACCAGATTTATTAAGAAATCATATTAATAGTTCCAGTGTAATGTTTTTTTTGTTTTAAAAAGTGTTGGTTTTTTAATTATTTTTTTGTAAAACTTAATGTTTTATTGCAGTGGTGTTTGTATGGACTGTACTTTGCTGGTATAGCAGAAAAATTTTGCTGTTTGGTGAGGTGGTGAATTTAAACTGTAGAGCCTTTGAAAGACTGGGATGGGTTTTATAGTTTCAAGTATTAGGTATTAGTACTTTTATGGGGAGGATGGAAAAGGGAAATGAATAGTAGGTCTCAAATGCAAGTTGGACTAATATTAATGTACATCCTGATTGACACTTAGAAACTATGTTAATTAAAGCAAAATGCAAGGTTAAATGAGATGTAGTAGAAATTGTTGTATTTTTCTTCAATACATCAGAAATACTTCTAAAACACACATACTTGTTTTTGTGGGAGGGGCTTGCTAAGCCCTATTAAGACTCAGTGGAAACTAAATTTGATTTGAAGTGAATTTTGTTTGCTGTGTATGTGAATAGATGTCTGCTGAGGCCATGTGATCAGAGCAGGAGATGTTAAGCAAAATGAACTTGGCCTGTTGAGTTCACTCATGTGTTACTGGAGTATGCATACCTAAATTAGAATCTTTTAAAGTATGAGTGCTATTCAGTTCAAAATCTGACTCAGGAACATAACAGATTCACATCATATTGCTACAAGCACCACTGAGCTTGTCCTGATGTGTTCACAGTGTGCATTTGGGATTTTGGAAACTCTGGGTGATTAGATTCAGAGATCATCAGCCAGAGAGCGTAAGTAATATCAGCTGTCTCCAGAGGAGAGGGAGCAATAGGGAAATAAACTGGGCATCAGCATCAATCTTTCATGAGGATGAAAAGGAAATTTCTGTATCCTGAGGATGATGGTTTATTTGTGAGGTTCTCAGATGAAGGTGGAGATCTGTTTCATACACAGCTTTTCAGCCAAGTTAAAAGAGTGTGCAGCAGTATTTTAAATAAGAAACACTGAAGAGCTTGTGACAGAGTTGCCTCTTGTAGACCACAGGAGTAAAAGCAAGCCCTGGCTTGCTTTGTTGAATATATTGAGTTTACAGGACATGTGGAGGGGATAGATTTTGCAGAGAAATGTTGGAATTTTTCCATTATTAAGGGATGTGTGAACTTTCCAAGCTTTGTAAATAAACAAGGCATCTGCTTTCAAAGAATGCTTGCAGTCTAAGTGAGCAGCTCTTGTGTGAAAGTTGACATCCTCTGTGGAAATGACCTAAATATACTGGGTATAGTGAGCTGTAGTGCTTTTGAATTCATTGTATTTATGAGTTAATGATTAAGGGCTTACCACTAGCCTGTGTATTTTCTGGTTTATCCTATGATTTGGAGGGTACAGAGGAGCTGTTTCAGGTTTACCCAGCCAAGGCTGAGGGGGTTGGTTAGAAGGAAAGCCGGTCTGAGTCATCAGCCCAAAGGGGGTGGCAGCAGCTCAACAGAAGGAGATGTGGTCACAAATATATATTAAAAGAAAAAGATTAAAACAGAGTCTGTGGTTGTCAGATATGTATTTATATCGTTGGGCACTATTGACTTCCAGTGCCTGCTTAACCAAGGATTTTGCAGTGTGATTTAGAAGGGAGCTGTGTCTGTAAATCTAGTGGTGTCTGTGTGGAGGATTATTCAGATATTACTTCAATAGGTCTGTGTTTGGTTATAAAGTGCCTTTTGTTATTTTATCTTCTGCTTATGGGCACAGCTCATCTTATCTATTAATCTCTTAAATGCTGTCATATCAGTCTTGCATTGGGGTTCCTATTTTAGGTAGCTCCTTGCAAGTTATACTATCAAAATATGCATTATTTTTAAACACTACTTTGTGAGATTCAAGTCAATTTTCTTATAATAACAATAATTACCAGTTTATTTGGCTTAGGTTTATTTTCCCTTAAGATGAAAGCACTTTCAGCTTTCTTAACTAATAGGGAATAAATATTATGTATGTGAGCCAAGATTATTTTTGGAACAACACAACCTGCAAGTTCTGCAGTTTGGTCCAAGTGTTGCCAGAAGAGGGAGCCCTCACACTTTCCAAAGGATTCTCTTGAATGTCGGTTAATGTGTGGAAATATAATTCCTGTTTGTACAGTGAGGTAAATTGGGATGTTTGGATTCCTTTCTGTTTCTTTTGACAATTTCATAAAACTTGTATATAGAACATAGAACTTGTTCATAGAACAGTGTATGTAAAGATCTTGGTGGCTGTTTACTTCAGACATCTGATTCTTCTGCTGTTTTCTACAGAGTTTCCACAGTGTTGTATTCATTTGTTTTGCCATCTGTCTGTTGATATTGGCATACATGCTTAGAATTTCTCCAAGTTACTACTTTGTGGATGAAAATTATTAGTGCTAATATTTTTCTTTGTACATGCAAAATTCTTGTCACTTGGAAGTCATCCTTGCATCTGTTTTCCCAGAACTTACCAGAAGCCAGGAAAGAGTAAACAACAAGCAGAAAAGAAAATGTGAGGAAAGCACTATGGATGGAGCTGTACTGGAACCCACAATGTGTTATAGATGAGCTTTATTTCTGGGAGTGATGATGGGCTGGGTATTAATTACATGCTTTTGCTCAATGGTGCTATGCACTGTGGTAGTTTTTATTTCTCTTTCTTCTGGACTTGCCATTCCACTTCCAGGCAAAAACAAGTTGTTTTGCTTTTTCCCAAGTGCATGAAATAAAAAGTCCACTCAGGACTTAGGCCTTAAACTAATTGTGACAACAGCAACTTGATCTAAAGGGAGTAGTAGGGCTCTGTCATTTAAGAGAATCACATGGTGTGCTGCTTTAGATTGGGCCTCCTTGTGCTGGACATGCTTTGGTTTTATTCTATTGCTTTAAAGTCACTTAGAGCTTAAGTGTAATTCTTGTCAATGAACTCCTCCTCTTATTGCTTGCCTCTGTCCTCCCCTTTCAGGAACAGAGGAGTGTTTAAATCTGAAAATGGCATAGGGCAAAGATTGAGTTTAGGTAAATTTGTGTGGCATAGGCAGTGATTGTGTCTGAGGTGCTGTACCTGATCTGACAAATGGATCATAATACCTCTTGATGGTTCAATACAGCGGATCCATAACTATATTTTGTTTGTCTGGAGTCTTTGGTCATTTTGGTGGAAAGTTTAGGAAGTGGAGTACATACAGGGAGAGGAGTCAGGAGTGATGCAAAGTATGTAATGTAATAGTTTCCATATGAGAAATGTCTGAATAAGTTAGGATCATTTCACCTTATCTTCTTAGCTGAGGGACATGAGTAATGGGTGTAACAGTGCTGTCCAAAAGAAATGTAAGAGGGTGAAGATGGAATGACTGTCTGTTCTTCTAGCACAGCAGTTAAGGGACACCAGATGAGTGTTCTTAGCAGGTAAGGGTTTCAACACCAGACAAAAGTACTTATTGAGATACTGAATGCTGTGGAACCCCTTGTCAGGGGAGCTAGAGGATGCTATGCCTTACATCAGGTTTTGAAGGAATATGGAGAAATTGCTGTTAGAAAGATCTCATTGACACCCACAGAGGGCTCTGGGAATTTCTGATACTGATTACTACAAATGAGGAAGTGCTGCTGATTACCTGTGCTTCTTGCTGTTAGACTTTCCTAGGAATCCTTTGCTGCTGTGCTTTCATTCTACTGTCATTCTGTTGTACGTGGAGCTATTGTCCATTTTACATTCTTGTGGCTTGGCTGGATTGAAGCTGAGAGTTGAGACAAGTGGCCTTGTCATGCAGGGTCTGTTGTTGCATAGTGTGCAACATGAGATGTTGCTGACAGAAAGGTATGGCATCTATACAATAGACTTCTCTAAGAGGCAAAAATACTAAAGGTCATTGGCATTTTAAATGCTTGAATCACTTAAGGCACTTATGCCTTTCAAAATTTGCTTTTCCAGGCTCTCTTTAAACCCTTGGTGCCTACTTGACTCAAGTAGGAATTCTTAGAGGGGATATGCTATCAGTATTTTTACAAAGACACTCTCCACTGTGTAATACTCAATTTCCAACTGTTAGATTTGATTCTAGTATAGAGAAAACTGTGTCTGTGTCTGCAGTGCCTGTGTATGGATGCCTTGTGGTCTTTCTGTCTTTTGGGAAAGCTGTTGAAGCCAATCAGTCTATTTAATGGCCAGTAATTGCAAATTTGCTGTTGATTCCCATGCAAATTCAGCATCCAGGAAATCCTTTTATATTACAAAAGAAGCTGTATAACTTTTAGATTTTCTAGGAGATGAAAAGAAAAATGATAGTGATGTCTAAAAAGACCAGTCTCTTCCCTTCTTTATACTTAATTACAGGGAAGAACCTTCAGCATGAGGGAAGAATTTACCAGACCACTTTGTCTGTCCTCCTCTTTCTCCTTTTCCAGTCAAGCATGAGGTCACTGGCTTTAGCCTCCAAACTGACTGTTAGCAGTTGGGGTTTTTTGTGGCAGAAACCTCAGATTATTGTAAAATCTGATAAAAAGCCATGTAGCAAGAAAACAAACTCGCATGTCAAACTGAAGGAATATATTGCTATTCTTCTACATCCTTTAAAAATAGTTGTCTTAGAATTAGAGCTGTAATTAGTTTTGATACAAGATCAGAAAAGGAGTTCCATTTCTCACTTCTTTCCACTAAAACTTCCATGATGGATGCTACTGCATGCTGAATCCTTTTAGAAGTCCAGAACAGTTGGCATGGGAGATTTTGTTACCATCTGCTTTTACATGCAAGTCTCTTTTTGTAAGTTTTTAGAACTTCACTTAATGCCTTTTCAAAATTTTCCATAAATGTAATTTAAAAACACATAAATTAAGTAATAAGATAAATATGTATAGAAATTGATCTATAAATACATCTCTTTCTATTTTCCACAAATACCACACATCCAGATTATATATGTTTTGATCTTCCAAAAGTCTGGTTTCCTTTCCTTGCAAAATTGAAGTTAACTCTTGTACTAGAAATTGGTTTTTGTTTTCACAAATTCTTGCCATTTTAATTTCAGCCTAGCACTATTTATATGGGTGTGTGCACACACACTTTCTAAAATACCACTTTTTCTACTGCAGGTGTTGTGTGCAGATTCCAGAATATAAGAGAATATTCTGAAAGTGAGGAGTGATGGAGCTTGTTCCAATGAGTCTTTTTAGTCAGTGCTTTGCACTTAAGAATAATTAAAGTAAATAGAAGTACACTGATGTATTTCACTGGAACACCTAGCACATGTGTGTTGCTGATTGTGGTACAAACCTGTAAAACCTGGGATATCTACAGAAAGTGCTCAGTGCAGGTTTTGGCCAAAGTGTAGTTTCTCATTTAAATGTATCCTACTACCTAGCATACTAGCATGTTTGGACTGAATTTGCTGCTTTCAGAAAATGTCAGATACAAGTAACTGAGTTACAATAGAGCATACTAAATGATAGAGAACTGAGCAAAAAAATCAGACATGCAAATACTGGCAGTGTGTCTGCTTCCTCTCAAATAATTGGTTGCATTTTGAGATAACTGAATAAAATTAAGAGCTCGATTGCCAATGAAATACTCTAATTGCAGAATTGCAGACAGCCACAGAACCACACAGTCTCTTGTAGGTGTATAGTCTTATCTTTAATAACCCCAAAATAACCTTGAGAAAATTTTCAAATTACCTGGGTAATTTTGGAAATTATAGCTCCATTTTTTTACTGGTTTTTTCAAACTTTGATCTAAAAAAATGACTATAAATCCAACATGTGAAGATGATGCAAATGCAATGTAGTATAATTGGATTATGGTTGAGCTCTAGATTTTCATTCATTTGAAAAAGACCAAACACAGAAGACTGCTACAGTTAAGTATGTGCATATCTTGGGAAATCTTTATGTTCTAGTAGGGTTTCACCCCACTCCTGTCTCCTCGTGGGTCTTATGAACCATGACAGTCTTTCCTGTTTGTTTTGTTGTTTGAATGATCTGCTTGAAAAAGTGATTGCTGTAATCAGTGAAACTGGAATAGAAGGAATTTTGAAGTACCAAATTGTTCTGGTGACTGGGTTTTTGATAAATCATTTTTGTAATTGTCTGGACAGTACTAACAGAAGTAAGCATTGTATAGAGATGTCAGCACTACAAATGTAGGCTTTTAAGCAAGAAACAGAATGTCCCAAGGCTGAAAATAGCCTATCCATTGCTCCTTGTTGGATTTTACTTTAGTCCAGATGTTTTCAAGCAATTTTCATTACATCAGATTACCTTTTTAAAATCTAAACTGAAAAGGTCTTTTGAGTGTGCCATGAAGAGTTTTCTTTTCACAGCAGCAGAAAGGAATTTATTCCCATATTGAACAAAAGGTGAGCTTTTCTGTGGTGGGGGGAATATGCATCTTGTACACATTCAAGACATTAGAAACTAAGCATTGTAGAGGAGAAAGAGCAGGGAATTACAGGCTTATTCTTGGTTTTCTGTACTGTCTTGGAAGAACAGTTGAGTATTTTTAAGTGGTGTTTTGTAAGCACTGTTGCAATGACTGCTGAGTTGGAATTATCAGGGAAGGGATAGCTGCACATAGCAGGTGCAGAGATATAATTGTGCTGTGTCCCAGGTTCTTGTGGATACTCAGTGCTTTAATAAAGATCTATGTAGACACATTCTGAGTGTCTCTTTTGGAGTTTTTCACTGTCTTGAGAACATTCCTCTTTGAAAAACAAAAGAAAACCATAAAAAACCCTGAAAATTCTGGGTTTAAAGGCTGCCATCTGATATTTGCTTTGTTTTTTGTTTTGGGGTCAGAGGACTGATGAATAGATTTCTTGACTGGATTATGTGTAAATCATCATTTATCTGTGCTCATCTATGTATCCCAAATGACTAAGAGAAGTTTCTTTTTGTTGTGGGGGGGGGGCTTTCCTTAGCTGCTTAGTGCTTTTGGATTAAAAAAAAATTATTTATAATGTATTGAGCCATTAGAATATAAAAGCCCCACAAAACAAAGCCTGGTGGTCAAAGCTTTCAAGAGAAATGCTTGCTGAAAAGGTGTACATGTAGGTAGGGAAGTGGTAAAGAGGCATTGTCATTTTTTAGGATGACTATGAAGTATAAAGGAAGTAGATTGTAATTATATTCCTGGGTTTTTCCCTCCTTCCTTTCCGTCTGAAAAACTGAATTTGCTTATATGGCTTCCTTGGAGAGTTTGTTACTGCTGCCAGGCATTCATTAAAGAGCAGGTTTACATAGGTGGCCAAGTGTGTACCCTCAAGATGGTCTGAGGGTTTTATTTGGCCAATAAAATTGTAATTACTAGATATTTTTCTTTAAATATTGGTCATTTTGAGTCTGTGTAATACTGACAGTCAAGCAAAAAATAGTCTATAGATTGGTTAAAATCTGCAGTGGTATAGTTTTGTTTTTACTTGATCCTTTTTTTCCCCCTTCTTCCTGTGCTTGACTTTTTGTTTTGGTTTGTTGTTTTGGCATATTAAAGACAATGCAGTTTCCATAAGGATTACAGCTGTGTTGCCTCATGAATCTTTTTGTGCCAAAGTTTCAAAAGTGGTTGCAGAACGTATTTAGTATCTAAAAGCTTTCAAACACTTCTACACTGTTTTTAAAAAACATTTTATAAATCATAGCAGTAGTAAATATTTTTCCTCTATTATTATATTCAGAGAGATAAAAGTTTTGAATTAGCCTGGAAACAGATCACTTTCACTGGGAACTTGTATCAGGCAGGTGGAAGGAACTTTATCTTCCCCTCATGTTACAACTCTTCTAGAGAGGCAAGGTCATTGTCCTCTCAACTGCTCTACTTCCCTAGAGTAACTTGAAAGTACTTAGAAAGTGGTATTTGACTTTTCATCCCAGGACTCTGCCACTGCTTTGGAAATGGCTGTGATGCTTCTAGCCATGACAGAATCACTCTGCAGCAGCATAGAGGTAGAAGCTATTGGTGGCCTGAAGGGTAGTGAAAATGTCTGAGGGTAGATTTCCAGTTCCTTGGAAGTATAAACTGGGCTTCTAAAACCATTAAGAAGAGATTGAAAAATAAACACACATTCTTCTCTCAGATTTTATTTAGAATGTTTAAAAGCTTTGAGAACAAAGCAGCAGTTGTTAAGGATGATACACCTGAGAGGTTATTCCAGAGTTGGATTGGCAGAAGACATGAATGAGCCTTTGGAGGGAAGAAAATTAAACATAACCAAATTAACCTCTGCCTTGTAAGCTGTCTTCTTTTTTCCTTTTGAAGTGTCAGTTTGTGGTTTTGATAAATGTCAGGAGCATTCTTGTTCTCAAATAAGATTCTTCTCTGCATAATCCAGTGTTACGGTTTCTTTCTTCTTTCCTCCAAAGATTCCTTTGTCCTTCCTTTTGTTTCTAATCAGACAAGTGCTCAATAAATGGGATGGATTTGACAGCTGAGTGTGTTTTCTACTGAATTAGTTTTGTAAGGGAACTGGAAGAGGCAGATGAGAGTATTCTTTCCTGCAGTTTTGGAAATCCATTGACGTGATAAAATGGGAACTAGAATGCGCACACACCACACCCTCCACCTCACATTTCTTCTGTGTTTCAGTCTTGTTAATATGTACAGTATTTGACATTATGATGAGTCTGTTTTGCAGAGGCATGCGAGTTACTGGGCTGCAGCCTGGTGTCTCTGTCTGGGTGTGAGTGCACTGATAGTTCTGGCACAGTGTCTTTAAGTAGAATTGATCTCCTCTCTGTGCAGAAAGAAAGGCTTTGTAGAGAGTGCTACATAGTGATGCTTGTTTTGGGGGTTTAATTTAAATAGATTAAAGTCACTCAATAAGAACTGACATGGGCCTTTTTTGTTGTTTGTGTGTTTGTTTGTTCAGTTGTTTTTCCCCATCTGTTCCAATGTCAGATTGAGCAAGTCTGCTCTTAGGATTTTGTGATGTTTAAAGGCACCTATGACAAGGATTAGAGGAAGAAGGGGAGTACAGATTGCCAGTCTGAGGTTGGTTACTTTCAAGTAAAGGACTTCAATGTCATAACCAGCTTCTTGTTTATTGGCACTGTAGAGTTCTAGTCATGGATTTAGACTTCCCATGTTTAAGTGTTAAACAGTATGCAAGAAGCAGGGGATTTCTGGATGGGTCAGGAGAACAGGGAAATAAGTACAAGCTGCTCTGGAAGGAAGAGAGAATGAAAACAAAGTGCAATAAAGGAGCGGGCACATGTTGTGATTGTTTGAGCACACTCAGGTGTTTAATGCCTCAAAATCATGGAACCATTTATGTTGATAAAGACCCTGAAGTTCATAGAGTTAAAAATTAACATAGCACTGCCAAGTCCACCACAGAACCATGTCCCTAAGCACCACATCCACACATTTTTAAAATACCTCCAAGGACAGTGTTTTCAGCTTTGAAGTATTTCACGTGCCTCAAAATACCTTATAGAAATATAAATAGATATTTTATCTGAGATAAAGTGAAGATAGTGAAGAAGGAAAAAGAAAAAACCTATTCCTGAAATTAGGAGAATGAACCTACTGTAAATAGAGTACATACAAGTTATTTGGCTTGCCCAATTATTTAGTTCAGCATTATCACCTCTATATAATGTCTTATATTTTCACCTTTATATGATATCTTACATTAAAATAATTTGGAAACTTGTTACTGGAAAGTTCAGTGTAGTAACTGTAGATGGTTCAAATCACTGACAGCATGAGGCATTATGGCAGCTGGGAAGGAAAAAGTCAGAAGGTCAAAATCCTTTCCAATTAGAAAATAAGAGATAGTCTGAAGGAAGCACTCTGGTTTTCCTCTTCATCCTTAAGAGCATGATTCAGTTGGTCCTTGTCCTGCCACAGAAGTTAATATGGGCACATAAAGCCCTACAAATTGAGAGCATTAAGCCATTGCTGTCTTAGCATGCTGCCTGCCTGTTGGCATGATGGCTGTGCCTTCCCATGTGATAGATGGAGCTGTCCAAATTTGTGTACCCTACATGTGGTTTGTTTGCTTTGATGAGCTGTCAGATTTAGATTTAAACTCTCTACCATCACTATCTCCCCATGCTACCTCAGATCCTTCTTATTAGGCTGTCAGGCATATTTGTCCCTGCATTTTGGAGGACTGGTTTATAGTGACAAGAGGCCATTACTTACAGCCATGTTTAGTCAGGCCTCTTTGCTGCAGGATAAATGTTCATTTTGCTAAATTGCAATGCAGGTTTGGCCAAGAGCTCATACCTCTGCTATGGCTCACTGAGCCATTTGCATCTTAGGAATTGGAGCCCTAAGTCCTGTTCATTTAATCAGTCACTCCAGTGAAAATAGTGATGGAGTTGCCAAAGTATTTCTTTGGTAAAAAGCAAGTCATGCTTTGCAACTCTGACTCCATGTACTTTTCCCTCAGGGTATAACCCCTGCATGTATTTAATTCCTATGTATTTTGTATGGCTGGAGCACTGATAAAGTCAACACTGTATTTATGTTTTCAAATACTGAAGGAAGCTGTGAAGGACAGTAGTGCATAATAAGGAAAGGAGAAACTGATCAATTGTTTAAAACCAAAATTGCTATGGTACTTAAATGTATTTTCCTTTATGAAATCTTGTTGACAACCATTTCACACTTTAGAATTCCTTAAGTTAGAAAACAAATGTTAGTTCCTTTAAAAATGGAAATTCAGTCTTTTCTCTTAGTATTTGCAGAGTTGTAGCCTTGAAAAACTTGTACGTAATTAAAAGCACAATAATGAATTTATACAGACATTCCTGTACTAGCAGATTTACTTCCAAGTGAGGTGCTTGTTTTAGCAACTTCATTCTGACCAGAGCATTCCTGTTCTTTCAGTGAGAAGAGTTGCTACCAAGCTCTGCCTTTGTAGCCCTTTGACAAGGGTCATGACTGATGCTTTCTCACTTAACACCCACTCTGCACACATCTAATAATGCATGACTTTTTGGTAGGCTGCTTCAACTTATTACTGCATGGACAGACTAACCCCACCTCCAGATTATTTTTCTGTAGAATCAGCAAGATGAAGGATGTCAGGAAATTGTCAGATGAACATGGGAACTGATGAAATGTGGTGTGTGAGGGTGTGTCCATGTGTTTGAATGGATAGAATGAACACATTCCTCTTTCAGCAGCATCAAATATGTAGAATGTGCAGTGTCACTCTAAATATGCTGGATGTTACATCAGTAGAAGTCCCTGCTTCCTGAAGAGAGTTGCCTTGTGAATAAATGTCCCCTCAGTTCTTGACCAGGTGTTCTCTCTGCTGATGCTAGGTTCTTCAGGCTGGCATGTTCATCGTGGGATGTCTGCCAGATGTAGCTGTGTTGTCAGCACTCCATGTCCTGGAATTCTTTTACTTTCCATGACTGAGTGTTCCTTTTTTGCTGCTTTCAAAGCCTGTCACAGGTAACACCAGGCTCTGTTGCACTCAGCATAGCTGAGAATATGCAGTGACAGTGGTGAGTCTACAATGCTGCATGAGTGATGGTTTGCTGGGTGAGTGGTCAAAAGAGGCTGTGAGGGCCAGGCAGCCAGGGGTTTGCAGGTGTTCTTTTTCACAGAAACCTCAAGGGAATGTTACCTGTGCAGGAAGAGTGTCTGGGCAGACAGGGTAAACTTTAGTTACATGGATGTGGCCATTTGATAGAGAACAATGCTGAACTAGGAATTTATTGACAAGGTCTGTGAACTCACAATGATCATATATTGTGAAGTTGTGGGGTCCTCATGGCACCCAAAACTCTTTTAAAAATTCGCTTCATTCACATGTAAGAATAATCAGAAGTCAAGGAGAACACTTTTGGGCAGTAACACCTCTAAATGTTGACATTTTTCATTAGTGGAGATCTAGTAAAACTTATGCATAGAAATACTATAGAAAAGAAAGCATACTCTGGTACATCATTAGGAAGGTAAGAAGAAAGAAAAGTAGGATTTCAGAGTAGAAGTGACCTTTATAGTTAAGTATTCTGCATCAGAGCCGAGCTGTGCAATTGCTGGCCTGCCTCTGTTTTGGGAAGAAATTGTCCCACGCTATTATTATGTTGTTTTCAAAGAAGCATAAAGAAAAGGTTGAAGTCTTGACAGCTCTGACAAAGTCTGGTGCCATAATGTGTCACCAGATAAGTCATACTGTGTAGTCTGTGGCAGTCAGCAAAGCACAGCAGCCACTATTTATATGTCAGCTTTAAAAGAGAGGAAGTGTTACCCGAAGGGAAGAGAAGATCAGAATTTGACAGCCTGGTAGACATCTGAGGTTAAATGTCAGTATTTGAATAGCTGTAACTTACCTATTCATTTTATGGGTTGAGATTTGAAATTCCGGATTTTAAATGCTCATTTGGTTACTTTATGGCACTTAAAAACATTGTGCCTAAGAACAGAGCAAATTTTCCTGCTGGAGCAGATAATGTTAAAGGTTAGGTCACAGTTTTCAGGGTTTGACTTAGGCTGTGTAAATATGTAGGTGCATATGCAGCCAGCAACAGGAGAGAGAGATGCATCTTGCTCATTTCCCATCTTTCAGAAGTACTTTGTTTGTTACTTGGATTCTTCCTCATATCAAGTTATTTTCATGTTTCCTGGGCTTGTTGGTCTTTGTAAGTTCTTCTTTCATTTTAAAACTTGATATTAAACCCTCATTTTTATGCCTCCACAAGCAGCATACATAATGCATACAAAGTAACTTTGTAGGTCTTGATGTTGTTGTATTTCCCCCTTTTTCTGAACAGAAGTTGTTTGTGCTTTGAGCATTTGTTTGTGGTTTGATTTTCAACTTCCTAAGTACTCTTATCCCTTTATATTATTACTTGGAGCAGGAGACAACAGAGCCAAGATATTTCTATGGTCATTTTAATGATCTTGGAAGAGCAGAAGTTGCTACAGTTACCTTCAAACAATATTTTCAGTGTTTATGAGGATCAGTGTGTCTTGAGTCTGAGGCACCATGTTTTCCTTCTCAAGAGAATTGCCAGTGTCTTTTTTATATTCTGAAGCCTATGTGAAACTTTCCATAGAAATATGAATTGCAAAGCCCTGAAAATATGACTAAAAAGATCTGTTCCTGTGATTTCACAATTAGTCTGAAGTGTTGTAGAGACTCAAGTTGATAATACCTTCATGCTGTTTCATCCATTCTGTCTGCAACTGGTTTTGTGCAAAACTGGTAGCAAATCAATTTTTTAAGTGTTACTTGAAAAATAATATTGTGTAGTTTTAAAGCCACCATTTCAGAATTTTGAGGATTTTAGTCTAGAAACTGGTAGAAAGTATTGGTCTCAAATACAGATTCCCTGCAGGGGAAGGATGGAGACAGAAAACTGAGCTGTGACCTTTGTCTTCTGTTCCCCACTGTAGTGCAAGGTGTGTGTTCTCTTCTCTCTGCTTTCTGCCTTGAATGCAGCATGCAAATCTAACAGCCGCTGACATCTGATGCCTGTACCCACAGATGAGGGGAAAAACTTCCACATCATAGCAATGTGCTTTTCTCTACATCTCTGTTCAGCCTATTCATTCAGCAGACTGAGAGTTTTGAGGCTTTTGTGCTGCTTCACATATTGCAACTGTGCCACTTCATGTTGCATTTCTTTTTATAACCTCTTATCCTAGCTTTTCTTAGAAGACCATTGCCTACTTTAAAGAAATTTTTGCATCTTTGAAAAACAGGTGTGTGATACATCAGTAGGCATGTGGGTGGGTTCCTGGATTGCTCTGAATATATTGACTTGATAGGCTTTGGCAGCCAAACACAGTGGGCCAGACAATGTCAGGGGGGAACTGAGAGCAGGGCAAGAAAGCTTTGATGTGACTTATTCTTGGGTCTAAAAGCTTTGAGAGGCCTTGTGAAACATGGGTGCACCCATTTGTTTTCAGTGTTGTCAATTCTGGTCTCCCCTTCTCAGAAAGTATGTTAGGAGAGCAGGTGAGGCAGCTGAAATAGTTGTAGTGTCAGGTGTCCTCTAGGAAGAGACTGAAAAGATTGCAACTTCAGCCTGTGGGGCCTGCAGGCTGCACCTTTATGTAACAGTGGCTGGAATTCTCGAGGGAACATGGTGGGGATGAATGGCAGAAAATGCCCAGGATTGCATCCTCTTGCAGAGGATTTCCTGTTGCTGCTGCAGAGGCCCACTGATCTGAGCCAGGAGTGCATTTTATCTGTCCTTTATAGGAGGATGTCACAGGTACTTGTCTTGGAATATGACCTGAATATGAAATTTGAGTAAATCATTCCAGTACTTCTGTGGTTAGGTAGTGATTTTTTCAGATGAAAATTTCGTTCATTGCCTTGGAAAGAATAAAATGATAACTTACTCAAGCTTTCTTTAAAGGGCACTTGGTAACATGTTTTCTCAACTGCAACTTTTGAGACTTGTTTCTGTATCTCAGTGCGTTATTGCAAGGTGAATTCAGTGAGGGACTGCTGTGAAAGTGTTACAGATTTGGCATGAAGCTAAGAGGGCCAGTTTTTTTCTTTTTTTTCTTGTTTCTTTTGCATAGGTCTTGTTTTCACAAACTTCTAATTCAGTCATTATTTCTGAGGTAAAAAGCTTTTTTTTCTCCTTATTTTTTTAACAGGTTCTTGAAGATGCAGAGGCTCAGCATCTGTTCCAGTCCATTCTTCCTGATATGGTCAAGCTGGCACTGTGTCTCCCTACTATCTGCACCCAGGTAAGCAAACCCAGCTAGCAAGTGCTGTGTGGCAGAGCCCTTCTCTGCAAACTGCAGCTGGTGGCTAAGGTCAAAACATCAGGGTCATGTTATGTTCTTAATAAAAGCTGTAATTTTTGTGTTGAAGGCAGATGAGACCTAAGGAGCAGAATTGACAATAACATCTGCAATTATGTAATAGAATGCAAAAAAAGTAAATCTCACTGTCATAGTTTTAGCCTGAACTTCATTAACCCTTTCCTTTCTATGTGCTGAAGTTGCTCCTTGCATTTCTTAAATGAAATGACCACACAACAAATCAGGTTGTAAAATCAACCTTAGAAACTGGAACAATTGAATAATCTGATTCAATATTTTATTTCAATCTGATCTAATTTTTTATTTTAGAATTTTTTTAATCTTAGATGTGGTATTTTCATAAAGCTTTCATTTACTTTATTCTGTTTAGAGCTTGCACACATACAAGCCTTAACTAATTCTGTATTAATGCTATGAGAATTAGTTCTGTAAAGAGTGAACCTGATTAAAGTGAGTAGGGCTGGTCAAGTGAGGATGTATGGTAGGTAACATATTAGTAGGGTGACAACCATTTGTAAACTTCTTTGTTACCATTTTCTGAATTTATCCTATTGGGAATAAACAGGAAAAATATTTCCCTACTTTTTTATGCTGCAAGGGTCCCAAAGTATATGCACAATTTCAAGCTATGAATATTTCTTACTTTATTTTTGCTTGTAAGTCAGTGAGGGAAGTTGTTTGAAAATGCTATGAAGTTTCTGAGCACAAGTCAAGCACAAGACTTGCAAGCCTTTTAGAGATCATGTACTGCTAGGCAATGTAAATTATAAAGATCTCTGTCAGACTCATGTTTTTGGTTAGACATAAAGATAAATTTATTCCAATATAACACTATCCAAAATACTCTGTTTTTATAGGTTTGTAGAACTTATTAGAGTGAGCTTCTCAGGCTTTTTTCCCCCTCTAGCTGTGTGACTTCAGACATCATAATAAAGCTTGTTAATTAAATAGCCAGAAGACAGAATGAGATTCAGTGAATGTGAATGTAGTAGTTATAAGAATGAAGTTTGTTTTCTAGAGTAAACAGGGCTGGGTATTCAACAGTCTAAATCAACAGCAGTTTCTGTATTCACAACTAGAAGGATGAAAATGTAGCTGTACAGGTGCTAGGCTAATGATGATGGCTGAGAATTTTGGAAGCAGGTGAAAACTGTGTTCTCTTTCTCCTATCAAGTGGATTTATTGTAATGGTTACTGGAGTCAGCAGTCAGAATGATGTGCCCCTGCCATGCTCCATATTAACACCTAATTTAATAAATTAAATACCATGAATGTTGTGAGCCCAAGCTCAAAATCAGAAGGTTAATGCCTGATAACATGAAAGATGTCTAATGCTTCAAGTTGGGGAGTTCTTTCTTCTCTCTGGCCATTTATTTCTTTTTATATGAAGGAAACACTGACCAGAGTAAAATAAAACTTCAAACTGCTGATGACCAAAGTGAAGCTGAGCTTTTTGTTCATTCTGATTATAAAAGAATGAATAATTGCACACTTTCTACAAATACCAACAGTGTTATTTCTTCAAGTAGGATGGAAAAAAATTCAAAGCAAATCATAGTTATGATCTGTGGCATGACTTCCTTGTTTCTTGGTAAAGTTCAAAGCAAGCTTATTGCAGCTGAAAGCATTCCCTGAAGGGGTCTTAACTATACAGCTATTGAAAGTGGATTTTTATTTCAGTTTCTAACGTTGCCCAGGATTTGCTACATCCCATCTATTTTTTCCCCTCTGCATTCCTGATGGTTTTGTTTGATAAGTTGTGCTTCCCTGATCCTTTTATTATTGATTAGAAATATGCAGTTTGCCAGGCAAGCCCTTTCTGAATTGTCTTGAATAAACTGTTCTTGACTTGAACGGTGCTGCTGATTAAAGGCTTTACCAATGGCCTAAATTACTCGTGCTCTAATATAACAAATGTAATTTTGTACTTCTGTTTTTTCTTTCAAAAAAAGTAAGCTAACTATTCTTCTCTCTCCTTCCCTCCTTTCTCCCTGCCCCTTCCTCCCCCTCATTTCTTTTGTTGGTAGCCAATACCTCTGCTGAAACAGAAGATGAATCACTCCATCACCATGTCCCAGGAGCAGATCTCCAGCTTTCTGGCCAATGCTTTCTTCTGTACTTTTCCACGTCGCAATGCGAAGATGAAGTCTGAGTATTCCAGTTATCCAGACATTAACTTCAACAGGTATGGCATCAGCAGTAAATGAGCCTGATAACCCTGCCATAGAAATATTGCTGTCCTTTAGGGGAGAAACTCATTTGTTTGGTGTTTCTGTCACTAAATTCACTAGTTTGCTTTTTGTCTTTTTCCTATTACCTCTAAGGGAAAGAAAACTGTGCATCTGTATAAGAAAGGATCTTCTGCACAGGAAGATATGATCAATATTCCAAATTTTCTTTTGTGCATGAGCATGCACAGACACACACTTGCTCTGGCATAATTAGATTGATACAATTCCCTGCCTCCTCATAAGCCAATCATCTGCAAATGGTATATCTTAGTTGTGCTTCAAGTGTTCTGTGTGTATTTAAATTAAAGTCTGGTGTTTCCTCAGCCACGTTTCTGTTGTCTCCTGTGTCATCAGTGGTGATCTGCACATTAAGTCATACCAATAGGACTTCATTCTTCAGCATCCATACCACTATTTTAAGGCAGTTGTAGAGCTGCATGTTAAAATCAACTTTTTCTTTTTGCTGCAAGTTAGCCTAAGACAGCCACAATAAGAATTTACTTAAAGATATTCTGATGTCTGAGCAAGCATTTATTCTTTTTTTTCTTAGTGCTAACTTACAACCAGATTTGATTATAAATTTTTCTTCACATCTTTTTTATAATTTAAATATGCTTATTTCAATTTTAAATGAGGGAAGCAGATGGAGGCATTTTCTGCTGCAGAATATTATGATTCACATGGACTTGTAGATTAGAAATATGAGTTCATCATTTTTTGGCCTTGCATACAAGTGTAGATCAACCTTAAGTTTATTAGGCTGAAGCTTGGATGATTATTGATCTAGAGTTTTTCTTATTCCTCACTGTTACCAGATGTAGTGTATGTGCTGTGACAGCTGAGATGAAATATAAAATCAGTGCTGCCTGTGATCTGGTACACTTGGGTGTGTGTATTATGAGAGCTGTATTGGACTAGGACTGCTCAGAATAAATTGTCAGGCATGCCAGTGCACTAATGATGGTTTTGGCAGCTGCTGCCTTCAAGGGCTGTCCCAGGTTTGTCCATATTGTGTATCTCAGAGGAGAGACCAGGGTCACTGTCTGGGTGGTTGTCCCAAGAGTGCAGTGGGTTACGGAATAGAAGGGTGGGTGGACATTATCATGCCATACAATTCAATGTATTTTTCTACCAGTAGTTCCTAGGAACAAATCAATGAAAAGTACCATTGGTGCATTAAAAATAATGATGTTCAGAGCATTGAAAGAGGAGAGTGAAAGATCTGGAAGGAGTTTTTTGACTGCACGCTTCTAGCTGTATTTTGTGGTATTTTTAAAGGACTCTAAGCTACTGTTTTTTGTTGCAATTGAAGCATTTTATAAACCAAGCAGTTAAATTTTGCAAGTTGGGTAATTTCTTGCCAACTATAGAATAAAATGCTGTTAAACAACTGGAGTAAATTCATATGCTCCTCTATGAAAATTGCAGAGCAATGTAAGGTGATAGTATTAGAGTGCACTACTTCTGGTTGACTCAGGGCATAATACTGCAAACTACTTCTAAATAAGAAACCCTGGCAAATTATTAGGTAAATATTTTCTTGCTGTGGACTCAAAGAATGTACAAAGTATCAAGCATTCAGAATTTTCTGCTCCATTCCAGTCAGTCCAGCATTGTTTTCTGACTTGGCTGCCTGGTGCTATCATGGTAAAGGTCCCACAATGTTATTTAGAAGGGAAATAGAGCAGACAACCTTCAGGCCTTCCTTTTGCATTATGCATGAGGCCATCCCCAGCTTCAAGTCACATAGGGGAGAAAGCCATTTTTATTTGTGCAAGAACAAGAATATTGTTGCCAAACTGGAGAAAGAAGGAAAGCCAATGTCCTCTGGTTATTGAGGATTAGAAGTGTCTCTTCCTCAGTGTTTGCCAATTTATGCATTTGTTAGATAAGTACAGTTTTCTTTTCCATTCCTTTTTTTTACTTAACCATTTGTTGCACGAAATCCACACTCCTACACCCCCTGTATTTTGAATTTGATAATAAGCAGATTAGTGAAGTAGAATACAAAGTGTGGCAGGCAGTGGATAAAATTTGAGAAAATGGGTTGGTGAGAGTGGGAGACTGGTAGGATAAAAGCAAAAGGAAGAGCTCTGGAGAGAGTACTACAAGATGTACAGTTTTCTGCTACTGTATATAACCTGACTTAGTTAAAATCTAAAATGAGAGAGGAGAAGGAGGATAGATAGTATCTTACGGGCTTTTTCCTTCCTGTCAACCCTGTATTTTCCTGCCCTGCAAAGTTATTCTTTAGTAGCAAGGACAGAGTGAACAGTAATGTTTTCAGCTATTGTTTCAGACTTGTAAAGATGACAGGATTTGGTTCACTGCAGTGTGTGTTTTCAGCTTCTTAAAAAAAGCATTTTGGGAAGCTGGATGTACTCAAGAGGCAGTAGGCAATGACTGAAGTTAAATATTTGTGACTTTTTTTTCTGCTTATAAAAATGTTTTGATGTAAAGGCTTTGGAGGCTGCTGCTCTGCTCTGTCTGCTTAGGGATGGGCATAACAGATTGTTCACACATCAACCTTTTGTCCCCACAGTATTATGGTCTGTTGCTTTTTTCAGACTTAGTTCTTTCCTCAGCATAATTCATTTGCTACGTGACTGTGAGTGAATGACTTTGTTCTTAAGGTATCAAAAAGAATCTGCTGTTGTTCCCTAACAAAGCCAAACTACTGAGTGCATGGATGCTAACATTTGAGGGGCTTTTCTTTAGAAAAGGTGGTGTTCCTCCATTCCTTTATCCATGTCCTGTCTACATTGATACAAAAGACTCCCACTCCTCCCCTCAAATTTCTGGAAAACTGAAATTTTGAAATTTGAGATGGAAAAACTGAAATTTGCCACTTCTAAGCTAGAAACACAATTGTGTACATTTTTCTTGTGGTTTTTGTTTTACACTGCAGTCTTTTGTCAGGTCACTTTATGCAGACTTAAGCATTAGTACCTTTTCATACACTATAAAATAGTTATGGTTTGTACCTTTAAATGCTGATATATTCCTTTTTTTCTCCCAGTCTTCTCCCTGCTTTAGGTTTTCATGTGCTGTTAACTATCATATTGTAAGTTCCACCCCTACTCCTCCTAAGGTACAAATCTGTTTACAAAACAAGGCAGTCACTGCAAGATAGTTTAAAATGTAAGACTCATAGAGACATGAGTGCAGCTGACTGGGAGGAAGGCTGTTGTATGTGTTAGCATTACCACACATCATCTATGCTTTACTTCTCTCTTGCTGTTAGTCTTGCAAAATGAGAGGAGAATCAATGTGGCCATTCCTCTTTTGACACAGAAGCACTTGGTTTAATGGTGTGTGTTGACACTGACTGTCCATTGTGATTCCTTATCTTGCCTATGGACTGAAAGTCACCTGTGTGTAATTAAATACTCAGTAATTTAATTGAATTCTTCCCTTTTTTGCTTGGCAGGGATGAGCCTATTATGAGCCTAAGTCATTAATAAGATAATTCATTTCAATTGTAGTTGATAAAAAGGAAGTAATAGTTTAAGAGCTTTAATATTTATGAATTTGAGTGGGTCGAATAACATCCATTCAGTGGCCAAACATTAGATCTTACTAAATAGCATAAAATACTGCTTCTGTTCAAAATATCAAGGTAAATTTAGAGTCTTAAATTTTTCTTTTTAAAAGCACTACTATAATATATGTGATGACATTAGATTGGGCAGCTTTATTCCAAAATAACCCATCACAAAAGAAAGAAATAGTTGAATTGGCCATTTTATTTACCTTATTGATGTATTTTTCTTGGAAGTTGCATTCTGGTTGAATGTAGAGCCTGAATTGCATTGACTCTCTACATTATGATGCTGGTTGCAGAGTTTAAAATAGTTGATTCTGGTGATGGTTGTAATTACACTGGAGACACTATGGAATTTGGTAATATAGGAAACTGTCTAGTTTGGTTATATGTGAAACCAAAATGTGAGGAAAAATGTCTGCAATATTGAATCAGTGTTCTGGAAATGACACAGGTTTGCACAGGTTTGCTTTGCTTCTGCTGTGTCTTTGGCCTGCTACAGATCTGTTTTAGCTGTTGTGTCAAGTTAGAAGAACCCTTCCATTTTCCTTGTTCAAAAGCTCTGTGGTTAAACTGAAGATGCAATATTGGGCTTGAATTCATAACTGAAGGCAGTAAAGTCTAACAGCATGAGCCTGGTAGATCTTCTGGCACACATATTAGTGCATGCTCTGGTCTGAAACCACCAGTATTCCACTGGGACTGAATTTCTTCATCTTTCTCAAACAAACCCTTAAAGTAATTTCAAGTGATTGGAAATGAGGAGAAAAACACACTAGTTAAGATATATTTCTTTTATGGAATATATAATATATGAAAGGAAATGGGAAACTGTATGGTACATTTATGCAGGAGAATTGAAATCTAATTTACCAGTAATGCAATTATCTCTCCATAAACAACATCAATTTCATAACACTAATGAATATTCTCTTGGGAATAGATTATCTAATGACTTTGAGAGAGCTTGTTTTGGACTGAGATGTATTGCTCCTCTGATAAGTGGTTCTAGGTTTTCTGAGTTAAAGGGCACTGATCCTACAAAACTCATTCTGTTATGCCTTCTTTGGGCATGTGAACTGATTAGCCTTGGATGGATTACTTTAAGTCAAGTATAATTTTCTGTGAAAAAATTTGAATCAACATTTGTGTTTGGTAAATGTGGAAACACTCTTTAAACAGACAACTTCAAAAGGACACTATTTTTATGAATCTGGTATAATTGCTTTTCTATAGTGATTAAAAAAGTACTGAATCTGAATGTTTTTTAGCTTAGTAAATATAGTCATGTAGTCCAGAAGTTAGTTTTACCATGCTGTTGGTTGTCCCTCGTTTTAGATTCCCAGGGTAAAACATTTTACCCCACTATTCTCTGGTGTTGAGTACTTGCAGTTAGCATCTTATCATTTCATCAAGGTCAGATATCAACCTGATGCATTTTAAGACTCATAAATCACCAAAACCTTTTGTTAAAACAGATTTACAATGCACCAAGTTGCTTGCCACAATAAACAGAACAATAAAATGAAAAGCACAGCGAAGAGACGTGTGAGTATATGGGAGTGTCTGAGATGAAAGATAGTTTTATGTATTTAGATTTCCCAACAAAATTACATTGCCCCATTTTTTTTTGTTTACACACATCTTAAGAGTCATTATTTATCTACAGATAAAATTCTAATTCAACATAAGGTTGTTGAATAGTGCAGTGTTCTTAAATAACTTCTCTGATGACGACAGTTTGTACCTATAACACATCACAGTAAATAAGAAATTGCCCATGAGGTTGAAATATTGAATGTTTTGTTTTTCTCCTGCTTGATATGAAGGAAATTAGAGAACTCTAGAATGATGTCCTTTATAAGCCCAGAGCAGGAAGGCAGTTTTAATACAGACAGATAGAATTCATGTTGAGTGGAAGAGGCACACACCAGGCACCACAAAAGAAGAATTAAAGTTGCTGTACCTGACTTGTAGGGAGATTTCCTCTGTTTTTCTATCAGGAAGTGCAAGATGTGGCCAGTGGCATTTCCTTTTGTTTTGTCAGAGGGATGGTCAGTTTGCCTGCCTTTCATCTCTCTGGAAGGAATTTCTCATTTGGATTATTCTGCTTTTGATTTCCATTAAGTCCAAATTACATAAAGTAAAGCTGTAATATACTGAATTATTTTCCTTCTAATTATCACTTAAAATATTTTTAGTGACTGCAGGACTTTCTAGTAAGGGTTTATGTCTTATATTGGATATAAGAATGTCCCATTTTAAATTTGCTAAGGTTTCTTCATCTTTCACTATCTAATTGATGTTTAGGTATTTATATTTAAAGCTGTCTAGGGCAGTGGTGTCCAAATGTTTTTGATCACACATACTTATCAATAAAACATTTTTGAGCATGGACCCCAATGTATTTGTATTTATTTACTTAGGAGTTCCATACATGTGCTACTTTACTAATATAGTGCATATAAAACATGGAAAACATTTAGAAAGGATGAGATAAAGATGAAATAACCATTACTTCAAAATGTTTTTTTATTTAATGAATGGGACAAAAATATATTCTTCCTGCAGCCTAGTGGATTGTCCTGCACACCCCCTGGCGTACTTGGGAGACCAGAGTGGGTCTCTGGGGTATTGCTGTTCCCTAAGTATAGTGTTTGTTTCCCTTCGGAAGAGAAGCATAAATTACAGTGATCAAACACTTGTTGCACCTCCATTCTTCATGAAAAGTCCTTGACTGGTCCTATCTCCTATCTTACTCACTGAAGTGAGGCTTTAGAGATTTAAAACTCCATTTTAAAAGGCAGATATATGTTTCTGTATGGGGGGAACCCCACCCAATGAATAATCAACAAAACAGCAGTCTCAGAAAATACTTGAGGCAAAGGATATGGGTAATGAATGTAATTCCAGTTATTCCTCTATGGTAATCAGGTTTGCTTTCATATATTTAGAGAAAGAAATTGTCTGTTCCATGCAATTGTGTGATAAGCACACATAATTATAGGCAGATTTCAAATCTTACATGGTGAGCTTCTCTCTCTCTGTGCACATTAATGCACACAGCTTTGCTTGACCTTTGATACACTAATATCTATAGGCAGTCTTTAATGTGGATGTGACTAAGGTTGCCTTGAGCACAATTGAATAAAAAATGTCAAATCATACTGACAGAGAATCCTTTTGAAACTGTTTTGATAAGCTGTGTTAGTATTAGAAGTCAAAGCTCAAAAAATACTTCATTAGAAATATGATACTGGTTTTGAAAAAGAGAATTTTGTATTTCTTGTTTGTTGCTGGAACTACACTTTTTTTTTTTTTTCCATGAGGTTGGGAATTGCAGGAGAAAGATGGAAGAGATGCATCTTATGTGCTCCCCAGTGCAACTGATGCAGTCCTAAATGATGAGGCTATTGGACCATTCAGCACTATATTAGTTTTTCCTTTAGGGTGCTGTGTATCAACCTGAAATTCCAGTGGTTCCTATTGAGGGTGCTCAGCAACTGAGAATGCTCAGTCACTTAATCAAAATAGCCCTCAAGCATATGGAGGGCAATAAAGTTTGACAGTAACATACTTCAAGTATGTTATTTCCACCCCTACATGTATATATACATCAGATAAGCACAGGCTTGAAATGGAGCAACATAGAAAAAGCAAGATATTTGGTTTATTCTGTTTTTCAAACATTTTGTCATCCAGTGCCTTAGCTAATCACTAAAGCTGTTTAGTGATTAGCTGTGTTCTTGTGGTGGAAGGAAACATCTTTCCAGTATTTTAATTTCTGTCCATCCTTCCCCCTGCTCAGTCTCTTTACTGAGTGAAATTCATCTATCCATATGGCTTCTGTGTAAGTCCTTCTTTGACTTCTGTTTGTAGGAGAAGATCAGGCTTTAGTTAAATCTTTTGTACATGTTCAGGTGTTCTGTTATCTTTAGTGAGATCACACTAAAATATAAGAAACAACACAATAAACAAACAACTTAAAGTTCCTTTAAGTCCAGTAGTAAAGACAAAGACACTTTTTAATGGCTGTGGGTAGTGGAGGAAACAGTACACTTGGTTAATTGTAGGGATCACAAGTACAAAATTGTGTATCCACACTTCTGCCAAGAGTAGCCATGGAATGCCATGGATTTATGAATGGCAATTATTATTTGAAGTATGATCCATACTGCAAATTTTTGCATATTGTTACAGTGTGTACACCTTTCTGTGTCTTACAGTAGGTTCCAACTCCAATGAAAAGACATGATTATTCTCTTTGAAGAGAAACATTCAAAGGAAGCCCAGCCTGGGTATGGAAATATCATTAGGAAATTATTGAAGTGGGAGATTAAATCACGTGATTGTAATGGCTCCTGCTGGAGCCAGTTCTTAGAGTAACATCAGGGCAGCAATTTAATTTCTAGAAATTAAATTTTACAGGTAAATACTGCATTTTAATTTTACCTTATTCAGAAACAGTGTATTTGGGAACTGTTTACTTGAGCTGGTTCAAATTCTCCCCAGTAAACTCCATGCAAACCAAGGCAACTTTTGTGAAGCTCTTAATGTTCTTAAATAATTTTGCTCTTGTGTCATTTTCAATGCACCCTTTGAAGTTCTTTGCAAGTTTACAGTCCACTTGCCTCAGCAAGGAAGGAGTTGGGAGTAGGTTTAGAGCTTTTGACTCCAGCTTTAGAAGGTGGAAATGTTGGTTGCAAATATGACAATTTTGAGTTGACAGTCAAGACTACAAAAACCAGAATATTGATTGCACTTTTAAAATGCTTTTTTTTTTTCACTCTGGAATTTTTTGGATAATGCTCATACATGATTTTGTAATAATTGTTGAAATGTTGTGAACTGTTGCCTCGTAGCTTTACTGGATGCTTGCTGACAGATACTAAGTGAAGTAAGCATACTTTACTGTGTGCTTACTTCACTTAGTATTCATTCAATAATAGTTCTTACTATTTTTAGTATTTTATTTCTCATGTACTGTATTTTTCTTCAGAACAATTAAATATCTGAATATTTGCTAGGAAAGATTTTTCATTTGGCCACAAGGACTTTAACAATCTAAATAGTCATAAACACAAAGCTCAGACATCTACTTTCTTATGTTTTAAAATCTCTGGCCTCAAATACCTAAATGTATCTCTGGGGAGGTTTTCTGTTTGATTAACATTGCTACTCCCCTGGAGTGGCTGGAGAGCCAGAGATGAATTTGGTGATCAGTCCTGGAGGCTCTCTCAGCTCCTGTAGCTGATAAATTGAAGTTACTGCAGTGGGAACATCCTGTACAAAGCTTACATATGCAGTTGCCACTAAGATTTTAATTACTTCACCTGAAAGTGGACTTGCAGTGCTTTGTGTTTGATTTACAGTGCACTTCATCTGGATGAGTGCTTTAATTGAAATTAATGGGTTTTGGCCCTAGGTGGTTCTGTCAGGAAATTATGTGGTTTCCACTTAGATTTTTGGGTGGATTTTTAGTAGGATCTGTGTTGCAGCACTTGAAGAATAATGTTATTTAATATCTTAGTGATGCCTTCATATAGCTCTATTCTTTAAAGTATTTGTTTCAAGAAGAAAATTTTCATTATGTTGCCCAATTGATTATTTCAGAAATAAGGTTCAAGGTTAAAATGTTTGTAAATTTGCCATGTGATGTCCTCATTTAAGTTAATGGGGTAGAACAAGGCCATTTTTGAATCATGTAAATATCCCTTGCTTTTCCTGTTCCATTCACAACTCTGACTGGTTTTAGTGATCTGACTTACTTCAGGCATAGTTCTGCACCTTTCCTGCCCAGCCTGCTGTTTGTGCTGGATCACATATTGCCTTTGAGACATGAAGAACTCTCTCCTGAGGGTTTACAATGTAAGCAAGGTGTCACTTTGATGTGAAGAGGCAAAAAAATTAGTAAAGGCATGATCAGGCTGACAGATAAATTAACCAGTTTAAAGGCTTCATATGAATTGAGACTTCCAGATAAGAGGTTGGGGATAATTTAGGCAACACCTGCACACACATGCATGCATTGACTCCTTTTATAAAACCCTTTTTACCTGTGCAAGCTCAAGGCCTTGATAGGACTTGCATATAGGCCCATGTTAGAATAGACTGTAAAAGTCTGGAGTTTTCCTTCCTAAAGTCCTGATTCACTGTTCAAAGAATAAAGTGCTAATAAAATTGACCTCTGTGACTTAATATAGATTTCAGAAGCAATTGATCTCTTCAGCCTGTACACATCATAAGGATTTTTAAATTCTGGAAAAAATCCAGTTCACTTCCTTGCTGAATCGAGTTTAATTCACCTCTCAGCATTCTGGTTTTAAAAGCAGATTGTCATTCCACTACACAGAAACAAATGAATAATGTTGTGTCATTGCTTTACTTAGACTGTTTATTGGGGGAGAATCTTATATCCTCAGGGCTTTCAGTGGATCAGACATCTTTTAGTAAACTTCCTATTCAAAGGGTTTTATTTCTGAAATCACTGCTGTTCTTCCTTCCAGATAAATTCCATTATGTGTTGCCAATAACAATGCCTTGTCACTCTGCTGGAAGTGAAATTAAGTCATGCATGTTCAAGTTGCTGGAAGACAGATGATGCAGTAAAAGTATTTCAGCTAACCTTAAAAGAATACATTCACTTAATGGCTAAAAAAAGGATCCTTCATTGTAATGCTTAAGTTTGTGAGAAATGTCTGGTAGAATGGCTGTAACAGCCCAGTGGATGGAGCCATTTCTGTTGGGGGAAGGTTCTTTTCTTTAGAAATGCTGCTGGTGCAGTGCAGCTCTTGAAAGCAACAAGGTTGCACTAATTCTTCTGAGCAACTCACTGAGCTGAAAGGAGGGGGACATTTGGAGTACCCAACACATATGTTTTCTCCTCTTGGTCACTTAATGACCTGTTAAACATTTCAATTTGTTGCAAATAAAACTAGTAGCTTTCCAAAATGTTCATGTTGAAATTACATTTCTTGGTATTAGAAAATTGGTGCAAGCGAGAGAAGCATTCACTTGGCGTCTTCATCAGAAATACAGCAAGTCAATAAACTCATTAGTCCTAAAATCTTGAATTACAGAGGGGCTGTCTAGAGGGTTCTTTCTACAGTACAGTACTTAAATGCAAAGCTAATGAAATGTGTGCATAATAATTACAAAAAATCAAATTGCAATTAGTAAGTAGCACTAATTGCTCTGCACTGTGTCCCTGAAATCTAATTGTTTGTTTTTATTTCCTGTTTTTCAGGTTGTTTGAAGGGAGGTCACCAAGAAAGCCTGAAAAACTTAAGACCCTTTTCTGCTATTTTAGAAGAGTCACAGAAAAAAGTATATCCTTTATTCTTTTTTTGAGCTGCAAAGCAGATAGATGAAAAATTTAATCCCATTCAATTTAGAAATGGCTACACAGCCATGATGGAAGTATTTAACAAAAGACAGCTTGCAAAGTATACTGATTTTCATACTAATGGCACTTCTCACCATGTGTATGATGCATGCAAGCAAATTATTTGCCCAGAGCTCATTCTGTTCTATTTTTTCTGATAAATATATATAAATGTATGTGGGGTGTGTGTGAAATACAGAAGTATATTTATATATGTGTGTGTATATCATTGTGTAGATATATATATATATATATATATAATGCTAGTAATATATGCAACCACTTCCATCACCACATCCAAGTGAGGATGTAGGGGAACTTGGCACCATTACAGCCAAGCTTCACTTTTCCTGCAGAATGAATATTTAGTCTTTTGACTATAACGTTTGGAGTTCTGAGGGATTTTCCCCTACTTGTGTTGATATTTCAGGTTTTTCCCTTCTGTGGTTCCAAAGCAAAGCTGTTTTTAGGTTTGCCCAGTTCAAATAAAACAAATGATGGCAAGACATGAGATATCTCCTGCTCTTGGGAAGTTTAATGCATAGTCAGACCTTCTGTTATTACCACAGATTTGAACATTTGCATAAGCTTTTCAAAACAGGTCTATTTTTGTGATAACTACCATAGCTTATATATTGCATTTTTGGGGAGAAAGATTTTACTGTAGTAGCATACATCAGATCTGCAGCAATATCCTTACAATGGTCTTTTTTTAATGAACTTTTCCTTTACATGTCAGCATTTTATTATTAACTTCATACTTTCTCTGAAGGGCTTGTTTTAAAAGAAAGACAGATTTAAGCTATTAAATAGAAAAGCCCCTTACTTGGTCCAGACCATCTTCATCATTTTAATTCACCACAAAATGAATGCAGCTATGTCCTATTTCAGCTGTCAGGCTTTAAGCAATACCAATAGAACTAAATCTCTGAGGTAAAAGTAACTTGTGATCTATGTGTGGGACTGAGAAGAGATACAGTGTACCAGCTTTTTGTAATACCTGAGTTACAATGTTTTTGTGCAAACCAAGTCCTAAATTGATGCAGCTGTCCCTGAGCCTCTGAGAATATGAAATCTGATGGGAACATGCTTTATGAAACTACCATATTAGATTTTCTAACATTATGACTTTAAATAATATTTAATGAGATTCTTGAATGCTCTTTTCTTGAATTAAAGATTCCTATTGTACCTTTAAAATACCCCATTTCTTATTCTTTTTTTTTGTCCCAGGAATTAGTAAGGCTGAAGTAACTTAGCTCTATAAGTTCCTGTAATAATTTTGTAGCTCTTTTTATTGTAAATAATAATTGAGTTCTCTCTAAAAGAGCACTGGAAACTGAAGACTTTGTGCTTAAAAGGTGAATGCTTGATTTGCAGAATACCACAACTGATACCAGAATTCCCTTGTGAATAGGCACTTGATTATTGTGCTTGAAAGCTATGGTCTTTTTTCAGAGAAAGTAACCTTTTTTAACCTAAATTTTAAAGTAAAGCATAGGACTACTTAAGGCTTTTTTCGAAGGATGCATTTGTGCTTTACATAGTGTTCTCAATGTTTTCATAAATCACAGTAGATTTACTGTAGCAGAGAAATAAATCTTAATTGAAGATTATATTAAGATGATATCAGCTAATGAAAGGTTGATATTTTCTTTCTATTGCAAAACTGAACTTTTTTGAGTGAAATACGAGGAAAAGATCATACTGCATTCCTTCCTGCAATGAGCAACAGCTCCTCCTTTTCCCTCAAGGGCAGGAGTCTTTTCTCATTTGGAATACAGTAAATTTCACTAGCATCCTGGCAGGGTTAAAAACTGCCTGATTTGGACTCTACTAACACTGCATGCTTATTGACATAGTTGGACTTTCTTGGAAAGATGAGCTGCTGCTTCCTCCCTCCATAGGTTGAATACTCTCTAGCACTGAATAGTTGTTGATTTTAAAGGCTCACAATCTTTTTCTCTAAAGCAGCACATTTTACTTCAACTACTAGATCTTTCTAGTAATGTTGAGTGTGATTCAAGTGAAAATCACATAAGAAATAGTTTTTCCTAGATCTGGAAAAACTAAAATACTCAAATTGCAAAGTGGTAAGAGAAGTAATATTTTGGTCTTCATGTAACTTGTCTTCAGTTAGAGCATGGGCTGTCAGGGGAAAAATCAGAGTCACTCTTGAGGAAAGTTAAGCTCTTGGTATTGACCAAGGATGATGTTTGTAGTTTTCAAAGATGACCAGTTAAGATAATCTCAGGGCTAAGCTCCCACACTTAATACATTTTCCTTTGGGGTTGGTTTGCCTGTAGAACCTACGGGATTGGTGACGTTCACAAGGCAGTGCCTCCAGGAGTTTCCAGATTGGGAGAGGTAAGTCAAACATCCTGTTACTGTAAGAAGTTTCTTAAGTCCACAGTAACTGAGTGTCATTCATTTGGAGTTGATTCAGGTCTAGAAGTACTACAGAGAACAATCTTTGCTATGGACTGTTGCAGAAAGAAATAGAGGGCAGTGGCTGAATTGCCACAAGTAGTTTGCGTCCTGAATTTTTCCATATGTTTGCCTGTAAAGCAAACAAGTATTAGTTGAAGTTTTAAAACACAAACATATCTTTGATGCTGTTGTTTGAGAGGGGAGAAAAAAAGAGAGGGATTATATTACCAATCATTTCTTATTTAAGGAATGATAGGTAATGTAATGAACTATGGGTGATGATCAGCATGAGCAGAAGTATTATAGCTTCATTGCTGGGGAGCAAGAAAAACTTCAAACTTCAGATGTGGGGTTTTACGATAGAAGGTGGAGAAACTGACAAATGACATTGTTTCTGTGATGCAAACTTTTTTTTAATCCATCGGGGTTTTTGGGTTTTTTTTAAACCACCTTATGTTTAAGGTGTGTAAGCAGCTGGGGTTTGGGTGAATTTTGTTTTAAAATGAATGGGTTTTTGTGGGGGTTCTGAAATGATCATTTCTGTACAATATTTTTCCTCAATGGTAGATCTCAGAAAAAATTAACTAGATTGCATGTCACCTATGAAGGCACCATTGAAAGCAATGGACAAGGTATGCTGCAGGTAAGTGCATATAACAGTTCATGTGGATTTTGTGTTTTTGTCATACTTTTATGGTCTATCAGCTTAATAAAGCTACTTCTTTATCCTCAATTGACTTAAATGACAAGATGTTATGCAGCATAAAAAAACCTATCAAAATTAATTCCATGGGCAGTACTGTCAATATTCCCCAGCTCATCTAGGTAGCACATGTACCTGTTACAGAAAGGGATGACAGAAAATCACAAGTCCTGGACAGCTTTAGGTCTTCTGGTTCAAGCCAGGATCAAAGATTGACAAGACAAAAGATTCAGGCTGTGATCTTGATGACTTGTCAAGGGTTTCAGTTTATTTTAAAAAAAATATTTGTGTGCCCCAGACAGTGACCAGGTCAGTGACCCAGGAGACTTTCTTGCTGCTGCCAGCACCACTGTTTCAGTCTGGGAGGCAGTCAGCAAAAGAAATTCATAAGGAGGCTGTCCTGTCCATATTTATAGGAAGGAATACATTTGAGTTTTCAAATTAGTTGTTTGCTTTCTGCTTTTCTTTAAGAAAAAAAAAGGTCTGCCTTCTAGAATTCTTTTACCAAAAAAAAGTAAAAATTAGAACTTTTTTAGCCAGGGACAAGTACTGCATTGGAAGAGGAGGAAGGAGACAAGGAGAATTTTTTTCTGCAATTCTTTTTGTTCAGACTTTAAAATGTCTCATAACTTTATGAAACTGGGGCACTCAAATGTGTGCTGAAATTATGAAGAACTCAGCAATTGCTCAATAATAACCATTTTTCTAGTGTTGTACCCTGTATAAGGGGGTATTGCCTAGGATGTGATATTTTCCTCTTGGCTATTTCAAGTCTTCTCAAACAAAATACCTCTGCTCAGATGAGAAGCAGTGTGGAGGGATAGAATTTAAGAAAATAGTGCAGCAGGTAGTCTCACACCTGAGGAGTTGCAGCTGTACCAATCACCAAAGATTAGGAACAGGCCTGCCCTTAATAGGCCACAGCTGTGTCAAATAAGAAGAGTGCTACAAAAGAGTGGGTTAGCTGGTCGTGCCGTGGAGAGGGCTGGAGTTTGTTGGTCGTGCCGTGGAGAGGGCTGGAGTTTGTTGGTCGTGCTGTGGAGAGAGTTGGAGTTTGTTGGTTGTGCTGTGAAGGAGTCAGTGCTGTGAGGAGCTGCCCCTGAGAAATCACTGAGAAGGTATGGGAGATTTACAATAAGTTGACAACAGAGCAGTCACTCCAGCAGGGAGCAGGATGAGCAAGGCAGGACAGTGCTGGAGCCCACAGTGACCCCAGGCTCAGTGGGGAGGGATGGTGACAACCACAGCCCTTGCTGACTGGCTGTGGCCATCAGACAAAGGCAAGGTGGTGAGTCAGGGCACCAGGGACAGTGAGAGATGTGTGATGAGCATCAGCAGGGCTGGGCCTGGGCCCACAGGTGATGTGCCTCAGGTGATGATGTCTCAGGTGAGGGGCAGGACAGGGTTTTGTGTGGGACAAGGTTGGCCCCAGGGGATGCTGCCCAGCACAGTCCCTGCTCTGGGACCCTGGCACGCTGTACATCTCAGTGGTTTTCATATTTCAACTTTTTTTATCATAGTCAAGTTTAGCAAATCTTAAACAACTGAAATGTGTTGGTATTTCCAGGATAGACTAGAGGAACACCTGCTGCTGTAGTGGCTGGCTCTTGGTGTGCTTTGGACTCTGCCTCCTGGGTCAATTTGTAATCTACACAGGTGTTCATGGCACCCCAGCAACTTCTGTCTCCCTCCTGTACCTGTGCTCTCATCAGCTGCCTAAGTAAAAATCAGTAAGAAGCTAATAGTATTTGGAGGATGAAGTAACTTTTAAAAATTATAATATTATAATAATAATATATATATTTATATGGGCAGTTAGTTGAGTGAATAGTAATTACTTTATTGAATAAACAAACTCCTTTTAAAACTGTTGTTTGTAGGAAAATGTAATTTGCAAAATATGTACTATTGCAGCAAAAAATAGTCCAGAGCTTCTCTATTTCAAACAGAAACCTTGAGAGTCAAAGTGATTGCCTTGTTCAAGTGCTTTTCAAGGACAATTCATAAGAGATTGGTATTACATTGCAAGAAGAATTTGTTAGAGGGTTTTTTGAGTATGGAACTGTTACAGGGGCAGTGCTAATCTAAAATACTTCCATGGGCACAGCTGGGGCAGAATGCTTTCCAAAGGACAAACTAATGATGTTTCAATGGCTCTAAAAAGAATGCTCTTTTCATCTGTCACATTTACTGGAATGTGTTTTGTTCTGAAATATGTGCTTCTTCAAGGGAAACCCACACAACTTGGATTTGGAACGTTTGAGATGCAAAATTTCTTTTGCTGTGTAGCGTCTCATTTGTTGTAAGCTTTCTGAAAAGTTGAATGGAAAAAAAGAGAGAGGCATGATGATGTTAATCAGTTTCTCTGCTTGTAGTTTTAAGTGATAGCAGCAGATTTCAACACAATAATTGAAATTTGTACAGGATTAAATTAAATTTGGTAATTAAAGGATTTTTTTTCCTTATCCTATCATAACCCTCCTGAATGTATTTTTGGTAGGTTGACTTTGCAAACCGTTTTGTCGGAGGTGGTGTGACCGGGGCAGGACTAGTACAAGAAGAAATTCGGTTTTTAATCAATCCAGAACTGATTGTATCAAGGCTCATCACTGAAGTCTTGGATCACAATGAATGTCTTATCATCACAGGTTAGTCTTTGCAGAAAATGTTTCACATCAAGTTCTGGTTTTATATATACAAAATACATTTCAAGTTGAAATTTAGTATGTTTAAATGCTGTAAGAATTTAAAAAAAAAAAGGGAAAAATATAAATACCCATTTGACAAAGAGCCTCCTACTTCATCCCAGCTAACACCACAAGGGACGCTGTTCCATACATATTCTGTGAAAGGAAGAAAGCTGACAGCAAGCAAAAGAACTTATTTAATCCTTTTTAAATGTGTTTGAGGACTTGGTGTGTTGGGATAAAGATTGCTGATGGGCAGTATAGGTAACAGCCACAATTTCCAGCTGTTAGCTGATATTGCTCCTCTTATGTTAAAAGATGTGGGGTTTTTGTTCCTCTCCTAAATTTGTAACATTTGATGTGATCAGTGGGATTGAACACTCTTGAGAAGAGGAGCTACCTTCTGATTACCTAAAAGGGGAGGAGGAGGAAGAGGAAGAGTAGAAAATCCACATCCATTAGGAAAGGGTAGAAAGCTAGGAAGTGTCTCTGAAGGATTTTGATCTTATAAGTTTGACATATGTTACTTGTATGTTAGTTATGGGTTCCTAATCATATCAGAAATAACCTGCTTCTCCAGTACCTTGCTGAGGAGTTGTGTGTGGAGATGTCCTGTCTGCCCAGAGCTTAGCTGAAAGGGCTTTTTCTTTTGCTTCCCACTCTGTCATAGACCCTGGATTATTTAGTTATCCATTGGATTAAAACAGCATCAAAAACCAAATGTCATTGTTAAGAACTGGAGCAGCCCAGGTCGTGCTGCATGTCTCAGTTCTATGCATGAATGAGCATTTTTCATGACTGAGGAAACAAAATGATGCCATAATACTACTTTATTTACACTAAAGAGCAACTATAAAGAAAAAATATATTTACTGAGAGAGATCCCCTGGGTAGAAATTACAATAGACTATGTTTATATTTTTCAGTCTGCTGTAGCAAAAATATTGGGTTTAGTTACCTGAGCTGTCTCAAAAGTCAAGAGTTTCTGTAGGTATTAGAACACATTCCTTGGAAAAATCCATCAATAGCACTTCTTTCTCTCACATGCATACACAGTAGAAATTTGAGCTTAAATCTTGCAGGTCTTACTCTGTTCTGAGTTATTGATTGTGCTGGGCAGAGTATCTTTTGTTTTCAGTCTTATGCTTGGCAATCTTTTTAAGACAGTGTTTTATTTTGTTTTTCCACTCTGCCAGAATTAATGCCCTTTCTGTGAAAAGTTTTTGATAAATTGGCTTTTGTGATTACATTTTAAAAAACTGAGTCAGAAAAGTTGTTCTTGGCCATCAGAGACTTCTATTCTGTATTTTGGATGTGATACTATATTAGCATATTTTAAGCACTGTCCTCTGGGAGAGACTTTTTTGGGAAGGGGGAAAACAGCACAGCTATCAGTCTGGGTAATAACTGATTAGGGGGAAACACTAAATTAGTGTTTTGAAAGACCTTCCATTCCCCTGCAAACAAAAATGGTGATTTGGCATGGACAAGTAAAGGTGAGAATATTTTTTTGCAGCAATGTTTTATCTTTCTTAATATTTTATCTTCCAGTGTTTTGCAATTAGTATTTGGGATATGGAGTTCTTCTCTAATGGAAATATCCATTCCATCATTTTTATTTAATCCCTGGAGCTTTTCCACCTTGGTTCTTAGCCAAGCCTCTTCTGTGTCACGATCCTCTTGATAAATTACATTCTTTGTGATGCATCTTGACTCGGCAGCCTAATGGGTATTACTGTGTAGCTTAAATTTGCAGTGGAGCCCAAGAAATTGGGAGATAAATTAAATTTGTTGTGATTTTCCAGTATCTGGTTAAGATCACTGCTGTAATGACTATGAAAATAGTCATGCAAACAGTGGAGTTCTTCAACACAGACATCTACCTACAGAAATGTCAGCAGCAACACCAGAGATTCCTACAGCTGCATTTCTGGTAGAGTTGTGAATAAGTGTGAGTGGTTTTCATTCAGTTCTTTTCTTTCTTTCTTTTTTCCCTCCTGTTTGAGCTCACACATCCTCAGGCAGTGTTAAGAGCAGATGAAGCCTGTGTTCCTTGTTTGCTTTAAATTTAAAGATGTATCAATGGCCAGTGGGGACTGCATATTAGCAAGGCAGTTTTGGAGCCTTCTGACCACATTAGCCAGGCAGCAAATGGGATGAGATAATTGGTTTGGCTGAAAATTTACTCAGAGGAGAAAATTGGTTTTCAGCTGGATTTAGCAGGCTGATTGTGCCAGTGTTGTGAGAGCCAAAGACTAATGGTGGTCCAGGATAAGGATTGGCAGAACTGATTGAAAGGGAAAGAAGGACCTTCCTCTCACTTATGGCACTGAATGTGCCTTTATATTGGTGACTATAAAACTAAACTTTTGCCATTTTCACATCTACTTTTTGTTTAGTGCTAGTGGTCCTGCCTCTTTGGGGGTATAATTTCTAGCTGATTAGAAATACTAGAGGAGCACTATGGTGGGATTTTTCCCAATCCCTGGAAACATTATAATGCTGTACACATCATATGCAAATGTAAAGATAGACTATGGAATCTGAGGAAGGTAAATTTATTTTTAGTAATAATTGCAAATCTGTCTAAATTGGAGAGGTCCCATAAACACCAACATTTGGCTGGCAATTTCACTCCTTGCCTGATGCTGTAACTTTTACAAGTCTCACAAAGGATAGATTTTTAAATGGTACTTACATATACATTCTTTTGATTTTAGGTAGGCTTTTCTGGGTTTTGGAGCTTGTTTTTAAAGTTCTGGTGGAACCTTATTCATGGTTTGCCTTCTTTGACCTCTTTTTTTTTTTGATGGGAAGAAAAAAGAGTCACCCAAAATATTAACATATCTAGCTTATCCCATACTGCTTCTGTTCTCTCAGCAACAGAAGTTTGTATCCCAGTAATTCACAGGCAGAAGTATTGCCAGTGAAAATTGTATGACAAATTTCCAGAGCTTCACTTATGAAAACTCATTGATTTTCATTAACTTCAGATTCCTGGGACATGACTTTGTAGTCTGTGTGATTTCCTTGAGTTTCTCCAGTATTGATTTTTTTTTTTCTTTTAGTGGATATATGTGTGTATATGGGTGTATTGCTTGCTTGTTTGTTTCCTGGTGCTTTCGTCATCAGACACTACACTTCCATAAAAATGAATGAAACAATGAACCTTGAAAAAGCCAGCCTAATACTTTATCATTTAATCTATCCTGGTGCAATATCTTGATGACCTAGAATTTTCTTTTCCCATCTTAGACACCAAAGGAAATGTTTCCTTTTTCAAGCTGGAAATTTTGCTAGGTTGTCCTCTAAAGAGACCTCTCAGAAGAGTCACATACTTCCCTTATCTGTCTTTTCTTGCTCTGTGCTTAGACACTTTCATCAAGCCTGTCAAGAGAACTGAATTTTACTCATGTCAGGAAAAGTCTTAGTGAAGGCTGATAGCCTGCAATTCAATTAGAAGGCTGATTTCAGAATATGGAAGCTGCTTGTGGTTGTCTTTTGTCTTTGTCTGGGCATGAATGTGTGTGAATACGTAGGGATATTTTGTTATCCACATTTTTCAGATGATTTTTTTTAATCAGGAAGTGAACTTGGTGAGAAATCTCTTACCATCCCACTCATTTTGCATAGCAGCTTTTCAAAATAGCCTTAAGTGAGATTTGTGTGCCTTCAGAATGATTAATGTTCTAGACTAAATAAATAATGAGTGAGTAACAGGACAGATGAATTAAATGTGCATTGATAAGTCTTGTCAGTTAAAATTAATATGTGTAAATGGGGAAAATATTTTGACGTATATGCATCATTGTAGAGTTTTTAACAGCTTGTTTCCCATGCTTGAGACTACTGGAGGTAAACATTCAAGTTTCCTTGTCAGTGAGGTTTAAAGTTAATAGTACTATGGTTTTGATTGTTCAACTTCAATTGCATTTTTATTTAGAGATTAGAAAACTCAGATTAAATTTCAACCTTTGTATTCTCAGAATGTTGCTGATCTGTGCAATAGTTAGGCAGTACTCTCACCTTAATCAGATGTTTTGTGCTGTCAGCTTGCAATTCCTTAAACCTTATTTCTCCCCATTCTATTTATAGACATAGCTGGTATCACAAATTAAGGGATTGCTAAACAGTTCTCTTCTTGCTGTTTGTAATTGTGCCAAACCATACCTGCATGAAGCTCCAAACAAGTCAGCTCAGCTGGTCAGAGCATGGTGCCGATAACGCCAAGGCCATGAGTTCACTGAAGAGTTGGACTCATGATCCTTGGGGGTCCCTTCCAACCCAGGCAATTCTGTGATTTCTGCAACTCAGCTGTTGTGAGCTCAGAATGGAGAGAAGGTGTGATTTTGCTGGGGCATTACTTCAGGAGTATTTCTCTGAAGCATTTGTGCAATGCCCAGGTTTTGAAGCAAGGTCCTGAAGCTCTATAAAATGAGGTGAAAGGCAACCTTTTTAGAAGGGTTATGATCCTTGTTCTCAGTTAAGATACACTCTGTCTTGGGATAAACCTTTAAAAAGGATTTGGTATAGCAGAGCATAATAGCTAAAATTACAGGTGGCTTTAAGGAGCTGCTTTCTGACAGCCTTTAATAATTGCCAGGATCCCCTTCTGGACCTTTTCAAGAGCAGCCAAGTACATTCCAGACTGTGTTTTTTTGTGCTGAGCCTTTATTGTTATATACTGGGCAGCATACGTAGATCTGCACTCGTAGTGTTCTGTGGTGGTGCTGCTCATCACCTGTGCAAGGGAGCTTTACAAGGAAATCTTGTACTCGTGGTGCAAATACAAATTCTCTGTTTCCCATTGCTTCTGAGAGCTGTGTGTTCATTTGGAGAAGCAGTGATTCCTATCAAAGATTTGCCAAGTGAAAAAAAAATGTACATATTTTATATGTAATCTGGACAATAATTTGTTTCAGGTACTGAGCAGTACAGTGAGTACACAGGCTATGCAGAGACTTACCGCTGGGCAAGGAGCCACGAAGACAAGACCCCTAGGTAAAGTTGCACATAAGTATTTTAAGTGAAGGAAGAAAGAAATGTTAGAAATTTGAAAACTTTTTTCCTAGCATTTGCCTTAATAAGATATTTGCTTGATGTTGCTCTCTTCAGCAGAGCCAACAGGCTAAGAAAGTTTTGTCATATTAGTAGTGCCATACTAATGCTAATAAGTGGTACCTGCCCTTATGTTGGTTCTTAGACTAACATCTTTTACAGTTTAGAGATATATGTGTTTGCACATTTTTGCTAAGATACTGATTGAACTATGGTTTGCAATATCACAAGAAGTTTGACAATGATACCTCAGATGCCACAGTGCAGCTGATGTGTGGCAAAATAAGAATCGATACCATGAATCTGAGTAGAAGGCTGTGAGCTCTTGAATTTATTTCTCCAGCAATGTCATTAGAGTATATACAGAAAATTACTCATTTGGTATAGAATCATACACAGTGTACTCTCATTTAAATGTTGGAGGAAGACAGAGAAACACTGACCTTGCAATGTTCTTACATACTTGATAAATAGTGCTGTGTAATTAGATTTGTTTCACATTCATGCTCAAAGTCTAGCCAGGGTATTTCTGAATTTATGGGGAGGCCTGTCTCATTTTTGATGCTGCTTTCATTCCCAACCCACAAAGAGAAAGTATTCCATTGTCTGTTGAGTTCACCTTTTCAGCTGCTTCTAACAGAGAAGGGAATTGCTCATTTTGAATTGGGGTTATATGGCTGATATTAAACAGCTAATGTCATCTACTTTTCTTCCCCCCTCCAATTTTAGGGATGAATGGCAACGACGCTACACTGAAATTGTTGCTATAGATGCATTTCACTTCAGACGTTTCCTTGATCAATTTGGTCCAGATAAAATTAGAAGAGAGCTCAACAAGGCCAGTAACTTCTTACAATAACCTGCAGTCTAATGTTTATAGAGCTTTTTCAAATATTTTTATGTTATTGTCTTCATCTAAGGAAGTTCTTGCTTAGTTGTGTCTCATATGACAGGTACTTGCTGTCCAAAATGTTAAAGCAAAAGATTGTCAAATATATTTCTTGTCCTTTGATGTGCTATTCAAAGGTGTATTTTATACAACTTTCAAAAATTTAAATGAAACTTGGATATATATTTTGTTAATTCTTCCCTGTCCTGCTTCCAAATGATGGGCTGAGAGTTGGGGTTATCTATCATGGAGAAGAGAAGGCTTCAGGGAGGGACTTTTAATATGGGCAGATAGTGACAGTACAATGGCCAGTGGTTTTAAACTGACAGAGGACAGGTTTAAATTAGGTATTAGGAAGAAATTCCTTACTGTGAGGGTTGTGAGGCACTGGAACAGGTTGCCAAAGGAACCTGTGGATCCCTGGTAGTGTTCAGTCCCAGGCTGGATGGAGCCCTGAACAACCTGAGATAGTGAATGGCATCCCAGCCCATGGCAGGCAGGTTGGAATGAGGCAATCTTTGAGGTCCCTTCCAACTCAAACTAAATTATGAGTCTAAGTTCTTTCCCTATGATTTGTGCTGTTGAATCCTACTCGGCTGTGCAGTCAAGGTGGAAAAGGAGGTGCCTCATGTTTTAACATGGGGCAGTTCATAAATACGGTCCCACTTGCTTTTCTTCCACCTTTCTTCTTTGCTCTTGGGATATTGACATATTGCCTGGGAGTTTACCTTTTCCTATATTGATGTTTTCTTGAGATTTGATCCAGCTGTTCATAAATCCCCTTTATTTTCACAATAGCTGTAAGGGCTGTTGTAACTACATATGTGTGTATAAAGACTGACAATGCAGGCCAGTTTAATCCTTTAAACAAAGCTTCTGGGTTGACATTCAAAGCTAGCATGCTTCTTACTAATAATCCTTGCACATTATTAATCATTATCATAATTTATTCAAAGTTTTCAGTCCTTGACCCTGCCCTGAGTCAGCTGTGTAAAAACTGCACTTTGCAGTGGCTGTGGTCCTTGATAATCTCACACATCCAAGTTCCCAGGCTGAAGAGCTCTTTGACAGGGGAAAGTGGAACTGTGGTGGACATAATTTTTTTTCTCTCCTCTGCCATCCCTAATTTGGGATCTTCTCCTTAAGTAAGATATTTGAGATGTTTCCCAGTCCTTGGTGTCTGCCATGGATTCCCAAACATAATGTTTGGGAACATTGGGTTACTTTCCCGAGCTGTGGCAGGTGCTTTATCATCTGCATAGCCAAGGTTTTCCTGTCACTTGTTTTTCTTCTTGTTTTGCTGCTGCTCTTTTGTTGAAGCTAAAGCAGTCTTTTCCCAGCTTTTAAGGTTGTACTTTGACAGGGACTAGTAATTGCCACCAGTGAGCTGTCTGTGGTTATGGGACCTTAACTTTTCAAGGCTTTTGCTGTTATCCCATGCACAAATTTTATCTGCTTTTATCTGCTGACATGCTGTGTCTGGAATCAGTGTCCAGTTCACAAAGCAGATTCTCCTAAGTTAACTAGAAGGTTAATGGACCAGAATTAGGGCCTTGCATGGCCAGTATAAGGCATAGGTAGTGAGAGGTGTGTGGCCTGTTCTAGCAGTGGCAGTGCTGTTTTTACTGGGCAGTGGAGTACAGTAATGCTAATTCAGTTATACTTTGCTAGTGTGCCAATTTTTGGGATCAAAACATGCTGTTGAGTTTCCTTAGTGTGATTCTACATTTACAGATGCAGTGAGCTTGGGTGTTGAATATAAGAGCTCAATGTTGTTATTGTTAAAGCCTCCTTCTTTCTGCAGTATGGAGGGTATAGAATATAATAGAATTTATTTTAAATAAATTCAAACATAGGAACACACTGCCCTAATTGTTGGCTGTAAAGGGAATACACCCTCTTGAGATGATGTACAGTGCTGAAGGACTAATTTAAATTAGTTGTGAAACCTTAGCATCTTGACTAAAGTAACATTCATCAGCTTGTTTCTTCATGGCTGGTAATGAAATTTGCCCTAAAAAAGACATTTAAGTAGAGTTTGTAAACCTTACTGATATCTTAGTACAAAATTCTAATTACCTACATCAGTGAATTTGTGATCTGTCTACAATTTTCAGTGTATTGATTTGGTTTAGATTTTTAAAATAAATTATGGTAAATCACTGCTACATTTATAAGGTGTGTTGGTTTGGCTGATGTTTTTTTATGAGGACTGATTGGTATTTAAGAAAAATTTTAAGTCTTTATCCTGAAAAGCTTCCTGTAGCTGTGATGAAATGCCTGGGACTCAGGACCTGTATCTTAATTTTTAACTTGGATCCAAATAAGGCAAAAGTCTTCCCATCTTAATTTTTTTTGTTATTGATGTTGAATTTAAAGGAAGACTAAGGATGTATTGAAGTAGTTTGAATTTGGTATTGCTAGAAGACACTGCTGGTTTTTGTTATCATTTTACTGTTTGGAAGCATTGCACCAGGCTGCCTCTCAAATCCATCTCTGACTCTTGTGTGCATGCAGGCCTACTGTGGCTTCTCTCGCCCCAACGTTCCACCTCAGCATCTCTCTGCAATAGCCACAGGAAACTGGGGATGTGGTGCCTTTGGAGGGGACTCCCGATTAAAAGGTAAATCATAGCGATTCTTCATGTTCAGATTAATCAAATCACTTACATTTTGGTCCTGGGCCATATGTTTTTGTTCAAGTACATTTTTTGCTTTTGTTCTAATTAATATATGTTTGCCAAGAAATGGCATTCTATAGAATTGGTACATTACTGCTGATCTTTAGGCTGTGAGAAATGTGGCCTTCAACAAGAAAAGAGCATTCCACTTTATTCTTTGTGCTGTAGACTGTTATGCTATTTTCAGTTAAAAGTTTGGGGCAAGCACACGATGCTGAAATGCTGGGTTTGCAAGGACTTGTAGCACTGAAACCTTCCAAAACACAAATGTTTATCTTTAGTTCACAGAAGAACGTGTTCATTGCAGTTGTCAGTCATATAAATCAGTTGACCTTTCTGGAGCAGTCTTTTCAGATTCTGCCTGAAATTCGTATCTCTGCAAAGCTGTTTAAAGTACCTGGTAATTTGCAAGGCTTCACAAATTTGCTGGCAATGGTTAATGTTTAGTCTTACTCCTTAATATATTGCTGTATGCCAGAGAGGTTTCCAGTCACTCAGTCATGCTGCTTTCTTTCCTGACTTGCCTGCTATATCACTCACTTTCTCATGTTCTTTTATATTTAATTAGAGTATTTGTAATGCAGCAGATATCCCATGCCTACATTCATTTAAGACTTTTTCCATCAATTCAAGAACTGATGGATCTTGACATATAAATTCATATCCTGGTTCATATAATTCTAAGTAGAAATTTACATTTCTTTGTTGTTTCCAAGCATTTGAAGAGTATTTCAAATTTGCTTTTCAGAACAGCTTTCGGTAGATGCAGTGAGACAGTCATCAGGCTACCAGTTTCATTTCTTTTTTTAATGTGCTTAATTCATAAAGCATCTATTTTTTTCTCAATGCTCATTGAGTTCCTGGCATTTTTTTTTTATTTCCATTAGCTAAAATAGGCTGCCAAAGGCATATCTTATCAAAATCAGGACTAGTATTTACTGTAGGATCTGAGCATACTTGATTTATGTTAGGAAGGTTTAACAAGTGCTTCAATTTGCCTAAGATCTTGGATCTGAACTTGTAATATCCCATGTATGTTTTTTTAAAGTAGAAGAAAGATGTCAGTACAGCCATTGCTCCAGGTGCAAGTCCAGAAGTTAAGTGGTATCACATCAGCTGGGTGCAAGGGCCAAGAGAGCTCAGATCCCTCCAGACCCCAGTACCACAGGCTCTGTTGCTCTTCCTGTGATGCTTCTTTCTGTACCAGAAGCATGGAAATTTCCCATGGTTTTGTGTATCATTAACGTCCAGAAGATTGTGAAGTCTGATTCTTGACAGAAATTTTGATCCTTGTTTCATAAGATGTATAGCAATTCAAAATAAGCTATAGGATATTTTTAACATCTTGTAAAGTGAAACTGCAGTTTGGAATGAATAATAAGATTCATTAGGTTCTGTTCCCCTATGCAAGCTAGTTAATTAGACTCTAAAAGCTAAACTACTGAAGCTATACTAAATCCACAGCTGGTTCAGTGGTTTAATTAAAATATCATTCCCAGATTGAGATTAATTTCACATGTGAATCATGTAATTTATAATTTTGGCTATGGGTTTACAAGAGGAAGTTTTTTTGATTGAGGGATGCAGTGTTTTAATAGGTCTCTATTTAAAAATGTGAAAGATTATTGAGCTGAGCTCTGAACAGCTTTCTATTTAGCTTCCACTAGCAGGTGGTAATGCACTATGTACACTGTTTTATTTAAAATTAATCTTTACAAAGACAATATTAATCACATTTTAATTAACTCTACTTACTGGGTGGAAGAAGGAGGAATTAATATCAGAGCTGCACCAACAGGCTCTGAAGGAAGACAAGCTGCAGCAGATGAAATAGTTACTGGGGCCCATTGGTAGGACTGTTGTAGAACCTGTGATTGATTGCACGCCTCTGTGGCACTCCAGCCTGGCAGTGCTGGCTGATGAAAAAACTGCACTCTTCTAAGTTTGGTGCTGCCTAAAAGGGTCCTGGTTTTCTTCTCCCCCTTTGTTGTTCCTGGCTCTGTGGTCTGGTGCCCTCCCTTGCCTCAGCTCTGGTAAACTTTTCACTCTGCCAATTCAACTGCTGTTCTAGCAGAAAAGAATTAGCTTTTATTCTGCATCCATAATTTTCTGCTACTTTGGTGAATGGAATTGGCATAATGATGTCTGATGAGCACCAGAGAGCTGCAGAAAAGTCAGGAGCTGGGTGAGAAGTGGACCAGAGCTACTTTCTCCAATTGCAGTGGGTCATTAGCTTGGCTCAGCAGCACTACTGATCCAGATGATTTCTCATGGTGAATCTTCAAAAAACTGTTCCCAAGATAGGAAACATTTTTCTTTCTTTTACATATAGAGGAAAAAAAATCTGTCTATATTGTAATGTTAGCTGTTGGCAGAACTTGGGATGCAGCTTGGGCCAATGAGTTTGACAAAAAGCTGGAAGTTAACATGAATTGCATTGCTGACATCACCCCTCACAGGTCAGAATAAGCCATCATCTTCCTTGCTGCATACTTCTATTGTAGGTATCATGGACACCTTAAATTATGCAGGAACAGGCTGCAGAACCATAGTTCTTTTCTTGGAGCTAAAAGTTGGGTCAATTTTCACTTTGCATAGCTTACCTAGTGAAAGGATTGGCTTCATTCCTTCTTACAGGTAGCACAGAATGGAAATTGCCAAGTGCTCATGGATGCTTTTTACCCCACTGGCTGTGGCTGTATGGGCAGCCCATACCAGGGGCTGCTCTGTTGCCTTATGCTGCCACAGGCATTTATTGACTAATTAATGTCTGCATGCTGCTTGGGGGCAGACATGGACCAAAATAAACCCCTCTCAGTTTTAAGCACATTGTTTATCTGGAAGTAAGGGTGGATGTCACTAACAGCTCTAGCAGAATGCTCCAACACTCTTGACTTGCAGTGCCCAGCATTCTTTACTACTTCATTGCTTCATTTAAAATATGGAAGTAATATTTACCTACCCATTGTTTGTAGTGCTTTGCAGCATCCCCATGGACATGAGTGCTATGGTTGTTTGCTGTAAATTTAAGCTGTGTTTTTTCCTTCAGCAAATTGTTCTATCCTGTGTTCATGTGTAATCTTTTTTCCTTGTTTCAGCCTTAATTCAGATATTGGCAGCTGCAGAGGCTGGACGTGATATTGTGTATTTTACCTTTGGAGATGTGGAGCTGATGCGGGACATTTACAGCATGCATACTTTTCTCTGTGAGAAGGGCCAAACTATTGGTGAGCAAAAAGAAATCTTTGTGTGCACAATAGAGACATGACCATCTCTCTAAGTAGCAGTTTTCCAATATGAATTCTTGTCTCTAAGTGCTGAACACAAGCAAATGGGTCTCAGTTTATTTGTACCTGTTCCCAGAATGGGGAGCTCTTCTGATTTGGGATCTACTGCACAGTGCTAATCAGTTTAGAAGACTTGTAGATCCTTTTCTGATTCACTTAGGAGTTATGCTGAAGAATTTGAAAACTAGAGATACATGTGGTAGGTAGAAGATTTGCAAAAGCTTTTGATATAACTCAGTAAAGCTTTGAAAAGGGAAAAGCTGCTTAGGCATTCTTGATACAGGTTTGTCTTCTAGTGGTTCTGTCTTGATCCTGCAGGATGTGGTCTGATGTGTTCTTCAGTTGCAATACAAGAAAAGCAGTATATCCATTGCCCTATTGTAATTGTTATGTGTCTTCTAATTTCTGGGCCAGAAGCACAAAGCTGGGTAATTGGCAGTACATTTGTAAGTAATGTGTATGCAAGCTTAATGTTAGGATTGCTTGTGCAGGAAGTTGAGGGAGGCCATCCTATGTTCTGAACAACCTGCAGACATTCCCATTTACAGTCTTCTGCCTCCTCTGTCTCTGCTCATTTAGAGATGTTCCTAGCCACTGTCTCAGTGTACATGTGCATTTCTAGCCTTCCTTTGCAATCATACATTGCTCATTTGGCATGTTCTCACATGGTGTTTAATGACTTCTTTTTTCTTTTCGAAGGGGACATTTATAGGCTGTTGCTGAGATACTACAATGAACAATGCAGAAACTGTTCTACTTCAGGACCAGATGTCAAGCTGTACTCTTTCATATACAACACGCTTGAGTCCTATGCACATTCTACTGATGATGATGAGGAGGATGAAGAAAAAGGGTTGTGTTTTGAAGATTAAAATAAATGTATTTGATCAGAATAATGTTTATCTCCTCCCACTGGTATATTGTGTGAATTGCTGGACATAATGAATGAGCTGGCTTAATTTATATTGACTGCATTGGTAGTTATGGATAACACTCAAACAAAAAACCCCACAAACACCTTTGAGAGATGAGATTTATTTGTTTGATGGTTTGATACATGAAAACCTTGTTCATGTGTGTACAGAAAACAATTCTTTGGTAAGTCTGGTTTGCATTATACCTTGTTAAGTAGAATATTTTGGTACATTTCACTTGAGATTGCTAAAAATCTTCAGATTTCCCTGTACTCCTTTGCCTTTATTTTTCAGAGCTCTTATGTGTATTTCTCATGGAGGCTTACAGCTGGAGTACAGACAGCCATGGAACTCCTTGGATGATGTTAGAGAGAAGCATTTTAATGATTGTTCTTACTGAAAATTGTCCTAATCCTTAAAAGTGCCAAGGTACCATTGGTGTTCTTACCAAAGTTTTCATTCTTTTAACTTAAAATGTCCTGGGTCTAATTAATTTTTTTTTAAAAATTGTTAAAAATGGAAAAGTTCTGGGGGACTCAAGAATGCATTTCACAACTGTATGGTCTTTACCAAATTAGGCATAAAAGTTAGAATAAAGAAGTAGAGAAAGAACAACAAGAGTGGAAAAAGGAGAAATGTAACCAAAGCTGGAAGCAGAGGGAAAGATTTTCACGTGAAATTCTTCAATACCATTTTGTTGGTGCTATCTGTTACCACATTGAACAAGGTTTTAGTCTATTGGAAGTTTCTCAAGGTTCACTGCTTTTGACAATATTTGATTTAAGGTCTGCTAGTTGTGTTCATATTGTCATATCAGTTCTCCTCTCAGTATGCATATGTGTGAGTATAAGATCCCCATGGGATATGTGAGCTAGGAAACAAATCACATATCAGTGGGAGGAAAGTCTGCTGGTTACAGATAAGAACATGAGGTCTTGTTAGGGATTTCTGCCTGTGTCATTTTAGACATGGGAGTAACAGTGAAGTGTTGGCAAAACATTTTAAAACCCGTGCTTTTACTATCTGTGAATACCAAATTAGTGTTGCTGTAGTACATTAATAGTTTACACAAAACTGCAGATACATCTGTGATAAAACTTTTTCAGGTCTATGTACAGGGCAAATCCAGTGAGACTTTTTTCTGTATTTAAGCCCAGTTTAAGCTTCAGCCCAGATTCCTAAGTTTAATCTCTTCTGTGTTAGATTTTTATTGTCTGTCATAGTTTCTATTCTGAGTTAGCAATACAAGTAAAATCTGCAGCAGGAAATGTAGTGACCTAAGTTTCTTACTCAATGAATCCTTTTGAGTTATGTCAGATAAAACTCTCCAAGCCTCAAACACACCATGGTAATTAAATGCTGGAAGCTGTTGGCAGTCTGGCTTAGAATAAATCACTCACTGCTTGATCTGCTCTGGGGGAAGCAACGGGAAGGAGTCTGGGTTCTTTATAAATACCTTCAGGGAGCTTGACATGAATTCTAAGTGGGCAGCTTGCAGGTATTTTACTTGGGAAGTGATGGACACAGAGGTTTCTTCCTGTTCTTCCCACCAGGTGTCGTTTTCTCCACCCTCATCCATTTTGAGAAAAAGATTTTGGCTAGAATTTCAGGCTTTTTTCTGTGTTTGCAACCTGTGTCCTCAGATTTAGCAGAAATCTTTTCTCCTGCTCCTGGTGTTTTAGTGTTGGCTCAGATTCTGGCAGTAGGAATAACTGTTTTATTAGCTCTTATTTGAGCATTTAGGTTCAAGTATGATAGTGCTTCTAGATGCATTGCTGATGATAGATGTACCCTGGGAATTATGACAAGTGATGGAAAATTGGTGCTATCAGCCAAACCTTTTTCACCTTACTACTCAGGATCTCATATAGAAGAGATGAAGAATTTATTCCTAAACAACTGGAAAAAAACACAGCAAAAAGCTTTAAATGCCTAGAAATGACTTCCCCTTTATTATATATAAATACTTCTTTAGTGCAATGTAGTCATTGTGAGAAGTGATTGGTCAGGTATGAAAAATGTACCAGAATATGATGGAATGAAATTCTACTTCAACTCTAGAAACAGAAAAAATTAACTTTGGAGAGATTCTCTGGTGATCATATTATAGGTATGCAGTTAAAAGAGTTCTTGCAGTGTCAAGTGCTTCCAGGATGATCCTAGTCTTTTTATGCACTCTGTAGTTTCAGTGATACTGAGCATTTTCTAATATGGGAAGAATGCCTTTTGTTTGAGATCATTCATTAGGATATGTTTACCATACCTTTTTCTCTAGTGAATTATGCTTTTATGGACAGGAACAAAGGAAAATAATTTCTTTTTCATTTCATGTGTTGTCTGAAAAAGAGTGATATATCCTGGATTCTATCGTGTGTTCCTGATCTCGTGAAGGGCAACATTGTAAGAATGCTTTGAATATGATTTTGATCACAGGCAGGCTGAAGATTATTTTGTTGTTGTTGTTGTTGTTTGTTTTGGTTTTTTTTAAAGCAAAATAGCCCAGAATTAGTTAGCAGTGGTGTTACATTCCCATGATGTTCTAATTCAGTTAAGAGCTGAACTGCCCAGATTGCTGCATGTCAGCCCAATATGTGCTCTACATCTTTCTTTTTCTCCCCACCCAGCACTCCCTATTTCCAAACTCCCTGAAATGTTTCCTTTAGCTGGCGATGCCTTCGGTGCTCTGGGGGAAGTGGTGTGGAATGGAGATGCCAGTGATGTCCTTGTGCAGCCTAGGAAGCTTCAGGTTCACCCTTCCAGAAACCTGGTGATGGAGTATTCTAGGTTTGGGATGTTTTTATTATTTTAGGGATGTTTGCTATATGATTTCCAATAAAAATTAACTTCCTACCAAAACTTTTGTTTTATACTTTTTAGCAGCTAAATTGAATGCTTAATATGAAACAACAACAGGCAGTCATGTCGATTGCAATGTTGCCTCATAGTCAAGTTTGGTGTCTGAGCACTTCTATTGTTCTACAGCTCTTGCAGCTAAATTGCTCAGTTTTGATGTTTCCTTATCCAATGAGGAGTATCCAATACTGTATATATTAATTTATAAACTGTTAAAGTGTTCCTGACATTCTTCTAAACTTACAGTTTATGCACCATTATATTGTATTGATTTTTCTGGATCTGTATGCTAATGTTTACAGAATTTTGTAGGAATACAATTAAAAAATTCTGACTGAAGCCATGTTGTGTAATTTGTCACTTAATATACTTTCCAGGACAGAAGAATTCCAGCACATTTGAATGCACAGGGCATAATATTGCAGATAGTTCTGGCAGTAAACTGACACATAACACACAGCTGAGAAATTTATTCTTCCTGTACAGTATTGTGATAGCTGCTCCTGTTTGCACAGCACTGTAAAACACAATTAGCTACTGTAAATTGGAAGAGTGTCAGTGTGATGTGAGGTTTCATCCATGTGTATGGCCATATGCAGATATTCTGATGTTTCCAAGCTTTTGGTAAGCAAGTAGATGTTGGAGTATTCATTGAACTTCATGAAGGAAATGTCACTAAATAAATGCAAATAACCCCCTAAAAATATATAAATAATTAACATGTTTTATAGGGGGTTTTATGGTTTGTTAGAGTGGAGCTGAAATCCTTCTAAATAAAACCATTTCAAACTTTTTCCAAAATCTTGTTTTAAGTAATTAATTTTTTAGCATCACAGGAAATTAGGATAAAAATATAATTTGATTTCTCCTAAGGTTTTATATGTAGCTGTGCTTATGAAGTTTGCAGTGTTGATACTAAAGGATTCTGTCCATCAGACAGCAGCAATGGAAGCAGAGGTGGTGACTGACAGACACATCTGGGGGAGCAGCAATGAGCAGGGAGCTTCCTGCACTGTGCTCAGGTAACTCTGCTCATGGAAGTGGCCAAAGGGATCCCATTTTCACTCAGTGTTTGCCTGAGTGCTGGAGGAGCTGGGGGTGCTGGGCTTTGGTTGCGTGACAACTGTGAAGGGAGGGAAGGGCTGACGCCTTCATGTTGTACCTTGGAAATCCCAGGTGCAGGGGAGGCAGAAGGTGCTCCCATTGTGCTGCTGCAGTGCAGGAGCAGCTGCCAGTCTGTCCCAAGCTGTCACTGATCTCCCTGTAATCAGCAAATACTCTCATGAATACACTTGAAAAGCAACCATGGCCTGTGGAGATAACCCTGGGGATAAAGCACAATTGCAAGGGCTGCTTCACCATGAACTTCTCCTGGTCTTCTCCAGTGTCTTCCTACCTATGTCAGTGTTTGTTCAAAGGAATTCCAGACACCTGAATTTCACAACTTTTCATGTTTACTTCCACAGTCTGCATCCTCTCATCCTGAGCAGCTTTCTATAACAGAAGGATGGACAGATGGATGTCAGACTTTGGGATTCCAAAAGCTGTTACAAACTCTGTCAGGTTCACTGAGGTAATTGTGTATTAGCCAATGTAGGGTGATGCAATGTTTGCTCTGGACGGATGACTTGGGTTTTTTCTTTCTTTTTAATTGTTTTTTTCTTTTTAATATATGCTTAAAGTCATCTTTTGCTGTTTTGTGGCACCTCTGTGACAAGAGTGAGAACATCCATAAAATCGTGGAGACTGCAAGATGCAACAGCTGTCTGAAATGGTTAGGTTTTTTAAGCTTAGAATTGAGTATTTATGATCTTGTTTTGTGCTAACAGTGCTTCATGCTCATTTATCATTGCTTAAGTGAGTGTGACCTGGAAGTTGCATAGGAGGTATTTGTCACTGATAACTCCATTACAGCAATGCCATCAATTTGTGCTGAGCTGAGCTGTCAGGCAGGCTTTCATTGCGTGCTCCTGCTAAGTGGCACTTGGTCTGCAGCTAAAGGAGGCACTGGTGTGTTCCAAGTGCTCTTGGTGACACTGTGGGGTGTGTCTGGGTGTGTGCACGCTGTGCTGTGCATGCACACACATTGAAGAAGCTTTAAAGAAGCTGCCATGAACTGCTGGAGTGGGGATCATTGCTAATGTAGCTCATCAGCTGTAAATCTGGGAAGCAGGGGGCAGGAACCTAGAGAGATTGCACTATCTTTATGAGCTGGCTGTGCTTGCTGGCTCTCTGTGTCCACAGTTCACACACCTCAGCCTCTTGCAGTCAGCTGTCCTCTCTCTCTGATGGACTGTACTGAAAACTGCATAGCTGATGTGCCTAAAAATGACATGTTCTTGTGCTGGTTTTTTTTTTCTCTGGTTTTTATTCATTAATTAATAGTAAATTGAAGAGGTGATATTAAAGATGAGGGGGTTTTCCCTTTATTTTTAATTGTTGAATAGCTAAGAGGACCACTTCGATGTTCAAATTTTTAAAGAAATGGAATACAATGAAGGCATTGCTCCATTGGATGTAAAACAGTAAGAGTATGCCTGGTTGGGTAAAGGCTACTGAAAAACCTCATCTCCTTCTGCCCAAGTAATAAACATTGTTTTGTGTAAATCTCCTCTTGGAAAATCCATGTGACATGCAGATAAGGATATACTTTCTCTGTAGAGGCTTTGTCTATTCTGCTCTCAGTGGTTTTCACTTGGAAGGCCCAGTTCAGTAACATCTTTTTTGTTTGCTTCTTAGAGATGCCTTCTGCAAATGATTGGAATTTTTATACCTACTACAGCTGCTTCCTTTTGTAATTAATATTATCAAAGTGAGATTCTGCACAGATAAAAGCTGTATTTGCTAAATAGGAAGGGCAAAAGGACCTTTGGACCAGTGAGGCAGGATTGTTTTAAAAGTCCATGTTTCTAGTTAACAAGAAACAATAATGCAGTGCCATACATGAAGTTATCAGTTTGGATCCAAGACATCTGTATGTGTGTTAGCATCTAATCACTGTCCCTGTGCAAATCCTGAACTTTAATTCCAAGGCTATTTTTGTAGGAAAGCAGTAATGACAAATTACAAACTGTTTGTTTTAATATATCTGTATGTCATCACTTCTGTAATATGTCTGACCTTAGCTAAGTGTTACAGGCATTGTGGGTGTTTTTGTCTGGAAGGACAATGTTTGCTAGCTTTTATAAACTATAATTTACACTCAGAACAACATTTGGAGTGCATAAGGAATTAAACCCCTGTAAATACTGTCTGGAGGGCTCTGTAATGGTTTTTGAGCATCTGAAATCTTCTCAGGGTGGGGGAATGTGCAAGGAGGCTACAGGGGAAATATGCAGTCTTCTTGCTCAAAGACTGCTTTCACCTTTCTTTTACACTCATTTGATGGAGATAGAGAATTATTTTGATTGTGGGGAACTGTTACACTTATTCTCAGAAATTGCTAATAGTATTTGTTAAAAAAATAAACCAGGAAAGCAAAGACAGAATCAGGGGCAAACTCCAATGTTTTCACATTTATTACAGTAATATTCTATAGTCATGCTATCTAAATGTGATGCTTAGATTCTCTCAGAAATCATCATCAAGACCAGCTATAAGGGGGGCAGGGATATATGTTCCCAAATAGCCTTTAGTTTCAAAATTTGCAGGTCTTTGCAAAAAAGGCAGAAAAAACACTCCCAGGAGGCAATTGCTTTTTGTTTCTGTGTTCCCAATTGCTGGGTTGCCATCTTTCATGTGTTGGTGTCCAAGCAGAAACACCTGTATGGGTTTCCTTTGGTGCCTGTTTGATTGATGTTTTTCATTTGTGAAAGGCTGTTCTGACTAAATCCTGACAGTAGTCTTGCTTTGCTTACAGGGGAGAAAAGCCACAAGGGTGATATTTCTCTGAAAACACCAATGTGAGCTCTGACCATAAGTGTCCCAGTAAGTCATGACTGTTTTGGAGCTGTGTGGGGAAATGACCAAGTTAAGCACCATACCATGTCTAGAATCTTGCAACTTTAGAATTGGAATAAGAAAAATATGGAAAATTTTCTCCAGGCTGCCTGATTGGTTGAAGTTGTTTTGCTTTGTGTACCTGGAACACCAAGAGAGTAGGTTTTCCTGTTTCTGTGGGCTTGTGCATCTTCACCAGTAACAATGCTCCCATATTTATGGGGTCCTCTTTTGTGAAAGTGAGTAACCAGGCCAGTGAGGAACTGGGTCCATGTGTAGAGAAAGCAGGGTGTCCCCTCTGGCTTGGCCTAGCAGAAGGACCAGGGTCTATATTATATAAGCACTATATTAAAGATCTCTTCCCAGGAGTTTGACCTGTTCCACTCTTGTGGATTAATCTCTTGTGCTATTTCTACGTCAGATGTTGCCTATAAAGGGAAATTTAGGAAAGTTCATGATCCTGAACTGTGTATCACTAAGAGAGAAATTTTATTTACTTCCATTTGAAAGGGGAGGGAGCTAAATCAAACCAATTATTTGTGTCCACTTAAGATTTAGATGTAGTTTATGACATCTGCTTTAGAGATGCTTCAGAAGAATCCTCATCCATGGCCTGCCATCAGTGAGGACTTGGCTCCTCTGCACATGTACAACTGCCTTTCAGCTGGAAGTTGATGGGAAGTGCTGAATTTGCTCTTTGTTTTCATTCATCAAAGAATCTTGGCATACCAGATGCAATAAAGACACTGTATAGATCAAAGTGTTTCATCATGGCACAAAGTTAATTTTGCCAAGATTTGAAGACTTATCTTTTCAAAATTAAAGGTTAAAAAAATTGCTGTGAATAGCTAAAATCCTGTTATTGAATAATGACAAAATTTTCTTTAATGTAGTAGGAATTGATTGGATCTAAACCAAAATGTCATGAAAATAAATTAAAGTAATTGTGACTGTTTCACACCCTTTTGTGTAAAGGATAAGGTCCTAAAAATTGTATTTTCAAATCCAGAGTTATGTCTATCTTCAAAATGCCTGCATTGTTAGGTAATTATATCATTGTAGTTTTAAGTCATTATTTTTGCCTGTTGCCTGAGGAATTTTACAGCAGAGCACTATTAATAAGATGCCAGGAGAAAAAATTCAGTAACTTAATCTCTGTCATAAATTGAACTCAAATAAACAAAGTGGCATTTTCATTCATAATTAAATGACCTGCAGCAAATGTAGGTCAGGAGTGAAGGGATGTTTGATTTTACATTCTGTGGGAAATCAAAACTTTTGCATTTTGAGGAGAAAGGTGAGAAAAAATGCAATCAGTGTCTTCTGGACATGGATACATTGAACATACCACAACTTTCAGAAAAGGTCGTTCATAATTCATCCACATTGTAAATCTCAGCTAAGTGCCATTTAGACTTTACAGTTGGTGATGACAATTCCCTGAGCATTCAGATGAAAAAAGAAGACCTACTGATTGATTAAGTCCACTCCTTCCTGATTCTGCCAATTCCATGTACACAAAAACCAGCAGCCAAACCCAGCAGATTGAATTTAAAATGCAACAGATTTGGAGCTTTTTTTTCCTTATCTGAAATTGGACTACTTGATTGTGAGCAATCATGTGGATGAGATGTTTCTAATGACAACTAAGTATCTCCTAAAGTCATATGGCTTCATCCTCTGTGGCTCTAAATCTTTTCACTGCATTTTTTTGGGTGGTTTTGTTCTAAAGTTTTTGAAGTCTTAAAATTGTTTCCAGTCATTGGCATGAGACATAGAAACACTCAGATGAACCTGCACCTTCTACATGTGAGTTTTGGAAGGGGTTTGTTACCCTGGCTTACATCAGGAACCTCCTTTGCCTACTAGGAAAGGCTTTGGCCTCAGTAATCTGAAGGGTTTCAAGGCTAATCAAGTTTCTGTTTGCTTTAGAAAAGCATCTCCTTCTTTTTGCCTCAAATCTTGATTACATATGACCTTCAGAGAGCCTCAAAATGTTAATAAATTCCTCTGAAATTGGTTTTTGTTACAGTCCAAGGTAAAATTGTACCCATGAGAAATGCTTAATCTATGACCAAAATAAGGCATTTGTATACTTAAATGAGCAGGGGAAGGCTTTGCTGTTCTGAAAATTCATGTGGCAATGACCTAACAGAGCTGTCTTAAGGGAATTAAATCCACTTCGAATTTTGATCTCTAGGTCAAATAACTCCAGGTATTCTCTGCTGCTTTAATATTTCTCCAGGGCTGAGAGACTTAACACAGGCAGCAACTAGTGGCTCAAGTATCATAATGTTGTATTTGATAGTTTGTGTCTTACAGCCTTTCCAAAACCGAGTATTGGTAACACATCCAGGTGAGGGGAATTCTCTGAAGTGGGCTGAAGGACAGAATGAGCCAGGGGGAGGTGAGGGACCCCGGGAATGTCCCTTATCCCCTGCTCAGGCAGTGCCCAGCAGCCCCAGGCAGCTCCTTTTCCTCACGCAGGTCAAACACCGCTATCAATGCAGTCCTGTGGCTGAGACCCGTGTGTGTTTTGTCCAGCTCTTGAGAAGCTGTAATTTCTCGCAAAAGCCTCTTTGTTTACTGAAGTGCTTGCTCTTTGTGTTCTGGGCAGATGGCTCCTCAGCAGCGTCTGGCCGATGAGCTCAGCCTCGCCCGAAGCTTCACCCTGGCTGCGGGAGGAGCCGTAATTCAGCCTCGGGGCTCGCTCCCGCTGAGCCGTGGGGGACAGCGGCCGCTGGGGACAGCGTGTGCCGGCCATACACGGTGCCTTCAGAGTACTGACTGCAGTGACAGGGCCACGCTCATTTACCTAAGGCTTGGGCTAATCACAGTCCCTAAAGTGGCGTGCAATCCTTGCTCTTCGGAGCTAGATCCTTCCCGTGCTACGAGCTCCGAGGTGGTGATGACTGAGGATTATGATTTGCTAGTGGGATTGAAAGTGTCAGGTGGGATTTATTTCTACTTGCCAGACACCTTTACAGGCTTTTCAATATTTTTCTATAATTGGCTTCAATGACAGCCTCCCACAGGCACTATGCTCGTCCAGGGAATGGGTCTGTGTAGGAAAGGTCTGTTTGTTAAGGCAACATCTGTAATTGCCTTAGGCTGCCACAGCAATAGCACTAAAACTCCAAACCTAGCATCAGTACAGTCAAAAGTCATCTCACTGTGGGTCCTGCCTTTCACTTAATGATGTTCTTCATGTAGTGTGCATTGAAGGTGATATTATGCTTCATCAGGCGAGGATTTCATGCAGCTCAAGCACGGGCACCCACTGGGAACTGGCCTGCAGAGACTGGAGAGCTGGACACTGCTACAGTGCTGTGTGCTGAGCCCCACAGCTGCCTCGTGTTAATCAGCACTAGAACCATTCCAGGAGCTCAGTGTTATAGGTGAGAACTTTGTAAAACTGGGATCTGTAATGTGACAGCACAGACTGCACAGCAAACTGTTCTGAAAGGGATTTAGGGCAAAGCTAGAACAGTTTATTCCATGATGATAAAACAAGCCCAAAACTACATACTGGGGGCAAGTTTGGGGTGAGTTGTTTGGGGTGCATTTTTCTATGGCACCAACATTATTTTTCTGAAAATGTATTTGGTGATATGGTGGCTGCTAGTGGATCAAGAGTTCCCCATGAAGCATGAATGGTGAGCTCACCTTGGTAACTCAGATGCTCACAGGTCTGCGCAGTTCAGGTGTTTCCTCTTTACAGGAAAACAATTGAACAGTTTGCTGGCAACTAAACATAAAGGAAGCACATAAAGGAAGAGTTGTTTCAGCTGTGAAGCAGAAGCACTCTTGAACACTGTCCATCTGAGTTCAGCACTATGAGTATAATGTTTCCAAATGACCACCATCAGGAAAATAAGAAATTATTGTGGCTCTCCATCTAACAGGTTTGATATTCCCAGGCCACCCCTGAGCCCTTGGGTATTTTACATTAATACTTTTGCAGATGGTCCCTATGGCTCTGGCACTAGAAGAGAAAGGGTTGGGAATGCCAGAGGAAAGTGTTAGAAAGAAATTATGAAGTTTTAACAGTACAACAGGTTTGGAGTGCAACTCCAAAGGATCCCATTGAAAAATATAGATAAGTTTTTAGTTCTGAAAAACAGAAGCAAACAGAAAAGCCTGTTTAGTTATTGCAGAATAACTCAGTAGGGACAGTGCTTCTAAGGGAACTCTAGCTTTGAGGCACAACGTGGTGTTGATTAGTGCAAATAAAGCTCTTCAAGAGTCACCTTTCAGCAATTACAATCAGACACTGCCACTGTGGCTTCAAAAGCTTCATTAGCAAACCCTGCTCCTAGTGAGAGCTGTAAATCTCAGATACCCCAGAAGTTTTAGCTGTTGGAGAACTGTCTTCCCTTAGTTATTTTCTTCCAAATGAAAGATAATTACATATTCCTTCATCTGGATAAATAGCATTGAAAATCAAAATAGATCCTCCTGAAGAAAACACAGCCAGTGGTATAGCTCTAAAGAGATGAGGATAATTTTCCAGTTCAATATGATGAAGTCAGGGCACCTTAAAATTTTATTGTTACCTAAAGCAACAATTTTAACAAAATGTGGTTTAGATGTAGCCAAAAGAAAGGTATCAAAAAGAATTCTTTTTTCTATTTTTGTTAGGATTCTCTAATGAAACACCTGCAAACGCTGAAAACAATTTTCTAGCAGTTTTCTCCTAATCCACAAATAGAAGAAGATGATATTTTCAATTCTTTCTTGGTTAAGGCAAGGGCAGTGGGCAGTTGGCAGTGCTTTGTTCATTGTCATTGTGCCAAATACTGGCAGGCACTTTTGAAGTGTTAGTGGTGAACTGTTTCCACAGTTTGTGGGAAGAATTCTTGCTGATTTGCCTGCCAATGTACTAACCTCCCTCTAAAATTGTGGGACAAATTAAGTTTAGTGCTCTTGCTAATTTCTACATGAATTCATTATTTGGCAGCTATAATAAATGTACGCCAGAGTTCCTCCTTAACCTACGTGTCTTTCTGACTCACTCACTGCTTTGTATATACTGTAGTTAATTGTTTACTCTAAGAATTTAATGAAAATACAATGAGGTATCAAAGAAATAATTACAGCAACTGTTGCTTTTGTTCTTGTAGCTGTAATGGGCTAGTTTATTAGCAAAGACATGGGAAACCAAGAAGAAGTTGTGTTTTCCTGATTTTCAATCAGCTCTGTTGTCGAGCTTGTCTCTCTCTAACAGATCTGTGGCCAGACAAATGGGTTCCTGCAGTTTGATTCTATCCAGAAATATGTTTGGAGAATAAAATCACTTAAAAATAATCTATTGGCCAAAATCAGTCAAGGAGCAGTCTTGGGTGTTACTGGTCTTCCAATAAAACACTCTGTACTTGTACCTGTTTTCTCCACAGCCTGACATTTTAGAGAGTAAGTAAACCCAAAAGAGCTGTTATTCAGATAAAACTATCAATGTGAGTTTGTCTGTTGATCAAATAATGATGGCCTGCTTACCCTTAGGTTGGACATGACTTCTCTTGTGAAACTGGTGCAAGTCATAGGTGCTAGCTTGGAAGGAAGCTTGGAGGTCATCCAGGGCTCAAAGCAGGATCACCACTGGGGTCACACCAGGCTGTCCAGGGCTTTTTTCAGCTGGTCCAGATGCATCCAAAGATGGCATCATGTTTCTGGGTCCCCCTTGTGATGTTTTTTACCCTCTGAGTGAACACTGTTTTCCTTGTGCCTAGATGGAACCATTTCTATTTCCCCATCTCATCCTCCTGCCATGCAGCACTGTGAAGAGCCTGGCTTTGCTGGCTCTGTCTCCTGCTGAACTCCCTCCCCCCAGGTTATCCCTGTGTCTGAGGAAAGGGCAGTCATTGCTTCCCTCCAGCTCCTGGCTGTGCTTCACTTGGCACAGCCCAGCATGCTGTTGGCTTTCCCTGCTGCCTCACATTTAACCTGCCCAAAGCAAGGAGCTGTGTGAAACTGGGACTGACTTTTCTGTCCCTCAGACATCCAGCAGCACATCTCCTTTACCACGGGAAATTTATTCATGGAAGTCAGGGATGTTACTGAAGCTTATGGCACACAGAGCAAAGATTTCAGAAAGCAAAAGGCTCAGAAATAACCCATGAGAAATTCCTCATGTGACATTTTCTGCAGGAGGTGTCAGATGTAATTAAAATACTTCTCTTATGTAGGACTGGGGAGGGAGAAAAGCTTGATAAATTATTTGTTGACAAAGAAAGGGATTAAAAAAGGATTTCTGCACATATTTGAAATGTCTACCTCTCAAACCCCCCCCAAAGCCTCTCCTTTGAAAACTGACTGAATCATTTGTTGCAGCTGTTTGGTCTGGGCTCAAAGGTTTTTAGGTCTCAGATTTACATGTTAGACAAACATAATGACCAGAGTCCTGTGTGACATCCATGTTAGGCTCAAAGTGAGAGCAGGTTTTACAGTTTCCAAATTGCCTTGCTTTGAGAAGAGATGGTGCTTTAGATTTGAACCTCTGTTAGTTTGTAGTCTGTGTGTAATAAACACATGGGGAAATAAAAGCAAATAGAGTTTCTGGCTTGGCTTAAAGAGAACTTCTGGTCAACATTGTCTCTAGTGGAATTACATTACCAACAACAATGAAGAGTTGCCAAAAATACATAAATGTATCTATCTCAGGAGGGGAAGCTATTAATGAGATTGTCCTTCTGTGAGTAATCCTGTACCTCGACCACCTCCTATGAGATTACCCTTTGAAAAAACAAGCCCACTGAGAAGTCGTGCTGTGTTGGAGAGAGTTGTGTGGAGCAATTAACCTCAGGAAGAACTCAGTGCTGATTGCAAGTGGCTGCTGATCCACCAAGGAAAACCGTCGTACCAAACCCAAGAGAAGACAGGAGCAAGGCATTAGAGGGGTGTGCAGCACCATACCCTGGAACAAGCACATTGAGCCCTCAGTGGGCAGCATGGTGAGTTTCCAAAACCAGCCGGGTTCTAGTTTTGTTAAAACAAGCTTTGGGTTGTTTAAACAGGTTGGATCTAGTTTTGTTAACTTATACCTGAGTTAAGGCAGAAATGAGGCAGAAATAAGAAAGCAAACTTGTTAGATTCACACTGGTGCTACAGGACATAAGGATAAATATAAAAATAAATAATGGTGAGGCAGTGTGTCTTTCAGCACAGCAGGCAGTTTCACCTCTGACAGCACAGGGGTGCTGTTGTGACTATCGTGTGCTGTACGTTTATCCAGTACAAAACTTTTCTAACACATAAGGTTTCCTCACTATGGAGCTGGCATGAGAACCATGCAAAGCAAGCTGCCACATCTGATCCTGTGTGTGCTAGGAATTGCAATTTTGTTCAAAGTTTTCATTCTGCTGATGGATTTCCATTCCAGCCAATTTTGAAGTGTGATGGTTTAACAGGAAGCAAAGCCAATGTGTGGATCTCCCTTTGGCTGGCTGGAGGGAGAGGTAAGTATACAAGTGGACGCAGAAATGGGTCAGTAAATGTGAGTTGTAAATGGAAATTGTAAGGATTGAAATAGGAATAGTGGGCAAATAGCTTATTGTCCATCATGGTCTCACTGCAGAGCAAATGGATGAGTGGCAAGCAGGTGCTCCTCGGGGGTGCAGACTGGTGACAAAGTGACACCAGAAGCCAGCAGCAGCAAGGCAAGAGCCCAGTACAGCAAAAGCTGCTGGGGCAGGCTGGTGGGACAACCAAGTCACAATAAATATTGGAGAATTTGGGAGCTGCTCCAACTCCCAATAAACCAGAATCTTGCTGTTTCAAGCACACAAATTCCATTGTGTGAAGCATAAAAAAAAAGAGAGAGAGAAAACGAAAATAACATAAATGTGGAACTGGGCAAAGGGTTTTGGAAACAACATAAGCACTTGAAACATATTGTAATATCTTAGTGTCTATCCAAGCATATTTAATTTATCCTGTTCACTGCAATGGTATTCACAGTCAGATTTGGTGTGTGGGTTTCCCTCTAAAGTGGAGAGGAGATCTGCTTGTCCTCACTATAATTTTTAATTGAATTTATGTTCAGTCAGCATAACATGATTGCTCTAAAGATGGTTTCTGTCTGCCCATAACAAGGTTAAGACTCAATTAGTAGCTGCAGCATCTAACAATGTTTCACCACTTGCCAGAAGGCTCAAGCAGCACCTGGCCAGCTGCAGGCACCAGTTCAGCTCCCGTTTCCCTTTGCAGGGGTGCTGGGCCGCCCTCCCCGGGAGTGCTGAGTGATGGGCTGTCCTGGGGGCTCCCTGTGCCCCATCCTGCTCCATCTGTTCCCTGCACCAAACAGTGTAGCACAAAACCATGAACACATCATTCACACTCTCGCTCTGCAGTCCCCTGAAGGTGCACAGCTGCTGGGAAAACTGCTGAGATGATAATAAGGTTTTTGATGTCTTTATGTGAGGATTGAGGGTTTTTCCATCTTGAAGAAATTAATTTTACTCTAATCAACAATTGTATCAACTAGTAAGCCTCAAGAAAATCTGAGTGACCGTTAGGTGACAACACCCCAGATGAAGCCTGTTGTGTTTCTTCCTAAGGTTTTTCCTTTCCATTTTTGCCCACCTGACCCCGATAAACTCATTTTTGCACTATATTCTTAGCACAAAACAAACTATAGCTCTTTCTCTCTTCCTTCCTTTTAATGTGTGTCCAGTTTTCCCATCAATCTTATTACTTACCCAGAAAGTTAACAAACATTGGGATGTATGTGCTGGTGCCAATAGTTATCTAAAATACCAATTTTGCATATATATATATATATATATAAAATATATAGGCATTTGATCTTGGCTGTAAGTTGATTAACAGCAGGTAAATAAAAAAATACATCATTTTTGATTTATGAGAAAAAATGGACAGACATGTAATTTGAAGGCAACCAGGAGAAAACACGAAAGTTGTAAATGAGAATTCTACCAGCAAAGGAACACTTGAAATTGTATTGTCTGGCATTTTATATTTGGTCATATAAGTCAGTTACTATCATCTGGTCAAGGTCTACTACATTCAGTCTACTTTATGTACAAATTTTGGAGAGCAAACGTGTGTGTCCTTGGGACACTTTGTATGTCCTTTGTCAAACTTCCCATCTTCTTCCCGCCAAACCTTTCCTGCACAGGAGCGGCGGGAGCAGCTGGTCCATCGGACGGGATTCCTCAGCGTTGCCTGTCTCAGCTGCTCACCGGGAGCGCCGTGCTCTCGCCGCTATTTACCCGTTCGGTGAGGGCTGAGGCGCGGAGCACCAAACGCGTTCTGTGCCCCGCCATGCCGCCGGGGCCGGGGGGGCTGTGAGGGAGCCGGGGGGCCTGTCCGGGGTGTGTTCCGTGTGCCGGGCTGTGTCCCTTGTGCCGAGGTGTGTCCTGCATCCCGGCTGTGCCCCGGGGTGTGTTCCGTGTCCCGGGTGTGTCCTGGGGCGGTGGTGCCGGTGCAGCGCCCGCGGCCCCGCCCCGCCGTGACCTCAGCGCGCCTCACGTGATGCAGGTGCGGCCCCCGCCCCGCCGCTCCCGGTGCTCCCTCCCTCTCTTCCCTCCGCGCCCTCCCTGCCGCGCTCCGCGGATGCGCTGGAGCCTCCGCGCCCCCGCAGGTCTGTCCGCGCCGGTGAGGGGCGGGGGGCGGCGGAGCCAGGCCGGGCCCGGCCGCGGTGCAGGGCCCGTCCCCCGCGCAGGCCCCCGGCGCGGCGGGGCCTCTCGCCGTGCGGCTGAGGGGGTCGCGCCGCAGGCCGGGCCGGGCCCCGGAGCGTGGGGCGAGCGGGGCGGCCCGTCCTGGCCAGGGCTCCGGTGATGCCTCAACCCCGCCGCAGCCGGGAGCGCCTTGACAGCCCGGCAGGCTCCGGCCCCCGGTGCCAGGGTGACCGGGACACCGCGTCCTGGCGTTGCGGGGAGGGGCCGCAGAACAAACCCGACCCTCCCAGATCCTCCCCTCTGCCTGTTGGTAGCCTGGAGTCTGTGGTGTTATCCCTCCGGTACTGCGGGATGTCATCCCTGTGGTACCCGCTGAAGGCGTTTTTCAGGGCAGGGTAATAAATCCGTTAAGTTTTGTTGCACCGAGGCGCCTCCATTGCCCGGGACTCGCGCCTTGGGGCGAGTGCGACGCTGGAAAACCTCCTGCAGGTCAACTTTGTGTGTGGAGAGTTAGGATTCTCCATACAGCACGGCATATCTGTGCTGGCGGAAAAGAAACATTTAGTGCATGGAGGTATCCCTGAAGTAGCCTTACTTAACAAGGATATTCCCTCTATATCTAGTTTAAATTATCTATGATAATCTTTTGGAGAAACTTTAACATGCTCATCCATTTTTTTTTTTCAATGTCAGCCTTGTTTTATTTTAATTACTATAAGCCTTAAGGAGAGTTTTAAGAGTAAGCTGTGTGGGGAATATTGTGGGAAATTACCATTGTAGTGGATGAATAACTATTTTTATGAAATATGGAGCAGATTTTTTAACCACCACTTCTGCAGACCATAAAGAACATTAGCAGCAGGGCTTCACATGCATTAAGAAACTCAGTAATGCATGCCACTGACAATACCAGGAGGATATTAATTCATATGTGTAGTGTATTTATACTGAAAGTGATTTTGAAAAGAGTTGGATAAAAACTTTATAATAAGAAATGTCTGCTGTCTGTTTTCCACATACTTCTATGACCCTCTAGAAACCTGGGTAGAATAATTCCCAAGACTGTCTGTGACATTAGGGCACTTCTAGAGGTGGGAGTGCCAAGGTGAAAGCCTGGTCGTTGTTTGAGACAGAACAGCTGCAGGAATTTTCAGCTACTCAGGGCTTTTGTTCCACCATTTTGAGGGTGCTGTGGTGCATTAAATATCAGGTTGTTCTTGTGGTTCACTGCTTCTTTCTTATTTTTGACCTCTGGTAGAGATTTAATTAATGCCATTCTTTAGGTTGCTCTTAGCTCGATCCCTTTGCAATCACTGTTTTCATTTCAGGGTTGGTTTGGGAAGCATAGTGGAGTGGAACGGGTCCAACCCCAGCCGGCTCCTGTGCGCTGTCCTGGGTGCTGATTCCTGACTGACAGCCTCAAGGCTGAGTGGGCCGGGATGGTCTGTGATCACGCTGGTGGTCTCTGGTTTGTTCAGCTGCTGACAGCTGACATCTGTGCTGAAGAGCGATGTGTGCAGAAGGAAAAACTAGGAAGAAGTCAGGGCTTTTGAATCATATTAATCTGTAACTGAAGTCTGGCTGGAATGACTTAGCTCCTGTATGCTTTTATAGATTGCATATTCAGTAGTTACTGCTTGAAGTATGGCTCTGACCCCGTTTTGAAATTTAAATGGAACCAGAGGAAAGTGACTGGTACCGCTTACAAGCTCTTTTTTTCTGTTATATATGATGTCACTTACACCCATTTTCCAATCTCCTTGATGCATTTTCCTTATTCTGTGTTCTTTACTAACTTCTAGAAGAACTACACATTTTTCAGGCAGAAATATGATGAAGAAAAAATGTAAAATTACCTGTGCTTAAGAAGCTTGCTGCTGCAAGTGTGATCAACTGGGAAAAATGTTCTTCTCTTGCCTTTCTTTCTCAAGTCTTTACAAATTAATTAAGTGAGAGTACTTAATCCCTTAGGAGTGAGTGTATGTGTGCAAAGGTGGCAGAGGGTGAGATTTGTATGCAGTAAAAGGTAGGAATAATAATAATAATAATAATAATAATAATTTCTATGAGCATGGGCACAGACATGAAGTTGTAAGTGCCATGGTGACCTCTCTGTTCTTATTGTTATAACGTGTTGAATTCTCACCCACTTTTGCAAAATGCCAACATGAATGCTTGCTGTTAAGTCTTACAGAGAGTTGTGCATGCAGACAGTATATGAGTTCTGTCAGTGCTCTTGCAGTCACTGAGCTCTTGCAGAGTTCATCTGCTTCCAAAATGGTGCTGGGGGTGTTCCTGTTTCTCCAGTTGCCCCGGTCAGAGATGGGTGTTGGCACAGGTGTTATGGTAAACTAAATAAAAAGTGGGAAATGACAAGGGAGTGTAAGCAGGCAGGAAATAACACTGATGAGAGGGAATCAGCATGCCAGTAGCCCAGCTGTTGCCAGTTTCATGCAAATGCCAGGTGGAGAGAGCAGAGTGTGTGGTTTTGAGGAGCTCATAGGTTTAAATGAGGACTGGGTGCTAGTTTCAGTGCTGCTGCCTTGGAGGAACATTTGCCACGTGTCTGGGCACATGGAAAATGTGGACAAGTGCCTGTTTAGAGCATCCAGTAAGTGGATGATGGCTGCTGCTCTTAGGAGCTACAGCTCAGGTCTGCTGGTGGGTGAGAATGAAAAGGCTGCAGAAGCCTTGAAAGAGTAGACAAGGGAATCTGCTATGATCAAGGACAGTTCACTGCTGGGGTGATAGGTAAAGGTAGTGGCTAAGAAAAGGATCTAGTCATCAGCTTTTAAACAGATGTTGAGCTAAAAATGTGATGTTAGAGAAGAACAAGCAGTAATACTGTTTTATTTAGTAGGAGGCCTGTTTCTTTTTTTTTTTTTTTTTTTTTAGGATCAATATTAACTTTTAAATTGGATGATGAAAAATATAGCTACTCCTATCCCTTAGAAAATTAGGCATTCTGTAACCATGTTTTGTTTTTTGAAAGGAGGCTGTAAGAGGAGAAACAGTGAGAAAATAATTTAATGGGATTCATATACAGAAATGTTTATGAAGATTTTTTATAGTATCTATTTTTGAATTAGAGATAAAGAAATCTTAATATGTAATTAGTTACCTTAATAGGTAACATTCAAATTTTTTCTGTTACTCAAAATAGTGAGTAACAACAACTGTGTTGTTTTTAAAAAACTTTGAAGTTCATTTGGCAGCTCATTACTTTTGTTTTTAGCAATTGTTCAGTCACAACAAACAACAAAAGACCTTGGGTTTTACCTTGGACCAAATACATAATTTCTCCAGATGGACAGCTAAACAAATGAGAGACACTTTGGAGTGAAATCTGAATTTTACTTCTTCTAAATTAATACCTTATCTTTCATGATCTTGTAGCTTTTTAAATACTTAGAAAATGAAAATAAAATGAATAATTTCTTTTCACTGTATTGCTCTTTCTTTGCAGTTTTAGCAACTTCAGCATTAAGATAGTATTATTTTGGGACTAATTTTAAGATGCAGTTGTTCTTTTTTGTTTTGAAGGTGAGCCCTGATTCCCTTTGCTAGTGCTGGAGCTGATGGTGTTCAGCATTCAGAAGATTCAACCCTTATTGTGGGAAATTGACTTGGAAAATTGAATTTCTCAATTCAAAATTGCATGGAATCTGCTCTCCTTGTTACAAAGCTCGTAAGAGATCATTGGAAGCACAAGATAAATGTTGCCAGTTAGGAAAACAAATGAAAGGGAGCCTTTTCTCAGTGTTTCACTGTTTGGTTGAAGGCTAATGTCAATATGAACACTTAACTAACACTTCTAATGATTTGGTCAGCTCCATTCCTCATGGCAGGAATTTGAGGTAGCGGCTTTTTGTTTTCCACAGCACCTGTGGCTGACGCTGTTTGCTGACCCCAGCCCAGCCTGGCTGGGTGAAAGGCCACAGCTTTCCAAACAGAGGGGAAGCAGCTGGGGTTGCCAGGAGCCCTGGAGAGGTCAGTGATTAGCAGTGTCATTTGTTGCAGGGAGCTGGGCCCAGGGGCAGGCGGTACAAGTGGTGATTGCTTCAGGGAGCAGGGTGGCGTTACCAGCTGCTGGAGCTGGCTGCTGTGGGGATGGCCAGCAGCAGCCACTCTCTGCTGTGGCTCCAACTCTGAAGGGAGCTTCATGCCTAGGCCTGAGCTTTGTACTAGGGCACTGTAGCCAGAAACCTCAGTTTTTGCTGTGAGGCTGAAATGTGTCTACAATTCATTGGCTCTTTTTCTGATTAAGTTTGGTTTTATTTTATTAATAGACTTGGATCGTCTGGCTAATAAACAAACATGAGTCATCTGAAGTTGTTTGCAGCTACGCTGAAGAGGCATGGCTTTAAACTTCTGGAAAATCAGGATATAGCCAGAAGGGCATTTTTACATGGCCAACGGTATGTTTCATCAGGAACCTCAGAGCCATTCCTGAGTGGGAGTAATTCCAATTATGTGGAGGAAATGTACTGTGCATGGCTTGAAAACCCTAAGAGCGTACATAAGGTAAGTCTAAAACTTGACTGTAATGCTGGTTAAGAGTGGAATAGGTTTCTTTTACTTTGTCACTTGCTTTTTAATAAAAAAGTTCAAGAAAAGGTGTTGTGTGAAATGAAAAACATGAAATTAATTTCCCACCTATTGATTGGTGTAAGATTTGATATTGCAACTATGAAAGTACAGGGGAGGCACAGGCATGGTGAGCAGAGCAGAAAGTACAGACCATAAATAGACAGCTGCTCTGAAACTTTATTACTGCATGGAAATGCTGGTCAAGCAGTCAGTTAAGTAATTCATTACATCCAGAAGAAGGTCCAAGAATAAAATATATTTAATTTTTTGATTTATACTCAGGCTGTATCAGAAAATATATTTAAATAATGCGTTGATGTTGGTACTTCTAAGCTGTCTGAAGAAGATGAATGTTCAGTTGTCTTTGGATTAAACTATGGACGTTGTAACCTTAAAACTGAATCTGAAATGGTCAGAATATTATTCTGAAGTATCTTAAAAAGTATTTTGTTTTGAATCTTTCCTTCTCTCTCCAGGCAATAGACATTTGTTTGCTTTTCTAAAAGCTCTATTACCCAAATCCTTTCTTGTGGACAAAATACATAGGCTTATTTTTTAACAAGCTTTCTGCTGACAAAGAGGGCTCTGTTATGGTGATACATGTATAGTAACTTAAGAAGTTGATGAGAAGTCTCATCAATTCTAAGACAGACAAGTCATTTTCCAGGAAGTAATGTGAATTGTGCCCAAAATGTTTACCAAATTGGTTGTCTGTTCCCTTATTCTCAAGGCATGTATATCAAAATGTCACTTAGAAGTTGTTGTTCTAAGTCTGATAATCTGTCTAGAGTGTGAGGAAGTGACGCACGCCAAGGGCAGAAACTAAAAAGGAAACCAAAAAGGGTGGTTTTATAGCTGTTTTTTTTCTTTGGATGTTGTGTATGAACTTAGTCTGGTTGAAAGATGACATAAGCAATGCCAGCCCTGAAGACTGACTGTTTTTCACACAGCAGATTGATCCTTGGTCTTTTATGTTACACCTGAACGTGGGATGGAGAAACCTTCTCCAGGAATGGCTCTTTCTCATCTGACTGGGAGCCCTTGTGCTGTAGCTGCCAGCTGAGCTGCACCACTGTGGGGTGGGATAGCACATTGTGTGGGTGCACTGGATTTCTGCAAAGCCCTCATGGTGTGTCAAGGCTGTAGATCGATCCCAACCCTTTTATCCTGGGGATACTGAAGGGATGAACTCATGCATAAGGAGTGCATGGTGACATCAAGGTGACATCTTGTTTTTTATTGTATTTACATTATATTGGCTTCAGCTAGCTTCTTTCCTTTTAGATGAGTGAAATGCCTGGTTCAGCCCCCTTGCAGTGGGGTGCATTTTGCTGCTGGGAAGCCCTGCAGGTGTCTCTGCGGGCAGGGGAGTGCAGAGCCCGCCGCAGCCGGGCGGGGCGGCAGCGCTGGAGCTGCCCAGGGTGCTGAACCTGGGCTGCCGGAGCTGCACACCGGCTCGGGGTAGGCAGAAATGCTGAAAACCCTGCCGAAAGGCCGTCCAACTCATCTGGCAGTGCAGTTCAGGCGCAGTCTGATATGGATCCCGTTGAGGTGATGCAGGTTGTGGGTTGAACAGCATTTATTGCTATAAATGAGTTGACTGAGGAATGCAGGGTGTGGCCTAGGGAGTGGATCCCAGGAAATTCAAGATGAATTTTTGTTGTGGTTTAGCCCCATCTGGCAACCACGCAGCCACTTCTGCTTTCTCTCTCAGACACATGCACGAATGGGGGAAAGAATTAGCAGGGTGGAAGTGAGAAAACTTGTGGATGGAGATCAAGACAGTTTAATAGGGAAAGCAAAAGCTGCATGCACAAGCAAAGCAGAACAAAACAAGGAATTAATTCACCAATTTCCGTGGGCAGGCAGGTGTTCAGCCATCCCCAGGACAGCAGGGCTGCAGCACATGCAATGGTCACTTGGGAAGACAAACACCATCACTCTGAATGTCCCCCTTTCCTTCTGCTTTCCCCATGCTGAACATGATGTGGTTTGGAATATCCCTTTGAGAGAATATTCTTTTGAGGCACATCAGTTGAGGTCAGCTGTCCTGGCTGTGTCCCTCCCAGCTCCCTGGGCATCCCCATGCCCCTCACTGGTGGGATGAGGAGCAGAAAGGCCCCGACACTGTGTAAGCTCTGCCCAGCAATAACAAACATGTCTCTATATTGCCAATCCCCTTTTAAAATCCAAACCAGTTACTGTGAATTAACTACCCCAGCCCAAACCAGCACAACTATAAAACTGTGTGAATTCTTTCCTAGGTTAACTGTGTTTAATAAACTTGCAACAGTAACAAACTGAAGTAAATTCACTGTGTCCCTGATTTATGAGGCTTGAAAGAATATGGATGGATGGATGGAAGGAAATAATGGATTACAGCTATTCTTGCCTAAATTATTAGTTTTTTCACAGCCTGTACGAAAAGGGGAGGGGAAGAAGAATGCCAATTAAATTTTACTTTGTTTCATCAACAAAATTAATTTTTAATTTCTTGAAAACCATCTCATTTAATTGCCTGAAAGCTGCAAATACCTTCCCAAGATTTTTGTTGACAGAAATTGTACAATTTGAACTTTCATAAAACAAGTTAAAAATGTTAGGGGTTGAAATCACCCTGTTTTCTTAAAAACACAGAAAAAATCATGCTGTGATTTTGACTGTAAAGTTATGCATTTGTCATTCAGGTATAGGAAGGAGAGGAAGTGTTGGAAAATAATGTCAAGAGACAGCACGTGATGTTGATTATGATTTTGTTAATGATTTGGCTCTCTGCAGGCCACTCATTTTTGTTGTTTTATTTGGTATGTCCAGCATGATTTAGAGATCCAGCTTGTGCATTTAGACATTGCATTCTCTTTCCTCATTTTCCTTTTTATACTTTATTTCTCTTCATGTTTCTTCTTAGATAACCCTTTTTCAGAGCGGATGTGCCTCCTCATTGATTAGATGGAAAAGCTTGATTTTTCCTGGGCTTTGAAAGTCCTACTCTATTCACTTGTACTTAGAAACTCCAATTAATCAGGGCTCCTGAACTGATTTCCCCCTCAGAAGATTTGACTGGGCATGTCTTCCCATGTAGGCTTATTTAGAGCTGTTTGAAGTATGGCAGCCACATTCCAAAGTGTTTCTAAAATTTACTCCTTTCTATGTTAATCATGGTATCATACCAAGGAATATGCATGTATATTATACATTTTATATATATATAAAGAGTTTTTATTCTTTGTACAAATCCACTTCAGATTATTTCCTGCTTTTTCTTGCCTTTTGAATTTCCTGCCATCAGAGTGGCCAAAACAACAATCAGAATAAAATGACGTGTGCTCTGAAAAAGGCATCATTATTTCTCCTTGAAGCTTGGTGTCAGGGCCATAGATCATAAGAGAGAAGCTTGACAAGACTCAGTTATTACTATCACAAGATTAATTACAAAACTGCATGGTTTGCTCTGGAGTACATAATGCCTGCCATGTTATCCTGTGTGCAGCTGCTCTGCTGTGAGTGTGTAATCACCTCCTTGGTTTTATGGACTAGGAAAAGATGTGGGGGATTGTTTTGCTTTGACTTCATTTTGTTCATCTTCTTTTTTAAATGATATAGTGGTGCTCAGTGTGTGTCTTCTAAGGCTTTACTGTTCTCACTGTAGTTGATGAATCTTGTGATGGCACTAGGAAAAAACCCCAAACCATCAAGAGAAAGCATTTTTTACTTGTTCTTCTAATTGCAACACTGTTTATTATATGACAGTAAAATATTGCCACTGAATCATTTGGATTGTGTTATATTACTTGAGAAAATAATGGTTAACTACAATATAGATTTGCTGGCAGAAGGAAAGGAAAGAAATATATCATCTATCATTATAGTAATTTTTTTTGTGGATGTATTTTGTATTATAAATCTCCTCTACCATTTTCTTGATGAACTTTACTAATTTAGTTGAGAAGCTGCAGGTTTGCAGTGAGAACAAGCTGGTCTTCTATCTGTTCAGTCACATGGCAAATGCTGTTGCCAAAGACTGACATTGATACACAGAACTTGAAGACTATAATCTGGTATCAATCTTGAAAGACACTATAGAAATTTGTAGAGGCTTTGATGGATGTGTATCTAGTAAAAACTAATTTTCTGTAGCCAAATGATGTATTTTCCCTCCCCTCTGATTAAATGTCAAGCCTGTCCAACAAATCAATAAGTTCAAAAATGTGATAGGAAAAAGTAGTCTGGGTCCATTCTGTCTCAACTGGCTGCATCTTCAGATGGAAACATTTTCTTTATATTTGTAAGTTTGCATGAAGAAAGAGCCCTAAACTGATTCTCCTTAAACAGATCACTTGTTGGGCAAATCTTTTTGGAGTTTGTTAACAACTCTCTCAGCAGAGCACTTGTCTAAGAACCCATTCAATTGTTTGCAGGACTGTGCTGTGATAAGTTTTACATTTAAATGAAAGGTTTTACTCAAAAAAGGAACAGCTGTGTTATTATCATCATTGTGTATGTATCATGGTGTTAGAAAAACTAAGGGAGGAACCTTAAAATAAGCAAAGCAAATTCTTTATTAAAACTTCAAATGTGAGAGATGTCATGGATCCAAGTGTATGTTAGGAATTTCCTAACTTATTGTTTAATGATAATTTTTTACTGTGTATTGCCCAAATAATTTCTCCAGTCTAAGTAGCTTTAGTAGTTAAAAAAGGGATTGTGATTGTTTTTCACTGTCTGGAGACTCTCGGGCTGGGTGCTGTGTAGGCATGGAGTAACAATACTGTTCTTAACACAGACCAAGAAGGTGAATAGAGAGAATCCCAGGTGAAATACAGTCCCACTAATAGGCTCTTGTAGACCACTTATAGGATGTAAATTCAGACTTCTAATCTCCGTGTGGCTGCCAAGATGTCAAGGCAAGAAGAATATAGGAAACAGGCATAAATAAGAGAAGGGAGGAGGAATGAATGCTTCATCAGTGTGTCTGGAACTGGCTACCACACATGATCTGTCTGCCTTAATTTGTCAGGGCATATAAAAGTCAGGCTATGTTTAGATAAGCCTGTGAAAGAGCAGGGTGATAAATTAGGTTTACTGTATTTGTATTGATGCAGCTTTGTATGAATAAAGAAGTAAGAGGGGTGCATTAAAACAATGTTTCTTGGGCAGTGGCCTCATGCTAATGATGAGGTTCCCACCCACAGGTTCAATGAATCCCCCCACTTCCACAAGTTGAGCTTGGAAGGTTGGGTGATATTTAGCTCCTTTATGCTGCCTCTCTCATGGTGTTTCTGAACACCTTAGAACTTTTAGAAATTTCAGTATGAAGAATTTTTGTTAATGAAAGTAAAAAGGATTTTGTAAATATTTTTCTGTCATGCTATGCTTGTATTATGTTATTTAGATTCTTTTGTGGGTTCTATAATGCAAGTATTAGGTAGTCTTTTAAAAAGAATTGTTTTGGACTACTTTTTCTTTTTTCTGGCACTTGGTTCTTTGAAATGTAATGGAAATCTGCAAGGCTCACAGCCTTGCAGAAATTTATCTCTTGCAGTTCTTCTATTCCAGTCACAAAGATATGTAAGTTTTTAAATAGCTTCCTTTTTGTTTTCTGAAGTTAGCCAGCTGAGGGAAGTGTTTTACACAGACTTCCTTCTTTGCTGAGTACAACTGTCTCACATGTTTAGTCCCCTTCTGCTGCTCTCTGTTAGCATTCATGTATCTGATACCATGTGCACCTGGCACAGTGAACACCTCACCAGAATGAAAACAGTTCAGGAAAACAAGATTGGGGCATATGTGAATGAAGCAGATTGTGTAAAAGCACAGAAGGAAATAAAAGGATCTCTTGTTTGTTGTGATTCAGTTTCTGAGATAAGGACTTTTCTAAAATTATGACTTGCACCTGAAACCAGGCCCATAATTTCTTTCATAGTAAGGTAAGTTGAGGAAAGGGTCTTAGAACAAGTCTCACTCAAAAAAGCTTTAATTGTTTTTAACGTTTCTTCAAGAAAAGCTGTTAAAGACTGATTCTGATTTAGCATAATCAGTGAGTGTCTTGAAGTACCATAAATTCTACAAGTATCATTAAAAGAATAGATTTAGTTTATTAAGGTTCTTTGTTTTATAGGCTTGATAGCTCTTTCCCAGCAGCATTATATTGTGCCCATTCTTGACTGCCTGAATAAACAGCACAATTAAAAAGAGCTGTGTGATTGGATAATATATGAAGATACTTTACAGTCCTGTGTGCTGCAGAGTTTTCTGCTGAGCAAGCTTGGTGTAAGAAATGAGAGGAAAAGTGTTCTGTGTAAATAAAGCACACAGTTCTACTGAGACTGGCACATATCAGTGCTCTTTTTTTGCTGTCTGTGAGTAGAGTTTAACGCTGTAATGCAGCGAGGTTCCATTTGCAGTCTGAAAGCGCTGCTTTGGATGAGACTTTTGTTTGAGGTTCTAAATATTTCTCTTCTCTGTGCACTATCCAGTCCTGGGATGTGTTTTTCCGGAGCGCTGCCGCTGGCCAAGCCGCCCATCTGCCAGCTCAGCAGGAAGGAAAGGGATCGTTCCTGCAGAGCCATGGGCTGGCCCCCACACCGGCCATGGCTGAGAAGGTTGTCGAGGACCACCTCGCTGTGCAGTCCTTGATAAGGGCATACCAAGTAAGTGCATTTTGGGATAGGGGTGGGAAGGCTGCTTCTATGCAAACACCCTTCTTCCTTTTTATGCTCTCATCATCCAGAGGAGGGCAATGAGGCTGGTGAGGGGCTGGGAACACAAACCCTCTGAGGAACGTTTGAAGGAGCTGGGGTTGTTTAGCCTGGAGAAGAGGAGGCTCAGGGGTGACCTTATTGCTCTCTACAGCTCCCTGAAGGGAGGCTGCAGACAGGTGGGGTCAGTCTCTTCCACCGGGCAGCACTGACAGAATCAGAGGACACGGTCTCAAGCTACGTCAGGGAAGGAATAGGTTGGATATTAGGAAGAAATTTTTCCCTGAAAGAATAATAAAGTACTGGAATGCTCTTCCCAGGGAGGTGGTAGAATCACCATCTCTGGATGTGTTTAAAAAAAGACTGGACATGGCACTTGGTGCTATAGTCTGGTTGAGGTGTTAGGGCATAGGTTGGATTCATTCATCTTAGAGGTCTCTTCCAATCTCATTATTCTGTGATTCTGTGATTTGTATTCTGGTCTTAACTACTGTCTTGCTTCTGATCCAAAAGGCCTTGAACTAGACAGCTTTTCTTTCCAGCACAGTGTCTGAACATGGAAGTGTTGGATTCAGACTGGGGTGATCCTCTGGGTTGCAAGCTCATAATCCAGATTACCTACAGACCTAATTTTGGTCATCTGACCCAGCCCTGAAGGACTTTATGGAGACAGTGGTTTGTGAAAGTCTGTCTTCACCTCTGGGAACATTTGTAATACAGTTCTAAATGTTACTGCCATTCTTTAGGAGGGGATGGAATGTATTTGCCTTCTCATACATCTAAGGTGAATCTTGAGATGCCTGATTTGAGCAGGATTATAGGTAAAAAGAGAGAGGAGAAATGATGAATTAACCAGAAACTGAATTTTGGGAGGCTGACAGTAGTGAGTTTGGGTTAACCTTGATGGATTCTTTTAGAGAGCTGTTCATCAAAACTGATTTTGTTTCACACTCTAATTTTTAACCCTTTTATTAAATTAAGAAATTAAGTCTAATTTCATTATTTTTCCTCTAACAGATGAAGGAATTTGGAAATAGGACAGTGGGTTTTGTTATATGGTTTCCAAATGAAAACAAATTTAAATATTTTTGTTTAGACTTGTATTTAGTATCTTAGTTTCAATGAAAGGCTTACAAATGGTGTCAAAAACCCCTCAAGAATAACCAACCCATAACACTAGATCTGTGTTTAACAAAATATTCCACAAGTATTTTTAAATTAGTAACTTCCCAAGAAGTTTCCTACAGTTTGATTTGAGCAGATCTGTTCCTCCCTGCCCTAAGTATTTTAAATCCTGTTTGGTGTCATGAGAGGAGCAGAAGAGGAACTTCTTAAAAGACCTGTTTTTGTACACATCGCATTGTCACCATTGAGTTGTAGGGTTGTTGTAAAAGAGTAGAAATGTTTGTGAATATAAAGAATATGTGAAATTTGCTTAGAAATAGATATGCAGAAAATAACCAATTTTGCAGTAAAAATTTGGTGAAGTATTAGACAAAATTGGAGATCCTTAGGCTGCTTTGACATAATTTGCTTGAAAATAGTTCAGGGATTGCCATTTTGCTCCCTGTATTTGTCAAGTGATGGAACAGAAATGTCTGTAGAAATGGCAGGCACCCATGTGTCTGCAACAAACAGTCACAGAGGATTGCCTAAGGCAACTGTCTGCTTTTTAAAAGGTATTTAGTACCCTCTAAATTCAGTGCTGAAGGGGTATGATAATTTGTGACCTTCCTTTGCCTGATAATGAAATGAAATGGAGAAGGATACAGAATTTTCATTTCTCAAGCGTGTCAGTGTTTTATGGTTTTGTGGTAAACTGCTTTGTGGTCTGTTGAGCTGGACTTTGAGAAGGCAGTTAATCTATTGCTTGTTCTAACAGAGAGCACTGGGCACACTGAAAGAAGGATTTTCAGTGGGGTGTGTGTGCTTAACAAAAGTGAAGCCAGAGAAGTCAAGGTCTAGTTTCTGGTACTCTGTACTTGCATTTAGTCATATGGCAATCAATGGAAATTTTCTATGTATGTATTTTCACAAGATTGAGCTCTGATTTTTGCAGATGCTACTATTTTCTGTATTCAGTGAAAGTAGTAGGACTTAATAAAAATGCCTTGATATTGAGGGAAATACTGTCTTTTAGTGAAAGACCAAACTGCTCCTGGAATAATATGGTACAGCATTTACTGCTCTGCCTTTCTGGGTTTTGGCATTCCTGCTGATCTCCTTCCTCTTCCTGTTAATACTGAAGAGCAGATGTAACTTAGGCAGGTGAATCCTTTCCTGTTGATGATGTTTGAGATAGAATTGTTTGCTTTGTTCCAGTCAGATAAACTTAGTGCTGCTGTAAACAGTCAGATGGCACAGATGTTGCTGTGGGCATCATTTGGCCTGTCAGAGTTTCATTATTGGTGATTCATGAGATCCAAAGAATCACAGAAGTCAGGCTGAGATTACAGGGCTGGTAGTTCCAAAAAAGATGCCATATTTCTGGTTTTTATGACTGGAAACCATTTTTTTATAAACTCTCCTGCAAATATACAATAATTGAACAGTGTTTTTACACCCTTCTTGATGAACCACACTGTAATCATATTCTTTTACTGTGTGATGCACTTCACTCTTAATATTGCATTTCATAATTTTGAGTTTTTTCAGGGACAATTAGGATACTAGTAGTGTGAATGAAATTCTACCCAAGGGATGCAAATATGTTGTTAAAAAGAAAAATTATAAGGAGAAATTATTAATATACTCGTCTATACAAATCTTTTAATGAGTTAATTTGGTATATGAGAGTCACACATAAGAGGCATATTAAAAATGGTTTTATATTTGTGGCTCTCTGGGATCAATTAGTTATTTCTTCTGTAGCAATATTATATGATAATTCACTGGTTTATAGCACTTGTGGCATGCATTAGCACCAGTTACACTGATCATTGAAAGCTGGCTAAATTCCTCACTCAATTTGTGTTCTTTGGTGTCTTGAATATGAATTCTATCAGATCAAACTTCTGAAATTTCTTGAATGAAAATAGATGCTGCCAGATGCTATCTGATTTGGAAGAGTGATTCCTTCACTTCCAATATAAACTACTACAGCACCAATCTGTTTTAAGTCAGCAATTCTGTATTTTAATATAATTCAGGTGCAGAAAGGAGGGTTCAGGCAAAAATACAAAATAACTGAATTGGCAAATGGTAAGATCTATTAGGCTCATCATAGCTACTTAATTTTACCCAGAGACTGAGAGTGTACTCTCTAGTAGCCTTCTTCACTAAAACTCCAGTGTAATCCCAGTTAAATTGTGTGTCAGACAACATAATGAAGATTATGTTGCAATGTGTAATTTTTGATAGAGGTATATATGTAATCAGTGATATAATGCTTACTTTTTGTTCTTATGGGAAAAGTTGAGAGTATGTAACTCTGTCATCACATTAGTGGTGTTTGCTTGTTCAGCTTAATGGCTGATATGATGGAGAGATATCACTAACTTTTTCCCTTTGTCAGACTTTTAGTGTGATTTCATCTTGCTCTGCTTTCTTCCTTTTTCAGATCCGTGGCCATCATGTGGCTCAGCTAGATCCCCTTGGAATTCTGGATGCAGATTTGGATTCCTTTATTCCATCTGACCTTATCACCACAATTGATAAACTTGGTGTGTAAGCTGTGTGCCTTCTGTGTGCCTTCTTATTGAAATGCTCATTTGTGTATCCCTGCACTGAGGGGCTTTCATAGACATTGCACAGATTCATAGAAAGGCTTGAGTTGGAAGAGACCTTAAAGATCACCTAGTTCCAACTCCCCTCTGTGGGCAGGGATGCCACATTTCAGGGATGCTTCTACCTTTTCTGCTTGCTGATATTATGACATAGAGCCTTTGAGCATCTGTAAAGAGGCTAAAATTTCAGGATGAAGGAATTGCTACTCTGAGATCACTGGTCAGGTTCCTGTGAATTTATCTTCTGATGAATGATTATTATAAATGCTCTATAAACCCCCTAAATATTTATTTTTGAACCACACCAGAAATGAATACTAATCAATACATTCTGATAATCTTAATTACTCTTATAGCATTACAGATCATACTTGTTTGAACTGGTGACTTCTGAAGGGTAGTCAATAGGGAAGCCATGCAATAAAGAAAGCACTGGACAGAGGAACTTAGGGTAAATTTCATACCAAATTTGGAATCTAATGTCTGCTACTTATTCCTTATGTATATCTTGAAGTGTCTTTGAAGTTAACAGAAGAAAATGTGGAAAGCATAGAATTCTTTACCTGAAGATATAATCCAAGGGTGATTATATCTTCTATTAGAAACTTCAGTTTACTGCTAAAAGAGGGTGCACTAGGGTCTGCTTTTGCAAAGGTTGTTCTCATTGTTAGGAGGGCTTGTGTCTGAGAAATTGGCATTGATCAATTTCTTTGCCTCTCTCTACTTGAATAAAAAAACACCTGATTGATTTTTCTCTGCTCTTCAGTCTACCTGGTTAGGTTAAAATGTGGTTTTCTACTTGATGAAGACACTGAATCAATTTTTCCTTGATGTGTAGGGAAGCTTTTTCGATCAGACATAAAACACAGTGCAGGAAGTAAATAAAACACTCTCTGCTTAATTTTACTATAAGCATATCTACTCTTTGCTGCTCTGTTTTCTATTTCTGGTGTAGGGAAAGAAGCAGTTCTGATCATATAAAGAAAGTGGATACCTAAGACTAGAAGGGTGCTTACACAAATTGGGTCTTCTCTCTGAAGTTTGTCAGCTTTAATTAAAGAAAATTACCAACTAGAACATACATGAGACATTTATTAAGCAAATATAATTAATTTGGAGCATGGGTGACTACTAGCATGTCAGTACACATTTCTTTACACTCTACAGATCATTTAGTACAGGGTGTTGTGACTGATCAGAAGGCATCCACTGAAGCCCTCGTGCCATAAGAAAAATATGCCAGACCTCTGAATGAGATGGGGGGATGTGTTTGAGAATGTAACTGAGGAGATTTCAGTTTGGGAGGGGAAACAAAATTTCTAACCCAATCTTGGCACAGCTAAAATAGGAGAAGAACTCAAATCCTATCCTTAGTGTTCCAGGCAGGAAACTTATGAAAGGTCTTTGGCAGGACAGAGTGTATTTTAATTTTTTTTTTCTGTGCATTTTCTTTGTCCCATCATCTGGGTGGTTTTTTTTGAGAAACCTTGCAGTAGGAAATTTCTTCCCAGAGTTGCTTCTAAAATGCTTCTAAAAATACCTACTGCATGAGTCACAGTATAGAGTTGCTTTCAGGATTTCAGTGAGTGTGTATCTCTTTAAACACGAGGTGATGCTTCAGTAAATATGTGGTGCTGTGGTACAAAGCACAGATGTTCTGTGTGTGCCCAAATCACTCCTGTATGTGTTCTGCTTTATGCATGAGAGGACATCAAGAGCCTTTGAAGTCTGAGGGAAAGTCAGCAAAAGTGAAGAAATAAAGGCACTGCTTTGTTTCAAATGACTCTAAAGGCCCTGTCATCCCCTTTGTCACTCTCCCCTCCTGCTGGGAAAAAGCCTGTTACAATATGAAAAAGGAGAAGTAGTGGTACCTATGCTTTTTTTGGTGCTTCAGTTTGAAATTTAAATATATTATTAAAATTTTTATTAAAGCCAAAATTAACATTTTAAAATGTATTCTTTTTAAAGCAAAAACCATGTTATTTACTGACAGTGCTGTATAGTAAAAGTGGTAGCAATGCAATCCTATGGCCTGTCTTCAACTCTTACATACTGTTATTATTTCATCCTTAATTTGCTGCTTTGCTTTTATCTTCAGAAAAGTCACTTAACATTTAAGCACTTCATTGATTTAAGAGTTATGTGCATGCTGTTTTATCAGTGTTAAAGTGGGTGTCTACAGCTTATCTCGAACCAAGATAAAGTGTTCAAAATTAAAAATGGAGAAAGTGTTTTTAATTCTTCAAATATTTTCACATGTGTAGGAACATATGTAGTTTAAATGTATATATAAGGTTCTATAACTGTGGGTGATGTGTATTGTAAGTGTTGTACCTTTGCTTCTTACAATTATAAGGAACTGTTTTTTCTTCCTTCATGTAACAGGTCTAAGTTTAACTTGTATTATACAAGGCCTTTAACTTGCATTGATACCAGTCTTTCTGTCTTGTCTGTTGAGTATTTTGGCTTTTGAAACTGCATAATAGTTAGGTTAAATATTTTCTTAAGTAATATTCTCAGCCAGAACAAATTTAGATGTGTCCAAAACAAGATGGATCAATGTGGTTAAACAAGTTTTAGATGGTGGGGGTCTAGAAATCTGTGTATTCTGTACAGGTCATTACATGGCTATTTCAAACTAATTTCCCTAAAAAGAGAGAGTGACTAGAAATACCTTGAAAGTTCTCCAGAGTGCTTGTACAGCATTTTATTGAACCTGTTGTGCATTCTCTTGGTCTGTCTATTAATGTAAAATGCTTCCAACCAGATGGTTCTGTTGGTGAGAAGGGATTCTTTTTGTGTTTGTTCATGATAGAGTCAGTTATTTTATTAGACAGTGAGCTGTAAGAAGTAGTGTGGAAAATTGATGATGTGTGTCATAATATGGTAAAATATAAAAAAGGCTAGAATGATTCTAATTCCAGCTGTTTCATTTGAGCATTTAAGAAAGAATTAAGTAATGACTATTTAATTAAAACACTCCTTTTAAAATGCAGACTAAAGTCCATTTTACTAATGGATACCTTCAGAATATTCACACTTTCAATTTTTAATCTGGTACCTTCCTTCTTAATACTGCTTTATTAAATATAATTGCCATGGCTTGAAAAACAATGCTGGTTTCCTTTTTGTCTCCTGTTCTGCTTTGCAAATCAATAACATACCTGTTGTAGGGTTTTATGGTTTGCATGAATCAGATTTGGACAAGGTCTTTCAGCTGCCAACAACCACCTTCATAGGAGGAAATGAGAACAGTCTGTCTTTGCGGGAGATCATCAAGCGCCTGGAGGTCAGTAGGACGTAATTTCATGTTTTCATCTGGAATGTTTTCATTCAGACCAAAGGGAACTTTTTCCAGGTGTCAGTCACAAAACCCCCTTATCATTTGCCAACAGAGTGTGTAAAGGATTCCAACAGCATTAAAAACAACCTTTGTACTGTTTCTAGAGGTTGCAGCACCACTGGTGCAGTTAGCTGGATATTGGAAAGATGTAGATTAAGGATGAGTGTAAAAGAGGTGAATATGGTAGAAAATTAATGCCAGCCCTCGTTCTGGAAAGAACTGATATTGTTTAAAAGAAAAAACCTTTGGAAATTGTCTTTGAAGTGTTGTAACACAGATAAAACACCTGTGCACACAGTATTCAGGACATTCAGGGGTTGCTTTCAGATCCTTTACTTGAGACCTTTACTTGAGGAAAAATATGAAGGCTGGGTACCAAACTCATGAAAGCCCAGCTGTAGCTTCTAGACTGTGATGGTCCTTGTTTTCCATCCCCAGTCTTTTTTGTAGAGTTTCATTATCTGACAGGTGACATGGTTTATGCCACAGGAAGTCATCAAAGCTAGAATAATTCAAAGTAAAACTAATTTGAAGGAATAAATACAATTAGAGGCGGACTCCAAATAGCAAAGCAGCAAATAGGAATGGTAATGAATTTGTAGGCTGCTGAGTGAGTCATTGCTGGATATTCCCAGTTGCTTGACTTTTATGTTGGCTTAGCTGAGGCATGGTAAATTGTTAAACCACATTATCTTTGTTGTGCATTTGAGCTCCATATTTGGTTGGGGTTTATTTGTTTTTGCACTTCTAGCTTATCTGTGTAGCAATAATTCTTAAAATTGTAATGTGCAAATAAAAGGACAAAATCAATTGCAAAATATAGAAGCCTTAAGGAACTGATTTGTGTTAAGGAGACATAACCCTCTTCTTTCCTCTTGTCTCTAGAGCTTTGGATTTTTTTTTAATAGAGATTAACATTCAACTCCTTAAAGGCAGTAGAGAGCACATACTATGTTGAGAGTAGTTTTGTCTCAAACTCACAGTAGGTCTTACTTCTGTTGACTTATGTTTTGGAAATATTTTTTCTAATGGAATACTCTTTTTAAAGTAAGAAAAATAAAATTTAAAAAATGAACAAGGAGATAAAACTACTGCTGAGTCTTTGCATTTCTCCCTGTCCTTTCTCTGCTCTCAGCTGCTTGGATCTTTTTTCACATTTCCAGGTTTCTGAAACTTGACAGTTATCAGATAATTTGCATTAGACTTCATAGCTGTCTTCTCACTGTCTTTATTTCTTAGTTTAAGGTTACATTTACAAAAGATGTGATAAAGTACACAGATTTTGATAAGTTACTTGAAATCTGTGCTAGTGCATCTAAAGAAGAATCTACTATGCCTGTAAGAAAAGCACTGAGTTAGATGAAATGTGCCAGTCAGTGTAATGCAGGTTTGTTGGCCTACTTTGAGTGTAGCATAAGATGAGAATCTTCCAGTTTAAAAATTTTGAAATGTTACTATGTAGAGAAAACTTTGTGATACAAAACTAGATTCAGTAAAACAATTTATTCATTTATAGAATTACTTTGGGGGAGATGTTGTGAAACAGGTAGACAAAGTAGCTTTCAGGAGAGTAACACAGGATATAATTTAAAAATATATTATTTTCTTTGTGGCCCACTAGCTTCTAACCTTCTCTGTTGGTGTTTTCCCCTGCTAGCATACCTACTGCCAGCACATTGGCCTGGAGTTTATGTTCATCAACGATGTGGAGCAGTGTCAGTGGATCCGTCAGAAGTTTGAGACGCCCGGAATTATGAAGTTCAGCAACGATGATAAGAGGACTTTGCTGGCAAGGCTGGTGCGCTCCATGAGGTACCCTGGGCTGGGCTGGGCCATGCCACTGCTCTGTGCCTGCTGCCTGGGAGTTGCTGGTGTGGGGGGAACAGAGTCTGTGTTGTGACTTAGTATTCTGTTATCTTAAAAGGCATTTAGTGCTGTGCTGTGCTGTGCCTTTCAATGTTTTCATTGGCTTCAGGAGGTAAACTAGGAAAAAGTTGTTTCAACACACTAGCAATATACATTTGTGTTAAAGAAAATAAGTGTCAGAACAATGCTGGTGTATGATTTCAAGTGCTTTCTGCCCTTTTCATTTTGAGATGTGCCAAAATGTGTTGTGCTGTTGTTGCATGACCTGGCAGCAGCAGTTTTAGTATCTACAATAAAAGAAAGCACATTTGGAAATAGCTTATTGACTGCTCCCATTGTGGCTATCTGTGTGGAAATACTGTGGTCCCAGAGAATGAATTATCCTCTTACCCCTGGAACAAGGCTTCTCAGACACAAGATTTATTTCAGTCCCTACAATCTGAAACAGTGTATATGTCCTTTGTTAAACACAAGAGTCAGAGATCTGTAAAGGCACACTTTTTGGTTAAGATTCTATGTTCAAAGATCTAAACATGAAGTGCTCATTGGAGGTGTTAAAAGATACTTTTGCCAGGTGTTTTGTTTGCCAATGTTATGATATCTCATTAAAAGTTTCATTTAAATAGAAATAAAAATGACCCTTCCTGTTCAAGTAAGTATTACACTTGAGTCAGTTTGTTTAACAGGTGCTCAGTATGAACCATCTCCATTTATGGTAAGACAAGAATTTGTGCTTTTAGTCCTGCCTAAGCTGGGGAAAGATCTGGGGTTTCTAGTGGCATGAAGGAGCCTAATGTTCATCTTGGCATCTTTGGCAGTTCATCTGCCAAATTAACTGTCTGCTGAACAGGGAAGAAAAAGGTTTTACAAAAATTCCTATCCAGCTATCTTTAGAGTGCTTTTTATTTTATTGTTTGAAAATTACCTAGGAAAAAAAGTCTGGTTTTGTGGAAAATTGGTTGTCCTCTTGAGATTTGTGGCTTTGTAAAGCAGGTTTTCATTGTTTTGCTCAAGACTGTTTTTAAAAAATGTTCATTCCAAGAACTACAGAGTTCAGGTACTTGAAACTGAATTCTAAAGTTGGATTTCTCATCCCTTGTGGTTTTCACTGATAGATTATTGAACAAAAGGTCATTTTAAACTCCTCCTTGTGTAAAATACTCATTGTATATTTCTGAGCTACTTTGTAATGCCTTAGTAAACATGTTAGACCCTGGTGTGGAGCCTGATCTGGGCTTTGGTCAGGGTCAAACATTTCCAGATTAATCCCTCAGAAGAGCAGTCAGCTTTCACCAGGTGTTTTCCTCACTGGGTACTGAATGCATGCAGTGGCAGAGGCTGGGGCTCTGTGACCCCCAGTGACATGTGGGGGACAGGCAAGGTGTAGCTGTGAAATTCTGTGGCTCTGGACACTTAGTGGCCCTTTGCCTCATGTAATGAACTTGCTGCTTGTCCAGTACTCGCTGAGCTTGCTGCTGCAAATAGGAAGAAGTCTGTGTGCACTGCTTTCCTTTGCCCTGTGGGACCTGCTGTTCACATGGCACACTGCTTTCCCTTTGTATGGAAACTGGCATAGCCCCCCAGACTTCCCTCAGGAATTCTGGCAGAATGGCTCAGCTGAGGGTCTGGTTTGTTGCTTAGATGGCTGGATTGATTGCAAGGTATTGATGGGTGAGCTAGGAGAGGTTTTGGCAACAATTCATATCACTGCCTTTAGGACCTCAGTCTGAAGAGGAAAATGTCAGGATTCTAAGTGAGGAATCAGCTGAGTATTAATGGGCTGTGGCAGTGTTGTGAGGTGAGGCACTGCACAGATGATGTAACCAATACAGTTACTTTAATGAAGACGTATTTTCTTTGCCTTTCCTATCTCCAAGCTTTTCAATAAATAATCCTTTCAGTGTTTGTTAAAAGGTACTTTTTAACCACTTACATTGCCTCTGGCTCAAATGCATTAAAGAATGAAAGAGCTTAGAGCTGTCAGGGATTGACATTCTACTGCTGAAGCTGGGGCAAGGATACCAGTGTCCTGCTTCTTGGCCCATTCTTAAATGTTACATCACACAGTCTGAGGAACCTTGCTGTTGAGTGAGACCTATGGAATAGGTGTCTTTTCTACTCTGGTTTTGTCACAAGTATTAGAAAATACGGGTTCTCTATTTTTTTCAATTCATAGAAGAGATTTCTTTTCTGTCACTTTGCCTTCTCAGTGGTCAGATTTGTGTACATGAGAACAGAGTTTAACTTGGGAAGTGAATTTTTTCTGAGGTAGGGACCCTTAATTGTTTCAAAGTCCTAGTAAAGAGTTTTCAGATGGGGGACAAAGAAGACTGAATTCTCTCCTGTGTTTCCCTCCCCATGTGTGACTGAATTCCAGGGGTGTATAACTTGTATTCACAGATATTTTAAAACAGTTTAATGTAACTTTATTTGCTGTAAGATGGTAAACAATTTGTATTTGCTACATTACCTTAGTGCAAATAATTTGTCTTGTTTCTTTTGTTTCTTTTTGGCAAAGATTTGAAGACTTCCTTGCTCGCAAGTGGTCTTCTGAAAAGAGATTTGGTTTGGAAGGATGTGAAGTAATGATTCCTGCACTTAAGACCATCATTGATAAATCCAGTGAAATGGGAATTGAATATGTTATAATGGGAATGCCTCATAGGTAATGCCAATGGAAACACCCCAACAAATGGGCTTACTGCGTTGGGACAAGTTTTGGGTTCTAGAAATTTAATTAAAAGTTGATATTAGGGAATCTGAGGTAGGAAGAATCAGTCATTACAAGTAATGGGAACACAGAACTGTAGCAAATGCCTGTGAGTAAGAGGCTTCAAAAGTAAATGACAGAGAAACTCTCCTCAGTGTACTTTGAAGATGCAATCAAGTGTGGCAGCAGCCATGGTATCTCTGCCATTGCATAGAGTCTCTAGAACTGGGAAAGCTTGTGAAGTAGTTTTGAACTTACTTTTGCAGTCTGCCTGAAGTAATTTATAATGTGATTATTTGAAGACTGCTAGATGGCTACAAAATTCACTTGGATAACGAGGTGTTCTAAAATATCTGAGGGAATGCCTTGGAGGAACTTTGTAATGGGAAGAAGGGTTGAATCAAGGGTTTCAGGCTCAAAAGTTTGAAGAGAACATGTGCAAATTTCTGGCAGGGTGGTTTGCAGATTTTGTACGTTTTATGCTGTTGACTCTGTTAGTACCATGTTTGAGACATAACTGTGTTTGGAATTTTCTTAGAGGTCGGCTGAATGTGTTGGCTAATGTCATCCGAAAAGAGCTGGAGCAGATCTTCTGTCAGTTTGATCCCAAACTTGAAGCAGCTGATGAGGTAAGATGCTTCTTCATTAGATCTGTATGGAGAGGTCAACATTCAAGATGGTTTTCAGTTGTTTTGGTCATGGTTACTATGAAAACAGCATTATCAGCTGCAATGCCCTCTTTTCTAGTTTGAAGAACATGATTTGGTGAAATTTCTTAACAAACTTAAAAATTATATTATACTTCTAGCATGAAGAAGGTCTCTCAGGAATGACTGTAGATAAATAAGTTCCATTTGACAGAGTTCATAACCTTTAAGCATCTCTTTTTGATGTATATGAATGAACAAAGTATTAATATGCTGTAAATATTTATCTAATGTTGGATGACAATAGTAAGATAATAGAATTGGAACAGTGTCCCAGTTTGAAATTATGGTGTCAAACCCATGGTGCACACTGATGTTCAGGTAACCAGATGCAGTTTTCAGGCTGAAGCCCAAATTTTAGGCCTAGTTACTCAGATGGAGCAGGTCTGAATGACATTCCTGAATTGTGATTACTTCTTTGTTGTTAGGGATCTGGGGATGTAAAATATCACCTGGGAATGTACCATGAGAGGATCAACCGAAAAACAAACAAGAAAATCACTCTGTCCCTCATGGCTAACCCTTCTCACTTGGAAGCAGTTGATCCTGTTGTGCAAGGCAAAACAAAAGCTGAACAGTTTTATCGAGGAGATACAGCAGGGAAAAAGGTAAAGATTGTTTAATATAGTAACTTTTAATGGTGGTTTTTCATGGTATTTCCAATAAAAATAGTTTGCCAGTAATTTCATATCACTGAATCTTCCACTTTTCCTCCTTCAAAAGGGATATATCACCTGTTGAACTAGGTAAGGTTCCTGACATGAGACCCCAAGGGTAACTTTGGGAAGTAGGCTTAAAGCTTTATTTCCTTTGCATACTGAGAAAAGGCAGCAGAATGCTGAGAAATGTATGGCTTGTTAAAAAATTGCTATTTTATTTTATAAGCATTACAAAAATATGGAACCAAGAAATCCTGCTGAGAAGCTCAGTTTTCCTTTCTAATATATGTGTGTACAATTCTCCCTCTTAGGTTATGTCCATATTATTACATGGGGATGCTGCCTTTGCAGGACAAGGAGTGGTTTATGAGACATTTCATCTTAGTGACCTCCCATCCTACACCACAAATGGCACTATCCACGTTGTGGTCAACAACCAGGTAACAAGTGCAGCCTTTTGCAATCAACTTCTCTGCTGAATATTTGCCCATCTATCTCTTTTTATTGTTTGTTATTAACTGGGCTCCTTTCCCCCTCTGGATATTAGAATGGTTGAGATGTTTCTGAAAATGATCCTAGTATCTAGCAGCTCTTGAGTGGAGAATATTTTATGACCTGTGTGTATTCCATTCAATTTGTAGTACTTAATTGGATTAGGTTTGCTTTGGTTTTTAAGGGAGCAAAAAGAAGCTAGCTAGCCAAAATGAAAAGCTGATGCTGTTGCTGTGTGAATGGCTGTTAAATGCAAACTTCAAAAGAGAGTAGAGGGAGGTGGCCAAAGTCTTTTGATGGAAGTTTTTGGAATTTTTAGATTGGTTTCACCACAGACCCCCGTATGGCCCGTTCATCTCCGTACCCCACGGACGTTGCTCGCGTGGTTAATGCTCCCATTTTCCACGTGAATGCTGATGACCCTGAGGCAGTGATGTACGTGTGCAGCGTAGCTGCAGAGTGGAGAAACACCTTCAACAAGGATGTGGTTGTTGACTTGGTAAGTCTTGGTTTTCTTTACTTTTCATTCTGTGCATTATGCACTACTCTTTATTTTTTTTGTGGCTTGGAAGGTCAAGAAACATATTTGATTTTAAAGGCCTTTAGTTTCCTCATTTAAAAAAAACAAACAGGCCAACAAAAAGCCATGAATGTTTTTTATACAATAAACCTCTTAAAATCTCTGTAAAATGATGAAATGGATCTATTCCATTTTACATTTTTCCTTCTCAACAGAAGCAATCTTTCCCTTTGTAGGTTTGTTACCGTAGGAGAGGGCACAATGAAATGGATGAGCCCATGTTCACCCAGCCTCTGATGTACAAGCAGATCCATAAGCAGGTGCCAGTGCTGAAGAAATATGCTGACAAACTGATTGCAGATGGGACTGTCACACTGCAGGAGTTTGAGGTACATGCCAGCAGAGTTAGAGGGAATCTAAGGAGTTGTAAGGAGAAAGTTCCAACAGTCACTGTATGCTGCCTGCTTGAAAACTTCCTTACTGTGATATGTCTTTACCCTTTGCCAATTTGTGATTCAATTTGGCTTGGATTTTTGTGTAAAATACTATTGTTGTAACAAAAGGACTGGAAGTGCTCTGAAGTAATTAAAATATATTGGTCATAAAAAATTGCTTCAGTTCTGAGGGGAGAAGGTGATTAAATGAGAGCATTGGAAAATAGAAGCATTTGTCAGCTGTTCTTTATCTCTAGAACCTTAATTCAGCAGCAAGACAGAATTTGAACACTCCTGTTATAGCTTCATATTGATAACCTTGGCAGGCTTCTGTCCAGCAATAATGAAATAGAATCAATTTAACCTTTTAGTTTTCTTGCAAGAATTCAACCAAGTTCAGAGACCATTTGAAGTATTCCAGAACGGTGAAGTGTAGAGTCTGGTGTCTGTGTTAAACTGGTTAGGTCTTTACGTTAATTTTTTTGAGAATGGATGTTTAGAGTGCAGATGAAACCTTTTGAAGAGCCTTGAAATATTCAAGGACCTTCTGAGAAGGTGTAGTGATGTGATATTGCAGATCCAGAAAATAAGCAGTTTGTGCAGTTGCATTCTGTAAGAAGCATCACAGCTCATGCTGAAGTAGCTTTTCTGAATCATTTCTTGAAAGAGCGTGCCAGTAGAGGCACCATGGAGTTTGGTGACTGGATCTGGGATCCTGGGTGGATGTTTGGCTGCGCAGACTGAGCTCAACATTGCTGTTAATTCCTTTAAAGATTAGATAATAACTTCAGTGTGATTCTGGGTTGAAACACAGGTATGGCAGAGGTGTTCTGCCTCTGTGGAATATGGCATTCTCTGTTGCCCTTCAGAGGTGTGGCCAGCAGGTTCTTTGCTAGGCTCTCCCAGACAGACTAATTTTTTGGAAACTTCCAAAATTTAGTGGCTTCTGTAGCCCAGGAGTATGAGAGCAGGATGATTTTGATCTTAGAAGTATGTCTGTAAATTATATTTAGTATTTCACTTGTTGTCTCATTCAAGAGCAATGCTTGCAGCTTCAGCTCTTGGTACACTCCTCTGTAACACCTGTCCAATGAAATTATTTATTTAGAGTAATGTGTGTAAGCATGTTTCTAGAAGGCAGTTTGATCCTAGATAAAGTTAATTTTATTTATTTGTATTATTGGAACTAAATTTTCTCATGGAGTTAAATAGCTGGTTTTGTCATGCTGAATGAGAGGTGTCATCTGTAAGATATGAGGGAGTTATGTTTATCCATTTTAAAACCTTTTTGTTCCACAGGAAGAAATTGCAAAGTATGACAGAATATGTGAAGAAGCATATACTAGATCTAAGGATAAGAAGATCCTTCATATCAAGCACTGGCTGGATTCACCTTGGCCTGGTAAGGAGTGTCCCTTCACTTATTGTAGTGTTACCCGAATGTGCTTTTATTTTGAGTCCAGAATCTAGGATTTAAATAGATTTTATCAGACAACATTCCTTTAAAATGGAATATGTGACCTTTGATTTGCCCCTGTTAATAGTAAATATAGCATTCTGCCAGATCCACTTGAAATAAATGCTTTTGTTACAAAATGTGCAAAGTAAGCTGTGACTTTGAAAAAGCCATTTTCCAGTTTAGCAGAGAAGAGGTTTTCCTGTACTGTTAACTGTCTGGGCTGTCAGGAAGAAGGAGTATGTCTCATGTTATTTATTCATTTATTTATTTTTATTTGAGGGATTGAGGTGCCATATGCCTTTTATTGGCAGCCTCTGCCTACATAGCTGGACTTCACAGGGAGTGAAAGCAGAAACAAAATAGATCATTGTGTGTCTATAAGATCAGCTTCTGTTGTCATGCAGACAATCAAAATTATTGGTTCCCAGCAAAAGGGAAAGAACTAGGCTTAGTCTGCTGCTTAGCATGTCCCTTGAGTTGTTGAATAAATTACAGGCAATGTCCATATCTCCTAAGCAGTCCTTGGACATGTCACCAGCATTGTCCTTGCAGGCTTCTTTACTGCGGACGGGGAGCCCAAGAGCATGTCCTGTCCCCCGACCGGCATCTCGGAGGAGCTGCTGACTCACATCGGCAACGTCGCCAGCTCAGTGCCAGTGGAAGACTTCAAAATACACTCAGGTCAGCTGAAGGCTCTGTGTCTCCTCCTAGCTTTGTGTCCTGCTCCAGTTTTGTATTTTTGCACAGAAGTTATTCTTGGGCCATTTCTCCAAGAGGAAAATGCCTGTGACTTTTTTTACTTTGACTCTTCCACTCCATGGGTGAGGAGAATGTGACATTTAAGTTCCTGCTACTTGTTCTCAGCATAATATTCTTTCAGTATCACACCACTTCTGTTTAATACCTCATTAAAATAGATTTTCCTCTAAGGGAGGTAGAAGTCTCTTTGCAACCTTAAGTTAATAACTCCTTTCATTCTCCAAGTCCTTGCTTTTTTCCCCCAAAAGTCTTAGCTTTTGTTCTGAAAAGGTTCAGTCCTCACTTTGGCATCTATTACAGTAAGTGCCTGTGTCACTGGGGAGCCCCAACACTGTGTCAAAGTTCTGAGATAGTTTTATTTTATAGGCATTTTGAAATCTAGCAATTATTGGGAACAATAACCTGCTCATTCCATGGAGAAACATGGAGACCCTTTGTTTAGGAATCTTTTTTCTTTTGTTGACTTGTAGTATACATACTAAGGATAAGGAATAAAGAGATTTTTTTCTCTTTAAAATCTTTAAACAGAGAAGGCTAATCCTCTCTGGAGTCATCCATCAAAGAATAAGGTTTGTCTTCTGTAAATATTCTATGTGTTTCTGTTCCTTTGGGAAATGAAACACAAGTAATGATGGTGGGGCATTCCCAGTTATTAATTACAGGCTTGTTGAGCAGATACAATTAATGGATAAATTTAACTCTTATACACATTTGTGCACTTCATTGTGACACTGATAAATTAAAAATAGTAGTTGCCCAATAAAATTTAGTATTAGACATTCTATTTAGAAGGTAAATTGGTCTCTTGTTAGTAAGTTGATTAACCATTGACACTAGGGAACACTTGCTGGTATATAAGGTAGATTTATGATTCAAAACAATTATGGTATGCTAGGTTCTTTATGCAGTTTAAAAGGCTGTGAGAGAGAATTTGTGGAGAAACAGAAAGGAAGAGAAACAGAAATTTTATGTACTTTGTCCTTTCACTAGAATGAAAATGCTTATTATCATACAGTCTTACAAAAAAAAAAAGGAAGATTATTTTTTAAATCAAATGTTTAGTATATTCTAAATGGAAAACTTTCAAGATTTTTTTTTACTTAAAATGAAGCCATTTCAATAAGAGTTTTATGTGGAAAGAAAGAGGGGTGTTTTTCTGTAAAATTGTGGAAAGAAAGGAAAAGGAAATATGGGAAAATAACTTGTGGGACAGCTTACCAAAATCATCAGTGCAGATGTGAAAATAAGATGCTGTCAATTGCCAGTGAATACAGGTGACTTGTGGCCTCAAAGCTGGAAGCACCTGTGAGCAGCTGTCGAGTTTTGTTGCCTTTGAAAGTGACAGTGTGACAGTGTTGTAACTTGTGTTTTGGCTCACGAGGTCATAAAATCTTCACTGAAAAGTCAGCCATTGGTTGCCAACTGAAAATCCATTGGCAGCTGCTACAGTTTTTCTATTTATATGATATTCATAGTATTGATCAGTCCAGCCTGTTTCACTGTATAACATCTCCAGAAGTGCAATAAGACAAATGGCAAGAAAAAATGAGGAAAGGAAGGAAGACAGACATTCAGAAACCAAATTGCTATTTTCAGTCTCTTATAAAACAGTACTTGGTGTTGGAGATGTGAAAATAAATCTTGAGGAAGAAGAAATTCACCATGGGTCTTTTTAATTGTCCTCAGTAGTTTCTGACAGAGTCAACGTTTCTTCTTCAAACAGAAGGTATGAACATTACACAACTGTTTGCTCGGGAAGCAAGTTGTTTTATTTTCCCAGCAGTTCAGTTCTAGAAAAACAGTTTGTAGACCTGATTTGGTAACTGTGCTTAGTCTAGGCAATGATGAAGGAGAATGGTGAATGCAATGTGAACAGAGAATTTCTCTGCAATAGATCCATTCATTTTGATCTTTGTTCTGATGCAGGACTCTCTCGGATTCTGAAAGCCCGCGCAGAGATGACGCAGAACAGGCTTGTTGACTGGGCCTTAGCAGAGTACATGGCCTTTGGCTCTGTCCTCAAAGAAGGGATCCACGTCCGACTGAGTGGGCAGGATGTGGAGAGAGGTACTTTCAGGTCAGTACTGAGATAACTGTTAAATGGTGTTAAAACTCTTGAAGTTCCACACTTAAAGAAACAACTTGGCATTTGTTTAAAAAATAAGGTCTTCTCCAGGGAGGGGGAAGTTGGGGCCCTTTCTTCAGCATTAATCTGAATGCTATAGGTTCTTGCAGTCAATAATAATCAAATTCCTAAAATGCTGTAAGCAGCATTTTAAAGTATAATATTTAAGCCAGAACAAGCATTTTTAGACACTTTATACCTTCTCTTGCTGAAAAGCAGAAATGGTATCTTTCCCCTTGCTTTCTAACAAGAAATGCAGTTTCATTCCATCTAATTGCTGGGAAGTAAGAGAGGATACTTGCTGCAACAGATCCTGAGTCTCTTAAATTCCAATGGTGGCTGCTTGGGGCTTTGTACCCTGTGAACAAACATGTTGCCAGCTGGTGAGGCTTTTAAAGTGAAATAAGGTCCTTTCTACTGAGACTTTTAATGCCTATGGGGCATGTATGAAGGCAGGTCTCGTCACTTGGTAAAATATGTACAGTTTGCTGCCTTACCTGGTTCTCTATAGAATAAAATGTTAATGATGTATTTAATTGAAACCTTTTGAAGTGATGCCAATTCCTGGGGTGAATGCTGCACTGTGCTTCATTGTGAATGCTTGCAGAAGAGAGAAATAAATTTTGGTGCCTGTCTTCTCTGGTATAGCATTGGCTAGAGTGTGGGAAGAACTGAATATACTGTGTTACCATAATAAAACAACATGATGGGGTGCTTTCATTATTTTGGAGCTTCTAAAGTGATACCTAGAAAATACTTCTTTCTTTCAATATTCCATGTGATGGCTTCTTTTCTTCCTGTTTCAGTCCTCAACACTATCAATAGATAGAAGCTAGATAAAGCTGCTGACAGAAGCACCAGACCCCTTCTCCTCTTGGAGACAAACTCTTGAGGAAGGAGGGAAGGGGGTTGTCAGGAAATCTGACAATTGCATATGTGCAAATTGTATGTCTGTATATTTCTGGCTGGCCATCTATGCTCATCTTAATCACCTTTTTCTAGGGAAACACTAAACTTTGTACTCAAGAAGCTTAACAGCCAGGTCTTCTGTCATTGGCTTAATGACAAAATCAAAATTACAGTGGCAAAAATGATTTCTGCCAAACAGCTGCCTGGTGTGTGAATTTCCCCCTTTTTCTCTACTTCCACCCCTGTGCTGCTGTTGAAGGGTTCAGTCTTTTTCTGGCTTTACATTGTTGAGTTCTAGATGCATTTCAGAGCTCTTTTGCTAGCATTCATTATAGCAAAGGGAAGTGCAAAAAGATTCAGACTTCAGCGTTGGCAGCTCTACAATACACAGTATTGTTAGCAGTACAATAACTGGCCTGATGTTAGTGGTTGTAAAGCTGGACATATTGCTGTGATTCTCTCAGTCTGCTCAGAGAGTTAATGGATTGCAGTAATTACTTCAGTCATCTCTGTTTTGGTAGTATTCCTTGGTGCCCTATTCTAATGCTGATTAATGATGTTCTAGAGAACAGTAAATGGTGCATGTGAGTGGAAATAGCAGGAAGGAGGATACAGCTCCTTCAAGTTTCAATGCTGAAGATGACATTTTTTTTCCAAAGACAAACAACAATTATTTCAAGAGAAATATTAGAATTTGTGAGGAAGGCCGAAGGAAATGTTTTTAATAACAATTTTGTTCCTTTGAATTTCTTTAATAATTCTATTTTATAGCAACAACTTTCCCATCCTTTTGTCTTTCTCCCATTTCTACTAGTGATGAGTTATTTTCAGTTTCTGTGAGTGCTTGAGAAGCCTGGATCATCAGTAAAAGTCCTTACAGTGCAGCAATTGTATTTAGACATGTGATTGCATTTCCATGGCTTCAACCAGACCGGGGTGTTGTGTGTAGCAGAGATAACCATGGTGCTTGCTTGCTTTCCAGGCCACAATTCTGCTGCCTTAGCTTTGAAAATAGCTTTGTTAAAGCCCAGAATGATTCTTGGCTAATAAATCTCTCTCAACATCTCTTTGCAGCCATCGTCACCATGTGCTTCATGATCAAGAAGTTGACAAGAGAATTTGTGTTCCTATGAATCACCTGTGGGAGCAGCAGGCCCCCTACACCGTGTGCAACAGCTCCCTCTCCGAGTATGGGGTACTGGGTACGTCTCCATCTGCCTGGGGTTTACTAGGGCTGCTGGACAGCAAGCACAGCTCAGCAAGGAAAAGGATGTGGGGGGAAAAAAGCTGTGAAATGGTCATGTATGAAACAGGTATCAGAGCTCTTCCTCTCAGGTTCTGGCATCCTTTAAACAAGCATCTCCACATTTTACAGTTTTGGGATTCAGTTAAAAGCATCCATCTGCTATTGTTGATCTTGGCAGTGCTGGAATGTGCACCTGATGCTTTCTTAAGAGGAACTGACAAGAAAACCAGAGACACTTTGTCATAGAGGTATAAAAAAATCCATCCTGGCCTTATCTGAACTGCTATTCTGAATGTGCTATTTCAAGAAAACAAATTCTTTTTAGTGATAGCATTAATCATAGTGAATTATTTTACCTTCAGCCACAGAGAATGGATAACCTTACTCTGACATGATGAGGGTGGCAAGAGGAATGTGGAGTACAAAACAAATACATCTAATAATTTATCAAAAGTGTTACTGATTCTATGGATAATAAAATATCATGCGAAGGAAAAACTTGAAACATTCTAGTAGATAAAGGTGGTAGTTGATAGCTGCTTGTTTCAAAGTTCAGAAATATTTGGTTACTTAGTCATTTTTGCAATGCTACATATTGCCCATTGCTAATAATATTAAAATTAAAGTGGTATAAAACTGTACAGTTGGAGCATGGGCTGAAGACCAGATTTTTTAGGTATTTTTGCTAATTCTGTGGCAGAATTGGTGTGAATAGAATCACATATTTTGTATTGCTAACATGTAATGGTGAGCTCTAAATAGGAGAGTGCAAGCAAGGATGTGTATAAATGGAAGAAAAAAAAATTGGCATAGATAAAATTCAAGAACTTAATTTCAGAGAATGATTGTTTCCAATTTCCTGTTGTTTCTCCGTGTGTTCTGGGATTTCTTAATTTGAGCCTGTTTGCCGTGTTGCTGCAAAACTTGTGGGTAAGTGGGTCATAGGTTTCTGGATTAGTATTTTTTTTTTTATATTCCAAAAGAAGTGACAAATGTCTGGATATGTTTGAAATCTGATTTTGTTTAAAAAATAACACCTCAATAGGAAGCCTAGTGTTGCTATGGTATGAAGGCAATTCTTTAAAGAACTAACCAAGTGGGCTCTCTCTCTTTCTCGATCTCGTCCTTCTTGCTATTGCCCTTCCACCTTACCCAGCAAAAGATAGGTGAAAGTTGATTTAATAAAATTCATTGAATACAAGCAATAGGGTAAAATAGTCTTGTTTGTATGCTGAAAACAAGAATACCATTTCTGCACACTTCTGCTTCAGCAGATGAGATGACAGGTTCTCCAAAACTAATAATATTGATACTTCTAATTTTCAAGAACTTTAAATCTCTTATGTCCTAGATGCTTTCTAGCAGAAAAGGAGATTCAATTTGTACAAATAGTTGATAAGTGATGTGGCTTTTTGTGTGTTTGTTGGGTTAGGCTTTTTTAAACTAAAAATGCCATGTTCTGTGTTGAAGTGATTTTATAATGAAGTTTTCTCTCTCTTGCTGGCTTTTATTTATTGACCTTTCCCAACATGTTTACTCTTGAGTATTGCCTCCACGGAGAGACAGTTTTGGGATAAGCAGCAGTGTGTGAACATGTCTCTTCTAGTTAAGGCTCTGAGTCAAAGAAGAGCTATCAGAATTTATATTTATTTGGCTGGCAACATCTCTGGGTCTCTTTTTTATTACATGGAGGAATAAGTGAAGGCTTGCAGTTCATGGAATTGGTTCTTCAGGAGAACCAAAACCCCTGAACACTTTATTTTCTCTAACTGCTGTTTCCACTATCTAATTCTATTAAAAGAAGCAGTTTAGAATTAGTGCACTGAAGTGTTTGGTGGCTGTAGGGAAAGTTGTGAGATAATATAAAGGGGGAAAAATGGTGAAAAAGTGTTAGGAATTTATTTATGACTGTGTTAACATGCAGCATCTCAGAAGCATTTCCTTAGTTTCTGTGAGGGAGAGCTAAATAAGAATGGATTAAACAGCTCAGTGTAGTATAAATATAGATTATTTCCTTGGCAGGTATATAAGCCAAGAGCTGGTATCTGTTCAGAGCTGTGAGTTTTGCATCAAGTTATAGTCGAGGTATTTAGGGACACCTGGGGAGCCACTGCTTCATTAAAATGATACTCTGGCAAGACTGATTTCACTTAGAAAGAAAACAAAGTCACTCTTGTTCAGTTGTAGTTCAGACAACTGCTTATGTTTTGCCTACAGGAAACTCTGGAGTGGGTGTAAGCTGAGCATTAAATCAGAGTACTTAACAATCTCTGATAATTTAGAGTATTTAACAACCTCTGATAATTTTGTTTGACATCCTATGTCTACTACTTTTAGTTATACCCAGATTATTATAATTTAGTTGTGCATCCACTTGCCTTGCTTATTTTTCCCTTGTACTGAAACTGAATGTCTGGAAGTGTAAGTGACAGCTGTGAGAAGTCATTTAAGCAAAAGATGTTTGTCTGAACTTATTTGCTGATTAAGATAGAGGAGAAAAACAAAAGTAACTTACAGATGCTCTATTCTAGATTTTCAACATTTTTTTAATACTTGAAAGGATTTCCTGTCTTTCTTTACAGCCCTCAGAATGACTTGTGTAGTGTTGAGTCTCCATCCAAGAGGTGGGGTTCTTTGTCAGATTCTGTAGTACCTTTGAGAGATCTTGGGCTGGGGCATTCCATACTGGAACCTTTCAAGGAATATCAGGCAAGATAGACTTGGAATTTGTGTAGTTCAGGAAATTCATGAACCATGAGACTTGGAGTACAGTTTTTTCAAGGGAAAAAGTCAAGTTTTAAGATGAAAGGAAGAAGATAGGTATTAATGTAGTTTTTTTTTTTTTTTTGTAGTACATACCTAGGATGGAATATGTAGTATTACTGCTCAGTCAGAACAATGTATTTTTAAAGTTAGGGGTAGAAAATACAAATACCTCTCAGAAATTGTGTTAGGAACTAGGACAGACTTTAGTAATCAATGGCATCTGCATGGAGTTCTGAGAAGGCATCAGTCTCCCTGCTCAACAGAGTCAGCCACCAGATAGGGACCAACTTCACTTTGTCCTGAGCTGTGTTTGGGTCTGTGAAAGGATGCATATATCTGTGCTTAGAATTTCTGTTAAAGATAGCAAAAATCTTTGAACCTTTTTTCATTCTGACATAAAATCCTTGTACTGATAATCCCTTTTAACCATTAGTTAACATTCATGCCCTAAGTCACTTTAGAATCACATTGAATTAAGATATGGTCTAGCCTTACTTACATTAATTAAAAAACAGCTATTCTTATGACAATCATGAAAATGCTGTAGGGAAAAACACAGCACAGTATGCTGTGTAAGCTGCCACTTGGCTTGACAACACTTCTTTCTGTGCCAGAGTGGCAGAAGAACAGTGAGGGAGCACAGCAGGCACTGGACTAATAGAAACAAGCATTTCTGCTAGGTCTGTCATCTAGGGACCATAATGAACTCCAGCAATTGAAGCATTAGCTTTGCAGCCTTAATCAAGTGCTGTGTATTTTTCTTCCCTCTGTCTCCTCAGTGTAGAAGTTTTCCAAACTGCTGTGCTGGTTCCTGGTTCCCTGTGCCCTGGTGTGCTCTGAGCTCTGAGCAGCTGCCTGCTGTTTGGAGCTGGCTGGTTGCTCTCCAACACCCTTTGGGTGTGCAGATTCCTTACCTGAAATTCTTTGAAAGTTATTTTGCTGCCTGGATTTGGATTTCCTCACAGCTTCAACCTGTTCTCTGTTTTTAGCTGTGTAAGAGTTAATCCTTTAAACCCACAATATTTGCACAGGATTTCAAAATAATGCTCAGTCCTCATGAGGGACCCGAGTAGGAACCTGCTCCTCTCCAGTTCATGTCCCATCTCTAGAACAGTGGAGACTTTCTGCTTCAGGTCATGTTCCCTGATCTTGACTCTGCTGCCCAAACAATTCCTTTTCAAGAGAGCACCTCACCCTCTCCTGCGCTGTTTACCTTGCCTCTGTCTAGATCTCTCTCCACCAGGACTTTCTTTTTTTATTTAGCAGTCAGATCTTGTTGTTTAAGCAATTTTCTCCCCATGAAGGTAAGTAGTAGTAATTCTTCACAGACTCCTTAGTCTGTCAAGAGTTAAAGCTATTCCACTGCTACAATGATTGGAATAGTTTTAGTTTAGTAACTCACATTGTCATTTCCCTGGTGGAAAATTGAGTTCTGGTATACCAAAGATGTGTATACCACAGACACATGTGTCATGAAATAGTAGTCTCAGCAACATTTTTCTCAAAATACTAATCAGAACGTATAGATTACATTTGGATATGTTTTCCTAGACAATTTTATAGCTGTCAGAAAGCTTGCAAATGGTATCTGTGTTAAGATCACATTTTTCGATGCAGCTTCACCTAGAACATTTTTACCCTGTAGAGATTAGTGTGGAGTTGTCAACAAGACAGAAAATGAGAAATTATAGTCCTTTTTCCATGTGAATATTAGAGGTGATCTTTCATATATGAAGTAGAATTATATGTGTACTGTGACCAAATTTTAAGTATGCACTGAGCTCCATACTCTTTGAAAAGCACTGTTTGATTATTGATAACTCTTGAGTGGTCAAGACCTCAGTTTGTGCTTCTCTAAAAGCTAGATTATCCCACCCTTACAGAGAGCAGCATATGCACAAATAAACCTTGAACATATTGCATATTTTCTCAACCATGTCACCCAATCAGTAGAAATGGTCTCTTAATGCTTGTGTAAAATTAGAATGGGATTCAAGCCTATCTAGGGAAATCTATTTTTCAGATACCTTTGGGAATATGATTGACAAAGTTGTGTAAATTTTTCCCTTGTTTTCATTGTGTTAAGAACCATGGAATTACACAAATGAGGAGGCCAGAGATGGAGGAAAGGCTGAAGGAGGGGCTGTTCAGGCAGTCAGGCCAAAGGCAAGGCCAGAAAAAGTCATTCTCTTTGGTACTGACCTGTCATGGGCACTCATAAAGGGCTGTCTGTGTGACCTTGTAGTCTTTCTTTGGCCTCTAATGTATCAGTTACCTTTTGGTGGGACCATGAGCATCTGCTGGAGTCATGGATGGACTGTTCAGAGATCAGTAGTCCAAAAGCCAAGTAACCCAAAGATTTCTTGCCATAGGGGTGGTAAATGAAAAACTGGGTTGGAATTACCAAGGAGCAGACTATGAAGACTCAAAAGTTAGTTGATCTGCTGGGGTAAGCTTCAGTGAGAGTACTCCCATATTTGAGCTCTGTATTTGAAACCAGGTCATTATATTCTGTGTAGAGCTTCAACATGAAATGTATCTATCAATTAAATATTTATTCTCTGTGTGTATTGAACCAGTTTTGCCTCAGTCAGAACCTCTAATCCCAGAGCACTGATATATAGCTCTGCTTTTTACTGAGAGCTTTAACCTTTTTGGTTATTATCACTCCAAACTATAGGTGAAGAATCTGAGTACAGGTATTCATTCAGCACTCCAGGCTCTGCTATATCAAAGGGTCAAAGGAAAATATGAACAGTGATCAAATGCTTTAACACTGAAGCAGAAACCTAAAGGTCCTTAGCCCTGCCTCAGAAAGGATTTTTTTTATCCAAGTCCCAAATGTGTTTGCCATGCAGCTGTTATATTCACATTTTTTGGAAGATCTGAAGACTAGGATCATGTCTGTAGAATGAAAATTGATGTCACCAGTAATTTTCTTTGTCTTTCTTTCCCCCTCTCATATGCAGATGATAATGCTGTGTAGGGCTGTGGAAATATTAAAATTAATAAATAACTCTCTAACTGGGCTGTAAGTGCATTTTTACAGGAGAAGATAGTAGTGAGATTTTAGGTAAACATATTAAAGTTGGAGAGGAGGGAGGGGGTTTAATTTCATTAAAAACTCCTATGATATTGAAGTGTTTGAGGAAAAGTTTGAAGGATTGAAGTCAAGCTTGGAAAAGGTACAGTTGAAAACTGCATGATTTAGAATGGGGCCCCAAACATCCAGTTCATGCTGTAATTTTGGGTTGGTTTTATTTTTGAACAGAATTTTCAGGAAATCTGTTGATTTTCTATTTCTCTACCCATTTGCTTGTCAGGTTTTGAGCTCGGCTTCGCTATGGCGAGTCCCAACGCGCTGGTGTGCTGGGAGGCGCAGTTTGGGGACTTCCACAACACGGCTCAGTGCATCATAGACCAGTTCATCAGCTCCGGCCAGGCCAAGTGGGTTCGGCACAACGGGATCGTCCTGCTCCTGCCACACGGCATGGAAGGAATGGTGAGCGCTGCTGGCTGGCACGTGCCCCAGGGAGGGCTGGCTGCACTGCCCTCTCTGCAGCTGGAAAAGCCTAAGGGGGCTTGGGGATCCCAGGGGGGGAAGGCACTGTTAAACATGTGGGGCTGCCTCAGTGTTATGAGAGGAATTCAGATAGACTGGTGAAAACCAGAAAACCCTGAGAAATATTTCTGAGCTCTTAGCTTTGTGTCCTTGTTAGCGGCATGTAATTCCCCCCATTTCTTTCCTTTTTTTTTTCTCTCTTTTTTGGTAACTTTCCCTGAGACACTGCCTTCTTTCCCCAGAAAGCTGCATTCTCAGTGTACAATAAGAAAAAAAAATCATGTCTTAAGAGTGCTTTCTTGGTTTTATTTTGCATAAAGTATATCTCTGTAAACTCTGCACTAAATTCTCTTGCTATGAAATGATATAAAAAAACTTTAAAACTTCAAAAATCATTGACCTTGGTCAATTTTGATATTATAAGAAATCTTTGTCTTTGTGGAAAGGAAAATGTTTCTACTAGCTGTTGACTGTCTTTTTTTGGTGGCTAGTAGGAGGAACTAGACAATGTCTTAGAGGGAAAGGGCATGGGTACACCCTATGTATAAAGATACATGAAGTTCATATCAGCAGCAGAATTGTTCCTCAAATATTTTAAATTCTTTTTAAGAGTACATGAGCATCATGTCAGGCAAGGTTAATTTTCTCCTTTTCAAATACATTAACCTTCATGAATTGTTGCATATATGTTTCTAGTTTTCTATTTAAAAAAGCATAGTATGTGCCACAGTGCCAATCTCCATCTGTATAAATGCTTTAGACCTTTTCACCACAAACTGTGTCATTTCTATTCTCACAAACAATTTCGTTTATTTCCATTCAATTATGATCCTGTCCTGATACACTGGGGTGCATTCATATCTTATGAATGGCTTTCCACATCCATTGTGCTTAAAGAATAATGGGTCTGATGCTGTTCACAAGGGTTTTGATAAATTAATTTTTTTAACTGTATCCTGAGGGGACAACCTGAATGAGCCCTCAGCAGTAGGTGTGGTCCTCTGCAGGGAAGCACTCAGCTTAAGGGGCTGGTTCTCTGCTACTTAGAATACATTTAATCCTTTTTTCCCCATAGCCACTTGGCAGAGAAGATTTGCACAGGTCTTCTGAAACATGCTTATTTTGCTACTAGTGTCAGCTGCTTTTGGTATATTTAAGAATCCCACCAGGCTGCTGAAGTCTTTTTCTCTTCCCAGAGGACCTTTTCATTACAGGAGGACTAGTCTTTCTATAACTACAGTGTTGGGGACAAGATGATTTGGGGAAGGATTCTTAATGGGATATGGATCCCTTCACCTCTAGGTCATGCATTCACAGGCAAGTTGGCTGTGATTGAAAGGCTCTGCAGCCTAATGGCTCCTTGGGGACTCATCTGAAAGTAGCTAATGGATTCAGTATAGGTCTCACTGGACAGGTGGTCACAGTAGAGATAAGCCCTACCCCATCCCACGCAGTAGTTGCTGGCAGTCTGATTGGTGGTGTCAGCACAGAAACCGAAGATGGATGTGAACATTGAGGCTCTGGACTGAGGTTGTTGCTGGGGCAGTGTGTGAGTGATGGGAAAGCCTCACCTACCTCTCCTGTAATTGTTTGCTGGTAACATCTCTGTTCCCAGTGTACTGACTGCAGTGTGCTTGTGAAGCACTGGGTTTTGTGCTGTGTGTGCCATCTTAGTGCAGGATTTGATTTACAGCAAACAGATGTGAACAGCAGAGGTGCTACAATAAACTGGGCTGCTACTGTGCTCCACAGTTTTGTGCAGCTTTTCTCCTTGCTCTCAAGTCCTTTCCTGTCTGTGACCAGATTATTTGGCACCTCAAAAGTGGAGGCAGAATTCAAAGGAGCAGTGATACCAGGCACAGTTCTAGGCTGTTTGTGTTATACCTTTGTTGCCAACAGAATGGTTTTTTCCTTTGAATTCCCTTAGTCCATGAAGCAGACTGAATCATTGAGTCATAGAATGGTTTTTGTTGGAAAAGACTGTAAAGACCATCTATTTCAAACCTGCTCACTATGGCAGGGAGCCTTTCACTAGACCAGAGGCTGCTCAAAGCCTCATCCAGGCTGGCCTTGAACACTTCTAGGGATGGGATATCCACAGCTGCTCTGAACAACCTGTGCCAGTGCCTCACCACCCTCCCAGCAAAGATTTTCTTCCATGTATCAAACCTATACTTGCTCTCCAAGCCATTGTCCCTTGTCCTATTGCTACTTGACCTTGTTGTCTCCAGCTTTATTGTAGGCCCCCTTTAGGTACTGTAAGGGGCTGTAAAATATTTCCCTGGAACCATTTCTTCCCTGGGCTGAACATCCTGACTCTCCCAGCCTGCCTTCATAGGAGAGGTGCTCCTATGTCCTTGGATTGCCTTTGTGTCTCTCCTATGGATCTGGAATCCTGCACTTGGAATTAGGAAGGAGGATGTGTTCAGTCAAGGGGGACTACCAGTTGTCAGAATAATGACTGATTTTGGAGTTCATGAATTAAGATTTCAATAGAGGAAGTTATCAGGAGAGATAGCCATATAAAGAAGAAATCTCTTTATGAACATTATTAGCTCAGGAGACATGGAGAGAGTTGAGAGGTGTAATAGTTTGTCTTTGGATTAAAATACTTAACAGCTGTGTGTGAAAGGAAAACCCTTCCTATGGGCACCTGTCACTTGAACAAACCAAGGCTGTCAACAATAATAATACATAAAAAAGCACATTGCATTCTCACACTCCTCACAGCTTTCTCTTATCCTTTATAAATGAAAAGGAAAAACAACAGATTCTGCGACATTCCTTATTCCTGATAATTTCTGTGGCCAGCATTCATGTTTTGCTAATGTAAAATGGAGCTAACAGCATTTGTGCAATTCAAATAATTGCCATGGGTACTGCTAGTGAGACAGTGGATGGGAGTGTTCAGTAATGACAGAACATAAAAATATCTCCTGAGGAGGCAGAAATTAATCATAGGTTAGTCTAGCAGATAATGCGTGTGTGTATTTTGATCCATTTTAGCTAAAGCATTCATCTCAGTATTTGATCCTGTACAGAACAGTGAACAGTAGTAGGACAGAACCTGTGCCTACTTTTGTTGCTAATACAGCAAAAGTAGTCAGCAGTTAACTTTGTGTTTGCTCCTGTTCAGCATGCACAAAGAGTGAGTCACTGCAGTTCTCTGAGGCACCCAGTGCTTCTCTTCCTGACATTCCTCGTGCTCCTGTTTGCTCTGTATTAGCAAGGTGATTGCTGTGCCCACATGGGCCCACTGCCTTTCCAGGGATCTTCATTGTGCAGCTAGTCTGAGGGTAGAAATCACTTGCAGCTGGTAAAATCGTTGGCAATACATGTGATAACCCAAACTCCTATGAAAGCAGAAGATGAGGAATTCTGTCCTGTGGTGTGTCCTGTCTCCCACTGCTGTTGTTGATGCCTTTGGCTGGGGGGCAGGTGTGCAGCTGGTGCAGAGGGGACAGGAAGTACTCATGCAGTGAGTGATCTAGACTGATGTCTAACTGCTCATTTGGCTCTTCAACATTGTTTTAAATGATACCTTTACCAGGGTCCAGAGCATTCATCAGCCAGGCCCGAGAGGTTTCTGCAGATGAGCAATGATGATTCTGATGCCTATCCAGTAAGTAGTTTTGTCCTTTTCTTGCTTTTCACATCCCAGAGATTTTTTGTTAGTAGCATCCTTTTAGCTAGGTATAGCAGGTTAGGATTTAGCTTCAAGTCTTGGTGTAACTTCAACTTGATCCCAGTGAAAGTAATGGAAGTATGCAGCATTGCTGCTCATTACAAGCTGAGGTCACATACAGTTAATCTCTGGCAGCATGATCTTTTTATGGCTGTTCCTCAGGGCCCAGTGATCCTGCTGGTTTATACTGCTGTGAGTACTGCAAATAGGTGTCTCTAGCCAATTTCTAAAGGAGGTCACATGAGACTAGCCTGGCTCTTTGCAGTGGAGCTAAATTGTACTGCTAGGAGCACAAAAATAAGCAACTTCTAATTTTGATTGGGCTAAGACTTGACTGGTCATTCACTTCTACAGATAAATACACAGCTCTACAGGATAGGAAAGAGAGTGAAAGCCAACTGTACACTGAAAAAATGAATTACAGTTTAATGTTCTTTCAAAGTGGTTCTATTTTGTTTCTTCCACCTGCTGATATCCTAGTTCTCCTCAGTCTTCCTTCCTGGACTTCCCATCTTTTCTGAATTAATGGAAACTTTTCATGTAGATTTGCATAAATTTTTAGGAAGAAAGAGAAATAGAAATGATGCTTTGTAGGGATGGTTCCCTAGCCAATAAAACAATCTCAGCTTAGAGCTGCTAAATAAAATTTTTGTGGAAAGGAGTTTCTGAGAGTCAGAAATAGAAGGATGGTTTTCAAGCCTTTTATATGATCTTTCAGACATTTTTCTAATGCCTTTAATGTTTTTCTTAGGAGTTCACTGAGCAATTTGAAGTTTCCCAGCTGTATGACTGCAACTGGATTGTGGTGAATTGTTCAACTCCAGCCAATTACTTTCATGTGCTCCGAAGGCAGATCTTGCTGCCATTCAGAAAGCCGGTAAGGTTACCTGAATGGGCTTGATTATTCCAGCTAAATTAGCCATCAAACAAGGAGCGGCCTTTGCATATGACACACTGCTGAAACGAATGAGGATTTCTGGTGAAAAACCTTAACTGAGCCCAGGCTGAAGTTGCCAGTTTGATGGAAAGAAGCTCAGCTCTGATTTACTATGGCTCTAAAACTTGATTTTCAGCTTTGCTTCCATCTGGCTACACAGATCTTCAGATGAGCTTGTCAAGATATTAGTGATGTAGCTTACAGGCTGCAGAACTATCATCTGCATGTCTAATTGCTGGAACTTCAAAGACCCAAGATACAACTGTTGAATGTTTTACTGGTTCATAACCTGTAATTTGATTTTGTTGTCAAAAAAAACCCATAACCAGTGAGTTTTGAGAACCTGTAAAAGGAATAGGCTACCTAAATCTTCTGAATAATTTTGAAACTTTCATGGCTTTCAAAACAGGGGGAAAAATTTACTGTGTTTGCTGTTCATACTAATTTATTTTCTATCATACTCAGTTTGTGGGTTTTGTGTGCACAGAGTTACAAATGTTGCATGTGTAATGAAGAAAAAGCAGCTCCTGACTCTTGGAAAAATTTCTGTCTTACAGCTGATTGTTTTGACACCCAAGTCACTGCTGAGGCATCCAGAAGCTAAATCCAGTTTTGATGAAATGGTATCTGGTAGGTCACTTCAAAGTATTGTGAGGAAATAATTAGCTATACCAAGTTGCATGTCAGACTCTGAATCTGCTCTGCTATTATCTTTTCTTTTGGCATTATTCCTGTGGAGCTGCCATAGTGAGAGCTAGCAGGGACTTTTGCTGAAAACTTTGCCTTCGCATATAGTTTCTTAATTTAACAGGTTTATCTTGTGACCTTAACCCTTAAACTTAATGGCAAGTGCATTTCCATGTCTGCAGGGAGTTTCCCCTCAAGAGGCTACTATGTCCCATTGCTCTTTTTCTCTTCATATCAATATGTAATTGTTCTTTGTACTGCCCATGCCTCCTGCCCCCATGACTGAGGAATAGGTTTTAATTACACTGGGCCCATTTGGAAGAATAATGTGCCCAGTTCTTGTTACAGTGCTTGGTTTGGGGCTGCTGTGTCACACCAGTGATCTAAAGAGAGATCAGCGAGTTCAGAGCTGTTGTTGGCATGCCATCAGCACCAAGAGATGCACAGTGACTGCAAGGGGAATGCCAAACACTGCAATGGTTTTGTCCTGCCTTGCACTGGTTAGTCTGTGTTGGAGTGGCATCAGGAAATGCAGTGACATGTAATGAGTGAGGGATTAAAGTGACTGTTCAGAGTGAGAATGTGGGCATAGATGTGCTGGTCTATCTCCAGTTCCAGAGAGGGTCTGACTGCTGTCAGAAGAGAGCAACTGCTCAGTTTTTTAAAAGCAACTTACACTATATAAGTGTGCTTAAATATTGTATTGTTTTATTTTTGTAAGTGTGTAAAATCTGCTTCTCAAGCAAAGGCATTTGCTGTTTTTATTACTGTTTAAAAGCTGTGTAGAATGGGTCAGATTAGAAATTCTGTAGGCTTTGGGATTTGTCACTTTGTCTTGGGAGTCCCCTCTACTTCAGGCTAACCACAGTAGTGGCTAAACTCCAAATTAACATTGAATTTTGGCATACTTTCATGTTTCTGCTGAAGAGGACAACAGGTAATAAAGTGTTTCTGACTCTCAGCTAACCCTTTTTGCTCTGCTTTTAATAGAAAGCTGAGAGAGAGAGGAAGATTGACTCCAGCTGACCCAATGAAGCACAGATTCAGTCTTTTTTAATGATGAATTTTGCTGTTCAGTGGGACAGGATAATTCTGATATACATCAGTTCTTCTTTGATATGTTTGTGCTGTTGCTTTTCTTCCCCAAGATAAATGATTTAAACAGGAGTTTATTCTCCTGGTAAGTGGGTGTGCTGATTCAGGATAGGAGGTCGAGCTGCTGTCTGCTACCCTGCAGTTGTTTAATGTGGAAATAGTTCTACTCAATCATATATGAGAGCAAAGAAAAGGATCTTTTAGACTATCAAGTCCCTCTTCCAGTATCCCAAGCAAATTGTACTCCACTGTGAGGTGGTAGCAGTGAAGATATGCATCTGAAATGGTACTTGTACATTAGCATTTATACATGTGGCTCAGCTCTGTGCTAATTCTTGCTTTGGCTATTGCTATTTTAGCTCTCAAACAGAAGTTTAAGTCAAATATACAGCAGTAATGTGTGTGCTTGGGTAAATAGTTCTGCAGTTGCCAGATTTAGTTGCATTATGGATATTTGTTTTGTTTTTATAGAATATTCTGAAATTTGTAAAGCTGTATTAATGTTACATGGTTGAGATAATCTTGGAACGAAGAAAGAGAATATTTCAGGTGATTCTCTGGAAAAAAAAACCCAAACTGGAAGCAAAGTTGAGCTGCCCAATCAATTTAAAAGTAAAGATGTAATACACAGCACAAAGCTGAAACACAGTCTACTACTGATATGATTCTGTCTATTAAGTGTTGTGAAAGACTGGATTATTGGAAATCTTCTAACTTCTTGAAACAGAACTGGTGAAAGTCACTTTAGCCAAGTTACCAGTGTGAAAGGTAGGACCGGAGAGGCAGGAGAACCCTTCAATCACTGCAACCTGCTGCTTGCTCAGTAAAGGACTAAAGGGCTGTTTCCTGGGCTGCTTTATTGAAATGTCAGGTCCACTGAGGGCACTTTTTCTAATTTGTGTTCCAACTAGGTACAACTTTCCAACGTGTGATTCCTGAGAATGGGCCAGCAGCTCAGGCACCACATGAGGTCAAGCGCGTGATTCTCTGCACAGGAAAAGTTTACTATGACCTTGTGAAAGAGAGAAAGAACCAAGATCTGGAGAAACAAGTAGCTATAACCAGACTTGAACAGGTGAGCTCCCTGATCTCAGAAGACAGGGTCATGGGAGTTCCTGTGCTCTCTCCCAGAATAGATGGTGATAGCATTTTTCTAGCACTTAGCATCTCACATATTCTAATCCTTTGTGGCCTTGTGGAGAAAGAACACATTAATTCCATACTGGACAATGAGAACCAGAAAACTTGATCACTTTGTTATGTTGTTCTGGAAGAGTTAAGATAACAATATGATAGCACCTTAAATTTGTATATGCAGTCTGCTAGCATTAAATGTTGTGAATAGTGCACTTTGAAGCTATGTTGTCATTCATTGATTAAGGACATGCTACAGCTACTTCACTAAAGAAGGCATAGGAGTGCAGGTGGTCTGGACTACAATCTACTTCTGTTCATACTAACAGAACTATAAAATACTTGTGTACTCATTTCTGAGCATTAAATCAGAGAAACATGAGTCACTCTCCATGGAAAAGTAATGACTCACCATGGGCTAATACCACATAAGAGAAAGCCTTGACAATTATTACCCTCCTTTTCCAGATCTCACCATTCCCCTTTGACTTGCTGAAAGAAGAGCTTGATAAGTATCCAGCTGCTGATCTGGTCTGGTGTCAGGAGGAGCACAAAAACAGTGGCTATTACGATTATGTCAGACCTCGTTTCCGCACTATTGTGAACCGCACTCGACCCATCTGGTATGAGACTTTAAACAACTGCTCTGTCTCCTGGGCTGATGTCTTTGCTTTTAAATTTGGTTAGGATTGTTTTCAGGTATTTATGGATAAGTCAGGTTCTTCACAAATCAAAACCTCTGACTCTGGGTTCTTGGGTGAAGGAGGGAAAAATCTAGACTATTATTTCTCAAATATAAGATGCACATATTGCTCCTCCTTGTAGATCTAAAAGAAGATCAGTAACTAGGTCTGTATTTATTGCTACTTAGTCCAGCACTTAGCTCTCTTTTGTCTAAGATTCTGTCATTTTAAGAATTTCATTCCAGATATTAGGTTTCTGCAGGAAACAGCTGTTGTAAGAGCTCAGTTCAGGCACTTTTGCATTTATTTTAGATGATTGACTCTCAGATCTGCCCATGCAGCTGTCAAAGGAATGTGAGTCTTCATTGCTAAAAGCAAGTTACCTAGTTATGAGACAGTGTACCTGGCTGCCCTGGGAGGGATGGGGAGAAGACAGCTTAACAATGGTGGGAGGAAAGAAAGGGAAGCTGACCAGAAGGTATAACTTGGTACAACTTAGATTGATTTTTATTTAAGAAAGATTGATGACTAAATATCCAAACCTGCCAAGCTGACTTGAATGCATTAAATAGCATGCTCTCATGCTTGTTATTGTCAAAATAGTGTCTCTTCTCACTTCACTGTCCACCCAATCTTTTTGTCATGAAGGTATGTTGGCCGAGAGCCTGCTGCTGCAGCTGCCACAGGCAACAAGAACACTCATCTGGTGTCACTCAGAAGGTTCTTGGATACAGCTTTCAACCTGGAGGCCTTTGAGGGAAAGACATTCTAACTGCAAGGTCCTGACCTGTCTCTGACTGGTAGTCTCTCAAAGCACTGCATCCAAAAGGAAAGTGGGGAGAATACTGGAAAATATGTATTGTTTGCTTTACCAAATAAAAGGATCCTGCAGCTGACTTCATTACTCTGTACCTTGCTTCCCAGTTTATAAGGAAAAAAAATCCCAGCTTACCTTCCACCATTTTTGTCACTTGTCTCTTGAAATTGGGACCTCTTTGACACAAGAAGCTTCTCCTATCCCAGAATGCAATGTGTGCTTGGTGAGGCTCATCTCTCAGTCTGTGGGCACTGTCTAATTACTCTAAGTAAGTAGAGCAGGCATGGACAGCACCATAGTTATGCACACAAGAGTCATTACCACAAGGAAAAGAAATTACTTATTTCTGTCTATATATCAGAGAAGAGTAATGAAACTGAAAAGCAGAGTTGGTAGATGACTTTGGTAGAGAAATGTACCAGCTGTATTTGTTAGAAGGAAATGGTGAGGTAACCTGGAGGTGTAAGGAGGAGGCTGGAAACAGGAAGTCACATTACAAAGTTGTTCAACTGGGGATAACAGAAAGTAGCATAAACCACTTAGATATGAGGTCAAGAAGGGCAGAAGTAAAAGTGACCAAGAAAAGGTTGTTTGAGGATGCTTGAAGAAGGAAGAAGTGTGCATGAGACCACAGTTGACAGAGCAGTGGGTGATCACCAGGAGAATTCAGCATCAAATGACTTCAAAAGTAAGAGGTGCTCCTGCTCCCTGGGCTGCCTGCTTTGATGCTGTGTGGTATTAGGGAACTGTGGGGTCCTGTAAACATCCTTGTTTTGGATGAAAAGTCTTTCCCTCACCATAATACTAAGATATGCTTTTCCTTGACCATTACAAGATGGTGTTTGAATGAAAAATTTCTGTTTTTGCAACAAGCAGTTGGTTTTCTGCTTTGTCCAGTGCTATTCCCTACCTCACACCTCCTTGCTGATACTAATTCAGCTCTGAAATAGCTATTCCTGATTTACTCACCCTTTTTTTTTAGAGGAAGGTGGGCAAGCAACAGCTGCAGATTTACCAAAGGCACATGCTGTGGTTTTGTGCAAGTAGTGATTGATTATTTTTGTCCCTTAAGTTTATCTGTCAATTAGAATCCCAACTGCCATGTACTTTGAGTATGGGCATAAAAGTGAACCTCCTCAAGCTGCTCTGTGTCAGGGGGCTGATGTACAGCAAGTGCTGGACAGGAGAGAGCAGCAGAGGCTGTTTCTCTTGCTGGGAACTAGTGCTTGGCTTCTGGGGAGGCACTGCATGGCAGGGTGGTGTGAGAACCATTGCTTGTGCTTCCTCCATAGTGCTAGAAGGCAGGGGAGCCCAGCACCTCTCTCCCTCTTGATGTAAGAACTAGTATTGTCAGAAGTCCTGTTCCCTCTGGCCCAGGAGAACTTGGCTCTGAGTGGACTTTGTGAGTGCAGGTTTCTGCAGCATTAACCCTTGTAGTGGCCAGGAGGCTTTCTGCCCTCTTTGTACTGGCTGGCAGAGGGAGTGGTGAGCTGAGCAGTGTTGGGGTGCAGAGGATGGCCACGCCTGTGCTGGGGCAGGGAGCTGGAAGCAGCTGCACAAAGGCCCCGTGCCCCAGCCGTGCCCTGAGGGTCAGACTGGATTCCCCTGCAGCTGCCTGGAGACAGCATGACAAGTGACTGGAAAACACAGAGATGAGGCTTCACTCCATCTCCACCTCCCTGTCCTGAGCATGCTCCTTGGACATGCTGTTGCTCTGTGAGTACTTTGCCCTGCTGCTGCTGTATGGACTGTGACATAACAAAGCATGGCACTTTATGTCTGATTCAAAGAGTCGGGTGGAATGCTGGAAAGCTTCTTGTCTCAATATAAAAATCTGTAATTAAAAGCTAAAGCTATGATCAAGTACTACATGCCCAAGCATGTTTCCAAAAAGGCCTGTGTGCCTTGTATTGTCCTTTTATTTGGCTTGGATACACCATGATGGTGAAGAAACAGTCCTTCTGTCAGAGCAAAGAATTGATGTGGTAAGGTACTTACCATGAAATCCAGAACTGAACTTAGTCTAATGTTTGTGAAACTCTGTAGCATCCTTTTAAATCAGGCTCGTTGCCCTGGGCTTTTTCTCTCACTGAAGCATTTAAGCTAATTCAGTCTTTGAAAACCTAATGAACTTGGAAAGTACTGCAGCTGACAGCCACAAATGTTGTTTCCTATCCTTTTCTATAGCTCAAAACATTAAGCTGATAGACAGTAACCATCACCCAAAGTATTTTAATGCTTTTATGAATGCTTGTTTCTTGTAGCAAGAATTGAGTGCAGCTAAATATTTCTGGCTCTGTTTATTGTATTCTCAGTTTGCATAAGGCAGTCAGCGCTGCATGAAATATGATAAATGCACTTTTGCCACAGTATATGCAGAGGTAGAAAACAAAATTAACATAGAAATATAAATGGTAAATGACAGATTTTCACTCTCATTGTGTATCATAGATTGTGGCATAATACTTGCATAAAAATTCCATCAAAGATGCAAAAAAACTCAATAAAATAAAAGTACATAAGAAGAAAATTCTCTGTTATGGCTGTTCTTTTTGACAATTTCTCCTTTGAGTGGAGACATTAACATTCTATTTGTAAAAGTGTTAGGACAGCTCATTTGTCTGTTTTCTATTTGTTTCCTCAGTGTTGGCTTATTTAAACATGGAAGCGGTGAGGTAGACAGCATTTGGACTAGCAAAAGATAATTATTCAAAATCATTGAGTCAAAATTGACAATAACGTTGAGGTTATATTAGAATATTTGGCTTCTTATTTGTTTTTTTTTGAAAAAACACATTAAAGCATTTTTATTTCAAGGAGAGTTTTTAAAATACTGGAACTAGACTGGAATTAACATCTCTAATTACTAAACATGTTGTGTCTTCAGCTTTGAGATGGTATATGATTAAAAGATTCATCTTTGTACAATGTTTGACAAGTACTGAAGTATTACATAGACCTCTTGTGAAAAAAGTTGGCACTGAAATTCAAATGACAACTTTGCAATTTGGAAGAAATAGTAAATGTGAGAGTTGACTTCATCTACTTGGGGACACACCAGGCTGTGCATGCCCACAGCAGCAAGACTTGCTTAGATAATCAGCTTCTGTCACTGTTCTTCATTTCTGACAGACAGCAGGAGTGTGCTTGATGGAAACATTTGCTCTGTCCATAGTACAGAGTCTGTGCTAGAGCAGAGGAGGAGCCTGTTCTCCAGAAGAGAAACCATTCTGTTCCAAGAGGTAAAAATTAATGTATGGGACTAGACAAGAGCCAGGAATGTGTGTGCATTGTTTGAACTGAGTAGATGAAAGTGTGTGCCTTGGGGGGTGTTGTCTGTTTCTTTTCTTTGTTTTGTTTTAAGTATCCCTGGTTAGACTCTCTGGCTGCTGTTCCAAGAGCTCTGGGTAGCTATCTGGGTGCACAACCAGCAGATGTGCTGCCTCTGATACAGAGCTGGGAATACCCACTACCACTAAGAATAACAACAAAATGAAAGCTTGGGAACCTCTACCCTATGCTTTCACACATGCAAATATTATATATGTGTATATGTGTGTGTGTGTGTGTGTGTATGAATATATATGTGCGTGTGTGTGTATATATATCTCTTCTTTTAATTGCTGTTGGCATAGATGACGTCGAACATTGCTTAAAACATGAACCAGAGGCTCGCTCAATACTCACATAAATCCAGAATGGCTGTAAAAGCAGATAGAATAGATTTGTAAGGTTACCAAGTCTGGTCAAAGATGAAAGAAAAGAGCCCACTGTTGTCTCTTATAGAGGTTCAGTGAATTCAGAATGTGTTGATTTTCCAGGCAGCTCCTCGGGTTGGTGCGGGGCCCTGGGATGTGCTGAGGGGCACCAGGGCCCCGCCCGGCTAACGAGAAGCCCAGGGCAGGTGGGGATAGTTAATTATGGCTGATGGGACTGGCCTGTGTGCTCTGGGGCTTAAAGCCCAGGTTGTGGTTGCAGCTGGCCCCTCTCTATGTAATTTGCTGTCCTGCCCTCAAGACCTCAAGCATTTTGCCTTGTTTTCCCAGACTGGAGGGCTGTGCCCTGTGTGGGCCCTGTGAGGGGCCTGTGTGGCGCTGCCGCCATGTCCACAGTAAGAAGGAGTTACAGAGTCAAGGTGAGGGGAACAAGGACGAGGACGGCTGCTAGGAAAGTCTCAGGAGGGAGAAGTGGCCTCAGGCTCAAAGATATTGCACTTTGTAAGGGCAGGTAAGAGACTGGGAACTGGGTGGGGACGTGCTGTGCTGGCCCTGGGGTGAAGGGATCACTGAATTATTGTCAGAGCTGCTGAGTGCCATCAGGCCTGGAGTAAAGCCCACAGCGCAGCTGTGGGGCTCTGAGGGGAGCCAGTGGGGAAAGCTGCTCGGGCTGTAAAATGCTGCCACTTGCAGTGTGAGTGCAGTGAGGCTGGCTTGGGAAAAGCAAAGGGACCTGTCTGTGGAAAAGAAATGCATTTTGTTCTTTTTGCAAAAAAACCCCGAATAATTAAAAAAATTAATTCTCCTTTCCTGTGGAGAAATATAGAATAATCTGGATTTTTCCAGGCTGCAGCCATCATCCCCAGGTGATACCTGCTGGGATGGACAGACACTGAACCTCTACTTCTCCCTCCTTCCATGTCCTGTGGACAAACTTGCAGGCCTTGGAGATTTTGTCAGTACCTGTCACACAACCTTTCTGTGCTGATGATCATTTTAGACACCAAAAAAACCCTTGCAGATCTGGGTAATTTTGCTTATATCTTTCTGCCCTTGTTCCTGAATAGTAAAGGTTACTGAGTAGAGTAACTACATATGGCATTCAAATTCCTATTAGGTCTGATAAAAAAATTTTGTGTTTTTTGTCTTTGCTCCTTTTGACTCTTGACTAGTTCTGCAAAGTCCAATTGTGTAGCAGTAGAACTCTTGATTTCATAGACTCTACTGATTAAAAAGACAATTGAAAGTTTTTCTTCATGTTTATACAGAATGAGGACAGAGATTAAGAGAGTATATTTTCCTAATCATTGGTGTAAGGTATCAAGGAACAGCATGCAGTCTAAAATAGAAATTCAGCATACTTGCTGGAAGGAAACAGATTAATAATTTTTCTTTTCTAATTTGTGCTTTTTAACATTGAAACCACTTCTGGTTTTAGATACCTCTTAACAGTTACTTCAGGTTTTTTTTAATGCCTTTATTTAAAATGTTGCCTATTATCCAAAAGGAATAAAAGAACAAAAGGAGTAATTATTCAGGAAAAATAATATTTTAGAGAATTATTAGCTTTGATTGAAAATGTTTCACGGATTTCCTCAACGTTTTCAATTATTAATAAGTGCACCAGGCAGTTCCTTTGTGACACTTAAGTGATTCAGTCATTAATGGCAAATGGAAATCTAATTTGTTTAGCGGGGAAAACAGTTGTAGTCATCACTAAAGAAACCCTGAATTATCATTTCAGAACTCTTTACTTCCTGGTCAATAGCCCATAAATTCACTGATACTCTTACAGAAAGAGCACATAGACCCTTTCTGCCCATGTCATACCCAGCCAGTGTGAAATTCTCCTCCACTTCAGGACAATTTCACACTGGGTGCATTCAGCCTGCCACAAGAGGAGGGGTCTGTGTGAGAGCTCAGCTTGGCTCTCGAGTATGTTCCTTGGGTGAGTAGTAGATTATCCCTATAATGAGTTTGTTTTAGTCCTGGTTTAAGTGGCTGCATTTCACTGGAATTCCACCTGCAGTGGAGTAACAGCTGTCTGCACGCAGACTTGGTTGAAGGGCAGTGATGTTTGGTGCTCTCACAGAGTTCCCCGTGCACCTGTGGTGCTGCCCAAGCTGAAGGAAAAGTGCAGCTCAGTGCTGGAAGCTGCCTGAAAACCCACCCCTGCCACCCTGTGCCTGGGGCTTGGCTGTGCCATAGAGCAGACCTGGTTCTTCTCTCTGGCCCAAAGTGACCCTGCCCAGGCTGGGAGGTCACTTCTGCAGTGATGCCCTGGGTGGGTTTGCTGGGGTTCCCACTAAAGCTCCCCTATCTGGAGTGAGTCAGTTCCACAGGAGAGGCTGGGAAGTAGATGTGAGCAGCCGCTGTGTGCTGGCCAAGACTTTGCAAGGGTAAAGTTAATTAGTAAAAGCCAAAAGACATATGAAGGAAGAGTATGTTTCAATACATTAGAAGAATGATCATATTTCCCCAAATTAGCATACCCACTGCTGGGGGTAAAATAAAGAGGATAAAATAAAATTGTCTGATATAGAATGTGACAAAATGACGCTACATAATTTCCCATGACTAGAAATAAATGTTTAACAAACTGCTCCCAGTAGGCTTGTTAAAGATGAAATATTTATTACTATATGTTTATTACAGGGTTTAAGCAGTACTTAAGTAATTTAAGGGGATTGGCTTCATCTTGCTTTCAATAATTTTATGTGATTAAATCCTCCTTCATCAGTTGTTCTTTGTGCTACAGCAGTTTGCCCAAACATATCCTTAATTAGTCCATGTTTGCAATATTGGTTATTTTGTATAGGATGAACAGTGGACAGCTTTCTTTGGGAGTTTCACAACCCAAGCAAAATAAAATTCCATCAACACTGATGTTTCTGCATGTGGACTGAAACACAATAACTTGTGAAGTCTCAAAAAATCTTATTACTAGGGTAAAGTTGTATGTTACTCTCAGGATGCTTGTCTCTGACATACAAATCTGTTTTGAAGAAGTCTTTATATACTTTTTTAGGCTGCAGTATGTGAGACAAATAAATACTTAGCTTTAAAGTTTTCCTCTTTACCCTGAACACCGTAAGGTATCTGTAAATATTTTGCACTTTTACATCTTAAAATACTGGTTTGTGCCAACTCATTTTGCACAAAATTAGATTGAATAAAATTTTTGGCTTATCCTGACTCCAAACTGGTGTTGACAACACTGTCATCTTAGAGTTGATGAAGAGCTGAAGCTCTGTGTTGCTCAGGGACTCTTCATTGCAACGACCTACTGCCTATTCAGAAGGAAAGATAAACACAAATAAAGCAACTTAATCTCCAGTGATTCTAAACGGTTCCTAGTTACACTCTCAGATAATTAACTTCTCCTGTGATGTGCTCATTTAATAGATACCTGGTCATATGTGACCATGTTTATTTAATGTGCTCTGCAATATTTATACCACAATACACCCTTCTCATTATAAACCAGACAGGCTGTAATTTATTTACACACACATATTCTGAAGCTTTTGCTTAGACAAAACTCTACAGGCTTCAGGAAAATATATCTGAGTGTGCATGTCAGTTTATGACTGCTCATAAATAGCTTCTGAAGGGACGGCCAGGAAAAAAAAAGTAGAATATTTTCCCTTCTTTTCAGCATTACTGTTCTGATATTTATGTACATTTAAAAATTAGGGAATACATGAAGTGTGATTATTTTTGTTACTTCCATTTTTATTTCCTTTTCATTTACCACAACCCTGAGGTCCCTTATTAGACTCATCAGTAAAATAATATTTGTCATAGTGAGAATAATATTGCACAGCTCAGGAGCTCAACAGATTTATGCAGATTTCAACTCTGTGGTACCTGTCTCTGTAACAAAGCCCGAAGGGAAGGAGATCTCTGTAGCCAGGTTCTGTTCCCCAGAACTAATTCCAAAGCCTACAACAAAGCCCACTTGTTTGTGATGTATCTGTACTTCATACAGCCTTGGTGGGTCATTCCTGGGCACATTTGCATATACACCTATATGTGAGCAAATATTGATGTGCCTGAAAAGTGCCTGTGTGTTGGTGCAGAACAACCCTGTCTTTTCCTAAAACTGCCTTGCAAAACTGATTAAAACTGAGAGCTGTAGCAAGCAATGGCTGCATTCCAAATAAATTTTAAATTAGTGATGCATCTTGTCTCTCACTTGAAGGAGCCTATACTGACGATTACCTTTGCAATTTCCTTCCCATGTACCACTTCCATCTCCACAGAGGAGCTCCCAGACCTTTGCAGGTCTTTTCTTCTGCTTGATCAAACTGGTAACCATGAAAGTCTGTATATCCTGCAGCAATAACTGTGCCATTTCTGCATTAGGCTTCTGAAAGTTAGCTGCTTGGAAATTGTCTGCTGTCTTTAATATGATAATGCATGGGATAAACAGCTAAAGGCCTCCCCTGGAAAGGGGAACTGTCCTGTTGCAGTGTATGGCTTGTGCAGCCACTGGGAATGATGGCCAAGAGCAACATCCTCCTGTTTGCTGAGAATGAAGAGAGCCCATCAGTGGGCTCCTTATATGAGGAGGAAGCTTCATCTTTCCTAATATTGCTTCAAACCAAACACCCCTGAAGTACCTAGATTAGGAGCCCAGAGGTGCTACAGTCTGTACCCAGAGATCTGAGCTGCTTTGTGTGGAGGTGTCTCTCTCCATCAGTTACAGAGCTAGCCCAGGGCAAGCCAGCCCCTAAACTAAGGTTCACTAAAGTGCCTGCAAATAACTGAGCCAAAGCCAGTCTTTGGAGGTGTGTTCTGCAAGGGGGAGTGGACTGGGTGCCACAGCCCATGCTTGCTGCAGTTGTTTTCATATTATTCTAAAATGCATCGAGTTTTTAAAATTTGTTTCATGATAGCTAATGAATTTTATATATATTTTTCCTCTCCTTTTGAAGAAGTTACTGGAAAAACTGTCAGATTTTTTTGAGCCATTTGCAAAACACAAGGAAATGTGCATGATGGAGCTTAATCACGTTATAAGAGATTGTTACTGTGAAAGGCATAACTATTTTAGTTCTATTGGGTTATTGTGCCATTAGTACTGTTTGACTGCCAACTGTGCAGCAGTGGGGCTCCAATCAACAGGAGCCTGTCAGCCTTTTCCATTGCAAAGAGTGCCAGGGATAGGAGGGAGAGAGGCTCTTAGTGGTACCGTTTTTTCAGTGATTAATAATACTTGAGATCCATTTCAGTGATCAGAAATGTGTCTTAATGAGACAATTAGTCAAACCATAAAAGCTGCACAGCAATTTAGTTGGTGTTACTACTGGAATAATTTGCTGCGGCTGCTTTCTTCTTCCTGATTTGACTTTGTCACAATAGTCTGGCTGGAAGTTGCTGTTGGGAAGACTTGGAGGCTAAATTCAGTTTTGAATGGCCATGATTATCCACAGGGCAGATAATCCCCTTATAAATGAGGAAAAAAGTGAGGGGGAAAAAGTGGATATTTCATTATAAAAAAATTACACGCCTTTGTCCACGGGGCTGCTGTCGTGCCTTTCAATATCCAGCACAGTTAGTGCTGTGGCAACTAACTGCAGGTAGTGCTTGGGGGCAGGTACCAGACTGAAAGGGCTACTGCAAATTTGTGTTTACTTCTTCCTTCTGTAACAAAAACACAGTAAGGGGGCCTGGGATCTCTATGTGGAGCTATGAGATCTCTTTTAGGTGCAGCTGATTTTTTGCCTCACTCTTACAATTTGGTCATAATATTACTCTAAAGCAAAGTCAGAGCAGCTGTTCTCAACCCATGCTTGTCTTGAAAGCTTGCTGATTCAAACCTGCAGCTTTGTGTTCCTCAAAGCTTTTTTGTATTTACTCCAGTTAAACATGTTGATTTATTAAGGCCTAGTATCTCCCTACAAAACTGCTGTTATTCTGACTTGGAGGTATGTCAGAAATGTCCTCAGAGTGATGTTAAAGAGGGCACCAAATACAGCAAAATTAACCCACCCAACAAATGAAATAACAAACCAAAAATCTACCCCAAGACTAGTCACAGTAGTGAGCTCATCTGCTTGCTATGTTTCCAGTGATGTTCACAGCTTTCCATGCTTAAGAGATCTGGGGAGTTTATTCTGCTATTTTTGGGAGTAAATCCTGCCCAAAAGTAGCATTATTTAAACTATTTTAGTCTAATTAATTTGCATTTATCTAAGAGGCCAAGAAACAATTTACTGCCAGAGCAGAAGCCCATTTGTTGGTGTCCCAGTGATGAATGTGGTAGGTATGTTTGAGAAAGCCCAGCCTCTGCTGGGAGCTGCACTGGAGCTGCTTTATGGGCAGGACAATCTGCTCAGTAGTGGCAGAGGGAGGCTCAGGGTGACAGCAAGGTGTGAACAAACTCCCTCTGTCCAGGGCAGGTGCTGCAAACCCAGTTTGCTGTGTGAATGCTTCCTGCAAAAAGTGCCCCTGGCCAGCTGTGCCAAGCTTCATTGTATTGATCTTCTCAATCCAGCTCAGTGTGGATGTTCCCACTTTCTAATCTTGTTATATCAGAGTGGTAGAAAGCAAAAATGTTTCAGTCTTCTAAAGGAACAATACAATTCCTGCTTTGCTCAGCTTTAACTATGAGTATTGTTTTTCTCATCAAAGAATATTGGTTTAGTGTCTCTGTCCCCTGGAGGGAAGGGGACTGAATCTGGACATAGTGATGGTGTTATTTTGACACACTGCGGTGTTGGATCAGTGTTACAGATTTCAGCTGGTAGAAGATACTGAATGACAGGTTTTCTTTGGGTTTTGGTTTTGTGCTGGGCAGCCTGCTTTCCTGCAGTGCTGCTGGAAACTGCAGCTTTGCTGCCTGCTCTTCCTGGGCTCAGCAAATCCTTGTGTTTCTTGGCTCAACCCCCTTTCTTAGGATGCAAAGATTAACCACTTCCTTCTTTCATAACTAATCATGGGCCAAACTGAATATTGCTCAGGGCACCAGCATTCTGGCATATGATTATTTTCACACTGCTAAACTTACCTAAATGTAAATTGTTTTTAAAATAAAATTGTTTGTTGACAAATAAGGAGCAAAAGAGAAGCTTCATACTCTAGTTACTTCTGAGGTACATGGAATATCAGCTGTGATAATACCAAGTCAGTTTTAATCCTGTCCTCACGGCTATGCCAACTTCTTTCTCTCTCCTTTTGGGCTCCCAAGTGATGCACAAATGTTCTCTGAGATATTTGTGGCCAAGAGAAGAACTGAACTGTCAACCGGTATAACTGTAAAAAGATGTATTATCAGCTATTAATGACTTTGAAAGTATCTTTGACATAAGAAACTTTATAAAGTTGAAAGAATTAAAGATTTCCAGAGTTTCAATCTTCTTTTAATTTAATTCAAATTATTAAAACGCCATACAAATCAGTTCTACCCCAATTTGCAATATTCAGGGTAGTAACATACAGCTGTTTCTGGAAAAGATGTTCTATTCTTATTTGGTTGACATGAGGGTGTAACAAAATTACCCCCTTCATTAAGAGACATAGAACTGTAAAGAACCAATCTTTGTGATGCAAGTAAACTGCCTGACTGAAACCCAAGATTAAAGGGGAAGTGTCCCTGTAAATTGTTAAGCATTTAACACTGCTTTTCTGGCTTCTTCACAAAGTGGATCTAACTTGCCATCACCTCCTAAAGGAGAAAACTACAACTTAAATACATTTACTTGCATATATTTTTTACCTTTTACATTTCTACTTCTTACCCCAACACATATAGCCCTTTGTGCTCTCCCTCACAGTACTTGGACCCAGTTTGATTCTGCTGTAGTTAATTCAGTAATCTGAGATGGATTTAGCTCAAACAAAAAATAAAAATTCCTATTTTGAAAGCAGAGGGAAGCCCTAATACCTCTGTGGACCAAAACCTAGCAAGTTTTCTTGTGGCTGTGGGCTGGTGCATGTGGGATGGCCCCAGACAGTGCTCTCCCAAGCATGGCCTTAACTCCCAAGCCATTCTCTGTTCCTGATTGTGCCTTTCAAACTGCCTTGAATGAAAAGCAGTACAGAGCTTAAAAGTGTAAATGTTGGTAGAACCTGGACTGTTTATGCCTTAGGAATTGCTCATTTCAAAATACAGGTGCTTTTCAAAAAACTGCAAATAATAAAATTCAGGCGTTACCAAAACCCAGGTCATAAATGTTGCAATGAAATACAATATCCCTGTCAACCACCAGGTCTACAGCATTCCAGTTTGTTACCACTTCCAGAATAAGGTGATGGCCCTCTGCCTCCAGGCCAGCTGGAAAAAGGCAAAGAAGCAGTGGTCAGTACTGTATTTGCTTGGTTCTCAGTAAATTTTGAGTGTATCTAAGTTCTAGCACTGATGAGGATGAGAAAAACCCAGTGTTAATGTAGTTAAGTGCTGTACAAAACTCCCCACAAAGCCTATCAGCTTTAATCTCCATCTTCACTATTATTACATTAATGGATCTCCTTTGAATGAAGCCTCTAGCCTCTGTCATTTCTAGGTCTAGGGGTAAAAGGCAAGAAATTAATTTTGTACTTGTATTTGCTATTTACTGGCAGAGCAGCTGTAAGAAACAAAATGCATTTATTTGTAAGTACCACAGAATAAGACTAAATTCAAAAGAATTCTTCAGTTAGCATTAAGATGGTGTTATAGAACAGCTGGAACATTAAGTGAACAACCTTGATAACCCAATTGTTCATTGACTCATAATTCATCTTTCTTCTACTGAAAGAGTAATCCCTCAGGATATTAAACACTTGAGATTTTTGTGAAGCTGAGAATCAAATCAGAATGGACAAAATAATCTCTTGATCCACTTTTTTTTTAGTTGAATTAGGTGCTTTTCAGATTTATTATGGTGCATTGTATAATGTTAAATTAATCAGAACTAGGGAAATAAGAACACAGAAATGCAAGTACTTGCCTGAGCACTCCCCAGATTTGAATTTGTTTTAATTCATCACTTTCTATTGAGTTGTTTTACAAGGCAGAAGCAAATTCCTGTAGAGTCAAACATTCAGGGTCTCACCTTTCCAGGTTTCTATCAGCTGTGTTAAGGCTGTACTGACATCTCACTTATTCTGGCAGGTGGAGGTATTTTCTCTGTCCTAGTCCACTGTAGCTGTATGACTTGCAAGGGTCAGCATTTCTCAAGCATTTAACCTAACTGCATCCACCTGTGAGGGCTGTTTGCAGTATTTAAATTCAGCTTACTGAAAAAGTAGAAGTGGCTGAGGAAAGAGTGCTCATAAAGTAGCATGCTTTCAACTTCTGCTGCTGTTTTGCCATTCTCATCAGACAGCTCTCACTGCTTTCTAGGAAGCTTTGATGGTAAACTCAGACAATTAATTCACACTTATAAATGGGTGAGAGAGATGACATCCCTATTCTGTGGGCTCCAAATTAAAAGCCCACCTGATTAGTTTCCCCAGGTTAGGGCCATGACAGGTACATTGCAATAATCTACCAACCCCAGTGAGAAAAATTTGAATGAGTTGCTAGTATCCCACTTATTGACTAATGCTTTTTGTAAATTTTCAGTGTCAAGCAAATAGGGATTTGTCTGATACTTTTTTTTTTTTTGGGGGGGGGCACATGGGGGGGATGCTTCTATATTATCTAAAGCCTTTAAATTCACAAAACTGGAATTTGGAATACTTGAGATCACATGCATGCAATTTGATTTGTCTTGCAACCTTAGATGAATTTTGCTAGGCAGGAATGGTTATTATTACAGCTGGAGAGCATTGGAGCAGAAGAAAAGTGTTGCTCATTCCCACATAAACAGGAGATAGACTACACCAGTCCTTAATGAGATGAATGAGAAAAAAATAGCTACAATGCTTCTCTGTGAGCTATCCATCGCTGCAACTTTAGGTATGGCTAGTGAAGTTCTGCAGCACCTGCGAACTCTGTAAAGCCCCAGGCACTGCTCTTCTGTCAGAGCTGCCGTGGAGCCGTTCCAAGCCCTGCAGCGGTGCCCCGAGCCTCACAGCTGGCTCGGTCCCTCAGCTGCCCGTGTGGGAGATCGATCGGAGCAGCTCTGCTCCAAACCGTGGCACCCGAGCCTGGGGGTACCTGCTGCGCCTGCCTTGTGCTGGTTGCTGGAAATAACAGCTGAGCTGTGAGCAGCAAGTGTAACTACTCCAAAGTACTTCACTTTACAACTACATTTGGGTTTAAATGTTTCCATCATTGGTTTATGTGCTTCTTTCAGTCTGTGTTTTTAATGAGGAGTCTGTGTAACTGGAAAATATATGCACGCTGTAATGCAAGCTGATTCTAGCAAACGCAAAAGATGGAGGTGTTGGTGCTTTCTGAGGCGTGTTTGAGGAGCAGCCCTTTCCCCTGTCTCGTGTGGCACAGCTGCTGGAGCCCCCTTCCCGCCTGCCAGCTTTGGAACACCGAGAGCCTCCGGTACGGTGCGGCCCCGGGGAATCTGACAGGGACCCGAGGGAACGGCCTGAAGCTGCCCCGGGGGAGGCCGAGACTCGGTTCAGGAAAAGGTTCTTCACCCAGAGGGTGGTTGGGCACTGAACAGTCTCCCCAGAGCAGCGCTCATAGCAGCAGCCTGACAGCTGAAGAAGCGTTCGGACAACGCTCTCGGGCACATGTAATTTGTAAGCTGTTGGGAGGTAATTTGTAAAGTGCTGGGAGGGCTGGGGACGCCCTGTGCAGGGCCAGGAGCCGCTGATCCTTCTGAGTCCCTCCTGACCCGTGACACTGCACGATCTCACGTCAGGAGCCCGGCCTTCTCCCCGGGCAGGGCAGGCCCGGACCGGGCGGAGTCCCCCGGAGCCCCGCTGGGCGGGACGGGGCACAGGAGCCGCGGGTGGTGCAGTCCCGGCTCCCGCTCCCTCCCCGCGGGGCGACCCTGAGGCTTCCAGGGGCCGGGGCTGAGGCACAAAAAGGCGACAAGGTCTTTCCTCTGATAGCTTTTATTGGCGTTGCGGAGCTCCGACCGTGAACGAGCTGAATGCGCGTTACCAGCGTACACTTCAGGGCGTACATATCGATAGACAGATAAATATATTTCAGTAGAGACGAAACATAACAGGAACAACATGTGCTATAAATACACATTTACATTTGTCATAAATATATACTTTTTTATAAAAATAAAAGTATCACTAAAATATTTCTCTGTCTTCTGCAACTCACGCTGCGTTGTCACAGCCGTGTCCTGCCAAATTACCCGTGGCACAGGGGCTCTGGCAGCACTCCTGTCAAAGGAGCGAGGTCGGGCTCTTACACCCTTGAAACACCCCTGTTTTGCAATCGAACATCTTTTACTTTTGATCACTGTGAACATGGAATTTCATTAAAAAATTTGCTTTTTAATTTATGCACCCCAGCACTACGTGTACATTGGCGTACACCTATGGGAAGTGCAAAACAATTACTTTCTGAAAGTTCTCTTGCAGGGGGTTGTTTGCCCCAGGTCCCACCAAGAGGCTCATTAAATCATAGCCACTTGTTACATGAATGTAATTACACCTCGTTTGTCAATCAAAATTTTCTCTCTTTTTATACTGAACAACTTATTCCACAGTATTGTGGTTAGAAACATGTTAGAAATATATTTGGTTTCCATAAGTGCATAAAGGTGTGTATTTTTAAACTTCATAAAGGAACTTCATTTGCATAACACAAATACTTTTAAATAAGAATTTAAGAAAACTTATTTCTGAAATCCTTGATAGATACAGCATGGAATCACACCACACAGGTGTAGGAAATTGTGTTAACTGAGAAGCAGTACAGTCCCTTGGAAAGCTCCTGCTGTCAGAGAAGTTTGTAATGCCTGTGAATTTTTATCCATCTGTAATTTAACCAGAAGCCTCCAGTTTAAACAGACCTGAACTGGGCCTGAAGCTTCCTGCCCCAAGTCAGGTACCTTGCAGATAGTGCTTTTAGCACAGGGAGTGGCAAAGGTAGACCATGTACACAAAAGACTTCTCTGCAGGGACTGAGGTCATCAAAGGTGCTCCTTTCAGATATTCAGGCTGAACACTAAAACCAGATCAGTAAGATACAAGTACAGAATGGCTAGCTAAATGAATAGGAAGTATGATCACTGGTCCTCAAGTAAAAATATATTGTCAGTATTTTCCACCACCAGTAGCTTCCAGAGCTGGAGAATGCAAAACACTTGTTACAGCAGCTATAGACAATTAAGGGGCTGTTAATGATAAATTGGTATAAAGTATCAGGTGTGGGTGTAGATGCTTCCTGAGTTCTCAGTGGCTGTGTTAAGCACAGTGTCTAAGCTACTGTTAAGATTCCAGACAAAAAAGTAAAATGAGAAACAGGTAATATTTGCAAATAACTATCTGTACTTATCTAGCTAGGATTACAAAATAAAAGTATATATTTAATTAAAAAAATTATCAAATAACTATTCACAGTATTTTTAGACACTTAAAATACGACTACAATTTTAAACATATAATTCCACAAAAGATACGTAGTGCTACAGTTATGTTAGAAATGCAGAATGCTTTTGTAGTGAAATGATATAAAGAAAAATTACTGGGAATGTTTTGAAGAAATTTTCGTAATTATAGTATAGGAACAATTTAAAGCTTTATTTTGAATCATGTATTCTTTGAGCAAACTTTTGGTCTTGGCAACAGTTTTCTTGGGTTTTGTTTATGCGTTTTTAGATCTTGCACTTTTAAAGTGTACTTTAGATCTATGTACTTTTAAATTAGATTAGATGTTAGGAAGAAGCTCTTTACTGTGAGAGCAGTGAGGCACTGGAGCAGGTTGCCCAGAGAAGTTGTGGATGCCCCATCCCTGGAAGTTTGGATGGGGCTTGGAGCAACCTGGTCTAGTGGAAGGTGTCCCTTCCAACCTAAACCATTCTATGATAACTTTGGGGCAGCTTTTATGCTACAATATTATTTATCTAAATTATTAATCTAAAACCAGATTTCATCTTTGATTTGAACTACAGCTCACAGAGTAATAAAACATACATATATTTCAGTGAAATAAAATAACTTAAAAAAAATTAGCCAAGCTCTTAATGTCTGCAAATCATCACAGTTGATTTACTTCAACATAGCTACTTCTAATTGATTATCAGGCTTTCACATATGGAGTTGGGGATATCCTTTATCCAGCAGACTGCTTAAGTGCATGTATGCACCTCCAAAGAGGCAGTAAAATAATAATGGACATACAGAATCTCCTGAATTTGTATCTAGAGTTCTTAAACAGAAACATATCTGCATCTCTAGGTTATTGCAATAAATCCATTCTGCTTTTAGGCTTCAGAGTGCTTAAACATGTGATTGTTTGGTCTACAGAGGAAGAGAGAACATCACTCTCCACAGGCAAGGAAGCAACCCCTGGCCAGGCCTCAGAAAGTGTTCCAGCTTGTGCAGCATGGGATCTGCACTGGAGTTTGGAACTGAGTGTCTTCAGTGAGTGAGTAAGTTGTGTTCTAACAATGATACTGAACACCTCAAAGTAAGGCAGCATATTTGACCTCACAAGAAAGTAACTGGAAATATCAGTCCCTGGAAGGATTTATAGGGAATGAAAAAGATAATTAGAAAAAACTCAGGATAACACTGACATAAAATGGGAATTACCAGACACTATATATTGCCACTTTCCTGGTTGAATTTACTGTATATTGCACAATATGATACCCTTCATCTGCTATTTAAAAATATAAAATATAAATCCCTCCAAGTGGGATGATGCAAAGCTGATATGAGTACCAGTACTGGTATTTATAACTCTAAGCTGAAGATTTCCTTATATTGCAAATTTACCTCTTCATTCTAATTATTGCTCTTTGATTTTGTGTGGTTGCATTCACTCTCCTGCCAGTCACAGTGACTAAATTAATTCCAATGCAAACAGAAAAGGTCTTAAGTAGGATTGAATAGTACTTATGGTTTGTGCTTTGCCACTCTGTCAGGCTGGATTTTACTCACTGATAGAAAGAAATAATTAAATCTATTCATTAGGGACAAAATTCTCCCAGTTCTCTGTGATGGATCATGTCTCCTTATATGCTGCTTTCAGAACAGGACTGTGCTTGAGACCAGTGCAAACCAGAATAAAAGCTAAATTATTTCTGCAGCATTTTTGAATTGGGGTAAACATGCAAACACATGTGTTATGTTCCTAAACTCTGTGGAAATGCACAGGGGCCACTCTTTAAAAAATAATCAGTTTTTCTTATATAGTAAATAGACTGGTGGTATTAAATACTCTTCATGCAAAAGTTCAGGATATAATGGCATCAGCCTATTATTTACAGTTTTACTCTCAAAATTCCCAATAGGGGAAATTTCTTTTTTTCTTTACATGCAAATCTTGTAGTAGTAGATGTGAATATTTTAGAACTACTTGCGGGGGATATTAATTAATTGGTGTTCCTTAGTATTTAATTTATGTCATATGCATATAGCTGACTCAATTTCTTAGGTGATAAAATAGCACAAGTTAATTATGGTTAGAAATGGTAGTACAACACATACTTTTATGACTTCCTCCTTCATTTCAGTCAGTGAGACCAAATCTTTTTTGCTGACTCATAAGCAAGAAATGGTAGATTTAGTACACAGAGTTGCAAATGTTGGCAACAACGAGAAACAAATGACACTTTGGTTCTACACTATTATATTACTAGTATTATCTTGCCTTTGAGCAGCTGTGTGGTGTTTCTTCCTAGAGTGGATTCAGGAGAATAATTCCCACAGCGTCTTAGCGCCGGTGGTCACTCTGCAGCTGGGTGGCTGCATCTTGTTTAGCAGGTGGCTTTGCTGTAGTAGAACTGCATTTGTTGCACAGATCTCTCATTGCTAGAAGACTTTCTTCCACAGCTTTTGCAAGCATGCCTGAGGAGGTTTCCTTACATTCCTTAAAGCTTGAGATGCAGAATAATAAATGCTCTGGCTGAGGGTTATAACATGCCCCATATCCATTGGGCACCACAGGCCCATAGCAGCAGAACATTTCCATAGTAGTAGGAACCTGGTTACAGGGAGAAGGAAGGAGTGACTTCTCATTAATCAGGGCATCTAAAACCAGCTGCTTAGGAATTAGGAAAAAGAGAACAAAATGCTACAAATGCTGGTAATGTGGTGAATCCAGCCCTGTAGAGTATCACTGTCTCCAGAAATTCAGACCTGGAGATGATTTACCTTGGAAGGCAAAAGCTGATCTCAGTATAGAATCTCATTGCTCTGTTTGTTTGCTATGGTTTAAAAACTGCTGGAATTTGAGGTGGCAATAATGTGTTTATTTGCTGAATTTATATAAATATTTGATAGCTAGAAGATTTTTTATTGATAGGAATTTTATGTAAACCTTGTACATAAAATGGATACATAAAACTTCTTTAAGGTTTTTAATTTCTTAAGGTTATGTTAAATTTGTAATGTGAAGACCGCATTAAATTAGAGAAATTAGCATTGTCCATTTCTAATAATAGTTTATAATTTTGATGCTGTATAAAAATACTTTAATGCAACTAGATTACACCCTAATTCTATTACACCCCACTTTAATCATGGCATAATGTGGCAGTGAAACACTTTGTTCTGCAGAAAATGAAAGGTGTTAGAAATCTATATGTTTCAGACTTTGTGTTCATGGGCCTTCTCAAACAACATTTGCCTTTTTAATGGTGTAGAACAGGCCATTAGTCCTGCTAATAGAGCCATAGAATTGTCAGATGAATTTGCTGTGCAACAGCCGAAGGCCATAAAGCTATTCAGAAGCACTCTTTGCTCATGGATAGTTTCTTGGAGAATTTATGTAGTAGCACGTTGGTTACGTTCACTCATGCCTGAAAGCCTACAAACATTAGGACATGATCAAATTACTTATTGAGGTTTTATGCTGTAGCATGATATTGTAAGTCTCTTTTGTTGCATAGTTCCAATCTGTTGCAGTTGGGTTAATGTTTCAGTTAATGAATTCCTACATAGATTTCTTTTTTCATTAGGACTGCTACTACATGCAATTAAACATTTAATTTTTAGGCTATATGACATAAAGTTGCTTCCTTATTCAGAACATTAAGTGTAGGAAGTATTGACTCTTAGAGTACCTTTGTACGTGCAAATAACTGTAAATCTGTAAATGTCTGTAAGTCTTAAGTTGCATGTCTGCATGGGTTGCTGTCCTACAGCAAACAACAGAAGGCTCTCAAAGATCTTAAATGTAGCAACTTTTAAGAGTAGAATTTCCTCATGGCTCTTGGCTCTCTGTTTCTCAGAGTGGCAGCCGTTCTGGCTTGTGGCTATACTGTCACTGGAGTAAGGACTGCTCACTGGAGCTGTTATCTTAGGGCAAGGCAGAAAAGAAGGGGAATGGGAGTATGTGTAGTTTGGAAATTGAGCCTTCATGTGAATTTTACTAGTTTGTGTGCGTTTCCAGAATCCCTGCTAAGGACTTTGGAATGTTGCCTTTGAAGTCATAACTGCAGTCAGTATTTACTGTGCTGGTGAACCAAAACAGGATTGAAAATGTGGAGCAATTTGCAGACTTCTTGATGATACTGCTTTTGTTTGCTTGCCTTTTTTACATTATTTTCATTGTGAGCAACAAGGTCTGGCAGAATACAAATGAATTATGCTTTGCTTGGCAAGACCAGTGAACAGGAGGCACTCACCTGGCTGGTTGAGAGGATGAACCGATTGCTTGTCAGATAAGTCTCATCTGTGAATATCTCTGGCAGCTCCTTGAAGTGTTCCCGTGCCACCTCTCTGAGCCCTAGCAGGTGATTGTCTATTGCCATTCCAGTGACAGCCTGTGATAAGATAACAGCATTTAACTGAGTTTGGAGGCATTTGGACTATTGCTGCCTAGTGCTCTGGTCAGAGCTGATGAACTTGCTTTGAGTGATGTAAAGCCTGTAATGTTCAGATATCACTCTGAGTATGTACTCTGCTGAAGATCAGTAACTAGAAATTCATATGGTGCTCTGAAGATTTACAAATTAGGAAGGAGACAGTCTTGATGTGTATTATGTGTTGATGTTATCTGTGTGCTCGTTGTCTCTCAGAGCTGAATATCATGGGCTGGGCTTCTAAAGGTGCTGAGGGGAGCATATGGGACAGCAGAAATTTCTAAGCATGCTTTGGAATTTTCTGTGCATCATTTGGATTATATTTCAAGGTGGAGGGCTCCAAACGCCCTGCAAATTGGAACAAGTCTTCCATCACCTTGCTGCCTGCATCTCCCTCTGGCAGTTAAAGCATATATCATTCCATGGAATGTAGATCCAAGGATCTGATAGGTGTCTGCAACAGGCTGAACAGAATAACAGATAGATTTGCCAGTGACCTATCACAGTCTATGAGCAAACCCCACTGCTTGAGAAAACTGGAGTTAGGGACTGTTAGAAGCAGTGGTGGCAGCTCACAGGAGCTGCTGCTGAGCCTGCAGTGAGTCCCTGCCATCAGCTGCCTATGCAGGTCTCTGCTCTGTCCAGCTACCAAATGCTCTAGACTTAAGGTATTTATTAGCTTTAAGAGCTTTGCCCTACAGTAAATGTGATTGAGGATGGCTAATGGCATAAAAATTCAGCACTGGGGGCTTGGCAGACAGGATAGTTACAGAGCTTTGTTTCTTTAGGAAACCAAACCAAAGTTTGGTCCAACCAGGCAGGAATTGCCTCAGATAAATAAGTGTGTTCAAAATCCTTCAGTGCAGGTTTGTTCTTGCTGGTGAAAGCACTGATTTTGTGGACCAAGCTGTAGCTCTTCTGAGGCCCAGGCTGAAGTCATGTGGGAAGGGAATGCTGAACTAGGGACATTGTACTGCCCTGAGGGCAGAGCTGACACCCCTGTGGCACAGGATGCTTGTAACAAGGGGAACAAACAGCCTGAGAGAAAGCAGGATTTAAAAAAGAGCATGAGCTTGGTTTTCCTCTTAAGGATTAAAAAAAAAAAAAAAAAGAGAGCAAGTTTATTCTTCTCTTATGAGAAGAATAATTTTAACCGCTGCTAAGTGCCTGAAACAGGGGGTTGGGGGTGCATAGCCTGGTTTAGATTATTAACGTCAAAGCGCCCATTGGTAAAGGAGCTATTTGTTCATCAGCCCAGACAGAGGAAGGATGCTTGCAAAAAGCTAGCATACATCAGTGCTATGCTTATGGTTTTTTTCCCATACAGGGAAACTGACTTGATAATCAAAGGAAATATTTTGCTATCACACAAGATTTATAAGGCTGTTAGCAATGACATTTTTGCAACATAGATCAATGTCATGTCTGAAGAGAGGCTGAGACAGGCTAACGAAATAAAATGTGAGTCAACGCATAGGAAAAAACTGGGCTAAATTGAATTTTAGAGCTCCACTTTTAAGATAGCAATGCTACTAGTAAGCCTTAACAAGGGAAATAAAATCATTAAATTGCTTTTTGTTTTATGAAGTAGATTTTTTTTGTTGTTTTCTTAGGAGCTATTACATTTCAGTCTGTTATGCGCAATTTAGTCAGACCATCTAAGTCTTACTCAGAGTTTAAAGCCCCAAAGATTACATTCTGCCATTCTGAGAAAGGAGGGGGAGCTTAGTAAGTAGAAATACCTAGAGAGCTTTTTAAAATTCAAGATAAATTATTTTTCCAATGGAAGTTTTAATATTTCCCATGAGCTACACTGGAAGCTGAATTTTTTAACAGTTGCTGGATTTGAAATAACTTGGAGGGGAGAATTAATGCATGTTTTTCTTTTTTTTCTCTTCTTTTCTCTTTTTCTCTTCTTTTCTCTTTTTTGTTTGGGTTTGTTTTTTTGGGTTTTTTTTTTGAGAGCTGTTGCACAGAAATTCCATTGATTGTGACCCAGTAGACCTTCAGTGTGTTGTGCTCATTATGAGGTTACCCTAAGATGGTTCAGGGGAGGCAGTTGCCCTGAACTAAGACTTGACTTCACTTTACAGAACATGTGAAGTCTCAGCTTCTAAGATGTGGGTTCTCAGCACAAAGCTTGAAACACAGAACTGTTTTTCTTCCCTGCTTCTTTTGTTTCACAGTCCTGCCTGAAAACAACACTTTCCCTCTTCGGTACTCAGAATATACCTTTAAAACCACCTCTGAAGGTGAACGATTTCTTGAATATTATGACCATTCAAAGAGTCATCAAAAATATGGGTTTATAGCCAATGGTCTGAGTCAAAATCATGGGCAGCAAATTCACTTATCATAGCTGGTTATTAATATTTATTAATTTCATTAGTGGTATGACTAAGTTGTTTATAGAACAAGCCTGTGCTTTGTCTTGGCACAATGGGATGTAGAGCATTACCCAGATTGAATTGTCTCATTTTTAATCAACAGAAAATGAGTTGTATTTGATATTAAACTGATTTCTTCACTCAAGGGCATCTCTCCCTTTTATTAGACACTGCATTCAGGTCTTTAAAAGAAAACTTAATATAATCACTCCCTCATTGTTAATGACCTTTATTAGAAATGGCAGTTTGGAATACCAGAATACATGTTCCAGAATACCAGTCCGTCTGAGGATCAGGTTCCAGATAGGGACCTCTATCATCTAGTGAAGAGAAATGTAAGAAAATGCATAGATTGTCAGTATTAGGCTTAGATTTTTTTAAGTTGAGGTTAGTTGAATATGGCTGTTGGGGGCATTAGAAATGTTCCTATGTGTGACATAGCAGATACTTTTCTGTTTGGAGATGCCTAAATTTTTCTAGTGTTTAAATAGCTGATGCCTAAATTTTTCTAGTGTTTAAATAGCTAATGCCTGTCTTGATACTTTTCTTGAAAAAGCTGAGTAGTTCTTATTCAGACAGGCAGTGTTTTACTCACCAGAACAGAGTAATTAGTCTGAGCTGCAATTGCATCCTTAAATTTCTGCATCTTCTCAGAATCCTGTTGGGGTAATCAGGATACATGTATTATTGAATCAACTCTAAAAGAAATAGCATCTTCCATCAACTAACCAAGAGCCAAATAGCAAGCACCCCAAATGTCCTTTGCTCTTGGCTCAGCTGTAGGTACTTTGATAAATGAAAAGCCACAGAAATCAATGTCCTGATCAGCACCAGCACCTGATTGTGCAAGGGGAGAACAGGTTTCATTGGTGGTGCATTGTTTGAAGTCTAGAAAAGGTTTGCAGTTCCTTTTGTGTATTCCTTCCATGGATTTTGGGGATGTAGGTTATTACCAATAGAATCACTGTGTTCGAAGTAGGGAAAATAATTGCCTAGTGTAATTCAGTATTTTCAAAACACACAGGCAGTCTTCTCCAGAATGGTTTATCTAGACAATGACAGTAATATTAATGAAAGCCATTACTGATATTTTACTAGCCAGTCAAAAAATTACTCCCATGTGTGAAAGGGCATCTAGGACTTTCCAAGGCTGCATCCACAGATGCCTCACATTTCAGACAACAAACTAGTAAATTTTAACTCCTGTCAAATGGCAGCCTTTTATATTAAGGGAATGATCTTAAGAAGTGTTGCCTTGCTGTACATCAAGTCCAACACTGCAACTTTGGGAGACCCTGAAACAGCCAGAAATGAGTGGGTCTCCAGATAAACAGGGGACCTTCAGCTCCTATGGACGATGAATGATCTTTTGAACAAAGAATTCATTTTAGAAGCAAGTCAAGGTCACCATCAGGGACCTTCAAAATACAATGTCTGATATTTTTTTACAAGGCTAGAGCTAGGCCTTAGTTCCCTTGTACAGATTAAATTACCAAATGCAGTCTTTAAATCTGATTAATTTACAGCTATTCAAGCAATCCCTAGTGTCAGAAGCTGCTGCTTTTACAGCGTGTCAAATGCATGAAATATTTCTCCTGCTGAAGAATCAATCTGACTCAATCAATCTTTGGTGACTGTTCAAGCTATCATTTGAGGATAATTTTTTGTTTGTATCAGAAGAAAAAAATGTTTTTTAATTGGATTTGAATTAATGGCTATTAACAAACTATATTTTGGGGAGTTCAAGGCTATTTACACCAGGTTGTGCATCTCTTTGTGCAGAAAAAAGAATTAACCCCTTCACATTCAGAGCAGTGCATAGGTCTAAAGAAATCACCTTGGAATAGGGTTGTATTAAATTTATTTTGTAATGTTTCTGTGATACTGATATATACGTAGTTTTCCATGGAAAGATGAAGATGTTCACATTAAAACAAAGATTTATTAATGTCTGTTGGAAAGAACAATCCCAGACTAGTATAAGTGTCCTTCTAGCTCTCGGTGGAGAAGAGGCCAGGAAAACTATCACTGGGTTGGTTTGCATTATGATTACAGGTTTTCCAGGGGAAATGAAACCATTATTATACCCCCTATTCTGTATGGCCAAGGCATGCAGTAGAAAGATATGGGGGCTAAGACTGAGCTTCATCTAGACATACATACCATTCTGCAGCTTGCTTGTGTAAAACAGGACAGTTTAGGGGGCTGGGAAAGGGGGGCATGAGCTCAGATTTGGGTGGGAAAAAGGTGAGAAATGCTGAAGCTCTGGGAGAGCAGCAGGAGTCAGTAAGTGTTGGAAGAAGGCAGGAAGGAAGAGAGTTCCAAGGAGCTAGAAAGATCTGTTGAAACAACATGGTAGGAGCATGCTGGCTCCTGCCAGCAGCACAGTCAGTGTGCCACAGCATGGGCTGGGACTATGCTGAGTGCCCAGGTGGGGAGAGGAAAGTGCACAGAAAACAGGAACTTCTGATGAAATGCGATTGAGAACCATCTTGTCAGACAGGGCACTGATAGCAAATAAAAACAGCCTCTTGTTGACTATTGTGTGGTAGTCACTATTATGTGCAATAGTATGGTCACAGTCTGCTGTGAATTACCCACCCAACAGTGGGAGTTCAAGTTTTTTGAGTTGTTTTACCATGGGACTTACTTGAGCTTTGTCAGTCAGGAGCTAAGTTCTGGGCATAAGAACCTTAAGGAAATTGAAGAAGCTGTGGATGAAGAGAGGACTTATCTGGGCAAATTTTCATAATCCTCTGGGACGTTAGATCTTGCTTTATAATTTTTCATTCATTTACACCTAATCTATAGCCCAGCAATGCTTCTAGCAATGTTATGCTAAATTCTAAAGAACAGCCATGTGGGCTGTTGCCAGTGGAATGGGCTTACTGTGAAAAATAAACTGTATTGTGGCAGCATTTTGCATCTAAACAGCCACCTGGAAATTCCCTGTACAGCAGCGTAGTGCAGTGGGTGGAAGTGGTGCAGAGACATTGAAGGAGGCTCTCCAGGGATTGTGGGCAGGACAGTGCACAGGGCTGTTTGTGCAGCTCTGCTCCCAGCTGCACCTCTTTGCATCCCCATCTACTCTGCACAGTGCTTATGCTTCTGGCAAACAGATGGTGGTGGCCCAAAGAAAGGCAATTTTAATTTTTCTTTTTGCAGTATGGTATCAGAACAGTTTGGACAGTTGTTTGATTGGCTTGATGAAGCTTTTCATCATCAAAGTTCAGCTCCCTTGATGATTGTATAAGACTTAGTCTATTTGGTAGAAACATCCCTTTAAAACAAAAAAGATCAGCCGGAACATATCCACATATCCAGAAATGAAAGCATGGGAATTACATCACATATTGCAGGCTGCAGCAGTACTAACTACTGCAGGGGACCTGCCAGGAATTCCCCTGGTGTGGCAGTTTAATGATCCTGAACTTTGCATGCTCAGCCTAGATGTCTCCAGGGAACTGAATTTGGATCTTATGATAGAACACTCATAAGACAGTACTAAATTTAAAATTAGATATTATGTTTCTTATAACATCATGTTCAGGGACCTCTGAATCTTTTGAATGCTTAAATAAAAGAAAGGGAATTTTTATATTTAGCTTTATGGTTGGTCTGTGCAAAAAGCAAAATCCTGTAATGCTTGCTACCCTGCCCTACGCCTTTGTGTTCTCAGTTAAGAGTTAAGAAGTGAGAGACTGGGGACCATGAATGCATTATTTCCTTGGTGTTTTGGCAAAGAGGACAGAGGGAGCCAGCCCAACCTACCGACACAGCTGCCTTGTCACCTGCCATTGCTGTGACAAAAGCCAAGGCTTCCAAGGTAGCAGACCTGATATTCTCAACCCGGCCCTCGGCAAAGCGGCGCAGGGAAGCGCTTTCATAGGTTGGGACAAGCCTCCTGTGGAGCCTGAGAGGGTGAAGGAAGAAAAACAAAGAATGGTTATTTTCAAAGAGTCCTAAAGACTAAGAGAAATATAGGCTTGGTACATTTTATAGTTACAGCCACACTTTTATTTCTTGCACAGTATTCATCTTAATGTTGATAGAATGCTGTAAGAAACTTTAAAAAGATGGATGCTCACTTGTCTCTAATATGAAGAGCTGCATACAGCTGTATATGTTTTAGTTATGCATTGCCAGTAAAAAATGACTTGTGGTGTAAAAACAAGGCTAGTGAAACAAAAATTTACTGAAAGATCTGAAGGAATGTTTTATTTGCACTGCATCATAAAATAATTGTGTAATTAATCATTTACTTATGGGCTTGAAATATGTTTTATTTAAAACAAGAGAAAATGCACCAAGTGCGTGAATGAAAAGAAGAAAACCAAAAGGGGAATAGGCTGTTTTTTGTGAGCTGGAATGAAAACCCTCAGAGCAATTAGAACAGATTATAAAGATTCTTATTTAATTTGGGTCCAGGTATATAGATACTGCTCCTTGCTTCAGGAGACAGACTGTGTCTTTCAGTTGAAACAGGTGGTCTCAGAACACAACTGTTCCCTAAGGTTTTTATGGCAAACAGGGGATTTATATCATGGCTGGGATCCAGATGAAAATCTTGGGCTAGGTCATAGTTGAATTTTTATTAATGGAATATGCAAAATAGATGTTCAATAGATGTTAAAGGAGTACTTGAAATGTGTTAAGCATTTCTGGTCTTGACCAGGTAAAGACCACTCTGGAATTTAACTTGTTGTGGTAAAGAATTATTTGTGCAATAGGCTGTTCTGCGGGAAACCATGCAACCTATCTCTACCCTGGAGTTCTGGAAACATAGAATGGAGCTTTTCACTTTGATAAGACCATGGAATTTAGGGGATCCTATCAAATCTTGGGATGCTTGTGAAGAAGGGAACAGCAGTAGTTACTGTTCTGTGTAGGAACTCCAGTCTGATGTGCTGTGCTGTAGGGGATGCTTTTCAGCCTGTGCCAGAGATGCATGTGTGGTTACTGCCATGGTTCCTCCCAAGCCACCCACCAGGCAAGGCAGTGGTGTTTCTGCCCCGGGGAGCTGGGCTCCCCAGCTGCTGCTGCTCCAGACATCCCTGCCATATTCCCTCACCACCTCAGTGCCAAGCACAGGGACAGCTGGCAGGAGGGTACTTGCTGGGAATGGCATGGGTGGGACATAGGGATGGGAAGGCAGAGCAAGAAGAGGGAAAGGGAGGGAAGAAAAGGAGTACTCTCTCCCATAACTAGGTATCAGTTTCTATCTTGTCTGCCCTGCAGTCAGTAGGAAAGATCACTCATTTTCATGCAGGAGGCATTTGTTTGAATGTTGAGGAAAAACTGGACCCTCTGTATAAAACCCCACTACCTTGTGTACCTTGTTCCTATGAATTGAACTAACCTTACCTGTAGAATGCCAGCTGAAGTGCTACTTGAATGTAGGCATCTGGGCTAAACTTCTGTTTCTTAATGAATTCCTTTCCATAGTGCTCAAACTTGTAGGCTATAAAGTCCAGATTTTCCACTGCCCTGGAAAACAAGCAAAAGGCAGTTACTACTGGGGTAGATGTAAAAATCTCATAGAATTGTTAAAGTTGGAAAAGAACTCTTAGATCATCAAGTCCAACCATTAACCTACCCTACCTTGTTCACCATTAAACCATATTCTGTCTCATTTCTGTTTGCAAATAAAACCCAGAGATCTTTTTCTGCCAGTACCCTCTTAGAGGTGAGTGGTCTCCTGCTCTGCAGACAGTCCTGGCCTTTGGTAACTTGTTCCTACACAGTAAATTTTTATTCATACAGATTCTACACCAGGCTTGTTATCTGCAGCCATAACTGTAGCACTCAAGTCTGTTCATTTGAGTAGGATATCTTTTTTAAAAACAAACAAAAAACCAAACCAAAAATCCAGCAAACTTAGTGTTTCCATCCCTGAAGCCTAAGCAAGGGTCTCCTTTGTTCTTCACAAATTTCTGAGACATTTACTGGTGTGAGAATTGGGTGCATTTATGATCTGATGAAGGCGCTAAGCTCCTTGCAAGATTCAATTTAGAGGACTACTACCTTTATTTCAAAACACAAAGGAGTTATTCTACATCCTGAATGTTTTCATTCATATGTATGTTTCTAGCCTTTGAGGCTTCAAGACTTTGAGGTCTTATCTAATGCAGCCACACTGGACATGCTTACAGCTGATCATGCAGACAATGTGTTAATTCTCTAAGAAGACATCATGGACCTGAATGTTGAGAAAAAATTCTTATTGCTGCCCCCACCCCCAAAGATCATGCAAATCTTTGACAGCCTGGAAACAGTCAGAAAAACTAGACTTTTAGGAGCACTATGAATGTAAACAAATTATGCTCCTAAATTCAAATTGTTTATTCAAACCAGTTGTATTCTACTGTCCTCTATATGTACCCCTATTGCCCTGGCTTCAGATTGAGTCAGCTCAAACCCATAAGACACAAAAACAGAGGACCTGCATTGTTTGCATCCTGTGCAAATATGGGTAAGCTGTTTTTCCAGTGGTTTTAGAGTCCCTAATATTTACATGGAAGGAAACAATGGTAATGCAATTCCTGAATACAGACAAGTAGCTCCAGCCCATAAGGGTCCTATCCTGCCCAGAGATGCTAGGTGTGTGCAGTTAGGTAAGAAGAGGAGGAGCAGGAAGGTAGGAGGCCCCCAAGGAGGGAGCCCATGAATTGTGCTGGGTAGTTCCCAGCTTGCAGTCATGGCTGAGAAAGATGAGGCATCTGTTCTACCTTTGGAGTTTTTCTGCTGCTGATGCCAAATGTGTCTGAATATCAGGGGAACACTTCCATCTCAGTCTCCGTGGAGCAGGAAGCTCACTCACTGAATCAGCTCGGACTAATTTCTTGGAATTTTCTTTCCTGTTGGTACGTGAGACAGAAGTCATTAAGGTCACAGGAATAATCCATTTATTACACACTGCTCTTTTAGCAGGTGAATTACTGCTTTTCAACTGTTTTAAGTGTCTCAGTGCCCCAGTGCACCTGGGGAAATTTGCCATGGCAGAGGCTTCCCAGGGGCTGGAATGGGTGTAAAATGTACAGAAGGGAACTCACATGTGCTTGAGCAGGTATTCAGCACACTGCACCATGACGATGCCATCGAAAGGGGAATGTTCGCACACGGTCCCGCAGAGTCCGTCTCTTCCTACCACAAACTAAACAAGGAGAAGGATAGATGCAGCATACACAGGGAATAAGTTGTGTTCTGGGTAAGTTATCCATGATGGAAACCTGACAAAGGTGTTATTGTTCCCCTGTGGTTTTCTTACTGCTCATATTAGGAACTTCCTTGCCCTATAGATCAGTGGGTGACTTACAGATTTACTGCAGGAGACTTACTTGTTCTGTGAAAGGTATTGCACTGAATTCCTTTCATGCTGAATCCTGTGAGAATTTAAATGTTAGCAATTCCCAATAGAATCTGAAAATTTGATTTAGCATCTGCTTTATAGTACATAAAACCCATCAATGCAAAGACAGGCCAGGGTTCTCCTTCCACTTTTGAGGACAATAAAACATCTGTGTCTGGGAAATCCTTAGGATCCCATTTTATTACAAAGCATCCTTATTTGATAGCTTTCTCATAGCTTATTTTGAATATTTTATTTTTAAATGCTTTCTTCAGTTCATTTCCCTCTTATTTATCTTTATTCTTAATTTCATTATGTACACATGGCACTGCTGGTGACAACCTGCTGCACTCCAGTTCTGTGATACACCCATGCAATTTGCAACTTCTGCATCTCATACAAAAGCAGATGTCTAGGCCAATACTGCAGCTTTCCTGTCCTTTTCCTGGGCTTTTCCCCACACTTGTTTTGAAGTGCATTTGGCTGGACTTCCCTCACTTAGCTCTCTCTTGCACATTTGTATCACATCCTGCCTCCCTGCTTTCCATGAGGTTTTCAGAGAGTGGGCATGATGCAAAAAGCTCACCTGGACATTTTCTGAACCCTTACTGCAGAGGTGAGGAAGAATATAGAGAGAATGGCTTCCTACATAATCTGTGTTTGCATAAAAGGAAATGGGATCTTATTTCCCTAAGAATTTCTCTTCACCTTTGAACTACTTTGGCCTGAATACATCTGGACAGATTAAGCTCTCTCACACTCTATACAATTTTATTTGCTTTCTGCTGCCTTATGATTGTAGACAAAAAGAAAATGTTGTTTATTCTCATCTGCTTGAAATATCTCAACACTTGACCCTGCAAATAACAGGTCTCTAACTCTTCTAAAGACATGTGGTTTGTTCTTCAAAAGAGTCTGCTAATAATGTCATTTGCAGTGGCATTAATCAGAACTGAGTACTGAAATGTATTTGCTCTTGGGTAAGTTGGTGCAAGTGGGAGAACAGATGGGACACAGAACAGAGAGCTCAGTTGAGCTTATGGATCAAGATATTCTGGCCTTGGTCAGGTACAGATTGTGGGATAAGCAACCATAGATATGAAAAGAAGAACTAGGGAAGTACGGCATATACAGCTCTCAAGTTTTTTGAAACTATGTGGTTTTGTAAGGCTGCCAAGTAACACATACAGTAGGCTGATTGTGTAACTAGTAGGAAATTGCTGCTTAAGGATGTAACTGCTTGGGGCTACAAAAATATAGAAACTGATCCGTGAAAACAATAAAGCACCTTCAACTTCTTTCTGCCTTGACTTCTCACATCCCTCCCTCAAAGTCCCATCTCTCAGTTGTGGCAATTATTTTAGGGGTTTCTCTTTTCATGTTGCTGTTCTTAGACACAGCAAGAGCAAAAAGCATTATGCAAGCAATGTATCAGTCAGGGTTTTTTCAATATTTCATAAGGTGTCAACATTGTTGACAGTTGGGAGATTAATACATCACTTCACTCTGGGTCTATTGCAAAGGGTGGAAATAACAGTGCAGTGCTTTAAAATATGATCAAAATCTGATGGGGAAAAAGGCTGGAGAAGGCAATACTTAAAGAAAGTCTCACAAGGATGCCATTAAATGAGTAAACAGTCTGTTAAGTGAGGATTTAAACACGTGCCAAATTATAAGCAGTAGCATTTCTAGGATGTCAGGAAAATGCCTAAGAAGGGGAAACAAAGAAAAATATTGTGCTTTTATTTTTTTTCATTCTGGGATACTAGGCCAGCATTTTCATTCCATTTGACTCAGTGTATAAAAACGTTTTGTTTTTTTATATCCAATGTCTGCCTACTCATACATCCGAGTATCTGTGTTATCTCAAGAGCAAAGGGCAGCTTTGGAACAGGTGGAGGTGTTCCTGCTTCCCCTGCTTTGCAAGGAACAGCCTTGCTCACACCAAACCTGCCCAGGCAGATGCTGGCACCACCTTCCCCTCTTTCCCCCACCTGACTCTAAGTGGTCCCCACCATCAGGCAATGTGCAAGCAATGTCACAGTGCTGAAAGGTTTTTACCTGCATAGGTTTGTCATACCAGCGATTGGCCCCGTTTTTATGGTAGCCCCCTCCATGCAGCATGTGAAGGGCCATGTTTGTGTTGTTGAGTTCCACCCCACTGGGGCTGTCCAGGCACACCAGGCATATGCACCGTTCAATCATGTCTAGAGAGTCGCGGTTGGTGGAGTCTGGGGATAGAAGAGTGAAATGTTCACATCCTCTTACCTCTGAGTACAACACTGACTGGGGAACCCTCTGCCTTGGAGAGCACTGCAGATCTGACCCTGACTGCAATGAGCTGGTGTCTGCAGAGCTTCTCTCAGCAGCAGATCATCTCAGTGCTAGGGAACATTGCACCAAGGCATTAATTCCTGCGTTAACTTTTGTGACTCTGTGTATCTCTCACATGATTCAATAATAACCACTTTCTTTTTCTGCCTTTCATTTCCTTGAAGTAATTATATTACAAAATAGATCTATTTTACTCTTAAAGCCAGCATTGCTTACTTATTTTATAAATAACAGTGACAGAGGACAGGTGGAAAATAGAAAATTTCAGAGCTCACGCTAGTGCTGCAGTATTCTGCTCTGGAACAGCAGAGCTGAGAGTGTTTTTGTGTTGTTCCCTATGAAAGCCCTTTTCAGAACAAGGAACAGCAGGGTCTATGTTGTTTTTGTCTTATTGTATTAAAACCCTCTTGTCTGTCCTGTCTCTGATCATTAGCTTATATTGCCTACATCATGTGAGGAAACATGTGTGGATGAGGTTTTGAGGTTTAGTTTTTGAATGTGGTTTTGCCAAAATCATGGGTTGCCATGTTACACTGCTCTTCTGTCACTACTGTACTGCTGAATAAAATGGGCTTTTCTGGAACTCTTTCTCTTTCTTTTCCCTATCCTGACACTCTTATATGGTTGGACTGCTGGGCATATTTTTACTTTGTCCTCAGTGCTTCCCTCCTTATTTATGGTATATTTATGTGTTTCTCAGTTTCTTTGTCTAACTCAGAAATATTACAAAGGCTCAGGGTTTGTTTTCATCTGAAGAAGTTTGAAGCATAGGACATATTTAATTGTGACCACTTCTTACAGTTCCTCATTGAAAAGATAGAAGTGTGCAACCTATAACAAGAACTTGTTTCATTTAGAAACATATAAAATAATTAATTGCTGTTATATGGTTGTTAATAAGATCAAAGGAGAAAGGGCTTTCAAGCATCAACACAAAATTCCTTTTGCTCTTAACAGATCAGCTTTCATCCTCTGGCTTTGCTAGATTTTAGTGTAAATGTAAACTTGTTTCAGGATGTTCTCAACAAAAGATATCAATTCAGATTGATCAAAACTTCTTTCAAGTCTAGGCTAAGTTCAACAAATACATGCTCAATTCAGAGAACTATTTTAGCTGAAAGAATGGAAAAATATTTAAAATTAAGCAATTCTGATTTGCATTTGAAATATGGGGCCATTTCAATATGTGCATGTTTTCAAGGTTTGCAAGTATGTAAAGTGGCTGATTGTCTGAAAGAGCAGCATTTTTCATCATAAGAAATAATGCACCTTTCCAGAAGGAGTAACGTAGGTTAGTCAAGAGCTAGAAAAAACCCAGACACTTGTTACCATCCAGGTTCATTCTTCAGATGCTGAAAAAGAAACCAAATTTGCAAGAAATTAAAAATGTGTCAAGAGAAGAAGAGGCAAGTGATAGCAGTGGCTGAGAAGGAAGAGGGGGAGCTGTGGCCTTGTGCAGGCTATGGTAAGGTACTGCCTATTGCTGTTTGGTGGCTCCTGCAAGGCAGCATTAGCAGCTGGGGCCCAAGGGACAGAGATGGGCAGTCTGACTTCTTGCAGGCTCCCTGGGGACTTCATGGAGTGCAGAGTGTGCTGTGTCCCCTTGCCAACAGAAGAGTCCTAGGGAAAGCAGCTGGAGCACCTGCCAGCTCCTACAAAGGCTTGAGCCAAGAGATTGTGTTTGATGGGGCGTGCAGAGAGGTTGCTGCCCTGCAAAATGTAAACACCAGTGTCCCTTGGGAGTATCTTCAAAAGCATTCAGAATCTTTAGAAGAGAGAAGACACATCCCTGTCTGCTTGGCTGTAAAGCTTTCCTAGTATCTCACACTTGCAGGGCTGACTGTGTAATTGTGGTATTTTTTTTCATTGATGATCTGGGTGCATCAGTACAAAGGCTGAAAAGATCCTTGTGAATGGAACTTGCCTGGTATATGTGAACTTCTGGTGCTTGCAGACAGGCATCTTTGAGGAAAAACAGCCTGGCTAGTGATTTACAAACTGCTCACAGCTTGCTCAGCATTCTGCTTTCCGCTGTTTGATAGGTATATATATATTTCATTGTGGCTGCTACCACGCATCTTTGACAGATATGAAGCCCTTAGTCTGACATATGGCTTCAGGGTATCTGGAGTCTAGGTATTAGAGTGAATAAAATTAAGCTGTGCCAGAAACAGAGAAGCAGGGGAAAGATGCCTTTACAGAAGGAAACAAACATATCCAGAGGGCTGATCAAACACTGAAAAATTATCATGTGAAGCAGGCAATAAATTGCATGAGAAGTCATGGACCATGACTTGGAATTGAAAATATATGCAGGAAGAGCTAAAACAAAAGAGAGTACGACCAAGCCTAAAGCCTGCAAGACTTTTCTTCCTTTCTCACGCACAGTTGCATTGAATTGGCCAGCCAGCTGTTGGTTGGCTAGATTTTTTTAAATTTAGTCTTAGAAAGAAAAATATGATAAGGCAGTTTTGAATCAAATTCAGACGTAGTATGCATGGGACTGTAGCCAGTCACTTCATACAGAATTCACTTCCTATACTTAGGAAGAGCAAGCTAGTTCTGCAGCCTGAAGGCAGTTACAATGCTGAGTGTGTTTATAAATCAGTGATGGCTGGGTTTATTACAATATCTTGGACATTTTCTCACCTAGAAGACCTGTGCTCTACTTGCAGGTCTGTGCAGGCCCATGGATATAACTCCTTCATAGCCTCTGCAAAGCACTGCACAGGTTTTCTGTCCCAAAGCATTCTCTCTTGCCCTGCCCAGCACAGACCAGCTGTGGAGTGACCCTTTCACCCACATTGCTTCCCAGATTCTCTTATTTATTGTTGCAGGAACATTTCACCATCACAGATTAGAAAGAAAAGGGCTGTTAATGATCACACATCCATGTGTAACAGCAATACATTCACTTATATAGAAGGGCTGTGCTAACCTGAATGGTCTGGGAGGAGATTCCTGCTTAGATTAGAGAAGGCTCACATCATGGTGCTAGGAGGGTTACTGGTGCAGAATCTGGTTTTTCAGCTGCATAGCTGAGTTGTTTGCCTTCTGATTAAAACTTATATTTTGGGAAATGCCAGGCAATCTAAAAACACTACGGAGAAGGTTTTGCTAGTTTTTGTTGATTTTTCTTTTTGTTTTCCTTTTGGATAATATAGGTTAACAAAGATATTTTTGCTGGAAGTTTCAAGGCATTGGCTGTTCTACTTAGTATGGCATGAAAATAAATGATTAGGTGTTCACCTCAATTTTCATTAAAATAAGTTTTTTTTTTGTTTCCTCCTTTAAAAAGAAATTATGGGAAGAGGAGGGGAAAGCTTAAAGATGAGACTAATGCTATAAGTTATTGCTGAAATAATGGCCAGGACTCTCTGTGTGTGTATCTGTACTAAGTTTTATAATCACAGATAAACTTGAATAAGAAAAGGGGAATCTTCCTTAGGATGATAAATTTATTTTGAGACTATTGGCAACTCTTGTATATTCCAGGGCATTAGTAAAACAGCAATATTTTCTGTGGCATCGCTGAACTGGAGATAAAGAGATGAGTTAATGTTTTCTTCCCGATGAAAAAGTAAATACTTATTGCATGTAACATGGCAAAAAGAGGGCATTTTTATCACTTAGCCTCAGGATAAAATACATAAGGTGTGGTGTGATGTGATGTGATAGACGTCACTAACCCCATCCTTTATTGTCATCTGTTTCCAAGTTTGCCATTCAAGTCCAGAATCTGAGAGAGCTAAATGCTGCCTGTTGGAAAGGAGAGAGAGAGCACTGGTGCCATCTTTCCTAGATAGTTAAGAATTGGTTGAATCAGCCCTGGTACCTTCTCCATTGATTAGAGAAAGTACACAACTAGATTCAATAGGTGTTTAACTTGCAGCTGCTTTTGTTGGATAAGATCAATAATATCAAATAGTTGCCAAAAGCTAAGAGGATACATCATTCCTATTGGTACAAAATGGATATAAAGAAAGAGACAAATCACAAAATCTGACATAATGTAATTTATGCAATGAAAAACAAAGAATGGAGTGGGAGTTATTACATGGCATAACACTTAAACATACAAAGCCAAAGGGTCAAGCCATTTCTGCTGCTCCCCTGGCAACACACATCTTATAGAGTTTCCTACTGCTGGAAAAATTCAGCAGTGGGGTTGCACATTCAGTCCTGTGTTTGCTGTGATGTTTGCTCTCAGCAAAGAAAGGCAGTGATGGTGAGGAGGAAGATGATGAAGAGAAAGCTGAGGTTGCTGCAGCTAACCTTTCATAAGGGTCATCCTGGCCTCTGCCCACTCTGTTCTTCCGTCTGTTGTCAACAGGCCAATTGGAGGCAGCATTTCCTCTTCATTCTCTGCCATTTTTGCTATCTTTTGTAACTGAGTGAAAAGATCTCCCTCACTGAGACGACGGAAATTAATGACAACATCCAAAACAAAAAACTGCAAAAAAATTACAGAAGTCAGAAGATCAGTCAGAGGTGGGTTGGACCCTTTATGGTCCAACATTTTGCTGTCACCTGGGTAGGTGTTGAGATGCTGAAGTCCTGCCTGGAGAGCTAGGCCTGCATGCAGTGCACTACAAAACCACTGGGGAATGAATGGCCCAGGACTCAGCTCTCCTGTGTTTTAAACCCATGTAAGGCCAGTTGCCATAGGGGACTTATATTGTGTGTTGGACTCAAATAAAATACACACTATTGGAATAAGCTTTAAAAACCTTGGAGAGATAAAATCAGGCAGTATGTAAGTAATTTTCGTGGTTCTAGAGAATCTAGAAAATTTCCTGTGCTTCCTGGAAAAGCAGAAGGCACTTCACTGGAAGCTACTTCCTCATTCCAAGAGCACCTGCAGGCATGGCTCCAGTACTGCAAACAGTCAAGCTGTGCTCTAAGTGCTGTGCCCAGGGAACAGACTCTGCTGCTCTCTGGTAATTACTGGTTGGGGCAGATTCACTCTAACACTTCAGTATTTCTGCCTGCACCTGTGCTGACTTCTTCAGGCATAGCTTAGAGCCCCTACATGGTGTCTATCAATATAGGTGTGATGGTGGTATAGTTGCCATGAACTTGACTGGGCCAATACTTGACTGTCATGAGAAGAGCATTTCCAGCAAATGCACTCTAATAGGATTCTTTTTTCTCTGTGGTTTCATCACTGTTTATTAAATATTTTTGTTTGAAAGAGAAGGCAAATAAATTCTGCCACATTCCTCCTTTCTGCATCACTGTACTTGGAGCATTATGTGGTCCAAGGACAAAAATGCTGCAGAAGCATCTTTTAGAAATATCAACTGCAAATGCTTGGTAAGAAGTGAGCTCATACATAGCACACTAATTGCATTTCTGAACAGAGATTAGATTAGGCTCTTCTGGAGTGAAGTTAAGCAAATCAAGAAATATAGAAAGGTATGAAAAACAAAATGAATTTACCTGATTGTTACAAGCAACAATGATGTGCTCTGGTTCTGGCATTACATTGCTTTTCTGGGCCACGAGGGTGTCTTTGGTAAGTCCTGGAAGACGATAGGAAGAAAAGAGTCCATAGTATTGCTTCATGCAGAGAGGATGGCCAGACAGCTGTCCACGAGAAAAGTCAGTAGGTAAAGCATGGCTGCAGAGAAAGAGAAAAACAAAGCCAGAGGAAAAGAGGGGAGAGAGACAGAAAGGAAAAAAAATCTTATCTGTCCTTTGTTCTGTTACAATTAGATCAGGTATAACACAAATTGAATAATAAAATGAGATTACAGTGTAAGGGAAATAGATGAATTCCCATACCAAAGTTAAATACATCTTTCCTGGCAGCTTCATGCATATTCATTAAGCAATTGCATTATCATCTAGTGGAAATGGAAATAGCAGGTCACAAGCAGCTTTGCCATGTGCGTGGGAAGCCTGACTAGCTGGGACCCCAGAAACCTGGCAGGATGGAAGTCAGCAGAACAGCTGGGAAAGAGCAGCACCTCAAAGAAAGGTACTGATGAAATTCCCTGCAAATCACAGCAGTCTTGCACTGTGCTGACTGGTTAGTGTGTGTGAGAGGGCCTTCCTTGACAAACACGAATGATTTGGGCAATGACTTGTTTTCCACAGGTCCTTACTTTTGTGCTAATTTTCATTTAGACCCCCGGAGTAATATGTGCTGAAAACCTATTATTTTTTTGATTGGAAGGTAGGTGAAACCAGCATCTCTTTAAAAGCTTCTTTAGTGGCCAAGGGAAAAAAAGAAGAATTATCGCAGTCACAATTATGATTATGGATTGTAAAATACCCCACTGACACTGCAGCAGGAAATAATGGAGCTGCTGGTCAGGAGAGGCTGCAGAGACCACAGGAGGAAGAAAATCTTACAGTGCAGAGATTTTCCTTCTGCAAAAGAGGACTAAGCTTCCAACTTGTCAGGCAGGGGGAGGGGTAAAGAAGCAGGCAAGGAGGTTTACTCTCATACAGCTTATGAGGGGTAATATTTTATGCTAGTTTATCTTGGTCAACCATGACTTTAGAACTGTTGCAGTTCCCAACTCTCAAATTCTCTGTATCACTTATTTCCTTGTACAGGTGCATTATACATATATGATTTGAGGAATCATGTATTTCCCCAGTGTATTCAGAAAGTAACAAGAGCATAAGTAGCTTATTTTTACTAGCTACTGAGCCAGCCTTTCTGTGGTGAGACTTCCCTCCCTTGCTGGGATGTGTCATTCCTCTGGGGGGAGGGAGGTGGGACAGTGTTGTTGCAAATGGTGAGTGCAGTATGCGGAGAGTGCCAGGAGAGGTGTGCAGGCTGTGTAACCACAGTGCTGCTGTCCTTTGGGAGCACAAGCTTCCTCTTGTGTTCTCAGTAACTCTGTTAGGCAAATTGTCTGTGCCCTTTTGGGCTGCACGGTGCCTGCCAGAGTGATGACTGCCAGCCATCAGAAAGGATCATTCTTCAACCTGTTACACTGCAGGAATACAGCAGAAAGGGCATAAAATATTGCTGAAGCACTTGCCCTGAAGCATGCTGGAGCCCCAGCCCTTCCCCATGGTGGAGAGGTGCAATACAGCCCAGCTTTGTACTGAGAGCAGCCTCGAATCAGAAGCCCTGTGGATACTCAAGCTCTCCTTCCAAGCCACTTACGTGTCCAGTAAAGCTTTGTAGTCTTGCACTCCTGAAATGAGATTGGCAGCAAACCTGCAAGTAGCAGAGAGAGTGACATCAGTCTTTTGTCATTTGGCAACACTGGCTGTTTCTGGGAGACAGAGGATAGCCCCAGTGATTGATGACAAAGCATAAGGAGAGAAAGTCTTCTGGCTTGGCAAGAAGAGCTCCCTGCCCCCACCCAAAACCTAAATTAATTCATGTCAAGAGAAATATGAAATCTCAGAGACAGTCCCTTCAAATGGTTAAACAGACTACCACAGGAGGAAGCCTGAAAGTGCTTATTTAGAGAATGGGAGCAGAGACTGAATATTTAATAGAATCCTCACATGGGTTTCAATATCAATACTCATAACCTGTCCAGCATTAGAGTACTTCCTGTCCTAAGCAGATATTCTTTTTGCAGAGCTGTGGACAGGTGTATTTTTTTCCTGACATTGTCCGTTTGCACTGTGTCAGAATGGGAGGCTCTGAGAAAAAGATTTCCTTGTTAAAGCATGTGCATTAGAAAATGCAAAGTGGAGTTTTTTTGAAAGCTGTGTGCACAATAAATTTAGTAAGTAATGAATGAAAGCATTTATAGTTATGTTTAAAGTAAAAAGATGCATTAGCTGTCTATGCAAAATTTTAAAATAATGCATATTTGTTTTAAGGTTCTGGCTGTTTTATAATAGCATAAATTCATATGCAGTTAATTATTTCAGTAATGAGCAGCTAGAGAGTGCTAAAAGCAAAGAGGAAAATTGCAGTGTATGAAGGTAGATTTTTACTGGTTTAAAAAGGAAGAATGTTTTGGCAAAGGCTGAAGAATGGAATCCTGTTTTAAGGGTGTCTGGAGAGGTATATTCTGTGCTTGGCTACATGCTTACCTTCTCACTTTTTAAATTATAGTAATTGCCTACAACAGCTCAAAGTAGAAAGATCAGTTCAGAGCTGGGACTGATGGGCCTGAAGGAAGCAGTGTTCTTGGAGAAGAATGATTTCTGAATTCTTATTCTTAGATCCCCTGTGTTTCTGGTGCCCTTTTGTGCATCTGAGAGGGACAATTTAATGCCAGCGTGGCCTTTTCAGTTTGCAGGGTGGCTACGAGTCATAATGAAGCCACGTTAAGGATTATTTTCCTTGAGACTGTGTGTCAGAAATTAGTATTTTTTTTTCATCACAAAGTGGTTTACTTGAATCATATACAGTAAAATCTTTGTAAATATTCCTTAAAAATATAAATCCCTTGGCATTTTTTTAATGCAATAAATGTAATAGTAATGACATCTTTCTTTCTGAATATCAGTATGAGTTACCCCAGAAGCACTGTCCTCAGTCAGCAGGCCTTGTAGGAAATCACTTTAATGGCTGCAGCCCTTATTTTTTAATGAAAGTTGATTGTCTTTTTGCAAAAAGCTGTACATTTAAAATATCCTTTCATTTAGCAAAAGCTGCAAAGTCGTAATACATTACCTCAGCTGGTCATTTACGTCCTTGAAATGCTGACGAGCAAAAATAATTGCAGGGCTGGAATTGACTGGAAGAGCCAGGCGGTTGTTGAGGTACATGTCATCCAGCCAGTAGTGAAACACCTGAGGGAAGGGGACACAACGTCTTAAAGCTGCCACAGCACACAGAAAAGCAGTCTGGGGTGAGGGGACAGTGCCTGGTGCTCCTGGTGTCAGCCATGGGCTCTGATTAATGGAGCTGCTGAGCATTTTCAGTCTGGGCTCTGTGACCTCAGCTCAGCAGAAGTCAGCCATAATTCCATAATCCTATTTCTCAATCAATGGCAATTTACAGTGCGTTCCATTAAAAACTACACAAGCTCCAGATTGTGGTGCTTTGGGTATTTTGTTGTTTGCTTCTCTCTAAAACCAGAAAATATTTGAATACAACATGTTAACTCTTGCATAGCAATTAGAATATGTTTAAGAGAGGGCCAGGGTTTTACCAGTGATGCCTTTTCTCAGGGGGTCTCAAATATTTGTGAATGATGCCAAGATGCTCCATTGCTAACCATCAGATATTGTCCTGTAGCAAGACAGAGCAGGAGAAGAATTTCCCAAGCCTAATGGTTTAGTCCTGCAGTGAGTAGCACATAGATAGGGCCCCTGGAGAATTCCCTTTGTGTCCACTGACACAAATGCAGATTGTGGATTCTTGACCCAGACAGACACACCTTAAATTTCTAACCATTTTTATTGAAAACACATATGAACAGTAACTGCATTCCTTTATGTCTGAGCAGAGATTGAAGAATCATTACTTGGAAAATGGAGGCTTTCATAAAAAGATCAAATGGCCTTTCTGAGAGGGCAAGCTTTGCATATGGTAACTATAAACAACATCAAAATTATGCAAAAATAATTACAAATGCATGCATCAGTTGAAAAAGTTTTCCTCCGAGATATTTCATTGCTGTTAGAACAGATGCTTCCCCCACAGTCTCTGGAGTCTTCAGGAGAACATGCAAGAGATATACTCCTGGCAAGTTAAATTCAAATAAATCCATTTCTAATTTACCTTAAGAATCAGGTATTTATTTTAACAGTCAGTATTTAAAACTGTCACAATTTCAGAAAGTGCTTATGCAGCCTTCCTCTGTAGTTTTCATGCTATAAGTGCTCAAATGAGCAGTTGTCTTCTGGAATATTATTTATCGGGAACACTTTTTAAATGCTGGTGAGTTTAGCCACCATGAAGTTCTGTGATCACAATATGAAAATAAGATTGGGCAGCATTTAGTTCACAAATTAAGCACTGCTTTTAAAATGAAAGCACTGACAGCACTGGAGCCTTTTCTCCCTGACTGTAGCAGCAGTTGATGGAGTTTTTTTTGTGTCACACGAAAGGGAGAACCAGAATTCACTGACATCAGTAACAAGCTTGCAGGGTTTCACTGAATCTATAGAATCATTTTCCTTGTTGGAATGGATGGACTTTGATAAAACTCTAATTTTCAACTGCCATATTCTAGCATAGTTAATAAGGGCAGGATGAACTGCGACTTTGTGGAATGGTAAAATCTACTTTAGCTGTGGCTTATCTAATTTGCCTGCCTTGGGAAGCAGAAAGCTGAACTTTTGTAAAGGCAAAGGTCTCAGCATGGTCTGTGTGATAGATGTACATGAATATACATGCATGTGCATATTTGGCAAAGTCACTCCATTGGTATAGTGTGACAACAAATGGCAAAGACTAATACCGATAATGAAGTGTTCCATTCCAGAATAATTGGAGTAGATCAGGCCTTTGTGTAGATGGCTGTGACATGGATTTTGACATAATTTTAAAAATCTAGCCTATTACATCTGAAATATTTCTTTGTCAGAATGACCCCTGTTTGCATTGACCTGCTGAAAGAAAACAGTGATTGCATAGAGAACATCAGAAAGAACTTGTAAATAAGCATCACCAAACACAGCAATTATTTTTTCTACTGCATTTGCTTACCCAGTTTATTGTCTTTTCACTTCTTTCCTCAAGCATTTTCTGCAAGGATTCCCCCAGGCCTCCTGCAATTCCAAATTTCTCCACAATGGCCTTGGTTTTTTTAAATTGCTCCTCTGGCACCAAGTGCTTCATGCACTGTAGGTACATCTGTAAGGTCTGTTGCAGTGGTGGAACTGGAAGTTTTGGCACTTCCTAGTCATTAAAAAGAAATATATATTGGTGAGTAATTCTACTTGTTTCCAATCTGTCCTCTTTTGTTTTCTTATTTTTCTTTTCTTCTGTTGCTGATTAATATGTTACATCCCTTTTAAAATTAATTTATTCTGTTTTAGCAGTTGAGAGGCCTGATTACTACAAATGTACTGGTTGTAGGTTTTCAAATGGATAGAGCTGTGGACTAGTGGAAAATTATCAAGGACATTATTCCTTGGTAAAAATTCTAGAAATCCTAGGATGAAGAGGCATATGCAAGCAAATACCCTGAGCTAAGCTCTAGGAAATCTGCAAATACATTACAAAATAATAAAATAATATCTTAATGTATTTCATTACTAAAGAAGTTGTGATTAGCTTTTGGTTAGTAAAACCATAGGTTAATACTTGTCTGGTTGGTAATATGAATGGTTATACAATGATAGAAGTAGAAAACATGCAGGTCTACCTGTTTATTAGTACTGGTTATGTACAGTCCTCAATAAGCTTGTACTTTACCCTGCCAAACCTCTGCTGTCAGTCAGTCTGGAACCCCCCTGGAAGGCTTGATAAAATGTTTCCATTTATACTTCCTTTATCCTTACCCTGTTTGGAGCAATAGTATCTGGGAAGAAAAGAGTTCCATGCTGTCCATGCAATTACGTTTCCTTTGTTTTTAAATTTAGAATTAACCAAGTGAAGTGTAATTAGTAATTTAAAAGCCAGAGCAATTATTGGGACACACAGGACTTTGGACTTGGTTAGCATAAGAAATTTGATCATCAGGATGCCTTGGCAAGAACAAACAGAACTTTGAGGATTAAATCAAGACTAACTGAAGACTGACTGAATCAAGACTGACTAATGAAGACCAACTGAATCAAGACCTACCGAAAAAGAAAATTACATCAAGACTTCTGCACGTAAGAGATGTTGTAAAATGTATAAGTTTGTTTATGTGATGATTAAGCCAATCATTGTAGTAAAAAATTATTAGCCATCCTAGAGTAGTATATAAGCATATGTAGTCCACAATCAATTTGGATTCTGACCAGCTCTCAGTCTCCCCATTGCTGACAACTGGTGCTCTGAGTGAGAAGGAACAGCCTATCTGGCTGCAATCGGTGAGCCCCTGGAACTGATCCTGACAGTGAGAGAACTGCGTTTGGGCCAAGCTGCCTCACCAAGAGAAGCCCTAGAGGGTATCACAAATGCAGCTTGTTTGGCCTTTCTTAAGGTTCCTGATGCAAAAAAACCCTAAACAGTCCTTCATAAATATCAAACAAGGTCCACAAGAGCCCTATATGCAGTCTGTGGACAGATTAAAACAAACACTGGAGCAAGAGAAGCAAGAGAAGTTATACTCAAACTGGCCACAGAAAATGCCAATGAGGATTGTAGTCACCTTTTGAAATCTTTGCCTTCTGAACCTGAGCCCACTTTACTCCAAATGATACAAGCATGCAACCACCTGGGAACAGCACAACACAACCACGGCAATCACCCATCAAGTCATGGGGCAAGGCATAGCGGATGATTTTGCTGTCCTGAAATTAACCCCTGGAAAAGAGCTGGTTTGTTTTGGCTGTGGGGAGTCTGGACACATTAAAAGAGACTGCCAAAAAGCACAGAAACCCAAAGCCCCGGGTATATGCCCTCACTGTTGGAAAGGCCCTCACTTTGCTAGTCTGTGCCGTTCTAAGTTTCACCAGAATTGCCAGCTTTTACAGGGGAACTCATCTTGGAGTGCAGAGCAGCACTGCACAACAACACAAATCCCACAGCTGACACAGCAACCAGGAGCAGCTGCCAACTTCCAACAGACCTGCCCACTGGACAACAGTCACTGACCTGTGTGCAGCCACCCCAGGCAGCACAGGACAGGACATATCAAACAATATCACAGTAACATTACTCAATTCATCTGTTCATTTGCTTCCCACAGGAGTTTGCTGACCACTGGAACAGCATATGCATGCTTTGATCATAGGCAGATCATCCACCTGGATAACAGGGTTGTTTGTTCTCCCTGGGGCTATTGACTCTGACTCCCTTGGGGAAATTAACATCATGGCTTGGACCCCCCAGCTGCCCTGCATGGTCCTGGCCAGGAGCCATATAGCCCAACTTGTACTTTTCCTGGCAGCACCCCTACCTGCACCCCCAATAGCTGAACAGCAGGGAGGGGGGTTTGGTTCCACAGGGGTCCTGCAGACTTTTTGGACACAACATATCACATCTCAGTGTCCCACGTGCCAATGCAAAGTGACTCTGAAAGGCAGGGATATAATTTTAACAGGACTCCTTGGTACTGGAGCAGATGTGACTTATGTCAAAGAGGGAATGGCCCAGTGATTGGCCATTACTGTCTGTGCCTCCAGTGCTCTCGGGCGTGGGTGGGAATAGTCAAAGCTTGCAAAGACAACACTTGGTGCACATTGCAGGGCCTGATGGGCAGATTGTCACAGTTAAACCTTTTGGGCTCTCTGTCCCCCTGGTTTTGTGGGGGAGGGATGTGTTGACACAGTGGGGAATTTTTATGCATTCAGATTTTGTATATGAGTCATTAGGACCTTTGAAATGCTCCACAATGGTCTCTGGCTGAAGTGCCCCAGCCGCTTTCAAGCATTGGAAGGAGCAGGCCAGCTATCAAAGGCGACACTTGATACAGACCTAAAGCCCTGAGGGACACTTTGCCTTAGTCAAACCAGTTATATTTCCAGTTACTTGCCTTTTTAACAATGTATTTTCTTGTGAATTTTTCTGTACAGCTATTTAGAATTATATAATTATTTTTTTATTGTTTTAGCCTTCAATGTTTATATCCCATTACCTTTATTAAGCCAAACTTAAATCTATCATACAAGCAATCTTTAAATGCTGCTGCAGGGGGTGTGTCCCCCACTGCCTGGCACCAGCCAGCATGGTTTAACCTGCACAACATGCTGAAGTTATAGCACATGAAAATACCAACTGATGCTGCATACTATCCCAACTCTATTAACATTTACCTTCTAATTTTAGTAACTTGTGATTTGTGATTTTTAACAGGATTGTTACTAGAAAAATTCAAAGGTGTTTGTGTAAAAGTGGTATCTTCCTACATATTAATAACACAGCAAAACTGCATAGTTCACTGAGAGTAATTAGATAAGTCGTAAATTCAAGATTCTTTAGATCACATTCAAGACAAACTTTGAACTTTATTTGTAGTAGTTATTTGAGACTTAACTAGAACTAGTACATAAAACTCCACTCTCAGCTTTATTAAATGCTTGCTTTTTACTCCATAGTTTCAGTGAGGTCATTTTATTATAAATTTTTCAGAACAGATGTCATATAACAGTTAAACATCAAGGTAAATGACAAATTTTCAGTAACTTTTTTATAATAATAGAGTTTAAATAAGTTAATTCTTGTTAAGATTAATTTTTGTTTAGTCTCAGTAATGTTAACTTTAATTTCTTTTAAGTATATTTTTGTTATGTTTTACTGAAGTTAATTTTTAGTGACGTTAATTTTAAATTCTGTTGAAGTATACCTGTTTAAATTATAAGATATAATTTCTTTACTATACAAGTGAATAACATAAAGCCTAAATGAATTTTGTCAACATTTGCTAATTTAAATTATGAGATACAACTATTTTATTATAGAAATAAGAACAACTTTTGCTATTTTATTTTTATAAGTAGTAATGAAGAATGAGTAAAAATTTCATATTATGACTGCTATCAGTTCTGATCTGTTTAATGCTTTGTTTTACTACTATTTAGCTAAAGAAAGAATGCCAAAGCTAGCTGATTTACAAACCTTCACATATTGTTGTATAGCTATTTATAAGACATATATTATTTTTCTCACTACTATTACTAAGAGGTTTTTAAAATATATTAAAGAGGATTTTAAAATATATTAAAGAGTTAAAGCCTGGACCCTGGCCAAGTCCTAGCCTTAACTAGTAGAGAAATAAACCAATAAAACCAAGTGTTTTCTACATCAAAACTATACTCAAATCATTCTGACTTGCCAAATTTGGACCTAAAATGGCTAAACCTCTTTTTAAAGGGAACTTGGAGGACTTACCCTCCAAGCCCTAACTTTAAAAATGAAGCTTGCCAATTACTACAGAGTCTAAGTAATAGTACAATATTTAAGAAATTGATAGTGTATTATTTTAAATCACTATTTAATCACTATTTACCATGTTCTATTTCTCATGGGCTGCTAACTGTATATATTATGTGATTTATTTTTTACTTAGTATAAGTTCATTGTTTTTACTTTTATGTTTATTGTTTTACTTTTATATTGCCTTCATAATAAGAAACACACATGCTATTAAAAAAACAAAAAAATTAAGGGGGAATATAGCTCCTCCAGAACTTTATACTAATATTTACACAAAAAAAAATTTAAAGCAAATCCAATCAAATGAAATTTGACACCTTTACCTCCTGAAGCACCCTTGGAGCCCCAAGAATTAGAGCCCCTGGGTTCTGTGAAAATGGATTTTTTGTGTTAATTTTAAATACATGGAAAAAATCAGTCTAAAACTTTAAAAATGTTTCTCCCTATCACCTCGTGTATAAGAATCAAACCTTTTGGTGCAATTACACTTCTTGCAATCTTTCTAAATCCAGTAATGTCCCCCCTGCAGCTGCCATCAGGAAAGTTTTTAGTTTATAAAGATAAAGCCTGAGCCTTTAGTGGCTAAGGTTTTTAGCTAAAAGATTCTTTTTAAGACGGGTATGTACGTGATGATTTACGTAATAATTGTATTAATTGTGATACCTTGCTTGTTTCAATGTGTGCAGAGATTAATTAATAAGGCCATTAAAGGAGTGGTTTTGGTTGAAAAGAGAAGAGGGAGATACGGGGACACACAAGACAGATGATGGACTTTGGACCTGGTTAGCATAAGAAATTTGATCATCAGCATGCCTTGGCAAGAACAGACAGAACTTTGAGGAATAAATCAAGACTCACTGAAGATTAAATCAAGACCTACCGGAAAAGAAAAGTACATCAAGACTTCTGCAAGTAAGAGATGCTGTAAAATGTATAAGTTTGTTTATGTCATTATTAACCCAATCATTGTGGTAAAAAGTTACTAGCCTTCCTAGAACAGTTTATAAGCATATGTAGTTCACAATCAGTTTGGATTCTGACCAGCTTTCAGTCTCCCCATCTCTCTCTCCATTGCCAATAAGCAATTTTGGGGGCAGTGGGAAAACAAAGCAAGGAAGTAATTCATGGAAGACTGGGAAGTTGCAAGAGGCTGTGATGCTCTAATTGTGGTTCCTCAGGGAGGGAGCTGTGTTGCCTAGTTGAGAAATGGTCAATCTAATGCAGCTATGCTTGTCCATTAGTGATTAGTGTAGGCCATAAACTTTTGGAGGCTTTGTTTTTCTAATTTGATTTTTGCCCATCTCCTGAAGTAGGCAATGTTCAGATTTTTTTGCTAGTTCTTGCTGTAATGGACGTTCATTTTAGTAGGATTGCAGTGTGATTTTGGGTGGAAAAAAGGATTAGCAGTTACCTGTTCCACCTGCTGCTCAGAGTTAGTCCAGTGCATGCAAGGAGGGAGGGTGTAGAGGAAGTGCTCTGAACAGCTGGCAGGGACTGGGTGTCCTCTGATTCAAGTACCAGCTCTGCCTTTTGACATCCACAGAAAGGTCAGTGCTGCATTATGTTCCCTATCTAGAAACCAAAGATTTTAGATACTCATGAAAAGTGTCATAGGATTACCTGTTATTCATGGAAATGCAAATCCAATTTAGCCTATAATACACACAGAAATCAAAGAATGGCAATTCTTCAGTTTCAAGCTGTGTTTGGTCAAGACATATTTCTTCTGTCATTGATTTCTTGGTCATTGGAAATAGATGTGCTAACTAGTATTTCTTTTTGATACCTGGCTTTGGCCCTATCTTTCTGGGTAAGGTTCCTGTGCAGTTCATGACTCTGCTTAGGAAAAAACCCTGGAGGCTGACTATTGACAGGCATGCACACCCAACACCTTCTAAACCAGTGTGAAAATTAATCATATATGATAGCTTGATAGTGCTGTACTAGCATGAATAATTTCATGCCATCTCTGACTTTGCACTATAAAAATATTTGTTGTATAATAATATTTAATTTGCTTCAGTAATTCTTCAGAGGATGTTGGGAGAAAGAGTTTATTTGGATATGAGAAGCACTAGTGTTAGATCAAGGTTTCTGGCTATAAACTGTTGCAGGATAACTGGTGTTCCCTGAAATGAAGAAATTGGCTCTAGAACAGAGCTTGGGTTACAATTATGATATTAATTTACAGAATTAAAAGTTGTTAAGTCATTGTTTTCCTTTTTGTTTTCCCAGGAAGAGTTACTTACTCTTTCATCTTTACTGCATGTATCTTTCTCTTTCTTCTGCATGTTTTTTTCTAAGTCAGGCATTCCTGCATTTCTTTTGGTATCTTTTGTTGAGGACAGAAATTGAAGTCACCTGGGGGCACTTAGGGAGCCTGATGCCTCAGTTCTGGAAATAGAAAAGATTTAAAGTCCTGTCAGTACCCATTATTTATAACCAAAATGTACGAGGGGAGTATTCCCTGTGCAAACACACACAGAAGCTTCAGAATGCAAACCTGAAGAGAAATAGAAGTACAAGATTCAAAGTAGCTAAACTGAGCCCTGTGGAGATTGCTCTGACATTCTGTTTGTCTCATTTTGCTATAAATTTATTTATTCAGAACTATCTGATGCTCATAAAAGGTCCCTTCTCAGCATGGTTTATTTTGTCACTGCAATTTACTTTGCAATTTATTGTGGCATAATCTGTGTGCTTTGTATTACCGTTATATGTTAGCTGGAGGAAAGAGGGGACTTTTCTTTGAATGTACTTAGGTTGACACAGGTAATAGTAATGTTGCAGTTTTCTATATTAGAATCTTATATTTCTTCCCCTTACCATTTTATATGAAAGCACCACAGCCTTTAAATGTATTTTTCATGGCATTGCTCCATGGGTACAGTGAGGTGCTGTGCTAGAAGATGTAAAAAGGAGCTTGATGGAGATGTGCCTTTTCCCTCTGCAGACTAGAATCTCACAGGGTACCAGTGCTTTGGGGCATGGGTCTGGGGGACCCTGTGAGCCTGCCTGTGAAGGCTGTGGGAGGACTGACAGGGGTGCTGTACCCTGGGTTTGAGCTGTTTTGTAGAGCAGTCTTTCAAATAGCATATACTTATCCAGGGAGATGGCTTAACCTGCTAAAAGTCACAGAAGTAATCTGTGACAGAGCAAGTACTTCCACTCGTGTCTCTCTGGTACTGTGCTTATCCTGGTTTCACTTCTAAAGATGCTTCTTCACTCCTTTTCTGTGCAGGGATAGGCTGACATGCATATTTCTTCTGATATACTAGTGACTGCACCAAGTGATTGTCCTTCAATTATGACAGTACATAAGTACAGCTAAAGCAGAGGGAATTTTTTGTGTTCAGTCAGATCTTGATGGATTAGAGTTTTTTTGGTTTTCTTTTAATTACTTTGCACCATGTGTATGCAAAATATAAAAGACAACGTGTGTTAACTATATAGAAAATAATACTTTTCTGTAATCTTTGGAACTATTACATTCAGGGCACTGAAATTATTTCTACAACAGCTTTTAAGAACAATTTGGATTATACTCTACAGTGCATGAAAGTGAGTTGAAGAGTTTTGTTTAGCAATAGGCAGAGATGGCTGTGGATTATTCCTCTACTAAGGAGTACTGAGGAATTAGCTTGGCTTTTGCAGCCTTGCAGCTTCAGCATGGCTCTGCCAATGTGTATGTGGTCACTGACACCTTGTGTTGATCCTGTCCTGCACTGGCTGTCAGTGGGGCCATGTGCTATGAAATAGGTTGTATAAGGTTGAGAGATGTCCCTGGGGCCCTGCAATGAGCCACACAGCAAACTTGTGTTGATTTGTCATCTGTGTACAATTTCAACCCAGGTGAGAGATAATGTCCCTCAAGGAAAGGCCACATTAACTCACTGTACTGCTCCACTCTCCCTCGTGTGCTGCACAGGGCTCATCACTTAGCCATGCACTCTATTCCTAAAACACAGGTTCAAAGCACTCAAATAATGCACATCCTATAACTCTTGGCAGACTGTTGGCTTGCCCAGATGTTTATGGGCTGGCCTCAGCCCCCCACCTACATTCAGAATACAGAGCAGCCATTTTGTCTTTAGAGCCCCTCAAACTCCCTTAAAGGAAAAATCCTGCTGGTATTCTTTTTGCTAGGAATTTTGTTCTTCCTTGCCTTAAGCTTTTTTGTCAAACTGCAATATGGTGTCATGCTGACTAAAAGTCTCTATTGGCTCAGTGTCTCTGGGAAGTGCTACTACTAACAGCCCTGCATATCTGTAAAAACAGTGTGATAAAGAGTTTGGAGGTGGTAGCCTGAACTGTGCTTTTCTCTGTTGCGGGGATGAACGGAGGCTTTGTCTCTGGTTCAAGTGCTGACAGCTTAGCATCACACCCAATCCTGTATTTGCTTAATAAAGGACAAGAAAACTGACACAGGAGAAAATCCTGCAGAAATTCAAGATGACTTCAAAGTTGCTCTCTAGAAAGCTGTGAGGTACATTGTCAAAGTTATTAGGCAAAAAAAGAAAAAAAATAATCCTAGCTGTTTTTATTTACGGCTGGCTTAGCTGGAGGGCCAGGGTGAGCTGCTTAGCACAGTGGCTGCGAGTCACAGCAAGCTGGGGAGCTGGGTGGCCTTCCCCACAGCTCAAAGCAGCAACTCAAATCCTTAACAAAAGGCACTGATCTCTCCGTTAGCAGATAGCAGAGGAAGACTAAAATAAGCCCATGTGCTTATTGAATTCTCCTGACACGATGGACTCGGGAGGCAGCTTGCAGTATATGGTGTTGTTGGGGCAATACATTCAGTCCCCATCCATTCATCCTCACTCTGGGTTATCAGGAGGATAAGCTTTAAAGTTCTCAGGAACCTGTGCGTGAAGTTAAGAGGCATGAAAGCGTTGTCAGGGGTACACGTGTGAAGCGCGCACTGCCGCGGCAGTGGACATTGCGAACGGAGCCAGGAGCCGCCCTGTCGCCGGCCGTGAGCTCCCTGCGGGCCGTGGCAGCGCCGGAGCGGTCGGGGAGCGCTCACGCTCCGCCGGAGGCTGCCGGCACGTCCCGAGACCTTCCCAAGCCTCAGCCCCGAAGGAGCCCTTTCCCTCCCGAACCGCCCGTCGCGGCGGGACGCTCGGGCGGTGGCAAAACGGGCGGCCCCGTGGGTGCCGCCTAACCCGCCGAGTTTGGCGAAGGGAGCTCGCTGGGCTCCGCTCCGCGGGACCGGCCGGCCCCGCTCCCGCTCTCCCCGGCCCCAGGCTCTCCCGCAGCCGCGCCGTCGGGGCAGCGGCAGGCGCGGGGCGCGCAGCCCGCCCGCCCCTACCTGCTCGTCGGGGAGCTCCGGAGCGGCCGCCGGGCGGGCTCTGCGAGTCGCGGCGGCTCTGTCCAAGGTACCGCCGCCTCCTCCGCGGCCAGGTCCTCTCTGGGTGGGGGCGTGCGGAGGGCGGCTCAACTCCGCCGCCGCTGGCTCCTCCCCGCCCCGCCCGGCCCGGCCCGGGCCGGCCCTGCCCTGCCCCACCGCCCCTCCCGCTGCGCTCAACAGGCGCTGCTGCCCGTCCGCTGTGCCCTGCGGCTGCTGCGCCCAGTGCCGACCGTGTCCCCCGAGGGCAGGCGGGGACAGCCGGGCTCGCCGGAGCTCTTACGGCCGTCGGGGTCAGCCTCGGCAGCGGCAAGGGCAGCCCCGAGGGGCTGCTGTGCTCGCAGACCCGCGTTGCCGCAGGGATTGTCGCCAGTGTCTAGAAGTGTCGCCGTGGGGCATCTGCGGCTCCTGAAAGCTCGGTGGCCGAACGGGCGAGCGGCGCTGCCGGTGGCTGCCGGCACCACGGCCAGGAGGGGTGGGAGCCGCGACGGGGCGGCAGCGGTCCGGGGAGGGGCCCGGGTTCTGCAGACGCTGCCTTGGGGCCGGCAGCAGCAGCGGCCCGGGACGGCAGCCTGGGAGAGGCTCCGCTTTTGCCGCTTATCACAAGGAAGCGGCTGCGGTTTAGGGAAGCAGGTCTCACCTCCCGCCACGGTGGCCACTGCTCTTTCGCCGAACCCCCGTGCCAAAGCGCCATCCCGCTGTCTTCATGAGTTTTGCGTCGCCTGAGCAGCGACTCGACCGCCCCGGCGGGAGTTGCGGAGCCGTGCGTCCCGCTCAGCTCGGCAGAACCGAGCCGCCGCTGCTCCGCGGCGCCCCGATCCCCAGGGACGCGTGGCAGCCCTTTGATAGGTGCTATGGCCGCTTGTAAATGTTTTTTCACCCCTCTTGCGATTATCAATAATTATTTTTGTTTCCTATTGGGTTAAGAATTAAAAGAAACGATTTTATTTTATATTAAGAGAAATTTATAGGGCAAATTATGCAGTCTTGTTCCCTTGTGAATGGATCGAAGGTTTCCACTCTTTGCAAATGTTTGAATTAAGCGTTTCACCCATCTTTTGTTTTTGTTTAATCCCTGTCGAGTCACTGAGGTGAGTGCTTTTTAATTCGGGCAGCCTTTAGCACTGAGAAAGGCACCTTCCAGTATTGTACCTCTAACTGCTGGTGACGTAATTTTTGAAATATTAGAAAATTGAAATTCATTATTGTGGGGAATTAAAATTGAATTCACATGAGAATTCAAGGAGCTGTTTTTAAACAAGCAGTAGCAGGGTTGCAGTGTGATGTTGTTCGCTCAGATCCATTATGTTGTGAAGAATGAATGAGAACATTTTGTACTGGGGTTTTCTCCTGTGCCATTTTGGTAGCAAGTGAGAATTATGCTCTAGGAAATTGTTACTTTAGGGGTTACACTGAGCACAACCAGCTCCCTCCCTCAAGGACCCCTCAAAAACAAAACAAAAGACAATCAATCCCCTTCAATTCTGTTTATTCAGATCATATTATTCTTGTAACTTGGACTTCAACATAATACAGCATATTGCACTTACCGGAGAGCAGCACAAGAGAGAAAAAAAAGGTACAATACTTCAGTTTATTCCCAGGGAAGAATGAAATGAGACAGCTGTTGCTCTTCTTAAATATAGGAAACCAACGGAAAGTCTGAGTATATGTACACAAGATTTACTAAGTCCCTGAATACACAATTTGAAATTTTACACATACTTTTTTGCTTTTCTTGTAATTTTTACAGAGATATACAGTATGTCACACACAGTTTCAGTTTGAGAACACTGCACAATTATACCCCAACTATAAAGCTGTTGGGTTTTTTTTCTTTTTGGCATTTTTTTGAACGATCCCCTCAGATTCTGCTAATGATTACTCCAATAATTTTTTCAGTATTATCTCCCATTTCCTACCCCCTCCACTTTGCTGAGGGAAATACCGATTCAAAGTAATTCTAGAAGAAAGCCATTACATCATGACAAAGGTTAAACTGTAGATATTGCACGTCAGTACAGAAACATAATGCAGTAACATTTTCCTCCCCCCGCTTTGCCTCTCTCCCACAGGTCTCTCCTTGCTCCTGGGTCTGGGCCGCATGGGGGAACCTAACTGTACTCATAGTCGGATGAGTCCTCCTCAGACACCCCTTTCAGGTCTCTGTGGTAAGAGCCCATGGCGTTCTCATCCATCTCGCCCGCTGGCTGGAGGCTTTTGCCCATGCCTTTGCGCTCCTCCATTTTGATGGTGTCATAGAGTCCCTTAGGTCCTTCTTCAAGGAGGATGTTCCTCTCCGAGTGAGAAGGTTTCATTTGGCAGACATTTTTGAGGAAGAGAAGGACAGGGGCATAAAGCACGTTGGCAAGCCCCATGCCCAGGTTGAGCTGCGCAAAGCCCATGGTGTGCACAATCTGGCCGGCCACGATGGGCCCCAGGGCATATGCCACACAGTAGGAGATGTCTGCAATGGCATAGACACTGCCATAGACAGAGACGTGTCGCACGTCCACCAGGAAAGCCAGGGTGGGCAGCAGGGCTGTGTCCACCAGGGCGATGCCGAAGCAGATGCCACAGAGGGGAATGATGACCTGCCCGAAATTCCTGCAGGCGGGCACCAGGCAGGAGCTGGCACCGATGATGGCCATGCCCAGGGCCCCGTAAAACCACTGCAGGTGTGGGTACGCAGCAGCCAGCTGGACGGTGACGTAGACACCCAGCACGTGGGGGAAGAAGGCGGGCAGCCAGGTGAGGCCCACCTCCCACTCGCTGGCCCCCATGGAATCCTTCATCCAGTTGGCGATGGTGGGCTCCAGGAAGGCCAGGGGGATGTTGCAGGTGGCCAGGGCCCCTGCCACCACGGCAATGTAGGGGTCAATCATGAGGCGGTGTATGGGGGTGCCCACAGGCATGTTGGCCCGTGCCCCGGTGCCACCGGGCGGCGCCAGGACCAGCAGCATCAGCCCGTCGAGGAGGCAGACGCAGGCCAGCACCAGGAAGGGCACCCGCTTGCCCGCGAACTCGTAGAGGACGCCGCCGAAGGGGGGGGCGGCCAGGCTGCCGAAGGAGATGCAGGCCAGCGCCGTGCCCAGGGCGCGGCTCCGCGCCGGCTCCTCGGCGTAGCGGTCAGCGATGAGGGCGATGCCGGCCGTGTCTGCAAAGGCAGAACCCAGCCCCTGCAGACTGCGCGCCACGAACAGCGTCGCGTAGTTCTCGGCGAAGGCGAAGGTGGCGGTGGAGAGGAACAGGACGGCCAGCCCGGCCAGCAGCGGTGCCTCGTAGCCCACGCGGTCGATGAGGGTGCCGCTGAGGGGATTCACCAGCAGCTGCAGCATGGCTTTGGAGGCGAACAGCACCCCGATCTGCACGTCCTCGTTGGTCCCCGTGGCCGGCGGGTACCGCGCAGGCAGAAGGCTCCGGTTGCCGCCGCCGCTCCCGTTGCCCCCCGCGGGCGCGGACGGGCCGGCGGTGCCCCCGCCGCCGCGCATAGCCGCGATGTAGTCGGGGATGATGGGCACGATAACCATGTAGAGCATGTTGTCCAGCAGCAGCGCCACGCACACCACCATCAGCAAGAGCCGCCGCTGCCGCCGTGCCTCCCCCATGGCGGTGCCCAGCCGCCGCCGCCGCTCGCCCACCGCCTCCGAGAGCCGCTCCACGGCGGCCCGAGCCCGGCCCGCGCCCCCCGCCTCCGACATCGCCCTCAGCGCAGCCGCCGCCCCGCCGCCCGCATGGGGCACGGCGGGGGCGGCCCCGCCGCCTCGGCCGCCCGAGCCGCCGCCGCTCACCTCCGGGCGGCTGCCGTCAGCCCGCGCCGCCGCTGCCAGGCGGCTCCGAGGGGCCGGTCCTCCATCACCACACTAATAAGCGCCGCGCACGGAAACCCCACCCGCCACCGCGCCGGCCCCGCCGCTCGCTCGCCCGCCCGCCCGCACTCCGCGCCCCGCCCCGCCCCGCCCGCTGCACCGCGCCGGGGACGGCAGCCCTGCCCGCCGCGGTAAGGGGGCTGCGGGGCGGGGGTGCCGCCGGGGCTCTCCGCCCCGGGGGTGTGCCTGGGGGGGCGGTGGGGATGCGGCACCGCCCCCGAGGCGGGGGCTCGACGGCGCGGCCGGCCCCGGACGCCCGGGCATCCCTGGTAGCGAGCCCGGCTCCCCGGCAGCCTCCCGGAGCTCTCCGTTGCTTCCCCCTGGGCCGGGCGACGTGCGCCCGCCGGTGCTGCGGGCAGCGGTCCCGTGTCCTCTCAGCCCTGCGCCCCCGCTGCCTTGGCGGCGCCCGGCTCGCCTGCGGATGCCGGCGATTGCGGGCTCTGCCGCTGCGCTGCCGCCGTCTAACCCGAGAGCTGCTCGGGGCTGTTCTCCAACACGCGGCGCGGGTCCGCCCTCGACGGCAGGGTGTAGGGGCGCTCGGGGAGACTTGAGCTAATGGAAACGGGGCTGGCAGGGCCGGCCTGAGCCCCCCACCTCAGGGCGGGCGTGAGACCACGGAAGCTTCATTGGAAATCAGAGAGCAATACAATAACTGTCTTCCTGCGTGCGAGCGTGTTTCTGACACTCGGACAAACGCCAGGGAAATAATCCTCATGTGCTATTGTGTTACACACTGCCCGCATTTTGCCGGGTCAGTGCGGCAGCTGGAAGAGCTGCGGGGCAAGGGGCCTAACCCGATGCAGAGGCTTTGGTATTGAGAAGTACTCCTCAGCACAAAGCAGCACATCTGTACTCCCGTAGCAGAAAGGACATGTGGGCTGATCCAAGGCGGATCTCTGCCGAAGGCTGTATGAACTAATCCCATCTCTCAGTTGAGCGGTTCCTGAGTGGATGTGGAATTTGGGCAACTTCATTTGCTTGCGTAGCCGGGCTTCCACAGCTGAAAGGGATATGATTTATCTGTCAGTTGCTGTATCTTACTCTGTTGCAGGAAAACATTCTAGATGGCCAGAAACACTTAAAGATAGATCCCTGCATGGAGAGGCGTACACATCCAATTGTGCTTACACAGAAGTGGAACCTTAGAGAATATTTAAAATAACAATAGTTCTAGACATCCATATTGTCATTGTTACCGTTGTCACTGTAAAACTGCAGAAAGGAACCACTGACAAACGGGATAAAGCTCTTGACCTGGGACTCTAAATAAGCTATTATCTTAAATGCTTGAAAAGGTAATTTCAGGGTATAGAAGGAAAGTGTCTGAAGGAATAGAAGAGTCTAACTGGAAGGGTACTAAGCTAAAAGCCAAGGCTGCTGCACTTTGCTGAACGGAGTCAAGTCAATTGTCACCTGTGAGACTGATTTAGTTGGGAAAAAATCAAACTAAACACGACAAAGGCCATCCTCCTCTGATTCCTCAAACAGACCCCGGGGTAGGTTCTTGAGAACATGCTTCTGCACAGGACTGTGAGCATGGAAGGGGCAGCTACCCAGAGGATGAGGAAATGGCTGAAGGATGCACCTCCTGTTTGGGATGGATATCACGTTGCGGTAGGCGGTAATGGGTTGGGGGCAGATATGACTTTGGATCATTGCTGTGCTGCAGTCAGGAGTATTGGAATCTTGGCTCTCGCTTGATGAGGCACTTTATTTGATTAAAGTTTCCCTTTTAATCAGATATGGTCATTTCCCGTCTCTAAAATGGAATCTGGCTCTGGGGGTCATGTCTGGATAATAAAAGGACTGGTTCTCTTGTCTCATGGGAGTTGATATCGAATTTATTACCATCAAGAGAAAGCAGAATTATACTTGTAAAATGTTGCATAATAAATTTAGCTTCCTTAGTAAATCAAATCAGTGGATACCCTTATCTGCAAGAGATGCGTCATCGCTACGTGAGCTTCTTTGACTAGACAGAACTAATGGGGAGAAAATGTACCTTCAAGTGTGGTCAAAGTTGATGGACCCACAGTAAATTAAAGTTAAAAACGTCTCCCTGGTGTTTGGCTTAGAAATTTATAATTATATTTGGGAAGGGACTTTAAGGTGAAATAAGAGATGACTTTTAAAATTGTGTGCTTTTATCCCAAAGCCCAGAGATGTGACAATTATTTAGTTTGAGAGGAGGAATGTGGAGGAGGTGATGTACTTCATTTGTCCTCCAGTGCAGAACAGGCGGGTTTGGAAAGCCACCGTAATATCAAGGAGATAGAGAGAAGATTTTGGATCTGTGTAAAGAACAGGGATGACTGCACCAGGACTTCTACCACTTTCTTTGTTCTAGAGGCTGTAGATGAAGGAAAAATAGCTCAGGATGACTGTTTGGGAATAAAAAGGAATTTAATATTGAATCTAAAAGAGCCCATGGCTCAGGAAGAGAAATAATACTTAGGATCTTAAAGATTTCAGAAAAAAATCCTAGAAAATATATAACATATATGAGTATACAAACCTTTATATCTGATATGGTACCAGTTTAAATTGAATGTAAGGGTAAAGTGGGGTTTAGTACGACCAGTTGATCACATTTCTAACACTCAGCTTAAAAAGGAGACCTACCTACATTTGGAATTTTGGAAAAATGAGAGAGGTTTCTCTCCAAACATCAAAATAAATATATAAATATTTAAACAGATAAAATTATTTGTGTACTGTCTGCTCTAGCTTGTCCTGCTACCTACTGAATTGATAGTCCTTGTGCTTTGAAATGACAGTTGCTTTGGATGCTGTATCATGGCAATTTTACAGAGAGAGAGAAGCAACAACTGTTGGGATGCACTCTGCTGTCAGGAATGGAACTGAGTTAATTGTGCATCCTTAGGAGCCTTTCTTTCAAAGGAGAAAAAGTTTTTGCTATGAGGTGTCCAAACACAATGAGTCAGAGAGTTAAGAGTCCTCCAGGTCTGCAAAATATTAATACTCCTAATAGCCTGAGTACTTAATGTCTGCAATGGAGAGCTTGCCCTCTTCAGGATATGGCAATACTTTTTAGCACTTAGGACTGAACTAATTATGTGTTTCTTTTTTGATTACAAGACCTGCTAATCTGATCCTGCCAAATAGGAGAGGCTCACCTACTTTGACAAGTATGTGACAATCTTCAGAAGTGTGGTAGAAGAAAATGGAAGAGATAGAAGGTAAGGTCCATTTTCAACAACTTAATTTCAAATGCATTTTTGTGCAGAAAATGGTCAGGCTGTAAAATGGCAGCCAATAAGTTCTTGTCATGAATGTAATTATTGAGAAAACAGCAGGTATTTTGCATGATCCATTAACATACTCCTGTATGTCAGTAGTAGCTGAGGTTCCTGCTCTTCCTGTTGAGCTCTAAAACCTTTGTTGCCAAGGCAGATGGACACACAGTACAGACAGAAGCACATGAGGCACACAGAGGAGCTTTGGAGAGCAGAGGAAAGAGGGAGTCCTGCCAGTGGCTGGTGGTGCCATGAGGTGGCACTGGGCAAGGGCATGCCAGGCAGGGCTTGGTGCCCCTGGTCCTGCTTTGGATTCCTGCTGGGCTCGTTGGCAGTTCTGGCTTAGCCCCTCCAACCATTGGTACTTGTGTGGTTAGCAGGATTAGCCACCAGGCACAGCCTTCTGATGGGACCATGTGTCTTGTAACTGTCAAAAGTTCTTGTGTGGTAGAGGTGAAATGTGGGATGGAGGCTGTACATGAAAGTGTGCCCTTCCACTTCTGTAAAAGCTTTGTTCAATTGGAAAACTGCTTTTTATGAATGGTTGTCATACTTTGAGGAGTGGTAAAATGGTCAGGGTGGGTTTTTAAAATTAATGTTACACCCGTACTTCATGCTGCTTCACTCTTTGGAAATAGTGCTTAGAGAGAAAGGAAAAATAGCTGAAGATAGGAAAAGAAGAGAAAAAACAATTCAAGGATTTGTGTCTAAACTTATGTCAGTTCTAGAAATAGTTGATACTCTTGATAGTTGTAATAGACAGTTCTTCCTTTAGAATTAAAAGAAAGCTAGTAAATGATGGTGTGTCTTCCAATTCTAAAAGTACAGGGTGTTCTCTATGACAAAGTAATTTTTGAACATGTAAATAGCTCAGTGGGTGGAATTTCCACTTTCCCTCTTAGAGAATACTTATCTGTCCAAGAATATTCCTGATGTTCAGTCTGAAATTTCTTTTTCTGTTTTGTTCCTGCTAAGTCTATGTCTAACATGTGCATCACCTCAAACCACTTTTTTCTCTTCTTTATATCCTTCAAACATTTACTGTGTTATTTCCAGACTACACGAGGATGACAAGTGGTGTTGGTCTTTGAGATGCAAGAAGCAGCTATAAAATCTGGGAAATCCCAATGACTGCATCTCTTCCTAGTTCTTGTTCACCATTTTTGTCCTGTCATGTCCTTCTCTGGTCTTTTGTAGAAGGCTGTCAAAATGTTCTCCAACCAACCACAAAAGTATATTTTCCCCCCAAAGTTATCCTGGTTTTCATCTTTTCAGTTGTAAACATACAGAACCTATCCTTGCTCCAAGATTCCTCAAGTTCATTTCTGATCCAATTTTATAGGCAACAGGAGCTGAAAGAATGTTTGAATGCTCCTGATTCTTATCCTTCTCCACTAGCTACTCATTTCTGCTCAACTTTTGGGGCTTTGCTGCTGTCCAAATCAAATTCCTCATTGCTTAACAGCCTTTCAGAACTGTGATAGCAGGAAACACATCTTCCACATGCTCACAAATAGTTTCTTGAGCTTTAAAAGTGGTGTCAGATTGGCAATTTGATTTGCTGAATGTTCAAATGTGCATTTCCATCATGCTGGACATTCTTCTCATACTGACTACAGAAGAAAGATATATCAAAAAACCTGTCAGATATTTTGGATTGGTAATCTGCAAAGACATTCATTTGTCCAAAGCAGAATGAATTGAATGTGAATGTTTTACTTAAATGGGGAGGCAAATATCTTGGGAAATAATTAAATATACGTTTGAAAGACATATTGTAAGTGACATATCCTGGGATACAAGTCAGCTTATATCTTCTAACTATTTAAGTAAAATTTCACTGTCAGGAAAAGCTCAGGCATCTGGCAATTTTTTAATGCCTTTCTACAAAATTATTGTGAAGGAGAAAATTCTAAGTATGAACTAGGCATTGGTGTAAGGAGACAAACAACGTAACGTTGTAGTGGGTCCTACTTTCCCATGTGACCTAAGCAAATCAGAAAAAATAAACCTGGATAATTACTCATGTACATCTAATGCATCTAAATATCTAAACTGTAGCTATTTACTCATCTCCATATACTGTATGTTAGGTTTGTCTGTGGCAGTGTTTGCCACCAGACTTGCCCATATGCACTGTTTAGTTCATAAGAAGTTATATTTCTGTAGTTTTTATCCTGTGCCTTAACATTTTGAATAGCTGTGGCATTTCAAAGCATTGAAAAGTGCTTGTAAAGAAGTGAAAATAATGCTCCTTTCTACAGCATAGATAAAGCTAGTGGAGACTGAAGCCACCTTGAAGGTCCTTATAGGTGTGTGGGATTAGTATTCACACAAATTTAGGAAGGGAAATCAGGGGTGCATCATGCTTTCCACCTCAGGAGGTTACAAGACTGATTCTTAGCCTGCTAGCCTGAGGCTGGTCTTGGGATGGCAGGAGTCACTGGTGTCACTGTGAAGCTGCAGTTGGAGTGAAGGCTTGGAACAGGTTGTCAGTAGAGGCATTAGTGATTTTGTGGTGCTTTTTTTCACTGGAATTATCTGCTGAAGTCTCTGTTTCCACTGCAGCTTCAGAGCAGAGTATAGTCCATATGTGGCCTTTGTCAGCTGGGGGCTCTTCTTTGCAAGGTACAAAGGGCAGTGACTCCTGCTGGTGCTTTAAGATCTATCAAAGCAGCCTTTGGTATTTTTGAATAAAGTTGAATAATAGTCTGTACTTAATGATACATTAGGCTTTTTTTTTCCTTCTTATTATTGATGAACCATCTGAAGGTACTGGTATGCAGGTACACAGTTTGTGGTAATGGGCTACAGCTGTGAGGACCAGGTGAGCAGCATTGACAGCAATGAGCCACGGGGTGCCCAGGGGCACTGGCCAACCACCAAAGGGAACAGAGGGCACACAGGTGCAGTGCATCAACAGGAGGGGATAAAAGGTTGGGCTAAAGGACAAGAAGGGCAGATGCTTGCAGCCTTCTGAAGAGGAATGGTGTTACTCTGTATGGGCAGATGCCTGAAGCTTTCTGCTGTGATAAGGTGTTACTGTGTATGGGTGAATGCCTAAAGCCTTCTGAAATTGTATGGTGACACTCTGTGTATGGTGGCTGTCTCAGCTGTGGTGTGTGTTGAGACACTAGTACAGTTGTCTCTAGTTTTGTTTGAAGATATTGTAAGTTGCTCTTAGCATGAAGGTTGCTCTCAGAGAAGTTGCTGCAAGAATGAGGTGCCTAACATTAGAAATCTGGACTGCACTGACTGGCTCTCAGGGGTGGAATACCTCCTCCCCTGCTTGGGCTGGAAGCACATGGAATCAGTGTTAGTGTCTCAACCTGAGCATGTCTATGCTCCCCAAACTGTGAAGGGTAGATCATAAGTGGAATAAACTTCATAAAAATTGGTGAGATTTGACAGCACATCTAATAAGTTTGTGTTTAGAAATTGTACTGAGAGCTCTCTGGAGGATGTGAAAATCCAAGGAGATGAAGTCTATTTACTACTAACCTAGGAGTAGTAGTAGTTAGGCAGGACCAACTGGGTAGCAGGAGGAGAAACAGTTACAGTTTACCTGGGATAAGCAGTTGAGAGAGCTCCTTTTCTGAGCCCTCCTGGAGGTGGGAAAATGCATGGGATTTGCTGTCAAAATGTGATGGGGTTGCTGGTGTCCCAGTTGTAATCCCAAAGAATGCTTGGTTATGTAGGTTAGTTTCAGAAGCAGAATTTCAGTTTTCTTAAGCAGTTTGGCACAGTTGATGTGTGGGAGTTTTGTTTGATTTTGTTTCCTTGGGGTTTTTTTTTTGTCCCAGAAACATAAAATTATGGGGCAAGTTTTCTTTGACTTTCAGTTAGATGGTGGCACCTACAGATGTACTTAAGTCTTTTTAAATGCACCCAATTGTTTTAGTTGTGAACATGGCAACAGAATGGAAAAGTACTTTGGTTCCGTGGGGTATCCTATTTTTTTCCCAAAGCTTTACAAATTTTTATTGGTACTGTTGAGAACTCTGTTTTTCAACTTATACTATATAGGCATTACATATTCTGTGTATTTCATGACCTAAACTGTATGTATGGAAGAGAAGGCTGCTCTGTGCAGGTTTCTCCACTATGTGCACATCCCCTGAGTAAAAGGGAAATGCAGAGAACATGCAGCAATGAGCTAAAGGATGTTGAACATACACTGTGAGGGAAACTGATTCTAATTGGAGACAAATGATGTTGTATTTGAAGGGAACTCTTTACCTCCTGACAAGATTTTAGGAATTCAATGGGCTCCAGTAATTTCCTAACAGTGAACTTTTAAAGAGATTTTCCATTTCCTTGATTGCTGCGATATTTAAAGAAGATGGCACTTGAGAATTGAGAGCAGGACGCTGTGACCTTGCCTTACCCATAAGGGCAGTAGAAAACACTGTTCTTGGACTGCTGTAATTCTGCTCTCACTGGGAGGCTGCCTTTGATTTCAAGGCAAAGGGCTGGAGCTCCCATATGGGAGACTGCTGTCCTGCATCTCTCACTGTGCATGCATTAAGTGGAGAGCAGGCATCAGATTAACATCCCTAGTGCTGCCATAAATCAATCTGTGTATGCTTAAACAAGTTACATCAGCCTAATGGGAAAAGATGTGGTGAGACAATTAAAAGAATTAACCCAGAGCAGGGGGGTCGATAGCCTGGGATCATCTGTTGCTGGAGTGTGACGCCCAGGCGCCATGGCAGCTCTGGCAGTCAGGCCCTGCAGGAATTGAACCCCAGTCTCTCTCATGGGAAGGCTGATGCATTTTCAGAGGATCTGGCAATGGGGCTCTGGGGTTTCCAAATGCTTGAAGGCTGATGAGGTTTAATTATTTTTATTATTAATTTTTATTGCTCTGAGGTGGAAAGCAGCTGTGTGTGAATGAGTTCACTAGTGCATGTGTAAATAAGCCAGCTCAGAGCCTTCCTGCCAGTGGAATCAGAGCATAAGCAATAGGATGCAATCAATTTTAGTGATTTAATACTGTCTAGGTAAGCTTTTCTTCTTACTTACTGACTCAAGAAGGTTGCCTTACAATACTGTTCTTATGCTTTTGTGAGTTGCCTAAATTGAGCTGTGCTAATGACTGCCAATGGAAACCAGAAACTCAGACTTCTTATTAGATTTAGTACAGTGGTCATTATGGTGAATTTAATTATGAAAAAGGCAGAGGAGAGTTGCTAAAAAAAGAGATGGGTTTGTTTTCTTTACTCCTCCCCACCTCGTGAAAAGTCAAATTGACAATGCATATCTATCAGGCTTACAGTCTTGGAGCAAGCATTGCAAGCTCCTAGTCAAGTTCAAGACAGTTGCACAGGGGTCTTTGAAAAATGAGACTCTATCTTCCCCAGCCAATATTCAGTACCTGAATTCAGTTCAGCCACACCCAGTGTGAGTTAATGGAAGCCTCTGCTCCTCCATTTCCCTTGGGGTCTGCTTGTTGTTTCCTTGGAAGGTTTCTTTTCCATGGGCCTACTTGTGCCTGGAAAACACAGTCAATGTCATGTACCTGGGACCAGTGTAAATCTCCTCCTTTCCTGTCAGTGCAATGCAAAGTCAAACTGTGTGCTGAAACTCAGGGAGTTGAGAGTTTCTGTCACACAGGTGTGTTTCAGAGAAAGGCAAAGGAGTCAAGAAGAAATGGAGAGCTGGTGGAAAGGGGCACTTGTAGCATTGTGTTCACATACTTGACCCTTTTTTTTTTTGCTGTAGCTTTGTTATCTTCAGGCAGAGAAACCTGTGGTTGCAATTAGTTTTCTTTTCCACTTATCCCCAGGCAGCACAGTGAAGTGTTACTGGGACCATAAGGGGCAGCATAAGGAGATCATGAATTTCTCTGGAGGTGGAGGGGAAACTCCACCATGTATCTCAGAGCATGTGATGTTGTCACTGTGAGTCCACCAGACCACCAAAGCCTGAAGAGTGAGGCTAAATGCCAGTGGTGTCTCCAAGAAATTAAGTTATTGGCTCTCCAACCCTTTGCTTGCTACATGTGTCTTGGCTCAAGGCACATCAGGTAGTGCTGGGACTGACTCTGCTGCTGCATTGCAGCAAAGCCAGCAGTGAGCACCTGGTGTGCAGTGTCCTCCATTGCCAGAGGGCTGTGGCAAGAAGAGGGTCAGGAGCAAAGAAAGGCTCTTGCTGGCCCAGGAGACAGCAGCATGGGAATGCTATTGAGAGATGCAAAAGGAATGCTGGCCCTAGTTGCTCTGCTTTCTGCTTGCTGTTCTGAAGCATCCTGGCAGTGAGGTACCATGCAAGATAAACTTTGTGGTCATTTTTCAGTGTGCCAGTTGCGTATATACTGGATCTCAGTCGGGAAACCCCACCAGGACAGAGCAGGGGGAAGGGTTAGTGCAAACCTGGCTTTTACCCTCCCCTAGCAGCTATCCAGCTGCATCTTCTAGCACAATGCCTTTAGCAATCATCGAACTTTTGACCCCAGTCTCTGAAGTAATGCCAAGTATGTTTAGCACACATACAAATGAAGTGGAAATCATTATTGGCTTGCTCATGACCTGCTGAAAAATGGGTCCCCTCCGGGGGCTCTGTTTGCATTTCCCTCAGCCTCTCTGAGCACTTAATCTTTCAGCAGTTTCATGTGCTACAAACTGAGCATCACTGTGCTTTTGATTGGATCGACCTGCCACTGCCTGTTCACTCCAAGCCTTCCCCTGCCTTATGTTTTCCGAGGCAGCAGTAACAGGGCCCACGCCTAAGCACCCCCAGAACTCAGGTTTCTATTGAACCCTGTTTATTTTGTACATCCAGGTGTGACTCAGGACCACATCTAGCTCATGTCATCCTGGGAGCTGCTCTCAGTCTGTCCTTCAACTAGCAAGCCCCAGGAAAAGCAAATGCAGATTTGTCGGCTGTCAGGAGGCTCTGCTGAGCCAGATGACTGGCAGCCCAAATGGCAAGGTTTCTTCCAACCCTGAATTTTATTTCTCTGCTTTCCCTCTGCATGCATATATTCATTTTGTCTGGGCTGCCATGAGGATTCACAAAGCTGATCTCTTCTTTAAATGTCCATCATTGGAGCCCCTTTTCTTCAAAACAAAGAAATGTCCCAAAAACTCAGAAACCTCTGAATTATTTATCTGAAATATGGGAATAAAATATCTTATTTTTATTTTCTAAGAAAAGCTACACATAAAGTTTGAGATAAGGTCAAAGCTCATTGAAATAATTGCTACTTACTCTGTGTAGATACAGAGTGATTCCAACAACTGGGTTGTTCCTTGCAAGAGTCTCCTTTTGCATTTGCATGTAAATTATTACAGAAAGAAGGAAATCCCAGTGTTCATCTTGTCACCTTATCCTGCATTTCAGTTGAAATATTATGAATAGTTGATCCTTCCATTTTGCAGTTTTGGATGCCTGCTTTTTTTTTTTTTCCCCTTTCTTTTTTTTCTTCCCTGTTGCACTGTTTTAGTAAATGGTATTTTCTTCTCTCAAATGTGTTCTTTTTGATGGGCTGGGTATAACACTAGAATAAATAAGAGAAATCTTCACTGAAAAGGAGCAATAATCAACTCATTTAAAAGGGTAAATGAAACAGCCATACTAAGCTGTCTTTGTAAAAAAATACTTCATTTTTTTTTTATTTGTTTCTAAGTTCTTTTCTGTCAGTATACCACAGCCTGTGTTGAGACAGCAACTGTTCCTAGCAGAGCATCATGTGTTTGCATGCTGTTAGTATGATTGATTGGCAGCTGTGACAGCAAAGCCCTTTCCTTCAAAGAGCTGGCAGGACTGCAACTTGATGAGGGGATGTGGCAGACCAAGGGGAGCAGGGCCCTGGCTCTTCTGTCCCTGCTCTGCTGTTTGCTGCAGCCCTCTTGGAACTCCTGCCATTGTGCCGAGGGGCAGCCGGAGCTGTGCCTGTCCCCAGTGCTGCTCACTCTGCGTGCGGCGCAGGGCTCAGGGCTGCTCCGGAGCAGCACATTTACTGGCTGCTCTCAGCCACATTTACTGGCTGCTCTCAGCAGCCCCTGAACCTCGGCTTTTTCCCAGTCACGGGACAGCTCCTCCGCAGCCGTGACAGCCGGAGCAGCGCCGGCCCCAGGTGGGAGGGGAGCGGAGCAGCTCTGGAGCGGTGCGGAGGGCCTCGGGCTCCTGCTGCGCTGAGCTACCTGCAGGAAACCCGGGCTCGGAGGCTCTCTCTGCTGTCAGTGTGCAGGTGTGGATTTTTTTTCCCAAGACTACAACCATGTGAGATGCTTTTGATGTGCACCCAGTTGCACTGGGCAGCTTTCCCTTGCCGTCGGGCAGGGCTCCTGTCTGTGCACCAAATCCCGAGAGGACTCTGTCCAAAGTAAAACATGCCAAGCTGCTGCCTATGCCATCGATAGTAGTGCATCTCTGGAGTCACACAGAAACGCTGTAGGAGAGGCAAGGTGGCAGCGTGCCTTTCAGAATTGCTGGAAACCAGCTGAGGATTCAGCTACACCCCCGGTTTCTCTAGTGACCTTCATCATTGGAGATGATGTGAATAAATGGTAAGGATCATGGGAACCCGTTCCTCTGAAATTCTGCCGAGCTTTTGAGATCCTGCTCCTCTACTCCACATGGCAGTATTGCACATACTGCACACACTACGGGGTGTGAGGTTCTTCTGAGTCCTGTAGCTTCAGTGGTCTTCAAAAAACCCAAAGCAGGTATGCCATGGGTTGGTTGCACAAAGGGAAGAGATAGGAGAGAAGAAATAAAGTTGGTGTTTTTTTTTTTTTTGTGGTTTTTTTTTTGTTTTGTTTTGTTTTGTTTTGTTTGTTTGGTTTTTTTTGGTTTTTTTTGCTACTGTAACAGGATTAGTTATTGACTCCATCGCTCTAGTTCCAGGGAGTTTTTGCGAGTGGAAACCTAAATTTCAGGTTTACGCGGTATGAATCGCCCAGGACCCTTCCCAGCTCGGCTCCGCTCCGGCAGGCAGCACTTAAGGACACTGGGAGTAGATTCGTGGCCATTCAATGCCACCTTCTGGTTGTAAATGTAGCAGCAGAGCTGCTCCTAAAGGGTTTATTGCTGTCTTTGATAAACTGGGATAACAAATACCTAACTTTGGTGGCTTTCTTAGATAACTTTATTTAAACACATTTTTATACCAAGTAACATGAAAATTTTCACTTGGGTTACTGTTTATACTAGTAAAAATATAATGAAGATAAGAATAAAAATATTATATTGTGATCTGCTGCTTACCTTAGAAAGTGAAGGTTCTGTAAAAGGGCTGGCCAGCCTCATTACAGAAAATCTGCCATTTCTGTGTATCAATAGCAAAGGTCTGATTTTCAGTAGCTAGCGACTGTTTGTCCTCTGGACACGTTATTTAGTGATATATTGCTACTAGAGGGTTTTTTTCTTTTTTGTATTTAAATGGTCTTTCTACTCAGTGCAAGGGGACTCCTTCCTTACAAGAAAACCCCAAACGAACCATGAAAAAAACCACAAAAAACTACGCCCTAAAAAACCCACAAACAAAAAACCCCCCACAAATAAACAAAATTGAGTTACCTTGCAAGAATGTGGTAAAGAAAGGATTTTCATGAGCTTCTCTTCCTTTGCATTAGTCCTATGTGTAAACTTTTTGCTGTCTCTAACTAAAGTCAGTAAAGATTCTGACTAGAATCCGATGGATATGACGGGGTTAGAAGAAATGGCCTGTTTAAGATGAAAACAGCTCCTCTGTGTATACATTTGGGTGATGGGGAACATCTCCGTGGTGAGACTCTGCAGGCTGTTTGCTCGTGGCTGTTTCCCCGGCAGGGGGTGCAAAGGTAGCGTGTGTTTTGGGGGAAAAAGCCCTTTTCTTCTTCAGCTCAGCCCTGCATCTCTTCATCCAGTGCCTAGCCTTTAAGGAAGCTTTTAATGACAAAGGAGAAAGAACACAGAAGATGCAGGGTGTCAGCAGATGGAGAAGCATTATTTGATAGAATCTAATTTCATTTTACATATATGCCAATTGCTACAGGAGATGCGGCCTGGCAGGGAATGGTGTTACCTCTATTTACTGTAACTCATTTCTATTTTCTAGAGAGTATTTTTATTATTACAACACTTCTGCTTTTTTTTTTTTTTTTGTAGGAAAAATTTTTGAGCTGTGGAATGACTTCTGCCTTTCCATTCCTTTCATAAAGGTCTGATGCCACCTCTTGCATGTAAAAAACCATTATTTTCTGGAATAAGAAGGAATTTAGTTATTGGGGCATACAAAAATTAATTTCACCTTCAGGATGATAGAATGCACTTATTTAATGTTTCCTCTTATTTCTTAAAAGGTTTGATATATAAACTTCATTCTCTATTACTTACCACTATAAACCCTGATTTTGCAAGTGTTGTTCTTGGCTGGTGTATGCTGACACTGAATTCTGCACACAAACCTTAGCTGTCTGATTTGATCTCTCTGAGACTCTGAAGGCAGTTTTGTATATTTAGAAATTTTTAAAATAAATGTCATATATTTTCACTAGATTATGTATAGGGGAATGGTATGTATGTAGTGGTAGAAGTATTTGGAAGAATTTAGACGTACAAGGTGGTGTTTTTAACATAAAAAGTAAAACATTCCTTGACATGTGTTGATACCTTCATGCTTGATAGAACATTTAGCAACTTTTTCCTCACTTAGGAGCTACCTTAAAGTTATTTGCTTCAACAGGCATTTTGCAGGAGGAAGTCCTGGTTTTGTACTCTCTAAACACTTCATGAGGATTCTGATAAAACCTTCCTCTCTCTGAGGATGTGTGCACTGTGGTTTATGATCAGTGAGTCAAGTATTAATTTAATTCACTTGTGACATTGTCTTTCAGGTTTTTTCTCTTATTTCTTGCCATTGTAATTCCAGTAATGCATTAAGATTATGTCAGTGAAGATGGGTTACAATGTAAGAGGTTAATATTGTTCAAATGATTTGTTTGGTGAACAGCAAACAAAAACATAAGTCTTAAAAAATATAAGAAGCAAATTTCTTCCTGGCAGAGTTCTTTTCCATTAAGGGTAGTCTGCTCAGATGCCTGGGTATCAGCTATCTTTATTTGTTCCCAGTTTGTCAAATCCAGATTTCAGAGTAAAATCCACAGCATTTATGCAAGAGCACAAAGCAAGTGGCAGCTGCTGTCTGGGCTGCTCAGAGCTGATTAAGCTGCAGTGAGGTGTGTGCTGCCAGTGGCCACTGGCCTGAAGAGACCGGATCATGAACGTTCCTCCAGCTTGTCACACTCAGCTCTGTCCTGGAAGTCTAAAATAAATCACAAGCTGGGCTGTGGCCACGCTCCTTAGACAGGGTGCTGAATGCAGGAGCCAGCCAGGCTTTTAGAGGTTTGCACTGTTTTGTAATTACAGTCTGAATGCACCTCTGTGTATTTGGCTGCTTCCAAGGAATATTTTCTCTATTTTCAGGCACCCCTTTGGTTCTGTTCTTACTTCTCTCTTTTCATACAGTCTGAATGGGTGCTGAGGGAGGACACCCTGGTTTCTGCAGGAAGTCGTACAGTCCCCTTCTAATTAAAAATCCTACAGAAACAGCCAATGTTTCTACTAAAGCTTCAGCAAAGACTGGAGGAAATGGAAGCTATCCCCCGTTGAGAGAACATCAAAGCAATTTCTGAAACTGAAGATATAATTATGACAGGGTCCTGTGGCTTTCCCTTCTCATTGCTGGGATTTCTGCCACGTTGTGCTGTCAGTCTGGGACTGATGATCTACGTTCAACAGCTCTCTGTTTTTTGAGAGGAGGCACAGTGCTGAATGACCTTCCATTTCCCAGCTGTGAATCCAAGTATCTAGTCAGCAAACACTCGATGAGCTGTGTTTGGAGATGACCTTGTGGTGTGCCTTTGAGCAGGCAGTGGTGAAAGGAGACAGGCGATTTCCACACTTGACCCAGCAGAGGGCATGAGTTGGCTCCTGGGCTTCGTGCCAGATCCACCCGCGTGTGGAAAGCACAACTCATTGTTCATGCATCGCTGTGATTTCTGCCACAGATAAGACACACTAGGGCGTGTGTTTTGGGGATTATCACACTTAGGTGATTGAAGTCCGGGGACAAGCCGAGGTATGTGATAATCACTCAGAATTCCACTGCCAGGTGGATCTTGCAGTTTAAGGAGATCATGTCATTTCCTTCCGGAGTTTTGGATACTGCAGTAAAATCAGGTGCTGCCATTGCTGTGGGGAGGTGGGATACCCAGAAAAGGGGAAAGCCCTGCTCAGAGCATGGCTTCAACCACGCAGGAGTGAAGGTGGCTTTCATACAGAGCTGAGCTGGCCACATCATGCTGCATCTGCTCCTCCTGTTGTCAGATCTGCAGCAGCTGTCAGGAGGAGCTAACATGATTATCCCCAGGATGAGATTACCCAAAGGTGACTTCTTCTCTTACTGTGACAGGTGCTGGGAGCTGACTCTTCACCTTTGGAGTCACACTGATGGAATAGGGTTTCTTTCAGGAAACTAAAGATGGGAGCCATAATAATATTATGTGTCCCTTCCCATCTCATTTTCCTATTTCTGTATCTTGGATCACCAGCCCTCTGCTCTGAGCAGAGTTGTGAGTGCAGTGGGACAGTCACCTGGGATTTGTGATAGTGAGAGCAGCCCCAGCTCCTGGCTCTGTAGGGGCATCTGCAGGAGGAGATATTTGATGGGACAGGCACCAATCCTCTTGAAGGAGTTTTTTGGTTTTGCTGTCTCTAATTTTGAAGCAATATTTGTACCAAGTGTTGGTAAGGATATATCAGTGTCAGAATAGCAGGTTTAGACAATACTCATTTTTAAATTAATATTATGTCAATTTATTGGTCATATTTAAAACAGCAGTGGCAATGCCTACCAGAGGGCCTGTGAAGAAGTTATGGGTTATCTAGAATAGCTAGACTTGGTCCTGTGTTGTCTGTAGGGCTGTGTGGTGGGTAGACAAGCCTGCAGTGCAAATCAGAAGATCACATGCAAAGAATTAGGAGAAGTAAATCTAATTATTACTCTTGCAAAGAGGGTTTTCTGTCCCTTGATTCACTTTTTCCATCATATGCTGAAGCAAGATGAGTTGTCTGACATATTGGGGGTGTCAGTATGATTTTGCTCACATTTGATTTTTGATGTAGCATGCTTAATTACCATAAAAAGGTTTGGAAGACTTTGAAAAGGAAAATAGTATGATACATATAAATTTGTTAACACATCTCAGTGTTTTGTAAGAGATCAACATTATGTTCTCTAAGGGAAAATGGCACAAAGAGACATCCACCATACAGTGACACATAATATTATACCTGCTCAATAAATCAGGTAATCTGTGATCAGAGCTAGTCTCTGTACATTGCAGCAGGTCCTTGAAACCATCTTTTAGTCACCAATGGTCCTTCTGCCTCAGTGCTTAATGATAGTCACACAGAATTATCTGTGGCAACTTTTGAGGTTCACTGTAATTCACACAGAATCCTATAAACAGTTGTGTGAATCGTAAAATCAGCTAGGTTGGAAAAGATCTTTGAGACCATTAAGTCAAAACCTTTGAGAGCACAGGGGAATGAGGCACCCAGCTGGGCTTCTCTTAACTGGTCAAGTACTCTGCCAGCCCCTTTCCTCGAGGAGAAAGAGGAATTTGTATTTTCTGCTTCAGAGGATGAAATTAATTTTGTAAAGTGCAGGCTGTCCGTCCTTGCCTGAGGTCTGCTCACAGGGAGCAGGCTGTGCCTCTGGTCAGCTGGCTTGTAGAAAAGCTCAGCTGTGGGAAACAGTCTGATGGTAATGAATGAGCCACAAATCTGCCTGTGTAACTCCTCTGGCCACATCATCCCATTTTCAGTGTCTGTCAGCGTAAGTTTTGCCCCAATTTCTTGTCTGTTTCCCTGTCAAACAGTCATTCCACAAATGACTCTATGGAAAAGCTAGATTAAAAAGTCACATAAGCTGCTTTAGCAGCCATTAGTTTAAATACACTCAGCAGTGTAAACATTCATTTGCCAAATCAATTCAGTAAATGGAGACAGGTCACTGCATTAAATGGACTGGTGTGTACTCAGGACACCAGATCCCCTCAGCAAGAGATGCAGGGACTGTTCTCTCCCTCCAACACTACTCTTATTGGAAACAGTGTATTGGAGAAATTGTTTTGTTTTTACTTGGAAGTAATGACAGAGACCTAGTTAGAGAGGTCCCTAAGAGGTTCAATACATCTCCAGGACTGGGAGGATGGTGCTTGCTAGCAAAGGGAGGTAATTCCTGTCTTTGGCTCCTATCCCTACATGCATGTGCTTCTGGAGTGAGAGACAGCCTGGAAAACTAACAGCAGTACAGACTGTCAATGCCTTTCCATTCCATGGGTGCCATGGTAGGAGAAAAGGGCTTTTCCTTTGGAGTACTTGGACACTTGCACTAAAGAAACAATGATGGTCTCAAACAGCACCATGGGCATGGGATGCCCTGCAGTTGTTGAGATAAATATGTGCCTGTGCTGTGCCTTAGAGACCCTAGTCCCAAATCCTGCCACCAAGTGTGGTGTCCCTGTCCTGTGGGCTGTGGACTGTCTTGCTAACACCTTTGGCAGGTCACATCTGAGTATGTACCCTCGAGTGCTCTGAGCATGTGCTAGGTTAACATGCTGTGGCTGTGGGCTTTGTATTTCTCTTTCTGTAATGAGAGAGAAATAATATGGTAGGAATATTGATTTTTCAGAAAAAGCAGAACCAAGAGATGCCCTGTGATTTTTGTTTTCCTGGCTGTGAGATTGTCACAGGCTGAGCAAATCAAATGCTCACACATCCTTTTGCCTCTGCTGTGTATTTCCTGCCTGAAGTGGCTGTAAAGCCCCAGCAGAACCTGGCAGCCTCTTGCAGAAGTTATACAAGTCACATGTTTGTACATGAGTTTATATTTCTATATGAGGAGTAACACTCAATACTCCTAAACACACAGACCTATTGTTTCATGACAAATAAAATCAATTTGACATGAGTCTGATTTCAATGCTCTCTTGAGGGGAAGGTGAGGAGAAATCTAATGTGAAATTGATTAATCCCTATTCATTCCATGGTAAAAAAACCCCAAGCAAACAACAAAACACAAAACTAAACCAAAATGAAAAAAATATAATAAAAATAAAACAAACCAAAACCCAAACCAAAACCCAAAAAAACCCAAAGAGAAGTCCAGTGCTCTTGTAAGGGGACTTGCAGCCCTGCTGACATTAGGAAATGTCTGGGCATTGGCTAAGCCTAAAATCTTAGTGCAGTATTAAAGGAATAATCTTTTCATTACACTTTCAGTTTTGAAGTCTTTTTTTTATGACAGAAAAAGAGCTAACTAAGAAAAAAAAAGGACTGGCTGAGGTTTCTTTGGGGCCCACGGAGGCTGCTGCAGTGATGGGAAATGTCATTAGGCAACCTCAGGTGTGCACCAGCTGCGAATCTTCTCTGGCTGTGGGCATAGGATGGGGTGACTTGGCACAGAGCCACTTATTTTTCCCCTCTGGTGGAAGTTTGCCCTTTCAGTGTACTCTGGGGATGATAACACAGGACTGAATAAAGACAAGATATTCTGACTCTTCACTATTACAGGCCATGGCCCCACTAGCATAGTAACATTAATCTCTTTCTTCTAATTTCTATAAGACTGGGCTTTCTTATGTTATGATGAGGTTTTGGCTTTTGTTTTTAAGAATAAAAAGGGAGAGCAAAACCTTAACAATCTCCTTCATCTGGAGTGACTTGACAGTACTTTGTACTGTAACTGTGTGCCATAGTACCATTACAGACCCTAAGAAGATTTAACTAACCTGTATTGCAGGAGGAAATGATAGCTTAGATATTTGCTCAACATGCTAATCACTTCAAAAGTACCAGTGAGCAAGTTTTGAAAATTCTGCAGAATGAAAGCAATCAGAAAGATTCTATTCCCAAGGGCTCAGTTTATGAAAGCCAGATAACTTATGGTGTAACCTAGTTTGGATCTTTGTCCATCACCTACTGTAGGGGTTTGGTCCAGAGTGAAAGAGATTGCTGAAGTCAGGAGTTGAATAGGTTTGCAAGTGCAATATAGCAAAACTGAATAAATTTCCCCTCTAAATATGTGGTTCTACCAACGTGTCCTTGTCTTTCACCTTTGTGTCCCCCCTGCTCTCTATGGTGCTGCTGCTCCCCTCATGTCTCAGTGAGCCTGAGCGCTCCTCAGGCAGTGATGCTCCTGCTGTGGTCCATGAGGTGCTCAGTCCAACCTCAGGAGGCTCAAAATAAATACCTGGAGTTTATATTTCCTCCAGATATCACCTATACTGGTTACTGTCTTACTGCTCCTTGGTTGTGTAGCCAGGTGTAGTCGAAAATGTTTTGTTTACTCTTCTACTATACAGCCTTTCCAAAAAGTAAAAGAAATTTGATGCATGAGGGTACTGTGGGCTCTGGAGTTCCTGCCTACAGCAAGTTTGATTCTGCTTTTGATGTAGTACCGCAATTCAATTTCATCAATGTGTTTGTTTATTTTGCTGAGATTTCATAGCTTTTTAAACAGAAGCTTACCACATGTTTTGGTAGTGGCTGTGACAGTACACACGAACATTTCCCAATTCATTATTTCTCCTTTGACCAGCTCTGCCTATCCTCTCCTTCTAATCTGTGTTTAACAGATGAGTGTGTCTCAATAATGAATGTTTGAGAATGTCGCAATCTGTGTATGTGGCAGTCCTCCAAGTGAAGGAGGAAAAGTGTGGGAAGAGTTCCTGGGTACTCATTTTACTGCTCAGCATTAGGCATCTGTTTGATTGTTCCTAACAAGCTGAAGCAAAATGGACAGGCAGACACAATCAGATATATTTTAATTTGCATCTCTATGGCATTTCCCATGCCAGAGTAGGATTTGGCAGTCATTCTGTTTCTGGAATATGAAAAAATACCAGGCTGGCTGAGGGTGGGCTTCCCTTGTCTCCATGTGGTGTTTGAAAAGGGCAGAAGTAACAAGTGGAGAAACTTGCAGCCTTATTAAATCTAGTATTAAGTTCTGAGATGAACCTCCAACTTTAATGGTGTATGGTTGTTTACTTCAGGATGATTTGGTGCTGGGATTCATTTGCTGTTATGCTCCTTAGGCAAACTGGCTAAAACAGCTGGAAAAACAGCTGGTCAGAGTGAGTGTTGTTGCAGAGGCAGAAACAGAGCATCCAGGCCAATGAGTAAGTAACCAGGTGAAATGCATGGAGTGATCTGGCCCTGGCAGCTGTAAAGCTGGCTGTGCTCAGCAGGAGCTGGGACCCCTCAGGGGTATCCCTCTCTGAGAACTCCTGAAATCCTTCCTTTGGTGCTGAGGACTTATTTCTTCCTGAAACAATTGCCAGGCAAAAGGCGGGATTCTTTCAGTTGTTTCACTGAACTCATTCCTGTTCTAGGTTTTGAGCCTGATTTAGCTCTTCTCACTACTGACTTATGATGGTGGTCCTTCCCTAATTAGGGGATGTGTCAATTTTCCTTGTGAAGGCCTCCTGATGCCTACAAAGAATTGTCCTGGAAAAACTAGTGGAAATGCCTCTATGTTCAGTATTAATAATTTGTAAATATAGCCAGGAATAAGGAGCTGCAGGAGCAGCCCCAAGTTCTCGTTGTACTTTTTGGGATGGCTGTTTGCAAGGGTGAGTACTCTGAGCAATCTACTCATGTGGGGCAGACTAAGGGCTCACAAGCCCTGTGTTTTCAAAAAGGTGCTGACAATTCACCACTATTGCAGTTATTTGTTAATATGCACTGAACAGCTTACTACTTTTTTTTTTTAATGTGGGAATATTTCTACCTCTTTCTACTCTTCTTTATGGTGTGGTTTGTTTTTGGTTTTGTTTTTCTTTTCTTCTGACTGTTCCTGCATGGTTAACTGGAGTCAACTTGAGGTTAAAGCTAATTTAAACTGGATGCTATATTTAGCATTTATGGTGCTAAAAGGATTATAGGAAAATAGATACTACATAAGTGGCCATAATCTTCTCACTGCTTGTGTTACTTGAGTGGCAGAGAATGGGGTGCCAATCTGAGATTAAAAATCTAATTTTAGGGAGTTAACAAGAGTCACATTGAAGCATAAAGGTACAGAGGGATTAAATTTTGTGGACTTAATTTTTTTAATTGAGCCCCTGACCTGCTAAAAACCTTGCAATCATATCTTTAACCAAAGCCTATGATTCTAAATTATGCACTATTTCCATACACCAATTTAATAAAATCAAACTAGACACTTCAGTTTTACCCTTGATGGAACAGCCAGGATACATTTTCAGAGGTCATTTTTTTTTCCACTGCCTGAAGCTTGGCAAGCCAGCTCTGTGCCATAATTTTTGATTGCTGGAGGCATTAGTTAGCCAGCTCCTTGTCTGTATTCCTTCCTTTCTGCCAGTGACAAGAAGGCCCAGCTTGGGATGTGAGGAACCAGTGCAGATGGCAGCTCTGCAGCTCCAGTACTGCCCCTTGGTCACAGTACAGCCACCTCACCTGGAAAGACCTCCCAGTTAATTTATTTTCCATCCCCTGGAGAGAAAAAAAAGAAGAAATAAGAAACAGATGAGTGACAAATAATGCTGTTTGGAGCCAAGGCTTATGGCTCTGGTTGGAGGGTGGACTGCTTCTGAAAAGAGACACAAAAAACTTTAAACCATGGAATTCCCATCATGTATTATAGATGAACCAGCTTCTCTGAGTTAAATTGTTAGTGCAACAGAGGGAGGACTGGCTGCTAGCCCCAAGGCACTGCAGGAGCCTGGTGGCTTGGTAAGATACAGTACCCAGCACAGGCTTACTGGGGGTTGGTTATTCCACATTCTTCCAGTCATATTTAATGGCTCCCAGCAGGACGAGGGAGGGATCTTGCATTCTGACTGCAACCAAAATGGAAGCAAAATCATCATCCAGAGAATGTCTGAACTGGTCTCCCTTTATTCCTGCTTGCCTGTAGGCTTTTAAATAACAATTAAACCCTCTTAATGGGATTTGTGTACCATATGGCACTTTTCTCACAGGATGACACTTTCTTATTGCTATCCTGTCATTTGTCCTTATCTACAAATAGTTTTCAGCCAGAAAAGCAACAGGCACAGCTTAGAGACATTCAAGCAGAGAACACCATCCCTTTGGATAGTTATTTGTACATTTTTGTCTGAGGCATTATGTTTTCTTGTGGTGGTAAATCAATGGAGTAGATTTCAGTGGTGTCCTGGTTTAACCCCCAGTCTGCAACTAAGCCCCAGGCAGCTGCCCACTCACTCCCCCTGCAGTGGATGGGGAGGAGTTGGAAGAGTAAAAGTGAGGAAACTCAGGGGTGGAGATAAAGACACTTTAATAGGTAAGACAAAAGCCACGTCCATAAGCTGAGCAAAACAAGGAATTCATTCAGCACATCCCATGGGCAGGCAGGTGTTCAGCCATCCCCAAGAATGCTGAGCTTTCTCACATATAACAGTTACTTGGGAAGTACTTCCTTCTTCTCCCAGCTTTATATACTGAGCATGATGTAATACAGTCTGGAATATCCCTTAGGTCAGGTGAGGCCAGCTGTCCTGGTTGTGCCCTCTCTCAGCTCCTTGTGCACCCCCAGCCTTCTCACTGGTGGGGTGAGGAGCAGAAAAGGGCTTGGCTCTGTGTAAATGCTGATCAGCCATAAGGAAAACATCACTGTATTATAAACACGGAATCCTAAATATTGCTGTACACCATTTGCTATGAAGAAAATTAATTCTGACCCAGCCAAAACCAGAACAAGTGGCAAGTTCAGGCCTCTGAAATATTATGGCAAAAAGAAGTTAATAAATGCTCAGTGTAAGCAGAGACTGTTGGGTGATAGGATTCTGATATGCCTCTAGTCCTGAATCTCTTAGTTTTCTTTGTAATACTCTCACTTTTGCTGGTAATGAATTCTGAGAAAGAGTAACTGCAAAAGAACACCATTTTTATAATTTGGTCCATGTAACACAATGGTATTGCTTGTCTTACTAGTGCTTGCAATGCTTGCTTCTCTTCTAATTTCCTCCTAAATCCTATTTCAAAGCACTGAGGTTCAGCCAGTAGTAGTTACACAGCTGTTTGGTGGTAGATGGAGTCTTTAATTATGGGCAATGCCATGGGATTAATGTTTCTAATTTCAGCTGCTGGGTGGGGTTTCACTGGAGTCAAGAACCATGTTTTTTCACTGATGCCTCAGGCTGAAATTCGTTGCTGCTTCATGTGTTGTATTTATAGGTATGGCTGCTATATACATTTGATTTCAAATGCCATCTTTAGGCAATTGTTTCAGAGGTGCTGATACTCTGCTCTCCCCACCTGTCTATCCCACAGCAGGTGTGTCTGTCTGTCTGCACTGCTGTCCAGTGTACAGTTTCCCCTGGAGAATCCTGCTTCTGAATAAGCACCTTGTGTCTTCTAAACTTTTACACCAGTGAAGCTGGCTAGTGTGACTCCCTTCAGCAAGCACATTAGGATCAGATCTGACTGTATCTGTGATGTGCTCCGCTTTCCAAGTGCTCTGTGCATGAGTTTGGAGAAACTAGGGGAATGTTTCAAACAGTTTTGGCCTTAATGTAAAAGAAAGAATTAGTTGCTTCACAAGGGTTGATCACTCTCCACTGCTACCCAAGAAGATGCTACACTTGATTTGCATCCTTAGGAATGGATTATGATCTCTCAAACACCTGCTATCAAAACCTTACCTGACTGTTTATGTTAGAACAGGACATAAGGTTACCCCTTCTCTCTGAGCATGAGGCCAACGTGGCCCCACAATCCTAACCCTTCATCCTTGCCAGTCACAGCCCCTGTAGCATCATTTGAGCCATCATGAAAGCATTGCAAGCACTTGATTACAGTATAGGCAGTCCTGTTTCACCAAGGGCTGAGGGAATAAAGCTGTGCATAGGGAAACTAAGGGCTCAGGGCTTACTGAGCCAGGAAGGACAACCATAATCGTCTAGTCTGAAACTAGGCCAAAAGTGTCTTCAGAGCTATCTGTCTTTGTCTAAAAGGTTGCAAGTGATGGTGGTTTCACTAGTTCCCCTGAAAAGCTGTTTCTGTCCTTCATTATTTTGTTGCTGGGAAATTTCCCCTTATTTCAAGGCTGAATTTTTCTGACTTCCACTTTTATTCATTGGGTCTTTGTCAGCCAGATTGGAAAGCTCCTCACGTGTGTCTTCCCCAAGAGCAATTACCTACACAGTGTGATGAAGGTATGTCTACACTTTCTCCTCAGCGAGCTGAATATGCTGAGCTTCCTACCCATCATGTCAGAAGGCATGGGCTTTTTTTTTAAGCAGAGAATTCATTTGTGACACTCACTTGAACTCTGTCCAATGTCTTCAAATCCTCTTAAAATGCAGACACTAGGACAGCATTCAGTAACCTAGTAATGGTCTTGGCAGTGCTGCCAAATGATGCTGAAATCCTTCATTATTTCTGCTTCATATTATTCTCCCCCACCCATATTCAAGAATCTCATTAGTCCTTTTTGCAACAGCATTGCCCAGACAGCTTACAGTGAGGCGATTATCTAAAATGACCCCTAAATCCTTTTCTGAGCTCTGTTTTTCAAAGCAAAGTCTTCTATCATGTAAATATAAGCAACTTCCATTCTTGGATCTCAAACATTTGATCTTACCAAAATGCATTTTTGCAGGTTACAACTATTTACCCTGATGGCTCACTTACCCATCTATCTGTTAGTTACTACTCCACACAGTTTTATGCCACCTGAAGATGGAACTGTAGCATAGAGAAGCAGAACAAAAGAGTCAAAAAAAAGTCTCTGGTTTTAAAATGGCCCTAGTCAGTGGTATCTACCCATGAACTGTATTTTAAGAGCTGTTAATACCAGTAGCCTAGTATTCAGCTCATAGAACATGTTATGTGGTAATTCTACAAAAGGTATTATTGGCTGTATTTTACTTATCCTTACAAATAGAGAAATTAAAGTTTTCACTAGGAACATGAGTCTTTGCATTTTATCCTGGAAAAAATATCATGATCTAGATTTCTTCACATCTAGTCAAGTCAAATAAATTCCAAATTGTTCAGTTGTCAAAACCAGGTCCAATCATTAATTTAAAAATAATTATTCCTAATTAGTAGTAAAAGAATGTGATTCTAGGAAGGTCTTTTCTGGCTTAAACAATTCAATGAAGTTAAATTGCCTAGTCCCAGGTTTTGGATCCTTGCTGAAAACAGTGGTTCAATGCGCTGACAAAGGACATGAAACAAAAATCCCTCCTCTTTTCAGATTTATAGTCTGTTCAAGGTGCTTTTCCTTACTTTCTGTGTGGATTCCACTTTTGGTGAGAGCTTATGTACCAGACTCAGGCTTGGGGACCATCCTCCAGGAGCTGATGTATCACATGGTGATGCCAAGGATCTCAGTACTTAGATTCTTTGTAGATAAAGGGCTAACAGTGAATCAGTCCACTGTCTTGTCTCCATTAAGATTTTTGTTGGTTATCTATTTCAAGAAAGTTGAACCTTCCTAGTAAAAGAGGCTTCAGAGTTCCCTGGGAAATACAGTATTTAATCCATGCCTCAGAGGCACTATTCCATGTGATACCCAGGACATGCTCCACTCAATGAGCTGCTGAGACAGAGGCACAACTGCAGGGTGCTGATCAGCTTTAAACTGACTCTGGTTCAGTAGTGAAAGAGCTGACAAATATTGCCACCATAGCACTGGGTTTGCTTTCCTTCTGATAGTTTGATGGCATTTTCCCTGCCCCATCTGTACTTAATAGCATGCTTGACCTGCTGCTTCTACAGCTGATTTCAGCACAATGGTTTCTCATCCAATGGGATATAATTTGCTTGCAAACTGATTGTCTTTGAATGATGGGTCAGCTTATTGATAGAGAAATCAAGAATGTTGCTGTAGCACCTCAGGGTGTAGTTCAGTGGAAGAAATATTGGGACAGTGGACATGAATCAATGAACACCATGAAAAAATCTGTTTTCTCACTGTTCACCAAGAAGATTAAAAGAGTGGCTTCTCCAGCAATTTGAGCCTCCAACTGTCGCCTGTCAAAATACAGTTTGTTTTCACTGTCAAGATCTAAAGCACATTGAAAGCTTAGCACTCTTGCAAGCTTGCTCTCTGTTTCTACTTGCATAATATTCTTTGCTGGTTTTTATAACATAGAATCATAGAATGGCTTGATTTGGTTTGGAAAGGATCTTAAAGATTACCTAGTTCCAGCCCCTCTGCCTTAAGCAATGACACCTTTAACTAGACCAGGTTATTTAGAACCCCATCCAACCTGGCCTATATGTAAGTGAACTACTGCTGTCTCCATTTAAAAAAAAGATATATGTTTGTAGGATACAAATGTTTGTCTTCTTAGAGTCATATTTTTGTACTACAGTTATTAGAAGAACTATTTTTCAAACTTGACTTTTGACAGAATCGTAAAAAAGTATTAGGCCTTGATTTATAACTACATAATTATTTTTCTAAATCCCAAGAACAAATTGTTAGTAAAGAAAACACATTTTCTACCATCAGAGACCTACTGAACTAGGTATTTTCTTCTGAAACATAGCTCTAAACAATGTTTAATTAGTTTACATTAATTTGAGACCTGGGTTAATTAAAATTAGATTCCTTTAAAACAGGTAATTGAATTTTCATCTGAAATACATTAAACTGTCATTTAGTCAAAAATGCCAAATCTGCAAATGTCAAAATGCCGAAAGTGCAAAATCTTAATTGTCTTGACCATTTCTGTGGGTCAGTCTCAAGGGGGGCATCAGCTCTCTGCAGCTTCCTTTGCTTCTCCTCTCTGACACTGCTCAGGGGTATTATTCCTAAGCAGTGAGCCCTGTGCTTGTGTCCTGCTTCTTCTGAACCAAGGAAAACCTGTAGCCCAGCACAGTCCCTTTACACAGCATTAGCTCTCCTCTTCTGACAGTTCTGTGATCTGAAGTTCTGCTCTGAACAAAACCTGCTTTGGAAAATTTCATACATGGTGAACACTGGAAGAAATTTCAGTCTGCAGAAATCCAAGGGTCTCAAAGTGTTAAAAAAATTCCTAAATCTTGCATTTAAAATTTCAATTGTATTAATAATCACTCAGACTTGCATCTCATTGAGAAGCATTTTTGTGCTTCTGGTGCTGTTACTGCATCCTTTTGTCTTTTAATGATATACACAAAAGATTACTTTACATTAGTAAGCTTTCAAACAACACCTAATATAGATGTGTAGGCATGTGTGTTCACCATTTGAAAAATCTAATTATTTTACATAATAATAATAATAATGCACCAGGCCCACGATCCTTTTTCTCTGCAGAGAGTGGAATGCCTATTTTCATAACAACAAGTCATGTGGGTATTTACAGTGTTAGCCTGGCCAGGGTAGCTCATAGAGACCATTGACTGTAATCCTCTGAAGAACAATCTCAAATGTGAATATGTATAAAAAGGCAGATGGTACCAAATACTTTTGCAGTTTAACTCCAACATGCAAACTCTCACTATCATGGGCTGGGGTGTGAACCTCTACTTTGTCATCCTTGCAGGTGGAACATGAACAGAATTTAAGTGAGACATAACAGAAAGGATGAGTACTTGTGACTAACACTTGCCATTCATCATCCTATAAGGATCTTATATTTCACTTTTTGTCTTTGTATCCCACCCTGTTGAACCAAACCAATCACTAACACTTGGGTTCATGTTTAAGATTTTGGCAGTCCATTTTTCTCTGTGATGACAAAATCAGCTCTCTGCCCTGTTTTACAGTAATGTAGTTCCAAGATGCATGATGATAGACTGGTAACAGTGCAGATTCCTCCTCTGACCCTCTTGCTGAATTGTTGTGTGATGCTCCCATCAGCTGTACTGCAGGTGCTGGAGAAAACACATCACAATGTGTGTGAGGCACATGAGGAATGTGCACTGCAGAAAAGCCTGACTCCTTTTATTGAACTCTAGGGTATTTGTAAGTGTGGGCAGTGCAGGAAAGCTGAGTCAGCCAGATCTGGATTTGCAGCATTATTGAGGACACAGTAACTTCATTTGGAGTTGTGGGCGTTTAATAACCTTGAAAATAGAACTGCGTGAAATGCTATTTGAGGTGTGAGGCTTTTATGTCTGCTGAAAGAAAACCTGAAGAAATTACACTTTGTATCTAGAGATAAGGAGGAAAAATTGCCTTCTGTTTTTTCTTTGAAAGTCTGTTTTTCATCAGTGTGTCAGAGTGCTCACTCTGAGCAGAATTAGTTTGCCTGTGAGAGGGATGGGAGGGTGTTTAAGTGATATTGGATATAATGCTGCAAACCACTGGGCATTAAGAGGAGTTGGATGCTGAATCAAGTAATTGAAGCCTAAGGAGAGGCCCACCTTCCACTTCTATTTTGGTTGTGTTCAAAATCTCCCCAACAAAGGGTTGCAGTGGCTAATGTGACATAACCTGAGGTGTCATTTAATTACTTTTAACAGTGGGCACCCAGTTGGAGTCACTCTCATCTTTAGTGACAGGACAGGTATTGATCACTGCTCTTCATGTTGGCTGAACTGGCTTAAGGTGAGTCTCCATTTTTTTGTTCTTATGCAGTTTGCTTTAGGGAATAGCTGGAATACTACATGTACAGGAGTGTCTTGCATCCCCTGTATAACCCCCTGGCCTGTACTTTGGTTAGGGTAATGTAAATCCTGTTTCTAGCCATCTGTGACTCACCAGAGTGCAAAAACATGATGGGATTTTGAATGCTTCAGCCTAAACTACTCAAGATAACACCTTGTTGTGACAGGTCTTATCAAGATGGTAAGAGATATCCATTGGCAAGACCTGGACACCCCGCAGTGCCATGGGGCACTGGGCCAGCACATTGTGGTGAGGGCTGACTGTGCTAAGGGTAAACTGTGTAAATTAACTGGAAGTATCTGTTGATGCACTGCAGTTTGCTTTCAGACATTTTCCTGAAGCAGAGCACACTTGTTTAGGCCATTGTTAGTGGTCATCAGCCACTCCTTGATGTGGATAAACCCATGGTGAGAACTGGTCACAGCCAGAAGAGAGACCAGTTTTCAGGTACTGCTAGATCTTGGTGACCAGTCCCTGGAAACTCTCATGTTTATTTCCATGTCTCTTTTTGTTTCAACTTATTTTGTGGAGAGAAAGTATCCATAATGCAATAAATGAGCCATGAGCAACCTCAATTCCTCCCTTCTTTGGCAGGAAGTCAGCAGCCAAGGCTATAAACTAAAGTTTGAAGAGTTTGTTCAAATGCTTTGTTTACCTCTCTTCACTCAGTCAGGAGCTTTTGTAACTTGTATGAAGGATCCCTCAGGCTGGGACAGCTGTGGGCCTGAGTGGCTGAGAAGCATTTGTTGAAGATATTTAGGGGAGAGATAAATGACAGGAGAAATGACTCAGGTTTTGTGTACATCTTTAGGTTTAGAGGTGCAGAGTGAAACCAGAAGGGATTTCTGACCCAATGAGAGAAACAGTGCACAGGAAGCCATCTGAAGTGAGTGTCTCTCTCTCTCTTGGGTAGGACAGGCTATTCTCATCTCACTGTAATGCACTCTGCTGCCTCTGCTTCGTCCCAGGCTTATAGCACTATGCTGGGCCATATGAACACATCCTGTGTTCTTCACAATCCATCTGTAAGTTATGCACCATTTGAAAGGTTTCAGTGACTTTGTTACCTTGCATTTCTTCAGTGGAGCTCTAGAGGATAGCTTTGGTTGCTGCTCAGGACAGAGGCCCCATTTGTCTCAAGACTTGAATACCATTTACCAATGTTATGCTCTCCAAGTCATGATATTCAGCTTTACCCATCACTTCTTCTTAGTAATCAATATGAAAAAGCATGCACAAACCTAAGCAGAGGCATATTTAGATTTGTAGCTGTCCAACAGAATGAAGAAATGGCTCTGCTGCTTTCTACTCTCACATTAGAAGGTTTGTAGTAAGAGCAAGTCAAAAGTCAATCTGCAAATGAACTAAGAGCCAAAGTCTGAGATGAGTTCCTGATGTACGTTTCCTTCAAGCCAAAGGGACTCAGCCCCCAACCAAGTGTTTTTAGCTGTTATTTATTAGGTTATCACAGTCTTTTTATGTAAGCTATGTGTTTCAGTAGGCAGACATGAAGAGCACTCCTCAAACCATGAATTTCAGAAAATGTACATCTCAAACTAATTTTACTGTATGCCCCATCATTCTTCTGCTACTGGGGGCAGCAAACAATCATTCCCATCTCTCATGCCCTGTGTCCCTGCTTCAATAAGGCTGTCTCTGTTCTCCTCACCAGCCACCTCTTCTGAGCCAACTCTTGTCTTCATTCCCTCCCTACTGTGTTCAAGCTTCTCCCTGTGTTTGATCATCTCTGTGTCTCTTTTCTAGTTTATCCTCTCCGAGTTGGAATGACCCAAACCATGCACCCTGTTCATTGAATAAATGGTTTTCAAATGGTGTGACTGTGTCCTGTTTTGTTACCTACTCCTTTTTTCGTGCTTTTTTAGCATTCTGCTGGGATTTGTCTTTGTGACCCCGCTGACAATGGAGCTGGTGATTGCAAGACCAACCCAGGCCTCTTTCCTGATAAAGAGATAATTGCACATTCAGAGCCTGTCACTGTAGATACATACTTAGAGATAATTTTGTGCCCAGACACATTATTTTGCACTTATCAGTGCAAACATTTTGTCATCTTCTCACTTTATATTATGTGTATCTAAGATTTAAGTCTTAGCTGTCGGCATTAAAAGTTATTATTCTGCATAATTTTGTCATGGCATTATTCAGTGCTCTGTCAGGTAGTTTGTGACCAGATTGAACCTCATGAAGTCCCAAAGCACATCTCTGAATGGGATCCTGCTGGTTAACTGCTGACAAAATGACATTTATTCCCCATCTCTAGACATGAGAGGAATATTCCTTCTACCCACTGATTGTTTAGCTTGCAGGATTGTACCATTTACCCTTTTGTATCTCATAAACAACTGGTTTCCCTTTTAGTATGTTGGAAGGCATCAAAAGGATGGATCAGCTTTTTCTTTGGTTAGTTTCAAAAACCCTTTCACTGTGCTTGGAAATGAACCATATGATCCCTGTAAGTATCAATTAGGTTTGCTGTTTTTGTGCACAAAATCTCTCCTAATCTGTGTCGTGCACATATTTTTTTACAAATGGGCAATTCTGACACACATCTTGTAATAACAGGCGATATCAACTTCACAGTTTTTCATCCCATAGGCAATATGAGCAACATGAGCAAATACAAATGTTTAAAATGGACATTTCTGAGACTTTAAAATACATTTAAATTCTGATAATTATGAAAGTGACTTTTTAATTGCTCAGACCCTTTAATCACTACTGATTCAGGGATTGCTCTCTTATGTAGAACATAGGGGAATTTCATGTAAGATGAGAAGTTAATTTTTATTCTTATGGCATTTTTGAACAGAATCTGACTCATACCTCCCTTTAGTTTTTGCTCAATGTTCAACAAAAAGATGAATGTTTTTTATGAGGGACTATAAGCTTTTGATTGTCCTGCTAAGCAGCAGCTGCAAAATCCAATGCAGTTTAGTGTGTGACAAAGCTGAATGTCATGCAGTAACTCATTTGAATAGGAGCCAAGCCAATATTCCTTACTGGGGAAACATGCTCACTAAAATGTTTTTATGGAACTAGGATGTCAGATTCATGATGGAAATTTGGAAATGCCTGTTTTGGGTGCACTGAAAATGAGTTGTTCAGATGAACAAGCTATTTATACAGACATGTGGTCAATACTGGATACTGGTTTAATCTTCTAGTAATCCAGACATTACCATATGGACAACCTGCACAGATTGATCTGATGAGGCCTCACTGGGTAAATTAATATCCTGCTTCAGTTAATTTGCTAAGCTTTTATGTTAGCTTTTATCAGGAGAAAAAAAAATGCTTTCCAGCACATAGTTTATTCACAGTGACATATAAAATGAGACTGATGACAATCGACACAGGTTTAAGGCAGCTTGTTTGACAAGCAGCTCATGATGGTTTGGACAGTTATCTGGAGGGCTTTCTTTCCATACTTCATTGTTTGCAGCCAATGCACAGCCTTTCCAATGTGGAACCACCTTTGCACAAACATATCAGAGAATGCATTCAGTTTTCTCTTGAATTTTGCTTTCAGTGATGTACCTGCAGTAATTTTGTTTAATACCATAATGGGTTATTTAGTTTTGTTATCAACCTCTGCTTTCTCAATCTTCTGTCCTGTGAGGAACTGCCATATTCCTCCTCTGTAGTTCTCATTTCCCAGGGCATATACAAAGGCATCCACCGTTGGCACAGTCTTGGCAACAAGAGCAGGAATCTGTCATGAGACACAATATTTATTACTAGGAAAATTGAGAAGCCAGTGGGCTGATGTCAGCCTATGTTTAGTTTCCCTTTACCAAAAAAAAGGCCTGTCTCCAATAGCATTAGCTTGCTACTCCCAGACAGGGGAGAAGTAAAAGCAATTTGGCTGGTGGGAAGACCTACTCAGGAAATTACAATTTCCAGGAGAAAGAGTTTAGGTTGGCATTTCCTGAAACAGGGCTCATTCAGTTGAGAGTGAACACCAACACTTAGGAGGAATGAAAGGTGTGTCATGGACACCTTTGGATGGATAAACAGGCTGATGTTGGCAACCCATTTAATGTGTGACACTGAATACAGTAATGCATTTGGTGATCTGAAACTGGGCTGATTTGGGGGCATGGAATGAAAGTTGAAAGGTTTGATGTGATATTACTGAATCCCAGCAGTGGCTTTGGAGCCAAGACTCATAGAAGAAAGGGGAAAAAGGAGGCAGCAGAGCCTTAGGAGTGAACAATTGCAGCTTCCCTGAGGAGAGAGAAGTATTAGAAATATGAATGAGACAACCAGTCTCTTTAAAACTGAAAATTCTGAGCTAGTACCTCCCTCTGAGAAAGACACAAAAAGCTCCTACATGGCACAGAACAGTACAGGTTCAGTACAGGTTACACACCCCTAACTAACTGCTGAAGAAAAATACCCCTGACTTCCTAAATTTTTGCTTGATCAGAGCAGTAATGCAATGCCTTTTATATCACTGTGCTTGCCTGTTTTCACTAAAAATGGTAGATGAACAGAATGCTTTGAGGAAAAGGACTACTTCTTATATATGTTTTTACAAATGAACCCAGTAGTGAGCAAATTGGCAATGTTCCACAGAGACAGAGAGAGGGGAGGGAGGAAATGTCACTTTGGGGTCTGGGGGGCACCCACGTACCATGCGGTATTTTGGTGGGATGAACATCACATTTTCCACTGCTGCATAGGAGCACAGGAGGCAGTAGGGACCCCAGCAAATGACCAGTGTCTTCAGTGGCAAACCAGTATTAAACTGGAAAACAAGAGCAATAGGTTTGTGTTTCACAATCACACACTGCAACAAATGGATGGCAGAGGTCCTGTGGGATTGTGGTTTGTGTTCAGTAGCAGGAGAGGATCAGCCAACAGGACATGGGACAGAACAGTGCAGCAGCACCAAAGCCCTGATCCTGGGCGAGGGTGGGGAGTGACAGAGGTGACAAAACACCTTATGGTAGATCAGATAAATCTGTGTGTGCTAGATATAGAAGCCATGGCCAGTAACTCCTCCTGAGGGGAGAGAGCAATTGAAAATTTAAGTGAAAGTGAAGCAATTGAAAATTTAAGTGAAAATTTTAAAATTATTTAAAATAATTCCTTTTAAATTTCATTTAAAATTTAAAAGGAATAATATTTTGCTGACTTCCTAGATGGTCTTGCAGACAAACTGTGTCAAGGCACTGCTATGCTGGTGCAACAAATGGATGCAGTAGCTGTGTTGTGGTAGGAGCATTTCTCTGTCCTTTATGCTGGGACCTATCCATAGTGTACATGGCCAGCTGTTCCCAAGTTTCTTATAAATTTTAATGACTAAGGAAGTGATAATTTCATCCTTAAATTTTCTGCATGGTAACTTGTCTGCACAGCTACAGAGAATCATGAGAAAGAAATCACATGCTAGTGCATACAAACTCACTGGAAAAAAAGTAATAGACATAATAATGAACACTGAGCTTTGTTCAAGAAATATATAGAGGGCACAAGTATTAATTCCAGTCAGCTACAAACAAGTCTGCCTGACTGTCAATATAACATTTCTCTTGAGATCTGACTGTCTTTACTGAGTGCAGGGGTTGGGCTGTGCCCACCAGCCATGCATAGTGCCCCAGACTGTACAGCCTGCACCTCAGCAAACAACTCATATAATCACCACATTAGATTCCCATAAACCTGCCACACTGGAGCAATTCCTTTGTTTCCAGCTCATAAAGATTTCTGACTTTCCTCAGCCAAGTGTTAACACAATGTGTATGGGAAGGCCCTTCTCCCCCATGGGGTGCCTGCATGTTTCCTTGCAGAGCTGTACTTCTGTCTGACTTCCTCAGCCATAAGACAAGGGCCTGTAGCAAAGCAAGAAATAACAATCCTTCCTGAGATAAATTTCCCTGGATAAAAATTGATATGCTATTGGTAAATATTCTGTATGCTCTGTGTTTGTTTTTTGAGGAGAGATGGACCAGTATTGATGGAGGGAAATCTTAAGGAATGCTGGTCCAACTTCCTCTTTGGTGTGGAGCTGTTTACAGCCCAAGGTTGGGGCAAACGTGGCCATCTGGTAAAATGCTGCCATTTCCAAGGATGGTGTTTCCATGAACTTTCTGAATGGCCCCATCCTGTGTTGCACTGGGGAGTTAGGACAGAAGGAGATGAGTCAAAGTCTTTGTGGAAGAAATTAGTTTTTTTCAAGGACTTTGTCTCTACTGAAGGCAGCCCTGTTTTGTCATGGTGATTTCAGGGGTTCAGGGAGCTTTCTTACCTTGAAGTGCCCAGTTTTCCTGAACTTTTGGTGTATGGACTGATAGGCTGTCAGCATGATGAAGCCTGGGATCATGAAATTGAAAGTGGACAGAGCAAAAAGGAATGTGACATAGTTTCTGGGAAAGGTGAGGAGGGAAGAAAAAAAGAGAGTGTTAATTCAAGTCTAGCTCATTGATGTAAACTTGCTGTAAGTATTTACCAAGTTGTAATTTAAAAATTGCTAAAACCACTTTTGTCAACGTGCTTCAGGTGCAGCATTTGCTGAAGGCCAGTTAAGCTGTGCCATGCTATTGTGTGTGGGATTGATAGTCTTGTAGAAAATCACAACAGGTATTTGTATTCTAAACCCAAACACCACTACTTGGACATCAGTGCTGGCCTGCATAAAGCCAAAAGCTTTATGAAAATATTCAGAAATTATTATGAAAATATTATGAAACCATTCTGAAAGAGTTTCAAGCCCTAAACCCAGAAAAGATGCAGTGCATAGATGAGTGAGGGAGTGGCAGAAAGCTGAGCACCAGGCTGTCCCACAGAGGAATCTGAGTTTAGCTGTTCTGTGTGCCACCATGGGAGCCCAGGCAGCCTGGGGTGATGCCTTGTCCCAGCTGCTGGGGAGGGATATCTGCCCCAGGAACAGTGCTGGGCACATCTGAGGGGTTTGTGTGCCACCAAGGCCATCCTAGGGGATGGCAGCCTCCACTCTGCTCCTGTGGGAGCTGGCCCTGGCCCTCACCTGTCCCCTTTGCTGTAGTCCAGGGTGCAGCAGGTTCGGAGGGGTTCGTAGTCGTATTCTCCCCACCCCAGTAAGGGCATCACAGACCAGAAGGCAGCAAACAGCCATGCAAACACCATCATGGAGGCAGCTGTGCTCCACTGCAGCCTGCTCCCTGTGGGAAGAGGAAAGGGGATCTCCATGCCCTGAACAAAACCACTGGAAGCAGCTGTCAGGCCCTTGGGCCTCAGGCAGAAACAAGCAGTTGTTTGTGCTTTGTATCCTGAAGCTGACCTGAGTCTGGAGGAATCAGTCTTCCATAAAATATGAAGGAAGCTTTTAGGAAACAGCAAACTGCACTTCCCTTTTGTGTGTTTTACTTAGACAAGTGCTGTATTGCTTGCTCAGCTTTGTACCACACTGGAGATACAGCTGCTGTTACAAACATTATATTCTTGTGTTTTGGGAATGTGTTTAAAGACACAGATGAGGCAGCAAGTACAATGAACAGGGTGATGCAATAAACAGTGTTTGAAGAAACTGAGTCCCATTGAAGAGTGTGGGGCAGGTCAGAAATGTGACTCTGCACACACTCCCCAGCCCCTGCCCTCTTCCTTCCTGCCAGGCCAGGAGGGTGTGGATATCTTATATATCCTGTTCTAAAATTACTGGTCATCAATAAACATATGTGAATATATATACAACCTGAGAACAGAGCTTGTTCTAAAAATACTACTGGACAAGTAATTTTGTCCTTAAGATCATCACTTAGCCTATAACAGGAAATGTGAAGCTCAGAATTAGTAATTTTTTTAGTAATTTTATAATAAAGTGTTCTCTTGTGCCTATCTCATCCAGTTCCATCAAATACTATAGGAATGTAATGGAAGATTGGAAACTTGAGAAGACACAGGAAGTATTTCTTCATGGAGAAGGCAGGCAGGCTTCCTTGCTGCTGCAGGATGTTGTGCTAGCCCCACTGCTGGCATGCAGAAAGGTCTGGATAATTTTGTTACTGAGGCCATTGTCTCTCATCATGCCCATGCTGGGCAGCCCCTGACGCCAGCAGCACCAGCAAGGAGAACAGTGACTTTCCCCAGCACTCCTTCCTAATCCAGTCTCCCATTAGGGACAAGTAATGATGCAATTTTCACTGAGGTTGGGAAGCAATCTTTTTGTCTGCCCTTAGACAGCAGCATCATGACAGCAGGCAGGAAGATTCAGGCCAATTCTGATCTGTCCCTGAGAGGTGAAGGACTGGGGATGAGGTGCATTTATTTTTAGACCTGGTGAAATCAGCTGCTGGTCGACCCTTCAGAAATATTTACACACACATCAGAAGTAGCTAAATATGTAGGAATGTAAAATTAAACAAGCTTGAGATTGTTTTAGTTTTACTCAGAAAAAACACTTTCAGTACAAGGACAGTGAAAAAGTTGTGCTGTCCTCACGTGGCAAAAATATCCTCCCCTGAGAAGGCTGCACAATTTGTTCAGTTCAGTTGTTTTTGTGCACAGCAGGCCATTGCTGTCCCTTAAATGCCTTTTCTTGGCCTGATAAAATGTGATGTAATAGCTGTGTGGGTCCCAATTCAATTAAATGCATGTGTATGGGGTTCAGCATATGCTTACAGATAGAATTCTTAATTAGGGCCCTGTGCTGGCAGTTTGGTCCTATTAAGTCCAATCACTCTTGTGCTTTGGTTTTCTCTCTTTGAAAAGCAAAAGGGAAGCCTCTCTTTTCCACACAGTGAAATAGTAATACAGGGAATTTTAAATGATTTCTCTAATTGCTTTGGAACAGAAAGACTGCTCCATCATCAGTCAAAGATTACTAAAATTGTGATGCCAAAAGATGAACTTCTAGCAAGTACTAGATAGAGCATGGAACCTTAATCCTTTTGATCATGAAAGCCAGTTTTAGTGATATAATCATAACTATATCTCAGGGTTTAGTTTTTGGAAACATTTATGAATGTATTTTTGTAAGATTTATGATTTATTCAAACATTTAGCTGATTTTCACAGACTGAAAAATACATCTCTGACACTGGGCCACCTTTCAGCTAGATTTCAGTCTGCTGTTGAAAAGGAGTGTCTGAAATAAAAGGTCAACAGGATTTTCTATGATGGAGGGGGAAAATAGTCCCTTTTTCTCATTCCTGCAAATGGTTAAGTTATAATTGCTGTATCATATTAAGTTATAATATATACCAGGACAGTAAATGGCTTGTACCAAACTTAATGGCATGCATCATTTAAAATTAGCTAAGTTTGTCAAAGACAGAAATATCTGAAAATCTGACAAGGAAAAATATATATCAGTCATAAATGAAAGAGGTGTTAGCACCTACTTCATCTGCAGTAGTCACCAGTCACTGGTGCTCACAAGAATTCAGTTTTTGTAGGAATAAGAAATAGTTTATTTTATGCATATCATTATAAAAAGCTCTTTAAAATAACCTCATTAAGGGATTTTTTACTCCTTTTTCTTTTTTTTTATTTTGCTGTGGTTCACCATCATCTTAGACTGTCTTGGTGGTTACCTCCTGCTTCAGTGAAAAACACAAGATGTGTAAAAACATCAACATTTTGTCAGGGAAAACTGATACAGGTGCAAAGCTAGATGAGGGGAATGCAGTCAGTGTGACAGGAGTTTAGGACTTCCTCCTAATTTGACAGAGTTGACACTGCAATTTTAGCAAATGGTAGAGTGGTAATCTTTGAATATTGATATAACAACCCAGGTTACCTTGGTTGTTAAGGATTAGATAAAAATCACTGTAATTCTACTTTTAGAAATCGAATGCTGCTGTGAAATCCCTGGTTTTGTTTGTCTTCTCTTTTATAATATTGAGAGAAGTACTGATATAACTCACTTCAGATTTTCTGTTTCCCCCTGATTCTGAAATGCAAGTTAAAAATTTTATATTTTTTCTTTCCTTTTAAATCTATAACTTTACACTATGAACTGACCAGGATCCTTCTCCTCTTCCCAGACTTCTAATGGCAGTGTGAATGGCCAGAGAGGAACTGACAATGTCTGCCTTGCTCTAAACTGTCACCTTCTGTCCTGAACACCTGGCTGCTGAGACACAGCTTCCTCAGAATCTGCTCTTTTCTTCTTCACTGTCAGGCACTAACATATAACTACTTCTGCTTTCTCCTTTTCCCCCTAATGATGAAATTTTAAAATCTTTTTTTCCCCATCTTCCTAGGGATTGACATTGATACCCTCCAGACTGCCCTGCTATCTCTCCTCTTGCATACTTTTAGGTTCTTTCTCTAAAAAAACACTTTGCTGTGAAAGTAGCATATCATAGACCCCAGAGCCCCACTTAGGGGATGAGCAGCATTGCCCAGTGTGCTTGCCTAGAAGTAAAAAAAAAAAACCAAAACAAACAAGAGAGGGGAGAGTAAAATATCCTGACTTTCTCTGTCACATGGGGTGATAATACTATTTTCTTCCATATCCCAAGCAACATCAACCTGATTTCTTCTGAGTGACTTGTCTGTTATCAATACACTTTAAAGGTAGTGCTTCATCACTTAGGGCTGTGCTGACTTCCAAATCTAAAAACCTGGTCAATTTTCAGAATGTTAGTGAAGAAATTGGTGATATTAGCATCCAGAATGGTTGTAAAGTCCCAAGTTATCCTATCATCATAGTAATCTCGTACATTCTCATCAGCTCTTTCTTCCCAGAAATAGGGATAGTGAATAATCAAGTGCCAAGCTGAGGAATGCCACAATGAAGGTTTTCTTGGGAAACTGTTAGGATGTAACAAAAAACTGGGAATTATGTAATTGAGCTTGGAAAGAGTACCAGATCCTGGGGAATGAAGATAAAAGGCTGATAGCTTTGTATTTTAGGTAAAGGTATTTTGTACCTTCTGTACAGGCATGCAGCTCACACCAGTGTCAACAGGAGTTTAATGTATGGATTGAGAACACAGCATAGCCTGTGGGCTTGCTGTAGCACATCTATGAAATATGACTTAATCTTCCTTGCAATCAGCATATGAAGAATTGAACTAGAAGGGGCTGGTTTTCCTGGAATAACCACAGGGCATGAGCACCTTCTGGGTTTTTAGTTTTGTTGTTCAAAATGTTTGCTTTAGGAGCCATGTTTGGCCATCAGTAAGTAACAATTTGAGCAAAGTAAAGAAGCTTGTGCCCTTAGGGTCCTTCTGTCCTCTTGATGTAGTATATGTTCTTGACTGGAGGAGTGCATGACACAAAAGCATTAAAGCCAATGTAGGCAGAGAGTAAAATGTCTTTCCCAGAGATTCTTATTTTCAGGCTCTCTCTTGTAAAATACAGATGCTCCTCTTCCAGCTCCAAATGCATTTCAGTGTCCAAGGGGTGCTAGTATGGATTTAGCTCACAGCCTGCATTATTTGGGGCCTTTGTCTAGACATGAAAAAATACATTTCTTTGCCTGAGCCTTGATTCCTGCAAAAATTGCAGAGCAAAAAACATTGCCAGCCTTTCCTCAACAGGATCATCAGACTGACCATATTCCCTGTGTGCTTTGGGTGTGTTTTGCCATTTGCTGCTGGGATCATATGGAGGCTCTGTGGGCAAAAATAAGTCTCTTGCACCCCAAAATGCCTGTGTGTTGCACAGAGGGGCTGCTGAGCTCTGTCTGCCCAATCATGCCTCTGCAGGGGCTCTGTTGCAGGCACTGTTTCTGCAGAGGCAGCTCTCTGCTCACACCAAATTTATCTGTCATTAGTAAACTCTGCATGGACATGATGATCTGTTGGGTACACAGCAGGGTGTTGGATGAAAGCCCCAGATGAATAGATTTTTCTTCAATAAGAGGAATTGGATTTTATTTGGGATTTTGTTTTAAAGTTTACTTATGGATTTAAAGAAAGCATGGCAAGAGGGTCACAAATTGGATGTGATCAGGACAAGGAAATATCTCCTGAAGGTGGTTGATAATTTCCCCTGTATGGGAAGAGGTCCTTTGGAGAAACTGTTTATATTTGCTGTATCTAATGTGTAAGAAAAACAAACTTATTTATAAGATACACAAATAATAAGTATGTGCTTGCTTTGATTCTCAGAAACCTGAGCCAGCTGCCTTTTGCAGCCCATGGGTAAGGTTGGAGGAAACTGCAGCCCTTACTTGTACAGTAGTGATGGTATCGGTCCCAGGCCACGGCAGCGCTGGAACTAATGCTGGCCAGGGCTGTCAGGAAGCCATGGAATCCATGGATTTGACAGCCATCAGAGCCATAGGGCCAGTATCTGTCAACAAACAAGGAATATGTTAAGGAAATGATAGAGAAAGGTAAAGGCATGTTTGGAAATTGCATTAACAGAGAGGGTAAAATGATAGCCTGTGCTTCTCCTGAGGATCTGTCTGAGAAACACTGTGAAAAATGTTACTGTGCTTGCTTTTAGGCATTTGTCAGCATTTTCCTGCTGTGGTGTCTCTTACAGTACAACAGCAACTTGTACTCTTAATACTGAGAAGAAAACAGAACCCTGCATCTGTGTATTGAAAAGTTGGGGTTTTTAAATTTGAAATCTACATTTCATTCAATTATACAGATCTTCAAGATTTGCCTCCTTTGTGAGGAGCCAATTTGTCAGTGTGCAAGTCAGTGCAACACAAAAAACAGATAAAGACTTGCAGACAAATTTAGGGTCAATCTAGCAGTTTAGTAAAGTGATATTTTGATATTCAAGTAGTTTCTATAACCCCTAGTAAAGCTGTCTGGCTAAATGTTTTCTTTAGTCAGTCTTATAATCTGTGATGTTATGCAGTAAAATCTGCTTTTCTACTTGGCCAGTAGAACCATGTAGGATTTTGTTTTGTTGTTTCGGATTGAGGGAAGGAGAAGTTTGGCTATGACTTATGGTAGAAAGAGAGCCATTGACCTCTTAGAACTTAAGGTGCTAATTTCCATGTGGCTCTCCCAAGCATGCTTTAGGAAAACCTCTGTGCCATACCTGAGGAAGCTGGAGAAGGCGGCGATGAAGGCATTGATGCAAATCCCGCAGTCGGCCAGGGCGATGCTGAGAACCAGCAGATTGCTGGGCGTCCGCAGCTCTTTGATTTTGCGGAAAGAAATAATTGTCAAGCCATTCAGGCAGAAACCAAGCAGGGCTGAAAGACAGAATTGTTTGCTGTGATTCAACTGGAAATTGAAAATAACTACAGTGATACTGCTGTTTTCTTTGATGAGAGAACAATAATTACAGTGCAATCTTATACACAGGGAATAGATCTGTAGTGGTCAGTCTGCACGCAAGTTACAAAGGCTTTCAGAAGAGAACTCATAGGTCACAGCTCAAGGCAGTGCTTCAGACTTCTTCAGTCATGTGGAGCAGAAACAGTTTGATCTTATTTGTAATTCTGCCTTTTGTTAAAATAAGAGAAACTGGATTGTTAGGCTCCATACAGGGACACATGGTTCAGGGTTCAGAGCGAGATGCAGAGGAGGCAGTTTCAAGAGAGCTGACAGCCAGCATATGCTGCTGGTGTACACGTCAGGCCTGAATTTGCTAGAAAAATGGTTTGTATTTAATATCCATTGTAACATTCCTTTTTGTTTAAGCACAGAAATCCCTCAGCCATGTTTCAGTCAGCCTGCCTCCCTTTGGGCTTCTGTCTCAGGGTAGCCTACACAGTGCTTGAATTACACCAGCTCAATCTTATTACTGTCCCTCGTCAACAGACTATACATGGAAAGGAATAATCTAATTATGAAAAGCAGTCACTGATAGATTTAAAAAAATAAGTTTATGTTGTTCTTCAGGGAGGGATCCAAGCAACCCAAGCTATTCACCCAGCACAGAGCTGTGCCACTCTGAAGCCCATCCTTCACTGGTTTAAACTCAAGCTTTGTCCTTTAATGCCCTTTTCAAGGCGACCTGAATTATTTTAGCTCTGATGAGGATCTGACTCAACATCCAGTCTCTAAGTCTCAGTTAGATGAGAGGCACTATGTCTTTGTGTTCTTCTTGGAAAAAGAAATGCTGCAGCACAGAAAAAATCCATATCCCCTAATCTGTAAAGTAGTGTAGTTACTTATGCTTATTGTCTTAATTCTGCAGTTACATAAGATGGATGATTTTTTTTTCTAGTCAGAAATCCTGCTTCTACCTTAATTGCATTAATGGCTGATGGCATAACCATAGTAACAGCTGATGTGTGTCTATCATTGCACAACATATAACAAAATATTTCCAGGAGAAATATTTGGAGCCATTTGAGATCTGCTGTTTTTATTTCCTCCCTGCCAGATTACCTCCCACCCACAGGGTAAAACTGCTGTCAACTCTCTCAAATGCAGAGAAGCCTTTAGGAGAGATGTGTTCTGAGCATATTTAGAGTAGAGCTGAAGAGTTATTACTATATCAGATTTTTTTCTATCTTTTCCCTCTTTTTGGAAGCCTCGGGCTTTACCAGATTCTGCTTTCTTGAAGGTCAGCATGAGTGTACAAATAGAGAACTTACTAATTTTTTTTAAAAAGCATTGAATTTTCATTTTTAGATCAGCAAATATGTTCACTTAATAAAGTGAATTCAACTCTTCACCACAACCTTTCTTTGCAAACTGCACTTAGAAGCTGCCATAAGAAAAGGAGAGGTCTTCATTGCCTTTGTCTCAGAGTGTTCAGAAAGTGAATTAATCCTTGATTGTTTAGCTTGGTCTTCTAATCCAGATGACAATAACAAAGTTTTACTGCCAATCTACTGGGCACATTCTGCCTAAAACCCTATGGAAAATACTTATGTTTAGTAAACCATAAATGTATTAGACTACACCTAGTTTTAACTGAAGGTTACCATGGGGCTCTTTGCTGGAACTCCCACAGCTGCAGGACCCTGGCACAGGTCAGGGCTGGCAGGGCCGTGGTGCCACAAGCAGGTCCCCAGCAGGACCCAGCTCTGGGGCCCTGCCAGCCCCCAGCACTGTCCCTGTCCTGCCACTGCTTCCCACCCCTTGGGATGGGAGTGCAGGTCCTGCCAGGCTGTGCACATGGCTCAGGGACTGTCAGCCAGGCTTAGCCCTGTTCAGGCAGCAGCCTGGCCCTGGGCAAGAGGTAGAAGCTTTTTCCCCTCTCTTCCAAGGAAGAGTGTGTGACAGCATTTCCAGGTTTCCTTTGCAGCCAGATAGGAGCTCAGGTGCAAGGCAAAGGTGAGCTCCCCGTTCATGGGGTGAGCTAAGGAGCATTTATCTCACTCTGAGGGTGCTCACAGCTTCTCCTCCTCTGCTGCTGGGCCCCACAATTCCCACATCCCCCTCTGATCAGCACTGTGCAGGAATGGCATCCCAGGGCCTGGGACTGACACCAACATTGTCCTAGCTATGAGCCTTTGCTAGCTGCCAGGTAGATATAAATTCTCAGTTTTGTTGCAGTCTCTCAATAAGTGGAATATGCCTTAAGAAAAGATTACATTCGCTAAATTAAATTGATATGGTTTGCTACTTTTACCCAGCAACCATTAATTGCAGTGCTACCAATGCACTCTGGATGTATGCTAACAGTTTACAGGTTTTTTTGGAGCAATCATGTTTGATTGTAAGGCAGCCATCACAACCCACAAAACAAGCAGTCCAATTTTATTGAGAGATTATCAGTCATTTCAACTTCTTTCCCCAGAGGAAGATAAAATTGTCTTTAAAAGTCAACAACAAAATATTAAATCCCAAATTCCTGAGAAGAGACCTGAGTAGCAAGTACTTCACTGCCACAGCTATGCATAGAGTGCAGATCTTCACAGCAAAGAGCTTGCAGCTCACCCTGATTTACTCACCAGAAGTATGGGTGATGTAGCCACAGTAACCAGGGTCAGCACACCACAAATGCTGCTGTTCACTTCAATTTTCCTTCCCCCTTCTAACAAGAAATAATAGGAGGAAAGAAATCTTCTTGCTGCCGAGGTCCCACACCAAACTTACCTTCTACCAGCAGGGCAGTGCCAATGGCAAACACTTCTATTTCAGTGAAGCCTTCAGGGAGAGGGTGTGCAGTGACCATTCTTATGGTAAATATGCCAAAAGATTTAACCTCTGCCCTCTGTTATAGCTGTGGGGCTGCCTTTTCTCTGGATCTCTCTACTTCCAGTAGCCCAAGGCTTCTTAAAGGAGCAGCTCACGTGCAAACACATGCTGTTATTATATAAAAGCTTTGGGGTTTTTACTCCCACCACTACAATCCCTGCAGGAATGTTATTAATGATGGGACTAGCATCAGCCCGCACTCCCCCTTCCCCTGCAAATCGTATTTCAGACACCAGCAAAATGAAAGCATTCATGGCAATTACAACAAGTTCTTTGTAGACACAAGATTAAGAAACCTGTCCAGTTAATTTTGCAACACTGGAAAAGAATTAAATGTTGTGGAACAAAGGAAACATGTAATTGGGGAGTGACCTGAAAAACAAAGGGGCACTCATTGAGTTGATAATTAGAGGAAAAGTATGAACCAATAATTTCTGCAGCTTGCAGATCTTCCCCTCACCCACTTTTTTAGAAACTGGCCAGTGTATTTTTCTGGCAATGACTGTTGTCTATATTAACATATTTCCTTTTTGTAACTGAGGCTTAAATTAGTATGCACACTGGCACAGCTTGATTAAAGACAAACACAAATTACTGATTTGGGGCCCTAAACATACAAGGACGTGAGTGAGTTGCTCAGTGGTGAGCACTGACAGGAATCACCTTACTGTTCTTTTGGAGATGTTTGGGGGCAGGAGTCTGGGTGCACAGTGGCTCTGGAGTATGTGTAGCCTGCAGCTTGTCCAGCCTCCAGCTCATTGCCTTAACAAGGTGCCACTAGCATGACAGTTGTTTCTTCATCCTGATAATCCTACTGCAAAATGGGAGCAGAAAGGGATATGAGCACAGGGGATATGAGCTTCCCCCAGCTCAGGCCCCACACTGTGCTGACCTGGCTCCCTGTTGATTGAGGTCTCAGGCAGAGTAAATTCACCCTAGGTGCCACCAGAGCTTGCTCAGCCTCCTTACTACATGGTGGAGTTTCCATTTCAGGGGTGCATTTACAATCAGGGGTGTTGGTTGAGGATGGTGGATTTTTTTGCAGTTTTCATGAAATCTGTGCTTAAAGGCTGTGATGCCCAGGAGAACTGATTAGAGCTTCAAGGCTGTTGTGAAACCATCTTGCTGAGTTTTTTGATCTCTGGTATTCAATTTACAGCTCTTTTTGATGCAGGTAATTGCCTTGATGGATATGCTCTTAGATTTTGAAGTAGAATTCAGGAGGGGATGATATTTGTTAGGCTATACAGATATTTGGTTTAAGCAGAGTAAAATTACATTGCACCACATAAATCCATTGTTATGTTTGCCTTTCACTCACCTACATGTCTTGATGACAAAGAAGGTGACAGTCCTGCGTCCTAGCATGGCAAATGAATGACATAAACCTGTGTTTTAATAGTGATCCATTGTATGTTCTTGCAAAAAAATTAGTGCTAGATCTTGTAAATGTGCTGTAAATCTTCCGAGTGTGATAGTTCTGAAAATGGATGGCTCATTGTAATGCTTGTCAACATAAAGCTGCACAGCTCTTCTAGACTGGGGATAAAGGACACAGATATTTGAACTGCCCTCCTGAGGCCTGGCAGGTACTTTTGGTTGCCTGCCACTGTACTTCACCTTCACTCCCAAGCATGTCTCCTATATGTGTTACACTGCTGGGAGTTTTTGTGGAGTGTTTCAAAGCCTGTGGGGCAAACTTTGCTCATTCCAATACTATTTCTATTTTAGGCTACTACCCCAGTCCCCTTGGATTTAATAGACCTTTGTTACAATGATTATTATTAACTTTTATTATTATTAGCTTTTCTTTAAGTATCTTAACAATTTCCATGTCTAAATTTCATTTAATTTATCAACGCAGAGTCTAATTACAGAAGTAAGTCATAGGCAAACTTTCCAGTGGCAGTTCAGCATCTGACTCAAGTGAAATTAATGTCAACAGAAGCTTCCTGCATCAATCTCTTAATTTCTTTGCTGATGCTGTGTTAAGCTGACTTTCTAAGGGGATGTTGAGATAGTATGGAATGATATATGGTCCAATATGGCTGCTAACTTCAGTTATAAGTTCAGGTTGTAAATGGTTTTCTTCAGGCAAAGAGGAGGTGCAAATAAGGAATAAATTACTGACTTTGATAGAATCTTCTAATGATAGTTCTCTTTCCAGTTGGTAAAACAAAGCTGCATTCATTTCCTTTCTGAACTTTTTATGTAAGAGGTAACCTCACATCGTGTATTCCTGTGAAGTCAGGGAAAACATGCAAATGATAACAGGTTTCCCAAAGACACTCATTAACTCCGTAGTGATGAAGTTTTTGTGATGCCTTTCTATTTTATGCACTCTTTCAATAGCTACTTGCTCTTTCTAAATTGAGGGGGAAAGGTCTTTTGCTCAACCTGATGTTATCCTAGAACTTCATAATTTGAATTCCACTGATGTCTTTTCTGCATCAATAACAGATCCATTTCCTTTTACCCTCTTGCCGAAGAATATTTCACTGGTTATTAATCTGTTTGCAAAGAATACACAGAAAAAATATATGATAGGTTCTTGCCAGATGTCCCTGTGGATTTCACAGAACTGTATATATTTGGTGGGAGCATATTAATCTTTGTAAAATATGCACTGGTACAAGCACTACAAAAAAAGGTGCAGTGCAAAGATAACAGAGTGCTCATGCACTCTGAATTTTCTTCAAGCAATCAATGCAGATTACTGACACAGTATTTTATATTCACAGCAAGAACTTTGCTAAATTGATGTGTTATTATTCCTCTGCCTTCCTAATCCTTTCTTCTGATTCAGGTTTATCCAAATTTGACTTTTTATGTTGAAATACGCCTTTAAATGAAAAATGGCAGCATTTCAGCAGAAGCAGGCTGGGAATGCAGTCACCCAGAACTGCAGTGGTATCACTGAAATGAGTGGTAATCTTGGTCCTCATGGGAAAGGCTTCTTGCCAAAGCAAGCAAACAGTAAGTGTATTGTCTGGAGACCTTCTAGTTGCAGTTGTGTAAATTTGTTTCATTTTGGTAGGGGTGGTAGAGAATATGACCCAGATTGTAAATAGGCACCTGGTGCTGGCCCTAGGAGGGATGATGCAGGGAAAAAGGCATCACACCAGTCTGTGGATGAGCATCAGCCCTCTGGAAATGCCTGCAGCCACACAATAACCCTTCTCCTCAACAGTCTGTGTAACACAGTACAGCACCCTGCTCAATCTGATTTTCTCTGCAGTTGTCTCAGAGCTGTAGAGGAAGATGAAGTGGTGAAGGCCTGGGCAGGGCCAAGGATGCTGGGGGCAGGCAGGAGCCCATGGCTGTGCTTTGAGGAAGGAGCCTGGCAGCCCAGGTGTGGTGGGGAGGGTGTGAGGGACCCAGGGCTGGAGGCGCTGTCTGTGCAGAGGAAGGTGGAGGAAAGGGCTCACTTGCAAGTACAGAGAAAGCATCAAGGTCAGGGATAATATCTGGGGAAAGCTCCTTGGCCATGCTCAGCAAAAATGAAGGAGCTCTAAACTTGGTGAGAAGTAAGAAAGCCAGGAGGGACAGCTTCAGAGTCAGAGTCAGAGCAGTGCTGTGTGAAAGTCTCTTCAGAAGAGGACACAGATCCATCATCTGCTCCCCAAATATCACACATTAGCCCTGTGATTGGCTCCATGAGATGCAACACCTGGGACCTGGCAGCACTGGGACTGGCTTTCCTGCCTGCTGCTGCACCTCAGTGTTTCGAGAGTCAGAGCTTCCTGTAGAGCTTGGAAGCATTGCCTCTACTGTTTGAGTTACCTCTCCAGAGACAGGTAGCTTAATTCACTGTACATGGAATATGTAATTCATAAATATATGTATATGCACCCAGGCTAGAAAATTAATAAAGTTACTAGAATATTGCAGCTTCCAAGAAGTTGACTAGAACTGCCACAAAGGTACTCAGCCTGCAAAATCTTGGGGCTGTGTTCAGGTAAATCAGAGTAGGAAACCAGTGACTGTCAGACTGGCAAGGGGGCAGAGGGTTGGTGTGTCAAACACTGTGCTCCATCTGCATTCAGGAGCCACATAAACAATGCTGGAAGTTCTTGCATGCCTGAAGAAGCAAAATAAAACAGCCACTGTTTCCTAAGCAGAGGTGACTCTGCTGGGCTTAGACTAATACTATTAAGGTCCAAATCAGAAAAGGTGGTTGCAGTCAGCAATATTACTGCATGGGCCCCTCTGTCATGCAGCTGAGGATGCTAAGGCCAAAATTAGCCGATTTTGTGGAATTGAGGGAACTGCACTGGATTTTAGGCAATAAAGGTACAATAGAGATGTGGGACCAGGAATATAAACCTAAGAAAGCTTCACTCATTTAAAATACATCAGATATGACCATGGTATGTGCAGTCATTAAATTGGACTATTGTGGATGTGTCTGTGGGTGAGGCATCTCAGAGAATAATACTTTTTCCAGTGAGAATGATGCTGCTGGACAGACATTTATGCTGCTGTAGGTGTATGTTTTGGTAATCCCTGATAATCAGTTCTTCTGCTGCTTTCCCTCTGTGGAGGAGTTCGCAAAGGGTTTGTCCCAGAGAATTTTGCTCTGGGGCCCTGAATGTCCAATCCTGGTGGAATTTTCCTGTCACTGTGGAGCCTTTGTAGAAGAAGAGTAGAAGAGCTATGGCCATGGTGACTGACCCATTCCTCCCCTAAGGTGAGGCAAGAGTTTGTGTCCAGCTTATCTCACTGGTTGCTGAGGGCCTCATTCTCCACTGGACCTGGGGGCTCTGCCCAGCCCTTCACATCTGCCTCAGCCAGGGCGAGGCCTCTGTAGGTGCCTGAGTGCAGAGGGAGCAGACAGGGAGACACCAGGGGGTTGGGTTGTATCCATCCTCTGCCAGGCTTTGCCTTCCTGGGCACTGCTGGAGGTGTGTGAGTTTATCTCCCCACGGGCCAGAGGCCGGCCCTCACATCTGCTCTTCTGTGCTGGCTGTAACAACCACGGTAAACATGCCCAAAACAACTACCACTGATAGGCTTGTAATGTGCCATGCCAAAAGCTGTGTGGGTTTGTTTTATTTCTACAGCAAGTCCAGAGCTCTGTTAATGACTTTGGTCCTACAGGTCTGGAGGAGCTGCCTTCATCAGCATTAAGTGCAAGATCCAATTTACAATGACGTCATGCATTAGCGTGCGCTCGGCTTGCATCAGTGGCGAGGATTTTCCACTTTACATGTGCCCTGCCAGAAGCTTCTTGGAGGTGCATTTACCTAATGAAATTGATTTAGTGTCTGGCCTGTGTTGCCTGCTAATAAAATCTTTCATACAAAATCATGATAATAAGGTATTTTATAGCTTTCATTTATGCTAATATATGCTGTTTGATTTGCTTTAGGTCATATTTTTCTAAGTATAAGGAGAAAAGAAATAAAAATAAATTCTGTCCAATTGCCATATTAAAAATGAGCAACTTAGTGGAGCATGCTGTGTTTGTCACTCAGGTTTAGCTGTTGGAGTTTGTGAGGAGAATCTTGTGAGGAGATAAAACATTTCTGGCTTTTCTGGGAAAAAAAATTGAAACTATGCTGTCAAATAATTAACTTAATCTTATTAAATACAAAGCAATTTTTTTTCTCTGAATTATAACCCCACCTAAGAAAAATAAGAAAGACTGCCATGGCTGAACAGAGCTGAACTTTGCTGACAGTAGACTTTCACCTCATTTGCTTTGCATTTATTTACACCAAAAATATAAACGGGAGATCTGGTTCTTCTCAGAGAATGCAAAACAAATTCTTACACTTCAGATGAATGACACTTTCTGACTGTTTCTTTGTATGTTTTTTCCTACAACTGTTATTTTTGGTTTGGTGCAGAGAAGAAACTGTTTACTTCCCTTCCTAAGTAAACAGCAAGGAGCCCAATTTTTATGATTGGGAGCACAGAACTGTAAGTCAAGAGCCTAACTCCCACTAGTTTCATTATGGAATGGAATTGTCTGTCATGAAAAAAAATGTTTTTACTCTGCACTGCAAAATGTGGTATTGATTTTAAAGTCTCAAATAAATATCACCTGCACTTACAGGGAAATTATCTAATGAGTGTTCATTTTACATTGGATAGCATAATGAGAGAATAACTGTTCAGCAGTTGGGAGGAGGTAATACACTTAAACCTTAAAAATACCATGAAAATCTAGAAAGCTGTTGCACTGCAAACAGTCTTCAGGATAAACCAGAATTTTGTGTAGAAGCAAATTCATAGTCTGTTGAACATAGCAATCAGATTTTGCTTCCAGTTTTATTTCTTCCATCTGCCTGAAGTAGGGAGAGAGCATGAGTGTAAGCAGAAGCAGCATCTTGTTGCCCACTCATCAATGCTGCCTCATGCAGTCTTTGAAGTGCAGGTACTGGCATCTACTCTTAGAGTTTTAAGGATCTCTTTTCATTGTCTTTGTTTCACTGATTCTCTCTGTTCTCTTTTGCTTGCTCCAGTCTGAGACTTCACCTCGAGTACTGTATCCAGTTCAGGGAATCCCAACAAAAGAAGGACCTGGACCTGCTGGAACAAATCCAGAGGAGGGTCATGAAGATGAACAGAGGCTGGAGCGTGTCTCTTATGAAGACAAGCTGAGAAAATTGGTGTTGTTCAGCCTGGAGAACAGAAGGTTCTGGGGAGGCCTTGGAGCAGCCTTCCAGTACCTAAAAGGAGCCTAGAAAAAAGCTGGAGAGACTTTTTGCACATGTAGTGACAAGAGGGAATCACTTTAAATTGGCAGAGGACAGGTTTAGATTATATATTAGGAAGAAATTGTTTACTGTTTATGAAGCAGTGAAGCACTGGAATAGAATGGCCACAGAAATTGTGGATGCCCCATCTCTGGAAGTGTTCAAGGCCAGGTTGGATGGGGTTTTGAGCAACTGGTTGTATTGGAAGTTGTCCCTGCCCACTACAGCAAGTTTGGAACTAGGTGATCTTTAAGGTCTCCTCCAAACCAAATCAAACCATTGTGTGATGCTATGATCTATGCAGCCTGTGAACCAGGGGAATATATCTGCTCCCTGTGCACCAAGGCCCTCCTCCTCCACTTCTTTCTCCTCCAGTTCCTTATGTCCAAAGTCTACCTGAGCTGGTTTCCACCATTCCTGATGAACCTCTTGTTGAGTTTCTGCAGGGTGAGAGCAGACTCACTCTCTTGACATTCAGATCAAGCCTAACATGGTGCCTTGATAGCTAACCCATCATTTGGAGGTGATGTGTCGATGAAGGATTATAAAATAATCCAGTCAACAGGGAGGGGAAAACTCCAAATGTAAGTGCTGATAAAACCTAACTGGGTTAATAGTTGACTGGTCCTTCTCCATCCCTTTTCCTCCTTCCAGAGACACACTTGTGAATACACTCCAAGATGTGAAACCTGTTAATGTTACCTCTTTTATTTATCTGGTTTTATTAATCTCTCAGCCTACCTCCAGGTCTTTCTCTTTCTTGTTCAGAAGTGACTCTGTCATGTTAAGTAAATAGCAGCTTTCTTGACAAAGTGCAGAGCATTAGCTGCTGCTAAGGTATGCTTTATTGATTGCTGTTGATTTTTACAAATTAAGTTTACTTCTACTGCTCCTGACATTTAGTGGTAACTTAAATGTTTCATTAGTGAGGCAAAATTGAGGTTCATGAAAGCAAACCTTACAATATAGTTCTGCTTTCTACAAGTTTATTATCCAAGAGCTCCAATGGAGGGAAAATACCTTATCAGATGCATTGAAAAGAAAACAGATGCAAGAGGTTAATTATGTTGCATTGCCCTTTCAAGTAGAATTTAACTTGAGATGTTTCAGTCAATGTTGTAAGTATTGAGCTGAGGCAGAGTCTGGGCAGCAAGGCAAGCTGACCAATGAGTACACTAAAAAAAACCAATAAGCTTGGTCTTAGCTTGGAGATCATTAAGGGAACCGAGAAATCGTTAAATCTAGAAATGGGACCTAATGGAAGTCAATGAGAGAACAACTATGGACAGTTAATGAGCAGCACTGCATTATGTTCTCATCTCTTCTGAAATAAATAATAAGATACTTGAATTTCTCTTTGAACAACAGTAAATGTAGAATGTGAAAACAGCAGGGGGAAAAGTAATCCTTTGGGCCATCCTCTCAATAAATGATTTCTGCAAGCCTTAATTAATTATCGGAATAACATGTGAAACAAGCTTATGGGAAACTATGGCACCATAAAACTATTAAACAGCATAAAATGTCTGTTTAATAGTTAGCCCCAAACCACTTCTAGAAACATCTTGAAACTGAAAGTTCATTACCTAGAATTTCTGAAAAATCAGCAGCATAATTTCATTGTGAAGAACACAGGTTGAACTCTGCATGACAAGAGCTCCACTCCAGAAATCCTGATGAGCAATCTTCGTTAGGAACAACACTGATGAAAGCACAGTCATTAACCCTCAGGTAGTTTGTACATAGATAGGTGTGTTATTGCTGCACTTCTGAGTGGTAACTTCTCATTATGGATTTCAAAGAAAACAGGACCACAACAGGGAGGAATGCTGGAAAAGTGAGGTGTCTTCAGCTGACCTTAAGAGAGAGCTGAGCTTTTCTTAGCATTCCTGAATTCCTGCCACTCAGCTCTGCATCAGGTGGCACTCCCCAAAAGGGTCCCTTATCTGAGCTTAGCTGTGTCAGTGAGTCAGAGCCAGTGGTCAGTCCTGCAGCTGTGTGCTAGCCCTGGCAGAAACTGAAATATGTACATATTTACTGGGTTATTAACTGTTTATCAGTAACAGGCTTGTTGCCAACAGTTCAATAATTGCTTTATCAACTAGGAGTCTTTAAAAGAAAAGAAAGCCTTTTAATAGCATCACTATATGTATATATTTTAGTGTTCTTAGACAGAAGGCTTACATTCCATTAGAACAAATAACAGTTTTAAATCTTACCAATACCTCTGCAAGGAAGTAAATTATTTCTAATTCCTGGTCACATAACAGTTATCTTGCCTGTGATGTATGTCCCCCAAAAATAGATTTGCTTTTTTCTTACATGAGAGCCCCAGGCTGCCAGAGGAGGGTGTTTTGAAGGGGCTGCTGAAGGAAGAAATGCCGTGAGTGGTTCCGGGAAGCAATAAGCACCTTCATGAAAATAACTCAAGTCCCCATCCTTAATCCCTGCCTATCCTTTTTTATCTGATGGACTCAGCGAGGGCTGGAAGATCCCAGTGTGGCTGAAAACAAAAGGGAGTTAACAAGATGTGACCGGCCGATGGACAGAACAATAGGCGAAGCCCTGCACGCAGCCTAGAGCCAGGTGTGCCCATGCCCAGGTGCCATGCGGCTGGCGGTGACTCTGCTGTGCTGCTGGGCGCTGGCGGGGCTGCCCCGGGCCGGCGCCTCCTGCCCCTCGCAGTGCAGCTGCGCCTTCCACAGCCTCGGCGACGGGACCAAGGCCAGGTACGCCGGGCGCTCCCGCGGCGGGCTCGGGGGGTGGCTCTGCTCCTCTCCGAGGATGCTCGCACGAGAAAATATCGTCTCTGCACTTCGTGGCCATTATTTTTCCAGTTGCTCCACGCTCTAGCTATATTTGCAGAGGATTAGCTTCTGAAAACACAGTAAGCTGATTTCAGAGAAAGCGTTTGGGCATCTCTGTGAGAACAGGAGTGACATAATTATTGCTGGTGTAATGGCAAAAAGGGAATAAAATTTAAACAATACATATATTTTTTAACCTTTCTGCTGAAAATTCTGGTTCTAAAAGCTTTTATTCTGCTCTGCTGGTTTGTTGCTAAAGTGTGACTAGATTTGATTCATGTTGTGGTACAAACCCAACAATTTACTTTAAAAATCCTTCAGCTGGTGATTTTAGGCATAGCAATAGACTTTAGACAAAAATGAACTAAAAAAACAGACAGTAACAACAAAAAAAATTAAAGTAAGTTAATTTTCAGACTGGAAACTTTCCATTAAAAAACAAGGCAAGACCAGAAGGACACCCATCTTTGAATGCAAAGCCATTGAACATACATTTCTCTGGAGGACTGTTATAAAAGAGTCCTTCTGAAGGGTAAGCACAAAGTATCTGACTTAAAGAAAATAGAGCCCATATTTTCATAAGGTGTGGTTCACAGCAAAGGAGGTTTTGTGACAGAGATACAGGATTTGCAAAATCCTTTGTAATAAACTTTTTCTAGATTGAAATATTTTTTCATTACTGAAATATTATTTTGGAACCCCATGAAATAGCTCTACTTTCTTATCATTTTTATGGTGCTATAGATTTAATACTAGAAACTTTCACAGTAAGAAGAAGCATGGTGGAGACACAAGTAGCCTGAAATTGCTCAAAGGAAGTGCAACAGCGTGAGAGCCAATTATTTTTCCATAAATGTCACAGTTCCCAGGGGAATTTCCTCTCAGTGACTGGAAAAAGCTGTTGTACATTTTAGTAAGATACATAATGAAGCAAATATCCATTACTCCCTTAAGGAGCATAATGCCACCCTTTTTTTCTGCATTATGATTCATATTTCTCACCAGAAGGAGATTATCCCATAGATTAAATGTTTAGTGCTCACTGACATAATTTAGGGACACCATGAGAAGCATTCTGCTTTACTGCCATGGTCTTTCTTTTAGTAACATTTTGTGATGTGACTACACAAAGTAAAATGTTTTATTTAAAGTGGATTTCTGGATTTTTCTTATTTGGTAGATTTTTATCTTACTCAAATCTCAGCCTTCAGCAGAGGGTGGGCAGGATTTAATGCCACAATAAAAGTGTTGGGTGAGTGTAATGTACTGTGTTTTGATTATAAATTAACAATTTAACTGTAGGCTCAAATAGTATTTAAATCTGGAAAGTCTGCATGAGCAGTTCAGCAATGTTATATATTTTTGTTGATAGTAGAGGAATAATTGCTTTCAGCCAAAACCAGCCTGTTTTGACAGCTTTGTAATATTCTGTTTATAGAGGCAGTGTGATAGGAAAATGTTACCTGACTGATCACATTCCATTTCCTGTGGTGTCTTGTTCAGTGAGTAGACTGGAACACGCCCATCCAACCTCTTACCTTTTGCAGGTGGCTTGGTGTTTTGTTAAAGAACTTGCCTTCCCCTACTTGCTGATAGGAAAATTAAAATTCAGTCTGAGAGACCTGTTTTGTCTCCCTTTATTTCTCATGGCTCTCTACAATCCCAAGTCACAATTTTTTGTATGAAGGCTGCAGAATGCAGCACAGGCTTTTCATGCTTTGACCTTTAGAGATTAGGAATGGGGAGGAATGATTAAAACACATAAATCTGTCTTGCTTTCAGTATAGCATTTTCCAGAGAGTTAATTTTCTGTGCTTTCACTCTCAAGACTAGATGTGTCTGCAGTGCAGTGACTGCTACCATCTTTACACACCCCCCATAGTAATGCAGAGCTTACTCCAGAGTACTTCCAAGGAGTTGTTAGCTGGCTTTCTTATCCTCATTTCTCAAACCAGAGTTCCTCTGTCAGATTTAATCTATATAACTTCTTGCCCTCCTACATGTCAATAAGGCTTCTTTTTGCAGGGCTTTTGTAGTTCAATTTATGGATGCTTTTGTTTTTACTTGCACTAGAATCCTCTGCTGTGCATGAATGTTGTCACTGCTGTCACAAGTACTTAAAAAAACCTGATAGCAAAACCCAACAGGAACACTAAATGGGCCAGATTTGGACTCACACCACTCCAGGAGAGGCACAACACTGTGATGTCTGCAGTCAGAAGGCACATATGAATTACTGCAGGTTGATGTATTTACAGTGATGATGCAGAGATCAGCAGCAAGAAAGAAATGACAAGAAGAAATCTTGTGAAAATAGAAAGGCGGATCAAAATTTTGCATTAAAATAAGGTTTCAAATCTTTTCAAAATAAAAGAAAGTCACATCTTTGCTTGTCCTTGTCTTTTCCCACCAGGACAGTGCTGTGTAATGATCCAGAGATGACCCTCCCTCCTGTGAACATCCCTGTTGACACAAGCAAGCTTCGGATAGAAAAGACAGCCATCCGCAGGGTGCCAGGAGAGGCTTTCCACCTGCTCCACAACCTGGAGTACCTCTGGATGCCCTATAACTCCCTGGGCAGCCTCAGCAGCATCACCTTCAAGGGCCTTCGTCGTCTGCAGGAGCTGAGGCTGGATGGGAACAACCTAATCTCATTCCCCTGGGAGAGCCTGGCTGGCATGCCCCAGCTGAGGCTCCTGGATTTGCACAACAACGAACTCACCTCAATCCCTCCAGATGCTGCCCGTTATGTCAAGAACATCACATACCTGGATCTGTCCAGCAATAAGCTGATGACTCTTCCTCAGGCTCTCATTGCCACCTGGGCCAACCTCCAGGCTGTTCCCTACTTCCCCAATGATAACTCCAAGATCATCCTAGGTAAGAGAAGTGCCTGCCATTTTGCAGGGGGCACAAATGTCATGAGCTCCTCATCTCATTGCAGCATTTTCACCCACTGTGGCTACCATAGCAAGTACCCTGCTATTATATGTATACAATTTAATACCCTAAATAATATGTGTAAATTCATTTACACATTAACAAACTCACCTCAGGTTCATCACACCCATCTTATTATGCCATAAATTTGATTACTTGCTTGGATCTTTGCAGCACAAAATTGGTGACTCTTGCTCAAGGCTTTTTTAGTTATTTCCACTGCCATTTTGGATAGAAATACAAATATGTTTACAGCTCTTCATCATTTGTGTGCTCTTTTCTAATAGCACTGTGTTTGGAATTGACCCATTTTAAGCAGAACTAAAGAAAAGGATGGATAATTTATTATGCCTAAATTAAAGAGGAATAATGCCATGACTGAGCATAAAATCTGGGTCAGAGCTGCCAATTTGTCTCTTCCCAGAGCCTTGTTTATCTGTTCACAGAGAATTAAACCCTAGTCTACCCAAACACACCAAGACAGTGCTGCCTTGAAGGACAGCTATGAAGCTCCTTTCTGGCGGCAGCTCTAGGCTCCCCACAGGTATGGCTTTGGGGCAGTTATCCATTTTTGTGTCAAGGTGTCTCACAGCTGGCTCTCAGTTGCAGGATGCCCAGGTGAGGCTTTGAGCACATTTCCCAGTTCAGGGGACTATCACATGGTCTTTTAGCCATTGTTCACTGTTCAAATCCACGGCAGGTTGGTGATGGCTCAGAGTTGTTGCCATCTGCATGCACAGCCCCTGCAGCCAGGGGTGTCAGCTCAGGCACCTGCTGATCATCTCAGCAGAGGCACTGCAAGTTTCCTCTCACTCTGGCAAGTACCTGCTGCTCTTGGTTCCCTTGACAAATTTAGGGAGGTGAAGTTTTTAAAGCGGGATTGCAGTGGAAAGAGATACGAGACTTAAAAAAGATACAAAATACCACCTACAAAGCTTTTAGTGTCCTTTAGCAGATGTTGCTGAAGGTTTCACTAGCATCAGGAGAGGAGCAGGTGTTTCATGATCCTGTTTTGCCAGATGCAGTAACAAGTTCTTTAAGCCAAAATTGGCAGTTTGGGATTGCCCATTTCATTCATGGCAAGACTGTCTAGATCATACTTTTCCCTTTTTATTTTTAGAGTCAAGTTATGTGTAAAAATGTTATTCCATTCAATGTAGATTAGGAGAGTGTTTTATCAAGAACAGATAATTGATGCACGTGGCCAAATTGAGTAGTATCCAGCTATGCACAGGTTGATTGTGCCAGGATCCTAAAAAATTCATGCAGCCATATGAATACTATGCTAAAATTAATGCAGTAATGTACAGACACTCCAGCTTCTAGGTCCCGTCCTGTGGACACCCATAGGAACCATGTAGATAAAATGCATGTCTCTCACAGGAGCAGGCTGGGAAAACACAGCTGCATGTTTCTGTTTCACTCTGCTCATGACTGTTTCTCATGGAGGCATAAAAAATCATGAATAATAAAAAGAGTCAGCCCAATCCATTCCTTGTCTGCAGTGCATCACTGTGATTCCAGAGCCACTGCTTGCAGACTCCTTCAAGAAGAAGTAATTCCTCTGCTAAGTTGCTGGCTAATAGTCTGTGCCAAGGGTGCAAGCTTTTCCACATGAGGCCTGCCCACGTGAGCCCATGGAACTGTGCTGTGCAGGGCAGCAAAGGCCTCACTGGGCTCTGTGGTGCTGCTGCTCCAGCTGGAGCTGGGGCACCTGCCAGGGAACCTGGGATCAATTGCTATCTAGTGCATGAACTAGAAACTGCTAGAAAAATGCCACAAAACAACAAAGCCAAGCTGAATGCTCATTATTTACTTAGTCCCCCTTCACTTTAACATATTAATTCACAAGAACTGACCTCCTGCCAAAACCCATCACTTCCAGATCCTCTTCTAAGCCCAGGGAATGCACTCAGAAGAGCTTTTCTGCAGCATCTTTAAAACAGTGTGAGGGAGTATCAGTACTGTTCCCTTTCAGGCAGGTGCCAGCCCCAGGCATGTCCTTGGGCTGTGCATGGAGAAGAGGAGGTGCAGCCCCCTCAGAGGGAGCAGAGCTCACTCCTGTGGCAGGCAGGAGGCCTGGGAGCCATGCTCCTGGTTTAGGCTTCAAATGTGTGCCTGGGGTTGCATGGCATTCATATCCCTAATGTCAATTCTGCTAGCTAAAGTCATTAGAGACCACAACCTGGCCACAGTGCAGCTGGATGTGAACATTTCTAAGTAGGATGACACAGATTTAATCAGAATGCAGCAACTTCTGTTCATGGATATGCATTGCTCCTGTTCCAAATTTGTTTTTTCAGTACTATCTTCACAGGTCTATTTTTAATAATGCATAATTTTTTCGGAATTGGAATTAAATAGGTGCAAACTGGGAGAGCAGAATAAAGAAGAGAAACATTCCAAGAGTCTGAAACAGGAGTGTTTTTCAATATACCTCTTTCTGTGTGTATAGCCTAAATATAGTTATGGTCTCTCTACATTTTTTTATATACCATAACAGGCATACTCTTCAATTTAATCCTTAAAACATTTCTTTCATATTATCTAGTATAAATTAGCATTTCAGGAAAAGCAACTGATTACCAAAATAATGAAAATAAGAGTAACAGGGCTAGAAGAGAACTATGACAGGCAAGTGGGATTATCTACAGCTATTGCAGGTGTGAAAGTAGCATCACAATCTGGCTAGTATTTTAAAAATGTCCAGTGAGAATTTTCTGGCCTGTCAGAGACTCCATAGTATCCTCGTACCAAGAGAATCCACAGCCCTTCTCCCATGAGTACTTGGTTTTTCCATCCTGGAACAAAATGCATTTATAATAAATTCTTGTTTTGCTTCTTTATGTGCACGAATCACAATGTCTTCATGATATGAATAATCTTGCTTTGAACTTATTATGCTTTCAGATCCAGATTTGGAGATACTTTAGCCAGTCACAATTATTCCATTCTGGCAACTGTGGGATCCATCAGACTCATCCAGCAGCATGGGGGGACACACCCCTCCCCACCCCACATACTCCTGCACAGGCAGTTCTTGTAGAGCTGACTGGGAGTCTATCACACTGTATCCTGCTGAAAAATAGAAACAAAAATGGCAGAAACAAAAGGTGCTGTTGGACTGACTTAGTGCCCTAATTTCTTTTTGGCAGGCTTGCAAGACAATCCTTGGGTGTGTGACTGCAGTCTGTATGAAATGGTGCATTTCCTAAATTTCCAGTCTCCTAACATAGCCTTCATTGAGCCCAGGCTGAAATGCTTCACCCCCAGGAGCCTTGCAGGAGTCTTCTTCAGCCAGGTGGAGCTGAGGAAGTGCCAGAGCCCCGTGGTGCACACGTCTGTAGCCAAGGTGAAGACCATCCTGGGCAGCACGGTGCTGCTGCGCTGCGGCACCACGGGCGTGCCCATCCCCGAGCTCAGCTGGAGGAGAGCTGATGGGGCTCAGCTGAATGGCACAGGTGGGTTTGGTTCATGCTTTTCTGCACACATGGAATGAGTGACACAGGCCTGTACTAGGTGCAATCCACTCTTGCACTGTGATTTTCTATAGACTATAAAATTACTTATATGTTGATCTTAATCTTATCAGATGCGTGTTATGGTTTTGCTTTGTTTCATAGCAATTGTAGTGGTGAGACAAGTCAAGGGATTTTCTGGAAATCTGTTGGAGCTAAAGGAATGAAATATTTCCAACAGTAGCAATTAGCTGTTTTCAGTTAGTTATTCAGTCACTGAAAAGGCTTCCCACTGAATTGTTCTATATTCTATTGTATTGCTAATCCATTAGCAAACATCTCTGGCAGAGAGATGTCTGATGTGAATTCAACTGGGATTCAGATCAGCTGTAGAAGAAAGAAAAGGTTGCAAGCATACAGCATTACTGATATATTAAAAGACAAAAAAACCCTAAAGTGCTGAAGGAGTCCTTGGGGACATTTCAGTGGCAATGTCCCCAAGGAATCATTCCCTCTGATAGACTGACAAGCTCTCCTGGGGAAAAAGGTCTGTGGAAGAAACCCTGACCACCTGGTCTGAGCACCTCGCCTGGGGGAAGCCTTCAGACAGACACTGGTTTTGTGACTGCTCATGATTTCATTTCCATTCATAAGAAAGTCTGGAGCTGTAATTGCAACACTGGTCCTTTAATTTGTGGGGAATTTAGGGAAGAAACCTTTGCTCTGCTGAAGACAGTTGTCTTTTGCTTCTTGTCCTACAAGTTCTGAGTCAGGACCTGCACCTTCTTGCCTCCAACCTGCCCTGAATACTCCTGTATCCTAGTCCTGCCTTGACTTTCATAGAGGATGTAAACCCAGCAGATAAATAAATAAGTATTGGGTCTGATCTTCAAAGGGCTCCTCGGTGCACAGAACAGGGAAGAGAGCAATTCTCTTTCAGAGCAGTGGAACCATTTGTAACAAGTATCATTTCCTGGGATCTGCACAAGTGATTGCTCTGCTGTGCAGGATGTGCAGGATGCAGCAGAGCTGCTCCTGATAATGGTAATGTGTACCCATCATGCTGCAAACATCCTTCCTACACTTGAAAGAGAGCCACCACAAAAAATAGAATGGGGTGATTTCCTGAAAGCCTGTGTTGAGTTTACTTTGAGCTACAACTAAGAATAATGTATTTTGTGCCTCATTAAATCAGCTGCTAGCACCTTTCAATAAAAAGCTGGCTGGAAAGATAGGTTATTTCTCAGCAATGGCAGCTTCTGTGCCAATGCTATAATGTGACTATTTGAGATGCTGGTGTTTGTTTTGAACAGAAAGGAGTGAGAAACAGCCCACAGTCTGTATCTACAGGTAATTGCCATAGGTAGACCCATAGCTTCATGCTTTTAAAATACTCATTCAGTAAATAATTAAACTAAAAAAGTAACTTCTGTTACCTTTATATTTTGCTGCCATTGGAAGGGACCCTGGTTGCCAAGGCAGGATCCTGACCCCAAAAGGGCTTGGAAGAAGTTTTCATTCTCTTACCTTTGCCTTTCAGACATCTCCCTGGTTTACCTTTCAGCAGGAAAGGTCTGAGACAGCACGTGCCCATCCTAAGGAGGCTGGCTAAATAATGATGAGGGTGCTTTACCCTTCCACAAGATCCCAGCTTTTTTTTTTTTTTCTTTGCACCAATAGAAAAAGGCAAAAAAAAGCTAGTTTTAGTCTGCAAGTAAATCACATGAGCAAATCAACACTCAGCTATGTACATATCCTTTGGTGGCAACCAAATGTACGCCTGTGTAAGGATAAACACCTGCAGTAATTGAACAGTAGAAGGGATATTATCTTTCAACTATTTTTCCATGTACTCTAGGCTAGTCTGTTTATTACAATAAAATCTCCACTGTTTGTATTTTCTTTGCCTCCACAGTCTGCATGTAATGCTTGAACAGATCATGTTGCTGCCTGCTCCTTCCACTCTTTTAAGTATTGCATCTATATAAGAATTTTCAAGCTTTTCTTTTTAATGGAAGAACCTTTTCTGTTATGTTTTCAAGATGTACATCAATTTGGAGGAAATAGCATCAACTTTTTCATGTATATTCATTTTGAAGCAGTTCAAATCCTGATGTAATCTAATTCTAGTCCTTTTCTTAGGTTTATTTTGATTTTGTAATGTTCTTGGTGGCAATCAGAAATGACGATTCTTTATCATATACTTTATCAAGCAGATATTTGGTGATGGAGTCTTAATATTTTACAAACATGGAATTAATTCCATTTACTACTGCCTGTTTATTTAATATTTTTCCTGCCTTGCAGTTCACCAAGAGATTTCCAGTGATGGGATGAGCTGGTCTATCCTGGGCCTACCTGTAGTCTCTTACCTTGACTCTGGAGAGTACATCTGTAAAGCAAAGAATTTCCTGGGGGCAACAGAAGCCTTCATCTCGCTCATCATCACAGACTCAGAAAGCACGGATGACCCTAACTCTAGTGCCAAAGGCACATGGAATGGCAAGGCCAGCGGGATGGAGGCAGCTGCCTACAATGACAAACTGGTGGCCAGGTACGTTATCACCACCTCCACAGTGCCCACGCTGGGGGCTGGGGCGGGCACCGGAGACAGCGTCCTCCTCCCGGACACGGCTCAGGACAGCAACCCCCAGAACCTGCTGGTGAGCCCCACCACGGACCAGCAGGAGCCAGAGAGGATGGTGAGGTCTGTCAGGGTCATAGGGGACACCGACCAGAGCATCACCCTGGCCTGGAAGGCGCCTATGGCCAAGAACACCACGGTGTTCAGCGTCCTTTATGCTGTCTTTGGGGAGAGGGACATGCGGCGGATCAACGTGGAGCCAGGGAAGACCAAGGTCACTCTGTACGGGCTGCTGCCAAAGACCAAGTACATCGTGTGCGTCTGTGTGAAAGGGCTGATCCCCAGGAAGGAGCAGTGCATCATATTTTCCACAGATGAAGTTGTCAGTGCAGGAGGGACGCAGAAGCTCATCAATGTGGTTGTCATCAGCGTGGCCTGTGTCATTGCTGTTCCTCTGACCCTGGTGGTCTGCTGCGGAGCCCTGAAACGGCGCTGCAAGAAATGCTTTGTGCGCAAGCCCAAGGACGCGCAGGAATCGTACGTCACCTTCGAGAGCCTGTCCCCTGGGGCCAAGGCCAAGGGCGTGGAGGGAGAATACCTGACCAGGCACACCCCTGACGAGTCCAACAGGCTGCTGTCGGCCCGCTCCAGCGTGGACTCGGAAGCCATACCAAAGATAGAGGGACAGCCGAATGAATACTTCTGCTGACAGTACCTAGGCTGGCTGTCAGCTCACCCAGGGGGAAGTGAGTGGCTGTTCTGTGACTCTGCTCCAGCCCTGCACGCCACCCTGGCCATGCTTCTGTCTCTGACACGTTCTGGAAGAGGATGCAAGAGGGTAGACGGTGCCCAAGCTTTACAGAAACATGTTGCTCACACCACTTGGGGTTGGCTGCTTGTACCCAGTCAAAAGCTTCTCTGATAATGTCCTCGTTCTCCTGGACCACTTTTTTTTAGGGTTTTTTTTTTTTTCCTGTCAAATGAGTGTGCACACTAAGTGTAAGGACATTAAGGAACATTTAGGACCTGCTCTGCAATATGCTATGTATTTTATTCTCAGCTCTTTTGATGTTCTTTTGGTTGACAAGTCAGGGGAGTATTTAGTAATTTTAATAAAAACACTTATGAAGGTGAAGATTGAGAGTCTCACCTTTTACATCCCCCATGTTTGCATGAAACATGCAGTTTGATGCTTAATAGATCACTAAATAGAGATGTACAGCAACCCTTTCTGATATGTCCAACATAATTACACCTCTATGCTCTCTGTCATTGCTGAGAAATGTGCAAAGGAGATAGAAATGAAGAGACAAAACCCAATCCACTCCAAAGAATGCATAATAGAGAGCATTTGCTGATTGCATTTTGGCCCTAAACTCTGTTCTAAAGTTATGGAACAATAGCAAAGGTCTTTCAGTATCAGTCCTAGCTGCCATTTTGTATATTGTACTATCTGTATTGTAATTAGTAGAATATGTTTTATACCAGCTGTGCTAGATTGCAATCATACAACAGCCTACTTTGCACACTGTGTGAATGATGGTGTAATGCTTTGCAATCATACTAGAAAACCTACACTAGACAGTTTTGCAAAAATCTCCAGCTCTGTCACTGGTGCCTGTGCTCCTGGCAATACTGATGGTGAAGGCCCACATGATCAGCCAGGTACCTGTGACTTAGTCATGGAAAGAAGTTGCTCTGTGCAGAGCAGGAGAAAGTGATGTGGTGTCAGACCACTGACCATGCACACATCAGCCATTCCTGACTATGGTCTCAGTGGTAGCAGAGGCTCAATGCAGTCTTTTTGGGTTTCAAACATTTTACAAATTCAGGGACCCTGAAAAAAAACCTGTCTAATCTTAATCTAAATGCACTTTCATAGTCAGGGTGAACTGATCAGTCATTTAAGTTCTGCAGCTTCACTGGAATTTGAATCTGAGTGCTTATCACAAACTAATTCCCAGATGTGTGATTTTCTACTCAAGTCCCTTATGTAGTAATACTGTATGTAACATTTTTCTCTTTGTAATAAATATTATTCATGAAGAAAATTATATATGTTCTGCCAAATGCTGAATGGGAAAGATCCAGCCAAGTTGAAATGCTAAGGGATAAAGGTTGCTGAATTGTTCTGAAATGTGTTTGTAAATTTATTGGAAGGACTTCCACTCACATTCTGGATGTGTATGTACAGCATGGATTAACAAAATTCACTGGCTGGAATGGAGCCCTGTATGGATTTTGCAAGTCCTCCTTGTACAGAAGGATTTCACTTATGTTAGATTACTTGGCCTGATGGAAAAAGCATCATTTGATCTCAACATAAATACCAGCAACAGGGATACATCCCAATAGTTTCTGATAGGACTCCCTGTATTCCTTGCATTAGTGATAAGGAAATTCTCTTGTATTGGGAGAATTTGTCAATCCTTTTATAAAATAATTCATGCTACTTCTATCATTGGACTGCAGATTTTTAGGTTTACAAGTAAAGTTTTATAAAATTATATATTTTAATGCAACAAATGAACTGATGAAAGATGGTACGTAATAGATATATTCCCTATTTATAAAATTTAATATAAAGTTTTAAAATTTTGTCCCAGCCTGATTATATTAGTGAGGAAAAAATATAGCAGTTTTTGTGCTGAGTTGCAAGGATTGCTGTATGTAAGCCTGGGTCCTGCCCACATATGCAGCAGGAGCACTGGGCTGTGCAGAGCTCTCCCTACCATGGCCCTGGATGGGCAAGCTCCTGAAGAACCAAGGCTGGCCTGAAGTTTTCTTGTGTTGAACAGAGTGCACCTACTGCCCAAGGACTTTGCTGTGACTGGGAACCAGAAGAATTCACTTTTCAGCTGACTGAAGACATGAGCTGGGCCATTTGCTGCACCAGCCCGGGTGAGGAGCAGCCCTCCCCTGCTGGAGCCTTGCTCTGTGAGCTGGAGGAGGCACCAGCTGGGCCAGCACCAGCCCTCTTTGCTTGTGCTCCATCGAGGGATCATCCTGGGACATTCCCTGTGGATGTGCTCAATTTTACAGACTCAACTGGATTCTTTTTGTACTTTCAATAAATAGTGATCCCAAATAGAATAAATGTGCCTTCTCTCATTCCTGTGCCCTCTCTCACTGTCTCATAGCTGAGGCACTGCAGTTTATCATCTCAGCTGCTGCTGTTCAAGACAAGCCTTTCTCTACTGCACTGGTGGTTTATACACAATAGGCAATAGGGACAAACTTGCACAAGCTCTGTCTTGTCTGGCATTGATCAGAGGAGAAACCCTGTACTTGCTAAATTATGAGGGAAATGTCAAACCATGAAGGAAGCTGATGTGATTTTAATGCTCTGAGTCAGTTTTTCTGAGGTATCAGACATGTAAAGATGTACGTCACTGGATTTTCTGTTTGTCATGGAAGGGCTGTTAGGCACCTCGTTTCATCCATACCTCCAGGTAAGGAGGAAACCATTCATTTCTTGATTAAGGTCAATTCTCAAGATATGCTGTAAGAACCAAAGCAAACATCTGCTATTGCACTCCCTCTTAACAAGCTTGGACAAGATATTGCCATGCCCACTCATGTCAATTCATTTTTAGACACTTTGATACATGCACTGTCTGAAACACCCAACTGTAGCCCTCAATGCTCATGATCTGCCCAGCAGTGATTTCTAACACTGAAAGCCGTGGCAGAGGGACTAATTGAAAAGCATCAGCCCAGACTTGATTTCTTTCAAGAAGAAATGTCATTTCAAGATGGAGTTTGACTCCCTGGCACACAGTGGGTCATCTCTTGGCATTTGCTTTGGCAATCAGCGCAGTCTCTTAAACTCCATTTCCCACAGACACTGTCTCTGTGGAGATTTATTTTGACAGCTTGAGTTTTAGACAGCTTGTTCTGCATCTTGGCTTCAGCCAGGATGCCACATGATGTTAAAGAGCAGCTGAACTGAGTGGACATCTGCTGTCACAACAGTGACCATTACATTTACAAGCAGGCATAAACTAGGCTGAATTAAAAAGGCAGCCAAATCCCAGTCCTGTAGGGAACATAAGCATAATGACTGTGGCTAACACTGGGGGATTTATTTCCCTTACTTCCCCCTCCCCTCTTCTCCTTCCCTTTCTCTCTACCCTAATTCATCCAACTTTGGTAAGTGATTCACCACTGGACTCTCAGGTTAATACTGAACCTGCTGAGTACACTTGGGGTTGAGATATATTTAGATAAATGGCCTCTCAAGCAGCAAATAAATATCAGCCTGCACACAGCCAGAGCATTGGCCCATGGTACTGAATACCACTCTTTGAAAGGCCATTTTCCAGCCCTTTAGAAGATAGGTTGGACTGGCAGGAATTCTCATGGGGAAAAGGAAAACAACTGCAATTCTTCTTTATTGTTTTTTTCTGTTAAGCAATTCATTTATTTAAAATAAGGTATTTCTAACAGAGAACCCTGGATATCATTTTGCTTCCTGCATCCCAGGACATTGGGCATTGTGCACCTTCTGTGCCTGAAGATGTACATTTATTTACAGGTTTATAAACTCCAGTAGTTTATAAACCTGTAAATAAATAACACTTCACTTTTCATGAAAGATTTTTTGAAGACGTGACTTAGCTGCCACATACTGTAAGACCCTCCCCATGGGCCATGGAGGAGGGGTGGGAAGGTGGCAAGGAAGGGCTCTTCCTTTTAAGCAAAGGAAGTTTTGGGCCTTAAAAGTGGTGAATCCCTGCAAGGGATTCACCAAGGCACTGATTTGCTTCTACCTCTGCTGAAAGCTTTCTGTTCCCAGGCCCTGCAGCTCACACATGAGCAAACTCCAGGATGTGCTCTTGACACCCAGGAGTTTTCTAACTAACTACATCATAAATAGCTTGTTACTGTTGTAAAGGGTAAAATAATATTATTTCATTATAATAAAATGATATAATTATGGCATCATTATATATGATATGATTTATATTATAATATATATTATATTTTGGTAAAATATAATATAATATAATATAATATAATATAATATAATATAATATAATATAATATAATATAATGAATTATTTTATTATTTTATTTATTATTTTATTTAATATTTTGTACTATTTTATTATTGTGAAATTATATTTATTATTATTGTAAAGTGTAAATGTATAAAACTATGATCATAATAGAAATTATAATTGTTTTATCAGGGAATATTTTCATGGCAGACCAAAGGCACCCATGACTGTGGCATTTGCATTTGGGTGGGAGTGGGGGTCCCTGAGTCCCTCTGCCTCAGTGGCTGATGGATGATGGGGAAGGACACATTGTCCCATGGCAGCTGCCACTGTTGCTCCTGCACATCCTCAGTTTAGCAGCAGCCCTGCTGACGGGCATCCCCTCTATCTGGTGACATGGAAAGTGCACAAGGAGTCTGTGCCTCAGGTGACAGGGCTGCAGTGCTGCCACCCCCAGCGCAACAGCAGCAGCTTCACCAAGAAACTCCTCAGCAGCCACCACCCCCCCAGTGTGGATTTTCAGCTGCTGCACCTGCTGTGCTACAGACCAGCAGCCTTTCCCCTTCCCAGCCCACTGACAGGTTTGAATACAGGGCACTTGTTGAAAAATCAAATACTGCACCATGGACAAATAAGGAACATTTCAGCTGAAAAATCCAAACCGTAAAAAACCCCTATGCTTGTGGTTAGATGTGAGGCACTGCCAGCAATAGCATCCCCACAGGCCCATTCCTTGTGGCCTGTTCCCTGTACATGGGGGACAGACACAGTATGTCAGTCCCCTGAAGTTTCCCCACCAGTCTATTTTGCTGATTTGCCATGAAATAAAAGCTCCTGTTGATTTAAACACTGCAGAATCAAGCCTGTGTTTTCTGTAGGGTGAAAGCAGCACAGCCCTTAGAGCCACATATAGCTCTAAGCTGCCACACTTTAAATACTTTTCTATCCTGGTCCCATAGGTTAGAGGTTAAGCAGGTTCAGGTTAATCTTGCTTTGTGCCCCAGCATCACACAGAAGGGCAGTGAGGTGCAGCCCTTTTCCCAGGAGTGCTCCTGTGCAGGCTGTAGTGAAGCCCATCCACACTAGATGGCCCCAGGAGAACGCAGAACCCCTTGGAAAGCACAACTGAAACCTGCTATTTTGGCTTAAAAGAGATCAATACATTTGGTTACTCAAAATCCCTTCTCAGAATGGCTTAGTTTTTCAAGATGACTGAAAGGCAGTCAGCACGTGTCTTATGAGGGAAGCCAGAGAACAGCACTGAAAATTTGTATTTATACAAAAGAAATTGACTTCCTAGAGACTCTTGTCAGACAAACCCCCCATGGACTGGCCACAGCTATGTTTCAGAGGAAAAAGGTGCCATATTTATGTTTCCATGCTGTAAGATCCTAGTTTGTGGAGCAGGCTTCATGCTCACCATGAGCAGAACCCACCAAGCAGGGTTTGGGGGAGGATGGACTGTGAAATGGGGCACTATGGAAATTACAGCTGAAGTCTGGCCCTTCCTGTGGCTTTCTGCCTTGATAAAAGCCATTAAAATATAGGAGACAGAGACAGACCCTGTGAAATTAAAAAAAAAAAAAAAAAAGAAAAAAAATTTGGCCTGGTTAATTACTTGCAAGGGCTTGGCAAAAGAAGTGATTTTGGCTCCATCTTCATATTCCCAACCAAATAAATATGTCTTCCAGAATCCCCTCAGCTGGAGGAGAAATGCCAAGAGTGATCCTGGGGGTGGATTTTAGCACTTGGACACAGACTGAGAACCACACTACATGTCTTCCTTAGGGTTGGGTCCCCAGCAGGATTTATTTCTGCGTCAAGGAAGATTACAGCTAATAGGATTTGCTTCTTGGAGGCTCTTGGCGTGTTTGGTGCAAACCCCTGCACAGTGCTTTCTTAAAGGAGAATATGGACCCTGTCTGTCATATTTTTCTTCTTCTTCTGGCCTTCCACAAGATAAACCCATCTGTTTCATCTTGCATCACAGGATGCTCTTGTTCTCAGGACAGCTTTGGAAGGTAAGAACACTGTTACCCTGTTGTAGCACCAGTGAAGTGGCTCAGACAGCCCCAGTAGGAACTTGCTGATGATGTGAGCACCAAAACCAAGCAGATTGATGTATGGAGTGCCACCTCTAATACTCAAACTGTGCTGTCTTGAGCATAGAATGAGATTTCTCTTATTTCCCTGAGATATGTAGCTACATACATAGCCATTTTTATGATTTAATTGCATCCTTTATAGCAAAATTGGTGTAAACCCCAGGGATGGATGGATGGCTGGATGGATGGCTTATGCATGCCCTATATACAATACCTTATAATTATTCAAGTGCTTGTAGACCTGCATAGGGAACTGGTTTATTGGCTTCAAATGTGGTCTGTGACCTGGAAAATTTTCTGGTTTCCTCCCTAGGAGTTTGCTCTGCATGTCTGCACTGCTGAGGCAGATCCCTGCAAACATCCCTCAGGACATCCGGAAAATTAGAATAGAAAATTCTCACCTAACAGAACTGCCCCGTGGGTCTTTTGAGAACGTCAGTGCCTTGGAGTATCTGTGGCTCAATTTTAACAACATCACAGTGATGCACATCAAGAGCCTGGAATATCTGCCAGCTCTGAAGGAGCTGCGCTTGCAAGGGAACAAATTAAGTTCAGTGCCATGGACAGCATTTCAAGACACCCCGACTCTGAAGATCCTGGATCTGAAGCACAACCGGCTGGACGTCCTTCCAGAACACGCACTGCGCTATCTGCCCAACCTGACCTACTTAGATCTATCCTCCAATCAGCTTACCATCATATCCAGGGATGTCTTCTACAACTGGCCCGTGTACCAGAGAAGCCAGAGCACGGAGGGGCCGCTGGAAGCGATTTCCAACGCCGTGCTGGCCCTCCATGACAACCCCTGGATTTGTGACTGCCGCCTGCGCGGATTTGTCCAGTTTATCAAGTCTGTGGGCCCACCTATTATCCTGATGAATTCCTATTTAACTTGCTCAGGCCCAAAATTCAGGACAGGGAAGTTTTTTCACGAAGTGGAGCTTAACAGCTGCACCAAGCCCCTGACCTCAGCCCTCGAGACCAACCTGACAGTCCCAGCAGGGTTAAACATCACCCTGACCTGCTTTGTGCAAGCCAGCCCTTCCCCGGCTGTCTGGTGGACCTATGCACTCAAACTTTTAAGGGCATTTAATGGTAAGCAAAGCTTTTTCTTCTTCTTAGTTTTTTTTTTTTAATTAAAAATTTATGCTGTACTATTCTACTTACATAGGTCTGCAGGCCATCACAGTCACCACAGCAACCCAGCCCCTTTAGAGCACCACAGTTATTGTGGTGGCTGTAATCCAAATGATCTCAATCATCCTGTGCATCTAGGCACATCTGACCAGCATAAGAAGAGCTGCTTCATGCAGGATATCAGTCAAAAAGAAAAGGAGCGTGGCCTCATTTTTATACAATTATCGTTCTTGTGGATTTTAAGAAGCAGCTCTTTCCTCATGATACATGACTGTAGGAGCTACTAATCTTTTATTAGTTGTATGTATTTAATAAAAATGTAGCTATCTAAATATGCATGTATATTTACTAAAGATTATATACTACATAATTTACTATGTCATATACTACAAATATATATGCACACATTCTGTATATGTGTATGTGCATGTAGATGCATTTGTATGAGCCCACACCCATATACACAGACTTGTATGTTCCTACATTATTCCCATGTATTCCCTCAAGAAATACTACACAAACCACAAAACTGTGCAGCTCTGCTTCCTGTCTGTCTTCATTCATGTTCTGAATGAACTGAAACAGAGGTTGGTGTTTACCTGAAGTCTCGCTTATTTATATTCTCTAGCAAAGGTGTTGTAATATGAGACCTTTTCCTCTTTCTCCCAATCCATCCTCCCTCATGTTTATTTTTACTAAGAGCCTTCAATAGGACAAGTTGCTATTTTCATCAGGTGAAGTAAGACATACAGGCAGCCAGCACATAGGTTCTGTGTCCCTAATAAGCCAGCTAACTAAAGAGGATAGCATTAGCCCTTAATCCTGGGCTGATATTTGCTTCAATTGCAGTGCTGCAGCAGCACTTGGGTGTCTTTCCACAGGCACATGCTGATTAATTACATACAGTTTCTTCTCAATCACAGCCACACACCTCTGTTTGGGTAGATGACAGGGTTTCACACTGTTCTTAAAACTGCATTTCATTTCCAGCCCAACACTTTCTACCTTCACACACCTATTTTGGTCTGAGCCTGTTGAGACTGACAATTTAATCCTAAGAGAGGACGGAGCATGTGTCCAAAATGTAGGTGTGCCTCCTCAGTGCCTCTCCTGGTTTGCCCTACGAATGCCGATGGCAATGGGCAGATGCTCGGCCTCTGCCCACAGCAGCCTCTGCCCACCTCAGCTCCTCCAGCCGCTTGTACTGGGCCAGGGGTCGGGCACATCCCACGTCTCCTACACCTGGGTGTCCCAATGCGTTTATTGCCGTTCAGACAGAAAACGCTTTGCTGTCAGCTCTGTGGGGTTTGGCACATTCCTGTGCTCTGTCCCTGAGCGGGCGGGTCCCGTCCCACACAGCCTTTGGGCCCAAGGGCACGGTGGCTCGCTGCTGACCCACTCACCTGTGCCCGCAGTGTCCACGGAGCCCATCAGCGAGGACACCGTCCGCTCGGAGCTGCTGATCCCGGCGGCACGGCCAGCAGACGCCGGCAACTACACCTGCACAGCCGCCAACTTCCTCGGCAACGCCTCGGTGGCCATCAACCTCCGCGTGGTGGCCCCGTGGGCGAGCACCACGCCCCGCGGCTGGGCGCCCGCGGCCCCCGCGGAGCCGGGCGCTCATGTGGAGGTGCGCATCGCCAAGCAGACGGTCTACGGCATCACCCTGGAGTGGTTCGCGGCGGCGGCGGCGGCCGCGGAGCCGGGGGAGACCTGGTACACCCTCCTTGTGGGCCGCTACGACGCCGCCCAGAAGGACACCATCTACATCGGGCCCGGGGTCAACACGTACTCGGTGACCGACCTGCTGCCCGCCACCAAGTACGAGGTGTGCGTGGCCGTGCGCAACCAGGCTCCCCGCAAGGGCCAGTGCGTGGTCTTCGTCACGGGCAGCGACGTCAGCCAGATGGAGCAGCGCGAGAAGCTCATCCACATCGTGGTCATCGTGTGCGCCATGGTGCTGGCCGTGCCGGCCGGCATGTACGCCTGCACGGCCGAGGCGCTGCCCGGCTGCCTGGCCCGCTGCCCCAGCGCCTGCCCGCGCCGCCGCCGCGGGGGCCCGGCGCAGGCCGCGGGCAGCAAGGAGAGCACGCTGGACAGCCTGCCCGCCGGCAGCGAGGACGGGCTCTGCCGCCCCGACGGCGGCGCACGGCGGCCTGCGGACCGCGCGGAGCCCGGCAAGGCCCGGCCGCCCCACAGGAACAGCGCCGACCTCTACTAGCCGGGCCCTGCCGCGCTGCGGCACCTCCACACGCCCGCGGCGGCTGTTGGCTTTATTGAAGGACAGCGCCGGGCCGGCTCCGTGCTGCGGGGCTCGGGCACGGCGGGCGCACCGCCGGTGCTTGCGGTAGGCTCGGGGAGCCCTGGGAATGGAGTGCCCGAGCTGCCCGGCCACGGGTGTGGGAGGAGCTGCGCCTCCGTAGCCTGTCCCTGCAGCACTGTCATGGAGCAACGCACACGGACACGCCAAGAGAACCAACGCTAACAAAAACAACCCCCGAACCAATAGCAATGCTTGTGGCCAAAGGCCAGAAGTGTCCCCTCACTCTCCCACACGGGTGTGTCTTTACTGATGTGTGCCCGCAGCTCTGTCCAGTGCCCGGTGCCGGCTTCTCCTGGGAGCAGACAGGGGAGCTGGGCACGTCTGCCGTCACAGCCCAGCAACAACAAACGATGGGGAGGATTGGGTCAACATGAGGCAGAGATTTTATTTTATTTGGAGAAAAAAATTATTTTGACCCGTGGTGGTGGTTTTGGGGTGGGTTTTTTTTCCTTGCTCCTTCTTAAGGTTTACGCAGCCCTCAGAGATTCACAGCTTTGGTTGTACCACAAACAGGAGAAGTGTAAGTGCTTGAACCAGGCTAGTGGGACAAGTGGACAGAGGCAGAGAACATAGTGGAGCATGGGATTGGGAGCTGAAGATGCAAGCCAGGCACATTCCCTAAATGCAGACAGGTGCCTGCCTATCCTGCTGCTTTGAAACCAAAGCTCGCCTCTTTGCTAGAAACAAAAAAGCCCAAAGATGCATGTAAAAGCAACTGCCTCCTGCTTGTGAATCAGCTCACTGCTGTGATTCTCAGAGGTCTGAGGATATGTGACTTACAATTTTTCTTTTTTTGACCACTTGCTTTCCAGCACAACCAAAGCATGTGGCCCATAGACCCACAGCACTTGTAATATGTGTTATAGATCGTCTCAAAAAGAAGAATCTAGAGTAGACACCCCAGCTGTTGTGAGCTTCATGCTGTGGTAGCTTGGCTTTCTAATTGTATTTTGGTTTTTGATGTGTGTTTTCCATGCTGTCTCTCCTCCCAGCACCTCCTCCTGCTGTACCATACTGCACAGCTTTTGAACAGAGCTCTGTTTTGTCATTGCTGACTCTCGTTGTTAATACTTCACAGGACTTCCTAATCTTGTCATTCTTTTAGTGTCAAAGCAATAAACATGACTGGTTTTCAGAATACACAGAGGTCCTCTGCTTCATCTCTGGCCTTTTACAGTTACAAATTGGAAGAAACCTGGATTCCAAGGAGTTTTGGGGTTTGGCTGCAGGGATGGAGGAGGCCAGGCTCCATCAGTACAAGTTGCCACTCCTCACCCTGGAGTGGTGAGGAAGGGGCAGCAGCAGTTGGCCAAGCAGGAAAACCTTGTCCTGGGAAAGCCACCCACTGACACAGCTAGTACAGAGTGAGCCATGAGCTGATGCTGGTTGAAAACCAGTGTGGGGCTGTGGGTGAGGGGGAGTAAATAACAAAGCACTGTCAGTAATGACCAGCCTTCTTCCACCCCAGTCAGCAGGGAGGGACAACAGGACACTGTAGAGACTGGAGAGAGCTGCTGAATCACTGAGGAAACAGCCAAGGAAAGACAAAACATCCCCTGACCTCTGGATTATGGACCTCATAACAAATTGCAGACCCTGGACATTGGCACAAACTGAACCTGCTGCCTCCCTGCCCATGGCACCAGCTGCAGTGCTCTGTACCATGGGAGCTCAGCCAGGGCTCTCTGTGACCCCACCCATGGCCTATGCCAATGGCATCCTGCTTCTCACCTCCCCTCCTTCCAGCCTGGTGGTGTCCAAAACCACACAGCCCCTCTCCTGACTCACAGCCCACAGAAGGGTCCATCCTAAAAAGTGGCCTGGCTTCCTGTGGCTGTCTGGTAATGTAACAGGTGAACACAAGGCATCATTGCTAGCAGAAGCACACCAAGCACAGAAGCACTTTTTCAGATTTTTAAATTTTTTTTTTTTATTAAAAAAATCTCTTCAAGTTGAAATACAGAGTAGCTGGGAAAGAGTCTCACAACATAGTAATAAAACATCTTTATTGCCTCTTAAATATAATCTCTAAGACTATAAGCCTGTAATTCCTGTTAAATCTGACTTAATTGAATGGTCTTTATAGGCTTTCCTCATTAGAGAATGAACACTGAGTACTGGCAATAACACAACACTGGGAAGACAGTGGAATGGGGAATAAATCAGGAACTTGGGGGAACATTGCAGAACCTGCAGACACCCAGCCAGCAAAAGGCAGGGGCTTGCACAGGGCAGCAGGAGTGGGGTCAGGGGCTGCATGTCCCCTCCCTCCGGCCAGCTTATGGCCAGGGGACAAGGACGAGGTGGCTGGACAGGTGAGAACTTGGCCTCACATCACAGTGCCCCAGGAGGAGGGATAAGCAGGAAAACAGTAGAGAAAAGGAGAGATGTGACAGGAGAAGCTCTGGGAGCAGCGCTCCTGCCATGGCCCCCAGCTGGGACTCTCCTGGATCTCTTGGCTACAGCTTCTGGCTCCGCTCACGGGTGACATGAGCCACGAGCACTATGGCCTCTAGGCAGATTGAACTGAAGTTAAAAAAATACAAGATTTTCCTTGTCAGTGCTTAATTTCATATTCAACCAGCTATCGTCTAAACTGATGAAGTCCTGGTGCAAAAAGGGGAATTATTTCAGCTGCTGGAGTGAGAGGAGATCCTGAGGGCTAGGTCTGCTGGTTCAATTGAAATGACGGCTGGAGAACTCGCATGAACCCCTTGAATTAACATGGAGTACTCCCCACCTTGATGTTCCTGGTACCATGACAGCACAGCTTCTCTGCAGGGCTGGCTCTCAGAGAGAGGGTGCAGGGTGCTGCTCCCCAGCCAGCTCGGTCAGTTGGTGCTGCCTTCTCCCCAGGGGATGGGAAACAGCTGGGCCCAGATGAAAAACATCTCCTCAGAAACAAACCTGAGGGGGTCTTTGGGATAGATCCAGTGAAAAAAGTGCTTTGCTCTTGGTGCCTTTCTACTGTCACGTAACAGGAAAAAAAAACCTGTCAGCTGCCCTGCCAGTCCCCTCCCATTAAATGTTGTTTAATTCACTAAAAAATACTGGTAAGAAAAACCTGAATATTTTATGGAAACTTCCTTTTGCACACACCAAACCCTGCAACAAGCCAGGAGAGGTGATGAAATATATTCCTTGACACCTTCTGCTAGCACAGTGTACAAGACCGCACGATCTTTCCAGACACTTCCCTGACCAACATATGCAACTTTCCAGCACTTGTCTCTGTCTTCCACTTATCATTTGCCTTTTAGCTTTACCTTGTCTTCCCAGTGTTTTTATTCATGTCCTTCTCCTGCTGGGCTCCTGCTCTTTTGGGGCGCAGTGTCAGAAGGAGGCAGTGCTGAGCGCTGCTCTTGAACTTCCATGCTCAAATCTTGCCCCTGCTGGTCCAGGGAAAGCTGAGGTGCCTGTCCTGTCTCTCCCCAGCAGGCAAGTCCAGGGCAGAAGCAAAGCACAGCATCATGTCAATGTGCTCTGGCATAACCCAGCATAAGCTGCAGGAAAATGAAGAATTTCCCCAAGACTGCCTGCTTACCTTCTGGGAATGAAGGTACTGAGGCCAGGAGCGCATCGCTCCGCCAGCTGCTGCAAAGCACACTGTGCACAGGACACAGCAGTGCCACTGCTGTAGGAGACCTGCACCCGACTCAGTGCTGCTGCCACAGCCACGCCAACATCTTCAAAAATGGGTCTGCGATTTAAAGTGATGGATTTTCAGACACCTCAAACCCACCTGCCAGACCAGGTCAGAAGAAGCATCCATGAAGGGCCTTGGCTGCAGAACATCTTGTTTGAAAAGCCAAGTTCTGGGTAGAAACCTCCAAACGAGGGGCAGCCTGAGTCCCTGTTCACCTGGGAAGACTGTGGCTGGCACACTCAGCACCGTGGGCAGACACAGCTGCAGGGAGGGCCCGTGGACACGGCCAAGGGAACAGCAGTCACGATGGTACTTGCAGAAGGTGAGGGGTGGCTATCACAGTGAGAAGCTGCTCTGGTTCACAGGGTGCTGACAGACACAGGGAAGAGACAGCAAGTAAAAACATCCATGCCCAGCCACAGTCTGCAGTCTCTGGGGCTGCTGAGAGCACCTAGATATGGGGCTCCCCGAAAGCTGCGTTCCTCTTCTCAAACCTCATTTTGAGCTCTGACACGAGGGCGTTGTGGGTGCTGCTGTGACCTTTCTTCTTCGGTGGCTTGATGACATGCTTGGGAGTGAGGGAGCCGGACACGGTTGGCACCTGCCACCCTGGGCCATCGCCTCGGGGAGCCAGGGCAGGGGGTGGCGGGGGCACGGGGGCTGCCGGCGGCACGGGGACAACCTGCACGTTATTGTTGCTGTTCTCATTGTGCAGGCTCTTCACATCCTCCTCAACCACAAACTTCTCTGCGGCGTTGCTGGGCCTCTTGAACTTCAGCCACTCCATCCTGACTGTCCGGGATGGCGGCACCTGTCTCTTTTTTATGATCCTCCTCACCGGCATGACTTTGTTGGACCGCTTGTTGCGCCAGAACATGGCAGTAGAGATCATGATAGTTATCAGCACCATTATGCCCATGACACCAGCTAGCACTCCTAAGGCTTTCATGGGGTTATCTTTAGTTTGCATCAAAAAGGCGGCCATAGGCCCTTTGTGAAGAGTCTGTAAAGGAGTACAAAGAAAACACATGACTTACTCCAGGGGACAGACAGTGACCCAGATATTTCATTTGTCCAAAATATGTTACAAGTAGAGCTGATTGATGGGAGTTGTCTCTAAAAAAAAAAAAATGAGAGCCACACAGCCAGTCCAGTCCAGAAGTGGAGAATTTAGATGGGGCTGGAGACTGGGTAAACATTATAGCACTGTGAGGTAGATGACTTGAACACAAAAGCTTACAGAAGTACTGCCACCAAATTTGGGCAGATTCCTTCATGTCACCATAGTGTTTAACTTGCAAGAATGGAGCAAGAAAATAATTGGCTCAATTACTGAGCATGGCATTGAAAAGGATTAGGAGAAAGCTTCTGCTTATAAAATGCCAGTGTACAACTGAGTAGTTAGTAGGTATGTGCTGCATTCTGTTTTCAAGTACTCTTTTACAGACATAACAAAACTCTTTGAGGTAGGGGAGATAAGTGGAGCTAAAGAGCTTTGTTTATAGAAAGAAAAGAAATCAGCAATGACATAAGCTACATATGGCATATTAAGGACAAATGAATGGCCAGTTCACTTTCCAGCTCAGCACACTGTGCGTCTTGGAGGTCCCCGTATAATTTTGCGGATTTTGCCCTGCGGGTGGAGCTTGGATCTTTTCACACTTTTCCAGTACATGATGGTGGAGATCACCATTGTAACAGAAATGGTGGAAAGGACGCCACTCATGCATATTCCATATATTGTCCATGGACGCTTCTTGAGGCCTAAAATATAGGATTTTACCCTGGACTTGATCTGGAAATATCAAAAATAAGAGAAATGGTCAACCCTCACATGGTTATATTTGAAAGAGGCCAGTATCTATTATAAATACAGCTGGGGAACTAGGCTGAAATGTGCACAGGATAGAGAGCCTATAAAATAAAGGGAGCTAAGTGTTGAAATAGGCGCAGGAGAGGAGGCAGTTGCAATGATGTTGAACTGAATCCAGAAACAGTAACAGAAGTTAGGAAGCACATATAAACACCTGGCTGATTGGGGAATAAAGGCTAGAGGCATGGCACATAGATCACCCTTATTCAGGCCATGGAAGCCTATCCTTGGACTGCATTTCCAAGAGAAGTTCATCTTGAATACAGGTGGTGTCTGAACAGACAGTAGTGCTATGTAAGGCCAGGAGAGCCTTCAGAAATGGCACATTCACATGCAGGTTTGGTTACTGAGAGCTGATCATAAAGTGAAGTGTGGCTGCAGAAAGACAGGGCTGTCCACTGTGCCCTAGTCCCCGGTCTTTGACTACAGGAGGGAATCCTCACCCAAACTTTGCATGTCCAGTGAGCTGTGTTTTAGTTAGGGGTCTGAGCTCCCAGCTTTTGGTCAATGGGGAGAAAAGGACCCCTCTGGAGCAGTAATCACCATATGCTAAAATAGGTGTCAAAGACAGTGTGTATAAGGACAACCTTGTCAGTAGCTTGGACTTGAACCTCTGACTTGTAGATCAGATGGATTTCCCTGTGTGACTCTAATCTAGGATGCCCATTTCTTTCCCCTCCCCAGTCTGTGGGGGAAGATGACTAAGAGTATTCCAGAGTGTGCTTCAGAGTACCTCTTGTCAGTAATATCACATCCATAAACAAGGGGCATGTATATTAGCTAATAAACACCTCCTTGTCTTAATTTCTGTTTTTTTCACAACCTATTTGAAACACATTATCAATCTCACTCTTCTCGTACCCTGAATGTGTCCCATTGCCAACAAGAAAGTGGCAAAGAAATGCTAGTGAAACTCACAGACCATGTTACTGGGCAGCTAGGGACAAATTTTCATCATTTTGCTGTACAAGAGAGTTCTTCCAGTACTTAATTAGGAGTGGACCTAAGCTAGAAACTAAAAGCAAAGCAGCCCATGACTTTGGTGGAGCTTAGACTCACATCAGCTTTGCTGTTCTGCATTATATGGATTTTTTTTGTACTTAAATCCCATCAGATGATAGAAATTCTACCCTGGCTTACTTAACTTCATGTGAAAGTCAGATAAATTAAGTGTCAGATAAACCCTGCTAAGTAGTATGTGACCTGAGTCCACCTGTTACGAGTTTTGTCAAGATCTATTTTATAGGAAGGCACTGATGGCTGAAGAGTATTTGACTAGGTATTTGAAAACCTTGAATAAATGAGATTAGACAGAAGTACATGTTGCCCATGTACTACAGCTGCAGAGGTAAGAACAGATAAAAAAATGTATCGAGAGTTTTGACATTTGGCTTTGTTCAATCGCTTGGCCTCAGAAAATCTGGCATCTGTTCAGAGCTTCCAGTGATGAAGAGATGATTAATACCAAAACTAAACCCATTAACAGCTAGCTGGTTCAGCCTCTATTTTAGTTACTTGACCTCTACTATACAAAGCTTTGCCTGGAATTAGCCTTGGACAACAACTGTTCTGCATAAAAACATCAGACATTTTGTAAGCACACAGTGGGAGAGTTTCTGTTTGTCATGGCCATGACACTGGCAGGATAAATAGAAGGAATAACTTGCAATACAGGCCAGGAATGACATAATCCTAGCCAGGCTGCAGAGACACTTATGGGAAGTGCACATTTAAAACATGAAGTCCTTGTGTTGATTACCAGCAGTGCCACGTAGCCAGCTCAACAAATAGTGCCACTATTTGTTGAATTGCTGAAGCTGTTGTTTTTTCCTAAAAGGCATGCTGCACTTTGAAGGGTACTGGTTTTTCTGGTGCACATAAAATAAAAGCAGATACATGATTAAATGAAGCTGTCACATCTCTGTGGGCCGGGACATGGAAGAAACACTCTTTAACAGTCATCAGAGGAGTTAAAAAACCAAAATACCACTGCTCACAGAAGATAATGCTCTGCTGCTTTTTGGGGTTTTTTTGGCTGTGGTGGCTTCTCAAGTGCCTTTCCTAATGCATGGGTTGCAGTAAGCAGAGCACATGGGCCAAGTATCTAGAAGCTGGACCCAGAAGGAATGCGGTTGAGCTCTTCAATGACATGAGCAGCTAAGGCTCACCAGCTATATTTAGGAGTCTAAGTAAGTAGGCAAACCTGTTAAGAGCCCAAGCTATTGCAGATTATTTGCAGATGTGGCACTTAAGGGACATGGTTTTGCGATGGACTTGGCAGTGCTGGAGTTGGACTCCATCGTAGCTGTTTGGTTCAATGATTGTGTTACAGATATCTCAGGCTGTGTTGACTTGAGCAAGTGGATCTGTACAGTCTGTGCAATGAACCAGCCCACCTCCACACATTCAGTGTTTCTGGGGTTTTGTTCTAGCCTGGTTGCAGGGAGGAACTGCCTGTTGGTGCCTAGGCATACTAGGTGTGCTCCCAAAACACATTTTCCTCTGAAAGAATCTACCTTGTGTGCTTGGAGCCATGTGAGGCACAGGCCATCCCACAGCATGTGGGGATGATCAGGAGATTTGCTTCAGAAGTGATTCCTGATCCGAGGTAGAACACCAGCTGCCCCTGCAGTGCTTATCCCAAAGCTCAGTGCTGTCACTGTATCTGAAGGCTGTGTTTGCATCACTTTGCAATACAAACACCAGCATGAAGCAAGACTTCTCAAATCAAACCAATATTCATTTCAAGTCCATAAAACCGTGGAAAGAAGAGGCTAACTGCTCTGCAAATGTGGCAAGGGCTGTTCAGTGCCAGCAACCACAGCTCCCATGGTTGCCATTAGCATGAAACAGATGATCTCCATGTTACTTCAAAGATTTTTGTCAAGCCTTTCAGTTAAGAGAATCTAAAACTGAGACTCACCAGCTATATTTAGAAGTCTAAATGAGTGGTCAAAGCTATTAAGAACTACAGATTATGCTGTCTAAATATGGACTTAAGGCTCAGTCTGTGAGGAGGTGTAAATAAACGCCCCCTCTACATTTGCAGAACCTCAAGAGGCCAAGGGATGCCCCCATCAGGCCAGCTTTCAGGAACAGGAGTGGGAATCAGCCTCCTCTGAAAATATCAGGCAGGAATAGATTTCTGAGTGAGACATATGGATGGAAAAAGACTGGCTTTTCCAGCATATGTTTTTTCATTCTGTGAAAGGGTATTTTTTATTTATTGTGAAAGGATAGGATATTAAGAGATGCCCCTCAATACCAATTTCCATAAAATCAGACTCAGTTAAATTAAAAGGCCTTTGGATTCTTTTAGCACTCTATTATTCCAAGAGAAGGTCCTTTTGATGTGCAATACTGCTGAACTTAGCCACGAGGCATCCATCTCGAAGGGCACAGACTTGTGCTAATTGCAATGGTAAACGTTAATCAGAAAATATGCCTGTTTAATTACTTACTGTGATTAACACTGCAGGAAACCTCTAGAGGATGCATTCAAAAATATCCTCCTTATCCAAAATCAGTAATACATAAATGCCCACCAAACAGTGAAATAAGAGCCTTTGTACAGCTGGAGCACAGGGGGATGAAATGCACATTTGTAACAGCCTCAGAGAAAGAGAGAGAGAGTGTGTATGCAATATGCCTACACCAAGAGATTGTTTTCTTCACAAAGTGTTAGCAGTGACTGTCTGTCCCTGGGACATAGGCAGTGACCAAGGGTTTGGGACACTGGCACTGCACCTCATGTACCTGCAAACTGAAGTCTGTTTCTACAAAAAAGATGGGATGCTATGGGATAAAAAATCCCCCAACCCAACCAACCCAAATCTTCATAAGCCATGGAAGAAGTAATAGAGACATGTACGAGAGGTTATGTGACACTAGATTAGTAGCCCAGATCCTGCTGAAGAAACCTACTCAAAGAAAGAAGATGCTGTTGCTATCTCAGACTCTCTATTGGGACTTGGCAACAAGAAGAGCATGGGAAGAAGGAAAAGAACTCTGTGTGAGGAAATCTATGTCATCACATGCTCTCTGCTTCCCCTTCAGACTTTATGAGGAGGGCTCTCCCTCACCTTGTGCCAAATATGTACCCCTGGAGGGGAAGAAAAGGGAGCAGACAGGGGATTTCATACAGGACACCATCTTTCATCAAGTACTGCTATTGCTTCAAGCTTCAGTACTGCAATAGCTTCAGGAAACTCTTTATCCCAAAGTATCAGCTACTTTTGTTTTCCTTACAGTTGTCCTTCAGCTGTTGTCCCCCAGCAGGGAGGTGTGGGACACCCTCCCTCCACTCACACCCATCAGCCCCACATGCTGACAGAGAGGTTTCCAGCTCACCCAGGAGGGAAGGGGAGGCTGGTGCCCACCAGCAGGGACATGCCTGAGGGCTGTGCCTGGGTCCACCTGCTGCCATGCACTCCTGAAACTTGCAGCATGTGAGGAGCCTGGAAGCAAGGCAGGGAGGGCAACTACTCCCGCTCTTGGCTGTGGGCAGCAATTCTTGTTTGTTGTATAAAACCCATCAAAACTTCATTTCCATGAGAAATCCAAGTGCTAAGCAGGGCATTTCCTTTGTATGTGTAAGAACAGCTAAATCTCTAGACTCACCACAGACACCCTGCATGCAGAGTCCCCCAGCTCCACGTGGCAGAGCCTTGCAGCAGCAAGCCCAGCCCATGCTCACAGGGCTGGCCCCAAAGGCAGCCCCATGCCAGGCACTGCCCTGCTAGGGCAGACCCAAGTCCCCTGGCAGGCCAGCAGGCTCTGAACTGTGTATGAAAACTATCATGTGAATGTGCCTCAGAGTACCAGGGGAATAAAAGGAGATGGAGAAAACAGAGACAGATTATAACAGACCTAAGGGCAGTGGGAGCATTGTGACCAAACAAAGAGAAGGCCAGCTGCTGTCTGGAAGATGAGATTTGCATCTTTGCCCTGTTTATGTGTGTGGTCCAGAGACTGTCAGGCTAATGGTGTGTTTCTCATCTGCTTTAAAGCCCATTTCCTCCCTGCTGGTACCTAGTTAAAGGCATGGCAAGGCAGTTACAATAAATAAGAATCGTGCAAGCATGTGCTGCACACCATAAATCCCTGCTTGTTCTTCAGCTGACTTAAAAGCTGAACTAAGGAAAAGCTCAACCTACATGTGCAAGACTGTTTTAGAGTCTTCTTGTTTCATCTGCTAATAATGCAATTATTGAACTCCCATCTGAAGTTCTATGTACTTTAAAGCATTTCTGTCAAGTTTTTTCTCATTTTTCCTATGTCACTTAAGTTGATTTCTCTGATTTAGTTCACTCTGACCCCAGCTGTTTTCCACTCACTTTTTGTAAGGGAAAAAAGATTTTTTTTTTCTTCTGGATGAAAATAAAACAGCAGAAATGTAGTAGTCGGGATTTACCTTTACTCTCAGAAGTCCATAGACCTTAATTCAAATCTAACAATCTCTAACAAAATCTCATCTCCCAGCTATATTATGCTCCTACCTTTGTACCTTTGCAATATTTCTGATCAAAATATCTTTCACATTTGTGGCTGTAGAATCCAGCTTCACCACAAGGCTATAGAAATACTCTGCAAAACAGAGCTGGCAAGAAAGTCTCAGAAATGGAGCAAGCAATGTCTACCCTTTGGTGCCTTTCAGTGATTGTCTCCCTCAAGGATTTTTCTAAAACATTTGCTTACCTCTTCTGTGATATCAATCTTCAGAACTGCTGTGGTACTGAAAGATGGGGACCCTCTGTCTTTGGCCTGGACCACCAATGACCATATGCAATCTTTATTGTTTGTGATGTTGTGGATGATGTCCAGAGATCGGATATAGGATTTCAGCTTGATCTCCCCAGTGCTTTGGTCTATGTCAAACACATTGGCTGGATCTGCTTGCATGATGGAATAATCCACAATGTTGTTGGGTTCTTCTGCATCTTGGTCTATAGCCTGGTAGGGGAAGTGTGAAAAACAAAGGTGTAATTGTTTGTATCTCTGCCTGAGGACAAACACCTTCTGATCATTCACTTCTGATAGCATCTGTGCCATGACTGGGCTGCTTTCATTTAATTTTGGAAGGTAGGCTACATTTTCTAGTGAAAAACAGCAGGACTAGGCTCCTTTCTTTATAAATTACTTCTATTTGAGATGAAATAAAATCAGAGGAAAAACTGACCTGTAACCTATCTGTAGAATGCAAATGGTCCTCAGCTGGGAGCTTCTCACACAGTGTGGGGGACCAATGTGAAGTGATAAAGAACAATGGGATTAGCTCCATGCCATAAACTATAGCTGCCTTAATATTTGTGCTCTGGCAGAATAAACTGCTAACATTAGGTGTTGTGTGATCAGGCTTCATGGTATGCATTTAAATATGTGTAACATAGGATGTTCTGCCTGGGAATTGTTGCATTTTTTCACCTTCTGTTCTGCACTGGATTATTGGTTATGGTTCTTCAAAACGAAGGGAACTAAGTTGTGTGGTTGAACACAAAGGGGTGTCAGGAAGGTTATGTGTTCAAAACCCTTTCATTCACTTATCTTGTTTGGGCTTCTTGTGATCACTGTATAATCCAGGACTGTCCCCCAGCTGATTGTTCAAATACTGTAACAGGACTTTATATTCTGCCTATAGAATTTATTTCTCCTTCTCAGCAATCAGTAAATACTATAATTCTACACTTTAATCCATTTGTTACATCCAAATGGCTGTGCAAAATAAAGCTGCAAGAAAAGACAACTTTCAGACATTCATCATAACCCCTGAGAGTAAACAGCAGAGCCAGGGCTTTTCCAAAGCACTCTGCTTTGTGACACACGGTGCCATCTCTCACCTCTATCTTCACTGGTGACCCAATGATCATTGTCTTCTCCTGGATGTTTTCATTGAACTCTGGAGAGTGGTCATTGACATCTAGCACGGTGATAAACACTTCAGCCAAGCTGTATTTCCCATCTGTGTCCTCTGCTTTCACATAGAAATTATACTTTGAGTTCACTTCAGCATCTAGCACAGCCCAGGGCTGGGTGTAAATTATACCTGTTGATGGGTGGATTAGGAACCTGGAAAAGAAGCAAGGAAAGACTTTTGCTCACTTAATATGTGTTTAGATGCCACCTTTGCTCCAGGCTGTAAAGACTGAAATGCTGTGCCCAGACACTGGTACTCTTCACCTAATTCCTCTCTGGGTGATGTTTCCAAATCTTTCACTCTACCTGGTGTTTGTCTAGTTCCTTTAGGCTTGAAAACCTGAGAACTATCAGTGTCTCATAGTTTTCTCTCTCTTGTGCCATTTTAGCTGCATTTTCCATTAAAAGTCTTTGTCCTCAGTAAATGCTCAGTGTGATGGCCTTCTCCCAGAGTGATTTTCTTGCATTAAAAGGAAAAACATTAAGCCTATTTTTTACTTTTTTTTTTTCAGTTTAAAAGTACAGTGTAATAGATTATGTCCTGCATAAATTAAGATTGATTTATGTCACCTAAATATCTAAAAGAAGTGTGATGCATCTCATATTTAAGGTCTTCACTTCTCAGAATGGGTAGGAAAAAAATCTGCTCTTAAATCTCCCAAACTACAGGGTAAATTATCTTTTCCAAAAATAACCATTTTCCATAGACTGACACTAGGATGGAGTGGGTGTTCAGATTTATCTGTTGCAAGTTCAGTTTTACACATTTGTAATTATAGAGGCACTGTCAAAAGTGTCAGCCCAAAGTTTGGATTTATAGAGAAGACACCAAAAAAGTGTCTTTTTAAAATGGACTGCCACTGTAGGCTCCAAGCAGGAGTGCTTTTAACAGATTAAGTTTTTTATATTTCCTTTGATCAATGTACAGGGTAGCAAAATATTTTCTGTATTCCAGCTCTGAATGCAATTGAGAGTGATGATAAAAGGGGCATTTAGCAATCTAGAATCTTCAATTGTTCTCATAACCCTGTTAAATACAAATACAAGTTTTGATGAAATCCAGGATCTGTAGGTGGGAATAGCTGTGTAGGAGACAGTGCCTGTGCTGCCTCCTCAGCACCCAGCCCAGCCTAACCATGCAGACAGCACTCTCATCATTCTCATTTTAGGGGAAGAATAGAAGTGCTCCCACTGGCAGCTTGGATTATCAAAGTAGGATTGCCATCAGATGGGTTTCATCTTCTACATTTAACATTATTTCTCTTACTCCAGTACAACTCATCTTTCTGCCCACACAACTGCACACCCACTGATGTAATATCCAAGACAGAAACATTGTGCCTCTAGCTGAAATTCTCCTATTTGCATCAAACTGTGTGTTCAGCACATCTAGAGGTGCCAGGGCTAGAAAAATCAATCCAGCCTTGCAGAGTGATGCCATTCTAGCAGGAGGAAAACAAACAAAAACACTTGAAAAGGAAAAGTTCACATCATAATTTCTTCATTCAACAGCATAAGAACAGTGAATCTCAGCTGCCCCATAATGCCAATCAGAATAAAGTTGATCTTATATTTTTTTTCCCCTAAATCCTTTGTCAACAACCTTCTCAAGCTTCTTTCCACCAGCTGCTGCATTCTAAACCTAAGAGGTCTGCCTGCATGACATGACCTTTTCTTGCTTCTCTCTGTGCAGTTAGCAGCTAGCTTAAAGACTTAGTGAAGAGGCTCAAAATAATCCATCGTGGAAATGCTCCCAAATGTGTATCCTTCTGGCTACAGAAGTGGTTCACCCTTAACATCTTGGATTTTGGACTTTGATTGTGCCTCCTAAACGGCTTTCACCTTAACAAGAAGAGTTCAGCTTTAGCTCCAGGTGGATAATATACAGAGGAAAAAAGATTCTTGAGATGAGTGCCTGAAAAGCTCAGGCTTTTCATTCATTTCCAGCATCCTGCCCTGCAGAATGCAGGCTCCAGCAGGAATATCTATGACAGCCATGTCATTGATTCCACCATGGACATGGTGTGAAGGAACCAGTGTTTCAAGCTGTTCTACCCTCAGCACTGTTCCCAAAGACAGGGAGGCATTATTACCAAATCAAGTAAGCATCAAATTCCTTTTTTCCTGATGCAGGACTATTATATTTTAGTATATGAAAGGCTTCTAACAGCCTTTGCAGCTGACCTCCAAAGCTGAAGTGTATATCCTTGAATATCTTGTCTCCCTTGATTTATCTTGACAAGAGCTATTTGTAAAGCCATGTGGAAAGGGAAGGGGAAAAAACCCAAGAAATTATTTTTCTGTAGAACTGACTTTTCACAACTAGACCAAAATCTCTCTTTCTCTTACAAGTATTTTTCAAATGGTGATTGAACAAATCCTGTGTATTGATACTTTAGCTGCTTTGTATCTCTTTGGGGGTTTGTGGGTAGAATTCCTTGGGTTGATGAAATAGATGTTTAATGATCACAGTAGCTTCACAGTAGTAGTTCACAGAACTCACAAAGAACATGGCATAAATGTTCTTGGAAATGAGCAGACCAAGAATGAGCTTGCTAGCTTTCTTTTAAAATTATTTTACAACTCTGCTCAGAGGTTATGTATTTTTATTTATTTACTCGTTACTTACAGATCTGCTCCTGTTCCATAGATAGAGTACTTGATTTCTCCCCAAAGCCCTGAATCTGGATCTGTAGCCTTAAGAAAAGAAGAGAGTTTTACTTTACTAAAATGGAAAAAGAACTGTTTCATTTTTATTTTAACAGGCCCAAATGCTTTTCACTCTCTTTTCCATTACATTTTTAGTGGGAAACCACATGAGCAAATATGCACCTAGAAAGTGCACAACCCACCACCAGGAAATGTCCCTGCCAGCCCCAGGAATGCTGTCCCTGTGCCGGGGGCTCTGGCACAGAGTGACGCTAGATGGCCCCATCCATCCACAGTTACCTCCCCCTCCTTTGATAGAGATGGAGATAATCTCAGTGACATGAACACACTGCCAGCTCTCAGACCTTCCTAATTATCAGTTAAACATTAATGAATATTCCCTAGACAAAATTATTTACTTCTTATATTGTATTTTTAAGCTTCTGCTTGTTTAATTAAGTCAATTTATAGTAATGAATAACAAATATTTCAATCTATACATTGTGTTTCAGCTTTGTTTATTTTTTAATCACTCTTGTGCCTGTGTGACTTTTAATAATGCATACACTACTACCAGATGATATCTTTGTTTCATGCTCTTGTTGGCTTCCTTTCTCAGCTCAGGCTTAGGCAAGCTATTGATTTGGTAGCAGCTATTTCCATAGGCTCCTGCTCCTCTGATAGCTCTGAGGAGGTGTTACACCATTGGATCTGGCCATCAAAATTCATGGTGGTGCTGGTTGATTCATTCATCTCCCTGTTTAAATATCTGACAACTGGAACAATGTCTTTGATTCCTGCATGATTAACATAACACATCTGCAGCCCTACTGGTAGGTGTAGTTTTGTTCTTTGGCATGAGCTTGTCAGATTCTCTAACCCCATGATTTTGACCACAGCCTAGTTTAATACTGTCTAACTTCACTTAAAACATCTGCATACCTGGGACTTCTTCCAGAATTGCCATTCTGAGTACTTGAAACATCTTAGGTTTTCATATATAGTTGTGAATCTGGGTCAAGTACTGAGTGACAGCACATGACTAAACTTTACATGGCCTCCTTCAGCTACACGTTCCTGTGCACTTTGGCTCAGAAATTTTATTGCTTCTGCAAACATTTTTTAAATCTCTTCTTTTTTTGCTGTCCACATCCTAGAATTTTTTTACTCCTCTTACCTCAAAGATAGTTATGTTTAAGTGTCTGTAATAGATTTCCTATTAGTTTCATGCAATAACCTTTTCTCTATTGTTTATATTTCAGTTCTTTGATTCTTCCATTGCTAAAATTTGCCTTCAGCACTTTATTATTCTGATTATTTAATCATCTTTCTTACATGTTGCCAGCTTCTGCTGGAGATCTCTGGCAACCTGCCTCCACCATCCTTACCTGTGCAGCCTCTGCAAGGTGACTTGCATCCCCCACCAAGGCCAGGTGGCCAGGAGTTTTCTTGGCTTTGTGACATGAGGGCTGTTTCCAGTCTCAGCAGTTGCATTAGAGAGAAGCAGCTGGAAATGCTCCTCCAGCACTCAGGGCCCATGTAATACCCTAACTTTCTTTGTATGAAAATGCAAGATACTGGAAAATCCATAGGCATATTTTTCCCACTGTGAGAAGATGCATCCATAGGGATCTTTTTTTCCCAGTCCTAAGCACTTTCATTTTATATTCTTGCCCTCATTAACTGTTTCATGATCCTTTAGCAGCCAGGTTCCTCCCAAGAGGAGGTGACTAATACCTACTAAGCAGCCATCTTGTTTTCTTTTTACTCATACTTAAGCAAGCAAATCCAGTAAATCCAATTCCACTTAGCCATAACTGAATCTTCCCACTGGACACTGATTTGGCTGAGGCTTTCTTAATACTCAAGGGCCATGAGATTTGTCTTAAATGCAGATGGCTCATGTTGTTCTAAATAATATTTGTCTAAAACTTTATTTTTTCCCAAAGTGATTTTTTTGGGTTGATTCTGGAAAATAATTGGAGTTTGGTCCAGAAGTCAAATGTTGAGTAAGATTTGCTATTTGCCCTGTCCACTATTTTTAAGGTACTTGAATTGTTTCCACAGACACCCTGAAAAGAGAACACTTCTTAAGAAGTGAATGAAACTTACTGTAACAGCAACTACATTGGAGCCCCCTGGGGAGTTCTCAGGGATCCTGGCAATGTAGTAGTCAGAGGAGAACTTGGGGACATTGTCATTGGTGTCCAGCAAGCGAATCACCACGTCAGCCGTCGAGCTGAATTTCTCCGGTGTGTTCACCTCTATTGCAAGAAGCTAAGAAGAGAAAAACCAGAAATCACTACAAAGCAGCTATTAGTTCTCTTAAAGGAGCTTCCTCCACCAGCTGTGGCACATCAGTGCATTTTAGTCTGGTTGGAGCAGACAGCTCAGAGAGCTCAGAACCAGGGAGATGATGAGCCAGGTCAGTGTGTGGCCTTGGCTTGTTTGTATGTGCTTGCTTGAGGATGGGCAGTCAAACTGTGGGGAGAGGCCTTCAAACCCTGTGCATTCATATTAGACTTCATGTGACAGATGTGACTAGTCATAACTAACCAACACACATCCAAAAACCAGAACAGAAGTTGTCAGTCATCCCTGGGCAGCTCCTAGAACTTTGGGAAACAGAAGCACTGAATTATTTTGAATAAGCACATAAACTTAATTGTGATCTTTTGCAGAGGAAGTTCTTCATCAAGAAAGAAGTCAGGAACAATAAACTGCACCAAACAGGGTAAAAAGATGAGGGAACCAGTTGTTTTGAAGCAGCATTACTCCTACCCAAGTGCTGGATGGTCAGGCATATACAGTAGAATCCCATGTCCCAAAGATTGTGAAGAGTTGTACTACTGACTTCATGGCACTTCTACCCTCATTGCCTCACGCTGATTAGGAGTTCATCAGATAAAATGAGGGCTTTTGAATTGCCTCACTGTCTCTGAGGAGAACAGAGCTCTCTGACATCACTCATTCTTATAACTGCTCATCTGAAAGGACAGGCAATCACATAGAGTAAACTGAGTATTTACTGTATCTATCTGCTCCTTACTGAGCAAAATCTGCTGGATTTGGGGAGCATCAGTAGGATGCCTCAGCTGGTAGAGCAGCAAGCTCAGGTGGTCTGTGGTGGTTCTGTCAGCAAGAAAGAGCAGTTTCAACAATGGGTACTGAGATCCACTGGGACCTTGCCAGGGTCTGTCCCAGGTGTCTGCATCACACAGGATCAGCACTAGGCCATCAGTCCTGGGCTCTGTGGGGGCTGAGCCCAAATGGCTAACACCAAAAACAATGGTCTAATGTTTGGTTTTCATGCTTGGGCAGAGACACAGTTAACACAAAGCAGGAGGGCTCTAAGAAGACAGCACACCATGAATAGACTACTGGGCAGGACATGAACTGAGATCTAAGAGGCTCAGCTGAGAAATCTGGCTGCAGGGGTTTTAATTGCTAGGGGACATGTCCCAGGAGCTCCCACAAAGAGGGAGTGCCTAAGGGAGCTTTGGCAGGAGCAGCAGGGCTGCTACAGCATCCCCTGCTCCCCTGGGAGCTGTGGAGCTGATCCTTCCTGTGCAGGGACCATGGGGAGTGATGCTCCCCAGCAGTGGCACCCCCGAGTGCCTGGGGGACACCCTGGGCTCAAGGCTCTGCTCTGCCAGACTGGGACAATTTGTATCACCTCCAGGTAAAAGCAGAAAGTGGGGAGCTGTTCAAGTAGACAGGGAAAAGGCTATCTCAGTGTCATCTCCTAGAGCTGTGTCTGCTGTGTGGACATTTATAATGTTTGGTAATAAAGAGAAGAAATGAATCTCAAGGGATTGCTTGCAATTAATTAATGCTGCTCCAAAAGGGGAGCCTGGTCACTCCATTGCTGTGACCTCCCAAACTTTTGTGTTTGGGAGTCTCAGGTGGTGTTGCAGCAAAGAAATTTTTGAAGGGACAGCCATGCAGACATCAGCAAAAACCTCCTCATGAGAAATCTCAGTTTCTAAAGCAGTACAGAGGTAAAATCTTAGTGCTGATTGTGCACATGGAGCTATTACTAAATTATAACATCTTTGCTGCAGCAATCAGCCCATCTTAATACAACTTATGAAAGTTCAGTATTTTTACTATGTTTTCTACACTCATTTTTATTCCCTCTCCTTTAAGCAGCCACAGTCCTGCCCTGTCAACATGCTGACAACATCTTCCTTCAGGGAGGAAATTTTGTCAGCTCACTTGCCTGCAGTGTCTTATGCAGACCTGTACTGTTTGTATCATGCAGAGAGAAAAAAAAGGGTAAAACTATTACTTCACAGGACTACATATAAACAATTCATACTTAGGTGCCAGAAGAGCAAACTGACATGCAATCTTAAAAGTGGTAGGTGAGTTTTTGAAATAGAGTTTGATTTTGGCAGCTGAAGACAATCAGCCTCACCTGGTCCTAGTCTTTAGATGTGAGTGTCTGCAGCATGTCCAGGCTCCTGCCAAGGCAAGATGCTGAAGGAGATGGAGGCAGGAGGTTTGCCCCCAAATCATGGCAGCCCATAACAAGGTGGGACAGCAATATCTGGCCCCTGTGGCAGAGGGACTGCAGAGATATGTGAATTACCACTGCTGCCATACTTTGGGAAACCCATTTGAGCTCTTAGATAGCTGAAAATGAAGGAACTCCTGACTACCACCTACATTTAAGAGCCAGCACGAAATGGAAGATAGGTTTCTCTAGCAGCCTTTGCTTCAGAAAGTTTTTCAGTGCATCTCCCAGACAAATTAGTTTTAATTACTCTCTGGCATTTTACTCTTCAAAGATGAACTAGAGGAGAGGGATCACTGCTTACAGAAAAAAACCCAAAACCCTGAAGATAACCTCTCAAAGCTGTTGTGAGATCCACATTAAATAGAAATATATTTCATCCAAAATTCTAACCAGAATGACTACACTGACAACTAAAACTGGGTAGGAAGTGATTTGAACTTTGCAGGAAAGTGAAGCCAGCAATGAGATCTTTATAAAGTATTTGCTGCCATACATTGCTACCATATCATCCATCTGCACCTTCTCTATTTGGAATCCAGAAAAAGGCTGCACTTTTTAAGCCAAGTCTTATAGTCTCCAGTAGCAATAATTTTGGAAAGTCTTTCTCCAGTAGAAATAATTAAAAAAAAACCCCAAAAAACTGCTTAAGCTATAAAAATATATATCCTTTTTCCTTGTAATTAATTCTTTTGGTGTTCATGGCAATCACATTAACTACTTTGATTTCTATTGGCATTCATGAGGAGGCCATGTGTAACTCCTTTACTGATCTTTTGGTAGTTTAACCTGAATAAATGTGTGCTTGTTATAATTAGTTTCAGTAGCACTTTATGGCCCTTTCAGAATCTTCCACTTTAATGCAGTAATGATGCCTCATATTTTTGTAGCATCTATAACCTATAAAGCTCAAAATGGCTTAGGAACATTACAAGAAGAGGCCTGAAACATACTGAAGTGAAACTTGCTGAGGACACAAAGCAAACCATACAGCAAGGGGGAGAACAAAATTGTGGAATTTTGGCTTTTGGACTGTGCAAAAAGTGCCCCTCTCTGTATGTTACAAAACTAGCATATGTTAATTCTCAGCTAGATTGTTTTGGCAGTTTTTTAAATGATTACAGGGATTGTCTATGCAGTTCTTTGCAGTCAGAACTGAAACATCTACACTCAATTTCAGAGGCAGCTGACAGAAAACCAGGCTACTTAATTATCTTGTTGATGAGCCAAAGAATCCATCAGGGAAGGTGATAATGCAAGGTTCCAGCTTTTGGATTAAACTGGTTCTTGCAGGGCTGGTTTAGAGCATGGGTGAGCCTCAGGTCAGCCTGCAAATGGCCACATAGATAGATAGACTCTGACAAAGGCAGTGAGCAATTTTGGGGAATTATCTTCCAGTCAGCTGGGGTCTTCAGGCTGCCAACATCCAAAAGCATGATCGTGAATCAAATTACTTAGCACTAAGTAGGTAAAGTTCTTGCTGCAGAGAAATTAGGATTTCATCCTGTGAATGTATCATTGTGAGTGCAGAAATAACACCCTGAGGGTTCAGTCTAGAATGATTCAGAGCCACCAACATGTACAGTTTCCAGAGAGACATAAAAATCAACATTTTGCACTGACTGGACTAAATCAGTCCACAGATGCATCCATTAAACCTTGTGAAGGTGGTGAACCGGAGGCAGCAATGAGTTTCCCTTACATGGACTATCATGTCTCTGATAATGCATCAGACAGCTCTGGGTGGATTAAGAAGCTAAATCACATCAGATACAAAAGCCATCATACTCGTACTGTACACACTGAAAAAGAGGACCTGGAAAGCAGAAGTACCTTGAAGGTTAACACCTTGAAGCTTTCATAGTCAATGGCAGCAGAATTTTCCACTATTATTGTAACCTGAGCCTCATTCAGGACAGTTTGAGGAACCACTCGGAAGATGCCACCAGGTCCAACAAGACGGAGGTTGAATTTAGCATTGGCTCCCTGTTGATAAAAGCAGATATGACATCGATTGTTTTCAGTAATGTCAGGTTTCTTACAGCCTAGATTGCTCTGTTTCTTCAAACTACATGAAATGAGAATGAGCATTCCTGCTGAGACCCCTCTACTCTCCATCCCCTGGGCAGGAGATCACTAAGAAGCTTAGTTGTATAATCCCTCCAGCCCTAGTCACAAGACAGACACAGCTTTTCTTAAAATAGATTGACTGGCTTGGTTATTCTTTCAGTCATAATGGAAAAACCCTGCAGCAGGCCTGGCTAAGAGAGGAGTCTTGTGGCAAGCAGCCTTGGGTTTTGTGCCACGTACTGGGAGCTAGACAGGGATGACACCACGTGCATATTGGCAGGGAAATCCTGCCTCTTCCTGCTTCCTGCCAAGGAAAGGCAACTGAGCTGCTCCAGTAAGGACAACACAACCTCACAAACCCAGCCTCACAGAATGGTTTGGGTTGGAAGGGACATTTGACATCACCACATTTCAACTCCCTTTCCACAGGCACAGACACTTCCCACTAGACCAGGTTGCTCAGAGCTCCATTCAGCCTGGCCTTGAACACTTCCCATGTCCAGCCTGTGTCCTAATAACTCACATGCTGTGTGAGTTGTTCTTCATGATGAAGATGCAGAATCACAAAGACAGGCAATTTCCAAACAGAGGTGGAGTATCACATTTTGCACTGATTGGATTAAGCTAGCCCAGAGATGCAAACACCAAATCTTTTTGAAGTTGATGCACTTGTGAGGAGAGAGGCGCTCCACTTGCGCAGGACAAAATCTGACACACACTAGACAGCTCCAGGTGAAGTGAGAAGGCAAATCCCCTTACACAGATAAACCTTCTAGCCAGAGAGAACATGGGAAGCAGCAGTATCTAAAAGGTTATCATCACTTGTATGCAAGTAGGGAGAGTGAGCCAGAGGCAGCTGGCCAGGCTAGTTCTTTTAAACCAAACTGGAGCATGGAAGAGAAAAGATGAAAGGGGGATCCTCATATTTCTGCCTTACAGGAAAGATGTGAAAATGAACTGAGCCTACCTCACCAAACTCTCTGGCTTCACCAATTTCTCAGTGTCATGTTTACACTGTGAAAAACAGCCAGATTCACTGCCTGCCTGGTGCCACGCTCTGCCTGTAGCATGAATCTTGAGATGATGAATTTCTAATAATAACTTTCAAACCGGACCACTTTACTTTCAGCTGTATCCCTGGAGAGCTTGTTATGAACAGTTCTTGAGCAGCCCTAGCTCATGTCAAGAGAAAAAGGATTCAGCAGTATGGAAACAGAATGACCTTGGATCCAAACTCAGTGGTGTGTGTTGTTTGGTCACACAAACCCACTCCCCAGCTTCAAAGATGATAATGGGCTCTCTTTTGCTGGGTGGTAAAGCCAAACACACAAAGCCACAGCTGCTGGGCAATGGAAAATGGTGCTGATGGGAAGAGTGGACAGTCTGACAATACAGTCAGACAAAGTCATACAAAGTGTGTGGCACATGGGACTGTACATGATTAGAAGGGTGGCATGGGACAGGGAGAGAACTGCCTCCCTCCAACAGCTGAATGATTTCTGCCACTGATGTCCGTGGAGCCCAGATCTGCTCAGAGCCAGCCATGCTGCTGCATTCCTCCAAGTAGACAGTCATGGGACACAGGAATGACTGAGGGAACAGCAGCACTGAGTGCTAAGCCATGCTGAAAAGCTCTGGGAGAGAAATTTCTGTATCATTTTCTTGCAAGTAAGCATAGCATTTCCATCAATCTGTAGGCCTAAACCAGACCTTAACCACAGCTTCCTCCTCCTCCTCACTTTTTTCATCCACTCCTCCAAAACAAAGAGTCTCTAGCAGCTGTGGCAGAGAGAGACACATGTTTAATTTTCTTCTCTACAGAATCATCTTGGATAGAAGGGAAAACATTGCATTCTCTGCCTTAGAAGAAAAGCCACCCATCCCCCCAGAGTGATGCCTTACGCTATACTAGGAAGCTTCTTGAGAAATCTATACAGTGTATTTATCAGTGTTTTCTGCTTATTTTATAGCCTAACTTGCAGCCTGAATATTTTGTCAGCCTAGATATATATTTTGTCTCTAAAGAGAAGAGATGGGTTTTGTTTCTCCCCTTCTGCAGCACCATCCCCCATGACAATAGCAGGATAGACATAGCACTGCTTTGAAAGCAGTCATTTTTCTGCTCGCTGCAGAGCAGCAGGAGGAAGAGGGAAGAAGCCAGTGGGTTTGATAACATACAATACCATCAAACCAGCACAATACTGAGCACAGTTACAGAAGAGAGCTCTTTCCAATAGTAATACAATTGTCAGATGCATCAAGCTTTCTTCTTGTCACTACCTAACCTGAGGCTAACTCAGATGGATGTCATTCATACAGTATTTAGCTTAGAGGTCCCTATGCTGCCATAGCACCTACAGGTATCACAGGTCAGTTAGACAGCAGGCTGAGATGGATGGAATCTTCTTTCCTTTTCCTTGATCTGAAAAGAGTTCGTTTGGCTAGGGCATAATTTTTAAGAGTACATAAAAATATCATTCCAGTGGGAATGATTAATCAAAGCATGCACTGCAGACCCTGACTGTAACATAAGGGCCAGAAGAAGATGCAGACAGTAATTGCACCTGAAGTCACTAAAGGGCTTGGAACCTCCAAGAAAATCTTCAAAGGGAGTATGTTCACAGACAATATACTGGCAACAAATGAACACAACCAGCAGTAAGGGAAGTTCATAAGGATTGTTCAACTTCAGCTGCCACAAGACCTGGGCTGCAGGTCTAGGACCATCCTTCCCATTGGCATAACAGTACAGGACAGACTAACTGAACTCCTGGATCCAGTCTCTCTGTGGTACTGGACCCTACCACTGCTTTGTCTGTCCTAGGCTTTTAGGGAATGCAGGTGAAACAGCTGAGTTTCTAAAATTACATTTCTCCATCTGAGAGCTCTTTCTAGTCTTTAGGAAAATAGGACAGGAAAACTGAAAGTCTGCTTAGTTTCCATTTACCTGATCTGAATCATTGACTGTGATCTTCAATCCCCGTAAGATTTCACCCTCTGGGGGATGCTCGTACATGGTCAGCTCAAACCTGTTCTGGGGCCCATTTTCTCCATAGAAGGTTGGTGGGTGGTTGTTGAGGTCCACCACCCGTATGGTCACCATGGCAAAGGTGTGCTCGGAGATGTCACCTTCCTGACTGACTTCTGATGCCTGCAGCAGGCAAGAGGAAGAAAAGAATGATGAAGCAGTTGTCTCCTTCTTCAGATTCATGTTCAGGTATTCTTCCACATGTACAAAGCACTCTAACTTGTAGGAAGAGTCATAGGCTTATATTTCTCTAAAACCTGAGTCCATTTCACACTGAAGTTTATGATGATTAGAAGATTATGGTAATAAACCAGTCCCAATAGAGCCCCAGTTGATTCTCCCTCTAATTTTGTCATCTTAGTAACTCACTCTGGATGAAAACAGTTCTCTAAAAGCAATCCAATAGAGGCAAGGTAATTGCTTGCCTAAAGTGTTGATAGAATAGAAAAGGAAGACAATGTTTAAATTTGCTGTGGTACCACAGGCAGTTCATTGTCTCATTGCTGCAAGGACTGCAGCCTTTAAAACTGTGAGAAAAACTGTACTTGTGGCATTTAGGCAAATATCAAAAAGTGCATGTTTATTTTTTTTTTGAGATTTAGTCTCCAAAATTCTGCTGTGGTGTTTAGATGAGCTTAATTTAAGGTGGATATAGTTTAGGCAGACAGGCAAACCTAGGTATTTTTCTGAACCATGAGATCAAATCCGTCTGGGTTTCATCAACCGGACCATGCAGCCTGATTCACTGGATTGAACCTGAGACATTTCTTATGCCAGGACAGAAACTGGCTGGTATTTTTGTCCCAACAGCTATATCTAACATGCCTTTTTGCTCAAAGGGCTCAAAACCAAAGGCACTTTCTCCAAAGACACTAGTCTGGCAACTGAGGTGTCTGTCACTGTATATGCTGGGTAATATAACACCTTTTTGGTTCCTCTAGCAGCTTTTGCAGCCTGCATGAGCTCTGGGTCACCACACACATAATTAGGAGATCAGAAAAGCTTGCAAGGCTTTAACCCATTCTGCATCTGGGGAGTGGTAGCAGAATGCAGTGAAGCAGAGCTGATAGAGGAAGAAATGGTGCCTGAGTTTAACTGAGCCCATGAGAATCCTTGTTCTCTCAGGCAGCTGTAGCTGTACCTGCCCTGCTTGAGCCCAGGAGCAAGCACGTGCCCTTGGGGGTGCTACACACTGGTTCTGGCAGTGTGCAATTCCTCAAAGCAGCCTTTAAGCCACTATTGTCCTTATCACAACAATAATGTGCAATTCCAACATGCTGGAGAAAACTGATACAGTCTTCACAATTTAATTCTCCATTTTTAAACACTTTTTCTTTAGAAACTGCTTAAAATAACACAGCCTGTCACATGAGTACTGGCTCATTGAGGTGTTAGCTCATCAAAGTGTGAGCACGTGTTTGTGTGTGGCTGAAGAGTGCCTCAGGAGTGGATGCTGATATGACACTGCATGATCTGGCCCAGTCCTAATACTAATCATAGATTTGACTGTTACCTATCTCATAACATGGAGGTTTCAAGATATTAATTCCCAGTTTAGCAATAAAATCTGGAAACACAGAGAACAGGTATCTATGGACTGTAAAGGACACTGATTCTCTAGCCTCAGAGATGAAATTAGGACAAGATGATTTTATTTGAAAGAAATAATTTGAGATACTAAATATCCCAACAATAATATCCCTACATTAGCAATTAGAGCTGCTTTATACTATCTGGCACTTTGCTCAAATATGGGAGGTAGTTTCTGAAACAGGTAAAGTCAGCTATAAATTGAACAATTTTAGACAATCATGGCATTTTAGACTAATAGTATTAAAGTGGCCATAGTACCTACCTTAACTTTTAGTTCATACACTTCTTTCTTGAGCTGATTTGGGCTTTTTATCACAGAAATGGCTCCAGTTGTGTTGCTGATTTCAAATGAACCTTCACTTCCTGAAATGAAACCAAGATGCTCTGGTTACATGCCACACTTTCTTTCTTTGAACAAGCATGGGCAAATCAACTGTACACTTCATTAAGCACATCTTTGTCCATATGTGTATCCATATGTATCAGTAGATCTGAAGCCACTCTTCAAAAACAAAGCATTTCTATCACTGGTCTGAGACAAAAACACAGATGAGGGCCTAAAAGGGCTTCCTCCTCTAGGAACAGCTCAGTGGAGTTCTTCCCTTTTGGGCAATTGTCAGCATTTTCCTCTTCTCATCCTGCTTGGGCTCCCCTCAAGCCTCAGCATTCAGGCATGCAAATTTGGTATTAATTTTATTATGCTGCCTTCTTTATATGCTGGTTTAGACAAAAATAGACATTTGTCATTGTAATTAGCAAATGCTTAATTAAGTCTCTGAGAAACAAGAACATTTCTCTCACTTATATCAGCTAAGGTGAGAAGTCTGACAATCTGTCAAAAAGAAGTACAGTCACTTCCCTCAGACAGCATCTCTGGAGAAGTGTCTTCTGGTCTTAAACACTGAGTTGTCAAAAAAAAGCTTTCAGCCTGTTGCAAGGCTGCCCTGAACAAAAAGGTTTTTTTGGAGTATCTGGGGTAAACCCCAAGGTTTCTGAACTGAGGCAGAGTGTGACAGAGGCAGGACAGGGCTGCAGGCTGACTTTGCTACTGCTACACAAGTTCCATTGATCTGGAGAGAATAGCAGTTCCAGGCAGCAGCTTATTGAGAGTGCTCTGTTTGTGCTGAAGCAAATGCCAGCTTGCAGAGGGGCAGCAGTGTCTCAGCAGGATGTCAGGAACCATCTCACATCACAGCCAAGGGCAGGCTGGTGCCCAGCAAGGGCGGCCCTGATGATGCCTCATGTACAGTATTGGCCACATCCTGTGCTTTGTGGCAGTCTACCATTGAAAGGAAAAGAGAGGAAATCCCTTTAAATGTAGGAGATCAAGGCTTCAGAAATAAAGGATGATGACCCCAAAGCCCAGCATTTTTCTTAAACTCATTTCCAATGCTGATTTTTAAACCATTTGATAGTATCCTCTTCTGCTAATACCTACAATAACTGCAACTTCATTAAAGCACTCTAGACACAACATTGAACAGATATTGACTCACAATACCCAATTATTAAGATACATTGGCCTGCAAAATACATTCTGCTTGAGAAGAAGCTTAAGTCAATAGTGGTTTCAAACCACCATACATTGTGTTATTGTCTAGTTATCCCAGGGAAACTGGTAACCTGGAGTACATGTAGCAGTATTGGTGTTCCTCCAGATGTTTAGAAGATTGGAGCATTTCCTATCATTATTCCACACTCCTAGGATAAGACAGGCTTATTAAGAACAAACAACTTCCTGTTTGCTGTAAGTGTTTTCTTGTCCTTTAACATCCCAGCCTGCAGTTATCGGAATAATGGCTTGTCAAAAATAATGCCAATGTCTGAGGTGCAGGAGTAGAAACCTGTTGCAATCTTCTTTTCTCTGTTTTTCAATTTTCTATGCACTAAAAGCATGTTCCCTTCCCCTCTTTTTTCACAAAAACAAAGCCCTTTGTTAATGGGCATGAGAAAAGTAGAACAAAAATATAACTTAATGGAGAGCAAGCTTATCTGTTATCCCCTTCCATCTTCTTTCCCACTCTTTCCTAAACACTTATCATTTATTTTTATCCCAGAGAACCCTTTTGGTCCTTCTCTATTTTCTTTGGCAATCCAGTATCTTTTCTCATTAATCTTACTTCCCTTTGACATTTTCCCTGGTTCTTCTGCCTTCACTTGTTCTCCTTATTTAATTTCTCCCTTTTTTAGTATATTTTCATCCCACTTGTTCTTGCTCCTCATTTTGTACCTTTCTTTTTACCTTTTCTCATTTTCTATCCATTGTCTTCTGCAATTCTCTTTTCCTTGATGTTTCTACCTTTCTTTTACCTGTTTATTTCCTCACATTAAGAAGGAACCTCAGCATGGGTCTCATCCCACACCAACAAAAACTCAGCTGTATCTCTCTGTTTTGGCTGCTTAGATCACTTAACACAATGAAGCACTTACTCCATAGCTCTTCAACAACACCTCAGATTTCTCTTAGGAAGTTTTGGGATCTTTCACACCTGTGAGTTGGGATGCCCAGTTGCTACAGAAGCCTTGTTTTGGAAGGGAGAGTGTATAAAACTCATAATCCCTGAAGCTGTAGCCTGGAGTTTAGTTGCTCTAAGCTGTTGTCTTCACCAGCTAATGAATCACCAATTCACTAAGTTTCACATTCATGCTATTAAAAGATGTGTGACAGACACTCTCAGAATAGCTCATGGAAAGCATTAATCTTCTGATAACATCTGTTTTCTTCCACTTCAGTGTACAGCCAATGTCTCTTCACTGGTAAATATAATTTATTCCAAAAAATCGGAGGTTTGACCGTTTAGCCTCTTTTATCACTGTACTAATAAAAATATCCCTCCAAATGCCATGTCTGGGTCTCCCAATGAATGATCTCACCTCGCAGATTAAGTGATAGAGATACTTAGAAGAGTGAATGCATCTCCCTTTACACTTTCTGAAATGACAAGCAGCCCACTGATGCCTAACAAATCAGCAACATTAACAGCTCCAAGCACAGTTCTGTGAAGAAGATACTGAAATTCACTGAAATGAATCTTGGCTATTCTCTGCTAGACAGGGCCCTGAAGTTGTTTGAGGTATTTGACATTATTTCATGAGATTTGGTCTCAGGTTTATCAAACTCTAGCATATTCTGTTCTAATTTAATGCCAGATGGAGTTTTGAGTGCCCTTCAAATTTCATCTAAGACAAGCCTACTCACCATTCACGATGCAGTAATGAATACTGTTAGGCTTTCCTCTGTCTCCATCAAGAGCAACAACAGTAAGGACCTCAGAGCCCTGGGGAGAAAGGGGAAATCACAGTCTGTGTGCCGAGATCAGAGCAGTGCAATTGCAACTGCACATTAATGAACTGAACTCCTGTAAGTGTTTCTGCAGTGAAGTGCTGGGGGCAGAGTGGGCACTTTTGCTTGTGCCATATGGGGAGCACAAAAAGGGCCAGTGCCCACTGCTCTGGGTGTGAAATGGCTGCAGACCCTGCATGGCCATGGGTGCCTCTGCCCTGGCTGGGTGGTCACAGGAATGGTTGGAAGCTGTGGCCAGGGACACCTGCCTGGAGCCACAGATGTGGAGAGAGGATTTGGAGCAGCCAATCTGGAACCCAAATTTTAGTTTGGGGCATTACCAAGATTCCCTCTGGCTGCTTCTGTGTAGGTTTCTGTGTTCCATGGCCACATAGTGTGCTGAGACACAGGCAGCTGCCAAGAAGTTATTGGGTCACTTTGGTCCTTCCTAATTAAGTTCAGACAGGCAGTAGAAGCAAATAGAGATCACAGAGCAACTTGGCCCACAGAACATCTAGGGCATAAAATTGTGATGAAAATGATGGTGATTTAACTGCCCTTAAACCTTCACTGTCGGTCTTTCTGCACAAGTAACGTGGCCATGGGCCATACGTACAGAATTTGTGTACTGAAGACCATTTGCTCATGTGACTGCTTCTATCAGCTCAGAGGGATGATGAGTGTCACATTAAAATGCTCAACCAAGTGGCAATGAGCTGTACAATTCAGGCCTCTGCACTAAAGTGTACCTGTTTGAGGCTGCAGAACTGGGGAACATTGAAGTAACTGTCAGTGAATCACAAATGGCAACAAGGAACATTTTCATGACAACCCTTGAGTGAATTTTTCAAACAAGAGCAAGGCTCTGTTAAAGCAACTGGAAATACAGAACTGTGTTTATTATCGTTTATGCTGGAAGCAGCAATAAAATCTGCCTACTGGGCAAAATGCAGCGCAGTCCCTTTGAAGGTGACAGAGTACTTGTAAATCCTGACAACTCCACCAAGGAGAAAAGAAGCAAGTTTACAAAATTAACACCAAATGCACAAACACCACTAAAATCAGCTCTTGCCTCTTTCTCTGTAGAGCTCATTCTAATGGCAAAAACCCTCACAGGGAAGGACTGATTCGTGCTTCCATCATTATATCATAATGGTGTAAGTTATGAGCTCAAGCTGGATGTAATTAACATTTATTGATTCTCATTTCCATAGTAAACACTAACTCCTGTGTGCACCTGATAGTTATTTCAAGATCTATATGTAACTATGCAGAATAAATCAATATACATAATATCATTCATTTTAAACACCTGCAAAGCACATGAGCATTCTTCTCTGCCCTGCTGAAATGTAACAGCCTCTGCAGTGAACTGCAGTATATAGTCATGCACGGGCTGCAGTGCACATTTCTGGATAGAAAGGTAAGTCACAATCTTTCCTGAAACTCAAGGGAAGGTCAGATGAACAGAGTGCAATCACACTGCTAAACTGATCAACAGCCTAATGTTGAGTAATTTAATGGGTAGATACCATTTCTTGTCCTATATATGATGAAAATTTTAATTAAATCTTATGGATCAGGGTGAAAGCTGATCCATACACAATCATGTCACTATTTAGATATAGAGAAAATTGATTAGTTTGCAGCTTCAAGAACATGTGACTGAAAATGACTGGTTCTCCTAATTATGTCCCTGCTTGACTGATAATCTGGTTGAGTTTAGGCTTAAGAGGGCTTCCTGGCTCATCCTGCCTAACCAGCCATCACTGAGCAGAAAGCATCCTGCATTTTGGGGATGTCAGGGTTGCTTCTCCCCAGGGGATGTTCATGGGACAACACAGAGAGTCTGGAGTATTCGGGCATAAATTCTGTCTGGACCTTGTACAACCAACTGTTGGTAGCAGACTGATCTGAGCTAGAAAATGAAAGCACTGTGAGACCACAGAGCAAACAGACACACGAAGGCTTTTAAGCATGATGTGTTCAGGTGAGGTGACTGGCAGCCTCCTTAAGCCTTCAGCCAAGTGCCTCTGGAGGTCTGAGCTACACAAGAGCTCTTAGTCACTGTCTGGGTTTAGACCAATGTAAATGGGCAGAATCTTTTTTGACTTCAGTGGAAAAACCAGGAAGCTTTGCATGGCAAATTGTCAGTAGATATAAGGAAGAACAAGTGTGAGATTTGGTCAGCTCGGTTCACCAAGTAGTCAAATCAGAGTTTAGGTGCTGTTTCCAGTAGAGTCTGTGCTAGAAACCTTAGGGCCATCTTGAGTAAGATGGGAAAGGCTGTACTTGTTCTCCCATAGATGAAACCAGAACTTACTGCAAGCGTGTCCTCATAGACATATCCATAGTAGGGAGTCCCAATGAACATTGGAGGGGTGTCCTGAACATCCTCCACGTTGATAGTAACTGTTGTTGTGGCTGAAAAGACTTTGTTGTCTCCCCTGAGCTTCCCACCACCATCCTAGAAAAGAAGTCATTGTCAGATGCCTCTGCTGAAGCATGTCTGCAAATCAGCTGAGGCATTGCATGGACCTCATGAGCCTTCAGAAGCACAGTTCCAGGAATCTTTTCCCTCTCTGAACATATAGATTTAATCTGTGCTGCCCTAGTCCCTTCTCTTTTCCATTTGTCCTGCTCTCCCTCTGATTAGGAAGACAGCTTGCAGTGCCTCATAAGTAATTTCTTATATTAAAAGTGATTGAGCCAATATATGCAGTCATAAATGATCTTTAGAGAAGGGATAGGGAATTCAAGGGCTTTTTCAGGAAAAAAGAATGCTAGAAACTGATGCAAAAGTTAGTGACCAAGGTCTACAACTTTTCATCCTACCTATAGTCTTGTCATGAACACAAGACAGTGCACAGTAGCAAGGTAGTGCATCTCTGGAAGGAAATAAACAGTGTACATGCTCAAAGTCTCCCAGGAACTCCAATGTGATAAAGTGCAAGCACAGAGGAGCTGTGCAGCCCAAACCTGTGAGACAGCCACACTGTGTAAGCAGTCTCTGGGGACTTGGTACAACCAGCTCTGCACCACTGATACAGCAGAGCCAATTAGGAAGACAACTTGCTATTTCAGAGGCTTTTAACACCCTCAGTCTCAGAGCACCAGCTGTAGGTCAGTAGTCATGCTGGTGTGTAAGAGTGTGAATTGTTCAACATGTCTGCAGTATCAATTCTAAAAATTCCAATTTTTTTTAAAAGATACACTGATTTTTTTTCTTCCTTACTGCCCCTAAGGTAGAATTTAAGCCAAATTTTGTTATTCTTCCTCAAATGAACCTTGGCTAAAAATACATTAAAAGGTCCATACATTAAAAAAAAAAACATATGAGCAACTCCAAGACCCCATAAGTTACAGCAAAACTGCCCTCTTTCCACCCATATGAGTCTGTCTGTGTGACAGGTCCCCACAGGATTGAGAGACTTCAGAATCTATAAACTTCTAATGCCTGTTAGCATGTGCAGTCACAGGCACAGTACTGCTGGGAAAGACAGTGGCAAGAAGGGATGTGCAGCAATATTTACAGGATTTAAATAAGCTCCTGCCATGAGGATGCAGGGAAGTGAAAAAAAGGAACATTCACAGATATTTCCAGAAAAGAAATCCATCACTTGTGCTGTGCTGGGTCTAGCTGTGGGTAGTGGCTGTGGCCCATCTGCCTGCCAGGGTCTGTCCTTGTGGTGGTAGGGCTGTGCCCTGGGCAGCATGAGGAGCCCTGAGCTCACAGGTTGCTGCTTCTTGAAGCCAGGGCTGGATACACCAACCCTTCCCTTCTAGGTGAGTCCCATGGCACAGGGAACATGAATGAAATGTGGGAAACCCCCTCCCAAATCCTCCAGATGTTGTTCAGCAGCAAACACCTGCTACCTTTACTCCCTCACCTTTCCACGTTACCCCCCCACGCCTCCAGAGGTTACAGCAGGAGTAACTCTGCTGCCTCCACATTTCAGCAGCACTTGCATTCAAACTAATTGGTCCCACTCAAACACTACCCCACCTCCTCCAGTCTCACATAAAAGCCTTTTACCTTGGCTACAACCACAACAAAATGTGTTCTTGATTTCTCGTAGTCCAGGGTGACCCCAGGTTTGATGCGCAGGACGCCGCTGTGACGGTCTATCGTGAACTTGTTAGCATGGATGTTCTAGAAGGAAAGAAAAGGAGAAACAGCCAGGGATTACACATGTGGAGAGAGGATTGCCACAGGGATTCATCTTTTATTTCATCTGCTAAGGGAGAAGACTAGAATAATGACACGGTTTGGGTGAATAATGCATTTGATGAATTTCACCTCTGTGTTTATGAACAATTCATGAACCAACCACAAGTCTGTCATTATTCAGAATAAATCAGTTACTTGTAATGTAGATTTTTTAAATCTTTTAGTATTTCATTGTGAAAACTTACACTTTTGGTTAACTCAGTTAATTGCATGGAAAGAGGTAGGGAGACTTAACAGAAAAAAGATGAAGGGAAAAGGAATTTAAAAAAAATGGTGTCACCCCTTAGTGTTTCAAAGTTCTACTGGTTTCAAAAAAAAGCAGGAAGGTTGCATGTATAGATTATTGTCAAACACAGTGGTGGTCTGGTGATTTTTGTGATGTACAAACAAAATCTAAAGGACATCTGATTTTAAAAGAGGCCTAAAAATGCCTCCCTCCATTCTTCTGAACTGGAGATATCTGTACAAACACCTCTGTTCCTGTATCTAGACACGATGGCCACTGTCAGATAATCTTGGCCATTTCAGCAGACATCACCATCTGCCTTTATCATACCTATGGAGAGATTTTTTTCTGTGCAACTTGAGAATTCTCAGAGACTGTGCCCAAAGACATGGCAAGATTTTTTCAACAACATATTTTTAATCCTTTTTGCCACACAAATATATTATAAATTAGACATAAAATTTTGAAATTGCTGCCCCTTGGTCCATAGACTATCAGCTGTCTGGAAAGAGCCCTGTGCAAAGCTGAATCCTGCACATGGATCATAATTTGTGAAATCAAAGCTAAATTTCAACAAGGCACTCAAGGTGTTCTTTCATAGTATGCCCAAGCTCTTAACAGGATTAGCTTTAGTGCTATGTAAATATCTTCTAACTTGTCTTCATATTCTTATCCAAAATTAAATATTGCAACAAATTTGCTTTGCTTTTGTTTACTTTTTTCATGTTTCCTCTTGAATAAAGGGAACTGCAGATAACCTGGATGAAACTACCTATAGGAAGGAGAAATTTGAAGGACATAATGCAAAACATTGCCCTTGTGGCATACAGAAGATATGTAATACAGAAGTTCAGCTTTAAATCTGGAGCCCTTTCAGTTCTTCACCAGTGGGCAGCAACTGAAAGGGTGGTTTCAGGCAGTCACTGCTTTGTCAGGGAGAAGATTTAGTACCTCTCATTTCACACTGTGATCTTGGTATCAATTATGCACCAGCCTGCTACACTGAAGGGCAAATTTACGTTTCCAGTGTGTTTTGCTCCCTAAAGAAAGCTATTTCATGCTTTAGAAATCCCATAAGCATACAAGATTACCAGCTAATCTTGCTCTCCCTGTCACGCCAAAAGAAGGGCCAGTAAGAGCCCTGCCATGAGGGGTCCTGCTGGCAGGCACAGGAGTGTCAGTGGCAACTCCAGCTCCCCTTGCTGCCTGCTGGATCACCCTTGGCTGCTTGCAATCAAACAACATCCCTTCTGCCAATGCTTATTTTCTTGTGCATGGCACAAAATTAATCCTATAGGCACTAGCAGTGCACTCAACCCCCAAATTCTTTTTAAAATCTGCTTTCTGAAATCTCAGTAAATGAGAGAAAAATTTGTGAAGGTACAGACAATACTTTACCTGCAAGAAGTAGGTGATGCTTCCTCCAGAACCTGTGTCCTTGTCTATTGCCTCAATCTTAAAGATGCTGCTGCTGGAGGGAGTGTTCTGTGACCAGAAAGAGTTAGCAGAGTCACACAGAAACAGAAAACCAGGTGAGGTAAAAGAAATGAAACATGAGCATGCAGGAAGGCAGAAGGAGAGTGATGGTAGAAAGAATGTAAAAGCACTGAGGGAACCAAAGAGCAGAAGGGAAAGAGGGAAGAGATTAAAACTGGAAAACAAGAAGAAACACTTTGTGAAATAAAAATAACAGAACATTGTAGCTAAGACTGGGTGTATCCTATTCCCACTTCTACCCTATTCCCAATTCTAAAAACTCACATTGACTCACATCTTGGAACTTACCCCCAAAATAGCACACCTTAAGTACCTACAAACTTATTCCCCAAGTTTGCAGTGAATTTTAAATATCTACCCAAACCCTAAACCAAAAGAATGCAAGTCTGTCCTGCACAACTTGTTGTTTTACTGAAAACACATAAGCCCCTGTTGACATCCTAGAGAAGTATATTTCCAGTATGCAAAGGAACTTCACCAACCTCTGGGACTTGGACTATGTAAGGTGTATTGATGAACTCTGGGCTCTCATCATTGGCATCCATTACAAGGATCCTGACTTTTTCAGAAACCTGGAGTGGAATATGAAGAGCATATTATGGCTCCCATTATTTATGGATCCCATTATTTCCCTTTTACAGAGATTTCCAGGGCAGTTGTGCCTGTGGGAGGCTGGAACATCTCAAACATTTCTTGTAATAATCTCAATTCATTTGTTTGAGATGAGGAAGAGCTCTAGATTTATCCAGTCTTGTAGATAAGAAGAGGGGCCCACTTTTGTGGAACCTCTAGTGATGAAGCCCACATCCTCCTACAGGCAGACTGCCATCCTGGCCCTGACAGCATCAGTCCATAAATTAAAAATGCCAAGAAAATCTGTGGAAATAGGACTGGAGGCTCAGATAAGTCCTTAATGATTAGATGAACAAAGCTTTATCTAGCAGCAGACAAGAAACACTCCACCATCTTAGCCTAAGCAAATCTTCTTAACATCATGCTAGAGAAACACTGTGGGGGTGGGGACAGGCAGCTCTTGGGCACCCAACACTAGTTCCTTTAATGTCACACATTTCTCCAAAAAGCCTCCAGATCTTAGGCACAAATCCAACTGTGCTGGCAGTGAAACTTCATGGGAAGCTGCTGTAATTCTGCAGGCTGCTAAGTCAGTATTTCAGCTCACACTTCATTGTAATTATCATCAAATAGCTGAGCAAGGAGATGAAGTGAGACTTGAGTAACTGTGAGTTCAGTGGCTCTTGGAACAGGAGGTAAGGCTCTAATAAGATTATATTTTCTGATCAAATGAGATGGTCCCGTTAAGGTAATTTAATAGGAGTAGGTATGTGAGGAAGACACTTTAACAAGTGACAGCATAATTAAATACTTACTGTACTCAGGCCATCTGAAATACTGACAATAACTTCAATCTCATCTTCCTTCTGTAAATGAAGAAAATTCTTTTGTAAGAGAGATGGTCTTTGTCCTGATTGGAAAAGGGACTGCAGATTTAAACCTGTCTAGGCAGGCAGATGAAAGTAACAAATAATATCATAGAGCAACCCCAGCAGAGGCCAGGAAGATTCCTCAGAAGCTCCAGCTCCCTGAACCTTCTCAGGCTACCATCAGGAGATGGTTGCTCTGGCAATCCCTGCTGCTTCCTAAAGTGCTCATAAAAATCAGTCTCCTTTTTCAAGAAATGTTCCCTAAACTGGCATTTTGGTTAAAATTGTTCTGTATTAGTGTACAGATTTTTAAAGGGTTTACAAAATATTGTGTAAGCTTCTCAGTGAGGAGATATGAAGGGTTCAATGCCTTCTTCCCAGAATAAGGCTGGATTTAGGCATCTTTAACAGCACAGTTACACTGGCTAAAGGGCTGTGATGTACTAGAGGAGTGTCCTGAAACACTGCTTACACAAATCTCTACTTCTTCCTAATGACAGGAGACTCCCCTGTCTGAGGATTTGATGACTGTAGCTGCCCCTAAGCTCTTTATGGGGTGTGGGTGGGGGAAGATAAGAAATAAAGAATATACTTCTCTTTTGAAAAAAGCTGGAGAGACAGCTGCTAAAAAATTTGATAGCAATGTCAGTGGCACAAGTCAACTGGAATGCAACATGATAGTTGAAGTGTAATGTCCTAGAATTGCAAAGTACATGCTTCAGGGGCTAATAAACTGGCCTTGTCCCTCAAAGCCTCAGATCAAATTAAACTGAAATTCCACAAACACCTGGAGTGGTGCCATTTGATTGTACCTCTCTGTCAAGCTCTTCAATCAAAGTAACATTTCCAAGATTCTTGTCAACAGAAAAGTAACGCCTTGATCCAGCTTCATAGGTCAGGCCATATGTCACAGGATCTCCTTCTGGGTCAGTTCCATTCAGAGTGTACACGTGGGTGCCTGAAAAATTGATATTCAACAGCATTCCCCTGTGGTTATTTCAATCAGGGAGTGTTTCACTGGTCTGTTCCTTAGGAACCTGGCTACCCTGCAGCAGGAAAAGGTTTTGTCAATCAAGCCCACTTACTGGGAAGTATGGAAAAGCAGACAGTTCAATAGTCCTGATGGCAACTTTTTAGCCAGCTGGTTTAATTGAGTTCATCAGTGCTGGTTTCTGTCACTTTAGGCCCTTTCCTGGTCAATACTGTTCATACCCAAGAGTGACATAGGTGACAAGCTCTTGGGCAGCTCTCAGCCCAGGTGAGCCAGAAGTGATGCTGTTGTACAAGTGGGTGACAATCTCAGCAGCACCAAAAGGCCCTCAAAGACCTCTTTGTAGGAACAACAGAACTGCAAACTAGCATGCAGAGAATCTGGCAATCTCCCTTCAGGGAGAGCTCCCTCAGGATTAGATCTGAGCTCTGGAACTTGGGAGGTGCAAGGACATTTCCTACTTTCCCACTTTCAGGATTAATTGATGCAAAAGTCTTCTTTCCTGTTTCACTCCCACTCATTAGCTCTCTCTCATTACATTCTTTACTTGACACACCCACTCATGCTCATACCAATTATTAAATTTTTCAAACTCATCAATGTATTTACTTCAGAAGCTGGAGAAAGAGTTATTTCTATTTTTATACATTGAGAAGTTGGTGCCAGTTTTTCCATCAAGCTGACTTTGTGTATTATAAATTATAATTCCTGGGGGAGTTATTACACCCATATTTTCAAAGCATGGCAAGAGTGTTTATTAGTATTATTTTTTAAATTTACATCTGTCACTCTATTATGCTTTAACACCTTCATCTAAATAACTTCAAGCAGTTTACAAACACCAGTTAACTGAGCCTGAAATATAAAGCACTGTTGTTGTTTCCTTCCTATCTGCTGTGCCTTGGGTAAGTTACCTGAGACATTCAGGTTGGAGAGGTTAAGCACAGAAACTGCTTTACATCTAGCAAAGCCCTCTGCGCTGGAAATACTGCAGCAAGTGCCTCACTGGTTACTAGTGAGTTTTGCTCGTGCATGCAAGCCAAACACAGGATGGAAGGAACCCTGCTAAGAAAGTCAGCATAAAGTTAAAGAAGCATAAAGTTAAAGAACTAAGGCTCAGTTTTGAGCTACTCTGGCCCTGAGTTTGACAGATGTTTAATTCAGTACTCAAAAATGATAATTTTTTCTTCTCTCCTCTCTTCATAGATCACTGACCAGATCTGTAAGTTTGTGCTTAGTTCTAGAGCTTTGCCCACATCTTTGACAGGTCAGATTCTCAAAGGTTTCCTCAGTTTTGCAAGGCAACCTTTTGAACCTCATTTGCTTCTTTCTTGGCATTCAAACTGTGAAGCTGCTCTGGGGCCTTAGTGCCATGGGACATCCAGCCATCAGTGGTGACATTTGCAAAGCATGCCTGTCTTCTTATCATAGCAAGAGATTGTACTAAACCATGTGGAATCTGTGCTCACTTAGGAGTAAACTCTCATGTGATAGTTATCAGGGCAATATTTGGGCACCTTTGTGCAGAAAAATGGTACATTGCAAAAACCAATGCACCCACAAGAACACTAACAAGAGAGCCTGTCATGAGCTGGTTCAGCCAGCCAACAAATAACCCAGACTTGCAAAACAGTTCACAAAACTAAAAACCATTTTTCCACATTTTCCTTGTACTTTTCCTACAAAACAGAATGGAAAATAACAACACATCTGTAACTGTTATCACTGAAAATTATTAGGGAAAGACAATGAGCAGTATGATGAGACACTTCTGACTGTAACAACTCTCTAAACACAAGGAAATGAAAGGAGAGGAACTAACTGGGACTGATATAAAATAGTATCCTGAAAGGACACCTGCTTCCTGATTCAACTATCTATATAAGAGAGAGAAATTAAAAAACTGGAGGGTTCTGCAGCACCAGCACTGACTTATTTATTCTTTTTTCTTAAAAGCTTCGTCTTAATATCACAGCTGGATCCAATTGAAGATTTAAGGTGCCAATTGCCATCATCTCACTGATATCCTTATAAATATAGTGCTTTTCTGCAGCCTTTTTTTTGGTCATTAGTTGTCTCTACTTCTCAGTCGTTTTCTGCCCTTCTTGCCACCTTTTCCTGTCCCTTGCACTTGACTCAGTGCTGGCTGTCCTGCCTGTTTCTAGCTTGTGTGGATGTCTGCAGCAGCTGCTGAGCAGTGCTGTCTGTGCTGTGGAGAAGCAGGATGGACACCACATCTGGGCTCTCTTGGAGCTGAGAGCAACCAACAGGCACCAAGTCTCTGCTGGGCTGCCCTGAAATACCAATACCAGCAGTACACAAATGCAAACCCCTCCTCAGGGGGCACGGGGCTGGAGAACAACAGACTGAAACTTTGTGTGAACCCATTAAACCTGGGCTGGTTCTTTGAATCTCACAGTTACCTTTCCTACATTTCTTAGAATTTTCTCATAAGGAAGACAGGAACTTCCTTGCTGCTAAATGAGTAGAAACATTGATATTGGTACAGACTGAGATTACTGAGCTTTCTGAGCAAGTAATGATGGACTTCATTGATCTTTACACTGGAGTCTTTGCTTTTTAGCTAAAGCTGATACTTCATTTTTCATAATACAAAATACTTGCATGCCTTTTAAATTAGATTGTGGATCAAAATTTATTTTCTAACTCATTATAATTCCTTATTTTTTCCAAATTGTAATTTCGCTGCACAGTACCCTCCATATCATTAACACCCCCAGGAACACTTCTCACCACAGTGTTAATGCCAATTAAAAATCTGTTCTCAGTGTGCTGCCTCTACTTGCTGAAAAGGAAATAAATGAAGAAGACAGATAAAATCTTACCAGAGGATACCAAGTAAATACCCTCTCCCTGTCATAAAAATATGGGAATAGAAGAGTCTTTACTTGAGGATATGGCAAATGCCACAGTTAGAAGAGCTGGATACTCTGAGTGCCCAGGGGATGATGCAGCAGGCTGGGACAGGGGAGTCCTGGGGCGCTATTGCTGCCTCCTGCTGTGACTTCCTCCCATGAGCCATGCCAGGCTTTTTCACTCTGTTTTTCCTATTGCAGCTTAAAAGTCATTTGCTCTCTGCTCTGCCACTTGGGCTGAATGGCTGTCTCATGATGTCATTGCTCTATTTTAATTCATTTTTGACTTAAATTTAATCAGTTTCTGCCCTGGGCTCTGGGACTGGTTTTGCTTTCTCACTGAAGACACACTCTCCCTCTCTGCTGTGCAACACCCAGCAATCAGATCCTTTCCCTGTCAATTTAACAAGCCAAGCACATTTTGGATTCATGCACTGTCCTTTGCCAGCACAGCTGACAACTGTTAAGAAGATGCTGAGAGGGACATGTGTGGCCATTCTCCCAGGACAGGACACTTCTGTTCCTAATGTCACAGCAAACACCACCTAGCCCAGGGTCACATGTCTGCTCTCCACCTCTCTCAGCCAAGGGCCCACTTCCCCAGCAGAAGAGGAGATGGACAGTTAAAGGCTACACAGGGCTGTTTTCACACCAAGCTCACCCCAAGCACAGGCTCCTGGAGGCCATGAACACACACCATGACTACCCCAAAGCCCCTTCCCCATTCACTGCCTGCTACTGCTCCTTCTGGACCGTGCCCAGGGGACTCCTGCTCCCTCCCTGCAGCCTGGTGCAGCAGCCAGCTGCCAAAGCAGAGACATGGCAGCATCAGCAGCAGCCAAAACACACCCTGCAGCTGCCAGTGCCTGACCTGGAGAGAAGGGATATGGCAGCAAGGGCTGAGCACAGGGCCCAGACCATCACCCCATGGACAGCAGCAATATGTCCCTGCAGCACCCATGGCAACCAACTCCAAGGAGGAGTCATCTGAGTGCAATTTTCTGATGTACTTGCAGTTTCTGTCAGAATAATCTAAACAAAATTGAAGGCTGTAACACCTGTGAGTCCTCAAAGCATCTCTGTGCAGTGCTTGGCTTTGCAGGGGGCTTTGCTCTGTGCACGCTGGCACTGCTGCAGGGGTGCAGAAAGCAGGCTGTGCTTACACTGCTGTTCTGGCAGCTCCCAGCTTGCCTAGAGGTGGAGCAGGGTGACAGAAACAAGGGAAGAATGATAGGTGCCACAGGGGACAAGAAGGCTCTCCTCAGTCAGCTGTGAATGATGGGAAGAAAGGAAGAAAGCAGCATGTAGGAACAGGGTGAGCTTGAAGGATGGAGGGATCTGAAGGGATCAGTCACCCAGTGGTGAGTAGGTGGAAGCTGTAGCTTTGATCAAAGAACTGCCACTGCAAACTGGCTTTTAATGGGAAAAGTGCCTTCTTGGGGGCAAGGGAAAAAACAGAAAGGGAAATGCAAGGAGATCATGCAGAGATCTACAGAGCACTGATGATGGTTGGGCTTTGAGAGAGTAATGAACTTAGGCCTTCTGAGTACGCTTCAATCCCCTGCTCTGCAGCTGTTCCCAGCCCCACTCTGTCCCCACCATGAGGCTTAGCAGGATTATGAGGTAAGATGAAACAAACAACCTGAAATAGCATCCCACTCCTGCCCTAAGACCTTGATTAGGAGCACATGCACATTTTGTACGTACACATGCAAAGAGCTAATTACCACCTGCCCCACCAAAACACAAACACCAACTGCTATTTCAGTTCATAACTCCTCCCATTCTTCTTAAATCTGGCACTGGAAGGGGCTGCTGCTGTCTGGCCTCTCTTACCCTGAGGGCTCTCAAGCCCTGCAGCAATAAATAGGATCTGGGAATCTGCAGGTACTTTCAAGCATTCATGGAGAAATAGTACTTGATGGTTTTATGATAGGTTGGTACAAAAGCTACAACCATGTGTAAATAATCAAAACTGGACAAAGGAAAATAAGGTCAAGTTAAGGATGATACAAGAATAATAATGAATTTCATGTGCTCACACACAGCTGCAGAACTGCAATGTCTCTTTCTACAGCCACACACAGACTTCATCATGTCCTTTCAGCTTTCCCAAATGTTCCACATCCCTTGCCTACAGATGCCTGGGAATAAAACTAACACATACTACTTTGCCAACCACTTGCAATCTCAGCAGGGTCAAAGACTGTAAAATTTCTGGAGGTTTATTAAAGCTGCTGTCTGTGGCATTGCACAACTCAGACACCAGCTGCTGCCAAGAAAAGCATCCTGCCCATGACTCCAAGCTTTATGTAAGGACAGGGGATATCTAATAGCAACCTGTCCATTTTTGCAGCACATAAACCTGAGTGCAGCCATCCAGAATCAAACATATGGAAGTTTTAGTTCCCCTGTTTTGTCACTGATCATCCTGCTCAACCTGAGAGATGACTGTGGGAGTGTGGATGCTTGGGACTGCACATGGACATGGGAGACCAGATGCCTCCTCCTGCTTCTGGAGGAGATCAGAGCAGGTGATGAAGAACAATATTCTCCTCTGCAGTGCCACAGAAAAGGGCCAGCCTGGTAGCCATTTAGCACTGAGCTCTGGCACCAACATCTGGCTGTGGTCTGATGTGAACTCTGGTCCTCTTGCCCTGTACAAAGCTGAAAGCACACCCAGCACTGCAGTGTCAGTGCTGTTTGTGCCCTTCCCTGTGACTGTCTCTGCCAAAGCCTCCCCGAGGAGTGGCTATGCTGACATGGGCAGCAGCAGTTTGCATTAAGCAAATCCCAAGCAACCATGTTCCAATGGAACTTCTGAAAGTGCTTTCAGAAGAGAGGACCTTGCAGTACTTAGAGCTGTTCTGGGAATTAGCCCAAAGAAGCACTGGAAGCTGTGTGACAAAACAATCACATTTGGTCTTCCCAAAAGTAAGGTCTTATCTCTCTTTCCCAAGGGTTCCTACAGGTCTTTTGGAGTTTTCACAGAGAGGCTTTCTCTCTTGTCTTTTAAAGCACATTTACACATCAAATTAGAAGTACAAGCCAGCCAATTTAAACACATGTAAGCACATTCTGGATGAAGCTAGTAGGCAGGAAGCACAGCAGCTCTCAAGAAAGAGCAGCCTGAGCTTTATCACTGCTGCAAGCAAAGTACAAACTCTCCAGAGACCTCCATGTTCCTAGTCTGGTTGCTAATGTTACAAAAGCACATACAGAAGCCCATTACATATATCTCATTATTCTTACTCAGGCTAATTAGGAGAGCACTAACACAGGCTCTGATCCCTCACACTGCTGCTTTGCTGTTTGTTGAGGCACACTGTCCCTTTTTGGCTGCTAGAGCACCAGATCAGATGCAGTGGAAATTACTGTTGTACTTCTCTGCTGCAGGGAGTGCTGTCATCTGAGAGACCATGTGGTGCTGCAGTCCTGACAGGAGGGACATTTTTGCCCATGTTGTGGCTATGTGCCATCTTTATCTCCTCATCCCCACGCAGGTGCCTGGAGGCTCCCAGTGGTGGCAGGCAGAGGCTGGCACCACACCAGGGAGTGGGGCTTGGATGACAAATGAGTTGTACTGCCTGAGGTTTCAGTGGCAGAGCTGGCAAGCACCACTCCAAACAAACTGAGTTGGGGTCCCATTTTGTGGCTGTCTGGGATTACAGCCTTATCTACACTTGGACAAGTGATTCCAATACCTCCAGCTATCAGCAGAACCATAGGGATTGCCAAGCCTGAACTAAGTGTGGTTTCCATGGGAATCTAGGCAGAAGTACAGCAAAAATTTCAGCTCCTTGGTCTGCCTCTGGCTTTTGCAAGTGCCACTACATTACTGTTGGCCTTCAAGCTGGGGTTTCCACTTAAGCTTGATCAAGCTTATAGCAAATTCCTGCTGCATCATAAGCAGGCTCCTTTTAAGTCCATTGTCAAGATGTGTCACTTCTACACTATGTGCTGCCATCTTCCCCTCCTCTTCTCAAGCTGAGCAGGTAAAGGAGACTTTGCTGCTTCCAAATATCCCCTCCCCACCTTCTAGCAGGCCCAGTGTGGGTCTTGGATGACATTAACACCACTGGGTCAGAAATGGAGACTTTGAGCAACCCCAGGCAGCTGCTTCCCAGCACAGAGTGACCTTGGTCTGCTTTAAGAAGGCGTGGGTGGCAGTGTCAGGCTGGCAGAGCAGGCTGTGCCCTCTGATCCCTCCCTCATCCTGGCCTTCCCCAGCTGCCTGAGCCCTGGGAGGGGGTGTCTGGCTGCACTCCCTGAGCAGCCATAGCTCTCCTCTCTGCATGAGGCACGAGTAAAGGGGTGCTTTGGTACCCAGCTTGCATTAACTAAATATTTTTCTGATTCAGCCTGTGAAAGCTGCAGATGAACAGAAGAAAATCCTAAATAAAGGTGATGTTCATCACTTAATATCTATTTTTATGCAATTGCTTAGGTCTCAGGAGATTATTTTCCCCCACAGAAAATATTGATTGTAAGTCACCTTTTGTTCTTATTTAACTTTTCTTAGTGCAACTACAGTTAAAAGAAGCATAAATAGACCTGCCTCAGAGTGCTGAAATCTGTAAACTGCATCCATTTTTGAATTTTCAATAAAACAAAACCTTTTTAAAAAACATCAGTTATTTAGACAAAACAATTTTACTGCAAGTGGAAACATTTTCTACCATTTGTACATAAATATTAAAAATGTGTTTAGAAAAAAATCATGCCCCTTAGTTTTTCAATGTACAGCTTACTTTTATCAAGGCTGATAGCCTAATTTCTAGTAATTTTTTCTTCTCATAAGCATTTATAGAATTGCTAAGAAGCCTCCCACCATGAATTTATTTCTGACCCCAAAGGTCTGAGCTCTGAAGCTATGAATAGATTGGCAGACAAAAAAAGAGGGAGCTAGAATTCATGTTTTAAATTGCAGCTACAATTCAAACATGTCATTTTAAATTGAGGCCAATTAAAAGCTTGAGAAAAAAACATCTAAGATCACAGCAAATAACAACAACCTACAGGAAAATATATATGTTAATCATAAGAGCAAGCAATTTCAGTTTCACAGTTTAAACATACAAATTTTAATACTGACCAACAGGCGTGTCCTCCGAAAGGCTGAGAAGTGCCATGTTCCCATTTGTGCTTCTGGCTCCATTATCAAAGAAATAGGGGGCATAATTTGCCTGAACTGCAATTAAAACAAAACAGAAGCCAAACAAAAGCATTTTGTAGGTGACAGTTATTTGGCTGTCTCAGTTACCTGACTCTCAGTAAACAGGAGCTGTTCAGGGAATACTAGGAGTGCATAATACACCCAGTTGCTGCAATGGACTTTCAGAATTGTATCTGTATAGATATTTTTAATAAAATTACTTCTACGTGCCACTGTGCCAGTATTCACACAGCAGGAAATAGAGTATATAAAAATCCTCCCAACCAACAGAAACATCTCTCTTAAAAAAAAACTCAACCACTTCCAGACAGCTTCAATGAAAAATGAACTTTTCCAGCTTGCAATGATGGAATACCTCTCCTCTATTCCACACATACAAGCCTGAAACTTTCCCAGTGCCTCGGTACCTTACCAAATATTCTTACCCAGTGTTCTAAGCACATCCTGCCTTAAAATTATGCCTACTACATGAGCAATTAGCCATAATTAAATACTTACTTGCTGCCAGACAACAGCAAAGTTTAAAAAAAAACAAAAAACAACAAATTAGTTGTCATTCTACTGACTGACTGTTAAGAGATTCAAAATAGCCCATTTGAAACAAAATTGCAAGTATATAAACACAGACGGTAACATTTGCACAAGGACCAGTTGCCATGGAAAATATTTCAGAACAACATTACCACATCAGTAAGGATAACTACAAGATTTAAGGTTATGCTTGTATTCTCTATATTTTTACTTAACAAAGTGATTATTGTACTCACCCAGGCAAACATGCACCAAACTTAGAAATAAGGAGGGGATGAAATGCCTTACATGCTTCATCCCACTGAAGAAAGAGCCAACTTCTGCTGTGTTATAAGGGCTTGGTTTTTGTTGGTTTTATTTATTTTTATTTATTTTTATCTCTCTGAAACATCTAGGAAAGTGCCCTTCAGGTTGATGTAGAAGAGAAATGTGGAAGAGGCAGTAACAGATGCTAAGATGTTAAGCGGATGACACGTCTTAATTTCTGAGGAATTTAAAGAAGCTCCTTCCTACCACCTAATTAGACCAATTACTTTGCAGGGAGCTGTGGGACTCATCTCTGAGACAAGATTTGGAGGAATCAGTGTAACTCTCATGTTTTGCTTTCGGTACTGTATTTGTGCTGTACAAACACAAGTCAGGGAGAAGGTGAAGCAGAAATTTGTTTTCTTCCTGAACCCTGTCTTTAATTCTCTAAGGTAGTTATCTGTTTTTAAGAGCTAATAGAAGTTTATTTTAGCTCTGGTAATCTTGAGAAACTACAAAAGAAGAAAATTTAGTATTAGCAAAAACAATAGAAATGATTGTTACAATTTAAAAGAAAGCACTTATGATAGCAAAAAAATACACAAGATTGCATTAAAGATGCAGAATGTTCTTTTTATGAGTTGGCCTGATCATTTAATTCTTAAACAGCATGAATTGCTGAAAGCATCTTTTACTTTCAGCAGAAAATTTTCAACATACAAGAAGTGTGTTTAACCATCAACACATTGAAAAAGTTAACAGAATAGCTTTTTAAAATTGCTTGGTTTGACACATATAAGGTGTTTTCACTAACTAAAAATATATATATTTCAATACAGTATATGGTTAAAAATCAGCCACACTGAGGATGCTCACAGATAAACCTGCTTGAAAGGAGCTCCATCAGTGACAGTATGTGACTCAGTGACCCTTGTGGTCCCTTCCAGCTCAGACTGTGATCCTGCAGCACCTGGCTGCCAAGCACTGAGATGTTTACATGGGAGCTGAGCTATTTAAACCTGACCTGCAGCGAAGCACTTGCTCTTTAAGGATGTGTTAATGGAGTTTTCTGGGTTAATTAAGAGCCAGAGTGAAAGACATGTCCAAGGAATTGATCAGTCACAGAGTTCCCCATCCCAGTGCTTTAAAAAATAGCAGCAGCTGCACATGCTGGGTGCCTGCAGTGGCACAGGTGAGGTGGGCACATGCAGTGCAAACACTGGAAGCGGGTGCAGAGCCAGGAAAGCAGCTTCACACAGGGCAGCAGTGGAAGCTTTGGCTCCCTCAGTCACACACACGTTTTATCACTGATTGCTAAGCTGCAGAAGGGAGCAGGGGATTGTTCCCCAGACATGACCCCACAGGCAGAGCCTCCCCTCCCAGCCCTGGCCTGTAGGGTGCAGAGCTGAAGATGGGCAGGGCTCCAGGGACAGTTTTCATCACTCAGCCGGAGGAGGGACAGGCTGGGCAGCTCCAAGATATTTTTCCTACAGAAGGAGCTGACAGTTGGGTCCTATCACACATTTATGGTGAACCTTACCCTGACAAATGCTGGAGGGGGCCATGGGAGAGGCCTTTGCTGCAGACAGTGCTGTGCTGCTCCCATGCTGTGGACAGGGCTTGTGGGCATCTGCAGATCCCCTGGGATCCGCAGTGCTGCTGGCAGGACACCTCTGCCTGCAGAACAGGTCAGCTGTAAGGCCCTCCAAAGGAGAAAAGCAAAACTATTGGGCCAATATTAACAAAACTCATCACCCATAATGGAATTTACCAGAGAATGGTATAGAGAGCAAAAGAAGGCTGCAAATGGATGAGACAAATTAATGAAGACTGGGTTCATGGACAACTAACAAATGTGATGACATAGATGCAAACCCTGGCTCAGTACAGCACTACATGATCACCTGCCAGAAGCTCAGAAGTTAAACCAGGGGAAGGCTCTTTGACATCTTGATCTCTTTCTGACCATCTCCTATGGGATCAGACCTTTCTTCTGGCTCTGTGTGATTATATTTGTAGAGCACTATTTAGAAAAGCTCCATGTTGAACCAATCTGTGACTGCAGCACTGGCCTATAAAGCCCAGGGAAACCTGCAGCAGGCAACTATGAAAAACAAATGTATTTTTAGTGCATTTAAATTCAGGATATGGTGATCCAAAGCTGAAAACTGTGTGGGAGCAGATACACATATAGAAGATGGATATAAATTTAGTCCCTGTTGTAGATTTAATCATCCCACCTCTGTCAAAAATAGAATTAAACTACTGACAAAAGTCACAGAAATAGATCTGCATGGTGCCCCAAAAAAAATAGAAATAGCACCTAAATGTCTTCTCATCTGCCTCCTCAACCCAGAACTACCAACATGATTTTTTTCCTACAGAGAATTTTCCTAGAACAAGTGATGGAGAGCTCTTGTCAAAGTTAATAGCTGTCTGTTCCCCTGGTTTCATCCCCTGGGGATCTGAATCTCTTGGGCCTGCATCTCCAAGGAAGCAAAATGCCTCCCTCCTGAATTTCAATGAGTTTGAGCTCTTAATCCCCTTACAGTTTGAAAACCTAGCAAACTGTGTCTATGCACAGCCAGAGCCATACCTAACACAGCAACATTCAATAGAGTTGTTTTTTCTGTCAGAAAATACATTTTGATCAAAACCAACACAGCCCATGGATCCAGGCTTATTTTGATGAATTTTCTCCTTTGGAAGAAAAGGGGCAGGAGGGGGTTTCAGGAAAGCAGTACCTTCTGTCCCAGCATTTTTGGGAATGGTAGGATCCCTCTCTCTATGTAGAAAAAACCTGCTATTTTGTACATCTTTAGCATATCAAGTACCAAGAAACATAAAAGAAAAATATAATATACCCATCTGATCTCAAATATACCCACCTGATCTGGACCAACTGGTTTCCCAGGGTTTTGTTTACTATTCAGTACCAAAAACATCCAGAAAAGATTCCAGTATCTTCAGAACAGAAGTTTGGGTGACTGATTAGCAATATCTACTAGAGCTTGTTAGACAACCTGAATTTTTATACAATTTAAGTTTAAATGTTGAAGGATGCTACAATAATGCAGTGAATATTTTTCAGACTTCTTCTGAGTGTAGCTGGAGTGTACTGGGGTGTACATCTGCATGGTTGTAGAGCTGCTGGATTGTGCACTGAGAAGTCCCTGGGATGCCCTGAGCCATGGATGCTTTTCTTCCCCTGAGGCAAAGCTAATTCCCATCAGGAAACCTGATCATTGCTGGGCACAGGGGCCAGACACAAAACCAGCCACGTGCAAGGCCAGCTCCTACCCTGTTAACTCTCGTCTCTTTGAGAATCTTGGAAAATCCTGAGCCCCACTATGTTCACTTTTTTAGCCCTAAAACTTAAGCCTAAGACTAGCAATACTTCTTAATCAAATACGACTGACAAGAAAGGGACTTTCACCACTACCAAGAGCTGCACTTTTTCTGTTTACACAACCCTGAATGGGGGAATTGTGGGTCCCACAAAGACAGCTGCTCTTGAACCCAGGCCAAAGCACAGCCTAAAACGTTGGCCAGATTAGAACTGGCAGCAGATGCCAACATAAAATGGCACCTAGGCTTCCCCAAGAGCACAGCCCCTCCCACTGCACAGCACTGCCACCAGGAGCATTGCCTGTTCACAGCTGAGGGAGGGAGTGCCCTGCTGTGCCACTGCAATCCCAGCTGGCACCGCTGCCACCTGTGCTGGCAGGCTGAGCAGAGGGCTCTGACTGAGCTGGCACGGAGGGAAATTGGGAAATTACTCTTTCCACATCGTGGGTGGCCCTTCCACCTCAGAGCAATCACATTAGAGCTGCCCACCTGGGGAATGCCTGCTTGGCATATAAATGGGAGGCTTTCATGAGTTGCATTTCGATCAGCTTTTGGATGCTTACGTGCATTTGCAATTTAAAAATCGTGAGAAAAATAAAATGAAAGAAATAACAGATATTATTTTCCAATGTCCTGCGTTGCTTTTTTAGCTACTATGTACTTTCTTCATATTTTGTGTTTCCATTTTCCTCTGTTCTATGCTCTGGACAAGTATTGATAAGTAATAAAGTTCACACTCATATAACAATAGTTTAAGCTACTTTTTTTATATGCTTGTCCTTGAATTTGGGGTCTGTATGACATTAGGCATTACCCTGGAGAGGAGTACTCAGCATTTTTTGTGTGCAAATTTGGGCATGTACATTCAACATAGAAAGTGCTGCACCCTTTACATAAACCTCAGCATGTGCAGAACGACACCAAATCACACTGTGGCCTTGTCTTTGTAAATCACATGCTAAAAGGGGCTGTGGGACTTACCATAGATCCCTGGAGGCATTATGCACAGCACAGTTCATTCAGAATTCCTCATACAATTCTGCAAAGGAGAGAAGTAGAGCCTCAGTCAAATTTTCTCAAAACTCTCTCTATTCTCACATATTTGAAAGTGATTGGGAACTTCTTTTTTAGCTTGAAAGCAAAGGAAGGGGCCATGACATAAACCATAGGTAAGACAGACACCCTAACAGCCCTGGCCCCAGCTGGGCTGTCCTTTGCACACCAAAGGGTCAGTTCAGTAGCAAGTCCCACAGCATAGTGTGAGCAAGAATTGTCTCAGCTGATCTCCAAACACCTTAGGAGCAGCAGGACACACTGAGGTAAGGTAAATGTAATGATCACACTTGTTGCCTGGGTGTTTGCTGCCTGGCTGGCACCTGGGAGGGCTCAGAGCACTCTTGTTTCACCAGAGCTGAGACACAGTTAAACACACAGCTCCCACCACAAACCAAACAAAACACTCTTGCCTGCCCAAACAACATTATTCCTTCTCCTAACAATCCCCCTGCAAAGGACTGAGAGATGACTTGGACTGGGGCATATCATCACTCTCCACCAACTTCCATTAATACAGAATACAGATGGTGCTGGAAATCCAGGAACAGCTATTGATTACATTTCAGATGACTGGTTTTGGTGGTGAGGAATTTTACATGACCCAGATTTTACATTTTCATAGCACAGCACCATACCTTCTGTCAGATTGCTGGGATAAATTGTAGGAACTGGGGAATCTGCAAGAACCTGGGCCAGTTTGTTGGCAGGAGAGAAAAGATTAAAGTCCCTCAGAAGTCTTCAAGGTCCATCTCTACATTTTGAATTACCAGCTGTGAGAGAGAAACAGACTTACAATAGGTCAAACATTGCTCAGTAGGAACTACAAAAGAGAAACAGTCCTATGTCTTGGTGGTTAAATCTAATCAGAGATGTGTGCTTGAGCCCTTGGCCATTATCACTAAACTCTCCCAGTTGCCAGAACAAATATCTCACCTCCTAAATGAGAGTTTATGCATCTCTCCACAGCCCACTCTCATCACTTAGGATAGGCAAATTTGTTAAAATGACGTGGAAGTTTTAGTAGTCGTGACACATTAAAATGTAAACAAATAAACACTCTTTCTTCCTCTCACTTTTATTTTCTTGCTATTAATTGAACAAATTTAACATTCTAAAAGGAAAATGAGCTCATTGTTACAGTTCTGACACATGGGGGTTTTCATATCTAGCCCAGACAGTCTATAAATAATCAACCCAAGATCATTAAATTCACATAAAAGTAATCAAAAGATACTGCTGTGATCATGAGTGACCTTGGTTAAATTTATAAACCTCTCTTAGTTCAGTAATTCCAGGCTGAAAGTGACACTGTACTGTTTGGTTTAAGGAATTTAATGAACATGAGTTGTAACTCAGCTGTCTACAGATCCTTTTTTATATTGCAGCTCCACTAAGCAGCTCCACTAAACCTCAGCAGTGTGCAGGAGAATGGTGAAACCTGGGTAGTACCATAGAATGGTTTGTGTTGGAAGGAACCTTTAAAGCTCTTCTAGTCCAAAGGCCTGCACTGAGCAAGGACACCTTCAAGTAGATCAGGCTGCTGCTGAATGTTTCCAGGGACAGGGCATCTACAGCTTCTCAGGGCAGCCTGTGCCACTATTTCACCAACCTCACCAGAAAAAATTTATCTGATAAAAAGACAGCATGAAAAAGACTTTGTAACTCATCTGATTGAGAAAGATACACCCACAGAGCTGAAGAAGGAAAACATTCCCAATTTATGGAAAGAAAAACCAAGATATAGAGAGGTGATTACAAGCATTATATCAACTCAAGCCCCTTGGGTTTGAACCCCCCCCTATTTTGGATAACAAGAACAGGAACACTCACCTATGACATTCTTATCTCCAAAGGAATTAAGAAATTACAATGTCAGGCAAACAGAGGGAGAGCAAACACCAAATATCTACCAATTTTAGCATTTCCACAGTGGCCTTAAAACAGACAACAAAGTGCTTTGACAAAAAAATGTGGTGGGCATTTTTTCCACACAGGTAAAGAGATGGTACTTTCATCCCATCAGAAAAAAATGCTAGCCTTCACAACAAAAATCTCAGAGCATTTGCTTGCATGATTTATCATGAGTTATTGTCATTCACTGTGGGTGGCAGCAGAGGTTTGGGGAATTCCTGGGAAAAATAAGTAACTTCATCTCAGATACAGCTTCTCCTGGCTTTAGTCTGCCAAAAAGTGTTTTATAGCATTTGCAAAAAAGGTGCTGCAGGTAACTGAGAAAAGGGTAACATTTTCTGCAGCTGCTAAGTAATTAAAGTTTCTGCTATCCATTTTGCTAGCTTAGAGGCTTTTAAAGACCACTGCAAAATCCATTTACAATTCAGTAACTTTGCTTCTTTGGAGCTACGAATCACTCTCCTCATTTTCTTTTGACAGGGATGGAAAATGAACAAATAGTCCCTAGAATATCCAGGTATATTTAGATAGCCTACATTCACTCCAGCAGCATGATCTGTGATGGATGTGGTGCTGTGGAGCATGACACAGATCTGTGTGAAGGATGCCATTTAGCAGCAGACAGGCAGTCCAAGTTATTTATGAAAGAACTAGTATTGTTCATTGTTTTGCCTGTAAAAATTATACATATAACTCAGAGTTGGGGTGTGAATAATGAATAAATCAAGATTTTATAGTTTACTCAGTGTGGCTGAGAAAATAATGAGACTTGTTTAGGCAGAGCAAAGAAGAACTTGTGTTCTCTCCATAAATCTCCTGGCTGGTGTGCATGCCCTGGGCATCCCTGTGTGGATGTCCTGCTTACAAGACTGTAACAGGACTTGTTGAAGCAGGGCATGTATGAAAATGAAACATGCTCCTTTCACTGCCATGTGTGACCAGACTCAGTTGTTCAGTGCAGGAATGGCATGAATGCAAAGACTGCAGGTGAACCAAAGCCCTCACTAGAGATCAGCTTTGAGCCACAGCAGCACTTTGGCCACAGGGGTGAGCAGCCCCTGCATTTTATTCAGGTAAATAAATGTATGACACTGTGACTGCAGGTGTCTCTTCCTGTGATATCTCTTGGAAATGCAGGGATGTGCCTTAAACCATTCTCAAAAGGGAATCCCACAAGTCAGCAACTCTCACACTGGACTAAGTGACAAGGTACTTACCTTGTTAGGGCATGGAGATCCCACTGGCCAGGGCATCCACCAGCCTTTGCTTGGATTGCTGTGTCCAGAGGAAACCTGAGCATCCAGACAGCCTCAGACCAAAGCAGTGTTTTTCCCTAACCTAGAAAATAAGATATGTGTCAACAAATTTTCTATTACAATATTAAATACTCAGCTTTGAAGTAATTTACCTCCAAACCACATGGGACTATTGCTCTATTCTCACTTACATTTTCCATCAACTATCTACTCTTTGCCTGGAGAAATTTCTACAATCAGTCTGTGTATACTCTCAAATCAAATAGTTTAACCTGGTGAGAGCCCAAAGATTGTCTCTTCATTCCTACTAGTTCCACCTATGAGCACTGTGCTCTCACCATCTCCTCCCACAATTTCTAGTACTTTATCTCAAAATGTGTAATTAATTGCTCTTTTTTTTTAACATTCTATCAATAAGATAAATCAAGAGAACTACATAGCAAGAATCTCAACAATAGATGTTAAGTTGAAGAATGAATAAAATATCTGGGAAAAGACTTTCACACCTGCTAACTAAAATTACACAGTCCAAAGTTACTGCAGTGAATGTTGAAGTACAAATTAAATGACAGAAAAATCCCTTCTCATACTATGGCTTTAAGATGATTATATGGGGCCTTGAAACGGAAACGTTCAAATCCTGTAAGTGTCCTTGGTACAAAATTAGTGTCTGAAAGCAAAAAGGCAATGCAGCCCCATTTTACAACATATTTTTTGAAAATATACATTCCAGTCAGTCTCATGGACAGAAGTTCATGGAGACAAATTAACGTAGTTCAGCACCTGAGGAAATTCAGACCACAGAATTTCTTTGAGATCCCACATAGACAAAGAAAGGGTGAGGGACCATGGTGGCAAGAGGCAAAATATTAATTTTCTATTCAATGAGAACTGACAAGAAGGAAGACTTGACATGTTTAGGAACAAAAGAAAGCATGGAAAGAATGTTGAGGAAGGAAACAGAAATTTCTGTTCACAAGACAGGAAAAAGTGCAAAGCACATTTTATAATAAAATTGTGAAGAGCAGATTGACTTTATTGCTCAGACTCAAGGATCTGTTTTAAAAACTGCTGAGTCCTGACTTTAATGGAAATTTAAGAGGAGTTCCTTTCAAAGACTATCAAAGGTGGAGCTTATGAGGTTAAGGTCAAGACACACAGAGTGCTTTCTCTCTTTTCATCAACCACGCTCCTGAAGATGTGTGCAGAATAAAGCAGCAGTATTGGTACATATTTAACTAAGTAAAAGGAAAATGCTGAATTGTTTAACCTTGGTACACTCAAACAACATCAAGATAAGAGCTCAGCGACAATTGCCATCATTTATGGTTTCTCAAGTAATGGAAGTTAACGACAGGAAAGCCACTGAGTCAGAAAGAACACTTTAAAGAGGGACTTGAAAATGCTGCTGCATTATCTCAGCTCATATAGAATCTTGTTTTTAACCACCTCACTGTTTCTCTGATAGCATTCATAAACAGATGGACTTCTTCACACTTTTTTTTTTCTGATGAAAACATCTTCCTATACAGGCATATTGATTCCGTGGGGAGAAATCTGTGATGCAAATAGGTTTTAGCATTGCTCAGTGAACAGCCCACACAACTGGCCCTGACTGGGACACAGGGTTCTGAGACAATGCAAACAGGAAGATTTGTATGGAGGACCCACCTAGCAAAGACAGCATTTTCCAGTGCACCTCAGTTTTGGGAGACAATTTGAAGCATGTCCTACAGAGATTTGCTTTTCAGAGACCAGGCAGGCCCCAAAGGATGCCTCAGGAATATGTCTTTTGGCCCCCCGAGGTTGGCATCAGCGCTGAAGATCAAACAACATGACAAAACCCAGCAGAAAAGCACTCTTATTCACTGATCTAAGCAGCACCTTGCAGCTGAGACAGCCACAACTCACAGAGCATCACCACACAATTTCAGAAAGCTTCAACCCATACACAGTAACACCACACCACTTTGAAAGGCTTCAAGCATTGCCTTTCTTGTTTTTTAACCCAGCCTTTTATCCCCTCCTGTTGATGCACTGCACCTGTGTGCCCTCTGCTCCCTTTGGTGGTTGGCCAGTGCCCCTGGGCACTCCATGGCTCAAAGCTGCTCACCTGCTTCTCACAGCTGCACCCACTGGGGATGAGGCTCCCACAGCCCCACCCCAATCACCACAAACTCTGTGCCTACATGTACAGGTGCCTGCTGGGCAGTTAACAAACAGGCATTTTGTGTGGTGCAAGCTTTGAATTCTGGGGCTCCAGTGCCTCCTAGACCAGGTGTAGATCATCAGCCCTGAGTGCCTGTGCTGTGTGAGCAGCTGGGAGCAATCAACTCTTAAAGGAACATCCCAGATACAGCCTGAGTGTCTGACAGAAACTGGCCCTGGTGCAAGAGCTTCTTGGGAGAACTGTGATATGGGAAACATATATGTACATGAAATTCAGAATTTTAGAAGCATATAATGTACCTAGGTGGGTGGAGGAAACAGAAATATATATAGCCTATTTAACAAATTTGCAAAAGTACAAACACAGTTTGTTACAGAAATGTAACCTGCTAGGTAGAGACAACTTGTAACAGAACACATAAAAATTTAGTTGCTAGGTAAAGGCCATAAAGATAAGAAAACTTACTAAAGCAAGACTCAGGTATTGTTGAAATCCATAAAGCAGAGCCTTTTGCTTAAGGAGCCAACAAGAACCAGGCTTCTGGTTTCAGCCAGGACAAACTGACATGAGAGAAAGCCAAACCTCCACTGCCCCTGCCCAGAAGAAAGGGCCAAGCAGTGAACATCGAGGAAGATGATATTACTTCATCAAAGATGCCCACCCACAACCACCAAAGACTCTGGGCAGGGAATGGGCAGGCAGGGAGGTGTGAGCCTGGGGGATCAATGTGTATTTAAACCTGAAATCTGTCTGACCAGGTACACCTGTCTTTGGTAGAAATATCCCCCATGCATCCCAGCTGGACTAAAACACACCTGCAACATTATTCCTGCTGGAATAAAACATACTGCTGGACAATTTTTAATTTTTAAGTCCTTATTCCACAAATCAGCTGAGGTTGTTGTGGCTGCGAGGCTGCAGAAGCCAGACCAGTCACGTTCACCTGAGGATTGCTCACAGGCACACAGTGACCTGATTTCTCTGATAATGTGTTCAGAGCAGACCAGATGGTATTGTAAGGTGCTTATCCTATAGGAAATCTGTCCTTAGCTCCCTTGTGAAGCATCAGCCTGGAAACATGGCCTTAAATCCCTCACACTTAAAGATATTCCCAGTCAGTGCATCTGAAACACACAAACAGGTGCTGGCACAAAGGTTGAATGACAATGTGAACACATCCATATCCTGAACTTTTCTAGCAGAGATCCACTAGTGAGACACTGAAAACAGGAATAATTCCTGGGAATTCCTTCTGTTCTGAGAGCCCTGCTCTAAGATGGGAAGACAAAGCATGATGGAACAGTTATGTGTTCAAAAGCATAGATTATCCAATATCTGCTGTCTTGGATACTGAAGGCTAATAGGAACCACAGTCACACGTGGATTGGAACCAACATCCTTGCTCCTGCCATTAGGGAGCACTCCTTGCTCCCCAACAGCAATTTAAAAAATTCGTCCTGCAGAGCAATTAGCTATGCTAAAGATAACTGCTTATATCTAATGACAACTGAGGTAAAAAAGACTGTATAAGTGGGTTTTCCCCCCAGTCTACAAGAGGGACAAAAGAGACAAGTTTTGGATAAATTCTCCTCAGAAAAAACATTGGTAAAAAGTGCGCATGCATCTGACCTGCCTCCACAATCTGACATCTTCCTAAAACTAGTTAGCACTAACTTTGGACAAAACAGAATCAGGCAACAGACTTGATCCAATGAATACTGATGCCACCACGAGTCTTCTACTCAGTTTTGGCAAGAGTTAGCCTTGTATCTACACAGGAAATATCCTTCTGCTTTGATATTCCAGCTGAGTTTATTGTTTGAGATGAGACTGTTCATGGAGGAGTGCAGTTTTCCTTGGCAAATGGGATCACAAGAAGTAGCCCCTGTAGTCCACACTTTAGATAAACAGAACTTCTCTAGAGACAAAATCCTGAATTCTTTGAGGATACCTGGGCAGTTGCATCAGTTGTGAGCCAGTCTAGAGAGCTGAAAAGCCAACATCAAGAGCCCCCATTTCACCTTTTGGGATTACATTTTGTATAAAAAACCATATTTTTATTTCTCCTACTACCCACTTAGAAAAAGAGATCCCAGAACTTGTCTTTAAACCAACAGTCCCTGTCAGGAGAGACATTTCTTCTGTGCTCCTGACAATTCACAGTCATAGTGCCAAATAAAACAGACTGATTTGGTGTTAGCTGGTGGTATTAAGCTGTAAACAAAGTGAGGAGACACCTGGCTCACTTAATTGACAAGGTCAGACCAGGATTCAACATCTGTTCTGTCAGGCATAGAGACACTTCAGAAACATCTTTATCGCAACTTATGGGCTGTGCAATTTTCTTGCTTGACAGCTGACTGCACACAAAAACACAAGACACAAAAAATTCATTTGTCAGTTTGGACAAGATAAATTTACTTTATATAAGCATACAGCTTGTGTATTTTGAAAAGCCACTGAGCAAATATGTTTCTCTTCTGGTAATGCCAGACAAATACATGTAGAAGTGAAAGGAAAATAAAGAGGAAGAACAGATGCCTGTAAGTGAAACCATGATCAGATGGTAGCTCTGTTGTACCACATGGGGAAATGGCCTGGTACATAAGAGTCAAACTGTGCTGAGGAATTACTTTCAAGAGGACAAACAACATTCTGATACCTCTGTATGAAGCAACAAAGCATTTGGGCAGCAGTCACAATCCATGCTGAAATTATTTGGAGGTTGCTGCTGTATTCTGCTCAGCCAAGGCTAGGACTTCAGACAAACAACAACTTTAGCTAGAATAGCCCCCAATGAGGGACTGAGGCCAGCCTGGGAAACTTAGTGAGTAAAAATACTAAAGTGCATTAAATGACAGGCTGGGATCTCCCCAGAGATGCAGAGCTGTCACAGCATATGCCACAGCACATGCTGCAGTCAAGACAGCCACCATACACAGAGTGTCACCATACAATTTCAGAAGGCTTTAGGCATTCACCCATTCACACCTTATCACAGCAGAAAGCTTCAGGTATCTGCCCATACAGAGTAACACCACTCCTCTTCAGAAGGCTGCAAGCATCTGCCCTTCTTGTCCTTTAGCCCAACCTTTTATCCCCTCAAAAAGGTTGATCACTGCACCTGTGTGTCCTCTGTTCCCTTTGGTGGTTGGCCAGTGCCCCTGGGCACTCCATGGCTCAAAGCTGCTCAACTGCTTCTCACAGCTGCACCCACTGGGGATGAGGCTCCCACAGCCCCACCCCAATCACCACAAACTCTGTGCCTACATAGAGTATTTCTGTAAGAATTGTGTTAATGGTCTCTGGGGCTTCTGCTTTTCTTATCAGAGGGAACATTTTGCCTGAAGGAGGGTTGGAGAGTTTGGAGCATGCTGTTTGGAGGGTGCAAGGCAAAGAGGACAATCTTAGAGCATTTTTCAGATATAAAAGAAAAGGGCTTAAACTCATATTAGAGAACAGAATCTTCAAACCTGTTAGTGAAGCTCTATACAGAGCTGTAAACACCTGGCCATATTTTACAGAGAAAAACCCTGCTGCAAACAATACCAAAAATGGCTTTTACATTTATTTGTCATTTACATTCTACAGATTCTTTCTGCGAGCTCCACAAAACAACAGAGATAAAATATGTTGGCCCCCTCACCAGCAACAAAACATGAAACACAGTTCCTTCACCAACCTTCTGATTCAGAGGTGTTGCAAGGAAAACTGGCAGTTCCTTTATCCTTGATATAAAAAATGCTATGCATGGTCAGGCATTCAAAAATAGAAAGCTGAGTGTCAGATCTACCTACTCTCAAAACCAATATGAAAATAAAGTAATAGCAAGCACACAGAAGAGCCAGAAATAGGTTCAATTGCTCAGTACAATAGAAACATTCTCAATAAGAGCAGACCCTGAGCAAGTGCCCATAAACCTGACCTTTTGGAATTCCATTTGCCTGTGTGAGTTACAACAGACCTCTGACTGTTCCCATTCAACTCCCCCAAATTGTGAAGGGCACTGAAACCATTTCTATCATACTGACAATTATGTTAAGAGAAAGAGTAGTACTATGAGTACTGACAGAAAAATTACTATTTGCAATCTGCAATTTACCCAGCAGCAAAGGTTTCTACTCCTCCTCATATTCACTAGAAGGAGAACTGAATTTATGAACAAGCAAGTAATTCCGTTTTAAGGACTCTCCCCCAGGCAGAGAAACAGCAGCAATGCAGAGGACAGTTAGGAGAGGACAGAAGATACATGGCTAAAGTATCAGTGGGTTTTTCAGTTTCTCTGTTATTCAGCCCTTTGGTATTATTCTTAGCATTTATTTCATGCTCCAGTAAGCTTTGTTTATTGAGGTGATCACACAACTCTGCTGTCTTGAAAGAACAGCTGCCTTCTGGCTTCAGAGGAACAGATGAAATCTGATTAGGTTTAATATCTTTTCAGTATGCTCTTCAATAACCACCTGATGACACTCTTAAGGAAGTTAAAACCAGGCCACTTTGATTTTTAAGTCAGATTTAGCCCCCTCTGATGACATATTGAAAAGCTTACTTGAATCTGGCCCATCACCACTATTTTAGTAATTTGCTTATCTAGTTTCTCAGCCCTTTGTAAATGATGAGATTTTTATCATTTGTAGAAATTTACTTCCAAGTGGATTGCTAGCACTGAGTACAAGGGCTGCAGGAAAAATCATCAATGATTGATGATCATAAAAACAAACACCGTTGTTAATTTAAAATAAATGATTCAAGAAAAGATTAAATATGCATGTATACTTATAACTAGAAACAAAAGCATCAGCCCTTCACCACCTTTTAGGCAATAGAATGCCTAAAAGGCATTTAGAAATGCAAACCAGTGCAATTCAGCTACCTCTTCAACCAGCTTTCCTCATTCTCTTACTCGAGGAGCCAAATCCCTGCTTGGTGCAGAGGAATATTCCACTGACACTAAGTTTGGTGGCAGCCAGACAACATTGCCTGACTCTTTCTGCCAGGTTAATACTATCAAAGGTGCCTGAGTGAGCACCTTTGATAGTATTAACCTGGCAGAAAGAGTTAGGCAAAGTGACTGAAATGAGTGAAGGAATGAATAAACAGTAATGAAGCCTTTCCCCAAACAGAAAGCAATGTACATTCATGTCCTGTCTGTGAAAGGAGGGTCTTCAAGATAGTGAAGCACTGTTGGTTGTGCATGTAGGCAGATGCTTTTCACCCTCCTCTCAGTCTGCTTATTTTAGCTGTGGAAGTGGTCCAGAAAAGACTCGCGGATGACAAGGCCTGCACGGTCTCCTTGTTTCCACTGGAGTAACTTTAAAACCTGTACCTGTAAAACAAACATGAAAAACAGAGAAAATTGAAAGATTTGTTTAATTGGGAGTGTGGAGAATGGCACAAAACTTTTATATCTGAAATTTAGCCATGTTTGTGTGGGCAGGCTTAGATTAGCAGTGATCTGAAAATAAACAGGGATGTGAGGGCAATTTTTTTTTTCTTTTTATTAGGTTGCTGGAGGTCACTGACTCCCAGCAGACTATTCTCCCTTTAGTGAGGGTGCTCAATCACTACAAGTTTGCTGCTGCTGGAAGTTTCCATAGTCAGGTGAAGGTCTTCATAGACACATGATGGTGCTACTGTCTCTCCAGAGTTTGAATTCTGTAATTGACACATTAAACAGTGTCTTCCCCTTACTATCATCACATTCTCCCTGTTTCCTGGTCAGAAGCCATAGATTGACATTAGAAGGAGAACTAAAGCATTTGCTTTCTGGGACAGCAATTGTTTCTGATAGAATGACAACAGAAACTTTCCAACTTCTAGGAAATCAGTGGTTTTGCTTCAAAAGAAGTAGCCAGTGTGGTTATGTATGGTTATACATAACCCTCTCCTCAAGCCACACTGAGCTGGTCTCCAAGTGGCTTTGCAGCTTGCCCATGGCAATTGCCCAGCACAAAGAACAGTGCAGAGCAAGGCTGAAAAACAGCCCCTGTGCTTTGCCTGCAGACTATACAGCAAGTAATATCCCACTAAAAAAAGACAGCACAAGTCACCCAGAAATCTCATAGCAACAATGCAAAACAAAGCCAACACTGCACAATTCCAGTCAAGAACCACACATTAAAACAGAACAATTCAGGTTTGGGCAGTTGCTGCATTAGGCCCAAGCTTTTACAGCTGCCTCTCAATAAGAGTAGAAACCAATTCAGATCAAGCATTTTGATACAAGCAGATCTGAGGAAGTCATTTGCAGCAGAAAGATGTACCTTATATGGAAGCAAATAAACAACAATCCCTTACCAATAAAAGGTTTGGCTGCTGTTAAGGACTGGAGATGATTACAGTAAGCATGTTGAATGCTCTGAGAACCAGGGCAGAGTGTAATGATCATAAAGCAAAGATGATAAAGTATTATTGTGTTTGCAGCAGAGGAAAGCATTTCAGATTCCCTCAGTAGGAGATCTTTGTGGTGAATTTACAGGTTTTACTGGAGTGCTTCCTTTGTACTCCTTTCTGCCCCTCAGCACAATACCCTTCATTGCTCTGTGAGACCTCCTGCCCCTGCTTCCTTTCTGCCCCTCAGCACAATACCTTTCATTGCTCTGTGAGACCAGCATCACTGGACTCATCCCCAGGAAACAGCAGTTTGCTTTCAAAGGAACATTCTCTTTGCAAGCACTTTTAGCAGAGAGCTTTCACATTGTTCAGAACTTCAAATTAGTGATTTTATGATTAAAATATTAGAAATAGGAAATAAAGTATTTTAGATCTAATTCTTTATCTTTAGAGTTTAACAGAAGTTATCAGCTAGACATTTTATTGAAATTAGAAACATTAAGATTTAAGATACTAAGATTCTAAAGAGCATACTAATCCTTTTATCCTAGACTTGTTCATGGTTTGGCTTTTTTTCCACTGGGGTCTCACTGAAACCAGAGATATTATGTACTTTTACTTGCACGGTCTTTAGATGCCCATATTTAGAACAAATTCAGTCTCAGCTAATTCTTGTTTCTGGTAGAGCTGTGGGTTCAAAAATAGGATTTTTGGGAATTTACAGAACCACACTTTGGCTGATCTCTCAAAACATAAAGATGAATGCAGGCACAGATGAATGGTGATGGAATACAGCAGGGCAAAGCCAGGATAATATTTCACTTCTGCAACTGTTCTTATCAATGAGGAACACTGACACTCCTTTAATCAGACTTGAGCACAGTTCTCTTGATTGTTTTATACTATGGGCATTAAATGGGTTCTAATCTTTTCTAATCTTATTTCTTCCCAATCCAAACACTCAGTAAGTTTCTTAAAAAAAAGAGAACAAGTTCTCAGTGATTCAATGAAGCTAATATTTACCTGCATGGAAAATTATGTGAAGTTTGCAGATGGAAAAAAACCAGAGTGCTGTGATTTCTCTCATGATTCATAAGAGAAGATCACCTAATTCATCTAATGAAACTGTAAACCTTTTTACCTTTATGTGGATTTTTGTTGACTGTGGATGCTTTTGAACAGCAGCGTCTTCTAACCCTCTGACCTAAGGGTGAAAAATAATTCATTATCAGTGGAGACAGGTAATGCAAATAACTGTATTTACCACTGACATCCTTGTGTAGAGGGATCTGTAAAACAAAGGATTATCATGACTGATTTTCAGATCTCTGCACAGCTTTGTCCCTAGTGTGGAACAGGAAATTATTTGCTCTTTTCTATCATTACTCATAGATGCATCAGATACACATTGTAAAGATTTCTTTATCCTTCCAAATGTCACACTGGCAGGCAATACAATTACAGTTACACCACTTTAAGAAAATAGAAAAAATTACCAACAGGAAAAAAGAGCATCTCAGTGTCCAGATGCACCAGAGTGTAGAATAAACTGCTTTGGATGGGCAAAGCCACTGAAATATTCCCTCCCACCAAACCTAAAAAAGTGAGCTGTTGACTACAGTTGACCACAGTGCTGGTCACAATAAAGGGGGAAAAAAAAGGTTCACTCTGGAGCTGGGGGGGGAGCAGAAAGGACAGAGACAGATGATTTCTCATCAACAAAATCTAATATGTGGTCAATGTTTCTGGAAATCACTGAGGCACAGTTTACAGCCAAGGCTGGTGATGGAAGCTGAGTTTAGTTCTGATAATTTAGTTACATAACAGTTCTCATAATTTAGTTCTGATGTAACAGAGCAACAGTTTAACACGCAAAGTGCATTTATCTTGCACAACCAGACACTTTTACTTTGACATCAGTGCTTACAGATAAGTAAGAGTGTCCTTTGCACGTTTCCTCCCCACCTTCTGACTCATGAAAGAGCCATGCACATCAACAGGAAGGAAACGCTACTGTGGCAATGGCAGGTATTTATTTGTGTTTTATTGATATGGCCATCTCCTGTCCTTCCTGCACAGGCTTCCTTTATGCTCCTGAAGACACTTCAAGAAAGTCTCCAACTGCCCTTGCACTGTTCCTAAAGTTTTTCTCAAGGGTTATGGAAAAACCTGAATAAAAAGAAGCAAAAAAGGCAGAGAGAGCAGAAGGGCTTCAGCTACCACTGCTCTGGCAAATAGCTCTACCAGCACAGACACCAGTAAATGACAAAACTGGGCAGCTGACTTAACCAATTAGAAAAACAGATTCCACATCTTTCTCCATGCTCATATTTACACATAAAGCAATTCCTAAAAGGTTTCTAGAAAATATCAAGCATGGCAAGTCTGCTGTTCCTGATCTTTGGACACTTAGCTTATTTGTTTATCTCACATTTACTCTCTATATCTTGTATAAAATACACATTGTAAAAATCATGGTGAGTCTCAGAGATTTACAATATCAAACCTCAAGTCTGCACAGGTAACTCTAGATTGCACCTCTCAATTTAAAAATGCTACTGAATTGTTCTTCTGCAAATGCACAATGACATCTGCAGAGAGGTGGCTATAGACAGATGGAAAACCCTCTGTTTTCAGGAATTTAATTGCTCTGTGAATTCAGAATACTGCAAAATGGTAACTAAGTGCCTCAAGATACTGCAGATGAAGTGTGGATTATCAGTGGTAAAAAAACCCAACCAAAAAAAAAAAAAAAAAACAAACAAACAAAAAAAATAAACAAAAACCAAGGGAAAACAAAGTTTAGACTGATTGAAGATCAGAAGAATTACTGAAGAACAGTTTCACTGTTCTATAAAGAACTTATCATATACTCTGTTAACCTGACTGATTCATGTTCCCTTATTTCATATGGGTAGAAGCTTTTTCCATTAACACATTTCCCACTTCTGACAAAATTATACTATTTTTACATTGGTGGATGCTTGGTTATCTACTGGGAAAATATAATAGGAAGTATTTTCAGAAGAGCAGATTTCAGAATACAGATTAAGGTAAAAGTTAACCATGCTGTGCAACAGGCTATAGCAGAGGAAACACTACTGTACAAACCAAAGCACTGATAGGCTACCACATTCTGCAGTCTAAGACCTTTTCTAAGTTCAATCCTCCTTTTCATTGTCAAGCTCTGTTTGTTTCCTTTAGTTAAAATCAACATAGCAAATAAGCATTTTATATAAAAAAAGGAAAGAGAGGAAAAGAGAAAGCTGTGTTAGACTATAATACTGTACCTTCTGCAGCAAAGACATTGAGGCACAAAAGACAGAGAAACAAAAAGCCACAAAGTGCCAGGAGCTTCATCCTTCCAATGAGATGTTTCCGAGGAGGCTGAAGGTGTGTCTTTGTCTCCTCCAGCACCTCAGCTTTTTATAAGACAGAGTGAAAGGACTATTACATTCAGAATGGGTGGAGAGTTGGCCTTTGTATTGCACCTCAACAGACAAAAAGAAACAGCACTTCCTAGTTGAAGAAGCAATTTACTCAGAATGAGGCAACATAGAGTTCCTTACCAGTTACACAGGAGCTTGAAGATTAAAGTACACAGAGATGTTCTGAGGCAGAATCCTTGTCCTGTGCTACACAGCAGCCTCTCCAGAGGACCTGGTGTGCTCCTCTGCATGCTTGGAAAGGGAGAGAGCACAGCAGAACTGAATCTGTATGGACAGTGATTGGGGCTTGAAAAGGCAAACCAAACCCAGGGTGTTTTAATCAAAGCAATTGCCAGCCTGTTGTTACCATAATTAACAAGACAGCTGGTTAAGCAGCAGATTTCTGAGTTTATTATTAACATCTCAGTTTCTGTTATATCTGGATGATTAAGTTGCAAAGATTCCAGCTAACAATTAAGATTAAGAAGTCATCAAATTCAACATAGTATCAAGGTTCACAGAGTGTACTTTAAAAAAAAAAAGTCCTTCAAGGAGGAATCAACTATAGAGCTGTGTCACTTAAAAAAGGTAAAAAGTTCAGGTTTGAGAGCATTCAATTCTCCCAGCTTAATCTGGTAAGATTTGGGTCTCTAACAACAGAATAGTTAAAAGCCATGTAGCCTTAAAAGGTGGGAGCAGTATCTGCAAGCCACCCAGACTTGGAATTACAGCAGGATAGAAGGCTTCACTCTGGTGCACAAATATTGCTCCCAGCCCCAGTTTTAAAGGTTTCCTATTTCAGGTTTGGATTTGGCTTGTTTCTTGCATTCACCAGCAGCTTCCCAAATTGGGTCGCCCTTTTATCTACCAAATTTAGCCCCAAAAGCTTATTTCTGCAGTCCTACCTAGCAATATCCATAGACGGTGAAGATTGCTAATACCTGTCAGCCTTTCTTGTTTGCCAAGGCTGGCATTACCAAGGTTCAGGAATCAAATCACTAACAAAACTAGCTACAAGATAGAATTACCTTCAAAGTGCTTTATGAAAGCCCGCCTCACACTGGCACACCTTGTTCAGCCTGTAGTAAGGCTGTTAGTTCACCTAAGTCAGGAGGGACTTCTACAGTTCAGTTGATGCAGAGAAAGATGAATGACAACAATGTTGTTGTTATGATCTCAGGCTTCTTTTGAATATTGAAACATATAGGTGTGAGTCCTCATTTTGTACTTTTAAAGTCAACATTTTGCTGGTTAAGACTGAATCAAATAACATAAATCCCAACATAAATTGAGCATGTAAAATGGAGCCGGTTAGCCTTCTCACAAAGGTTTGCAGAAAATCTGAAATGTAAATAAGGCACAAGAAAGGGTTGGTAGGAGAGTAATTTTTCTGCAACACTCAATCAGGCTGAGTAGTGGTAGCACTGAAGCAAGGATTTCACTTGGTGACTACAGTATTTTATCTCCATTATACTTTCTGAGAAAGTTCCAGACAAGCTCATGTACCGAGGAAAGTGAGTGAATGGCTGTGTGGGGCTCAGTTGCCAGCTGGGGTTAAACCACATGCTCAAATAATTTTTCATGTATTTTTAGCCTTAATTAGAACCATCACCCTCTCTTTTTGTGTGCATGATAAGAAATAAAAAGTGAATACAGAAAAGTAACCAGGTAAGATGGGAGATGACTTGCAAAACAGAACCTCATCACGTGATGGCTATTGACATTTCCAACTTGCTCATTTAAACAAAAAGTGCTGCCAACAGCACTACGTCAAAACCCCCTATCTTTCTTTTGAAATATTTACGACATAATATTGGGCAATGCAAGTTATTTACAAAGACTTGTTTTTCTAAGTATACATCACTGCACTGTGACTTTACCAATCAATCACCCCAAGCAAGGAAACAGCATGTGCTACCTGAATGCCCCACTTGTTTTCTGCGTGGAAGAGGCAGGCTGCTACTTGGTCTCTGTTACAACAATCCAAGCCTTCCAGCTACTATGAGGGGAAATGAGGCACACCTGTACAGTCATCACTGCACACCCAAAAGCCCCAGAGAGGGGTTTGATAGGAACAAGAACAAGTGCCCATTTTTTCAAGGACAGCACCTGTTTCAGGAGTTTGTCCTGTCTTACTGTCAGGCTGCTCTAGGAATGCAAACAGAAAACCCGAAACTTTCTAAAACTAAAATACTGCATGAATTTATCAAAATAACTTCTTGGGGTGAGGATATTGTAATTTATTTGTTTATTTTCACCAATTGAGAGGTCTAGTTGCAAACCTTGAGAGATTCTTTTGAATAGGTATTGGGGTCCATGCACTATATTTTGCTTAGCAGTTTTGAGAAGAAACATAGCTGAGGAAGACTTTTTTTCCTCCTAAACTGAATACTTTCAGAAGAAATTCCTGTGCTTTTTATCTTAAATTTCAGGCTGCAAAGTTGATAATTGCTGTGGTTAAACCCTGTAATTCTTAATGCCCTGTTTCATATGTGTCTATAAATGCTAATATTACAGGAAATGTTAAGCAAACTGAAAAGGGAAGACTAGAAGCAATGACCTAGCATAATCTTTAGACTTGCGCTGAGATAAAAGTTTTATTTATAAGGCTGTGGACTATACAAAATAATGAGACACAATTGTGTAAAGGGAGTGGCTGGAGACAGGAGAGGGAATAAAACCAGAGATTAATAAATAATCTCTGCTAACCTGTGTCCTTAGGGTCTGTCAGCTGGAAGTCTGAAGCATCTGTATGATAGTCTCCTGTAGACATGAATTTTATGAAATGAGCAGCAGCTGCTGTACATCTTTCCAGTTGAAAAAAAGGTTGAAATTGAGTGCAGAGGTATTTCTGAATCATCCAGGGAAATAAGGGATGCATCCTGAGATTTGCATTATGTTCCCATTAATGGTGTTCAAAAGCCACATAGGATGTCTCTCAAAGTCTTAAAGAAAGTACTTTGATTCCTAAAGTTAAATTAAGGCATGATCCAGAGTCTCCTTTTGTGCTTGCCAAAACTCTTAAATTTGCAATCTTTATAGAGTCATTATTTCTGGAAGTGGTATGTTAATATAAGATTCACTAATATTTTTTAAAGGTCATGCCAATCTAAGAAGAATCTGCATTTTGTAAATGAAAATTTCTTCTAACCAGGTTGAAACAGCTGTTTGTGACATAAGGAGAATAACACAGTTGGAGCAAATGATCTTGTTAAATTTAGAGCTAAATGAAACTAACTTTTGAGCTGCGAGAAGGCAGGAAACATTAAGAACTTTAAGGATACCAAGTTAATTTAATTCAACCTAGACTGCTTATGGGGAACCAACATAGTTATCCAGGAGCATGTGCGGGTCTGTTTTTGAAGGAGGGAACATAGTGTAGAAACTGAAGGCTGCAGTAGCAGTCAGGGTATGAGAAGCAGTAATGACAACATGTGGGACATACTAACTATACTAACTAACAAAGATCAGAATGAAGAGCAGGACTGAGGTTATAATTTCTCCTAGCAGTTTATGGTGAGCTGATAAACACTTTGAAGACTGTCCTGGAACAGGGTTTAAAGCATCTTTGACACAGCTTTTTCAATGAGTGTCCTGCCACTCCTCACACTGCACCTGCAAGTAAAGCCTCTGCAGAGCTGCCAACTGGTGTGTTTGTGAATCTCATGTGTGCTGTTCAGGGTGTCCAGGCTCTGTGTGCTCACTCCATTCTCTTCACAGGTCACTGTTCTAGATAGTTCTATTAAAATGGAACTCGCAGCTGTTTTTATTTTGCTTGGTTTTAACTTTCCTCCTGCTGGGAATGTGGCAAACATGAAAAAACAGATGTTTTCCCTTTTTCCCTGCTTAGTTCATGTGTTCTCTCTCTAGTTTTTCAAGCCTTCGATGTGGTTTATCTGGTTGCTGTAGGCTTCTAAACAGCATAATGAAATGAGGCAAGGGTTCAGGCCAGAAAAATTTACATTAGGTGCAGTGTTCATTGTGCTATGTGTGATGGAAACATTTCTTTGTGGTAGCCCAGTCTTCGAGTTCAGGCAAGACGTGATTGAAGAGACTGTTTTTGACAGGTAATCTGCTGGAGCTCACGCTTCCATGATGGGGTGATGAGAGGAGCTGTGTAACCTTCTCATTACGGAGCGTAACCTTCTCATTAAGGAGGCAGATCTGTTCCCACTGCATGTTACTTCCCCCAAAGCAGGGAAAAAACAGGGACCCAAGCAGGGAAGATTATCCCTCTTGCCACTTACCATAGCTCTAAAGGATGTGTCCTTGTTTCAGTCAGCACTTTGTTTTTCAGAAAGATGATAGAAGAATATGAAGTCTATCTGGTCTTCTGTACAAAGTAACTAGTCCAGCTGCCCAATGCTTAATTCCAGAAAACTTAGTAAGAAGAAGTGAAGTAGTACAATGACAGATGTCTGGGCAGGCATCTCACTCTTCTTCCTCCTGAATAGATAAATGTTTACTTCAGCTGGCAAGCCTCCAAAATAGAAAATACTGTGCAGATGTCAGCCCCTAGGCTTTTGGAAAGATTTTGAGATTGTTCTGCATATTAATCTCTTTCTTGAAACCATGAATAAGCCTTGTCTCTGCTATCTGATAGGAGATGGTTGCAGAGATAACAGAGTGTTTTGTCCTGATGCTGTTACTTGGCCACTCTCACCTCTTTCTGGTTATTCTGTATGTTGTAGATATGCTAATAATTTCATACAAACAATATTAGTTGGTAATAAAGTCCAGAACTTGAACTAAGGAATTTAGAGGCTAAAGATCTTTTCATTTCTAAAATGGTATGAATTTCAAGTTTTCTTCCTGCCACCTCTGACAGAGAGACATTTGAGGAGAATGCTCCATTGTTGATTTACTGTCAGCTTGCTAAAATCCCATAATCCAGTTTACCAGGCAGCATTTCAGTGCATTGAACACAGTCTGTCCACCAAAGCATTTATGGTCACCTCAGTTTACGTAATGTGACTAGGATGCAGTAAAAGAAGAAAAGACTTCAGCAGCAATGGCTTTACTTTCAGGTGAAAGTGGGGGGATAGGAGAACTCTGCTGAAGCTTTTAAGAGCCCAAGTTCTGTATGAATCCATCTGTGTATAAGACATAAGAAGAGTGAGATTTTTGCATTTCAGCTTAACTAGTAGTTCTTTTCATCCCCTTGGGACTCAAATATAATTTGTAAAACACATGTGGAATTTTGTTTTCTTACACTGTCTTGGGCACGAGGAGGAATCTGATCAATAGCTCTTGCTCCTATAAGTTCTTCAGAAGTCCCTAAGGAATGTAGTGCTACAAGGCATGCAATTTCTGTTTGCTTTGGCAGTTTGTTGGGGTTTTTTAACTTGTAACATCATTTTTCTTAGAAAAGATGGTGATGGATGAGGATGTATTGCACTGCTTCAGAAGAAAAAAAGAGATCTTCATCTCTGAATGGACATCACAACAGTCAGGAATAAGGCGAGTTGGTAGGGTCTGTAGATGTGCAACATCTCATGTCCAAACTAGGTGGGATGATGAAGTGATTTTACACTTGCAGGCAGTAAAGGAAGACGTGTAACTCCAAGGCCATTACCTCAACACAAGTACATTATCATGCCTCTGCTATCTGACCATTGCAGTGGTGCTGAGTTAGTGTCCAGGAAGAAGTCTAGTACTTCCATAGATATGCAGACCACTATGCAATTTATAAAAATGTAAAGTTGGTCTTTTTCATGGGAGTTCCATTTAATCTTGGCCTTTCCAGTTAAAATTTAGATTAAATTTTTTCTCTGGTAGTGGCTAGAAGCTTTTCATTTTCTTCCCTATGCCACTTTAATTTTCGTTGACCAACATTACAAGAAAGTGATGTTATGTTTTTTCTTTAGCGGAAACTGTGATAATTAAAAAACCAGTTTCAGTAGTTCTTTTTGGCGATCTTCACTAGCAAGAATACAAATTGTAATTATGTACTACATAATGTATTACAAAGTTGCTCATTGACAGAAGGAAAAACAAACACGACTACAGTGTAGCGAAGGTTTAGCTCCTGCGCACAAGCTCATAAAAGAAATGCCTTACAGCAGTACTAAGGATTTGTTCAGAAGCTTAATGATGTCTGCAGGCACACACTAAATGGTGTCAGAACTGAGTGAAGGGATTAACAAAGATGGTATTTTCTTGACCTACTCCTATTCATCACTGGCAAAGGAGAGGTGGTTAGATCTAAAAGCCATCATTGTCAGACATGCTGGGTTTGTGTTTGCCAGCTCTGTGTGGTATTAGGAAAAATGGGGTGGGTGAATGCTGGGCTAGTGAGTCACGTCACACCTTGTGCCACAAGGTCATATGCCTTTGCAGCAGCTGCCCCTGCAGTGCCAGGTGAAAGGTGTGAGCAGCCACCCCCACCATGGCTGCAACAGACTGATGGATCATTTCCTGTGTTGCAAGAGCCTGTCTTGCTTTCCCCATCTCTCTTTCTTATGATGACTAATTTGAAACAAAAATAAAATAAATAAAAATCCAGTTCTTACTTAAATACTCTATTTCAAAATTTGAAGTGAACTTATGGCAACAATTTCTAAATTCCAAGTTTGCTATAAACTGAAGTTCAAGCAAAATTATGCTGTATTCCTAAATTATTTTCAAATGTTGAAGAGTTAAAAAAAATTTCTATTCTTTAATGACAGCAGTAATAGGAAGGAATAATCTTTGTCTTGGGACCGATTCAAGTGACATAAAGATATCAGGCACACCCTATTTGCTTGTGTTACAAGCGAACTATTATAAAGGTTTTATGATGGTTTTATCTGACAGCTTTTAGCAACATTAGAGGTGGGGCAAGCTGGAGGAAAGTTGCAAAGCTACTTACATTCAATAATTTAATTAGGTGAGATCTAAATTTCATGTAGCATTCTGCTATGCAGATTTAAAATACGTGTCAGTTGAACCTGGCCTCCTTAATTATACTAGGTGACGCTGAAGAACACTTTCTTAGGAAAATAATTGCTTTATAATATTGATTAAATTGAAGTAAATTATTAAATACTATAGAGATGATAATTTAGATCATAATTTAAAAGGAGAATTACTTCAAACATCATGAAAATCCATAGAAACCATTTATAATCAGTAGAAAAGATCAGAATTTAATTAAATTGTGGACTAAACACAGTATTTACGTCTTTAATGTCCTCTGGCACACAGGTGGGGAATTTTTAGGCAAATTCAATTTATGCATTGATGAATCACACCTGACCTGCAAAAAAATCCCCCGGAGTTTCATGATCCTAAGTAGGTCTGCCAGGAGTCACTGACAGTAGTCCTGGCTTTAGATGTCCATCTCCCATCAAATCAGAGCTGTCTTAATTAAGGTATATCTTACTTTTTGACTTAAGACTTCAAATGTAAAGGAAAAACTAATTTTTTTTTCTTCTTTTGGAGACAAACACTAGGAAAATACTGCTAGTGCTGTAATGTTATCCACAGAAGCCAAGTCACACCTTTCCACAAGACTGAGCACAAGTGATGCTCATGTTTCTTCAGGCACTATTTCTCAAAAGGTTATTAGATTTCCTCTTGGGCTCATTTTCATGCAAATACCTCCCATAAGCAGTGTGTTGGTTTCTACACCTCACTATTTCAGACAGACCAGAATCCCTCCCTTGGGTTATAGACAAGCTCTAAAACTTCAGCCTCAGAATCTAGACCAAAAGGTTCTTTTGCCTGAGTTTTCTTTTGCAACAAGCATGAATGTCAGAATGTTAAGACAGCTTCCTGTACATTTCAGATTTTGAGAAAAAGCACAGTGCTGTTTTTGGCTACAGTAAAAGAAGAAATTAAGCGTATCAAATTGCTTAAAAAGATAAAACTCTCTGAACAGGCTACTTACAACTGACATGATCCAAAGATTTCTTCCTTTTAAGAACTACAGATGTCCCTCCAGCTGTAATAGTGCCAGGAACTAAATTGTGCCTTATAATCTTTGGGCACAAAGGAGCTGCAACAACGTTCTTCAAAATCCATGCTTTCTTCCCTCTGTTTGAAGAGTCAAAAAATACTACAGTGTGTGACAAACATAAAAGTAGCACTGGCTGCAGTAAGTGGCCAATAGGTTACACCAACAGAACCACTTCAAGTGTAGCCAGTATCCTCCAACTGGGAAACACCCCCAAAAAGGTGCTAGCCAGTGAAAATGAGAAGCATGTTTGCAGATTTTTTTACAGAGGAATATGTACTCTCTTACAAAGGAAATTTTAACTGTAACAAAAAAATATTTATAGTACTCTTCACCAAGTTGTTAGTGCAGAGGTACCAAAATATTTCCATTATCATGGGGAAAAGTGAGAGTAGTCAACTTGTGAGGCTAGAATTTTATTGTTCATAGGTCAATACATAAACATAACATATTTGCCAGAAACTGAAAATAAGACCTGCTGACATTAGGTCAAAATTTTCATGGCCCAAGAACTCCCCTTTTATTCCAACATACAGCAAAAGAGTATGGAAAGTATAAATTTCTTACTGTTAAATCAATTTTACTGTTAGGGAACATTTCTTTTAGACCACATTTAACAGATCAATTTGGAAAAGAAGTAAACAGTCTAATAATGCACACAACAGTAGGACCAATTTATGATCCTGGGGTTTACAGCATGACATACTGAATTCCCAGTTTCTGTGCCAATTATACAAACTTCCAAGAGATGGCCACTAGGAGCTCTTCTGGACAGACCTTCATCTGCAGGACAAGAATTCAGTCACCAGAAGAAAGACACAGCTCTATTGCCATTCAACAGTTTTATAAATCTAGTATCAAAATAAGCTAGCTATTATAGCCAGTCAACATTAAAGCAAGGAATTCTCATGTGTACTCCAGAAGGAGACTGAAGTTCATATGGGATAAATGCTGCATAGTTCCCATATCTTGTCTCCTTTACACTTTTTGGTCATCTAACCTGTGAAATCCTGCTTAACCTTTTCTGATATTTCTGCCCAGGTCAAAGTCATGATTGCATTTAGGGTCATATACAATTTATTCAGTTCTTCCGAAGATGCCAGTAAAATAAAATTTATGAACCTTAACAGAAAATTGATGCATCTAAGCAGCACTTCATGAAGTACTCCTATCTGCCTATGGGATACCAGTTCAAAAATTACTTTCTTTACTATGCAACAACAATTAAAAAAAAAAAAAAAAAAAGAGAAAGTAAGAGTTGAACTGCCATCAAACCCCTTAAAAAGCAGGTAGGACTATTTTATTCATATATTAAAAATAATTTACTTTCCCAAAATAATGTACAATTAGAAGAAGCAGTTCAGACTATTTTAAACACAGAGCTGGAAAGTGTTTGAAGAAAAACTAAGACTGAATCACATTGCACTGAACCAATATGCTGAAATGCTTTAAAATTCTCACTTGGAGCATTACTGCTTTAATCATGAATGTTTATTTAATATGTGCACTAGGTAGGCTGTCAGACAGTTGCAAAGTTGAGTCTCTGTTTACTTTTTCCTGCCACTTCCACCACCTGCAAGCATGGTGGCCACCCGAATGAAGATGTTCAGTGTATCAGTGTAGATACCCAGGCATCTAGGAAACAAGAAATTACAGTTACTGCTGTTGAACAGACACAGAAAGATTTGGTGTTTCACACCATTATACTTCATTTTAGAAGCCTCATTAACTATCTTTACAAAACCCAGCTGTGACTGCCCTCAGTGCTTTGTATGTCAAAGAACACCTGTGTTTTGTTCTACCACCTCTGCCAGCAAGAACTATTTACAGAAATCCTAACAGACAGTATCCTGCTCTCATACAGGAGCCTCTGCTTTTATATTGAACTTTGATCTGCTTATCTCCAAGAATTTTCAAGAAGAACAGTATTACTCTGCTTTAATTAGAATAAAACAGAACCAAAGGAAGTAAGAATTTACCTAGGATCAGACAGACATTTACAAGAAAGTTACCTGTTATTCAGACTTGGTCTTTACTAAAGAGTCAATCCTTCCTTCCCTATCACACCATTGCAGGTTTTCTATTTAGTGACAAAGACTAATAAATATTAAATGACTACGGGAAGATTAACTTCCTCTCAACTGATACTGACAGTTATTTTCAGAAAGCAGGTATAAATTCTGCCAGCAATGCTTTAGAAAACCAAAATACATTTTAGAATGCATTGCTGGAGGCATGTGAAATCACACGCTCAATTCTGTTTCTCACAATGATTTCAGTTTTAACTTCAGCAGCTATTTTGTTGCTGTTGTTTTCAAACCCTGTGATTCTTCACATTGAACAGCAATACACTTTTAAAAGGCTCTTTTCAAAGCATGCTTCAATGTAACTTGAGGCAAACTCCTACCCAGCCCCCAGAGCAGCTGCGGTAGCAGAGAACACTTACGCGTTGATGGGGTCGTATTTGACGACGCCGTAGAGGGGCAGAGTCTCAGCCCGTTTGATCACCAGCTGTGTGTCATAGAGCAGGAACATGCCAAACAGCACCAGGCCACCATAGACCGCCACCGAATACAGCCCGGCACCAAAGGCAGAGGTGGGAGGCAGGAACATGGATCCTGGAGAGCAATGGACAAAGGTGGCAAAGATCATTATCTGCTACTCTGGGTTAGCTCAAACTCCAGTCACTGGAGCACACATTGTCCAGTAAGCATTCAATTCAATTCTCAGTCTGTGGTGTGTGTTTGATACCAAGAGCTTTAGCATGCACACTGAAGATGTCAGATACACAACCTGACCTGTTCATTTTGAACACCCCAGGGAACTGTGTGCATTTTTCTTCAGGTGAAAGTACCTATGACTACAACAATGACTAAAACACATGAAGGAAAACAAGTGGCTTGAGAACTAAGATCACATTTACTGCCTTCTCTACTCACTGGCAGTATCTAAAATATAGGGCACCTCTATCAGCTGTTTGCCAGACTAACATCTGCCAGAACCATAACTTCACGTTCCTTTTCAAGAACAAATACGACAGAACATTTTCTGCTGTACTGGAGTTGCAAGGGCTATATTTAAGGCAAATCTTCACTGAGCAGACCAGCCTGCAACTGTGAGCTGCACTGTAGTAGCTTAAGTTCATAAACCACTTTATATGACAGAACTGAAACAGTATCTTACCGATTGAAGAAGCAATAACAAAGCCTAAGCCTATGCCAAGTGGTGCTCCCATGTTCAGGAATTTTTCACTTGGAGCACACATGGCCACAGTTGAGAGCCCCCCAACAATTCCAGCAGTGTACCAGGCAGCTCTGATCAGCAGAGGACCACCAAGGAAGGCCAGAGGAGCCACCACTGCACCCATGACACCTAGGCAAAGCAAAACAGAACACATATAACACTTGAAACACCACATGCCAAACCCACTTGATTTTCATCTCCAGCCAGATGGCATGGCTCAAACTAACCCATGCATGACAAAACACCAATGCACTTGATTGTACTCTTATATAGAAGGGAGCACAATAAATTAGCAACCTTATGCACTTTTATTTAGCACTAGAGCACTTCAGAGAGCTCATCTTGGGAAAAAAAGACTAACAAAGGTCAACATACTGATTGGTTCATAACAGAGCTGGTAAGAAGAGATATTTAGCAGGGACTTATCAACTACATAATAGCATTAGGAGCGTGCAACACTGAAAAGCAGGACAGACTTCTGATACAACAATCAGTTAGGGAAGTGAGTCAGATTTTTTTGCTAGAGGCTTGTAGGAAATGCGTATTAATATCTCATTAGGTTTTTTCACTTAATAACAATCACTACAATAAACATAATTTCTTCTTGGCAGACATGTTAGCTCTGGAGAGGCAAATATGATTCCAGTGCCCAACCTCCACGTCTTTTCTGAATTTCAAAATATTTCTATCAAAACAGTTTTAAAAATGAGAGCCATTATTATTTGAAGTTGGTATCATTAGTGAGAGATTGAGATGTGTGTCCATGAGGTATTTCAGCTGTGAGCACAGATCAAAAGTAAACTAATACTAAAATCTCTTTTTTTTTAAGTCAGGTTTCAAATGCCTCCAATCCTGCACAGCTGAAGAATGGTTACTGTAGGCAAGAGCACTCAGAGAAGTGGTAGTGTTAGAAAGCAGTGACAAAACCAAAGCAGCCATGAAACCACCTAGTTCCATTTTCAGTGTGGAGTGTATGTACCTCAAGTTAAACTTGAGCATGACTTTCAGAAGACTATGAAAAAACTAGACTTCTGTTAAGGACACTTAAGACATCCTTCCCTGACATTCAGGAATTATCTCTGAAAAACCTCAACTCCCCAACAGCAGTATATAAAAATTTACTTTAAAGCCAGAGTTTTATTAAAGTAAGCATCATTTGGTCACACTGAAGCACAGACATCTCTACAACAAACACTAAATCCACATACCTGAATGCAGCATCCACGCTGCATGTTTAGCTACGGGATTATGTTCATAGGATATGGTCCTGACCAACATTCCAGCACCAATCATGGCTGCAAAAGTTGCACCAATTGCCTGAAGAAACAGCATTACAGAGCTCAAGTTAGCATATGGACATATGGTCTCTGTTCTAATCTCCTAGTCTAAAAGCTGACACAGATTCTGAAAACAGCAACCAAATTCACAACTGGAGGGAATATTCATTGATTCTACTCCTGAAAGGTTACAGTCAAATGTTTGCAGATCTTAGCTTGCACTAATTTTCATTTAGTTTTAGTCAGTTTTCTAGAAATCCAAAGTGAACTATGAAGAACTATGAACTATGGCAACTAGAAGAACTAGAACTATGAACTATGGCACCTGTCTTGGCTGTGTAAAGTAATAAAAGGAAAACTCATGGTTCTGCCTCTCACTCTCATGAGGGTACCTCAATTGTGTTAGCCTTCCTTCTTCTCTTGTACATTTCTCCACCCAAAACCAACACCTAGTTTACTGGCTTATGCTACCAGTGATTTTTTTTAATCTCAGTGCCTCTTCTTATTCATGATTCCAAGCAGAATCATTCAAGATCTACCAAATTGGTCACAAGTGTACAACTTTTATTACCAATGATGCCTAAGTTATGTAGGTGTTGGCATTTAACTGTTACTGTTTCACTCCATGTAACACAATGAATACATACTAAGCCTACCAGTATTGTTTCAGCCTTGGCAAACAGAGACAGCTTTAAAAGTGCCACAGGGCAGAGTAAGAATGCACAGGGATAAAAGTAAGAATGCTCAGTTTCTCTTTACAGACAGCAATAGAAACTGTGCCATTACCTTTAGGTAGCTATTTCTAAGAGGTTCTTACTTGCACATATAGCTGGTAAGGGTAGCATAGTGGTTTTTGCTCATGTAGTTTATCTTTGACAAACCATCAAAACAGTATACAAAACACATGTCAGAATGTGACTAGAATCACCAAATCTTACATCATAAAGTATCATCAGGATACCTGAATAGTCTCTATGGATAAGGACACTAATGTAGGTTAAGTTTTGCCTTACTTTCCACCAAGTAGTTAGATTTCTTGGATTTTTTAATATCAACCATCATTTGGTGGCATTCCTCAGCAAATACTTTTATTTTGATAATAAAGCTTACCAGCCAGGAGCCCTTTGTCATGAGGTTCATGATTGCAGGAGTTCTGCTCACTGCTGCAGCAGACAGAGCTGTCATGCCAATGCTGCCCGCAAAGTACATGTATGTAGAGTGAATTCTGTCCTTCACATACTGTGGCCAAATACTGCAAAAGAAGCAGTCACACAGAGCTGTGCAGTTACCAGGTTCACAACAGAGAGCAGCTAAAAACACAATCAAGCTGTTCAGTGCATTCATAGCCATGGATATAAGGGAGGTTTCATTATAATGATGAGGTCTAGCAACTTCTGCCATGAGTTTACTTTACAATGGGGAGCGAACTTGTCAGTCTTGCTGATTTAATCTAATATTAACTCAGTAGAAACACTGAAAATTACAAATAATGCTGACTATAATGCAATTCTAAGCAGGAAGCACGCACAGAAAACAGAGTAATGAATGCTTTTAACCACAGAAAAAATAAAAGAATGATGTGTGTATATAACAAACTGGTTTCAGGTAAAAGGTCTACAGAATGTGTACTGGCACTAAGGAGCCTGCTGAGCAGCTCACAAATTGCTGAGTCATAGTGCACACGGTTATCTGACACCACAGGACACAAACGTCATTTTGCAAGCTCTAACAATAGCAACAGACCTGGACATAAGTGAGTTTCTGCAATATCATTTGCTCACACTATAGAAAGAAAACTTTCCCTGCTAACACTAAATTTGAACTCAGCGCATATATTTTTTCCCATTTCACTCTTCTGACCTGTTAATCAAGACTTGTGCAGAAAAAAAAATAGACACAGCTCTATCTATAACAAGCTTCTCATAAACACAAATGGCACATGTTCATTATAAATGCTGACTGCCATTTCCAACTGCAAAATAAAGGAAAATATCCCCAACACACTTCTCCCAAGCTCATGCTTATTACTACCCATCTTTCAAGTCTAACTATACAGCTTTGCCATTAGCCAGGGGGTTTTTTTTGACCAAGAAGCAATTCACTGAAGTTTTAAGAACACACTTATTGTATCAAAGTTTATGTCAAGATACTGTGTTTAATGGAGACTTTTTTAACAGCTCTATTAAAGCTGCATGAACAGTCTCATACAAACACCAGGGAAACTGGTCTTAGCAATGCTTTTCAGAAGACCACACTTCCTAAGTTATCTGAAGCACACCTCACAAGATAAATTTATATACTCTTCACATTAGATTTAGCAAAACAAACTCACTCAGGCTACTACTATCTGTTTAAGGCTGAATAATTCTAATTTTGCTTTAAAAACCTGCAGAGACACAGGTGGGGGCTTACTCTTCAGAGCATAGAAAAACCTGAGTGTAGACTGGGTGACAGCAGCTACAGAGGAGGTTTGCTCCACTGGAGAGGTAAATAAACCACGTTACTTACACAGCCCTTTCAATAGCCCCAGTCTCACTGGACAAGCCCATTCCATAGTAGCACAGGGCTCCCAGACCAACGGCAGCCCCTCCAGCAAGAATGAATTTCCCCAGGCGGTCAGCTGGGTAAAGAAATAAAAACAAACACTCTCATTAATGATTTTTCTTTGACAGTTAACAACATCCTCATGTAAATTTTGATCTATCTGCAATGGCTGCTCCACTTTACCCCTCCTTCTAAAAGCTTCACTTCATTTCAAGCCAGTTCACTACCTGTTTCAGTAGTGAAAAAAATATTCCTTTGAGGAAGTTTTAAGTTCAGGTTGAAAGATTCTTAGTATTTAAAGCAGAGCTCCTCTACCTTTAAGTGCAGCTTCTGCAGATGGCTCAAATGCTGCATCTTTCACATCCTGGCCAAGTTTTCCACGCCTTGAACCCATTCTTGCTCTGGTGGCATAACTCTGTTAAATTCAGAAATAACATAAGAAATATTTAATGAAACAAAATAGAAGATAGTCTTACCTACTTACTTGCTACACATAAAATTGTTAATTAATCTCTTATTAATCTGTGTTTACCTTCATACATACAAAGCAACTGTGCCCAAGGAAAACAAGTGAACATTAAAGTTTAGGAACCTTTGTGAAAAACATTGACATATTCTAGAAACACAGAACCAATGCAGTGATGCTGGAATATTCAGACTGCATTTCTTCTACTTTAGTCCCACTGTACCAAACACTGCCACAAGCCTCTCTGTTAAATACAAAAACATAATCATTACTTCTTTGTTTTGTAAAAAAGCCTTTTGCTTTCTATGCTAAAACACTCTTTGTGCTTCAATGTAAAAAAAATTCTGCACAATACTTTTGTGCTATTTTAGAGACATTAAAGCTGGAAAAGCAGCACAGATTTCTTGCTTTCAAGTCTAACCTTGATTTATGGAACAAACCTTGAATGAAGGCCTAGAAAATCAAGATTTTTAAGGTCAACAAGCTCCAAGTGATTATGCTGCTCAAAGTCTTAGTGAGTTGCAGGAGCAACAGAGAATACACTCATATTAAATTCAAAAACAACTTTGTGTTTTCTTACCATTTTGACAGGAATTCTTAAATGAAAATTGCATCTGAGCAGTCAAGGACTCACATCAAGCTGTGAGTTTGTTTCAACACTAAAATACAAAACCTACAAGCATTATTCTCATCAGGCATTAGAGCACTGCAATTCAAGGGGTTTACCACAGCCCTTCAGTCTGGTTGTGCTTGGCAGCTAATGAAATCCAGCCCAATGCTAGAAAACTCACAAACAAAAAAGCCCACCATGTACCTACAAACTTAGAATGCTTGAGAGGAAAATATAAAAGAGGTGAAGAATTTGCTACTAGCACTTTTATCAAGATGGCAGAAGAGTAACAGCAGCCCCTAAGAGTTGTGAGCTGCAGGTCTGAGACATCCTCTCTCAGAGAAGAATAAACAGTGTCTCAGAATAATGAGTGTGGTTTTTAAAAATGCTGCTGAGATCTTTGACTGTCCTGCCATAGCTCAGAAATTGCTCTAATCTACACTACAGCTCTAAACACATATTTGGATTAAAATAATCAAAAAGAAAGTGTTTATTTTAATGTTATATTTAAGACTCTAACTTGGGAACAGGCAGACAGGACAAGAATTTCTGTTCCTCCCACCTTACCTAGTAAGGCCTGTCCATCCCTAACTACCTCTTTTGCCCATTAATGTCAAGACACAAGTCAGTCATTGAAACAGAAGATTTCATTCTTCTGCTCCAAAACTGCTGTGTTTTAACTGAAGAACATTTTTCCTTCAGTAAATTAGAGCAGGTGCCTCAAACAGGCAGAAGGCTCATGCTCATTCACATCAGGTACTCCATGCAAAGTGATTCTTTCAGCAATACACCAAACCCTTTAAAATATGTGCAATCAGGGCCATCAGAAAGAGCATTGCCTTACCTGGCTAGGCTGCCACAGCCTGTATGCTTTTATGCTGGAGCTCCTCAAGGCTGGAGAAGCCTGAGTGATGGTGGGGCGGATGGTCTGGCATGGCAGTGCCCTCAGGCACACCAGCCTGGCAGCCAGCATGGTTGCTGAGATAACTTAACACACTGTGTTCCTGCAAATGCACAAAGAACACAAAGAAAATGTGTTTTGCTGTTTTGTTACATGGTTTTCAGACAAGGTACACGAACTACTTACTCTCAACTACAACAGAAATAATAGAAACCAACCAATCAATCAGAGATTATCCACAGTAAAAGCAATATTATCACTGAAGTACTGTAATAGGAGATAAGAACTTCTTAAATACACAGTTTAACTGTTTTACCTGTATTTATACCAGTATAAGTCTTTAATCAGAGATTTCTCTCTCACAACTCAAAAACAGACTCATGTTCCACTTTTCATAAGTACAAATTCAATCAAGACCTTCTACGTATTTATGTTTGAATTACTTCAGCAACTAACCTTCATTTTGAGACACAACACTGCATGACTACTCTGCCCTCCAAATTTACTTAAAACTCCACAGAAGTATAAACCCAAGTGAGCAAACAGCACAAGATGTATGGTGGAAAATAGTCAGTGACCAATTTTAAGCTGAATCAGTTAGCTATATGGGCACAGCATTCAGTCAAGGTCACAGCCCAGAACCCAGCTTCAGATCATCCTAAGCAATTCTGACGGCAAAACAGTGACACCACTCACGGGTAAATCCACAGCACCAGCAGAACCAGCCTGTGTATCCCACTGGGAGCATGAAAACTGCTAGCTCACTGCCACAAATGGTGCACATCATACAAAAAATCCCAAGGCCTTGGAGTCACTTTAACGTCCTTTAATTACAATTACACACATCCCTTGATATCACGGAACACCCCAACTACCAGTGCCTTTTTTCAAATGACCGGTCATACCTTACGTGTACAGTGATCAGCATAAGCTAAGAGTATTCTAAAGAAAGGCAGGTTTAAACACGGGTGAGAGACAGGCACGCACAGCACTGGACAGCTCGCATGAATCACAGAGCAGTGACTGAGAATATAATAACCCTGCTGCTAGAAAGTGCCTTTGCTCTGCAGCAGTTATGAAATGCCGCTTTTGTAACGGGAACTATTCACGAGGTTCGTCCCGACTGCCACCAAACGCAGCTCTCCCACAGGGATGGCACAGCGGGAACTCACAGGGCCAACTCGCAGATTTTACCTTTCCTTTTCGGGAACGGGCATATAGAGAAAGGCAACTTCAAGTGTTTTATCAAGAGCAAGGAGGGCGGGGAGCCGAGAGTTAAGACCAGAACAACACTCCCACACATTAACCGGCAGTAGCGTAACGTAGCGCCGGGGAGTCACTGCCACACCAGAGCGCGCAGAAACCCCTCCCAGCCCCAACAGGGCGGCGCCCGACTGATCCCGGGCCAGGTCGGGCCTTCTCCGGCTTTTTCCTGCCCCCGCCCCTGTCCCCAGTGGCCCCGCACCTGCCCGGCCCAGCGCGGTCCCGCCGCCTCCTGCACGCTCGGCCCCGCTCCGCCGCCACACCAGGCCCGGCCCCCCGGCAGCGGAAGTGACGCCGAGCCGCCCCGCGCGGCCCCGGCGACTGGCTCGCTCTCGCCACGTGACCCAGAGGCCGCGGTCGCCATTGGCCGGCGGGGCGGTGACGCGCGCCGCCGCCATCTTTGGCCGGGGCAGCGATGGTTCTGGAAGCGCGCGGGGCGGGCCCGGGCGTGCCAGTGCCGGGGGTGCGTGAGGGGGCAATGCCGCAATAGAGCGGTGCCGTGGCTGCCATGAGTGTCCTGAGAGTGCAGCGTTACATTGCTGGCACCCTGACCGTGCCTGCACCCAGCTCACGGCCTGTGCCGCCTGTGCAGTTCAGTCTCGTCCTTCCCAGCGTGTCAGACAACTCAGGAGCTTTGCGGTTCCTGCCCTTACAGCACAGCACTCCCTCTCTGTAACCCCTCTGCAGTTACGTCTCTCTTCCCTGTGGGTAGAGTGCATGCTCTAAGGCTGGTGCTCACGTGCTGGATGAGCTCAAAAAGCAGCGTTGTGTATGTAAATTACAAAAATGGACGCTGCCCGCTCTAATCCCGGCCTTGCAGGGGCTCTCCACAGCCCTTCCCAGGATAAACGTTCCGTTCTGGACCGAGCTGTCTCTACTGGCAGCTTCCTTCCAGTCTCACTCCAAATGGAAATCAGATTTTTTCCAAGCTGAATCCTAAACTGAGCATTAGGAAGGACAGAGCAGCACTTGCCTGGACTATCAAATCCTCAAATTGATACCAAATTTTGGTTTGGGAGCCCCTTTCCAGCTCCACTCTCCAGCCACAGCTGTGTAGTTTCTTTCAACCTTAACACAATGGGCATGGTTCTTCACTGCCAAGTAAAACAGACTGTGAAGGGTCTTCAGCAGGATCAAATACAAATATAACAAAAAAGATGTGTTGAATATAGAATTAAGTCCAGAAACAGAATGAGAGTTACAGATATGCTTTTGAGAATTGTGAGGTTAGCCTTTCTGTATCTCAGAGTCTCCTTGTTTAAACTATAAGAAAAGAAATTCAGTTACCTACTAGTTCATAAAATGAAAGTCAAGAGAGATTAGATATGGAAGAGATCTGAAAGTACAGCAGCATGTAAGATCGTGAGGAAGAATTTGTAGAAGAATGAAGCAGAATACATGACAGAAGGGTGGAAATTCCATCAGAGGAGGCCAGACCTACTGGGGTCAGATCTGATTCTTACTTACTCTGACACTTGTTTGATTTCTGTTGGAGTAAGTGAAAATCCAGAGCTTTGGTTTCTATTGTATCGAGGTCTCCTACAACACAAGAAAAAAAAAAAAAAGTCAGTTTCAGGCCATGAATATGTTGTTTATTTAGAGACTTGTAGTGCTTATTTCAGAGTTTGTAACACTCTATAATTGTTAGGTACTAAAGGACTCATTATAATAATTAATATTTAAATTTATAATTAAGTTATTAATAGTAATAATTTATGCATGGAATCAAACTTACCTCTTTTACTACAGCATATAATCATGTAAAGAACTCTCCTGAGACTTTCAAATAAGATACTCATCCCAGCTTTCCCCAAACTGTTTCTTAAATAGATAATTTTGTCAGAAGCGACCCAAGTTTCCTCAGGGCCCACCCTGCAGCAAAGTCAGCTGTAGAAGCCTTGTCACAGAAATTTCCTTTTCTCCTTGATGGTTAACCCCTGTAAATGCTCCAAGCTGGCCAAATCCATGTGTGAGTGGGGCAACAGTGGCCCCTGAATCCCGGGGATTTCTTGGTTGGAAGTGGCTGCTTGGATCCTGCCTGGGCTGTTCCTGCACCTCTCTCTGGGGCAGGACTTTGGTCCCTGTGTCCCTGGTGATGCTGCAGAGCTGCTGAGCTGTGCTCTGAGCACTGCAGCTCCTGTGACAAGAGCACGGTAACAGCAGGAGGAGAGGCCTGGAGGGGAGACAAACGCCCCCATCACAGAATCACAGAATAATGAGGGTGGAAGAGACCTCTAAGATCATTGAGTCCAACCTATGCCCTAACACCTCAACCAGACTCTAGCACCAAGTGCCATGTCCAGGCTTTTTTTAAACACATCCAGAGATGGTGATTCTACCACCTCCCTGGGAAGAGCATTCGAGTACTTTGTTATTTTTTCAGTGAAAAATTTCTTCCCAATATCCAACCTATTCCTTCCCTGACATAGCTTGAGACCGTGCCCTCTGGTTCTGTCAGTGCTGCCCGGTGGAAGAGACTGACCCCACCTGTCTGCAGCCTCCCTTCAGGGAGCTGTAGAGAGCAATAAGGTCACCCCTGAGCCTCCTCTTCTCCAGGCTAAACAACCCCAGCTCCTTCAAACGTTCCTCAGAGGGTTTGTGTTCCCAGCTCCTCACCAGCCTCATTGCCCTCCTCTGGATGTGCTAAAGCACCTCAACAGCCTTCCCAAACTGAGGGCCAGAGCTGGACACAGCACTCAAGGTGTGACCTCACCAGCTGAGCACAGAGGAACAATGACCTCTCTGTTCCTGCTGGCCACACAATTCCTAATGCAGGCCAGGATGCCATTGGCCTTCTTGGCCACCAAGGCACATTGCTGGCTTTTGGGCTCCCGAGCGCTGCTCCTCCCTGGGGCTGTGCTCAAACACTCCTTGCATCCAGCCCCTGCTCTGGTGCTGCTCAGCACCTCTGTTCACAGCCTGGCTGGGGGCACAGAGCTGCCCTCAGGGCTGCAGTGGCACAGGACTTGAAGGGTGGTTGTGCTGCCATCCAGGGGGAAGACCTGCCAGAGAACTGGGCAAACAGCAAGGTCATGCACCTCAGCAAAAGGGAGTGCAGAGCCCTGCACCTGGGCAGGAGGAACACACCCACCAGCACAGGCTGGGGCTGTGCAGCTGGAGAGCAGAAGGATGCAGGCACACCAGAGAAAGTCCCCAGGGGCCACTGGCTGCCAAGGACAGAAGAGAGGGCTTAGGGCACTTTATCAGTGTGTGTAAATAGCTGATGGCAGGGAGCAAAGGAGCCAGACTCTTCTCAGTGATTTCTGGTGACAATAGCCAATGGACATAAACTGAAATATGAGACTTTTTTTCTTTAAGTAAGAATTTTTTAGTGACTTTTTTCTTTTTTACTGTAAGGGTGGTTGAACAGTGGGACAGGTTGCTCAGAGCATTGTGGAATCCTATGGAGATTTTCAAAAGCTGACTGGACATAGTCCTGAGCAACCTGCTTATGCAGGAGGGTTGGCCTAGATCATCTCCAGAGGTCCCTGCCAACCTCAGATATTCTGTGAGTCTCTACAAAGTATTGATGATTCCTGAAGGATCTGAAGCACTTTTGGCTTTTTTAGGACTGATATGCACCAATAAGAGGTATTTGGAAAACAGTTGTAAAAAAAAGCTATTTTCAAAGCAATGAAAACAACAGTAATAAAAAAGAAACCTCATGAAGATACTGTTTTTTGAAAATAGGTGAACAATTCCTTGGTAATCAAAAGTATCAACAGGAAAACTTGTACTGAAAATTCTTACTTGTATGTAAAAATTTCTTACATTTTTTTCAGTAGGCCATGTTTTTAACAACATGTTTTGCATGTGTTGGAAATCTTACATTTCTCTAGAGAAAGTCAAATAGAGTTTGATATTAGAGGGTTAACTTCTAATTAGAAATTCTACAAGATCAAAAAATGCCATTATGAGGGGACTTGAGTATCCTGAGGGAAGTGTGAAGTCAGGCTCCAAACCCTTCCTCTCTTCCAGGCAGGAAGCAGGTGAGGAACAACCCCTCTTCACCTGCTTCCCAGCCCTGCTAGTTCCCAGCAGTGGCATTCCCATAAATGCCAGGGCTTAAGGGATGGTGGTCTCTAACTGCAATGCCCCAGGGGAAAGCTGGTCTGACTGCCTGACTCCCAAAGAGACTCCTCCAGTCTCTGCCCCCCAAGTCCTGCAGGAGAAACATCGTGTGTTTTCAACAAATAAAGTTTCAGAGAGAAATAGTTTCTGAAGGGATACTGTTGCCTTGCCCTGACCGTGAGGATCCCGAGTAATGCTGGCATCTTCCAGGAGACACCACGAGGTGTACATTCAACCAACCAGGCCCCCTGCCCTGCCAGCCACCTGCACCGGGACAGCAAAATCACACTTACAGTTAGCTCTCTGCAATCCTGGAATGCCACGGGACCCACAGCAAGCCCATTGTTGTGCTAATATACAGGGTCAATGTCAGTTCTGAAGCTTTTAACTTGGCAGCTCTGGCAGCCTCCTGCAAGAAAAAAACATCTCAGTCATTCACATGGCTGTGTTCAACAGCAGGAATGAAATAAATCTGTGCTTAGCACCATTTCTCCTTAGGGTAAACTTTGCCATTGAAGTTTTCCAATTAGCTCTGAAGTAAAATATTTTGAAGGTTTTTTGGCTGTGCTGACTCCAGCACTCCAGATATCTCTCCCAGCAGAGTACAGGGGACTTTTGGACTTAATCTGTTCCTGGTATTCATGTGACAAATGAATATTCATTAGGCACCATGTTCTTACTTTAGATTAGATATCATTAAACACTGCAGTGGGGAGGGAATTTGGGGAGACAGTACTGATGACTTTCTTAAATGCTGGCAAGAAAATAATGACATTACATAGAGTATTACTTTACCATGGAAGAATAAGTCCTTCTGTGCAGGAATTTGTGCACCAAGAGCAGTGCCAGGAGTGAAGCACTATCCATATTTTCTACAGGTGTGATAATTATCAGGATCTTGGATTATTTGGCCAGATCTCAAAACATCTCCAATAGACAGCAGCCTTGTTTCTGTGGTACTGAACTGTGCTGGCTCTGAGGTGTATTCCTCCTTTCTGGTGTGAAGTTTTCACCTTGCTTGTTTTAAAAATTATTTCACTGAAATTTGTACTGCAGCTTGTATATTTTGAGGACTTTCATATATATTTACATTAAGCAAAAGTAATTCCAGTCTGGAATTGGAGAAAGGTTGTCTGCTATAAAGAATTTTACATGTTTTATCTGGTGCTGAAATAAAGTGAATCCATTGTGGCAGACACTTGTGGTGTCAAATAGTGTCTTCTGGGCTATTTAAGGTATAGCTGGATGTTTTTGTGTGTATAAATGCTGTTTTGAGCACAGGAAAAATATCCTGTAATTACCACAGACATTTAAAAAATAATTTATATATACATTTGTATAAAAAACCAAGAATGGAAAACAAACTATCTGTTTGCAGTCTCTGCATCAGACTGAAAAATCAAACAATAGATCTCAAACAACAAAAAGAGCAACTTTTTAAAATATGTGTTTTCATACTGCTAGGGTGTTCTGCTGTTGTCAGTACTTTTCATGACAAACAGTGCTCTGAGCACTCACAAGTTTGCTTTGCAAGCACTCTGCAAACTTCAAACTTAGAACAGAAAAACTCTTTCAGGTAGAATGTGTGGAAATCTGCGTGCCTGGGAGCTTTGTGGGAGAAACAGGCTTTTTTGGGGGGTTTCTTCAGTCAATACAATGTTTTCCTTCTTGGGCATGATAAAGAAAGGAGCATCCTATCAGGCTATGTTGATAAAGAAGCTTATGTTCTTCAAAGCCCTAAGGGAGATAAAAACTCTAAACATCCATATATGCTGAAAAATTCCTGCATTCAGTTTTTTGATCATTCATATTTAGGCCATGTTTTCAGAAATTACTTTGTTTTTCTATTATCTGAGAGGAAACATCACCCACATTGTATTGAACATTTTTTTGTAGGTTCAATTCTCTATGGCCATATCAATAATCCTGTTGAAGTTGTGCCTCTAATCTGCATCTGCTCCCTCAGGGAAGAGGCACAGCTCCCTCTGCCTTTAGCAGTATTAGCAGTACCCCTTGTTTGGCCTGGCACCCCCATTTCCTCTTTCTCCCTTTCCCAGCATGTGCCCACCTGGCCTTTTCTCACCTCTTGTGACATTCCCTTGGCCTGCCCTTGGTCACAGCTCCACCACTCCTGTCCCCTGCCAAACCTGCCATGTTTTATCCTTGCTTTCACTCTGTCCTTCCTCAGTCCCTTTCCCCTTCTGCACTGTTCCTTGTGTCCCGAACCAGCTGGGATTCATTCTGCCCTCTGCAGTTTGTAGCCATTTAAACCAATGCCTTTTGCCCTGTCAAGTGTTAATGCTTAACTTTATCAACTACTAAAATAAACTTCCAAAATCAGAAGTTTGATATCAAGACCTGTCTTCTCCATTGATTATATAATTTGTGTCTCATTTGGAGAATGGGGGCTAGAGAATGCATTTCTATTCCCAGATTTACCAAGGCTACAATACATGAAGGTAAATAAGCTTGGATGTCAAATCACCAGTTCAGTAAATAGCTTGAGCTTGTCAGTAACTCTGTGAGTAACACTCCCATGTATTAAACTCAGAGTAGATGCCCAGAACTTGTTTCTTTAGTTACTCAGGAGAAGAGCTTTGGTTTCTCAAGTGCTCAGAGATAAATGAAGATGAGTGCTTTGGTGAACAAGGACCTGACATTGTTTGGCTACAAACGAATACATGAGATAGAACATTTTGTTCACTCAAAATTCTATTTGAATAAATTGTACATAGAAGGACATTTCTTTTTATTGAACCCTGTTTTAGAGGCTATACCATGAATTATTTATTTACATCAAACAATAAAAACACTAAAACAATTTAAAGTATTTTTCAATGAAAGGGTGAAATGTACGTTTACAGCCTGAGACCTCTCAACCTCCAAGAAATTGCTATTCATTTTGTTTAAATACAACAAATACTCATTCTCCTAAGTGCCTGTGAACTCTATGCTGCAGCAAAAAAATGACCCAGGGCTTTGTCTGAAATTGCTGCTTGTGCTTTCTAATTACTTTTAACATGCAGAGCACTGTTCTTCTCCAACTTCTTGAAAAAAAAACCTATTTGAAATTCAGTAAGCTTTGATTTAAAGTGATTGGTTTCCACCTGGATGGAGTGAAATTTTCTACTTGCAAAGTTTATTAGTACATTAAAAGATGCAAATTAATTCATAATTCTTTCAGCTCATTCTCTTGGGAACAATTATACAAGGAAATTATTAATGTACAAGAAAACAACAGTTAAAAATCTCAAAGGGCAACAGAGGTGTGGAATATATAAAAGCATTTAGACCTAGCTAATAGCAGAATTCAGTTATAATAATAACAGTTCATAAACTAATTTTAATTCTTCTCTATTTGTAAACTGATAGCAGCCACATGGTGCAGACAGGAATTCAAAGGCTGGCAAAAGGGGTTTGCAGTCAAAGGCCCTGTTCTCATTGAAGGGCTCAGGAAACTCAGTGTGAAGTTTTGAACTTGTGCTACCAGGTTTCCAAGGATCCCAGCCAAAGGTGAGGCATCAGTGAGCTCAGCTGTGCCCATGGCTCTGCCCACACATCCCAGGGGACTGCAGACCAGGCTGTCATCTCAGTGTAAGCCTCAGCACTCTGATAAACAAGCCCTGTGCTTTCCATCTGGATAATGAAACCCCCTGGGATCCAAGCAACATCTGATGAAAAAAGAGCAAACAGACTTGCTTTTTAGGCTTCTTTGATCCACCTATTTTTTGTCCTTTTATTTAAGGTGTTAAACAACTCAGCTACTTTCCGTTTTTCTTTTCATAATTTATCCAGCACACTTTTAATATTACATATCTGATGAAAATTTCAACTATTTTTACAATCAGAGCCATAAGAGAGTCTCATCACCAGGACACCTGTAGTGACTCTGGGCTGTCTGCTTGCAGCACTCCCTGACATATGGCTGTCAGTGAAAAGACTGAGAGGGAAACACATGCTCTCAAAATATTTTAAGACAAGCAACACTACTGAGAGAAGCTCGTCCTAAAGAACTTGCCCTATTGTAACTTTAAGCAGAGCCACATAAACATAATACAGATCAAACCTCTGCTGACATAGTTTAATACACTGGGACAGGACAAACAGGCCTCACATGAGCTGAGAACAAGATTATGTTATGGAGATGCAGGAGTAAAATAATTGATGTTAGACTTGCTCACACATGCCTTTCTCTATGGACTCTAAGGAGTACTGTTTACAAATGAAAAATGTTTACATTTAAAAAAAAAATATGCTCTACAAATATTTCTCTCTGTTTTCAGAATAGCATAAGAACTGAAATAATAAATATCTAAATAACATGGACTGACAAAATAAAATCCCTAAGAAGACAGAAATCTAGATTCTAAATACAGCAATATTTATTGAATTTTCTTGTGACAGTGGGCCACTTCCAAAACATCCTCCCTGAAAAAAATTCCCAAATTCCAAAAGAAAGACTTTGTTTTGATGATGCATAGAAAGGAAAAGATAAGTTTCTACATGTTAAAAAATGGTAGTGTTGAAAATGCTGGACGAATTCCTGCTCTGTTTTGCTTTTGCAGTTGCATGACTAATGAATGTATTTGCTTTTGCCAAGTGAAAATAAGCTTCCAGGGAACAATTCTATTTCACAATTCAGCTAAAACTACTGAGAGAAATCACTGATTATTACCCATCTAATGCCATCACTGTATATTTAGAAGAACATATGGACTCACTGGAACAATAATTAATGTAACACCCCTGTGCAACTCAAATTCCACTAGCCTCTTTTAACTATTTTATTCTCTGCTAGTTTCTGCTAGAGACTGAAATCCCCATGAACTGAGAGAGAAAGAGGTGTTAAAGAAGAACAGGAAGAACATTTCTGAGTGAGAATACTGACAAGAGGCCATTATAGTTAAACAGATTTCAAATGAAAATTCAATTATTTTAAAATGCAGACCCATTTTTTTCCTGAGGACAGAAGAATAACAGTTATTTTTAATGTCATGTTTGTTTTTGCCCTTAAAAAAACCAAACCACCAAAAACCCAAAGCCACAATATAGAAAACTCCAGAGAAAAGATGATGTCCTATGAAGAGGTTTGTGATATGCAGGGGGTAATAAGAGAGTAAGGATAGAGAAGGTTTTTTATAAGCAAAATTTTTATCCTCTAAGACTTTGCTTGAGGCTGTGAAATGTGAAACAAGCTGATGGCATCAGTTTGATTCTGAAGGGTCATGTACCTACATGAGAAAGCTTATGATTTAACTTAACTTGGGATGGCATTTCTGTAACTTTAAGGACAAATAGGACAGAGATAGCCCATGTCACCATTGAAGTGATTTCTTGTAAGGCTAGCACCAAGGTTCAGTGGCTGAGATCCCTCAGCTGGTGCCTCTGTGATATGCCTCTTTGGCAGCAAACCAACAATGTCAGCCTAGCCTATAAATGTAAGTGCCAGATCCATTTTTTCCCTTTGAAGTGCACAATCCTAAAGGACCAGGGCAAAGCCCTGGAGAAAACAAAATTGCAGTTAAAGATCATCATTGTTCTCAAGAAATTACTTTAGTAGCTATTCTAATTAATCATGGTCATTCCCTGTCTGTATAGGGACAGAGAGAAAAAATGTCACATAAGGACAGTCTTTCAGAAGGAGTTTTCCCCCTTTAGACACAAGCATAGAGGCTTGACTTAACGTCCAAACTCAGAAGGCTGCAGATAAAAAGGTGAGAGCTCCTCTAAATATCAGGCTCTTGTTTGGTTACTGTGTTTTTGGGATTTGGCCCTTAGCACTGTTGTCATTCAGAGACTTGCTGCTGATTACTACCAAAACAAAACCTGTGATATAAAAGTGTGAAACTGTGAGACACTGGGAGAAATCACTGTGGAAATGCAGCAATGCCTCATTGATCCAGTGAATTCACTTAGGCCACTGAAGTGTTCCCATCCCTGTTATCAAAGCATTGCTCATCTCCCAGAGCTGGCCAAGTGAGACATACCTCAGGTGCTGCAGTTTCCTTCCCAGTAACCAGAAAGCAAATGAACTGAAATTTTGAACCTTAGCATGAAAAATAATCTTTTCTTTGAAATGGATATTGTTTAAGCTGTGATGAGAAATAAGAACGAGTGCCATAAAATACCTTGGTTTAGTTTTCAAGATATTTATGGGAAGATTTCCTTATTGTTAAATGATGGAGAACAGTTACAATCTGTTATAGTTAATTTACTACTACATAAGTGAAAATGTGCTAAGAGCAGCACACTTGTTAAATTAAAGCTCACTTAATGATTACACAGCACTTGGGAATAACATCTAGTTAAAGAATAAGCAGTAATGGATGTTTTCTATAGAATCATTCCTTTTGGGAAAATAAGATAACCAAAGCCCTTTACATTTTTGCTCATAACTAAAAGATACAAAATACCAGAAAGAAAGGAAGTAGGGATTTCCTGTTTTAGTGAATACTGGAGTTCTTACTACAGCTACCATGAGAAGGTTACTGGCTCTGACTCTCCACTCTGCTACAGTGGGTTGCACTGAAGTCAGTATTATTATCTTGCTGCATCACTCTACAGCAGACTGAAAGAAATCAGATAAAATCCTGGGCTGGATGCAACTATTATCTACCCCTTTGTTATTTTTTTTCTTGTCACCACAATATCTGAAAAGGTGATTATTAAATCAATAGTAATAACAACATCCCAAGACTCAGAGAAAAGCTAGTATTTTCCTCTTATGGGAGTGACAATTTTAGCTGAATCAGGGCTATTCTTTGGCTAGGGAGTAACCTTGTCCTGGTTTAACCCTAGCCAGCAGCCAAGCCCCACACAGCCACTTGCTCACTTTTGGAATAGCAGGAATGGGGAAATAATCAGATGGGTAAAAGCTGGAAAACTCATGGATTGAGATACAGGCAATTTAATAGGGAAAGTAAAAGCCACACAAGCAAGGAAAGAAAGAACATGGAATTAGTTTAACACTTCCCATGGCAAAGCAGGTAATCAGCTATCCCTGGGGAGGCAGGGCTCCATCACACCCAGGAGTTACTTGGGAAGACAAACACCATCATTCCAAATATCCCTCCATTTCTCCTTCCTCCCTCTACTTTAAATATTGAGCATGATGCCAAGCCAGTCATTCAGAAGTGTGAATGTGGCTGTACCTTCATCTATCTTCTTTTCCAAGATGGTACCTCTTCAACAAAATGTCATCTTTTTGCATAGAGTACTATTGCAAAAGAACTTAATTAAAAAAAAATCTTGAAGAACACTCTACAGCAATCCCAATATATCAATGTTGGGTATTATTTTTATCAGTATCATAGGATATCAGCTTCATAGGAGCTTTGTAAAAGCACTGCTCCTGTAGTTCAGGGGCCATGTAGTGGCCATCCCATGTAGCAGCAGGAGTGGCTGGCTATGGTTCAAAGCTCAGTCCCCTGTGGGTGCTTTGCTAGAACCTGCTGGAGCATAGCTTGGTGCTAAGATGGGGAAAGGTAGAGTTTTGGCACTGCCAACCCTTCGTGTGCTAGCATGGGATGAGAAGCACTGGTAGCTGGGGAGCTCCCTGCACACTGGGTGTGCCACAACAGCTCCACAGCAGAGGCACTGTGGAGGACTGGAGAGAGTCTCCACTGTGGATGGATCTCTAAGTTATGGATGGAACTAAGTTATCCCAGTTCACACCTACGAACCAATGCTTGCTTTTTGTCACTGGCTGTCCAAAACCCCTCCACATCCAAGCTCCAAACAGAGCAATGATAACTTGTACAATGGATCTTGACTCCCTGTGTACATCCATATCTCTGGCACTGATGGTGATGCTAGAGAATCAGATCATTATTTTTCTTTTTATACACATGCAGTAATTGTGTGCTACTGGCCAAGAAGGTTACAAACATATTCACTCATTTTTTAATGATCCTTCCTCAGAATGGGTAGTGCCTGGGATCTTAATGAAGGCCAGTATTCCCTTTGTCTCATAAGAAATCTAAAGTACATTTTTTGTGGTTTGTAGTATGATCACTAAGAAGGCTGGAATTAGTAAAATTACTGTATGATTAAGAGAAAAGCATTCTAGCCTTTTCTACTCATTAACAAAGGAAGACTCTGTATGTAAAGAAGATTGATTAAAAGTTTATATTTCTTTTCATGCAGACACCACAGCTAAGGAATCTGAAAACTGCTCAGCACTGATCAAAATAAGGGCTGCCAAAAGTTGAGAAATTTTCCTGTGGAGAGAAACACCTTTCATCCATCATAAATCATAAATATGGAAAACATGCAGTGGTTTTTCAAACAAGAGTTCTTAATGGTATTAAGGACCTGCTCATGCAGGACTCACACAAATCTCTGTTTGCAAAAAATACTTTTAATTTCAGATTTTTCTCCTCAGATATTGTGGTATTTTCTGGCTGTATTTGTTACATTCTGAAAATTTTTCAACTCAGTGAAGAACTTCTGCATTTAAGATGAGGCCCAAGCACAGAGCCCTCTTATTCTCCTGTCCTGTGTGCTATGACTTTTTACTTACTTGAAGTGGATAGAGCTTTTCTGATTGTATGAAGGCAGCTGTGTTTTTTGGGTTTACAGTGGAAAGTCATTCTCAGCTGTAACTGTGGAGCAAACACAACCTGCACATAATAATGCTGCTTTGTAATTTATTAATCTAAAATGTTCCAGCTTACTACAGATACCCATAAAATCATATTGGTAAATGCACAGGCTCTGAAGGGCATATTATACAGAAAAGCTATACAGTAGAAGCTGCTGCCTGTGAAGACTTGGCATAACTAGATAATGTACTTAATAGTATTTATTCATAACAGGCAGGCTCTGCTCTGCAGTTTCAATCTTACAAATAATTTAGCATGCAGCCAGGAAAGCTGAAATACCCTAGCAGCAAAAAAAAACCCAAAACAAACCAAACAAACATGCAAGGAATTGAGATAAATAATGTCCATATTTTTGAACATGAAATAAATGCCAGTGTACAACCTTTAGGTAGGCTCTCTATACCTCCTGTGTCTGTTTTCCTACAACTCCAGATTTACCCATTCAGCAAAATGGCACAATGGACTGGTGAAGGTCAAAAATGTATTTGAGTAGCCATAGGTTTACTGAATTTCAGCCTGAAAAGGACTTCTGTACAATACAGATCCTAAAATCTCAAATTATTTCACAATCAACTGTGGAACTTCTGATCAAGGGCATCTCTCTGGATTTTCCTAAAGGAAGACACCCAGTCTGTAAAGGGCAAATCCAGATTGAATCTGAGTCCATGGCTGAAATCACAACTGTGCTGAATGTATGGGTCACTTCCAGTCTGTGTGTCTCTAGTTTGCAGAGAAAACACAAAACTGTGCTCCCACCACATCTGCCTTCAACTCATTTTCTCCCTTTCCCTATTCCCATAAGCCCATGGAACCTTGCAAGTATTTGATGATGTATCTTCAGGGCCTCAGTGTAATTTGGAGTACTTCTGCAGTGCACTGCTGGGCAGCAATAAGAATACTGATTTCTGTTGCAATCTCCCAGAATAACACTGAGAAAATCACTGGAAAGTGGGAATTGCTAAAGGAACCCAAAGGAGCTGGAAGCTGCTGAACATCAAGGACAACTGGTTATATTTGTTTCCTTTGGCTGCCTCTGTCTCACTGTCTACCATAGTAGAAATAGGATTTAGTGATAACTCCTTTTAACATGAGCAGAAATAGTTGATTGTGAAAACAAACCCAATTAAATATTCAGTAATAAAATGATCAAGTCACTAAATAATGCATCCAGCTGGCTCTAGTGCTTAACCTTTGCAAAATTCCTTGGAGGTGAAGTGCAAACTATTTTTTTTTTCCCTGATGGTATATTCCTGGGGAAATACTGCTATGAGAACTCTGTATTTCACAGAGAATCAGCTCATTTTTCAGCTTTAATTATGCATGTTCTTCAGTGGGTGGCCTTCTTCTTTCTTAGTAGGTACTGAATCAATACCCTAGCATAGTGCTAATGGGCACTGTGCTACTTGAGGTGCCATCTTTCAGAAAAGAGACTGAAAGCAAGGTCTTGTCTGTTTTTTATTTTCCTGGCTCTCATGACATTTTTTCTTTTTTTTTTTTTTAATAATAAAGGTGTTAGCATCAGTGCCTTGGCCAGGGTCCAAGTTGGATAATTACATTCTGTCTCCCTAAATTTTGCTTTGTGCAGTTTTAATTTAATATGGTGCCTTCTCCTCCTGCCCTAAGTTGTTTTGTGTCATTGCTGGGCACTATTAAATAACCTCCATATTTCCCCTGAGACAGCTGCATTTAAGCTGTGGCTGAGGTAAAGCCTGTACATGAATTCTGTGAACCGTTCCCAAAAAAGCAAACACAAGCTCACTTGCAATTATTACATGCCAATATTTACCTGGACAAACTCCAGCTTCTCTGCTCCCCTCCAGTAGTTTACATTCATTTGGAATTTAACCACCCAAATGAAAACAGCAGCTGTAGGGAACACTGTCCCTTCTCATGAGGTCACAAGGCTCATGCTTGGGAGGACATTTTCAGCAGGCAGAGTAGCTTTATCCTCTGTAAGAGAACATAAGCTGCTACAAGCAACCTTCCTCTACAACAACGTGTGGTATTTAGCCATGAGCTGCAGAGGGATGCTGGGCAGGGTTATCCTGTCTCAGTTGGGTTGCTGCCTTCCCATTTGTCCCTCTTGGAGGATCAGTTTGTCATTCAAGGGCAGCTGAACAGGTCCATGAGCTCCAGGGCAAGTGCTCCATGTGCTATTGCCCATGCTGCACTCAAACACTGCACACTGAATACTTCCACAAAACACTGTATCAGTATCTAGATGTAAAAGCATCCAGGAGACATCCACACTGGACACAATACATCCAGAGAAGCAAAAGGCATTGCTATAATATGGTTTTTCACTGGCATAAAGCTCTTTGTATGTAGACACTGCTGCTCAGCACTGAAGTCAGTCAGGTAGGCAACACTGTCATGAGTTTTTCCATTTGTCTGTGCTTTTAGGAGCTGTAAGAGGTGGGGCAGGATCATGTTACAACAGCAGCCAGGAGTGATCTTATGGCACAAATGCTTCAGAGGGTGTAAATCAAGGCAGGCAGGTTTCCATCAGCTTGACTGAAAAGTAGGTTAAAAACAAATATTACTTATAGAAAATTTCAGATGCAAGCTGTGTAACCAGAACCGTCCAAAATAGGCTTATGGCTAGAGCTTATTAAATATTTTTGAACGAATGTATTTGAAGTCTTAACTTGAAAATAAAATCATAAGAGCAAAACTCTATTGCTATAAATCAGCAAGACTCCACTGATTTTTCAATTTACTATATTTGAGTAATCTTAACTACGTATTATCTCACTCAGCTTTAAAACATTGCCAGAACTGCAGGCTTTGAGCTTTTTTTACTGATAGTATTGTTACTCTTGCTTCCATCTTTTTTTTTTTTTAAATACAGTGTGCTTTTCTTGTTTAATTTAAAGCTATTCAACCCTCTTCCTGGTATCCAAAGACATTTTGTATGTAAATCCTGCAATTTGGACCCAAAATCACCACCATCTGCTTATTTATAGCATGATCCAGCAGTAAAGGGAATCTCTATTAAGCCCTTAATGGGAGTCATGTGACTGTGCAATGAACTTGGTTTTCATTTTCCTGATGGAAGTGATACAGTTTCTTTACTGGTCCCCATTAATATTTTGTGATGTTCTGCAACAACAAGAACATTAAATAACCTTCATTTCAAAACCCATCCTCTTCACCTGATAGTGGCTGTTGCTTTATCAGATATGTAGTGTGTGTCTGGTCCTGGCATGCCATTAGATGTCAGAATGAAATGTCTTTCTAGATTTGTTTTTATTCATTCAGTGTCTGAGGGGGAAGGGAAGCTAAGTACATTGCAATATGCTGAGCTATCCTTGATGTGACCCTCAGGAAAAAATCCCCAAACAACAAACCCCAAACCAAAACCCTGCAATACCAGGGTTTCAGTGGTGTAACAAAGCCAAACAGCTGAAGAAAAAAATGAAGTCAGTCATTGCTAGTAGAAAGTAGAAATGAAATAATTGAAGAAACCTGCCTTGCTTCAGTACCAGCACTAAGAAAAGACTCAAGTAGGTTTTGAACTTGCATGAAATTTCTCATAAACTGTGATCCTGAGGGACCTTGACAATAAAAAAGCCCTTAGTTCAAAGAAAGTGTGTGGGAAAGAGCAAAGTTGTTGACATCCTACTTTGGGTGAATCACTTTCCTTCTAATGAGAATACATTTCAATGGCAGAGCAGTACAAAGAATTTTGCAGCTCTCAGAGTTCACTCCTGGCCCTTAGCATGCAGTGTGTGGCAGTAAGAGGTTTTTACTTTAGAACCTTTTTTATAATCTCATTGTTGCAATCAAAACTATCCCAACATTCTTTAGCTAGCAGAGCTCACTGCACTACAGAGATAGATACTTTTTCTTACCTCAGATACAAAAGATACTCTACTGGTCTTCATTGAGATGTATGGCAAATGCTCCAAGTTCCTAGCACAAAACTGATATATGCCATATTCAACCCACAGATAAAGTTCCTAGAGTTTCCTGTTTCATTTGATGTACACAGTTATGCTAGGGGGAAAACGAAGAAAAACTAGGTCATTAACATGTGCAGTGGTGACTTTTTAATACAGTTATGTGCTGATGTGCCTCACAGATAGGTATTCTGTCCACACAATTGTTCAAGTCTGTGGGGTTATGAGACTTTGCCCTGCTTATCCCATTTGCCACTAGGGCTTTATTCCTGCCCAGCACACATGAGCAAATTGCAGGTCTACAAAACAAATACCTGCATCTAAACTCTCTGGCTATGTTCTCATTCCAGCCATGGGGAGAAATAGCCATTTCCAGATTTATCTGCTCCTAAGGTAGAAATTGAACCAGCACAGATGGGTTATACTGTAGCAAGAGCTACTTTTATCCCTTGACTATGGGAGTGTGCACACACTTGCCCTGAGACACATCCAACCTCAGCCTCTGGCTGAGTTCTGCATCTCTTTGAAAAGGGTAGAACCCACTGGTGGTGCTCTTTGTAGGGCATGTTAAATACAGCTTCTCTTTAGCTCTACATAGAATGGCTGGGTATGAAGGCAAATAGCAGGAGGAACGAGGAGGAAACCAGGCAAAGCTGTACAAAATGTGGCACATGCTGCTGGAAGAACACACACCTTACACCACTCAGGTGGTGGGCACTTTACAAAGAGACCACATATAGACCAGTTTGGGTGAAATCCTGATTCAACTGGAACCAAATGCAAAACATGCAATCCTGAATAAGCTCAGGACATCAGCCTTTTCCTGAAGAAATGGCACATTCCTAATAAAACTACCACAAAGGAAGCTCTGGGGTGCCCTTTCAAGGAATGTCAAGAACCTTAAGCCCATCTCAATAGCTCACTGATTGTGATGTTCATCCCAGAGAATGCAACAGGGATCACAGACTGAGGCAAATGAGAGCCTCAGTCTTGGACTCTCAGAGGGCTGATGAGTTTCAATCCAGTGAGAAAAGAGCTGCAAGCAGCTCTCCCTTCCATCTCTGTAATGCATGGAGAGAAAATAAATCATTATTTTTCCACTACCTCCCAAGGAAAGCAGCAGGTGCTTTTTTATTCAGATGACATTTTTCAAGCCCATCCATAGTGTTCCTGCTCTGGCCACAAATCAGTGGCTGCTTATGAGCATTTTGACAATTCTGCCACATCCAGTAATAGCCAGTGGTGGTGGGCAGCACAAAAGAAAAATTAGGTTGTATGAATTTGGCCAGCCAGCTAATTTTGAGCTCTGTAACAGTCAGCAGGAAGAACTTTTAAGTGGTGTATGTGAATATGAATGTCAAAAATACCTGATCTGTGTGCAAACTGTAGCCTGACACACACAAAAATGTATAACCTTTAACTCCATGAAATACCTGTTAGCTGGCTGTGCCAGGGAGGAATCTACATGCAGTGCCTGTGATATGTTGATTCTCTCTATATTCAGGTCATCCAGGGTTTGTATCTTTTATTCTAAATGTTAGGAAATGAATTGACTACTACCACAGCACTCATGTAAAAGCAATGTATCTGATCTGAGTGATACAGATAACAACACCTTTCATCAAATGATCCCAAGGGTAACATGTATCTTATTCACAATAGTTCCAGCCCTGCAACAAATTCTCATTTAAATCTATACACAAGCTGCTCTGCTGAAATCTAATCATATGTGTAAGCCCTCTCAGAATCAGGGACTAGCACTGAACAAGAATTATGTTTGTCTCTGCTGATAACAAGACTCTGTAGGGGGAAATACAAAAAGAAACCCTGCTAACTCCTTGAATTCTTTGAAAAATTTGGATGTCAGACCCATGTTTTGTCCGAACCAAAAGGACCATGGTCCTACTCTTCTGAAAGTACTCCAAGATATTTAATGACACAAGATATGCAGGATTTTCTGCATCTGAGAAGATGAATATTCTTCTGGGAAAGTCTGAGCTTTTAAGTGAACTCAACTGGATTACTAATGCTTTAGCAAAGCCAGGAAAAAAACCCATTATACAAATGAGGCATAAGAATGGAAGAAAGAGTGCCTGATATCCTGAGAGACCCCAATTTTATACATCATACCCAGTGACCTCAGAGGCAGAAAACTATGTAACATGCCACGATAAAATTCAATAACCCCACCTTCCTCCAGAGTGTTTTACTAAATTGCTGGGTTTCAATGTCGTACAGGTGAATACCAAAGCAAAAGAAAACATTTTATTTTATTAAAGAAGAGTAACTGCTCTTGTAAACATATACAAAATGAAAAAGCTTTCAATCTCATTCTCATATAGCCTGTCAGCACTGGTTGTCAAGTCATGATTGCATCAAAAATGTGTCTAAAACATGCCACAAATGTGAGAGCAATCTAAACCTGACTGCATAGCCTGTCTTATCACACAATTGAGATGTGGACAATTTCACCAGTCTAAAATTTTGGTTTTGGTCAACATCTCCCATCAGCAGGAGAGCACAAATTTCAAGAGTTGATTTTAAATGTTAATGCTCCTTATGCTCAGAACTAGGAAATGCCACATGGAGTCAGACACACAGTCCTTCCTTCCTTCCTCTCTATTGGCAATTGTCTCTTGCTGGTATTGCTCCAACAGAAATAGTGAGGAATGAGAAAAGCAAATTTCAGATCTAATTTTCCCTGAAGTTTAGGGAAGTTCCAAACCTGTATCTGGATTCAGATGTGACCCTATGCCAACATTACACCAAAGTAAAACTTGAAGTGGGATTTATATGTTGATTGCTTTGGAAAATTATCACCATGGAGGTCTGCTTGCAATTTCTTTGGCAACAGCTAGCTTTATTAAGCTTCTAAAACCCCACACTTCTAAGTACATAAAATAATAAACACATGATAAAAACATTACTAATATGCATCCTTTTCCCCTTCCCAAGTGTACCCCTTCCAACAGTTTGCAAGCAGCATGGAAATATCTGTCTGATTGTTCTAACAGGCTATAGTGAAGCAGCATAAATCCCATAGAACAAAGCTGAGATGCAGCGTGCCCTTCTGTTCCACTGGCACAGCAGGAGGGGCATTCTTACCAACCTTAAAATTCAGTTGAGGTAATGCCTCTTAAATACACACTCCCTCCAAGGCAGTCATTTATCAGTGTTATCAGATAACTGCTTATTTGGAGCTGTTAATGACAGTACAGTTGTCTGCCAAGAGTACTAAAGCTCCTTCCTTCTGTATGAGTGGAATTCAGCAAATTAAGTCTAGAGGAAGAGATCTAACCTCTAATGGTCTGCAGGGGAAACTTTTCCCTGTCTTTCCTAAACCAGTAAAAGAGCCCAAGCTGTGCTATTTGGCAGCTTAACCTCAGAGGAAGTGCAATGTAAAGAAATCTCTGAAAAACAAGTAAGTTCAAACACATACCACTGCCAAATCTCTTCACTTGGAATAAGTCTTAGGTAACAAATCCAACCTCTACTTCAGGCTGCATATGCCATAAAAAAACAACCCAACCTGATGAGAAAATCTTGAAACATGAAGTGAAAAACTGTATCAATATTTTACTGGAAGTCTAGACCTATTTTAATGTCACTTAAGCATGTCACACAGTATTATTTTTAAAATACTGGGATTTAGGTGGTGAGAGAATAAATGGAGCAAAATTTAATCTCCCCACCTACCTGGTTGCATTTTGGAAAATTAAACTGTACTATTTTACACTGAGGGCTTTATAATCCTGTGTTTCCATGAACTCAAAAGTCTCCTGTGTCCTTGGATGAGAAAACACTTGCTCTTCACTCAGCCAGTGATGTGGACACGCTCAGCAAGCACTCACAGCTGTTAGTGTGGCCCTGCCGGGCTGCTGCCTCTCCATGCAGGGACAGTGCAGACACTCAGCAACCCTCAGGACAGAGCTGCTGCTCAGCTCAGCCCAGCCTGGTCAACAGGAGAAGGCAGAGCTGCCCCCACTCCTCTGGCTCATTCAGGCAGTTCCCTCAGCAGTCAGGACCCAGGCATATGAAAGCCACTCTGGCTCTCCAGTCCTCCTTCCCAGCCTGATACTTTCCCTACAAAGTGTACCTAATGCTCCAATTACTGAGGAAAGCCATCTGCTAGATGGGCCCCAAACATCCCAGGAACCCACAAGTCCCAGGGTTGATGGCCAACATGTTGGCTCCATCTTCAACAGCTCTAGCACACACAGTGCAGAACCATGGAAGCTCTGCTCTCCCAGCACCTCTTCTCTCAGGATTATCAGGTTCCCTCCCTTTCACCTTGCTAGGGAAGATGGGAGCAGCCAAAAGCTGGCAGCATCCCACCAGGAAGTCCCCAGTGTTCATGAAGGTGGTACTGAACAAATTTGGTCCATGGAAGCAGAAGTAGATCCTTCCATGTCCACCTCGATGCTGGAAGATCCATTCCTGCCTCTGCTTTACCCTTGGGAACATTGACCCCAGTCCACTTTGCCCAGCAGAGCCTGGTCCTCCCACTGCCCTGTTGTGGCACTTCCCAATCCAGCATGAGTGCCTTCAGAAGCCTGAGTGCCACAGAGGATCAGGCCTGCCACATTTTGGTTTTCCATCCTACAAAGTCTTAAATTTTTCTGCATTTAATAATCCACATACCATGCCCCACTTTCAGACTTAAAACCTTTTGATTCCATCCATCCAATTGACAAGGTGAGGGGATCTTTTTCTTAAATATATAATTGAACAAAACCTATATGGAATATGCTCACTTGTTTCAGTGATCTGGAAAATGTGCTTTGTCTATTTTACAGAGACTGTGCACATTTCAGATTTCCCTTAAGCTTTTGTAATTTTTCTGGTCTTGATGGTTTTACTTTGTCAGCGTAGCTGATACCAATCAGATGAGAGAAACAATTTGAGAGTGGCTTTTGTCCAGGAGGTAGCAGAGAAGAAAACCAGCAATAAAATTCTGGTAATTTCTCATTTCACTGTAGAGACGTGTTGTGGGGATTTGCATATTCTGTCTGTGAAGCAAACAGAGCTAAAATCAGATGATATGGCAAGAAAGGCTTGAAATGCCTTTCAAGACTTCAGGTATAATGATTATTAAACAAACCTTTCCTATGAAGATTGCTCAAAGCATCATTTCAGGCATCTAGCTCATAACCTGAGCAATTCTCAGAAATCCCAGACAGACTGACACACTGAGCAGAGGTTTATGTGTGAAGTGTGTGCACACTACAGAGAACATGCACATGGCCTATCAGTTTAGCCCACAGATATGCTGGTAGAGAAAGGCTAATTCCTGCAGGGCTCATGGCATGCTGAGAGCTGCTTTCAGCATTTCACCCAGGCCCATCTCTGCATCCATCAGCTGGCCTCAGAGTGCAAGGGAAGATGAGAAATGAATTAGAAAGATACAGCTTGTAATGGCTGAGTCATAACACTAAATGCCTCTAACTCAAGCTAACAGGGTCATTTAGAAGGGATGACTTGCTGTGCATCAGCTGAAGAAGAGAGGAAATTCTGGGTACTTAACATTTTAGAATAATACTCAGACTTTCCCTTCAGCTGCATTTAGTGTCTGAACAAACTCCAGGGCACAAACTCCAGTGCCAATTTAATACAGGCTTCTATTTGCAGAGACTCATTAACGTTGTGCACAACTGCTTCAAAAAAAGGTTAAAGCCTTGGCAGAAAGCAGCAACAGCAACTATTGATTCAACTCTAGAAACTCTCCAGCACTTAGACTGAGTCCTACCAGCTGGGGAAACATTGAGGCATTAAGCAGAGTTTTAAGCAGACACCAAAGCACAGAGCCACAGCCAGTGGCACAGAGGGGCTGCAGGCATGGGCAGGTCAACATCATGTCCCTGCAGCCACCACGGTGTCCCTTGCTGTGCCAGCTGATGCAGCCTGCAGGGCAAAGCTGCTGCCATCCCAGCTAACTGCTCCAGTAAATCAAATCTGCTTATATACTTTCCTTAACTGCATGCTTTAGTTCTTTAGAAAAAAAACAGAGCTTTAAAAATGAGACACCACCATTCTGTACTAGAAAAGGCTTATACTGGGCCTTATTCTATACAAGAATACTATGGATTTGTTCTCTTGTAATTCCTTTGGATGTGGGGTTTTGACTGTTTCTCCTTTTGTAGATACTTGGGCTCATTTAAAAAAAAGTCCTATAAAATATATAGAAAAGTAAGTATTGAAAGTGTGTTCTGTTCATTTGTAACATAAGTGGCTTTAGAAATAGCTTGGAAGAAACTCAGGAAAAGCCTTCAATTCAGTTAAAAATTATCCAGAAACAATGAAAAACCAAAACTGTGGACCTGGAGAGGCACTGGCATTATGCAAGTTTTGATCAGTTCCTGGGCTTGATAGCCCAGGCTCACCTTTCACTGCCTACATCTTGTCTTGCTTCAGACCCACAGTGTATATTAGAGACCTCCATGTTATTCCATCAAGATTAAGAGCAGACATTATTTTCTAAGAAGTTACTGAAATGCTTTTGATGATGAGATTTGGTATGAAATGCTTTTTACCTCCCAAAGTTCTCAAAGCACTTTACTATTCAAATGTAGTGCTACAGATGGCTCACACACTCACTGCTCAGCTGTAACCAGATGAGGACCAGACAGCAAGAACCATTTAGTTTTTCCCCCTTAAGCCTACATAAATATTTGGAAAAAGAATTGAAGTATACCTCTCTCCATTGAAATGGGAAGGGGAATGTAGGTGGAAAGAATTTAATTACCAGAGTTGAAATTTGACAGGGGGAGTAGATCACACTTTCTGGTGATATAACATTCATCTGCTCTGAGTGCTGCTCTGCATACAGCACATACAGCAAGCAGTCTGAAGTGCTGCAGTCTGAAATCACTGCCTCTCCTGAACACATTCCTGCAGCAGGAAGGCTGGTTGGTAATTAACACAACTTAGCATGCTTGAAATCCTTAATTATCTAAGGGGCATGGGAGGGACACTAGGGGCCTCAATCCCTTACCTGCAGGGCAGTGAGATGAGAGCTGTGTGCCCTGTCTGCTTCTTGGCACTGCCATTGCAAAGCCCCAGTGAAACAGCTCCTTACCAGGAGCCATGAAAGCTCAGACATGGAATAATACCCTGATGGCTGAAGGGCTCTCAGAGGTGCTGAACTGTGTTCTCAAACTAAGGTACAGCTTAGTACCTCATCTCATGCCTGGAGGTACCTAAAAGTGTCACTAACATTTTCACAAGCTTTATTAATTATGTCCCCCGACCCCCAAAAACTCTTAACTGGAAACAGTGGCAGGCAGTGAGTTGAACTTGCAGAATTATTAGAATAATTGAAGAATAATGATGATGCAGTGGATCTTGAATGATCACTGGGTTTAAGTTCCTGCCCCCAAACAGACTCAACTACATCTTACAGCACTTTTGGTGAAAAATAATCTAAACTGTTCTTAAAGCCTTTTAGTCCTGGTGAGACCACCTACCTAAAGAAGTGTATTTCATCATCCTCACTGGCAGAAAGCATTTCTTCCACTCAAATGCAAATCCTGTTGTCCTGTCCACTGCAAAAATGCAAATGCATGTACTAAGTGCATTAGTTTGGACTAATGCTTTCTTTAGAAGAGTGGAAGAAATAGGTGTTGTCTGGCTCACATTTATGGAGCAGGGCAAGAAAAGATGGTATTGGGAAGGGAAAGGTAGGCAGCTGAAGCATCAGGCAAAAATAAAAGTTATTAGTGAATGATGTTTTGTTGAGTGAATGAATGAATGCAGATTTGATGAGGTTCATAAGTAACATCCTGCAGGGTCAGCAGGGAAACCCTAATTAGGCAGGATGGCCTTCCTCATTATTAATTAGAGTTATGTGCTTGATTAAAGCGCTACAATTCTTCCTAGTACTGCAGGAGGCCAGCAGGAAGCCTGCAGCATACATTCAACCTGTTCTGCCTGTCTCTTGCACACACCAAGAGTGGCTGTGCAGCCTCTCTTACCCCATTATCCTCCTGCACACAGACACGTTTGTGGGACACCTCCACCTCCCTTCTCTGCCTTCCCAACAGGTGCTGCTTATCCTGTGCCTGGCTGCAGAAGAAAGCAGGGATAATGTCCTCCTCTAGATGAGCAAGAGGCTCTTGAGCATGCTGTGGTCAGCTGACAAAGGGGGAAAACCAGAGCAGTAGTTGTGTGCAAATGAATAGCTCCCAGTGCTCGGTAACACACGTCTCCAGCAGATGCCACAGGTAATTATGCAACTGAGGGTTGTGCTTCAGGGAGCACTCATAAAATACAGCTTTTATCTTGCTGCTTCCAGCCCATGTCTGGTAATGTATAAATAATGTTAACAGCACCCACCCAGACGGTCAAAGATTGGATGTGCACTGGGTGTATGCATGCCTGGTGAAATACAGATTTTGCTGCAAACTTGAGATATGTTAGAAGAAGGGGAAAAAAAAGGCCCTTAAATACACACCTACTGAGGTGATACCTATAAGTTACAAGAACTCCTTTTTAGATAAGAAAAGCTGGGTATTTAAGGACTTTCTGAGTGTCCCTTTAGGCAAGCAGCCTTCAGACTGACTGAAGATAGGTTATGAATATGGGGTGGCAGCTGCTTGACATGGGTCTGGCTCCACACAGCAAGCTGACAGCTTCATATCCCAGGACACTTCAGCAATGTGACAGCTGGGATAAGCAGGAAACTCACTGTACAGCAGTATAGTTAACAGGAGAATCCTCTGCCAGTGGGGCCAACCTTATTGGAAAGATAGATAGATGCCAGTGGGCTTAGGAAAATAAGCAAGAGATCAAAATTAATTTTTGCTGCACTTGGTTTCCCCATACACTCATCTCATTCTTCCACATGTGCTTTGTACATGTTCCAGCCGTACCATTTTGCTCCACAAATGTGCATAAGCTTATCCCATTTTATTGCCCACAGATCATAGACACAGCCTTGCAACTGAGAATGCACCAAGTGTATTGTAAATACCATCCAAAAATATGGTGACAAAATGGAGAAACAAAGGAGGTTTGAGGAAGGCATGCAACAAGAGCACGTCTATGGAGGAGCTAGAACACAACTCTGAAAACATGAACCACTGGTATTTCCCAGAGACAGTCACAATGGAGGGGTGCTACAGCTGCTTTTTAGCTTTGGTTTTGTTGTTCAAGCTTGTCAAAATGAGAACAGTACCTGAGAGGAACAATTCTGCAAAGCAGGTGAACATCTTTTTGTAAGTGAATTGCATTTTGAAGATGCTTTAGGTGCATTGAAATAAATCACATTGTAGTTTATTGACAAATGTATGCCATGTAGCAGGCTGACAGTGGCTACAAAACTGAGAGAGATTCGATTATCTATAAATAATTCCTCATTATGTGTCAACATGAGGAAGTACAGACAGAAACGTGAGCTGAATAGAGGGAGGAGATCAAAGGAGCTGAGCTAAATATTCAAATGCAACAATTTGATAGAGTAAGGGAGCAGAAAATCAAAAAACTACCTACAGTGATTGCTGATCCTGGGAATTGATGGTGGTCATACATTTTTACTGTTATTTTCCTAATGATAAAAATGCTGGGTTTTAATCTGAAGCTGAAACATTTCACTGCTTTTTATTTACGTTTTTCTAAATTTTCCGTGGAAAGTTGTTTTGTGATGCAGCTTGTATCACTTTATATAAAAATACTGAAAAATTTTTGCAACTCTATGTTATAAAAAATAAAGCTGTTTTGCCACTGAACAAAGGAAAAAAAAATTAAAATGGGAAGTATTTTACCAATGCTTTGTAAATAAAAATGTGCCATTTGGCATATTTGTGTTAGTACAGAGTCAGTGTCACAAACAAGAAAAAACAATCTGACTGGGGAAAAACCCATTCCCAAGTCTCAAAATAAGGAAGAATGTTCATTCTGAAGTAATATTTACTAAAACTCCCCTCCTCCTTCTGAACTTGGTCTTTCACATGTATTTCTCTATAATAGAAGAAAAATATACATTTTAACTGCCAGAATTTCATGCCTCAGCAATTCTTAAATTTGGTTGGCTTTCAAAAACAAAGCCATGAGAACTGTAGGAAGAACAGGCTTTAATTAATGTTTTACTTTTAACAAAATGCAATCTATTGTATCTCTTAGTATCAAATTCCCAAAAAGCACTCACCCTATCACATGGCTTTCTATAAAATTATGCATAGAATTACATAGGCACAAATATCAATATACTGGGGAGCTTAATTTTATATTGTGGCACAAACACTTTCCAAAATAGGATTTTACAGTTTCATATCCATGACCAATACCCAGGCCATTCTGTGGTTCTACTTTTTTAGCATAAATGATTCAGTAATTGAATATCCTCAAGCATGTTGTGAATGGTAAGCTTTTAAGGGTGGACTAAATCCAGGGACAGTTTGTATTCATTCTGGTAAGAACTAGTAAGTGCATCATAATTTCAGATTACTGAAACCCAAGGAAGGCCCAAGGAAGGCCCAAGGAAGGCCCAAGGAAGGCCCAAGGAAGGCCCAAGGAAGGCCCAGTCATGTCCATCTTCTGTGATTCAGCAGGTCAGAGAAAATATTAAGAACCCTCTCTGGAACTTATATCTGTGGATATGCTCCCTGTAGCAGTGAAGTGAGGGCGCCCTAGTTACTGATCTCTCACTACCAATAGTTTTGGCCCACAGTCTGTTTCTGGCATGGCAGAAATCAGTAGGAACCTGTTGTTTCTTTAAAAGCCCTCCCCGTGGAGTGATGGAAATTGAAAGGTTCTTGATGTAGGTCCTAAGAGCCCTCATTGTCCAGCCCTGCCCTCAGGGGTGATCAGCAGCAGCAGAAACCTTTAGCACCGAGCTTCTCTGGGACGCAGCAAGTTCATGAATCTCCAATAGTCCCCGAGGAGCAGCAGCTCTGAACCTCACTGGCAGTACAGTCAAGTGAGAAGTTCTGCTCTTTTGCATGCAGGCTTTGAATTTCCAGGGCTCCTTGACAGCCTCTAAATTCCTGCAGGAAGCAGTTGCCTGTATAAAGCTGCTCTGCAGGACCTTGGAGAGCAGCCTCTCTCAGGCTGTATTGAAATTAAATAGTAATAGAAAAGGAATCTCTGACAGTGGATACCAGTTTAAGTTAGAAAAGCCCTTGTCACAATATGCTTTCAGAGCAGGCACAGTACATATATTATTGAAAAGCTTTGCTTCTATGTAGCATGCCAAGTTGGCAGAAATGCAAACTTGAAATTTAGAAGTGATTGCTAGGGAGCTAGTCAGGAAGAAGGAACCAGAGAGGAAGAAATTAATAGTATTTGTTTCTTTTAAAGAATAAATCTCGAGCTAGTTTTCTTTTTTTATGACAATCTTACATTACTAATCTGTCTTTCTAGGTCAGAAAATAGAAATAAATTTTATGTGATGCTCTCTTGTAATCCAGTGGTACAAAATGGACTCTCACAGAAAGCTGCAGTATTTTACTCTGCTCTCCTGGCACACAGGGAGATGCATTTTAGGGCCCTTTGTAGTTTGTGTGCCTGGCAAGATCCCTGTGTCTTTTTGAGAAGGGGAAAAATAAGACAGCACAAAAATGATACAGGAGTAAAACTAAGTAACACAGACTCTACATCAAGGATATTATTTCCCTGGGGAAAACTGGGATGATTTTTCATCCTCTTTGAATTCTGTCATCTTTTTCAAAGTATCTGTTTAACCACAGAACTGACTTGAAGAACAAGCACTAAGGCTATCAGAAAGCACTGCAGCAAATTCTCATCCACTGCTGAGAGAATGAGGAGGGGGAAGTAGGGCTGACACAGCTGTGATTTTAAAGCAAAAAAACAAACCAACACTTTTATAATAATATAAAAGAAAAAAGCAAATGAGCAACATCTGATTACTACAGAGAAATCACTGATTTAGGTGAAAAAAATGTCCAAGAAACTTCACCTGCTACTCTCAAAAACATTTGTTCTTATTATTCTTCCTTTCTATACAAGCAGAAATAAAATTAGGCAGCCTTTTCCACCTCATGGAAATAACTTGTAGCTCAGACTTCAAGTGCTGATAATCCTTTCATGCTTAAGATGACCACAGCCAGGTATCATTCCTGTGCTTTATTACCATGTAGAAGAGCAAATTCTGCAAGACTAAATCTGGGTTACTGGCTCTGGAGAATTAGTGACAGTTGTCTACATGTTCACACTGTAAGCAGAGTGCAGGAGAGCATTAATAACATTCTAGGTTAGGTTATGAATACTAATATATTTCTGCAACATCACACAAAAAGCCTACAGCATCACCAGAACCTCTATCCAGGTATTCAAGTCTGTCAAAAAAAGAAAAAAAAAAAAAAAGAAAGATCCAAGCACAGTTAACTCCAATCACCATTGTCCAAGGAAGATTCATTTCATGCTGATACTGTTTCACCACAGAAGATCAGGCACATTCTGAGACACAATTAGAGTAAGTTGTTTCACAGAATTCAGATGTATAAAAGTAGTTAGGGATATGTTTTCAATAGTGTTCTCAGTACATGGCAGCAAGACACGCTGTCAGTACCCTGTCTTTCCACTCTGTGCATCCACAGAAGTGAGATAAATAAATTCCTGGCTCAGGCATGAAATATCTCTTGAATTCATTACTGGCTATGCCTGAAGAGGTAAGTATTAGTCTAAAAGTTATAGGAGATACTAAATCCAACAAAAGATTCAGCTTGTGAGACAAGTACTGTAGTGGCATTGTAGTGATTTGACTTTAGATGAGGCTCTTAAGCAGAATTTTAACACAAAAAGCAATTTGTGCATGAAAGAAACAGTCGCTCTTGGCAAAATTGCTTAAAGAAAGCTCTGTCACTGAGGTCATTGATGCCTGACCTCACCATAGCAGGTGTTTATATTACAACAGGAGGTTTTTGTGTTTCAGCAAATATAAGTCTGATTAGCTTGTGGTAGTGAGTATCCAGAACTATATACAAAGCTCCTTCACATGTCAGTATGCTTTAAACACTTACAAAATTCTGATTTTATAAGAAGGGTAACAGGTCACCATAGCACTTAAATAAATTAATAAATAAAATAGCAATGATAGAAAGCACTGCCTGGTTCCACATTTCCAGAATTGCATAAATTACATGATTCCCATGTCAAATGGAAGGAAGACTTAAAACTGGACTCATAAAATCCCCACTAAAGACCTGGCTGAAACCCAAACACTTATGAATTTCATGGCCTGAGGATTATTCACCCAGTTACACTTTCAATTTTTGACACATGGACAGCAGAGCTCGAGAACATGAGCCAGAAATTTTGGCACTACTGTGGCAGTTCGTCCTCTCTCCCTAGCTGATCAAGTTCTGCTTGTCTTGATACAGACTGGAAAGAGCAGCTCTCTCTCCCCTGTGCACCTGAAGAGACAGACAAGCAAAATATTAAACAGCTACAGATGCTGAAAGAAAAGCAACTGTTCAGTCAACTCTTCAGGGTTTTTTCAAAGCTTTACTTGTAGGACCAAACTGATGAGAAGATCTGATGATTATTAAAAAAAAAAAAAAAGCAAAGAAAATTTGTCTGATAGGAGCACAGCTAAAGCTTAATCTATTTCTGTAGCAAAACAGAGGCAAACTGCTGATAATATGCTAGAGAGGCACAGAAATTTCTGCTAATCTATTAACAGGGGACAAGCAGCTCTTCTGGCACAGTGAGGGCTGACATCAAACTACCAGTCTGACAACCCTTATTGCTCAAATCCCTCACACCCCCTGCTCTGCCTAAGACAGGCACTCGTCACTGTTAGTGCTCTCAAATGGCTGACACACCAGAGCAGGCCACATCCTATTTCCCTTTTTTCTTTTCAAGCCACAGCACAAAACTTCTCACTCACAGTCAGCACAGTTGGTGCATGGGGCATGGTTTCATAACAGCAGGAAAAGCTTTTCCCTGCTAGGCTGGCTGAAGGGTTCTGTGGTTGGGAGGAGTTGGTGCCTCCCATCCCTATGACAGCTCAGTAGCTGCCTTGTTTTGTCCTGTTCAAGCAGGCAATGCCACTAAGGCTCACAGCATAGATTCAGCATTCAACAGGGGAAGAGGCAAAGCCCTACAAGTTTCTACTGATGGGGTAATAGCACAGCACTGCTCTGCACCAGAGCAGCATCCTTTCCATGGGGAAACCAAACCTAACTAAAGAAATCTCCTCTTTTTAAACACATCACACTTAAATACTAGGCTTAAGGGTAAAGTTCTTAAGGTGCTGAGGTTCCAGGTCACAATGTTCCCTTGGGAGAACACAGAGTTTCATTGCAATTTCCATATCTCTATTCACGATCAAAAGAATAAAAAAGAGAAAGAAAAAGGCTTTATTTCCCTACTACCCTAGACTGCCCCATACTGCAGGCACTGAGTCTGTTCCTTCCAACAGCAGTGTACTTCCTCAGTGCTTTTCTAAGTGTGGAAAAAGAGAATTGCAGAAGGGCTCTCTCCTAACCAGGTTTACCAGGTCCAGGGAAACCCATCAAGATGTCTCAATTCCCATCATGCTCCCTGCACTGCAGTTCCTCCAGAGTGAAATAGAACAGCTAGCAGGAAGATCTACATGTTTTCAATGTCATTTTTTAGGCCTACAAGATGCAAAAAATCTTGGTGAGAATCTGTCTTTGACAAAGACATAAGAAAAACACTTTCCAAAGGACTGTTCTGTCAACGCACCACGGGTCATGATGAGAAATGGAGAAATCACAGAAGAACCAGCTGTCACACAGGCTGCAGGAGCCTTAGTGTGGGGAATAAAGTGGAGGCCCTTGTCCACAAGTTGTCCCCTTTGCTACTTTCATAGGCATACTTTATTGGTGTGCTCCCTGTGTGTCTTAATTAGCAGCTCTGCAGAGTACATTAAGGGATCTGACTGTCAGGTCTTCTGCTGTGACTCCACAGCTGTTGAATACAGAACAACCAGGGCACACAGACAGAGCCATGTTCTCCTACAGAAATTAAAGCATGTCAGTGGCTTTTTTCCAGCCTCTTTTGCAGCTGACATCCCCAGTCTAAGTGGTGCCATCTGTCAACTGTGTGGTATACAAGTTTTCATGAAGGAGATTAGAAGAACTAAAGTAAATTCTACTCAAAGCAGCATAATATTGATACTGAAAGAAGACCACTGCAGTGCACTGGCATCTTGTATCCAAGGGACTTCATTTTCAGAGTGATGTCAATGAGCAAGGGGCTGCTATGCAACTGTTGAGCTTGGCAAACCCTTGAAGGATTTCCAGTCTCATGCTCTGCATCATTCCAGTGAGACATTCACCTGTGCTGCCCCTGCTGAACTGCACTCTTACATTTGATATGCTGCTCCACTTTTACAACATCTGCCATGGGAGTACTTGAAAAGAGTAGATGGCCACCAAATTCAAAGCAAGGTCTGCTCTGCAATTCTCTTGGGAAAAAGTGAATGGTTATCTCCCCCCATCTGCTCTCCCCTCTCCCACCAAGCTTTCTACTTAACACAATTACATGCAGCACTTGACAACAGAGCTGATAAATTATGTGCGGCTTGAATTGAAAATGTGAAGGATAATAGGGATAAATATCAATGCATTCACAGATGACACAAACACATTTCATCACTTTCAAGGCTTTTTGGTTGTGTTCAGGAATGACTTGCAGGAACTAATTCCTCAGTGCATTGTCTTAAACAATTCTCCAGAGGAAAAATGGACTATGCCTATGACATAGATGACAGATAAGAGTAAAAACAGTGAAACCCCCACAAGTCCCAAAGGAAAAACAGCCCAGCGAGGCAGCAGTAGGATGCTGCCATCAGAAAAAAAAAAAAAAAAAAAGACTGTGTGGTTGCAGGACAGGTTTGTGTTTCCATTTTTTTCCCCCATCCTTGAAGTTCCTGCTTGCAACTTTCTAGTGCCATGAAGGGGAAACACACACCTAGCAGGGGATGGAAAGAGGCATGGAAAGAGAGCCACAAATTCCTGAAGCCTCTCAGATGGAAACACATGTGGTCTCCTCATGCTTCTCTTGCCTTCTCAACACTGACATGGCTGTCACAGCTCTTGATGTCTCTCTAGGTTTTCTGATCTCCTGGAGTACATTGGAGCCTCCCCATGGCTTTGGGGTCCCTGAAGTGCACTCAGGTGTGTTTTGCTATCCCCCCTCCCCAGTTTCCCTCAGCTGCAGGAACAGGCTGCACAACTCCTGAAAGAGAAGCTGCTCTTCACCATGAGCCACCCAGAGGCAGGAAAACAACTGCAACTCCAGAGAAGCTGCATACATCCTGTATTTTTAACAGGGTTCAGTACAAGTTTGCTTTAGGCCATGGACCATGGAGTTATTTCTGGTGCCAGCCCTTGAGGTTTGGTCTGGAAGTGGGAGCACAGGACTGCCTGGCAAGAAACTGCCTCTCAGAATCCTTTTAGGGAAGAGAACTGGCTCTAAAAGGAACAACCATCACAAGTGCTTGATTTCACAAGACACAACCACTCCTGCAGGCAGATTTTCTTTTCACAATCTGCTCCTACTGGGCTGACTCTCCCTGAGCAAGGAGATGCCCAGTGTTTGTTAGCAAGGTGCAGCTGCAGGGAGGCACCAGGGGTTGGCCTCTCCTGGCACACCATGGCCTGGCAATGCAGAGCACCCGTGGAGAAGCTGTCCCATGGAACCTGCCTGCAGTTATTGCTCAGGGCCCTGCTGTTGGGCTCAGCAGCACCAGAACCACACAGCCAGGCTCTGCTCAGCATGGCAGCAATTCATGCCATGAAATTTCCTGCAACTCCAACATATTGCAGGGCAATGGAGGGACGGGGAGGAGCTCTGTGCCTTGCTGAACAGCTCAGAGAAACAGCAGCCAAAACCAGAGCTGAGCCAAATGGTTCCTTTCTCTGCAACTCATGACAAGCAAACATTTTGAGGTCAGGAAAAACCAAGCTCTTGCTGTCTAGAGGCAACCAGTTGCCTTCTATAAATGTGTCATTTTCTATTGAGTCCTGTGCAAATTGGAATGAGACAATTCCAGACATCTTAAAAAAAAAAATGGAACCATAAAAAAAAAAATTATATACTCCTACTAGCTATGTGCTGATCCAAATTAAACCATATTTATGTATTTGAGAGTGAAAAAATTTATCATTTGTATCATTTCTTTATCACATAAAAATACCGTGGGGTGTATTTATGGCACAAATTCTTTAATTTTGAATAAATGAAAAATATTCATAGTATTAGAGTTGGAGCTGAGCAGCATAATAAGGCATTAAAGTACACTTTTCACCTGTTGACACCTCTTTTTAAGGCTGGAAATTAAAATGTTGAAAATAGAAAGCATCGATATTCTTGAAGGTTATATCCAAAAGGCTCAGTAACAGTATGTAAGTGGAGAATTAATGTCATAATGAACATAAAAATCTCACATTTTTAGATGAAAAAGCTTGGAAAGCAAATGATGCACATTTGTTCATTACGACTTAATTAGCCCAGCCTGATATTAAGGACTAGCAGTAATAGTGAATGCAAATTGAAGACTGCCTGTGGGTATAGCTACACTTACATATATATATATATCTGTATATATACCTCTCAAGTAATTGCCAATATGATAAGTGTTGAAATAAAGGCTGTTGAAATGCTTCTGGGACTTGAATGAAGGAGTAATATCTCTTTTTTAAACCTTGCTTCAAAATAACTTTTGCTATTTATTTCTGAGAAAAAGATATCTAAACATAAGTTTGATTTCAATCTTTCCTTAAATTTCCAGTTTTTCTTTACTGAGTTAGGGAAGAGAAAGGAGGAGGACATTTTCTGGCACTTTATGCATTTCTCACTTGTATTTATTAAGAAGTGAAAGGCACCTAAGTGTTCATAGGTACCATGTACAATTAAAAGTTGTTTAATGCAGGGGATAAATTAATTATAGATTATTTGACGTAGGTGACACCCTGCAGATGTAAAGGCAGGTAATGATTCACACTGACAGGCCTGCAATAAAGCTCTTCTAACCAGTGCAGAGGGCAGCAGTGCAAACCATGTCACCACAAGTCTCATGCCCAGGAGAGCTGCAGCTCAGCTGTGCAGACCAGGACCACCTGCCTGTCCCTCAGCACTTGGATCCCAGGGCTCCTGAAACTCCCACTGCACATGGCCACCTTCATTTTGACTTTGTTTTCCATTTGTAAGCAAGAGAGACTTCTGTATTGCTCACCACTATGTGTTAAGGATTATTTAACCCTTATTCAGTAAATACACTGCACAGTGTTTTTCTGATAAACGTCAACTAGAAATGACAGGAAAGTAAATGACAGAACAATCCCCCTCTGTTGTTTTGCATTAATATTCTCAGTGCAAATCAGACATCAGACAGTGCAGAAATAACCACAAAGTGTTAAACAAAGTTCATGCCTATTAAAATATGAACAGACACTTTTCCCAGACCTTACATGCAACCAGTTACCTGATTCCCCTTGCTGGTCTGCTCTGGATGCTTTGGTACCATTTTAATATTTTACTGGAGCTGGCAGTAACCTACTTCAAGTGCAAGTGACCCCAGAGAGAGCTATGGTCAGAACATGGAGAAGTAAAGAGTATTTTTGGCTCTTATGAGTTAAGTGACATAGTCTAGCAGAGAGGTGGTGATAGAAGTTCAGCAAGGAGGATCAGAACACAATTATGCACGGCCAGAAATGTATTCAGTAATAATCCATCATGCTGTCTCTGGCTGCTTTGCATGCAGAAAGATCATCTGCTTTAATCTTTCCAGTTTCCAGACCCACACAGAGCATCATATATTATGTAAAAAGGTACTCTGGGTGGCACCATCGAGCTCACCACTGCAGCAGCTCTATTGTTGAAAGGGTTTTTTTGTGTTTCCCACACCCTCCCTCACCAAGTCTATACTAGGCATCCCCTTTCAGGAAAACGTTTTAAAGTGTTTCTGTCTCAAAGGAGAGGTTCTTGCTACTCACTGTTTCTCCTCATATCCTGCAGCCACACAGAGATCCTTGTTCCCTCCTGCTCACACACATGCTCTGTCCATCACTGCCTTTCTCCTGTGCTGCAGAAAAGGAACCAGCAGGATGCAGACCTTTCCATTCCCTCCCACATGAACAATTTAGTAAATTCACCCTGGATGGCTCTTGGGAGAGGTTTTTTCTGTTAGTTTGTTTTTAAATCAGTTTCTACTGGACACAGTGCAAGTGTGGTAGAGAAAAACAGTGTTCTTCAGCAGCATTTGGGGAGTTTTCACCACTAAACAAAAAGCATTTTCTGCAAGCAAGTGTCCTGGAAAACAATCTGTGCTAAAAGGAGGGGCCAGAGGAGGACAGTCTGGGCTCACGACAGGCTTCCCTCTTATCCAAACTCCTGCAGCTGCAGAGATCAGGGACACATCCCTGTCTGCTCACAGCAGGCCTGGGGACAGATCCTCACATGGACTAAATGGTCACAGTTCCCTGAGAGTGCAAGGCATTGCACCATGCTGCACCTGGGGAGGAGCTGGCCTCAATTCCTGCTTCTTTTTGTTCAGAGCCACATACATTTATCTGACATATTCCTAAAATTCTTGTGAGAGCAGAGTGCAGCTTCCTTTCCTTCCAGGGTGTTGCCTCAGACGAGGGGAGAGGAGGAATCTGTGCCTGGCTCCTCAGAGGCTGGGACGATTTCTGTGAGTGCAGAAGGGCTGGGAACTGCCCCTTGGGTGCCTTGGTGCCCACCTAGGCTAAGTGGCAGAGCCTTGCCAGGGGCTCAGGCTCCCCCCCCCTCCTCTGACAAGGCCAGCCTGACTCAGGAGCTGACTTTTCTTCTTGTTGTTGTGCTAGCAGGGAGCTAAAGGCTCCCGAGGGGCTGTTTATATAAAGTGCTTTTGAATCTCTGCTTCAGCATAGATAGCTCCCATTTAAAACTGAGGATGGACCTTTTATCAAAAGATGTGACAGGCTTTCTTAAGGGTAACTGTCACAGGTGGAGGTATAAAAAGAATAAAACCTGCCTTTTCTCTATTGTTTCAGTTTTTCTGTAATTTTACCAAGCATTTAGAGGGTGAGATAATGCCAGATACATCTGTCTTTGGCGTTTTTAGGTATGTATCATCTTGGAATCTAAGTGCTCAGGCAATATGTGATAACATCCTGAAATACTTCCACCTCCTCAAGCTTCTCCCTCATTTTTCTTTTATTTCATCTCAAATAAGTTCAAGTAACTTCTGATTTTGCATTTATCTAGATCAGAGGTGCAGAAGAAAAATAGACTTCTATAATTTAACAACTGGTAATAGCATTACAAGTAAAATTAAAATCTCTAAATCAGGATGAGTACTGAATTAGGAACAGGGACTAAATGATCATAATTTTCTGAGTATAAGAAGCAAAGATTGCTTTGAAATATTGCCATTACTTTTCGTGTGTATCCTCTGGTCACAGAGGGGAGTATTTCAAAGTCTAGTTGCCCTTAAAATTATACCAAACAATAAATCTACCTGCACATAATGATCAAATGTCAGTGGAAAATCCCTACCAAAAGGGTTATTGTGCCCTCACATGAAGAACCACTTGACTCTTAAGCAAAAAGAAAAACTAACAAGCCTCCAGAGCAAATTCACTGCCACCAAAGCCCCAGCACATCAATATCCCAGCAAATGCTGCTGAGATAACAATATCCAGTAGAGGTTTAAGTTCCATAGACCCCAAACTGCTGTTTCCAGAATGCAGAACATACAGTAGCTTGTGCTTTAACAGAGATGGACATTTCTCTGATACTGCAAAGATGACTGTCATTCAAAAGGAGATCAGAGTCCCCCTCCAAATTTCAACAGTTTCTCCCCAAGGAGACAATCAGACATGAAAACCTCAGGGACAGTGCAATAAATACCCCTCACAATGAGCAGAAAGCCATGCTATTACTAAGAGAGTGAAATGCCATAACACATACAAATTTAAAAATTATAAGGCTAATGCATGAGCCTTTCCCTTTTTGAAAGGGTCTTCCCATTTTTGTTCCCTCAAACACAGGGAAGAACAGTGATTTCCCAACAACATTTCCCTGTGGTACACTCTGTGTTTGGCTGGCCTGACAGCTCATGTGGAAAAAACCCTAAGGTAGACAAAGGGTTACTTCAGTAAACATGTTTGTATTATACTTGGCTTAATATGGGCCATTTCCTTATTTTTAAGAAAAGAACCATGGATTAAACCAGGTGAGAGTAGTGAGGAAGCACTTTATTTATGCTCCATCTCACTGCAGTCACTCAAGGCACCTCTCAGTCAGCTCTCACCCCATGGTGCACTCCCTGCCTTTGGTGCTTCACCTCTGCCTGCCTGGGAAAACATTTCCATCATGACATGGAGGAACACAATGTGAGTGTCAGTAAAAACCCTGGTCAGTGAGGAGCATGTGATGTCATGTCCTGTATCACAGAAAGTGAAAACTACTTGTAACAGCCTCAAGGCTGTTATTTGCCTTGTTTTTTGCTTTTCCAGATATTAATGATTTAACTATGGTATTTCTCCTTTAGAGGGTAGGGCAAACGACAGCAAAAGAAACCTAAACAATACCTGGAAATTAGTAACCTTTGCATCTTCCCAGACAGCAGTACAGGTCACACATATAGAGAAAAACCTAAACAAGCTGCAGGAACTGTTACATTTAACCAAGTGAAGGACTGGATGCATTATTCTTCTAGCTAGGTCATAAGTATGTGGTATTTTACACCCTATCTGGTACACAGTTGGAGTTTGCTCTCCTCTAGGAAAAGGAGTCAAGTATCTTGTGTGTCTTGCACTGTTTGCACTGAAGGGCTCAGATGTTAAACCACTCATGCTGGAGCACTGGCTGCTTGAAGTACATTCATTATGGATATCATCTTGCCAGTGGCCAGGGCTTGATAAAGGTCAGTTGACCTTCCTGAGAATACTTCAAGCAGCAGAGAAAACAAAGAAAAAACAAACCCACACGAATTCACAATTCTTTTAGTAGAGCCATTTGTCAGGAGATACAAAAGAGTTTGTTGGGAGGAAATGCTTCCCCTGCAGAAACTCTCAGGCTCAAAGATCGGGGAAAGCACTGCTCTGGCAAAGGATGGTTGTTTACAAAGCGTTACCTACCAGGCAAGGATTGCATAGGGATGTAAGAATGTACATGTGAAATCTAATTACTACCTGGAACGGAACAAGAACCTGAGGAGAATGCCTGTGTGAGTTGAGCTCTCAATAACAGAAGAGGGGGTGCAGCTTGCTCATCATTCTGGTGACAAAATCAGTCTTCTCTGCCTACACTTGTCCAGAGCCTGCCAAAATCAATGCAGAGACTCCCACTGACTGGGAGAGGATGGAACCCATGGATTCAAATGAGCATTGCACTTCAGGAGGTGCATCATTTCATGCTTTGAATGCAATATAAACAGTGAAATACAAATCACTAACAGAGTTTGGAAACAATTGCTGTTTTTTATGCAGCAGCACTTGCCCATACCTGAAAGCTTCAAGCATTGCTTAGATGCTTTCCTGGTGTCTCTATACCAAGGTGAGTTTAATTCTGTCACTGTGGCATTTGGCTCTTACTGAAGAGCTGAGGTTTAAAGAGACCTCACTATCTGCTGAGAACAATGGGCTTCTTATGAAAGCAGAGATTTTTGTACAAGAAGCCATGCAGCCATGCTTTTTCTGCAAACAGATATTCACATGTCCATCTGCACAAAAATCCAACCACATTATGGATGAGAAAGGCAAAGGCATGTACAGCTGTGGCACAACATACACATGCTGCAACAGACATTTAAGAGGAGGGAGAAAACCCCTCAAAGTTTCTGGAAATCTTTCCTGAACTAGTAAGAGCATTCTCTCCAGCACTGGAGACTGCATATACAAGCCTAGGTAGGCAATAACACAAAGAAGTGCCTAGGAAAAAATCAGGGGCATCCAGGAAGACAAGAAACCCAGGAAGCATAAGAGTCCTTCCTCTGAGATGTGTCTTGAACATCTCCACCATCTTTCTAGCTCTTTGTTATGGAAAAGCTAAACTACAATTTGGTCACTGAAGGGTGACAGAGACCCAAATTGTCTTAATAGGAAAACATGCATTGCAACAGAAACAGCAGCAGCAAAAGACTGGTTATTGCTATCATTGTCACACGAGGGTGAGCACTCCTCCAGCAGTGTGACAAAATTCTTTGCCTGGAATTCTGTATGAAACGCTCAGTATCTTTTCCTTTTTACATGTATGCTGGTAGAAACTCAAGGGTTTCAATTAAAAATCACTTCATTTGGGAGGGCAAAGACTAAAACCCTATTCCATTTTGCCTTATCCATTGGGACCAGGTTTTACTCTTTTCCAAATAACAGAGCACAATGGAGCATTTGTGAGTGTAGTCTATCTTTTATAAATAAATCTGACAGCATTAGAGATAAATCCACAGTCCCTTGAGGGGGAGATCAGTGCATGTTTGCATGAGTGTACACCTACCATTAGTCTCAAAAAATCAGAACTTACTGACATAATGGGTAGTTGTGATCAAGGCAGAATAAGGCTCTCCACCCAGTTCCTAAATTTTTCGGTTGTCAATGATCATCTCTGTTTGGAACAGTGTTTCTTGTTTACTAGCAAACAAGTGCCTGCAGAAAGGCTAAGTATTTCTCTCCCAGTGCTACAGCACACTCATACCAGGATTCATACCTGAACTGCCAGCAAGAGAGATGCTCTTCCCCCTTCCCTCTCTTGCAAAGTCAACGTGCCTTTTGTACAGCTGTCCCTCCCTGACACAGACCAGCAGGGCTCACCTAAGGGCCCTGGCCTAAGGGTCTCCTCTTTCCTTGACACAGGCTTGCATCCACGAGCAGCCCTCCCTGCACTGAGCCAGCACAATTCATCAGCATCCCTGGATGCTGCCAACACCTGCTCAGGTGCACTGCCAAGGTCACAGCTCTGCCCTGCATGCGGATGGCAAGAGAGCAGAGCACGGGGTGTTAGCCTGCTGAAAGCCCTGCATTTGTCACCCTGCTCCTTGCAGGTGTTGTGCTGAAGGTATCCATCTTCCTGCCTGCACTGAGCTGAGCTGATAAACAACACACCTCTGAGAGCTGGAGGAGGACAGGGAAAGGCTAAAACTGAAACAGAGTGCAGCTGATGGTGTAATGGCAGCTCCCTGGCAGATGCCTTTGGAGGTTAATTACCTTTCCAAAGAGTAACGATTCATCTTTTCACCCATACCATAATATCCTGCAATGCTAATTCTCATTTTGGAGACAGGAAAACTAATGACAGAGAAAAGGTTTTATATATATAACTCTGAGGAAAGGATAAATTTGCCATAATGGGGTACTAGACTCCATCAATAAAAACTCCTACCAAAAGATCACAACTCAGAGTATTCCCAGAACATAAATATTTTGTAGGATACACCATCATTAGCAAAAGCCATCAAGCTTTTGTTTCAATAAAGAGCATCTGCCAGGAGCATCTTCTCTGAAACAGACAATATTAAACAAAATTTGGTCTCTCATTTATTAAATGGGCAGCCTTCTGGGCTCATGTCTCAGGAGTCTTCCAAAAGCTTTAAAAAACAAAGAGACCTTTTGAAAGAGACTCATCTCATTTGCTGCAAGATTTTCCATCTTAAATACTCTAACAGGTGTTATGAAAGTACCAATGTTTTGGACCTGCTGAATGATGCTCCTGAATCCCTGAGCTATACTAAGCAACTGCATACCCACCTTACTATCTTAGCAATAGAAAGTAACTCTTTATTTTTTTCCTGTTCAAGAAAATAAGTAAATGAAGGGAGGAAAATCAGCTGTGAAGGGACTCAGGTACAAAGACTTCAGTGTAGGAGCAACTTATCCTACCCATATCCTAGCTTGGCAGTGGGAATATGGCCAGCCCTAGCCAGGTCCCTGGGCTCCCAACACAGTCTGCTAGCAGGAGAGAGGGAAAAAGCACCTGGAAAAAAAATAATCTCTTCCACTTCTCTGCGAGATGCAGAGAAATAAGCAAAGAGCAAGCAGAAATCCCAGGGTCGTTGCTGATCTTGGTAGGGACTGAACCAGTGATTCCAAAATGCAAAGTTCCTTCTCAATTCTGTAATTACTTAATTTCCTACTCATTAAAACACCTGGTTAAAATGCCCATTAGCTTCTCTTCTGCTCATGCTCATCTCAAATATTTTGTGGTGTTAAAAAAAAAAGATAAAAATGTTAGATAAAAATGTTAGCAGCCAAAATAGAATGCATCTCATGACAAAATTTCCACAAGTGAAAAATCCATAGGCTGAGCACTATCAAGTTTTCCCTGACCTTGTGTTTTTTTGGCTAGGTATGTTCTGTCCTCACTATGCTGCTGCTGTGCTGTACAGCTCTGTGGCTCAAGGGCACTTTTTATAAAGTTTTGTATTTTGTTTATTTTTAAAGAGACAGCTAAAAACCAAAGTCATCCTAAAAACACCTTTGAAATAATTTTTGGCAACTAACTCCAGCCATGCTGAAATAGTCACTGCAATACCACAGGCAAAATGCTTTACCTTTTCAGATGCTGGAGTGGCAGGATTGAAATGTCCTCTAACTCATGGCTGAAAATGATAGAAAAATCAATGGAAAGAGGGCAGTCCCATCACAAGAAAGTAATTTTCAGGCTCTCCTGTGGTACTGTGGTTTCCAGAAAGAAAGACATAGCATGTCTTTGGCAATGCATAGAAAGAAAGCATAGCATGGCAATGCTCTGCCAGCTGAAAAATTTTATGTCAAATATTCCCATAAGAAATTTATTTTAAACTAGGGTGATTTATGCAGAGAAGCTGGAAAGACCTGGTGTTATGTCCAAGCACTTCCCTGGATTTTCACAGCAAGCAGATTAAGACCAGACCTGTGCCCTGAAGAAAACTGAGGAGCAAGAGGCAAAAAGGCAAAAGCCAAACATTGCAGCAGCACACCTATTGATTTTCTCTGCCTCAGGATTGTGTGCTCCCTGCTGGGAGTGCCAGCTGATGGCAGTGCCACCCTCCAGCCTCTACCCCACGGCCTCTCTGAGCTGCTGCCTCTGCACCTCTGGGTGGCCAGACCATGACAAACAGAAGCCCAGGCTGCAGCTTTTGTGCTGGGACAGCAGACCCACAGCTCACGTGTGCAGGATGTTACACCCCACAGTTCTCTTCCTTGTGCTTTAGGCACCTGCACTGCTCTGCAGGACATTTCTCTTGGCAGTGAAGCTCACCTTGGATGCTACTTTTATAACATTTCAAAATGCTCTGACTTCCCTCATGGACCTGTGAGTCAGTGGGTTTCCTTTCTGAGGCACTGGGAACATCAAGAGAGCCTTCTCCAGCATTAACTCTGCTTTTGCAAATCCTCCAGAGATAACAAATAGGAGCTTTCTTCCAACTCTGGATGGATTAGTAAGCAGCAGCTCCCAAATATTTTAAATTCAAGTAATATTAAACTCAGGTTAAACTCAGTGCTGCAGAAAAGAAATCAATAATGCTGTTCCATGTTGATTTTTCTTTCCTCTCATTTCATTCCTCTCCTACAGCTGCTGCAGGGATACTGACTGCAGTATCTCAGATACCATACTGCAGTTGGCACCATAACCTTACTTATGACATGCTCAGAAACAGATGTTTTTCTTCACATCTACCCTTCCTCTCCTACCTTTGGAGCAGAATAATGAGATACTCTGCAGCTCTGGTTCAGAGCCTGGTTATTAAACAGCCAGGGAAAATGATGCTGGCACAGCAAACAGTATCACTGAATTACTATGAAAGGTGGTGATGAGAAAATACATCTGCTTTGAAGGAGAAAAATGGTCTGTTTCCAGTCAAGAGCTCTTTCCTGTTTAACAGCCCAGCCCATCAGCAAAGTGTTAGCTAGTGTACACAGCAATTTGTAGGCCACACAGAGGGCAGCAGCTTGTGCCTAGAAGCTGTCACACACCTCCCATGGTGGATGTGTCTACCTAAGGACTGTTCACAGGATGAAGAATTTATGAGCTGTGATTATTGGGGATTTGTTGTTTGTTCTTTTTTTTTTTTTTTCTGCTTATCTTTAGAGAAATGGAGCAAAATAATATACTTTCCCCTGCAGTTTCCTCTGTGCAGGATGTTGATTAAAGCTCTGTCACTCAAAGTCTTACCAGACCCTTCCTGTGTGCTCATTCTTGAGAGGCACAGCACTGCTTTCCAGAGACACTGGATAATTGCTTTTCTTGGAACTTTGTTTTGCATGCCATTGAAAACCCCTGCATTGGAGGAAGGGAAAGGCTGACTTGCACAAGCCCCTGCATATTAGCCTGAACCCATCAGCATTTTGGAAAATCTCCTGTCTCCAAATCAATCACCTGCATATTCATTTAAAAACTATTTAAAATAATTTAAAAATAAAATTATTTACAATTTTAAATAATAAAATGTATTGATTTTATGACATTTGGTGACACAGGAGATTTAATTTCTTTAAATGAAGGTTCTCCCTAATGGAAGTTGTCATAGCAGAAGCTCCATGATCCTCCTTGACAGAAGCAAGCAGAAGATGGTGGGCTCCTGATTCCTCACCATAATTACCCAGTAAGGAAAGCCCATGAGCAGAACAACATTACCCTTCCTCTTCCTCACACGCTGGCTGTGCCATTTCAGCCAAGGAAAGCTGCTCAATGGTGACACAGCATACAGAATGTGCCTTTCAAATTCTCACCCAGTCATGATGGATGGCCACAGACAAAGATGTTGTGTCCTGCAGCTCAGGATGGTCCCTGGAGGCTGTCTGGAGCTTCTCAGGTTGCTAGGACTATCCAGGATGGCAGGAAGGAGGTTTAAACTTGAGTGAAATAAGTGAATAAAGTGGAAGATTTTATCCCCACTGTCAGTTGTGCAGCACAAACACAAAACCCAGAAGGATGTAGCTGTAGGATGCAGACATCAGATGTTGTCTGTTTCTCTCTCTTTTACCTATTGTGGTCTCTATCACTGTACTTCCAAGGTCCCTCCCAAGAACATGCACCTTCCCACATGAAAGATGAAAGCAGCTCTGGTAAGTGACTTCTCAAATGCCACATGGATGTTTGCATCAGCCCCCAAACTATCCTTCTTGCTGCATTTCCACCATGGGCTGAATAAGCTAAGCCTGCCTGTATCCTAGACAACAGCTTCAGTGAACTGCAGCTGAAGGCAGGAAAAGGCAGGCAGGGATGAAACATAACTCAGACCTGTACCTAACTTAAAATGGATTTGGGCCACTCTCCTCAGCCTAAGCCTTATCCAGTGTCTAATCAATCTGGAGCATTTCTTTATTGGTTCATGGATGGGTCTTTTATGCAATCTGCCAAGAACACCAGGCTATGTATCTCAGTTTAAGAGATTATAAATAAATAGAAGTGCCTCTTTCTGCTCTTTCAGACAGGGAAAAAAAAATACAGAAGGAAGAGTTACTACTGCTCTATGGCAAGTTAGAAGCAAAAAGGAGTGCCTCCAAAACTAATTCCAAACAAAACCCTAAAGCTCATTCTTAACACAATAATTCAAAAGAAATTATCCTTTTTTTCTTATCCTCACATCAACCACCAGATCACATGGTTTATTTTGCAAGTTTCTTTTTGTTTTCCTAGCATCTATATACACTGCTGCTATGTTTTTCAGATATTCTGATTTTTCAGAATAATGGCAAATAAAAATGTGTGTTTCTATACTAAGCGATTCCAGAGACTTCTTGACTCCAAAATTAAAGTTTAAGAAAAATTCTAAGGCATGGAATAGAAGTAACAGGAATTGTTGTTCTAAAATGGTCATTCTTAGAAATTAACTTGAAGACATGAAAACAGAATCCCTTCTTAAATATGAACTTCAATTAAGGATGTTCTTAAGGGAAAAAAACAGAACTAAAAAGACCAGATTATTATTCATCTGGAAGGAAAAACTGAGAAAAATCCCAGGTACTCCACAGACTGGGTTCATGGAGCTGGTGCAGTAAAGGAGCCAGGTGCTACTACAGCCACTTTGCAGAGCCACAGTGGAACAGTCAATAGATAGACAGAACTCTCCATGAAGGCAAACAGCCAGAAACTAAAGGCAGGTTTTCATCCCTTCCTAGAACCATTAGGAGAAACACACTCTTCACTTGTCCTCTTCTTTGATTATTTTAGAACATGATAGCTATACCATCAGCTGTTTTCCAGATGTCTATGTCATCATGTTTTCCATATTAAATATTCAATTATGTCTCTTTTAATTTATTTTTCAGTAACGGGCTGTGTTCTGCTGTTTAATAGCACTCTGATTAAGGAACCAACCATTCTCTTGCCTACATTTCATTTCTCACATTCCTCAATCTAGATTTAGTGTGTGTGGGAGTCTAAGTAAGTGCTACCACTACTTTGATAATCAGCAATGTTTTATCACATTAGGGGTGGCCAAAGTATTCAAGCTAAGAGCTGCTACTAACCTAAATTTAAACAGAAGGCATATTATGGAATTACAAGGAAGAGGCAATGGATAGCTATAAAGGAAAGTAAACAATATGATCTCTTCAAAATCAATTATTAATATTTTGAGGAGTGAGGAAGACAAACCAGTTGCAGCTGCCAAAACAGAGGGGGGAGTAACAGATTAACTAAAACTCATTTAGACATGAGGAAGAACTACACAGAAAAATGAAGAATGTCAGATGACCTAAGGGGGGAAAAGAAAAATATCCAATCCTCCATTCTTCCTCTCGTGCAAAAATCCCCCAAACCCCAGCAACAATAAAACCTGACCAAAAACCTCCCAAACACAAACACAAAAAATCCTCCAACAACTACCAGAACAATAATCTGGACTCATGGATTTGCTGCAGAGAAGGTGCAGAGGCAGGACTGGATCTGGCCTGATGTGCTGCTATGATGAGGCCATCTGGGGACCTGAGCCAGCACCAAATTAGCAAAGGGAATTTCTGTGCTTCTGGTTTAGAGGCTTTAAATTGCACCAGAGTGCAATTAGCAGTGTTGTGCTAAACAGCCACTCAAGATCAGGTGACAGCAAATGCACACCATGTCTGAAATGCTTTTAATATGGCAGTGCCCCTCTGCCAGCGCCAGAGTGAAGAACAGAGTTGCTCTGCTTAGTCCATGAAATCTTTCCTATGGGAAGAAAGGATTCATGGTGATCCATTCTGAGTGTTATTTACTCATTTTTTATGTGCAGGGTAACATAAAAGGGCACTAAGTTTACAAACACAACTGTTATCAGCTGAAATCCCTGCTGGGGATGCAATATAAAGTTGATTTCTCTGGGTTCTGCCACAGAACTCAGCCTGTGATCTCAAAGGCAGCCCTCAGAGAACCCTTCTATGACAAGGCACTAAATGCTGTAATGAAGTGGGAGACAGGGAAATCCTTGACCCTAATGCTCAGATGTGAACACTGCATTTTTTTCCTTAATGTCAGAATCAACATTCACATTTGCCCATCCCACGTTTGTCTATCTGCAGGTGCAAAATCATATTAATCTTTTCTCAAATTCCCATGTCATTTTAAATTGAACAATTATCCTAAATAATCAGCTGCCTGCATGAACTGTGCGTGACACAGACATCCTTTGTAAACGGTGGTTTTGTGACAACAGTTCCTCTCCTGCCTTTCCTTTTGACTGCACCAGACAAGATCACTTAGCTGAGGCTTTAGGGAAACAGGGCAATGTTTTCATAGAAGCACACACACCTGTCAGTTCAAAATCCTGCCATGTGGAGAGAATTGGACTTTAAAACAAGCACTGAAAGTCAAGTTACACCACAAATGCTCCAGGCAAACGTGAATCACCAGCCTGGCACAGACATGGAAGGTGAAGGCCTTGCAGTGCTGGCCCAGACCCAGGGGCCCTTCCTCCCTGATGGTTCTCCTCTCCATGGGTCACTAGCCCAGGTCACTGCTGGTGCTGCTGGCCTGTCACAGCCTGGCTCTCACTCTAAGGTAAAACACCACCTACTCAGGGCATGGCAGCACCTGCTGCAGCCAGGCCAGCTTCCTGCCCTGCTGGGGAAGCTCTGTGGCAGCTGTCAGCCTTTCCCAGTGCCACTGCCTTGTTGGTGTCCCCTGGATGGCAGGGGTGCCATGTGTGCCCAGGGACAGGGCACTGAGCAGCAAACTGCACAGCTCAATACGTGTGCCACACGCACTCCTGCACTGCAACCCAGTGATTCTCTGCCAGGCAGCAGTGACTCCCTGAAGCTGTGCAGTTAAACCGAGGCATTTAGGACAAGTGTGCTCCAAAGTCCCCCCTCTCACTTCTCTCTTTGAGAATGTAAAGCCCCGAGGTGTAATTGTTTGTGATGGCACTTCTAGATGATTTAACACTGGATGAGGTAAAATGCACTAAGCTTTTCTGTAGAGGACAAACTGGCTTAGTCTGAAACACACAGCATCACTTTCCTCTCCAATTTCTAGGAACACATGAGAAACAAAAGGAAAAACGATTTAAAATCCTTAGCCATTGTCAGTTTATTATGTGGAACAAAGGCAAAACAAAGCACACGTTGTGCAGGAATGTGAATGAAATGTTCCAAAGAAAGATAAAACCAACTGTTTGTTGTATCCTCCTTCCCTGTAGACTGACTCAGTGCCTGCTGTCCTCTGAGGACAATCAATCAGGCAGCCCCAGTCCCACCTCCACGAGGATCAGCTCTCCCCCCAGTCTGTCATCTCCTCAATGAATGAATGACAGAGGCTTCAGCAGGAACCACTTGGGGCCATGGATGCTCAGGATGTAATGAACCTAACAGCAAGCAGCTGCACAGGCTGGAGCCATATATTTTGATAGCACATAAAACACAAGGTGAATTGCCTGGGATGGCTCATGAGACATTTTACCAGCCAAAATTTCATTAAGCATCAGAAAGAAAAATAATAAAAAATTAAGAAAATCAACCACAAACAACCCAAACCAAACAGAAAAGCCAAACTAAAACAAGAAAACCACCCCAAAAGACCCCCAAATCCCTGCCACCCTGAAACCTAGAATAAAATCCACTCTCCACAGATTATTTAAAATTCCTCCAAAATTTTGTCCAGTAACATCAATTTTCCTCCTCCTTCCTCTGGAAAAATCAGCAAGAAAAACACGTTTATCATGAGATTAATTTTTTATAACCAGGCTTTGCAGTAATTATGAAATAGTTTTCCCAAGTGACTCAAATCTTCCAGGCTAAAGCCTGAATGAAGTGGACAGTCACATCTTAAAACCTACTAAGCCAGCCAGTTAGGAATCAATCTGGTACATGGTAGCTAAACAGCATCAATGAAGGTCTAATCTAAAGCCACTGATTTTTTTTCATGGTTTTAACAGATTTGGGAACAAACTTCTGATTAACATAAGTCCCCAATCCTGCAATTATACTTTGGCAGAGGTCTGTCTCCACAGCTCCAATGTCAAGCCTGCTGCTGGGTAGTATTTTAGAAGTCTGACTAGGAGTTTGTAACCGAGACAAATCTTTATTGTAACCAAGGGATTAGTAAAGACTTTGTGTGAAAGTGAAAGGGATGTGTGCCCCACTCCCTCTTTGCCTGTCTGTGGAAGAGCAGACTGCACTGCTTTGTTGGGTTGCTTGCAATGAGCTCAAAATGGAATTTCTTTCATTAAGCATCTGATGCCCTTAAAATTGGCAGAAAATTGGAAGTTTCCTTTAATTTATACCTGTTCTATGATTAATGTCTCTGCATGCAATCCATGCTGCACCCACTCTCCACATAATCCACTTAACTTTGATTGGCAATGAGCAATCCAGAACAGCAGAACCTCAAATACTTTCACCCTTTCATCTTCCTCACCCTTACTTCTATTGAATTGGATTAGACTTGAGAAAGGTACATGTCCAGTTCAAAGTATTTTGGTATGGAGTCCATAAAAATTGAGTTATTCTTACAATTTTCCTCTCTTTTTTGGTAGATGCATGTCTCTGTAAGAGGATGGAATGGTTCTTGCGGTATTAATCTCTTAATTTTCAAAAACGCAGTGCTGAGCATGGGAGAGCATTCCTCTTTGCTTCTTTGACTCCATATGGAAGCTTCTCTAGAGGACTCAACTATGCCATGCCAGATGGATTTATTTCAGCAACAGACCCTTGCCATAATCTGTCTGTCATTGTAAGATCTGAAAAGCCCAGAACTGAGCTATTGTGAGTGAGGGCTCTTCACCTGTTATTTTTGTTGATCCATAGATAACCAATACCACAAATGGGCAATGTTGAATTGCCCAAAAGGTTAATGTCACTCATTATCTTTCAGGTCTACTTTACAGATGATTTCCAGATAATTGATAAAAGTGATGAGATTGTTACAAGTCTGCTTGAAACTCCCTTCTCTCAGAAAATTCTCCCTAAATTTTTCAGTCTTTGCCATCCATATTTGATCCTACTTCTCTTTTGATCTAAAGTACTGGCACCAATTGTTAGAAGATAATTCTTTTTTGCAGCTTTTCTGTGAAAGGAGCAATTTTTGTCTTTGTTAGCCAGGCTGACAGAAATGCCTCTAGACTGGTTTTAATTTGCTTAATTACATAACTTGTCTGGATTTTATAGCATGGCTTTAAGAGAACACAGAGCCTGGGGAAAAACCCAGAGTGGACTGCAGCTGTGAAAACTCTCATTGACCACTGGTGTGTCTTATCCCTCCACTCTATCTCCTGGCAGTCCCTCATCCTTCTGGCTCCTTTTATCCCTTGTACATGAGCCTGGCAGCAGCACTGCCAATTAGTGGAGATTAGCAGACCTTCTAACCCATAGGTTTCAGTGAAAGAAAGAAAAAATTATATATATGTAAATCAACCAAGGGTTAGCAGCCAGCCTGCACTTTCTTTTTCACATCTTATTGTGCACCATAAATAACTACCTATACTTTCATTCTGCTGCTCAGCAACAACTTGCAACTCATTGTAGTCTTGCAGCCAGCTGTGTCAGTGCCTTTGCCCCATTCTCCAAGTGAGATGTCCAAATATCCATTTTGAAAGCCTCTATCACCCTTCCCTCTCATCTTGACACCCTCACTGCCCCCACACCTCCTGGTGCATTGTGCACACACAGATCTGCCTCCTTTCACAGATCTTCACATGAGCCTGTGACAAATTAATCAGTGCCTTGTCCTCTCCGCACAAGTGGCTGTCAACAAAGCAGATGGTGCTGTCCCTTACAACACCTTGTCTCTCACATCTCTCTCTCTCTGCCTGGGTCCTGCAGTTTTCTGACAGGAGCTGCTGCATGGCTTTATATAGATTTAATAGTATTGAAGAGAACAGACAATGCCCAGGATATTGCTTATCTGGTCACAGAGATAGTTGCAAGTAGATGAGTAAACAGAAATGCATCAAAACTCAATCCTGAAAAACTGAGGATGATTAAATAGTCTGTTGGCACAGGAAAATGTCCCCTGGGAAACATGATTTGTGAGGACTCTAGAGTGCCCATGGTCCCTACTCAGGCAGGTTTGACTTGTACAAGAGGGAAGTATCACCCTTCCCTGAAATAGGCTATCATTTTCTAACTGAACCTTGGAAATCTGGAGATCACAAAAGCATCTAAAGGGCCTTGTGGTTTCTATGAATTTCCCTTGCTTTCCCCATATTCCCCAAACAGAATGAGAACAGAGAAATGAAAACAAAACCATAAATTATTCCAACAGCTAAACTTTTCCTTCCCTGGTATTGTTTTTTCCAATACACCCCAAACTCCAGTTTCCAGGACTAAATTTTTTAAATGGAATTTATTAATGAGAGATTTCATTTGGAAGAGTTATTCCAATTAATACTAGCAAATATCAGCAGTTCACCTCACCCTTCCTCCCTGTTTTGATCTGCTGTTGTGTAACAGACACTTGGACTTCAGTGGAAACTACTGAAAAAAGAAATTAGGAGTCCTTTTGATGCAGAATACTTAATCCAAACCCACACATGAAGTCCTCACAGAATCACAGAGAACCCTCAGTTGAAAAAAAACCCCTCCATTGAGACCACCCACTCTACATCAGCCAACACCAGCTTGTTACACTGGTATCAGACATCAGAGCCATCAAAGAACTGTGTAGGAAAAATTCATTGCTAATACTCAGCTTGGGCTGATGAATCAATATCTGTGATAAGATCAGTGTCATCCATGAATGAGATTTCTACTGTGGCAAGCATTAACAAGAAGCTGAGAAATGGTGCTGTGAGCTCAGTGTGTCACTGAAACACCCACAGCACATCACTGAGTGAGGAAGAACAGACTTCACCATCTCTTTCATGTGAATTTGGATGCAAGAGGGGCTATTCCATGTACAAAGCAAACATCCATTTAATATGCAGATTTTGCTACAGCCTCACTGCCTATATAGACAGGGCTTCAGCCCTCTTTCCTTGCTCATGGCTTCTGGCTATAGCATTTCTGAGCTTCCTGATCCTGGAGAACACTGATCTACCCAAACAGGGTGAACTGGGACCCAGCCTGCTGATGTAATGATTGTGGTCCTCAGGATTATTGCCAGACACAGACAAAGGCTTTTCAGCAAAGTAAGCAAAACTAAACTCTGGAGTGACAAAACTGGGATAGAGAGCCAGAAACAGCCCTGGAAAGTCTGGGAGGCTGCTCTTGTGACCAGAGAAAAATGAAATGCAATGGCAAGCCCTGCCTGTGGAAAGGCAGGGAGTGCTTCTCTGCTATTAATATAGATCAGTGGCTACTGTCCCACATCTCAGCTCCTCCCTTAAAAGCAGCAAAAACCTTACTTTATGGGGCTCCAGGTCACCTTTTTTTTCCTTCTAACTAACAAGATGCTGCCCTAGGCAGTTGGTTTTGGCTATACATAGGGCCAATCACCCTGGTGCTGTTTTTTCTGGAATCAGCCTTCTGTTTGGGACTTTGAGAAGGGAGTAAAAAATGAAGGCTCAGGACAGACTGCAAAACTTTTTAGTCTTATTTGAAGTTTTAGCTGCCTTTCCTCTCCTGCTCAGCTAAGCTGTGGAGTAGGTACAACAGAAGACACCTGGGTCCTCGAGGAATGATCCCACTCGACAAGAAAGGCAAGAAGGAAACCCCCAAACTGCAGGCCTGCCAGTCTCACTTCAGTGCTTGGTAAAGTTATGGAGAGGATGATTCTGGGAGGTATTGAAAAACACCTGAAAGACAACGCAGCTATAGGGTCACAGCCAGCATGGCTTCATGAGAGGAAAGTCCTGCTGATCAAACCTGATTTCCTTATTGACAGGGTAACCCATGTTGTGGTCATTTTCCCGGATTTCAGTAAAACTCTCAATATTGTCTCTCACAGGATCCTCCTGGACAAAATGTCCAGAGCTGGATAAACACATTATGGGCTGACAATGGAGTGACACCAAATTGGAGACCTGTCACTAGTGGAGTTCCACAGGGCTCTATTTTAGGCCCTGTGCTCTTCAACATCTTCATAAATGACTTGGATGCGGGACTGGGAGGGATACTGAGCAAGTTTGCAGAGGATACAAGACTGGGAGGAGCCTCTGACTCCTCAGAGGCAGAGGTCCTGCAGAGAGACCTTGACAAGTTAGAGCACGGGGCAATCACCAATCTTATGAATTCCAACAATGGATAGTGCTGGATTCTGCACCTGCAGGGGGATTACCCTGGATGTATGGACAGGCTGGGGAATGAGGTGCTGGAAAGCAGCACTGCAGAAAGGCACCTGGCTGATGGAAAGTTGAACATGATTCAGCAGTGCCCTGGCAGCCAGGAGGGCCAACCTGTCCTGGGGGGCAGCAGGGTAGATAATAGAAAAATGATCTTCACCCAGAGGATGGGTGGGCACTAGAAAAGGCTCCCCAGGGCAGTGGTCACAGTACCAAGCCTGACACAGTTCAAGAAGTGTTTGGACAACACTCTCAGGGACATGGTGTGACTCTTGGGCATGGTGTTGTGCAGGGCCAGGAGTTGGACTTCATAATTCTGGTGGGTCCCTTCCAACTCAGCTTATTCAGTGGTTCTGTAATAATTCTTGAGCTCAATGAGATGGGTTTATCAGAATAGCTATTGCTTATCAGGGAGAGGAGTGGAGGGTACTTTCCATGGATAGCTGTGCTTTCCCCACAAATATGATATTCCTCCTCTGCAACCCATTTCTGCAGCCCAATTCTTCCCCTATCCATACCCTGTCCTGCCCTTTCTTTTGTCTCTGAGTCTTGACACTGACTTATACAAGCAACTTTCACTTCACTCTTTCAGCAGTTCCTGCAGTTCAAGAGGTTTGAAGTCAGCCACAGTGTTAGACAGGAACAAATGCAAATGCCTAGGGCCAGACCTGTTTAGATTTCAGCAAAAATATAAATCACCTCTGATTCTGTTTTTATTTGCTGCCTTAAGCTAGTCATTAAAACATTGAAAACAATCTGGGTGCAATCATTTTCTTCTGATCCAGCTCCTTTCCCCCGTAATCAGCACTCCAGGAGAACATATGGGCTTCCTCTGTCACTTGGCCTCTGATTTACACCACAGTAAATCTCCTGGAGTCAACAGAATTCCCCAGGAGCCACACTTGGCCTCACTGCATGTGAGCAACTGCTGAAATTAAATGAGCACCTGTGTCACAAAGAGGTTGCCTTGTAGGACTGTTCCTCGAGGTGGGGAGGATGTGTCAGGGATGGGAGGGTGCAAACAGCTCCAGTGCACTGACGGCTGCAAGAGCTGACAAGCCACTTCCCTGAGCAGCTCCTTACAGTCTCAAGTGGCCACCAAAGACCTGAACACATCTAGTCTGGGAAAAGGAACTTCAGGAGGCTCTTTCAATTTTCAAGTGTGTGTCTGTTTGGACAGGGAAGGTTAAACTTTTTCACGGTATGTTAAGCAAGGAAGAAATTATCAGGAGACCAACAAAGCCAGAGAGAACTGCAGAACTGCACTGTGGGTTTAAAATGCAGGTTAGAGCTGTCCCCAAGAAGAGCTTTCTCATCTAGTGGTGTTAATTCAGGTTTCAGCTGCACAGTCAATCAATCAGTTCAAATAGTCTCTGGCTGGGATTTCTGCTAAGCTCCTCCTTCAGAGTCAATTCCTACTCTGCTTCCTGTTACAACAGGTTTATTTCTGTTCCCAGTGTTGGCAGACCCCAGCCAGATAAAAGAAGCTAACAGGGTACAACCTTTCTCCCACCATCTGCATTCCCCATGCTACAATCACTGAAGTTTTAGAGAAGTTGCATTTAGAGTTTTCTCTTGTCAAAACTTGTAGAGAAAAAAAAAATCACTGTGTTTTCCACTCGTAAAATGTGTACAGAGGTAGTGTGAATATTACACCGCACAGCATTTCCATATCAATCAGTTTCACTCAGAAACAAAATATTGTCTGAAGATGATACCTACAACTTTCTTTTACTGATCCTTGCATTTTTAAACCTTCCAGGACAAAAGAAGAACAGCTTCCTAGAACTGCTTATGTGTAATAAGGTGAAAGGAAGTTCACGAAGCCTGAAATTTACTTTGACTGTGACAACAGAAAAACAGTTGCTAGGAAAACAGAGCAAACCTAGAGACTTTTGTGATAACTAGAAATGAAAATCTGGGATGTTTCCCCTTATTCCCACTGATTGGTTAGATGAATATATACCTTGCTTATCCCATGGCTGTTAGATCTGTGCAAGTGCCCAGGGGAAACAGAGCTACCTGTTCCTTGCCACAGGAGTTACCAGAACTCAGATCTAGATTTGCACGTGTACAAAATTCATACCCTCCACGGTCTCAGGCAGCAGGACAGCAACAAGGATAAGAAATAACTCTCAGCGTCCTGTGACAAACTGCAGGATGAGCTCAGGGAATCTCTCACTCACCCTTGGACTGTGCTGAGGGTTTGGCATGGAAACTGGACACATCCCAACAGATCCTACCCCTCAGAAGAAGGCAGGGCTGAGAAGACAGCCATCAGCCATCTTCCCAGGTGGGTTCTTCCAGATGCATGACCTTGCTGTCCAGACCCAGTAAGAGGCTGCTCTTTATGGTAGCCCTTCAAATTGTGTGGGACCCTGGGAGTCTTCACAGCTCCCCACCTCATCAAATCAGGCTTGTGGCACTTTCAGATGGGTCAGGAAGTTGAGAAACTACAATCACAAGCTTACAGGCAGTAAAACCATGCACATTATTCAAGGCTGAATTTCAGGATTAGGCATCTGTCGTGGTTTGACACTGGCCCAATGCCAGGTGCTCACAAAAGCTGTTTGCTCACCCTACCCTGCCACACACAGCTGGGCAGAGGAGGAAAAAATCCAAACAAAGGGCTCCCGAGTTAAGGATGGGGAGAAAACACTGCAAGGGCAAAACAGGCTCAACCTGAAGTTGCAAAGAGATTTATTACTAACAGAATCAGAGGAGGACAATGCGAAGTAAAATAAGCCCTTAAAACACCTGTCCAGGGCAGAGAGGACACCAAATTTCACCATCTGAACCACATTGTATCAGAGGTAGCAAGCAAAACAGGTTAGAGGTGTCTGATCTCCTGAGCAGGACTTCTGGATATGTAAATCCACAGAGCTCCTCTGAACTCAATCAATGCTTATTGATATAAGCAGTAGAGCCAAGCTCCTCTCTCTCTAGGAGAAGGCCCTGATAACCACTTTTCCCTCAAGGGAAACTAGTTTTACAAATGTTTACATGCTTAAGTTATTGTGACAGAGATTTGGTAAACTGTGAACAAAAGCTGATTTACTCAATCACTGTGCCCCTATTGACCTTATTGAAATATCCTCCTGGTGAAAATCAATTTTTCATTTTTAAACCAGAATACTTAACTATCATCCACATTGATTTAAACCTATCTCATACTGCAGTGATGTTGCACTCAGAAAAAAAATATGAGGCAAAAGTTATCCCTTCTGCAGTAAGCATTCTCACACTGTGCAAGCATTTCTGACTGGGCAGGTTTTCCCATGGAAGGACTTTTCCTCAGGAAGGTAAACCAAATATTTGCTGGATAGCATATGCATTATCCTAGGGGATATTTAGCTTCAAAATGATGCCTTGCCATCTCTCTTGGGTAAAACTTACAGCTCTGGTAATGTAGGGTAATAAAGGTGTGCAGCTCACAGCAGAGAGCTCCATGAGCTGAAGCCACCAAGTGCCCTTCAGCCCTGGAGCTCACCTGGCTCAGAGCACAGAGCCAGCAGCAGCACAGAGGGGCCTCTGCCCTGTCAGCTCCTGCCTGCTCAGGCTGCAGTCACTGCATGTGCTCTGAGCACACCCCAAGCTCTCTGCAGGCAGCAGGGCACAGAGACCACTCTCCAGTGCTCCTAGTTCAGAAAGAGTTGTCTTTAACACCTAGCTGAGTTTTTTAATTTGAAGCTATTTGTTATGTTTTTTAATGATACACCTAATGCTCCAGTATCCACACTTTCTACCACATTAAGCAGGAAGCCACTGTGTTGAAACATATTAAAGTAGTGAGAAAGAAAGATATAGATTTCAGGGCAAAAAATTAAAAATCTGTTCTGTCATGCATTTTCCTTCTCTTCTTTCATTTAAGGATTTTACATGGTTGGTTATTATCTTACTGACTGCATGCATGTGTTCACATCAAATAGGGAAAAAACCCTCCACCCAAATCTAAAAGGGAAGATTTCTTTGTCCCTTACTAATGGGATGGATATGTAAAATCCACATGGACCAAGTCAGCCCACTGCATTCCCACATATCTGCAACTCTATTGGCTTGTGAGCTGAAAACCAGGCAAAAGCTCTCAACCAAGGAGCCTGCTGCTGATGAGTGCCTTGGAGATATTACAAGTGAAAAGGAGGCCTCTTGTCTTTATTCATTTCTAGTTAAATATGCAATATCTAATCTACCACAGGTAGCAGGGGAAGAGCCACTGGCTCCCAGGATAAAAACTTCTTTCATATTAGTAAGTATCCAGGAAAGGAACTGTTTTCTCAGTAAATTATACAGCTATCTGCTGCTACAGAAAGGCTGGCTGCTTGTCTAAATACAAGGATATTAAAAGCAGGGATCACTGTGTAAAATGTGTATTAGAATAAGCAGAACATATCTGAGGGAGGAGTATATCTATCAATCACATAAAAATACTGAAAATAAAAGCAAAGTTGGCAAAGCTGCTGCTTTGGTTTTACCACTTTGGAGCCATCATCTGTCAAAAATCAGTCGAAGGAAAATGATAGTAATTGGTCACCTCAAGATTCCCTGAATTTGCTCACTCTGGCCTTGGCAAGAGAACATTCCCACCAAGTCCATGTAACAGCAGTAGTGTTGGGTATTCCCAGCCCTGGAAAAAGCAATGGCTGACTGACAGAACCCTTAGGATTGAATGAGGCAATCAGGAGAGCTGCTCTTTGCCAGAAAACAGCATCTTTTGTTCACCCTCCAAAACCTAGAAAAGAAGTGCCAATTCATGAGAATCCTCTCTTTTGCCAGTTCTTTGCTTTTCTACATCAGCCTGTCCCTCACCTCCCCCACTGAAAGTGGAAAATTACTTTTTAACATACACTTATTAAATCACCATTAAAAACCACTATTTGAGGCATATTTTTCATAGTCCTCTTTCAAAAAAAACCCAACCAAAAACCACAAAAACCAACCAAAAAACCCTCCAAAAAGTCAAATTTAACAGCTAACCAAAATAATACAGAAGAATCTAAGGATCTTTGACCCATTCCAGTCTGAGGAAATTAATTACCATATTTACTAACCTCACTGTTCTCTAATCTTTGTGTTGAAGACCCAGCCATGAAATAGAAGAATCAATAACAGCTGGTGTTAACAGACTTTGTAGTCACTGTGGGCAAAGAAATATTAGCAGTCCCCCAAAGAAACTGCTGTTATCACTCAGCCATGCATTTAGAGTCAGGTGTTTCAGAATTTCTGCAAAACCATTTGGATTGCCAGATAATTTTTTTAAGCAAAACTGTGTTTTCTCTTAATTCCTACGAGACCTTTATGTACCTGTATTTAAGAATGCTTCAACAGTACAAACAAAATAGGAAAGTAAGTATTTTGACATAAGACAGAGTTGTGAAAGACATGTTCTCTATACAGTCAGCAGAAAATCTCCAAGTGAACAGAAGCCTTATTCTGGAACCCACTAATGTCCCTCTCTCCATTGCAGGTCCTCACATTTTTCTGCATTTAGCTTTCCCCAGATTTCCCAGCTGCACCAGACCAATGGCTCTCATAATCCAGCTCTGATTTTTTAAAATACAACCAAATCCTCATTATTAAAGCTAGTAAAAAGGAAGACATTGTGCACTCTTCAAGTGTCTAGCTCTTCAAGGCAATTCTGTTTTAGGAGATTAATATGCAATCTGCTAATTTTTTTTTTAGTAATCAGTATTTACTTAAGAACAACAATAGCACTTCCAAGGCCTTTTAAGTTTATCATACCGCTGTGATGCTAATCTCCCTTAATGAAAACAAATTACTTCCACAAAGGATGAGTCTTTTGGGCATGATTCTGATTCTGTTTGCACTGTTTTATTCCAGCAGCTGCAGCTAATGGGGTCTCTGCTGATTTACACCCACCATCAGGATAAGCTTCTTTCCATTCACAGCAAGCACAGTGCATGTGGTGTTGCTGAAACCCAAGTGATTTGGAATACAGCTGAGAGTACTCTCAGAGTCTTTCAGGTTTTTTGAACTTTTATATCATGCTGCTTCTGCTCACATAAGACAGAAAATGAAAGCACAGTGTACTTGTGTAGTGTAGCTAAGCAACAAGGCACAGCAGGGAGACCCAGTTATCTGCTGCTAATCATACCCCAGGGATATGAAGCTCATGAATTAAGGGCCATTTTAACATTTAGCATATTTCTCTTAATTTAAAGGTAAAAATAAATTATTTCTATAAGCTGCTTTGATCCCTGGAAGATGTCTCCTGACATTAAATCCACTCCATCTGGCTCTCAGAGATTACTATACCACATACTTGCCACTCAAAACACTCAGTCCAGAGCACTGGGTGGTCCTCATCACTAACCCATTTCAAACATCCCAGTCCAGAGTCACCTCCTCCCAGACCTGGTCTCTGTACATCATCACTTCTGCAAGTCCACAAGTCCTGGGCTAGCTCCAGAGAGCAGCCAGGGAGCTCCTGCTGCTGGGCTGATGGAAGGCTGCCTTGATGCCCACAAGCCTTTCAAGTTTAAATGTCTCCAAGCAGTAAATGAAACTAATTAAAATGCCAATATGTAATTTATGACAGTCTGCTAAAAAGCTGCATTTCAGCTCTGTTGGAGACAGGAGCAGTTCAGAATTCCTGTAACAGGTTATATGCCAGCATGTCTCTCCCCCACCAAAGCAGAGCAAACAAAGACATCTACAAGAGAGTGCAAATGTAGCCTGGGGTCGTTTTGGCTCAGTTCAAATAGTGCCATCCTGCCTTCTCATCACAAATGCTGGGACCACAGGAGCTCAGGGCAGTGATGGCCTCACTCAGCTCACTGGCAGCATGAACAGAGCAGTGCCACACACACCATGGCTGCAGGTGTCAGCACCAAGCCTGAAACACTCAATCAGTGCCAATATGTGTTGTCATCTTATTGCAAAAGTTCCATACCTTCTTGGTGATTTCTCATGGGCATCTCCTCACAGCATTGACTCCTTTTTCTTCACAGCCAAAAAATTCCAGCTCTCTTCTCCACCAGCTAACCCACTCTCTTATAGCACTCATCCTCATTGGTTACGGCTGTGGCCTGTTAAGGTCAGGCCTGCTCCTAATCTTTGGTAATTAGTACAGCTGCAGCTCCTCAGGGCTGAGATTACCTTCTGCACTATCTTTATTTTCCTACATTTTATCCCCCCACAATTATGCAGAACTTGTACTTAGCCATTTGGTGGGCAAAAATATCTTTTGAAAACTGTTTCAGTTTTTACTTTATCCTGCCTCAAGGCAGGGGCTAAACGAGCTAGTTAACACCTATGTTCACCTACTAGGTTGTCTTATGTATTTTGGCTTATTCAGTCTGTTCTGGTCAGAGGAAGTCATCCCAGTAAGGTGGCCTGAAAAAGCACAGAGACAACACCAGTGTTGTGTGTAAGATCAGTGATCAAGGTTCTTCAGTGGCTGGACACAAGCTGCAGCAGATGGCAGCTCTGTGGAATGGAACTTTGATCTTTGAGCTCAGATATTAGAGACAGGACTGCCTACTGCTGGGCACAAGCCTACACATGCAGCCAAAAGGTTTGTTGCACAAGCAGTGCCAGAAGGCAATTATCACAATTAGGTCATGCTTTTGACCCATTTTAAATGGACAATTATCAGGGGTTATTATCAGCTTGTATCTTGTTCCAGCAACGATCTAGATCCTCCTGCACACTAAGGATTCAGCACAAGCTGTGCAAGCACAGAGATAATTTTTGTCTAATTTGTCATAGTGCTGAGCTAAGGAAGAGGAACAGGGGACTGCAGGTGAGGAACAAAGGCACAATCCCAGGCCCAGGGGTGACCAAGGCTCACAAATCAATGGCAAAACTCTCTGCAAGGGCTCTTTGTTTTCATGACTGTATAAGTAATGGTAATAACAGCAGTTCATGGCTGCTGCTTCATCTCCTTGCACAATTTCTCATGGCATATGGAAAGAGGCAAGGGAATAGAGCAGTGCATAATTATCCTTCTCAAAATCTAACACTGCCCTCCTGGGCAAAGGCTGAATCTCAGTGCTAGGAGGTTGGCTTTTTTCTTAGCAGTGGATACCCTGGAAGTGAAGACACCCAGAAGCACAAGACTGAGCTCATTTGAACCAAGAGGGAAAAAACAAGCTGCTGCACTTAGAACCTGCTTCAAAAAAAAAAAAAAAAAAAAAAAAAAGAAAAAAAAAGGAAATAAGGTTTCCACTTGGAGAATGACACAGGAAAACATTTACACATTTCCCAGAGGAACTAGGAGAGTGGATACTGTTGCTCCTGCAGTGCCCCATGCAGAATTAACCACTAGAGGTTTGTCAACACCATCTCTGCCCTCACCCTTGTGTCACAGCTCTCTCTCCAGCACACCACAGCTCCTGCTCATCACCACAAAGTGCTCCAAAAAAAGGGTTAATGCTTTCTGGAGCCTCAGGACAGAAAGTTCAGCTTTCTCCTCTGCCATTGCTGCACAGGCCCCTCCTTTAGGCAGATAGTGCAATGCAACTTGCTAATCCATTGACAGCCATTAAATCAGGCTGAATGGAAGATCAGCCAGTAAATCAAGAGGAAGATCTTGTTAGTGCCTAGGTATGGTCTTTAGTTTTTTTGGATTATGCAATTCCACTTCATGGATACACAAATTGCAGAGTGTGAATCGTTAATATCCAATTTGGGGAAGCTACTGGAATGTAACTGCTGAGTAGGCAGATGAAAATATAAAGCTATCAGCAATATACTAATTTTGTAGTGCTCCACACAGAATGAGCAGCAGTAGTTTACAGATAGAAAACTCCCTTGCCTAGAGGGCCAGCCTTCCTTTTGCCTAGATTACTTCCTAAGAAAAGCCTAATACTATTTGGCACTTTTCAGATTAAAGTAATTTGTTTATTTGGAAGACTGAAGACAGTTTCCTTGCAGTGGCAAGTGAAAAGACAGCCTGAGGAACTGATGTACCAAATGCATCACTTTGCATTTCTCTTGAGAACACTGTCACTTAAATGCCACTGTTCACTACCTTGGAAACCATTCATGTTTTGCAAGGTATGGAAAAGACATAACAAGATACACAGGAAAAAATCCTTCTCCTACTTTATTAGCCATTGTTCTGGGTATTATTGGTCTTCTGCCAGCATAAGTGTAGCAAAGATTGTTTTTTGGCTGAGATTGATCCAATACAAACAGGTATCCCTGCACAGTCAGAGAACAACCAGAGATGCTGAGAGAAGCCTTGCTTTGATTACATTTCATGGATCTGTACAAGGGAGAGGTCAGGCAATGTCTTACTCACCATGAAAATTAAAGATTCTCCAAGGAAATATGAACTGAAATGGAACTGGGCTTTTTACTTTTAATATCCTAGTGTTTGCCACCTGTTATTTGATGTCCTGAATTTTTATTTAAACCGTGTTGGACAAACAGAGCAGATAGAAGAAAAGGTAGAAGTTAAAATGAACACAAACTCTCATTGAAGTCTCATCTGTACATCTTCATCTACACTGATCTTATGTGGTGGTTCACAAACCTGAGGTTGTCATCAAAAAAGCATCAAGTGTGATAGTCAATCTTTAAAGAAACTTTTGCTTAAAAAAAATTCCTGGCATTCTGGGAGGCAACATTATCCTGTTTTACTCCTCATCCAAAAACATTGCAGAAGGCAGCTGTTTCTTTCTAAATTTTTACCATGCTGCACTTCAAGGATATTTCAGGAGCACTTTTTGTGGGTTAACAAGCATATTCTTAATATAGATACTTCTCTGAATCTCTCCAGAGTAGATGGATGGCTTTAACATCCCTCAGTTCACCTGAAGAAGTGGTTCACCTCAATATCTCACAAAAATGAGCCTGATATTTTTCTGTAAAGGTTTCTTTGGGACACATTTATTTCTTTCAGTACTTTTTGAGAAAGTTACTTTCTTATGTGAAAGGTGCTTGGAAAGTCTTACACAATATTGCACAAGGTTTGGAGCCAGCCTCCCCACCTCTGAGCATAGTACCATCAGCTGAGAACCTGCTTTCTTCTAGGTTCCTATTTCAGGAAAATGTAACTCAGATTAATCTGAAATTAATACTTGGGTGCTTCATACTTCACTGCAAAGTACCAGGTTCTTAAGAGAGCTGCCACATGATGATTTTCTCTTGAGATGGGTACATTTTAGCAGAACTAAATGGGGGCAGCCATCCCAAAGACTGCTTTTGATGCAGATACCATTAGCCATCACACAGTGAAATGATAAAGAATGCTGCCCTGGCACACAAGAATTTCAGTTTGAAAAGCCTCAGTAACAGCTCTTCAGCAAGGGTGTTAATGGCCCCCAAAATTCTCATCAATACTGAACTGTGGAGCTGGGAGCCCAACACAAGTCACCAATCCTGTACCAGGACATCAATGCCCCCTCTGAAAAGAACTGTACATTTTTCTTGCTTCATCTATTTTCTGTCTTTTACATTGGCTTAAAAAAATAATAAACCCACACATTACTTGGAGGGAAAGTAAAGCTGCAAAGAAATCAGAAAACCAGCTATTACCTTTTTTGTGTGTGCATGAAATGGAATCTAACTTACAAAACCTTGCACTGAAGATGACCTTGTTTGTCTTACTCATTTCTCCAACTTTGTTTCACTTAAGGAGTATGAAAATCCAATTCTTTTTGCTTGGTAACAAACAAACAACACCAGAAACCCTGTGAGGGTTGTGAGTGTCAGGGGAAATTGATAGTGGACTGAGTGAATTTCCCTAGTGGAACAGCACATCAATGACTCATTCAAATCGTCACCTGAGACCCCTAAAAGTCAGTCCAGTGTCAGACATTCTCACTCCCTCTACTCAAGTAAGCTGGTTTATAGTTAGGTCCTCATTACCCTTCCATTAACTTCAGGCTGACAGCCCAGCAGTCATAATCCAGTTAGTAACAGTAGAGATCCATCAATACCTAGGCATCACCCTCATTTGGGCCTCCCCTTCTAGTGCAATTCCTGTATTTTGAAAGGAAATTACATTGTTATGTCTTTTCATCACTATCACTAACAGTAGCCAGATATGAGCAAAGTTACGTGTGAAAAAAAAATGTTGTGGAAAAAAATGTTGTAGGAAAAAAGTACACTGCATTTAACCAAGAGATCTCAAATCAGCCCCTGTGCAGCTCAGACTATTTGCAGATTTAAATCCTTTTGCACTCCATGAAACCAGCTATGGATTTTAGCAGTATCCTTGTCAGTGAGCTTTAGAGGTTCAAATGAGATCTGGGCTTCCCAGAGCTGCCAGGATTTGAATTAGCAATGAGCACAAACTCCAGCCTCAGAGATTAGCATCTCATGGCAAATGAGAGGCAGAGCCTGTGCTCCAGGCTGAGCCCCTGTGCTTCCCTCAAGGCCAGCTCTGCCAGGCAGACACCAAGAGAGGGGGAAGCAGAGGCAGAGTGTGAGGCCCAGGAGCTGTGGGAATTACACACACTGAGCTCTGTTCAGCTCACTCTGGAGCTGCTGAGCAGTGCTGGGAGCAAGCTCTGTGGCCACATCTCCACAGGGCACATCTCATTCTCCTTTGTTTCCCAAGGAAAAATCGTTCTTCCATTGGAAGAAGGTTTCCCAAGAAGAAATGGTTCTTTCCTTGGTTCTTCCCCCTTCTCCACAGTTTGCCATGCATCAGAGATCAGATTCTGCTCCCTGAGGACACAGACCTTGTCTCTGTGACCATGCCAGTCAGGTAAAATGAGCTGCTTTCATGCCCACCCAATGACACAACCAGGGCCATCATCTTCATAAAAAGCAGCATTCTTTAGTTCAGTCAGGGGAGAAAATTAGAACATAAAAACTAAGCTATTTTTTAGGAATAATCTCAATATTCTGTAATTGCTCAAATCCCCAGAAAAGCTCACCCTACTGCTTCCATTTCATGTTTGCTCACTGTGCATGCCACCTATAGCCAAGAACACACACTCACTATTAAATCTACTACTTGTGGTCCAGGAACAAGAGCTACTTTTTCCATCTACCTATTTATGTAGTCAAGCAGCTTTTAAATTTTTCTGTTATTCCCCTGCACTAGGAACTCAGGGACACTTTTGGTTGTGCTCCCAGCCCAAAGGAAGCATTTAGATTCTGGAAAGGCATTAGCATGCTTTGAAATTCAGACTCTTGGAGTCATACATCAACCACAATAAAGTTTCTTTGCTTTTCAGTTTTCTGCCACAATGACTTTAATACTCTTTTAACACTCTGATGGAATAGATATCTGCCACAGTGCTGGCACTGGAGATGGATACAGTCTCCCATGTAAATTGTGGGGAGGAGGAAGAAGCTTTGTAGGCAGATGCAGGCTTTGAAGTATGTCAAGCACTGTTGCACCAATGTACCTGCTCCTGCACTGGGGAGGCCTAAAATCAGCTTCATCCCCCTTCTGCTGTTGTAGCATTTTAAGATGAGCTCTATGGTAATGCTACAGAGCAGTACAAACTAATATTCTGTGCTGTTTCTGCAGTCCTTGTAATAAATGATGAATTCTCAGTTTGCCATTGAAATGGCTCTTCCTGGGCTATCTCATACACAGCTGCTGATTCCTAAGCCCAGAGTTACCCTTCCTTTCACCTGCAAAGGAAGATGCAAGTAACACTGTGGAAGGCTGCTAGTAATCCTCAGATACCTTCATCTTGGTTATTGTGAGATGCCAGGGCTGCACCCCAAGAAGAGCAGAATGCAAGATGTGTGTACTGTACACATGCACAGCATTAATTATAGCAGCACTTCTCTCATTAATCCTTTCTGACCCTGGAGGTTATTTTCCACAGGATACTGCTTACCAATTCCCTTCCTCCTTGCCACTGTCCTCTTACACTGACAAGAGCTGAGAAAAGCTCCTGCTGTGTTCAGAATGCTAATAATTGCCTGAGTTATCAATCAAAACAGATGGAGACAAAAGTAATCAGCATCATCAGAATGTCTCTATGATACAGCAAGGAGGCATTCTGAACCCTGCCTGAATGAATGGGCCAAGCTAAGAGCTAGCTAGTGCCTGAGAAATACACTAATGTGATGTGACATTTGCTCAAAGCCAAGTCCTTCTGTTAATGAGTTTCTGAGTTCTCACAGCAAAGTCACAGCTATTGTTCAAGGTTCAGAAAATCTGCAGTTGGCAGGTCAGAATAATAGCAAAAGTGAAAAGAAACAACAGTGAAATGCCAGGGAAAAGGAAATCAGAGGAAGTGAAGTATAGCTTTCTGGGGGTTTTGAATTCAAAAGACCATAGGAGTGTGTCTCTGCAGACACAGCTCAAGCAAGCTGACTCAGTCTTCTGGACCAACACTTCACTTCAAACATGTCATCTGTCCCCATGCCTTAGTGCTTAGCTGGATCAGGCAGCACTTTGTAGCAATTCATTTCTGTGTGCAGCAAGGGGATGCTCATGCCCTCCAACATTAGTCATTTAACCAAGCCACGTTTTAATAGGAGCCATCAGTCATTTAGGGAGCATCACCTCAATTTGGGCAGTGCAAAGATCTTCAGGAGTAAGACTTCCAAGGCATCAAACAATGAAAATGTTTATTTACCTGTTCATTGACTTCCTTAAGCATTATTTTGTTGTCTCAGATTACACACATTTTTACACTGTACTTGTCTCTTTCTAGTGTACCAATTTCTCTGTCTCACTCAAGGCACAATTGCATCCATGTTAATGGATCTAAAAATAAAACAATTATATAATTTAAAACCAAAACTGTTAATTCAGGTCTATGTTAGCTTAGTTGATTCAGTAGAAGTGGCTGTCATAAACACATCATTCCTAGGCTGGCTGTTAAAACTTTAGCAATCCTTGAGCTCCTCTGCTGCCTCTCCCCAGTGTCCAGGCTGGCCACAGCTGACTGGGTCCCTGTTCCACAACCTGCAGAGCTCCCAGGCTCTCACCTGAGTGTCTCCTGTGGCAGGAATGGGGAGGGGAGGGGAGGGCAGAAATAGTCCTTGCTGATCTCAGCCCACGTGTTGCTATCACCAACTCCTGCCTCAGTATAATTTGACAATAATTTGACAGCTCTTTACTTGTTAAATGTGTAAAATGGATTTTAAAGCCATTTTCAGTATTAATACACACCTTCCCTCTCAACTTTAATTGAAGCATATAACTCAGAAAAGGACCCTTAAACATTCCCTAGCATCCTCAGACAGCTTCAGGATTTAGCTAGACACTGTCACGGTATCTGAAATCCTCTTCCATTTACATGACACCCATTGCTGAAGAGTTAATTTCTGTACTAATTTTTAACTTCTTTCCCCTCTTTGGATTATTTATATGTTTTAATTAGTCCAAGATCACTCCCTCTGATATAACGACACCACAGAGAGAAAAAAAGGAGTATTTTTTTAAATGTGTGTGCCCTTGCAAGTGTACAATACACACAAATAAAAATAAAGAAATATTGCTATGAGTAGGCATAGAATTTAGATATAGATTCAGAGATGAATAGTAGAAAAATTTATACTGCATGTGTCCTGCTTTAGCCATGACTTGTAAGCATCAGGTTAATTTGCTTAATTTGTGGTTTCCAGGTCTCTGCTCTGCCTGTTGGAAGGGGTCCAGCAGCCATGCCCCCCACCAAGCATTTTAGGTTTGGCTGCCTTGCAGAGCATGACAGATGACTCCATTTTGCAAGGCAATGCTGAGGAAAAGTCTTTATAGACCCTGAAATATCTTTAACACTAGGGTTTGCCTTCAGCCAAGCAAGTTAAAGTCCTTCTAACTATACATCTCTAAATTTATTATTGTCCTCTCCTGTAATGAAAGAAGGACGAGGAAACAGCCTTTCACTTTTAAGAAAAACCTGGTTTTTATATTAAGTTGATTATTAATTTAATTAGCTATTCACACAGCACTTTAAATACAAAGCTATAACAACTTCAGGAGGTTTGAAATGATAAAGTGCAATATAAAGGTGAAACCAGTTGCATTCAGTCTAGCACTTGTCAAGTACTTCTGTCAAAAACAGGAGCTAGAGGCACCCCTGCTATCCCATCAAAATAAAAGCTGGCCTAAAGTCATGCCAATGCACATCTTCATGGCAGTCATTCCATTTGGGATTGGCTCACCTAAGGGAGGGTGCAACAGGTGCAAAGGGAATTGTGGCCCTGTGTTCTCTTAGACCACAAACTGAGCTGTGCAGGACTGTCACAGACATCTTTTGTGAAAAATCCTTTCCTTAGGATTTTTCTCCTGAGAATCTGAGAGGCCTCAAGAACAAAATGTAACCAATGGTTATCTGCTGCTGTGGAATGCAACAGGTGGATCTGTGACTGGTCTCAGAGTTGTTTCTAATTAATGGCCAATCACAGTCAGCTGGCTTGGACTCTCTCTCCGAGCCACAAGCCTTTGTTATTCATTCTTTCTTTTGCTATTCTTAGCTAGCCTTCTGATGAAATACTTTCTTCTATTCTTTTAGTATAGTTTTAATATAATATATATAATAAAATAATAAATCAAGCCTTCTGAAACATGGAGTCAGATCCTTGTCTCTTCCCTCATCCTCAGACCCCTGTGAACACCGTCACACAGGAAAGCTCCTGAATCCCCCTTGACAAAAACTCCTGTTGTTGTTTTCAACATGCGGGGTCCTGGGCAGCTCAGGGATTGATGATTGTCACCAAGGGCACTCATGGAAAACAAACAGAATGGCCCTTCTCTGATCAAAGTTAACTGAACAAAGAAAATGTGAAAAAGCTACATGAAAACTCCTTAAAACATTACAGTTCACATTTAGGACTAAACCAGATTTTATTTTTGAAGTAATTCAGAGTAAGACAGTAAAGAAGAATATTGTGACTTAGTTTCTCAAGCTGTGCTTCAGACATTTATGCATTTTAAGTGCCCAAACCATGAATTTTAATATATCCAAGTCAGTGTGCAAGTTTTAGATAATTTCAAGTCCAAACTATTAGATCTACAGCATTTAAACTATAAGTCTTAGATCTTGACTATCGAGTACAATCTTCAAAGTGCTATTCCCATATCTCATTCAGTTGATAGCTTAAAAAAGAATTTGCATTAGCTTCCAAGAGCTTCAAATTACTTGGGCAATTTCTGGACTAACAGGAAAAAGGCAAAATTTGTCAGACTAATGATTCATTGTGAATAATTCCCTTACTGCTGCCAGAAATAGAGTGGCAAAACCCCTCCAAACCCTCAAGCAAGATGCAGAAAGTTTATGTGCTGCCCAAATTTTGCTCTGATGTGTGACGCTATTTATCTGACAGTTTTCATGGATACTAATTTAGAAGTGGAAAGGAAAAAAGAAATGAGGTGACTTCTGACAAGTTTTGGAAGTTTAAAAAAAAAAAAAAAGAGGAAAACCAGCTCTCGTGTGTGTGTGTGTAAAAAATACCTATGTTACTTCAAAATTAACAATACCAGAAGAGCTCAAAAACAAAAATGTCTTCCTGTTACATTTTGAATATGAGAAGAAACAATTAATGACATTCTTGATTCACAGTTTGAAGCTTAAGAACAAATGCATTCATCCTATTTTCTTTCATATATCTAATTGCCCAGCTAGGTTAGAAAACAGATCATGTTGAATGAGATGAGTTCACTGGAGTGTTCTAAGGCAGAACTTGAGTCACCCAGACCCTCCCAGGCTGTGCTTCCAAGAAAAAGATGTTTTCCTATTTACACGCTGAGTGGGAGTCCCGAGGTCACATGGCACATGCCAGCAGCTGACATTCCAGGGGGTTAAACCACTATTAACATTCACAGCTCAGCCCAACACAAAATGCTAAGCATGATATAACAATTCAAAGAGTCTAGAAACTACAAACCATCATTAAACCAGAACAAGCATTAAATCCCCAACTTTTCTGCTTTTATTTTTATGTTACTTTCCTTCACGTTGAAAAGTGTGGTAGCTCTTTGAAGTCCTAACAGTCATTATTTAAAAAATTCTCTGCTCCCTTTTCTAATTGCTTTTTCTGTTCATGAAAAGTCAATTAAAAATCCCACAGATCACATTTCCAGCTTATCTGGCCAGCCCAGGGTAACAGTTTGGATGTTGTGTCACTATCCTTTATTATTTGCCTGCCCTCCATTGTTCAAAACAAGAAGCCTAGCAAACCCAAAATCCAAAGAAGCAACAACCATGGCTCAATCAATCCTTCTGTCCTCATCATTCCACGTCAGCTTTAATGTATCATTAAATCTTCCACACTTTTACCATGTAGGCTCGCTATTACAGAGCAACTGTATCACAAAAATAATGCTTCTGAAATAAAAGCATTACAACAGGTACTCCCTCTGAGGTTTTTTTCTAATGTAAAGCCACAAATTTTGGAGGAGAACAGAATATTCAGCTCAATACTTTCTGATATTCAAAACAGGAAAATTGCTTTTTAAAGGTTTTGTGTGAAACACCATCATCTCCCTATATAATTAATGGAAGAATTCAGACCCAGATGCTTCTATAATTCTATCATTATTTCTTTTTTGTTTCCTGGGAGATATTTATTCATGAAAAAAACCCCAAAAACACCCTAAACTAACTTTTAAAACCTTGCTTTTATGCATATACATAACTATTGATTTCATAACTGTCAATTGGTAAAGAAATTTTTAAGAAGATGTTAAAGTATTGCTAAAGACCATCTTTTTGATGAGGCTCTTCCTTCCAGATGGTTGTGACCACACAAAGAAGGCTCATAAAAGCTTTTTTCCAGTCTGCTCCCCATTTTAATCAGAACCAACTTGATCCAGATAACAAAATGAAACCAGTCTCTGTCCAAAGGATTTAATGTTCTATGGCTCTGCATTCTATGAAACATTAAATAAACTTTTAAAAGCTTTAAAAACAAGGCCTAATAAAACAGCTCTTCTGAACATTTCCTTGGTGAAAGAAAAATATTCAACATTATTGACAAAAGAAGTGAACAAAAATAGATATTTTCAAAATGAAACCTACTAAATTACTGATTTTAACTTCTTCAAAATTATATCAATTTCATTTGAAATAAAATAAACACCACAAAATCACGAAAAGAAATATTAGGTTTCAGGATGAATGAAGTTTGGAGGTTTTTCCATAATGAAATATTAAAGCATTTTTCATGTGATTTTCATTTGAAAAAAATGCATCTATTATTCAAAGAGATACACAATGAATATTCTCAGACTCCTGTAGCCTCAACTGAGCGTCAACACTCCCAGAGTACAAGTAAATAAATAAAGAAAACATGACTGAAAAGAAAAGCCAGACAATTCCTTTCCTACCAAAAATCCAGCAAAGTTCAAAACATTTTAAGATGCAGGAAGGCAATAGGGACTCTCTCTGCTTTCAGATGCAATTGAGTTGTAGTGGAAGAAGGGGAGACAAGATTTCCTTTACACTTAAAAAAATAAATGCCCTTAAAAAGGAGAGTTTGCAAATAGTTTTCTATATTAAAAGTGATCTGTTTCAAGAGAAGACTAAAACCAGCCCACCTACACACATAGTAGTTTTCATACCTTCCATAGCACTGAAGCAACTCCACATCTCTTGGGAAGACAGGTTCTGGTGGTTTGGGCTCTGTCCTGAAAAGAGCTTTTCCACAAGGATGAGCTTTTCCTCTCAGGATGAATGTGCTACATGAAGCAAAGGGGAGGCTGAAGCCCCAGTGCTGGTGCTTTAATTCCTGTAAAGGGGAGGCAGGTGTTGCTCCCCCCAGGGTGCTCTCTGCCCAGCCCATTTTAGCACAGGTGAGTTCCTTTAATTAAAACAAGGGCAACTGAAATGCCCACTTAGAACATGGCCCAATTCCTCCTCCACTGAAATCTGATGCCAGAGCCTGGGCATCTGCTGCCTCTCACCAGCTGAGCTACACTGGTGTCAAAACCAAGATGCTGGTGTGAAGAGGCAAGAGTGTGATAATGAATTTGAATTACTGCCTAGAGCTTGTAGTTTCTACTCCTGATCTTGCAGAGAAATCCATAATGTTGGACTTCACACCTTAAGGAGAGTGTGTTGCAGGAGGGGCAAATTAATTTTCAGTAGGGGCATCTGTACTGCACTGTCAAGCTGCATTTGCAAGCCACCCTGTTCTGAGTTGTACATTTTATTACCTTCTTCTTTTTGTTGTTGTACTCCCACAGACAATCTAGAAAATAACAGGGGCATTTCCTCCAGCCTCTGCTATGTGTGGGGCTCATGTGTGCTGGAGACATCAGCTGTTAGCTGAGGCTGCCTCATTTTGTGCTGCATAATGGTCTTAGAGCAGAGCGATGGGATCCACTCAGAATTCCTTGTAGTGCTCTTACAGATTTCATTTCCTTGTAAATTCAGGCAAGCAGTGGCTGTGCTAGATGCCAAAGTGCTTTGTGCCTCTGCAGATCTGTGCTACAATAAACAGCAGAGGTGTCCAGTTCTGCCAGCCCAGACTCACTTGAAAGAGAGAAATCAGGTGTGGATTTGCCAGTATCTCCCCCAGCTCTCCCTCAAGTCATTAAACAAATGTGACTTTTAGCCACAAAATAGACACAAAACACAGGTGTAGCAGTTTTGCTGTTTCTAAAAAAGCAGTTTTGCAGTCCTGCCTTGGAATTACCTCCCTTGCTTATAAGCATGGCAGAGTAAATAAGCCAGCTGTTTTGATGCTGGGTTTTAGTTTCCTACAAAACCCAGTCTGCTGGGCTGGCCAAATCCACTCATCACCTATCTCTGATGGGCTTTTCCTTTCCTTCATGGCTTTTCCATGTACAGTGACTTCCCCTGGCTTTGCAAGGTGTGGATTCACACAAGAACTGCATGAATAATTAGTGCAATGCTCTTATTCAGCTGTTAAGGGCACTTTTCAGCTGTATTTTCACCAAAATCTGTGACACTACCAACCCCTCCCTTCAGTCTGAAAAAAAAAAGGAGGGGGGGGGTGTTTCTGCTTCTCCCATGCCAAGGGATGGACACAGAAGGCAGAGGTTTGGCCCTAAAGTGCTACACTTAGAGTGAGCAGCTCTCTGTCCCAAACAGGCTGCTCAGAGCATGCAGAGCAGGCAGGTGGGATGGATGCCCACAGCTCCTGGAAAATGGGGATCCCCTTTTAGGGCAGGAAGGTGAATCCCTGCAGCTCCCCTTGCCCCCTTGTGTACCACACCACATGGGCAGCACGGGGCAGTGCAGCTGGGGCAGGCTGAGGTTTGATGCCTTCACAGGGTGGGACCTTCTCTGGTGCCCCTCTCCATGGGGCCATGGGGCACTGCTCAAAGCACTGCTCTGAAAGCATACAGCAGAGGCAGTGCTACAGAGATGCAGAGTCCCAGTTCCCACTCATCCCAGACCTCAGGGACAGCTAGGAGCTGTCTCTGAGCTCCTAGTTTTGAAGTCTGCACATTGCTTTTCCCTGTTTGTCACCAAGAGACAGCAGGAGCTAGAAGGCAGAAGTTTTCCCCTACCCATAGAATCATACCATTTTGTTTCCAATCCTGCTGCATTGCCCATGGATCAAGAGCCCTCACACTGACTTCTCAGGGATTTTTAGAAACCACTCCTATTAGTGTCTTGGGGACACCAGATCCTATGTGATGATGATCAAATCCATGATGATCTTCAGAGAAGCAACTGTAAGTGCTAGTGGTGCTTGTACCTTCAGCTTCCCCATTACCAGGTAGGAGACCAATTAGCACAGACTGTTGTACTCTCCAAAATACATGGGTGTCATAGATCACAGTAGTTTATTCTGTTAGATCCCAGAACTTCAACCTTCACATTTCAGCCTAGAGGACAGTGTTTATGAAGCCACACCAAATAAACAGGACAGCTCTACTTGTTACTGTAGTTGAGATTTAGAGAAAAGAGAGCTTTGTTGGTACAAAATGGCATCCAGAGAAGAACCACAATAGACCAGGCATGTTCTTGAAGACAAAATAGATAAGGTTCTATTCATATCAAAGAATCAAAAGATCCTCTTATGAAGTCAGTAAAGATAGTATCTGCCAGAGAAGAACAGTGTTTTGTGCTGAAGAGATGAGTGAGGAATTTGAAGACCAGGAAAATGAGGAAGAAATAGCAATGAGTCCGACTGGGAGCTGCTATTATGGAAATAGTCTCTTCATGGGTCCCCAGTCAAGGCCCTAAGAACATCTGCTTTCTGTCTCCTGAGCTTAACAAACACATCAGTGATCGCTGCCTTGCAGGCAGGAGCAGCTACAAAACCTAAAGCAAGGGGGTGGGAGAAGAGCAAAGAAGCAGCAAAAGTGAGATTGGTCCAGAAATGCCTCCTCATGGGAGCCCTGAGCAGACAGCCCTGGGTGGTTTGTGCTGTCCTAGGAAAAGATCAGGTGGCCAACACAGAAAAGGGTTTGGAGGGAGGCTCTGCAGTCACATCCCTGCCTCATCCTCTAGAGGATGTGCCAGCCCAGCCCTCCTGGAGAAGCAAGACTGCTTCTTTCTGCAGAGAGAATAAAAACCCCTGTGCAATTTCAAGTCTTAAGACCCTGACCCTGTCCTAGACATGCCTGGAAAGTTCACCGTATCCAGGTCTTTTTAAACCTTAGCTGTTCTATGGAAACAATGATCAATCTCATGGGTGCCTCAAACAGCCATGGCTTGTGTGATATAACCCTTTTTCCAGCAAAAGCTGGGGAACATAAATAATTTCAGCCAATGAACACCTGCCAAGTTATATCTGCTGTGGTGTTGGCACTAATCTGAACTGGTTTTTTATCTGGTGGCCTACAGGTGAAAATCTCTGCATTCCCCTACATTGAGCTATCCATTTGCTCAGGTTCAATATTTTATGTTCCCCTTGGTGTTGGTGTTCATGCAATATTTAAAGGATGTGTCCAGTGCTTTGCAGATCACAGCATATCACGGATTTCTGCAGAAATAATGCAAACCATGAGCACATGAAAGATCTAATGCCACGCTTGTAAAACGCATGCTTTTATTGCATGTTGGATGGACCCTATGGAACTGTAAAACAACATGCCTTAGTGCAGACAGGCTAAGCCAGAGTGCAGCAACTCTAGTTTGCATTTAGGTTTCCATCTGAGGTTTGTGGAATCACCACCCCCAAACTGGCAGGCTTAACTTGACATTTTGCTTAAACCTTACAAGAAAGGACTTGTAAGGGGGAACAACAACATCCACTGCTTGCTCAGAAGAAAGGGGTTAGCAATGAGAGTTATGCTATGGTTACATTTTTATCACAAACCAAGGCTGTGATTCCCATTCAAATAAGTAGGAATTCAGCAAAAATCTCTCCAAAAGCAATTTTATGATGTTGTGATTATTCTTTCATGTTCTTACTCCCTTTGTGATTATGATCATCACTGGCTCCAGGCAGCTGAAAAAGGATTTGTTCAACATCATCTGTTGGAACCACTTTTGGAGAAAAGGCAAGACTTTGATTACCTTTTTTCATTTTATTGTACTGAAAAGCATGCATTTCTACAAAAAGTTTAGATTTTTGCCCAAACCAATTTTTTTTCCAGCCAGACTTCTTAAAATTTTGCATCTGACCAAACCAAAGTAGCAGGTTTATCCAGGGAAATTAAAGTACAAAAGTTGCTTAGTATGTGCAAAAAGATCCCTGCAAAATCCCACCTTTCTTTTTTTTTTGCTATAGAAACCAGAAAAACCCTCATATACATCCTGGATACATTTAATTCCTTTCTCTGGGGCACTATGAAAGAAGATAATCCTACTGCTTTCCCTGGATCTATGTTTGTGCTGGTTTTTATATGTCCCTGTTTTTAATTAGCCATAAAAATTACATGTGTTTTTTTAACAAGACAAATTTGGTTTTGGCTTCCAGAAAAGAGTATCATCAAGACTTATCAGGTCATCAAGACTACCATTATGGCTATGAAGTCCAGGAAGCAGGAATGACAAGGAATAGAATGGAAGAGATACAGCTCCTTCACTGCTTGTCCCACTAAATCCACTCTTCATATTTCCCCCCAGGCCAATACAGTAGCTGTGATTGAAATTATTTTTAATTTTTTGCCTTAGTTCAGTTACAGCAAAAAACTGTTCTCTGTTGAGTACTGCCAGGTGCTTGCTTCAGTGAAATTGCACATTGTAGGCAGGAGGGCAGCCAGGGCAGAACGAATTGCACTGCTTCTCTGATCTGAGGGGAGAAAACCCTTTCTTCCAGCAGGTTTTAACCTTCAATGGGTAACATTTTACTTACCATGCTCTGTGCAGAAAAAATGTGGTGTAACATTAATTTTCTGTGCTGCTTTATCTGTGGGCGGATACCCATTTTCCAACAGCAAAGCAGCAAACAAAAGAAAAAACAGTGAATGTCTAAACCCTTGGAGTTAGTTAAAAACTTGGTGGCAGAAAGAAAGGAATCAAAATCTTCATTTCATCCCAAAAAACCCTATGACTGCTGGAAAAAAACCTCACCAAACAAAAACCCACTGGCTTGATAGAGTCACAGAAAGGAATTCCCTCAGCATGTAAGCTATAACAAACCCAGGGTTCATACAGCACAGGAACATTAATAGCACACTCAGTGAAAATGTATACCTTGCACTAGGCCACAGTGTTTGCTGCTGCACACAACAGGAGACTAATCTACCTCTTGTAATAGTAAGTGCTAAACACACAGGAAGATTTTGTCACCCAAAGCAACTGTAGTGGGTAATAACACAGCAGAAGTATGAATGCTGATGCAAATTCTAACTGTAAAAACCTACTTGCAACAGAGTGTGAAGTACAGAAGAGCTAACAAGGTCATTAAGAGATGTCATGCTAACCTTCTTCCAATCTTCTCACAAACCTTTCTCAGCCACCTGTCTCATCTGGCAAGCACAACCAGAATTCAGCTCCTGCTTTCCATGTGCTGACATGAGATCTTGGTTTCCTGGAAATATCTTTCTGATCATCTGTGAAGCAAGAAAACACAAAATCCCCCAGGACCTTCCCCAGCCCTCCCCCCAAGCAGTGTGGGCAAGAAGATGGGCTGTGTGTAAGGAGTCAGACAGCAGCTCTGGTACAGAATAAACACCCAGCAGCTTTGCAGTGCTGGGACTGCAGCAGGAGAACAGAACAGAGTTTAGGAGTGTGTCAGTTCCACCCACTGACAGAGCCAGTAAACCTTTAATAACTTCTCAGAGAAGCTATGTCCTGAGACAGCAAGGACCCACAGAAGCATTCCCATAGGATAATGGCTCTTTGAGGAGTATTAGCAATGATTCCATTTGATGCTAAATAAAACTTAGGCCTCTGAGGACAAACCATGGTCATATAATTGTGGAAAGTGAGATCTCTTTCCTCTTGCAGTAAAGGATCATGTAATTATGGCAAGCACAAATTAAAATTTAAATAATTGATAATATTATTACTAAAGAGCTATATATAGCAATGTCAAGAGGCCTAGAAAATCTGGCAGTAATTGAATTAAGCATGTCTAAGGAGCAGCACTAAGCAATCTTCCCACACACATACCCAAAACAAACAATGCCTGGCTCAGAGACATCCCTAGCACAGGAAATGGTGTGGGAGAAAACAGAATAGTGTTAAATAAGGAATAGGGCCACATGGCCTGAAGCTGTTCATCAGAAAAGCCAAAAGCAGCTCAGCTGCATGAAGTGAAGGTAGTGATTGTGCCATGCAAAGCAGAGGAACTACTGAGGACTGTAATGAGAGTAAAGGACACTTTATGACATTCAGAGCAGAATGGGAATTTCAGCTATGGGTTTAAAATGAACATAAGAGCACCCTGTCCACTGCAGTAGGGCTTTAACACATGAATAGTTGGGCAGTAGACAACAGGCCCACACAGCAACAAGGTGGCATTAATGGCTAAATCCTTTGGAGGCAGGGAAAGCATAGCAATGGCCAGAGAGAGATCAACAGGATGTTGGCTTGATATGTCAGGTAATGAGAGGTCAAACAGCAGCTGTCAAAGCAGAAAAATTCAACGTGCCTCCTGTTGTCTCAAATCCACAGCAGTACTGGCCAAAAGCTAAGAACACTCACTGACCCCTAAAGCTCCCATGTCTCTCAGAACACTCCTCCCTTGTTCAGGAATTACTTCCCCTGCTTTTTATCCAATGGCTTCTTTCCTGTTTTTTAACATCAGAAGTCTGACAGTGAAAGCTTTTTCCCTTGATGCAAGGCTCTTTCCCTGTCTGGCATTTGTAAATGATTACATATGGAATGAAAGCTCCTGGGAGTGGGGAGAGGTACAAAAAAATCTCTTATTGGTGATCATCATGAACAATTTACATGGGAACTTAGAGCAGTGCTGCTCAAACCCAAGCTCCTGCCACTATTAAAAAGATTCACTATTTAATGAGCTTCTGTTTTCTTTAATGGTGTGAGATTAAGGCTGCTTGCCATCAGGTGAATACTAATAGACAATTTTTAAGCAAATGAGGCCCTCATTCCCTTAATTTTAATAAATGATGGAATAAAACATACTTTCTTATTTTCCATTTTGTTAAGCAGAAGCTTCACTGCAGACTCTTTGCTTCAGCAAGTGAAAGCATTTGGGTTTACTTTGTACCTTTCCCTTTAAGGTCTTATTTGGGGGAAAAAGTTTATGATAAAAATTGAAAAGAAACATTATGGCAAGACAATTACCTGCACAGAAAGCTCCTTTCAGTTTAAATATTCTGCTGCAGTGTGAACTGAGGGAGAACAAGAGAAATCAGCCTCGCTGAAAGCAAGTGTGAGGCTGACAGGTGAAGCTTGGTGGTGTGACTTACGAGCAAGTTACTGTGAGAAAAGCTGGAGGGGAGATTTCCAGCACATTAGCTGAACCCTGGGAGCTGCCTGTGCTCATGCCTCCTCCAGAGGTAAATGTGTAGCTTGCCCCCAGGTAAAAATGGATCTTGCCATTTCCAACACACAGAGAGTCACTGGCTTGAAAGAAACACCTGAAGGCAAATAATGAGGTAAATCAGCAGAAGCTTATGAGGGATTCCTCTCAAGCCTGTTGATGGCAGAAGGTATAAATATACTTGTTTAGAAATCTAATATGTGGACTAGTGATTATGCTGAAGCAGGAACCAGACTTTAATCACTGAATGGGTGCAGAGAGGATCTCTGAATGCCACATAGGAATTACAGCGTAGGGAAGATAGAATCAGGATGCAGAAGGGAATAGAACATACTTGGCTGATGGATTGGACAAAAAAGCTTTGCAGCAGCAGTTTGGGGAATGATATATTTGTTGAGAACAAAGAAAATAGTGTTGTAGTGAACAAAAATACAGAGAGAGCAGAACTTAGAAGAAAACCTGTCAGGTCAGTTAGGATGCACACAGTAGGCCATCTCTTTAAGATCTTACAGAATAAATATCTGCAGGTTCTAGAAGTAGCCAACATCAAAATATGTCTAATTAAAATTTAAATAAAAGGTAGAACACTGGTATTTTTCACAGTAAAATATTAAACTAAGGAAGGCTTTTAAGAGGGCAACTAAGAATTCTCTGTTAACCATCATCAGCTAGAGTTGCTGGAGAAGACACACAAGGGATGGTAGATTTTGATTTGGACTGACTGAATCATATATATCACAATGGTCAGTCTCAATCATCTGCACAGGTACTGTAACTGAAGTTACATTTGTAGAGGAGAAAAAGAGGAAATTAAAGCCAGAATCTGCTGAAAACTCTGTGAAAGTTTGGATGGGTTAAGCAGCACTTCCATATTGTGCAAAACCCTAAGCACAACTGAAATCAGCTCTTAACCATCCTAAGCCTCAATGCCATCTTAGAAAGCAGAATGTGTACAACTGCAGCTAAGTTAATTGGGCTGACAGAAAACATATGAGATTTTTTTTTCAATTTTGAGTGTAATTACAGTTCCCTTTAACCCATTTCTTCCTCATAGTTGTGTTATATAATTACATTATTCCAAAGTCAAAACATAATAATAATTTATAATCAGTAAAAACACTCAGATGATTTTTCAAATGCAAGTATTCCAGAAACAATTACATTTTGCTTTAAAAGCAGGAACATTCAGTGCTCTGCTTATTATTGGTGCTCAGAGTACAACAATCATATGTTATTCAGGATACTTACTGTCCACATAGGTGCCTGGCAAATTGCTCTGAACATTTTCTAGTGCAATTATGGACAGATTGCTTAAAGGTTGAGTCCAATAAATGGAACCACATTCTGACATGGTTTGTACTATTTATAAGAAATTATAAACAGCTTTAAATCCTCTCTGTCTAATGGTGTAGAAAGTCTTTAGACAGTGCCATGATTATCAACAGGTAGCTTTTATAATAAAGCTAAAAGGAACAAGCTATGAATGAATAACCAGAGAACAATTACAATTATTGACATTTTTAATTATACAGCACTGGTTGGTAACTTACAGCCTTTTTAATTACAGGTGTTGTTTTTCTTGTTTAATTCTTCTCTGTATTAGTTTTTTAATTTAGCTGACTGCTAAACTGCATCTGCTGCTGGGCAAAAGAGGCAGCACAGAGTGGGAAATAGCAGGGGGAATTTGGAAAATTCCCTGGAAAAACCAGGACACAGGTATTTAATGAGACTGCAACCTTAAAACCTTAAAAATATCTCCAATAAAGTGCAGAAGTTTTCTCTCCAGTTTGCAGATTATAGAAGCCAATAGATCCAGCTGAGCTACAGGATATGGATATAGCTAGTTGATTTGAACTTGGCTTGTGTCCATATGCTTTTCTTCTCCTTCAGTACTGCACAGGGACAACCACCACCATTTCCAAGTTATCACACTTGGCTCTAATGACCCACACTCTAATTTTCAGAGAGGAACTGACTGATTCAGTTGCTACTCCAGTGGAAGATGTAATAGAAGACCTGCATGATTTTTCTAGTTGATTTTTTTTTTTTGTGCACTTGGGATCCATTAGTATTAACTAATAAGACAAAGCCACGTAAATACACAGGGTGTAGTTTCCCTTCAGATTCCGTACTTTGATATGGAAGGCTGCTTCAGTGGTGGTCTCAATGTCTGGCTTAGCTTTTCAGAAAAATACCCTTCCACAGAGATAATTTGACAGATCCTTGCCCTGTTCTCTTCAATTTTAACTGGAGACTACAGTGGTTGCCTTTACATAAACACACAAAATTAGAATGGTCATTCAGCTTTATGGCACTGCAGGTAACAATGTGAGAATCAGTTCAAGAGGAAGAAGCACAGAAGAGCATATCACTGCTCAGTCTACATCAATGAACAAATGCAGTGCAGTGAGACTCCAGCCTCAGTTTTACTTACAGAGTCCTTCAGATCCAAACCCAGACCCACACAACCTGGGAGTCTGGGACAAAGAGTTAATTTGACACTTGACTTTTTTTTCCTCTACAGTTTTGCATTTTGTCTGAAGGTTCAGAGCTTCTCCTACTAATTTTGCTCTGTGTTTCAGAAATCCTTCACAATTTCTGCAAGCAAAACTTTACAGCTGCTTTTGAAGCTTCCCTTAATTTCCAGAGCTGATCAGGAGGGAAGCTGACCCTGCAGGTATTAACTGGCAATTTGGATTAAAATGCTTCATTTGAAGAAATTACTCCATGGATGAATGGTTACCTTGCAGGAAGACAAAAATAAACTGAAGGACCATTGAGCTGGCATATGTTTGTGACCTGCAAGAGAAGATCCCTGGGAATAATTGCAAAAAATAGCAAAAATAAACCTCCTTTGCAAAAGCACCAGGATGAACAACAGTCATACCTGTGGTTTATTCCAGGTTACATAGGGATCAGTCTTTCCTCCTTACTGGAGAGAGTTGTGAGAGTCTGTGCTCTTGTTTTAAATGCACAGACTTCAGGAGGAAGGCATTTTAACATAAAGATTGAAAGTGAAGGAATAATATTCATATGGTTTGCTTTTCCTTATTCTAACACAGTTTCCCCTTTCCACTACCAAAGTGAGGTACACAATGAGGGAGTGACAATAGCCAGACTATATTTTAACAAGTTTACAACTGAAGTGCACAAGGCACACAAAATGAAAAAGGGAATGCTTCATTTCCATTTTGAAGGATGGCCATAAAGGAGATTCAATGATTTGTTCAGAAAAAGCCTGTGCTATACAGCAGGAAAATACTCCAGAAATCTCATGCTCATCCTCTTTCTTGATGATTAATAATACTATCCTGTTAAAAATTTAAAAATTACTTTTCAAGGGCACCTGCTCAATATCCTGGCTTCCATCTATTTTTAACATGCATGTGAAAGGAAACAGTTTCAGCACTGAAATGAGGATGAAATCCTTCACCAAGAAGGGTTGGTGGAAAGTAATTACAGAGCTATCTTTTGTTAGGATTGTCAGATCCACACTTGCAGGGCTCACAGGTTGAGGGAAGCCCCATAATGTCATTTGGGATCTACATCTCACCTGCTCTGCTCCCCAGAAGTAGCTTCTAAGCAAGGTCAGAGAGCCTGTTCACAGGGAAGGCTGTCTAGGTATGGCATAACCCATGGGTGTGCTGTCAAAAAACTGTGCATGGTCTAACTCTGCTGCAAAACATGTTACAGACAGTTCTGCACCTTTTGCAACAAATGCTCCTCAAAGCAGTAACTTGGAGATGTAGGCACACACCTCTTTGCCCTCATTAAAAGAAAAACCAAACAAAAAACTCTTGCTTCTAGCACAAATCTCTTTTAAACCACAGTTTCCCATGCCTGATGAAAAGGCACCTAGTAGGTAATTTATAAGGTCCAGTCAGGTGCAGAAAATGGAAAAAAATTGCCCAGGTTTCCCAAAACAATTAATCCCTTGTGGATCTTCCCGATTCGCCTTCTTTTTGGCAGGTAATTAAGACCTTTAGCAAATTACACAGGTGCTAAGTTATAAATGTCACTTATTTTATAAGCCCTTTTTCAAAGCTGGTAAATAATTCTGAAGAGATGCCATGGAGAGGGTGGATGGAGACAGTGGGATAGAAAAAGGCTGACAGCTTCTGAAGGGAAAGTGCAGGGAGTGCTACAGACAGAGAACCAAAGAGAGAGGAGGGAAGGACAGTGAGCCAGAGAAAGAAAAACTGCAGAGCAAGACAGGGATATAGTGGAGGAAACTGGAGAAGAGAAAAAACATGACATGAAAATGGAGTAAATAATAAGACAATAAGGTTATCCCCAGTAGCCCTGCCCATACTAGCCATGAAAACAAAAGGGGTTGCTTCAAGCTCTATGACTTTACATTAGTCTTTCCTGTAACCATCATGCCCATTTCAAACACAAAACCCTATTTCCCTTTTCCCCACCCTCACTTTGACTTTTCCATCAAGTTTTCATCCAAGTGATGCTTCTCCAGCTTAGGAGTGCTTCTTTACAGCACTCACAGAGGCCTCAGCCTCACGGCCTCTAAATACTACTGGGAGACAAATTGCAGTAAGTAGAGAGAAAGACAAGAGAGAACTCAAAGGCCCATGGGGTTTTTTTCCATCCATGTACATAATCTTTTTTTTTTTTTTTCTAATAATGCATTTATCCATTAAAAAGGGATTTAAGCAAAAGAAATGCCCTTGCTCTTTTTAAAGCAGTTTACACAACTTACTTTTTTCTCTTAGACAATTTCATTGCTCTGTTTATGGTTCTTCTACCACCTATAAAACTCACTTTTTTAATAAAACACTTGAGTTCCAGAGAAATGGTTTTTATCTCCTTAATGAATAAAATGTCTCTAATCCGCTTTACAAAACTCAAAATTAAGCCTATAAATGTATTGTGGGTGTTTGATGATGTTTGTCTGCTTTATTAGTCATGTAATACAGCACTGCAATGTTTTTTCACCTTGGATTTTGAAGTACTCTCCTTGAACCTTTACTGCTTGCTGATGGTATGTGCTTCTCCTTGAACTTTTACTGCTTGCTGATGGCAATGCTTCTCCCCCTCCTTCCTGCCTGCCAGACCTCCCCCAAGCTCAAAGCTTTGGCAGATGGGTTGGGACCAAGGTTTTCAGAAGGGAGGTACCTCCAAAGCCAGGGCTGTGTCTCACTGGGCATTGCTGCTGTGCCCAACAGCATCACAGAATTCTCTGAGCTGGAGGGACCACAAGGATCATCAAGTCCAATCCTTAAGTACCACAAATGTACAGATCCTGGAAGATCCCAAAGCAGGCATGTCCTGAGCTGCAGCTCCGTGTGTGCAGCCAGCTTTGCACTCCACCAGCCCTTGGGCTTATCTGTGCTAAGCCGTGTCACAAAACATATGCCAGAAAATCTAAGTCAGTGCTGGCTGCCTGAAGACCCTGAGGGCTCCCCCAGCCACCACTCTGGTGTCCCAAGCTTGGCTCCTGGTGGTGGCAGTGAGAACTTGCTGGGGGATCTCTGAACCTCCCAAGGGCTCCTACACCTCTGCAGGATGAACCAACACATTGCTCTTAACTGGCAGCAGCTTGGGTACTGGGCATGATGCTTTTTGCATGTTCAATTTTTCCACTCTGTAAGTCAGAGTCACTATTTTGAAATATTTTTCTTGGAAAAAAATAAACAGCAAAAACTCATGATCTCTCATTTAGGTTGGAAAGATAGACTGGATGCCCACCAACCTTAAACATTTTGTTTATTTTTTCCTCAGAAAACAGATAAAAGACGTGCTACAAAAATGAAAGACTGGCAATATTCTGTGCCAAAGCCTTCCCCCTGTGCCTTGGGGGAAGGTTGTATTTCAGCAGTTTTGCAGTGTGCTCCAGGTGCCCACCCCTCACCTGCTGGGCAGCCAGCCCCCAGCTTGCTCCAGAACTGACCTGTGGGGGATTCTCCTCTCATGTCCCACTCGGTGAGAAAAAAACCCCTGTGTGCTCTGGGACCAGGCCCTCAGTAACAGGACTCTATTGCCATTGGAGCAGGTCTTTTCAAAGCCAGCCTGAATCCTTGAACTGAACTCTACCAGGATCCCTCAAGATTCTCCATAAAATACTGGTAAGATGGACATCTGATTTTGTAGGCTTAATATATTTGCAGAGTCAACCAAAGTGAAATTTAACTATAAAAATATTGCTTCAATAAGAATTCCATGCTGTGAGATGCAAAAATTGCAATTTATTTCTACTGCCTACATGGAAGAGGTGCTTCTGTGATACAAAACAAACAGGAGCAACATTTTGGCCAACCAGAAATGAGGGAACTGTCAGGAAAACCTAAACTAAGCAAAATGCAGAAAGAGGTTATATTTTGCTATTGCCTGTAAACCAAGCCAGGCAGTGAGATATTCTTAAGTTTACTTTTAGTTTTACCATGCTTTTCATCAAGCTGCCAGAGAAATCCTGAGGTTCTTTCTCCCTCTTTGATTTACTCCTCTCTGCAGAATCACTGTGTAAACCTCCAGTTTCAGCTGCCTTGGAGACCAAGTCCCACAGCTGAGAAATGGTATATTGGCTCAGGAAGGCAGTGCATCACCAAGGCAAATGTGTCTAATACCCTGCTGAGGATGTGATTACAGCTTACAAATGTGCAGTGATCCTAGGCCAAAGTTTACTGGCAGATCCTGCCCACAGCAAGCTTTCCCCAGAGCTGATCCTCAGCTGCAGCAGGGCAATACTATCCATGCTTACCAAAAGAGAAGACCATGATCCTTCTCTCATTCTCTTCCTCCCATATTGAAAGTCCCTCAATTTGCTACACTCTAAACTAAACTACACTAAAGGTTTAGTACATTTTTCATGTTTCCTGACAACAATCTCCAGCTTCAGAAAACCATAGATGAAAGGACAGCTCTGAGTGTGACAGCTGACTGCATTCAGGACATCTGCATGCTCTACCATTTCTATGCCTTCCTTGCTGAGTGTGAGCTTGACAAGGCTCCTTCAGCTTGGGGTTGATACCTGGAAAGTGCTATACAAGCACAAAAATGGTGCTTGTATTTGGTCTAGAAAAGAAGCAAGCAGATATTCTGCAAGTCAGTGGCATTCTGCTTTGTGGAGCCATGGAACACTTTAGGATCCTCTCTGCTGGCTTCCTGCATGTAACAGTAGCAATGAAAAGTCAGATCTTTCAACTAGTGGTAAAATTCAACTCAGTTAGAGAAGAACCCCAGGCAGCAGCAGAGCCTTCTGCAGGTCATCACCAGAGAGTTACTGTATTTCAGGTACATCTCAGTCACTCTTTGCTGATTGTGGAGAATTATTTGCATGCTCTTCAGTGTACCTATAGCATGTACCAGCAATTATTACCAGCTGCCCAGGGAGATCACAAAGGATCTTCCCTACACCCATGAGTTGCCTTAGAGCAGACTGATATTCCCAGATGACACACTGGGCACTTGGTCTGACTGCTGTACCTACAGAAATGACAGATTGCTAATCTGGAAAAGGAAAATAACTTCTCACCTAATAAAAAGAATTAATTCTTTTCTTCTTCTCCAGCATGAGCATCTCACTGCTGATAACTTTTATTTTGCAAGAATTCTGCGTCTCTGGCCCCCACTGATATCTCCTGTGCACAGACACTGAGGCAACTACTGAAATGTGTTAAGTATTAACACATAACAAAGGTTCCCAGAAAATCATCACTGTTTTCTAAGAGGTTTAGGAAAGAAGAACTGTCACCTTATCAGTAGAGAAGTTGCAAAACCATACAGATGTTCCTCAGTTAAAAAAAAAAAGAAAAGAAATCTACTAAGACCTGATGGGTATTTTTTCTTACAAAGAGAAGGTTTGTCAAGGCTACTTTTAGGACTCCCACCATTTTAAACCAACATTAACCTACACATGCTCCAGGTGTTAGCACCCATCACCCAGAGGGGACTCTCATATGCCAGATGGCTTTGTTCAATATTTAATGAGACTGTTCTAGAAGTGTTCTGGCCATTTTGACCACATGGTTTTGCAACCTGCAATGAAAGCTCCTATCAAACAGTCCATTTGAATAATCCTTACACATTTACCTACATCTTTAAAAGTATAGCACAGAAATAAAAGTACAATTTACAGTTAAATGGTACTTGTAAAGGATAAACAGTTGGTTTATCACTTTTACAATGGGAGTGATAAACCAACTGTTATTTCTTGATGCTTCTTACCAGTAAAAGAAAGAACCTTTCCTCACATTAGCTTGAGCACTTCTTCTACTAAAACAAGTAACTAGAAGTCAATTCTTCTGTTTTTACAGTTCCCAACCACCCCACATATAAATAATGAATCTTCCTTAAAACAGCAAGGACACATACAAATTTATAGTGACCCAATGTCACAGGATAATGATTATACTACTACTAATAATAATAACAGCAAAACCAACAATAACAATAATAAACCATCACCATCAATATTAAGATGTATTCTGTGTTTTTCACAATTATTTTCCTGATCTCAGTCCTCTATTCATCAGTGGAAATTTTGGCCAAATGGATTTGATTTGGTATTATTGGAAGAGCATTAATCATTGGGTCAATGAGGAATAGCCAAATAAATTGCAGAGTATATTTTTAAGAATTAAAATCATATAGGTAGTAATAACTTGTAGCAACAAATATTTGTTTCAGACTAGATTGTCTAGATTGGGTAATTTACCTCCTTGCCAAGTGGTTTTTTTACAGTTACTTGAGCTGGAGAGATTCAAGAAAGCATTCAAACTCATATCCTTAATCTGTTCTCACAAAATCATATTTCATATTTTGAATTAAATCCAAAATTACCTCCTTGGTGTTGATGGGGTAAAAATTCACTTTAGTCTGTAAGATGCAGCAGCACTGCTGTGGAGAAAACAAAACAAACCCAAACCCACTTATTTGAACAGATGAGAAATGCAGCCTGACAGAATTTCTGTAGTTTTATATGGGAGGAATTAAAAACAAGGGCATTTCTATAATAGTCACAGACATTTGTGACCATTAGCTGAACAGAAAATACCAGGTAGCATTCAAGAAAGAGAGCAGTTTACCTACCAGCCCCAATTCAGTTTAGAGCAACTGCATGGCAATAGTTTCATTACCTCAGTTCATCACTGAAAGCACAGAAATTTCTCCCAGACATTACCACTGGGGAAGGCATTAAGCTTCCAACCATATTTTGGCACAATTTGTCATGAAAAATATCAAAGCTTTCCTTTGCAGAGTGGAAATTTTATCACTGCGATTGAGCCCAGAATTCCTGGGAAGGAGGGGGAAGGAATTTTGCCCTTTTATTAGCTCCAGATCAGTCACTTGTGATGGTGACAGCCACACCACCACCAGTGCTGTGTCTGCAGCTGAAAAGAGCTGTGACTCCTTTCCCTCCTCTCTCCCCCTCCCCAGAGGTAATTTTCAGAGCAGGTAGTGATGTGAATAAGGCGAATGGACAGACATTTTATGGGTCATTTGTCATAGTTATGCCAAAGCAAGGAAACATCCATTTGCAGTTAAAGAAAGGTAAGAACTTTGGGAAGAAGCTGTAACACTTCTTTCACCTATTTTCTGTATGCATTCTACCTTTCCAGAACTGGATTTAAAAAACATAAATATTCTTAAACTATTCGAAAACTCCTTGCCTCCAGGTGATAGATTTATTCCTACTAGTGCTAAAATGCCAAAAGAAAAAAAATTTCAATTTCTTGGAGCAAGGGTCACATCTTGGAAGATAGTAAGCACAGCTGTTAATATCACAAATTACTGTAAATTGAGTCCTAGCTGTAATTTTAATTTCATTTCAGTCTTTCCTGATAGATAGTAGCTTGAATTTGATTACATTTGATGTGTACTAAAGCAAAGTTAAGAAATACTGATTTTGCAGCTCCCTGAAGAAAGCACACAACACTTAAGATAGGGAATGAGTGACTTGAGGTTGCAGGTATCCATCAGCTAAGAGCACCAGGAAAGTTACCAGGAAAGTAACAAATGAGTCAGATTCTGTCTGTTCCTCATTGCACCATTGATTGCCTATATGACTTTTTACAAGTCATTTCCAACACAGGTGTTTGCTGAGAATTTCTGTGTGTGCACAGATGAAGAGCCACCAAGCTGGGACAGCAGCAAATTAGTTTTCCATTACTGGAACTGGTAACTAACTTAGGAGATATGAAAATTACTTACATAAGAGGAAAAAATGTCAAGTTTAGCACATCACTGCCATTAGAGTGCAATCCTTTTCAGAAGAGAACTTCTCAGAGATGCAGCTTGTTAGCTGTCTCTCAGTGCTCCAAAGGGTGGAAGAATAGTAATACCTTCTCTGGGGATAAAAAGTAGGAGCAGCAAGTTACTGTGCCAGGTTCCTGCAGCCTCAGTGGTCAGAACAAAGAAGTCTGTGGCTAAAAGCTGCTGCCCACCTGCAGCTCTGACCTGACAGGTCAGCCCTAACCAGTCCCAGGCAGCCAGAGGCCACCTGAGCTTTAAACTGTCTTTGCAATTAGCCAGGCATTTTAATATTATAGGATTTTTTTGGGATTGCTTGGTATATACCAAGCAGGATCATGTACATAAATAATTTAAAAACATCTCAGATGTCTTTTGTTGTAAGAAATAGCTGTTATTTCCAGCTGAAATTCACATCCTCCTCCAAATATCTTGTGCCTTATCTCTACAGAAGCAGCAGCAAAACTTCATATTGGTGGCCTTAAAAACAGACCATATTCTGCAAGATTTTGTCCTAAGCAACCCAGCACAATGAATGCTCAAAACATCTGTTGTGATGTTTCTGCTGATCAGGCACCAGATCTTTTCCATGATGTCTCCTCTGTCTGGGAGTACTCGACATGAGGAGGATGCCCAGATGTCCCATTTAGGTGACTCAACACAACAAAAAGAATTTCTGCCATCCTTGCATGGACTAAGAGCCCATTTCAGAAGGAGATAAAATGGGATGGGAAAGAAGGGAAAAAGGAAGAGAAAGGAAACACAGAGTAGCAAGTGGATGACCTTTCCAGTGACACAGCCCCTGATCACTTCTTGAATTCTACTACTCCACTTTTAGATCTGCTTCAAGTGCTGCTCTCATTGGCAAAGCCTGGCAGCTTCTCTTTTGTGAGGGGAGAATCTGTGTGCTGCAGAGAAAAATGTGGATGTGAGTAAAAAAATAAAAATAAGATCAGTGATTCTGCATTTAAACATTATCGTGTTTAGTCACAGGCTGAAAATGTAAGCACAACCTGCATCCAATTTTTCTTTAATTCAAGCCCCAGGCTTCGTTTTAGCCTGCACACAGCAGCCTTGCCTAAATATAATCCCCCAGTATGTTTCATCTGGCAGAATGTTTTTGTTCCCACTATTGTGCCATACGCTGTTAAACACCTGCTACATCCCTCTCTTGAGGATGGCTGCATTTCTGGGGTGGGTGAAGGGATTTCTCTAGCCAGGGAAATCTCCAATCACCGGTTCCTCTTTCAGAATAAAAGGTGATATATAAATGTAAATGGTATTTCAGTGCCCATCTTTCTCTTGCAACATGGGGAAACGTGTTTCCTTACAATACATTTCATCCACAGAAAAAGCACTTTCTAAGACATCTTTTACCTTGCTGCTGAGACATATTAGCATCTAAGGCAGAAAAGCCCATTATTATTTTTAAGTTATGAAAATACCATTCCTTCTCAAACCCGTCACCTGCCATAGATCTTAATCAGCTTCAGTCCATTATAGAAATTCCTGCTGCAGTGAAACAGGATTTGGGAAGAATTTGTTACCCAGGGAAAAATTATTTTCTTTTTAATGGGATCCACAGCATTAAAAAAATTATGGTAGCATATGCCCTCTGATATATCTATTGAATGCTAAATGTTAGAGTTGTATAAACCCCAAATTCTGGATAGTTTTCAGCTTCCCATTGAAGTTCTGCCTTGGAAACATTACTAGGGCAGGCTGCCAGATGAAAGGGAGTAGAAACACTCCTAGGAAAGAGACATTTTTTTATGTCGTTTGCCTTTACAAAGAGGTTGCAGTCAAATGATGTGTGGCTGATGGTATTTAAGCAAACAAAGAAGCAGAGACTGAGGAGTTTTCTTTTTTGTTCTAAATCATCTTCTCTCTCCTCCTGTGGCTAGCCACGAACATAGTTATGACAGATACACCTCTGAGACTCCCCTGACCTGTGGTCCCATTTTTGCATTATATTTCCCTCCTTTTAAATGTCTTGATCATTTAAAAACACCCAACAGAAGAACCCCCAATAGAAAATCAGGTATTTGCATAGATGCTGGTTGCTTTGCTGGAAGTTTTCTGTGAAGGCCATGGGTTCTTTTCACCCAATTGCTCAGTCCCTTGCAATTGGCAATATCCAATTTTTTTTTGGCAACTCTGAAACCCCAACCAGACATTCTCAGGAGAGACAAGAGGGGGCATCTCTACGGCTACAATGAATATCTGAAAAGCCATTGCCTGTCACCACAGCACAAATGGGCAGAAAATGAAACTACCATTCTTCATTGGGCCATTGGCTGGCAGAGTAACCCCAGATAAACCATTTAATTTCACCCAAGTCATCTTACTTAGGCCATGAAGTGGGCCTAAAAATTCCTGTATTTTCCAGCCCATTTTGAGATTATAAAACACAAATGTATTTATACTCACAAATAGACTTCTGCTAAGAATTAGGGTAGAAAGGGTATGTCTATAAAGAGGCCCAAATTTGCTTGCTTCCCCATCACCAAAATTCTGGACCACACTATGTTATTGGCAATCCAGTTCTATTTAATAGTAAAGTGCTAAAAACCAAATAAAATAACCCAAATGAACAAAACAACAAAGCAAAACTCTGATGCAGGACAGAAGAACTGGTTCCATATTTCACATCCCCTTTTACTTCCCAGCTGCTTTGCTTGCCTTCTTGCAACACAGTAGAATTTCTTGCTTTTCTATAGGGCATTTTATGTATCTTTTATCTATCACACTGGCATGAGTTTCACACATCTAAGACTGAATGCACTAAAAATTCCTTACTTCTGACTTATGCCAGCATCACATTCTTATTCTCCATTTGCCTCCTGCTAGAGGTTACAAAGATGCAGACAAATAGAGACATAGTGCAATTTTCTATGCTGATGGCAAAATAGAAGCAAAACAATTTTGTTTATAGGCAGATTAAATGTCTCCTAAAGGATGCCTTTACACTGATGCTTCACTGTTCTTTTGGGAACTCTTTACCAATACCTTGCATTCCTTCAATTGCTTGGTTGGGCTCGATTAAAAAATAAACACCTAGCTCCTGCAAAGTGTGGTTTTCTATTTAACAATACTGGATTTTAATTATCTCTTCCTCTATTCCCCTTAATTTTAACTATCTTATTGTTTATCTTGATAAATGAACCGTTCTTTTCTCCACTTACATATTATCTCTCCAGTTAATCATTATTATGCACTACTTTCGACTTGTACTAAAGCTACCTCTTTGACTTCCCCTGTTACTAATTACTTTTAAACTCTCTCCTGCTGAACATTTCTTCTCCAGTAGGATCCAGTTTAACATGCCCTGTAAGCAAGTGGGTACTATAACTGAAATGAGGCTGCATTTTGTCCCTGAGAGAGACAAAACACCTTCCCAAATTTCTGGTTTGACCTTTAAAAGAAAGTTTGCTGGAAAATAAAGGCATGGGCTATGAACTGCACACAAATTTATACAGGAGATGACTTGCCTCATCTGTACAATATGGCTTCCCAGTTGGTTTGGCAGCAGCCTGAAAATGCAAAACAGGAAGAGCATCTGGACATCTTTTTAGTATCATCAGTAAAAGCACTTCTCTGCAGATGGAGAGCCCAGGGGCTCAGTCTTGGCAGGGCTGGCCTCACTCAGCAAGTGAGAGCTACCTCATCCCACAGAAATGGATTTTGCTTCCTGCAGTTGGGAAAAGGGTGACACTGAGTTGCTGCTGCTCTGTCTCTGCCCAAAGCCACCACGAGCCAGCCCATACCAAGTTCAAAGGAATGGAATGCCCTCCTCCTCCCTCTCAAAGACAGCTTATCTGTACTAAGAGCAACCTTTTCTACCAACATTGGTGAAGTGTAGCATTTTCTCTGCTCAGCTCTTCTGAGATAAAAATCCCCAAAACACCAGTGACCTTGCCCTCCTCATGGGCTAGTTTCTCCACATGCATTTGTATACATTACCACCATCTACAGGTATGCCTTGCTTATTTCTGTTGCTTCACTTGTTGAAGTAAATTTCTAAAAGTCTTTATTTCCCACCTGTATTTTGCTAGAGTCCCTAGCAAACCCACTGCACTCCTGAAAAATGTGAATGAGAGCAGTAACCTTCCCACTGCTTGCCCAAGCGTGTCTGGATACTCTGTATTCAGAATTACTGCAAGGGTCCTTCTTTAGGAAAGCCAAAGGCAAGTGCATTCTTTATTCTAAGGCTAATGATATTGTACTCTTGGAATTAGGTTTGTTTGTGCTTGAAACAAGCACTGCAGATTAACAACATAAACTTGGCCAGTTTGGAAAGGGATTATTCAAAACATGCAGAACATGACACCCTAGTTTCATGAGAGCTGATTTTCACATGTCTGGAAACATGGCAGACAAAATTATCTGAGGTCACCTCACAGAGAAAAACAATTACCCCTCACATTAGAGAGGGTTTTCTGCTTGAATCAGACTGACACAACCAAGGGTGGAGCCACTTTCCAGTCAACTGAGCCCAAATGGCAGAAGGGAGTAGGGAAAGTCAGGGAACAACAAAAACTGTCCAAGCTGTGCAGCCACTCCATGCAGGTTTAAAGCACAGCCTATGGCAAATTACTGCAGACACATGCTCAACAGACTCCAAATACACAGGAAAAACTCTGCTAGCTCTATCTAGTTGTGTATATATATACACAGCATATATACAGTATAAACACACAATAAATATATTTGAAATAGATGTCCTGCAAGAGAAATCTGATACAAACATTACAGAAAATTTGTGAGAGTATGTCCTAGTGCTCCAAATGAGTAAAGGGATGTGATATTATTTGTGCCAGAGGTGCCTGTTATGAGCACCAGTAGAAATTTCCCTGGATTCAATGCTCACACAGCTACATACTCTGTTCGTGTTGCTGCTGTACTGGGAGAGATGCAAGCCAGTGAATTGATGTCACTCATGAGCTCTGCAGTCTCTATACTGCCCAAGCTGCTTATTTGCAAAACCACTGGAATTTTGCCAGTTAGAGATCTGAGGTGATGCCTGGTCTGCAGTGGCACTGAGCTCCTCTGCTTGGTTACCTGCTGGTAAATAGGATTTGGGTTCTGCAGCTGTTGAACATGCTGCTGTATCAGCAGTACTAAAGGCAGACAGTTTCCTGAACTGAATACATAAATAGTAAGTAGATATATTACTTCAGAACCAAATATTAGTACATCACATGCTCCAGTTCTGCCCAGATGGATTCTGGGAGTCCTGAGAAAGTACTGTGCAAAACATTTGTTTCCACTTCAGCATCTGTACTATAGAACTGTACTACCTGTCATTTTCCATGAGAGAGTCTGCATCATAAAAGCTTGAAACAAACATCTAAAATGACATTATCAAAGGAAGTGAAACTTCCAACTGATACTCATCAATAGTGGTGACAAGAAATAAGAGTGGAGAGATTTGTCTTTGCATAGACTTGAGAGCTAATCTAAGTTCTAATGATTGATAGTCATCATCTGAGCACTGAGGAGCTGTGTTTGCAGAACTCAGTGGTATAAAGGGCCTCTCTGTCCCTGATCTACAGTATGGATGAAGGTTACACACTACAGGAGGAGAAGAGAGGCCTCACAATAGTTAACACATGCTAGATTTTACCCATGTTTTATATGTGTGCATAAATAGGCATGTATTTATACTTATTTCTTGCCACAGAATGATTATCAGCTATCAGCTTTGTAGGTATAATACAGGAACGGAAGAGCAGAAGTTGAGTTTTACCAAATTCCTCTTTAGCAAACAGCAAATGGCTTTGTTTTTTCCCTGGGCACATCGACTATTGACTGAGACTGAAACCTGGCCTAGACAATGTCATTCTTCTTGAGGAACTCACATCAGCACAACCCCACATTTTTACCTCCTGCATCACAATATTAGACATTACTAGTTTGCAGAATCTTAGGCTTGTTTTTGAAAATGTTGCATTAGCTCTTAGTTTCAAGATGCCTTGCAGAGGGATATAAACACACTGGGGCATTCACTGACCACTGAGAGCTGGAATGAAACTGAACAAGTCAAAATACAAGATTCTGCATCTAGGATGGAGTAACTAAGTATAAATTGGGAGGAGTGGCTGGAGAGCAACCATGTAGAAAGGGACCTCAAATTCAAATATCTTAGAGATCTCTGATCAATCAGAAGGACTCCGGTACGTGGGGATGTGAACTGCCTAATGATCATCAAACTCACCTGAATGGAAGGAACTGAAAACATGACAACTTCCTTTGTTTGTCCCACAGCTCACTGGAGGCACAGAGAGATGATGACCTGGTATCATCAGTTGCACAATTATCAATACTTCAGTACTAAACCCCAGCTGTAGCAGAGAGAATCAAAGGTGCTTGCTTAGTTGTCAAGATAAGAACTGTACTTTGTGCCCTTAGCAGTCCCAATGATACTGCTCCCAAGGGTATTACTGCAACACTTTAAAATTCAGAATGAAATTGCCTTGTTAGAGATGTGATTTAAAGTGATTAATTTACTATTCCTAAATGCTTAAGCAGTAAATCTCTTAAAGCCAGTACTAAGAGCTCCCCAGCACAGGGATAGAAATAGCCACTACACAAAGGAGTGTCCCCTGCTCTGCAGGGCAGGCATTGAGCTTGGCAGAGTCATCCTGAGGAATAAGGTGTGTTCCTTCCATTTGCTTCTAAGGGTGCTTGTTGCCCCTGAGGAGCAGAGAAAGGAACGTGTGGGATGTTGACTGTAACACATAGTGTGAAAGGAGTATTATGCTGCTCTGCTTATGGCACAGAACAAAGCACACAGCCTCTTTTCTCAAGGTTGTGCAGCAGTGTCAGCTGCAGATGACATTCTGGTCAGAGGGGACAGAGCAGCCCCACACCTCCCTAAGGACTAAGCCAGGACTCTTCACAGAAACTGCAGGAGCAAGAAACTCTCTCACAAAAGCAGCATTTTGACAAGTGCTGTAGTATGGCACAAGGTCAGTCATCTGTGTTATCATGTAAATCAAAGAGAATTTTTAATCCTCTGCTCATATGTGCTGATGCTTGGGAAATTTAACAAAGACACAGAGCAGTACAATTAGCTGAGGAAAGAAAATAACGAGAGCTCAGCTGCATTTAAATGAGAGTTCAGCTGCATTTCAAGCCATAACCACGGCACAGGGCACTGGGCTCTGTCTCCAGCTGTTGCGAGGCTTTGCTCCAGCAGGTGTCCCTGTGACACAGGGCCTGGCATCAGCTTCCTGCAGACACCAGCCCCTGCCTGGGTGTCTTGTGGCACTTTCCTGTGAGTCACCCCAGCTGTAACACGGGTGAAGGCATTGCAGAGGAGCTGGGAGCAGACACACTGTTTTTCACCGTATAAAGTCTGCTTTTAGTAATTACCTCCAGGCTTGGAGCAACAAGGGCTCTTCACACTGCTTCCTCTACAGATGAAGCACAGCCTAATAATAATTAGTTAACAAAAAAACTTAAATCATCTGCCTGCAAAATATGTGCCATGGTAACACATTTAACTGGAATGATAGTGCCTGGGGAATGCTTATGTCCAGTAGGGCACCCCACATGTCAGCTAGAACACAATTCCTGCTCTCCTGTTTGGTAAGGAAAGTTGCTTGGAAAGGACCTGGGCTGCTCTGGTCCAGGGAGCTGTTCCATGCAGGCCTTCTGTGCCTCACCCAGCAGCAGACAAATGACAAAATCCTAAATCCATTGAATTCTCTCATCATCTCCAAGTGTACTCCATTTAAATCAGAAAAAAACACAGTTGCTGAGTCCATAATTTGTACATGTACCCCAGCATGTCTATGCCTGCCTCTTGTTTGGAGTAGCTGCCTCCTCCTGGCTGTGCTAGTGACTGAGGGTATATCATCAGCAAAGCAGCAGCAAACAGAGCTCATGAGGTTGGGCACATATCCATGGTCAGGCTGCAAGCATCAGCAGCAGGCAGACTGGATGGCTTTCCTTGGCCTGTGTTTCCTGCTCTGTTGATTTAAGAACAGCAAGGCAGGTCTTGCTGTCCTTAAATCAACAGAGCAGGAAACACAGGCTGGGTTTGGGCACAGGTGTGCACAGAGCAGGCTGAGATGGATGCTGCCTCTGGAGCTGCTCGTGCCAGCACTGATGGGACACTGCCTCAGGACAAAGCAATGGCACAGGAACCATTATGAGCCAAGGTCTGGCTGCATCAGATTTGCTGTGAGTGCCCCACATACAGGGATCTAAAGAAAAGGTAAGCAGTCTGTTCATAAGAGATGTGACATGCTTATTTCTTTAGTGTCGAGGAAGAAATCTCACAGATAGAGAAACAAACTGGGAACAAAACCAAAAACAACACAGGGAAAAGGAACCAGGAGTGAAAGGCTAAATGCAGATCTACCCATCCATACAAGCTCTTGGGCCTCAGCTGCTGTTATGCTCATAAGCCTAATGATGTTGATTTATGCCAACTGAAGTATTGGCCCACAGTACTGAAGAATACTAGGTAAAATAATGAAATGGTGATGTTTAACCTAGTATTTTTCTCAAACAAGGTAAAGAATTTAATCTAACCACAGCAGGACATTCACCCAATTTTAACATTCAGATTTTATACAAATAGACCATGCTGAGAACCAGCTATACTTAAGGGACTTGCCCTTGCCCTGATTCCCCTTCCTCCTTTGGGTTGATAACACAAGGTTTAATTTATTTCTTTGGGAAGAACCATTTTAAGGTCCCAGATTCCAGGATGCTGGGGTCACAGGATGAGGGGTTCCACTCACAGATGCTTGCCACTAGGCCTAGTGCCATGTGACCCAATGAAATGAGAAAACCCTTTAACTGTCTGAGGTGCTGTGCAGTATTCTCTGTGAACTCTGGCTAATACCCACAAGAGAAGTAAAAGGGAAGGTTTTGCTGTCTGTCTCAGGCACTTCACAGCCACTGGCAAATTGCAGCAATCATCAGCCCTACTTTATTGGTATTCAGGACATGTCACCATTCCCCCAGCCTGTGATGCTGGATACAATCTGCCATTTAGCCACCACAGTGGAGCATGTTTCTCAAGCCATTACAGTGTGCTCTGGAGGCAAAGGGAAAGCCACCTCATGAATACTAACATAGCTCTGTCATATTGACCTGTCTGCGTTCCTGTAACCCAAGAAGAAAAAACCCCTTACCCTCCAGGCATCTATTCACTATGTCACGTTTCCTTTTTGAAAGCTTTTCAAGGTAAGACATCCAATTTACTGCCACTTCTTTCTCTGCAACCTGATAAGAACTGATAAGATTACCAGGCACAAAGACTCTCATGAAATATTCCTATTTCTCAGCACACACAGGAGTTAAGCAAGAACAAACAGTTCTCAGCGAAAGTGTCCCATTGTGGGGGACATCACGACCGTTTGGGAAGCAATGAAAAAAGGAAAACCGTGTTTGATAAAAGCACCATACCTTATGCAACAAAGGGCTCTACAGGAATCTGGTCAAAGCCACCTGCACCTGATTCAAACTTCTGTCAGTCTATATTTAAGCAGATAGATTATTTTTTCCTTCAAAGACATCAAAGCAATTGGCAAAGCACTTGCTGTCACAATAGTCCCAGAAAAAATGCATTATCTCCACCTTAACACAGAGAAAAACTGTGGTAATGAAAGGTTCAAGCTCAGAGAGTGAGGGTGTAAGGCATAAAGCTGGTATCCTGAATCTATCTTTTTCCGCCCTCTAAAGTATTTTTTTTCTTTTTTAACTCATTTTTGAACAAACTTACTCCTTCCATGCCTGGGGACTCTGAAAAAGTCTGTTCATAGTGTGTCTACTTCTGCTACTCAGATGCTGGGAGCACAAATATTCTGCAAAACACAACATGAAAGGCAAGATATTCCCTACACTCACTTGCAGTGGGCACAAGTAATCACTGAAAGGAGAAGTATTTTAGACAAAGTGTTGGATTTGAATTTTGGGTTTTTTTACCCGAAAATTAAGTAAAATTCTGGATGCTTTCATCAAGTCGGTCATCACATCCAAAGGGCTGTGATGTCAGAACCTGGGACACCTGCATTTCCTTCTCAAATGGTCCTCACAGTCCAAAGGTGGGGCTCTGTTGTGAAGCTGAGTCCAGGAGTGTAATTCCAAAGAAATTCCATTTTTCCTTTGACTGTTGGAAGTGTCCCCAGAGCTCCACATGCCTACAAAAGGTCACAGGTGAAACTGGCAGAACAGCTTAGGTCAGCTTTGGTTTAATTATAAAGTCATACCCATAAGCCACAATAACTGCTGGATCTGGAAGGTCTTTTTAGCACAGGGGATATTATTTATGTGGTTTTCTAATGAAGTTGCATGGAAAGTATGCCTGAAAATTGAATGCATTGGCAATGTTAATGGAATTATTACTTTTTGTTTTCCCATAACTGGTCAGGATATGACATTGGTTTTCCTGCAGACATATAACTTATTTTATGCACACTGCTTTAAATAAGCTTGGTTGAGATGTAAGACAGGCTTTAAACTGAGCCAACCCATGCATGGGTTCTGGCAAAACACCCAAACTTCTGCTTGCTCTAGTTGTATAGGTTGACTCAGGTTTGAGCACTCCTGAGCAGTTTGGTCATCAGTAAAAGAGCAGTTATGAAATCTGAATCATTTCTTTAAAGTTTGGATGTGGAACCCTTATTCAGATCCATCTCTAATTCCTGGATACTGCTTGAAATATCCTTGCACTGAAATATATGGTAAACTGAATTAATTTTGGAACTCATTTAAATCTTGATCAAAAGCAATGAGAAAAATCATGTTTTTAAAAGGACAAGATGTGCATCAGTTTGTCTTGGAACTGCTTTCCTAAGCAAGCCTGGTGTGACTTTCCAAAGGCATCCTCCTGTTTCCAGGCAACCAGGGCTGTTCTCCTGCCTCTTAAACTGTAACCATCATTGCACTTTGCTTATTAATTCTTCAGCAAACTGAGGAAAGTTTCCATTTCTTTTGATAGCTAATGTACTTTATGGTTCATGAAGCAGCCCTGGATTTGGTAGTTTCTATCTAGAAGAAGCTCAGACTAAAGTGAAAGAGCCATCCAGGACTTGGAGGTCATAGGAAGATAACAAAGTTCTGCCTGCTGCAACTATGAGAGCTGGGAAAACGTTTTCAGATTTTTTTTCCACAAAGAAAAATAATGTCCAATATTTGGATTGACTGAACAGCTTTGCTAATGTTTAATCAGATGGCTTCTGGAAGAAACTCTACTGGGAAAAAAACCCCACACCACTTTGAAATAAAGACATTTGGTTTGATGCCTCCAGGATGAGAGGTTTAATTCTTTTTCTACCTTACAGCATTTCCTGCTTTGGAGGAATTTTTGAACAGAAATTTTATCTCAAATTTGGCAATGATTTAATTTGAAGAAAATGTTTAACTCATTCTGAAATGTTCACCCATACATATATTATTTAATATTAATTTAAAAACAGCAAGAGAGAGCAAATTTGGCTCTTACACAAATCCCTATCACTGCCATACTAGAAACACTCTTCTACTTTTATTTTAGGCAATTAATTTTTGCTTTCTTCTCATGACAACACTATTGCACTGTACAAAATAAGGTAATTTGAATAAAGAAGTACCATTATTTTGTAGGAGGGAAGGAAGGAGACCAACATTTGGAACAGGTGCCCAGATACCCCATTTAGATGATCTATTAAAGTATTTTCAGCTTTGCAATAGAGCAGCTAAGAGCTAAGAGACTTCATTACAGCCCAGCATTATGAGTAACTGGAACAGGGACCCAGTCTCCAGAGTCCCCTTTGGTCCCTAGAAGGTGTTATGCAAAACTTACTTACCTTAGAAATCACCTGGTTTTATTTATCAGGATGCATAAAGACTTCAATTTTTATTGCAATTTGGGAGCCATGCACAATGTTTTACAATCAAAACTAAAACTGCATGTTTGCTTACAATCACAGCTTCTTTGTGCTTTATATTGTTACATAATCTCCATTTGCAGGGATGGGAACAGAGGGCAAGCCATACTGCACACAGGGATTTTTTGGCTGATTTTCTAACCTTGGAATGATTGAGAGCTACAGAAAGAAATGGCACAAAGACTTAGGGCAGGCAAACACATTTTAAGTTCCATGTCTCAGGTGGCTCCACCCTTGCTCCCAAGCTATGAAGATTCAAGGAAGACACGGAGAAGGGGCAGCTCAGGACAGCACTGAGTCTGCTAATTGAGGACACCAGTTTTCAGCAGACTTCAAATCCATGGAGAGAGAAGCATAAATGGACTAGCAAAGAATAAATGTGGAACCAACTCATCATCTGGTGTAAATCAGAGTATTCCTACTGAAGTAGAGTATATATACAGGCCTTGCAAAATATCTGAAGTGGAAACACAGTCTCAAACAAGGAGCTACGTGTTCTGAGAGAGAGAGCACTTGCTGAAGAGATTTACAGCAAGAAAAGACATTTTGTTTTAATCTAATACAAAGATCCAGTTAAGCCATTTTTCAGTGACATTTCAGTTTGATAATTACTGAGTAATGCTTTGCACATGCTTACATGAAAAATAAAATAAAAGCTAATTTTAGAGTCCTCAATCAAGCCTGCAGTTAGTCCTAAATCTTGATGAGCGGCTCCAGTTATTATCTTCTATTTTTAAAATATTTTGATTGATTTTCCTATTCTAAAGAACTAAACTGTAAATCATTTCTGCTGGTTCCAAAGTTTTTTTTTTTTTCTTTTAATCAGTAAGAAACAAATGAGCTCTAATACAAAGAGAGAGAGAGAAAAAAAATCACTGAGTAAAACCAAATTCTTCCAGCTACTGGGAATTTCTGCCTGGAGAAAGCAGTCTGCATTGTCAAGCTGCTCAATATGGATATTTTTCTGAAATAAAGCTGCTTCTCCATTGCTGCTCACTCACACCCTTGTAGGCTATCATATCTGTCCCAGCAATAGCTGACAGCCTTGGCCAGCAAGGCACGAGGAGCTGGTGCCAAGGCATATTTATCCCTCTTGTGGCCAGCACATGGATATAAAACTGGGACCTGCAGTACTGGGCATCCCAGCAGATCTGGGCTTGTCCTGTGCAGTAGCTGTGGGACTGCTGTGCTGAGAACACCCCAAAGAACCCTGACTCACGGGCAGGCAGGAACAAACATGGCAGGAAATGGTTTAATACTCCCTGTTGAAGCCCTTGTTTGTTTCCTCAGTGAAAACCAGGAGTGGAGAGAGTGCTCCAGGTCTTAATGACCTTGGCCACAGGTGTGATGGGACACAAATCCCACCCCCAGGGTGAAGCAGGTGGTGCTCCCCAGCTGGGACTGCAGAGAGGCTCCCACCAGACCTGCTCTGGCTGCTCCTCAATACGCACATTTTGAGGGAAAGGGTGGAATGAAGACAGGCACCTCCAGGAAGGAGATTCTCCAGGGGTAGAAGCTCTCTGGGATCTTGTGTGTTCCAGTGGAAATAGTGCTGAGGATATTTCTCTCGCAGGCTGATTTTCTTTTTTTTTAACACCATTACCAGCTGTAACCAGGCAGAGACCCAGGACCAACTGCAGTCTCTGTCACCATTCACTAGCACAGCTCCTGGATCTCCCTATTTTGGAGATGTGATTCTAGCCAATATAATAAAAAGTTGTTTGTAAGAGAAAGGTAAATATTACTAAATTAGGCCATCCTTAATGCTAGTGTCTCCATGGAGCATTACAGAAGTTTTTGCTGCCACCTTGGAGTCAGACACTTTCTGGGAGGATGAAGAAGGCTTTAGGCTCTTGCTTGCTCTTTTGTGGTACACATTGTCCTGGTACAACCCAGTGTTTGTAGTGGGAGAGACCAAAGGAAAAAATACATGAATCACTGAGCACTGGGCTTTCCCCTGTCCCAAGGGGACATCAGCCATGGCAGGGGCAGTGCCCCAGCCACACACCTCACACTGTTTCCTTCCTACATTTACTATGGCATGGAGGCTCCCTGGCCTTCTGTCACCAGAGGATTATAGATTTGGGCTCTATATTTTGTAGCAAGTCCTAAAGGCACAGGAATCTTTAGCTGTCTATAATCACTACAAAGCTTAAGTGTCCTTGGAGTTTTTCAGGCAGGAAAGAAGGAATCACAGCTGCTCCCCCCTCCAAACCCCATTAAGTTGAAGCATTGAAGCTAGTTTTCATCTCAAGATTTTCACTTGGGCTATTTCAATTTGTAAACCTCCAATTGTTTTAAAAAGTACCTATAACTCCACATTCCCTTTTCACTGTATCAACAGAACACCTGACAGATGTTAAACATTATTTGCTTTTTGGCTTTCTACTTTGCCTAATTTATTCTAACCTCTGAAACCTCAAGGACATAAAACATCATAAAAATCAACAGCACCAGTAGCAAACCTGTCATTCTTAAGAAGAACATTCACCTCAATAAACTACAGAATTTCCAAAACCACTGAAATGCAATTTTTATAGAAAGAGCAGGACCTTCTCCATTAATGAAAAGGGATATGGAGAACTTTCTCTCCTAGATAATTAATGTCAGTCAATCTGCTATGGATTTGAGGGAATGAGGCAGAGACAATGAGGGAAGATGTGGCCTCTTCTCAGGCAAATCCGATCAGTGCAAGAACAGAAGGACACTCACACCTCCTGCAGCAAATCAGGTGATGCCATTTGGAACTTGTAACCAGCATGATCACAGCAAGGGTGACAGGGCTTTGCAGGGCTGGTCACAGGAACAGAGGCACATTAGTGTTTCCATGTGTTGGACCATTATTTGCTCTTAGTCTCAGAAAATGGGATACAGGAGTAATGTGCACAAGTCAACTACCTGGAACCAGAAGCAGAGAAGAAGCTATGCTTGCCTTGCTCTTCCTCTGGCTAAGCTATACAACTGTGAATTGATAATGAAGGCCTTAAAATTAAAGAGCAGCTGGATTCGATTCTGGAACAATTCCCATGCCCAGCAGCATTCCATCACCTTGCCTGTGAGTAGGAGGTAGATAAAAAAACCCAGACAAATCCTGGGACTAAATGCAAGGGGGAAGAGCTGGCTGGCTTACATCAACGGATGGAGAGCCATCTGAGGGAACAGCTTCTTTTCCTTGGAGCTTGGTGTGGTTCTGCAATCTGTTAGTGCGCCTGCATGTGCCAAAATGCTCTGTTAATGTTACTCCAAACAGGATACACATTGCCTGAAACATGGAGCCTCGTGCAAGATCACCGTCCTACGTGCCTGTGTCACAGAGAAGAGAATGATGCTCTTTGGGTGGCAGCATCCAAAATGAGCTCGTCAGACTCACCATAACAAACAAGTGTGCCTGTTGAGGATTGGCTCCTGTCATTAAAATTGCAGGCATGCTCTGGGTTCATCCTTAACTGCTTGTTGCTTCCTGATGATTCCTTGTGTGAGACAAGCTCCAATCCGTGTTGCAGCATGAATCATAATTCAGTTTATCCTCTGAGGTTTGTTTTTTTAATTCCACACATCCTTGGTTTTACTCTCTTCCTGGAGGTTTAAAGGCTTTTCGTTCCTTAGGGTTGAAGATGAAGGTTTGAACCCCCAAACTCATTGCAGACATTACTATTATTATCAATATCAAGAAATGAAATACAAGTTATTTTACCAATTCAGAGATTTAAATTCACTCTGCTTCCTTCATAAAACAATCTGAGCAAAGAGCCAAGCAACAGCCATTGAAAAATACCCTTATTTGTGATAATGTGAAAAATATAATGAGCTGTAGAAGCTGTGCCTGAAGTTCCCTGGGACTAGGACCATACATGCTCCCAAAATGCTAAATAGTGAGGCTGAGGACCATGTATTTTTCCCTACATACAACAGATCACCTTCTTAGTCCTTCTTGGAACTAGAAAGTGACTTGAGAAACCACTATCAGTTAACAGTTCTATCCAAGAGTGTCAGACCCATGATCTGGAGTAGTAAATAACATAAAGATATTTCTGTGTCAAGATTCCCCCATGATAACACAAGGACAACCTGCATGCATTTTATTTTTCTCTTGAGGAGTAGGGCTCCAGCTCTTGCTGAAGCTGCTGGTGTTCCTACACCTTGCTCAAGGTTAGGTTTCACCTCCTACTGCTGGCATGATCTCTTGTTGTCCCTGTTGGCTGTTTCCATCTTGTCTCTTGCTGTAACTGCAGCCTCTTGCACTCTGACACCACAGACTCAGCTTTCTCACCCACTGTTGTGGTTCGTCTTGCGTTTGTTCTGTTCACCCCCATTGTTCATGTTAAAAGGTCCTGCCCTGTTCCCAGTTAACTGTCAATCCCCAAACCCCTCCCCAGTTTCTATGGTTTCAACATGTATCTTTTTGTTCCCCACCCCCGGCTGCCTGCCTGTCACTCGGCACCCCTGCCTCTTTTTCCAGAAGCTTCTGGCCAGGGTGTCGGGTGATTGGCTCAGGGGCCGGGGCCCCTCCCTTAGTTGCGTATGATTGGTTTTATTGTTATGTCAATCCCCAATGTATCCTTCCCTTCCCTCTCCTGATTTGTTACCCCCTTCCCCTCCCACCTTCTTTAAAAGCCGAGGATTTTCTCTCTTCGGGGCTCTCAGCGCTCATCCTCTGGGTCTGTTGGGGGTGTTTGGTCCCTCGGGGCCTGATAAACCCGATCATACAAAGAGACTGAGAGACGCCTCTTCTTTCTGCGGCTCGGAGTTCCGCGGCCAGCGTCCCTCAAGGCGGATAATCGCCTTAGGCGCGGTACCCGGCTTCGAGTTGGGGAAGCGCCCCTCTGGCTGGAGACGGGCTGGTCATTCTAGCTCGGGCGTGCTCTACCGGCCACACCGCTCCAGCCCACCACTGTACTTTCCTACTCCCTTTTCTAGAAATTAGGAGGACGATGTTGAATGATACTGCTCTTTGGCTCTGAAGCAAGAATTATCACATTTAGTGCCTTACAGTGACTAGGACAGTTACTTTATCTGGGACTAGTCTTCTGACTCATACAGGAATTTCCCTTGTTATTTTCTGCATCTTTCCTGTCTCCTCACTGTGCTGTGTGGGAAACCTGGCAGAGTTACTTCCACCTGGGAAAACATGCAGCTTTCTGGGCAAGACTGAAACACCATAAGCCTGTGAAAAGTCATGAGCTTAACTTAACACTGAGGGCCTGCTTTATTGAGAATGCATAGACTTTCCCTCTTGGTCCTTTACCATCCCCTGCATTTTGCCACATTCTGAGGAAGAGAATTCCCTCTCTATCACAAGTTCCCATGTGACAATTACATGGCTGTCCCATCCCACCCTTACACAGTGACAGAAATGCTGCCTCTGGTCACCTTGTGTCCTTTACACAGCCCTATGTCCCTGCTGGCTCTGTGTCCTCAGAGAAGGGCACATTCCTGCAGCTCTGTCCCTTCAGAAGCCAGCACGTGGGTGCAGAGGGAAGGGCTGGAAGCCCACTGAGCCCAGCTGCCTTTCCCCACTGCCACAAGCACACTGTTCCTTCTCGAGTCACAGCCAGGTGAAAAGAGGACAATGACCCCAGCTCTTCCTTAGGCTGCCTGACTGAAATATGTGATTTGAGGTTGAGAAGACCCTCAGGGTTTGGGACAGGTTTTCTCAGGGCAGCTCACAGATTTGCAAGAAATTACTCTAATGTCATTCAGTGAGGTAAAAATGCAGAGTGAAAATAGCAAAGAATTCAACTTTACTCTGGACCTCCACAATGTGCACCCCTGACTGTAATTAAAAGCAGCAGCTCACGCCTTCTGCCCACTCATCTTCTAACAGCACCTCTCCCCAAAAGCACACAGCCCTGCAGCCTTGGAGCCCAGATGGCTGCTCTGCTCCCAGCCTCAGGGAAGTGCCAAACCCATATTTGGCATAGACCTGTTGATTTACATTAAACACCTCAAGAGGAACTTGGTTAATGGTGAAAAAATAAATAGGGCCAAAAACCAGCTGAGAGTGCAAATGAGAACAAGCACAAAACATGAGAAGCAGAGTTAAAACAAGACAGACAGAAATGGAGAGGAGGGAGTACCAGCCAGGACACCTGACCAGAGTGCCAGCAGGCAAGGGAGGGATGGCACCTGCCAGCTGGGCAGCAGCAGCACTTCCAGTAACCACGAGTGGAAGAGGGTAGCCGAAATACATGACCAGGGGCTGGCTGAGAAACTCACCTGCCCAAATTATTTTCTTCCTTTGTAGTTCTCTTCCAATTATCATGTGAGTGCAGAGCTCACATGCACTTTGTTACTGCAAGCTGGTAATATCACCATATGTCCTTCCTTACCCAATGTCTGCTTGGCCTCACCACCTGTAGGTCACAATCTATTGACTTGATGCAGGGTCAGGTCTCACAGCTCTCTGCAATTGATGAGCTCCGTTTAGCTGCATAGTTTGAACTAAGGATTTTGCCTTTTTATGTGTAAATATTCCAGCAAACCAATTCCCTGCTCTAGTCTGAGGATTAGAGTTCATACAGTCAGCATCTGGGACTACATGTAGCATAAAGAAATCTATAATCCATTCAAGAAATACTGAGAAAGAGAGCTATACTGTGATCAAGGGTAAGAAGAAGGGCAGAATATGCCTGCTAATAGAGGGATAGTTACAAGACATTATGCTCCTGCTCTTGTCACTTTACATTTTGCATAGTTGGTGAAAATCCCATTTTTCAAGGAACAATAATTTTTTTGCTGAGTTTTCTCAAGTTCATCCGTTATTTTACAGCACTCTGACGTGTGTATGTGACAATAGTCACTATCTATGACAATAAAATGTAACATTTCTTATTAAGTATTACAGTGAAGTGAGTAGAAAGGAGGTAATAAATATGATACACATATGGGGATTAAAAGCAGAAATCAGAAAAAGCAAGAGGAGAGAAAACAGCTCTAAAGACTTCAGTTTTGTAAGCTTCCTTACTTTCTCTCTGCCTCTGAGATGCTGGAATTTGTGTGGGTATCCCTCTGTGTTGTGCCAAGCTCAGCTAAAATAGATGCCATTCATTTCTGTCTGTGCCTTACTCCTGATCCCCATGCAGTTTTTCAGCAAGGCACACGGTTCACTAACAAACCTGACACTGCCAAGGCATTTGAAAACCTACCCAGTGTATAACAAATAGCTGCTCTTCTTCCACAAAGGCCAAACAGACCTGTGATTGCAATTGTTATGCAATTACTGTGATTGCAGCTTTGCTGGACATTTTGCTGAAATGTCTCTGATAATCAGTGAGGAACAGGACTGACTTTTCACAAGTGTCAATATCATCCATTTAGGACTTACAGTCTGTCTCTATCAACAAGGCAGGTAACATTCCGTGCTCGTATTCTGCCACCTGTGGTATTTATTCATTCCCAGGCTGAACCAGAAAGACAAATCTGTTCCAACAATGCTGTAGAGCAACCAAATCTTTAAGGAAGAAATAGCCTGGCTGTAGGCCAGACTCCTCTAATTAGCCCATACAGAGCACACACTAAAAAGCCGCCTAATTAGACACATGGCAAAACTAAAGCTTACACTGCTCAACACCACACAAAAACTCCACCCTTCTCTGCTTACACTCAGCACATTCATAAAAGATGCAAAATACATTCAATTTCAAAATACAAGTGGAAAATCTCTGTAAGGCATGTAGGCATTTGAAAGATGTGTGTAAAGGAGAAGAGAGAGAGATGGGTTTGTCACATCCTTGGGAGTCTCTCTAGCAAGCACTTTGCAAAATGTCTCTGCATGTTTGGCGGCTGCTGTACTGGAGGGGTGGGGAGAAAACACACAGTCCCTGGTGGTCCACCTGCTTCCTTTTAGGTACTGCTGCCTCAGGCTCTGGGATTGGTAATTACTTTATGCAGTCAGCACCAGTTGTCGCCTGTTTCATGGTTTTCTCCTTCATGACTGGTGATTTGTACCTGTCAACATAATGGCATCAGCAGGTGCAGCCACGGTGGGTGCCAAGCTGAACCTGGAACTGTGACAATGATTCCAGCAGCTCATTGCAGGGACTCAATGGTCTCATTTTTTCTAACTGCTCTGAAAATGTGCCCTGTTCCCAGACTGAACAAATCTGCTGTTGTGGAAGGTTTTATGCACTGAATATGAAACATACATTTCTTCCTTAACCATCAATAGCCCTGCTAGGTTCTGAACTCCTCAACAAAGAAAGAGCCACACAATTACATCAGCTATTAGGATGGATACTTACATTGAGGGCATCAATAAAAACTTAAGACTTAAAGATGAAATATTTACTTACTTTCATTTGAAATTCAAGCCAAGATTGGAATCAAGGTTTCAAATGCTTCAAGGATAGTGGTCGCCACACTCCCATCACAGTACACAATGCAATTCATACACAAGTGAAAAGTTTCACTGCACTTCAGATGTGATGTAAGGAGGAAGAAATATAGTAGCATTAATGTATAGTTCTCAAACATCTATGGAAATGTATTATTAAAAGCACACAAAAAACCCACAATGTAATGAGTTTTCTCATTTTCACAAAAGCTAATGATCTGGATATTTGACTCATTTTCTCCTATTTTATTCTACTTCGTAAATATTTTTTTAACACTTTCATTGCCAGCCTGTCATTAGAACATTGCAAAAACATCAGAAAATAAGAAGCAGGCTGAAATTCCAAACTAATAGCTGGACTACAGGAGATAAATCTTTAAGTGAATGCGAACTATTTTGCAAGAAAATTTACGAAGAATGTGAAAACATCATACTAAAGAGTATAATTGCTCAGGGTTTTACGGTTGTATGCACTAGACAAACCCCAGAGTACTCAGCCATCTCTTTCTAGTCTGTTCTTCAGTGCCATGGATCTCTACAGCACTGAAAATCTGGCAATCCAGAAGTGATGCAAATGCCTTTTGCACAAGGATGAATTTTACCCAAGATAAGAAAAAGTTGTAAGCAGTAACTACTCAAATTACGATTTCCAGAAGCTTTGACATATCACAAGAGGCAATGCAAAGCAGGAGCCTTGAGGTTTCCCAGTTCTATAGCATCTGTAGCATGCAATAGTGATACAACAAAGGTCACCATGCTAAAAAAAAATTCCAGCTACAAAAAAATCCTCTGCCTTTATTAATCTTTTAAGCTTCCCAAATTTGTCTACTCCTACTTCTTTATTATTGCACTTTAATATTTGCCTCTGCTCATACTCTAAAGCCTCTTGGAAAGGTGGACTCTATTTTTTAGACACATTGTCTAGATCAAAGGTAACTGTGAAGAAGTAAAATTGACTACTGCCAAATACAGATGGAACTGTTTCAAAATCTGAGGCTTGTGGGTTTTCTTCTTTTGAAACTCTTTAACAATAGCTGGCACTGGCATTAGGGATGGCAAGGTAAGAAATATAACAACAGCAACCACATTTTGTGGGTTAGAGGATTTGAAACAAGCATTTTGGAGCATTACAAGATTACTGCTCACAGAGAGGAAGGCCTATCCCACACTCTCCTCCATTTTAGGTGATTCCTGCTCTCTTGAAGTGTCCCAGGATGTGGGATCTGGTAGGACACTAATTCTTTAACTACAGAAATTAGTACTGAAAATCTTTGTTTTGCTTGAACCAAATTAAGTCATAGCAATAAAACTTAAAATTAGATCTTGTTTGCAGTTTTAAACCACTAGATCCTTTATTTTCTAAATCATTTTGCCACTTGGTGCTGAGGCCTCCAGTTTGTCAGCTCTGGTAATATCACTGGATTTACTTTAACACATACCATGAGAAAAACTGTGGCAGAAATACCAGCCTGCAGCCTCTGAAAGTCTGCAATTGGCTTCACCTAATGACTCATAAACATACAGACACTGACTTTTCCAAGCAGCACTAAATGGAATGTCATGAAAGCCTTGCCCTTTATTCTCAGTGTTTCTGAAGCACAGCACCACAAGAAAATTCCACTGCCTCAGAGATTTGCTGCTCAACCCAGACAAGTTATTTACCTAACTGGCAGGCTTGGGAGGGCAGCTGCTTTCTTAGATAGGACACAGACATACGACACCTTTTTGAAAGAAGATGCCATCAGAATACAATCATGATTATTTTCCTTTAATAACATGTATTTTTTAGCTGTGTAAAGCAACAGGGTAGCTCCAGGATTCATCAAAGGCCTTTCTACAGTGCATTTTCACTGAAATCTGATTCTTTTTCAAGAGGCTCCCCTATGAATTCTGCATGAAAGCTAAAAGAGAAAGACAAGGCTGATACAGCTCCTTTTTTCCTTTTTCTCTGCCTAGCACAGAATTTCTAATCACAGTTTTAAAACATCTGTGGCTGAATTTAGTGTTACTAAAAAAGCAATGGTAATGAAAAGAGCCATAGCTAAAGTGTGTGGGATATGTCTATGTAAGGTCCTGCTGCACTCAGCCTTACCTGACTTACTACAATTCTTGATTTCTGGTGCCTATTGAGAATTCCATGGCTTACCTTTCCAAAGCTCTTGACAAAATTACACTGTAGGACTTTGTCATCCTACTGATTATCTTTTGGCTGTTGTATTACAACTGCTCTACGTTAACTTTGAGAACTTGGTGTTTGAAGCCACATAATTATTTTGGGCTTAGGGTTCCTTGTTCCTGTTTTCTGCATTTGCTCAGCTTCTATCCCAGGTGTGTTCTAGTCCCTGACTGATGTTCTATGGTACAGTCAGTGTTGTCAGAAGATATGAACCTCTCATGTCCTTAAGCTCCTCCCATTCAGGAGACAAAGGCACTGGCAGAAAAATTCAAGGGTATTGCCTCATGTCCTACTTAATGCCATTAAAATGGAAATGTTTCTGACTCCTACAGTTCAGCATTACAACCTCTGCCCAAGAGAGATATGATGATATCTATTTAAGAGCTTCTTAACTTCAAATGATCTTAATTCATCTGCACTCCCAATTATGTGATCCCCTCTGATAGCCTTTGAGCCAACTGTTTCTCTGTGTGCCACTCTGAGGGCTGGGACTCAAACACAGGCTTGCCCTAGAAGACAATCAGTAATTGTCAGAAAGCATTCCACTGGCAGCAGCAAAGTAAAGAGGGGAAAGAAGCATCAAAAATGCAGCCTCCAAGTGCATTAGAGCCCCCATCCTGTCACTGCCTTGTCCCATTTGCTTATACAAGCACACCTCCCCACTGCTCTTCTGGCAACTGAGGAGACAAAGTCTAGGAGAACAGGTCTGCTCCACTTCCTTATACTCAGAGAACCATAAACTCATGATGGTTACTAAGGCATTTAAAATTAATAAAACTAAATATACTGGGTTGAGTTAAGGTGGCTATGCAACTTTATATATAAATTTATTTTTAAAAACCCCACTTTCTTTGTGTGACCGATCTGGAAATACTGTAGCAGTAGACCTCAAAGTTGCAACTGCAATAAAGGGCTGATGGGGTGTCAAGTGTTGCCCTTTTTTCACACTAGAACATTGAGCTGTCAAGAGGAAGAGTGATCTGAGTTCTAGAAAAGATTCTCAGTGGTGCAGCTTTCCCTGCAACTGAGCTCTCTCAAGGATAGTGTAAGAGCCGCTCTGGCATGTGAGGTTTTCTTTCCATTACTTGGAGTTGTTGTAAATCATTAACTGTCCCTGAAATGTTGCTACAGTTGCTAGGCAGAGGCAGCTAATTTATTAAACTTCCATGTGGCAAGGAAATCCAGATTTAGGCATTTGGAAGAAAACTATTCAGAGCCAAGAGGGTGGGATGCAAGGAGAAAAGAGAAAATCTGAAATCTACTTAACACTATGTTTTTCTCCCAAAAAATAATTATGCCTAGTGAATTATTGAGAATCTTTATATTATCACATATGGTAGATACTTAATTGGAGGCAGCTGAACTGACAAGAGTAATAATATTCCAAAGTTGTTGGATATTCTGATGTGACATCAGTAGATTTTTTTTTTTCCCATTTAATAATCGTTCCTATTTTTTCCTTGGCATGTTTTTGGAAACAATTTCTCCTACTTTTTATCTTTCTATCCAACAATGTTCCTGGCAAGTTTTTTCAAGTAGCAGGCTAGCTGATTTACTCTGCAAGGTGCCACGTTGGGCAGTACACCCAGCAGCTGATGCTGGAGTGCATACATTACTTGCACCTTGAAAAATTACACAGCTCTGAAAATCACTCCTTTTACTGGGCTGCTGAATTGCAGGTGTGTGTGTCATCATACACCCCTGACATATGGGAAGCAGAAAATTAGTCTAGAATTTGAGAAGCTGCCCTACCTTCAGAGGAGAAAAGCCAGTTTCCCTGGATGTATGCTGCAAGTCTTTGCTTCTCATTTCTGAGATGCACAAACTTTTGTTTGGTAAATCCTATTTGATTTATTTTCTTCCTCCCTTTCTTCTATTATTGTTAAGAGTGCAATGTGCAGCCAAGTTAAACTTCGGGACTCAGAAATTAGATGTCTCTCTCAATATGCCATCTTTTTCACTTGCCAGCTTTTCATCCTATACCAATACAATTGCATGCCTGACAGCTTTTTCATGTTCATTTTACTGGATGTGTTCTTAAAAGAAGATGAATTATTTTATGTCAAATACAATTGGAAGAGGGAAGGTCCCCAACAATAACCTCCATCCCACCAACTACGGAAATAAGATATCTGTAAATATGCCTACAATTATTTTTTCCAGAGAAAATATTATTCTTTAGTTCTCTAATGACAGAATATTCCATGAGGCCTTTCCCTGTGACTTTTATCTGAGTACAGAATCTGATGGTTGAATCTTTACTGCACTTCAATAAGATAGGTGCAGGTTTTTGTGGATAGCACGAGCCAGTGTTGTTTTAACCTCATCATTTTAAATGGCCTTTCAATTGCTTGAGCTGGAATTGATTTGAGCCATCCACATTCTGGAAGGCTTCTCATGCTTCCTATGGTAGCAGCAGTAACTGGGAAATAGAAAAAGTTGCTTAAAATAGTTTAAAAATAATTAAAGGATTGTTTAACTTATGTTAAGGCCAAAGCCAATTCATTCGGTGCAGATTCAATCTGTCAACACCTCTCTTCCCAAAGGCACTGACAAACAGATGAACATAACTGGAACAGAAATGCAGAAAGACTTCAGATGTGTTGATCTGTTAATGCAGTGTGTTACATTCCCTTTGCATCACCACTGAAATACTTGTCTTCTGTACACTTCATACTTTGAGCCCTTCTAGGTCTACAACCACAACAAACTTATTTTTCTGGAAAAATTTAGACATATAAAAATTTAAATTGAGATCTGAAATATTTTGGCTCAGAATCAAAATATTTTGTTTTGGAAAAATTGCACCTGAGACACCTGCCAGAAATATTTTATATATTTTATCCACCAGGATGGCCAGTGTCCCTCCTTGTGACACACACCTGCCATGCACATGGGCCATCCTTTCTCACAGGACTAAGTGACCTTCTGTGACAAGTCCTACCATGGGGCACAGTAAAAGGTAGATGTAGGAAAAAGGAGAACACCTCTGGACACAGAGCTTTTCTCCCCACCTGCCTGCTACTGTGCCTCCTTTAAAAAATACACATAAACTGTTAATAGATGATTTTTTCTGTGGCAGGCAAGAAAATACATGGCAAAAAAATGTTTCACTGCAAGAATTTTGCCATCGTCCTACCTACACCCCAGTCCTGATTAAATTCACACATTCAAAGTAGCACTCTTTATATTATCAGGTATCTTCTATGAGCCATTTTTATTCCTTTTATCTTCTTCCTACTTTTCCTCAGGAGCAGAAATTGTTGAACTGCTGTTAAACATTATTTCTGGAGGAAAATAGGAGGAAAGGTTCATTTTCATTCCAGCTGAGCAAAATCTTTTAATTTACAGAACCTCCCAAGCCACTCTAATCAATTAGAGAATACATTTATATTTTGTTTTGATAATCAACTAATTTTGATTCTTCTAGTTTGTTGATTAAGCTCTGATTAAGCATCTGCCTCTGACAATATCCAGCCTTTAAGTGGTATCATATTGTGAAGAATCCATTCAAAATACATATCTTCTACCTTTATATGGCACCCATTTGGAAATCAATAGCATAAAGAACAGTAAAGAAAGAGAGGTGATCAACAGCTAGCAAACAAATCCTATTCACAACCAAAAGTTGATTTACATGTATTGTGAATATTTCTATTTGTCTGTGGTAAATCTACGGATTCAGCTCAGGGATTACTGAATGGAGAAATATAAGCAAGTGCCTGGCATACTAATAGGGAAAATCTCCACAGGGCACTCCACCTTTTCTGTACCACAGACTAAATCAGATTTTTCAAACAATGGCACTGTCAAGAAAATGCTCACTGAATTAGCACTTTAGCTAGATATATTGTCATCTAAAGAACACTCTGATTAAGCAAGCTTATTTCTATAAAAGGGCTGTATTTTAAAGGAAGACAAATTAGGATAACACAAGGATTGATCCATGCCTTGCCCTATAGCATGAAGGAAATATTAAGAACTGTAGCTTCTTCTTTTTTCCCCTCTTTACTTTAATCTCTTCTTCATTCAGTTGCATTCCTGATTTGTGACCTCCTTTTTGTCTCTGCATTTGTTTTTTTTTTCCTCACCAGAAAAGAAACAGGAAGGATGGAACATGAGGGATGTTTGATGAATAGATCCAGGAGAAGCTCTGGGCTGCAGGGCCCTGGCTGCCCATGGTACATTGAAGACCAGCAGCACCAGACCCAGGATCCCATGGGACACTTTCCCTTTTTCTCACTGCTCTTTTCTGTGCTGGTAGCAAATGCTGGAATTCGGGGAGATGGGTGAGGGCCAGGAATGTGCCACCAGAGCCCCAAGCTGGGCTGAGCAGAGGTCATCTTTCAGCAAAGGTGGAACAGATACCAGAGGGAAGGTGGCAGGAGATTAGGACCTAATTTGGAACATGGTCACACACACAAGGCTGAGCTCTTGAAAGGATTTCTTGATAGTGTCAAAAGGACAAGACACGTGGTGGTTGGCAGGACAGCAAAGTGCTGCTGCCAGGCTGGGAAGTCACAGCTGCATTGAATTCCTGCCTGAGGGGGGAGAAACATAGAGAAGGGGAATCTTGAAAAACGCAAATGTACTTTAGATTTAGAGGAACTCTGCTCTCAAATAGCAGGGCACTGCTACCACAGAAATACCTCAGGAAGGAGAGTGGGTAATTGTTCAAATCATCAGATTGCAATGAGTTCTTGGTATGCTCTTTGATCTTAGGGATGTAGACACCCAGCTCCTGACACAGCCCAACAGACTCCCTTTTCCTGCCTCCTCCACAGTTGTCAGTTTTCCCTGTCTATTCACTCACTCAAAGACAGGTCCTACCACAAGACTGGAACGAGCACTGGGTTCATACATTAGTCCCTCTATTTGATAGAATTGAAAAAAGAACAAAAAGAGAAAGCTGGTGTTGAGGGAAGACAGTTATTTCTTTGTGTAGGGTACAGAGTTAGAAACTTATTCTTCGTTGATGTAAAACAGGTTTTGAACATCTCTGATTAGCTGCACCTTCGCCTTTTACAATAGCAAAATTAAAAACCAGAAATGCAAGCAAAAATCACATGAGGTCATAGGAGCAGTCTGACACATCTGATGTAGCATATCTCCTCCAGAGTAGCATATTCCTAAGGTACCTTTTTCATTTTATATTTTTCCCCAATCTATCATATCTGAATAAATGTAAACCCAAGATATATTTAAAGCATTCACTGTTTTGAGCTGGCAGTAGAACCTGTGAATTTACCTCTCTCTTGCTCTCTGCTCTAATTATTAACATTCTGAGTTGCTTCACAATTAATAACTGCTGCAGGTGATTTGTAGGGAGGCATAAAAATATGAAAAAATATTAGCTTTACAAATAGCAAGATAAAAATAAATAGCAATAGATCATGGTTTTGTCACATTAACAGAAAGTGAAAAAATTCTTATCTCAAGTTTTCTGATTGCTTTTCTCCCAAAAAATATGACACCTATGTGCAAAATATTTACATTTTCCCCTACTAATAGAAAGCCATAATTCTTCTCTGGTTGTACAGTCTGGAGAAGAGATCTGGTCTATTAAGCAAGTGATCTTGCTTGAAATACTACCAATTATATATTGACCCAGGCTAAAAAATCCATCCATATTACATGCAACCAAACCTCCCATCTGCTCAGGCAGTAAGAAAAAGCCACATGTGTGCTGTGAGATGCTCCCTTCTTGGTGTCAATGTTGCCATCTTGATGCCAACATACATTATCTGTTTTATGCTGCAGATGCCACCATGAGAAGTTCAGTCATGCCCACTTAACAGAGCTCCATAACCATGTTTTACAGGGTTTGACAGTGCAGATTCTACAGACATGCCCTGGGTCTGCTGGTTCTCATATCCAAGCCCTCAAATCCCTAGTACAGGGAACACCACAAGTAAGCACCATAAGTAAGCTTACTTACCGTAAGGAAGCACCATACCTAAAACAAATCTATCTCAAAGGAGAAAAGTACTTTTCCCAGGGCATCCCAGTTGTCACTACCATCCATCCCTACTTCTGACTGTGGAATAACTAATTCAAGACAGACTGAATGAAAAAGAAAACCTGTAAAAAATTTTCCATTCATGAACTGTTGCTTAAATGTGAACTACTATTTAGCAGTTCAAGAGAACTGCTTTGAACTTTCTACTACTGTTTGGACTGTCCAGTCTTTTCCAGTAAAAAACCTGGCTTTCAGGAAACTATGCCTTCTGTAACTAAACCATTTTGCTCTAAAGGCTGCCTAGAGACTATTACACATGCTCAGGTAACAATGACAGATTTCAGTCTACTGCAGTTAAAATGTTTCACTTCAAACATGGTTTTAGACAGAATGCCAATATCTGTCATAATCTACTTCAAACTCATGCTGAGCAGCCTTCTAGTCTTTGCTAGTCCTCCTGAGGACCAGGTTAGACAGCTCTCCTAAGAAAGAGTTTCCATTTAAATGGATCAACCTTTCAAATCCCAACCAGTAGCTACTATATGAGACAGTAAGTTGTGTCTGTGGGTGTATTCACACCAGTGAGGCCACTCTGGGTGTGCTTTCCTCTTGGTTTGAAGCTGTGGATTTGCAAAACACCAACACCTAAAGTGTCAGTCCAATTAAATGCTCATGAACAACATTCTGTCCAAATAAGACACCACACTGAATAACCAATTCTATTTGCCAGGCTTGATGACGACAAACTTTTGTCTCCATTTAAACATTAAACATTTCTGTATGTTCTGCTGTACCCCATATTTTATGTTAAATTATATACATTCTACAAGCCAGGTAAGAAATCTAGTGAAATCACATAATGCTGGTCTCACTGCAGAAGACCAAGTATCTTCTCAATTATAAGTAGTTTGCCTATAAAAAGACATTATGGATAGGCTAGAGCTAGGATTTTTTAAATATCTTTAAATGTAGAATAATAGAAGTTCATAGTAGAATAATAGAAGTTCATAGTAGAAAAACAGAAGCTCAGAGTGTCATCTGGAAGCATCTTTTATCCTGAGGCCATTCAAACAGGGAACATTCAATGGAACAATCAGGAAAGTCTTCAAAAAGACAAGAGGTCTGAGGGAAACCGTGGATCCCTTTATGGATAGTGGCATGACAGCTTTAATAGTGGGAAGCTGTCTAGCTGATCTCAAGTTATGTTGTGGAGACTCTCCTCTTTTTACACATATCCAGGGGAACATGTCAGAAAGTGTCTCCACAGGCCTAATTCTATGATGTGGATTTTGACACAGATGCTGTTCGTAGTCAAAAAGTTAAAGCTCCATAAAATCTGAAGGAAGCAGACTGTAAATTGAATCTAAATGGGCTCCAGCACAGTAAAAATAAAAACATTTCTTAAAATCAAATTTTCTTTTCAATCCCCTCAATATTGTTTGTGCTTGTATTTTACTGTGCAATTTTGCTGATCAAGCACTCCTGAAGTAAAGCAGTTGAACAGAGCAGATTCCTATCTTCTAACGATAAAACAGAATAAAAATTGGAGATGACTAACAATCAGTTATTCACCTTTGCTGCAATTATGGTATTTGGCCAGTGGCTTTTATTGAGGTAGGTTAGAATTTATTGCTCATCTGAAATAACCGCTTCTTTTACATGAACTTTCGGAGGTTGCGCTGGCCAGTCAAGACATAGAAAATTTTCCAGGTGCCTATTTAAGAATATAAAGATATCAAAAACTGGGTAATTCATGGAACTGTTTATAAGGAAACCCAGGCTTTTAAACCAATATGAAATAGTATACTGGTTCTACCTTGAATGGTGTGAAAAGTAGCTCATTCGCAATTCCATCACACTAAGAAAATATGGTAATTCCAGTATTACATAAGGAGACCAAAATCTGACTATCAATCAGTGGAGAAAACAGAAAATGAATATCTTAATTCAGCAGCACTCCTTGCATGATTTCACTAGAACTGTACTTACCAGTTCAGCAGGAGTTGCTGCTGTGCACACAGCAGATGCCAAGTCTGCTTGCTGCTCCGTGGAGGGTAAAAGAGTTACTGGAATAACTGACAAAGTACTTCCACAGAACAGTGCACAACAAGACCCAGAGAAAGTCCAAATCTTATCACAAAATCATCCTGAACCCACTAGAAATATGCAGAAGGCTCTCAGGAGCAAACACGAGTTATTTTCTAAGTACAAACTGAAGGCAAACTTTAAAAATGAAAACCAAACAATAAGCATAAGAAAATTAGAAATAAGAAATTTCTTAATTAGAAAATTAAGAGCTTACTGTGCTTTTGGTGAATAAATCCTCTTAGGCTTGGTTTAATTCTGACTCAGGTACTTTCTGGGTTTTAGCAGATTCCACAGTCCCCTCTATGCACCAGGAGCAGTGTCTGACGTGTTGCACTTTGTCAGGTTGTCTGTCCCTGTTCCTTCCAGCAGTCTGCACTGTGCCACAATGCTCCCCTTGCTGGGCTCCCCTCCCTGTGTGCCCCTGGGCTCTGGGAGCTGCTCTCCCAACAGCATTTTCAACAGCTCAAAGGGCAGAAGAGTGCTTCCTTTCCAAGCAGTCTCTCATCTCACAGATATTTCCTTTCTGAAGAACAAAACATATGAATAAATAAAATATGTATTGAGCACCATGAAATGGAAAAGAACTCTTCAATATAAGTACATTTTTCTGTTTATTTTCCCACATTTCCTTTTATCTCAGGGGCTCTTTAAATTTCTAACTAATTTAATCTGTGATGATTTTAATTAAAACAATAAAACTCCATATATATATATATATATATATGTATTCATTACAAATACAGTACAGATACAGAAGAACCCACCATGTTTTTGTGTACAGGTACTTTACTGCTTGCTAATGGCAGGCTCATGCAGAGATGTATGATGGGAAGGAAACTTTACCCAACAGCAAATTATTAGCACTCAAAATTTTCTTATATTACCACAGAGACATGATTTGGCATCCTTATATCTTATTTAAACAATCATTTAGGAAAATAAATATTTATTATCCTCCATAACCTGTTTGATCATGATTTATAGCATTAGAATTTGCTTTGGTCCACCACCAGTGGATTTGTTCCAGAATTATATAAAACATTTTATTGGCAGAGAATATGGATTTCATATAGCAACTGTGATTGAGTGCAGACGCAAATGTTTAGGAGGAAGTTCTTTTCTTAAAAAATGTTTAGTAAGATGTCCTCTGCAAAGAAAGCCCTTTCATTCACCTCCTTATCATCTCTGCCCAGCCACTGCTGTTCCTCCAGGTTTTGTAAAGATCCATACTTGAACAGGCAAGAGATTCAAGCCAGTGCCACCACTGAGAGCAAGGCAGGCAGGCTTTGGTCATCAGGCAGATGACAGCTTAACAATTAACACATGCACACATTAACAGCACCTCCAGAAATGCTGCCCCTCTAGAGATGGAGACTTGCTTGGAGCATTGTGGCAGGAGAGAAGGCTTAGGGAGCAGGGAGAGTGAAGCCTGAGAGGAAATGGGCTTCGAGCTTGTTTCTGCTGCTGTGTAACAACAGCACACACTGCTATTACTGGGTAAGGCTGTTCAACAAGGAAATCATTGTTGAAGGTTAAAAACCCTGTGTTTGAGGCAGCAGTGTTGTAACACCACTGCTCTCAGGACAGGGAAGCACTGTTCACAGTAGGTATTATATTATTAGAGGAACTGGTATAGTTGGAAAGAATAAGTCCATTTTCCCTGTACCTTATTACTTCTCAGGTGCAATAATGCCCTTGAATCATGTCCTTTCTCATTCTCTTCTTCTTCTCCTCTTATTTTTAGCTTTTAGGCTCTCATTTTAATGTGCTTTTTCCTCCTCTCCCTACAACAGGGCTCCTGGCCTTAAATCTCCAAAATATTGTCTTACAGCCATCTAACAATTAAATAAGCTACCAGATTTAGAATGCAGTTACCATAACCCATTACTTTTAGAACATCTATAAGACTTGGATGATTACCTCCGGTTATTCCTTCCAATTGCAACTATTTTATGATTCTATGGTTATAATTTATAATCTTAAAAACTCACAAATCAAGACATTCTGTCTGCTGAGAAAAGAGAGAATGCTAGCAGATTCAAACAATTCATTGGCTTGGCCATTCCTTTTTAGGGCTCACAAAACTACTGTTGAGGGAATTCCCCACAATTGGAAGGAGCAGATGCCTGGCAATCAGAAAAGTCAGTTAGTCATCTTGGTTTATACTCAGTCCTTAAAGGTTCTCCAAATTTTCTCTCCTTTAAAAAACCAAAGCATCCCAGAAAAATACATTTTTATATGGATGGCTGGCAGAAGGGATAGCTCAGCTGAATTAAGCTGAGAAGTCATGCACTGGGTTTCAGTGAAAACAAACTGAGGCCTTAATTGATGCAAACTTATTTGGGGATCACTAAATATGTAATGACCAGAATCAGATTATTTTGGACCCTGGCCATGTTGTTCCCTACTGTTGGTGCAGTCCTTTGAGCAGATTGCTGAGTTACTGCTGCTCACAGCAAACACTGAAAAACAACGTCTCAGCTTTACTGTTCATATGCTCAGGAATCTCACAACCTCCAGCACAGGGCAAGCAATGGGAATTGGTTATTTATCAGGGGTTTTGATGAGGGGAAAATGCAGTGCTTCTTCTGGTTTTTTTGTGGATTAAACTTAAAAAGCAGAGCTTTTCCATTGTTGTTTGTTTTTCTCTTTGAGGAGTCATTAAAACTGATTGCTCTGGCTGATTTACAAGAACTCAGGTTAAAACAATAAAGAACTAAAATGCTTGCTGAGAAGATAATGCAATTTGCTTTTCTAGTTATATCAGTGCAGGTGGGCACAGCTCTAAGTCTGAGCATTCCTATAGAAAATATCCTCAAAGCATCATGTTAATAGACAATAGAAAACAGTCAGAACATTTTTCACAGAAAGGATAATTCCTGGAGGCAGAATATTTTCTAGTGAAATGAAATAAATTAACTTCTTAAATTAACACTCTGTGCCTTATGCAGATATTACAGACTAACTAACCCTTTCACCTCCAGTTAAAAATAGTTTGCTGATTATAGGAAGAGCAAACTAGATTAACCCTCTATGCCATCAGGTAATTTTATTACTCAAAGGCCACAAAATATAAAGCAAAGGAAACCATATGATCTGAGATGAGAATTTCTATCCCATTCCTCAACTTAATACAAATGTGCATAATGGCAATCCTTTTGTCAAACTGACAGTGCTTTATTGTAAATCAAACCCACGCACATCTCTCCAACAAATACTCTAAAAAATCCCTTATTACTTCAAAGCAAATGATCCAGCAATCAGCAAGTGCCTGATGGGAAGGTGGCAGAGAATACTTGACCTGCTTGACTAGAGCAGCACAGCCTGTGACAAAATTTGTTTTTACAGCTGTATTTTCAACACTGGAATATGAAAGTCACCCTGCTGTGGATGCTTGGTGTAGTCTTTCCCCTTTCTTTAGGCTCTTACTGCTAAATCCTAGGGAGGAGTAAGAAAGACTCAAATGGATCAGCTGGTGCATCCACCTGCCCCAAATCAACTAAAGCATTTCTGACAGATGGTTCTGTAACCACTCTAAAAACCTCCAGCTTCCCCAGCCTCTATATGCAATCTATTCTAGTCCTTAATTATCTTTGCCACTGGAGCATTCTTTCTACAAAGCTCCTCCTAAATCTGCTTTTGTTCCAGTTTAAGCATATTACATTTTTCCTCACAACTTGAAGAGAACAGTTTGTTCCTCCTCCTCTTTGCAGAAACTTTTAAAATATTTAAAGCTTGGTATATCTCTCCGATTTTTAGGCTAAAATCCAGTTCCTTCCATTTTTCCTCACAGGCCAGTACAGTATCAGGCAAAGCTGGTAAGAGGACAAGACAGAGAATATGAGGCTGCATTTTCTACCACTACCTGGAATTTCAGTCTGAGGAAGCAGAGTTTAAAAAGAGTCAAGGCACTTTCCATACAGAAATTGAATTATGCTCACATCTGAAACCTTCTCCCACTTGGCCACTTAGAGGAGTCTTATCAAACAAACAAAACAGCTACCCTTGAGCAAAGTGACACAGGCAGAGTTCAGAAAGGCTACAGGCAGCTTCAACTACCTCTGAAACAAAATATGAAAGAGCATCAGGAAAAGTTTTTTTTCTCATTTCTTCTAATCAAAGATTCACATTTACATAGTACCAAATCTTTCTATTTGGAGAGTTTCTCTTACTGTATGGACAATATTGTCCAAGTCACCAGAGCTGCTGGGCTGACAATCTCAGCAATCACTGGGCTCTAAATCTATAGCTCTTTAGAGAACTACTGATTTTGAAAAAAAAAAAAAAAACCCACCTATTTTCCCTATATTTCTCTCTATAAATTGACAATAGGATAATTTCTCTAACTTTTCTATATATTTATTCTAGAAGGGAAAGCTAGAAGATAATTTTTAATGGATGTAAAACAGTGAATATGTAGGAGAGCAGCTAAGCCTCATAAGAATACTTCTGATAATAGAGCTAGCTTTAATTATATAGATGAGAAGTCAGCAAATAGCATTTTATATTCAGTCTTTGAAAAAAGAAATGCAGTGCACAGTCCAAAATACTGGAATTCTAGTATCAAAGGAAACATATTAATCCTTCCAGCCTTAGTCTGCTTATTCTGATTTTTAAATGTAGGACTGAAAAAAATAGAGATTTGTGATAGTCAGTGAAATTAGTACAGAATAAGAAAACCTAGTTTTAAATCACAGGCCCCAAGTGATGTGCTGTAGCCTTGTTGCAGCTATCCAGCTGGGGGTACCCTGGATTTCTTCTCTAGGTAGGGGAGAGGACCCTGAAGCAGAGAGGCAACAAAGAATTTCCCTAAGGTCACCCAGAGGCAGGGACAGAGCCATGCTGCCTGAGTTCCAAGCCTGTGTTCCTTTGACTGCTGCTATCAGGAGCACTGACATGGATGCAGTTTGCTGTTGTGCCAGGTAACACCACTCTGGGATCAGTACAGCCAGTTCAGGCTCTCTAAAGAGAGCAAGCAGATTAATTTATGTCATCAGTATATGGCAAAGTGTGAATAAAGCAGCTGCAAAATAAATATGAAGCAAAACCTTAGATTGCACACTGGCCTTAAGCATACTGCTTTATAACCAATGCTTAATTCAGTGCTAGGAGGTTGAGGGAAATCACCTTCAAGGCAGGGTGTCTGTCACAATGAGTCCTTGCTCAACCCTTGATGGATCACATTGACAGCCAGCTGGCATTTCAGGACAGTCCATGCAGACCTTTCAGGCTGTACAAGAAGGGGAAAAAAAATTAAAAAAGAAAATTACTATCACCAAAGACACAAAGCTTCTTCTGCTTCATCCTTATTCCATGAGCATCCCCCCTTCACCTTACACATTATTAACCATGTTTTCAGCAATGGAATAAAAGCTAGCACAGAAGCCACTCATCTAAGGCAGATGGGATATGTCAGGTTAAAATCACAGGTTGGAATGTGAAAATACAAAAGAATTCACAGCCTTTACAATTTTTTGGTTTGACTTGTGAATAAAGTGTGGATACCTATGGGAAACATTCATTCTCCAAATGGCTTTGGCTAGCATAACTCTAAATAAATACACAACCCTGCTGGTTTTCTCTTAAAAATGTGGTAGTTGCATTCACATTATAATTGCTAAGTGATATTTGTGCTCAAAACAGCACATTAATCATAAGAGACATGACCTTTAGAAAGATAACATTCTTGCTCTTTTTATTTTGTTTGGTTTTACCTTGGGACAAGGTACTGCATAAGTTAAGGTAGGTCACACTTAATACAAATGGAAGAAAGGAGACAGTCATTTAAAACATGCCACCTATGATTTTACCTAGGAAAAATACAGTTATGTGGAATTGTTCCTATAAGGTTCAGCAGAGCACTGGAGATCTCTAGGCCAACTAGAACTTAATTCAGCTACTGCCATAAGAGACAATCAAAATGCCCCTATAAATGTATTAGCAGCAAAAAGGGGACTAAGGAGAATCTTCATCCTATGCTGGATTCATGGGAAAACACAGTGACAAAGGATGAGGGTAAGGCTGAGGTACTTGATGTCTTCTTTGCCTCAGTCCTTCACAGTGAGGCCGGTTGTTGTACAGCTTCCTAAACTGGGAGACAAAGATGGGCAGCAGAATGAAGCCCCCACAGTCCAAGGGGAAAGGGTCAGCCACCTGCTACAAGTGATGGGATGAGAGGAAATGGCCTCAGGCTGCACTAGAGGAAGCTTAGGTGGGATATTGGGAAAAATCTCTTCACCAAATGGGTTACCAAGCATTGAAACAGGCTGCCCAGGGAAGTGGAAGCTATTTAAAGGGTGTGTACACATGGTGCTTAGGAATATGGTTTAATGGTTGTCAGAATATCTGAGATGAAAAAAAAAAGGTATAAAAATTAAAACCAGTAACTTTCAGAACAAGTTATTTTTTCCAGGTTGTTTGAAGCTTTTTATCTGGATAAAAGAGGCACCGCTGTAAAGATATCAAAGATCTAATTGTTCCAATATATGTACAGAAAGTTTGTTCTGTTTTACTCCCTTCAAAACTCTATATCATAAAGGTCATTTCAATGAAAGTCATAATGAAAAAGCCTGAAGAAAATATGCACTTTCTTACACTTGTGCACATGCATGAACATATCTATAATTCATAAAAACTTATGAGAAGAGGGATCAGAAAGGAAAAAAATTGAAGTTAATTCTTATCAGCCATCCAAGCTTTTTGGTGTGAAGGGGCTTAGATCAATACCCTGCATGTGCAAATCCCATCCCCCATAACAAAATTATGTGATCTGTCAGAAACAAAATTGCATGTCATGAAATACTGCACAACCCCATAAATAATTAGCATTTCCATCTTCCAAAGCAAATTGATAAAACTGGTATTTGGCTTAGTTTTTGCAGTTCAAGAAGCTCTGTTAGGCTTGTGTTGTTAACTCAATCTTCCACAGCTGGACTGATAAAAACAGAGATTTTTGAATTGATGTCTTTTGCCAGTATGAAGGGCAGGTTAGATTTAGAGGAGTTAAAGGAGGTTCAGAGTCAACAAAAATGCCTTGTAGGACAAAACAAATAGTATAAGGATTTTCAAATTTACTTTTTAAAGAATCTATTCAAGCTAGCAATTCCTCTGTTTCATTCACTAAGAATCCAGTGGTTGTGTGGAATAAGCCATGAAACTTTCTGCCCATATATTGCAGCAGTCTGAATCAGGTGTCATTTGCACCAAAGGCATTCTGCATTTTTGTGATACTGACACAACCTTCCAGAGAAACCCCAAAGGAGTACAAACCTCAGGGATCAATTGATTCTGAAAGCAGATCTTGTCCTTGCATTTGAAAGCTGTAATTCTGTGATAGATACCCATCTGTGCATCTCAGCTGCACATCAACCACATCAACCCAGCTTAAGGTCAGATATTTCTGAACAGCAGATATTCACTTCCTTAGGAATTAAAAAATAGAAGCACACCTAAGCAGATGAAGATACCTATTCAGGCAGCACTCAGCAGATACTACTTTAGAATGCGTGCAGGAATCAGATAATCATTTTGGTTTGAAGGGACCTTAAAGATCATCTTGTTCCAACACCCCACCATGGGCAGGGACACCTTTCTCTAGAGCAGGAATCTTAAGTTACTCCTCTGGTTATTAACCCTTGAGATTCTGGCAAGAGAGCTGCTGCTGTCAGCTGAGCAAGGCTAGCTGCTTGCTAGAAACATGGCAGTTTAGAACAAGGCAATTGCCAATTTTGGCCCACCCTTTGTTTCTGGAGAATGACATATAAATTAGGAATAGAACTGCTCAAAACCAAAACCATTCTTCAGGGAGTATCATACTCATTCATATGGAAGAAATGAGTCTTGGCTTATTTCAGTCTTGTTTGCCAGTAAAGCAATTCAAAAATCATCCAGATTAAACCTTTATCAATTTCAGCTGTCTACATTTCTATTAGTTCATCAAATTGTTTTGGGACACAGACTAATAAGAATGATATGACAGCTATAATTTGAGTTTGATTTTGTACAATTTGCAGGTGCTTCCACAGAATCCAAACACTGATTTGGACATTCAGAGAAATGAGGAAAAAAAAAAGGAAGACAAATACAGATTAAAAAATAAACACCTAAAAATGTACATAAGGTAGTCACATAACTGGGTTTTCCTCTAATAGACTAATTTAGGTTTACAATCTAGATCATCTTTTTATTTATCTTTCACATGACAGATAAAAATGGCAAAACCGGAAGTTTCCTCTCTGCTGGAAATTGAATGAAGATTTTTATTATTGTTTTCATTAATAATCATGTATGACATTCTGTCGAGAAACAAAAAAAGACACACATCTATATTCCTATAGCTAATTATATCACTATGCTATTATTAATATACAGCATCAGACACAAGCTTAAATATTTCACACTGTGTGAAATTCTAACCTTATTTTTTCTAATAGAATGTGCTAAAACCAAGCAGATCTCGTCTGCCTGAATGCAGAAGAGACAAGTGAACAGACCAGAAACAGCAGGTATGAGTGCCTGTACCACTAGGTGTTCTTCAGGAAGAGGTACTGTGGTGTTGACTATGGTATTTACAGGCCTGTGTAGGTTACACTGCTCTAAAATAGAAATGCTCACGCAAGTAGGAGAATTCATATCCTGAGAAAGGTGACACAGAAATGTCTGTCTGTGATTTATTGATTTGTAATGCCAAGTAAGGTCAGCTCAGCAGCAAAGATATATCCTATATTAACTATGCCTTTCTCTTGGGGATACACAAGGAAACTTCTGGTAAGTTTCAGATAGAAAGCATAACTTTTCAGGTTCACAGAAACTGTGAATGAATATGGTCACTACAGAACTGTATTTGCACAATTAAAACCACATTTTGAAACATTTCCAAGCCATAGAGATCATCTGATTATGTATGAATCTGGGACAGTCTACATTGCTCTCATAGTAACTCACATGCTGGATTAACCCAGAAGAGTTTACAAATATTTCTCATCATTATATCCCTCTGTCAGTCTTAGCAAATGGCTTTTCCAAAAATACAGCTGGGAAAAAAACCCACAAACCCAAACAGACAGGAAATACTGTGACTATACCTTTCTATAGCCTGCACCCCGATGTCTGCTGACAGAACAAGGCAGACCAGATTCCCTTTCAATACCTGAACCTTGGCTTCCTGTTGTTTGACCACCAGGAATGATATGCAGGGCATCTGAAGGTTAGTTTAGAAGCTGGGCAAGAAGCCAAGAAAGTTGTGTGGCAGCCACACCAAAACCCTTCCACTTCACAGCTCTTCTACCCTTCCAGAGACTTTGCAAGAGTTAAAAGAGTATAAGGAATATGGAGTGAGGTTCAGGAGCAGTTCAGACGCAGCAGCAATGATCTACGTGCACCACGACACATAACTCATCCTCTGAGTGCTGTTACCCGTGTTCAAAAGGAGCAATGAAACACCCCTGGTTCCAAACACTGAAAAGGAGCATAAAACCCAGTGTGCCATGAGAACCAAAGCACCATCAAGGGGATCAGCAGATCTAAATGAGTTTTTAATGGTAATAAGTGCTGACTGACCTTGCCTATTAACTAACTCACATGTCTACAGCAGACCCTGAAATACTCAAAGAGCACTAGCAATAGGTTAAGTGGACAAACTCATCCTTTAGAAAGAATTAACTCATCCTTTAGAAAGAATTAATAGTCCCCATTTATAAATACAACTGTTTTCCTGAAAGACAATTTTCAACAACGTTCTTGAGGTATCTATCATCTCAGATCCAAACAATACCACTGTAAAATAATGATTTTACACTTATGTGGAAAACCACTCCAAGCATGGGACTTGAGTAGAACTGGACAAAATTACCATGTAACTGAGACAGCGAACGAGTGGAGTCTGATGAGGTGACCTCATGCAGCTGTGCCTAAACTTCTAGCCTGCAAAATAGGAGTGTTGCTTCTTACTTCTGAGAATGAAGAGAGATACATTAGGCAATTCATTCCATATGCAGTAAGACAAATAAAGCTTCTGGGTATGTACATTTCGCCCTTTCCCTCAGTTGCTACAGGGTGTTCATCCATGTTTGTGTGTCTCCATGACATCTGTGCCAGACAAAATAGAGATATGTAGTACCTAATTCAAATAACAGTTGGCCAGTCAATGCCTCCTTCCTGACTGGCACACCAGCAGCTTCCAGCCATATGTACAACAATTCAGTTCTGCCAACTTGACCCTTAGTAAACAATGATTTATGGTTTTCCACTCTATCCGGCTTTCATTTTTTTAAAATCAAAATACAAGATTCACAGTCTGACACGTTCATTACCCTTTGAAGCTAATATTCCCTCAAAATACTGTCCTGTAAATGAGGAAAAGGATAAATGTGATACCTCCTGGGTTTGCAGAGTGGGAAGGTTATTTATAAACAAGCAAGAGTATGGGGACACAAATGGAAAATGAAAGAAAAGTAAGCACTACTTCTGAGATGCTTGCTTTGAAATGGTAGAGCATTATCCATCCCAGGTATCCAGATATGTCCTGATCATTCTAGCCTGAGGTTACAGCGAAAGAAAAAGGTTTCTCAGTCAGGCAGAGTATTTCCCCTGTGGACTTAGTCTGAGGGGCCCCATTCACTCGTACATTTCATAATTTTGGTTCTTTTGTGGCCATAATGGAGGACACATCTAAAGTCTGCAAGGAATCTAAGGATCTCATGAACTTACAAAACTTTGAAATTCACAAGACCTTTTATTCTCTTCTAAGTAAACATAATTCCAGCCAGTTTAATTGTGCCAATGTGGACTTCGGCATGTCAGGTTGAAATTCTGGAAACCTCCTTTACACATCCAGCCTGAGGGCACGTGGGTTATACCAAAAGGACTTCTTTTGGAATGACTTGTGGGCTTGGGAAATTGCCTCAAGAGCACTGGGAAAGAAAGCATTTAGATCCTGCATGAAGACTTGCAGAGGGAATTCAATAATTTAAGCATGCACTCCTAGGCAAATAATTCCTAGTATTGCCATTCTGCATTTTTCCAATCCACTGCAAGAAAAAAAAAATCTGAAGCTGTTTTTTTTTAATTGCATTACATAAAATGCATGCATTATTACTTAATTTATTTAAATACAACTGTCAACTCTCATGTTCTTACTCTTTCTGAGATCCTGAAACACACAAAAGAGTCTTTAACACAGTGAAATAAAGGTCAGCACTTTACTATATCACTTTGTCTTTGCAGGGTTCTTTCATCCAAAATATCCCTTAAGGATGTTCTTTACTAATGTTTATCTGCTACACAGCCAATAATAAGAAAACTCTGTGTATATAACACCATTGTTTTCTGACCACTGCTTAGCTGCTAGTAGTAATCTAAAGTGAATGCAGAAATTCACCATTTTCAACACAAAGCTAGGTTTTCAGATAGCACTAAGCATGTGATTTAAGTGAGAGAGATGTAAAAGACCAGAGATCACAGAGAAACTAGAAATATCACAACTGCACAACTGGTACAACAGAACATTTGCTTGCTGGAAATACTTGGCTTCTGCACAGAATCACAGAAGGTCTGAGGCTGGCAGGGAGCTGTGGAAATCATCCAGGCCAACCTCCCTCACTCAGAGCAAGGTCTTCCACTGCAGGCTGCTCAGGATGGAGTCCACTCTGGCTCTGAGTAACTCTGAGGAGGGAGACTTGACAACCTCCTCGGGCAACCTGTTCCAGTGCCTGATCATGCTACAGCAGGAAGTTTTTTAGTATTTAAATTTCCTGTGGTTAGCTATCTGCATTCTGAGTTCAGAAATGTGTCAGTGTGAGTCTTGTCATTTTATGTGGCAAAAAGTCTTTTAAGCCAGTAAAGACACAAGCAACATGTGCAACATAATGATAGAAGACAACCAGCACCTTGGGAGCAGCACTTCTGTGAGACATACTTTGGTGAACAATTTTAGTGGGTTGACACAAGAACTGCAGAAGGTAAGCTGATTCATTTTGTGGTGTGTTTGTGGCAGTTTTTTATTCAGAGGGATAAGAAGTTGCTGGCAGAAGCAAATTAGGTTTGATTGATGTCTACATTTGTCTAGTACATTTACAAAAGCCACAAGACCTTCAAAACATATTATAACTGCTCTCAGGCAGCTCTGTGGAGAGTTGTGCAATGACAGAAATAGCATGACTTAAATGCAGTAGAAAAGGGTTACATCATTTCATAAAGATGCTTCACTTAGGGTTGCTCATTTTATATGTTAAATCAATTGTACTTCATGCTGAAAAATACGTCAGCACTTAACTGCTCTTTTAAAAAAGTGAATTTCTTGAGGGCAAGAAAAGACAAATAATTGACTTTAATAAAAAACAACCTTGAATCTGATCTGGAAAACAATTCCCTATGAAAAAATAATTGTGCTGATCCTACCAAACAATTACACAGGTGCTTCACCTCATGCATAGCAAGCCTCTAGATAATGACCTATTTCCTCACTATACAGAAGCATTTCCAGGCAGTCTCAGTCCCCAGAGATTGCCACAATCCACTATCCCAGGGTGCCTGCACACCCATAAGAATGGACTGAGGGCTTCTGTCATCCTTGCATGACATGGAGCTGTCATCTAAGCTTCAGTGTTTATGCCTCATATATTTCCTCCCAGAACACCACAACTGAAAATATAAAATAATCTAGTGCCAAGACAGACTCCCTGTTATCTCAGAGACGTGTGCTATTTCAGCTCTTGTCCATCTTTGAAACATTAAACTCTGAAACATTTTTATGTTCTTGGAAAACACACAGTACCAGGAATGTCATGAAAATTTAAGGAATTGATCATCATCCTGTTGTCATTAAGAATTTTATATAGAAGCCATAATTATTTTTCTTTGGTTAACAGTTGTCTCATTTCTTCTGCTCTTCACTAAGCCACTCAGAATGTTTCAAGTCATATCACCTCACCCCCTTCTCCTTTGTCTGTTTCTCCTCCTTTCTTTTGCAAGACAGGTGTGTTTTAATAAATCTTTTAATTTCTATACATAACCTCATAATTGTGATCTTTCCCATAGTAGTTTACTGGTCCTAAACACTTTCCAGTTTAGTGTTCATAGGTTTCTGATACAGCAATAGCCTGGGAAAAATGCAATTTTCCAGACAGAGCCATACTGGAGCCAAGTCAACATAAATGATTAATTCCTATTCCATAATGCATGTATCCACAGTACAACTCAAAATCCTTCTGACCATTTGTGCTGCTTTGTTTCAAATTTCAAACCCCCCTCCCTTATCTAATAACTCTATATCTGCACAACTGGTTTAGAGATTTCTTGCATCACTGTTGACTATTTGGATTGTTTTTCCTAAAACTGTTTTGTTTAATTTTTCAGAGTTGCATTCTAACTTTCCTATCACCTCTCTAACATCTTTAGCCTTATCTTCTAAAAACAAGCAGGAACCTTTGTGTAAACTCTTCAAGCACTGAGTCTGATTTAATTCCATTTGCACCCGTTCTGCATGCAACCATGCATGATCAATACCAGCAGGCAATTGTATGATCACAAACCATATCTAGGGTGGACTTGTCAGACCTGTCATGTGGATAATTGCTCTCCAGATCAATAGTTTTTGGTCTCACTCTGCTATCAGTAAACTTTTTTGAATATGTCTCCCATATACTTACATTTTAAAATAATGTACATGTGCTACTAACATTATTTTACGTTATGAAAACATACATAAAAAAGGAAATGAAAATTGAATGGGATAAAGCTGAAATAAGCACAATTTAAAAAAATATTTTACTAATCATACCTAAAGTATTTTCTTCCACACCCCAATAGCTGGGAGTGCATTTTGGAGTGCACTGCCCAAGCCCTTGTCCAGGATACATTTCTATATACATCTCTGAAGAAGTGAGAAAATGCCCAATATTCCCAGTTTAAACAATACTAAAAGTTTCTGACAAACTGAGGAAAAAAAGACCATTGCTCAATCTAGCCTCATTTATCTAGCAAAACTTCAGGATTGTTATTTCTGCTTTAATCTTTAGAGTATTTGTCTTCTACAGCTCAAAAGAGGCCTTTGTGGTTCTTCATTTGAATGAATTAAATGAATTGGGATGCCATACCTGACATTTTTCTTGTTCTTTTCAGCACATCATAACCTTTATTATTTATAAATGAGTAAACCTGATTTAGATGAAGATGAGTAATCATTTTTAATAGAATAAATGAGGTGGTGCATTCAGGAAGTTTCTCTTTTAATTATGTTTCCCTTAAATAAGTCCACAATAATTCAAACTACAACATATGAGAGCCTTTAGTATATTTCATTTTTTTATAGTAACTCACATTTTGGAAAAGCGCCTTTTTAAAAAGATTGGTTCTGAGGCTGGTTGGGTCTTTTTGTTGATTTTTTTTTTTTTAAATCTGACATAGGCCAGAGCTGTTTAATAAGGACGCTAACACAATAACCTCTCTGAAGTAAATATGATCAGCACTGTATCTAAAAATATAATAAACTGAGGTGGCAATAATTTCAGACTTTCTGCCAGCTTAGGCATTAATATTTTTACATTATAGACTGCATTTTACTTTCAGTTAATATTCATTTTGAATGAAATGCTGTTCGCAGATCACCTCTGATATCACACCTGAACTTAAGAGCTAAGTCAGTTATACTTTTTACTTTATCCCTAGCACTTGAAAGCATTTTGTAAGAAATGCTCATTATAGTTACCAGACATAACTGGCATCCAAAAAGAGGACAGCTTCCCTGCTTAGTGTGTTTACTGAATACACTGCCATCCCACTTTGGTTTAACCATTGATTTTTTAGTGTTACAATTAATGTACAGCTCAATTCATATAGATCTAATGTCTCAGGGTGGGGAACAAACCACCAAACCCATCACTCTTAAACAAAAAAGTTATTCTGGAAACCTGAACACAAGACAAACACAGTCCAAATTGTAAAATAAAGAAAACCAGTAGTGTTTTCATTAAACCAGTATTAAGAGTATTTCTTGGTGCATTTCATCATAAAGAAAATACCTGTCAGGCATCCATAAATCTTCCTTGCTTTTCAGTGATAAAAGGAAAGGAAGCACAAAATATGTTTTGTTCATCTGCTCTTCATGTGACTTTTCTTCTTTTGATAGATCAAAAGCCTTAGTTGGATTGTTTGTCTTTCTGTTTTGCTGCCACTGCAAACGTCCTTCTGTGCTCCTGACAGCCTTCAATTCATTTCTCTGGGTTAGACAAATACTGCTCCTGAAGCTGTCTCATAAAGCTGTAGATTTTTGTGTGTGTCTCCCTGTATACACCTTTTATTGCCTGTTGTGCCTATCATACCTAAGGAACTCATTCCTGTTTGCTCACCCAGGATATAAATCCAGAGGAGACCACAAAATTAGATTGGGACTATTACAGGTACAGGTGGGACTACCAGGACAGGAGCCTTTTTCCAAAGAATGGAGGAGTAATTTAGATCAAGGCTTGAATGATATAAATCAACATGGGTAACAACAGCCCCTGGAAAGCTGAAGTGTTGCCAAACTCACTGACCTTCAACCCCTGGTTGAGATACTTAATCTCCAGTATCAGCATGGAATCATGCAGCTACAATTCAATTCCTTTTCAACTTGGACAAGCTTTGAATCCATTTGTAAGTGGGTGAACTGAATGTCTCTTAAGTGGTCCTGGTAGTGGAGGTGAACAAACTTAGAGCTTGTTCTAGTTCGAACATCAGTGGAAGTAGGATACAGGCATAGACAGACCCCATAAATTTTATAGGTGTTATTGTCCAAGTCAGTGCAAGTCTGTTGACCTGGCAAATTCTCTGCTAAATTTGCAGGACCTGTGGTGTACAAGCTGACATAACCTGGTATTTATTGAGAGACTACAGAGTGCCATTTTTAGTGTGTGCAAGGTAAAACACTAGCATAATATAATTCAGGAGATTCACACATAAAACAGGCTGGGTGTACGAAACAAGGTTACTGCTTTCCAGAAAAATCAATGGGAAATCTGCCACAGACTTCAGCAGAAGCAGGATTTCATCCAGAGCACGTAATTCCATGTCTATCAGTGTGTACACTCATGACAGCTTTGACTGAGAAAGTTTGGAGCTGTGGCAGCATGCCAGGTGGGACTGCTCTGCTGCTTGCAATGATATCAGCTAGCTACTTAACTAAACACATGCAAAATTCATTGGGTTTTTTTAACACACATCAGTTATGTGCCCTGCAAGTAATTTGTTTACTCATAGCTGGGAGCAGGCTTCCCCCATAACATTTGGAAGAACTACCCCAATTGAGAATAAAAGGTGTTGAAAAGAGATCTAATAATTGCTGTCACCTTATTGCAAAAGTGCCATACCTTCTTGGTGATTTCTCATGGGCATCTCCTCACAGCACTGACTCCTTCTTCACAGCACAGCCAACAAACTCCAGCTCTCTCCTCACCCAGCCAACCCACTCTTTTATAGCACTCATCCTTATTAGACACAGCTGTGGCCTGTTAAGGGTAGGCCTGTTCCTAATCTTTGATAATTAGTGCAGCTGCAACTCCTCAGGGGTGAGATTAACTTCTGCACAATCTTTACTTTCTTACATTCTATCCTCCCACAAATAATCCATAGCCAATTTCTCAGATACAACTACATAGGAGGTCACTGTGCTCAGGACCTCATGCTCTGTAATAATGAACACAAACACCAAACTGGTGACAGAGAAATAGGACTGGCAAATCTACAAACTAAACTGTCCAAATTCATGTATCAATCACAACCGTGGTATAAATATTCTGAGCATGAATCTGTCACCACAATTTCTAGATGATTCATTTCTTTTTGAGCCACAATTCTGGAACTGAACATCCCTGAATTTTAGGATATGAAAAATTGACATCAATGTTTTTACAATATAGGACACTAATTTTTCCTGAGTTTCAAATTTATGCTTTGGGGCATTTGATGTATTCTGAATACCTGCCAGTGTCGGCTTTTCTTTCTTTATTCCTATAAAGGGATATTTAGATTGCCCCAAGGCAGCCTTTGGACTGTGGCATGATGCTTTGTTACCTGTTAAAAGGAATGCTCCTAGCTACAGAGAATAGTGGAGGAAAATCTTTTCCATCAGGGACAAAGATGAGGTTTTTCCAGTAAAAAGTATTTGCTTGTAAGGCTTACAGGGTAAAATACTTCATTTTTCACAAGTCACCAATTATTTGTATGACAATAAGTAGGGGTGGGCAGAAGCTAATTCTAAATGTAAATGAAAACTGAATATAAAAAAGCATTATTGAAATAAGCCCACACTCTGAAAGTGGTCTTTGATTGTGGACTAATCCTCTCTCCCTTTTTTCAGCTAAATATGGTTTTCAGAAGGAAAACTCTCTGTCTCCACAAGCTATAAAGAACTTGGAATACTTTTATCACTGTGCCCAGGAAACCAAAGAAATACATATTTTACTCAAAAAGTAGATAGCAGTTCAAATATTTCAACCTTACCTGAGTGGTGAGCGGGAATCATGAGTTTCTCTGAGACATTTTTTAAAGTGTATACTCTCCCACTAAAAAGCAGTGATGCTTTTTTTTGAAAATAAAAATACCATCAAAGAATAAGAACTGCAAATGAGGGGAAAAAGTGTGTTCATGGAGGCACTGGTAATACAAGCAAATCTTCTGGCAGTATAAATCTAGATGAGGACATGGCTTTCAATGAACCTATGCTCCCTACACTTTCTGCAAATGTGGCTAAACATACTTCATTATCCTTTTTACTTTTAATTCAATTGGCTGTAGGAACTTAGTCACCTCTAGTTTTCCTGGCAGATAAATGCTGTTATTATTGCTGTTTTAAAAGCTGTTCCAGCTAGTAAGAGCTTTTCCTCTAATTAATTAAGATCTTCTTTTATTAAGCAACTAAGCTCTCGGGTTAAAGGAGAGTGTAGAGCTATGTTTGTGAGCTTCAGCTACAGAAATGTAAATGGATGATCACATCTGCTGCTTAGAAATATTGGTTGACCTCTTTCCAGAAACTTCCTTCTCAGCTACCCTGCTTGGTATTGAAACTCCAGGAATCAGCAGTCAGAAAGAGCTGTGGAGAGCTGAACACCTCAGGGTTCCTTGGAGAGGAAGATCCCAGCCTGTCCACCACAGATGGACATGAGATGCTGTGAAACCTGCTGGAACTGCGCCTCCTTTGTAAGGCTCACAGAACTCTGACACCAAAGAATCTCCACCATTCTCCAGAATATTAACAATGCCCTTTGCACCTGACATCAACCATTGTTTCGTGTCCCTTAAATGTCATGGTTTGCACATGAGAGATTCAGAGCTAAAGTAAAATTACAAATTAATTATCCTTCAAATTGAGCTTGTCTTCCCCAGGTTAGATTCCATATACATCTGAGGAGAACTGTGGTTGGAATGATAACATAAACCATATTGCCAAAATCCTTAACCTCACTAGGTCTGTTAATTCAAAGTAACAAGTGCTTCCTCATGCCCTCCCAATTTACATGTGAATTTTGTAATCACCTCCAGTTTTTTAAAAAGTGCTGCTTGCCACAGTGAGTATTAAAAGCCAAATTCTAAAAGAAAAGTATATGAAAGGAAATGATTATTGAAGCATTAAGAGACAGTGGTAAGACTGTTCATTGAATTTGCTCAGCACCTCATCAGCCTCCTCAAAAAGCAAAGTCCAGTGCTCTTGGGAGATATGCAGGCACTTAAGCACATCAGAATTGCAGCTTCCAACTAATGAACATTTACCTCCTTCTAAATGTCACTCTTGGAGGGAGTAATCAGAAAAAATGCCACAGAAGATAACATCCCTTGTGGACAAGAGGCAATAAAACCATCACTAGGTCCAGGTCGAAAATCATTATTCAGAACATCATAGAAGCCCTTCAATTATTTATCCATCTGTGAAACTGTTGTCAAGTGTCCCCCAAAGTCAGCAACTGTTCAGTGTACAGTGATGGATTTTTAATTTTATTTTTTAACGTTATTTTAAAAAATCCATTGCTTGAAGGAAAACAAGGAAAATAAAAAGACTGAGCAGCCCCAAATTCTGTTTTTTAATTGCTTGAGAGAATATTTAATTTTCTTGCTTCCATTTCTTTACATTTCAAAGAGGGTGATTTTGCAATGATAATAAACACTAAGATTATTATTAATTGAAAATGTGAAGCACCACCTGAATGCTCAGCAGCACCCCTAACACTAAGTACAGATGAGCTATACAATATATTCTGTGGCCCTGGGAAGCTGCTGGAAACAGGTCAGAAATAGTTAGAAACTTTCCATGGCAGTTACAGTTTAAGTCACTTTTACCAAGTGTTCAGATGGAAGTCTCTGAATTGAAAAGTCCTGCACATCTCAGAATGAGAAATGAAACCAGATTTTTGTGTCTGCTTCAAACCTAGTGGGATCCCAATGGGAGGCTTGTCAGAAAAGCTGATTAGGATAAATGCTCATAAATCATGACTAACCTGGTTGAATTAGCTCTTCCCTGCAAGCTTGTAAAAAGACAATTTTATTCACTTCTCAGAGAGCCAGCCTAGGAGGCATATGATATCAGCTTTATAAATCTGTGCTGAAGCATGAGACAGAATAATGCCAGTAGGATAATTATCACCATAAAAATAGAAATGCAAACTTCCCTCCCTTCTTGCTGTAAGAGAAACAGTTGACTTTCTCTGTTATGTTTGTCAAATTTAAAGATTTTAAACTCTGCACCTGATAAAGTACCATTGGGCAAGAGCTCAATAGATGAGCAGAGAGGTAACCATGTCTTTAAAGGGAAAAAGATGGTTGTGAAATAGTTGCCATTTGGACATAGTCATATATTTAATTAACTAGTGTTACTTGCAAGTTGTAGATAAAAACGGGAAAAGGTGAGGATGTATTCAGGATGAGATGCATCCCCAAGTGCTAAAGGTGCTGGCTGGTGTCATTACAATGGCACTTTCAATTATCTTTGAAAGGTCATGGTGATCAAAGGAAGCTCCCTAGGACAGGAAGAAATCAAATGTCATTCCTCTCTTGGAGAAGGGCAAGGAGAAGGAGCTGGGGAACTGTCAGGTGGTCAACCACAACTCAATCTCTGATGGAGTGAATAATCCTGGAAACTACTTTTAAACATATAAAACCAAGCAAGAGATTTGGAGTAGTCAGCATGGATTTCTGAAAGGTAATTAATAAGAAAAGTGAGATATCTGGTATCTTCTGCAAGGTATCTGGGATCCTTCTTACAGGCTGCTTTAGGAATAAAGGGAGAAAAAAGGGAATACTTTACATTAACTGAAAAAAAACCCCAAACACAACTGAACATTTGTGTTAGACAAGTCAAACGTACAGGAAAACACAATTAAACCACACAAAGTAAGTGCCATCAGAGTAATCCAAAGGTGATTCATCAATGGCAAAATTATCCAGAGTACAGGAGCCTTTTTGCCTTAAGCATGTAATGAAAACCAAAATTATGTCCTTTAATTGATTTTTGTTTTGAACAATATCCCTCTCACCCAGAGACCAATGGCTATTAACATTAAATCACCCTGACCATGATACTGAGGCAACTATCCCAGTGCCAGAATAGGGATGGGAGATACCTTCCCTCAGTAGCTGCCTTTCTCAATGGCACAAAAGGAGCAGAGTCCTCTCAGCAATAGCATGGTCTGTGACTCTGCTCCTCAGCCCAAAGAATGCTCACTGACTCCTTCGTAGCCTCAGAACTAGTAAGCACAGGATGAGATGAACAGAAAAGAGTGTAGCATGGAAGCTGCTCCCATCATGGAACATATGTTTTTTTGGTTGTTGTTGTAAAAGCATTTTGAGGAGAAGAGAAAGGACAAGGAGGGCTTATAGAGTGATCTTTGCTTTGTCAGGCAGAGAATGTGATTTGCACACATATCATTCTAGCAAGAGAAGTCATAAGGATTAAATGGTGGCACTTGAATATTTGTCAGGAAAATATTACTCCCAGCAATGCAGGAGCAATTAAAATAGAGTTGCATGGATGGATTTGCTAAATCCTTCTAAGTCCATTCTTAGTGGCACAAAGCCAGTACTCACCTCCTGAGACCAATTCCTAATTTTGAAAATGAAAAGCATTTTTTATTTGTAGACAGTGACCAAAGCACTTGCTGGAAAGACACACTGTGGAAGAAACCAAGAACCTCTTTGTGAGCAATTGAGTAATGTAATTTCAAAGTACTGGGGTCTGAGCAGAGCTATGAGAACTCTACCTACCCCTTCCAAAGTCAGTAGCAAAATTCATGCCTGCTTCAGTGGTCAGAAGCCTTGGTCCTCAAGCAACAGAAGATAGTGAAATGTAAGCCATGAACTTGTAACAAATTTTTCCATTTGTCCTCATTTACAGCTTGTCAGGACTATTATAAATCCAGGGTGTTAAAAAGGCAATAAGAATATGATAGTTCGCAAATTCTGTAGCAACAGCAATAAAATGGGTTCTATTCTAAAAAATATTGGCAGTGTATTTACTGAATAGATGAGGTCAAGAATGGAGATACTACAGTAAGACAGAAAGTGACTCCAAAAATGTAATAGCTTATTAGAAGCTAAAAATAAAATAAAAGTATGGTATTTAATCTTAATTACAGCAGTTGTTTTAAATATATTTTCTTCTTATTTGATCAAAAGCATCCACAGAAAAGAAATGAGTTATGATATAACCCAAAATAGCCAATTATAACATCTAAGCTGCAGCCATTTAGTTCAATATCACATCTTTTTGAAAGCTCTCCCCAGCCTAGATCTAGATTACATTTGAAATGTAAAGTTTTTTGATTACAGTGGGTGATTGTTAACCTCCCACTGCTATACCGCTATCAGGGAGTGTTCATCTTATTTAGGATGCCAAAAGAAAGGGAGCTGCCAGTGCCTCTCAAAATTTGCAGAAAATGGCACCTTTTTAAAAAATATAATTAGACAGGGGAGAGAAAGAATAAGAAACTGGAGGTACATTTATAAATAACAAGAGAAAATAAAAAAGTATTTTTATATTAGAAATGGCAAGGAAAAAGTTGCAGGCTTTCTTTGATGTTAACTCCCTCAAATCCCATAAAACACAGACATAACACATTCCCTGGCTTACACAGAGGCCCATGCCCAAACCAAACCCTGCTCAAGGGCCAAGACCACTTTTACATCTGCATTTTCTTCTGGAATGCTACAGGCTAAAAGCAAGAGGTAAATTGCAGGCATGCATTGCTTCAGCTTCCCCCTCCACCTGCCATCAATAACAGGGCTAACACTGCTGACGTGCTGCAGAAACTCCAGCCCCTGCCAGCTGGGGAACAGCTCCTGAACCTCCCCACTGCTCAGGGACTGTGTTTGTCACCTTTACCCTCACAGTGCTAGACAATCTGGGTTTGCTGTTCACTGTGCAAAGCCACAGTGCAGCTGAGAGAACAGCACATAGTAAATTCACACAATTAAACAATGGGTGCATCCCACAACTCTGCTTAGGAAGCTACAAGAAGCATTCTGTAAACTGGCAGATACACAATTGAAAGAGTTCATGAAACATTTTCCTACACAGAGTGTAATGAAAACATGCAGTGAACAACCACAGATACAGACATCTCAGTCATGTAACTCCTTTACACCCAAACTGACATTTAGCTATAGTGATCATTAAAAGCTAGAGAAAATAGAGTTAAAACAGCTCTCTGTATCCTAGAAAGCAAACAGCCTTCAGCTGGTTCACTATCTTTTCTTTTTAAACAGTTAATTCCCAGAGACTTCAGTTACAGGTTGCTTACATAATTGAGTTCAAACCACCTATTTCCAAGCATATGTATAATAAAGCACTTTTTGAGAAAAGGAGGTCTTTGCAAAGAAGAGTTATCAGAGTACAACAGTTGGCAGAAGCCAGTAGATTGTCCCCAAAGGAGAGGAGATTCAAGGCTCTTTTACTTTAAAGAAATTATATTCAGCTGTAGTTTAGGATAAACAGAGATATAAAAGTTGGTTATTCATACTAGGAAGTCAAATCACAGAAGATTAAGGTAATTGGTTACCTTGATAAATTATGTAGTCCAGAACACTTCAGATTTGCTGGTATGATGCCAGATAGTATTTATTTGTGTGAAGTTTTGAGAAACAGGAATTTTGGTGGATATAATAGAGTCTTGTACTTTGTCCTGTTTATCTGGATGAGTTTAATTAATTAGGCTTGCACATCAGTGATATGCTCTGTATTTATTCCCCTTGCAAATATAACTCACTTACATGCAGACAATGTAAAATGTGCAGAGCTCAACAACTTGGCTTATTCTTTATCTTTTGGCTTTAATAACCTACTATTGCTCTTTTCCAGACAAGCTTGTCCTGCAATGTATTTATTTAGAAACTAGGTTGCATGAAAGAGGTCATAAAATTGCCTTCATTTGGTGAACACATTGTCCTTAGCCAAGGAAATTCCCTCTGCAAATACTTCTATATGAAGCTATGCCCTCATTTCTAATCTGCTCTGCTCTCCTCACACATGGGGATGGTACCTGCCTGAGAGGTCATATGAACAGCAGAAGAGGCCTTGGGTCTTTGTAAGCCCTACTCAGCAATAACAAAAGTGTCTTTTTACTATTACCCTGAGTTCAGCACAAATCCAAAACACAGCCCAATACCAGCCACCACAAAGAAAATCAACTGTACCCTAGCCAAATCCAACCCACCTCAATACATAGTCATAGTTATTTCAAACAAACATTTAAAGACAGTTGTGAAAAAGTAAGAAAATTGGATCATTAAGGACTAAACAGATAAATGCCATTATTCAAAGCAGATTAATTGATGTGAAGCAATTTTGGCCACCCAGTTGATACCACCTACTTTAGCATTCACATTCTGAAAATATCAGGTGCACAGCTGCTGTTTGGATGGACAGATATTTGTATCTTACTTCAGGGCAAATCTGGTGTCCATGATGTACATTGGCTACAATCCCCTTGCTATAAAAAAACCCTGCCCTTTGCATGAGGGGCCATTTGTTTTACTGATATTTAAACAGTGCCTGACTCTATCATGTGATCATGTGCTGTTTCACAAGGGACTGCGTTAGGCCAGTGCGGTTTATCTCAAAGATTTTCATGCTATGCTGCCATATTTCTGATTGAAAGTGCTAGATATCAATTAAATATTTTGGGAACACAGGAAGTTTACTGCTGCTGTTCCATAGTCTGCTCATTTTCTTTCTTAACACTGATATGAAAACATAGCTTCATTTCTTTCTTTCATTTCTTTCACTCTTCTCCAGGCATAGAACAATTCCAATGGCACTGAATTTCAATTTCATCAGAGATATAAGTGTACCTTAGAGACTAAAAAGTGCTGAGGTTAGCAGAGCAAATTTATCATGAAAAGCACTTTTACCATGTGAATGCCAGGCAAACTTTGAGTTAGCCACATGGCTGCTGGAGCAATGCAGCTGCCTTTATTACCAGCAAGCATTCAAAAAAACAGCATGTCAGCACTCTTCTTTCTTTCCAGCTCCCCAGCCTTCAGGGGAGCCTGTACATCAGTCTGAAAAGTGGGGTTTTCTCTGATGAAACTGTAGCAGTAAATCAGATCAATTTGCAGATCTGTACAGTAGATCTGGAGCAAAGCTATAGAAGACCTTTCCATTCTGACTTAAAACCACAGGATGCCATGTTAGTCAATACTGCACAATAGAGTACTGGGAAGCACTACAGAAGTGACAGGAGCAGATGTACATATTTCCCTCAAGCAACATCTGCATCCCAAGCCTGCTCACTCACAGATCACAGCAGAGAATGTGGTAGTAGCCCCTGAACACATTATTCACCAAGCTGAGTTTGCCCTGCTCATTGGTAGTCATTTCTGTTACAAATTACTTGTCATGGTCTCTAAATGGTGCCGCTGTCATAGTGGAGAGATATTGTGAAACTTATCACCAACTCCAGTTATACACTAGAACTACCCTTGCATATAACTTGCTTTTTGTCCTTTGTGTTTGAAAAATGATTGCTGGCCTTAATCTGTTGCATATGGTTCAGCAAAACAAGCTTAATACATCAATTCGTCCTGTGAAAACTACCAGTGTTTACATAAAGATTGGCTGCTTACAGAAATTACTGATTTCCCTCTTTGAAAACCAGTACCAGCCTCTAGAGGAAGTCCTTTTACTACAGCTGAACAAATTCCTGAATGTATAAATCCTCCAAAACATGACTTTATTTCTTTAGCATAATGCAGAAACCCCTCGTGCCCTGCAGAGCTGCTGCTCAGCAGTTCATGAACTGTGACCCTGCAGCTGCCCCAAAGTTCTACCTAATTTCCCATACAAAAGGTAATAAAAATTTTTCTTCCAAAAACCCCCACTCAATATACGTGGAAAATAACTAATCCTGTGTCTCAAGAGACAATTCTCTCAGAGAGGAAATGCATAAACAACTGAAATTATCCAAAGACACCTATTTTTGGCCAGTAACCTAATGGTTAAGCTCAATCCATATACTGTCCTGCTGATCACTATAGCAAACAATTTATGGACCTTGATGCACTTAAAAGACCACTTCAAGCCACCCAGAAATTTGACAATTCCCCATGGAAAAATGTGAAAATACAATATGTTAGGGCTTTGTAACACATAGACATACAAATATGGTGTATCTAAATTTTGGCAAGCCTAGAATTTTCCTGGATTATGGCTGCTTCTATCCTACAGAAAAAAGTGTCAACATTGAAAATGAGACCCTGACCAATATGAGTCCAAAGTAACTCAAATTTTAAACACCAACTTCTGATTACGGAATATTAAAAGCAGAATTATATTACATCTGAACAAAGTACCTTTGTATTTAGGCCAAGGGCCATCATTCATGTGTATGAATTTTAACTGTCCTTTTTGCCTCATTAATATGTTTAAAAAGGCAGGATTTTCCATTGAGATCTTTGGTAGATAACTTCTTGTCATCCTCCCACTCAAAAAGATTTTTTCCCTTTATTTTGTTTTTTAATACTTTTTCCCTTCTAACCACCAATGAATCAGAAATCTGACCTTCCTTGTTATCACAAACAACTGACTTCACAATACATTTCCCGAAACTGGCAAGTCTTTCATTCAAGCCAATAACTCCACAAGGAAGAATTTCTTTGACTCCAGAAAATAATGGAGGTAATGTAAGTTCAAAAATCTTGTATTATTTTGGAAGTTCTGCTTCATGTTTCAACTGTCTCAAAGAAGCAATAAGCAAGTGCCAATCATTTATCACTACCGAAACATTCTTTTTCACCGTTTCTCTACACAAACTGGGTTTATACCCAAGCAGTTATCACAGGAGCAAGGGACTTTCTGCCATCTCTCTGCACAAAGAAGTCAGATTAATCCTGTGCTTTACTGAACCAGTTTTTGAAACAAAACATTTTATATGTGAAGGAAAGAAATGTATTTATTAATGATTATACATTAAATACTGTCATTTGCCTTTGGTACAATCTATGCTTTTACAAACTTCCTCATCACAACTCTCAAGAGACCTCAGGATCTACTAAGTGCCTAGATTATTAAAAAAAAAAAAAAAGGGAAAAAAACCCAGGGACTTTTGTCCCAGATTTATTTCCTGGCTTTCAATTTCCTTGTTCCAGTTTCAGACATGCTATGCTCTTGAAACTGCTCCTAGTATTATGGCTGTAGTTGGAAATGCCCACAGGTTTATAATCTCATTACATGGCTAAATTCATGAGGCTAAAATGCAGGTTCAGGCAGTACCTCATCTGCCTTCCACTTGAGGAACTTCTAGAAGCACAATTAAGAACATGGGATTCTCAAAATATCATGTGACTCTGATCCACTGGGATATTAAACCCATACAAACAACTTTCTATTCTGAATACATACTGAATATATACTTTATTTCAGAAGAAAATCCCATTGCCATTGGCTAGTTTTAATTTCTGTGCAAATAGTACAGAAAAGAGTCCTTTGCTTCAGAGGTTTTATCAGTCTGGAAAAAGGCATTGCAAAGTAGAAATTCCATTACAAAATAAATTAAGAACTGCTATTTCCTTAGGAACATGCAAACAGAAACCTCAGCTGCTGTTAACAGTGTCACAGCACCAGGTCAGCAGGTGCTTAGGGAGCTGTGTGGCCGTGGACCATATTCACACAAAACCAACCCAGAATGCAAATGTCCTCATCCTACAGAACACTCAAATGTGTGTTTCTGCCCCCAGATAATGTGAGGATACCAGAAAGTAAAGATTTCAAACAATGCTTATTTCATCAATAAAATGTAGAAGGAACTACTAAAAAGCAGCAAAGAATCACAGCTGCTGCATGTGGTGGGAAGCCTGTTCTTTGACAAATGTGTCTCCCATTGGAACAAGGCTGCAACCCTGACTGCTAAAACACTTGAGCAAAATGACATTGCTGTTTTCTGTACACTCCACAGGAGCAAACATGAATCAAACTCACAACATGTCCTACTGTGGTCACGTACATGGCATTTGTAAGCCACACAAATCTCTGGAGAGCTCACAGGTACATCAGGTTAACCTCTGGAAGAGTTAGTTCAAATCTAATTTTGATCAAACTCAAGTTGTCACTGGCATTTGCCATACAGAGTCCTATCCAGACTGGCACAACAATCTGCTATAAGCTTAGTGTAAGAAAAGTAGGGATGCTACAGACCTGGAGAAATGTGCGTGTGTATACTAAATTCAACACTAATTTATTATTACTTGGGATCTGTTACAACTGTGATCATTTCTGCCATAAAAAAGGTCACTGAGAAATAGAGCACAAGCACTGAAATGAAGGGTTTTGTTTTGCTTTTGTACAGTACAGGATTAAACTATTCCCTCTTTAAGACTTCACCCACTTTAATCCTCCAATTTACCAACATTCCACCAACTTTCAGGTTCACTCCACAATCAGTGTTTGAAAACATATCCAAGAAATAAAAAAATAGGAGGCTGGAGTTAAAAGCTGAGCCCACCTCTTCTCAGCAGTCCCTGCCCAGTGGAGAAACACATATTATCAAAAAGATTAATTATGTCATAATTATTCAGTCCCATTGACATGCTCCTTGCCTCCCTAATCCTTATGAGAACTAATAAAGTGAAATATTTGACATTTACTTTTATGCTTATGGAAGCTGTTTGGTTTTGCTCCCTCCCGTGAGATGCTGCCTTTTGTTTTGACAGTAATGACTGTACATCTGCACATATCAGACCAACACAACAATCAGACCTGTGTCTCCTATATGAGGTTTCAGTAGCAGCATTTTCAGCTTTTTCTATGCCTGAATTACTGCCCAGCAGACCCCAGCACTTTTGCAAACTGCTCCTCACAGCCACCCTAGCCCAACCTGACAAAGATCAAGGAATGCAAATTCTAAAAGAACTTTCCCTTCTGGACAGGATGCCAGATTAGTTACTGATGTGAATTTACTTCTAAATGCAGTAACTTGTTACGCATTGATCCAAACCCAGGTCCTTGATTTCAAAGGACAATTCTGCTTAGAAACTGAGGACATAACATAACCCAAGTTTTTGACAGCTCTGTCCCCTCACCAAAAAAAGCAAAACTACCACTTTGCTTCAGCTATTCAGTTATGCTTATTCACATCCTCTCTGGCTTAAGAAATTCTTAGTCTTACAATTCAAATTAAAATTTAAAAAATTGTCTAGTTTTATAAACTTTCATTTACCTCCCATAATAAAAGCACACAAAAGTTAGTATCAGACAGTGTTTTAGGTGTGTACAACCACATTTATATGGGCAGAGAGAAGAGGATCTTGTATCTGACTATTTTCTGTGGTGCAATTATGGACTGGACTCTGTTCACAGAGGCAGAGTTGTTTCTGGAACTTCATCTGAGCAGCAAGAGTCAGACACTCTGTGGTTTGACAGCTCCCCCATAACAGCCATATGCCAGTTCTAGCCTGGTGGTGACAAAGACACTCTGTTTAAGCCTTAGGCATCTGTGAACACAAAGCAGATGCATGTAGCTGCACCAGACACAAAGTCTGTCTGGAGAACAGCTTCCAAAAGGCAGCAGAAGCACCATCTAACAGTGCAAATTTACTGTGCAGAATAAAAAGACAGGTTAAGTAAGATGGCAAACAACCGGGATGTCAAATCTGATTATTTAGGAAGTTGCAGTAAGGTGGAAAGCAATTTTTCTTCAGATCACCAGTTTGATTCCAGTCCTTAAGAACACCCTGTGTTCTTAAGAAGAAGATCATATGGCAGCTCAATCCTCTCCTCTAACAGGGGTGACCCTCCCAACCTGGTTTGAAACAAGTCCATGGGATAACATGACAAATCATTCTCTGATGTTATGTCTCAAAGGCCAACCCTTCCATACAAATTTCCTACTTTCAAGTTCATATCCCATCTTGTATTTTGGGGTGAAGGTGGTCAAATGGGGAAATTGACACTATTTCTTATAGATCACACTACACTAAAGCTTTGAGACAACTGAAAAGACGTTGAATGCAGCCTGTAATTACAAGAGGAAGGTTAAAATCTGGAAGATTGTAGGTAGACATTAGGAACCACGAAAGTGGAGTGAAAGGTGCTCCTCGGTGCTGGCTGAGCTCACAGAAGGGTCAGTCCATCTCTCATCTGAGGATGCAGACTGTAGCAATTCCATGTGGACACAGTTCTGTGCTCTGTGATGACCTTGCCTGAACAGAGAGGTTGGACCAGGTGGCCCACAGTGGTCCCTTCCAACCTGACCCTCCTCTGATTCTGTAACATTAATCTGCAGTGGGACAAGTTCTGGGAGTGAAGCACTGTTCCTGATCAGCAGAACTGAACATGAAATTTCTGCATAATCATAAGCCTCCCTCTCTCTTTCACCACCATCCCTTACATATTCCTTAAGAATTTTGGTTTTAATAGCATGGCATGTCACTCAAATTGCACCAGTTATCTCAATTTTTATACATGCAGTATGAGTTCCCATAATGAAGACACTGTGAGAGACAAACCGTTCAAAAACCCTGAGGGGATGTATGAGTACTGACTGTTTAACTAGTAAACTGTGTATTTCTGAACTAAAATTCCTCTGGACTCAAGGTTTGAGCCAATAAGCAGATGCTGTCAGCGGGGATTCTTAGCAGTGATTACAGGAATTTGGTTCCTAACAAGAGAAGCCAGCAGAGGACGGGACTTTCTGCCAAAGAACTGGTCTGAACATCTTTTTTGAATCCACCAGTAGCTGGTCACTGGGAGAGTAAATAAACCCAGCAGTTGTTTGCCACTGCTTTTGATAGGCACACAAGTACAAGATGCATTAGCCATCACACAATTCCATCTGTGCTGAGCAGTTTGGCAAAGTCAACCAGTAATTTTTCATCCTTCCAAAAGAATGTGGCAAAAATGATACAGTGATTCTTACCAAGTATGAGAGGTGCAAGCATCATCAACTAGCAATGGGAAAATTTCAGTAAGTGCATTTTATATAACCTACCATGCTGTCTGCATCCATCCACGCAGACAAAGGAGATCTCTTAGGTCTTATCTTCATTCTGTGAAGCTCAATAAATATTAAGACCAAATAGGGTTAAAAACCTGCCTGTACATCAGACAATTATTCAATTACAAACTGATATTTTCTTTAAATCGCTTCATGAATCTCAATACTCAGTTCTCAGAGTTGTTAACAAACCTCTGATTTAATAGTAGTAAATGACAGAACTAGTACAATACCATTTTCTGTATTGTACTGATGGAAAGTATATTTGAGGCAATTACATTTTACCTCTGCAAACACGCAATGAACAAAGCCCATTGTACAGCAAAGCTTAAAAGCAATGAACCGTTTTCTGATGGAGTTCCTTTCTAAGCTATGCATTGTCACAATCACAGTCTGCTCCAAATCACCTAGGGCTGAAGCAACTCTAACTTACATTTCTTTATGAAAATAAAGAAATAAGGATTTTCAGAATATTCAGAACTACATAAAATCTGGCAATCAGCCTAGTTACTCCACTGCTGTGTCTCCAACAGGCAGCTATTGGAACTGTCAGGTCTTGAAAACCTGAGGCAGGCAATTGCAGATGAGGCAGTTCCTTCCCAACATCTCAACTAAAGATTGGCCGCTTCCCTAAGGCATAAGAAAAATACATCTGCTTTTCAAATTTCCACAGCTTCATTAAGCAAACTCACTGGCTGAAGAAAGCTGCAAAGGACATAACCTAGATCATGCTGTTAAATCCTGAATTCTCTGGGGAAATCCACTGCAGTTCATTGCAATTCCTTTTGGATATAATTTTGTGATGATATAATGAATGTACATGCAGGGATGAAGTACTTTGAAGAGCTCAGATAGAAGCCTGACCCTATGGAAAAACAATTATGTGAATCATGGCCTAAAAACTAACAGATACAAGAAGTTCAACACACCAATTTTTTCTCTTATTTATGCAATCAGGTAGAAAATTATCTTTCCTGAGACTGCAGAGTTTCCCCCCAGGTGCTCTTTTAGATTTTTTTGTATCCTTGAAAATGTTCATAGAGAAAGTCTAACACAAGATTACCAAGACACTGATTACGAAAAGATGGTGTGTGGGAGCAAGGGCATGCTCTGTTTTTAAATAGAGCTCTGTTTGCTTGTTTTGTGCCTAGAGGGGAATAAAAATGAAAGCTAGTAAACAAACAAAAGAGAGCTTCCTCCCACCTATTACTTCATTTTAGACAAGCCAATGAGAGGAGTCCAGCCAGGCTCTGCTCATCCACCTTTTCTCGGCCATGTTTCTTGTGGGAATACTGATCAACCAGGAGAGGCTTTGAACTTGTGCATGCAACTCTTTAAAGCTTCCACTGTGGCTTTAAAGAATAAACAATACAGATATATTTAAAAGAAGGGGAAAAAAAGGCTATTGCAACAAATCTGCTTTTCTTTTACCCCCTTGTGGAAACAGCAACAAAATCCTTTCACCATTTAAATAAAAACCAATCTGTACATGAAGGATTTCCTCACAGACTCTTGGGATGAAGGAATTAAAACTGATTTGAGAAAAGACCAGGAGCACCAAGAAGAAAAAAAAGTTAGAAACAAGAGAAGAAACAATGCTTTGTACTTCTCATTTCAGACATGAAAAAATCAGGCAAGAGAAAATCAAAAGGAGGCATCTAACAAAATAAGTGGGGAAATCCCCCAGAGGACTTCACTGTGCTTCTATGCTGAAGAGGCTCTTGTGCAGATAGGATTGTCCTGAAGGCAAGTTCTCCTTGGAACACCAAAGGTCACTGTGCTTGTACGATCCCAGCAATTAGAGTGCTCTCTCTCCAACAAAAACCCCTCAGTAAAGTAGGATATCTTTCAGTCCTGCTGACAGACAGCTCAGGTAACACTGAAGTTACTCCCGAGTGACCACAAGGGTGTGATAATGAGAACGCAACCTCAAAATCTTAACATAGCTTGAAAATTAGTCTGACCCCTGCAGCTTACATGGACTACCAGACAAACTTGTACAGCTTCCCTCCTTGAATTTACACACACAGAATGATGGCAGAGAACAGCACACTACTCTGCCTGGAGGACACTATAAAGGAAAACACATCTAAATACTATATATCTATGAGAAATCAGAGACAAATACAAATATAGTATATTATACTGACACTTTGCTGATTTCTGAAATCATGAACTAAGGGCCAGCATTAAGAAGTGTTCATATATAAATAAAAAGGCAAATTTGCTATGAAGCATTATGTTCTGGGAAAATAATCAAGAAGGGAAAAACATGATCAGGACAGCCTTGCCTTTTGTGAGCTAGAGGAACATAATGTTTTTCAGTTGGATTTGGTCTGGCTTACAAAATAAAAGAACATATCTAATGAAAACAAATTATGAAAAAATTTTCTGATTTCCCATGTATTGGTAAAAAAAGCCTTGAACGTGGCTCATTTTCATTTATTCACTAAAAAACATTTGGTGGCTATGTTGAACTTCGGTGAAAGAAATTAGCTGAAAGGAGGAACGTCTTAGGAAAATCGAGAAGGAAGTTTTTACTAGTGGAAAATATTATTTTACTATTAACAATTAGTTTCTCTTTATTAAAGGGTTACATCAGAACCATGACATGTTTGCCACAGGCTTTGCTTACTGAGCAATGGATCCTTTAATGGCAAGCTGAGAAATGGAACTTGAAGCACCTTTATCGTAATTCTGACTTTTCTTCCCGAGTGACTTTGGGCAAGTTTTCACTTATTTTTAGGCCTAAGTTTTCTCCATCTGCAAATGAGAAGAGTTATATCTATTCTCTTCTCCAAGCACCCCCAGAACACTTAGCTATTCAGATGACATTTCATTAAGTATTATTACCACTACTCTCAATTTTCAATATAGCTAAGCCAAAAGTGAGATTGAGCTGACATTTCAGTAGCAAACTCATTTTATAACAAATTCTACTAAAACATTTAAGTGCATGACATAGATGAAAGCATGTGGTGGAACAAATTGATAGCACATATACAGACTAGAAATTATATTTGGACTAATCAGTATCCATTTTTATATTTACTCAGCAAACTTTTCAATAAATGCATTTTACTAGTTCAAATATGTATGAATTTGAAATTCATACATGCAACTATTCACTCAAAGAATCAAACGGTATAATGGATTGGGGGAAAAAAATCGCATTTTAGAAAACTGATATAAAACACCCAGAGCTAAGAAACCTGGGGCCACAAGATGTCGGTAATTCCAGAAGAAAAATAGTCAATATTAGGGCATTGGTTTGGGGAAGAAAGGAGGGTATTAATTATTTACCATTTCAATGTAAATGCAGTAATAGAGAAAACTGATCATGGAAAATCCACACATGGGAAATCCAATGACACACAAAGAGACAGAAATTAAAAATATAAATTATTCACTGGAAAGTTATTGCTGTTTTACAACACCAATCTTTTACTGGTCTGAAGGACCCTAGCTTGATATTCTAGGAAAAACAAATAATTCCCTGCCTTGTGTTTACTATGTGAATATCCTAATTAATGTGAAATAAATTGCATTCCTTTGGCATAAACCATCCAAGATGACCATAATAAATAATTTTAGAAGAAAGAGTATCCACTTTTTTCTACTAATAGTATTTAATTCATAAATGATGGGCTGTCTGCGCAGCTATTGAAGCACCTATATAGGGAAAATGCACCTTTACAAGGGAAAAATTAAAGCTATTCTAAACTGATTTTTTCATTAAGTATTTAAAGTATTCATAAAGTATTTAGAAATAAAAGCAGTATAAATTCATAAAGTATTTAGAAGTAAAAGCAGTGAGACATTATATTCATTAATATCTGGTTTTTGACCTGCTGGACAGTGGGGAAAGTGGGAAGGAACTAAAGGACGGCACAGTTACAGCTCTAAGAGAGTTCCTCAGGCCAGGAGAGTGAGTGCCATGAATCTCCCTGCATTAAACCACTGGAGCATCTGTGAGCCTTGGTACCTGCTTGTGTTTTAATAACTTGCACCTCTCTGCTGCACTCCTGCAAGAGAGCCTTAGGGCAGCTCCAAGCAAGTTGAAAACAAAAGCTCCTGTGCCCACAGACCCAGGCTCATTACCCTTGCCTCAGAGCAGGGCTAATTAGATCAGACTGGGCCTCCAGCTAACACGGGCACTGTTCTGCTCTGTGCCACTTCCACACGCCCTTGTGACTCAGCTGCATCAGCAAGTGTGGGAATGCAACTTCAGAAAGTTCCAAATTTGATAATATTTCCCTCATAAGATCATTCTTACTGGTGGGAAATCACTATCTGAAAAATAAATCTCTCAATTTAAGATAATTAAAAAAAAAAATTCGTTTTCTCAACAGATTGTAGGCCCTGTAGTTCACTTAATACATACTGCCCCTTTCTATTCAGTAGCCAAGCTCTGGCAGGTTGCTCACAATAAGGATGACACCACCTTTATTTCCTGAAAGGAAGAGACAACTGTATAGAAATAATTGGAAAGACAAGTGCATTAAATATTACAAGCTTCCACATGGCAGCTGCAGGGGCTCCAGCAGCCCTGGGAATAAGGAAAATGGTTCTTCAGATTAGTGGTTTAGTTACATTCCAGACAAGAGAATTATTTAATAAGAGGGAGTTAATTACAAGTAGCTCTATTGATGGGCAATTCCAGCCTGAGAGAGGGAATTAAATCTATTCATTGAATGTGTCTATGTCCATTTGTAGACATTTGCTACTATTATCTGAAGAAGTTACAATAGCAGTTGCAGTTTACTTTCTCCACTGTAATCAAAGGACAGGATTTACTTTATTCTTTCATTCCACAAGGATCTCTTAGGCTTGAAAATTTAATTGCTGCACTATGACAGACAACATTCAGATCTTTTTAATCTTTATTCTGTCAGCAAATATTCCTGCAGCAAATTTCTTCATAATTACTGTTCTGATTAAAGTAAGCATTTCCATAGATTTGATGACTTTGTGAATCACAATCACTAGCTGCTCCTCTTAAGGTGAGCAGGAATTCACTTTGTAATGAAGTTTTATTATGCAAAATTTCTGAGCAATAATGTAATTAAAATTTGTGTTATTTCTCATGCTTTAATATAAACCCCCAGCCCCTTCTTGTATGCCAGGTATTGAACAACAAGCCTTATAAAGTCTCACATGAAAAGGAACCAGGTAGTGACTTCACTTTTGTTTTAATCCTGTAACTTGGAAGATGTGAAATCTGAAGTTTCTAAGTAATGTAGTAATAAAAATCAGAGATAAGAACCTCAAAAGCAACCAAAAGTCATTGCTTTTTGAGGCAGGCTTGAGAGAGGATGAATAGCTTACATTTACTTCACTCTCATATAAATCCTGCCCTCCCACATGTGCTTATTTTCAAGCATGTGGCCTTAATTGCAATATTACAGCTATCATCCATTTGGTACTGAGAAATTCTCTTTGGAATTGTCATATAGACATGTTACAGAAATAACACACAATCATATTAAATTAAAGACAGAATGTAACAATTCTTGCAGATATAATTGAAAAAAAAAAAACAAACCAAACATTAAGTAAGCTAATAGAAAATTCTCTGGAGTTCTCTGGAAGATCATTTCCACAGTAAGATCCAAGTGAGACTTGTCTGATTTCCTCCCAAGTAAAGTCCTATAAAGCCTACAGAACTAAAGCAAATAACCAGTGAAATAAATCAAAAGAAAAAGTGGTCAATGTCCATGTATTGATACCTGAAGGGGTAAACAGTAATCTTCTAGAAAAGTGACTCCCCTCCTTATAAGATTGGTTGGACAATATTGTAAGGACATAGGTCAAACTATGCAACCTAACATTTTCCTTTTGATTTAAAAATATAATCTGTCTGAATATAAACTGCTACTTTCTTTTTCTGGGACGAGATCTGCAAAAAATGAAGATCCAGACATGTACCTCAAGATACAGAGACCAGATGCTGCACTGGATCAAAGGTAGAAGCAGGCCACCCATGGCAGCAGGGCACTACAGGGAAGACATAATTCCCAATTTTTTAAAGTTTGCCAAGTTAGGTTTGTCAATTGCCTTGCTTTGAATGTCTTAAAATCTGCCAAGTACCTTATTCTACCTTAATCATCTAAAGTTTGCAAAGAAAGGTTTGTTACTGAGCCTCCTGAGAATTTTGTTTTTTCTCCCACACATTGCACAGAGAAATTCAAAAAACCTTCCCCTAAAACTCATTGATTGGACCAAGGCATGAGTTAATACCACAAAAACCAAACCAAAACTCTCACAATGTATCCAGACACATAAATACTTGCAAATACATTTTAAAAGGCAAATTATTATTTAAGCAGAAAACCTCTGTAATATTAACATATTGATGTATTAATATTTGCAATTTGTACATAAAATTACAATATGAATGACCTTTAGCTATATCAATTCCAGGAATTGATCAATTCCAGGAAGTCATCACTCTAAATAGCAATGCCTATTTTTGCTTCCAGAAGTGCTATGCTGGGGTTTGAGGCATTTGAAGACTTTTTGTGGCACTCCTGTCTTTTCTTAAATTGGGTACTTATATCCAGCTCTCTAAAAGTGTTTCTCAGTGCTCACATACCTTGGACTATCTGGTCCTGCTCTACTGGGTCCAGGATGTTCGAAGTAAAACCTGACACAGTACATGAGCAGGAGTATTATTAGGGCTGAGTGACATGCAAAAGATTTCTTTTCATATCCAGACTTCTTTTTAATAGGGCACCCATTTTATATCCCACCATGGTATTTGGGGTCAATGCATTTGGTAACAATACCAGGCCAATGACTGGCTCCTTATCCACAGAGCTTCTGCCTGCCCCATTTCCTGTCCTCTGTTTGGAAGACAGAGCCTCTTACTGAAGTACTGCAGTTTGCATTCAGCCTTTTGCAATCCTTTTTATTTCAGGTGATTCCACCAATTGGCCAAGATTATCTTGTACACTTCCAGAGTACTCAAGGCCTTTCCCTAGAGCTTATTACCATTTGCAGATGTGTTAAGTGCACTCTTTATTTCATCATCTGTGATATTAACAAAAACCGCCACAAAATAGTGCCAGACTCAGGGTGCTGAAGGAAATATGAAACATTCCTCTTCCTACCTGTATATCTTGATGCTGTAAGCTAGAATCTGTCATGTAGCTTGAAAATAATGAAAACACAGGATAATGTAAAGTTAATTTAAGCTTTCTAAAGGCAACCCCACACAACAGCTGCTAAAAAGTACAAATGACTCAGTCTTCCAGATACAAGATTGTTGCTTTTAAACAATTATTAATCTTGCATCAATTACACAGCATGCAATCCAACCTCTGCATTACTATTAACTCCATGGAAAAAAGTCTTTTATACATCAAAACATGGGATTTATGGTGCTGGACCTTTCCCTTCAGATGATTCAGGAAGTGCTCTCTGACCACTAATCAAAAATTTCTGGCATCTTGTTCTGACTGACAAATGTTAGAGCCTGATGCTACTCACAAAATCATCCAGAATGCATCTGCACTCCTTTGAAAAGCTGAACAATTGAGAGGTCAGGGCACAGAATTTGTCTCTAAATAGAATTTTTTCGGGAAACAGGGAGAACAAACTATACCATTCCTTTGAGGAGGGAAGGCACTGGGAATGAAAAATTAGGAAGTTTCCACTGCCTGTTCTCATGGCACAAGATCAGTGCATGTATGTGTATCGATTTAATTTTCAAGGCAGGCACTTTTTGCAGGCAGCAAATCTTTTGTAATTAAATAAAGGGGAAAAAAACTAAAAGAAGAGAGAAATTAAGTCTCAAAATTCTTATCATTTGCTAGGCAATTGAGAATAGAAATGACTTTTCTTTCTCCTTAACATAATCTGTTGCTTGTCTACTGTGAATATATGAGAATTCAGTATACACAGCTTAACTAATTCACCTCTGTCTATAGGGATATTTGAGGTGTTAGACTATTAGAGCAGAGACTCATCAAACAAAACAGGGATTAACATCCTTCCTGGATGTTAAACACTTTTGAAATACTTTTTTACCTGTATAGATTGCAAAAGTTATGATTCATATGGAATAGAATGTAATTATAGACACTGCAATAATTCATTTTCTGGTAGCATTAAGAAAGGTATTGCATTGTTTGCAGGAGGTACTAGGTTAATGCTTCATAACAGACGACCTCTGTTTTTCCCCTGTGAAGAAATATAGATAGATAGACTCATACAATCAAAAAACATCTCAAGTTGGAAGGGACGCATAAGGATCAAGTTCAGCTTTTGTGATCATCACAGGACTACCTAAAACTAAACCATATGACTAAAGAGCATAGTCTAGACACTCCTAGAACCCTGATGGGACTGATGGCATGGTCACTTCCCCAGGGAGCCCATTCTGAGAGGTAATCATTTTGTATATGCAATTCCCCTTTTATGAGGAAGTTCTGACTGTGCACAAGGCAGTAGCTTTGACTCTCAGCTCATAAGTCTAGCACAACACTAGACAGACACCTAGAAATTTTAAGTAGCTGGCACAGGTTTCTCTCCTGACTGGAAAAAATTCACTGCATACCCCTGGCAGTGCCAATTCATACTGGCACCTGAATTCAAGATGGATCCATTCTGCTTTAAATCTTTTCTAAAATCCACTACACCCTTCTGACATGCTCCACTGAGTATGTCAAGGAAACACCAGAGTAACATTAAACTGGGAAAATAAAACACAGCAAGTCCACCTATCAATACTGAGTGGGGGATGAACATATTGAGAGCAGCCTTGCTGAGAAGGACTTGAGGGTGCTGGTGGGTGAGAGGCTGGACATGACCTGGCCAGAAAGCCAGCCTTACCCTGGGCTGCATCCAAAGCCAGGCAAGCAGGGGGGATTCTGCCCCTCTGCTCTGCTCAGACCCCACCTGCAGTGCTGCATCCAGCTCTGCAGTCCCAGCACAGGAAGGGCATTAACTTCTTGGAGGGAGTTCAGAGGAGGCCACCAAGATGCTTAGAGGGATGGAGCATCTCTCCTGTGAGGAAGGCTAAAAAAAGGTTAGTTGTTTATCCTAGGAAAAAGAAGGCTTTGGAGTCACCTAATTGTGACCTTCCAGTACCTGAAAGGAGCCTACAAGATGCAGACGACCTCCTTGACAAAGGTGCCAGAAACACTGGGGGCTGCATTCTCATGCCAGCAATTTTTGCACGGGATGCAGGATGAAGACTGTCACTTGGTGACTGGGGTAACCATCACACAGGATCTTTTAATCTGTCACCTCCCTCTCTGCTCCTGCACACGCAGAGAGCCCTCAGCCCTGAGCCTGCAGCTAGAGCCCGGGTTTTGGCAGCACTCAGGGCTGGCCTGGGCTGTGGAGATTGATTTAATCAGCAATATGGCCATGTGACAGCCCAGCTGGGGGCCCTGAAGGCTCTGCCCAGGAGGCAGGCTCTGCCTGCTGTGGGAGAGCCTGGGACACACTGCACAGCTTAGCAGGAGAAGAACAGCGCCATGGGAATAAGCAGAGATGAATGCACATGACAGGAGACTCTAAATGCAGAACCAAAATAGACAGCAGCAATTGCTATAGCCTAAAATGCCATCATTAGACCCAGCCAGGAAGCTCTAACAGCAAAAAGGATTGATTCAGACAAAAGATAATATCAACTGAATCTAGGCAAAAGCAACCAAAAAGGCCCCACCAAAAACTAGCAAGCATAACAAGATCACTTGGGAACCTATTGGTGCCATTTTTAGGTAGCCATTTGCTAAAAACAACAAAGAAAGAGGAGGTGCAGTGTCTCTGGAGCACAGATGTGGCTCAGCCTGCCTAAGCCTCCGGTCCTGCTGTGCCACACATGTGCCACACACATCAGGTCACTGTTACCATAGTCTGCTGCAGCAGAGAGACATTCACCACCTCACACAGCCATAAGGAACCATATCAGCAGCTCCATTTTGGTATTAAATAGAAAAATTCTGCATCGAAAAGCCTCTCATTCACCAGAGCAATAAACCATGCAAGTTGCTGGGGAAAAAATCCCCAAACTCTAGTTCAAAGAAAAATCTGAAGTAATTCAGTTGTGAAGAGAAAGTATCAGTCATTTAATTTGATGGTCCCAAACTAGGCCAACTTAAGAGTTCAGAGCAATTCCTTCACTTTCAGACAAAAATTATTCCTGAAGGAGAATGTTTAATGCATACTGTGAAGTGTTTGATTTTTATCAGGAGGTTTAGGAATTTGGCTGCAGCAGTTTGCTATGAGAAGACTTTGAACAGCACTAAAGAAAACCATCTCAGAGCCTTAAAGGAGCACTTCGCCCTTCCCTGAGAAGGTCCTTTAAAATGAAAAACTACTGCCTGAAGATTGATTAAATGACCACTTAATTAGAGAGGGGAGAACTACTGACAATATCTGGCAGCACTGGGAAAAAAAATGTGTGCCTTTAAGGAATTTGAATAAAATGAAGTATCTTGTGTTTCCAAGATCCAACAGACACCATATCTGCAGCAGAAAATGCTGTAAGTGCAGCTTTAGGGAATAAGGTGTTTCAGACTACAACAAAATTCACAATGTAGTTTGCCTTCACCTGTAATAATTAAATGAAAAATAGACTCCCAATACATGTTCATATTAGTCTAGATTTCTGAAAAAAAAGAAAAAAGGTAAAAAAACTACTACTGCATTAAAATTCCACATCCTATTTTCAATCCAAATTAAAGGCCCTGAATGCACTCTTCTGGCTTAGCATGCATAAGGGATAGGCTGTCTTATGCACTCTAAAAGCCCTCCAAATCTTCTCAGGTTAAGATTCAGGATTTCAGCCTGCACTTCTATTCTTATCAGGATAAAGTGGAAAGAAGAGCACAATCCTTTTCATAGAGTATCATTTGAAAAGAAAAAGAAAAAAGAAGACAAAGCCCCCAATATTTTTGAAAGTTAGTAGTTAAAAAACCAAACAAAGCCTAAATACAAAACAATCTTTGGACTTTCCTGCTCCCAAATTATGTAATATATATGGTGTAGAATTACTTATATGCATGACCTTTCAAACAGCACCCAAAACTTCTCTGAGTAGCAAAGCTTTCTTGATATCATCATACAAATGGCAAATTTCCTGGGTAAAAGGAATCAGCACTTTTGAAGGTATATGTACAATAGTGTGTGGAGAGCAAGAGAAAATGTAGTCAGGAAATGCCAGCTGCAGCTGCTGGCTACTGAGCTGTCAGCTCACAGTGCTGCTGCAGCAGGGAGGCACTAGATGGGAAGAGGTGAGTGCTCCATCACAAATAACCCAGCAGGGCATCACAGCAACTTCAGAAATGTGCCTTTCTAAAACACAAGTGGTCAGCCTGGAATGTGCTTCTGGAGCACACTGAGGGCAGGGCCAGCTGCCTTGCATCTCCAATTCTTTCAGCTGTCCAGGAGGACAGCATGTCCCTGCAGAACAAGCTCAGATTGCTCTGGGACATGGCATCCTGAGCTGTCAGGGAGCTCTTTGAGTAACTCTCCATACTCTGTCCTTGAGAGGTTTTGCCAACTCAGTTGCTGCTCTGGGTAGTTCAGAGCGGTAGAATAAATGTCTCCCCAGCCTGAGCCACAGTCAGTGACAGGACAGTTTTCTGATTTGAACCAGGCTTCTAACCAGACCTTCTCTTCTAGCTGAAAGTAATAGGAATTCCATGCAGTATTCTACATTGAAAATTAATGTGAAACAAAATGAAACAAAAGAAACTCCAAAACACTTCTGTGAAAGTAAGTTTCATAATTTCTGGGCTTTTTTTTTTCTTTTACAAGGCACTGGCAAAAAAAAAAAGCCATATTAATTATTGCCCAACTGTTTAAAATTTGCATCACCTCCTGCAAAAAATCCTCATGACATGCTTAGTTCCATTTGGCACAATGGAAATGCAGAAGAAAAGAGACCTCATTAAATGCACCCCTTGGTTTAGGCAGATGGGAGTGTGCTCAATAGCATTTCAGTCCTGATCTCACTTGTTCCTGCAGAACAGATGCAATATGTAATTTACCATAGATGATGACATTTGAGACAATTCAAAAATCACTGATAAGATGAAATTATATCAAGCTAGATACAGCCATCTGCTAGGATTTCAAGGATTCACCTGATACTCACTTTTCTCATTATTGAGCTTCAAGATACAGAGGATTTCCTACATAGACGTTTGAGAGAGTGGCACGTAAAACTGTGTTTCTCAGGGACCCACACATGTGTTTTGTTCCATTGTTGGAAGAGACCTATAGCCATTTTACAAGTCTAGACACTCACAGGCATGAAAACATCTTTTGTGGTTAGGGGGATCTACCATGTTATATATAACTCATACTAAAACTAGAACACATTTTCTCACAGTGTGAGAAAATCCTCCAGTGTGAGTGTGTCTATTCTGAATAAGGCCATCTGCATCCTTTGTCCTTGCTATGGTTTATCGTCGATAGGCTGAACAAGGAGGGCTACTACACAGTACCAAATGACATGATTCAGAGTTTGCTAGAACGTGAAAGCCCAAGAGATGACTAAATCTATGCACAGGAGGTTGTGTTCTCTTTCATGGGTACACTGCAAGCTTCACTCAGAGAGGCAGCCCTGAGCATGAAGGGGCTCCTGCCTGAAACACCAAACTGGTATGAATTGGCTTGTGACACAAAATTTTCAAATACAAATGTTCCACAGGAGCACAATAAACATTTAAGTAGCAAAACCACGGATCTGCTGGCTGACAAATCTGCAAACAATTTTTTTTTGCCTGCTACATCCTCCTTTGCACTCAGCAGCCTCCAGCTCACAGGATTCACCAGATTGCTGGGACTGCAGCAAGGCCTGCATAGTTCATTATTTCACCAATGCAACTTGCAATACAAAAATACAGAATACACTTTAAAATGATGTATTATCAGTACTGAATGACCATGACTAGTTTTCTGTATTTGCACCTCTGCAAAGTAATCAAAAAATTGAACCTCTCAAAATAGATCATAGCTGCCAAATGTTTTTCATGAGAATTTTGTCTTTTCTCCTTATCAAAAGGTACAGGATGATGAATTTCCACATTCTCTAGTTAGTTTTTGTGTGCAGAATGTATCTGACTCTAGGAGCTATCAAACAGAAAAAGATAACAAGATGCAATGGCTGGAAAGTAGTGCTAGAAACAGTCAGCTATATTAAGGAATTTTTTTTTTTTTTTTTTGCCTAGGAGGTAATGGAATTATCAACTGTAATTATTCACCAATTGGTTGCAGTCTTTTAAACAGAGAATTTACATTTCTCTAAAACCCTTTGTTGTCCCCAGTGAGTTTAATGTGTAACTGGATGAAAAAAGCCCAGTTGTCAATTGCAGGGTTTGCAATAGGTCATCACAAACTTATGTTATCTGGAAAAAAAAGGTGATCTGCCTGAAGTGTACTTAGACTATCAATAGAGATGAAGGCTGATATGCATAATTCTATCCCTCTGCTAAATTTCTTAGGTAACTTCAGTGAAAGCAGAGCTCCTGTCCTTGTGCAGCCCCTCTGCACACACTGTCACATTGAGGGATGGAACACAAATCCAAGAGCTGCTAGCAGAAGCACGCCAGCACATTCGTTCCTTCAGGAATGAAACAAACAGTGTTTTTAAAACACAGCTTTAACTTCATCATAGCTAATGAATATTTACATTGCTCAATTTGAATTTCGCTTCAGTTCAGCACATATTGAAACCACTGCATTCACAGACTGAAAATCCAAAGTCCTCATTATATAAAACATCCATAACAGCATCTCAATCCTGACTTTCATTACAGGGAGCATACAAATACTAAATGACACTAATTCCTTTATAGGAGGTCTCCATTTCAGACCTGATAACAATTAGAAGCTTGTGTACACTCTATCATTTTTGTCCAACATATTTTTTGATGTGAAGATGACTGACATCATTAAACGTGATCTGGCCTCAAAGCCAAGCAGTCTGAAATACCAGGAAGCTAAAATGTTGTGATTAATTTTCACATCGAAGCAATTTGAATGGCAATCTCTATATAGATTCAGTGATCTTTGTTGTTGATAGATGGTACTAAATAAATGCCATAACACTGGAGCCTTGAAGACCTTCAAACGGTTCATTAAATGACCAGGAAAACAAGAAAGTACAAGCTTCTCTTACAGCTGCAATCCCACACTATCATTTATTACTCTAATGCTGCATGAATGCAGAAAGCATCAGCCTAACTCTGGCTTGGTTTTGAACCATTGGTGCAGGGACTACCTTGTACACACCCATAACTCAAACAAACAACCCACCCCTTGATTAATCTTGGCACATAGAGAAGTTCCCCATTTCACAGTACTTTCAGTGTACTTCAGTGCTTTTTCAAGTCTACAGTGAAAAATGTCTTAACATCATGCACAGCATCACTGCATTTTCATACCTTTCTTTCATACTGGAAGAATATTCAATACTAGTACTGTTTTATTACTTTTAGAATGACTCCTCTAAAAACTTATAAATGAGCACTTGAAGAATTCTCATCTGCCCCTTTAATTACATCTCCAAGCAAAAAAGGCTGCCTGTGAATACGTACATTTTGCAATACTGTTGTATAAATATTTAAGTAGTTGCTGAAATTCAAAGATGCTTGCAACTACCTCAGTCCATAGCTTTGGAGACAAAGAGTTAGGAACAGCAACTTCACACATTCTGGATAGTAAACAGGCTCTTTCACTTACAGTTTGTGTATACAACTTGGACTTCAGTCTTCACTGAGTAGCAGAAGCATTTTAAGATGTCAGATTCTAATGAAAAATTAAAACACACCTTCCTGTGTTCAGACATACTCAGTTCTTGGCAGATGTCACAAGATTAAGTGGACTGGATAGCAGTTAAATTTCAAAAAATTGCAACACTTGCCCTTCCCTTAATGTTTTTTCTAAACATCTCCTGTCCAGCCTATGAGTAAGGGAAAACATTAAAGGCTATGTCACAATATTAGCAACTCCACAGCAAGGCTTGTGACAGAACTGCCAAATTCAAACATCTCTAGAAGCAGATAATGGATTTAGTTCAGGGCTTCTCTCATCCAATTTTAAAATCTAAATTATAGTTTTCAAATACTTAACTAGAGCAGTATGCTAAAAGTTGCATACATGTGATAATTCTTTAATTTAAAAGTACTGTACTGACAAGGAATAGAAGTGTTAATGACTTGATAGAAGCAGGTTCTCAGTATCAGCAGTACTGCCTAGCCTTAAAGAAAGTTGTTTTCTGTTGTTTAAGTTACAGTTGAAATAACTGTAGCTCATTTTGTACAGAGCATTTTCTAAAACCTCTGTTTTGATACATTGGGAGTCTAATACTGAGTATATATATCCACATATACTTAGTTCTTAGCACCTTACCTTTACCTCTAGGATTGCTACTTGAAACATGTAAAATTGGCCAGCAATTTCCAAATCAAAGAGAGGAAAAAGGGAGGTGGGCTGTAGTTTGATTTTACAACATTCTTTTCATTCCTCTAAAAATTACATGGCACACAGCATTGTTTGTATGAGACATTCTCCTCTCTTATTTCATCAGACGTTTTTGCAGGCTTTTTCCTCAGCTGTGGCTGATCAGACTTCAATATAGCAACACATTTTATACTGGCCAAAAGTCTGGCTTTCAGCTTCTTTCCTAAACCTTTCATGCATTGTTTTTTCCTTTGGGTGGTTGCTACTCATGGCCAAAATACATTTCTAAAATATTTTTTTGTCTTTTTGAATAGGTTTTACACCCTGTACCTACCCAGACATCTATGCAATTCCACTCCCTCACGGCTGCTTAGCCCAAGGCAACACATAAGCTTGAACAAAACGTACAATTGCCCAAGGTACCAAGCCACAGGCAGAACAACCAGCCTTTACCTCCGCTTTTGGGGGAGAGTAGAAGAGAAAGGACAAGACAAAAGAGTTGCTGAGTACAGAATAAATTTCCCAAAGCAGCAATTTCCTTCCCACCAGGTTCCAACTCAACAGCACGGAAGAGGAGTTGAGCTTAGGGATCCAGAGGACAGGAAAGCCAAGAGCTGACTCCAGCTCAACTGCAGCTTCTTGGCCTCTAATGAGCAATAAAGCAAAACCCCCAGAGCAGCAGGGTCTCCTCATGCACTGGCAATCACTGGTTAATGCACCTAAGCAGTAGGAGAAACATGCTGTAAGCACTAAAAGCAGCTAATGGGATCCTGACTACCTGCTAGGAACTGGCCTAACAAAGAACATGGCACTGGAGTTTCATCACTTGTCACAGAACTAAGGGCTGGCATCCATAGCACAGCTGCTTCTCAGCTCACTTGCTTTTTTGCACAGATGTTCTCACAAAGGCATGCTGGAATTAGAATGGAATGGTAGTGACCTTTCTTCCTGCTGCTTTTGACACCATTACTTGCCAGTTAATCTGCTTCCATGTTCAGTCTTCCAACACGCCCCTTCCCAGTACCAGACACTACAAACCGTGGTATCTGCACCAACTGCTGAACACATGATTGATGGTTTGGGCTCATTTCTGTCCTGAGGGTTTTACTGTCATAATTAAGTTCAGCACAAGGTGATGGGAAAATAGTTTCCATGCAAGTAATCATGCTTTTCCTAACTGAAAAGAGCTACATGCACTCTAAATTAATTTCCTCACATCTCTTAGTCAAATCAGTTGACACCTGAATTGTTTCCATGTACGGTAGTCAACTACTGTCTGGATATAATTTTTTTTTCCTATTTTCCAAAAAGATAGTGCTATGTGTTTCTGCTGTCTGTGTTTAGTAATACATTGGATAACCCCAAAGCAACTTGAAATATGTTAGCTTAAAACTAAGTAGGAATTTCACTAGAATGAACCCTGGTTTATTCTGATCCCAAGACTTCCAATAATAATGGAAATCTTCAAATTATTATCAAATCATTATAGTCATTGAAGAACAAAACTATTGCCCCAACTCATTCCAAATACAAAAGCTCCCTTGTAGGAGAACTGGGGCTCTACTGTGCTTTCAGAGGAGCTCCTGGATCAATAGTATCACATGAGGCAGAAGAGACTCACTGCTGGGAGTTTATTTGACATGGCCTCCAGCTATTGCATTTCATGGGCTGCACTAAGCCCTGCAACTTTGATTGCTCTATTTGTAATACATCACAATGTTATCACTGCATTTTTTACTCACCCTGGAGCCTGACCCTGTGTTTAGGACAGGATAACAGCCAGAGAAATTATCTTCCCTGAATAATTGTCTAACATTTAAATGAATAAATTGTAGACAGAATTTACCAAACGCAGCATTTCTCAGTATTACCAAGGACCAAAATTCTGTTATAGTTTTGTGCTGACCATGTTCTTCAATTTTTGGGTAATAAGGACAGTTATGCCTCTCAAAAGTGCTGCTGCTCAACACGATATAGGACATATTAATTCTCCAGAGTATATCAGTGCAAGTTAGAATGGAGCATTTCAACAAAGCACATTTGTATCTAACAATGAACAGAGAAATCATGCCAGGCATCTTCCCTACCCATTTATCAGTGCATGCAAAAATTCCTTTTTCATGACAGATGAAGCAATAAATATTGAGCAAAAAATTAATCTGTATCCACTACATTTTAATAAATAAAATGCACCAAAATATCATGGCAAGTGTGTGGCATTCTGACAACCTTTTTGCTGCAATTTTTTACCATATATTTTGTCTGCTGAAATGTAGAGAGCCTTGGAAATCAAAAGCCACAGTGATAATTTGGTCAGCCACAATCCTCAGGTTTCCTTTTATTTAATGACACGTGGCAGAAAAGCACATGCTGGACATAATGACAGACATTTGAAGACACATGGCTGGCCCACCTCATTGCTTGGGCAGGGAGGAAAAGATGTTTGTTAAGCCTGGGTTGTTTCTTGCCTTAAAAAGCAGTGAGCCCGAGGGGCTTCAGCTTAGGCTCACAGTCCTCCAAGGCACAGACAAACCTGGTGCCATTTTCACAAAGCTGCAGCTCTCTGGGAGGCAGCTGTAAATATGTACGGGGCTCTGCAGGAAAGCTGCATGTGTCCCTCTCAGCATCCCATTGTGAACTGGAGGGCTGGCAGGTCAGACTCTAACACTGAGGCCTTTCAGCCCATAGCTACTGTCTCAGATATTCCTGTCTATTTGTGTTTGCTCAAATATTCCACATTTTAAAGGGGGTGAGGGTTAACTGCCAGTAAGAATAGAAAGACCATGCAGCTACAAAAGGCATCAATGCATCTATGTACCAGCCTAAGGAAGTTATACATTGTGTCTGATCTAATTTTGCATATTTTCAGTACATTAATTTATGAACAGACTCATAACTATCTCTAGACAAGGAGGAAATATATATTTTTACTTGTGATTTGGACTTACTAAAGAGCTTTCGTGGTGGCTGTGGGTGTCACAAAACCCTGTGTAAGGAAAACATGAAACTCTTCCTTCAGACACTGATGAGCAAGTCATGAGTTATACCATATTCTATAAGCAGTTATTAGTTTGTTTTATCCTACACTCAAGGGCCTTATTTTGTTAGGCCATAAATAAAACTGTCATAGCTGCTGGGAATCTTTTTGGTGACAGCAAAGGGCCTTGGATTTATCCTTCTGTGAAAGAGTTTAAACTTACTAAAACAACATTGGTGTTGTTCCCAGGGGCTTCCAGATGATGAAATCCATGTTGTGTAAGTTCTTTCCCAGTCTCTTATGAAACTATTTCATATGGAAATGATGGAAAAATAACACATTTTCAGTGAAGGTGTTGTTCCTGTTGCCTCTACAAACTTTTAGCCAGAGGTAGTCTGTAAGATGAGGGAAGAGGTGAAAGAACCAGATTTTCTTTTGACAGGGGAAGCAGATAAACAGCATTCTACTTCATCAGATGTGAATGCAAAGGCCTTAGTTGTAGAGCAAGTGGCATAAATATCACAAAGGAAGTAAATAACATGGGATTTTTCTTTATATTGAAATTACTTTCTATAACATTATTATCAGAATTGCTTCCTATAAGCATAAAAACCAACAGTAGGAGTAAAGATTAGCACTATCCCCCTATAAATATCAAAAGCTGCTTAAAAATCTTGTTATGAATAGACACTGAGTACTGAAATGAAATTCTCTTTTCCTAGATGGGTGCTGTCAACTACAACTCCCTGATTAAACAAATAGCTCTTCCTCCCTTAACCAGCAAACTGCTACTCAGGGAAGAGAAATCACACTGTTAAGGCAGGTAAGGACAGCCCCCATTCCCTTGGTGCTCCCCTAGGATGGTGCAGTGTTTCCAGGGGTAGCACTTGATGTACCAGAGCCTGTTGCTGCTGCCTGTCTGTATAATGCCTAGAACTGTCTGTATAAAGCCCCAGTCTGTGCAGAAGTCAGAGATAACAGAGATGAGCTATCTGGGTGCTGCTCTAGGAGCAGGCTGCACTCTCCTGTCTGACAGGATGCACACACACACCTGTGTGGTTCACAGCAGAGGTGAGCACGTGTGCAGCTCCTTGGTGGTAATTGGAGTGCAAGGGCCACTAATTACAAGGAACCTGGTGGTACTTGCAGGGGAACAGAAACCCAGCGTGGACCTAATGACTTCTTCCATTCAGCTGTGAAACATTTAATCCACTACCCAGATGCAGACTTAGGCAAGGAACTAGGCTGCATTTTAAAATGTGATGGAGATTCCATAGAGGAAGATTTCAAAGCAATGTAAGACAGAAAAATTTGAATTTGGTTAATTTGGTTTGTTTCCTCATGTCTAGCACATTCTCATTAAGTTCATACCAACAAGGAAGCATTTTTTTGAAAGATCAAATAAAATCAAAAAAAAAGGAAGTTGGAAAATTCATTTTTCTTGCTTTGATTTTTTGCTCTTTGGGCAGGCACAATATTCCTTTGCATTCAAAATCCAATCAACTTTCCTATGGTGATGAGCAGACAGTATTTTTCTTGCTGTTGATAGTAAATTTTTTTTTTTGTGGCTTAACACAATTCTGTATCTTCCCACAGTCATGATTTTCTTTGGCTAGGTCAAGCCTATGTCAACTTCACTGAAAACATTCAAAAATGTAGAAAAAATGTGAGCCTTTGCTTTATGGGATAGGATGAATAGCTTTTCCTCTATAGACCCTTCAGTGATGGGTTCATATCATTGGGATTTCCCATTCTTCAGTGGGACTTTGAGAAGGCACTCTTGTTCCAAATCCCACAGGAAGAATTATGCCTGAGGCACCAATACTGACACCTTTCCATCTCAGCAATCTGTAGCAACATCCTCTGCTTCATGACAGGATATTTTGCAATATTGGACTTTGTTACAGTTTCATGAGCAAAGGGTGAAGAACTTGGACCACTCTCATATAAACTGCTTTTGAGGAGAAAACAGTAGAAATTAATTCATTGGCAGCTCTAAAATTAACAGAGCCTTCTTTGGCATTACTTTCCTGATGCTGTATGAGATTAATAAGCATTGAAGGCCCAACTGAAACAATTTTTTCACCTAAAACATAAAATGATGAAAACTTATCCTCAGACAGTCCTTTTGGGTGTCATGCATCAATGTCACAAAACCAATACACCTGGGAAAGTAACTAAAATACAGTACAAAAACCATACACATCATTGGGGGTTCTACTTCAGGCAATTGGAACATGAAGACCAAGCATGGGACCACATTTATCCATTGTGCCAGGAGGAACTTATTCTTTCAGCTGTGTGTAAAAAAGCATTAAAAGGAAGGAATGGCTTTAGGGACATGGATTTATCTACCTTGACCACAGCATATCTACATATTGGCTTGTGCTGATTTAACAGTGAGGCTCTGCAGTTGCTACCTAAGCATAAATGAAATGATGATGATGATGATAGAGTTTCTTTCTTCTGCAGGTGGGCAATTTATATTAATGGGATTGAGCCTGGCTTTATTGCTGTGCACTGATTTTGAGCAGCACATATGAAGTGTTTATGCAGCCTATGGCTTATTTTTAGGGAGAAATTGATTAAAAAAATGAAAGTATGAGCATCTTTCAGTTGATTGTAAGAAGAATTTCTCAGCATACAGTGTTCATAAATAAGAAACTGAACCAAAGAAAATGCTTTTTACTCTTGAGATTTTTAAGTCTACCTGCTTCAAAACAAGCACATGTGGCTTTATAATGTTTTTTTTCCCACTTGAAAGTGACTGGTACCACCTTTATTTCAGGCTAACAGAAGCAAAGATGTCAAGGTCATGCTTTTCCAGTTTGTTGAAGAAATCTAATACTGTGACCAAATCTAGGCCAGCTGCCAGCAGAACTGGACTTTTAAATATCTTATAAAAGCATCACTGCATATCAAGTTTAATTCTGCCTTGCAATTTAAAAGTCTAATGCAGGCAACTACATGAAAGAACTTCTCATTCAATCAGCCTCACCTTGTTCATATACAGAAAAGCAGCACATTTCTTTAAAGTGATAGGGGAAATAAGGCCAAACGACAAAGGGCCTTTATTCCTTCTGAAAGTGGAAAATGGAGCAACAAGCAAGAGAGAAAGAGTCTCCTGGGAGGGAGTCTCTCTGTGCAAAGAATGAGACCTGACCTGCAATTGGCAAGTGAGCATTTATACCTTGCTTGTGTCTGAAGATGATATAGGATGATACAGAGGAAAGAACCAAAGGACAAACGAAATAGAAGAATCTATTTCGAATTTTATTGCTATAAACACTACCAGCAATGGCACTATGCCTGTCAGTAGATTGAGCCTGATATACCTGCTGGCTACCAAAGCAATTTCAGGGCATTCCATAGCTCAGCTGAAGAGCTTTACAAAACTGCAGCAAAATAAGACAATTGAGAACAAGAATATCCTCCTGTAGTCCATTACCATCTTCTTTCAGCTTGATTGCTCTCACAGCTTATATTAATCACATTGCTTACAGTCATTGTGAAATGAACAATTATGTTATGAAAATAAACAGTCAAGTGAAGGCTTAGCTCAATTAGTCTTTAGTTCTCCCAGACACACTATCACTTAGGGTTACGAATTAATCGTCTGTTGCCTTCCTCCCAGAAGTCACCTCCACTAAAGAATTTCATGGTACTAAAATATGTATCCAGAGATGGTAAGAGTCTTTGTGTCCCCATATAGCTTAGAGGAAATAAAGAAACAGCTGTATGGACTATCTAAATCCAATTCCCACTGGAAAAATACTGATGTTAAAACAGAAGATCTACATCTTTGACAATTTCAGCAAAGGAACCCAAATTATTTGCTATGGCATTGAAATCACTCACAATGCTTTTCCTATAAGCAATAGGTACTGAAAGGGAGCACCTGCTGTGTCACTGCACATCTTAAGTACAAGCATCTAAGACAAAAAGAAGGGTTGTGGGGTATTGCCATTGTGGAATGTGTTTAATGAATTAGGAAAGGTTTTATACATTGCTTAAAGAGCATTGTGGTTTGCCTTAGGTGAAAGGCCATGCATGGAGCATGGCAGAAAGCAGAGACAGATGAAACAAAGTTGATGTAGAGAAATATCAGTGGCAGGGGAGGGGATAGGAAATACAGGCATGACAGTGCATTTAAGCTGAAAAATAGCTTGAGAAATTTTTCCAAGGTCTGAATTTGAGAAACAGTGAGAATGAAGTGCTAGCATGCAAGTACAACAAATAAGGATAAGAAATCAGAAAGGTAGCAATTGCAGATGACTAAAACTACAAATGAAATATTCCTTCAGAAAATGTCATTCCAGACAGATTCGATACGTCTTGACAGCGCTGTATGGAGAAAAACCAGCCTGTTTTCAGCTAAGAGCACTCTATTTTTGTACAAATCTCTGCCCCTGTGCAACACCCAGAGAATGCCCAACACTACAGAGCACTGGAAAACTGTACAAGTTACAATTAACCCACATTGTCAGTGAACTAACTCTCATCTTTAAGATTAATTACGCCCCCTAACAGAACTAGCAGATAATGAAACAGAGCAACTACAGATTTCTAGAACCATGCCTGCATGTACAGCAGCATAGAGATGCCACTGCTGAATTCCCAGTTAACACACAGACTGCTCTGCAAAACTGCATGAAAAAGCTTTGAATGCAAAAAACATTATAGAAATATAAATGGTGCAGGTACAGATGTAATGCAGAAATTTGCAGGGTCAGTGAGATCTTAAAGAACTCAGTTAAACTAATGAATGTTCCTGCAGGGCAAATAGAGCTCACAAACACAAGACACTTCTGGGTGTAGCCAGAGAACCTCTCTAGCAATGAAACTCTGCTATTGACCATCTCCCTTCTCAAATGCATGCTTTGGACAGAGTTCATTCCAAATTAACACTCAAGATCCCAAGGAAGGAGAAATTAAACCAATAAAGTTCAAGCTTCATCAAACAAAATTAAAAGAATTGAAGGAGGGAGAACTCAGCACTAATGGTAATCAGCAGAATACACACATATTTGTATTAGTGGTTGGAGTGAAAATGCTTGCTACAATTACCAGTATTTATTTGCACAAAACATTGATATTATTATCCAAAATGGGCTGCAACACATTTCCTCATAAAGCTTCTTATGTGATATCAAAGATTAAAATCTCAAAAGTATTAGTTTTTATGGAGCAAAATACTGTTCCTACATTTTAAGATCCACAAAACAGACACTTTCCCTTGATTTAGAAAGCTTTGCCAACATTCAGCTTCATATGTTGCCTCCTTGCTGTTTTGTTAACAGCCTGCTACTGAACTCCACACTGGTCATTGTCCCACAGGGTAAAAAGATTGTTTGAAAACACTGCGTCCCAATCACCTTTTTAGTACAACCAAAAATGTATAATTGTGATATAGAAAGAAATAAGAGAATGCTACAGTGCAATGCCAAAGCTCTTAGGCATTAACTGATGCCAGGAATTGCATTCCTTCCAGCTACACTTGTCTGCACCTTACAGTCAGTCCTGAATTCATAATAGTACTAGGATCTCCATTTAGAATGATGCCATCAACATGCATAGGATTTTCCATGAAGATACATTTCCTGGAGGTTTCTCTCTAAACAGAACTTACTTACATAGTAAAATAGCAGTCTTCTTCATTGTCAAGATAAATCTTAGGTCTGAAAATTCTGGTATGTGACTTCAAGCCAGTGAAGTCCTTATCATAGATTCCTTTTGTAATCAAAATTTGCTTTCCCAAAGCATTCCCTGTGTGCTGCACCTTAGAGAGTTCTAATGGAGAAATCCTTTTCAATAAAGGATGCAAACCCTTTATCTGTTCACCAAATAAAATGTCATCCAAGTAGTAATTGGAAATTCTTCAATCTCAGACTCTTTTAATAATTAAAAATTAGTGGCATCTTCAGTTCCTCACAGATGCAATTTCTCTACCACTTCAGTGCCAGTAAAGAAAGGGTTTCAATATGTGAAGTTTTTGGTGCAGTAGTTGAACACCATTTAGCTATAGCTAACTTGACTAGTCAGCTGGAACCTTAATTTTCCAGCTTCAGATGTACATACCACCAAGCTACTCCCTGCTATCTACTTCATTTTACATTAATCTCAAGTTAACTCTTTCACTCTTCACCATGGTTTTGGGCTATTTTTATCCCTAAGCAAAATCAGAATCTAAACAAAACAAGCCACAGCACTTGTTAAATTGTGAGTGTTTTGCTTATCAAGCCTCTACAGTCACGCCAGTCCCATGGATATTCCAATCATATCAAAACTTGGGATATTTTTAATTGAAACCAGTCTCCTAAAAGAGGTTGTACTCAGAGCTTGAAAAGCTTATCTGGAAACATAGGTGGCATCAGTGGTGCATACTGTCTCCTAACCTATTCCATTTATTTATCAGGAGCCAAGCCATTTGATTTCAGCAATACAAATTTCACACCACATAAAACAAGCAGTTTTAGAATTAAAACTGGTTTAGAGGAATGCAGGGATTATAGGAAACTTGCACATGGAAGCTTACAAAGGATCAGAATTTCACTCTGCCATCAGCATTGCCTCTCCCACACGTTTGCTGTACTTCAGAGTAGCTGCATGTCAAATCATTGTCTCAATCCAACCTTGAAGCATCATAACCCGAACATTTATAGTTTTACACAGAAACCTCAGAGCTGTACAGAAAAAAAAAAAAAAAACAAGTGAGATTTTGACAGAATCTGACTTTGAAATTAACTCAGAGCATATAATTTCCTGTTATTTTCTCATAATTTTTTTCAAGGACAATGAGCTTCCCTATAGGGTTAACAGGATCTGCCCTTAAAAATAATTTTGTCAGTAGAGAGTATATGGTTTTGACTGCTGCTTAGTATGAGTTCAGTGCTAATGCACAGACCTCACAGAGAATAATCTAAACATTATTTAAATTATTATGGTTGTGGACATGGAAAATTTTAAAAGCTCTCCTGGACACTTTAAAAAGCATTTTGTTTACTTGTACAGATCAGCACACTATAAAAACATCCCTTTAATATATTGTGGGGTAGGCTTGAAAGCATATTTCACAACAGTAATCAGATGGGATCACATGTATTAGTGTCAATCATGCATGTTTCTTTGCCCAAAAGCCCTTAATCTGCCATGCTTTTTAGATACAAAATCCCAAACTTAAATTAAGATTGTAAAAGATGTAAGATCAATGAAACCATGGTTATTTTGACAAAAGGGTTCTGTGCAGGTTTTATTTTAAAAACACTGCTATTTTTGGTGGCAAGAATTATTTATGTGATTAATTATTTTCTTCTTAGTTACATCATTATACAGCATCCAAGTTTTGTGGAGATCAGTATAAACTAACTGAGGAAGACAAAAAAACCCCACAATTGTCAGTTTTTGTATTTTTTTTTCTGACTTTAATGTGTTTTAATGACTCTATACAACTGAGTGCTGCATCACAGACAAAACCACAGCAGAATGTGAGGCTGTGTCAGTTCATGCATCGTTTGCAGCTCTAGTCTCTGGCTTTTTTTCATCTGAAGACCCTTTTTAGCCAGCAAAGCAAGTGAGCAGAGCTCATGCATTTGATGGAAATGAAATTACCTTCAAAATCTCAAACTGTGTTTTATGAAATGCAAAATGAGTTACTTGCATTGTAACAGAGCAAAGACACAGAAAAAACCTGTGTTTGCTATTTTGGGGCCTCTCGTTCCCACCTTACTGGGCTCCACTCACCTCTGTCATGGGCAGAAGAGATGCTAAAAGTCTGGGATGACTCTGATGGAAAATGCATTTCTCTTATCTCTTCCACCTGAGCTACAGCATACAGATTGTATTGTGAAGTTTCACACAGATACCTGTTCCTGGTGCTGTCCTGCCTATGGAGAAATCCCTGTAAAAGTGCCGAGATCGTTCCTTTGAAGTCCAGTGCTCAGACTGGAAATGCAGAAATCGTGAAATGATTTTTATATAGAGCCCGGACTGCAGCTGGCCAGCAGCAGGACTTCCCCTCAGGAGTGACTCAGAAGAGAACAAGATGAGCCCTTCCTCTACAGCATGTGTAGCTTTTGGCTGATATTTATTCCCTAGTTCTCTAACCTAGGGAATCACAATTTAATTAACAAGAGTAAACCAGCCTCTGGGTGGCAATCACATGCCACCTCCTACATGAACAGATGACTTTAAAGACAAGTTTCCTGTCTTTTGCAGGAATGTTCTTTCAATGCAAAGATTTGGACACAAAGCTTTTGAGATGCAAGTCAGTGAAGTATTAAACTAAGTTACTGAAACATATGAAAAACAACTTAGTACAAATATTAAGCAGACTTTGGGTATTCTGGATTGATTTTCTAAGTACAAATGCCTTGACTAGTCTTGAGTTTGTATCAAAAGCTGGTAGTTCCATAAATAAATTTTGATACATTTGATTACAAATAGTTTTGGTTTTTTTCTTTTTCATAAGCTGCTCCAGGAAACTAAACATGCTTGTCTTGACCTGTCAGGTCACGTGGAACAGCAGAATGCACCTTATATAACCTAACACTTGCCAGCATAATCTGTACATTCCACTAACCTTGCTGTCTTTAATTACACACAATATCTGGATTTCTGCTTACTGCAGTAGTAAGGGTATCTCTAAGTACTCCTGCTTACAGCATTTTTCACTGAGGAAAACTATATTGAGCTCACAAGGGCCATTTAGTGGCACTCACATATTTGCATGAAGGCTACTCAATGAGGCCCATTGCTTAGTGGGTGTCCTACCCCACACATAAAGGATGGGAGTTTGCCAACTCTGTCCCTTGAAGGGCTTTCCCCATAAATTTCTACAGTTGCTTTGCACTTAGGTCAGCAGAAATAAATAAAATCATGGGAGATTTTTATTTTTAAAGCAGTTTATAAAGCTGTTGCTGTGAAATCCCTCCCATTGTGAATAAGGAGACAGGTCAGCTGGCAGATGCTGCACAATGCCTTCAAGGAGCTGTTGTCACATTTTTATGGCATTGCAGTCTGAACTATTGGCTGAGGTTAGCTGAGGGTATTCCAGATGGGAAAGTTGCACCCAACAGGTGCTCTGTGCTAAAGCATCACTGGCCCAATAGTGCTTCAATTTCTGAAAAGCATGTTTGCCCTCCCTTCCAATAGCCCCAGCCAGGCATCAATGACCCCAGCACTGACTGGAGGAGCAGAGAAAGAGCTTTGACTTATAGAGCTAAGCCAAGGTTAACTAGATTTACAATAGAAATTACTGTGATTAGTTCATAAATGTGTAAACTGACACTTCCTCTGTGGCTGACGGAAGCAGAGCTGGACTATTCCTTTTTCCTAGGCTACAGCACAATAACCTGGCCACATACAGAAGCACTGTATATTATCTGTTCCATTTTGCTACACTGCATCACAATTTTCTCTCTCTTCTGCTGCTACTGGCCGTGGTGAGTGGCACTTGAGAAGACTGGGAAACAAGAGAAAGTAGGTTTGCCTACTCTTTATTTTCTAACAGAGATAACAATATTGTGAGCAGAAGCGTGAAGGTTTGAGGGTGTGCTTTCCCTAAAATCCAGGCATTTATTCTCTATAACCTTTGATACAGCAACAAAAGTGCCACCAGAGAAACAAGGTATGTTTAGCTACCAGTTCCTCACTGTGTGCTGTAAGCTTCCAGTAACTAAGATGGATGAGCATTTTTCTTTTCAAAAAACAAATTAATAATAATTTTTATGGTAATGCTTTAAGAGCTGCAGTGGCACAGAAGAGTCCCTTTGCTGGTCACTGCCATGCCAACACATTGAAACTCAATGTCTATGGAGACAGAAGAGTTAAGTCATAATGTGGGAGAGAGAACAAATCACGCATAATCAATTTCAAAGAAAAAATATTAATGTACTCCAGTAGTTGTAACAATTTGCCCATGGAAGTGAACCTAGGCCCTCTCATGTTTAGAGGCAGGTAAGAGTACTGTTCAGAGATTTAGCTGTTATCAAAGTACTCATTGAAAGCACCATCTCATTAGACACCATATATTTAAGAATGAACTTCAAGCACATCTTAGCCCAAAGCTGTTTGTTGTTTTCCTTAGTATAACTGGAAGGAACTGAACAATCAAAATCATGGTGCCACTGAACACACAAACTTACAAGCCAGACTTGCTGGAAATGAAGGATGATCAAAATATTCCCTTGGCTTTCCAGAGCCAAGGGCCATAACTGCCCTTTGGCAGAGTTAGAAAATCACTCGGTTTTTCTATGCCTTAGGACACTGTCTGTAGAATGCAAACACCTGAGTGATAAAATGACAGACAGACAAGAAGATCAAGATGTTCAGATCATTGGGGCATCGGAGCAGACCTTTAGAAAGCTCACATACTCTGCTGCCTGGTGCAGTAAGAGAATAAATGGGGCACTCTGCAGTTTGACCTGTGGCAAGGTGGATTTTGTTGACTTCCACACACTGAACCTGTAACACTTCGGAGCTGTTTAATCATGCACTTGAAGACCTTTCCCACCTTCCATGTTTATGTTGAATTAACCATATATATTGAAATACAATCCTTTGTAGTGTCAAGACTATATTGAACTGCTGGAGGGCTAAAAGGCAACAAAACAAAATCTGAGAAGAACATTTGTTTTGCACAACGTAATTTGTTAAGTTCTTTTCAGCAACATAAAACTCTGCCTTTTGGACACCACATGGAACTGTAAGAAAATGCCAAGAGAAAATTCTAAGAGTTATCATAAATAAAGCACTTGTCATATTGCCCATAAGTGCAGAGGTCTCTCTACTTTGTTATGCTCCAGTAATGGGCAAAATGGTTTTATTTGCATAAAACCCAGATCCTATTATACTGTAGCTGCTTCTTCTTAAGCTCTTAAAATTACACTGGCTTCCTGAACTATCATGTTCAGAGCTGTCTGAAAAAAAATCCAAACCAAAACACAAACATTTGTTATCTTTTTATGAAGTGAATTATTTGCATAATGCATTTAGACTGGGAACAAAAAAAAATATTTAGAGTAAAAGACATTTCTTCCTGCAGAATTGGAGTGTCTAACCAAGGAAGAAAATGCATTTCTGCTGCTGCTTAATGGACATTACCAACAGGCAGTACAGATACCATGGGTCCCTAAATGATGGAGAATTTAAAATGAGTCACCTTCATAAAGTTATGTTCAGGAAGGATTATTTGGGGAAAAAAATAGTCTTTTTTTTCCTGAGGGAGATTTTCATGTGGTCTTATTAATAGGAGAACAAAATAAAAAATATTCTATTTCCATAATTCACCTACTCACGTTGCAGTCCAGCCAAGCAGCACTGTGGAACTCAGAAGAGAAATAACAGTAGCTGAGGCTGTTGGAATATCCTCCATAGGGCCTACATCACTACATTTTAAGAATATAGGAAGCATGCTATTTACTGGATATCCCAAAGCACACATTATGTTTGTACAGCATAAAGAATTAGAGGCTCTACATCATAGTTCATCCAGTTTAAGATACTTTGAGTAATTCCTCCTAACCTTGTGTCAAGAGATGCATCTGATACAGTAAGTGGCCCATGAAATCACTGTCATCCTTTTAACCATTCATATATATTCGCAGCAACTTTCCCCAGCTGTACTCCCTTCCCAGACTTCTCTAGAATGGTTGAAGAGTTCAAACTATAATTAGCTGTATTCATTTTGAACTCTGTAGCTCCTCTGCTCATAGAATAATCCTTCACAGAGCAAGGAAATACCTAATGAGGATGAGGGACTGCTGAGGACAGCTCTTGGACAGTTGCCATCTTAGACTAGAGGAGCAGGTATCTGGTCAAAGATTTCTCATTCCCTTGTCATCCAGTGATGCAGAAAGGAAGAAACCCCACTGGAGTCACTGAAATTTGGCTCAACTTCAAACTTCTAGATATTATTATCACATTCTGGTAAGGTGGAAGAAGATGAAAGCACAATAATGAATATACAGAGTACAGGTATCAAGGCTGGTAACTCCTTCTCCATGTAGCACAGAATGCATTGCTTTCCTCTTCAACAGTTTGCTCAGCAAAGAGCTTCTCCTACTATTTTTTCTTTGTTTGCTTTTATAAGAATTCAAAGGAAGCAGTACATACACTATTCTTTTTATATCATGCTCTTGAACTCCATGGGCATTTATTGTTGACTGTCTCAGAGAGAGCTATCTGCCCTGTGAAAGCATTGAAACAAACCCAAAATACAGCTGAACAGTGGCAGAGATGCAAGGACACCACAGCTTGAATTGACTAGAGGTAACTGAATAAAAAAGGCTGTATTTCAAAGCCAATGCAGTTTACTGATTGGTCTTAAAATCTCAAAGCTCTCTCAGAATCTCTGTGGAGTTATTTCAACAAGCTCAGGGCTCTTTTCCAAGTAAGGTATTCAAATCACAAAAAAGGCTAAGAACAGCTATCACAGTAGGCGTTGACATCTTGTCAAGAGCTCTGGCCAGTCAGAACAGGAATGAATGAATTGCTTTCTCACCCCTGCAGACAGATTGTGGCAGGGCGAGGGGAGACTGGCCTAGAAAAGCATTTCTTCTAGGAGTGCTTTGGGGGGTCACTAGCACAGATGGCACGGATACACAACATGAAAACAGAAAAAAGCAACCACAATGCATTTTCTCTCCTCAAAAAAAACCCCAAAAATGAACTGACCAAAACAAAAAACACAACAACAAGAAAAAACAAAAACAAAAAACCCAAAAAAACCAAACCAAACACACAAAAAACCCCAACACAAACCAACCAAAAAAAAACCCGAAAAAAACCCCCTCCAGTGCTGAAAGAACAAACCCCAAACAAATAAAAGGCAAAACAAATGTCAGCTTCCTGGCTTGCCTGTACCTTGGTACACATAAACTAAAGCATATTTCTGCTGGGTGAGGTATGGGGGGCAGTGTGGTAGAGCTACACACCACTTTCTGTGTTAGGTGCTGTATTTGTAACAGGGTTTCCTCCAGAAATTCAGTAGGAGTCATTACCTCAACTGTGGTAGCACCTTTGGCATCGTGACAAAAACAAAGCAAAAAACCTTCTCCATGAGCATCCATGCCCACTCAGCTCCTACTCATCACTGAGCTGCCTGCCCTCCCTTCCCTCTACCCTCCTCCCTAGTTGGATTACATGGCAGAAAATGTGCATTTCCTGTATTTTCATACATTGTCAAATGCTAAGGATGGAATATTCTGTTAGCCTTAAAACTTCTATTATTCATTATTTAAGTAATCCCATTTTTTTATAATCAAGCAGCAAGTATTGGTCCAGCCCCAGGAACAACACATGCTCATATCTTGATCCCACAGTATTTAAAAGCAGGAAAGGCATCCCTAGATTTCACAAAGCAAGGAGACAACATGATTCAGTTTGTAGGACTGAAACACTCATGACACAGAAGATTTTAACCAGTCCAAGCACAGCACTGCTCAGGATTTTTTTAAAATCACATTTTCACAACACTTCTGTGATTTAGTAGCCCAGTTTCTAAATCTCACTGAAACTCATGGAGGCTTATGAAATATTAACAACTTACAAACCAAACTAAAACATCAGATGCTAGATAAAGCAGCTATCTATAGTCTTTTAGTTGTCAAAAGCATTTAAAATTAATACACTCCTGTTCAGCCCTCCAAGACCATTAATAGTAAGCTCCTACTCATTTCCAGATTCTGAACTTAAATTCTTGGGATTTTTGTTTACATTTTCACTTGTCTTTGAAGCACACACTATCAGAGTTATATCACACACCTGTGGACTCCGAAACAGCTCTTAGTGCTGTTCTCTTTACATATTTCCTATGTGATAATGGAGACAGGGTTACTGGTTTAGTGACTCATGCTTCAAGTGGTTGAGATTAACAGAACCACAGCATTAATTATATTGGAAAAGACCTCTAATGCCACCATGGCACTGAGTGCCACATCCAGTCTTCCCTTAAACACCTCAGGAATGGAGACTCCACCACCTTCCTGGGCAGCCCATTCCCATATCTGATCACCCTTTCTGTTAACAATGTTCTACCTGAGTACTGGAAGCTTACTGATTTCTACTGAGCTCTTGATCTTTAGATGTGTCCTCTTTGAATTTTTAAAATTTGGATATGAAAGCATTTTATAAAATACTTGCTCAATAGCATCAAAGGTAACTACATAAGGAAATTAAATACAAAATAATTTCCTTTGCTATTTTGAGAAATTATTGAGGTTTTATGCAAACTCACTACAATGAATATGCCATTGAAAAACTTTGACGTGCTAACTTTGATTTTCATTATGTCTGTAAGGCTCATATTAGATTTGCAGAAGGCTGAGATTTTTTTTAGTTTGGTAACCTTGTTGCTTCTCATTCAAGCCATGATCCTAATACATGTTTAATGCCCAAGTCCAATCCATCAGCCCAGCAAACATCATTACTGCCTGAGATTAGGTTCAAGTTACCGTATAATCAGGCTTGTGTGCAGCTCAGGAACAGCAACACAGCAGAAAACAGCAGGAGCAACTTCAAATGCCTTTCAGCTGGTGTGACAGCAAGTGCTTCTCAGGTATGCCAGGGCAAAGACAAATAGTGGCAGCCAAACCAAGTGGTGGAAAAGCTGGGAAAGTTTGTATGAAGGATGCTGAACACCAAAGCAAAAGCTTTGCTCCCCGAATGCAGGAGGCTAACAAAGGAATACAGAGGCAGGCTGTTGATGGGAAGTGTCTGGCTACACCAGCAACAAATGCTGGGTGGTGTACCACACAAGAGCCATTTAAATGGCAGCCTGTCCTCCTCTTCATCAGGCTGCAGCTTGGATAAGTAGCATAAGTGCTGACCTTCTTTCTAGTTTCACTTTGGAGTCAGGATGGGCAAATCCCTCTCTTGCAAATGGTGCAAAATGGCAATTGCAAAATACAACTGGCAGTGCTGAAAAACAGCACATCAATCAGAGACCTTTAGTAACAGAATAGGAATCACTTCCCAGCAAGGGGTCTGAATAAATTTCTAACTGATTATTATTGCAGCTTAGTTGCCTGCCCTTAGAGAAAACCACAGAAAATGTTTCCATCTTTCTTCTGCATAGGCAGAAGTTTTATAACCCTTGAAAATGCTTCAGAAGAAAAAGTTTCTCCTTCATTGGTACCTGAATCTCCAAATAAATCCACAGCACTCAAAGCCAGGTGCTGTGAGTGGATGGTCCAAGGCTAGATTTATGCTACCTGTTAGGGCTGAAAGTACTGCCAGGCACAGTCAGCTGTAGCCAATACCCAGAAGAAAATGATGGCTACTTCAGCCCAGAGAAATCCTGGAACTAGGAGGATACCCAAATGGTAGATATAATGGTTTGTAATCTAAGCAAATTCAAATCAAATGTACTTAAGGATAAACCCAAAAGCTGAAAATTCACAGTGCTCAGAGATGTCATTTACCAGGGAGTTCAGACATCAATTAGAAAAGGTCAGGTCCAAAACCTCTTCAGGCTGGGTTTTGCTGTGGAGGTGCCAGCTGGCCACTTAAGCAAGGGAGGACACAGAAAGCTCATGCTCCTAGGGGCTCTCTAATGAAGAGGAACAGCAACAGCCTGCCTGTCAAAAGGGAAACATGAAGACTAGATGCTGCACGATGCAAAGTAACACAAAACATCTCAATCAGAAATGACCATCTTAGTTTGCAAAAAAGCTTTCTCCTATGAAAAGCTGTCTCATAACATGCTCTCTTGGTTTAGGGTATCGTGTTATTGTCATGCAAGAGAACAGACAAGTAAGGATATACACTGTGGGTTGTGTTAACCATATTGTCTATGATTTTGGTTGTTTTTTTAAATAAATAGCCCCCAACTACAACAGTGAGCTCCAGTTTGTGGTTGTTGAGACTTTTTTCTACCTTTTTAGACCTAAAATCTTCTTTAATTAGGCCTAGAAATCTTTCTTTCTGTAGTAAACCCCATGGACCTGGGAAAGGCACTATGGAGGATCTGAACAATAGGAATGCTGACACAGCAGCAATTAAGTTCCTGTCTCCCTGACCCATAGCCTATCTCTGTAACCCTATAAGGCTATGTCACTTTAACCCTTACCATTGGTCAAATCTGGATCCCCCAAGCCCTACAAAAGAAGCATACTGTACCCCATTCGACAGAAGAAGAGCTGTCGTGGGACCCTTCACAGACTTCCCCAATAAAGCCACCTCTGTGGAACCAGCCAGCGCCTCTCCTCCTCCTCTCTCTGCCGTCTGCCGCAGCCTCAAGCCAAGGGTGAACTCACCTAGCAAGCACGAGCTGAAATCCTAAGAGCTTGCAATCTCTACAAGAGCTGATAGCCACCAAGCTTGCTGCCAGCCTGAGCTAGCTTTGCCTTCAGGCACCCTGTCTCCCTGGGGACTGGGCCCCCGGGCTTGTTCTGCGTAAGAATAAGGCCAAATCAGAGGCTTTATTATCTTTTCTTTTCCAAAGTGGAAAGGAACTGAATTCCCCTCCACTAAATTAGAAACCCTAGTCACAGCTGAGAGAGCTGAGAAGCATTTAATACTCTGTCCTGCAGGGTACTGTACATTCACCTCAATACTGCCCCACAGACAAATAATACTGCAATCTGTATGTTTGCATCAGGTGATGCCAGCAAGAGCTGTGGGGCATCACTCAGGAGCATGGTGCAAGTCACCACTCCAGGAAGGATTGTAATCATGGAGCAGCAACACAAATCTCATTCACACTCCATATGTTCTGACAAGATATTGATTGTTTAGCTTGGACAACACCTCTAAGATTGTTGAATGCAGAATCTTCAGTTTTTCCATGCTAAAATAGAACCCCACAGCTCAGGGATTCAGATGCCTACAAATCCATCTCTGGAGATGTGACTGCTAGATGCAGACACCAGAAGGAAGCCCCTTCTACAATTCACAGAGAGTTAAAAGGTACATGAATAAGATAAAAACAATGAAGTCACCATGAATCTTGTGATTTCTGTGATACTCTACTTGTATAATTAAGATTCCACAGATGGCTGTGGAATCTTTCTGTTTAAGGACTGCCTTTAACTCTGCACAAAAATATCAGCACTAGGTTAAAAAATAAGACCAGCTTCACACCTTTATACTTCTTTTGAGAACCACATGTATGTAGTTAAGAAAAAAAAAACACATAGAAAACATGAGGCTTTGAATACAAGATATTTAAACACCCTAGATGCATGATAATATATGTTTGGATAATAATCTAAAAATTGATAATGTTTAGAATATAAACAATAAAAAATATTTACATATGCAGTGAAAGAAATTATTTCCATAAAGTATGCAGATGCTTATAAAGAAAGAAAGCAACAAAATATTAGTCAGAAATATTTTAAAGAAGCATTTCAAACAATTTCCCTGCATGAGACTAGGAATGCTCCCAGGAAATAGAGATGGAGATGTGGCAAATGGGCTCAAGTTCACTGTAAATTTAAAGAAATGGCCGCTAAGAATAAGAAGATGTCCCTTAACTCTGATGACATTGACCATTCCTGTGGAAGTCCCCAGCTAGAACAAGTAATTTGCATCAAATTATTTTTCTATTTGTAGATGTCCTTAAGAAGTTCAAAATATTCTAATACATCATAATTTAATTATTTGAAGACACATTGCTACAAATAATCTTCCATGATGGGATTATTGATGAGCCCTTCATCTTGAGTATATAAAGCAAAAATCAAGCATTGCCATTTAACTTAGATTTTTTGTCTTGTATTTTTTATATACTTATAAGCACAATCATTAAAATTTGTGTCTTCTGATTAAAGACATCTATATAAATTCATAATGTGATTTTGGAAAATATCCTTCATGTACATAAATCTAATACTCTGGACAGATATTTTTGTACAGTAAAATATTCATAGAAACCAAACAAAAGAATGGTCCAAACTAAATGTTGAGCTTTTTTCTTTAATACTCTTTTATCCAGTGACTACAAGTGAAGCTATCTGAGGTATTATATTTATACTTTGCTAGCAAAAGCCAATGCCCAATCATGACAGGACAGCAGCCCTGTCAGGATAGTGCAGTATATTCTCTAAAGCCCATCCTCCCAGGTTATGGGTGCAGCCAAATTCTTTCACCTGGGACATTCTATCAAGTTTTGCTGTGATCACTATAGGTCATAATTGAACAAGAAAGGGTCAAACCCCTCTTCCAAAGATATGGTGAAATAGGGTTTGTTTCTAATAAGAACTCAGCCCAGGCTGTGTGTGATCCCTTGCAGAGGACTAATGTTCTCAGAACTAGCAAGAGATGATTGTACCTTTAAACATTCTCACTGTGCAAACTCTTTTTTCTCTACAGGGACAAACAATGGGCATTGTACATATCCTTTTAAAATGTCCAGACTAGTACTATACCGCGGCAAAAAAATTACAGACCTAAATCTTGTCCTCTACATTACATGAAACTTAGTTGACTTTTCCCTGAAATTGTCCTTATCACCAATCACACCAGAGCTGAATCTACTGAGCATTCTCCCTAACATCATGTGCAAAGAGACTGTCAGCTTCCCATCACTGTGGATATAGATATGTGGATAGAAAGGCAATAATCCTCCACAATGAAAAATGCATTTGATTTTTCCCATGAACCTCAGAGAATCTTTGTGCCAATGCTGTGAATGAAAGCTATCCCGGTGAAAGCCTGACAGTCCCACCATGAATTAATTATATCTCATTCTTATCCCAGTGAAAAGAATTAGCCTAGAAATACCTGAGGTCAGATCCTTAGTAAGACAAGAAAACATTTCAAATATAGCTAAGCAGAATTGGCCCTCCAGGCTGTTGTCATTGTGCTCCTCAGGCAGATGCTCTTGCTGCACAGAATTTGGGGAAGGTGGGTTGGGTTGCATAATTTTTTGGGCCAGCAAAGGAATCCTCTGAACCTTTGTTCTTACACCTGTCCCCCCTACCAGTTTTGCTTCCCTGCTGCAGCTCATTCTAGCCTGTGTGTCACTAAAGTTGGTACTCAGTCACCACAGATAGAAGGATATGCTCTCAAGTCAGTCAGGATGTCAGGTAAACACCCACAGGCAAACAGTGCTCTAGGAAATCAGCAATGGTTTAAGATGATGCTGTGAGACAAACAAAAATCTAGACAGTTTAAAAAAGAAAAAAAACCTGCCCCTTGCACCTTAGATTTTAGGTGATATTTCTTCCTTGCTCACTGCTAAGCCCATCTGCTGATATATGCAATCTTTTTTAAGTCCTCTGTTTAAGAGATCTTCTGCAATCATTTCCATGGCAACTAATTTTCATGTCACAAATAGAAAGCAATGCAGGTTCAAGAGGTGAAAAATCAGAGGCATAGTGAGATAAACTTTAAAAAGCTAGAATCATGCACCAGCAAAATCAGGTAAAAAAGAAAAAATTATGTCAGTTTAAATCAACCACTTGCTATATTATTAAGTTTGCTGTGACATAGGACTGCTTTTAGCCAGCTAAACTGTGCAATCCCTGGTGTGACTCTAGTGTGAGATGTAAACTTGGTAATGCCTGAATGTGAACCACGTGGGCACAGACATGGCAGCAAGGAGGGCAATTTTCCTGCAGGGATTCCAGAGTGGATGTGGCCCCATGGAGCACCAAGCCTCAGGCTCTGCTCCATCCTGCTGTGCTCACTGCACATGGTGGTGACAGTGCTTCTCACAGCACCTCAGCAAACATCCACTCTTTGAGCCCAAATAGGAATCCAGGTGTGACAATTTCTCCATTGCTGAACCCTGGATGCCCAGAAGTAAAACAATACTGTAATAGTAACACCAGCTTAATTTCTAAGGGAATGTTATTTTCCTTATGGTTTACTCTTGAGCAGACTTGATACAAGGAGCAACTGTAGGTCTAGTTTTTCAGAGAAAATCTCTCCCAAAAACCCGACAACACTGAATAATCTGCCCAAAAATCCATGCAGGTAGTCAAAACTTCACTAGGCAAGGGCCCTGAGCATCAGAAACTGGACATATGCTGTGCAGGAGGGTGGATTGCAGCTCTCTGGGTTTCCCTCATAAGAGTGAAGTTTTTGCAATTCTATGAATTTCAGTGTGTTCGTGTCTCATTGAGCACAAATCTGATTTGCACACTGAGATGCAAGACCAAAGTGAAAGAAACAGAGCTGAAACTCATTCCCACAGTGCTACATCAGTGCAGCAATTATAAAAATGTTTTAGAAATATGCTTCTGTTATGTGATTTATGTTGGTATTTCCCTACCTTAACTGAATCACATTATCTCACTTTACGTCTATGTCAGACCAAGGCAACTTTGTTATATATTAGGTATTTTACTCACTGGTTTTGGTTTTTTTGGGGTTTGTTTTTTTTTTTCCTAGAGAGAAGGCCAGAAAGTTGCATGTGATCACATCTCCAGGGCAATACCATGTTTCTAGAAAATTGATCATATTCAGATATTTGTGTCCTCTGTTATATAAGAAGATAAACGTACAGAAGCAGGTCATCAGGAAACGTTAAACTGCTAACTAGGAAAAATTGACATGCTGCTGACCTCAGGAGCTGCTGATGTAGCAAGCAGGAATATGTTTGACAGAAGAACCAAAAGAAATAACAATCATAAAGAATTTGAATAGTCTGAAGGAATGATTTCTTTACACTCCTTTCATGTGCAGTAGGCAGCTTAAATGATTTCCTGGTGGCTTAATATGTTTAAGTCACACCTACTGCTTTAGGCTGACATATTTCATTATCAATGGAATGTTCTTCTTGCATATGGACTAATTAGGCACTTGTGGGCCTCTTAACACAAAATTATTATTTTAAATCACAGAATCAGCTGGGGAAAAGCTTAGAGAGATAAGAAATTATGACTGACCAGAATCTATGTGAGAGGGAAGTAAATCCTGAATTAGTCGCATAAACCTAATTTCTAAGATTCAACACTTCCTAAATTTATTACGAGATTAGAATTCACGTACAGAAACTAGAAGAGTAAAATCTTGGAAAAATATTAGAGATGCAGGGGAAGGCAAGTTGTAAAACATAAGCTACTGCAACAGTCTTTCTTCTCATTCCTGATTGCCCACAGAAAGCAGAGAAATATTGTCATGTGGAAGCAAAGAAGAAAAATTCCAAACCCACAAAACCCCCCAAACCCCAACAAACTCAGATAAGGCAATCTCCTGCAAGTATAAATGTCAGAAGCCAGCATAATAATCCACATCAGAATCCAGTATTTAATTTCTTGAGAAGTCAAGGTGGATTTCATAGTAAGAGTTGTGGCTTGGCCATTAAGTCACAGGAACTGTAAGGCTGCAATGTGCCCCAAGGCAGAAGCAATTCTCAGTTGTCACCACCGTGTACTTCCTCCACAACCCATCCCACAAGCAAGCTGCTAATCTAAAATGAAATTAAGACACAACATTTGTCTTAAAACATCACCTAAGTGAATCCATTTAAATCCAAGTTTAGCACCTCTCAAATGCACAAAGCCAAATCTAATAAAGGGCTCGAAAGAGGTTCTACCGACTCAAATTTGAAAAATGCATAGAGGAAGATATTTACTTTTCATTTCATCTCAAATGAAGGAGCCTAATTTCATTATGGCACACAGAAAAGGATGCAACAAAGCAGTGTAAATTCATAGACACATCAAATCTATTTAAAGCATAACTACATGCACACTTGGGGGTAAGGTAGAAGTGGCATTATAGGAAATGCAGTCACTGCCCACCTTTAGCTATGGTACCAATTAAAGTCTAGAAACAAAAGAAAAAAAATCTGCAGCAACCTGATTCATTCAGTACTGAGAAACTGCATGAGAAGTCTTTAATCTCCAAACAGCTGTGACCAAAACTCATTAGGAGATGGCAATCCTTAGTAAAGAACAGAAAAATCTTAGTCTTGATTTTGTTAAGGAAAGCGTCATATCACAGAGAGGATCAAACCAGCGTCTTAAAATGGCTCCCTCCCAAAGTCTGAGCAGAAATAAATTGGAAAAGCATTAAGAAGAACTACTTTTTGAATTTATTTTGATATCAGGATCATTGAACCCAAGAATTTCCTTTAAAGTAATTAAAAGCAAAATTAATAGCACATTTTAAAAAGCATTTAAACTTGAGTTGCTGAAATGTTGTTGAATATTTCTGAATCATCTTCAGGAAAACAAATGGCTAAAATCTGCTGCAAGTGCTAAAAATGAGACCAAGAAAAGAGGTTACTTTGCAGATCCAGCATTTCTGAAAATCTAGTTGTTGAATTACTTGTTTTCAAATAAATTGGGTAGGCTTTGGGGTTTTTGTTGCATTTTCTGTTTGTTTGTTTGGGGTTTGTTTGCTTTGGGTTGGTTTTTTGGTTTTGTTTTTATGTTCATTGAGGGAAAGTCAGAGAAGGCAGAAAATCTGTTTTCCTTCAAGTACCAGACCCGGTAATGGAAAATTATTCTGTATCTTCTGCAAAGGCCTGTGCTGTTAAACCACTGTGGTTTTATGGTGGAGAAAACTCAGGGCAGAGTCTGCTTTACTGATGATTGTCTTGTCATCATTGAAAACCTCATCCTGGACTTATAGTGGTTAACTCAATAATTGAATGATGATAAATTCAGACCTGTCTGTTATAAAAAATAACTAGTACAATTAAATTCCAGTAATTATACAAATGATAATTCAGCACTAAGTTTCAGGAGACCAAAAAATTTTAGCTATTGAAATAGATTCGTCCAACACCTTTAACGTGAGCTTTTGCTACTGATTCCATCTCAGGGAAAGTTCTAAGTCCTGTTTTGACTGCTTGATTGACTACATTGTGATTCACTAGCTCCATACACTCCAAAAGATGTCAAAAGCTGATGCTAAATGTAGAATTCTGGTCACAAACTTGCTTTACTTTTCTCTTTATGCATCCCTCTTTGCTTAGCAAGAAAAGGTTCAAGTGTCTTCCTGTGGGGCAGGAGTGAGGGAATGGTTATGGAAAAGTCAGCATAAAAGGATGGGCAAAAAATATTTCCAACAGTGTCCTGGAAGCAATAATAATTAATTTGGCTACTTGTACCTTGGCATCCTCTGTTCACCATATGCCAGCTTGAAGAAATGCTTGCCAAGTCTATATTCTATTTTACCCATGCTCAAAAAAAAAAGTTTAATATGTAGCCAGTCTTCTCCCATAAGAAAAGTGTCATGAATACCTAAAAAATTATGTCAATTTTTAAGAGAATATCAAAACCAAATCCATTGATTTAAAAAACAGTTTTTGTGTTACAACATCTAAATGTCATTTAGATTATTTCTTGCTAGCTGACAAAAAAGAAAAATTGGAATGGTTTAAAAAGCCACATTCAATTATTATTTCCTTAACCATGAAACTCAAAATACCACTTTTATCAGTCACCAGAGTCCAGAAAAGATTCAAATATTGCTTTGTGGGTTTGGGGTTTTTAGGCTATATTAAATTCTCTAATTATTTTCAGTTTGAGACAATGTGATTTTTATGAGCCTGTCTCCCAGTAACAGATTCAGTCCCTGCCCTGCCAGCTCATGACATGGCATAACTGGGAAAAAATTTGTGGAAAAAATAGTGACCAAAGAAGAATTCTCTATCCCCTTTACACAGCCTGTGTTCATGCCCTGGCTAAGACCCTCCCTGTCAACCTAGATTGTGCTGTATCTTTCCAGTTCACAGTACTTTCTACAGGGTTCAATTCCAATTCAGGGTACCTGCTCTGAGCAATTCTCCTTGCTTTTGAGACCAAGGAAACAATGCTGACCTTATATCTACATCCATTTCTCATTTTAATTAGTACATTTTCATATTAGACATCTGTGGCAATCTTATTTCTTCACATTTTGTTCTTCAGTTCACCGTATACGTTCTGTGCACTGAATTTGAGCACTACAGGTGGGAAAATAAGACACACCGAGCTATTTAGAGTGCAGACAGACATGCAGACCTCATTATCACTGCTCTTAATCCCCTCTTCTCGTTCTAATGACTGTGACATTTAACAGGACATGGGAAACAATTTTGTTGGTGCACAGGCTCTAACTGCACATCAATATTCTGCTGGTTGGGAGACCTTGGTTTAACTTTGCTCACCTTCTTTGGGTCATTATAACCCATACACTGAACCAAACATACAAAAGCCCCAGAGTCATAACCATGCTCTGCTTTTTCTTGTTGTTGTGCCCATGACCAACAGCAGTGAGAATAACCCCTGCTACAAACATCTATTACGTGTATCCAGTGTGCTTAAAATAGCATCTTGACTAGTCAATAAATCATACTTGACACAGAGGAGAAACAAAAAGTGGAGGGAATTTACAGAAACACCACACCTTCCTCTTTAGAGGAAGACAGTGAGCAGGATTCAGTTTGATGCTTCCATACAGGACAATTAACAGTAAAACCAGACTGGCTGAGCCAAGCAAAAGGTCAAGTGTCCTTAGAAAAAAGATGGTGAAAGAAGGTGAGAAACAAAAAGGAAGCCAGGTGGAAGACCTCAAAATGCCACTGTAAAGCAGAGTGCAAGAAGTATGACCCTGATAGTCCCACAATGCCACCTAGCACATAATGTAAGGGGTAATCCTGGCACTGCATCCTGACACCTGCTGTGGTAAACTTCAGCACAGCAAAAATATGTTTGCTTGCAAATATATCCTGTGAGGGAAATAAAAACAATTTAAAAACACCACAGTGGCCTTGAGCCGCTATAGTCTCATACAGTAGATGAGCACAGCAATGCAATCTCACACCCTGTCCTTTGATGAGACTGTTGTATGCTCCCTTGTGAACAAAGGAGAGAAACAACTGAGGTATCAAAATAAACAAAGTCCTTAAATGAAGGCCTTAATTGCACAAAGAATAAACTTTATGTCAGGAGTCAGTGGACAGACTAATGAACCTTATAAGACCTTAATATGGTCTATCTAGAAAGCTACTTTTGTGACAGAACATTTGCTGGCAGTTTCTTTGAAAAGGCTGTCGCTGTCACAAACATGCAGGGTAATCAACTCCATGGCTGGGTACCCATCTACCTGCTGCCCTGGAGCTCTGAGAGCTTTCACAGCCTGGATGGGCACGGATACTGGCACTGGAGGAAAGGTGGCACCTCCTAGGAGGTTATGAGATGGCACTCTTGTGATATGAGATGGAGAAACAGAAATAGAAAAGCCCTATGCTATTAGGCTATAGATAAGATCACCAGAAAAACAGTGGGACAAGCTAAAACAGGCCAAAGGAGAATAAACTGTCTTCTCAGAAGGTATTAAAGCAAGGCTTTTCAGAAAACTGAGGCATGATGCCTGAATGAAGATTTGTCAATTGGAAGGAAAAAGAAAAGGGCAAAACAAAGCTCTTGTGAACAAACAGCTACTAACAAAACTGAATTTGTACACCATGTATGACACTGATTTCATTCTTAATGGAAACTGAGTTTATAAGAAAACCAAGGTATCTTCCCATCCAAATTGGATGAAAATCCAATAAACAGATATGCACATGGCATTTATAGTTCCATGTACACTTGCAATGCAGCAAGACAAAACAAAAATTCCGTTCAGGTAAAACAGTAGTTACATTCTATATGAATAAGTATAAAAATAAATCCAGAATCAAGAACATGAATCACTGTCAACCTAGACAGGAAAAAAATACCCTGAAATATGAGAAATACATATGCAATTTTAGATATTTCCATGTATTTCTTTTTCTGGTTTTATGTTTCATTTATTTATATATCTTTTAGCATGCTGGCTGCCCTACAATGTAGTAATTTATATCTGGGTATCTGCTCCTATATTCAGTTACCTGAACAGCTGTAGTTAAGGTACTTTATCTTCCTTTAATGTAAAACAAATTAAACAAAAGCCTTTGATCTAAATACAAATTTTAATACATATAGCTAGTCTGCAGAATATAAACATTAAACACATCTTTGTTTTTGAAGCCTACCAAGAGGAAATTTTGCTATTAATATTTTCTCCTATGCCCTTCTGTTAGTCCTTTTTATGCTGTGAGCCCAAATATTATCCCAATAACTACTTTCTTATGGAAGAACCTTGACTATTGCTGTAGAAGACATCAAATCCTCTGCAGAATTTTTAAGTCAATGTCTAGATCTTGCAATGGGGAAATTAGGCTTGATTTGGTTCTATCATTCATTAGCATGTAGTCAGTGTGGACACCTGCTTTTGTTGGGTTTTGATTGGGTGTTTTTCATTTTTTCAGGGTTTTTGGTTTGTTTTAGGGGGTGTTTTGGGTTGGAGTTGTTGTTGTTGGGGTATTTGTGTCTGAGCTTTTTTTCTGTTTGGGTTTTTTTACTTATATCAAGATCTCTCTATGAGCCTGCTGCCACACAATTCAAAAAGCAATTGAGGCTGGAATTAGATTTCAGGTACAGTAATTTATGCTAAGGTGATGTTTCTTTCCTGACAAACAGGGATGTCTGCAGAGGCACAGCATTTGCCATCAACTGGGTAGCTCCATGTTGGCCTTGGTGCATCTCGGAGAGGAGCAGGTCTTTTGCCCACCAAGCAAAGGAGAAGAGTTTCATGCTGTTCTGCTGTACTTGATATTTGGGCTCAGCAGCCTGACTCCTGCACCTTGTTAGAGATGAAAGCAAGGTACAGTAAGACCTTGGATGTGAATCATGAATCTCACCCTTAGCTTATTCCAGTGATATCAGCTCTTGCTTGGCATCTGATGCCATTTTGCTGCTGTCAGCCGGATTTTGAGTGGTGAAGGAGCAGACTGGTTTATCACCCTGCACGGACACTGGCAATTAGTCATAAAGGGAGCTAAAGTATCCACCTAAGTCCAGCTTCCACAATGGATTAAATAGCATAACAGAGAGGATTTACAAGCTACAGGAGAACACTTTTAGGCACCATACTGAACCTTGTCTAGGCTGCTGCAGTAATATTTTACACCAATATTATTTATTACACACTGTTTCAATGCCCCTAAATTAAGGAGGCATCTTCCTGCTTCTTATTGGCATAACTCAGCCAGACAAGTGGCTGAGAGTTAGGTACAATCCCAGCAATAAGCACTGGCCACTCAGAACAGCAAACCCTATAGAGGCAGCATTTATCTCCTGTCCATCTGCTCCTGCACCAGTGCAGGACCAGATCCCTGGGATTCCTTTGATTTTTAGTCAAGAATGTTTGCAGCTTTAGAGGTGAAACTCCGCAATACATGCTCCAAGAGCAACAGCCACAAGCAATTTTGACAGGACCCACTATTAGTTGCAAAATCCTAATTGAAAGAATACCTGCCCTATTCTCTAATTTTCCAGATGTGTAAAACTTGCTATGTGTTTCCTCTTCACCATTCAAATTCCCTAAGAAAGCTATTCCCAGTAGAAGTTCCTAGTAAAAAGCTACTTTACATTTGCTTTAAAAACCAGGGAATGTGACAGATTCCCATGAAGGGCTGCATCCACCAGGTGTTCCCAAGGCCACTGGAAGGAGAGAGGCAGCAGCCCAGCCATTTTAACCTACATTTCTTTCTTGCTCCACAGCATCCAGGTAGTGGGGACAGTTTCCAACACTCACTGCTGCTTCCCACACATCAAAGGAGCTCCCTTTCCTCCTGAGGTCCTAGACAAGATGACCATACTCAAAATTTCACAAAATAATTGAAATATAAGGATGTTGAGACATCTCAAGGACTCCTGACACAGAAGTCCTTCAAAAGATGAAACCATTCCTTAGCTGCAGGTACAAATGAGCCTTTTCACAGAAGAGACAAGCAACACAGAGATTATTTATCAACTAGATAGGTAGGGAACAAGGAGAACTAGGGGAGAAAAGGACATGTGATGTCAAGTAGTATTGCCACTCTCAAGTTCCTTCTCCCTTTTGACTTTTCTGTCTATTTTTAAATATATATTTTTATTAGGTACTAAGGTCATGGTACAGCTCACATAAAACTTGTAGAACTTGCAAACAAGGACACAGTGCCTGCTGCTCCACATAAACTGAAGGTTAATTGGGACTGAGGTGAAGCAGTACAACAGTGCTAATAAAAAGGTTTGTGGTTTTTTCTACATTTTATTCTTAAGTACACATGCAAAAAGACCTAAAAAGCACCAAAATTATGGTTATGGTTCCGCAAGTATAAATATTTAATACAGAATGTCATGATAACCTGTATTTTCTTAAAATATTTATCTTAGGAGAGCTGAAACTTTAGAAAGGCATATCCCATTTTACTGGAAAATAGGAAAAATAGAACCAGAGGGGAAAAAGGATGCGTGACCAGAGTCTAGCCAAAAAGAAAAAATGGCACTTTTTAAAAACACTCTGATTAATTCTGAATATTTTCTTTCTGCAATAAATAAATATAATAAATAATTTGTATGCTTCTCTAGTAAAGAAATCCAAACATTTTAAGTTTCTAATTGGAGTTGCACAATCATAGAAGGCCTATTCTCCATCTCAGAAGATTTCATGCTGACAGAATTCTTCTGACCCCGATTGTGCACATGAAACAGGCATTAGGTTATTTACTTTTGTCATCTTATTTAGATAAAGGGATGACAACTGTTGGCTGAGAGGATTTATCACCATATTCTGAAAAATCTGCCTTTTAATTACATTTTTCAACAAGTGTCACTTAGAGTGTGTTTTCCCCCTTTGTCCTTGAGCCCAATGCAGTTAATGGTCTGTTCCTCACATCTGTAGCTCCATTACTGAATGAGCTCTGTAAGTGACAGTGCCTGTTGGATAGTCACCCTTCCTCAGCATAACACCTGGAATTGTAGAAAAAAAAACAGTGCAATTTTGGGAATGCAACTCACTGCTGAAACAATGGTAGCTGGCCAAGAAGAAACCCACAACATAAACAGCTTCACACTTTCACCACCATGTAGTATTTGGTCATTTAGTTCCACTACTTCCTGTTCTTTGTGTTATATTAGCAGCTGAGTTCTTGGAAAGGGCCCACTGAGTGACTTCCAAGGAGGAATTGCAAAGCAGAAACAACAAAAGGAGGACAGCAACAATCGCTATTGACTTTTCCCTCCCACCCCTATGATTTTGCCAGGATCAATACCTTGATAATAGGGGCAGCTTTAACAAAAAATATACAGTTAGAAGACTAGGAAACAATCATATTTAATGGCCTGCATTCCTGATTCTGAATGAAAAATATTTGGACATAATTCAGTAATCAAAAGAACAAAGGCATATGCCATCATAAAGTGAGAGGGAAAACAAAACATTTGAAGAAAAGTGGTGTGTTGTTACATATATTTCACTTTCAGTTCACTCTTTCTTTCCTTCTCATCTCCCCCCGACAAATGTTTGATACACATGGTAAAATGTGTTTCACTAAAACAGCCCTTCTGCTGGCTTTTCCATCAGTTCTATCTATGAGTCATGTCTAGTTCAGATTTTCAGTAACATTGAGGAAGACCCAGGGGAAAATCTTATCCATTATATTAATTAATCAGGTCAAAGTACTAACACAATTTTTCCAAGGTGCTTCAAGGAGACTGCTGGTGAAAAAAGCACTTTTGCCATTAGAATGGCATTAACAGTGCTGAACCAGTCACACCTTGACATTTCTGACTTCCTGCTGTCGCAGAAGCCATCCTCAAAACTAAATCTGTAATTTGTGTACTGTTGAGGAAGCAACAATGCAATGCAGTTTTACAATTAATGTGTTTCCCCAGCAATCCAGATTGGAATTCAGTGATTTCATACTCCTGCCACCTTTGCTACCTTGACTCAGTCTAGCGTAATAACAACATATGCATTTAAAGTGCTATCTGTCAACTCACATCTCTCAGAAGCAGAACTTGGTTTGCTGCGGCCTCACCTCAAGTCAAGGATACAATGTCCTTCTAAGGGACAGAGTAGAATCATTATATAACTTCAGCTAGAAGGCTTTCTCATCCCTAATCCTTTCACTGTAAAACAGGGTAAATGAACACTCAAGAGCTGAGCTATAACGGTTTGCAAGGTCCTCTAATACATGGAAGCAGCTAAGAGTGTTTCAGATCACAAATACAACGTGAGTGATGAAGGAAACTTCTAATGCAGAAATGCTGAAGGTTTGCAGCTGACCATAGCAGCACTGTGCAATTTCAGCAAGACAGGGAAAGAGTCCTCTTTCTGAGGGTCTTACAATCTAAAATGCAAATGGTGAAATTACTAGCCATAGGACACACAGGCAGCCAGTGCTGAAATGCAGATTAAAATTCAGTGCTCTTGGTGCCCAGTTTAATCTATTGCTTTGTCAGAAAGACACATGAGACCGCTCCACTCAAATCTGTGCAATGGGACTGATTCAACACAGAAGCCTTTGCTTTGAGGATAATTGCAGAATTGCTTTGTTTTGTCTTCCTATGTAAATCTGCCATATGGGCCTCAAGCTACTGTAATGAGAGAAAAAAGTTGAGGAGTTTGATAATTCTTGGTTTTAGAAAGAGATTAAGGTCTGGCAGCTGGCATGTATGAAGCAGAAAAATTCAATCTAGCATGCCCAGCTGCACTGTGGAAGTAAGATGAGCCAAAATAGACTCTCTGCAGACAGGGGAAGCTTGATCAAGAATTGCCAAAAGTGCTCAGGTACAGAATGTCACATAAAATTAAGAAAAGGGAGCAGCAAAATCAAAGAGCCTTGCAAAAAGGTAGAAGCAGGTTGAGACATGAAAAGCACAATAATGGCTCCTGTAACCAAAATGTGGGTACATAAAAGAAGATTCTCTCAGTAAGGAAATTATCTCTTTGAATGACTGTGGATAGTCATGAGGAATTCATTAGATAGTGAAAGAAAATACACTCCATAGCTTTGCTGTCTAAATAATCTTCACAACTGCACACACTGTACAGTAACTCTCGCAGTGTAACTCTTTTTGAGCAGTGATATCTAAGAAATTCAGCCAGGTAGAGCTCCAGAAAGGAAGCAATACCTTTTGATCCTCAAAAATATTACATTTTACAAGAGAAGACTCAACAAACCAGCTAAAGACAAGAGGCCTAATTCATGAACACAAAATCACAATGGGAAGACATAAAAGGCTTAGGATGATAACAATGTTGAAATCATATATTTATGTAATGAATAGAAAGGTATTTAGACATACTTCATATATTCTGTAAATATGAACATACATATACACATGCATATGTGCACATATAGTAAACTAAACTTAGTTTACTTGATTCTAGTCCCACATGGCTGTAATAGCCATGGTGCCTGTGCAGCCAACTCTGCATTACAACACGGTGAAAACAGTAAAATTATATTCTCATACTGTAACTATTATGCCAAGCTCTGAACTCAAATTAAGCCAGAGAACACAAATGGTGATCAAACACAAAGTGCTGCAAACAACGGCATCTTGATCAATTACCAAGGCATTCAGTAATAGAAAACAAGAGCTCTTGACTCATTGCCCACACAATTGTTAATTTACAATTAAAAAAGGGTTTTACCACATGTAGAACATGGTGCAGAACAAGAATCAATTTTCATATAAAATAAGGTAATTAGCTAAGTGGCAAAGCCTTTTTCTCAATATATTACAAATTTGTTTGGGGTTTTAAAAAAAAATTTTGCTTCTTCATTTCTTAACTAAGATTCTGTGTTCTATTCTATATTTTTATTTTAGGGAGCAAGACACCATTCAGTGTCATACATTGTTTGGGCAGAAGGTACTACTATGCTTTCAGAGTTCTAGACAGACAAAATGAAAAACACAAACAGACCTCAAGCTATTAGCAAACCTTTTGGTTGGTTGTGAGAGTTGTGAGTGCTGCTTTAAACTAAACTACTTAAAATTAATTTCAATTCCTAATGAAATGATTGTTGCAACAAAAAGCAATGAAGTACAAAGGTTGCTATGTCAATATTTACGCTCACACTCAGGGAAGATCCATCTTTCAACTCACAAGTTAATTTTGCCACATAAAAATGGTTTGATGAAAACTTGTAATTTTTGCTTAGTGAAAAAAAGAAGCTAATTCTTCATCTGGTATGAAGCCTCTACATTAAAAGTCTGAGCTAACAGTGTACGGTTCCTAATAGGCTTTATTTGCATTTATTTATTGGCATCACAGATGTGATGCAACTGCACACATTCCACCTGAAAATACCACTAGAACTGTTTAAGTATTGGAGTCTCCCTAGAAATTATGACCTTTTAATAGAATGTTTTCCCTATGAAGTCAGTTCCTGGCTTCAGTTTTATGGGTTTTCACAGCAAACACTTTCATAACTTGAAAGAGAATAGTGTGGATACAGATATATGTATATAAATATGCTAACAGTCAAACACATACAGATATATACAAAGGCAGAGCACATACATACACACTATTGACAAAAGGAATTGGGAAGATGGAGAAAAGATCCTTTTCCCCAATTGTTTTTTTTCAATTTGAGTGTTGCCTTTTAAAAGGCACTGCAATATTCATTGATGTGTTTGAACTAATTGCTCCTGACAGAATTTGATCCTTTTCTTTTCTCATATAAGTCATTCCTGGAACATTATTTCCACTCATGTACCTTGCTGACTTTCTCACTTTGAAGAGTTATCAAAAACAGCTATTCACCTATAATCCAAATCACTGCTTGCCCAGATGAAAAATGGAATTTTAGACTATAGAAATTTTAGGAAAGAATGCATTCTGGCCTCAAGGAACCATGAGGACATAAGAAAAATCCATTGCATAGGCTGGAAAAAACAGTCCCTGGCTGCACTGCAGATTCAGAGCCCAGGAACTCTGGTGTTTTTGCACAACTAATAAAGCTAGGCAAAAAGTAATTCCTTCTTTTCTGGGTTGTCCCAAACAAAAACAAAAACAATCAAACAAACAAACAAAAAAACCCCCAAAAAACAGTAGGTCATTTGAGGTTTCAGTAAATTCCTGATTTCTTAAAGGAATAGACAACTTGGTTGAAACAAAGAAATTTTCCATCCTGCTGCTCCTTTGTAAATGGTAAGGCTGACTATTTTTCCCCTCTTAACACAGGGCTAGAGAATAAGCCTTGCCCTAAAATGAACACAGTGCTCTTCCACACATCTCACACATATCAAGGTAGATACATAAAGCAAAGTCTTCTAAAGAGAGCTGTAAAATTAAACGTGTCTCAACTTTACGGACAACTCGATAAATGGACAAAAAGAGCTTTGAAAATGTTCTTTGATGAAATTTTCAGTAATTGCTGTCTCTGCTGCTCTTTGTGGATGAGTTTCATTCTGTTCTAGAGTAATCCATTAAAGTTAGAGGAGGGAAGTGCTGGTTCATTAAACAGCTAAGGAGGTGATAGCACTGAGTTGGAGCTTCCAAATCACGTCTGTGTGCCTGTTAAATTGAAAATTCTGTTGCTAAAGCAAAATAGCAATCATTATAGAGGAGAACAACAAACAGGAAAACATTCTGAGGCTTCAAACCACCTTCCAGAAATGCAAGTAACTCTGTTTTTCTCCTGAAAACTGTCCTGGGAAAGATCTCCACCTGGGCTTAATATTGTATTTCAATTGCTTTGCTTGTAAATACATCCCTGACAGAAGTGAAAAACATTAAGCATTGAAGACACTGAAATTTACAGATTGATTTGCTCTAATGGATCTCCTTTTCAAGAGAAGGTAGAGAAGGGAAAAGCCAGCGTTTGTAAACTTTTTTAAACTGGCGTAAAGGAATTTCTCAAGTGTGTTTGCTCAATTAAGTCTCTGAGGACTCAGTTTTCTCATTATATTGCTTTGTGGGAAGCATCCAGGTGCATGTAGAAAGAATGCAAGATCAGTTCTGATGGTACACCTGAAATGCAAGTATCTGATTATGTTACAGTACTCCAACTCTATAGACATGCTATAGTCTCTACTGTTTCCTGGTTGGAAGAGTATTAGTGAGAGGAATTACATTACTCAAAGGGTCTTTTCCCATAGAAAAGTTTATGAAACTTCCATAGTTTTTTGAAATCATTAATAGCCATTTCTCTGCAGATTTATTTTATTCCTTCTACCCACCATCAGAAAACTCCATGGCAAGGGAATAGCTTGCTAAAATTTCGAATTCACTCAACCAGCTCTTTTCTGCTCTGCTCATTGTCGGACTATAGCAGCAACAAAAGAGAAATGTGACATTCCTTCAGTTTGCTCTATGGCAGCAGCCTGCTGGGCTCCCTTGTGCTATTCCCACTTGTGTGCCAGGCTGCAGCACACATGAAGCAAGGAGTTTCCCAAGGAGTAAATACTCAGTGCTGCCCTGGCAAATCGTGCGTTTCTCAAAGGTAACTAACACAGCACATGCTACATAATTTCTTTGTAGGCACAGATTACAACACAGGCTCAGCAAGTGGATTTTGGGATAGGACTATTTCTTACACCCTCATAGCACTTTGCTCAGTTTAGTCATGAAAGGAATTTTTAAAGTGCATGTAATATTACAGCAGTCTACTCCCCACAACTTTTACTGATGCTCTTTGTTGTGGTTCAAACCCTGTTGGCAGCTAAGCCCCACAGAGCTGCTCATGCATTCCCCCCGCAGGGATGGGGGAGGAATAGGAAGAGCAGCAGAGAAAACTGTGGGTGGAGATAAAGGCAGCTTAATAGTGAAAGCAAAAGCGGTGCACCCAAACAAAGCCAAATGAGGAATTCATTCACCACTTCCCATGGGCAGGCAGGTGTTCAGCCACCCCCGGGAGAGCAGGGCTCCATCACGTGGGTAATTGGGAACACAAACAGCACCACACTGAACATCAACCCTCTTCCCCAGGTGTACATGCTCAGCCTGACACCACCTGTTATGGAATATCCCTTCGGTCATCTGGGGCCAGCTGTCCTGGCTGTGTCCCTCCCAACTCCTTGTGCACCTCCAGCCTCCTCACAGGTGGGGTGAGGACAAGAAAAGGCCTTGGCTCTGTGTAAGCCCCATTCAGCAATAGTAAAACTATCTCTGTATCATCAACACCAAATCCCAAACTGAGCTCCATAGCAGCTACTGTGAAGAAATTAACTCTACCCTAGCCAAACCCAGCACACACTTCCTTCTACAAGTGTTCACAAAATTATGCCTTCTTGTATTTGTATAAAGCTTGCAAGAATCCAGTGACTTCATTCAGAGAAGTTGCCAAACACCTGTATTTCCTCTAGAAAACAGTGGGAGAAGCAGAAAAGGAGTTTGTCTTCTGAAAAAAATTTCCCCTCTGCACAATGCAATAACTGCTTCAGTAATGCCAATTGACACTAAACCTCAATGATTTAGGTGCTTAGAGAATCCCTTCTATGCAGGTGGATCAGCAGGAGGCAAAGAAGCCCTCCTACAGTTTTTGTTCTATCCCTTCTCCCCATTAGTTACAGCTACTGACACGTTTCAGCTCCCAGATCTATAAATAATATTCAAGCCCAACAATTAAATGAAAAGGTTGTTCAGGTGCCTTTCCACAAAGATAAAATTAAAAATTCTCCATTAAAAAAAATACAAAGCTTCTAATCCTCAGCACTAACCTAAGGTTAGTAGAAAAGCTTAGTTAAACACATGCAGCAATTTTCTTAATCAGCCAGCACTTCAGAAAGACAGATGCTTCTGTTTATGTTGGTCTATTATCAAGTCCTTTGGTGTCTGAATAATTCTTACGCCTATCCTGAAATTTCATTTACATAAATTTCTTCTGTATTATTCTGCCTTTTGTGACAGATAGTACAAGTATTTTTATTTGGTTGGTTGGCTTATCCTTATTGGCCTTGAGAATCACAGTATTTTGTGCATTTCCTGTATCTTTTATCCGACTGTAGTGATCAAAAATTAGGAATAATTACACCACGTGTATGAAAATCAAAAGCTGTACAAGAACTAATTCTAATCTTGAAACTTGTGCAGGAAACCCACTGCTGTATCTATTTTTTATTTACCAAATGTCATCTGTTAGAGTTTTCCAGAGAGGCTTATGCAGATGATGTAAATCACAGGCTGGCTGGGGCTGCCAGGGACCTCTGGAGATCATCTGCTCCAGCATTCCACTGAGCAGGGCCAACTCAAGCTGGCTGTGCAGGACCATGTCCAGAATGCTTCTGGGTATTGCCAAGCATGACACCTCCACACCCTCCCTGGGCAGCCTGGGCCAGTGCTCAGTCACCCTCACAGCAAAGCATTTCCTGATGCTCAGACAAAAATCTCCTGGTTCAGTCTGCACCTCTGGTCTTGTCACTGAGCACCCCTGAAAACCTCTCACTCCTCCCTCCTTGCACCTTCCCTTTAGGTATCTACATACACTGACATTTGCCTCTTCTCCAGGCTGAAGGATCCCAGGTGTCTCAGCCTTTCCTCGTGGGACAGATGCTGCAGTCCCTAAATAACCTTTGTGGCCTTTGCTGTGCTCCCTCCAGCACATCCTCAGCTCTTGTGATGACAAGTCCAGAGCTGGACACAGCACTGGAGGTGGGGCATCACCAGTGCAGAGCAGAGAGGATGGAGCAACTCAATGCTGTTATTTGTCACATATATCAAAGTTGTATAATAGCACAACAGCTAGGGAAGAAATATGAAAGCTCCAACTTTGAAATTATCGATCTGATTTCATCAACATTGCCTAACAGCAAAATCCTTAAGAAAAAAAAAGAGTGAAACAAGATCTTGTTTCATAATATATAGATTCCATAGGTAAGAGTCTTTCATATTTATATTTTTGTGTCATAATTAAAATAATTTAGTAGCCCAAATCTCTGTTATTCGTTCAAAGAAAGACTGAGGACTCCACTTGTATCCTTAAATGCATTTCACACAAAGCATTATTGCGACAGTCTGAAACTAAGCAAGATTTTAGAAACTCTCATGGCAATAGCAATGATTTATTTTTTGACTATGCTCTCTTGAGCAACAGGATGCTGAATGCCATCCTTTTATGGAGAGCTTCTTCTACCATGTTCTAGTGAAAGTGTGAAAAAATGCAAACATTTTATTAAGAAAAGAACTTAATCTTTTTTTCTGCTCTCCATATCCCATTCTTTTATTTTATTTCCCTTGCTAAAAATACAACCCACAGCCACTCTTAAGTAAAGCAGTAAATCAGGAGAGCTGTGCAGAATTTAGCTGAGTCTAGATTTAGACAAATCACTCAAGCCAACTTCCAGATTGAACCACCATGACCCTCTTAGTATAATATCAGCTCATTGTGTATCTGTTTTAGCAAAAACCTCAGTTGGCATCCAGCATGCAAGCAATTTTCCCCCCCTTCCACAGAGTGGCTATTTAAGAAACACCAATAACAATAGAACTCCAATCCATTTCTGTCTTTTCTTTGAATCATGAGTAAAGTGAAATAAATATACAGTAGAGTGACTAGGCTGCAAAAGCAAAATTACACAATGCAAGAGTGGCATCAATGCTCCTTGGCCAGCATTTCTCAAGTGCTCCAAAACAGTTAATTTTAAAGAACAGGTTTCTAATCTCCCTGAAATCAAGAACTGTTTTCAACTAATAGATTATCAAACCCCAAAATATGGGCTGTAGCTCATCAAATAACCTACCAGCACTATTAATCTGGTAAAGAGCTTGCAGGTCTTGTTGCACTGACAGGCTTATGCCACAATTAACAGACAAAACAAGAACTACCTATTACAGCTAATATTCTTAGGACCAAGGAGGTATTTTGTGACCAAAAATTGGCTGAATTAACCCCATTTTCCCTTCCCTTTCAGAGAGCTCTGGATATAGTCATCACTAGCCTACTGCACAATCCTCACTATAAACATTGGTATTCTACCACATAACAAAGGATTCTTGAAATATTTGAGCTTAAGGACTCATAAACCTGTTGAATTTATTCATCGATTCTGTTTTAGAAGCTAATGTGTCTTTATCAAGACCCATTATAGCATCACAACTCATAACACACATTTCCATACTCAAAGGATAGAGCACATCCTAGAATCTTCTTGTTTCAAAGGTGCTGTAAACATGTAAGACATTGCTACATGGCTCACCAGCCTTCATATTCTACCAGCACTTAATATTGCCTTCTCTTTATCTCAACCTACAATACAGAATATATAAAGGAAATAAATTCCTTCCAGCCTTCAGCTTTAAAAACTAATTCACATTAAAATATGACACTGACTTACAGCAGAACAAGCCAGGTGAAACAAACTGCTCTAGGCTTTGACAGACAGCTTCAATCAGCCTACTGATCCTCCATGTGGAAGGTGTAATCCAGGCTGCTGCCAGCTGCTCCCTGAAAGGTTCTTCCTCATTCTGTTAATCAGTATTGCTACAGCAACAACTCATTCAGTAGAAGTCCACTGTGAAACATGTTGAAGACAGATAAGGATATGGGAAATGTGCTTCTTGCCTCTATTTGTGCCATTCTGCTCCTTCCCACAGTCCTGGTAGCACAGAGTAACTGCTGTAGTCTGAAACTCAGGCAGAGGCTTCAGAGTTGACTTTGGATCACCAGAAAAATTCTACCCCAGCTTGCAACAGCTGGAGATGGCACAGATTCACCCTGTCTGGGAGCACAGCACCACGCTAGGCAAGGGTCAAGCCACCCAGGAGTCTGTACTTGCCAAAATAGGCAAGGCTTCCTCTCCTGATCTAAAGGAAGCCAATCCCATAAGGGCCCTAAGAGACACATAAGCCTTCACCACTTTTATTGTGTTTTGTTTCTTTTTTTTAATTGTCAGAACCTTTTCTACTCAGATTGCTCCTTTAAAGGAAGAAAACCAAGCAAGTCCCCACAAAATGAACCAAAAGAAAAAATGCCCCAAAACCAACCAAACAAAACAAACAAAAAATCCCAAAAACAAACCCCAAAAAACCCCAAAATACCCCAGACAACCAGAAAACCAAACCAACCAAAAAATCCCCCCCACAAAAGTAGCTGCCCGCATATAAAATGTATACTGTATAAACTGCAGTGGCTATAAATGTATTCTACAGCACAACAGAGATCAAAGGTTGGTGCAAGAAGTCCAGCAGAGCCTGCTTAGAGCTCATGTCAGTATTCAGAATTACTCAGAGAAATCCTAGACACTCCATACTGACACCTCCCATTTTCACAGTAGTGCTTTATCGATCTTTACTCTCCCTGCAGTCATCCTCTGACACGTTGTCTGCAGCTCCTTCTCCTAAACACATGTAAACATGGCACATATATAAAGTTGTTGGGGATGTGAGCAGCAGTGTGGGATGACCTCCCATCAGGGCTCATCACTGTGACATCCTGGGGACATCCACCTCCCTGGCTCCCACAGTGTGGGTCCTGTGGCCAAGCTCATCACTGCAGAATCCCTCTCTGGTTAATGAGGCTTTTTTTGGTGATTCATTAAGGGCTTGAGGATGGTTAAGTTACATACCCTAAAATCATCCATTTCTTTCCTCTCAGTATACAAACTGCAAACTTCCCAGGACAGACAGTATCTTCTTTGCACCATGCTAGGCATAAAAGAGCTTTTTGACATGCTGGTAATAAATAATAGTGATGGAGAGTGTCAGCTAGGTAACAAGGAAGCAATAACAAGCCATACTGACAACCTGGATAAAAATACCACTAAATCAGAAGACCAGTTCCTTGTGGCAATGAGTCAAAACTAACTGGGTGCTCCCTGCTGAACTTCTATGGAGATCAAACTGTGCTGAAAGACACCATGTGAGTCAGCCAATAATTCCTACACATATACTTTGGAGCATCCTATCTTCTTCAACCTCCTCACTAACAATTTCTGTCATCTTATTTCCTCAATCATAGGTGTTTTCCTCTCAAAAAAAAATGTATGGATTCACCTTTTTCTCCCCCGGTAACTTCTGATTGTATGAAATTTTATTTTGCTTCAGAATTTTCTTTCCTTAGAGACAAAGAAACCTTCAAAACACAGCTTTACTGACTTTATAGTATTTTATTTTGCATTTTAATATTTCTTTTTTGAAAGATTTTTTTTCTGGTTTTAGCAAAAATATCTCTTCTAAAGATTTTTTTCCCCAACTGTGCAATTTCATAAGTACTTGCAAATAAGCTGAAGCATTTAAAGAACTCAGAGGGTTTTTTTTAAGAAATGTAATAATTTATCCTAATAGCAATTATCATCTTCCATTAATGAAATATTTAAGGGTTCTAATGTACAGCTTTAGATGCAATAATCTGTAAAATCCTTAGATGGCATAAGTTTGCCTAATGCCACTGAAATAAATGAACCTGCACAATTTTCCACCAGTAAAATCTTGGGATTTAAATTTTTTATAGTGAAGTTTGCTGGTCAACAGCAACAGTTGTTGGAATTAACGATTCTCTGCATCAGTTCTCCATGGTATCAGAATATAATCAGAACCTCTAAAGCAATATAAAAAGCAGAATCTAAAATAACTGTCAAGGCATTGCCTTTTTGCATTATTCATACCAATATCAAAGGTTAGAGTCTAACAACAAAAAAAAAAACCCTAAAGATTAGCACTGTAAAACTGTGTCTCATGTATCCTCTTTCAGCTCTTCCCCATTTTTTTTGAATGGAATATAAAAATCTTTTAAAATATGTTCAGGAAATTCATAACCTAGCTGACTCATATTCTGAGATAGACATTTACTGGCAGGACCTTGTCATAATCTGAAAGACTACAAATGATTGGTCTTCAAGAAAACTCCTTCTTCTGACAAATTCTTAGCATTAACAAACCAGTGGGTTTCTTTTTCTAGCTCACTTCTGAGCTTTATTCTTGTTCCTTTCAATATTCTTGAAAACAAAAGGCAACATTGTTTTAGTGGGTCATTGGTGTTTTCTGTGTTAGAGAGGGATGAATTGGTACAAAATCAAATTTCCCAAGAAGGTAAATCTTCATTCTCCATTCCAATGGATCTCTATATTGTAAGGTAGCTATTAAGCACATAATGTATACACAGGGCTTTTTTGCTTTCTTTGGGCAGGAATCACAGGAGGTGTGTGCTATTTGATGTCCATAGAGCTTTGTTGCATTCCACCTCTGGAAACATACACTGTCTAGGATTCCACTGGTGTTCTGTCCCTTTTTTTCCTCCCTAGTCTGGTTTTCACCAGTTTCCTAAACGTACTACGTTTAGGAAGGCTCTCTGCAGGGCACAGAGCAGAGGCTCTCTACTCTCCTCATTTTATGCCAGGCTTATCACCAGCAGCTTTCTGTTGTTCTTCCTATTTGTTCCAAGATTTGTTACTAATAGCAGCCAAGACATTCTGTTGTCATGCCACTGGATTCCCTCCTAGCTCTTAAATTTCTCACCTGGATTGAGAACACACACAAGAGATTCACTGCATTGAGCAAACATATGAGGTTTTTCCTGACTTCATGTTATTGTCCAACTGATCTAAAATTTTTTTGCCTTCCTTCACATTCTGAGGACTCTAACAAACGTATGCAATGTCACACAAGAACTTCCAAAGGAGATATTTGGGTCTGGCTTGCAATGCTGAAAGGATGAGCAAACTGTTAAAAAGAGCAGAAGACTCAAGCCTTTCTTAGTGCGTTAGTAAGAAATCCTTTATTGTGTGGGTGGTAAAGCACTGGAGCAGGATTCCTTGAGCTCTTGTGGATGCCTCATCCCTGGGAGCATCCCAAGGCCAGGCTGGACAGGGTTTTGAGGAGCCTGGTCAAGTGGGAGGTGTCCCTGCCCTTTGCAGTGGAAGGGAGGGGTTGCACTAGGTGATCTTCGAGGTCCCTTCTAACCCAAACCATTCCATAAGCCTGTGTTTGTAGCTGCTCTACCTGCTTGCCTCCTAGAAATTCCAGATGGCCTTTCAGTCAAGAAATACCACTCAGCCTGTTTTGTGTAGGGGTGCAGTCAGAGGGCTGAGGAATGAATCAAATCAAATCTCAAGCTGTATCTGGCACATTCAGACCCTGTGACTGAAAGCTGTGGTGAGAACTCCTGCAGTGATCCATTATACCTATCAAAGTCTACTGTAACCTGTAGTCTGTATTCCATTAGATGTTCAGTTACAAACTACTTCCCTGGACTTTTTACCAAGCGGGGAGATTAAAAAAATGTAATCACAGAATGACCTGAACATGCTGCACATACTGGGTCCCACTCACTCCCCTCCTTTCTGATCTGGTAAGGACCTAGAATTCTTTGAAGTTCTGACGAATTTTAAACCCACTAAAGCTTTCTGCTAAGCTTTAAGCCTGACCAACACATGCCCTGGGCACCAGTTGAGACAGGACATTTTGCATACTTTATTTTGCTTTCAGAAATATGACTTCACATACAGAAAAAACCGGGCAGTGCCTGTCTGGCTGGGACTTGATTTTTCACCACTATCAATAGGAAAATTGTAAACTTCAAGGTTCCTTTAAAATTATGCAGGTTCCCCTAAGGAAACGCAGAAAAGTATCACTACTTTCAAGGACTAGAAAGTTCAGGATATCCTAGTGCTGAGATAAAGCCTGAAGTGGTTTCCTAGGGGCTCACCACAAAGATGCTCCCAATTCTGTGTAGCCTCCCCAAGCTACAAGAGGCGGCTCTGAAGCACCAGGTAAAGCAGCACTCCAAGGCTGTGACATCTTTCACATTAAGGGGCACTGATGAGCAGGTGCAGCAGAAGACCCAAAGCAGAACCCACTGTGTAACCCACCAAGCACTGCAGAATCTGAGTCCAGTCACACTCCCTACAAAATAGTATCTAATCCTAGATCTCACAGTATCGATGAATTTCAAATGCTAATATTTTGCCAGCATGGAGCTGATGAAACAGGCATATTTTAATGAAATGCATGCTGCAATGTTCACACATAAGAGGACTTGCTATTCCTATTGCTCAGAGTTTTGCATACAAAGAATTTTAATACATATGCATAAGGCCCTCCATATTCAACTTCTAGCCAAAATATACTTAAAAAAATTCAATACATACATTTTATTCAAGTGACCTACTCCAGATAATAGAACTGAGGCCAGCAACAGTGTAATTGCAAGTTGGAAAGTGTTATTAGGATTTCTGAACTACCTCAGATAATACATTAAGCTACATTATAAACAACAATTCAGTTGTAAAGTTTTATCTTAAATACAGGTGCAACTTAGTTTCGGATGAAAAAGACTTTGAGGGAAGCAAAGAATTTTCTCCATAAGAAGCTGGTGCACAGTACAGCTGTGAGGAGTGAGACTGTCAGTACAAGAGCATCTCTCCCTTTGCTATAAAGGACAATTGGAAATAACAATACTGAGTTTGATTAAGTCCATGGTCCTGTCCCCTCAATTGTTTCGCATGATCAAAAGAGAGAACTGAAAAATTTCCTGCACTGTCACACACAATATTCTAAGTGGCAGAAGACTGTTATGGAAACTGAACATGGGTAAAACATAGCTGAATAATCACCTATTTTCTTACCAGTGCAATAGTAAGGCTATGAGGTAATGTTGTCATCTTATTGCAAAAGTTCCATACCTTCTTGGTGATTTCTCATGGGCAGCTCCTCACAGCACTGACTCCTTCTTTACAGCACAGCCAACAAACTCCAGCTCTCTCCTCAGCCAGCCAACCCACCCTTTTATAGCACTCATCCTCATTGGACACAGCTGTCATCTGTTAAAGGCAGGCCTGTTCCTAATCTTTGGTAATTAGCACAGCTGCAAATCCTCAGGGGTGAGACTACCTTCTGCACTATTCTCTTACATTCTAACCCTCCACAAGGTAAAACCAGTTTTATCACGGTTTTTTCCTAACAACTTACAGGAAAATTTACCAACCACCACACAACCTGCTTTGATACTGTAAAGCTGTGCACATTTGGGCTCCCTTTGACTTTGCAAAGCTTCTTTGAACTAAAAGTAGCATAGCCCTTGAACACAGATGAGAAACAGACAGTACTTGGTAAAACAGAGAAAACTGTGTTAAGCGTTTGCATTTTTTGTTTCTAGATTTTGAGGCAGAAATAAATGCATTAGCTAGAAAATAATAAGTTGTTATTTCTTCACTTCAAATTCAATCTTGATATTAATTTAATCCATTTTTTCAGCAGTAAGGGTGGAATACATCATCTCCAGAGACCCCCTTGCAACATCAACTGCTCCACAAGTCTAATTCACTGCTTTTTAATGAATATTGATATTTTTCACCAGGGGACTATATTTAACTGAAATTGTTAGATTACAGATTTTATACTGAAGAGACAGATAAAAAACAAAAAGAAAGCAACATTTCCCACCTTGTGTTTCTGCAGTCCATTCAATTTTCTCCTTAATTCTTGGCAAATTATTTTCTAGTCATTACTGTGCCCTGCCCAGTACTGCTGTGGTTTTGATCACCCTACCACATTTCTTTGATGTTGTCTATTAAAACTGAGATTTTTAAAGGGAAGTGCCCATATTGCTAAAAAAAGGACAAATTTGTTAACTTTAAGCATCAGATTTAAATGCCCAAGTTGCTAAAAGAGTTGATGGAGCTTCCAAAACCAAATTAGTCCTTCTAAATTAATGACATAAGGCATCAGCAAGTAAGCCAGGGCCAGAAAAAGCAACAGGAAGACCTATTCCAGCTCCACAAGAGCCTTAGCAATGAGACCCCTTTGAAATGTATTTCCCAGAATAACTTTTTCTTCTCTTTTGTCCAAGTCGTGATTCCTGAGAGTTCAAATACAAGAGGTTATGTTTAGGGGACTGAAATGGCACTACCCCAAAGCCATCCACAGCCTGGTTGGGATTCTTAGACTGAAAGCTCTAATGCTTGCTGTGGGGATAAATACAAAATGAGCATAACATCCTCTATATCAATTTTCTAACACATTTTTTATATTAAACCCTTTTTAGAAAGATACAAGTAAAAATAATTTTCTATACCTCAAGTCAACTAAATGCTCAAATAACCTTGCTTGTTTTTCAGATATTTAAAAGGAATATAGCTGTATATCATTCTTACTGATGCCTATTGTCTTTGCAATTAAAAAAAAAAAAAATCCCTGAGCATCATGAATAGCAAAGTTTTCCTGTGATGTTCCTGCAAAGACTTTAAAGGAACCCAAACATTTACCTGTTCTGATGCACAGAGTTACTCAGGCAAAGGTCAGAACCTCCAACACCACAAGAAGTAACTGAACAGACATCTTACAAACACGTCTCATTTTTGGTTTCATGGCTGATCTTTGCAGGTGACATAAATGACCAGAGAGAGGTTGAACCATACTTAGATTTCTTATGTTTCCATGCTGAAGTGCAACACACCCTTTTCCTGCACAGGCTGAGCACAATATATGTACAATACATGTATCACGACATGCTCTCCTCAAAACAATCTGGTATAGCTTTACTTTACTTAAAATCTTTTTATTTTAATGCTATTAAAAAAATAAAATCCCTCCAAGGTGCTTCATTCAGTAACTTATTACTACTACTACTACTTATTAAGTTTCAGATTCAATCTCTTTTTATATCGCCACATTCACAGTATATAAGAAAAGAGGCTGAGAATTTTGTTTCAAAGGCTGAAACAGCCTATTTTAAATTTTCTTTTGGTAAGAATTCTCTAGAATAACTGGCTATCTTGTGAGGGGCAAAGGAGAGAAAGGCAGGCAATGCAAAATTGCACGTAATCCACAAAGAAAATTCAAGACGCTTAATGTCCATTTTAGTTCTCCCTGAAAATGCTAAATATGATGTTGCTGATATTCAGCACTGGGCTGCTGATTCCCAAAGTGAAGCTCCAGGCAGCCACATTTCTGCCTTAGGTAGCACTGGGATACAAAATGTAGGCCAAAGCAGATGATGTTATCACACTGCCTCTGATGGTCTAACAGTCAGAACTCATGGGAAGCTATCTGGAGCAAGGAGACTTGTGCCAGCAGTTTGGTTTAGTCTTTAACCAGGAACACCAAACATGCTCAGAAAATGACACTCCTTCCTTCAGCTAAACAGGACATACATGAGGGAGACTAGAATAAGAGCTTGTGAGATGCACTTCTGGTTTTAGCAGGGTTTTTTTCTACTTTTAAAAACTCCATTCACTTTCACTAAGTTCCACAGAAGGTTTTGCCATTGCCCAGTGCGTTCTATACTGCCAAAGCACTGTACATGGAACTAATTGCTTTGCAACCAGAAAGGTCACCTAAGGACTGGGATCCCAAAAGCAAGTTCATTTTATTTCTTTAAAATGTAATTAATATTATTGGAAATTTTCCTTTGTAAATTTCATCTTAACAGACTTCTTATAGTATAATTCATCATGAATTAATATTAACTGTTTCTCTGAGCTGCTCCAGACATCAGACAAGCTGTTTTCCTTCTGTTCTGAGTCTAATAGACTAGGGAAAGCTGTGATTTACAGGGTTCAACTGCACTGAAACCATTAGTCTGAAGAATTTATCCCTCTACACTATTTCTGCTAATATTTTTTTGTGCTGCAAAAGTAACAATCTCTGTCCTCAGTGTGAGCCTCTCTGCTGTTACCTTCTGTCCCTCTCAACTCTGGACACTACCGTCCTCAAACTTGCTTTTTAGAGCTGCTTTCATTTTTTACCTCAATAAACTTGCTGAATATGGCAGCACCAGTATGGAAAAAACCTAATAGGAGCTCCCATACAAGCTACTAACAACTGCAGTAAAGAAAAAAAAAAGTACAGATACACAGCAACATTTTGGTGTTAGCTTCTGTACAAATATAAGCAGAGAAAGCATAAATTCCACAGCAACTGAAGAATTTCATTATCCCCAGGCGACATGACAGTGAAGACTATTCAGATATCAAATGAAAACTTGCCTGAGAACATGAACTGCAAGTTCTCATCACATTTTCTGTTGTAAGAAAAGTATCAGCAAAGTTGGGAGCCAGTGAAAGCAGAAGACTGATGTAAAGAGGTTTATTGATCTAAGTGAAATGTGAAGATTCATTTATACCCTACTCATTTGATATTTGTGTTTTAAAACAAACTGTTTAATGACAGTTTCCCTTAGAGATACAGAATTACACTAAAACTACATCCCCTACATGAGGTAAGGGATTGAATTTGCCAAGGTTTTCCATGACTTTTGCCATTTTGTCAGCCATATCCTTTTGGTATCTACATCTTTAAGTGCTCATGAAAATAACTTGTCACATGAACTCTCCCACTTCACATGTAGTGTGTATGGGTGGAGGAGTTTTACATGAAAGGAAAGAAAATCCCTCAGAGCAGCATCCTGATTTTGTTTGACTCTAGGAGTAACACCCATTTTACCATACTGCTTCCTCATAAGACACACACAAACGTATCAGAAACTTTAAAAGTTATTTCAGTCATGAACAGCTTTCACAGTATAGTCATGCTTACAAATTTTATACAACTGCTGTGATCTGACTGCAGAATACATTTTTGATTAATCAGACCCAAGGTTTTAATAATGAAACAGCAGGTGGGGTAACTACAAAATTAAAACTCTTAACAGCCTCACAGTAATACAGTCATAAATATAAAAGAGTTGAAAACAGCTCATTTGCATTTTTGAAAAACATTCTTAGCAGCTCTGCATTTCTGTTCCAGGAGAGGGCGATGTTGGTGGCAGCCGCGAGGTTGCTGCTGCCTTTCGCGGCTTCCAGGGAAGGCGCATCCCGTCTCCCATGGCAGAGGGGCACCCCGCCCTGGGGAAGCAGCTGCTGCTTTTCTAGAAGCAGTTTCTGGAACTGCACACATGCTTTGATCAGCTGCTAAACATCGGGTATTTCTCGTTTGAGGAGAGTATCAGTAAGAAAATGGTAAAAGAGGTTTGTCATAACCTTGCCATTTGAACAGTCACCTTTTGTTCCCATGAACATCTCTGAGCCAGTTCTGTCCTTTCAATTAGCAGCAGTTCAGCATTTGGGATATACAGAGTTGGTTGGGTTTTTTTTTTAAAACAATCTCCTCCATGTATTTTAAGGATTTTGTAAAAAAATTAAAATTAAGTCTGCAAATCCATTCTCGCTGTAATTTATACTGCTCAGGCTTAAACTGCCACCAGATTGACATTGTGTAACAGTAACTGACACCAATTAAACTGGGGGCTAAAAAGCTGTGCTAATGAGAACAGAATCAGTCTAGGTATTGCATCAAAGTTTAAGATGTTTTCAAAACAGTGACTTTTTATTTTCCTAGCTGAGGGAAAACTTCTGCTTCGAACAGTGATTGCAGAAACATTTCCAGGTCCAAACTCCTGCATCATAAATGAAGGCACTATGATTTATTCCTAGAATTTGTTCTCTTCTACCTTTTCCTCATTATATAAAATGCCAACCCTGAGAAAAATGCAAACAGAGTCCAGAAAGGACTCTGTTTAATACTTTCCCTTTTAAATAAGAATACCTACTACATATATATAAACACATACATATAAACACCTTCTTCTGAGCTCTCCTCATGAACGAATCAACCTTTAATGGAAATTATTATTCAAAACCAAAATAACCTACTCTATGGACAGACTGTTAGTTGTATCCATGGCAGGGTTGAATTTTACATACTTCAACTCTTTGCTTTCAGCCTCAGGGTTTTGGGAAAATAAACAAAAGTTTTTGACAGCAAATTGTTTACAACACTGACTTATATAAGAGTTAAACTAGAACATTAAACAGATAAGTTTCTTAAAAAAAAAAAAAAACAGAAGAAAACAATTTATTTGCTAAAGAAAGCTAAGTACTAAGAGGAAAATGTACTGAAGCAGAGACAATAAAAGGATAATAGAAAAGTTAGGCAGGGTGAAGTAACACCCTGAAGAGTGATTGAGATTAGAGATAGGAAAGACTTGCCACTGCTCTTTGTAAGTATTCAGAATTGGAACAGAGGCAGCATGGATCAGCTGATTCCATGTAATACAGCAGCAGAGGGAAAGATCAGTTCTTTAGGATATCTCAAGTACCCCTTCCATAATCTAATCAAAAAAAAAACCAAAACCAAAAAAAAAAAACCAAAAAACAAACCCATCCAAAATGAAAATAAAACCAAAATGAACTTGAGCAAAACAGAAAACAGAAGGAGCTTCAAATCAAAGGACTACAAAGCCCACAAGCAATAGAACAAACCTATGCACTTCTAGGAATTAAAAGCTAATGAGTTAATGTGTTTACATGGCTTGCTGTAATCTCATAAAACTGATGATCAATGATTGACAGCTTGCCAAGGGCCTAGACGTCCCCAGTTCTGAGCAATGGAAAAGCATGGGAGCAGTTGTCATGCCAGAACATTCCTTTTATGTGATAAGAAGGTTTATGTAATTGGTGGACTGTGAGTTTCTAAGAATTTTCTCTTAGAAGGGAAGAGGTTGAATTCTTTGCAGATTTATCCTAAAATATTCTTCAGAATTAGAGGGATTGTATATATGATTGACCAGACTGGAAAATAAAAACAGCCTGTCACTTCTTTCAAGAGACAGAGCCACTGCATTGACTCTAAGATGCTGCTGGAAGTACTCATTAACTCTGCAGAGAGCACGTGTCCCATCAGAATCCTGGTTGGTCTGCCCTCTGCCATTTCATCCCATGACTACTAATTTAGTGAGATTAAACAGATTACTTCCACCTGCATCGTACCAGTGCACTGACCAATTGCAATGGCCCTGCCAAAGCAGATCCAGCTGTCCACGACCCAAAATCTCCCATATAAAAGAAAACACTTGTAAATTCAGATAAAATGGGAGGAGCCAAATAATCTGGAAAGGCAGGGATAGTTAATAAAGTTTTGACTACTTTTCTTTAATCACAACACTCCCACACAGGATAACTGATCCAAGGATCTCTCTAAATATGTCTGTAGGCAGTTAACACCTGTAGTTAGCACAGGTGTAGGTAGTTAACATCTGTAATACCAGTAGCGCCATGGAAGGGAATGGTTAAGGTCATTAAAGAACAATATATTGTGTATATATTACACAGGTGTTTACTCAGCTGTTTCACATACTGGGATCAGGAAAGTGGCTTTAAACTAATGTAAGGTAAAACCAGCAAATATCTTCAGGTGGGACTGAGCCTTGTGAAGGAGCAGCTTGTGGTTTGTCACGTGTGCAGCCATGCAAAAGAATCTGCTAACAGAGGTAGAAAACAGAAATGCACCCAATTTTCCCATTTCATCCATTTTTAAGGAACTGAGAAGTTACATCTGAAGGATGTAAAAGGTCCTGCATAAAGAGGACCAAATGGATGCAAATCACTGCCTGAGTAGGAAAGTTCATTTCATTTTGAAGAATTCTGTTTAGTTCTAATGAGTTCTGGATGTGGAGATGGGAGAAGTGACTGCCAGATGGAATTTATTTCACACTGTCTGAACTCTTTTCCCCAGAGAGCCACAGGATTCTGACTACAAGGGCAAAGAATATTAAGGAAATGGAAGGGGTCTCATCTGTCAATTGTATTATACTCATTCAGTGTAACTATTTTGTTTTACTTTGAATCTGGAACAGAATTCTGAAGGAGTTTTTCTTAAAAAATATTTTAAAAATAAAAAAGTAATTGTGTATATTCATTCATAGAATAACCAAGCTAGATGGCTTTTGAAGGTTCAAATCAACCAAAGCCTGATTAGAAATGCCCATGTAATCCATTGTTCAGCCTTTATCATTTCACCCTCATTCTTTCAAAATTGTTGTGTTCTTGAGAGACCTCTTGTTGTATTTTTGTATTCTCTTCAGAGACTCTGAATAACCACAACATTATTGATTAAAAGGATAAGGTAACTCCAAGATGAGGAAAACAGGATGTAAACACCAGCTCATTTGATACAAATTATCCATGGGCTGGTAGCTGCCAATAGATTCTGGTTATGCAAGAGTCACTGAGAACAAATCTAAAGCCCTCCCCCCCTTGGATTTGGCATTACTGATGAGTCCCTGAGAAGTTGACCTTTGGTCGAAAAAATTCAGTCAACTTAAGTGCTTCCTATCCTTTCTAAAGTAACAATCAGCATAATTTGGGAAGCTTCTGACCAGACCTGTCAGAGGGTACAGAAAGATACAGAGCAGCAGTGCCACAGGGGTTTCTGATTTACAGTAAAGCGTGAGGAGATGCCAGAGGAGACTGCATAAAATTGCAAGCAGCATTGCAAAATTGTTGCCTCTTCACAGGAAGAGAGCACTCTAGCATTGAATGACAAAAGTATTTTTTCAAAATAACATAGAGAATCTATTATAGATCTGGAAATTAAATTCAGACCTCCTCAGGCCCTGAATCTAAACCTCTGTTGTTTCACATGTCTGGTATCTTTCAGAACTGCATATTTCCAGTGCCTCCAGCTTCCATGTTAAAACAGGGATGTCACTTAGAATAAAAATTTTGAGTGCCTCACATTCTATCAAAGGCCATTGTCAATAGAGTTCCTCTATATACAGATGGATACATCCCCATGAAATACACAGAACATGTTCATGTCACTTCACTTCTCAAAGACAAACTGTCCTTCTGGCTTCTCCAGAACATAAAAGGTATTTGTCAAAATTACTTAAAACATAACGTTTGGTAACTACTGGCAGGTTTACACGTCCAAGTGTTACCCTGGCAGTTGTAGCTGGGCCACAAGCCCAGAGAAAACAGCTACAGCATTCAAAAATACAGCACTAGACATACTGAGAATGCTGTTCCACCTGTTCAGAGAGGGGAAAGATAACAGGAATTGTATTTACTTCCCCATAAGTAACTATTACACTAAGGGTTCTGAGTGCAACATGAGTGTAAAGATCAGAAAAGGTAATTAACTCAAGACTAAGAGCATTTCAATACTGAGCATTGCCAAGGCAACACCACAGCCTTCCAGTCAGGTTCACACTTCATCCTTTGGTTCAACTGGATTTAGCACCACCACTTGCACAAAGGACATAAGAAAAAAATGTGACCTTCAAGACCAATAGGTGGCATTTTAAAAGCAGAAAGCCTTCTGTGCATATCACATTACAGATGCTGTAAAAAGTCCACTACATCCTGCAGCTGAATAGTCAAGCCTAATCACACATTTGACCTTTACAAATATACAAACAGGATAGCAGGAGAGATTATTTTAATCAGATCTGAATGCATATGAGAGCCCAACATGCAAATTATATGGATTATGCAATTATGCTTCTATCTAGTATTTCAGCAGAAAGCAACAGATATTCCTGTTGCAATTGCCACAAATCAAAAATAGCACTCAGATTATATTTTAAAACAGTTTATGAAGCACTCATAGACTTCCATTGGCTAAAAAAACTATCTCAGATTGACTTTCATAGATGTGACAGCACAGGTCCTACTGCTGTGTGTCAAACAAAATTTCACAGGTTCACTGATCTTTGCTGCACAGGGAGTATACACTTGGAATTATATTTGTTGCAAGATGTCTCCCCATCTCTGGAGAGGGTGGGGAGCTCCAAAAAATGGTATAGAAAAAAGCCACACATTCTCAATACAGTGGAGTGACACAAAGAAAACTTAGAAGAAGTGTTTGTTGAGCTAGCTCTACCATCACAAACTGTGCTCTCAGCCCTCTCAGCCAGCTGGCAGGTCAGGCAAGAGAAGTAAACTTATAATTGCATTGAGTTAAGTGTACATTGAGTTAAACTATGTTGGGCTTTTACTTTCATATTTTAATCAGGGCCCTACATGCCTACCTTAATTCCTCCACCATGTTCCTGGAGACACACCTTCCAGATGTCTCCTGTGGTTACTGTAATGTGCAATATTTCCATGGGATCTCTGAAATTAGCATAAACCACAAATTAGCTGTTGTTCCAGACCACATATGCTGATTTTACTGCTTTGCTTCTGCTTTTGATCAAGCTAAACCTAAGTTCACTTTTGACCCTTGCCTCATTTCCTATCCATTTTAATGATCCAATAGCACAAAGCCCAGCAATTTTTTTTTTAGTCACATAGAAATAAATTGTTTTCTGTAGCAACACTGTGTAACTGCTACTAATATTCTGGGAGGCACAAATTGGCAATTAAATAGATTTTTATAAAACTGCCATTTTGTTAGATGTAAAGATGGCTAAAAGAATAAGGAGACCTTAATTTCAACTGCAGGATAGGGGAAATGTAACTTAAACACATTTTTGGTATTTTGTTTGTTTGTTTTTATTTACACTTTCCATATTGAAATACTGACTTATTCAAATAGTGGAAGAGGATATGTATTAGCGCATTGTAGATACCATATGCATTGTATCTGAAATAAAAGAAAAGGGGTTTAAAAGGATAAAAAGGAAACATACATTACTCAGAGAAAAAGCCATTGATGGATAACTGTTATCGAACCAGAAAGAAATAATGAGGCCATGGCTAGCAAGTGAAAAAGATGGGTTTAAGAGTGAACATTTAAAAGACAGAGACACGTTGCATCAGGATCCTTCTGCTCTTTCTCTGAGACTGCAAAAGACATAATAAACAAGAAAGAAGGAATTCAAGTATGTGAATGTAAGAAGAAACATGAAGTAAATTGCAGCCTGTGAGATGTGGTCTAATCAGGAAACTGACAGAAGTGCTTAACTTCCAGAATAAAGGCCATAGAAAGGATGGATTCCTATAGACAGAAAAGGGTGCAGAGATACATTGCAGAAGGAGGAGCAGCACATGGCAGAAGAAAGGAAAGATATGCATGCTGACTGCAGGAGCACTGCCAATTTGTACTGAATTGAAAGATACATGGCTGGAATATTATAGGAAATTGCTGTAGAGCTCTAGGGCAAGATAAGAAGCCAGACATGGCAATTTAAAGTAGGGGAAAGGCAAAAGTAGCTAGAACAGGGATCAAGAAGGGTTTGGATGATGTGCATCCCAGAGAGGATAAAGACTGCAGAATGATATTGAAAGAAAACATTTTTCCTGTGATTCTGAGGACATGTTCATAGCCACTTCCTGCTTGACATTAAATATGAGCAGAAATCACGTGCTTAGCAAAGAACAGGTAGCTGATCAAAACGTGATGAAAGCTAACAGAGTTTGAAGACATACTTACAAGATGGCACTGCAAATTTATTTCATTCTCTTAAAGCAAATATTTTGGGCATATATAAAATTGCCACATCTGCCTGAATCAAATCCCTTTTAGAAAAAAATGCTCAGAATACGTTTGCATTTCAATTGAATCAGCACTCAGGAATGAAACAAAATAGAAAAAGCCAAGGGCAGCCTCAGGAAAGGGAAGAAGAGTTGCAGGGAGTTTCTAGCTCTGGAAAAAAAAATTCCATGTTCTGTATGTTCTGACACTGGAAGCACCAATGGCAAAGACAGAGGAGACCACAGAACCATGCTGTTTGTAGGATTGAGGAGCACAGCAGTGTTGGTAGGGGGTGTCCTTTCAATTGTGAGATGCATTCTTTCTCAAAAGGATCAAACCTGATTCTGAACTCACTCTGATACCAGAAAGGTCAGCCCTCAGCCTGGGCAGTACAGTCCTTATTAGCAGAGCCCAATTAATATTTTGGCACTTCTAGATTGATCTATAATCTGAGAAGTTATTTGCCTCAGTTTTATTTCAGAAGTTGGACTAACATTTCATTACTGAGTAGTTTGTCAGGCCTTCATTATTTTCACCTCGCTTCAACACCTTCAGCTAAACTAGGGGAGCCTGGTAATAAGAACTATCAGACAGGGCAAGCACTAGAGAAAAAAGCTTCTCCATTTCATTGGATCTACACCATACATAAACTTCCCAGTTCATATGTGGTAACAAGATTTAGAATGTCTGTTATTTAGTTACTGACAAAAAACATACAGCAGCCCATTTACACAGTCTTATTGTGGTAATATATTGCAATTTTAAGTTTGGACTTTGCTATCAAGGAGCAACAATGTCATAAAATACTTTAATAAAAATAGCATATATTTACTTTCTTGTCAAAAGAAAGGTTTTCCCTTCACATGTTAGCAAAACATTTGACTTAGTTTTTTCTTGCCTATCATTCTGCAAAGCTATTTAAAAAACTGTCATCTGTGATCAGCATTGATGCTAGTTATATTCTTATGCCACAGTTTAAAAAGAAAAACAAGTCCTCAGTCTGGAGCAGTCCACCTACCAAGTTGCCTTGGAATCAGGAATCTTAAAAAGCCTGCAAGTTTCACCTTTCAAGGAGCAATGAGAACAAGTGCCAGAACCCCCTAGTTTGTCATGTGCTGTTGCTTGTCAACCTGCCAGGCAGCTTGCCAAAGCTGAGGCAGGAGAGCCCGCTACAAACCCAGCAGGGGTCTGGCAGAGCCATACCTCAGCTTTGCTGACATGAAAATGTCTGTGCAAGCCATTCTGATTTCAGCAAGCCACCAAGTTCTGCTGCACAGAGACTGGTCACTTTGAAAGAATGGACTATGACTGAAGTTATCCTTTTCTATATTCCTATGAGGAAGGTATTCATGAGAATTTCCCTGGCCAGCCTTACTCAGTTGAAGTCACAGACAAATCTTCTTCCCCAGGTCACCTTTGGATATGGAAACCTGCATTTCATTGTGTACACAGGTCTGTCTCCTGTCTGAGCCCAACATCCTTTTTCTCCATTGTAATTTCCATAGAAGAGGCTCTGAAGGCTACCCACTTAACTCTGAGATTACTAAAACTGCAGGATCCGGTTCTCTAAGAGGTCTGGGCACTGCTGTGAACGATGTACTGAGCTCACTGAGCTACCCCAGTAATCATTCCAAGTTGGTCTGAGCCAGGGAATGCAACTGCACCCTCGTGATGGAAGGCAGCTCAGAGGAGATGGGCAAAAGCAGTGAGCTCAGGGAATATTGTAAAGAATGAGCATCGGGTATCAGAGCAAGCTGGAGTTGTCTCAGTGCGAGGAGGGCTTGGTGTCACCTTTGATTTTAGGGGCACTGCTGCACCAGTGGGCTGCTGGTCATAAATCTCAGCCTTTCCTGAGATAAGTCTCTTTTCACAGCCAGAAGAAATTTAATGAAATTAAATGAGACCACCATAGAGCAAGGAGAAGTTTAGTTGATTTCTAAGTCTAGAAAATAGCACAAAGCCTTGTATTTGAGAAAAAAGGATGTGAAGTTTATGAACTAAACCACACTTTTACAAAGAGGCTGTAATGGTGTAAAATTTATTCTGTACTTCTGAGCTGGCACTAAGCATGTTAAATCTCTCAGCTATTTGATCAAATTTACAGTTTCAGTACTCCTGAATAGAGCCTCTGTTCTTCTATTACACTAACTAGCATATACCCAAAATGCCAGCATCAGCATTCACCAAAAAAGGATTTCCAAAAAAAACCCTAAATTTGAAAACCATAAATTTTTAAGAAGATGAAAACATATATAGAGATAAATGTTCATAGCAATTCCAAGGATATGTGACAGCATGAAGTGGAGTGGGTTGATGAAGAAACATTGCAATTATAAAACCCTGTAATCTGGAACAGGGATAGCTGATTCCTGTGATGGTGTAATTCTGCTGGTTTTAACATTACATTATGTAGCTATGGTATCTGATTAGGTAATTTACATGGAGTGATTTGACAGGAATTTTAAAATATCCTTACCGCTTTATATATCTATTAGAAAGGAACATTTCTATTTTACTGTCTATGCAATGAGGCAAGGAATCTTACATCTTTGAGAATATGAATCCAGCAGACAAGAATTTATTACAAAGTACTTGCTACAGAGTAGAGACTCAGGTGAGATTTTTCTTCAAAGTCCGCCAAATAAATAATTTATAAATTGGAGAAATTCACTCATTTAAATGCCCACATTTTATTAAACCAGTCCTCAGACTACTCAAGATTTTCTGTTTGTTTAAAACTCTGATCTCCAATTTCCATTTACTTTGGCCTTCCTTTAACACCACTATAATTCCCTATTTTGTTTTTCCATCGCTGATTCTCCCTCACAATCTGCCAGAGCTTTACTTTTCATTGTTTTCATTAGAGGCTCCTTCTCCAACACTCCACAACTGTGCTCCTTACTTTATCTTTGTGCTTTTCTCTAACAAATCTTACACACATACAATTTTCACAACTACTTCAAAACCTGCATCTCACAGTTCTATTATCTATTTCTGACTTTCTTCTTCAAACTAATATTTAGCCTTCCTGTAGAGATATCTCTTCCAAGGTACCACAGGCACTTTGAAAGGGTTGATTTCATCTGCTTGTGCACAGCTCTGCCTCATGCACTGCTCATATATTCAGCGGGAAATTCAAGCAGAGAAGTTAGGATAGGAAGAATTCTTGTCATTTCTCCATCAGCTGTTGCTCAACACCTTAGACAAGATTCCTAGATTAAAAATGAACCCTATCTAAAGGTATATTTATGCTAGCAAATTAAGCAGTGCCAGGAAAGAGACCACCAAATGTTAAGAGGCATTGAAACTTGTTTTGACTGTTATATTTTTAAGTCTCAAATGGTTTTTGCATGCAGCAAATCACACCCCACTAAACAATTCCCTGGAGACAGTAGATAACAAGGATCATTCCCAGAAAAAACATGTCAGTGTGAATTTTGCCCACCTGTTCCTTATGCTGGAGGGTAAAACTGTTCCACAATACAGACATGGCTTTTTCCATGCCAGCTGCCCTCACTGTCTGAAACCTGTCCAAAGCACATCTAATTTACCTGTAGAGATGTAACCAGTAAGGCCACTAGCATTCACTATCTGTCCTGCCATTTTAAATGACTGTGGAATTTACTCAGGGGCAGGAGAGTGAGAAATACAAGAGTAATTTAGAATAACTTAGCTAAGTGGTCTTTAATTATTGAATCCTCAAGCAATGTCATTTGGGATCAATCAATGAGGGAGTTTGCAATGCACATCACATTAACTTCTCCAAGAGCTTTATATCCAGTGTTAATTTCTTTTATACAGTTTAACCATTGAAAGTTTATTTTCAAATGTTTACATATGGAACCAGGAGACAGCTACAAAAAGAGCAAACATAACTGATGCATGTGAAGCTTCCTACCTGGACTTTGCATGGGAATTTAGCATTCATGAGACAGCTGCAGTACATCTTTATTGCTGCTGGCATACTGATAGCACAGTGCTATTTCACACTATTTCACACAGCACTTCAGCAATCCAGTATTCAGAGAGGTTGCATGGATTCAGGTCAGGACTGTAAATCCTATCTCCCAGGAGTTTCATGCTGAGCAGCTGACATTTCAGCAACTCCCCCCTTCAGCAACAGAGTTTAAATAATAAGCCCAGCAAACAAACCTTGCAAAACAACAACTCTGTCATTCGCTTACTTCGTAAGAACTCTATGAAATACGTAGATCTGATGAATGCACACAGCCTTACAGGCAAACTACAAGTGCATACAGCAAGAATTTGACACTCTTGTTCTGAATCAGTAATATGCAGGCGTGAAAAGACCTCAGAGGAAAAATATATTCCATGCTGGTTCTGCACAGCAGTTCCACAGGGTTCAACACTAGACCTAGAAGGGTCAAACATAGTTATTTACAACCCACTTTGCAATGTTTCAGACAACTAAGGTTTTCTACAACATCGAGGTTTTGAGTTTTCTGAAGCATTTAAGGCTTCCAAAACATTTTCCCAGTATTTAGTTATATCAATAGCTGTATTGGCAGCTGTGAAAAGTGACCCATACCCCATAATCTTGCCATATGCAAGACCTGAACTTGGCTGAGAGGAACCCTGGACTCCTTACAGGGCCCTTACTATGATCCTTCTGCTGGATCACATTCAGTCAGTGCAGTATCTCCATTTTTAAATTTTGTCAGTAAATAGAGGTAACATTTTCCTTTCCCAAATCTAGCATCTCAAAAGGTATGGTCCCAGCTGCACAAGAATCACATGCCTGCATTTTATCTGTATGCAGTTTACATACCACACTATTGGAAAAAAAAACCTTATGACAAGAAAGAGGAATATCTCTGCTCCTCTCTCATCACAATTAAAACAGTTTCATCTTTTGTCCTTACAAGTGTTCTCATGTAATTCTTATTTCCATAACACTAAATAGTTCTCAAGTGATAAAACAGAATAAAACTGTCTGTTTACACATCCCATTTAGCCTCATCTTTGCCAAAAATGAAAATCATGACTTCTGACTGCAGAAGAAAAAAGAAAAGAAGAAACAGCTGCTTTTCCCTTAAATATCATTGGCCAATGTCCAAAACCCAGTGGCTGATTCTTCCTCCTCTAGCTGCATCCAAAACCCACTTTCTTATTAATTCAAGAGGCATATGGTGAAAGATTCCTTCAGGAAAGACTATGGGGAGGAGGGTAACCCTGTCTGTTTAGATCCTTCCTTATCTAAACCTTCATGTCAGGTTGATGTAGTGCACTTTTTAAACTACTTTGGCAACTGAAGCTGAAAAATAAATAGCTAAGGCAATGTGAAACAGGTGTGGACAAGAAATTCCCCATTTTGTACAATTTTATACCAGTGTAGAGCATTCCCTGTATAAAATCAGCTCTGAGCATTGTGCAGTACCTCACAGGGACAGTCACAGAAAATGGACACAGCTGTATGCAATGGCTCAGGTAAGAATGAGTTGGAACTGCTACCAAAGGTCAGAGGAACTCAGGTGCAAACTCGATGGAGCCACAGAGGGAAACTTCACCAGCCTCCCTGGCTGAGCTCCTCTCCATGACAGAGCCCAGCTACTTATGGAGCAAAGCTCCCAGTCAGCCCCTTGGAGACTCATGACACACTCTCAAATGAAGTTTTGAACAATGCACTCAGATCCCCATCTTTCAAGAACCTAACACTCTAGATCTTGCCAATGAAACCCATAGGGAAATACCAAGCATAATACTAATTAAAACAGGAAAAACCCAAAGGAACTATCCTAGAAAAAAATGTGAAAAAATTCTTCATTTTTTTTCCAATTGAAAAGAGATTTGCTGAATTCAAATTAATATAAACTAATTCCATGCAAAGGTTTAACTAGCTTTTGAATTTTTATTGTTGCTAACTGATAATCACTTAGTAGAGCAATAAAAGTTGCATCTACTGCTACCTCTGTCTGAGAAACCCAGATAATTAACAATGGAGTGAACACATCATTTAAATGAAGAACAATGGGAAAAGAATTCTAAAATAATGAACAAGCCTGAGCCTTGGAAATTTGATACTGTTAAGAGTCACCTGAAAGCTGAGGTAACTAACATTATTTACATTAATCAATGACTAAGAACAGAGTTCAAAGAAACCTGCAGAAGAGGTAGTTTGAGAGAAAAGGCAACAACCACCAACCTGCTCATGTTTATTTAAGTGATTCACTCCAAATTTGCACACACCACGAAATAAGGCCCTTTTGGACGGCAGAACAATGAATGATACCAAGACTGTTCTGACAGTTTCAGGTGTTAGAACAACCCAGTATTGACATAACTACCTAGGATGAAAACAAGATGTTTAAGAGTGTGAATCTACTAGCTATTAACAGTTTCCATCAGCAGCTACATAATTAAGATTAAAATAGCCCTCTGAGGGATCTCTACAACTTTATAGCATAAACAGCTAAAAGAATTTTATGTTTAAACATATGCTAAAAGCAGAAAGAATTATAATCTGTTTGATTGAATGCCTGATCTTCAGTACAGTTATACAAAATGTGGATTTGCTTTAAAGTCCAGCAAGATACACATGTTCTAAAGAAGTAGCATTCCAGAGATTGGAGACTGTATCAGCAGCTGGAACTAACCAGGAACAGAAGCATACAGGATAAATCAGCCATGTCCTCAGGCTGCTGATTTTTCAGTGAATTAGAAAAACTTTCTATTCATACATTTTGGGCTTTGGGCAGTTTGCCATTAAAAACAAAACCAGTGAATCAGTAAAATTTGCATCCCACAATCTGCATGATATTCGTGCTAAATCTGTCCTCTCATCATGCCAGCTCCTCTACCACTGCTGCAGGTGTCAACTTTGTCCATGGCTGGCACAACTGAAGACAAACTGGCATTTTCTTCTGTTTTCAACACAGGATCCACTGATAGACAACAAAAAATTATTCAAACAGTAATTAAGTTCTGATTGCTTGACTTGCATCAAAAATATGAAAAAAAATAAAAGCTCAATTTAGAATTTCATATTCCTTTTCTAACCAAATCTTTTACAGTGCCCCCATTATTCTGAACTCTTTTCAGCATAAACTAGCACGAGGGAAGAATTCCCTTTTGGTCAAAACCCTCCAAACTGAAACTAATGCCTGATCCTGTTCCCACTTTCTCCCCAATTTATGTTATTCATGAAGGATCTTCAGCTAGTCATTTACTCACATTGCACTTGCAACCTTGAGTTCGGGTTTTCCTAGTCTTTTAAACCCATGTAATACTGACTTCATCATACATCTCTTAACTAATTATGCAATCACCTCTGCATAGAAACTAATGTGGCACTTTCAACTCTTGGGATTTTTGGAAGGTCTCTGGTAGATGGAATTCCTCCACGTTCCTTTTTGTCTCTTCTACAATTCAGTTTGAAGAAGCAGAACAAAGAGTAAGTGATGTTCTACTTGAGTATTGTTATTCATCCTCTACTGGCTGGAGCTCTGCCCACCAACCAACACGTGAACAAGTGTCCCCATCATTACAAGTGCAGTTATACCATTGCTTACATTAGTAGAGCATAAGATTTTATTTATTTATAGAAAACTTGCCACAGTAAGATGCCATTTCTTGTTTGGGACTTCTAGAAGCTACTGTAAGAAAATTTTTAACTTTTATTCCAATAAAAAAGCATTTTTCATTCTTTTCAAACAATTTGCTCTAGAATCAAAAGATTAAAAGATTATTTTTTCTTTGAAGCTAGCATGTAGCAATGAATAAAGACACAACAACTTGAGAAAAGAAATGTGCAGAGAGAGTAAAAGAGTAGAGGTCTTTGCCAAGAATGTCAGTGTGAAGTAAGACTTCAAACATCAGTAAAATTCCAAGTAATATTCTCCTTCCAAAACTTATTACCAAGTATAGTAAGTAGTAAGCAATGAAAATGCTGAGAAATGTCAAAGCTAGATAACACATTTTTGTCTCCCTGTGGGCTTTTTATTTTTTTCAATTAAAATCCATTCCAACACTGGATTCCTAGAAAATAAGGTTCAAAAACCAAAGGGAGAACTGCTCTCTTAGCCCATTAAATTTATTTCAAAATCTGCTTTAGGCCTGACACAGCTTAGCACAGCAGAACCAGAAGTTTAGAAGTTAGGGGGTTTTGTCAGGTTTTTCAGCATCTGCCTCCTTCATATGCAATGACTACAAACAATTTAACCTAGGACTGCTATTTAAAGTGGCTCTAATCTCTACTGGCTTTACAATACACTTACTGTAACAAGAATAACTGCAAGCATCCTCCCACAATTAGCATTAGAAAATGGAAAACACCCATCCTCACAAATATTTGTACTATATGAGGAGGGAGTTTTTGAATCACTGCCCTTTAAGCTATGCCTATATTCCAAATGTTATTGTCAGACAGAGAGAAAGCAAGCCCATGAGGTCTCACTAAAGCCATGGATTGCTTTAGTATGTTATACAAGTTGAATCTAGAAATGCAGCCTATTCCATAAAGCTTGACACCATAATTCCATCAATACTTGACACCAGAAGACAGAAAAAGTATATCAAACCCCATGTCTAAAGCTAAATATTGAAGAGCATGTCAAATTAAAAAAAAAGCAGCTGATTGTAATTGCTTCCATTAAAAAAAGAATTTTGCAAATGAGCACAGAAAAGTGACTTGCTTTATAATGATCTAGATGAAAATCAGCCAAAATAGCTTGACTATATTAATCAAATTCATGTAAATGTTACATTGAATCATTTTGGCTGGAAGAAACCAGCAACCCTACAGAGTCCAACTGTTAACCTGACACTGAGTCCACCACTGAATCATGTCCCTAACTGCCACACCTAAACCTTTAAATACCTCAAGGCTTTGGGGCCCAACCACTTCCTTGGCCAGTCTGTTCCAAGGACTGACAACCCTTTCTGTGAAGAAATTTGTCCTAAAATCCAACCTAAACCTCCCCTGTTCCAGCTTGGGGCCATTTCCTCTTGTCCTGTCATTGTTACCTGCGAGAAGAGACCAATCCCCACCTGCCTACAGCCTCCTTTCAGGGGGTTGTAAGGTCCCTCCTGAGCCCCCTTTTCTCCTCAACAACCCAGTTCAGACCCTACACCAGCTTCATTGCCCTTCTCTGCCCTCCAGTCTTAGATGTGCAAGATAAATGGACAGAATGACTATTTGAAGAAAAACTAGCAGGTATCAAGAGATTAAATATAATAATGTTCATGTTAAATGAGCTACTTTATTAAACCTTATGAATCAAAATAAATTGGCTAACATAAAAACCTACCAAAAGATCTAATTACTGTATTAGGTTAGTGTGATCACTTAAGAGATCAATCCAGAATTAGCGTAGTAAATTAATGTTTAACAATATTTATTACTTCACTGAGCCCACAAAAAAGTTCAGATGTAGGAATTCAAATCTAACAAATTTGTGATCCTTGTGTGTCCCTTCCAACTTCTGATAGTCTGTGATTCTATGAAAATCACCACGAAAATTATTATGCATGATCATTAATGACTTAGAGCTACTCTGAAACATGGGACAGTATTTCACAATCCTTTTCTAAACCCACAAGACATCACACACATTCAGCTCTTCTAAGATTGCTTCTTAATAGTAACCTTTTGTTGCAGGTTCCTCTGCAATGCAGTGGAAAGAAAGAGTTAAAAACTTCCCTCTCAGTATCCTGACAATTATCAGAATTCTAAGGTGGCTTTGGATGTAAACAACAAGGCTTAATAAAGCAGCTTCCCAAATTCTCCATCTTGTGGAGTTAGGATTTTATTATACCTCCCCCAAAAACCCCACAGATATGAATTTAACAAATTCTCTTTAGAAGCTATTGTGTTGGGAGTAAGATACTCCAGTGCTGGCTGTACTTATTTCTTAACTGCAGCACTACTGAAACTGAAGGAACTGTTAACTCATGGTCTCAGATGAAATTGCAGTGCTTTATACTCCTAAATAATCACCCAGCCTAGAGCAGATAATTTTACCTGTGCAATTCCAATACTGTAATACTGAGACAGTGAGTGCACAGAACTAGTTAGATTTATCTCAGAAATTGTCTTACAGTATCCACATTCATCATTTCATCCCCAGCCTGGATACTAAACTCCTAACAATTTGATCAGCAGAGCTTTTCCTGTTCTAACACAATGGCCTGTTTACACTCATACATACAGTTGCCAAGATACTTCTTTTTAATGAACTCTCTTAATTTCAAACACATATATTGGGCATTCTGTTTGCACAAAAACCACTGCACCACTCAGCACCATTTACCTATGGAGTCACAAAAGACAACTCAAGATGCTGCCAGTGATCAACAATCTCCTGTCTAGAGATGATCTTATTTCATTTCTGTTTATGCTAAATCTGCCTTTCTGGCAGTAGTTAGTTACCACTCCCTTAACAGGGTAAATGCTAAAATGTGTATTCATTTTACCATTAGGTTACAGTGATGAAAGGGATTCCTTAAAAATAGCAGCATTCCCACAGCTGCTTCTTCACCCCATTATATCAGGTTTATGACTGTAGCATTACTGACATCAAAATGGACAATCAAGACACTACCTTCTTCATCTACCAAGAGCTGCTTTAATTAGAACTCAGTATATTAATAATAATTACCTGGTAATGATGTTCATCACCTATATGCCCTAATTTTCAAAGCAGTGCATACATACCACATTAAGCAATTAATTCTCAGAACAACTTTATGTGACAAGCAAATTCTATCTCCATTTAAAAGACAGGAGAGCTGTAGCTAAATGATACTCCCATAAAACATCATTTAGAAGATTAGACCATGAATATGACAGTATACTCATGCTTTCATCTTCTGCCAGTACAACACAGCTTTCAAGGTAAGATTTATACTATAACTGTACTAAAAGAGGTAAAATTTGCAAGAAAAATAAAACAGAAAATTAACATATAATGTAGCTCAGTATATTATACTCTCAAATAATGCTGGAAACCTTGGGCTACGTTTCAGACTTTTACACAGCAGAAACAAACCACCACCATGATTTCCCAAGTATTCATTACAATATTCTCTCCCAAAGTGACAAGTTCCATGGAAATCACCACACTGAATTTGGTTTGCGTTTTCATCCCTTAGTCATTCTAGTATTAGAGACCTAATTTCTAAGCATGTAAGTATTTTTAAGATATCTGAAAAAAACCACCAAAATAACTTCACTACTAGAAATTATAAACTTGTTCTGTGAATCTGTATTGCCTGTGGGACACTTTGATGCTTTTTGGCTGGTTTAGCGGGAAGAGTGAAGCTAAGATAACTTAGTTACCATAGCAATACGCTTCCAGGAACAAGACTTTGTTTGAAGTTGTTTCAGGTTCTGCTCTTTTTTACCAGATGCTCCTCCAGCAGTGCCAGACTGAACAAATTTTGGTTTCCTAAGTGTCAAATATTTGACAGATGCTTCAGTATTTCCACCCTAGAACTGATGGCCTAGTTTAATCTCATCTTCTGCCTCTGTGTACAGGAGGCAAGCAGCTGGGGTCAGCTCTGTTTGTCATGTCTGTACTGTGCAGAAGTAATTGACTTGCTGTAGTTCCTTGGTTCAGGATTGCTGGTTTCCCACCTGCTTCATTTACAGATGGATCCCACAGTCAGGCAAACCAAGGTAATGGTTTACAATTTGATTTTGTTTGTTTTCTGGTTTTCCCCCTTCTGATTCCAATATTATAAAACCCGCTTTAAGGTTGAGCTCTACTATCACTACATCTGAAGTCACCACAAAGGAGTCCAGTGACTCTGAGCTTGAATCTCCTGTGTCAAATTCAGGCTTCCATAACCACAACTCCAGCAATCTGCATTACTGGCTGTGACCATAACTACTTTGTTTTCCTCTGTAGTATTCCCATAACCTTAAAATATTAAGAAAAATGCTTCTGTGTAGTCCTACTCACTAGGGAAAAAAAAAAAAGAAAAGGAAGCAGGAAGCTGGACACAAATTTCTTCCAAACACCTGCTAGCAATGCCAGGCATTTCTTGACATAACTCCTCTTGAACTAAATAAGCTGTAGTGCTTGGTTGGCTTTTAGAGAAGAGAGCAGCCACAAGCTTTGTACTTTTCAGATCAATTTGCCTTTTACTACTTTACCTGGCAGATTATTAAAAAGCAACAGTGCCAGCTAAATTATCAAAGTGTGATATAAGCCCTGTTCTTCATGCAGTTACAAACACTGCTGGACAGGCTTTTAACTGCTCTTGTGTTAGACACTTCTAACCCAGCTGTGTGGAGCAAGGTGACTCCAGGATGGGAACTGTACTGAAGACAGTAGGTAACTGTCCTCAAAGGCTTGTTGACCTTAGGCATAAGGTTATGGCCACAGCTCTTGTATTCCTTGCTTGGAGACTCTGGCTGAAATTGCTCATCTCTTGCAGAAGAGCCATGCTCAAACCTTTGGGAGGCCTTTTGCACTAGGACCTTTGCAGCTCTGTCCTCTCTTGGCTGAAGTAAACTGTGCTCTAACAAGACTTCAGTCATATATCCATAGCCAAGTACTGCATGACTGGGGCAGGTGCAGTACTAATGGTCACATTAATGAAATACAATCAAGAGATGCTATAGAAAAATCACAATTCATTCAAAAATACATGTTTTTAATACAAATCCTAATTTATAAATATAAATGTGGCCCACCCCATAAAATGAGAAGCAAGACAATGCCAGGTAGGTGACTATTAAAGAGAAACAGTAAACTGATGGACCCACATCTACAACATCATCCCTAAGTTCTCCAACACTTGCTGTCATCACATTTCCTTCTCCAAATCCTGCTAGAGCAATACTGCAGTGCCACAACACACCAGAAAACCAATTGTTCAGTAAGTCTGATTTGTGGCAATACCATCACCTTTCTCACCTCTTATTTTACCATCCTTCTCCAGAGCATTCAAAATGCAAATAATTGAAGAGGGAGGATGAAGGGGGAAATTGGTTATCTGAAGAACAACCAAACCCTTTTTCTTTAGAATAGACAAAGGAAACATTTCACTTACACACAGATGGAAGCTTTACAGGGCAGGAAGCTTTTGGGTGTAGGTTTGTTTTTTCCCTGTCAGGTAATGTGCACAACAGTTATAGATACTGTGATAAAAAAAAATAGTTACCCAATGTAAAAATAAACTTCCATAACACTTTACTCATAATTTTCTTTCTTACAGTGAACCAAGTTTATCATGGCAATTCACAACAGTTGGAAATTGACTTCATTATTTGAGTCATCAGGCAGACAATACAACAAAAAGCAGATACTTACAAGAAACTCAACAAGAGTTTCTTGTAACTTGTAGCAACAACTCAAACCACAAGGGGAATTCAAATTAAATCCCAGAAGCAAAGCCAACAGGAAACGTTGGTACAATTACTCACTAGGTGGGCCTCAAAAGAGCCCTCTCCCAAGTCAAATGCACACCCCAATAAAACACTAGAGATACTCCTAACACTCCTAGGTCAGCACATCCTTTCCATGTCACTTTAGCTTAGAGCAGTCTCAAGTACGAGTGAAGAGCTGGGTGAGAGCTTAGTAATAGTTCATACCTGATACAATCTGCACAACAGATTGTAGAAGACCTAAAAAGACATTTTATGTATTGCCTAGAGACTTTAAAATACGATAAGTAGAAGAAACTGCAAGTTGAAGATTAGTTAATGCTATTAAAATGGACAGTCATCCTAAGGGATAGTTTTGCACTGAAATTTTTAGCTAGTTTGTTTCTTTTCCAGCTGAAGCAAGAGCTAGCAAATCCCTGCCTGACATTAGGATAATTGGGACGTAGGAAACTTTCATTAGAATGACAATCCAAGAGCCCTTTGTTAAAATACAAAACTCTATTTGCATTTGCTGCTCATAACAGCATTGAGCATAACCCAGATGTTACTTTCATATTCAAAATTTGGAGACTTTATTTGAAGTAGCCACACATTAGGATAAAAGTTCACAAAAAAACCCAAGAAACACAAAGAAAAATCCCCTCCAGCACCTGACAAAACAAAACCCGCTCCTATTTGGAATTCATGACAGGCAACATTCGCAATGAAATTGGTATGGAGGGCTTGTTAACCCGAGTACCCAAATCTACTGTGAGTACTGCAGAGAGAACCGAAGCAAGGGAACCACCTGGGTGCACAAATTGCTGCCATTCCTTCACCTCCCTCGCCCGGGGTGGCTGGGCAGGGTCACACAGACATTTCCCGGGGCAGCAGGACGGGCAGGGCCCCCCAAACCCACCGAGCTTCCCGGGGCAGCGGCACGGGCACCGTTCCCCCAAACCCACCGAGCTTCCCGGGGCAGCGGCACGGGCACCGTTCCCCCAAACCCACCGAGCTTCCCGGGGCAGCGGCACGGGCACCGTTCCCCCAAACCCACCGAGCTTCCCGGGGCAGTGGCACGGGCACCGTTCCCCCAAACCCACCGAGCTTCCCGGGGCAGCGGCACGGGCAGTGTTCCCCCAAACCCACCGAGCTTCCCGGGGCAGTGGCACGGGCAGGGTCCCCCGAACGCACCGAGCCCAAAGCAGGGAGCGGGGGAGCCCCCGGGCCCGCACTGAGGGGCAGCGCGGCTGGGACCGCGGCGGCTCCGCACCCCAGAAAAACAACAACAAAAACAATAACAACAACAACAACCCGAGGAATCTTAAGATCCCCAGCCAAGACATCACAGGGAGAAAAAAAGCAAACAAACAAAACAGACAGCAGCAAATTGGTTTTAATTCTACCCGTACGCACAGTACGGGTAACACCTCCAGTAACACAGTCCTGGGCAACACCTCCAGCACTCCCGAGGCACCGCGGAGTCGCAGCGATTACAAAGCCTCCCTCACCCCTACTCGAGAGTTCGCATTGCTGCCGCTGATTAACGCCGCTGCTCGGCTAACGGGAGCTGAGCCTGCCGAGCATCGCGCGGCCGAGATCACACGACGCCAGGAGAGCACCGCCCTCTGCCCCCGCCCAAGCACGCAGCGGGCGGGCACGGCACGGACCGGCGCTGCTGTGCCTGTGCCCAGCCCCGTGCCCCGGCCCCACGCAGGCCTTACCTGCAGATCCTGCGGCCGCCGCCCGTCCCGGCCCCGAAGGGAAAGGGGAGCACCGGCCCCGGCGGCGTTTAAATAGCCCGCCGACGTCACGTGACCGCGCCGCCATTGGCCCCGCGCCGCCCGGGGCACAGGTGCTGAGGGGCGCCTCGTCTCCGTAGCGGCAGGGCACCCTGAGGGGACACCAAGCCATTGAACGTAGCAATGTGTTGGTGTTCCGTGTGCTCGCCAATCCCGCTCTCTGGCCCTCAGCCTTCCAGCACGTGCTGGCAGCAGAGCTCTGGTTTCACAGCGCTGCGCGGTGAAGCAGCGTTGTGTGGGGAGATGATGGCTGCCTGGCGCTCCGTCACGGACAAGCCAAGCCAGCCCGTTTGTCAAAGGCTAAAGCATGTCCGAAAAGGGTAACAAAACTACTCCGTGTAAAAAAAAGGAACCAGATCCACCCTGAAACTGTCTGAAAGCAAAGAGGGTCTCACTATCAAGCCTCATCCAGAGATTGAGTTTGAAAAAAACCGAAGTTGTTATGAATTACCACCTGACCATAGAAACTGATAGCATTCATCCATTAAATGTTCCTGTAAAATAGGAAATAACAAAGTACAGAACTCAATTTTTCCACACCTGCCATGCTGCTGGCAGGACTACTCTGGCTTCACCAGCTCTGCTCAGGACTGAAGGCACCAACAGGGTGGTGTTTCCTTGGCACTTACATTTTTGATCTTCCGTCACCATTTCCCTTAACGTACAAGTCCCTTACTGTGAGAGTGTGTGGCATTTTTTAGGTATTAAAGGGACAAGATTTAGGGCCGTGTGCAAGAGGAATTCCCTTTTATGGCCTTTTCCCAATACTGAGGCACCACTCAGCCACAAACCCTTTTATCTAACCTTGTTGGTACTTGAGTTTCCATACACAAAATGGCACAGCTCTCACGTTTGGCTGTGCTGCCGGCACTCAGCCACCCGTGTGTGCCAGCACAGGTCTGCCTGGTGTCTGGGCTATGCTCGCAGACCCTGCCAGTGCTCACAGAAGCTTTTGCTGCCCATTCTGTTTGCTGGGCAGATTCCGTGGCACAAAGACTGCGGTGGCTTAGGGGCACAGAGTCGAAAGGGGCTCCCTGACCTGCAGGGTCCTGGCTCCAAAGCTTTTTGTTAAAAATGCCAGAAATGTCTCCTCTAGACAAGTCCAAACATCATCACACAGTGGGGGAGACACACTGCCTTGTGCCCAAATGTGCTGTATTTTCACACAAATGAAGCAGTAATAATAGAGTCCTGGGGCTAATAACATCCCTATAAAAGCAGTGGCTTTCCTAAATAAAGCTCCCAGGCTAGCCTGGTGTAATATCATGTCTCAGTCTGTGGAAAAGGGTAGAAAACAAACCTTAATACCTGCTCATGATCTGATGTGGAGACAATTCCCATTTGGCTGCATATCTGTGCTTGGCTTTATGCTAAGTGGATTAGCAAAACACCAACCAAACACATCTGAATTTCATGCTCTTTGGTTTTCCTGTCAGCTTACTAACACACGTTCTCCACAGAATTCAGATTTTCCTCTTGTGTGAAAAACATAATACATCAAGTGCAGATTACTCTGTATACCTTGCCAAAATCCTACCTGAAACTAAAGCCAAACTACAATGCTGCAGAGGTTAGTAGAAATACTGTTACAAAGCCAAAAAGAATATCAAAATAAATAAATAAATAAATCTTCCTGATCTCCCATGGGTACCTTAGAAGAAACATGGAGGCCTGAGATTAACATGGTGTAAACACAGTGCAAATAAACCTTGTGATTTTCAGCCTTCTACGGTAGTTCTGCAGACATGCAAGAACAGCAGGAAACTAAACATTAATAGGATAGGCTAAGGGACCAAAGATTTTCTTAGAGAGGGCATTGTTTGTGAGAAAAAGCTTCCTTTCCACACCCTTTATCTTTTAATTAAGTTGCTTTAATTATATTCATCTGCTGGATTTGAATGCCATTATTTATCCGTAGTCCATCACTCTAAATACAAACCATCTGGCCCATCTTTGTGACAAGACTTTCTCCAGAAGTGTTGGGGATGGTCCAGCCTGCCTAGCAGCACAGTCAGCCAGAGCTTTCCTTGGAGTAAAGAGTGGCCCTCCAGTACCCCCTTACAATGAAAAGATGGATAAGGAAGTAGTCACCTGTACTTGAATTTGGCACCTGTTCTTTACCTGGCAGAACACACGTGCAGGGAGCAGGTGATGGATGAGCCAGCAGATCAGTAGATGTCCCAGTCTCATGTCCCAGCACTTGGATGCCTTACAGAAGCACCAGTCTCAGGAACTTCTGGACATTGAGTGCTTCTAACCAAAATCTTCACTATTCTGTTGGTTTGTTCAACCACAGTTTAGGAAAGCACCAAGGGAATTTCATTTGAATGCCTGGGTTGACAACCCTTTCCACAGCAGACTTTGAATTTGGCATACATTTCCCAGCTAGAAAAAGTGCTGCTGTTTCTAGAGGTTTTTTTTTTTTAACTATTCCTAAGCAATTTAGAGGTACTTTGTTGGTATTTGCAGTGGGAATTATTAAATCTTTGTGTAGAAATAGTATTCTCTTCCAGCAGGTTTGTGTTCAAACTACAGTGTACTGAGCTTAGGTTTGGTCACCATATTCAGAGAAAAGACATTCAGGTGCTACAGATTTACTAATAAGGATTGACCACTGGGCTGCCCTCTGAATGAATCAGTGTATTGCATGAGATTGTTTCACTGGCACAAATATTAGTCAGAGATTACTTTCTGGTAATTCCCTGGTAGAGGATGAATGATGTCCAGTGTCATCTCATTTAGACTTGTGTTTTCCTTGCTCTGTCTTGAGGGACACATGTTTGAGGGACTACATGTGATGTACCACAACAAAGTCTGCTAATAGCTGACTTTGGACCTATAGACTTCTTTTATTAGAATTACAAAAGCAAACTAAGTGACATAACTTGAAAGAAACTCTCTATGGCAACTTTTAAAAATTTCAAAATATGCTTCTTTTGGACAACATGCTATCTTTAGAAGACCACATTTTTGGAGAGGAAGAAGAGAGTGCAGCTGTCAGACTTCAAAGCATTTCTAATATTTGGGACGAGGGATTGCATTAGGAAGCCTGATGATCATGAAATGCTTCAAGAATGTTGTTTCCTCTTCTCTTGTAATCCCTGCTTGTTTCTTTCAAAAAAGCTTTCCCTTCAGCTGTTTATAATAACATAGTGGCACTGAAAAAAAAAAAAAGCTCAATTAGGGGTTGCCTATTCCTGAGTTGCTTTCATGTGTTTGTATTCATCATGGGCATCACTAAGCACCTTTTTCCTCCCTTGCCTCGTTATTGTTATCTCTTTATTCTTCCTTCTGTTCTTTTTCTTACTAATTAGACACCTTTCACCTCCCAAGTTACAGAACTAAAGTGTTGTTTAACAGCATCTCATAATTCACTCGGGATGTGTTAAATCCATGGCCATTCCATACATTTTGTGGAGTACCTGGGTAAGGTGAATGGGCTCCCAGGCTCAGAAATGTGTGAATCTTGGACCATGCTCCTTTTGCTGAGAAGGGCAGAATCAAGGATTACAAAAACTGGCAGCATGCAGAGGCCAGGAACTGTCCTGTGTGCCAGAAAAGGGATTGAAAAACCTCCCAATGGTGCTCTTACTGTAGTCTTGTCAGGATTCAACTTTAGATCCTGCCAACTGTTTTAGGATAACTGGGAGAACTCAGTCACAGTTGCTTCCTAGGCATTAGAGGAATTAATACAATCTTTAATAATCTATGCAAAAATAAGGCTCCAAGGTTTTATCCAGCACACATGCTAAGCACTGGATCAGGACTCATGTTTCAGAACTGTACATCAATCTGCTCTTCTGTATGGTCATTGTTTTAATATTTAATGGGGTTTTGCTGCTCATTTAGGGAATAAACTTTTCTGATTGCTGTCTTCTCCTCCATTGCTTCTCTAATGCTGTGTTGTACCTCAGCCTTTCATTCAGGTAGCCTGGGAGCTGAGTTTTTGAATGACAGCTGCACACTGGGTTTTCTTCAAGGTTTAGCTCTACAACCCTTAATTGTGCCTGCAAGACCGAATTCGTTCCTGTGTGCTTTTTTAAGGTATCATACAGATTAAGAGCAGCTCTCATTTTCCATTCACTTGCTTCCCATTGGGAGAGTGTGCACAAATATTTTTTATTCATTGATGCTGAGATCATGTCTATGAGGAAAATACGTGCTTCATGCAAGACTCACCCTAATTTCAACTGACATAGCTGCCTCCCCAGGCATTTCACAAACTGCAGCCTCATGCAGTTTAGGAGACACTTCACCAAAGCAAGACAAAGAACCACGCACATGCAAACATAAATAAATGGAAACTTTGAAGGATTTCATAGAATCTAATTAAACACAAAAATTAATTTATTATTACAGACTCATTTGATAGATGATCAAACCAAATAGACAGAATGAAAATGATGCCACAAAACACATTGTTCTGACACGGTGTTAGTAAGAACAGAATTCTAGTCTCTTAAACTGCTCCTTTAACTGAGAAATCAAGAAATCCCAGGGTTAGATGTGGATGAAACATTTTACATATACAAGCCTTTTGAATTAAGTCTTCCTTAATTTACATCAAGAAGTTCAACTTTGAATTGCTACCCTTAGGGATATAGATGTAGGTTTGGGAGCATCTGCTTTCATTAGTTCAAGTGAGTGCTGCCTGCAAAGCAACATGAAAATCCCAGAGGAAAAAACATCATCCACTGATTAGTCCCAACTGTAGTTTAGTGTAGGTGAGGGAACTTGTGCACTTGTAGGCTTCAAAGCCAGCAGTTTCCTTCAGTTCAGACTTCACCAGTTCACACTCCTTCCATGATCACTCCTTTAGAATGGACAGAAAGGGAAGCGCCATCAGACACAGCTCAATTTCAAGTCAAAACAAATCAGTTCCCTTGGAGAACAGTATCCCATGAGAATTAGCCTATGTAAACCACCCATGAGCTTCCTCTCTTTCCCATTTAAACTAAACCTATCTCTTCACTCTGAATTCCTGTCCTAAATCACATCCTCATCATTTTTTGCACCATTTTCACTTGGCAGTTCTTATGGCATTGACTTATTTTGCTGCCCATCATGCCCAGGTGCAAGAGCTGCTCTATTGTACTGATGAAATGCCACTGGTGGTAGCCTGCCAGTGAAACAGAATAGACTAGGCCTTTAAAATAATTCCTGGGATGCTTCCAAGGATGAAATTGTATGTTTTGGCTCTTTTTCCTGATACTACCTACAAGCCTATAGATTGTCATGATTTTTCAGTGAAACCATTCAGGACTGGAAAATAAACTGAGACACCAATTGCTCATCCCCCTAGAAAAATGAACAGTCCTTCTGGCTGAGTTTACTTCCCTGGAGTTCAGCCAGACAGAAAGAGATAAAAGACTTTTATCCCTCTGCTAATAGTTCTGTCCACTTCTACCTTCATACTGCTTGAAGAAGCAGAGAATTGCCTCTCACAGCGGTAGATTAGAGCTAATGAAAAAAATGGAGAAAAAATAAAAAGGTTAAGCAAGCAACAACTGAAAAATATAATTGTATTGATAATGAAAATAATTATGTTAGTAATTGTACCTTGCACTGCTTTTTTACATTTCATATTATCAACCTTACCTAAACTTTAATCGGATTAGTGTTGTCATCTACATATTTTAAATGCCAAAAAGGCTTTAATAAAATAGTCCCAGATTAACCAGTTGGTGGGAAAAAAACATCCACAGTTCATAGAACTTCCAGAATACACTAAAGGCACAAATGCAAATACACTCAAGAGAGAAGCAAGGCAAATGAGTTAAGAAAACCAATTCCTTTTACAGAGGAAAATACATTTTTTAATGAAGTGCAAATCTAAGTACTTCTAATCTTCTACAGCCTTTGTTGTCAAAGAGATCAGGTTCTGAAATCATGTCTGCTTTGCATTACAAATGCAAGCAGTGCTTTCCAACAGAGCGGGTGCCAGCCAGCACAGCTTCTCCCCCAGTCCTTGGGTATGGTCAGTGGAGGTGCCCGCGAGCGGGGCCGGGGCCGCACGTCCCTGGCTTGGCTCGGGCTGGGACTGTGGTGCTGCTTCCCTGCGGCACAGCCCAGGCCAGGCACTTCTCCCTCAGCTGCAGCAGGCTTCGTCTCAGGAACTGAAGAGGCGTTTTCTTGCAGTTAAAAACAAATCTGAATTACACAAGCAGAATGAGGGAGCACTTTTACTATAGGAAGCAACAAATGAAAGAGTAGTCCAAAGTGTCCAGGGCTTGTGGTGAGAGAGGAGATGTTCTGTGCATAGTAAACACTGGATTTACTGAAATTAATCCCAACCACTTGTGTGGGGAAATGAGTTTTAAATTATGTTTCCACATCTGTTCCCCAAAGGTTTCAAATGGCTTTTTCAAAGGAAATGGCTTGACTTTGAATTTTCTTCCTAAAATAATTTGGTGTCAGATTTAGCTACTCATTACATATGAAATTCAAGATAAGAAGGTCAGCTTCTGCTGGATACCTCTCTGCAGCAGCAAGTGGGGTTCCTGAAAAGAGATAGAGTTTTATTAGAAGGATGGTGCTAGGAAATTTAGCTTTTTGCTGATGGAAACAGAAAAATATATAGGATGTACTTTGAAACATAGACATTAAAAAGCCCCTTTTGCCTTTGTCATTAAAAACATCATGCCAGATTCATAAAAATCCATTTTAGTTTATGCTTCCTACATTACTAAAAGGAAATAGTAGTTCTAAGCTTTATCCCATGGGAGCTTGCATAAAAGAGAAATTTGACTTTGCCAAAGTAGCATCTTCTGTCTTCTCTGCATAATGCATTCAGTTCAGCTGCACACTGTTCTTTCTCCTGGCAGTCAGCATATGCAACAGTGTGTTTATGCAAGTTTGACCTTCCTGTTCTTCCCTGTCTCATTTCTGTTTGCATGAGCACTGTCAGCTGATAAAGTGAAGTACATTTTTAAGGTCTCTCTATTTTGAAAAGCCTTGAAAAGAAGACATCTTTTTCTCTGGCACAAAGCTGTTAAAAATAGACCAGACGTATTCCTTCCCAGCACAATCATAAACCAACAGTTAAAGCCCTTTGTTCACGTGGGTGAATAGAGTACAGTACACTTGTGCTGTGCCCAGCAAAACCTCTGTGAAACACAAAGTAAGTTAATAATCCTGCCCTCTCTGCCAGCTGGATAAGAGATGGCTCTGTATGGACCCTAAGCCTTGAACCTTTCAAGGACAACAGTTACCATAAACCCTACAAAATTATCCTTCGCTAATTTTCCTTCTTTTCCTCTTTAAAAGAAGGAAATAGTTGCTCTACACAGAGCTGATGCTATGCTCCTACATGTTTAGCCACCCTATGGCTCATTTGATTTTAATCTCATTTGATTTTATCAGGGTTTCAATTTTTTTTTTCTTTAATCTACACCTGAATGTCCCTTTCCCCTAATAAAGTTATTCCCATTAATTAGCTGAAAAATTAGAATTAATTAATTTCCACCAACTAACATTACTGTAATATTGGCTTCACAGTTGTCTTTTCAAAAGCATAATCAGTGCAACTCAATTAAATTAGCTAAACAAATAATGGGGATTTTTTTTCTGACGTTTGAGCCAAAAAATCAGCTGGTAATCAGTTCTGAAAGGAAAAGCCCAGCTGTAGCTTTTTCTAAAAATCAACATGAAATAATGAGAAAGGTTTAATTTCCATGTTCACATAAATATAGTTAAATGTTAATGTTTCCTAAAGACAAAAATATATTGAAAAAAGATCACTTTCCCTGCAGAGTGACTCATAGGAATGTAAGGATAGGCCATTTCATCAAATCAGCTGGTTTTCAGGTTGTGTCATTTCTTTGAAGTATATTTTAAAGATGGATAGAATAGTCAATACTACAAAAAATACAGGACATTACAAATGCCAAGGCCAGTTTTTCCTAACTGGAGATTATTGATTTAATTGAGCCTCCAAACCCAGCAGTGCTAGTCTCTTAACACTGTCAGTTATGGGAACCTATTATCAGTAGCTTATGGCTTTGCCACATTTTACATATACCAAGGAAAACTCTTCTGTCAGTCATAGGAAGATTCTGGGGAGCAAGCTCATAGGTTAATCTGTAATACAAGTAATTTAAACCTGCTTAATTGGGAAATTTAATATCCCTGTAGTTTGACAAGTGAACTTAAAATACTGTGACCTAAAAAAAGAAAAACAGCAAATAAAAAAAAAACACAGCTACCAATAAATGACTTTGAGGGCATTATTATGTTTTTCATCCACAGAGAGTCAGAGTGGTGCAGCAAATAAGGCACTGAGGTCACACAATGAATGAGAAAGATGTAAAAAAGTATTTAATAAAGTGAGTGTATGGCATGAGAAGAAAGGTCAAGAGCAGGAAACGAGGCAGGAATCTGGTGGAAGAATAAAGCAAATTGATTTAAATGGTGAGTTAAATGGATGCAGTGATAATTTTGGTACTCCCTAAACTTTTAGTAAATTCATTTTACATTATTTTATTTCCCCTATCATAATAATGTCAGCAGTGCTATTTTCTGTTCCACAGATTTGCTTTGTACAAGAAACACATTATATGCAGACAGTTTTTAACAAATAGGTCAAAGAAACTATAACAACAAAGTTATAATCAGCAGATGCTGTAATTATATTGTACTTCATGGATAATAAATCACTCTTAGAAATGCTTCAGCCTATATATTTAATTTTTTCAACTCATGCATTTACTGTTCTTGCAGCACTCTGCTCACCAGGTTTTCTTTGTTAATGGAGAGTGTGAATAGGAAAAAAAAGACGAAAAAGCATAGCTGAATTATTCATGCTAATGATTTCACACCTAAATATTATGTGAAAAATACTAACTATGCTGTTAAAATAAAAGGTAGCTTGACTTACTAAATGATTCTGAGAATGTTTCACCTGTGAAAAGACTTTCTGTACATATTACTTGATGCGATATAATTGAATATTGCAAAAGTTTAATTCTAAGGTCTTGGGTATTGGAAGGCATTGGCAGGCAGTGGGTTTGCATTTATATTTCCCTAGGGGATGTGGACAGCCATGCAGAGATCCGTAAAGAGAAGGCAGACTAATGCCAGGTAATCTGAATCTCCCCTGGAGAATTTTGGGAAAGTTACAAATCCACAAAAAGAACAGGAAATTACTTGCCTGGAAGACCTGGCACAAGGTAGCAATTTAGAGGACCTGCACTTAAAATCCAGTCTGGGGCCCAGCCTCATAAGCACATGACCCACCTGAAACTGCATAGAACAAAACACCTGGATTTCAGCACCAGAATGGCAGTTTCACGTGAATGATCTTAATAACACCTGTGAAAAAGTTTTATTTATTTCTCATTGCAGCTGGAAGCTTAAAAGATGAGTGGGTTTAGAGCATAAAATCACCTCCAGAGAGGATGTCAATATACAGCACAGAGCATTTTGTGGGTTTTTTATGTTGTCCAGACCTCTGTTTCTTTTAACACAGCTCTTTCTACAGAAAAAGACATCCCTGCTCTGTTAGTGGTGGTGATCAAAATGTCCTGCAAGTGCAGTCTTGCTCCCTGCCCCCTGTTCTTAAGGTGGGGTGGGTCCCATAGTATGAAGCTGAAACTAATGACGGGGTCCCTCCAGGTGGGGCTTTGGTCCCAGTGTAGCACCACAGCTCCTCACCAGCTCTTTTACACCACACTGTCAGGAGGCTGAAGTGCTGTCACTGTGCTGATGGCATCTGGAACCAAGGCAGCACCACAGACTCAGGGCTGAAATGGAGGCAATGCTGGGTCTGTGCTCTCCTCTGTTTTATCTTCTTTCCCTTTGCTGAATCCTGGAACACAGATCGTATCATGTGCTTTGGCTTTTGGCAAAATGTAGCTGAACTATTTTCAGCTTCAAAAAAATTTACGTTTTCAATGACAAATTTAAACTAATTGCTGGTTTTGCTGTTGCTTCAGAGTCTTGTTTTTTGTTTGATCAGTTCAAATATTTATTCGTGAGTGCCACTCAGGAAGCAATTTAGCCCATCATCTACTCTACAGCTGAGTGCCACAAATGTGGTTTTGAGCCAGAGGTTATCACCACAGAGTAAGTAAAAAGCACAAGTGGTGATTTGGCTCAGGCTGAGCTCTTCCTGGGATGTTGGCTCTTGCTCAAGGAGCAATAATTTGGCATCCCATGAAAAGGGCAGCCTTATCTTACAACTACAGGACAGAGACACGTACTTAGAACTCTACTTCTGTTTCAGGCCTGGAGACTGACTAAACTGCAGGTACAGGCACAGAACTGAGATGATTACAGACTTCTCATCTCTGTAGATAAAACTGAGTTTTAAAACTCAGGTGGAATGGGAGAAAAACAAAGTAAGGACTGGAAGAAAAGAAACTTCATATTTAAAACAAAGCTTTGGTTAAATGATGAATTATAAAGGCGAGTGACTGAATCTTCTGCTGCCTTAACATTTGACTCGTCCTCCATTGCAGATCATCACAGACCCTTCTGGGAACTTTGCTGGACATCTGTGTGGGCCTTGTGTTTGTGTGAGGTTTGGATCCATGCTCCAGAGCAAACCTTCAGCCTTTTAAGCAATTAGACTCCTGCTTATGTTCCTGCATACTAAAACCTGAAGGCTGTTTTCCTTTCATTGGTACTCAAACAGGCTGCCTCTCCTAGCACTGAGAGCTTGCCTTAGTGAGAAACATCTGAGGGAAAATAAACTTGGTACTTAGCTCACACATGGGGCTGAAGGACAGCAGGAGACCATAACCATCTCACTGGAAAAATAAAGTAACACCATTTGAACAATAGCAACCTCTATAGGCTCCTCTAATTCATGGGAGATACACATATATGTGCCATTTGAGTTTGGAAAAAAAATTCTTCAGTCTGAAGTAGGAGAAATTTAGCTCTTGCAGTGAAAAATACCATCAATTTTGTTGTGATTGAAAATGAAAGAACATTTCTTCCTTATGTTTCATTTTGATGTTCTTTCTTGTATTGTTTTTTAATAGAAGGTTCAATATGCATGAAAGTGAAAAGAAAAAAGACCTGAATTTTAGTCCTTTTTTCCTGCTAGATTTAAAAGTGAAAAAAAATTAAATTTCCTCAGACAGACTCCGGTCCTTTTTTTCTTTGCCTCATTGTGTATAGCATGTGTTTGTGAAAAGGAGAAAGAAATCCTATCTGAGACATCTCAACTGAAAATTTGGGTGTGTAATTGGAAAGTTATGATTTTTTTTTTAATTTCTACATCACAAAACAACATGTTTACATATTATTGTGTCTGACATGAGAGAGACTAAAATGAGGCAGGCCTCGCTGGGGCTTCTCATTCAACAATCTAGGAGAGGAAACAACGGTGACTTCTGAGCTGCAGGCAATGTCACGCTGTAGGAGAGCAGTTCCATGGCAGCAGCTTTCCTGCACCTGTGACAAAATGCAGAGCACAGGGTTTTTTTGCTAGAAAAGGGATATATAATTCAGACTTTGATTACTTAAAAATAATATAGGAGGGGAAAGAATATAGAGGGGGGGAAAAGGGTGAAAACAGTACCTGAAATTTTGAGAATTTTTCTGTGGCAGGACAGGAATGAATTTTGCCCAGCAACAGAGGCAGTGACTATAGCATCCTGCAGCAGGAGGGTGAGGCTCATGTAATCATCATGACCCAAATTTATCTTTCAGAGCCTGGGTTTCATATTCTCCCCAGAACTATCTATAACATGCCAAATGTATAGGTAGATATAGGCAGTATCACCAGGAGTGCCTGAGGTACTTCTGATGCAGCCTCAGTTCTGAGGAAGCATCCCAGGGCATGGGAGGGCCATGCTGCAATAGCTGTAGAGCAAACAATAGACACATCAGAGATACTCAGTAAATATGAATTGAAGTAGCAGATCAGATCTTCTAGTTGTAGATCAGAAGCCTGAAACCCTTTTGAACTCCAAAAGGAGAAAAATAAGAGATGCTCTGTGATGTTTGCCACTCCTGCTTTTCTGAAGAAACACAGATCTCAGCACACACTGAGCCAGTGCCATCTCCTGTTTTAAATTATCTGCTCGTGCAGGGCTCTGAGTGCAACTCCAGATTTGAGAAAGACAGAAAGTGAGGCCTTGGTTATTCATAAAACTCCAAGGAAGCTTTATAGACAAGATTGCCTGCAGGCCCAGGGCTTGGTATTCTCTGAGCACACCTGTTCAATCCCCCTGGAGCTGGGACTCAGCTCTGTTTGGGGTGAATGGAAGGCAATTAGTATTTTCATATCATCTTAAGTCAGGTGCTCAGAATTGATGGATGCTTGTCTGGGGACTCATATTCCTTGATAGAAGTTATTTTAACCAGGAAGAAAAGACAAAAATTTGGTGAGGCTTAATTTGCCAGATAATTTGTTTACTTTCAGATGTGTGCAATAACCTTTGCAGTAGGTGCATATGAGAACATGACATTTTAGATGAAGAGGAGCATCATTGGCTTTAGCTGAAATGCCTCTTGGCAGGCAGTGAAATGAGTGGCTGCATATTTACATGCAAAATGTCATTTATATAAATCAAACCTTGAACACAAATACCTGGAGATATTGTTTTCCTGTTTGCAAAAGTTCATCATGATATTTTGTGTGTTCTTGAGTGTAAGGCATGAATTAATCATTTGAAACAGCATGCAGGAGTTGTAGACAGTCACTGCTCCTACCTTGGGCAGTAGGTAGAGAAATGGTAAAATCTGTTCCCCAAACCAAGGATTTTAAGATTTTATGCCAGAAGGTCTACTGAGTGAGAATGTCTTGCAGAGCAGAATCCTATACACATAGGGACTCTAAGCTGGAAATAAGCTAGTTAATACCTTAAAAAATAGCTGATCACTCTTGAGAGCTCAAAACAGAAAAGAAAAAGAAAAGGAATATCTTAAGTGAAATAAAGTGATATAAGAAATAATTAACTTCAATGCTACTTTAATTCCTCACCTGAGATTAGACCCTCTGCTATGATCTGTTCTGTACAAATCTCTCAGATGTAACACAGAGGGAAAGAGACAGGAGATTTGAATCAGAGAAGGAATAAATAGGATGTTTTTTGAAAGGTATGTGGATGCTTGAAGATGAAGCTGGTGGCCTGGTGTTTACAAATTGTGAATTTTTGGTGGAGTGGACTCCACTGACTCTGGACATTTGAGTTGATGCCTGCTCACTCTGAAAAGGTTTTAGTGCTGTTATTTGAGGAATATTCCACGTGTATTCCACACCTAGGACAGAGCTTCTCCTCAGTTTAGCACACCTGAAATTTAGCAGTATCCTCTTCATATGAACATTTCAGGTTTTGTTTCTCCCTGAGTCATTCATTGGAAATGGAATCCACCAAAGTGTTGTGCACTACTGAGCACAGCAAGGTACAGAACAGGATGTCTTTTGTCTTATGTCTGTAATTTGGAAAGTCACCTGCAGGTTTCAGAGGCAAACCACTGTTGAAATTTGTGGTTATCCTTAATATAAATATAAACCCTTTCAGATGACCATTGTAACACTTCTCTATCCTGAACAGTATGAAAGGGAGGAAAACAATCCTTTGGAATTCATCCTAAATGGAATTGACTATCAAAATGTTATCAGGAAAAAGAAAAATGGCTTCCCCCTTCCATGGAGGCTCTACTTAAATGTCCAAATATAAGATGGAATAAAATATTTTTGTGTCAAAGTCTCTAGAAGTGACTGCAGTGACTACAGGAAAAGTGGCTTGCTCTGTGGAACTCTGTCCTTCTTTCAGTCTGAAATATCACAGGTGCTCAGGTGATTTCAGCCCAAGTTAGAGCATTATCCTCCTAAAATTGCTTCCTGTGAAATACTCAACAATTTCAAACTGGATCCAAAAGCAAGAGGAGATGTTTAATCCTCCCTGTCTCCTTATTGAGGAAAAATGGAGAACTGAGACACATTTGAACAGGTGGAGAAGGGTTACTACAATCTTAATTTCCATTCTCTGAGAAAGCCCACAGGCCTGATATGAGTGAGTTTCAATTGAATTTCCACAGTGGAGTCAGTTGTTATTTTATCCATCTGACATACAGAGAGATTGTCTTGTCACAGTCATTTCAGTCACGGCCATCCACTCTTCACTGTGCTCCGTGTGCTTTCACAAAGTGTTTAGTTCCTGCAGGAAGGCTGGCTTTGCTTTTACTTCTTGAGCTGAATTTCCTCTTGCTGCCTTAAGCAATTTTACTTGGAGAAGCTGGGCACACAGGGATAAGGGATACCTCACTTTGCAGGACGCCTTCTTCGTACAAAAGCTTCAAATCTGAGCCTAAGTGATTTTTATGACATTTTTACATCCTTTTTGTGGACCTGTTCTGTTAGCTACAATATGATTTTATCAGCAGATTGGGAATCTCCTTGTTCTATGTTTTATGGGAAAAGTAATAGCTTTCATTGACCCATCTGATACAGCTGGGGAAAAAAAAAAGTGTTTCCTTGGGCCCATCACCTCTCTTCAGATCTGAAAAATAATTTGCATGCTTTCAGGAAGAGTCCTAGCTATGCAGCTGTCTCTTATCACACACTGTTCCCAGCTTCAGAATGCAGGAACAAATGTATTTGGAGTGATGAATAATAAACAATCTTTATCTCAACACACTCTTCAATCTGCAAAGTCTCGAGACACTTCACAAAAGTAATAAACTTCCTATAAAGAATAAGGCCCAATGTGCTGCCACCTCCACAAGGGGAAGTGGCAAATCAAATATACACAGCACTCTAAAGAGGACACACTTTCATGCAGAGCACTTGTGCACTGAAGCATGCATAAAAGATAGCAAGAGTTTTCAGGGTTTGTCCTCATATCCACAAGCACTTGTCTGCTGATGAAAAGAAAACTGGAAATGAAAGATAACCAAGAACAAAGGTTGCATTATCATGATTTCTAAATTGAAGTCTTAATTAGATTTTAAAAATACAGCAACCCATATTTTAGGTGAACTTTAAGAATAGAATAGCACTGACCAGCTTGGAATTTGCCCACAACACCAATTTTGAGACACTTGCCCATTAGGAAACCACTCAGTCCCTGTCAAACATCTGCATTTCTTGATATTAAGAAGCACAGGAGCTGCAGGAGGGCAGTGCCCTCTCTGGCCAGATTCTGGGCATTTGCTAAGTGCCTGCTCAGTAGCCTACAAAAGGAATTTCCTGAAAATGTTACTGCACTGCAGCACCATGTACTTGTCTTACCAATTTTCCTTTGAGCTTTATTCTGCAGTTCCTTATGCCATTGGGGCAGCTGATGTGAATTGCATTGAAGATACAAACCCTTTGTGCCTGTGGCTGAGGACTTGGGCTGTCTATGCACCCCAGCCTGGTTTTACACCACAATTGCCACCGTGGCAGAGTTTTAGAGAAAAGTGCTATTAAGATGTGAGAAAATCTATGAGCCAAAGCCACACAGGCTAAGAAAAGCAAAACAATAGGCTCAACACTATTTGCTGAGATGGGGTTACCTAAAGCTCAGGGATTCAAGAGGAAAACACTGAAAACATGTAAAGCTGTAAAATCTTAGGGAAAGAAAAGCTAAGAATAGGAAGACAGCAAATCTACAACATCAAAGATCAGCCTACACCAAGGAGCAGAGGCAGACCCTTCCCTCACTTGACTTATGACTGCCTGTTCAGCAGAGACTCACCCAGAATCAAAAGAATATTTGTGTGGTCGTGTAGCACAGTAGTCCCAGCTACCCACTGCATGTATTCACCAATAATAAATGTTGTGGACTCTGAAGTTGTTTTTCTTGCTTGCAGACTCAAGATACCCAAGCAAAAGCAGCTCAGAGGTGAAAGGCTAAGGAAGAAATGAGCCTTTGCAAGAGGGAAATCTATTTCCATCCCTCTTTCTCTCATTAATTCCCTATTGGCCATTTTCTCTGGGAATCCCAGACTACCAACAAACTCTGTGCTCATGGCAGCTGAAGAGAAGACAGGAGATACATTAGTGAAGCCTTTTCTCACACCTTCCTCTTGGCTAAGGGAGCAGGAAAAAAGAACAGACATAGGTAAGGAATCCAGCAAGGTGGGGTAGTTCAGAGTAGAAGTAAAAATTAATATTACTGCCTTTGGTATGATGGTTGTGGAGGCTCAGAGTGTGCTTGTGCTGATCCGAACAGACCAGAGCCATATTTCCATTTCTGAAAGGAAAAGCAGGAAACAGTCTAAAACTAGGTGTTCCCTGAAGAAGGAAATCAAATGGTTTTGTCCCCTTCTAGATGTTCTTCCTCACAGAAATTCAGTAGCACTGTAGGATTTCCATTTAACCTGGGCTGTAGGAACTCAGGCATTTGTTCCCATCACCTTAAGGCTTCCAGTAGCCCAAACAGGAAGAAGCTGCATGAGCAGGGCTGTGGAGAAAGCCTGTGCTTTCGAGAGCTGCCACCACTGCCTTCTGCAGCACAGACCTATTCTGATCCACGTTAGCTGTGAAACCTGGCTGACAGCCCAAACTGGTAATCCTTCAAGCAATGCAGACTTTCTGGTTCAAAGTAAGTGTTCCTGTCTTCCCATTTTCATGCTTTAAAAGCCTCCCTTTTTAAATCAGGGTTAAATCACAAACAAACAAATGCTAATAGAAAAGTTCACATGCATAACCCCTGCAGTGTATTTACCTATGTAAATAACATGTAATTTTCACTATTTAATTACTGTTTCATGTCCCATTTCCTGCTATAGTCTATATTTAAATTGCATATTTACCTCTATCTACTTTCTCATAATGTGTCTTGATATGAATATTCATGCCACCATTGAGTGGTTGATTACTTCTGTGCTAACCTTGAAAATACATCCCTTGCAACACAGCAAAAGCCGGGTGCTGTGGTCGTATAACAGCAAAGAAAAGAAAATACAATAAATAATGCTCAGGCTGTTTGGGATCAGCTCATATTCTCCTTTGTTTTTTTCCTCAGCAGGTATTTTTTTCTCTTCATATAAATTAAGCCAAGTTCCTTCTGACTATAGTTCCCTGAATTATAACTCTGGAGACCAGATTTCCATAGAAAAGGAGTAGAGCAAGTAATAGGCAGTGCAGAATTCCTGCCCATGGTACAGCCTTTTCAGATGGGAGAGAAAAACAGTTTCTCTTGCAGCTGGGTGCACATTTCTTTTTAATTATGTGAAATTTGAAAGAGTGTTCCTATTGTTCTAAATTAGAAAACAGTCTGGAGGAGTCATCTGAGGACAAAAGAAGGGAGCAAGACCAACAGAATTAAGCCTGATGAAGTAACATGGAACCAGTCTGAATTTGAGCTTATATACATTATGACTGGTTTATATCATGAAACTTTGATGTTCAATTTATATTTCAAAACAAAGGCTTTTTTCTCTTTTTAGATGAACAGAACACATTAATTTGGAAAATGAATTAAGAGACATTTTTTCAACCTTTCTGTTTCATAATTCAAGATAAATGGAGAGAAACAGGCTAATTTCCCCTGATTTCTTTTGTACTTTAATCCCTTGGATGGAATGGGCCATGGCCTGGCAAAGCCTGTTTCCCCCCCAGTGATTATGGAGAAAGTCTAGAGTCACTGTGAGCCTGTCAAACACAGCCAGGTGTTTCCTGGGCTGGGAGACTCTCCATATGCAGGACTATTACTTGTGACAGAAAGACAGGCTTGCAGGTGGTGGGAAAGGGAATTATCTTATGACAATGTCATCTTAACATATAAGCCACATATAAAACAGCCTGTCACTCTTCTAGCCCTCCTTTACCTTCTTTTGAGCAACACCTGCACACCTCAGTTTCCCCATCCTGCTCAGTTCATCTCCTTGAGGTTGGTTTAAAGATGCCTGCAAGCAGCTGCTGCTCACCCTTGGAGAACTGAGCTCACAGCCAGGTAACCTGTCCTGCTTTTCTGTTTGAGATGAACACATCACTTTAGTCTACACTGCTTATACCTTCACCTCTAGGGGTGTCTTCTATGCATCTTCACACCTAAGGCATCATTCCCTGACAGCTTTGCAGTTATGACTCAGTGACTTCAGAGATTTCCAGCCTACAGAAGAGTGAAAACAGGTCTGAGGTATGAATTTACTTCTGTGAGAAGCCAGGGGGTGTCTCCTACTGAGACACGATTTTATTTCATGGCCTGGGGGGGTTTATCACACACTATGGAGTGGTTCAGGAAGTGAGTTACAGCAGCTGAAATCATGCAAAAAGTTTAGGCTGATATGGATCTTCACCTAATTAATGCCCAGGGATTGAGAGTTTCCTCAGCTCTGTTGTGTCTCTGCTGTCTCCATTGCTGCCTGTAGAAGGCTCTTGGGATCTGCCCAGTGATGCAGCCCCACAGAGGCCAAATATATTCATTCACATTAAGAACACAAAGGGACACAATCAGCGTGGCAAGATTTTGATATGGCAGCCTTTCTCCTGGCTCCTTATCATCACAATTGTTACAGCACTGGCTAAGGACCAGGCTAAAATGCAGCCCTGCTATTCCACATGTGGGGGTTTTGTGGAAGGAAAGGTGGACAAATGTGCCCTCACCATCAGTGCCCATTGTTGAAAATCACATCATAATAACTTCATTTTATGGACAGGTCAGAGCATTCTTGGCTGAGGACCACTTCTTTCCTACACAATACTTTTAAAGAGTTCTACTGGGAGAAAAAAAAAAGTAAAAATAAAAATACAATTGCCAAAGTTACTAAATTAGATAATTCTTACATAACATGCTGTCATTTTTTTTTTAATCTATGCAGGCTGTATCTTGCTCTTTTACATAGTTCAAAGTTGAGGTGGACAAAGTTTAAGTAACTCCATAAGGAACAGCAGGAAACTATGAGAACCCATAACTGTTCTGAGCTTTAAATAAGTTTCATCTTTAATGATTCTGTTCTGCCTCCAAATAAACTGAAAAATGACTAGAATCTAAAGCTTATTTAGGAAGTTGCCATAGTAACAATTAACTACCTCTAAGCCCTTCAGCTTTATCTTTTTTCACTGAGGTGCCCTAAATTACTTGAATCCTGAATTGCTACAGTAATATATCCATGTCTTTGAACTAAATGACATGGTTTTGCTAGAACCCTCATTATGTGAATATTGATTGAATTTCTAATTGGGACTAGACATTATCTTGCTGACAGCACCACTGCAAGAAGCCATGTAAGACGAAGGAAGATTACAGAAAAAAAAGGAAAAAATAGGAATGTTGTTTCTCTAGGGAAGCAGCTGGGATGATCAAACCGGGGAAGCAGTGAATGAAGTAGAATTAACTTTAATGATTGATTTTATATGGACAACAAACCTCCTCCAGATGCAGTGCTGCTTGTTTCAGCTATTATCCTCTTAGACTCTACTAAATAAAAAATATCAGAGGAACCCAAAGAGACTGACTTTGACCTGTGAATTAAATAATTGTTCATTACAATGCAAAGGGCCTATTAACCCTAATTATTCTAATTTCGGTGCTTTTTCCACTCACTTGGTCATGACATGGGCAGTCCTTATACTATAAATTGTTTCATGAAATGTTGTGCCCTCTATTTTTCATTATTTTGCCTGTTATCGTTTGACTTTATCCACAAAAACCAAGCATTTACCCCCTATTTCTTAAACAAGACTCAAGCCTGTAGCATTAACACACGCTGCTATTCTCATATCTGTTCTTCATTCATGTATTTCAAATTGCTCCTGCTTGTTTTCTGCATAGCCCTTATTTATTTTTTGCTCCAGAAAAGGAGTTCATTTTCATCTCATGGGATCTTTTTACCATGTTTCCCAAGTGAAAGTGGGAAAACAACACTTATCCACAGCATTTTTCAAAAAGGAAGTAGTCTTCCTTACATCAGATAACTATGAGCATTAAATGACAGAAATTGAACTTTAAAGGAAGTAGAGGAAAATAATTCCCAATTTCACTTGCTGTGCCTTTACTAATGTCAGTCCTAAGGCAACAAGGAAAAAGCAGATGACTTTACTACTGCTTTGAAGAAAACAATATTCATCTGGATTACCCTTAAACCTGTCCTGGGGTTTAATAATCACTTTAACTGCAGATAGCTTAAAAGGAATAGCTTGATGCTGGTTTTGTATTATTTTCTCCATGTCTGAAAAGAATCTCTGTGAGTCTGCTGAACGCCTTTTTGATAATAAAAGAACAATATCCTAAAGCAAAGATGTTAGCTTCATTCCTATATCTGACAGAAATAAACAAAATCATGCAATGCAAATAAAATCTGGAACAAAAGGGTAAGATATGGTCATTTCTGAACCAGAGAAAATGATTCAACAGCAGTAGATCTTTTTGTCTGCACTGCAGTTCTCAGAATTTTCATAATTTACATAACTAAGAGATGTTTGGCAGCTCAGCCTTGTAATTCACAAGGAAATAGCATCTGGCTATTTAGACTGTTATATTGACCTTGGAGGGCTTCCTGTACATATTTTTCTCCTGTAAAAATGCCTATTGCTATCACATAAAGCAAAATAGCAGTGACACCAGTCTTCAGAACATTACATAGCATAAAGTAGATCCAGTTCCTGGGCCATGCACTCAGCATAGGACAGGAAAGACACATGGCCTGGCTGAGTGAGGGGAGTTTTCAGCCACAGCTGCACTGTATCTTGAAAGGTGCTAATTTGAACACTACAAAAAGGTATCTCTCACCCTCACACATTCCAGCTAAATCACCCTTCTCTCCCTTATTAGTCAGCTACTTGTTTCTATCTCCTCTTACTGTTTTGCTAAAATTGTTCTAAGAGAGTGTACCTGCTAGGACAGGGCAGCTGGAGGTGGCTGACTGTCACACATCTGACTTGAACTACAGGTACAATGGATGAGTGGAAGAGGGAGAGCCACTGGGGCCAGGGACAGTGTCATTGTCCCTGTGGCACTGGCTGTGGCCATCACTCACTGACCAGCAGCAGGCTGCCTTATTGACAAGGGCTTGAGCTGGGCTGGCAGGGCTGCAGAGTACAAGCACTGTCTCCTCAGTGGGTGCTCAAGGACATGTGGGGCTGCAAGTGGCTCTGAACACACTGACCCCATGTCAGCCAGCAGGTGAGTGAGTGGCTGCCCCCTCTCAGCAGCACTGGGACAAACATCACTCCCAAAAGGAACCTTCTGCAAGGGCAAATCAAAGGGGAACTGCTGAAGGGCACCTGTAACACACACGAATCAGCAGTAATTTTCAGAAATGGTTTCTGATAGTATTTCCCCTTCTCCCTGGTTTTCTTCCCAGGATGGACATGCCATATTTTCTGAAAACACCTCACCTTGGAAGAACTTCTTACTACGGGCAAGCAGCCACTGCATCTTTAGATCTTTTGGCCCTGGTTCCTGATGCTGTCTGATGCTCTGTCCTCCTTCCCCTCTGCTCTTGTGGCTCAGTGGGAGGGGGGGTTTACCAGTCCTTTCCTCTGAGACCTGTGTGGTAGCAGAACAGACAAGCATCACAGCCCCAGAGACTGCCCACACCTTTGTTTCTGTGACCACCTGCATGGAGGCTCTGTCTCCCTGACTCTTCCTCTGTCTGCTCTGCCTTTCCTGGACAAGCTGCATGTGGCCTCCTCAGTGTGCCCCCCCCCCACCCCAACATGTGATGCTCAACACAGAACCTGGATGTACAAACATAGCACATACTTTTTTTTATACATATGCTTCATTTGTTCAGCCTGTTTGATTCACACACATTGATTCATGCATTTACTTTCCTTGGAGATATTAATACCAGCTCATACATACAGAATGAGAGAAGAAGTAGCAATAGCATCGAAATTGGCCTGTAACAGATGTTAGTGAAGATAGTTATGATGTCTGCCTGGCATACATCTTTGTTTCTTGGGTGATGTGAGTGGTGAGAGAAATAGAGGAGAAGGAGAGAGAAGGATTGTAAACCTGAGGTGTATGTCTGGAAATGAAACAATTTTGTACATTCGTTGCTTCTGTCTGGAGAGGAGCCATCTTAAAACTATGAATTACACTGTGAACCTGAGGAGAAAAAGCTATACCTTTGATTTCTTGCAGAAACGTGTTGGGGTTTTTCTACAGTGAGCAGAAAGCACAGTGTGCTTTCAAAAGTAACTGGCCTCAGTTACAAATGGAACCAACTGTTAGAGTCCAGCTGGAGCCTGGTGCTATGAGGCAAGAGGCTCAGTGAAAACCTAGTTTGTATCTTCAATGAAAATAGTGAATTTTAGACAAATGCACAAGTATTTTCCTTTGCTATTTGTGAAAGGATATTTGCATATTACCAAGGAAAGCACTTATACTTACTAGACATGAGAGACGCAGTAAATGAATGACTGGTTGTCAAAAATCAAAAGTGATGGCTGGAATCACTGGAATATGGAATTTCTTTCTCTTTTTTCCTTACCCCTTGGCTGCCCTTACTTCTGCAGTTCTCAAATCCAGCATAATGGGATAACACCACAAACAGGTGCCTGGTATCTACATTGCAAAGATATTTTTGCTCTGTAAGTTTAATTATGAATGGCCAATATATGTAAGTCTTGAGGGCAAGGTTTTTCTTCAATGTAATTTTGCATCCTATTTAAAAAATGAAGTATTACAGTGGGAATAAGCATATTCATGATTCATGAAAACTTTGGGCACATATTCAGTAGAACACTTCCTAGATTTGGGCTATATGCCCCTCCCTGTTCAAAGTGTGTCTGTTCAGAGATATGCTTCAAGATCATAAAATCCATAAGGAATTAAAAATCTGCCAAAATACTTACCTAAGAAGGCATTCTTTGGAAGTATTGTGCTGAGGACTCTCAAAATAAAAATGTTTGGCTGTCACTTATTGAGGTATTTGCAGTTTCACATCCCTCAAAACAATCCACAAGATGTCCCACTAAGGTCTGTACCTTTTGGAGCCAGACTTTAGCAACCAAGTGTTTAAGAACATTATTAACATAAATGACACATCTCAGAGGAATCAAAGGCATCTCAAATATTAAAAATTGCTGACAGGATACAGGCATCAATAGGTGCTTAAGAGCTTTGCTGTGTCTGAGTGTGAGGAATTGTGTTGCTAACCAAGCAGAGGAAGTTTGTTTTTATAGCAATTTGCTTGGAAATGGTCTGTTTAAATAGAGTTCCTGGGCTGAATCAGTAAATACTTTAAGAGGGTACTTATTCTGCTTTTAACACCCAGGAATTTCAGCATTTGAACAGGCATTTTACAAACTGCAGCCATTACTTTAGCTCAGAGCATGCAGCTCAGTACACTGACATGGAGATAACGTGCCACTCACATGAGCAGCTCCATCACTTCCCTGCATTTCCAAAGGCATCCCCAGCTGAAGCACATCATCATGCTGTGCTCATGAGTTAATAATCAGAGCTAGATTTGAAGGAGTCGCTCCCATTTAGGCACAGCCTGGAGCATTTCTTCAAAAATTCATTATAAGGATCTGCATGTCATTTTCCATGTGCTTTGAATCAAGGCTTGCACACATCTGAGCTCATCCCAGATCAGGGTCAAATAATCTTGAGATGCTGACATTATAACCCTGGACACACTGCACAAGTACCTTAGTAATTCCTTGTTCATATTTTCACATATATAGATTTCTATTCACATCCCTAGTGACAGTGTATACATAGGGCTAGATAGATTGTCAGACTCACCTGAGAGGATGTGATTTATGTTGGTATGTGTCTCTAGACATACCACAGTCAAGACAGCCACAATACACAGAGTGCTACCATACAATTTCAGAAGGCTTCAGCCCAAACAGAGTAGCACCTTACCTCATCAGAGGGCTTCAGGCATCTGCCCATACAGAGCAACATCATTCCACTAAAGAAAGCTGCAAGCATCTGCCCTTCTGGCTCTTTAGCCCAACCTTTTATCCCCTCCTGTTGATGCACTGCACCTGTGTGCCCTCTGCTCCCTTTGGTGATGGGTCAGTGCCCCTGGGCACTCCATGGCTCATTGCTGTCAATGCTGCTCACCTGCTTCTCACAGCTGCACCCACTGGGGATGAGGCTCCCACAGCCCCACCCCATTGACACAAACTGCCTAAAGGTGTGGATTGCCTTCCTCCAAATCAACAGTAGTTCCCAAGACATTACACATATTAATCTCAAAAAGATGCTGCTCCTCTCCCTGGGGAATGCTGTTTTCCATACTGCTTCACATGGTAAACCCCACTGTCTGTTCCAAGCAGGAAAGAATCTCAAGGAAGAGAGTGACAACTGATCCATGATAGACTTGCTGGATTATTTTCTTTTTTTTTCATGGCTTGTCCCCACAGTGGATGCTACCAACTTAAATTTAATTCAGTATTCTAATTTTCATTCTCTTAGTTACACATAGATGGTAAATAAATGCTTCCCAGGGAATCAAGTGAGTCTACTGAGACTTGAACAACACCTGTTGCTAAATATAGATAAATAGTAACTCAAAACTGATATAGGTAGAAAAAATATAGTGGCAAGATAACTACATAACAAACCAGATCTTAAATCACATTGTATCTTTAGTTGTCTTGGACTGCATTAAGGGACGAGTTTGGAGACAGAATGTTTCTCTCTTTTCCTGTTCTACCTCCCACAATTCTCTATATTGGTGACTGACCCTTCAAAACTTGGAATTTATAGTAACAGCTGTGTGGCAGATAATCACTTGAAGAGGAAATGGAGGCTGGCAAATTTTCTAGAACAACAAAGGTAAAAAGATTTCCAGGTCAGCACACTCATGAGATCCTTATATTAACTGGGAATCTTGGAAAAGAGAAAATCCAAAGTGGAGTCTTGCTGGGGTTTCTGATGAAAGGGAATTAATTTAAAAAAATCATGTAGTGTTTACATTTAACATTACTTAGCTAAGAACCCCTTTACAGACACTCTTTTCTGGTGTTGCCTTGCAAGGATATTATGGTTGCTATTGGAAGAATTCAGGTAAAATTCTGCTGTTCAGTGTATTGCTGTTGATAATTGCTGCTTTATTTATAAAGAATAATTATCTCAGTGTGCAAATATATTCAACATGGACCTCTCTCACTCCTCCTATTCATACTCCTTAGTGTCAAATACAGCTTTCTAACTCTCCCTGTTACAGAGCACTCCAGTTTCCTCTTTTTAAATTTGATTTTGGCAAGCTGACTGTACTAAAAACTCATGTTCCTTTTGATGTTGTACACTCTACAAAATGGACCATTCAATAACGTTTGGGTTTAGAAGGTTTCACAGTCTGCACAAAGTAATCCAGACAGAACAAAGAAGTAACCATCCAGAATTCTGATGACACACTCCTGAGTGGATTTTCCCCTGTGGGGAGGTTCATATTTCATACAAATTCAGAGGTTCCAGTAGTACTTGAGGTATCAGCAAATCAGAACTATGCCAAAAATCAATCAATTTCACTGTGAGTAACAACAGAACTTGAAGCAGCTCCCATAAGGCAGAGAAATTGAAGGAAAAACCAGGGGAGTGAGATAATGTTAATTGGATCCTTGACATGTTACCATTTCCTGCTGAGCCAAGTTTCAGATAAGACATTTGAATGTGGATAAAATGTGATAAGCTAGTTTTGGATGAGTTATACAGAAATTACATTTCCTCATCTATCTACATATCATTACACTTTACCATTAAAAACACTTGGTCTAGATGTATCCACAATTTAAATATTTGAGAGCTTACTACAGACTGAAGTGTTACATAGCCTCAGATTTCTCACCTCTACCACAAGCTTCTTGAGGAACCTGAAGGAGCTGTTAAAAGCTAGAGTGAGTTGTGTCAGTGTGTGAAGACATCTATGTACCATATTAAATACAGCTCTGAAGTTCATCTCCTACCTAGAGAAATTCAGCGATGAGAGGGAGGGGGACCTCATGAGAAATCATTCAGAGGATCAGATGCTGGATGAGAATCAAAGGAATCATCTGCAGATCAGCAAAATCATTTGTAAAAGATAACCGCTTTCTGTGAATACTTATAACTTTGGAGAAACACTAAATGCATTATAAATCAATGAGGATTTCTTTTCTGAACAGTAATGATAATGAAGCTCAGGGTGGGATTGCTTTGTAACTCACCTTAGCCTGTAAAGAATGGGCCTGGTGAGCTCTTATGCTCAAACTCTTTAGAAATGAGTCTGTGGATTTGTTGGGGCATGGATCCTAACTAAAGTAGGATTTTGGTTCTTCATGTATGAAAGCAGGAATATCCAATGAATGTTACTTATCCATTACACTGCCTACTGGTTTTAATACGTCAGACTAGAAAAAAATATTTTGAAGGCATCAAGGGCACCTATTATATATTATGGGATATCATCATGTATTAAATCACAGCCTCCTTAAATCTCTTGAAACAAAACTCAAACTCTTTTGTTTGACAAAACCTCTATCTTTTCTCTCTCAACTTGATTATTCCCATTCTCCTCAGATGGCCCAGTGGTAGGGTGAAATAAAATATGATGCAATGACTAGAAGATTGACCCAGACAAGTGAAAAAAATCAAATACAAAGCACTGCTTTTTAAATTATGAGAGTTTTTAAACATTTCCTGCAAGAAGATGCAAAAGAGATTACTTGGTTCTTGGCTTTTCAGCCATCACCAAACTGAATATCATCCTCAAAACTTTGCTGCAACTCGGCCTCAATTCATAAACTTGTTCAGGGCACTGACAGGTGAAACCCTCTGGCCACTCTTAGGTATTAACTCCAGTTTGATACCATATAGTCCCATTTTAGTCTTAAAAACTATTAATATGTTTTCAACCATGTCAAATGCAATAACTCTTCATACAAAGTGGAATCTCTGTTGCCTTTATTCTCTTGGCAGTGGGTACTGCTAGCTGCAATTTGGCTTGGCCAATGAAGAATCTAGAAGAGTGCCATATCAATCCTTTTTAGAGTGCTCTGTGTTAATTCCGAGAGACTGCCCTCTAGCCAGCCCTTGCATTTCGTTTGCTACATCTTGCATATAAATATTTTACTGTGCTCCAGTATAAAAGTTTGATAGAATTTGAACTAAAGAAGCATGGATGAGACAAGGATATTCAAGCTTATCTTTATAAAATAAAAATGGTTTTTATCTTGGCTCTCTTATTCAAGCATATGGGAAGAAAGTGTATTTGGTGCTCTGAGTTTTGCAGGGAGAGAGATTTTATGGTCTCATATTAATCATGAAACACATGCTTGGATATTAAGGGAGATTGTTAAACTGTTCTGAGCCATAACTTTAGAAAGTCATACCTTCAGAGCATCTTTTTACTAAGACTGAAGTGTTTAGAGGGCAAGCTTTTGTATAAAATGATACTAATTTACTAAATGTCTCTGTGATAAGATTTCTCTCATTTCATAGTGAGCAGAACAGTGGAGGGAGATAGAAAAGAAGGTTTAGAAGTAAATTAGTTATGAAATTCTGGGCATTTTGTTGATAGAAAGGAAACAAATTATGAGCTCGTAGGTAGATAAATATACTCCAAGCTTGAAAGTATGGATTACTGAACTGAAAAATTGTATCTTCTTGACTATAATTACATATACCTAAAAATAGAAAAAAGTGTATTTGGAGTGTGGCGTTCCAAGAGTTTGAAAATTAGCTATGAAGAAGTGATGTAATTTGGGACCAATATGTTTCAAGATATCAAAATGTGAGACATGTCAGGATTTTTCTATATAGAAACTGAAAAATGCTGCCCTCCTTGCAGTTACCATCTCTAAAATAGCCAATGCTATAAATAGTAATGCAAGTTTATGTGCTGTCTCTCCCTTTCAGTAGAAGTTTTAATGCATTGGCCTTGACACCATACCCATACTTCTGTCACTTATCTTTGTTTTTCCCATTTCCAGAAACAAGATGTCTCTACTGCAAAATTTGCCCATAATAATCCCTTAAAACATGGTTTATTTTTATCCTAAGAAAGAACTTTAAAAATTCAAGTCACTATACTTCCCAAACTGCTCAATGCTGTTAACATTCTCCTTTTAGCTTTGCATCATATACAATAAGCATTTCATTTGCCTAATGAAAAACATATTTAAACTAATGAGTACACAGTGTTTTTATTTACATATGCAATTAAAATTTACCACTATTAATAGCTGGCAGAGGGGAAGAGAAAGTGTGATTTATTCCAGTAACTGCACACTCTTTCAAGAGGACAGCACTACACAGCCAGATTTAAAATTGTCATCAGTGCAGAAAAAACCAAAATTCTGGGGTCTCCTTGTTGGAATCCAAAATGCAGGGAATTCTCAGAACTTTGGGCCTGTAAGCCAAAGCTTAGAATTAAACACAGGATCTGAGGGATCCTGTGTTTAAACTGCCATTCTTGATCAAAACCTTTTCAAGTGAAAAGAGAAACCACAGCTGAAAAATCCTGACTACAAAAGCATTACCTGCTCGTTGCAGCTGATCCCTTGGTCTGAGCCCTTGGAAAAGGCTTCCAAACTTAGGTGCTAGAAGTGAGAATGTGGATCTATAGTTTAAAGAGAGACACATTAAGTATAGAGTTTTAGAATACAGTACTGTAGGTTTGTGTGTCATAACATGATTGACTAAGAAAGCTTACACTGTAGTATGAGTCCATAAGACAAAATATTTAAGGATTAGGTGAAAAATATAAATATCCTCATTGGTAGTGTTTTATTGGTTAATAAGTCCTTAAAAGGTCTTGTAACTATGGGTCTTGTGACCTTCTGAACCATCCTGTGAAGATGTGAGCTGAACTCGCCCTTCCTGCCTATGTAGAAGATAAGAAAAATAAACGACATTATCTAAAACCTCAGAGGTCTTGTCTCTAACTCATTCAAAATTCCTTCCAAAATCCCCTTATGTCCTGGTCCCTGTGGAAGATGAAGCCATCAGCTCTTTCCCCCTTCTGAGGTGCACTGGAGTTACCCATCCCTGGTAACGTGCCTGGGTTCTCCCAGCTGGAGCCATCCCGTGGTTTATCTGAGAGCAGAGCTGAGGGCACTGGTCACACCGGGCACTCCTCAGAGCCTGGCAGGACCTCAGCTGGTGCTGCTGCTCCGCAGAGCTGCAGGAGAGGAAAAGCACACCAAATGTACAGAGTGAGGCAGGAGAAGCAGGGTCACTTGCTGCAAATTGCTCAGGAGTGAGAAAGCTGGAGATGGGGCTGCTTGCAGCAGGCAGTGGCTATCTGACACTGACACAGAGATGGGCACAGTGAAATGAGATTAATCAAAAGGAGTCAGAGATACAGGGATCTTTAGCCCACCCCATTCTTCTTAGAAACAGAGTTCAAAGACAAGCATCAGACATCAGCTATCACAGCGTGGACAAACATGACAAAGGGTGCTAAATCTTCCACCTTTCTGCTGTTATCTCTCACAGATGTTACAGGGCTTGCCAGGGGAAAGCAGATTTCTGCTCCAAGCTCACCATGTGCAAATATGCTCTTGCTGAACAGTGCTGTTACTGCAGCACATTCTGTTCTGGCAAGTGAGAATTTTATCAGCAGCACTATAAAGGCACTCAAATTCAATAAATCCTTATTGATATACACTAATATGCATTTTTCTAAACATTTTGTGAATGGTGTAATCAGAGAGAGGACATCAAAAATATTAGTAATATATATTAAAATAATCTTAGTGCAGTTTTACAAGCAGCAATAAGTTCTCTTGGATTTGAAACATAGGGTTGAGTTGCCCATTTTTCAATTTAAAGGAGGACATATGAAGAGACAGCAGAGAAAAGATGAAGCTTAAATAACAATACATGTACTGAAAAGTAGGATTTTTTTTTAAACTGCCATTCTTGATCAAAACCTTTTCAAGGGAAAAGAGAAACCACAGCTGAAAAATCCTGACTACAAAAGCATTACCTGCTCGTTGCAGCTGAATGTTGTCTCCCTTGCAGATGGCTGGCTGCAGTCAGTCTGTATTTATGGGATGTGCTCCTGTGTGCAGTGGGAAAAGGGCTGGCAGTGCTGGTACCAGGGCTGATCAAAGTGATCATCACTGCTTTGCTTACACAGACAGACACTCACATGCTGCAATGCAAAACTGCGTGGAAAGGCTGAAAGGATGTGGAAACCCCAAATCATAATGTCTAAAGATGGGCTGTTGCTGCAGTGAGCTTCCCAGGTGGATAGCTTTGAAAAAAGGCTGATACACTGAGAGCTGTACCTGCAGACCTGAGGCAGAGGTGATTAATGACATTAAGGGTAGTTTTGCACTCTCAGTCTCAGTGACCACTAAGCCAGGTAACCACTCCAGACCTTAGCTGGTGCCATGGCACACCCTGGGTCCTCAAACACACTGTGACACTGCTGGGGCTCCAGATGGGGCTCTTACCAATGGAGCTGTACACTGTGTGGAAGTGCAGGATTTTGTGCAGAATCTTGTCAGTTGTGAAGTTCTTTTTAAGAGCTGAATCAGTTATTTACTACCTGTGTTGTGCTGGCACTCAGCTCTGAGGTGCTGTTGCTGTTTACAGCATACAAGGAAACAATAGGAGTATCCAATACCAAAGGGAGATTTACTTCTGAGTTACACAGGCTGTAAGGAAACAGGTGAATGGTAGAGAATAGGCAAGCAAATCTGTAAACACAGACCAGAGGAATCATCAAGTGCTATGTGCAATATAAAATCAATGCTCTCATTCACAATGCTAGAAGACAGAGTCAGGAGCCTACACTTAGGTAACAACATCTCCCTTTCTTCCTCTTCTTTCTTTTTATTCATGGCTGCATGTTGGGGGGAGAATAATCAACAGGATGGCTATGTAAAAATACTGTACTGTGTAAAAGGTGCTGTAAATCTCTGATTTGTCTCTCTTTCCAGTTATGCAGTACCATGAAGCATGAGCAGGGTTGTCAGCACAATAGAGTCAATATTGTTGTGAAAGACTGAATTATATTCTTTTCCACCTTCTGCTACATTAACAAAATTGCTTGCTAAGTTTTGATTCTAGGACATTTGCAATTTGCAGTAGCTGATGGTGATGCATGAAGCAGAAAGAATATGTTGATTTTTTAAAGTGGATTCAGTTGCTACAGTAGGAATATTTTGAAATTATTGTTTCCAAACTCTTAGGATTCATAGTGGAGTGACCTAACTATATTAATTATGGAATTCAAAGATGTTATTTTAAGAGAATTAATTTTCTAAGCAATCACTGCATTACAAGTGTGGTTATTAGATAGTTCTAGAATCTCTTGTCCTCTTCCCTGGCAATTAATTAGTATTTCAAAATTAAATAAATTGTAATGTTATGGTTAAATGACTCAGGTTCTAGATGGCTGTAGGTGATACAGCTGCAGTGCCTTAAGTTCTTCTGACAGTCTGAGCTCTCAGGAGAAACATTAAAGAGCAGCTTGGTACATGATTTATGCCTGATGATCATTGAGTTCCATTAAAACATGTATGTACAGGTTTGAAGAAACACATTTTATGAATTAGTATGAAATGGCTTTCAAAGAGAAAAGAGCTACTCAGTACATAAATTACAGCCCTGCCCTTCCTTTTCTTTAATCTTATGGATTCTTGTTAGGGTTTCCCCCTCATCCCCCCAGAAATTCATTGATGGTTTTGCCTTTAAAATTCAGCATAGTTTCACATGACTCTTTTCCAGAACAACATGTAAAATGTATTGCTGAAACGGAAGGATATTGCACACAAAAATAAACTGGCCAAATAATGTAGCTGCTCTGAATTATTCACAGCTATCTAGCAAGCATTGTTTGCAGTAGAGCAACTAACTAAACAGGATGGAAAATGAGTTTTGGCATGATTCAAGGAATTAGCATTCTCCATTTCTATGGTAACATTGATAAAAAGTTGTTGCTAATAATAATGAAATACATGCAGAATAAAAATAAGTAAGCTAAATAGAAGGCATCTATTGTAAGCTTAAGTGTTTTTTCCTTTTTACTGGGAAACACATGTACAAGCTTGCACACATCTCAACTTTGGTTTGGCTCAGATTATTGCATATATTATTAGCTCAGTTTGCCAGCAAGTAAAGACAGATGTTTGATGAATACGTATGTGACCTAGGATAGCTGCAGGAAGATTATTAACACAGAAAAACTTATGAAGAGATTGTGTTTGTTTCACAGGCATTTGTAGAATCACAGATTCATTAGCAGCTACTAATGAATCCAGGGTACATTAAAGTTTTTGGAAGTTTTTCTCTGACGAGAATGCCAATGATAAAAATACACAGAAGAAACTTTCTAAGCTGGAAAAATTTGCCTAACACATTTATAGTCTCAGGTAGAAAATAATTTTCTTTACCTCCAGCTACTAATAATGTATTATATAATTCTTATCAGTACACATATACATATTTATATTTTTTATTGTTTTATAGATATTTATCTAGAAAAAAAAAAAATTGCCTTACCAGGGTTTCTCAAATCTCAGTTGCAGTGGAGGGAAGATAACAAAAAACCCCATAATGCAAATCTTACTATCCCTTCCCTTAGCAGAAAACTTGTAAAGGTTCCTGATGATACAGAGGAGACAAGTCTGATCCCATAATCAAATAAATCAAAATCCATCATAGGGAAACAAGGAAGAGCAGGAGGGATGAAGAATTGTAAAACCTTATCTGCATGTTAAGCTTTGCTTCAAATACAATCTGAATGTGCAGCAAAGCTCCACCAGCATTACATAAGCAGGGCTTCTCATTCATTCTCACAGGGTTCTGTATTTTTAAGTTCCACAGAGGAGGAAAAAACACTGAAAGTTGTCAAATATTTTCAGCTTCTGGGTGGAACTGAATGCCTGATCTGAAAGACAGATTTAGCAAGTTTTCCAGGGCACACTCAAAAAATACAAATAATTTAGAGACACTGTGTGGGAGATGAAGTGTCTGTGTGAACCAGCAGCAGTAGGAGCAGCTGAGGAAAGCATTGTTTAAATCATCTGGAAAAAAGAATAACACAACACATACTGCACATATGCTAAGGGAGGTACAAACAGCTTTTGCCACAGTAAAATACATTTGGATCAAAGACACAGTGTGAAACATGACAAAAGCTGCTGAAAGCAGCTCCAGCCAGTGCTGCTAGAGAGTGTGTGTGTCAGCCTGTGCTCCCCAGGTGCCCACTGCCCCTCCCTGTGCTGCTTTGTGCTTTTGCTCCTCCTCTTCTGGGGCCAGACCCTGACTGTCACCTTAGATGCCATCAGGTCTGTACCAGGGTTCACACCTGCACTCTGGATAATGGAGATGGAAAACTCTGCCCACAGTAATTTTTGGCTTGATGGACTTAATCAGGACAAGAAACAGGAGGTTCCTTTGAGAGTTCCAGCCAGGAGAGTGGCTGGATTACCACTGTAGCTCCCTGTGGAAAGCACCCTTGCCTTGCACACCAGACATACCACACAGCTGCTCAGTTCAAAGCAGAAAGTGAAACGTTGCATAACATGCACTCATTTGGCAGAGTTGTATAAAGTCAGGAGGTTATTTAATCCTGCTGGCTATTCTGATTGGTGGCTGTTAGCAGGAATTGCATGACCAGCATCTGATGGTCACCCAGGTGATAGCACAGCTTGGGGAGGAGCAAAGACCCCCATCTTGCTCCTTGCCTTTCTCATCAAAGAAGTCTTGAGCCCAGCAGTTTTGGCCTTGGAGATTAAGAGACATCAAAGACTGAAGCCATTGGAGACCAAAGAACAGCACGGGAACATTGTTATTGTCACTTGACTAACCTGTTTGATAAGTGATTGCTTTTTCAGTTGTTAACATTTAGATTGTCATGAACTACTTGACAAACAAGTGCCTGCTTGGACTTTGGAGATTTGCCTGGTTTCTCACTCCAGTAGAGCATCTCAGCTGTCATGGCTGTCCCCCAGTTCCCCCTTATCACAGCAGCTGTGCCAGTAAAACACTGGAGAAGCTTTACTTCCTCCTGATCCCTATCATTGACAAAACAGAGCTAGCACAAGGGCTGAGAAGGGGCTGGCAGCTCTGGACTGCCTTGAGCTGGCTCTCCTGGCCCAGGCATGTCAGTGGGTGTCAAGGAGGAAACTTGCAGCAATAACCACTAATTAAATGTGCTGAGTCAGGGCATCAGTCTCTGTCACTTCCCACCACACAGCAGTGCTGGCTATTTCATTTCTCACAGTTTCCCTGTGAAAGGAAATCTTTTCAGTTCTTTTCCTCAGAATGCCATCTACTAAGGAAGATGTTAGGAAAGGCTGAGGGCTGGGGAAGCCATGACAATTAATATCTGAAATGTTTGCAACCAGTATTACTACCAGGTTAAGCTAATTTGGGGAATGAAACACAAGGCTGGAATTACAATCTTTAATTTGCTCAGGGAAAACATTTCAGAAGACCATCCAAAATGCTCTTTGGTGAGGGATATAGAACATCATTTAGATGCCATGTATGTCACACCAGTTATTTTGGAAATTCAAGCTGTAATTTTCTCTAGTCATAGCTGTACACAAATCAAGATAATTAAAAGATTATAATGCATAAGATATAGGTCTTTCAGGAATGAATAAAATGAATTTGAAGGGTAATTTTCATAAAGAGTAAATAAAGAATATATTAGAACATGTGCAATCCATGAAATATTAAAAAGTTTCATTTAGATACTTGCTATAGTACTTAAAATTAAAAAAATAATGAAAAAGGTAATTTCAAAGATTGACTGGCCTTACAGGGTGAGAGACACAAACATCTGGATTATTAGTTCTGACAGATTTTTCATGTTGTTTATGCTTCATCCTTTTTCAAAATGCTAAGAAATTATTTCTTTACAGAATCTTTTAACTTGTTCTTAGAATTCCTTCTGAGAAGAGGTTTGTATTGAGTTCATTTCCACCCTAAACATGAACAGACAGAATCTGCTCCCTTTTAGTACCACGCTGTAAATAATGCAACTGAATTCACACAACAAGTCCTCACTGGTATCTTAACTGGTCAATATCCTTTGTGAATCTGGCTAATTAACAAAAACAAAAGCCATATCATCACCTCAGCACTATTTTTGTAAAGTAGTGAAAAAACCCCAGATGAACAGGATTGACACAAAAAAAGGCAAGGCAGAATCTGTCACTTATCACTCCTGTGTTTTTTCTCCAGGACTTCTGAAGTTGCTCCTTTGTACAAGGTGACTGCTTTTGTCCTTGTTTGCACGTCTGTCTCTAGACATACTGATCTAGAGAAAGTCTTTCTATTTCTATAGATAATAGTCACACTTTAATATTTTACTGTATAATAATTTTTCTCCAGAGTAGCTCTGTTTATTCCAATTATTTACCCTCCTAAGCACACCATTCTCAGGTGCTTCTTACTAAATGTAGTTTTTTTCATCACTTGACAGCTGTGCTTCTCTTGACATATGAACTCTTAAACTTCATGCATTAAAAAAGCTCTATTATTGCAGTAGTACTTTATTTATAAACACACATTGAAATTGGTACAGAATTACCTTTTCTCTTCCTGTAACCAGTGCAGACAAGTCTGGATTAATGCTGGGACTTCAGCACAGAAATGCAGCCACAAATCCTAACATCCTAAGTATTTTCTCTTTTTAATCAATTTTGCCTTTAGCCAAAATTGAGGTAATGTAGAAATAAAGCTGTCAGATGTAATTTCACTTCTCCAGTCCCTCGGCTGGAGAGCACAGAGCCATGCTGTTCATCAGCCTGGGTACAACTGCTGCGAAGCCTCTAGCCACACTCTCTTTTTCAGTGTCTCTCCCCTTGCACGTTTTAATTTAAAAAGAGAGTATCAAACTAATCATTTAGATGTGGAACTCTTCCTCATATACAGAGGGAAAGCAAAGATTTCATTGCTTAGCTCTTGCAGCATCCTCTGGTCATCCCATGAAACACAGGTCCCAGAACAGGACATTTTTAAGCATGCATTGATTCACTTTACCAGAACAATTCTCTGCCATGATTGCTTCCCTCACATCAGTTATCTCTTCAACTAAAAATCAGAGTTATTCACCAGCTGAGATTTATTGAGCCTCACCTCTGCTGGAGCCAGCACTAGCAGAATTACAGAGAGCCCTTCAGTAGTTAGAGGCGCCTGCGTTAGGTGGAAACCCAGAGAACTGGAATGGCGTGCCAAAGAGTGAGAGAAAACTGCTGAAGTGATTCATGAATAGAACCTGGGATTCAAGGAAGGGATCAGCTCACACTCTTATCAGGCTGCTCCCATGAGGAGAAAAAAAATCTGCTCTTCCAGGCATGTGCGTGACTCGATCTGACAGAGTTGTTTGCAGTGCTGCCTCTTTGTGTGAGAGCCACCATGCACGAGAGTGTGATGGCCACAGTGACACTGCTGCTCAGCCTCCCAGCCCTGCCACTGGCTCTGCTGCTCCTCACAGACACTGCCCTTCAGCTAGGGTGCAGCACAGGGGCAACAGGCAAAAACCACATGAAAAACATGGCAAAGCTTTTAAACTGGTTTTCCTGTGATTGTATACTTGGCCGAGATGTGTAAAAGTGCTGAAGAGGCTGGTACCTCAGCACAGTCCCTCACTGCTGCACCTTGCACATTGGCACATACCTCCTGCTCTTTGCCAACAGCCCCCTCACACAGCTTAATCCTTGTTCTGGCAAATTCTAACATGTGGATTTACAGGACAGACATGTAGGATTTCTCAGGGCTATCTCATACATATAGATTTTTCCAGGGGTCCCTTTGAGTCTCCTTTATGGGCACGCTGCAAAGCAAAGATGCAATGGCAACAACCACATAGTGCAGTTAATTCACCCATAAAGAAAAGCAGGAAGCTTCAGAATACACTGAATGACAAGAAAATGTTTGTTTACTGGACTAAAGCCTGGAGATCCTTCCTTGGTGCAGATAATAGAAGCAGTTTTGTGGTGTGCCAGCCAAGAAAAACATCCACTGCTCAGCATGACATCCAGCTAAACTAATCTTTGTTTTCCAAGGGAGATGTTTTTTCAATAATTTCTAAGAGCTAAAGGACTTCATTAAGAATCATGCAAGCATTGATCCAGATGTTAAACCTCTCTGTAAAATGGGAAGCCCTCTTAGAAAGCAGTAAAGAATAATTGGTCCATTGTTATCTGGTCTTGAGAAAAGAGAACAATATTGCCTATTTACTAAATGTTACTATATGGAGGAATCTATTTTATTGTGTGCATGCTGTTTGAAATACAATTAATTATAATGGTTTTGTTCAATCAAAGTATAGGTAAACATTCAATTTCAACCTATTGTAGCACTGAAATTCATTATTGTTTCTAAATCTTATCCAAAGAAAAGCTTAAAATGTGAGAAGTGAAACAGAGCTCCTTTTTAAATAACTAAAGCTAAGCAAAAGTAATATTTCTCAGTTGTTCCTTGTAGACTTTTTTTTATTTCTCGTTTCTATATTACTTTTCTATCAGCTTTAACCTTGAAAAGTAAAAACATTGTAAAAATAACTCTTAGGCTGATAAACACAAGCACACAATGTTCAGCAGGCCTCCAGCAGAGACTCAAGGCCACTGCCTTGAGGAGGACACGATTTCTTGCACACTGGATTGGGATGTGTCTCGCAGCCACCCACCACCTCTGGGATCCTTCTCTTAAACAGAGAAGCTGGTCCACCAACCACGTTACAGGTCCCTGATCCCTTGCTGAAAGTTGCCTTTTCAGAAACTGGGGAGCCCTTTTAGTGTGAGGGTCTGGACATGTTCACTCCTTGGAGCACAAGAATTTATCTTAGGATGTGCTTAAAAACCATAAGGGATGGCATGGCCAGAGTCCAACATCTAGATTTGATACTGTCTGTAATTAAACTTTCATCTTCACTGCTTTTTTATTAAAAAAGCAGTAAGATAATACATTTAAAAGTAATGAATGAGAAGATTGGGGTCTGAACAAATGTAAAAGAAAACAAAACTTTTTGTAATTTCTAAAACTTGCCAGACTCTTATTCTAACAGGCAGTTTAGAAATGCTTATTAGCACAGACACAGAGAGACAGGAGGGAAAATGGTATAGATCTAGAAAGGCTATAGATATAATTATGGGTGTCCCTAGAGTCTGACAGATTAGGCAATTTTGGAACTAATTCCTAATGGAAATCCTTTTAATGAAACATATTAATAAAATCCACATTGATATTATTGTTGGGGTATAAGTAGAAATTTACTTTAAAGAATTACTTTCATGCAGTTTTTCTAATTTAATTTGGAGCTGCCTGAATTTACTGAAAAGTACAAAATTGATTGATTTCTAAAGATCACATCTTGTAGAAAATGGCATTGTTCTGTCTGGGGAAGGAATTTGCCATTATTTCTCTCATGTTCTTGTAGGGGTTGGATCAATGAAGCTTCAAGCAAGAGCCTTGACTCTGTCTCTTTTCCTGGAGAGGTCTCTGGAGCCTGGGCTGTGCCTGGTGAGGGGCAGTGCTCTCTCTTTAGCTGTGGGACAAAGCTCAAGCTGCAAGCAGGACCATGCTATTCCTTCACAGACAATAGAAGCATATTAAAAAATTCTGTAGTTAATCCGGCCTTTTAGATTATTTTTGAAATTGTTTTTTTTAGGTGAAGGCAAAGCAAACAGAGAAGAAGCCTTAAAAAAAAAAAAAAAATTCTGTTAGGCTTTGGGATTGGGGAAAGGTTATTTGTTCTCAGACCATCATCACTGTTAAACTTGAATTCTAAGCCCCTTCTGATTCATGCAAAATAATGGTAACTGCTGATAACTATCAAATTCTAAAGGAAACCTATTAACACTTGTCCCATGTCAGGTCTAACAGGAAGAAATGGTATTGGGAATGCCTTCATACATCACCAGTGCCACAGCAGATCCAGGGAGCTGTATCACTCAAAAAACAACTCATGCAAATACCATGAAATGACCAGGACAGCCTTCAAAAGTGGCTGAGTGATGAACTCAGGTATCTGAACCCAGGCTATCAAACCCCTCACTGATGACAACACCCAGGCAGAGGCTGTTTAGGCAAATGGCAAGCTGTCAGCACATCCCTGTGTCCCAGTAACAGGAGTTACCCTCCTGAGCACTAGGGGAAAGAATAATTTTGCAGCCCTCACTGTGAAAATGTAAACCCAAGCCAGAACCCAAGCTGTGCCCTCTTTGCACCTGTAGATCTGCCATGGAATTCATACAGGTACCAGTAGCTAAAGCAGTAAAAAACTCTCTAAAAAAATCAAACTCTCTGTTGAAAAGTGATTTTCTGCGGATGACATAGATCCTGTAAGCAGTTAGGAAGCACTTACTAGGACATGCATTTGCAAACAGTATTTCTCAGCTTCCAGTAGTACTCTTGATTATAGTTCTGCCCTCTCTAGTAGGATGTGGGTATGTTATAAATTGCTAGGGTAGAGTTATAAATATTATGTTTTACTATTCAATACAACTCACTTCTATTTCAGGCTGCACACTTACACACATGTTCATTTTTAGCCTGCAAGCAGTCATCCAGAGACAGCCCCTGCCTTGGCTTATCAGCTGGGGCTGATGCTTGATTCACCTGCCAGTGCCCTACTGCCACTTGTGGTTTTTTTGGTTATTACAATAGGCTTTCCAGCTTCTACAAAAAAGAAAAAAATTCACCTGACACATACTTTGAAAGAGAAAAGCACATTTGTTACCATAAGAAATACAAAAAAACCCTCCTGCACTTCAGACATACAAACTGAATTTCTATTAAAACATTTTCTTCACCTGACATAGGGAACTGCAGCCAGGAGGGATATTGATTGCTCTGTACAAATGCTCTAGTGTTGGCTTTAACAATACTGTCAGCCTGCTTCACCAATCATGCTAATACATTTAGCAAAAGCCCATCTGTAGTCTGTCATTTACACAAGCACTACACATTCACTATTTTAAATTCTCATTCCATCACATTTATATGGTTACCTCCATAGTCCCCCTCACAGCACACAGATTGCCACATCCATTTGAATTTCTGAAGCAGGCAGAAAAAGCCTGAGGCAAGGATTTTAGTGGAGCCACACACACCCCTATAAACTCCTTTCCCTTTTATTGGAAACCCGGCTTCACCCCTCCATCTCCAGCAGCCTTTAGACACAGGTTTTGCTGAGCATCAGAGCTCTGCCATTCCTGCTTTCAAACTGAGTGTTGGGCTCATCAACTCTGCAAAGCCAACCCATGTTCAGACCCCAGGAAACAGGACAGGGAGCCTGCCCACCTCTCCTGTCACTCCCACCCTGCAACCTTTTCTTCCTGTGCCACATGACAGGAGCAGTGACAGTTTCAGAGAATTATTTCCTCTGCACAATTCTTTTGGGAAGCATATGTGTAATCAACATTTAAAGGGGGAATTATTTATAAAACAATCCTTGTGAGGGCTGAAGATTCAGTAATTATTCTGTGCAATTAGTCCCCAAGTAGTGTGAGACTGCATTCCCTGGTGATCTGAGCTATGGAAACATTATGAGCGCCTGAGAGAAAATAGTTCTCTCTCAAAGAGGTTGGCTACAAAAAGCAATCACTTTGCAAAGGGAAGGAAAAGGACTGCAGGTAAAAGAGCAAGGAATTTAAAAGTTATTTTCCTATCTTCTTTTGAGTCCTCTCTCTGAGGAGAAGCAGGCATCTGCCATGAGGTGAAGCAAGTGCTTTTGCTATGGCAGCCATTGATAAGAGCACAGAAACTGCTACACAGTTAGACATTATCAAATCAGGACAGAATGGTTTCATGCCCCTCAATACTGCTGCCATCTCCTCTTCAGTGGCAGCCATCAACCCACAGACTATTTTCCATATTTTTCCATGTGAAAGCTCCATTCTAAACATCTCAGCAAAGAAAGGAAAAGACTGCCTAAAATTTTGTTTGGGTTTTTAAATTAAAATGTGCTCTCCTGATCGACCTCAGCATTTATGACAAAACAAGCATAAGATGAAGCATTTTTTCCCTAAGAGGTGAAGTCAAATGGCAAATCTTTCTTGCCCCATGGAAGAAATATGGCAAGGGGAATTTAAGTGTGTCATGAGAGCCACTAGCCCTGTGCCTTCTAGGATGACACAGTGTTCAGTGTCATGCCTGCCAGTCAATGGCATGGCATCTGCCCCCTGAGAGCAGGCCCAGCACAGCTCTTTGAACCCCTAATCCCTTCTTAAATCAATTTCTAGACTCCTGTTTGTTCTAATATAAATTGGTGGCAGAAGTGAAGCATCTCTCCCTGGGGCCTTGCCCCTCCCAGACTGTATCCCCACCACAGAAACCTGAGCTAAGGGCTCAGAGCACAGAAAGGTGCTGCTTTCCATGTTGGGATGATGAAGGGTCACAGATGAACCAGGTGAAATGTGGGTGGCTGTTTGGGAAAATGCATTTTGTGTGAAGTGTAGATGCCTGTACTTAGATGAGTCGTGCCCTGCTGTTTTCAAATCAGTAGTTTCAAAGAGTTGCTTGCGTGCAGGATAGACAATATCAGCTCCCTCCACCAGAGGCAAGGGACACAAGAAAGGTTCAGAGGTTCTTTAAAGAATACTGGTCACTAGATGGGGAAAAATATCCCAGAGGAATACTTCCTTCAAATACCCTGAAAACGTCTAATTGGCCTTGAGAGGAAGTAATACTGGAGTTAATTTGGATTGTATTAAAACTAAAATCCTGACAGTTTCATCTATTGCTTCAACTGTCAAGACTTTTATGTTTGAATTTACTTCCAAAAGCCTGCAGGTGATAGTCTGCACTTCGTCACAGTTCACAAGGTAGGCAGAAACTCAAAGAGAACCATGTCCTTGCAAGAATATTATTTTATCTGAAGTGTGACAAACAAGAAGGTCATATTCTACCCTTTTTCCTTCCCTCTCTCCCTTAAACACCTTATTTGCTAGAGCTACAGAGATTTAGAAAGAAAAATCAGGGCATCATGTAATGATTCATAGGCAAGCACAGCAGAAGCATTAATCATTCACATCTTTAACTCTAAAAGCACATGAACTTCCAAGGATGATCAGTCAATGTGACGCGTTTATATTTTAGCCGGAAATCAGATTTAGAAATGGAACATCCTGAACTTCTGACCAGAGAACAAAGTGTATGAAATGCCACAGAGCCAGTTTCAAAGAGCCCAAATGCACAGCTTCTACTCATGTAAAGAGGCAGCCTTTTATATAAGCAATCCTATTATTTGCAGTTCAGTTCATGGTTCAAGAAAATATCAGGAAAGATGAGCCAGAGAAGCAGAACAGAGCCAAGCATGCTGGGTCTGCCTGTCTCTCTTAACAAGAAAAGCAAAGGGGGGATGCTGATGCTTGACAGAAGAGTTGAAAACTTGGAAGAGAACCTGTGTGATTCATTCTTCTGTCTGAATAGACCTCAGAGATCTTTCTGATGATTCTCACATATGTTTCTAGTGGGTCTTCTGGAATTAGAAACGTTGAAAGAGAAGGCACTGAATGTAGGCTCTGTTCTGGGATACATGGCAAAAAGAAAACATCCCCAGGAAAAAGAAAACTCAGCAGAGACAAACATGAAGTGCAAGTAATGAGCAGAGGATAAGACAATGTATGATTTTTTAATATGTGTAGTAGCAATTTATAAACAAGTCTGGGTTTCATTGTCTGCAGGGGATGATACAGAATTTCAAAAGGGACGTGTTGAATTTCCAGTGCCCATTGTTGGCACCTGTGTTTATTGCTGCATCTCCCTTTGTATTCTTCACAAGAAAATGAAATGCCTTCATATTCTCCATATTCTCTTTTACAAAAAGACAATAATAATTTTAATCTGACAGAAGGAAAGTTTTGACCCATAAACAGGCTGAATTTCTGAGTAAATTAGAAACTATCAAAACTATTATATACTTATGGATTTCCCAATTATACAAAAGTCTGTAATTAGTACTAGGTGAGAGGGAAACAGAATAAATGATAGGAAGACTCTGTCAACAACAAAAAACTTTAGCTTAAAAGTTTAGATTCTCTTTATACAAGTAGGTTTTTGATTAAAAAACCACCCACATTTAAAAATGTGCCATTTACATTATTTAGTTTTAAGACCAAAAAATATCTTGAAAAAGCAGACTATCTTTTTTCCTTCCTTCCTTCCCTTTCAGGTTTACTGTATCAGTAAGTTAACATACCATGAGTCATATTTGAACTCTAAGGCTGTTGTATCTATTTAGTTGTCACAACAGCAGCAGTATCTTGTGGGAACAAGGCAATAGGAAAAGAATTTTAGAGATAAGAAAAGATTTATTATACTGTTGATGTGACTTTTGCACAAAATACTAGAAACTGAACTAGGAACAATGAGATCAAAAACAAGTTTGAAAAGGAGTAGCAGAGAAGTGGCTCAGAAGCCTTAGGAGCGTATCACATCGTTGAAAGTTTTTGTTGGTAGTCTTGAAGAAAAGATCTTCTGGGAGAATTGATACCCATAAACTGGGGGCAGGGTGAAGTCTGCATGTTTTCTGAGCACACCCCACTAGCTAGAATTCTTGCTTTTTGCCTGCAGCTTTGTATGGTGACAAACACAGAGGGCAGCATCCCAGTAAAGCAGCATCTTCCACTCTCCAGAGGTGGGCCCAGTGCTTGGCATGCAGAGCAAGGGCCCCTCCCACCCACAGATGCTGTACCCACTCTGGCATTATCTATGGAATGTCAGCCCGCTCCTGTTACTGAGGAGAAACTTGTACAGGATAACAAAAAGCCACTAGTACAAGATAAGAACTGTTGGTGGGAAGTCATTTGTTGAGGCTGAGAGCTGCCTTGGCAACCCTGTCCTGCCAACGTGGCTGCTGGGGAGAGGTGGTTCTGCTTTACATTCTAGATAACACTACAGTTCATCACTTTTCCTTCTGAGCTGCACTTCATTTATCCCTGCACGGTAAGCTGTCATCTGTGCTCCTGATTCATTTATAAGGAATAAAAATATGGTAAGATGGTAAATATACCATCTTCTAGGATGACACTCCATACTTATTAATAATACGTGACATGTTAGAATTATTTAAAGGTAAATCAGAAATTTAGCATAACCTTTATCATAAAACTTGGTAGAAAAAAGGTCAGGATGGTTGGTGCCTGTAATGGTCAGGAATCTCTAAGTAGCAAAGGAATTTAGGACAAATTCTGCCATTTGAAGGGTTGGAAAATAGCTGAAACAAAAAGTCTAGCTCTGAAAGCTTGTTATTAACAACACAGTCTCTTGTTAAAAGTAGGTTTAGAGGTACAACTGTGGGTTAAGCTAAGGATATGTGGAAGAGGAGTTACACACCCTCTTTAGCTCAGAACCACAGACCAAACTGTAGGTCATTATTACTTTGCAGTACAGGGCATTTTAAACATCTCTGACAATTCTAGGAATTCAAGTTTATAAGATTTAGCCAATGACCTGCACAAGAGCATTGGTAGTCATTAATTCCAATTAAAATTAACCCTACTCAAACATTTGTGCAGCAAGATAGGACAGCAAGAATGCCAGAAAGAGTTCCATTTATCAAACAACTAAATCAAAACAAAGTGACATAAAAATTACTTCACCATTAGCATTTCATATGCCTGAGAGGTGCACATTCAAATATAACTTTCTGCATTTATATGGAAATCAAGATAGCCTCCAACTGAATGGGTTATTGCATTCTGCTTTAATATACTGACCCTTGGCTTTCTGCTTTTATGAGCTTTGTCCCAGATAAGCCTGTGGTGATGGGAATCTGCTCTCAAGGCAGAAAACTCCTAAATATCTCCAGCACTCGGGCCACACTGGTAAAAAAAAGCTGCAGAAACTTGCAAAGAGCAGAAGAGAAGGTGGCTGAGGTACCTGTGTGTGAGAGCAGGGGTAGGAAGGTACTCTGGGAATGCCCTGGGTGCCAAGGAGCCCTGCCAGGGGAGCCAGCTCAGGGCATTCCAGAATTCCCCCCTTGGCAAGCAGCCACAGGGCTGAGCTGATCAACAGCCTCCTCTGCACAGCCACCTTTCTCCTGGGACTCAGAGCAAGAGTCCTTGTTGTGCCTGCCAAGAGAAATCTCCTTCTGATTGCTAAAAGCTCAGATGAGCTACTTCAAAAGAAAATAAGCATTTGTTGCTCCCTCTCTAGCAAAAACATATCCTGGAAGCTCAGGTTTATTACAGACTGCTGTATTTGTGCTCCAGCTCCCAGTAACACCCTGGTGAAAGGGCATTACCATAGAGCACAGCACGGGAAAGCAGACAGAAACCTGAGCAACCCGTCAGGAGCACTGCAATCAACAGCTTCCTGCTGTCAGCAGGGATCTCTGGATGATTTTCCTGAATTCCTGCTTGGAATTCATCAGGGTGTGATGCCTGGAGAGTAGCATTGCAGGGAGGGCTGAGTACCTGCTGGCAAGCACAGCAGAGGTGAGGAGGATGGGGAGCCCAGCCCTGCCCCAGCTCAGCTGGCACAGGCAGAGGCAGCATAAGCCAAGGGGAGAGCACAAGGAGCTGCTGAACCCAAACTGCCTGAAAAATGTGCTCCTTTAGCTTCACTCTAGAGCATCACAGGTAGTATAGGTAGTGAGTCTTAATGAGACTTATCAGTCTCATTATCTTTTTAATTCCTCATTATTAAACTTCTTTCTGTGGTCCTGATCACTGCTACGATTTGTTAACCCACACCTTTTCCTAACCCAGCCATGAAACAGAAGCCAGGCCCATCTCATGGGGATGTCCTCCCTGAGGCATAACTGCATGCACACAGGGAACAATTCCTGTGCTCAAATGCACTTAGAGGGGAGGCTCCAATGCAGGAAAGCTGTTCCAGCATGTGGGAAGATGCTTAACTTTTAACATGCAGAAGTCCTATCAACTGTAAACAAGTTTTTGAATATCAGAGCTGAATATAGATTATGGAGCCCTCACTGCACAGTTACAAATAAAGGATCTTCAGCACAAATCTTAGAATTTTTTCCTAAATCAGTTTACAAAGGAAACAACGCTGTGTGTGGCCCACAGGCAAGGATTTCCTCAGCTTTAGCTATAAGTTACTGAATATCTCCCTGTATTTACATTGGCTGTTCCCTCTCCCCCAGCCCTATGTGAAAGCCTTTAGAAGATACCTGCCTAAGTCAGAGGAGAGTGACAGCAGCACTCTGCTGGTGCACTGAAATTTGCTTTTATTTCTGACTGTTCAAATTGCATCTGCAGGAAGCAGCTGGACAAAAATAACTCGAGGTGTTTGGAAGGCATTTGGAAATGAACTGACATGTTGATTAGTAAATCCTGCAGCCTGTGCCAACTGGGGTTTAATTATTTTTTTTTAATAACATCTACAGTATTAATGAACTAAGTAGAAATATCTCCCATTGTTAACCTTCTCCTTGCAGCTACACAAACCATGAAGGCCGCTGCAGTTTGTGGGGTGTTCATACACAGCAGGACAGCTACAGCAGCTCCTGAAATGCTGTCACATCCCAGAAGAGCTCCAGACTTTCAGCAGCAGCCACATCACCTCAGGCTGTACCCACTTTTAACTCTACCCAGTGCTGACCAGGGGCTGAGGGGGCAGAAGATCTCCCTGCAAAAGCCAACCCAGTCTGTCAGTGCCTGGTGTGGAGCTGTCCTGCTCCCATCACTGACTGAGGAACCTGGAGGAGTGGGGTGCAGCCTGCCAAGCTACAGTATGAAATCATAAAGATGCTTCCCAGAGCATGCTACCCATTATTCAATCCACTGCTTTGCTTCCTAATGTAGGAGTTTCACATGTGAGGGAAGTTATTTTTAGTGCCACGTGTGGTGCCAAAGTGTTTAATGATTGCCTGGGTTCACCCACCCCAGAGCTCTGGTTCAAGCCAGTGAAATTTAGGGGGCTTTTTTATGTGTCCCTCCTATCCTGTTCCCTCAGCCCCTAAAAGGCTGAGTACTAAAGGGAAATATACCTATAAGAGTTTTTATTATCTTTTTTTTTGCCTGAACAATGTAATATCATTAAACCAGTAAATTATTGCAGAAGCACATACCTGATTAAAAAGCTGTTATGGGGCAGTAAATGAAATAGCCTTTGGATCTTCTTTACAAGTTACCTGCAGGAGAATCAGCAGGGAATTAGCAATGCCTGATACTTGGCCTTTGCTTGCCTTTCCAGGGCAGGTTTTGAGTGCCTGGCAGTAGAGGGGTGAATGCCTCCTTATCTAGGCTGCATTGGAGCCATATCAATTTTTAATTAGTTGATGTAAAAGCCTGGTTTCCTGTGAGGTTGTTATCTTGGCTTGAAAGTGAATCAACACAAACTACATTTTAATATAGCCCACTGTACAAGAGCTGACAGTTTGCACAGCTGTAATTAGAGGCTTCTAGTGCTTCTCAACCTCTTGAAAGAGCAGCTCCTTTCAGGAGGCATGCAGCCTCCTGCACAGAGCTCACATGGGCTCCAGAGTACTGTTCTTTCAAAGCCTGAAAAATAGTCAGGAAAGGTGGTTTTAAGCACATGCCTCCACTACCTAGGAAATATATTAAGGGACCTGAACTCAAGCTATTAAAAGTCCTCATCATATTTATGGTGTTGCTGGCCTGTGAAGAGACAGAAAACTGCCCACTATGAATTTTTCTTAGAATAATCTTTTGAAATTTTGGATTGTGAAGAATGCTGCTCCACAGGCACCTGGCTGCTATTTATTACAGGCACAGCCTCCTCTGCAGGCTTCTAAACTGAATCTACACTTGGAAAACAATCTCAGGAGAGGGAGTCCTCATCTGTGATCAAAATTGTGAATGTCTGTACTGTGGGCAGCACAAACTGACAAATGCACACTTTGTATATACAAAAACCACATTAGCCAATATTTCTGCATGAGAGGGAGTCAGAGGCCTCAAATTTACAGCCAGGCATTAAATATAGAGAAGAGATTTCTTTCTCACCTGAAGCTATCTTTGACTGATTAACACCCTGAAGTATGAGCAATAGATTCTGCCTCATACTCTGTCATGTATCCTCCTCACTTATATCACTACAAAACACATGGTGGAGGTTTTGCCTGGTGGAGGGAGAAGCCATCCCACTGCAGCTCTGAGCCTCAGCATATCACACTTGAATTTTAAAGGAGAAAAGGATTTGATGCCTGTGCAAGATGATGCTTGTGGACATTTAGAGACTTCTCCCTGCCTCCAAAGACAGAGAACATACCTCATAAACCACTGAAAACAGCACCAGGTTTATAGCTGCTCTGTTCAAAATTAATTCAGTGTTAAGTCGTGGCTGGAGAAATGCTCTGCTCACTGCCCTGGTTCTGGAGGGAGCATCCTGCACTGGGGGGGTTCATCCTCCTCCTGTGCAGATTCCCAGCCCTGACCAGACCCCCCTGGGTTCTACACAGGCACCCAGGGAGCTGAGAGCACTGGGGAGCACAGGAGAGCTGGGAAAGGGGACAGCAGCACCATGGCCTGCTATTTCCACTGGGAAAACATCACATAATGGGAAGAGCTCAGAGCTCCCGCTTCCAGCCTGGCAGCAAACACGACATGGCTCCCCTGGAATCATCTGATCAGCATTTCCCTGGCACAGCAGAGATGATGAAGACATTCTGACTGCAGCTCTGTGGCACCATGCATTCCTGTTAATGCCTGCTTTCCTGCAAACACAACCCACCTTCTCTGCTCCCTCTCTGCCAACATACCTGAAGAATTGGCTCACCACTAGAAAGGTGACCCACTGAGAGAACAGCTGAAAGCAATTCAGGGTTCTTTGTAATTTGAATTCAGTGGGTCATTCCTCTTACAGTCAGATGATGACATTTAATTTTCAAGAGATTATGCAGTGTGTGTTTGAATTGTGGGCACAGAGTAGTTGAAAAACAGGAAAGAAATCAATTTAATCTCTATTTTTCCTCTTTTAAAAGTGTTTAAAATAACACTCAGTTCATCAGCTCGGAGTTGTTGTGGTGAATTAAACAAATAGATTTGTGTATAGAGTGACTACCAAAATGTGATCTGTGACACCAAATGAACAGAAAGGATACCTTCAACATGGAACACACACCATGAAAAAAGTAAAAGAAGCAAATAATAGGCATTTCTTGCTAGCACTCTGGTCTTACCCAGAATATAAAATGAAATTAGTCTTCACACACTGGGAAGAAATGCATTTGCTTTTCCAAATGCATTCAAAATATTTTTGGCATGCTTTTAAACCTGAATGTCTGTTAATACAAATGTGATGTTTCTTTCAGTTTAAAAATATCAAGACACTCTCCTTGTACTTAGGCAACACTGTCCTAAGAGAGAGCTGTTGAAAATATGATAAACAAGAGTATCAAGGAGAATTACCTAGTAAATAAAGTTTATTATTTATGTTTCAGAGGTTTTCAGTGTGACAGACTGCTTTATTTCTGTGCTTTGTTTCACTTTTCTGCTTTTCTTTTCAAGTGATGAAGAGAAAAAAACAAAATAAGTAAATATAATGCAGCTGCCAAAGATTTTTTTAAAAAGAAAAGTGCTGGAGCATTCTCATCTTTAAACAGACAGCATATACCACAGTAGGAAAATTCATAAATAAAAGAAACATGAGATGACATGTAAAGAAATTTGACAAATATCTTCCATCTCAAAGTGCTCTAAAACCTGATTTCTGCAAACATAGCTTTGATACCTTTGCAGTTGTAGTCTTCTCTGATAATTGTATTTGACAGAAATTCCTTTAGAAGTCAAAATGAACCTATTACTAAGCACATTTTCCTACAAGGGGAACAAAAAAGCAGTTTTTCCTACACTATTCTCTTTTTCTGCATATTTTCACTGAAGTGCCTCTCTGTCTACATTTGCACAAGTATTCATAGCCTGTTCTTTGTTGTGCCATTTGGTCCCTGCCTGCTGCAGAAGGGAGGATCCTGCATTTCCACTGCTGGAGTCACTCCAGATCTCAGTGCTCGGAGAAAAAACACCACACACACCCCCACCTCAAGTCTGAAATGCTACCTTTAGCATTATCCACACCAACTGCAGCTCACATCCCAGGGGAATCCTCACAGGTAACTCTCAGAGCAAGTGGCACCCTGAGCTTTTTCTTGTTTAGGCTTCATCTTCTCTGCCTTAAAACCTGGGGGTTGCACATTCCTTATCATCTGGAAGAGGGTGCAGACACCCATCATTAAAGATTCATTCTAGAAAAGCTTCAAAGGGAAGGAAAACTTCCCTGGCTTTTCTTTTCCCTAGCTGTACCAGCTCTCCTGATGGAATTTGAGAGAGGTTAGTGCATTCTGCTTCTGGATGCTCTGCCTACCATTTCTTTGATTCTCTGCAGCAAATTTGCAGTCGTAAAATGTTTGAAATCGGCCTCCAGCCAGAATCTGCCAAGGTTTCCCCAGGTGATTTTTCCTCCCCATTTACTTGATATATACCAAACAACACTGCAAATGCACAGAAACACACACACACCAAAAAAATCCAAACAAACCCCAAACAAAAGCAAAAATCCAAACCAAGGCAACAACAACAAAAAACCCAACCAACCAAACCCACCCTGCATTTTTTGTCAACATAGCATTTAAATGACTACACTGATCTTCAAAATGTGACATCAAATGGGTTTTTTTCCCTTTTAAAATTAATGCTTTCCCTTATTTGTATATAAAACACAAAATATAAACATACTACATGCTTTCCCTTGGTCTTTCTTAAAAGTAGTGCTACCAAATCAGAGTTAAATTTTTGTTAACAACCATTGAAAGTACATGCATGAACAGCAATTTTAGCATGAATTGTAAGTATGAATTGCAAATCACCCATAAACAGGAAAATTTGAAAGTGAAATAGAATGCAGTAAGATTTAATTAAGAGCAAATTAAAGCATTGCCACCACTTTTAATGCGACTCTTTGCTACCACTTTTTGTTGAAAAACAACTCCACTGCCAAACTGCTGAAATAATCCAACTATTGAGGAGACAGAGGCAAATTTTACAGTGTTTTAACTTTTCTGTGCATGTTCTTTACTTTTTTTTCTCCCGTTCCTCGCCTCTCTTTCCTGATTTTGCTTTCCCTGCTCTCTAAGATTCTCTCATGCAATTTTTCCCAGCAGGCACTAAGTGCAGTCCTGGGGCTGGAGAGCTTCCCAGGGGGAGTGGTGGGGGCAGGAGGAACTTCTGCTGTGAAAGCTGAAGCTGTAGAGCTCCAGGAGTTCAGCAATCGCAGCAGTCTTCTCTGCAGCCTGACATGGAACCTGTACACATTCCTGAGCTGCAGAATTTCACTTACAGTCCTGTGGAAAAAACCACCAATCTAAGTTTTCTGGAAAGCTGTCACTTCTTGGGAAAAGTAAAATGTTCATTGGGCTTTGGCCACTCAAAATGTTTAGAGGAAATCAGTGAGTGTATATACAGCCCCACTGTGGACTAACAGGATGCCAAAAGCATGAGTGACTGAAACTCCATCCCTGGGGGTTCAACATGCACATGCTTTGAGAAATTCAGCCAAGTCTTTGAGGCTCTATTTCCTGAGTGCAGGGACTCTATTTTCTGTGTGGTGAGTGGTAGAAATCCGATTAAAAAATTCATTAGCAGCACAGCAAATTCTCTATTAACTACTGAAAGAAAAACTTTGAACAAAAAACAATTCAGACAGCTACCCTAAAGTCCATCCTGCTTTTCAGAAGCATTCAGGCTTTGATTTGATTTACTAATCAGAAAGCTAAGATTATTCTTGAGCAGTGTGACTCAGTGATTTCCTACTGAATGAAGCAGAAGAGGCAATCATTCCTATCCATTCTAGGTATGGTCCAACAGGAAGAGTAGGTCCTCCCCAGATTGCCATCTCCATAGGGAAGGATATATAGCATCCATATCGTAATATCTCCAGTGTGCAACATCACTGGTGAGCCAGGAGAAAGCTAAGACAACACAAAAGTTGAGTCTTTTTTATTGTTATTTTCAGTTTTCCCTAAAGCTACTGTAGTGAAAAGAACCTTAATATCACTAAATCTTTTTTAAAGTGTGCTACATGTTACAGATCCCAAGACACAAATATTTCTTTCCTGGACCTTCATTTTGCCATACTGCTAATTATGAAAATCTATGGAAGAGGCTGCTCAGGATTTTGTTCAGTCAATAATTGTATTTAAACACTTAAAATGTCTAATAAATCAATCACCTTGAACTGCTGAAGAGCAGTAGCCACATTAAAAGTTAATTAAAAAGACTTTTTTTCCTAACTGAAACTCCCACAGAAGACATTCAAAATATGAATTCCAAGAACATTAATTTGGGATAATTTTTGTAGAGTATCCATGGAAATATGCTTTTAAAATACACATGTAATGCCGTTGTAGTTTAGTGCATCTGTTCTTTGCAGTCCAAAAACCTCAAAATGCTTTAAGTCATCCTGTTCAAAGCCCAGGTGCTGTGCTGCTCACAGCACTGCCTGGAGTTTGTGTGCAGTCTCAGCAGATGACACAAACTGCAAAGCCTGGGGCACATTGGGCACCATGAGTGCCTGCCTGGGCAGGGGGGGCACTTTCAGTGCTGGCCCAAAACAGATCCCCCACCCCTGCCAGCAGGCAAGGGAGCTCTTCCTTTCCTTTGCTCGGTAAATAAAATAGAGCTACGTGCTTTATTAGCACATGCTGGGGGATCTTCCTCAAGGCAAGCAGCCTCCATTTGATCTGACAGATTTCTGCTTGAGTCTCTGCCTGTCAGGAGCCTCCAAACTTATGTTTGGGCACACTGGCTTCTGTATCCCTGCCACCTTTGCAAATGCTTCCCTTGGGCTTTGTGCAATTTGCCTTAGAAGACATTGCTCCAGCCAGTTTCTCTTCAAACAGTTACACATCACCTTTAAGAGCTCACATGTGAGCTGGAATCACTGAAAAACTCCAGCAGAGTGCCCCTAAGAAAGAAGTGAGGCTGGGCAGAAGGAAGAGGTCTGGCCTAACCAATAAGGCTCTTTTCTTAAAGGATACCAGAAGGTAAAGACTATTTGTGAGAACACAGAAGGAAATCAAGGTATTCTGCTCTCAAATTAATTTATTCAATTCATTTGGGTTAAGTTTTAAAACTGTGTGCAGGTACTAACAATAAATATGGGTTTGTCAAATACTAACTTGTAGCAGTCCAATTTCCACCCTGAACAGAAGAGGCCTTGCAGGTAGGAAAGCTCCAGCAGAGTATGTACTTTGATTATATTAAAGATGTTTGATACTCTGTCTGATAAAACACAGAAAACATGGACTAAATGAAACCACTGCAAAATGAAGCCTGAATGGTAAAGCTGTACTTGGCAATTATCAAGTTTTAATTTTTGTAACCGGGGGAGACACTGGCTGAAGTCTTCCTTGCTGGAAGGGAGTGGTGAGGAGGGCAAGGTGGCTCCAGAAAAGAGCACATGAAGAGAAAGATTTGTAACAGCCCTCAAATACTCACAGACATACAGAAAAATTGGAAAATGGAAAACCTCTCTGCATGTCAAAGGAGAATAAGCCAAATTAAGTCTTGCAGCAAAAGCATTAAAGGGTTAGAATATGAAGTGAGTGGGAGAGGTTGTCCAGGGAAATTGTGCAAGCTTTGAACAGTTTGACAAGAACCCATCCAAAGCCCTGACTTTATTTTGGCTTCCTATTGTCCCTTTTCAGCCCTATTTCCTGAAGCTGCAGCATAGACTTCTTTCCTTAACCTTAGAAAGGTGACTTATTTAACTGCTGGTTATACTTCTAGGATGTAAGTACTTAATATGGGTGATGCTAAAAGTGACCAAAACCAGATCATCTCAGCATCTTGGCAGTCTAAACTAAACAACTTTAATTTGGCAGAATGATGTTTATAGGTCTTTGGGACTACTATTTCACATGCACACACAATTGATTTTTATTACAGTCAACAGCAGAGTTGCTTTCAGAGGTTTCAGTGATTTTAGCAGCTACAAAGCCAGCCCTGTTAAAAATGCAGTATCTCTTTCCACAGCAACCTGCAGAAGTAAATACTCTTATTCTTTGAGCAGGTTGACAAGAGAGCACATGCATGAACTTTCTGAAATTCTGCCATGTTAGTGGGAGGTTAATAAATGGCTACTCTATTAACAGGCTGAGACATAATTTGTGTCCAATACAACAATTGCTTATGATTCTCACTTCAGCTATTTGCACTGGTGCTTAAACTCACTGGGCTGCTGTTGTGTGGAACATGCTAGGGAATAGCATGTCCCTCTCCACCTGCTGGTTTTGACCACAAAAGTAGATCACCTGAAACAGTAGTAATAAAGAAATCTAGAAGGAAGCATGTTAGGACAATATGAATAAAGCAGAAGCAGAGAAGTTCAGCAATAACAAGTGAGTTCTTTCTTTAGGTACAGACACAGCAACATAACCACTCTCTCTCTTTGCTCAAAAATGCTGTACCTCAGAAGTCTGGCTGAGCTGCCCTATACTTGTCCTTCTCAATCTTGCTCAAGCCATTAATTTGGTGCCTGCACTGCCACAGAAATAATTGGGACAGGATTAGGAGCTACCTTGCTCTATGGGAAGCTCCCTCCACATCCCTCTTTTGGCAGACACTGGCTCCCATGCACAAGGTCCAGGGTGAGCCCAGCTTCTGGCTGAACAGAGGCCACTGTGGCTGGTGGCAGAGCTGGGAGCTGCTGTCAGGGCACACACAAGATTATTTACTGCTGACAAAGCACCAGGACACATCAGATGCGCTTCACTGCTGCTTTTGCTGCTCCTGCAGTCTGCTGCCACAGTTATTTGCTGCATTTGGAAGGTTTGATTGTCCTCCTGCATGGGAACAGAAGCCTGGACTGCTCATTTCAGGCCACAGAAGCAGCTTGGGCCCCAGCACAGCCACTGGGGCCTGCCAGGCCTGGCTGCCATCCCCACATGGCTCCAGAAACTCACAGGTGCTGCTGCCTCAGCAATTGCCAGGCACACAGACACTCCAAATCACTCCCCCAAAACAATGGTGCCACCACAAAAAGCCTGGTAATGGTACCAAGTGCCCCTTCTAGGCCACATGGATAGCAACAGCCCAGTGGAAGGAGGGGTGTCTCAAAGCCCACCTGCAGGGTCTGAAACAAAGGTCAGAGAGAGAGACAGGCTAACAAGGAGTAATAGACATCAAATTCCAGGATATGTGTTTCAAAACAGCAGCCACAGCTGGAACACTCCTTTGATGCTAAAGCCTATCAGCCCAAAGATAAAATGGAGACTTGATTCAGTCTCTCCTACACATGTAAGCAACACCAAGGTGATTCAAAGGGGCTCTGCTGCAGCAGCTGCTGTGACAGCAGGGCCTGTTGTCATTATATTGCAGGGGTTCCACACTGTTGTCTCCTTATCACAAAAGTTCCACACCTTCTTGGTGTTTCTTGTGGGCAGCTCCTCCAAGCACTGACTCTTTCTTCTTCACAAAGCAGCCAACTGACTCCAGCTCCCCTCTCACCCAGCCACCCCACTCTTTTATAGCATCTTCTTCTCATTGCTTACAGCTGTGGCCTGTTAAAGTCAGGCCTGCTCCTGATCTTTGCTAATTGGCCCAGCTGCAACTCCTTAGGGGCAAGATTACTGCCTACACTATCTTTATTTTCTTATATTCTACCCCCCCCCCCCCCCCGCCAAGGGCCAGCACAGGAGCCAGGGTCACAGGGACATGCTCAGCCCCAGAGGGTGCTGGCAGCATTGTGCCACCCTGGCCTCACCAGCCCTGCTCACCCAGGAGGGCAGGGGGCTGGGACACAGCACAGCTCTCTGTGCACCAAAGAGCTGCTGCAGGAAGTCTGATGAAATCCCCTCTGCTAGCTTCAGGCTCCAAAATAGCATCTCCATGTTCCCTGTGAAGGCAGAGAATGCTGCTTGGATTTAGAGGAGCTCTTCTCCATGCAACAAAATATTTTTAACAGCTGGCAAGTCATTTGTGTGAATCTGAAGAACCCAACACTCTGGGAAATATCCCACTAATAATGAAAGCAAGTATTCAAGCTCAGCAAGCCATACATATGGCACCAAAGAGCCAGAAAAGCCCTGGAAGATCTGGTACTGGAAAGATGCCATCCCAGCTGGGAAAATGCCTTTCACAGAAAGATGATGAGGATTGACACAAGTGTTCCTGCCCCACAAAGGCAAGAGATTATGGCTGTTAAATCAGTGCATGTCTTGGTCTCAGGTGTTCTCCCACATCTGTCAAGATGACAAGAACATGATTTTCAACATGATAAATAAGGTAGGGGAGCCATTTCTTGTCCTCCTGTCCAAGAACCCTTCTAACCCCTTTATCTTTGCTTTTCCCACATTCACTAAAGTCTCCTTTACACATCACTTTCAGCCCTGACTGTCATTAAGCTCATTTTGTAAGACAAAGATAAATTAAAGGCTTTATTTAGTTTCAAATTAAAGTTGTTCCATACGTTCTGAAACTAAATTGAAATTCTGTGTCCCTGCAAAGTGTTTTGTGTATTGCTGAGGGCCCTCCTTGTTACTTGTGGTTGCTGCTTCTTTGGGACTGCAGGGGCTGGGAATGATTGCCTTTCCCTCAGTGGTTATTGCAGAATGACAAAAAATATCCTTGGCTTCCTTTCCTCTGTCTCCATCTGAATACAGATGAGGTGTATCACCAGTCTTTGTCAAAAATCACCAGGCTTGGATTACAAATCTTCAAGTCTCACTCACATTCAGCTGAGAGCTGCTCCATTTTCCCCCATGTGCAGGGAAGTATTTTTGGAAAAATGTTTATTTTGGTTTTGCTTTAATAATGTCAGGCCAACTGTTAATCCCCATCAAAAATCCAAGGCAAAACCTGAATTATATGAGTAATTAGATATAAATTCCTTCAGGGCTGCTAGTAAAAATAGATTAAATAGATAGATAAAAAATGGATAAATAGGTAGATAATATAGATTAAAAAATAGATAAAAATAGATAAAACTGCTAGTACCTGTGTCTTTGATCGAGTTCCCAATTCTTTGCTAGCATTGTGAAGTTAAAAATAAGACCTGGGGGGGGCGGTGAGAAAAAAAAAAAGGGAAGAAAATAATCTGAAAACTAGAGCAAGAGGGCTGCTTTCCTAACCAGGCATAATTTATCTTCAGTTTGACAGAAAGCACCCCCACCCAAAGTCTGTCTGGCTGTATTCATCACCTCTACAGGTAGCTTCCTATATAGTTTCTTTCTATTGTTATTTTAGTTGCTTATCAGACTCATTTTTATGCTCCTGAAGCCTTCTTAATACTTCATTGCTTGTCTCTTACATGGCCTATTCTAGAGTACTTAACAGAAATATTCAATTTTTTTCCCCTTTACCCATCCCAAATACCCCAGGGGTATGCTACACATGAATGATGTTTCTTCCTATATTCATATTCCAGACAGAGAAGGTAGTGTATAAATTCCAAACTGACTCTCATTTTGGTAATCTTGCCCAATATTGCTTTTTTTTTCAGAGCACAAAACAACCACCTGTCCCCTCCACCATGCATTGCTTTGGGATTTTGCATTGTCTAGATGCCTTTTTATTTTCCTTCAGAAACCTCCAATCCTTTCTTTTAGATTTTATTTTTAAAACTGTGTTTAAATTGTTTCTTAGGTTTTATAATCATGGATAAACTGATGACCAACTCTCAGACCTCTGCACTCTCTGCTTTTATCAACAAGTTTCATGCAAATACTTATGCATTTGTAATACAAAATAGCAATTATTTTGAATTACACAGTAAATTTTATCTAAGGAAAAATCCACATACCCTTCCAGCAAAATACAGCAAAAGCACCAGGGCAGATCATGCAGAGGAAGTGTCAGGGACCTCTGACACCTTTCTTAATGAGCAGCCCCAGCATTAGTAGAAAGACCACATCCAGCTCTTGCTAATCAGTTGCTAAAGTAATGATGGCTTCAATCACCCTGATGAAGTTGATGACAATGATTAAGCTGGCTACTTAAAATGTCTTCTTGATTAAAGTGATATTTAATCCATAAATCATGAATTTCATTCCTGTTTGGCTTCATGATGCATCTTTCATGAAACTCAGGTGAGACATTTTCCTCTCTGGTGACAAACCCCTTTGAGTTCTCCCCATTTAATTTCACAGAAATGGACGGAAGGAGGCTTTGCCCACATAAGAAATCAGGTGTTAGACAATCAGCAAGTATTCAGCCAACACCTCTTCTTGCACACAACAGCAGCCCAACATTTTATGCTTCTAAACACAAGAAAGAGAAATTCAGCCTTTGGCATTGTGAATTTTGGACCTTAGACAGCCTCAGAGTTCAAACAGACAGCAAATCATTACCTTATTTTTCCACCATCTTCAGCTAGATAAAATAAAGTATTTCTAGTACACAAAAGAAATCTAACAAATGCAAATAGGGAACACTTGCTTCCTTCTCAAACATGCATGTGCTTACCTCAGTTACAATCTAGGGGAAAAAAGGAATACTATTATGTTAGAGTATCCACAGCTTTTACCCTGATAGTGCTGATTGAAATTCTCTCTGTGCACTGTTATTCCTTCCCAGTATTTGTCAGACATTAGTAGAAGCAGTATATTTCATCAGAGGAGTGCTAAACTGAAAGGTTTCAAGTAAAACTGGGGTTGTAATTACTTCAGGTCACTGTGGCCATATAAAAAGAGTAACTTATTGAGGAAAGGAATTAATAGCCCAGTACAGTAATATAATTAGCCACATCTTTCTAAGAAAGGTTAATCCATTTATTCATGGAGAGAAAAAGCTCTGTGCGAGAGAATTTAAACTACATTGGCTTAATTAACTAGGTAGGAATAAAAAGTTCATTGGATATGAAACCAGAAGTTATGTATCTATACCTTGCTACATTTACAGTAAAAATTATCACCAATAAATTTATAAATGCTGTTCAATTCAAATTAAGAAATCTTCCAGAGCAAGGCATACCCTACAGAGTTTGGGTCAAGAAGCTGTTACAGCCAATGGCAAAATACAGACTGTTAGGAGAAGCAGTCAAAAAGCACCAGACTTCCTGAAGACTTGGCCAAACCCACAACTATCTTTATTTTAAAGAAAGAAAATCCTGAATAGTTGTCATAGCTGTTATTCCTGATATAAATCCCAACCTAGAATAGCAGCTCTATTTTTAGAAAAACATCAGCAACCTATCAAGCATGACATAGAAAAAAAACTAGAGCATGAGACGCCATGGGAGAAGCCCTGAGAAGGGCAACTGGCAACTCCATGTAGGACACCACAGAGAAAGCAGGGGACATGCTGCAGCTGTAGGCATTTGTATGATCTGTTGGGAAAAGCCAAATTTTCTCTATTCCCATCAGCCCAGGTCCATTGCACTGGAACATGTTCTGAAATAAGAGAGGTAATGGGAAGAGACTGCTACCAGAGAGAGCTGCAGAGTGCAGCATGACAGGCACCTGTGTGCCTGCAGTACCCAGTCTGATGGGAGAGGCAGCACCACCCCAGGCTACAGGAACTAGCTTTAAGTTAGTTCCTAAAATTCAGTCCCTGTAGCTTCCTCTGGCCTGACTTCAGAAGGAAAAAAAAGAAAAAAACCCAACAAGTAAAATAACTAACCAAATCTCTCAAACTAAACAGCCTTTTTTTTTCCCTTTCCTCTAGTTTCTTTGATTCTTGAAAAATAAATCAGCTCTGCTGAAAAACATCATCTTTCCATTGGATTATTCAGTCTATTTCATCCATCATTCCTAGTCCAATCCACCTGTCAGTCTGAAGAGTTAGGAGGTACAGCTGTAGGCCAAGAACACCCAGGCACCACTAATCACAGCCTCCACCTGCAAATAATCCCTCTCTGGTTCTGCTCTGAGGTGATTATGCTAAGTAAAATTTTATATTTAGAGCCATCTGTTTTTCTGGTTGATAAGCCAGCTCCCCTTTGCTCACCTGGAACTGTCCACCTAGCTTATACTCATCTGAATATGCAGCAGGTCCACAGATTTTGTCCTCCAAGTCCTTGGCACACGGCATCCCAAAATATGTCTTCATCTTCAGTGAGACCCACCCTTTCCCCAGGCCTTGCCTTCCTTCAATTCCTCTGCTGCCCACTGCCAGAGCCTCCCAAAATGCCAGCCTCCTCTTTGCACCTCAGTAAACCTTATTGTAACAATTCTTTTAAAAAACAAAGACACAATCACAAAGAGGGCAAACCCAGGATTTTTTGAGTGACTGCTCTTTTGCTGCCTGCTCAACTCTAATTTCATCTCTCACTGTACTGAAGGAGAAAAAGTAAAGAGAAACAAGCTCTTTGACTTAAGGTTAAAAAACAGCCAGAACCTCTAGACATAAGTGCACTATTTTAAGCAGCATTAAATTGGTAAAACCACTTTTTGGGGGGGTAACAGTGCTACACCTGAGACAAATTAGCTCCACCATCATCTTTGCTTCAGCTGTGCTGGAGCAGAAACATTTTGCAAGTAAGCAAGCACTTCACTGTGACCTCCTTGTGCAAGCCTTGGCAAAACAGATACTTACAGTAAGACTTATTTTGCACAGCACCAATGACATTCCTAAGCATTTAGCTAGTAAGCAACTGCAGAGCTTCCCATTAAGTTCAGTAGACATAACTTGAACTGTAGCTTGAGAGGTACACGTTGGCATTATTGACAGCTTGCCATGGATATGTGAAGAGTATGAATTAAAAATATTTAAGTGATTTAAGGAAAGTTTTTGCTCTGCAGATGACTCCCTAAGCAAAGTGGTTTTAGTTTTTAGGGTACATACCATCCCAAGGCATTTCTGATGCTGTGTGTATGATACCTGCTGCAGCCTTGCTTCAGAAAAACACAGTTAATGTGTCTTTGGCAAAGGGCATACCATAGGAATATGAAATTTTAAGTAAGTATCAAACATGACTCTTAACAGGAAGTTTATGAGTTTCTCTCATCATTCTTATTTGTTATATCTGAGGTTGAGCCCTTGAAAGTTCACAGAGTTCCCTGCATGCAGGATGTTTTCTGGGGAGGGCTGGACAGTAGGCAGTGCCTATCATAGCACAAACCACTCTCTAAATAAGCTTCAGATTTTTGCATTCTGGAAAGGAGCAAACAAAAACCCTACTCTTGTGTTTAGGTGAAATCTAAGGAGATTTTCTCTTACCAAGCATGTAGATTTTCAAAACAATCAACCATAGCTCTAAATGGCATAAATAGCTTAATCCCTACTCAGTCTAATAAACTAGGTTACTACATCATAGAATAAATAAAATACCTACTCCAGGAAATATTCAGCACAACCCAAAAGGAGAAAAACAAACAAATCCAAATGCCTTTAAAAAAATCACATTTAGGAAAAAAAGCCTCCTACCACAACCATACCTCCAGAGCTGCCTCCTCCCAGCAAGACAGGACCCTTCTGGTGCAGGCACACCAGGAGAAGAAACCTGAAAGGTGGGGAGACAAAGGGTGTCCTCAGAGCTTACAGCTGTGACTGCAAACCAGGTGATCAGCTCAACCCAACACAGGTGTGGGCTGCCCATGGGTGGGAGCTTCATCTGGAGCACCATTAAGCAACCACCCAAATCTGCCCAGAGCCCCAAGCAAAAGGGAAACCCTCCTTCTTAACCCAGGGGATTTAATCAAACTCACCCAAGTGCCTGTGTCCCCAGGGTATGAGGTGCCTGGAAGGGCAGGTTTGAAAGTAAAACTCCTTTTTTTGCTGTTTTGTAACATCAGTGTGTTCAAAAGCTCTTGGACTAACACTGCTCAAGTAAGGCAGATTGCAAGCAAAAATCATGCATAAGCAGAAGCCAAGTATCAGATGCAGAGAGCTATTCTGAACCACACAGGAAGAGAAAAGGAAAACCCAACAGAAAAAGCCCAATTGCAGCAGGAGCTTGGGGATCTGCAAGACAGCATCCAGGAGTAATGGGGGAGCTGAACTGAGCAGGAGTGGAGCTGGGGAGCACCCATAGCCCTGCACCCTCCTTCCCTTGCCTGGGTGCAGGGTGCTCAGCTCACTGTGGGCACAGCTGATGGTGTCAGGGACCCACAAAACCTCAGGACATTGCCAAGGGCTCCCTGGCATCACCAGAGATACACTTTGGAAGCACTTGAGCAGAAAACCTCCTTGGGGTTTGGATGATGAATAAGCTCATCATGGAGTGGTTCAGCACACACTTCTGGGGATGTGCTCAGAAACATAACCCTGGGCACAAGGGGCAGGGAGGGACATCCATGCAAAGCAGCACGTGGGGCATTGAGCAGGGGTGGGCACTCTGGCAGCCCCTGGCTGGTGCTGGGTGTGTGACACTGAAATTCTGCCCCATCCCCTTGGCTGCTGCTGAGACACCTTCACTGTGTTCAGGTAAGAAGCCATTCTGCAAAGAACCTGTAGTTTGTTTTGTTTTGTTTTTTGTTGGGGTTCCAGAATGGAAGATGTTGCCATCTCTGCCTCTCCTCTGGGTTGATCCTCCTGGAGAATGTGTTATTTTGGCTAGTTCAGCCTTTCTACCTGGTTCACTTAGCCCAGAGCTGACAGGGCTGCAGGCAAGACTGGAAGGACTGATTTCAGCAGCAGAAGGCTTGGGTTTTCCAGGTGGGTGCCTCTGTGTGTGCTGAGATGTCAGAGATCCCTGTAAATTGTTGTCTCCAACCCCCACTGATCCTCCCACCAGTGAGGCTGCATGAAGAGAACTGGCATCTTCAGATGGGTCTGTCTCAACTCTCTTTGTGGCTCTGAGAACAAATGAAACCCCTGCTTTGAGTGAGAGATGGCTGCAGACAGCAGGAACACACCACTTGAGCAGGGGAAAAAGGACCAAATTGAGGAAGGCCATAAGATTGATTTGTGGCACTAAATAAAAAATTACACTGTTGAGCTTCACTTACACATATGGCAAACCAGCCTGGGTGAGGGGAGTATAAAAACGAGTCAAAATACAGATTGATTCTGAAATAAGTTCTTTTTTTATCCTTTAGAACCATGGACAGGAATGTACAGCTCCACAAAAATGGAGGCCAAACATATTGAACCAAAACATTTCCTGGGATTCTGCGTGACAGTTTTTCTAAGGATATTTCCTTTCAACCAGACTCAGTCTAAAAGCAGCTTCCATTTGCAGTTAAAGTAATCGTGGTACACATTGCACACTTCTTGAAACACAATCTTTGTCATAGGCACTATGATTATTTTTCTTGTCTTTTTATTTGTTTTTACTGGTGAAAAAATAAACACAGGTGAAAATGAACACCTTTTTTCCCCCTACTTCAATGTGTTTAGACTATGTGATTAAGTGGATATTTTCTCCAGCTATTTAGATGAATAAACTTGAAGTTGGAGCATTCATTTCTGTGATCTAAAAGAAAGTTTGTGTATGTAGCTTTACATATATATATATATTCAGAAGTCCCAAATCCAACTCAAGTGTTTATCAGTGATTTTATTGACAACAAAACCCATTTTGTTGAAATCAAATCGTTGTCTTACTTCAGTGAATGGTTCAAGACTTTCGGCTGCAAAAAAGTTTTCACAAGACTCGCCCTAGCATTGAGAACATTGACTTTATGTTCACATTAGGTGCTGTTTCAGGCATATCTACAGATCAGTTTTAAGGTAAACATAATTTTATGTGATATAGAAAAGATCTGGTGACCAATAAAGGAAAGCATGAAATCAGGTTCAACTCTACAATAGGAGTTCATTGATTTAAATGAAGCCTGATTGACTCTACTTGCTAAGTGCTGAGCAAAAAATCTGAAATATTGGATTTGTGACCTTAAGATTTGTACTGGGAACCAATCATTCCACTCTTGTTTCTGGACATCTCAATGTCCTTGTTGACTAAATAGGGAGGACTGAAAAACTATTTAACCAGTAAATCAGGCACATGATTTGCAAAGGCAATTCTTCCCTTGCAGTTATTCCAACTATCCCAGCTGGATATTCACAGTGAACAAACCACATTTCCATCACCTCTGTTCCATTTTTAAGGGCTTCTAGCATAGGGATTTGCTCCAGGCCTCATCAGCAGCCTGTGAGCGAGGAGCACAGGGCTCTGCCTGGTCTTCTCTCAGCTAATTAAGGAAGACAGGCAAATGTGCTGGTGCCCAGATCCTGCCCACAAGGATGGAAAGTTGCCCATGAGCTACAGCACCTTCCCTAGAGCACAGCCACTCCCACAGTGATGGGTTCTCTTTGCTCTCTGAAGCCATCTAGAGACAGCTTTAAATTAATGGAAATGCAAAGGTACTCCACTACTTACCAGAGAAACTGAAATGAAAATCACAACTTTGCTGCCAATCTGTACGAGGTTAGACAGGAGCCTTGTTTAAAAGGACTGTGATTTCCTGGGTGTTTTTCCAAGTTGCCCAAAACCTTGGGAGAGTTTTTCATTTTTAGCATCAGAGGCCTGCCCTACTGTAAACCTTATTTCCTGTCCAAAGAGGGATCTGAGCTTGTGGGATGCTCCCTCACCACTCAGACCACTGCCTGCAAGGCTTCAGGAAGGGCTGGTTTGTCCTGCTTGCCAGAAGGTGATGTGGGACTTGGTGCAGCCCCCTGGCCAATGTCACAGAAACATCCATCAGGAAAATGAAACTGAGATGGAAGTTAAGGAGAGTGGCAAATGCTGTCCTGAGCAATCTGAAAATCTGCCCAAGATATTGCAAACCACAGACAATTTAAAACAGTTTATGTATGTCACAGCCTGCAAAGAAGAATGACCAAACCATACAGAATCATTTTAGCATCACCTGTCTGTGCAAATGCTAATGGAATATCAGCTGAAGGAGTTTTTGGTAATTAGCCCTTACTGATGCCCCTGTCCTTTCTGCAAACAAGAAAAGAGCACATCTCTTGCCTTAGCTTTGCTTAATGTTTTAGAAGTTTTCAGGAGTAAGGGCTGTTGGAAGAAAGAGAGCTTCTTGGGAAGAAAGATTGGATAAGAAAGCACATGGAAAAACCCTGTTCGGAATAACCCCGCTCCCCACAGGCAGCTCAGAAATTTAGAGCTGGTCTCCTGACCTGCTTGGGAAAAAAACATACCATTGTTATCTGAAGTGAAAATGCAGACAAGCTGAATTTGCCTCCATGCTTCTCTATATAACATCCAGAGAAGCAGCATGGAAATTCCATATAAGAGATAGCTTTGTTAAATAAAACTGATAATGTGAACGATCAGCCTGATATTGCCAAGATCTGAATGCAGACAATTGCTGCAGAACAAGCATGGAGAGTTTTCCTTGTACTGTTTGTTCCCTGGGAGGATGGGAGGCACTGGCACAGGGAAGCTGAGGCTACCCATCCCTGGAAGTTTTCAAGTTCAGGTTGGATGGGGCTGGAGAGTAACCTGATCTATTGTAAAGTGTCCCTGCCCATGGCAAGGGGGATGGAAATAAGCATCTTTCAAGGTCTCTTCCAAACCAAACTATTCTATGGTACATACACGATTTTGGACTGCAAGAGCCAGCTCTGATCTGTAGAACTGGAGTCAGAGCTGCAGCTGAGCTCTGGCAAAGACAGATCAGCAATGACAATTTTAAGACTTTGGAAGCAGCTTCACCTCTGCAATAATCAAGGAGAATACACAATGAAGTAAAAAAAATGAGATTAGTTGGAATCAAACTGCTTTAACGATTCTCTGAAGTTACCCTGATGGGCAGAGACATTTCTGCTTAAATTGCCCCAGCTCAGGTGGTGGGAACTAATGAATTAAGTCAAACCATGGGCCACAGGCTCAGAAACTGTAAATCAGCACTGCTGCTGGCACTCCATATAACCTGGCAATACCTGGGAGAATCCAGCCCATCAATTTTTAGCTCATATTTTTTCATTTTGATTTAATGAGAGGAGCCTTCACAGAAGTGAGTGCTGACACCTGCCTTTTGGCACAGTCACTGGTGGAGGAGCTCAGACACCCTGTGGGTCACCTTTGGAAAGGAGCAGAGGTTAGCACTGCACAGGTGCAGACCTGGGGTTTATTTCAGGCAGCTCCACTGCTGAGCCACCACAAATATCCTCCTTTGGGAGCCTTCACATTAACTGTGCTGCAGTGAAACAGCTGCCACTTGTGCCACACCAGAGTCTGACCTGGACGTTTTATGAAGCCCAGTATCTTATTTACCTTTACAACCCAAAGTTATCATTGATGCACACAGAAATACCCAGCTTTTCATGGGAAACTTGAAAGAACTAATTTGAACATTGTTAGCGTAATTCAGGTTGGAAGGTCATCTAGTGCAACACCCCTGCAACAAGCTGGGACAACAAGATCAGGAGAGAAACATAAACCACAGATCTTAGCCATCCCCTATTATCAATATGTAAATATCAATATTTGTAATTTAGGTTTCCAACATCTGATTTTTAAAAAAATAGTTAATGTCATACATGTATTTAAAAAATATGGTTTTAAAAAAATACAGAAGAAATTTTACTTTTTTCTTTGGAAGTCTCTGCTTCCTAAATTCAACACTTAAAAGGAAATCCCTACTTAAAATCAAAGTAGTGCTGATGACCACAATTTCAATGAAAAGAGAATGATCTGAAAAAGAAACAAAAGGCAAGTTTTTCAGATGATGTGGGTCTGGCCTGACACAAATTCCATCCCTCCTCAGCCATGGAAAAACCTGTGCCACATCAGGAGAAGCTCCCTGTCCTGCTCTCCAGTTGTTCCCAGTGTGTCTTGCTGGGGTGGTGAGGGTGGTAATGCTTGTACCATCTCTGTTTGCCCCATCAAGAACAGTGTAAGCCTCAGCTATTTCTAGAACACTTCAGTTCAGCAGATGGCTCCAGTCTGAATAGCAACTGGTTGATTTTTGATTAAGAAAAATTAAATCAAGTATTCAAGTCTCTCTTCTTTTCTTTTTGGATATTCATTTATTCTTTCCTGGAAGAGATCAGAGATAATCTAAAGCAAGAGAGTTTAACTTGAGTCAGAAAGACAAAGTGAAGCCTATACTGTGTTTCTGTCCTGCTTCTGCTGAGGTATGCAATGTATAGGAGTGGATTTCATGGTATGAAACCATCATCAACAATGTAAGCAAGGGAAACTCCAAGCCTGGGTTTCCTGAGAAAATAGATATGACTTACAAACCAGCCTCACTTCTTCATGTCTCTGATGCATCTTGATAACCTTTAACTAATACTGTGTATTCCAGAGAAGGCAAGGAACTATTGTTTATTTTAGAATATTAATTATTAGTAGTATTCTTTTATATTCCTCCATTATTATTTGTAATTTTTTGTTTCCAAATATTTACACAACTGGGAGCTCTTGTTCCATATTCCTTGAAGGAATGGCAGGAAAGTGCTTTGCAGCACAGGCTGCATAAATCCTTCTTCAAGGGAGAGCTTTCCCCTCAGGTCAAACCAAAGCAGACAAATGTTAAATGCATTAAAATGTTTAAGGCCTTAAATGTATTCAGGGTCCCAAATGTCAGGCTGATACTCTTGATTCTGAGGGCAAGGTAAAACCAAATGTGAATGAAGAAGCTGAATGGTTCCAAATTCAGTGAATTCAGTTGGACCAAAGCAGGATGGACAGCACAGAAGTGGCTCTTGCACTGCAAGAAATAAGGACAGGAGTACCTCAGTGCCCAGTCACTGCAGTGATGTGGCACAGACCATGGTCCCCTCAAGGAAAGCAAATTATGAACTGCATGTAGCTCTCCTGATGGTGTGAAGAGAATGTATTATTAAAAGCTATGGGACAAATACAGAATTTCCATGCTGCTGACATACAATATATCCTATAGTTTATTTACATACTTCAGTCATCAATAACCCTTCTCCATTATAGCTGTCAAGTATTATATGTAGTTTCTTATATCACAAAGAAAAAAAAAATAGAATTGTAGGTGGTCTTGCTGCATTTTTATTATTTATCTGGGAAAACTGGCACAAGAACAGCCTTGTGGAGTATTAGAAAAATCACTCCTTGTTTACAGGAGTGTTGATCAAAGAGGAAACTGCTAAATCCTTTCAAGCAAGGAAGAGTCAGTGCAGGCTGTCAGTGAGGTGTGAGCACTCTGTCTGTGAAGCATTGGAAACAGTGTTTTAATAATACAGAACCAAAACATAATTAGATTTGTTCCGAGGGACAAGGCAAGCAGGAAAAAAAATGGAAATTTCTGCCCGTTTTCCTTTAATCAAACACTACCACTGCGGTCATTAATAACTTCAGATAATTTACCTTTCCTAGCAGGTAAACCTTTCAACAGTAAACAACTGCACTGGTTTTTACTGTTAAGATGAAAGCACTCTCATCCCCTGCAGCAGACACTGGATGATTCTTTCCTCCTCCACTGTGGCTCCTCTAGTTCTGGGCTATAGTGATGACTTTCCAGTCTCTAATAAATTCTGTATTTCTTGCTAGAGACTACCAATTCCCATGGCAGAATCCTCTGATTGCCGTGGAATAAAAATGAAAAATAACCCACCAAACCAAACACAGGCCTGCTTTATTAGTAATTTTACTGCTGTTGTAGCTTTTTGATCTCTGTATCATGTTTGAACTTTCCTATGGAAAATACAGAAATCCTGCCTGATACCATTTTTTGGAAGTGCCAAGTTGTGTTGGCTTTTTTCCCTTTTCGCTTTCTATTTCTAAAACCTACTTCCCCAACTTTCTAAAAATCTTCTTATCTTTACTAATTCCCACACCAAGTCTAAACCAGAAAACTGGGTGTCAGTTGTTTTCCTATAAGTAGACATCAAAACAAAGGAAGCACAATCTTGCTGTGAATTCAGCAATAATGCAGTACAGAACCAAAAAAAAGTTTGCATCACTTTATATTTTCAGCAAGATAAATAACTGTATTATTCTATGAACAATTTTAAAATAAAATTAGATAAAATCTTGATCTCTTTAAGGAAATCTGTCATTGCAGCTTTTGGACCACAAAAGAGGAGACTTTATGACTATGTGTCAGACAATATAGATAATGGGTTCATTGACCTGTTAGGCTGCTGAAATAAAATAAAAACAAAAATCACAAAAAAGCTGAAAAATCTATACTAAATATTTGCTTTTTGCCAATCTCCTTGAAGATAAACATTTTAAATTCATGACAAGATAATAAATCACTTTATAAGCTCATTTTTTTCCTAAGGGGTAAAGAGTTTACTGGGAAATTTCATTTTATTGAAAGGCAATTGATATAACACCACTTTCAAACACAGTTTTTATTCCAGGTCTGCTCCTTCAAGCTTCAAATTTATTTACTGCAGGTAGGACTCTTTCAGAGTTCTTTGGTATTCATTTTCAGAATTTCTTATAAGACTAAGAAATGTTCAAGTAACATCCAAAAGGAGACTACAGGAACCTGGGGATAAATTGGGAAAAGGAATCCAGATTTTCTCCCTACTTACATGAGAAGTAGGTGTGAATTAATTTCTAACATTTCAATTTGGGAGCATATTGAGCACATGCTTGGTCATGAGCACATGCTTGGTCATAAGCACATGCCATGAACGCACTGTTTATTTCAAAATTTAAACTTGAAGGGTGCTGCTGAGTGGCTTTGGGATCAGCCACACTGATCCCAAGTTCACTGCTGCTGAGCCTGGCCAGGGACACTCAGCCTGTGCCAGATGGAGCTGGCAACCCAACCCTATCACCCAGCCAAGGAGCTGAGAGGGCTCACACTCTGCTGGGATGCTCAAAGGCAAAATAAATCCTTTTGTGTAGCAGTGCTGACATCACAGGGGAGACTACTAAGCTTTGTGGGCATCAAGCAGCACGGATTTGGGATTTGATGGTCTGTTGACAGATGCTGCCATTGCTGCACTGACCACAGCAGCTGACAGCATGGCCAGGTACCAAAGGCATTCTGAAGGGCTCGTGTTCCACAAAACCATTTGTTGATCTAAACATGTGCCTGAAAAAATGACAACATTCCAGATTTGGGCCTTGGGGTACTGAAGTTTTTCAATGGTAAACACTACAACTGTGCCCATACTTACCCACATCTCCTATTTCAAATGCTGGCATTGTTCTAGCGGTTTCTAATTTTTTTTAGGGTTATTTTGGATTGTTTTTGAAGAAATTCTAAACAGAAATAAATTTTTTAAAAAGAGCAGGATATATACCTCTCACAATTCTCCATGGTGCTGTGCTGGAGACACAGGCTTTCTCTCTGCTCAGTTCAGAGCAAGTTCAATTTATTTAGTCAGCTGCTCTCCCAGTTTGTTTGAATGCAATGCTATGTGTGCAAATTTTCACACCAGACTACACCTGGAACTTCATAGGTCAGATAAAATTTTTAATTATGATCCACATAAATGACTGAGTTCAGAGCCTCTTCCAGGGGGATTACAGACTGTCTCCAAGGCTGGGAACAGATGTACTTTAGGAATGAATTGCATTTCTCAATGACTTGCATCCCTTCCAATCCACGAGTTCAGTGGGACCAGAAGCAAAGCAAAATTTGGCCTACCATGTTGGCTGTTTTAGTACGACTTTCAAATGGATGCTTTGCACAATCAATTGTCAGACCTCAGAGAAAATGTTGCCCCATTCACTGTAAAACAGGAAGGTCCACAGAGGAAAACAGTTGCATTAGAAAACCACACAAACAACATTAAGGCTACCTAGTTGGATGTTTTCAACCCTTTTTGTTTTCCTCTGCAAACAATGACAGTTTCAGTAAGATCTGAAGCGATGCTCTGAACAAATAATACACTAGTCTGTCATTGGTTAATATTAACGTCTCTCTATTCAAACATGCTGAGAACTGAATAGAACAGTTAACATATAACAGTCACACATCCTTTGCTGAGTACAAGATCGTATCTCTAACATCAACCAAAGATATCCTCACCATTTCAGATCTTCAGCTATCATTCAGTAAAACATTCCATTCTCTTAAATACATTGCTTGTCTCCTCTTTCTGGGTCTTTCGGGGGTGCTGCATGAACACATTCTCTCCCTAAAGGCATGGCCTATGATATGGTTCTTTCTTCAACTGAAATCTTGCTGTGTGTTCCCATTATGTTGCCAGAGGTGAATTTGCAGAGCTTGGGGGAGGGAAGATCTTGCATCTGAATTGAAAAGATTGAATTTTCAAGCATCAGTTTGGGCAGGACTCTGCACTGTACTGCATAAATCTCATCTCGAAGAAATTAATGGTGAACGATTCATTAGTTGTGATCACCACTTGAAAATTGTTGAACCAGAGGTTTATATAGCACCCAGTTTTCTTATAACATGAAAATTCAGGTATGTTCACAGGGTTAATGGGCAGAGGCAAGCTCCCTTTGCTCACGTCCTGAGATGGAGCAATGCAAGTGGTGTGGACAGAAAGGTCCAATGACTGCAGGGGTGCAAAGCTGAGCCCCACCTAATGCACCCTGCCTTTCAGAGGGTTTATCTGGTGTGGGCTCGGGGCCATGCCCACCACAGCCAGCTCAGCTCACGCACAGTGAGATTGTGCCCAGCCACCACATATGGCAGGGAAAGGCCAGGGTGAGCCCAAGCCCCACAGGGACCCTCCTCACTGCTACAACAAAAGCTCTGTCTTTGCAGAAGGGAGTCTGAACACCTCACAATCCATCCTGGGGCATAAAACAATCGCTTGCCCTCAAATACATTTCTGTTGAAAACACACAGCAAAGATTGCAGCCATAGAAAATTCTGTAAGCAGGACAATTTCATCAACTTTATCTTTAAAAGTACCCCCAAAACCACAAAAGCAACCCAAAATAAGCCTTGCTGAATGAAGACTGTCAAAAAAAATTCTTTTTACTGCCTTAACAAAAAAAAAAATGACATACACCTTCAGCATTTCTTTTCCAAATTTACTTGACAGAGGTTAAGATATTGCTTTATTCTGACTCAACATACAACAGCACTGTGGGATTGATTGTGCTATTTTGGGAAGTCTTGAGACTTGTGAACTAGAAAGTCTGGGGCATATTAATAAATCTAACAATTATTTTGCTTCAAAGGAATATTTTAATACATTCTGTATATACTCTTATTTTTTTTAAATCAATCTCCTGGCACTAACCAGGGAAGGCTATTTAGTGATTATTTATTATAGTGGATTTTTCCCCCCCCAAGAATAAGGAGATATTTTAAGACAGTAAACCCAGTAAGGTGTGTCACTGAACCCAATTCATTGCAAAATTGGCACATTCTGTTACAATTTATGGGGGGAAAAGGGACTCAAAAGAAAGCTAATGCAAAAAGGACTTACAGTGTGATTAGGATACAGCAACCAGGGAATGATGCATCCTCTCTAAGGCCTTGATCCCCTGCAGGGAGGGACTTGGTGGAACCATCTGCTCTTAGAAAGCTCCATCAGAGTCAGATCTCCGCATGCCTCTGGGTCTGCCCATACTGAACCATCTGCAGGGCTGAAGCTTTAAAGTTCACAAGCCTAAGTCATAATTAATTAAAGTGACTGGAGAACTGAATGCAGGAACAAATTAGGCAGTGTGGACACTTATTGGCTGGATTTTGATCATACTGGATCTCCCTGACTCTTCTCTGAACAAGCCATAATAAAAAATAAGTTTAAAAAAAATACACACACACCGAGAAGTGCTCCTTGAGAGCTTACAAATGATTTTAAAGTGTAAAAGTTTAGAAATGTTGAGGGGTGCTAACGAACAACAGAGTTTATGTTTCCACTTAAAAAACCCAAACCAGAAACCAAAACCAAACCTGTTGTAGTACACACTAATACATTTTCTCTTGTTCTTCCTCACTCTCCACCAAGGCAGCTCTGATAGGCAAAGCTCAGAAGATGGAGCAGCTGTGGACTCATTGAATCTCTATAGACCCCAATCCTGCTCCCACTCTTGGCCAATCCCAAAGCTCATAAATGATTCCATTGACTTTCTTGGGGCAACTGACACAGCAAATTAAGGTTGAGAGTTAAGCATCTGCTCAATTCAGGGATGTTGTCATCATTCCACAGCAGGTACCAGAACTCAGAACTAGGTGTCTGTGTGCCTGTTCTCGTGATGTGAACCTAGAATCAAGAGCAGAGGGGGAGAGGGGACTGGATCTGTGTTGGGCTTACAGGACCTGTTCTCCAGGGTCTGAATCCCTGCCCAGCAGCTCACTGCAGCGCTGCCCTGAAACCAGAAATGCATCTAAGGACGGTACTTGGCCTTCACTGAAAAAGAGATGCATAGCCTAAGCCTTCGGACAGCCGAACAGGACCACGGGAAAGTCCTCTGGAACTGGAACTGTGTAATCCTGCCTAGAAAGCATCTAAAAGCACGCTTCATCCCTCCTGGAACTTTTCCCTTAAAAAAATATTTTGTTAAAAAACACTATGATATGAGGGCGATTGACTATTTGGTTTCTTCTAAGTAGATGCTCTTAAATTAATGCATATAAATAATTTGTATTTAACTTCCTTCCTTCCTGTTCAGCAAAGCGTCGAACGCGCGGACCTCTCGTTTCCCCTCCCGCAGCCCCCAGACGGAGTCACTTGGTCAGTACCGAGTCTCTCTGCGTGTCACTTTTGAGCACAAAGTGTGCCTCTCGCTCTGCCTTGGCCGTGGGGCTCATGGGCAGGAAGGCCGTGTTCTCGCTCGCGCCGCCCCGCGCCTCCGCGCTCGCCAGCTCCGCGTCCTCCGCCCGCCGCGCGTCCGTCAGCATCCGGATCTGCTCCTGCACAGTTTCCAGCAAGATTTTCACCTCGTGTTGCTCTGCTATTAGACAATTACTGACTGGGGAGCTCACGTTGACAAGTTCAGCAGAATAGGAGTTTTTGCACCATTTGATGCCTGTTACTTCAGGAACATTTTGCATTTGCATGCAGGCTTCGTCCAAGCCCACAGACGGGATGATGGGAACGGAGTTGGCCCTTGAAGAGGAATAGCTGACCAAGTCCTTCTGATCCACGTTATTAAAATATGGGGTTGTCTCTCTTGAAGGCAGTTGCATATTTATTGAAGGATTCTGAGGAGTTTTTAAACCACTGGATGAATACCTGGAAAGAGTAAAAAAAAGTTGTACATCAAGTGGTCAGAGCAACCAGCAGCAGGGACACTGTGTGAGATTCAGTGAACTGTGCTGAAGAGATACACATCATTTTCTCCTGAAATAGAGGAGCACTTGGCCATGGCGGGGCCCTGGGGACAACAACAGGCTCTGGAGACTGGTTTGGATTCTCAAATCTGCCAGTTGCAAAGCACTGCCTTTCTCTTAGTCTCATTTCACCCACCAGTACAGGAGAATAATGGAAATTTACTTTTAAAACATTTCAGAAGTACTATATGTATATAATATAGTATGTATTATATTTCAGAAGTAATATAATGTATTATTAATTTTCTTTGAAAATAAATTTGGAATTCTATTCCTACATTTCTGACTGGGGAAACGGATTGACACTTTCTTCAGTGTCAGAACTCTCAATGTCAAATGGCTGCTTTAGGAAAACACTTCTTTTAAAGTGCAGGTAAAAAGAACATTAAACACTCGTGGCTGTGTAGTCTTTATTTACATAGGAATGTACTCCCCCTCAAAGAACCAGAGCATTTAAGTGCAGTGTACCTCTGAATAAATTTTTTTTTGCAATAGCCCCTACTTGTAATGCTGGCCTGATTTGTTTTATTTGATTTCAACTGGAAATAGAGATAATATACAGGACTTGAGCAAATGTCTGTGTTCTCTTGATACTGTAATACTGTTTAAAAAACAAATCCTTTATCATCCACTAACACATATTATAACATGATTTTAATGATTGTGAAGCAACTTAGTGAATTTGTATCAACATTTACACTGTGTTTCAAAGCTAAACTCTGTTTTGTTTAAAAGAAATACTTAAAAAAATCAGAAATGGAAAGTATAATAAAGATAAAATAAACAATGACAAAAAAAAATGTTTCCCATTTGAAATTAGTACTTCTAGAAATGTGGTGCTCTAGGAGTTACTGTATTACACCAGTCATGGTTGCTAAGGACCACAGACATCACCTCAGTACCAGAACATAATTTATTTATAATCAGCTATAATCAGATTTATAATCAAGGCAATGGTGAATCTAATATGTTTTATCCATGGATGAGGAGAGCAACATTTAGATCTGTGTGGAAGCAGGTGCTCTAACTTGAAGGGTATTATTTCAAAAGTTCCTTAAGCCTGGCTGGACCTCACTAGGAATATCCTTCCACTCATATGTGCCTCCTGCTTTTTGGGATGAGCAGAAAAAGAGTTAAGGAAGAGAAACTGAATGGTGTGAAACTGCCGTGGTCCAGCACTGGCACAAGCAGAAATTAACTGGAAAGGCTTCCTCTGGCCCCATGCTCCTGGCCAGGTGTCAGACAGGAGGGAGCAGGAGACAACTGCAGGCTCATTTCCAGCACAGTGCCACTGACCTGTAATTAACTGCTGCGTGCTGGCACTGGGTTTGTACAAGTGCTGCACACACCCCCTGCCCACGTGGAGCTGGCACAGCCCATACCAGGACTCTCCTGGCATCCCCAGGGGCTGCATCCTGGAGCTCTGTGAGAAGGAGGAAGGGCTGGGAACTTTGCTGCCAGGTGAGGGAAAGAGATACTGCTTTGGGGAGTGGCACCCAGGGGAATAATACAGCAAGCAGCTTTCTGGGATGTGTGCTACAAGTTCCTGTGAGTGCTCTGCAGCTGTTTCACATCTGAGACTTGGTTAATGACAGTGGCACTACGCTCAGACACACCTGTAGCCATTCACGGAGGGGCTTTTTACACCAGCTCTCAGGATGAATGAAATACTGATCAGGGGTATTATTCCTGAGGAAGGACAATTAAAAAAAAACAAATGAAAACAAAACAGTGCAGACCTTTGGGTTGTGCCCATTCTTGTTTCCTTTGCTTATATATAATTGTTCAAACGACTATAGCTGGAGAGATCGCATCAGTTGCATTAGTCCCTTTTTTGGTAATTCAGGCCCTAAATATATTCTGGGCTGCACCCTGAAAACAAAGGGAGTGAATGTTTTTAATGAATTTCACATGCAATGTAGGTATTATATGGATGATATATAAGCAAAACCAAGAAAAGACTGAATTAAAATGGGTTTGGTGAGAAAACAGTAACATTTGCCAGTTCCCCAATAGAGATTCTTGGTATTTTGAAAACTAACTGGCAGCAGCAGTGACATGTAACGAAATGCATGGTGCATTCCCATAATATTTTTAGAAATACAGATAGACATACCAATTTTATGCCAGAATTACATGTTTCTGCCCCTGCTCACAGGGCTTTCAAAGGAGAACTGAGGTTGAATTAAAGTGCATACATTGTGTGCAACAGGTGAGATATTAAACTCAAAGGGATATTAAATCTAAACCATGTGAGACTTGGCTTTTAGTTAATTACAAACTGATCCATGCTTCTGTGTGTGACACCAGACTGCTGCTGTTTTCAATAGACTGAGACTTAGAACTATAATTGCAGAACCTTAATTACATTCTCCTATAATTAACTTTCCCAGAACCACAGTTCCTCCAAAGAAATATATCTGTGTTTTTATCTGAAAAATTATTGTCTGAATAAATGAATTCATGTGCATGTGTTTCAAAGTGCAGCTCTCTCTCCACCCTCTTCCTAAAACCAAGCAATGAAAGCAAATATTTATAAATATTTAACAGTAATTATGTTATAGAGTGTGTAAGAGTCTAAACTAAAGAATCAAAGTGATAGAAGCACAATAATTTTACTGGCCCCTTTAAGAATAGATATCAAAGAGAGACACAAGGGACTGAAACTTTAAATATGAAATGGATTTTACTTAGCATAGTCCCAGCAGCTTTGCTGTGAGCCCTGTGGCCAAAGGTGTGCAGTGTACAAGCCTGACAACAAGGTCCATTGAGATGGATGGGGATCATGGCAGGGGCTCTGCCAGGCTCTGGGGCAGCCCTACACTGAACACACACACACACCCCCATCCTCTGCAGGCCTGACTACACTTCAGCCAGGCTGCTGCTGGATGGAGTTCAGAGTGCTCACAGAATCAGGGAGACAAACCACTTGGATTTGTGCTTCCCAACAGGGAAAGATGGAGGTGGAAAAGGAGAAGAAAGGAAGTAGTGTAAATTCTGCAGGGGACAAGGGAACTTTTCATTTGGGCTGGAAATTTGATGAGAACACCAACACTGTGAATATTTAGAACAACACAGCAGATATTTAGAGGGTACACATCCTTAGTGCACAAAATATAGATGAAGTACTTAAGTGGAATGAGGCCAGAAGGGGTCACAGTCTGGCCCCAATATCAAATTTTGCAGAACTGCAAATTCAAAATACAGGCCAGTACAAGCTGATACTTGTAAGGTCACACACTGATTTCCTAGACAAGAGTAAATACAATTACCCACAGCTTTGCTGTGCCTCACTCCTCAGCCTGGGAGGAGGCTCTGGCACCTCCCAGAGCCTGCATCACACGATGCTGCCACTGGAGAGGGAAGGCTGCCTGCTGCTCCTTTCTGCAAGGGTGGCCAACTGCAGTAGGAAATTTTCACCAGGAATTATATGCATATATCACACAAATGAACAATATTTTTACTGCAAGAGGAAATAAACATTTTTTTTCCTCAGAAGCAAACAGTAACAATGACACAAGTGTGAGTCAAACTTGTTTAAAAGAAGTCACCAGACACCCAACCCCATCAGTTTCACCTGTAAGTCAGAGTGAGGAGTTTCACTGTGACTTACAGGTGAAACTGGGTGGGGTTTTTATTCCATTCCAGATATCACTCCTATTTTCATATAAAATATGCTTGTAATATTCTGGAAAGTCTTTGGAAATCTATAGGGATATGTAAATACTATGCAAAGTATCTCAGCAATTGCAAAAGACTTCAAAGCAGCTGCAGGTTCTCAGGAGCACTTCTGAGACCCAGACCTTATGTACAGCTCAGCTCAGTGCTCTAATAAACTGAATTTAAAAAGGAAAGGAAAAGCAGCATTTGTGCATTTTTGAAGACAAACCTGTATGAAGCTATGTACAGAAACCAACTCTGCAATGGGCATTATTTTCTTTTCAAAGCCCCAAAGGGGCTCACTTGAGGCATGGCTTTACTCACCCGTGACAAGGTATGGTGTCCTGGTCGGTGATCCTGGACTCCTGGAGCTGCTGATATGCTGGTCCTGCAATCCCATTGAACCTACCCCGAGGCAAGGGAGGAGTCCTCCGAAAGGCATTTCTGTGCAGCATCCCACTTCTCTGTCCTGGGCTGCAGCATGAAGAGAGACTTCTAGGAACAACACCAAGAGTACAGTAACAATTATCACACCAAAAGCATAAAATTCTGCAAGGTAAACGTTCAGGATTAATAATGCATGGATTACTGTTCTTATAAACTTTGCTGTGGCAGACTATGATGTCAGTAGAAATTCTCTATGGAAATATAATAGTACAATCCACCATTAGCTGCTGCTTATGCCATTATTTAATACATCACCTCTTTTCTAGGAATGAAAATAATTGCCCACTATATGAAATGTTTTCTTGCACTTGATGAGGGATGCTTCTTTCCATGCTGCATATCATAGTCCTACTATAGAGAGTTGAGTCCTCAGACAGCATAGACAAACAATACAGATCTCTCATACCCACAGCTGAATTCAAAATGAGATCCTAAACTGAAAGCCCAATATATTATCTATCATCCTGTGAAGTGCTGCTTCCTGATACAAAAGCATTAAATTGAGAAAAAGTGTAAGTGAAGAATATAAGCAAAGCTGATGAACTGCAGATTGAAGAAGCTAAGACAAGTTTTCTCCACCTTGAACAGTATTTCTGTATTATTTTATTCCTGTTTTATATACAGATTGCTTTGTTGTTTATATACATTGATACCATGCTGTTTCTTTATATGATATAATAGAAACTTGAACTCGATAAAAAACAAGTCATAATTTTCTACTTATTTTAGAAAATTGGTTTTGTAAATGTCTGGTGTTTTGGAAGGAGAATGGATTTTTTTTTTCATTTCACACTGGAATGAAAAAGTATCTAGAATCCACGGTTTTGCTATATAAACCATACAATTGCTAATGCAAAAATATGGGAACACAGAACTAAGGCAAGGCATAGCCCATTTTTACTGCTAACAGGTCTCAGTACTGCATGGCGTGACTGAATATTCATTTTTCAGCTACTCTATTTCTCTTGGCATCTTCTGGGTCTCAGAAATGCATGTGTTACCTCATATTCTCTTACATCTTTAATGATAACTTAACAGAGGTTTTCTAGATGCCTTTTACGAGTCATTATTTTTGGCTGTGTGAATAATTCCAACTTGTGACAGAATTCAGCAATGCAAAAGACTTGATAAGTTTGCTTCTTTTTTCCTATTATAATGTGACTTAAAAGTAATCTAATTTTTTTTACCTAGTGGGAACTTTAATTACAGTTAGGGCCACATCTACTCCCAGAGCAATTCTTTCTTGGAACAAGCACCTTGGACAAATTCTCTTTGAGTGTACATTTCCATTAAAATCAACATTTTCTGCCCAAAATTAAAAGAAGAAATAAATTCAACACTCTCTATCCTACTGCTCAGGCTAGCAGTGTTCCATTGCAGTCTAACCTCTGTTTTCTTCCACACCTTTACTTTCCTAGTGCTTTCTATTGAAAAGACCAACAACCCATAGCAATAACATTCCCTCCACGATTTTTTCATGCTTGCTTAAAAAGATTTTTCCTTTGCTACTAAGGAGGCTGTGAAAAAACTTTTTTAAAAACCTGAAATACTGGCCTCTCAGTTTTGAAGGCTGAGTTTGAGTTGCAAATTACAGTTCCTACTCTGTAAAATAACACTACCACATCACAAAATAATTGACAATTTCTGCTCAGGAGAGCCTGAGATTAATACAGCAGGGGATCTCAAAAGATGCAGGTGAATTAACAATTTGTGCTGGATAATGAATTTTTGGGGTTTTTATTGACATGAGCGTAGTCATCAATGGAATCCAAAAGTAAAAAACAAACTTCAGATTGGTTACAAATCTTTATAGTTAGAAACTTTTATTGTTTAATTTGTGGTTGGTTTGATGACTTTGAGCATCTTCCTTGTTGGATAAGAGTACATTATCTCCATATGCAAATTCACAAAAGCTCTATTTCTAATAGAGGTAATTTCAACACATACAGCTAAACCTGAGGTAATGGGTATAAAACTGTAGAAATGCTGAGACCAAGGGATCTGCCACAGTCCTGCAACCACAGAACTTCCAGCCCTGACACAGTCTAATTTGCTGCCAATGCGAGGTTCTTATACTTTCAACATTTCTGCCAGAAAAAAAACCAACACAAAACAACACAAAACCAAAGGAAGAATGAACAAAAATCATTTGAGGTCATGGACAAGAAAAATTCATTAAAGATCAGGAAATACTTACAGACAGTGCAGCTGCAAGCTGCAGCAGTTGTTTCTCCAGGCACCAAAAAACCCCCTAAGAATTTCTGTTAAAAGTTCTATGGAAAAGGATCTCCAGCACAAAGCTTTTCCTTTTACACAAAACTGATATGAAGATCAGCAATGAAAATGTAATGTCCCTCTCAGACTTCTCTATCACTCATGTGAAAAATTCCTCCCTCTCAGGTAAACAATGGTTTTTTGATTTCTTCAGGAATTTATTTTCCTTTAGCCAACATTGTGGTTTCTTCCTTCCTGCACTCCAGTCTAACTGGGTAAAAGAAACCAGCCCACATAAGTGAGCCATTCAATAAAACAGACCAATACATAAAGCTGTAGCAGATATGTCCTTAAAATCTATCAATCAATTACTCCAGAATCAAAACATCCGAATATGCACAAAGTGGTTCACAAGTGATGCACAAACTAGGGAGAAGTGCAGTTCTGATGAATTAATGGTTTGAAAAAGGCAGTTCAACCATCCTAAGGTTAATGAAGAACTTGGGATTCATTCTTGCCAGTTGTTTTGTGTGAGATTTTTCTTTAGGTTGAGCAACTGAGTGAAAACAAAGTCTGATCCTACAGGTGGAGTCTTCTCTTCTTGGGGCACATACACAACTCCAAATGCAGTTACCCAGTTTTATGAAGAGAAGACCAGCAGTGTTTTTACAGTAACTATGGGATCCTTCTGTACTACTTCTGAATTAATTACAAACCACCCAGTAAATACATACTCCTGAGCCAGCTCCCAGGCCATGTCCTCTGATACTCCCTCAGAGCCACCTTTTTAGGCTGTTACACAATCTACTGCTAACATTTGTATGGATCAGCTACTGAGACTTTCAGCTGATTTCAGAATTAATAAATACAGTCTACAGCTACAAATCTTCTCTTGGTTTCTGAAATGTAAGCATTATTGATTCCTTCATAACATTCTCCTATATGGAATAGTCTGTTTGAGGCTACTCAGGGAATTTGGAACTCTATGATAATCCTTCAATGCTACCTGTGTCATCTGGTCATCATCCTGGTGATAGAACAACAGAAAAGGGAACAGAGCATTCAAGGTACATCAGATGCACTGAGTTTAATCATCTGCCATAACCTCATCATATTTTTCCTGTAGTGCACTGATCAACCTCCATCCTAAATTGATGATCATACCCAGGCTACTTTTACAGAAAGTTGTTCTATATTGAAAACTTTGAGACTTCTTTCCAGTTTAAAATTAATTTTGATGAATATTCAGCAGGTCTATGTGCCACCACACTCCTTCCTTTTAAATAGGTCTTTTACTTCTCGTTGTGCTTGCTCTCATGTATTCAAAAGCAGCAGTCACACACCCTTTCCAGTCTCCTGAAGACTGACATAAGACAGACTTGTGACACTTTCCATGGAACATGAATCATTCCTCATCTTGGCTTGGGAATGCAGTGAGTCCATGGCAACTGGGAGGCCATTTTAGCCAGGTGAGATTACAGTGCTGCATTCTCACACTGTGCTGTGTTCCAGCTTTGTTCAGTGACCTTGGGACAAACAAAGTCTGTCCCCAGTGTTGGCTAATTCTTTGAGTGCTGCACTGGTGAATGTCCTACCTTCTCAACAAAAGTCCTTAACATCTGCCTTCTCAGCACCTCTGTGCATGCACATCAGAGTTTTCTGCCTCTCCCTACGTTCTCCCTTTAAAGGCATTAGACACATGACAGCAGTGACTGAGCTTGTGTAGAGATCTAACTCATCCCCACCAAACACAAATGCAATCATCAGTGCATATGTTGCAGTACCTGCTGTTGGTAGGACAGTAAAACAATTTTTGCCTTTTTTATATTTACCGCAAGAATCTTCTTCCCCCACATTTATCCTAAAATCTTGACTATTCAGATTCAGCATAATTGGTTCCTACTTTTATAAATTCTTCATCTTCCTAAATATTTGACACTTGCTAATCCATCATCTCATCTCACAGTTCCCATTTTTACAGATTTTGCTTCCAGACATGAAATTTTGTTCTTTCAATTTTTTTTTTTTTTTGGATCAAGATTAACCAAACTTGATTAACCATCTTGAGAGCTTTGATTTCCACATTTTACTTCCACTTTGACTGTGGGAATGTCTATTTTCACACATTTGGTTCTGTTCATATTCAGCCTTTGTCCTCAAATAGTCATCCCAATGATGCAATAAAAAATGAAGTCTATTAATTCAGGATTTCCCTAACTGCTTCAGTTATTATCTCTGTCCCATCATCTGTTTTGCTTTTTCTTTGGGAAAAGAGCAGATTCCTTACACCTTCTTCCTTTTAGGCTTCCTCTGCCTTTACATTCCTAGTTGCTTTAGTTTATCTATACTTGCTCTTTGAAATTCAATAGCCTTATTTACAGAATAACTTTAATTTACTCTTTCCTCTACTGTAAACTGAATCACTTATATCAGCAGCATAAAGAGTAAAACGCTTAGCAAATGAAAAAAAAATATTTTCCATGTTTTTTGTGGTGTGAAAAGTTCATTAAAAATGAAAAGACAAATTATTATTAATTTTAGGGTAAGTTTATCCTATTTTGGCATTTTTGTAAGACAATACAACTGCTCCAGGCTGAAAGCCTCTACATTTGGCTTTCATCATGGCATTCTCTGAAATGAATCCCTCTAAAATCAAGGATGACTGCATCCATGAATGAAAGTCAGGATGACTAATTACCAAGGAAACTGCTATTCAAAGGGATCACAACTCAACCCATAATTAACAAAACTCTAATTTATTTCTATCTATCAGAAAATAAGGCAGTATGGGTTTCCTTCTTACCAAGATCAACAGATCATCCAAGACAAATTTTTGAGCACATTGTATACATTGCAGGAAGTTTACTGATGAAACACATTTGTTAATTTTGAATTCTGACAGTTCTAAGAGTTATTTTACATATGTAAGCAGAAGATGCAACATTCCTCTATGGTAACAGCAGAGCACGACACAGGCAAAATATTTTAGGAGATTAATAATAACACAGGCTACATATTTTTTGAGATTAAATTTCAGTTTTCAACCTAATCTCTGCATTAATTTTTTGTGTAGCTGAGGTTTGTTGAGACAGAAAATTGATATTATCCATAATCTGAGTGAAATAATTAGCCAGTCTCTGTCAGTCACATTTCAACAACTCCAAATGATTCCCTACACTGACAGTCTTACTTCCAGGCCAAAATTTATTAGTTTCAGGACCTGGTAACCACCAGCTCCTGATTTTAAGAAATGATCACCCATCATTAGTGTCCTTGAAAATACCAGCAGAGAAAACAGGTCTGGATGTAGAGCAAAGTATTTCTATAGCAAGCAGAAATAAAACAACAATAGAATTTAGAACAGCCCAAAAGAGAGAACCTGCAGAGCTGATAGACTTTTTCCAGGGTCAGTCAGGTTTGGAATGAAATGAAGAGATATTTGGTATAAAATCCTCATTTGACCATTTGTCCACAGTGAACACTATTTAGAAAGTAAATTAGGAAGCTCTTACATGGTACATAAAGACAGTCTTGTAAGTCTTAAACGTTCAAGTCCGTTGACTTCTTAAAAAACAAGGACCTTGTATAATAAACTTTAAGCTTTAAAAAGCAAAAAAAATCTTTATAAATTAACTAGTCATCCCACTTGCAATAGTTCTGAAGCAAAGACGTTTCTTGGATATTGCAATCACACTATTAAAAGGTAAGGGAATGAGTTTTTTTCTGAACTTCATGTTGTGACTAAATGGTGATAAAATTCTTCCCAGACTTCTGTAGAAAGCACTCTAGGAAACAGCCCCATAGTTCATCTATGCTTAATACAATTATTAAGCATGTTTTGAAAATTTCTGTGTAATAAGGAAAAAGACCTAAGAAATGGATCTGACATGACAGCTGGCATTATTTTTTTTCATGTCAAATTAAAGGCTTAAGTAAAGTAAAAGTAGATAGAACCCAAATATCCCTTTCTGGTTTACATGTGGCACTTTGTAGGTTAAGCAGATCACTTATTCAAACGAGAAAACAAATAGCTGGCTGGGAGACTGCACTGAAAATGCACCAAATACTACAGAAGCCAGATCATAACCTCATGCAATCCCAGACTTTTTAAAAAGTAATTAAAAAAGAAAATCCTTTTAATAAACATGTCTTCCAATCCAGATTAGCTAGCTGAAAAAATTCCAAACTCATTTTTCTCAGCCTTTTTTCCTCTCTCTGTGCACTGGACCAGATGTTACCACTGTCATTCCACCAACATTATTGCTTGTACCAGACTCCAGTTTGGTTTCTAGTCCTGTAATGAAGCACCTGCAATCTTTCTCATCCAAAAACATGTTAGAAGCAGAATTCTAATCTGAATCTCATCCAGTGATGGGTGACATTCCTCTTTTTTTTTCTCTTGGAAACAACCATCCAAACTTTTTTAAGCCTTGCTTTCAAAGGCCACCATGTTTTCATAAATAATTCATTATTCATTTCATGCGACTTTTGTTTAAGGAAACTCCAAAAAAGGGCTGGAAGTTTGCAACCAAGTTTTTCTGCAGCAATGAGTCATTAACTTCACGAACATTGATAAGGAAAGTCTTGTTTTTAATGGCTCCTCCTCCTACAGCTGTTCCACTGGCTGGGCTGTGCCTGCAGCTCGGATGGGGCCTGTAAATGCTTCCTGCAGGACTGGCACAGCCCACAGAGGAAGGCAGGGAGCACCCCTATTACCTTTTATGTCTGCAGCTAAGAAAATGCTTGGACATCTGGTTAATAAGCTGGCTGAGGCTCTGCTGGCACCAGGGCACTCAGCAGCAGCTCGCCCAGAGCCAGCACAGCATAACCTTGCACACGGATCAGCAGCTCTGCAGCCTCCCAGGCAGCTCTCACAGACAGATGTTTGCTCACCTGTGGTGCTTGATGGGCTGGGTTCCTCTGTCAGGAGACAAGGCCTCTGGGAAAGACTGGGTGCCTGAAAAACTAGACTCCATAACTTTGTGCAGAATGGGCCCCGGGTGCCTATCTGGCTTTGAATACTGCAGCAGAGAGAATAACATTAATTAATACTCACAAGACAAAGTACATTGTTGATGCTATTCACTCTGAATTCATATCAGAGAGGGATAAGAAGTGCTCTAGTGCATTTTAAAATCAGAATTAGGCATTGCAAGTAATACATTCATTCAGCATTGTTTACACAGCAGAAAGGGCTGGTAACCATTACCCCCATTACGTTCTGCACATCAAAACACTGATATCAGCCTTAGCAGAAAAATTACAGACTGATCTGCCCACAATGATGGGAACAACGATCTCTTTGACTAGAAGTCTGTTTTTGTGGCTGTCCATACAGAGACAGATCACAAAACACATCTCAGAGGACAGCCAGCAACTTCTTGGGTCCTTTGGTGATTTCAGTCAAACACTGCATTCATCATCAGCATGTACAACTATCAAAACCAAACTGAAACAGCACTTGTGTCATCAGATAAGTAAGAAAAATATCTGAATCCTATCCACAGAGCCAGGTATCTCTCTGAACCAGTCTGAAACTTTTGACCTGGGAGTATCTGTGCTAGTAAGAACAGCGTAAACATAATTCTTCTTGTGGCAGGTGTGGGCATAGGGCAGTCTCTGGGCACAGAGTGAGACACAAAGGTCTGCAAAGCAGACACCAGAAATGAAGAACAGATTTGTTCTTTTTGCTTTGTGATTCAACTGCAGTTTCAAACAAAAAAAAAAGTGTCTCAACCGATATAGAGCCCATAAAGTTGAAGTATAGAAAAAGCTGCATTAAAAAGCTGCACTTTGGCTTACCAGAAGATTCCATGTCGTTGGTGGTCACTGGGCAATATCTCAGAGATATGAGAGGGTAACTCACATTTCCACTCAGGTGTAAAAAGTAAAGCTCTTTCCAGACTTACTTTTTACTTTGCATTACAAGGACCTGCACTAAAACTAATAATTTCCTTAATTTTTATTTTTAGTACTAGACACCTAGATGTCCATGCTATCTTTAAAATAAATTTGTGTTGTGGCAGTGATTACATGATGACATGTTTTAGAAAGAAAATACAAATTAAATTATTAGAGAAAAAAATCACAGTGGTGAAAAATGTTTGTTACGATACAATAGCATAAAAATTCATGGAGAGGATAGTAAGCACTCTTTCAAAAGACAGTTCTTCATAATTATTAGTTTTGTCTAACAAAAGACCAGTAACTCTTAATAACAACAGACTGTTATTTTCTGACTCTCACTTATTCTTATCTACATTTCTGTAGACTTCAGCAAGATCAAAAAGGAAAGTTGTACAGGGATATTCCCTTTTAAAAATAGGTTACAGGTACTTTTAGTCCAGCCAGTCACACTTCTTATGACCAATTTCTATAGATAAAAAACCAGCTCTTCAAATTTTTTCTCCACTGCTCTTCTCCTCCTTTCTGTTGAGTGAAATACCCATGTTAAACACAAAATCATTTTTTTTCTGCTTCTGAAGGCAAAGCTGTGAGTGGCAATATGGAAAAATGGTGCTGCATGCATGAAGTAAACACAACTGAAATAATAAGAAGAAATATATTCCACTCTCATTACTTTCAGTTACCATGATCTTAGATGTCACTTGTAAATGTTGTAGATAAAATATTCAGACAGAAATATGATTTTAAGGTACTCGCATTGGTGAAGGTTTTAAACTTTAATAGTTCTCCTGCCAGCTGCAGAAATGAAACTGGCTTTGATTTCTGACCTGAATAAATCAATTTGAGCTATGTAAAGAATGGCTTGCTAGTGCCAAGAAGCTATTTCTGTCCTTTTTTTGAATTTGCTCATGGTACAAAACTGAAGGCCTGAATGGCCCATAAGACCAAGAGGACATCATGAAGAGCAGAGAGAAGCTGTGCCTTTTGCTATATCCTTGTTTCAGGTGGATGTGGGCTGGAGCAGTGATACACAGAGACTTTCCTCATCACAGCTGAGGAACACCAGCACACCAGAAGCTGCTCTGATGCTGATCAGCAAATTTTACTGAAGGTCCAGAACCCAGCACCACCCAGGCACAGCCTACAAAGGGTATTTTTTACCCCTTAACTGAACATTTTTCTCCTTTTCAGATACTTAATACACAGTCATAACATTCATTACAATGAAAATGTAAATTAGTTTAAATTGAGGGTGTGAATATACAGGGAATTCTAATAATGCAATTGAACAGATCTGGATGCACCATGCTATTATACATTTTAATATATTTAAACACAGTTGGGTTTATTCTCCTTTAGCTTAACTCCAAGTGCCACACCCATTCTCTAAGATCACCCCTGGAGAAAAACACCTTCATACTCTTGTGAAGAGCTTACAGCAGCATCAGTTGGTGCCCCAGGAGGACAACAAGGGGTCATTCCCCAGCCACATCCCAGCAGGGCTCATCCTGCTGCTCTCACAGCTCACTTCTCACCTGGGCTGAGCTCCTTGGAAGCCTCTGACTACTGTGAGCTGCTGAATGCTCAGCCATGAGGGAGAAAAAGCTGTGAAACCCTTTCAAAGGCCTGTTACAGTAACAGGCCTTGAAAGCATCACTGAAAGCTTATCTGTATCTGGGATTTTTAATGTGTTTCTTGGATTTTTTTTGCCTTCTTGCTTAATTATCTATTCTTGTTTGAGCAATTACTGAAAAACACTGAGGCATATGGCTAAATAAATTAAAGAATAATGATTGCTTTAAAAAAAATTGCAAAATTTCCATTTTTCATTGTTTCATGGAGAAAATAATCTATTATGTGCAATTACTCAACTCTCTGACAGTAAAAATTCCACCCCCTGCTAGTTAATGCTAAGTGAACCTGAGAAGGTGGCCTGAGCCAGCAGACAAGAAATCAGCCTTTGTCACTGACCTGCTGCATTGCTGTGAGCACATAACTCCTCTGCTCTATGCCTTGAATCCCCTCTTCTGAAATGCAGGGCTCAGGGATAACAAATGCCACTGGAATGCTCCAGAGCAGCTTGACACTGCTGTCCTGGTGCTGTGCAAACCAAACACCCATCCTTCCCCTGGCTTTACTCAGCTGGTGCTATGCAAACCAAACACCCATCCCTCCCTGGGCTTTACTCAGTTGGTGTTATACAAACCAAACACCCATCCCTCCCCTGGCTTTACTCAGCTCCTCCCCTTCTGTTATTCCCCAAAATAGTGAAAGGCCCAGAAATCCACGTGGCACTGGAAGAGAGGTGATGTGGGGATCCCATTTCAGAAAGAACTGAGAAGCAGAGGGGTCAGCCTGAAATGACATTCAGAGAGGTTGTCTCAAGGAGGAAAAGAGCCAGAGATTTTTCTGAGGGGGCTGAGCTTGCACAAAAGCTCATCAGGTGGTACATTTAACATCCTTACTGTTCCCCTAAGTTTTGTTGTATGTTTTGTTGCCAACACTGCCTCTAGACAGAGGACAGTAAATTCAGGTTTGTCTATTCTGGCAGTTCTTCCTAAGTAGCCATGTGATACAGAAATGGGAAATTTGCTCTTGATCTCAGCTGATAAATCAAATGGCAATTAATGTAAACCCACAGAGTAATCCTTTAAAGATTTAACATATCTCTTGCTTGACATATATTAATTGCATTTCTATCACAGTGAATGAAAAGATTTTATTTCCTACTACTAGGAACAAAAGGCAACAAGATGCAAAAGGGACATTTTTTTGGTCCCTCATTATAAGAATGTCAGAAACCTGAAGCTAGTGGTTGCAAGCTACTAGAAACAAGTGTAGTGAAAATTGAAACCACACAGAACAGCATGAAAAGCATATTAACCACCTCAGAGGGACAGTAATGGGAAATTAATAGATCCCCTTAGTACCATGGGAGAAGGTATTAAAAACCATGAGGATGAAAAAGGCCACTTTAAAAAGCCATGACAATTCTCAGAATCGCTAAAGGAATGTCAAGGTTTCAGCTGATCTTTTAAATTTTTTTTCCATGATATATAACTTGGTAAAGTTGTGAGAATTTAAAAAGAAACCCTTAACTTCATGTGGCTCCTGTAGGAATCAGGAGCCACCCCAGCTCCTCCTGCCACCTGCATGGTGTATGAGGGTGCACCAAACACTTGTCTCTCTAGATGGGGAGAAGGACAATTTCCTTCCTTTTGATTATGTGGAGACCTGACTGTTTGCTGCAGTCCTTTAAATATCTCTTGAAAGCAGGATGATCTCTTTGGGATGGGCTACATAATACTTGGGAAGCCCTAGGCTTTATGCATTAGGTGAAATGAATCTCCATCTCCTGGGTACCTCAAAGATCCTGGATTAAAAACTGGCACATCTCTTCCTGGCTGAAGAACTATAGCAAGATTACCAGTGCATTAGTCTTTAAATCCAAGAGGCTAGAAACCCTAGCAAGAACCACCTAGCAAGAATTTAAGTGTGTTGCTGCCAGAATGTTTTGGAAAAGCAGTGGACTTGGAGGAGATTCAGGAAATCCTAGGAGTTGTGTTCAAACAGATATTTATGAATCCTTCTTACAGTACACAGTATTTTTCATCTAATTTGTACCTCTAAGAGAATACTGAAATTGCTACTGAGGATAAGACAGGTGAGCACAATTACCAGTGATGAGCAGCAGGACTTTGGAGAGAACACAGCTGTCCTGACAAAATCCACCCCTTTATTTCACTTTGCAGAATCACAACTGAGCAGAGGCAGGGAGTGGAGGAGATGTAATACACTTGAGTATGGGGGAAAAAATTACTTCACTGAGATTGGTCAAGGTCTTTATAGTCACAAACCACTTGAAACCTTGTCTGCTATACCCTGGGCCTTGGGAAATAAGTTAAAGCTCCTTCTAAAGCAACACATTTGGAAAAATAGATGGGCCCTTTACTAAATATAGCAACCTCTCAGTCAAAAGGTGATGGTTCTTTCAGAATAGTCATCAAGAATAAGGAACCTTTTGCAGCTTTTCTCAGGTCTCCACAAAAGCATTCTCCTCTGCAGAAGAAAGAGCTGTGTGAAAAGCATGAAAGCATCACCAGGTCTATTCAAAGAGACAAGAGAAAAATCTGGGATTATCTTCTAGGGAAAGACAGAAAGGTGGCAAAAATGGGAAAACACTCTTGCTTGTAGGGGGAGCACGTGGAGTGAGAAAAGAAACAACTTCCAGGATTACCTAAACCAAAATGCCAGACTGGAGGAATAGCCTCCAGAAAGTAACTGCCCTCATTTATTTAAGTTTATTTATTAGCTCCTGGCAATGAAGGGAACTAGGATTTCTCCCCAGGCCCAGGCAGTGGCAGCTGCAGATGGGAATCCCATCCAGGCTGCCTGCTGCCCTTTCCAGCCAGCAGGTACACCCGAGGCAGATCTCTGGTCTCTGAGGGGGAGGCACTCAGCCATTCCTACAAAATACCTTTCCAAAGTCCCTTCTCTGCTGCCTCCCAAACCCCTGCCCTTTCCCCCCCTCCAATCTGGCAAGTTTTGTAAATATTTCATGAGCTGCCTGCATGCATGCCTGCACTAGTCTTCCTAACAATAGAAACTGCTATTACACTGTTAAACTGCAGCCTGCACAAGGTCATTCTGTTTTTCTTCCTTCCTATCTTCCCAAAGGGAAAATGCATTAATGGCAAGGAGAAAACAGTTGCCTGCAAGCAGCCACAAGGACAAGAAAATGGTGTGTTAATTACCAGCATTCATAATGTCAGGCTGAACAGAAATAAAAACTGAAAATCAAATTTGGATTAAAATAGTAAATATAACGATAGTGTTCAATCTCTGTGTCCAGAATGTATGAACTGCTATTTCAGCCATTATGGCTATGGCTGTGGCAAAGGAAAATGACAAAATATTGCACTGAATTACAGTGAGAAAATGCCAAAGAGAGCATATTCTTAGTGTTAACCAAGACTTATTTCATAGGATAGAACAAAAGGATCATGAACTTTACCTTTTGCTGCCATCATTACAACCAATAACACTCCCAACAGCTCTTTTTTAGGGGCTAGAAATAATATAAGGCCGAATGAACCGAAAGTGAGAGAAAAAATTGCACAAGGTTCCCCAAAATGTGATTATGTGAATTTAGTGGAGCTATCTTCTTTCTTGGAAGAGTATCTATTTTTCCTGAATTACAAAGCATATCATGAGCATAGGGGCACCACAGCAATGAATACAGAACTTTCAGTGAATACAAGCAATGCTCCCACAGCCTCTCTGTCTTAGCAGGGAGGCTCTGCTGACCCTAAATTGGTTAAAAGTGCTTACATTTATCTTTAAATTAATTGGATGTGAACTAGGAGCTTAGAAGTCATTGGCTAAGTGGGCATGAGTGCTCACTTTTGCTGAACTCCCACTATTTTGAAGGAATCTGGCAAATAAGGTAGTCATTCCTTTAAGCAATACTAAGATACTTTTTTTTTTTTTTTAAAGGAGTAAATAATTTAGAAAGGTTTTATATATCTTTTATATTTTCCTATTATATTGCTTACCAGGATCCTTCTTCCATAGGCTTTGTTCAAAGTAAGACAGTGCTGATTGTGTGTGAGCAGGAGAAAGAGAATGACATATACTGGAAAATATCTTCCTAAAAAAATACCAGGGCTAAATAAATTGGTTGTCTTCAAGTTCCTTATTTCAAACACGCTTTGCATATTTCAGGATTGTGAGACTGTAATGACTTACATATAATTACATTCAGAAAATGATTAAATATATTTCAAATTTAGTTTGAACAGACTAATTTCTTTCTGTAAACTAAAGTACCTTTAAATAAAGACCAGAAAAATGAGACCATCTGCACGGTCTTCCCTTGGGCATTTGTTTACATGTATAAATTTAGTTCTAGATTTTGAGTTCACTCTGAATTAACTGTGACAAATCTCTGCGTTTTTTCCTGAAGGTTCATGAATTATTGGAAGGTGTGACATCACTTAAGTTCAAGGACCCTCACTACACATACAGATATCTATGGGTATTGCAGGAAAATATAACAGTAATTTCCACTGCTGAATGCAGAGCTGGGGGGCTCAGCAAACTCTGCCACATGAACCAAATATACCAGGATCCATTGAAATAACTTTAGAAAAAAATCCCTGCTTTCCATTAAGAGGCCTGATAGAAAACATTTTATGAAAGGGGTGAGAATTGTGGTTCCCATTGCTCAGATGTTAATAGCAGCATGACGATGTGCTGCCATCAGCAGCAGGAACTCAGCCAGGCCATTAAGTGCTGTAGCTGGCAGGATTACTTACATTTTGCAGCTGGACTTGGCTTTGTGCCATACACTCTGACTTTGCCATCATGCTGGAAGCATTTAGGCTGTAGGTTTTCCTATTCTGCGTTTCTTTCAGCTGTTCGTGGATCTGCTTGGTTTGCTTCCTGCAGAGAGAAATAAAAGCCATGTAAGAAAGAGCTCACTTGATCTTCTGCTAGAGCCATGATACTTTTATAGCCACAGCTCCCTTTGTTCAAAACTTCACCATGCTAGCCAGCTGAGCTAATTCACTGATGTCTGATACTCCAGTGCAGCCGTTGTTTCCTGGCAAGGCTTAACAAAGGGGGGAAAAAAACCCCCTCTCTTGTGTTTTAAAATACCTTCTATTCTCAGATCACTATAATAGTATGCTCGTTGTGCTGGTGCAGGGTTTTGTAAGATCATCTATTGCACATTTAACAATAGCTTGCAAGTCAGTGTGAATAATAAAAAAACATTTTGCTCTGATTTGGAAAAAGGGTTTTGGCAAATAAAACAGGCATTAGCCCCTGCTGGCTATAAAAATTGACGAAGAATCAAAGATTTCTGCTGGCTGATTAGACTTGACCTATAACACATCTTGTATAGAGCAGCTTCTGCTTACATATGCTTAAACCTGGAAAAAATGTCAGTATGGACACTGAGAATGTGTTTTTGAGTTATTATACTATAATCCACCCTGCCAGAGCTAGGAATACCTCTGGATGAATCCTTGCATTATTCAGGAGATAACTATACTGTTAACAAAAACCTTCTGCCATACTGTATTGAGTGGAAGTGACAAACAGTTTTTTAAGTTCTGTACATGAAAGAGGATATGAGACAGTAAACTTTAAATATTACTTTTATCTTCTGCAAAAAGTTATCTTAGCTGGGCAAAAACTGTTAGCAAATACATTTAAGCTCTTTTATCAGTTTCTTTTTTGTTTTTTGTATTTTTAGTGATAAGCTACATGGTCTGGGACTATCAGCTTTAAACAATGATGAGTAAAGACCTCACAATATAATTTTAACTCTTTCCTTCCCTGCTTTCTTTCTCTCTCCAGAAGATGCATCTCCAGCAGTGAGCCTTCAATGGCCTTGCAAACAACCCAGGAATGTCAAGGAGTCACCAGTAGCAGCATTTCATTAAACCAGCAGCAGGTTTTGGACAGCAACTGGTGCTGAGCCAAACTGCCAAAGGAAGTGATTTCTGGCAAGTATTTTTAAGAGATAAAGAAAATACGGCCTTTCTATACTGAAATTTGAATTCTAGCAAAGCAGCCTCAGCAGCATTTTGAAAAATTTCTTGTGATTTGATTTTGGAAACCCTTATGACATCATTAAGCTTGATAGAATCTTGTGTCAGATAGTGAACTTGACACTGAATGAAGTATAAAATTAATCTGAATTTCTTATTCACAGTGGAATCTCTGTCTACTGCTGGAAGCTGTAAGAAAGCAGAGAAATAGAAATAAGAAATGACTTATGTGTTCAGTGGAGAGGCCTGTGAGAGAGGACAAGCTCCCTCAAAATGACAGAAAGTGGTGAGAAGTATCACAGTTCAGATATTCAATTTTAATAACATAGTTTTAATATTTCTTGAGTCCCTTAGTTTTGGTTCAGTGTGACACAATGTAAGCATTTGCTTAAATCCAACCAACTGTAAGAACCTGTTAGATGTATTTGTTACAGCTCGTTTCCTGAGTACAGGTCATAAGCCATAACAAATCCAGGACTCCAAGAACCTCTTGGGCTTTCTACTTGTATCCTATTTAGAAGCAAATGGAAAGGAATGAATTTATATTGTAACCATGTTACAAGTATGAGTGGCATGCTTTGAGTATTGCTAGGAGCTCAGAATTAGTAAAATCTATGAATACAGGTAGGTGAGGAAATAATTTCTCAAAATAATTTCACAAAAATGTTCAAGATTTTCTGTAGCCAAAACTGGTAGAATAAATATTAGAATAATCTAAATAGATATATTATCTGAAGGAATATAGTGTCAAATTAAATTAGTCAGTTGAGTCTGAAACATTTCTTTTAAAAATGTTTTTAATATCCACTAATTTTTGAATCCAATGAAATTGAACAATTTCATTTGTAAAATGTCCAAATGAGCTCTTCGGCTTCTCATATAATTCCAGGGGAGATTAATAAAAGGAACTTTAGTGTTTTTAAGAACAACTATTTTCTGAGCAGCTAAATTACATCCACTTAAAGAAGATAGCACATCTATTCCTATGTCCTACTGGAGAACCAGCCTCTTGCTTGGTCTCCAGAATGGTTATGGAATCCTCAGGAATTTTTGGCATGACTTTATGTAAGGTATGAACAATGACAGTGAAACATGATCACAGCATCAGATTTTGGGAACCTTTCATACGCATACAAAATGATAATTTAATCAGGAAAATAACATAAACATTTTTGGTTTTATTTATAAAAATAAATATAGTTGTTTCTATATTTATAAACACGTGTAAGTAAACTGCAGAAATTCAGCCTCACTACTGTAGTCTTTAACATTACAATTGAAATTCCTGAAGGTAATTTGCTGAGAAAAACAATCCAATCATTAATTTCCTTTTATGTTCATGCAACCTAACATTAATATCAGGTTTATGCATATTCATTTGGCCAAACTACAGGATGCACAGCTATAAAACTAGAAATCATTAATAATTCAAAGTTACTTGCTGATTAATAAATTTATTTTATAAGTTTTGTTTTCAAAACAAATGGGCCTTATGTGTTCTACTTTAGAGTTATATGGCAATGAAGTGTTCTTTCTTCAGCAAGAAATAAAGTCACTAGTCATTTGTAAAAGTCTAAGCTGTAAAGGGCAGCCCATTACTGTACTCTTCATCTGTTGCTAACACTTCCAGCACTTTCTTGATTAACCTAAAAGGAATAATTGGAAGGGCACAGAGTTTAATTATAGTCCTAAACTTTCTCAGATTGAGTCTATTTTAAAAAAGGACTTTTAATTCAATGGCTTATAGGGAAGTGACTATTTCTAGCAGCTGGTATTATAGAATTGTCAGACTAAGTAAGTCAGGACCTTCATGGAAACTTCCCTCTTAATGGATGCACTATTCAGAGTTTCTAAATCTGTTAGCAATATTCTACATTTTTTGTACGTCAAATGAAACCCCAAGATAACCCCCATGAAGGAGAAATGCTTGGATAATTCTTAAGCACAGTCAGGGTCCATATGCCTGATAAAGAAGCTCCCAAAAACCTGCTGACTCAAAGTTAACATATGGTAAGTGTTGAAGCACTTCAGAATTGTTGGGTTTTGCATCCTTAAGACACTGGCCAGAGTTACATTTACAGTTTTACCTGGCTCCATGAGACCCAGCCCAGACACTTTTATTTGCTCTTTGGACAGCACCAGATGGGGCCACAGCCAGGGTGTGAGGGACTGATCAGCCTCCCTTGAACACTGGCTGAGGCCTCCTGACTGAACCTGAACCATTTTCTCCTAACTCTCCAAACTTCAGTTCCTAGAGTCTGGCACCAGCCCATTTCAGCTCTTCTCAGTAACTCTCATATTTACAATGCAGACAAAGCCCCAGACCCAACACCCCCACCTGCTCCTGACTTATGATGCACTGTTGTCCTGTAAGTTCCTCTTTCCAATGTTATTTATTCCCACTCATTATTTTCAGACTTAGCTCTCCTCACCAGCTGATCAAAGCCAGGGTGTTGTGCAGGCTGTTCCAACCCAGCTCTCACCACTCCCCACAGCAGTGCAGGAGCAGGAGGGGCCCTGTGAATAACAGGGGGGCTTATTCTCAGGATGCTCAGCCACTGACTGCATGTTCCTCCTAATGACAGTCCCATCCTGCCCCTCTGAAACTCTCCTCATCAGCAAAACCCTCAAGAAGCCTTTCCAGGGAGATTCTCACTCACTCCTTCTAAGATGTGCAGATCTGAGATGCATAATGACATTCCTAATGGCAGTGCCAGAGTGCCTGTCTCTGCTCACATTTACACTACAAGGAAGGAGTTGGCAGGGAGGAACTGTCCTGCCTGTCTGTCCTTCCCAGCTGGCATCACGGTCACTCTGGATGTCCACACAACAGTTAGCAAAATCCCTCAAGACATCAGAATAATGAAGAAAAATTGTGAACTGGCTCAGATCTCCACTCATGGTCTACCCCTGACGTTTGAGGGGAAGAAAAAGGGGTAAAAAACACCTGGTGATTCCCCCCCCCCCCAAATAGAAAAGTCAATTTAAGTATTTTTCTAAATAAAACCTAATCCTTGTTAGATTTCCTACACATTAAAATAAATTCTAGAAAGAGGGTTTCAGACAAACATCCAAACTTTTAAATAGTGCCATTCTTCACATTTTTGGTGCTCAGCCACCCTGACTAGCCTCATGCAGGTACTTTTTTATATTGATTTGTGTTCTCTCATTAACTCCAGCTGGAATGAAGGATGACCACCATATAGAAGATATTTATTGATACAGGGGCAATGACAAGCATGTCATGTAACTGCTATGAGGTTTTTGCAACTCAGATTACACACATCACAATAAATATTATAAAATAATATTCAGTTGGGAAAAGGACAGAGTGGACAGTATTTCACTTGAAAATAGTTTAGTCCAGATGATTTCACTACTTGAATAGGTAGTGCTTCTGTGTTACAGCCACTCATATGCATCTTCATCAACAGGCTGCTGTATTAGCTACAGGTTACAGATATCTGCAGAGGACTTGTTTCTACATTTCTAACTTTACTTTTGTTCTCAGCATACAGAAATGGACATTCAGGGATATGAAATGAAATGCAAAAAGGAGACGGTATGTTTAACCTATTGTTTTCAGAAGAGCAAAGTGATTATTGCAGTGATGGTAAATGACACACAATTATTACTATCAAAAAAAAAAGTGGATATGACACAATCTATTCTTTTGTGATATCAGAAAATAGAAAGAATGTTTTTCATGGAGAATGTTCATTGCTCCTATCTATGTTTTGGGGAGGACTTCGTGCAGCCATGGGGAACTGCTGTAGTTGGACCAGAGAAAACAGCCACTTCAAAAGGAGGGGAGAAGCTGAAGGGCTGTAAGGCTGTAAAGAGGACAGCAGCTAAACCCCAGACACAGCAGAGGAAGGCTCTTACTTTGTTTTGAAGTAGAAGGCTGCACACAGCATGCCCACCACGACGATGCCGAAGACGATGCAGGCGATGGACAGCACCTGGCGCTGGTACACCTCCTCGCTCTCTGTGGGCAGCAAAGGGCACGTTAGGCAAGCACACAACACACCTGCCAAAAGGCAGCTGCAGCACCTCATGGCTTCACTAATGATGCACAGAGTCTTGGAGAGCTGGCCTGGATAATTCCTGCACAGAATGGGCGCTTCTCTGAACCTCCCCCCTCTAGTAAGGTTCATGCAGCTGGGGCCTCCTCAGAAGTTTTAGAAAATGGCCCCAGTACACTCTGAAAGATACATAATAATGACAGTCAGGACAGTTTAATCTTTTCTCTGCCATACATGCTGTTTTTCAGCTTTTCTTAACAAAGATTTTACCATCAATAGGATAAAGAGTCCTACCACCACGGAGTTTTTTTGGCCTAAGGAAAGAACAATCAGAGCTCTTCTGATGTCCCACAAGAGTCAGAGTTCTCCTTTAGCTACCCCAAAAATGTAAGGGTTTTTTGATTTGAATGAGTAAGGTTTTTTGATTTGAGTAAGGCATTGATTACAATGCCTTGCTCCCATGTCCTGAAGCTCATGCAAAACATGCCAGAGTAAAAAATAAACTCAATGAACTTGCATGGAACCCAATGACTCTCTTGCTATGAAGCACCAGATATTGCTTTGATAGGTGTTTATTTTTTAAAAAAACAGACTTTCTTTATAAATCTCATAATATTCTAAATAACTTTAAAACAGTAAAAGAATGAAAGTAAAAAAAAAAAAAGCTAAGGAAATAAGAGAAAACACTCCTTCATGACAGCAGACAGGAGCTCATAAGCAGCTGGAGATTCACACATTCAACAGCTCCTTAAGCATTATATTTTATGTTTATTCTTCCAACCACTTTTCTAGTTCAAAATGTGAACATGCCAAACAGATTGCCATCTTCAAAGATCAGTTTCTCCAAACATGCAAAGTGCAAGCCAGTATTTTCATCCACGAATTCCAGGTGGAAAGGCACCACGTGGGATTATCCGAGCACAGTCCAAGCCCTGGATGCTGACAAACCCACATTTCCTGCCTGGGCTGGAGCTCTCAGTGCAGGCACCCCCATCCATGGGAACACCAGGCTCACACGCCAAGTCGGCGGCAGCAGCTCCAAGTTTGGAACTCTCAGGTTCATAACAAATATTGTATGAAAACACCAAGGTAAATCTAGGCAAATCACTAAAGACTATGTGCAGTACCCTAATCAGTACTAATTAATAATTTTTCAAGAATGAATAGCACAGTGCTGTTACTAAACATTTGGAATCTTAAACACAAGCATCTGTCTCTTTCAAGATCCAGTTATTATTTTGGAAGCTATTAAAAATAAACTTACAGTATCAAATCTTGATTTTTTTTAATTACTTGTCTACTTGCTCTCTCAAACAACACTACAGTGATCTAAGATAGAAAATATCCTCAGCTTCTGCTGACATTTCCCCATCATTTAAATTTGAAATTCTAAAAATTGTATTTCTAAAACACTATCTTAAAAATTAAAAGAAGCAAATAGATTTTTCACCTGTCTAAAATATGTCTGGAGAACTTGTAATTCAAAAGGAAATCCTGTTCACATTGCACTAAATGTGATTCCAGTACAGCTTTAGGCCTATTCCTCTCTGGGAGGTACAAAATCTGGATCTAGACAGTAAATCCTTACTGGCACTGAACTAAATGTTTGGGGCTTAATGTCTTTTGTTTTGTTTATTTGTTTGCTGTTAAAAGCAATTGTGCAAACACAGTTACCCACCTCCTTCCATTTCCACAGTAATACACAAATCTAACAAATTTGAATTCTTACATTGATGTAATCACACTGAAACTTATTCAAAAAACTCTTCATTTCAGCAACTGTTAACCTGTTCTGCCTGAATACAGATGTCAGCACCTCCAGCCTAAGCCCCAACTAAACCATACATAGTTATGAACTGCAGTTTCACTTAAACATTCCATATAAATAACAATTTAAAAAAATCTGTTCATGAAAATAAATTGATTTGAATAATGTGTGCACTAGGCTTAATTTTGATTTTCTTTCAACAGAAGTCCTCATTAAATACTTTTTCTCTTGCTATTTCTTTTTGAGAAATTGTGAGTTTAATACAGCTATGCTCTTTTGTCAGTCCTAAATAGCGATCACTGCCTTGTTAAAGATGCTTTAGAATAAGGCTTGCCAAGATAAAAGCAATTCAGAGACCAGACAATATTATCTTGCTAAAACAACTATGCGGAGTTTTGAGTCTTTTGTGCAGTCAGATTAATCCCTGTCAGCAGCTTTCAACACATGTTGATCAATATTTTCTTTCCTTTTTGTTTACTTTGTACAGTGCATATTTAAAGAAGTACTTATTGATTACCCGTACTCCATTCCTCTAGGCACCTTTGTTCGTTTTTTACATCCTGTAAATATTTATTTATGTATTGGATTCCACCATTTTTTGTCTCCAACATCTTTAAATATAATCAGTTTGGCATTTTTCCATTCTCTAATCTGCTGCACTGGCTTTATTTAAAATTCACCTTCTTACTAACAGCAATGCAATCTGTCCCTCTCTGCAAACTGTGAAGATCTCCTCATGGCTGCCTTGATCTAACCTCACTATTGTGCTAAGCAGAGGTAGCACAGCTGAGATCCTTTCCAGACAAGGAGCATCACAAATGGCTTGAATCTGGAGATGGCTGTAGCCAAGCACTTGAGCCCTCACAGAACAGAAACCTGGAGAAATCCAAAGTGTAGAAAAGAGAAGAACTGCAAATTCCTTCTCCTTCACTCAAGGATTTACATCAACTGGTGCACACACGTATTTACATATGGAAACTAACTTCCCAAGGTAAACCCAAGTGTGACTGAAATGATAAGTCTCTCTTTATTCACATATATTCATATATTCCTTGTGAAGTACATCACCTCAATTACAGCCTGTTGAAACAAATACTCTCAGGAGAGGATTCCTCATTTAATGAGCAGCCAAGAAAATATTTCTGCTAAAAACCAAAATATAAACTGCCATGGGTACTCCTGGATAATCCACTGGAGGATTAAGACTACAGAATGTGAATTTCACCAAGCATTCAAATTGCAGAAAATAAACAACCTCTACTGTGAGAAATACAACCACAGTGCTCAAAAGTAATGTAGTAAACTGTTTAGATGCAGACTATTTGTTTAATAAAAATTATGGAAAGAAAGGTCTTCTCAAAACTAAAATAAAGACAAACTCACAAGGAACATGGTGCCTGTTGCAAGGCTGAGCTCTCAAAGAAAAGTCCCCATGCACTGTGTGCCCTGTTACATGTGGAGCCCATTCTCAATTATGCTGTTGATTGTTTCTTATTTTCCAACCTGCTATGAAGTTTTCTAAGCTTATCTCAACTCATTTGCTGCTACTATGAAGGACAAAATTACTACTGGTGACCCATTGCTCACAGCACAGTTAAATTTCACATACATTATGAAAAAAAAGTATATGTTATATTCCAGGTACTGGGGGTTTGGGTTTTTTAATTCTCTTGCTCTTTAAAATTTACAGTCTGTATCCTGTTTATTCAAATGGAAAGACCCACTGAAGCACACATGTATGTCTTTAGAGGATTAAAAAGTGTAGGGTGGACACATTTTTCTCATGACAATCATTTCTAAAGGATATGGTTTTTTTATTGTACATAAGCTGAAACTGGTCTCTTTTTGACTTTGTTATAAAAGGAAGAATGCTGGTACAAGGTCCTTGAGTACGATTATAACCGTATTACTGAGGAAAAAAATTAGTTAATTAAAACAGATTATGCTAGGCTTTGTCAGCACCTAAATCCACAGTATCATTACCAGCCATAATCACTGGATCCTCTGGTTCTATTGTGTGTTTGGAGTTGAAATATCTTTGAAAGGGATTTCAAATATGAAGAACAGCATTGTGCACATGGCCTATACAAAACAATAACAAAAATAGTAACTTTCCCCCTTGTGCTTATTCCAATGGCTTTTGAATAAAATCTCAATACGGTCACAAGCATCACAGAGAATAATTACTGACTATTCAAACCAAGCCAACTGAGAAATTACAACATTTACCATACAAATGCATTACTTAACCTTTGCTCTGTGAAGAAAAACCCCCCATGAAAATGAATAAAGGTGCAGATTAATTTTTATGCTGAAATTTTTACTCCCAGCCCCAAAAGCACAAACCCTAACTGCACCCAGCATCCCCTTACCTTCCTCACTCCCTTCTCCTAAAAGAACCCACTCTGCATTACTGCAGGTAACAACACACTACAAACAAATATGGGAAACCCTTTATCTTGTCCCTGGTACACATGAAACCCAGCAGCTTTCCATGTGCACAGAGCCAGCTTTTCCTCAACAGATTACAGGGCAGCAATAGATTACAGGCAGGGCTTTGGGGTTTTTTTTTGTCCCCATGCAAAAACTGAGCCATGCAGAGGCAGTGAATTGGCACTGTGATCTCTGCTGTGACCTCACTGCCACACTTTTTGCATTTCCCTCCATGCCCTGCCCATGCCTTTCCTGCCACACCTCAATTCCAGATGGTATTGGAATATCCAGCAGAGCCAGACCCTCACTTCTGAAGTGAACCTCAAAAGTATCATTTGTCACTTAAGCTCTCTTTGGTGTCCAGCAGCCTCAAAATGCCACAGACAACAAGGGAGGAGGAATACATGGAAGCCTCATCCACAACATCAAGATTTTTCAATAAAATACAGATTCCCATAAGATAAAAAAGAGTAGTTAAAGCATGTTTCTCAATATAGGTAGATTTATGTGTGAGAAGTACTGAACTATATACAGCATTCTAAATTTAATTCATGAAGAGAATAAAAAAAGCCTGCATGTTCCACAAAATCTGTGATTGCCTCAGCATCAGACATTCCACTCTCCCAAGAGTTTTCTCTGTTCTTGCACTTGCAAAAACCTACTGCACAGATTCTCTGCCATATGCTGTGGCTTGTGCTAAGGCAGAGAGAAAAGGCTGAGATGCTACAAGGCACAGTTCACAAATTTCTTCTTTGACCTTCAGTAAGTCAAGACCCTTGTTCTTTCTGTAACCACAAGGATATTGCCTCTTCCATTGCAGAGATTAACATAACAAAATGCAATATAAACATATTAACCTCTAAAGAAGTCTTTGCAAATACATGATATAGATAAACCCACCCCAGACAACTCTGTTTCAACATCTTTAAGGGCATATGGATTACTTCACATAAAATATCATGGTTTTTTCTAAGTCTCAGCTACTTTTAAAAGACACCAAGTTTTCTTCCTTAAGACTTTGGTCTGTCTGGGTGGAATTTCCCTTTTAAAAGGGATTCAAGACTCTTAGGTTCCCAAACCAGAAACAGAAGTTTTTATCTGCTATCGTTTACAGAGAGGACAGAGTCAAGGTTAATTGCACAGATTTCCATCTCAGACTGGGAACAAAGCAAGCTGACTTCTGCTGGCAGAAGTTCATAAAACATTTCACAGTTTTCACAGTGATTTTTTCTTGGGAAGAACGGTTAGACAATTCTGATTGTAATAAAGATGAACAAAATAATTTTCTTCTGCTAGTGGAATGTCCATAGCACAAGGATTTTAATGAATGCAAAGTGAAATAGATGCAGCCCATTATATATTACAACTGCATGATATTTACATCCTTTGACTTTTGGCATTTAACCCTGGTGAGATCATCTCCTGCATACACAAAAGACAGAAAAGGAAAGAAAGACTGTTCAACATGTCTGACTGACCTATTTTGAGTACTTGATTCTACACCATTAATGCTACACTGGCACTGGTTTTGCATGAGATTAGAAATGAAGCGGTGAATTAGGTGTAATCACTCATCATGAAAAGGGATGCAAAGCTATGTGCTCTAACTCTGAGGCTGAGCTCTCAGTGTTAGGTTGGTGAGTGAAAGGTGAAATCTCAATCAAAAAGTAATGGAAATAAATATCCTCAAATAAAATGAGCTGAATGCTGAAGAGTTACCTGCAAAAAAACCCCTAACAATCAAAAAAACAAATGTATAACCTTACACAGCTCTTCTGTTGTCTATGGTTACAGCAGGAGTGAAGATGCCAATATCCTTATTAAGTACTACTTGTTATTAGGTGAAAATTTGATTAGCACTTTTAAACAGCAAGATCTTATTTCTGAAGGTAAATTAATTTTAACTTGGGTATCCTAAGAAACTATCTTTTCTGTTTATCTGCAGGGAACTTGGGATTTGTGCCAGCTACCTCCAGAACTCAAATCTAACAAACTCTCAAAGCCATATCTAAGTACATTCACTGCAACATATTCATTGAATTTTAGGCTTGAAACAGCCCCATAGGAAGCTAAGGGATGAGAGGTAACCTTTTCCTTTCAAGAAAAAATCTTGTTACAAATTCTTTTGTATCGACAATTTACAAGTAAGACAAACCAATTCTATTACAAACTTTATCTATTTTCCTTTTATTTCCAAGATGGATAAGGTCAGTCACTAACCAAATTCACTCCCTAAATCTCATCAGTTCTCTGTGTGCAAGCGCTAATTTTCCTCGCTGAACAATTCAGTTTTAGAATTTATTACAGTAATTCTAAGTTTCTCCAAGACTTTCTACTGTTGCAAAACTACACCCAGTATGCCGACCTGTAATACATTTCTATTATATACTAATAAGAATTAAAATTTCATATGAAGCTTTCCTTTTTAGCCTATTAATTCTTGATACAATCTGAATATACATGTTTTAACTTGAGTTCTCTAAGTATAAGAGAAAGATAAATATAAAGGCCATTCTTCCTCCCTCCCCAAATTTAATTTTCAGTGCGGATATAAGGGAAAAAATTTATCTGGGTAATAGAGGCTGACAGCCAAAAATCTATGGTGATATTTTAGACAATGAGCTCACTGAAAAAACCTTATGATAAAAGGGTAAAGCTGTCTAAGACTGTGATCCTCTGGCAGTAATCTTCCTGCCTGATGGCTGCCTGCACTTTTGCTGATGGGTGAAAGGGATAAGCAGTAAGAAACAGCCCCCTAAGGAGCAGAAGTCCCACAGAAGAGAAACTTGATAGCTGGTGGAGAGAAAAGAACCCCTAAACAATCTGAAACATTTGATTTCTCTTTTGCATTAGTCCACTGTTGAGGACACACCTACTAAAATGCATCAGGGTACTGGAGAAATGGTATCATAGTAATAGGATGTGAAATTAGGGGGCAAACAGCTAGACCTGCACAAGATGAACCCTTGCCCTAATCACAGGTGAAGGTTGTAGATCTGAGATATAAAGCTAAAGATTTGTGCAAGGTCCTCCTGGGCAGCAAGGACTGCACATGGCCCTGAATGCTGTGGTACCCCAGCAGCTGAGCTCTGGCAGAGAAAAGCAAAGAGCAGCTCTTGGCAGAAAAAGCAGGGAAGCAGCAGGTCTTTGCAAAGGAACTCTTTCCCTTCCCCCCAAAACAAGACATCATGTCTAAAATGGAGGGGGCTGGCACCCCAAAGGGCACTGCTGGTTTTTTGTCATCTATGGTTCAGTACAGAAGGGCACAGGCCAAAAATGACACTCATCACTAAGCCAAACATACCCAGCTCAGCTGTAACTCCATGAGCCATCAGCATTTAGCTCCACAAGCAGCTACTGGTTTCTGAACACAGAAAGCTCTGCCCTTGCTACCAAAAATGAAAATGAAATAGAGACTGAGGACAGCAAGAGGAATTAGACAGTGAAAACAAACAGCCAAAACATTACAGCACAATGAGGCAGGACAATTTCCCTCCTTATTCTTCCAGGGGAAGAAACTTTGGAACCCAATATCCCCTCTGTGTGTGCTTTTGCTCAAGAGAGAACCTGATGTCAGTGCTGTGTGAGAGCTTCTCCTGCACGGTGAATGAGGGCAGCAGGGAGAACCCACCCTGCACAGCACCAGCAGCAGTGACCCATGCAGAGAAGGATGGCAATGGACTAACACCAAAGAAACCAACTGCAAAAGCACACTAAAGGAAATCCCAGTGGAACAGCAGGAGGGTTTTAAAACCTTCTCAGTGCTCTGCACGTTTAGGTGGTGCAAAGCCTCTTGATGGCACCCTTGCCTGCTGGTGCCTCAGTACTGAACCAACAGCTAAAACTCACAGCTACTGGTTTTGGCTGGGACAGAGTTAGTTTTCTTCCTGCTAGCTGGTACAGTGCTGTATTTAGGATTCCAAAGTATGAGAGTTATGTTGGTTACACCCTGATGTTGCAGTTGTTGCTAAGTAGTGCACAACAGTACTGAAATTACAGTTAAACCCACCTGAGTGCTGGGTACTGACACCTCCAAGTTAATACCTGAAACTTCATCTACTTCAACTAAAGATCAAGTCTTTATGTCACTTTTGCTTACTGAAAATCACAGCTCCAAGCATCTCCAACTTCTACTACACATCTTAGGGATGCAAAAAGCTTCAAAGCATAAAGAGCAAAAACTTAAAGATTGAAAAATATTACAACAGTATGGTGATTTGTTTTTTAACTAAATAACATTTTTTTCCCAAAGGATTTTGTTTTAGTGAAGTTGTTTTCCCAGTGCTTAGGTCTCCACATCCATTCTTGCAGGATATCAATTATTTGCCAGGTCCTAGAAACCCTTCAAACCACAGATTTCCCACAGGAGTATTATTCATGGAATTGGTAAGGCTGGAAGGGATCACTGGTGGGGTCACCTGGTCCAACCTCCTGCTGCAGCAGAATCATCACAGCACAGGATTGCCTCCAGCTGGTTCCCTTGCTCACTCTGACAGAACGTGTGAGCTCCACAGCTCTGTATGACAGCCTGAAGTGCATGTGTGGGAAATGGTGTAGTATCCTGCTCCAGAATGATGACTCACTCCTTTTTCCTATCTTAATTTTTGGCTGCTTTTTGGCACTTCTCAACATCTTCTCTGAGTCTGTTACCTTCCCTTCTTGTCCTTATTTTTCATTCTAAATCTTAGAACCACACACAGTTCTGCACTTTTAAAATGTCTTTGCTAACATATTTTTCTGCCACCATCAGTATGAAAAATCTTCAAAAGTGAAACTTCCATTCTACCTTTATTCTTCTTGCACTGAAACCTTCCATTTCTGCAAAGTCCATGCTGAGCTGCGCTTTCCAGCTCTCTTGAGGCCCTTGTCCAGCCATACTTTGGACAACTGGAGGAATCAGAGGGAAGGATATTTACATACAAACTTCCTGCATGTAGAGTTTGTCAAGGTTCCTTTAGGATGTACACATATACAGAGGGATCAATCCAAACACCTTTAGGTGCAATAGGCCCTGGAGAAGTGGCATAATCATTTTATATGTAACTCCATAAAGGCAGCTTCTGAGAAGTTTATTCCATAAAATTATTATGGCTTTATAAAGGAATAGTGTTCTTTAATTCTGCTTTAGTAACTCCTTAGCTGATGAGGGTTTTTATTCCTAAGATCCTAAGCATCACTAACACACAATATAACAACATCCTAATTTCCCAGCTGGTGTTTTATTTGATCTCAGAGCTTGCATTGCTCCCATCAACAAAGCCCTGTCACTGGAATTTCTCCCAATATCTTGCTCAATTGCTGGTATTGAACATTCCACTCAAATCTCAAGCTAACCTCAGAGCTGCCAAAGTGTATTTGACAGTTACTGTTGATGGCTACATTGTCAGGAGCTTGCAGCAAGTCAAGCAATATCATAATTAAGTGCCATTTCTTTTGACTGCTACTGTTTTAACCAGGGTGCGTTTATGGATCTTTTTTTTTTTTTTTTTACAGAAATGTGGTGAGAGCAGTGACAGGAAAACCACAGAAAATGATTGTTAATAACTTGAAACGTATTTTGCTTTTCATACACTTAAACAGAAAAGTGATGTTCTGCCTGGAGGGCTCTGGAGGGTGAGGACTCAGAGGGTAAGGACAAGGGCTTAGTCAGATGCACAAAGATGTGACGAGGGACACTGTGTTCCCACTGAAGAACCACAGATTCTGAACAAGACTCTGCAGGCACAGGACTGTGTATTTAGGCACTGCCTTCTTTTTGTTCCAAGCCTCACCTTCCCACAAGCCAGCAGTGAGGGATGGATGTGACAAAAGGAGAGAGACTGACAGTGTCCTTCACACAGAGAGAAGTGCCAGTCTGTGCCCCCTTGCAGCCACCTCCACTCACAGCTCCCAGCCCTGTGGAGGACTGAAGGACTGGATACCTTTGTGCACATTTCTTGTTCTGCTGATTTTCCCTGCCTACTCCATGAGCCAGTGGATCTTTGAGACAGAGATCTGTCCCTCACCTTGTCCCCAAACCTCCCCTGCGCTCAGGTCCCCAGCACATTTGCTCACCACAATGACTACAGCATGCAGGTCTAGGCTGGACAAACGATCAGAGGGAAAACCAGACTGTGCTGGCAGAGAGAGCAAAGTAAATATGGTGACTGTAAGCAGCTCCACTCCTCCTCTAACCCTGCAGTCCTTTTGGCAGCCTGAGGGATAACACCAGTTGCTCAGAGTGAGCAGTGCAGGTGCTCAGAGGCTGCAATGCAAGCAGCAGTGCTGAGGCACAGTGAAGCCCCAGCCCCCAGAATGTCTAGCAGGGCGCTCCCAGCTCTCACCCACGTGCAGGGATCTGCTCCATGAGCTTGGCAGTGGCTGCAGGCTGGCAGCAGCTGCCAGAGCTGAGCTGCTCAAATGCCAGCTTGTCTGGGTGTGTGAGTGCTGTCTGTGAGCCTCTCCACAGCCCCGTGCTCCAGCAGGACTGAAGGAGGGCATCTCAGTCTTTAGCAACTGACATATTGCATGACATCAATAACACACCCTAACTGTGTTCCCAGTTAGAATAAAGTTCTTACAGTGCTTGAGAAGACAAGAATTACTCACTCCTGTACTCCTCTTCCTGGCCTCCCAGCTGATATATACAAACCCCAATATCTAGTCCAATCTCTCTGTATTCATATATTTAGGTGGATTTTAAACACGTGCAAATTGCAGCTCAGAGGGATACAAACACATGTTTAAAGGCATGCAGGCACATGTTCAAGCTATGTAAACATTGTACTGTCCTTCAGGAGAACAGAAACTTTGGCCACTCTCTCCTTTACTAAAAATACACATTTTTTACTAATAGCATTTTAAATTTCAAAATCCCTTATATGGGCTGATTTTTTTTTTTCAAGAGTGAAGCACAGTAATTGTCAGAAAAAATTCATAAACTTGCCCCTTCAAAAGGATGCATGGTTAAATAAAACCATACAGTATAACAAAATTTCTTATAATCTATAGAATAATAAGAAATTAAACACAGCAACAGGAAAAGTATTTTCAGAATGACACACATAATGATTTTAAAGCTGAAAGTGACTTAAAAAAAAATAAATTCCAAATTATCTCTGACCCTGAGAGGTTATTGAGAAGATGGAGCCAGCAGCGCAGGGCAGAAGGAAAAAACAAGACAATAATTGAGACAAGTTTCCCACTGGGTGTGAGGAAGAACCACCATGAGCTCAGCTGGGTGGTGGGCCAGGCTGCCCTGTGAGGCCATGCCATGTCCATTCCTGGAAGCACAGAACATCCTGAGCTGCAAAGGACCCACAAGGATCATTGAGTGCAATCCTGGCCCTGCACAGAACAGCCCCCAGACTCACACCAAGTGCCTGACAGCATCGTCCAAATGCTTCTTGAGCTCTGTCAGCCTTGGGGCTGTGACCACTGCCCCTGGGAACCTGTCCCAGTATCCAATCACACCCTGGGTGAAGAACCCAATATCTAACCTCAGCCTGCCCTGGCACAACTCCAGGCCACTCCCTTGGCTCCTGTCAGTGTCACACAGAGCAGAGATCAGTGCCTGCCCCTCCTCTGCCCCTCAGGAGGAAGCTGTGACTGCAGTGAGGTCTCCCCTCAGCCTCCTCCTCTCCAGGCTGAACTGACCAAGGCACCTCAGCTGCTCCTCACACACAGAATTCCTTCCCCTCAAGGTCCTTCCCCACCCTCATGGCCTCCCTGGGACACTCCCCAACAGTTTTATGTCTCTTTCATACTGTGGTGCCCAAACCTGCACACATCATGCCAGTGCAGAGCAGAGCAGGACAATCACTGGAGGTTTTTGGCACTCAACCAGCTGACTGTGGAGCTCCTGAATTATTTCCTGACTGCATGAAAGGGAGCAGCTTTACACAGTCACTCTATGGCAAGCTGAAGGACAGATGACACCAATGTCAAACGTTTTCAACAAAAGCCTGTCTGGTGGCACCAGCAATAAACATTTCTCCACAGGCTGCCTGGGTGGGTCTTACAAGCCAGAAGCTGTCATACAGGATAGTGATTCCAACAGCACAGGGCAGCTTCTGATGTGCTGTGTAACATTTCTGGTCATGATTTTGATCTAAAAAACTGCAAATGGAAATACCGTGCCAGAAGCAAGCACTACCTCTGGTTCATCACAACGTTTTAGCACAAAGCTCACTCTGCCAAGCAGTAATGGCCAAGTGTTTTCTGACTCATGCTTTACACAACAGCCCTTTCTGCATCCCTCAGCCTCACATCTTTTAAAAATATTCACATCACTTTGTGTGGCAGTCGTGATGGACAGCTCATAGCTAGAGGTCCTGAGCCTTGAACAAACACTGCTGAAACACCACAGCTCTGAGTACAGCTTAATGAAAAGAATAAGCAGACTTGAAGAGGCTGAAGAGAACAACTCAAACAAAAGCAGCTGAAGAGCAAGAACTTGGCCTACTTGGGCCTGCCTGTGGCCCAGTTTTCTTTCCTGCCTGGGTGAGGCATGTTTTGAAGAGCTGGGGTAGCACTGAGAGACCGAGGCCGGGCAGGCAGCAAGGCAGGAGGCAGCAGCTGCTGTGCCCTGAAAGCAGAAGGGGAGAGAACACCAAAGAACAGACTGCAGAACGTGCTGCTCCCACTCCCAGGGCCGTGGACAAAGGGAGAGCTCATGTCATGGAGGTGTCTTTATGGTTGCAACTGAAACTGCACACAAAAAGCCTTCCCTGCTGGCCACCCTGATACCTCTGGCTCTTAGATGTTGCTCTCTCCCTACATCTGAAGTTACTCATTTTAAAATGAGTTACCTTCATGTTTTCCAGCAGCTTTAGATAGTTATGTCATCAATTCAGGAAAAATCCAGTTTGCAAAATTACCAAGAAAGCATTTAGGTAAAATCTCTGCACATCTTAACTGTCTTTGAAGTTTTTCCTTTGCTGTCAGGTGTTGCAAAAGCCAAAGAAAACATATTACAATTCCACGATGCTCTTCATAAATCCTCTCTGACAGCTCCTATCTGTTTTGCCTCTCTGAGCAGGAATAGAGAGGAGATTCCTTCAGATGACCCCTTTCAACTCATCATCTTAGGGGTATACATCTTATATCAACTCTAAGAAACAATCAGAAAACAACATGATTCTTCAAGTTGCCTACATATTGCTACCATCAATTTCACTTTTAACAATATTGTCAGAGAATGCAGAGGTGATATGCAAAAGTGGTAGCTGTGAACTAAGATAAATGAACTTAATAAAATGTTCCTAGGTAAAGGATTTACAGATTATTCAGTTGCTAGCAATGAATAAGACATTCACTCTCACCTTAGATATCTTTCCCTCTAAAACTAGTTTTGTTTATATATGTGATCTATATCAGAAATATGTATAAATACGTGTTTATACTATGTTAATAGCATGGGAACCCTATTCAAGAACCTTTCAGACTAACATTCCTCAATGCCCAATTCTTCTCAGTTACAGCTTTTACTAAATCTTACTGGGTATTTCCACCTTGTTTAGACTCATGTTTGAGTTAGAAGCATTTAAGAAATACTTTTTCATGGATTAATCTGTGAAGTCCACCTGTGAAGGGTCTTGCACAAAGTAAATCAAGAATTGCTAGAAATAGTGGGACTGATTCTGTTCTACTTTGCAATATGCAAGAAAATTAAAGATTCATAACAGAGTAGAAACACAAGAACTGTCATTCAGGTGTGAGGTGTCCTCTTATATTTTGTCTCAAATGGCTCTTATTGAACCAAAAATCAATTTCCAGGTATTCTTGACTGGCACAAGGAACATCAAATGTTCCAATAATGCAGAATTAGATCTTATAAAATACAGACAAGAGAATCAACTCCCACCTACGTGTTCCTACAGGCAAAGCCTTGACGGATCATGCCTATTGGGAAACAACAGACTTCAGCTCACTAAGAGAATTTTCTTTACACAAATGCAACTGCACTATTTGCCTGAAGGAGATGTTTTTCCCAGGCAGAGGCTTTTGAATCCTCTAAACAGACATTTTGGAACAGAAATCTAAATCAGTAATGCTGACCAGGGTGCTCACTGAATACATGGTCTTTTTATGCTCACCTGTTTCCTGCTCCATGTTTTATTGCTATCTGTCTCACAATGGAATGATCTACCAAGTCATTCCTCCCCTAAACTTTTTTGTTTTTAACTTTTTGACAAAAACAACATCATACTCCAGAAATCAGACTAAATTTGCATGACTTTATGAGCCAAACTCAAAGTCCTGCAATGATTTCTGACCTGTACTAATTGAATTTACAGAGAGAACCATGACTGACATCTCCATCAAATGCAGTGGATTTCTCCAAATTCATCCAGTCATTGAGGCCATTTATGGGATGTTGACCTCCAGTAAGTGACTTTGTTAAACTGTGTATTTTTGCTTCAGTGGATTTAAAACCATAAGATAATGCTTTAGGAAATAATTTAGGGGTAACTCTTGCAGTACATTTGTAGCTTATCGTAAGATATATCACATTTTTTAATAAAGACCAGTATGAATGCTTAAAAAAAGATTTCCAAGACCTATATATGGAAACGAAGGCCAAATTGTTGAAAGGAACCCCAATTATTTTTAGTAGAGTAATTTTCTGAAACTGAGCACAGTTTACTCCAAAAGTTCTGTGACCTGCATAGAGGAGGCCACTATTGAGTGGCCATTATTGGCCACTTCTTCTCACAGAATAAAAAAAAAGCTCTAAATAGTTGAGAAAGAGACAAGGATTTTTCAAAAGAGTCCTTAAGTTTTATTCAGTGTATAAAAGCTAAACAAACTGCAGTGAAGGCTGTCATCATTTCCCTACAGGGCAGAGAATAGCCCCAATGCAGAAGTAGAAAAGGAACTCTGAAAATGCTTCTGAAAGAATCTCTGAAAAATTAATTCCCAAAACTTTACAACTCACATCCAATAGCACAAAGATAGGTGAAACACTCTCCAGATGCAAGATCAAAATTTACCCAGGATCAAACCTTACCCTTTTACACTTTCTAGCTTGGTGTTGGGCTCAGTACCAGGTAACTCTTCCAGAGTGTCTGGAAAGGAGATAGAACAGTGAAATCATCCTCCCATCAGGGTGTTTTGGAAGTCTGTGTAAATCCTTCTGAATCCTATTGCTGCCTCAACTATCTTGTTTAAGCCCCTGTGGTCTATGTGCTGCAATTGCATACACATGCTAGGATTTTCCCCAAAGCTTCCACAATGGTTAAAGAAAATTCAGATCTTGTTAATTAATCTTTAATATGAAATGGGTTGAAACTGACAGAACAAGTTTGTGGCTGGCCAGGTACAAGTGATATAAAGCCCTCTGCCATGAATAATGGAGCAGAAACATCTGAGATAAAGAAAGTCAAGGTTTAAATATCTGTCTGGAGACATCTGGGTTTGCTTCTTTTTTTTTTGTTTAATTACACTTCCAAAGTCTAAGAATAAACATTTTTAGATACCAATTAAGAGATACAGATAAGCATTCCTCTACTTTAGGGAATTAGCTGGAGAAAGGGATGAAATAATTAAAGATAAGAAGGAGGAATTTGAAGAAATACAGAAGACTTGATTTCTCAGAGCTTCCCACATCCATGCTGGCCACTTCTTACAATGCAGAAATGCAACAGACTTCTGCTTGCATGTTTGCCACCTCAGTAAACTTCAGTGTTGCTGTCAAAGAAGAGATGCTGCATAACATGCACACAACATGGACAAACATTGCCTTGTCCTAAAGACTGACTGGAGCTACTCAATAGGGGCTAAACTGCAGGATTTTTGCAGTAGGCATCATCAGGTTTTTACACAGACTTGTCTGTCAGTCAAGTCTTTTCCAAGTGCTCCTGTTCCTGTGAGCTAAATCTCCTCTGGAAATATTCCCTGACTAATAATTAAGCAAGTTTAGGTGGTGAAGCAAGTACCCATGAAGAAAGCTCATCCCTAGTACAATCAAAACAAGCAGTGCATTTCCTGAGAAAAGTCAGTGGTACAAAAAGCCACCCGCCTTTTCCAGGGGAATAAAATACTGTACTATCGGGAAAGCCTCTCAGGTTTAGCAGAAACAAAATAAATGATGATGCCAAACATCTCTCTCTCAAAAAAAAAAAAAAAAAAACCCACAAAGGCAGCTCTTTCTTTTTCTAAATAAACTCCCAAACATGGATCAAGCAGCTGAAGACATGAGTGTTGAAGGCATGCACTGGTCCAACATGACACCCCACTGTACCTTACTCTGCTTCTCTAATATTACTCTTTTTTCTCTCCTAAATTAGAAATACCCTTGAAGGCAAAGCATCAACAAAAATAAGTTCTGTGGGTATCCAGGAGGATATAATCTGACTTTTTAATGCCTTCTAAGTTGCCTTTTACCAATATGTCCTATCTGCCTAGCTTACAAAACAAAAAGACAACTTGCTTTTATTTTATTATTCACTGCTGCTCTCCAGATGAAAATGCAGGTCTCTGGAATAATGCAATGATTTATTTTGAAGTACTAGATGAACTTTATTTCAACCTTTCCAAATGAGGGCTTTGCCTAGTGTTCAAATTGCCAAATGTCCAACCAGATTTCTAATAACCTTATCTGCTTTTTATTTGTATAGAAAAATAGCCTGCTTATATCTTAAAACTACTAATTATATTTATTTAATTATAAAGATCTTGTACAAGAATCCTACCTATTAGACCACAGAGATGCTGCTTTTAAGGAAGCACAAAAAAACCCTCATAGTTTTGAAGCCATGTATATTTATCTTTCATTCAAACCTTTGTTTTCTGTGTATTAACCTACTGTCTTTTAAAAAAGGAATTCATAAACAACTGCAATAACTTCTAATGCTGGGGTTAATTCTGAAGCTTATTTAGTTTTGCATTTAAGAATTCAATTAAATATTTTTGCTTGATTTGCAACAAAGCTGGATCATTTTGATATAAAAGTCATCTCAGGACACAAGGACCTTTTAGGTCCTATGTAGTCAACATGGCCCAGAAACTTTTTTTAAGGTTGGAATTTTCTTTATTTCCTATAAAAAAATAACTTTTATTTATTATGTAGGTTTATTCAGGACCAAAATACTGTCCCTAACCCAGTTTATAGTATGATTCCAGTGAAAAACTACTGGCTGAAGAACTCTGTAATCTCACATGATCTCTTCAAAGACAAGAAACAAAACCATCTGCTCCCCCCTAACAGGCAAAAACTACTCTTTTCATACCCTAAAACTAGAGATTGAACAATGTAATCAAATGCAAACAATTTTTTTTGTAAGACAGCATGAAATACAAGGGGTTTTACATATTAAAAAATATTCAGATATGAAATGAGGCAAAAACCTTTGTATGTTAATCAAATAGCCAAATGTCAGCAATAGCTCTGCTATTCAGAAGCTCATAGAAGCTGCAGTGAAAGAGGGAAAAAAATGCCTGAATTAATCCAACCCAAACAAATTTTTGCTCCTGAGCCAAATTATATCCTGTTAAACCTTTTCTACTGAAACATTTCAAGTCTATGGGAAACTATAAATGAATTTATATATTTATTTATATATATGTAAAATAGCACCTAAGAATTTCTCTCTGGACCAATGAATACTCTTACATGCTCCAAAAAATATTTCCTCTCCAGAGAAAAACACAGCACTAGAAGAAAGATCTTAGAAAACTATAGCCATGTGACATAAAAGATACTATTTTTTTTTTTCCCCTAAGTATAGAAATTCTTACCATGCAATAAAACACAGAGCTAAGGGAAGTGCCAGGGTAGGAGAAGTTTACACAAATGCTACACTGGGAACATTTGCTTTTGTTGCTATTTTTGTGATGTTACACATTGATTACAACTTTTTTTCACTAATGAGCAGCAATTATCACTAATAAGCAAGTGAAATTATTTGGGAAATGCAGATAATCAATTTACCACGTTTACCTGCAATGCACAGTAAACCACTTGAATTGTATCAAACAGCTTTTCTTTCTGTTAATTGAAAAAAAAACAAGTGAGCTCCCAATCCCTACCTCTATATAAACTGAAAGGAGGGTAAAACCTGAGTTCATATATTTACTGAAAATTTTCATATTTACTGAAAATTGCTCTTTACATATATTTACAGATACTTGCTGTCTCATGCCCTAATTATTTTAAACTTAGCAGTTACTGCACTCAGGTAAGAGATGCATCTCCTTCCTGTCTCCCTTTTTTTTTTTAATGCAAATCTCTTTTCCAAATTGGATATTAATTTGTATGACCTTTTCAATATTTTTTGAAGAGCAAGTTGATTAACTCAGATTGTGTCAAAATATTTGACTGAAGAAAGCAGTGAATTGACTTCAGTTGTATCAACAGAAGTAAAATTCACTCTGTCTCAAAGTCTGTCCCTGCAACAGATTTTGTGTCTGCCAAGTCCAAGACTTGGTTTGACTCCCCATGCAGGTGAATATGTTAATGGCACATGATTAATTCCTCCATGGAGATAAATGCCACAAGACCAGTGATGGCCATCATCCTGCTGCTACTCCACCTGAACAGAGTCAGGGGGAACTCAGCTGATGAGCAGACAAAATTCAATTCATGATTTAGGGAGTGCTGCTTTATCCTGAAGACTTCAATTAAAACATTGTCCAGTGAGCTTCAATTAAGACATCATTCTGGTAGCATGAGCAGTGGCATCTGATTAGCCCAGTACTGGTATTTTAAACACAAATCACTGATTCTGGTTTTTCTTTCTAACAGCTAACTGGGTGTAAGAGAATGCAACAGAGGAAGCGAGGATTTGAGATAATAAACAGAAAACACACACCCAAAAAAGGTAATTATGTTCTCTGAAATTTTACTCCACCACTGCTAATGGTAGGAGCAACCTGGACACGGTGAGTGTCCAGATCACAGCCTGGGTTAACTGTTCTCTCTTAACTCCACTGAATGGCAGATTTTAGTACCTCTGATGTGGGGAAATGGCTCAAGCCAAGGAACCAGTGAGAGAAGTGCACTCTCTTGTTTATGGAACTTTTTAGTAAGGCTTGGCAAATGCTATCTATACTAATCCTACCAATAATGTGATGTCATTACAGTGCAAGAGTTCTATTATCATTATATTGCAAAGGTTCCACATTGCTAGAGTTTCATACCTCCTTGATGTTTCTTGTAGGCAGCTCCTCTAGGCACTGACTCCTCCTTGTCCTCACAGCAGCCAACTGACTCCAGTTCCCCTCAACCAACCAATCTACTCTTTTATAACACGCTTCTTATTGGCTTCAGGTGTGGCCTGTTAAAATCAGGCCTGCTCCTAATCTTGAACAATTAACCCAGCTGCAAATCTCTAGGGGGTAAGATTACTTTCTATACTACCTTTTTTTACTTATATTCTATCCCCCTACAGTAATGCAGTTGATAGAGATCACAATATTTAAAGCTCTGTGGAAGGCACGGTGACAACAGTTAAAAACTCAGAAGTGAAATTTATGTAAATTATTGTACCACACTGGAACACTACATCTTCAGAAAAAAATTGTAGAGCAAACAAGCTTACCACTCCTCCCTAAGAAATTAAGATGTAAAACTTCAGTCAAAGCTCCAGAACTTTTCACTGTTAAGAAAAAAACAAACAAGCAACAACTGGTGAAAGTATTTAGCTTTGACAGTTGAGATTTTTCAAGGAGCCTAATGAATGCTCCAGCTGCATTCTGGATTAAATTAAGTGGCTAATTTATGTTGTGCTTCTTTGTTAGCTGCTAGTGATGGGCAAGCCCAGCAGCACAGATGCAGAATGGCAGTAATGGACTTTGCATGACATGATTATTCAGCAGTAAATGAGGCTGGGGACAGCCCAATACTGCTGTCACTTAAAGCTGTATTAAAGTGCCTGACACGGGCAAGTTTAACTAAACACTGAGATGGCAGCTCCCAGAGTGATCACTGTGAGTGTGTGGCTAGGAATGACAAGATTCAAACCAAAGGAGCTCTGTTCAGCAGCAGAAACCCCAAAATCAGCCAAAAGACTTTTTAAAAAATTACCTAATAACTTCCTTTCAAATAATTATATCTTCTCAGATGCTCCTGAGGTTTATTTCGTCCTTCACAAAGTAAACTGTTCTCCTTACTCTTTGCAAGGCTTAACAAAAGAGACTGAGTAAAAATGTCAAAGTCAGTAATTTCTCAGACACCTTGTTTCCCAGTTATGGCTAAGACTTCCATGCTGAATAAAAAGAATAAATGATAGGAAATAAATATGGAAGTGAACTGCAGGCACTGTGCTTGTTCCCAGTTGATCAGATTCTTACTCAAAAACAACAAACCTGAGAGGAAAATATTGCATTCCTGCTATTACTGAATCAGTCTGGATCTTTTATTTTAGTTTGGGGTCAAGACAGATATATATCTCTATATTTGCAGTGTTAAACCCACATTGTCTGAACACCACCTAACACTTTGCACAATAAACTCTCAGGAGCATTGAACACGTATTGTGCTTAATGTCCTGGACTCTCACTCAGGCTCCCACATGCTACAGAAAGCAAATAAACAGCTGAAAGGATCTGAAACATCTGAGGAAAAGCAGCAATACATTAGTCTTTCCACCTCAAGCTCAGTGGGTATTTGCTGGGATGTACTTCACACAGATAGAGTTTCAAGTTCACAGAAAGCTGACTAGCAGATAAAAGGTCCTGATAACCTTCAAAGCTCTGCATTGCTGTTGAAAAATGCTCACTTCCCACCAAAGTCTCCAATGGATTAGCAGCTTTGTGGTGTCTGAGCCCTCCCCATGGCCTTTCATTATATTTCATAGTCACTTAAGCCTTTTCCTAATAAAAAGACAATGCCAAGGGTGAGATTATGAAATACCCCAAAGTTAAGTTGATAACAGTTTAATTAAATGTTGCTCCCTAACAACATTTCTGGCATGGTTCTGGCAATAAAAAGGAAAAGTGAATGTTGCAATTGCTTCCTTTGCTTTTCCCATGACACTGCCTTTCAGAGCATGCTGCAGAAGGTCTGGTTACATGACACAGTTGCTAAATTCAGTTTTACACTGGGCACAAAAATTAATTTTATCTTTGAGTTTGGTATGGAGAAGGCTCTGCATGATCAGATTTTGTCTGCTTCTTTTTAATTAAAATAATAGGGACAGGTCCTCAAGGGAGTAAGTGAGCATAGCTCAGTCGAAGGGAGTATTTTCCAAACCCTCCCTCAAAGCCAACAGCAAAAACTTCCTATTAAATCCACACTGTGCTTTCTGTGGAGATGCACATCTCTGTACAGAGGAAGTTAATGGCGCTTATAAGCAGGATTTATTCACTTAATCAAGACAGTAAATGCACATTTCTCTTCTGTAGTTATTCTTCTGGATGCTGCTTTATTCCTTCATGATGCAAGTAATGGCTCTAAGTGCCACAGCCTTGCTTTCACCCTACAAGTCACCTGTGATGGATAAGCAGATAAATGGTGTCCTAATATCTTCTGTGAGATAACTTCTTCTACAGTGCTATATTTTTATATGCTATATTTTTTCTCTATGTAAACCAACTCTGATTGAACTTCAGCTTGGAAATTTTTCTTTGATAAGGGCTTGGGGTCAGTGCCTCATCATCTGCTGTTGTTGAAGCAGGCAATGTGTGATGTACCAAAACGTAGAAAACATCAGCTATTATCTGTGCAAGACATGGACAGGAGTGATTAATTTTACACTGCCCCTTAAAACTGGACTGCTCTTATGGCTGTGAATTAAATGGCACAATAATTGTGTCTGTTAAAAAATCCATACATCCTTCTAGTAGACTTTCAGCACAATTGTCCCTTACAACACCCCAAAATAAGGATACACTTAGATTGTGTTAAATCAGTAGTACATGAGGGTATATATAGGAATTTTACCGGGGCAAACTGGATTAACCAAACTAAATTAAAACAAGGCATAATGTCATAGAAATTAAATAAGGAAAAAAGATGAGTTCATTTTCAAAAGTAGAAATGTCAATAAAAATATGGACAAGGAACACTTGATCACATAAGAAGCAAAATTAATTAAATCCCAACGTGACACTTTGCTATGGTACATTTACTAGGCAGTGAAAAAAGCCATGAACTCTGACTCAGACATCCCATATCACACACAGAACAGCCAGAAAAAATATTTCTCACGTCTGCAAAAGCAGCAGCTTGCAGCAGTAGTTCATGGCACCAAAGATCTCAGCACACTGGAACAACCTTCACTCCTCCCCTGACCCATAACACACATTTTATTGATGTTTCTCCCCAGACCAACACTTATTTTCTGACTCAGCTGCAGCACTTACTGATTTGTCTCCTCAGCAAAACTCCTGGCTTCACTTTTGCCATGAGAACCATCATTCCCAGACTTGGCTTTTAGGATAACAACAGGAAAGAACCCCTTTTCCTCTACAGCAATAGAATCAGTGTTCCTTAGGAGCACTGCTGCCTCTTCCAGCTGATTACGCTGCCTCCTAACCAACAACTGAAGGGGTTTCTTTTCTTGAAGAGGCACTGGAATTTCCCCTTTTTTAAATTTTACCTTTTCTGCCTACCTCAGCTTATGTCTTAAACGATCTGGCATGAAAACACAGGTCAACAGGAGGGCTGACAGCATTTTACAACCCTGATCCGTGGCGCTCCATGCTGAACAAACAGCACTGGGAAGCAATCCAGCAGACATGAGTGTTTTTCAGACACTACTTGTCTCCTCCCTAAAAAGCTGCAATTTAGCAGTAGGTGCAGAAAGGCACAGCAGCAAAGAGAAGGGCTCAGACACTTCATACACTGTATTTTGGACAATAGAACATTATTTCTTCATTGTGTTCATAACAAATGCTCTTGAAAACACCAAGTGAAACACTAACTGCTAAACACAAATGGCATTTGATTATTTTACAAAGGTGCCCCTGTGGTTTTGGACACAGCTTCAGTTGTTTATTTACCCCTACATAAGACAGACTAGGCAGAACAGACACAGATGTGTGTGGCAAGTGGGTGAGCAGCTCAGCCCAGCTGCTGAGCACAGCACTTGTGCCTCTTCAGGCAGGGGGAGGAATATGGGCACTGCTGCCAGAGCAGTTCTCACACACAGGCTTTGCTTTCTCTAGTAATGCACTGTTTGACTGGTCCATCTCAGGAGCTGAGGTCTTCTAATTCAGTGACATGAAACTAATGAACTGCATAACTCCTTACCTGTGTGGTACTTTGGGTTTTTAGAGTTGTAACAAACTTATTAACCAAGAATGATTAAACTTACAGTAAATGTATGTAAACTTACATTTTTCTCTGTAATACTTCCTAGTAGTAGACAACCTGAAGTGGTTCCTTTCTGCTTTCTGCTCCAAAAAAACCCACCCCAAGAAGCAGAGCACCCACAACATGACGGTTCACATTAACAGCATTCTTAAGGAAAGTAACATTCATATCATACATTTCCCTAAATGTGCCTGGACAAAACAGGAGGGATCATTACACAACACATGATTAGATCAGTAAGTTAGATTGGAACAAATTAGGAGTTGAGTGTTTGTGCATAACGCAAATGGGAAAAAAAGTTACTTTAGTTAAATGTGTGTGCACATGTTTAAGTGAAAATAGAAAACTAGAAAAGATTACAGAAATAAAGGAGGAAACTATACACTGGATAGCTGGTTCAGGTATTCACACAGACAAAAGGAATTCGGGAGATCAGTAATCTTCCATTTACAACTCTTCAGTTGTATTTTTGCTCACGAAACTCTGAATTTTAGAATTGATTCCTCTAACATTTTCTGTCATGAATTAAGATTTATTTTATCTTATCCAGTAATGCATTTATAAATTTAACCACTTAACAATTTTTCATAAAATACAGGGCCATTTGTTGGCATTTATCTTTCAATCCCCCAGAGTGTAAAACATCTTTGACAGATGCAATGATAAAAAGATGTGAATGCCAGATCACATTAAGAAATCACAATAACATTATTTCTCAGGAATTATTATCAGAACTGAAAGTTAGCATCTATTGCGGCACCTGGGATACAAAAATATGGTTTTCATCTATTTTTTAATCACTTATATTCATTTCAAATACAATTCTGTCAACTTTTAAATGAAAATTATTATGTCATCTGAAATTACTTTTGTTCACTAACTATACAAACAGTTTCAAATCAGTTCACATTTCTATCGCACTGCACAAGAGAAATCTCACATTAATATCCAGGAGCGCAGCAGAATCAAATTCTTCAAAAAGACATAGATCTCTTCCCAGTTAAGAAAGCAAAATTAGGGTCAGGATTCTCTGCTTCTTGCCATCCCTCTTTCAGTGAATTCATGCCCTCCTGCCACTCTGTTTCTGTTCTCACCTGTGCTCCAGTCCCAGCTCACCTAGCCATGAAATCAGGGGGAGTTGTGGCTCTGCAGGGCAGCTCTGGCCTCTGACAGATCCCTCTGGGCTCTTCCCAACTAAATGGGTCAGGTAGACCAAAGATAGCAGAGGTATTTTACCAAATATTTCTAACAAATTGCAGGAAAAAAATGAAAAAATACCAGAAGCACCGAATCTAACAAACAATGTTGTTGTTAAAAGCACAAAAGGGTACCTTTGGTTTCCAAAATGCAAAGATCTTCTGCAGTTATTTTTTTTCTGTTTGGCTAAATAAAAACTTCTCACACAGTTACATTCAGGCTTCTTAGTGAATAAAATAACTTAATGCATAATCATTTGCTGAAGAAAATGAAAAATAAAGTTAATGAAAATTATGATGTCATTTTACATTTAAGTCAGATGATGGAAAGAAGTATCAATATTTGCATTTCCTCTCTTACTTATTACAAAGATAAGCAAGAGAAGAAAGTAAAAATGGTATCTAAAGAGACATTTTAATTATTTTGAAGTTATTAAAAGTTTCACAGAGTTTATGTATTTGGAATATATAATGCAGCTAAAGCAATTTAAATATAGGCAATGTTAGAAAGGAAAACAGCATAAGAGCAATCAAAACTCCTTTTTCACAGATTTTCAAAACTGAGGGTGGGAGTCAATCCTGACTGTTAATTTACTTTTCATGTTCATGCTCCTCCTTCAGGTTATTGCAAAAGTACGTGTTAATAAAAGCACTTATGGAGCAAAGTGAGTTTAAGTTGTTTAGTTAAAGCCAGGCCTCATTTTGATGGCATTCTCTGAAGTCTGTAACTCTTTTACTAAGGCTCTTTGAAGAGGAGGCTGCATTATGGGAGCTGTATCAAACAAGATTGTTAAACTGCTTTGCACATCTCTGTGAGCATTAGAAATCTCAATACCTCCAGTTGTTCCTTTACGTTTTTGCTTAAATACAGAATTTAATGTGAAACCAGGTACCAGGTGAGAAATTCTCGATATCACCAACACAGAGTAAATAAGCAAAGGTGTCTAGAATAGAAAAACTTCCTGGCATTTCAGCTGTGATGATCTAAGCCAAAACAATGGACTGCAGCTCATTACTTTTAGAACCTGTGTTTGCATAAAGCTGATAAAATATTGTACTGTAGCCATGGATAATTAGAAAGCTGCAGAGGGAAGTTTAGTTTAGAGTTATATCACATACTTTTTCTAGCAGTAAAATGACATAAATAAATAAGGACTAGTATAGCTTCGACAGAATAGGAAAAATAGGACAATCAAAACTAAGACTAAATTCTTTTTTACCTACCCAGAGCATAGCACTGTAAATAAGCAGAGAATTGACTATCAGTAAGCAATTATTTATCGGAATCACAAAATATCAAGTAGCAGAAAATACATTATTCCAGAGTATTTCTAGAAAAATAACAAATGGAGCCATTTTATCTAGATATAAGGAAAATCTTTTACCACTAGAACTGTCAAGCATTGGAACAGGTTGCCTGGAGAAGTCGTGCAGTCCTAGTTTTTTAAGATTAATCTGGATAAAGTCCTGAGCAGCCTGGTGGGCACCTGAGGTGACCCTGCTTCAAGCCTCAGGTTACAGACCTGAGGTTCCACCCTGAATCATGCAGGGGTTCTGGGATATCCATTTTACAAGTACTTTTTGAGTCAGAAGGTAACTCACAGGCACACCAACTACTGCTCTAGAGGACAGCAGTTACAGACAACAGGAAACATAAATAAAAATGTACATGTGGGAGCAAAATAAATGGCATAAAGCAAAATAAAACTTAAAAAAAATTGAATTAGCACCTTTATAAAGGAAAAAAAGGCAATAACTATTAAGTAATACTCACAGATAAAAGACTGGAGAAAAGAATTAGGGAAAAAAGATTTGTATGCTAGTAAATAATCTATTCTAGGCCAAAAACCACTTCAAACAAATTGCTCAGAGAGGCCAGTGCATGAAGACAGAGACAGCAAAGAGGGAAGGGATACTCTAAATTATTCTAACAAGTCTGTTGCTCCTTGCACTGCAGGGTTCTGCACAATTAACTAAAAGACAGTTGGGACATAAACATGAAGTTGGCAAAAAACCCTCTGAATAAACCAAAGGCCCTCATTTATTACTGAATTATAAAAGAGGTTCTAGGCTCTAGCATAAAAGAAATAAGGAGTAATCTGAATAATAGATGCAGGTGTTCATATATGGATTTATGAATAATTCAGAACATTTAACATTCCAGACTTTTTTAAGGGAAAAAAGATAACATTGAGACCAGAAGTAACGGTGATACCAAAATAATCAGGGAGCGAGATGGCTGAAAAGCTGTGACAAATGATGGAAGAGGAAAGGAAAACACCCAGAGGAAGTAAAGAGCTAAAAAAGCTGTTCTTAAGAACAATGACAGAAGTAATGACAGGGAGAGACAGACTCCTTTGGAGAGCAGAAGACTTTGCAAGCAGGTTCATCAGCACAGCTGTGCTACCAACACGAGCATCCACATTTTTTACAACACTGAGAGCAAAAAAAGGAAAGATAAGGTTAAGGTATCAAAGTGATTGAGCAGGCAATAAAGATGACAAAAGTGTAAATTAAATGATTGATGGTACACATCTTGGCACCATAAAATGAGGCGTATAGAATAGGAGAAAAAGTAATGTTACATCATAGGGGGTATTATGGGAAGGTAATTCCCTGACAAGTGAATCACATACTGCTAGTTTCATGAAATACTAGCATACTTTATTAAGAGAAAATACTCCAGAAATTTAAATTGAAGAAAGATTTAGGGAAATGGAGCATATTTTGGGGATTGAGGAGGCAAAGAATGGGCTTAAAGAGTGAACGGCCTCTCCACCATGTTTGTCACAGTTTCAAATGGGAACAGACTGTGTCCCAGTTTTGCTAAACTAGCACACCAGAACCAGGAACACAGGCTGGACATCCAGTAAGGTGTCTGGAGCACATTTCAATTCTGAATTCACAGGGCATTTGCCACAGTTATACCTGCAGACTTTTAGGTGATTCTGAATTTTCTTTGCACAAGGACTGTTCGACTTTCACTGAACGTGGCTGAGCAGACTGAAGGGGATGTTTACCAAACTGATTCATGGCCCACAGATGCTAAACCCAATCCACAAAGGTGTTGAGGCAATGAAACCATCAAAATAGCTGACACATGGATACTAACGCGTCTTAAAAGGTATAGAAAAAATTACAAATCACTTGAAAAAAACAAGGCAATGTCATTACATTACTCACCCTTTGAGGAAACAACTCCTGACATAAAAGTTGGATAAAGCAGCATCAGTGCCAAGGCATACATTTGAATTGTCTTTCAGCTGTCCTCTCTCCACATCAATTTCATCAGTCAAGTACGAACCTTTGACCCAATACTGAGAAATAAGATATTGGCCATCCAGTGTAGTTCTCACAAATCGCCACTTGCATTCAGCAAAAAATAAATAACAGGATTTCCATATTTTCCCTGAGGTTTAAATTTTTCATAGTTTTTTGGAACAAAAACTTAACTATTACATGTACTTAAAAGTAGTAATTTTTTGAGAAGAACACATGAATACCTATTTAACTTCAAAGAAACAGCATAATTAGAGACAATTACATCTACTTTTTGCCTCCAGTTCACCTTTAAGTAACTTTATGGAATAAATTTAAAGTAACTTGATTTGTTCTATAGGATTTCTATAGGATCACTCACCTTCTCCCACCATTGGTCAGCCATCTTATTTCACGACAGGATTCACTACTAATTGAAAGAATGAGATGCTCTGGTACCACCTTACCTTGAAAAGAGACTCCATTAGGCAAGAGGAATTTTTAAAACATGCTAGATAGATTCACAAGAAAAAACTGACAAATAAAATATTCACTTGTCTTTGTAATTTTCTCTTCATCATTCATTAAACACACACTCAACTGAGGCCACTTTCTTGGTTTTGACTTAAGCACATTACCTCAAGCACAGAAACATAAAAAACCTTCAGGTAGAAGTCACAGTCTCACACTCCCACTGAGGCAGGTTGTTAACTTGAGTTTAATAAAGTCTTATATTTTTGTGATACACTTCCTAAAACAATGCACTGAGTGCAACTGTTTGCAGCTGAAGAATTGTAAAGGTCTACTCTGCCAGCCACTGTAATGTCCACAATCTCCAGCCCAGCTGGCTTTATATTCAGTGCATAGACTCTACTTCACAGCCTCAATGAAAAATATGGCACAGAAGACATCTACACTTTTCTCATCAGCAACAAGTCATCCTTATCTTGAAAGCAAATTTAAATTATTTGAATGAGAGTAATGAGCACAGTGTAGAATAAACACAGAAAATGATGTGTCTGGTATTTTTCATTAATATCCCATGCATGTATGTATTATACTAATAAATACGTATTTTTGTTTTTCTAAAGCTGATTAACTGTATTTAACACTGCTGTATTCATTTTCTGAGCATTCATATTTTATGAGCTGGTAAAGTTAGTGTATATTGTGATTTCCATTTTTCAAATGCTGCATTACTTCTGGGTACAGGAGAGGGCATTATGATAACAAATGAGTAAAACTTCAGTGTGTGCATGCTGTACTCTCCATTAAAGCTAAATAGAGCAGTTTGTGATACCACTGATTTGTAGTCACTGCTGTAAACAGCAACACACTTAAACAGAGTAAGTTCATTGATCAGTAGATTTATGAAACTAACACAAAAAGAAAGTCCCCAGGAGTACATAAAAAAAAAAAAAGAGAAAACAATCAGGAAGGTACAAAAGAGAAAACGTAGGGAGAAGAAGAATAGAGAACAAAGAACAAAGATACTACTGATACTACTTGTTCAACAGAGGAACAAAGATACTACTAGTTTTGCACAACTGCACCAAATTACTTGTACATACTCAATTTTGTAACAACTGTTGAGATCTATCTAGTTTTTTTGATTTAGGTAATTTGGAGCCAATCAGGAAAAGGACAGGCTCACTTCATATGTCAGTCTAGTCACACACACTGGGTCCTGATTTCAGGTTCTGTACATTACATTAGAAATAACATATATGATACCAAAATATCCACTGACTTCCACGTGTTTTAGTCAGAAATAAAGAGCATCACAGAAGTAACTCTTATTAAGTCCAATGCAATTCTCAAAATATACATTCAACTATCACTCTGAAAACACCCAAAGCCTTTGTAGGCATCAATTTTAAACACTCTTGGCTTGCACTGAGATGCTCAAGTCTTTACAGCACTGAAGAACTTTATCTCATGGCACAGAGCACTGGCAGGAGCTGGAAGAGCACGAGGGAGGCCAGGCTTGGGCAGGCAGCCACCAGCCCTGCCCTATGGCAATGCATCAGCTGCCTTCACTCCGTGCTCCTTGCATTACTCAAAACCTTGGACTTTGTGTGACTACCGTCATTATTTCAATAAGGAAACAACTTACACACCCAGCAATTAACAGCAAGCTCTGGGAAGCTACTAATAGAAGTAGTAATGCTCTCAATGGCAAATAAACTACTTTTTCTCTGACTTTCATCTCCTCTGTAAACTGCTTGCTCTAATTAACTGTGCCCAGCTCTTTTCTGTTACTTTGTATTTCACTATTGAACAGTGAAGACCCTAAATTGTTTTAGTTAATTCTGCTGAGAACTAATATACTGTCCCATTTTGTGATCCTCCATTACCAGGTTATTTTTGTATTTCTATTTTTTATTTTCCATTTGAATGTGAAATGCAAAATTACCAAGAGACATAAAAAATAACCATAGAGTAATACTATATTACAATAGAGTTTACTTGGTAAAGTAGGCATGGAGTAGTACATAATTAACTTAGAACAAAAATAAAAATATCATATTAATTCATATGATAATTACAGGATGACTGACACAATAGAGATAAATGCAGTGAGTAAATTACATGAACATGATCCAAAAGAATCTGGATCCATAGTAAATGAAAATACCTCATGGTGATTTATTTAACCACTCAAAGAAGAAAAGCCACCAGTGGTAAACAAAAAAGTCCATTTGTCAGCTGAATGCAACAGTTTACAAGCAACTCTGAGATCATTTCCACTGTTGTTAAGAAGTGAGCATACAAGAACAGCACCCGCACACTCACAGGATTTGTTTTTCCCTCTTTCTTTTGTGCTGCCCATGCTTGTGTCCCAGATAATTGTTGGCTGTTAAGTCTGAAGCAATACCAAGAGATAGCCTGGGCCACTGGACAGAGTGTTTTTCAGCAGAATCACGCTTGAAATGAGGAAAAACCAATGCAGATTGGAACAGGAAATGATCATGAGACAATTTTCAATTACGATAAAAATATCTTTATTAGAAACTGTCAGCCAGAGTAGGAATATCTCTGTGCTTCTCCACATGCCAATATCCTACAGCTCCTGCAAAAGAAGAGAAAAGGCAGCTCATGAAACAATAACTTAGTGCTCTGCACAGCACATTGCCAATTCTCCCACACTGCTTACCCTTCTCCTCTGCTTCCAGCAACTACTGGCAGGGCACCGTCTCTACTCATTCTGGGCAGGACAGAAGGACAGAAAGAGATTTAGTTCACTGTCAAAACCACTGATTTTTCTATACAAGTGTAGTATACATTACAAGAGCACCAGTGCCATGGAACATCTATGGAGGTACTTACGTTCTGCTTCCCAAATCCTTGCATCATTTACTGAATGAGACTTGACATCCAGGCAGCACCTCCAAGCAGCAAAAGGGCAAAGCAGCCCTGATTCACTGTGGCTGCACAAACATGGTCCAGATCAGGTGTTTGGAGCTTCTCCTCCTGTGCCAAGATAACCTCAACACACAGTGAGCAACCTTGTACTAATAACAAATCCCCCCCATCCCAAACAACAGATCCCAGGTTGTCACAGACGTGTCCAGATGGTACTCACTGCTTTGAAGCCTCCTCCCAGTCCTCCCTCAACTGGAAATATGAGGTGTCACTGGCAGATCTCGTGGCAGCTGTCTGTAGCACCACCTTTGACACGTGGATCTCACCTTTGCCCTGCTAGGCTTGTTTCAGCAGTGTACAAGTTACTGTCTACATATTTTTGCATCTGGTTAAACTGCACCCGAGCCCAAAAAAAGGCCAAACCTCAGCACTGCAAGTCATCTAATTGCATTAGCATACCATGGTGTCACTTTTAACAATTCCTCAGGCTCAGCACAGCATTTACCTAAATACCATATTCAAAATGCAGGTTATGAGACTGACTGGGTATAAGGTCACATTTAAATACACAGCTGTCTGCTCAGTGTTGAAGCCATCTAATTACCTGTATTTCATGATAAGAAGTGTTTAACTCTGAGGCACACCAGCTGTGCAGGAACCCAGGGCACATGCCTAATCCCAACCAGAATGTACACATAGTTTGTGTATGTAGAGACAGGGCACAGCAAAGCCCCTCTGTGAGCAGATGAGATGCTGTATCCTCAGCTGAAATCCAACCTGGAAGCCCCTTCTCCCTGAGGTGCCAAGGATTTTGAAGCTGGCATGATGAAGAAGAGGTTTGTACCTGGCACTAGGAGGTACATGGAAACTTACCTGGAGGCTTGTACACAACTTCCATTTTTCAGGCTTCACAAATTCTTTTCTTTTTAAACCCAGAGGTAACACTTGGACCTTATTAGTGCCCCCCCAATCAGCTCACAGTGGAACTCAGTCCACATTCACCTTGGGAGTGACAGAATAACAGTCCTTATGTATCATTAGGGATGATGCACAACCCCTTTTTCAGCCTAATACAGACAGCACCTAATGCAACTTTCTCCTCCTCCCAACCCAAACCACAGCAAAACAGAGAAACCCAGACCAGCTCCAGCTTCCTCAACTTGTCAGTACACCTTGTTATCAGTTTGTATTTTTAAATTTTCTGTAAGTTTTATCACAAATGATCAGGCATTCAGTTAGAGAGAACAGCAGAAACCAAATACTGGGGAAGGTCACCAGAGTAAGTTATATATATTAAAATTATTTTATCCACACAGTTCACAGAATTACTACTTTGATAGAGCATCACAATAAGGCAATTAACGACACACATAAGTTAACCACACAGTAAACCTTTTAAAAATAATGCAAGTTAATCCAACCCAGTTCACTGCCAATACAGAAAGTGCAGATAAACTGGAAAATGACATACCAAGAAAAGTAAAGATGGCAGCACTGAACCAAGATGGTAGATAGGTTACAAAGCATTTAGGTAAAAATCTCTCCCTCTCAACTAAACTAGAACCATATGCCCTAAACAGAGCCAAGATGTGAGGCAGCCTGCAACTTATGCACCAGATGCATGGTGACTAATTTAGGAGATGTGTTCTCCTAAACAGATACAACCACTGGCAGAGCTTCCTGCAGCCCCTGAGGAACCCCTGCTCCATCCACTGCTCTTACAGCACTCAGGCATCAGCTGCTCCTGCAAAACTCTCTCTTCTGCTGCTCACATCTCTTTCCTCTAGAGATGATAAATGACTCTTCTTCCCAGCTAAGTGAATCCCATGGAAAATGCTGAGGGTCTAAATCCATTTCATGCCTCAGGATGCTATTGTTATTTTGCAGCATACTTAAAAAGGACAGGTATTTCATAAGGCAAACTGAAAGATGAGGTCCCAAGAGCAAAGCCTTTAGTGAGTTTGAAAAGATAAAAGCCAGAAGGAGGTAATGAAAATTTGAGGCAGGATGAAGAACAAAGGGATTCAAGGAGCAGTGATGATGATAGAAAACAATGCAAGTATCAATGACTACCAGAGTAGTCCTTCTTGGGTCTTCAGAAATTTACCAACAGGGTACAGATTAAATCATTTAAATACTTATTGATTAATAAAAATTATTAATCAATTATTAAAAAATATAATTATTAGAAAGATATGGTCTCATAGTTCTGGGGGATGATTGTGATCAGAATCTCTAATAAGATTTTGTGCAAACAGGAGCATAAAAACAGTGTGCCATATTATCAGCAAAAGTCTACCTGCTTTATAATATTAAAAGGAATACAGGGTAAACTGAAATTAATTTCTTTATTTTTTTAAACATATATCCTTTAGAACACACAGAGTTTTGGTCATGTAATTCAATGAATGTTCATTCATCCTCTCTTCCAGCAAGGACTGGAGCATTACAGGGTTTTATAACAGATAAGAGCTTCTAAATGGTAACTAAGGCAAGGACCAGCCATGCACACACTGGTTATTTATTATAATTTTTGCAAAACATCGAGTTTCAGAGGAAAGAACCCAGGTTCCCAGTTTTTGAGGTATGCAAGGACTAATGAACTTCGCCTTTTTATTTCTGGCATACTGGAAAAATACTAAGTTATTGCACTATTGGTTATCCTACCCATCAGCAAAACCAACTTCTGCAGTTTGTAAAAATCAAAATGCATCAGTCACAGTGTGTGACACAAGGCCACTGAGTCCATCTGGTTAACTGGAGCAGGTATTGTCGTACATCACCTTAGCACAATGAGGAGGCAGCAAGAAAAGGCACAGTGAAAATACAGCATGCACCATCTTCTCCACTGTTAACAGCTGCTCAGACTACAGAAAACAGAATACATTTCACATTGCAGTCATTGCAAGGAGATATATAAAGTTTAATAGGATCCCATTCTTGAGTTGCTTTATTACTCTGCTCAATTAAATGCTATTTAATGATTCAGCACTTACAAGATATTATATACCATTCATACTCCATTGACTTCAGTTACTCCATTGACTTCAGTGAAGCTCATGATTTTTCCAGAAAAGATGAGTAGTTCTAAGGAAAAAAATATTAACTTTCTGTTTAAGACTTAAGAATAAACAAATTAAAAGTAGTGACTACATGTAACAACTGCTATATTTTCTGTAATTCACGCATGGGGAGATTGAGATTATCACACCAAAATTGTTTACACCCCTGATACTGGTTTAACTGGTAAGCAGCCCAAGGATGAAGATTACTTCATATTATGTCTGTATTTCCATCAAAAACTGCAGTGACTTGGCTGTTGCACTTTATTGGAGCATTTTATTTCCAGCTGTATCCACCATAAATTACTGTTACAGCATAAAATATCAGCATTCTGGATCATCAGAGTTGGTGTAGGCAAATTGGTGAAACAGTCATGTTTGTTGCTGTGTTAGTCCAGCAGGGTATTCCAATACTCACCTTTGTGTTTCATGCCTCAGCACACCTTAACTCTACTTATCCTCAGTGTAAGAAATGAGCTGAAAAGGCAACTCCTTGTCTCAGGCACTGGCTTGCAGTTCAGAACATCCACAGGTGACTCTCAGGCAACAATTTCACTCTGCAGCTGGGAGAACATGCACCAGGCCAGTGCATGTTCCACAACAGCTTTCAGCTGCTCCCTGTTGCTCCAAAGTGACCATGTTTGCTGTCACAGATATTTTCCCTCATCAACTAAATTTTCACCAGAAAGGTAAACCATTTAGCCCTGAAGTGCAGTTAACCACTTGGGTAAAAAACTATTATAAGCTGTAGATACTTGTAACTCCATGCTCTCGAATGCTAATGATACATCACTCAGTTTTTTCATTGTATACAAGTATAACAGCTGCTTCTTTTGATTTTTTTTAACAATCTCTTGCTCGCATAGGCATTACCAACCACCAGCCTGCCTCCCACTGACACAGAATTGCTAATGCTGCTTATGTTTCCAGTTTGTAGGACCATGATGACAAACTTCTCCTTACTTTTGTGTTGGAAATGTGAATGAAATTGCATGTATCCTCCTTGGTGAGACACAGGGCACCAAAGCAGAGCAGGTGAGCTGCTTGGTGCTCTGCTCACACCGCTCTGCTCCCGTACCAGGAGGGGAGAGAGCACAGCCAAGTCTGCACTCTCTCACAAGGAAGAAAAGTTTCTGTGGAACTGAAAGATAGCCCCCTGAGAGCTGAGGAATCTAAATTCAGAAAGCCTGAAAAAACTTACTGCAACTGAGAATCTGAAGCACAGACAGATTAAATGACCTTGCCCAAAGCCTGTCCAGGAGAGTGCATCAGAGATGGATATTGAATCAAGTGACAATCAGACACAAGATTTTTTTTTTTTGGATTTGATGTACTAGAAAGTATAAACCATTTCTTTATCACCAGAAGTTTCATAAAGCTGGACCACTGATGACAATACTTCAATCCACAATTTTAAGGCCATAATGTCCCTTGACCACATACTTGGCTTTCATTTAATTCAGGTGGTGCTGCACATCAGTACATCAGAACCATACATTAATTGCTACATTTGCAACATTTTAAAACTGTTTTTCCACATCAATATGCTTGCCTTTGTCTCTGCTATCCATACAAAGAAACAGACAGTGTAAATCAGTATCAGCAGCAATATTAAAGTAACAGGTATTCAAGTTTTGGAATGCACCATATAGAATATTCTATAGAACACAAACCTGACAAGACCCAGACAGGAAACGGGATGTGAGACCATGAGCAAGGTTAACACAAAATTCAGTGTGGTACACAAACTGAATGCATAATTCTTGCTCCCAAAACACTGTTTGTGAGAGAAGAGTCCATCAGGAAAGAGATTTCAACAGGCAATGGAAAAGCAACAGACACTGCCTCTACTGAGCACTGGAATGGGCTGCCCCAGGAGCTTTGGGGGAAAACAGTTCCAACTGGTTCCCAATAGGATACAAACATTAATTCATGGACCACAGCTCCCTAACAGGACAGTAAAAGGACTGGCTATGTATATACACTTCACTGATCCTTGAGAGTCTAGCAAAAAAAAGAAGAAATGACTACACTTATCTTCCTTCCTTGGCAAACGTACAAAGCAGGTGTGTAGCTTCAGTGCATATTTCATCTGTGCCCCTGGACACCTCTACAGACAGATGCTCCCACTGACATGAGGTTTCAGCTTTGTCTACCATGGAAGGAATTCAGCTGGCCCTGGCAATCCAACTCAAATGGTTTACATGGTTTGCAAACATAATTTCTGGAAGATGATGATGAAAATGGAATTTCCAAGGCAAGTGAGCCCACAAATGCAACGAAAACAGGAGCGTTCTCTGGATTACATACAAACAAAGCAAGTTCAGCACTATCTCTACATCGTTGTTTTTTCTAGCTAGAAAACACTTTTTGCACTGATTGTCATTACTTTCTACATCCAGAAGTACACTCATCCTAGAGGCTTTACAGGAGTGTCCCTAATTTAATGAGCATATTGTCACCTGAACTCCCTGTGCACAGGCTGTGGATTGGTTACAGGTACAGCAATGATTCCATGCATGCTTTCATTTCCTGAGTAAATCTTCATGAAGACCAGAAGAGGATTTAAGAAGCACAAACATTTCACTTCTGCATATGATTCCAGAACTTGCTTTTTTCTAGCCTAGAGAAAACAACTCCAAGCATCATTTTAGGCTGCTGTCATAATATTTTCAGGCTTGAGACTCAAGATTTCATTTATTTTTATGCCATCAGGATCTTCTCCAATATTAAATAAAAAAATCTGAAAGCTACTCATATGAGAGGACTATTGTGAGCCAAGATTTCAGGGATTGGCTTTAGTTCATGCCTTAAAGAGATGTCTTAAAAAAAAGAAAGGAAACTGAAAGTCTCAAAATAAAATTAAAATAATTCAGCTTTGCATCTTGGGTTACACTTTCCTGCTTCTTACAGAAAGGTTCACTCACAAAGCATCCCATATACCTATACTCCTTATCCTCTTTTACATATATGCTTGTCCTTCAACTCGTATGCCTCAAGACCGCTGCTCACAATTTAAGCTAAGCAGGAAAAGCAGGATATATGCAGAGCTTTTCAAGTAACCATTCCCCAGCTGTGCTTGTCCAATAAGTCTTTGAAGACACTTGCATTGATTCCACTGGCACTTGACAAGCCTCACATAAAGTGAAGTGAAACACAAAACTTCTGGGCCTCATGAACCAGTTCCCTAGAGAGAACAATGCTCTAGGATTGGCACAAACCCAAAAGCAGTAGGACAAAATCCCTGAGCCTGCTGGCTCTCCTCTTGCTCCTGCAGCCATGCAGGTAATAGTCATCACCTTATGGGGTTCTTGACAATTTACACTTAAGTGGTCAACAAAATCCCCATGCTGGAACTTAAAACTTGATAGTTTATAATGCTCTTAATTATAAAATCTAAAAAAATCAAGTAAAACTTAGCATAGGGAAAGAGCATATTAAAAATAAGTGGTTTGTGACTTCAATAGGAAATTGCATGCTTTTTATTACAGTGTTTTCATTCATATTTAATGGTTTATGCAAGCTGTTCTTACACAAAGGACCACTAACTCTGTTAAAGATGGATCTCAGCTTCCTCAAGTCTGAAGATCACCAGCAGAGAGGTGATCTGTTAAGCCTGTCATTCCACGAGGCTATGAACACATCACAGAGCTGCAGCTGAGCCAACAGAATGTTATCTTCCTTTCCAAAATTGTATGTTAGTCACTCCATTTTTAGCTTTTTTCTAACCAATTTAACTTTTTTCACAGAATGATGGATCTTTGACTCTTAAAAGTATTTCTCTGATTTGAGTTGTCTTTAATAAGATGTTTCTTATTAAATCTTATTAATATTGCAATTACCAACAAATTCTTAACAAATGAAAAAAAATCTGATTTAAAATTTACTTTCCTCTACATGAAAAAGTTAGTAACTCTACCCTAAAATCACATATAAAATACTGTTCCTCAAGATTATATGGTCACATAACCTTTATGTTATGTTTCATTAAATACCAATGAAATACTAAAACATCATTATGTAGGTTTTAAGATCCATAGCAGTGGACAAGAGAAAAAATTAAACCTTCATATAATTTCAAATACAATTGGCAAGTATAAAAGGAACCCAATCCAAAACCCAGTGGTGGAGGTCACGGGAGTCTTCCCATTAACGTCCATGTTCTTTGGACTAAGGAAACAAGATAAATCTGAGCAATTGAAAGGAAGAGAAGGTAAAACTTACCCATGAATTCAATTCCTAAATGGTCTGCTATACTCATGAAAGCATGTAAAAGAAAACAGGAAAAGAAACAGAAATATTAGAAACAGAGTAAAATACAAATTTTATAAAATACAATAAAATACAAATCTTGATATGGCAGTGCTGCAGAAGAGTGTGGGGTCAGGGCCCACTGTGTGGGTACAGGTCCAAAACAAAGGCACAACTCTGACCCACAAAGGCAATCCTAAGGTGGAATTTAGGGCACTCAGCTGTCACACGAAGAGATGTGCATTTGGGGTAGGAAATGAATGCTTTTATATTTGACTTTATGTTCAAGGCAGCTACCTAAAGGGATTTCATTTTCCCATCCTCCTGAAACTCCTCTCTCAACCTGCTCACCACTGTCCTTAGTTAGACAAGGCTCTTTCTTTCATTTTCTCTGACAGGGACCAAAACCTGAAGAGATGAATGGAAGGCTTTCACTGAGTTTGGCAGCTCTCACCTCAGCACAGCAGCCACACTGGCACCCAACATGACTCCTACCTGCTCTCTGCTGCACAACAAAATCCAACAGCAGGAAAGGGAAGCCACATTCCCAGCTTGGCCATCACACAGACAGGATGCAATCATTTCAAGACATCCCAAAGTGAAGCAAAAACCTTAACATTATTAGAATATTGACTGAATTATCACATGGACTTCTAAACATTTCAGGGCTCTTATTTACATAATGAATTAGAGTCCTCTAAGAACTACATAGCAAAGCTAGAAGATTTTCCAACATAACCCAAGAGTTAGTTTCAACACTTCATTTTATTGCCAACCCTGGGACCCGTGATGAGATCATGGAATATTTGGGTTTCTGTTGAAAATGCTGGAAATTCTTCACCTTTTGCACCCGTTCAATCCACCCAGGAGAAGGCACTGAGCATCAGCTTGCTCAGTTCACTTAGCATACAAATCTATGGAACAGCTGATGAAGTCCACATTTTATTTTCATGCACTTCAAAAGCAAAGAACACAAGATGATGGTATATGGCATAAATACCTTGTTAGCATGGTGTTAGGGAAGGCACATTATGGAAGTTTAGTGACAAATGAATCTTTCCTTTTGAAAATACATAACTCAAAACCATACACAAATGTATTCCACATAATGATCTGTATTCTTGCACTCACATACAAATATCACGTACAAACATCCCTAGTACATTTGACAGGACTTTAAATTTTAATGAGAATCTAATTTTTATAAAAGCATGAAATATATCAGAAGTGCATCAAACATATAATATTTACAGAGATTTGTAGCTTTTTTCCCCGCCTAATTTTCTGTACCTGTGAAATCTGCAAACCTTATCTATATGCAATTCACACCTTTGATTCCTTCTGTAAATCAGATCAAAATGCAGTTGAAAATTCCTTACTTTAAAAACAGATAGCAGAAATCAAAGCACCATAATCTGGTCTCCAAGGAACTAAAGATATTGACACATGGAGGAAGATCATACAGTATCATCTTCTTAAGTCTATGTAGAACAGCTGAAAAAAAAATTCTTCTTTCCTAACTTGGCTATACACCTTCTCTACTTGTTTTCCATTTGCAACCTACAATCCTCCCTTTGAGTTCACCAACATGGTTAAAAACCACTTCCTCAAAAAACAGATACAAAAAATACTTTTCCTTTAAAAAGATGAAAAAATGCATTTCAGTTCATATTTGAGTGGCTTATACTTCGGTGAGAATCAAGGATATATGGAGCCTTCCTGGGAAACATGTTCAGCTGGAAAGTGTGGAAACATGTCAGGTGATTTATTTTTAATATCTCATATGCATACAACTTCAGCAACCAGCAAAATATATATTGCTGACAAAGCTGATTTCCCCAGATTACAATAAAAGGATGTCCAGCGGGATAAACCTTTACAATAAAATATCCAAGCTGCCAATCAAGCAGTAGTTCAACAAGCTCAGTGAGCAGCTCTTTGGGAGCAGAAGGCAAGGAAATGGTTAGGATCTGGCAGATCAGCACACACTGTCACTGGTTATGAGCATCACTGCCCCTCGGTGACCAGGCACCAGCCCAGTGAATGCTCTCACTGACCCTGCTGTGGTGCAAATCAGCAACTCTGCAAGCTCCAGCTTTGGAGACAGCTTTGTCCCCTCTTAACAGCAGCAAGAAACTCTCCCAGCAGGTCCATGTGAGAGACACACAGCAGCAGGAGATACCCAGCAGGGCTGGTGGGGGATGTGAGCTGTGGTGCTGACCTGAGACTGAACCAAACACTAAAATGTGAAGTATTGACCCTGGCAATTCATGGTGTGACAAAGAGCTGTTCTATTGCTGTACAGCCCTGGTGCAGGGATGATGAACTGCCTGCAGAGCACTTCCCTGGACACAGCAAGTGCAATGCCAAGTAATTCACTGTCAAGAAATGGACTCTGGTAGGAAAAAAAATGCATATGAGAGCTATAAACGTGCTGAAGCGTGGGGGCTGCTCCACAAGATGGGGTCATTAACCAAATAATGTGACTGTATTTTACTTTTGTTATCGTGGTTTCTTCTTTCTTTGTGGTATTGCTATGTTCTTAGAAACTAATATATTTCTCCGATAGGAAGATTATTCACTTTTATTGTTTATTTTATCAGTATTTCTCCATTTTCATGTTGATGTGGGAAAAATACTGTGCCTTGTGGTCCTGGCACTATGGTAATGTGTTGCTAGTATTAAAGCCCTTTTAATTTAGACTGGCTAAATACAAACACACCTGTGAATACTTGATAACGAGGACAAGAGAAAATAAATTTGCAGTCACTAATGGATTAATTTATTAGTGCTCCACAAAACAACATGCTGCCTTGTGTCTGGATTGTGGTTTGCTGCAGCTTTTTTCTTAGTCATATTAACACTATGAACAGAAATATAAACTCATCATGTAAATCTAACTGAAAAATCATGGACATGAAAGTACCCATTATAAACCTCTACAGACATTTTAACCTTTTCTAAGGACAAGCTGACTTTGGCATAAAGACAGCTTTAGGAAATCAGAGCAACAGCAAAGTATTTTCCTCTGCAAATGAAATTTATCGCTTCAAATAAACTCATAAGAGTTGTTAAATTGTCCTTGGTAGATTATTGTCTTGACCACAAAATGCAACATGATAGTGTGCTGGGAGCTACCTTGGGACAGCTCAAGTACTCTGAACAGATTATCTGTCTGGACGGAACAGGGCTAAATTTTACTTTTAATATTAAACCAATAAAACTTGGTCTGAAATAAAGGAAAATCCTTCCATTCATAAAGCAGCTAGATTAGGACACTGCCTAAAGATAAACTGCTGCTCTCTTATCCATTGTGCTTTATGATGTTTGGCAGCACATGGTTATCAGCCTATTTGTGTATCTAATGAAGCAAAAACCATAATCAGTTACTGCTACACACATACACACATATATATATATAAATATGAAACTACAGGGTTTCTTTGAGGCATATTATTTTTGGTGCTTCATTTTTTGTGTGAGCACACAGATAATGGCACAAGGGATTTGTCTATTCAGTAGGAAGGGTTCATTGGCTCTATATTCTCTCCTCATGGGCAAACTGACCAATGCTTTCAGAGTTTAGTTGTTTCATTGGGCTTTTTTTTAATATCAAAAAGAAAAAGCAACAGCATGTAATGATGTATTTTAAAATCTCAGTTATTAAAGAGCACAACATTTGATTTTGCTGTTTGCTTCAGAGAAATTCTAATAATTAGTTCCTGTAATTAATTTACACAAAAGTACTCTTCAAAATGTTTGGTGGGGTAGGAAAACTGATTGAAGCTGTTCAGAGGAATCAGAGTCTAAAAATCATATTAATTCAACTACTGATTTTTAAAATATCCTCACTGAAACACATGAGAGAAACTTCCCTCTCTGAGACATTTAAAAATGGATCAAACTAAATCCTGAGAATGATCTTGAATCAGCTGATACCTGGACCTTCCTTTTACCCTCTCTGATAAACAGGACTACTAATATTTTTCCAGATGAAAAATTTCCCTGGCAACAGGTAGGCTATTCACTACACGTTAACTGGTGTAATAGTAAGTATACAGAATATTTTGGTAATTTGCTCCATCTATGTCTAGACACAATAATGAAAACCATACATCCATACATCCCTTACAAGATACTTGGCCTGTTTTTGATGAAATTATAAATCACAGTTGAAGAAATGATAACAACTTAGAAAGAAGGCAATAAATCTATAGAAGGTATTTGACAATCTGCTAGATTCTCAGTGTAAGCAACAAAAGAACATTTACACTCCAAATTTGCATACATGCAGTTAAGTCCTTGAAGTCCTCAATGTACAGAAGTAAATACTTAAGACAAAATGTAAAGGTCAATTGCTTTATCCATTTATTTGTAAAGAAAAAAAATGCAAAGGAGGGAAAAAAACCCTAGGCTTGCTGCATTTGTGTGGCTGTGGAAAGATTTATAACATAGCCTAGGAGGGGTCCATAGGATCCCCTCACCCACTATCAATTCCATAACCAAGGAAAACTTGAAAAACATCCATCAAAACCTCTTGTTATACAAATTATACACAGTGCTGAATAATGGTTTTCTTTTCCTGTGAATGACTAAAGACTGTGGCTGGGATTTTCACTGCAGAAGTGGAAAGACTGTTTCAAGCTTCTGCAAATAAATAACAGCAATGCTCCCACCTTCAGGTTCAAGATAACTTGGAAACTCCAACTGTTTACCTCACCTGCAGCATGCAGACTCAGAGGATTAAGCTTGTCTCTTTTCAATTAATTTCTAAGATCTTAAATTACCTCTGCAGCTAATAAAATAAGCTACTTCTCTTGGAGGAACTATGTTGGATATTAATGGAAAGGACATAGTCTCACCAAGCAACATAAGCAATCTGTACTGATATTCACAATACTGTAAATCAGTACTGATTAATTTTTACTACTATAGCTATAAATTCAGCAGAAGAAATAAACATGTCTAATTTCAAATCAGTGAGTAGCCTACTGACATTATATTTTTAAGCTTATTAAGCATCTTCAGAATGTATTTAAGAGTTTTATCAGATTCAGGCCAAAATGTTTATCATCAGGTGTCAGACAAATGCAGCAGTTTTATTTCTCCCTGAATAACCCATTTTTTTCAGCAATGAGATGAGGAAGCAGGTAGATATTAAATGCTGCTGCTATATTGAGACATATTTTTACTGATTTTCTCAGCATTCATAAATCAACACAAGTGTTCAACACATACAAGGACTTTAATTCATCGCAGAGTACCAGCAAGTAAACAGGATGTCCACAGCAAACACTTTGTCTCCACTCAGACAACTGGGAGATGCTTTCTTACTGTATTTGCTAAAAATGCAATCCTGTTTCTATGAAAAGTGTCAAATGTAAATGAAGCTGCCTGATAGACCTCATAGCTGATGGTGACAAGATTATTTATGAGGTTTGCTCTAAATAGATGTGGGAAATGATAAACCTGTGTGATCACAGTCAGATCAGCCTCCCCCGGCACGGCAGGCCTGCAGTAAACATTGCACATTACAGTCTGGTTACTTGATTACTGACATCAGCATAAGCTACTATAACCAATGAGTCTGATAAATGTTCCCAGAAAAATCAAGGTTTCTCTGATATTATGCAGTTTTGACAGATCAGCAAACCCGTGTTAGCACTGTAATTGCAAAAACTGTAATTTTGTTTTTATGTTACCAAAGCCTCTCATATCTCCTGTAAAGTTTCTTTCACACCCCTGCCTTTCATGGCTCCACACACCACATCCACTTTACATTCCCATCTAAAAGACCAACCCCACATACCAGGTTTTCTGATTGTGCTAAGGACCACACAAAAACAGAACACTGATGTAGCTATGTGACCTACTTATACAACTCTGAATTCTTTGCCTGGGCTTCCACAGCAGATATGACAAAGACTGCACATTTTTCCCACAGTCTCAACTGCATGGCAGGTGATTGCAGCACTGTCACAACTGAGGAACCACTGGGAGAACTGGGCTATGGAGAAATATATTCTTCTATCCATCTGTGTCATTTCATTAACACATTGGTTCCTGCAGAGCCCAGACTTGTCCTGCCTGAAATCCTGCTCCAGGTCTGCACAGAGGCATCATGCTGCTTCTGCAGATGGACCTGCCTTTATCTGCAGGAGTGCTGAAAATGGGTTTAAATGCATTTATCCATGGGCTTAGATGCTCTCAGTCATTAAGCACTTCCACTGAATTTCAGTAGCAATTGGCATGATTGGTGGTGCAGAGTCCCTTGGAAATGCCAACCTCTGCATTGGCAAAACCAGTCCTTTCCCAGCTATGTGGCAAAAAAGTCTCATAAAGCTAAATAGGAGAGGGAAGTGGAATCATAGCTATGGTCAAAACCCCAAAAAGCACATTCATTACTTCCAGAACATGTGATCTGGAAAGTTTTTGGAACCATGTGTATGAATTGGATTATTTATCTTGTCATAGGTGTAAAATACTTCACTTGACTGTAGTATTCTGTAGGTGAAAAAACCCTGTTCTGGTTAAATAACTGACACAAAATGTCTGTTAAAGTGGGATAAGCCTATGAGTTTCTTAGAAATTACTATAGGGATTTTCACACTATTATTTCCAAATGGGTTTTTGGTAATATGGGTCTGTAAAATATAACCAGCCTCACAGAAACATTAAATGGATTGCTAATAGCTCCCTCATCTTATGAGCATATGACATTTAATAAACATTTTTCACGCTAAATGTTACTTTATTCCTTCCACAGATCATTAAGCTGTCCTTCACTTGCCTACTACAAGAAAATGTTTCAGATGCAATCCTGTTTACTGCTCTCTAAAGGCATAGAAAATTCTGTAGGTTTGTGTCAATTTCTTAAAACTAATTACTTTCTTCAACTTCAGGATAAGGAATGTACCTAATTTTGTGAAAAAAAAAAAACAAAAACAACAACAAACAACCAAAATCCACAGCCTTATTCCCTAATGTTTCAAGTAATTTAGTTCCACTGCAGTCAAAAAACAAACAGGCAGAAGCAGAGTGCAGGTACTTACACCAAGATTTTACAATATTAACTGAAGGTTTTAGAAGCTGTGCACTGAACATCTCCAATGACAAGAAAGTTGACATATTTATTGATATCCACACTTTGCTGCCTAGATAGCTGGTCTGAGATTTGCAGCAGAGAGACTCGGAGATGTAGGACTCAGACCTTTTAGAAAGATGCTGGTTTTTGTGTGTGTTGATTTGGGAGCCTACTTTTCTTTAGGAATCAAATTTGGACACTAACAACTATATTTGCTGAACAGTTTCTTATGTTGCCTCATTTCAAATAACTTAGGATGAGGAAAGAGAATTACTTAAGCTTACTCCAATTACTCTGCACATTTTTTTCACACACATGGTCTAAGCTGCTGCATTACTGAGCCTCATTTCCAGCAGTTCTGTGCTACAGGCTCAGAAGACAATACCAGAGCATAAAGTTTTCAACATAATTTTATCAATTTTTTATCAAATTTACTGTCTTATGGGGAAGTACTCCTGCATGTCAGGAGTCTCTTAACCCACCCTCCTGAACCATCACAAGTTCAACACCAAAACCACCAATGCTCTTCCAAATTTACTGAGTCCTTTTCCTAGGAAACCAGGCATGGAAGTGCCTTTGTGCCTCAGATCCAGCTGCAGATAAGCAACCCACAAGTGTGGGGTGTTTAAAAGGGTTTGATTTGAAAGAGGCTGTTCTCAGCTATGTAGATCTGCCCTATTTGGTTAGGAAGAAGAGCAGAACCACTTCTATTTGTTATTCCTTTTAATTTCACAGGGATACATACCTGAAAGCTTCAAAGACTATTGTAGTGAACTTTATCAGAAAACACAGCCTTTTGCCAACATCTCTTATGATTCAAGGGAGGAAATACAGAATGACAGTGCACAAAAATACTCCCATTACTGTGCAATTCTCCCAAGCCTACAAAATGTATAGGAGGGAACTGACCTAGGCACATCTCTCCTTTTTTCAATGCTAAGCCCCTCTAATAATTTTATAAGTCAACCATAGCATTGTGGGTTCTTTTGAAAAGCTGCTGCACATTTGCTTGTCATCACAGTGTGCAAGCCATGCACACAGACAGCACAGCTGGCTCTGCATTGATGCTCTATGTGGTGTTAAATAGTATAGAGACAAAACTTCAGGTATGTTTAAGTGCTAGAGAAACTACTTTTTTTGGTTTCTTTTTGCTAACTGAAAAATTTCTATCAAGACACTTTGTGATTCCATGGAAATATTTTATTTAAAGCTGGTGAGTAAACACAAGACACGTCAGGTGAATATTTTGCCATAGAGTGTTTTCAGATTCATAAAAAGGCTCCTTGAAGGACAGACTGCTTCAGTACTCAAATTTGAGTGCTCTCTCAAGTCACCTAACAGGTGCCTTTGCCAAACTCAGTCCTTTGAGGTTGGTGCACTGTATGAGCAGTCCTAATTGAAATAACCTGGCAATTGTCAGCTTGTTTAGGACATCAAACCCCCATCAGAAGATGGGAACAGAAGAGCTCTGTTTTCCTCTAAGCTAAAATGTTTTCTTGACATCTGAGGATGATTTGTTCAAGCTAATCAATACCAAGGCAGGCCTGATGGGGAAGCACTGTGACTTGGACAAAGCTCTGCGGTGCACAGAGCACTGTGTCAGAAATGCCAGACTTTTCAAGTGACATACTGAGATATTTTTTGAGATGTGAAAGCTACAGAGCTGAGGTATCAAGGCACCAGGGAAATGTCTCTCTCACCTGGAGCTGTAAATGGTGCCAATTCTATTTGACCATGGGTGTTGGCACACACATGCTGACAGCATCAGACCAATGTGTGTTTACGACCCCACAGACAGTACAATGAATAATGTCCCATACCATGCAGTCATGCAAATGCAATCATGGCTTTTTGCCATGCCTATCCTGCCTTGCTTATGGAAATATATTCTGCTTAGAAGTCATTAGCTAATAATGTAAACAACCAAGTAACAGCAAAAATGAATGGCAAGAAATTATTTTCCTCAGAGTCTGAGCATCTTGTGTAATTTAAGATGCAAGCCATGAATTTATGACTTCAGATATGGAGGAAACAATGGGAAAATTACTTAACTGCTTATCTGTTTGAACACTGTTAAGGGTTCAAATCCTTTACTACCATGACTGCATTAGAACATTAACTACTATAAATACCCATAACAAAGGTGGTCTGAAATTGTTAATGTTGGGCATGAACAATATGACTCATCCATGAGATTTAAAGCAGACAAGGCTGTGATAAAAAGAATCATTAGCAGCTATCACCAGCAATAAAAAATAGCATATTGGAACAAAAGTGTATGATGTGCACAGAACCCAGAATCACCTACAGTGAGCAGCAAAATGAAAGCTGCTGTTTGCCCTCATTTGTATATGGGGATGCACTGCAATTAATTGTTAGGAATACAATGTGAGAATGGTGCCAAAGGGCCCCATAGACAGAAATATTAAACTCATGGAGTGTAACTGCTCTCTCAGAGCCATTCAAACAAATGAATTGCCTGTGCACAGATCAGATGCAAGCCAGAACCACCAGGATGGTGCCTCGTGCTGGTGCCTGCAGCACTGGCAGTGCCACCCAGGCCAGCTCACCACTACTGCAGCACCCACACACACCAGCATGGGGCAAAAGAGGAGCAAAAGGGGGGAAAATTAATTCTACCACCTTCATAAGCACAAACTACCATTTAAATCTAGGCAAAGTGGCTTAGATGAACGTGCAACTTAGGACTTCACAGAAGACTAAAAGAGCTGCTATGGCCTGTCTGCCATTAGATGCCTCAGTAAAACCCGACCTTCAGATGATCAAAGTGCACTTGTTTTCTTTCTTCTTGTTTCATCTCCTTTCCACAAACTTTAAGGTGCCTCAAAGAATTTAATAGTTCCCAATAAATCTCAGAGAACATTCCCCCATCAAAGATCTTTTCCCTTCCAGGTTTGAGACACTTTACCTTACTCTGAATCAAAAGTATTGAGGAATACAATGTTTCCCTTATAAGACCTTACTACTAGGGCATAAATTATTTTGACAAACAAAAGCAGGGCAAAAGGAAGGTCTTTATTCTTTTCCACTACAACAAACTAGATGTGTCAGCAAGCAAATTAGTTTTGTAGGACAATCTAGAAAATGGAAATAAAATAAAATAATGTTATAACTGGCTTAGATTTAGGGTGTTTTTGGGGTTTTTTTTTTATGGTTTGTTTCAAATCAGTAGGACTTTGCTCAGAACAAAGCTGTGAGCTGAAGTCACATCTTTTAACTCCTATTAGGGCTATTCAATTGTTACAAACCATCAATGTGGAAAGAAGAGCTCTCCTTTTGCATGCCTGGCACCATCTCTGCACCTTCCTTCACACTTTGGGCAACTCTCAAGCTCTGCAAACGAGAGTGTGAGGCAGCAGAGCAGGCACCAAGTGCTCTGTGAGAACTGAGCCAGGGCAAGCACAGTGCACACACACACCTCAGAGGGCAGGGAGATCCCCAGGCACGGCTAAAACACATCAGCTTCTGTCCCTGTGCTGCCCAAAGCATTTATATTGCCACCAAGTAAATACAAATATAGAAAACATCTGGGTTTTCTTTTTCTTTTCCTTATCATCAGTAGAGCCAGGGGTATGGAAATCACTTTTTCAGGAGAGGTAAATGAATTTTGAACCAAGGTCTGTCCAAGAGGAAAAATGAGTGAACACTACACCATCTTCAGCTTGTAAAGTCTTTGGATAATGTGCTACCCACATGAAATAGGATTTCCCCCTTAAAATGTCAGACTCTGAGAAATAACACATGTATAAGGTCACAAAATAAGAATTATTGCATCTCACATGTAAATTCCAATAAAATCTCTTGGAAACACTACAAGCTATTTCTAGCAGAAGCACAGGATGCTGTATTGAAAGATCTTATCTTCTTAAGAAGTCAGAAAACCAAAGGTGTAAGGGACCCAAAAAGAAGAAAATGCTTTCAAATTACAAGAGAAATAAATAATATATCAGCATTTCAGAAGGAAAACAAGAAATCCTGCTACCTATGGACATTTTTATTTTATTTTCCTTAGATGAAACTGCATTGTCAATTCATTAATTTAGGAATACAGTTACATTGACACTAAGGTGGGCTAAATGGACTTGCATTTTATCTGCCAACTTACCCTGCTAAATTGAGGCAAAACTGGCAAGTGACCTCACAACTGACAAGACCATGGCTGCTGTGCTGGAATCCTCCATGAAAAATCCCTATTTTTTACAATGGCATCATAACAGAAGCAATAGTCATAAAGGTGTGAAACACACTATAATATGCTCACAAAGCTCAATATGGGAAGGGAAAAGAGACAAAGACACACTTCTGCTGGGATTTATACTTGAGGGCTGCAATTTCATGTAGAGAAAAAGATCAGCAGGAAAATCAACCTAAAGGATGGTGAAAAAGGTGTCAAAGTTTAGCAGCACAATTTTCCAGTCTCTGCTCCAAACCCCATTGAAGCAGAATTGCTGCTGACCTGAGATGAAAACTATGATTTCACAGCAAGATCTGGGAAACTGAGTGTGCTAAACTGAGTGTCATCAATTTTTTTTTTTTTTTTTTCAAAATTTTATTTTGCCTGTGTATGGTTTCAAAATCAGGAAGTCCAGCTATCACCTCTTTTTTCTCTAGTTACACATCTACTTTACCTTTTCACTGGTGGCAGGGTTGTGAAAGGGATACAAAGGTGTTATAATGAGGAAGACAGACAAGTCCCCTCACAATGGCATGGAGATGCCATGCAGGCAGCCTAAGGTTGGTCTTCAGTGAGTAGATTCCCCCTGCATCACTCTAATCAAATTCATGAATCAGATGGCCAAGGTACTTTTGCTTTGGAACACGGCTGGGTCGGAAAACAGCAGAAAACGGCGCTCTAGAATATTCTACTGATCCAAATCCTCCCTTTTCCAGAATATTCAAAGATAGAGAAATATTACTTTTCCAAGGAGCTGCAAGGCTCTGGCAAATGATCTCTGTTATCTGTATTTTGTGGGACTCTGGCTGCAGATTTTCCCAGTCAGCTGCTCCACTCACCACATTTACCAGAAGCAGTCCTTTTCCCTGGAATGCTGTACAGAATAACAATCTCATCCGATTGCTTCCTCAGTCCATTAATTCAAATATGGTCTGAAATCAGTGTGAAACAAGGGACTGAACTGCTGCTTAAGATGGCAACAGCAGCAGCTGCAGAAACAGGTATTTACATTTCTGAGCAGCTTTATAAAGGATCAGTAAACACCCCAGCACCAATGAAAAAGCAAATTGCTTACTTTACTATAAAACCATTACCTTTGCCTACTATGCAGATAAAAACAAAGTTTTTTTTCTCCAGACATGTTTGTGAAGAATTCAGTAGCTTGTAATATCAGAGATATTCAAGCAGCAGCAACACTGTTCCCTCAAAGGAAAACAGTTGTCCATTGCAAAATGCTGTTCCCTCCTTTGTTCTGCAGCTGTGCACTTTCAAGAAAATTTTAAACTGAAAAACCAGCTGTCTATTTTTCATTTGCCAAATGCCTTCCCATTGAGGATTAGAGATTTTCTTCCCTTTAATAAAACAGAAAAGAGAGCTTAACACATAATTAAAAACAAACTTAGGCGCCTAAACACCTTTGTAAAAGATCTCAATGCCTTTACAGTTGTAAAACAAAGTTGAAGTCACTTTCAAATTGGCAACCAGTCATCTTAGACTCACACCTCTTAAGTACTCTTGACAATTTTATTTCTTTGGGGTAACATCTAGATTGTGGGGACAAGTGATTGCTGCCCCAACTGCCACATTCACACGTTCAGCCAGGCTGCAGCAGGAACACTTGCACTCAGCTGTTGGTGCATGGAAGCACAGCCACACATGAATTATCACTGTCTAGCAACACCTCGTGCTCTTGCAGCTGGTTCTTCCCTGACATTGCTGTTCCTGCTCCTGCCAGACACCTACATTTGCTCCATTCATAGATATTTTTATAAATTTATATATATATATATTTTTAATATATTTTTATATATTTGTTCCATTTTGCTGAGGTGCCTACTCCCACTTTTGCCAAACAGCTGCACTAGCAGAAAGCTCACAGGGCACCAACAGCTGGAGCCTGTACTCTCATGGGGAAATTTCTTTGGAGATCCAGCAACTGCAGAAGGCAGCTCATCTGAGCCACCTGTAGGATCATATTATGCTGCCCAGCTGAGACCTTAAACCCAACTTAAGCTCCAAGGTACAAAACCTGCTTTTTCTAATATGTAAAAATTTTCCTTTGGTTTTCAGTCTAAATTTATACTGCACCAACTTAAACCCATTCATTCTTGCACAAACATTATCTTTCAGCTTCAATCATTCTTATATTTCCTTTATATTTATCCACTTGGCGTATTTATAGGCCCAATGACATCTCTGACATATTTCCCAGGCCATCATTCCATACAGCTGCAATTTCCTGACAGGCATTGGCACATCTATCAATTACTGTACTGGATCAGCAATATTTCACTCAAAGAATGGCATTCAAATACTTTTTAAAAAAACTGATCACTGCTTCCACCACCACCACTTCCTACACTCCTATAAATACAGTATCTTAAAAGAGCCAAAAATATTTTTCATGTACCTACTGGTGCCAAACCCTCCATCCATTACCAACATCAAGGAGGTAACAAGCTATGACTAGAGCCTTGGAGTCAGACTCCTCATGGGAGAGGAGAACACCAGATCTGCCCTCAAAAGTGCAAGTTCACCCAAAGAGGAGCAGCAAGGACTGTGCTGGCTGGCACACCAAACTGTCACAATGAAGCCAGAGATTTTCCTTAAATCCCTTCTGCCTATGAAGGAAATGTCTCCCCAGCTAAATAGATTTTATCTCGAATTATAAACCAGAGGGAATGTAATAGAGAAAATGTGTTCCCGTCATATTTGTGTGACAACTTACAGATAAAGTAAATCAAAACAGTTTAAAATCTAACTCTTTCCTATAACCAAGATCTGCACTGAGGAACAATTCTTAGAATAAAAATATTTTGGCTTTAGAAAGGAATATACAACCCAAGACAGAGGTCTTAAGATTGCACTTCTGAAAGCAACTTGAAAAAAATCACATTGTGGTAATTAGAGGTTATGTACACACGTAGTCACACAAGAAATTCAGTCATATGCTGTGCTTTTCTCTGTCTTTTGTGTAGGTGCTAAACACAGACATTATAATATAAAAATACAAAATACATTTTTATTTCTCTCTCTCTTTTTCTTTTTGTTATTTTTTCTAATGCTGTTTAAATGATTGGACAACTTACAATAGAAATTTTGATGTCTCCCTGACTTCTCTTTCCTGTTCAGTCTGCAACCGCAGCAAGTTTCAATATATGCAGAATAATTACACAGGAGTTGGTGAATACTTGCCTGACAACAATCACAGTACCTGAAGAAATGCTTGCTGAAGAATTAATATGAGTTGAGGTCTGCAACATGAACCTTTTTTCAGAAGATAATCTCAGTGCTAGAGTCATATACGAATCTCTAGTAAGTGTCTGAAGACAGACAGAAGTGACAAATGCCATAAAAAAGACACACAGCCCTAGCCTGCCTGACTTGAAGTCAGTGTCACTGTGATGGAGCCTGATTAGCTGCTCTGCAATTGCACATTTTCATTTTCTTACAGCCCATTAGGCTGCTTTTAACAAAATTAAACACACTGCAGGGCAAAATAACAAAGTAAACCAAAACAAAACACTTACACTGTTTATAAACATTTTCTTAAGAAATTGCCATTTTGAGGATAAATGTTTCTCTCTTGAGCAAAGTAGACATAATTCTTCCCAGATCCAGCCTTTGGACATGCCCAGAACTGGGATGGGGGAGAGCAGGTTATTTCTATGAAATACATTCACTAAAAATGCACCACATTTAACTGGACACTACTAAATAAAATACATCTAGACTACAAGGGAAAAGGAACCATAATAATAATAATACAAACCAAACTCCACCATGATGAGTAGGATGAATTAGATTAATTAGCATCCATCTCAGCTAAGTTAATGTTACAGGATGCTACAGCTTTGTACCCCATTCACTGCTTTTCCTAGGTTGTGCTAATTCCTGCTTTCCCTGCCCGTTGAATTCAGCCTGCTCTCTCTCTGTGCTCCTGTTTATTTTTGTCTAAAATCCCACACATGGAATGTGGCTCCCCAGTTTTTCACACATGCTAGCAGTGGCATTTTAAGGGGTTGCTAAAGTTTCAGAGTGAGGATGCTGCTCTGCCACGACCCTCACCCTGCTTCAAGGGGGAACAGCAGAGATGTTAAAATGAGAATGGAGAGCACACCTTGTGCCTGGCCTTGGCAAACACTGCCCCATTCTCACTTGGAATGCTAAGGAAGCAAAACTGAAGCCACTCAGCCCTGGGCAGCAGGAGGTGCTGGTACCAGCAGACACAGCACATCACATCTCTGTGGGCTGGTCCTTCCCTTCAATGGGAGTGCTCAATGCAGCTGGCAAAGATGCTATTTGTGATGGGAAGGTACAATCCTTGCAAGTTGTTCTGGACTGCAGTTCAATGGTGTATTTTAGTGCATTTTCATCTTAGAAAAAAAAAGGCTGACTGCTTACATTTTTTTTTTCCCAAGTTATGCCATGAAGAAATATAATTTGCCTTTTAATAGAAATGTCAAGGACCGATTCCCTCCAATTTACTATATAGATTTTTAAATCCCATACAAAAATGTTATAAGTTTAATTGGAAAAGACAGCATGACAGCATAATTTTATACAACTGGTTACAATTATTACAATAGCAGCTTCCACAGAGCTCTCAGTGATTTTTCAAGAGCATTTACAAGCATAAATTGTGAGTTAGGAAAAAAAAAAGTAATTTTCCACAGCTGTGCAAAGTGTATTAAGGAAATCAATCAGCAGTGACACAGATATTTAGAAATGAGAGATATTTCGTCCATCTGAGAGCACAACTGTAAGATTTGGTGACATTAATAGGGTTTTTTTAAATGGCCAGATTAAATAAAGCATTATATTTTAGCTCAGATATATGGCAAATAAAAAAAAAAAAGGCAGACAAATGGGTTAGAAAACTATTCTGGTTGTTTTTTTTTGCTTATGGGGAGAGTGAGATCAATATGACAGAGTATGAGCCTAGGAAAAAATGATGACAAAGGCACCTCTCTGGCAGTCTTAGTGCTGCAGTTGTGAACAAGTTGCTTCTGTTCAGACAGAAGAATTTGTTCCTTCTTTTGTAACCATAACTGCATCAAAGATATCCAAGTATTGCCAGCTTGTTTTCCTAACTGCTAATTTCACAGAAGGTTCAGTTCTGGCTAAGCCCTTGGGTCAAAATGAATGTTATTATTATATGCAACAGACACAAAGCCTTTATTTCAATAGATGATGCAGCATGGAGACTTACATGAAAGACTAGAAAATCAGGCAAACTTATTTCTTAAAGGGCATGTTGAACTCTTGAACATGGATACTAAAAGAAGCTTTGAGAGCATAAGGGCAATAAGAGAACAGAACACTTTAGTTAATTAGACAACAATGAAAAAAGCTTATTAGGGAAATTTAACACACTCACAGAGAAGTTTACAGAAGACAGCAACCCAGTTCTTTTCCTGAAGTGATTTTATGGCGATAAAAGTTCTGCAGATTGATTATGCTCTAGATTTATTCTTTATTTACTTTGGAAGATATTCTCATGGGCCAAAGCACCCTCTTGACCTTGAACTTTGTGCTTTTGTCATTAGATTTCTAACACACTCAAACCAGATCAGAATAATACAATAAAGACAGGCTGTAAAGAAACTGGGCTGTGAATAATACATGCAAATTATGTTGAAAAGGGACCTGTGAGAGTTCCACCTGTGAGGGTGGAAGATGGACAAAATTGCTTTGCTTCTTTAGGGAGAGGGGCAGGCATACCAGTATTTACACAGCAGGCAAATTAATTGGCTTTTGCTGAGCTCTGTGCTGCTGCAGCTAAACTGCTTCCACAACCTGACCTACATAACTTCCAATTTGCTTGGGAATTTCCTCATTCAGAGACAGGACAGCACAGCACACACGAACCGCAGAAATGATCTTGGAAAGTCATGCAGCCCCGTATGAAATAAATTTCTTGCAAGCAAATTAAAAGTTCGTTAAATATATTTGCAGCACAAAATTAATCAGTCAAAGCAGAAATTGCTGGATTAAAACTCATATAATACAGTCAGAAAACTGGTATAGTAATTTAAAAGTACTGTCAGTGGCAATTAGCAATAAGCATCTAATTTATGGGACATTCCATATCCAGTGCTTTGCAGCAACACTTATATTTATACACTGACAGCCCTCATTTTCTCTGCTGTGCTCATTTCTCAGCCTCCTAATTTTCCTGGTATGCTCAAACTAGGAAAAGCCTGAAAGTTACCCTGCCATATGAAAGTTACAAGTTTATTTTCCAGATGGCCTACTCTGAAAATGGCCAAAAAGTAGCTACCACGATAGGTTTGATAGGAAAGAAGTCTCATGAAAGCAGAATTTCTGTATAGGGTTGGTTGAGCGCTGGACTCTGTCCCATATGCAGGATCTGCACTCAGTCTTAATGAACATATGGAATTTTCAGGACAGATTCCAGGAAAATTCTGTATAGTTTTGGGGGTCAAATGTTCTTCCACAGCCCTGAGTAGATCTGTTAAATCTCCCAGTTAACAGTCCCTCTTCTTGTGCCAACCAGAAGCTGCACAGGGAATCAGATACAAACAGCTGCTATCTCACCAAGTAGTTTTCATCCTGCCTCCTGTCCATTACCAGCTTTCCAGTCCAGTGTTTGTTCTTAGATATCCTACCCACTACCCAGATATCCAAACCAAGGCAAACACTAAAAATATCACTTGGGATTCAAAAGAGAAAGACCTCCCAGCCCTAAAAACTATCTATTCAAATGTACAGCAGCCATTAATTTCTTTCTGGGCCTTTCAGGTATTAAGAAGTTAATTTTCACACAGTCCAAGTATAATTTTTTAAAAATTACTTATGACATATAGGAGCCTACATATTATTAAATATCGACAGATATGCCAAAACCCCTCTAACAATTGTGCACTTTCTCTTTACTTTTTACTTTTGTGTGAGAGATTTTGCATTCTTACAGTGCAGACACATTATTTTACATTCAAATACTGGTGCAGCTGCTGCTACCTAAGGCTTGAGAGATTTATGGATAATAACACAAGTGCAAAATAAAGGAGTACATTTGGATGCATATCAAACAGCAGCTGCATCAGTCAATCAAACTGCTGGACAACAGATTCAAGTCTACAGATAAATGTAAAATACAATTCCTCAGCCAGACCAACTTCTTCAGAAAAATACATTATGCATTTCCCAGTACTGACATGGATAATGTAGTACTTTTCTCCTTGACCAAAGCAGGGCACACAATTTGTTTTCTAAGCCAACATGTGTTAAAGCAGAAAAGAATAGCCATTCTTCTGAATTGCTATCAATAAAAAAGTAGCTCCTGTGTCAGTCAGTTTGTGTAACAATAAAAAACCAGATATGTATCAATGTCAGAATCTCAGCACATCCCACTCTGCACACAAAACATCCTCAGTTCTTACACACAGTCACCATTGCAGGATGCACACACTGCTGCTTCCCAGTCACCTCACTTATTCTGACATCTCATTTTTACAGTGTAAATACCACACTCTGCCCAAAAGAAAACCCCTCTGTGTATGCCTTTTTTGTCACTAACAAGAGACCAAAATGAATGACCAAAGCAGTCCCACTCAAATCTGACAACTTCATGCAATTGCTTTTTCGTCTTTATCAATCAAAACCACTGAAATAAAAATAATGGTATAGAGGAGAGCTCTGAATTGAATTCTTGATTGAAAATCAGTACCAAAAGCCAGCCTTGTCTGAACACAGCTCTCATTAACAACTCTGGCAGTAAATGGCATTTTGAATTTACCATGCACTAGGGAAGAGCAGATATAAATCAGGGCACCCTGTGGTCATCATCTAGGGATTAACATTCCAGGGCATTGATCAAGCAGCTGTGTCTATTCTAACTTTTCTTTCACTTCTAGTTTTTTATGACCAGCAATTTAAGACACTCAGCAACCTCAGAGCATCCCCAAGTCCCCGCTCAGTAATGTGCCCGACCCCAGAGCCAGATCCTGACCCTGAGCCCAAGGCAGCAATAGCAGACAGGGCCCTGCAGACCTCAGCACCAAGTTTGCTCACATCCATCACACTGAGAATGATTTTCCTCCTGCTCCTCCTGGCCTTCCACCCCTGCTGCTCCACTGTCTGACACAATTAAACCCCCACAAAACTCAGCTTAAAACATAGTGCTTGTATTCCCGACTTGGTTTGGAGGTTTTTGAGCCAACCCTGTACTGCTGAAATATTTATCTACTCCTACCACATATAATCTGCTGGTAAGGGATTCTGTATAAAGAATAAAATAAGATGTGGTTAGGCAGTAATATTAATTTGTTCTCTGATCACACTACTGAAGAATCTCTTAGCTAATGCCTAGTACATAGCTCCATTTACTACTTTTTAAACTTTACTATCACTCTTGGCAATAATAGTTCCTTTGCTGCTGCTCTTTCTTCTGCTCAGACAGGCCATCTGCCATCCTGCTCTCCAAACTATTTGTCAGCTCCAATCTCTGCAGGCACTGAAGGATATTATAGGCGTGAATTACGTTCATATTGTTCTTCCTGTATTTTGGGCTGAGGACACTACTATGCTGTAATGAGACACTGACTGTAGAGAAAAAGCAAAAGCCCACAGCAGCTAGAACAGAAGGTACATGTCATAAATTTTCAATGTGCACTTCCTATCCCTTAAAACAAATCTATTCAAATTCTCCCCTGGCAATTGACTTTAAATGGTTTTCAGCACATGTAGATGTTGGCAAAGGATTCCAAGTTATCCACATTAGGTTTTCTCCCTAAAACTGACCAATTTTCATTAAGCAAAGTAGACACATTTTTTCAGTGAAAAATGTGTAGGTGTTACTCAGATTAATCAAACTGGAGAATCTCTGGAGTGATTTTAGTGGAGTAATTCTAAAGATTGAAGCTCTGACAGGCAACTTGTCAGCCAATGAAGGGTTGTTGAAGGTAAAGCACATTGTAAAGATGAGCTGTGACTACTAAAAAATTTTGGTTTATGTCAGCACATAAGAAGGAACATTTTTATATAAAAGATCAAAATGGGAAGAACTCAGCCTGGTTGTTTTAAACCACTTGATTTAGGGTCATGACTGGAAGGCAGGGAAGAGAAAGCCTCTTTTAATACCTTTTTATTTTTGACCCCTCTATACATGAGTAATTTTTATTTTAAGGTTTAAGTAAGTCTCATTCTCATCTTAGTAAATCTCTTTCTGACTTCAAGCTTCAGGAATTTTCATTTTCAGGACAAACTCAGCTAGGAAGCTAAAACATACAGGAGACTTTGAGGTCTTATTCTGGGCAAGCAAAGGCTCATTTGGAATTCATTTTAGCAAGTCTCCTCACTTGAGCAAAAACTAATTGGATAGTACATAGAAAAAAACTTTAAAACAGCAAGAGCAATGAAAAAACACAAAAGCACTTTTTAAAAAATCTCATCCACCTTGTCTATCTTGATGATGCTGAGCAGCAGGGGAGCGTAGAAAGGTCTGGATTTTGTGTGATATAAGAATAAGAGGTTAACTATTAAAATTCTGCTGAATTTTAGAAAGATTTTGTAAATATTGAGCACTATTGACCCAAGAGGCAGATTGCTAATGTTGCATTATTTCATTCACTTGAGATACACCTAAAGTGTCCCAAATGAAAAAGCTAAATAAGGTCTAGTTCAACCTAGCCCAAGACTAAATATATATAGTCTAAATTTTACATATATAAAAGTTTTCTTACCATCTTCCTTTTCTTTCTTAGTTTTCTCTTATGGTTAAAAAATAAAAAAGAAATAGGAAAAAAAATTCATTTTCATACGTGCTGAATTCCAGCAGTCAACTTTGGGATGCTTCCAAGCCACTGAGTTCAGCTGAGCATTTCAGGATTTGTGATGTTTTGCCAACACAGCAGGGTTGATGTCCCTGCTCTCAGTGCAGATCTGCCCCAGCAGATACTGAATAATTTCCCTGTGCTAAGGAGCAGACACAGACATTGAGCAGCTATGACTTTGAGTCTTCTTCAGGTTGTCTTATTGGAGCTTCCTAAATAGTTAAAAGACTTAATCTTCTCTACAATATCACCTTTTAACACCTAAATTTGTCTTTTTCTCAATTTGCCAGATTCTAATTAGTCTCTGATGGGGCAGGAAAATACATCTTGCCCAATTATACATAGGAAAGTTAAGATTATCTTTATTCATACATATGCAGGGTGGTATGAAAAATCAGGCAGAGCCTTTGCTGCTTTCACAACAGCTTCTGCTAAGAGCTTTCTGACTAACACAGGATTGAGGAAAGCAGAAGTCCTAGAGGGAGAAATAGGTTACCCTGAATGTACCTCCAAAGGCACAGAAAGCTCATAAGGCAAGAGCCAACTGAAATGGGTCATGATCTCCCCAAGCAGATGCATCTCTATATTTATCAACCACCATTATAGCTGTTGACACCTTAAGGAAGTGTCCTTATCACCACCCCAACGGGGCCCAGCTTGTCATCTTCTACTTCCAAACTCACACAGTAACATTGGCCCTCAGAATCACACAGGCACCAAAGCATTTCGTTTGGAAAAGACCTTCAAGATGGAGCCCAACCACTAACCCAGTACTGTCAATAACCCAATACTGCTACACCGGGTCCCCAAGTGCCACCTCCGGATGTCTTTTTAAAACCTCCAGGGATGGTGATTCCACCACTTCCCTGGACATCCTGACCACCCTTCTGGTGAAGAACCAACCTGAACACAGCCGAAACCTCCCCTGTCACAACCGAGGCCGTTTCCTCTTGTGTTGTTACTTGGAAGAAGAGACCAACCCCACCTGTCTACAGCCTCCATTCAGGGAGTTGTAGAGTGATAAGGCCTCTCCTGAGCTCCCTTTTCCCCAGGCTTTAGTCACCACGTTTCCACTGCCAATAAAATTAATAATAAATTACTGAGAATGGCATTGGTGAGCAGCATTTTTACTTGGAGTTCTCTGGACATCTACACATATGGCTTAACCCAGTTTCTTCTGAAATAAATAATCTCTTCTCCAGAAGTGTACCAATTGTATTTTAAGGCTTTAAAAACGTTTAAATCTTCAAATATTTATGGAACACTAAACAAATCCTGACCACAAGGGTTGCTTAAAACATGGAGACTGATAAAGACAGTAAATTAATACAGCATTAATAGGAGACCAAACTGTCAAAGACAGCTAGATCAGACTGGAACACAAAGTCTTCACAGAAACAAAAATACTTTTTGCTTTTATATAATATTAACATATATACATATTTAGATGTATATAGATGTATATATATGTACATATTTAGATGGCTCATGTCCACAGACCAAGAAGCTCCTTCAAAAGGACACTCTTCCCCCCCATCAGTGCACTGCATTGTCTGCCAGACGCAGATGGAGCCTTTCAGGGACAGCTCCTCCACCAGCAGGAGCCAGGCTCCCACATTAGAGCTGCTCAGCTTCCAGAAAAAGTCTTTTCAGAAGGACTCCCTAAACCCAGAGTTAAAATGCACTAGGTCACCTCATTATCAAGAAAAAAGCAAATTTATGATGTAAAACACAAGTTAAAGCAAAAAATTCAGCTGGATGCTTCAAATCTGCTCACTATCTTAGTATTTATCTGAGAAACTATATTCACCAGTATTTTTTTTTCCAAGATTGAGACCTAAGTCATTATCTTAACATTTTGTAAACTCTAGCACCTTCTATAATATAGATGAGTATTAAAGCAAAATTCTGTGTTGTGCTTTGTCTACGGTAGGGTTATACTACAAAAATACACTTCTCTACAGTAGAAATTTCAAGTTTACCAATTCAACACTACAGCTGGCTGGGAAATAGCAGAAAAAGCTTAAAAAAAGGAAAAAAAAATCTAAAACCACCAACCCCAAAAAACACAAGTGACTGACCCACTCCCTTTTTTGGTGCTGTGATCTAGGCATTCACCTGCAAGAGAGCAAAATCAGGTCAAGGACTTGAACCTGTCTTTCACCTATCATGGACAAGTATTCTGTTCTCTGATAATTCTGGGCTTTTTTTCCTGTACCAGATAAGGTTCCTTCTGAACCTGAAAAAGCCTTCACAATAAAAGCACTGTCGAGACACATAAAACCAGTCTGTATTGAAAATGCAACCTTTTTTTCAAGAAAAAAACCAGTTTTACTAAAAGCAAACAAAACAAGAATCCAAGTTAAATTTAGATGCTGCTTTTCACAAGCAGCCCACACAGTGGATATTTTCTCCTGATAAGCATTAGGTATTAACCTCTCCCTGTATCTTCAGAGATAATTGGAGCCAACTCCTTTGGAAACAAAATGAAATGTGGACATCTGTTCATTGTAAACATTTAGGATACTAAATTAAACTGTAAATTATATTTTTTTATTCCATTATGGAACAAAAAAGTAAACATTTTAGGTAAGGACGAAAGGGAAGCCTAGATGAGACAGACCAGACAGGCTGTGAAAAGCTGTTTGTGATTAAGGCATTCATCTGGAAGACTGGAAACAGAGGAGTCAAATCTTGGTGTCAGAGAGGGAGCAGAGGCCATGTGCAGTGACAGTGTGGGAAGGAATCACAGAAAAGCACATGGCAAATACTGAGTGGAAGCAAAGACTGGCAGAGAGAGAAAACTCACTAATAGAAATATAATTCAGATGCTGAAGGAAAAAGCCCCTCACAAACGGGCAGGGACATAAAGTAGATATGTTGGGATAGAAGGTAAACGATTAAAAAACCAAACAATCTGGTACCTTAGCAGCATATGTAATGCACTCAAATCTTCTCCTCTTGCTAACTCAGCTGAGGTGTTAAAGTGTTTGGGGAAGACAAGGTCAAAGAGCAGAATTTCTTGCAGAAAGGCAATGGGCAATGACAGGCAGGGCTTTGGCTGTTACTTGTTCTGTGTTTCAGTACCGTTTCTTGGGATGACCGTCCAGAGCTGGATTGTCAAACCTGTTACTCAGGCTGTGTGCAGAAGTCACAAGAGAAAAGAGCTTTCTGTCTCCCAGGCCCCTTATTAACTTCTGACTGTTGATGGCAGCAAACAATTGTATTTTTCCTCTAGAGCAAGCAGGTACGTGCAGTGAGAGAAAAGAGCCAGGGCCTCTGAGAGCAGGGTGCTCACTGAAATGGCTGGAAGTGAATCTGGTCCTCCAAGCATGGCCTCATCAAGAACTGCCTCTTCCAGTCTGCTCTTTGGTTTGCTTCTGGGACAACACTGATCTGGTTTGTCTTAAAGAAATTCCTGCCATGAGCAAATTTATCACTGAAGAGTATGAATACATATGCTCATGGCTGACAATTCTGACTCCCTAATGGTTGATACAAAACCCACTAGAAAACAGCAGTCACACGTGGCATAAAAGTCATGTGAGGACAATGCCACCTTGAAGGATTCATTAACAAACATTTACCAGTCCCAGTGAGAGCAAGATTCTATCATTTGATCTTTCTGATCCAGGAAATTATAATTACACAAATTGCTGGGCTTGCACAGTAAAGTTTTAACCAGAAGTGGCTGTTCCCTGTTGCTAAATATAAGTGTTTTATATTAGGCCTAAGAAATGAGCCTGAAAACGCCTTCAGGAGTCTCAGTACTGTTTTTATTCTTAGCAAAAGATTATAACTTTGATGTGGTAATCAAACTCATAGTAATACTGACCTATAATGTTTCCAGTAAGATTGCCATTCTTGTAGGCAGGTATGTACATACACACATTGCCCTCGCAGAATCTGGTCTTCACAGCAACACAGAGCACTCACTACTTTAACTTTGAATGATACTTATTCCTGGTTTTCCTTCATGAGCAGAGATTGTTCAAATTAGCTGAATCAACACTGATAGAAGCTCTAAGCAAAGTGAAAAGTCTAACAAGAATAATTGCCTTATTGAGCATCCTTGTAGTGGAGTAAGGACTTAATGCAAAGAGTGAAGATCAGCTGAGAGCACAGAGGCTCTTCTGAGGCATTCATTTTGAAAAGATGATCAGAACACTCAGCAGAAATGCTCTTGGAAGAAATTTTAGCTCTCACATATGAGCCTCTTAATGTTTTTACTCTCAAGGCAGTGAGTGTGCATTGGACTGATCCTCAGCTTTGTGCTGGTGTAGTGCAGAATTGATCTTCCTGCTGTCTACTACTTACAGTCATAAAACTGTACTCTGGGCAGATCACAATATGAGGAACCCCACAGCACCTGCCCCCACCCTACTGCATTTTTTACCAGGATCATTTAATGCAGAACCACTCAGATGAGATGGCAAAACATTTGATTCAGACTTAGATTTAACACAGACACATTCAAAGACAGCATTAACTGCCAATAAGAGAAACCCATCTCTTTTCTCCATGTGTCCTTACTAGGTCCTGCAACAGGGAACAACATCTTAAAGAAACCTATACCGTGCCATCTCAACCAGCCATGAAGAACTCAACATCAGAATTGTGATGTAAAGTGAAATAGTATTGCTAAAGTAAGATCCTCTTGGACAACTGAGCAGCTAATTTACAAAGACAAGAACTTGACAAAATGAATGTTTTCAGCTAAGTTACAGTCATGTTTTGTGCAACTCTCCTATATGTCATTTCATGATGGCCCATCTTTCCTTACACTTTTCTCCCTGAACATGAACTATGGTCACTACACTGCTGAATTTTTCTCCTAGGAGGTCCAAAAATATGATCTGACAAGTCAGTGATTGCACCTTATCCATCCAGGCAAAATCAGGAAAGTCCTTCCAAAAGTCCACGGGAGATTGACACCAACAGTAACATGTTGTCAGTAAAGAGCACACAAGTCAGAGGAGTTAGTTACTGAGGGTAACAGGCGAAATAAGGGACTTCCAGGGTGTCACAGAACATAGACCTCAACTGTATTTGTACTTGCACGGCCACAGAATGGCCAACAGCAGATTTGGGAACTCGCAATGTGTTTGCAAGAGGGACAGGAGGAGTGGCTGTTTCAGAGGCTCATCACCTCAGGAGGTGCCTGTTTTGGGAGAGCTGCGCCGCCTCCCACGGCGGCCCCGGGACGCTCCCGGCTGGCGGCGGAGCGGGAGCGGCGATTCCCAGCCGCGGTCCTGGAGTAACACTGCACCCTCCATGCACAGCCATCTGCTGGGCACTGGGAAACCAGCCCTAGCTGAGAGACTCCACCAGCAGAGGGTCAACGGCCCTAAAGTACAACTGCAAAAATCACTACACAAAGATCTGGAAATTCCTTAACTAGACACAAGTCCCACATTTCACAGATGAATGGTAGTTTGGAAAGGCAACCTTTAAACTCCCTGCGTGAGGTGGCTTTCATTTCCTTTTTGTTTATAGCAACCATGGCTTACAGAAAGACATGCTGATGAAAACTTCTTGTTGGCTGGGATTTCTATTGCTAGAGATCCCACTTTCTTTCTTCCTTAGGATTTGTACTGACTCCATATAAAATGACTTGTTCAATTTCATTATTATCCTTCTACATACATGCAATTTTTGAAGAAGAAGGAGGAAACAAATGGTTTTTTGGTTTGTTTGGAGTTTTTTTCCCTGTTGTCAAAGATACTGCATTTGCCTGATTCCAGCTGCTTAGTAAGAATGTCTACAAAGATGCAGCCTGCACAAGCTGAATTCCAGAAGACCATCTATGGTGTAAAAGCCACAGCAAAACCAGACATAATTGAATAATTCAAATTAAAAGTTTGAAAATAAAACAATGTTGAGTAACCAGATGCCAATACATTCTTGTCCTCCAGGAGAAGAGATGAACAGAGAAGAATAAGGAACTAATGCTTCTTTAAAACTAATGTAAGAATTTTGGTCTAATTCAGATTGATTTTTTTCTATCTTTCCAAATAAAACTGTATGACTTTTTATTTTAATGTTATTTCAGGTAATTCCTAAATAAAGATTCACATGAATTTAGCAAAGGCTGACATGTAATTTAAAACTGAAATATTAAATGGAAATAAACTGTAACCCCCTTACTAATATTTCTGGACAGAAAGCCAGAAGGTTGAGGGAGTAGTTGTGCAAACCCACTGCTGGTTTGTTTTTTTTTTTTTTTTCCAAAAGGACTGGCAATTCAAAGAAAGTAGGGACAAACCACCTCTGTTTTGCACACAAAAGTAATGAAAGCAATTCAGCCTAATATTTGGCAACAGCACTCACATGAATGCACTTTTTTTCCCTGTTTTGACTTGAGAAGAGCAACACAAAATTCAAAGACTCTCCCCCCCTCATTAGAAAAATGAGGATTCCCAATATCCTTCTGATTTTGAAAATCTATTTGGCAGTACTGACAGAGAAAACAGGAAATTAAAGAAATTACTCAAACCATCTATACTGCACGTTCTGGACAAGTCACTGTTAGCTTATCCATAGAATCAAATATTATTAGGTGCTTCCCACGAATTTAAATTTTGCTTTTAGGATTGTAAGAAATAACATTATCAAAACTGCCACTGATTTTCTTTGCCCATGGCATTAGTGGCAAATCTGTGACTTCAATTAATCTCTCTTTGACTTTAATGTTTCAGGACATTCTGATAACGAACACATTCACGTTTCCAGTTATCACTGGTGAACACTTTTACTGAACCTTTGTTAATGTCACACTTCTAGTTTGGAACATTCCATTCCAGCTCTGCAGAATAAAGCCTAAGTTCTTATTTTAAGGAAAAGAAAACAAAACCAGCAACAAAACAAATCAAGATGTTTCATACTACTCACAGAATGTAAAATTTTACAGCTTCCAAACAACTCAGATTTGAAAACACATCATCTTTTATTGACCATATCCCAAGGTCTTTACATGCCTGATGATCAAAGAGGAGGGAAAAAATGTCCCTCATTGCCTCAGGGATATCTTTTCTTATTTTACCTTGCTGATGTTTCATATTCCTCAGCCTGTCTCTCATTTGAGGCATTTTTTCTCACCTACAGTTAAACTTATTGAAACTTCTGGAGAGACTGTGTTGCTTTTCTTCTTTATTACTATTTCAATTAAGGCAATTCCTTCCTTTCAATCCATTAATGCATCAGGACTCACCTAGGTTGATTTGTGATGCATCTGAACTGGAGGAACTCTGTTACACACCTTTATGAAGAGACTGCAGTTGAGAGAAACATCCGATCCACTTGATGGAGGCTAACAGATCTTCTACTGCCTTGTCTTTTTTGGGGGATTTCCCTTGACTGTAGTCCCCCTATCTTTTACTCTTAAAACCTAATTGTACAAGCCAATAGAATACCACCTTTTGATTATTTAACTTTTGTAAAAGCTTAACATCCTAGAGCAAAGTTAATGTTTTTTTTGTGAACACACTGGTGGTGTGGCATTCTGCCATTAGTTTGATAAAATGACAGCCACTCTAAAAGAAGTTTGGTCTACAAGCTCTCTCTTCATATGCTTTTTCTGAAAAAAAAAGTCTGGAACAGATGAAAAAATTAATGCAGAGGGACTTAAAACCTTTTGTTTTTAAGACTAAGTTAAGCCACAAAATTTAGACTTCGATCTAGATTTCAAAAGTTCTGTCTGGGATTAAGGAAGTCCCATGTTAAATCTGTTTAAGAAGGACTTTTCCTCCACAAAACTCAAATATATCCAGCTCTGGATAGTCTCCCACTCCTAATTGCCCCTATTTTCATGCAACCTTTGAAGTCCTTCCAACAGCAAAATCTTATTTTCTTCTATACCTTCTAGAAATCAAAATAGGAGGAAAAAAGCAAATTCAGAAAGAACTCTGACAAATTCAGAAAGGTGAAGTAGTTTTACTAAAAAAATTATTCAGGCCCTAGAAAATCAGTCATTCGGTGAGGAGCACAAGATTCATTGTATGTATTTAAATTATTTGAAAATATACTTTAGAAATATTTCACAATGTTGATGCTCCTTATCCTCCATTTGATAAGAGTCCCTTTGCAAAAAACCTCTGTGGTGTCCAGTGCAGTAGCACAGACTTCAAAGCCATGTCTGCTCAAAGCAGGAGGCTGAACTTCCTGAGTTCTCCAGACTTCTCCTTCAACATAAATTATCCTATGATCTCACATACACAAAACTAGAGAGGAGGAATAAAAAATAAAATGAAATGCCTAAGATTTTCTTGGGGAGCTTTTTTTTTTTTTTTGAGGACATTAGTGGGGGTCTTGGGGTTTTTAATACATTTTTGGAAAGACATTTTTTCATTTGTAACCTAGCTAGAGTTGTTTTTCTTATCAACAGCCCCAGTCTTCCAGAAGAGGGAGTTTGATCCTTTGCTACAGTAATCTAAGAACGAGCAACTGCAGGTTCCAGATATGACACTTGCAGGTTTCTCTTTGATGAGATTCAAAGAGAAACGTGTGCCATGTTGTCACAGGTTAAAGTGCTCTAAGACCGCAGGCTATAGCTCACTCAGTAGGAAGAAGACTTTTGACATTTGAAAAAGCCAGTTTAACAAAGTTCAAACATAACAACATGGAAACCAAGAGAAAAAAAAAATCAAAGTTGAAGTGAAGCATTTTAACAAAGCACAAAAAATTGACACATTTTGCTGTAAGTTTTGTCTGGAAGCTGAAAATTCTTGAAATCCTCAGAGCAGGGATGCCAAACAAACCCTCTTTCTGGTGGCTGGTTCACACAGATTGTGAGTGAAATATGATCAGGTTACTGAAGAAATTATGTGATGGGGCTGACTGCAACAGCAGGAGCATGGTCTGGTAATCTATAAGCTTTCCAGCCCACTTTTATTCTTCTAGGAAATAATGCATTAATTCTGCAGAAGGATTGGATAACATCCCCAATATTTGATAGGGGATCCCTCTTTACTCAAGCTTCTGAGTCAAATGGGACAAATGGGAATGTTAATATGATGAAGAAAAAAATAATACTGAACACTGTAAAACTGAAACAGTTTTACATAGAAACAGTTTACATAGAAAAGTGTTTTCAATGCTAAGAACAAAATACTTGTAGGTAAAAAGGAACAATTTGGTAAAATGAGGTTAGGTGATAAATTCATTTTCAATGTCTCATTCCCCACTTTGGACTATGCCTACAGAACAGTCAAAGCTCTAAAGGTTTTACTTTGCCTCAGTAAAAAAGCAGATTAAAAGAAATATCTGCAGCCTACATACAAATTACCTTTCAGGAGTCATTGGGCTACACAGGTCTGCTCCAGAACACAATAAAGCATAATACAGGAGAACATTTCTACAATTTATGTCATAAATAAGTTCCCAACCCTACAGATACACATAGGACTACAGAAAAATTTCTTGTGCATTAAGTTACATTAAGGTTGTACTTAAAATGCTGAAAATAGAAGTGTTCTACCATTGCTGTTAGCTGTATTTACAGAGGATGTAGCCCAGACAAAGTAAGCTGAAGTAATATTCTAAATATACTTTCCGTCCAGCATGTGACTACTGTTTCTGTTCTTTTTATCCCATTATTATTTCCTCCATATAATGGAGAAGATGACTGAGACAGAGTTCAGGGACTTCTCCTGCACACTGTTAGCATGGCTGACAGATTTTCTCCTCTTGACAGAGCCTGTGAGCCTGGGTGGCTTTGCCATGCAGTCTTTTGCTCTATAGGTGACATTATTATTTTGTTAGGCTCCCATGTTTTAGGCAAGTTTCTCTCATATTCCAAGATTACCAAACTTCTCAAGCTACTTGTGTTTGGACTGTTTTGGATTCTTTTTCAACAAGTTTCTCTTATAGCCAGAAAACCTTGCCAAGAGTAGAGATATTAAGGGAAGTGGAAGCTGTTACACCTGTGATGCATAAAGGTCCAGTCACAGAGCCTCTGCCTGGAGTGTTTTGACAGTGGTACCTGTGTGTGTTTTAAATTTTTTTCCTTAGGACTTTATTCCTATCTTTGAGCTGAAGGAAGGTAGCAAGTGGCAGATCTGACTGCAAGAAACCATGGATGCCAATTCAGGAACTTTGAAACACCATCTAGTAGTTTCAAGAAGTGTTTCCTGAAAACAGAATCATCTTAAATACCTTCATCAGTTACTTGAATTAAACTACATGGATGTGATCTAGGCATGCATTAATCCATATTAAGCAATACATAATTTGTATTAATATCTGTGATGCAAAGCCGAGACCTGCCTAGCATACATCTAGAATGAAGTAAGAAGCTGGTGTTAAAAGTATTGCAGGGCCATAACACACTATTTTCCAATATGAAAATAACATGCAGATAATAGCTACACTGAACAAGCTTGGTTTGTTTTAGCAGGCTATTTAAAAAACAACGACAAAAAAAAAAAAAATCAAGATGCTTTGGCCCATGTACATAAGTAACAACTTTATAACAAAATTGTTGCTATTTATCAAGTGACTGGCACAGATTCACTTCCCAGGCATGACAAGGGTATATTCTGAAAATACAACCTGTGGTATCACAGGCAAGGTAAGACAAAAACATTGCTTCAGTACTTCATGCATGCAAACTTCAAATAAGCTAAATGCTAGCAGATGTGTCATCAACAGCACATTCACACCAGAACACCCTAAGCAATCCCATGAAACTCAAATGTGCTGGACTTGTTCACAAAGCTTGACTGACACCAGCCAGTGCTGGCTCCATGCAGCCCAGACAAAAGAGTCCTCATCGCATTTTCCAGATTTCAGAAATTTAGTGTTGCATTTAAAAAATTGCTTCTTCCTGAAGCCACCTCCAAATTCACCCTTCAGCCATTCTCTTTCTAATCCAAACACATTCAACCACAAACCTAAGTTTTGGCAGTGCAAACCCAGAGCCTTTGAAGATGATAATACTGTGCTTGACTACTGTGTCAAATACTTTTTACACTCCTCAGGTTATGCAAATAAAACACTTCTGCTACTGAGTGCTACTTATCAGCATGATATAACTTTTTTTTCCTCTCACCAGAAGGAAGATAACTGATTTAACTCCTGAACAAAATGTTGTTACTGTCCAGCTGCAGCAGAAAGTTCAATTATCTTCCTTCCAGGCTTGACATCCTTAGAACAAGTGCATGTGCACACACACACACACTGAGGTATATCACATTATGCCAGCACACAGAAATGGACCTGAACTGGTCCTGTATTTTCCTCTTTTGAAAACAGACAAGGCTCAAATACAAGATAAATTTCAAAACTGACTAGAAACATATCTAACTCATGTTAACCTTCTTCATCCATACTAAAAGAGAGGCTCCTTTTGGGCCACAGGTGTGCCCAGTGGACCCATGACAATGTCAAGCCAAAGCCCCTCCTATGTACATACTCTAAATAATACAATTTGGAAAGAAAATCTCAACAAAATCAAAAGAAAAAAAGTGGGTTTTGTTTTCAGAAGGTATAAAAAGGCTGTTTCAGCAGCACTTAGCCTCACTATCATGTGGCTGAAAAATGCTCTGGAAGCAATCCAGCCAGAACCCAACTTGAGTATGCATCTCCTAAAAAAGAGAAGCAAGTCTGTGCAACCAACATGAAGAAAGAAAAAAATACTGTCTGCACTAGATAAAGACCGTGGGGATTTTGGTCTTGTTAGATGCAGCCCAATCTGGGAGCCTTTTTGGGGCTTTGTGTTGGATCTGCATGGTTTTAACCTCCACTCTTGAGAGAGTAAAGCCAGAGTCCCCTGTGAAAACCAGGTCAGACAGGTACCACCCTGTCCTGCTGTTCATCAGCTGTCCTTTCCCAGATTCACAGGATACAAACTACCTTTTTCTCTGACATATACACAGCTTCTGTACTGACACATGCACATACAACTTGGCTGAGGTACAATCTGCCTATTCACTACAAGCTCTGCACTTCACCATTAAAGGTCAAGCTAAGGAGAAAATAAACCAAACACAAAGCAAACTGAAATGGAAGCTACACAACACAGAGAACTACAAAGCAACATGTGCCTTTGGAAACTGGTTTTCACATGGAAAAACAGAAGAAAATAAATTAAAAAGCACAAAGACTAGAAAAACAAGCATTGCTCTTCAAAAAAAAACCAAACCAAAAAAACCAAAACAACTACAATCTAATCTTAAAGAGTACCCAAAACCAGAAGACTTAATATGCTACAGTTTCCAGGTATATGAACAAAACCAAGAGATTGGATATGACCCTTTGTTGTACGTCACTTCATTTAAAAATGTAAGATAAACATAATTAAATGGATTGATCTTCCAAAAATTCATCTGGGATAATATTTTTGGCATAGTTTTTTTAGTCAAGAGAATTTAGAAAGAGAAACAGTGGAGTAAGAGAAGATATACGCAGATGTTATTCTGACATGTAGAAAGTTACTTTGTCTCCACAGTACTATCTGAAAGTACATCTTTATTATTTATTATTTATGCAAATAGACAGCAAATGACTTGTCAAAGTGAAAAATAATTAACTTCCATGTAAACTGATATAATCTATTTTCAAGGAGATTATAATCTCTTCAGTGCCACACAATGTGCATTTATTTCCTTTTGAAGGAACCACTTTGCACTCTATACCAGGTTTCCTTTTGGATTATGTAATTTTATTTGTTGTTGACTCAAAAGTAGAGAAACACAAATGTTTTGGCTCTAAGCAGGGACAGTATTATTCCAAAGCACAAGGAACCACGTGCCCTGCTGGAGCAGCACGTTTCACAGGAACAGAGACTGGATGACGTGGTTTTACCCTACCAGCAAGAGCATCCCTGTTTGTGACACACATCTGCAGTGGCCCCCAGCAGGGACTGTCTGACTACAGGCAAAGGGTCATCTCACATGGCAAGAGCAGCCTCCAGCATGGATTGGAAATAGAAGAAAAACATTTGACGTACTTGGATCTGACAAGATTGAGTCGGTTTTCGGCAAAAATTGGTCACAGCGGACTCCTTGGTAGCCCTCTTTGCACCTGAGGAAAAGGGGATAAATGACAAACATACGCATGCGGCAGTGAAAGGTTAATCTCAAGGCACCAAACCAACCCTGCCAACACCGCAGCTCCACAATATGCAAGTTATTTGCACTCCAGTGGGAGCATGGTTATTACTGGAACACAATGGAAGCAGGTAAAATAATGTGTATTTCAAAAAAATTTCCCCTCAAACCTTTCCATCATTTTAGAAACTATGAAAACAAACATTGTTCTAGCATAACCATTCTTTTAAATATCAACTCAGTGAAACAACCAAAGAAAAAAATCTGTATAAAGTATGCATATCTGCAAGTAAAATAAACTCTTCAGGTAACATAGCACTTTATAAAGCTTCCATGCTGCACAAACCATGAGACAGACAACTTATGCTCTGGCTGTCTGAAAAAGCAGGGAACAGTTAGATAGCCATTAATTTTAATACCAGTTTATACTGTGCTTAGATAGACATCATCAGGCATTGTTTGCAAGCAGGAAGTTTAAGATGCCTGTGAGATTAGATTTTAAAGCACATAAACCAGAATACCCTCCTGCCTCAACAAACAAGAACTGGCTTTGACTGAGATTGTAATACTATTATTTATCTTGAAGCCTTACTTTGAAGAAATTCCATTTGCTGCTTTTGAACTGTTCTCAGAAGTCTCATTTCAACTAAGTGTATCAGAATCAGATCTTTAATTATTTATTCGTCAAGCAGTTTTTCAGAGGAAAGTGATGGACACTTTAATTATAAATGATAGCACCAGGGATTCCTTATCTCCCAAAGCTCTTGCACATCACATAAGCAATATGCTCAAATCAGCATCACCACCTTTCATTAGGGTTGACAACTGCAGCTTGAATGATGGGATAATGTCAGGAGAAGAAGTTATCTGTTCCTTCACAATGTTTGTACTCAGGCCTCCTCTAAATGTTGCCTTTTAATACGCTTTTGGTTTTATAAATTAATGGTTCAATGAGAAGTGCATCTCACCAGCATTGACTCAGGGATTAGGAAGAACATTTGTGAGAAAAATATGTAAAATATGTTCCCATCAGACCCAAAGATGTAGTAAAAAATCTGCAGTAAGAAAAAAGATTCAAACCCCCATACATATAATATTTCAAAACCTCCCTTTTGGCCTTTCTCCCTGATGGATATGAGGTACTGCTTTGAGATCACCTTATCTATAAAATAACTGACTTGAAAAAACTGTTCAGGTTTTGTTTCATTCAGATCCCATGTCAGCAGCCATAAGCTATTGGTCAAAGAAAAAATGCTCAATTAATTATAACTGTCCACTTGTCAGAAAAAAGTGAAGTCCACATGTACTCAGGTACTGACCCATGCATCTTCTGCCTCTGATTATGAAACAGCAGAAGCTGCCTCACATCAAAAAGAAACCCTTCTGCACAGTCTTGAGAGGAGCTGGCAGACCCCACACCAAAGCTTAAGTACAACCTGCACTGGTGGGGATTCTTGCTTTCTTTGAGCATTTTCTATTCACTTTTTGACACACATTTGCACCTGCCCTGGTTATAAATCCCATATTACAGACTTAAGACCCTCTAACCTAAAGTGTTGGTAATAAAGGCATGTGAGGAGAGTCACAGAGTGGTATCTCCTGAATAGCTGTGCCAAGAGCTCATCAGTGCACGTGGACATTTTCACTTACCTGTACCTGTGACCAACACGCCACAAGGGGAACGTGTTTCTTTCAAAATTTAGTGCAGAGGTGGATGATACTCCAAAGGACAATCTTTTAATGCAACACCATAACCTCACACTCAGATAATACCTATCATGGTATTGAGACTGCACCTTGAATCCTGTGTCCAGTTCTCTGTCCCTCAATACAAGAGGAACATTCAGGTGCTGGAGTGAGTCCAGACAAGGGTAATGGAGCTGGTGAAGGGAGTGGAGCACAAAGGAGAATGCTGTGGGAACTGGGCAGGTTTAGCCAGAGAAAAGGAGGCTCAGGAGGGACCTTATGCTCTTCTACAGGTCCCTGAAAAGAGGGTGCAGTGAGGTGGGGGTTGGTCTCTTCTCCCAGGTAAGAAGTGACAGGATCAGAGGCAATAACCTCAAACTGCACCAGGGAAGGGTTAGATTGGGCATTAGGAAAAAATCCTTTACTGAAACTGTGGTCAGGCATTGGAACAGGCTGCCATAGGAAGTGGTGGGGTCAGCATCCCTGGAGGTACTTAAAGCTGTGTAGATGTGGTGCTGAGGTTTAGACATGGGTTAACGTTTGGTCTTACAGATCCTAAAGGGCTTTTTCAGCCTCAATTATTCTACAACTTGATGGCCAAACATAGCTTGGTTTTTTAAACTGCATTAAGTTTTTCAGCAAAGATAAAAATTAAGTCTTCAGCTTCCCTTAACAAATTCTTTTTTAAATATCTGAAAGCAAATAATAGCAGTAATTTCTCTGCCATTATGACACCCCAGTTCAAACTTGTGCATATTAAATCCTTAAGCCTTGCAGAATATACATTTGACAGTTATAATGCTACAATATGATAAAAGTTGATCATGTTGTGGCATCCCATAATCTTAGCAAAAGCATCTACCATGTGTCCTAAATAGGCAGATGTGATATGCACACATGCTGCTCATTGGTATCACACCTCTAGGTAAGAAAGCACAACAACCCACTGCAGAAAACCCTATGAAAGCAGCACTGTGGTGACACATACACAAGTTCAGCAAAGTCCAAATGAGGTCACTCAATATTGCCATATGCAGTGTGAATGATCAAATACATATTTATGGATGCAATAAAAAAGCCATGAGTTACCAGAGAAACCTTGAGAAATGCTAAGGTGCAGCTCATGGTTTCAGAAATGATCACTCAATTCTGAGACAAACTAATGTTTATTAGAGACACCATTAAAAAAAAAAAGAAAAAAATAGAAAATAAAAATAACATGGATAAGATATTGCCTGTAGCAAAGCAAAAGATCTGATGTGAAGGTGGGAGCCTTGCAGCAAAGGCTGGAGAGGACAGGCTAAGATCCATTCCAGCACCAGGAACAGCTCCAAGCACGGCGCTGCATCAGCAGGCCTGGGCTTAAGTGCACACCACGCAAAGGGGTCTAAAAGTGGTGTTAATTGCAGCCTCTTTGCAAAGTAAATAGGGAAAAAAAGCAAAGTAAATAGGGAAAAAAAGGAATTCTCCTTTTGCATTCAGATTTTCACCCAAATGAGTGTGTCTGTCTAGGCTCTAGACCAAAAATATGAACAGGATTGTGCTGTATGAATGGAATTAGCTAAATCCTGCTGATTACACGGTATGAAAAGACAAGCACAGGTAAAGCCACTCTGCACTGCTGAAATGCTTGCAAACAGCATATCCCTAAGGGATAAGTGCTAAATTCAGCTAGGATTATTTCATCGTGTCTTCTTGACATCTTTTTTTGGCAATGTACTTTCCCAGATGATTTTTTTGAGGTCACCAGTAACAAACTGCATTGTGCATTGCACTTTGTGAAGTCAGCCACAATGACCTCTGTGTGAAAACATACAGGCACAAACACATCTCTCATTCCTCGTGAGAAGGCTTTTTTCCTTTTTACTTAAGCACATTTGCACCTAAAAAGTAAGTACAGTATGAGAGACTTTATTCATTCTTTCATTGTTTTTGCTAATGTTAAACAGTACTAATACATGTTTGTTCTAGTCAAAGTGATCACAGACACTTTCTGTGGAAATTTTCCAGAACTGTTTCTTGTACAACCTTATGGAGCCAAGGGACATTTCAAATATATGACTGTCACTCATAAGACTAACACAGCACTCTAATTTTTAATGTTGGATACGTTTGAAAACATAAAGTGAATGTGGGTGAGGGTGGAGCAAATTGCACAATAAACAAAGATTAAGAATAAAATAGATTTAAGACAGCAGAAAGGGAAGAAAGAGAACCTACATAGAAGACTCAGGGTAGGACATAAAACTTCAGGCCAAGAAGCCAATAATATCAGGATTTACATTTTCCCCAAACACTTCCATATAGAGCTCCACATCCCTATTAAGCCTAAATATTTACTTGTCAAGGGACAGGAAGGTGGAGAATGCAGAAGAGAGAGAGTGGCAGCAGCAAACTGCAGAGGCTACAAAAGAAGGCAATACTAAATCCCCATCCCTTTCCTCCTTCTCTGTGATATCCATCCATCTGAAATGGAAACAATTCTCCCTCTTCCCCAAGTGTGGTGATCACATTGCCTCTGACCATGTGAAGAAATATGCAGAAAATAGTTCTTCTGCACAAAGAATTTGGCAAAAATATAATATGCGAGTTTATTTCAAATGAAAATGTTGAAAATGATATGTGGCATCTCAGGGACAGACTACACCAGAAGAGAAAGATGTAGGACTACACACCAGGAAAAACAAGCATGTCCTAGGCCAAAGGTGATTTGTAATATTAAAAAAAAAGTCATAATAGCACAGTGCCCAAAAGATTAACTTATATGAACCTATAATCTGATTCTAGTCTCATAAACAGAAGTAATCCAATTTCAAAGATGGAATTAATAGTACCTCTGAAAAATGAAATTTAATTTTTGCAGTGAATCCAAATCAACATACATTTCCATCCCCTTGTAAAACTGCAAATTGGCAGTCTCAAAGATGATATTAATTAGAATAATCCATCTCAGTGGATCAGTTGCAAATTATTTTCTCCTGTCACCATTATATCCCCTGCACTAAGATTCAGATGCCAATAAGAGAACATACTGCAGCTCTTATTTATCCTCTAAGAGAGAAGGACTGCTATGCTCTCTCAGTAGATGGCATAAAGAGTAGAGGTCACAGCTACAAAGCCCTGAGACATTGCCCAGATTTAGATAATAAAACTTCCAGCTAATTTGTTGACTCCAGTGTTTCAGGATCCTTTAGCCTTGGAGAAACGAAATGGGGACACTTTAGTAAATCCTCTGTAGGAACCACTGAACTAAATGAGGCTTTTAACATTTGAAAAGGAGTTATGTGGATTTGACTCAAATGCCTCATCCATAATTATGCTGGAACTACTGAATGATCATTCCTCTCCTGATACAGATGGTTTGCCTTCTTTGTCTTTCCTAACAGGTAGGTCATAACAAGAAATAAAATTAACAAGATATGTTAGTAAAGCCATTCAAGCCATCCATGACAGAACCTGAACTAATGATAATTTCCCTTCCCTCAACAACAGACAAATTTTCTTTAATTTGAAGGTGTTTCCTTAAAAGAAAAAAAAAAAAAGAAAAAAGAAAGTTTCATATTCTTAATCAGTGCACATAGCCTAAGCAGAATTGTTACGTAATGGTTCCAGACTACTGAATTCACTTACAACTCTGGTTAGGTTTTGTATCCAAAGATATATAAATACATTATTGACAGTTATTTGCTATCAAATTCATTTGTGGCATATCCACACCTGGATAACAGTTCACACTAATACATGGTATTTGTGTTTTTCAAGGGATAAGAATTACCTTTGCCATCTGCCTTAATCTCCTTAACAACAAACCACATCGGTAAACCACAAAAAAACCTTAGAAACGGTCTGTGAGTATCACCTAATAAACCAAATGTTTAACCAACTAACTGAGCAATCATTTCTATGCTGTTCTGAGTTTAACCAACCAGAAAAACTGAAAAACTTTGATTAGGTTTCTCCACAAGACACCTCTGTGATCAATGATTTACCATGGATGATAAATGAACATAGTCTTTCATTATGCATGGCAGTCATCAGCCACGAGAAAGATTTTGAATAAATGGAAAGTGATTTCACACCATATTCAAAGCCTCACACAGCACAGATGAAAGCCACCTTCAATACTTGAAAAAACAAATGAAAACAAGACCCTTGCTTTATATTAGGCCTGCCTAAGATTGCCAACTTTATAAATAAAAACCCTTCAAAACTCTTTTTTGAAAACATCTACCAGGGACTGGACCTATTAGAAAAAAATATCTAAGAAATCAATAAAAGGACTGAAAGATGTAAGATTTATATTTGGTATCATGGGGTTTGGTGCCCTTCAAGAGCCATTTGTTAAAGATGGCAATTATAACAACAAATGAGGTAATTGTAAGGAGAGGTGCAAACTCACTCCTAAGTGGCTTAACAGGTTTGATGGATGTGTCTCTTCCCACTTTCCTCCCCACAAATATTACAAGCCCAACATTAAAATCTTTGGCTTCCAGCTACTTAATAAAAGCAACAGAACCCTGGACTTTTTTCAAAAACTGTCAAATACATTTTTCACTTTATTACATTGAATATTTCCCAATTCAATAGCACGACCAAAAAATGCTCAGAGAAATTGAATTTTTTGTTTCCAGCCCAGGCTGGAAGTACAAAGGATCCTTTGCTTACCATGGCAAAGGCATGCAAGACTACCAACCTGGCCCTGCATAATAAAGATCATTTTTCAAATGGCAGCAAAAATTTCTATTTAATTTTTTGACAAAATTTAAAATACACCCAGGAATTCAGCTTGTCTAGTAATAATATCTACATTGAATACTGCTTGTCACAGACTCCTCTCCTAAGAAGCTCAAGGTCACATCAAGCCAGTGCTTACCTACAGAGACAGAGTGCCTCTGCCAGGAACTCAAAACCCCTCAGTAATTCAGTGAGACATTTGCTTTGTACCTGTTTTTATACCTGGTTTGGAAAAAAATAATTGGAGCCACTCAGAGGTGTCAGTAAAGTATCCTTAACTCCTACCCAATGGTCTACACAAACCATGGCCCCTGACTTCAAGGCAGGAGATAAACATGCCTCTGCTACTGTATTCTCTATGGTCTCCACACATCACATGTCAGAGATAAGAACAATTTGACATACACTGTAATTGCCTACCAAAGTTCAAATAGAGGAACATTTTGCAGAATAACCCTTCCTTAGCATATTAAATATCATTTAGAGCCCAAAGGAAGACTAGTTTTAAAATTCAAACAGGCCACTCTCTGGAGATCTTTAAAATTGCTGACTAAAAAAATAAAAATCTTTAAAGTTGCCCTATGATACAGAATGTTTTAGTCTTGTGCAGAATATTCTTTTTTCCTGAAAACTCTATGTATTGCAAGGACATTATAGCAAAAGTATCACTATATAGATTTAACCTTCTGAATGAGTTTCTTGTATGACTTAACCCACACCACAAAAAAATTCTAGAGAGTTAAGTGTTTTGGTCCATGAGTTATTAATGCAACTTAATAAAGCTTCACCAGCCAAAATATTTGTAATTTAGTAGGGTTTGGATGAGCATGCTTTAGACTACAGGGTGTGTATTAGGTGCAGGAAATACCCCTTGACTACAGATAGTACCTGACCCATCAGTGACATTATTATTTACCTGTGCAAAAAGGAAACTTTTTTCCCAATGGAAAACTAGAAATGTGGCTATTTTCTGTATAAGATGTAATTATGCACAGAAAAAAACAGCGTTCACAAAAGGACCTACTACATTTGAATGAACAATTTTCACCTCTTCTCAACACTTTTTGTAAAAGTAGGCAGTTGCATGAGAAGCCACCCATGCTCTGCCACCACCTGCCAAGCCCAACAAAAAGGAAAACTTTGAGGATTGGAGTATTATGAAATAACAGTAACTACAATGGGTAGCACAGATCCGACATGCTTGCTGCCAGAACATACTGGTCATACATACAAGGCTCTTGCTTGATTCCATTTTCAAAATAATGGCAGCAGAAAGCAACAATCAGCAAAGTCATTGTTCCCATTTAAGATCATTTTGTGGATTAAAATTCGTCTCTGACAAGACGTCCCTAAGAAATTTGATGAATACATTTGCTTCTCTTGAATTCCTAATCATAAATCAACTGAACTGAACTCAGCTATGTGTTCCTGATAATTCTCTTCTGAATTCAGGTGAAAGAAAGGCAGCAGAGTTCACACTGCCTGTAGACAGTGCTACAAAATCCTCCCCATCACATACACACAAAAGGAGCAGAACAGGTCATTCTGGTTGTATTCATTCGTATTTCAAAGGAACTAATTTCTAAAGACTAAAACCTTTAGAAGGAAAAAACCTGAGGTTGCCTGCTCAGCAGCTCAGCTCCAGGAGCCACCCCACTCTCCTCCTGTGTGACCTTCAGCCTGTTACTGAACAGCATCATCCCTGCCAGTGCTGCTGGAATAGCAGTGTCACAAGATCAGCACAGCCTTCCCTGTGGCTGGAATTTTCTGAGGTAAAGTTATCAAGAGATATGCAATAATGGTGGCAATGTAAACACTGAAGCCATTTGGGTAATAAAATAAATATACCTTTGTCATTTTGTGCAGAAAGGAGAAATCCTGTATTGTCAAGCTCTCTTATTATGGTCTTCTTCAGAGAAAAAATATTGAGAATTTTTATAAAGTGAAGCTGTGTTAATGAAACAACATGCATTAAACATTGATTACAAGAAAAATTAGGATATTCTAATTTTCATTTTCAGATTGAGATTCTAAAATATTAATATACCAAGTAACAAACAAAGGAAATCTTGGCATTTCCATCCACTGCCAAGCAGGATATAAGCTCCTTTCTAGAAACAGGACATAAAGGCTCCTCGTGTTTTGGAGCACAGAACAGAAACGTGCTGGCTTTGGCTGGATTAGAGCTCATTTCCTTCATAGTAGCTGCTCCAGAGGTACATTTGTGGATTTGTGCTGGAAGCACAATACAGGGATATTTTCCTTATTGCTGAACTGTGTTTGCACAGCATAACGAGGCCTTTTCTGCTTCTGGCACTGAGGAGGCTGGGGGTGCACAAGGAGCTGGGAGAGGACACAGCCAAGATGCTGACCCCAAATGACCACACCACACGGTGCCATGCTCAGCAATATAAAAAAGCTGGGAAAAAAGGAAGGAAGAGGGTGACACTTGGAGGGATGATGTCTGTTTTCCTTGCCATCCCCTGCTGGGAGTGGCTGAACACCTGCCTGAGGATGGGAAGTGGGGAATTCATTCCTTGTTTTACTTGGCTCACATGCAGGGCTTTTGTTTTCCCTATTAAACTGGCTTTTCTTCCACCCACAAGTTTTCCCCCTCCTCCCCTTTCAATTCCCATCCTGTCACTGGGGGGGAGAAGGAGCAGGTGCAGCAGTCTGGGGTTAAAGCACCACAAACAAGTAGGGAGGAAAGCCTTGTGTCAGTGACCTCTGAGGCCGGGTACCAGCCAAACCACAGACCAGGATGGGTCCAGTATCCAGACATGCTGAGCTTCACCATTTAGCTTCAAGAGTTTTACTCTTTCTCCTCCATTTTTAGGGTCTTAATGCCAGTAGTGCCACAGAGATTCAGAGGAAAAACTGTGCAAGTTGGTGTGCAGCAAATCTGCAGAGAAACAGGGGCTGCTGGAAGGAACCTGATCTCTGCTACTCCCCTGTAATTTCCCACTTGGGCACACATGGAAAAAAGCATCAGCAAACCAGAAGAACTTTCAGGGCTGCCTCTGGAACAGAGCATCCCAACAGCAGAGCTGTAAACAGCACAGGTGGGGGCTCCTGAAGGTACAATTGCCAGCTGAGTGCCCCAAAAGCACTTTGAAACCATCAGCTCTGCATTTGACCCAGTCTTCAACCTGTCAAAGAGACAGCACTGGTGTCTTTATGACTTACAGGTTAGTTATTTTTCACTGTCAGAAAATTCACTGACTACACACTTCAGTCTCATGCCTCTACCTCTCTTGATACCTTGTTCAATTCTCTAAATATCTCAGAAGCTCAAGGTTTTGTTGTTTCAGTATAATGCTATAGTAGCTTATTCAGACACTGTTTATATCATGGCACAGAGGCAAACAGCTCAACAGAGATTACTGCTCACAAATTTACCGTGATTTTGGTAAAATTTGGCAGCCCAAGGTGTGTTCCATGATGCAGTAGTTATTTTATTAGGGTTAACTGAGTTAGCTAATCTAAGGTTACCTTGGACATTTCTTCATTCCCTTTGTTACAGACTATTCTAAATAAAATATTGCCACCCTTGATATTTTCACTCCATTGCTATTTACTGGCATTTCTCTCCTCATAACTGCACAGCTAAATAACTGCATTTATATTGAAATTGATTGTTCAAAAGTCAGACCAGCCCTGCAGTGAAACAGTTTATCTCACTTTTGTGCATGGAATTGATATATGAAAATATTTATACTATGACTGGAGTAATTACTCTATAAACTCATTATATGTTTACCTATGCCTCTAATGAGGTTTTCTCCCCTCAGCTGTAGTTCCTTTAAATGTCAGTACATAGATCAGAAAATAAAGAATGACCAGTCTTGCTTTTTCCAATAATACCAAATAACCTTTTCCTTCTTGGTTGTCTTTACTGTCTTTCACATTTATTAGAAATAAGACATTCATTAATTTTATTTATTCTTACCAACTCAGTGTGTTTCTAAACACAAGAGAACAGTTCTGAAAAATATCCTCATCATCTTTTGCTTATTGCTGAAATATGTTGGCTCTTCCTTTTAGACGTTTTTGCCCCTTTACTCCCCTCCACTACTTAAATTATCTCCATTGTCAATTTAATTTGGATTTTATCCTGCTAAGATGGTTTATAGTATATTTTTCATACAAAACAACACTCCAATTTTGAAAAATGGAAAAAGCATCAAACCTGGTTTAGAGCTATGCTACTCCATTTTACAGAGAAAAAGTAAGATTCAGTAACAAAATGATGCCTTATTACATCCACTTGAAGAGCTGAAACCCATAGTTCTCCAGCCCAAATATGCTCCTCCCAAGTGCATAGTGGGGAAGAAAACTTCTCAAAATATCTGGCTAATATTTTAATGAAACAGTTAAGATAACCAGCATAAAGTGAGGGAATCCATATACTTGTAGTTTAAAATACTCCTCATTAACTTCATACAAGTCTGAGTTCAAGATTCATAAAGAAAAAAACATCAACTGCACTTCAACTTGGTATTGCTTTCAATTTATTTTGTGCTAAACAATCTGTAAGCATTCACATGGGACTTAGAGTGAAATGGTTTAATTTGATTTGATATAAAATTTTTAAAATGGAACCTGATGCAATAGAGATTAATACACTCATGCTACCAACTTGAAGTTAGCATAATGACTAAACATCTCAAGTCTTATAAATAACATTAAGGAAGTAACACACTGCTGTCCTTTTCTTTTATACACTTAATGAACTTTTTAAAGATTGCACTATTGATTTAAATCTATGGTTTTTAAATCCATGTTCACATGAACTTGCTTCTATTATTCCTCTGGAGTCCAAAAAACCCCACAAAGTGAATGAAAACAGGTATCTCTGATGCAAAAGTCCAGTTAAACCTGGGTTAGAAATCAGCATTTTAACATCTCAGGTTTACATGATCTAATGTAAAGCATAAAATTAATTACTTAGGTTTGTTCTTGGCCATTTTGGCATGCCTGGCTTCATCATTTAATTCAGCCTAATTACAAGCTAAATGTTAAAAAACAAAACAAAACAAAAAAAGGAACACAAAACAAAAACAAAACCCAAGAAACTTAAACTTGGTGTCTGCATTAGCAAATTGACATTTTTCCACTGATTTTAGAATATATTTCTTGCAGTACAAACCATATGGCTACTACACAAAAATAATAGAAATAGCACATCTGCATTAATTTTAGCAGACAGGTAAAAATATTTTTTAATTCCAAACAATGCTTTTCAAGAGTTTCATCTTTTGATGGTAATCATAAACCCAAGAAAATTGTTCATCTTCATCATCTACAAAAATATCTTCTTGGCTTCATAAAAAATGGTTTTCCCAGATATTAAATATAAAATTATGCCTTATTTAAACAAACTCAATCTGCAAAGATTTACAATTTAATATAAAGGCTTCTGTCTCTAGAGCCGTATCATAGAAAATTAAATCCATCAATCCTGAATTTTTTTTTTTTTCCTTTGAAACTTCAAAATCTACTCGAGTCAGGAAAAAAACATTTCAAGTAATTAGAAGAGTTTTGCATATCTATCACTGCTAATAACCTGAGTCCCAGAGGGCTGTGGAAGGGACTCAGTGGAGTCAGTAACAAGGGTGTGTCAGGGAAGAGCTGATTTCTTCAGCTCCCTTTTGGTCGGCCCCAGGCCCTTCATTCTCCACAGAACACAGAAATAAACTCTTTCTCAGTGTTACCCAGTGAAAAGACAATGAAACCACACTGAAGTACAGAAGATTCCATTTAAACACCTCTGGTTTACTCTGAGGGTTGCAAAATATTGTAACAGGTTGCCCAGGTTCCATCTTTTGAAATACTCAAAACTCAGGTGGAAAGTCCTGAACAGCCCGAAGTAACAGATCAGCTTGAGAGGGGGCTGGACCAGATGATCTGCAGAGGTGTCTTCCTACCTTAACAATTCTCTGATCCATGAAAAGATCATTTCTCTGACAATTACAACAGTTCCCACTGCAAAAACAAACAAACATAGACCCAACCCCCTATGAGCTCCTTCTCACCCAACCCAGAACAAAATGAAATCAATTCTAGAGAAGCAAGCTTTAGTGAAGCCCGGTATATTTCCTCAAGTTGTTAACAATAATTGTTAACAATCATTCAGCATCATGAGCCACAGATAAGAAGAAAAAAGAGTTCCAAATCTGAAACTAACATCCTCTGCTTCATAAGTAAAGAGCTCACATCAATCATGGAAATCAATCACAGAGGTTACTTTACTTACTAAAGCAATCTAGGACCTGTCTCTCTCCCTCTCTCTCTCTCTCTATATATATATATATCTTGTTTTCTTCCCTCCATGCCCCAGAGCTTGAGGAGGTCTGGTTTCATCACCATTGCTTTCAAAGTAAGTCACCTCACTTAGAGCCATAATATAACAAATAAATGACATAAATGAAATGCCACGTATGAGGTGATTATATTAGTTCCATTTTTCCCCTTTTTATAAAAACATTCGAAGACTTTTGACCTTTTTATCCTATTTTGATTGATACAGTACATTGCACCCTGAGGAGATAAAAAATAGGAAGCATGAGCTAAAGCAGAGACAGAGGCAAAGCAAAAGATCGCATACAGCTTGGAGAAACCAATTTACAGCTAAGCAGATGGTTGGAAAAAAACAAGACATTTTTCTTGAGTCTGGCTGATGTGATCTGTACTAATTCACTACTGGAAAGCAACTACCAAACCCATCAGCACAATAAAAGCATTTGTAAAACATTGCACCTATTTTTTTCAACCACCTCAATCAGAGGCTTACTGAATTCTTCCTCAAGACACTTATATTTCAACAATCACCCATAGCCTTTCTGCATGTTCCTGCTATCTCTGTGTATGGAGCTGGGGATTTCAGAAAAAGGAGGGCCTTTGATGATTCATAAAAGGGAAGCAGCACTAGTTAGATTACAAAGAAAGTGCAGCAAAACCACTTCTGAAGTTCACTGTGTATAACTGAGCTTATCCAAGCCTTAAGCCTTCCTTGGGAAGAAGGAATATGTACACAGAACAAAGGTTTCTCAGAGCAAGTGGAAATTAAAATAAGAATTAGTCTCTAGACTCCTTTTTTAATGTGGAGCCTTAACTTTCCTCACCTCCACCTTAGTGTCCAGCCAGCATCCAACCATGATTTCAGTGAAACAGGGGAGTCAAATTCACTGCAAAGCCTTCCTGCTGTCCCTGGATTCCCAGGAGGAAAGGAAGGATGCTCTGCTGTTTCCATTCCCAGGAGAGGGTCTGTGGATACCTGTGGCAAGTGTATCCTGACACCTGGGCTTGGCTGGGCTCACACACCCCCAGCTCACCCCCCAGAGCAGCACTAGGAGGAGCTGGGACAAGCTGCTCTTTTCTGTGAAACTGAACCTTGCCGAACAATCAAATGCTCACGTAATGCAAGGCTCACATGCTTTAAGCCCACAATCTGTTTTTTCATGCCCGTCTCTCTACCACGCTTGTAAAACTTTTAAAACTGAAGCTGACTTCCAGGCACTGCAGCTGAGACTACCAAACTGCTCAGCACAACCTTGCTTATCTTCAGGAGGAAGAACAGCAGCGCTCTCAAAAGACTTTTTGCACTCTAATTCCCTTATCAATTTAGCACTTACTCTTTCCTCTCCAACCCACCACCAATGTTTATGTAACCCCTAGATGTCCCAAAGTTTGCCTAATTCAATTTCAGAAGGACAATATTACCCCTTAAGCATTCTGCCCTACTTCCAGATGCAGCCACAAGAGCTGCTGTCTGGTGGTGGGATTGCAGTTAATTAAACCAGAGTTTCAGCATTTCTGGCCATCTGCTGAGACGATAAAATTTCCTTGCTGCAGCAGAGAGGAAATGTGCCCAGCTGAGCTGTCCTCACCAGGGCAGTGCCTCCTGAGTGAAACCAGCTCTTCCCTCCCAGCCTCCCTGACAAGCAGCCTGGCAAGACCTTCCTGAGAGGAAGCAGCTCAGTTCCAAGGCTATTCAGGCTATTCCTAGGCAGAATTCAGGCTATGGCCACCTCGATGCTTTGGCACCCCAAGAGCACTGTATTAACCTGAAAAGCCTGCAGATCACAGGGGCAAATCTTTTTAGGTGGAATGAATCTCAAATTTAAAGCATACTGTGGACCCACACCTCCAATGGGAACATCAAGTTTTGGGAGCCCAATAAAAATGCAAGGATGCAGACAGCATCACCAGAGCTATGGCTGGATTTTAATGCCTTCTCCTCCAGCCTATGCACTGTTCTGTCAGGCTGAGCACTTACACCACTCTGAACTCTCAGTAACTGCAAGAATATCCTTATGGATGGGTGCAATAATTTCCTTATTGCAGGGTGGATCAGGCTCCCTTCCTACTTGGTCTGAGACAGAGCCCTCTCCATTAGCCAAAGAACAAGTTTAAAAAAGAAAACTACAACTGTAGAGAGAGCTAAAGCCTCACTCTTGGTTTTTCTGCTCTTTTTATGCTAGCACTGTGCTACTTGTTTGGTACTTTATTACTTTTGTTTGCCTGTTTATGCACCTACTTGAGCTCTCAGTAAACACAGGTTTCACAAGTATAAATAAAACATACATGAAATATGTTGCTGTCTACAGTTTCAACTCCCTCTGCACCTTCCTAATCTCCTGCATTTTATGCAGCCTATGTTCTGTAAACACAGATCCTGGGGCAGTTCAATACTCTTGTGGATGCTCCAGCAGTAGAGGACTGCTGTCATCTCTAACTATTTTAAAACTCTCAACAGATGTTTGACTGCACAACATAACAAATAACTTCAGACGAGCAAGATGAGATAATTTTTCCAAGACATTCATAAAATTCAACTATTGTTTTCTTTTAAATTCTGTAACTGTTCCAAAGCCAAAACCTGAATTTTTACAATAATGTGGATATTCTACAGCTTACCTGAATTTTTCATTGCCCCTAAAATACTATTCCTTAGTGACAGAGGTTATAAGAATTACAGAAATGCCTTTTTAAATATAGAATATCACTGAAGGTCCCAAAATGACAGTTTCAAAGTAATTCATTTAAATCACAAAAGAAACACCCTTATTATGCATCTGACTCATTAGTCCTTATTTTCAGAGCTCTAATATGTGAAGGTCTAACAGTCAATGGAACTGGCACTTGGCCTCAGAGGATCCTCCTATCACCACACTCTGAGCTTCTCTTCTTCCTCTAAAGAAGCACTCAACCACAGCTTACTTTCAGAGTGAAGTTTCAATAAAATCACTCCCACATCAAAATTTAGGTGATTTTTACAAGTGCTTGATGAGTAACATCCCTTATATTACAAAATATTTCCTAATTATGAACTCTATCCCAATCCTCTAATGTAAAATCTACAGCTTCCCTGAGGAAAAAACAACTCCAAACCCCCCTAAAATTCCCAAAACTTGAAGTAAATGTGTCCAGCACCCATTTACCCTGCAAGGTGCATGGCACACATTTATACAGACTGGGAGCTTCCCACTTCCTCAGAGAAGCTGCACAAGACTCCTGCTCATCACAAAGTACAATTAAAGTCATACAGCTAGGACTTAGACCTAATCTAGGATCTAGGAGGACTATTCTAGGTCCTTAATCTAAGTGGATTGGAGTTCACAGCTATTCCCTTACTTATTTCTGAATTTTCTTTCAGAAGAATAACCTATGATTCTAACAGGGACAGTCAACCAGAAAATTATCATCATTGCAGTCTGAGCTCAGCCACTTTCTAATGCTTAATCAGTAATCATTTCTTTTTCTTAATGAAAAAAAAAAAGGGTCATGTTTACTTGTTTTAAATGAAATACTAGGTGTATTGATGGAAAGAATTGATTGATTGTAAATGGATCGAGATAATACCACCAGGCCTGAAATATACAAATTTAAGCTACACAAAAGATTTTAAATCTTGTCAATAACTCAGTGAAGCTGGTTTCAGTATGGGTGTAGAAGCTCAGAAATGCACACTATTTTTGGGCTGTAAGAGTATTACCAAAGAAAACCTTTGAAGTAAATAACAATAAGCCCAGAGAACACTGAAAAGATTCCCAAGAATGCTGCAACTTTTTATAGAGCCTTTTACTCACAAAACCTAATTTTTTTTTTTTGAGAATGCCGACATCATAACTTTTTGCATCTTTTGGTAACAGAGAGATTTGCCCTGCTGTATTTAATTGAAATTAAAATGTCACATGTCATAAGGGTCATGCCACTGTGGCTTCCAGGATAGCAGAGGCCCAAGAATAAGTATCAGTAACAGATAAGTTAACAGATAAGAATAGGTAACAGATTTTCTTCATAAAGCCTGATATCCAGAGACAAGCTACAGTCCATCACTCATTAGACATACACAGAAAGACAGCAAGAATATTAAAATACAAATACCTAGAATGAGGGTGGAAAGTACCATCAAACACTGGACTGTGATTTTCAGCTGTGATTGACCACAAGTCAGCTGGCTGACTTTTGTAATACAGTAATTTGAAAAGTAAATAAATAGAATTTGAAGGTGCCTGCAGCAGGTCCCAGTGATACCCTTATCACATCTGGAACAGTTCAAGGAGATCACGTGCCAAGAACAGCTGGATAGGACCCAGCCACCCAAACATTTCCGATAATTCAAGCATGCATTCATACTTTTTGGTTGCTTCTTAAAATATTTATTCATATCTTAAATGAAAAATAAAATCATGTCACAGACAGCTGTATTCCAGCCTCCACTCCCACCCCAAATTTAAATGGTTGAAAGATTTGCTGTTCTTTATTTCTTTTCAAATGCAACATGGATACACAAAAGTGCAAATTTAGCACATAGAGGAAGTCATCTAAGAAGAAAAGAACGGCAGGAGACCTCCCTCTTCCAGATAAACCCATGAAAAACTAATGATGAAGCTTTTTTCTCATTCTGATTTCAATTAATTCTATTATCTGCTAGGAGCCACTCTCAGTACAGCAATCCCCTTGCTCATTAAACCCCAAAAGATCATCACCTCCTTAGGCAGAATGAGACTGCTCTCTGTTTCAGCACTACCCTGGAATCACAATGGAAAATGCAGCACAGAGGGATTCTTCATTGCTTCTCTGAAATTATCACTTGTCAATAAAGAAAACATACTTTGTCATTTACTCCCTTTCTTAGGAATGACAGTTGTATTTTGAAATGCTTTCTGAGGGAAAAAAACAACCCCTCAACAATAAATCCTTTTATATGCTTCACAGTTTCCTTACAAACATTTTCAATCAGAAGTCTCCAACTCCGAAGCTCCACCTACATACTGGGCTGGAGAACATCCTCTCAACTTCTACCCCAGGCCAACTATGAATTATTGACATTCTTGCTCTATAAGAATTTGTAGAGAGTCACAAAATAAGACAACAGCAAACAGGTTGATTTGTGGATTCCTGAATTCTGAAGTTAGCAATCTGGACAGAAGAAGACAAAGACAAGAATCACCTCACTGGCAAATGCTGATGGCAGAAGGACTGATGTGGTCACCAGAGCCAGCATCTTCCTTTCTCCTTTCCAGCACTGATTTTCTTGATTAAACTACTTGAACACCAGTTTTGCCTGTATCAGTGTTTTCATTCAGCCTCGGGTTTTTCTTTTAAGTTGTACACAGTGTAACAGCCCCAATTATTTAAATAACACAGGTACCTCAATGTAGAGGATACAACCATTGTATCAATGCAATTTCCAGATGGATATACAGGCCAAGAAAAGAAACTGTGTGCCTAGCTTGAATTCCATTCCCTTAAAATATCTGGTAGATATGCCCTAAATTCTGACATTGACAAGAGACAGAAAATAAAATGCTGCATTTATACTTGTCTCTGAGCACCTTATCATTTGCTTACTTAAAAAAAACCAAACAAACTTGTCTGAATGAAAAGAAAGCAAAACTAGGAAGTTTGTTCGGGCAAAATGCAATTTCTCTATTGCAGTCCCATATTACTGGAGGCAAATTAAATGAAAACCAAATATGAATCAAAGTGGCAATAATGGAAGACTGACACCCAGGAATCAGGAGAATCCCCTTTTCCAAGTGTTCCCTAGAATTTCACCACAGACCCAAGGCAGCTGAGCTGCCTGTGCATTGCAGCAGGGCTCTGTATAATGAGAATTACATGGTAATTGCACCAAACACAGACAGGCTGCACAGTTTTGGCATTTTGCCCATGGCAAAAGCAGCACCTTTTTCACCAGCAGTTCTAGCTGAAATTTAAACTGGCTGTCATACATATTTATGTATATTCATATATGCATATATACACACACACACACTGCAATTTGAAAGCACGTAACTCTTGCACCTATCTCACAAAGATTGGAAAAAGGAGAAAAATCCCTTTTGCAAAGGACTAACACCTCTCTGCTTCCAAGCCATCAACACTGTTGTAAATTATTTAAAGACTGCTGCAATTTTGCAGTAGGTGTGTAGGTTCACATACACAACATCCATAAAAAAACCCCAAAACCACTGAACTGAGAAATATTACCCTATCATTGTCTCCAGTAACACATAAAAATACTTCATCCTATATTCTTTCTTCTTGAAGAAAACACTTTATAAAGAAAAAGTGCTCACAATTTACTCTGCAAAACAAAATTGTCAACAACCACCCTTCACTACCTCTTGCTAAATAAACTACAGGTTCAAACAAGAAACCTCCATGATGGAACTATGCTTAATTGATTTCTCCAAGTCTGGTGCTAGAGTGCTAACCATAGTTTACTTATAAGAAAATGAAACTATTACATTTGGCAGAAGCAGTGTTCAACTGAACATGCTCACAGCCTTTTGAGAAAAGGCAGAGAGGGAGAGAATTCCTGGCAAGCAATGGGAGTGCCATGTCAGTCAATCCACCCTGAGATTCACCTCATGGTGCCTGTTTCCCTGTTTAATTTTCCAGAAGATTGTTTTCCATCAGCTCCCACAAACATGAGAGAAATAAAGGATTTAATGATGTTGAATCCGTGTCACTACACACGGATTGATTTCATTTTGGCATCTCTGCAACATGACACTGCTAAAAAGCAACTATGACCTCAGGATAATTAATTAATCCAAAGACATGCACGAATAACTTCCTTCTTCACTAGCAACAAGCAGACCCACAGAAATTTAGAACATCTACAACATCCTCAGCTTCAATCTGAAATAAATATTTAGCAATGATACAAAAGCAATAAATATTTGATTGTTTTGCCAGTTCTGCTTTTATCATTTTCTACTGATCACCATTTGGATGTCTCAATAAAACACACCAGTGATTTGATGGTGGCTGTTTTTACACCTCTGTGTTATTACCATGGGATGCTATTCCATACTCAGCACACACAGGGATACAAGAAGAGCTGATTGAAGAAGACAGCAGTGCCTGGAAGGTCACCCAGGTGGGGCTGGCTCCTGCCCTCTCTGCAGCTGACAGCCCCAGCACCAGGGAGTGCATGTCCCTAAAGCTCCCACCACGTTCAGCAGTAGGAGGAAAGAATGGGTGAAGTGAGAAATGTAATTCCCCATGGGCAGAAAGGGCTGTAATCATGCAAAGCATGGATTTTACAGTCAGAGTAACAATATCCTGAAGTGAGAATGAATACCCCGCTCTATTGTCCATACACGTGATAAGAAAAAAAATGTTCTCAGATGAAGTGAGTATTCAGACTTCTTTATATATCAGTGTTATTAACAGTCAGAAGCTGCATTTTTTGGAGAGATCCTTCATCCTAGCAGAATAATCCCTTTCAATACTATGGATCTATTTAATGAAGTTATTGTTTATCTGGATTTCTACAAAGGATTTTATGTAATAGCCCCTGACACACTTATTAAAACTTTCCTTATGTGAAAGTAACTACTCACATATTGGCTTGATTAAGAGGTGCCCCAGATTTTTTTGTGAGTAAAATCACTCAGGTCTTCTGCCTGACTGGCTGGCTCTTATTTTTGGAGCTTGTTTGGGGAAAGAGAAAGGCAGCTACTGAGGTGCTTTAAAAAGAAATAAAAATAATACCCAAAATTTTGATGATGGAAAGCAATCACGGCAGAACTAAAGCAGGTGTCTTCAAACAAAACTGGAGCTAGCTGAATAGGAAATTCTAAAAATTGTCAATTCTAATTGAGTAATAAGATTTTAATAAATTTCAGTTCTGAATAAAATTCAATTCTGATTAATGAACCCTTTTATATCTCTGAAGGAGAAAACAATAGCATCAAAAAGCCTGCTCTCCACATTGACACTCCTATACTGAAATAAGAAAGAAATCACTTGCATAAAACCATGTAGACACTAATGGCAAAAACTGCAAGGGGGCTCAATCCCTTCTTTCCAGTAAGCTTCTTTAAGTTCTGTACTGCACAAATTCATAAAACTGGTACCAGGTTTACAAGACAGAATAATAATTATGTTTTATAGCAATGTTGGAAATAATCTATAAAGTGAAACAAATCTCACTGCAGTTTAGCGAGCATTGTTTACAGTTACACAAACATTTAAAAGACATTTACTTGATGCATCTTATTCCAGTTCTAGATTACTCTTCTCACAGTGGGTTTCCATCCAGGAAAACTGCTGCCAGAGCTCCTGTCAGAATTAGTCCTTCAGACTGGGCTTATGGAAATGGCTGAGAAATTATTTGTTCTTTATCCCACTCTGAGGACATTACAGAAAATAGGCACTAAAGGGTTATAATTGAAGTTTTAGTTATCAATGCCCTTAGACAAGAATTTTAGAGACAGAAAGTGTCACCAACTACCTCTAAAGCAGCTGATTCCATAAAGTAAATCTTAGCCTGAAAGTGAAATCTAATATGGAGAAATTTATCAAGAGGGAGTCAAAGACTCAAAAAGTCTAATCTGTTAGCAAGAAAAGCCAGTGATGAGAGTGGATCACTACTGATCTGTCATGTCAATTAAAGCCTGAAAACATACTTAACCACTGTGAAATAATCCCGTATCTTCAAAATAAATTGCTTTCCTGAGTGAATATAAATTCAAAAAGAAGAGTAATTTAAGATGATTTACTTTATGATTCCTAGCACACTGATATTTTCTCTGTGCTTTTGGTAAATTCAGTCCTGTTAAAACACAGAAGAAAAAGGTTAATGCTCACATGTCAGTTGACAGTTTAAATCAGCTTTGCATCAAATGGCAAAAAGAAGGGTTCTGTGACATTTTACAGTCCAGAGGAGGAAAAGTTTGAATAATCTGCTTCAGTGAGAGCAGTGGAAGTGGGAGAGGGAAGGCTAGGCATATGAGGAGGCACGAACCTTAGCAAATAATAGGAACTGTTAATAAAAAGTAACACAATTTTGCTTGAATCTCTTTCTGAGGGAAAGAAGATCAAGTGGTGGAAGACATGTAAGAAGGAGAAATGATGGTACAAGGAAATAAAATTTGAACTTTAAGGAAAAAAGAAGAAAAAGAAATCCATTGCAACACACAGAAGCAGTGAGAATCAATGAGAAGTCGATTTCCCAATATTTAGAACTGCAGATAGAATCCTTTCTTTTAGCTGAGAAGTATCGAGGACCAAACTCATTAAAACCAAAAAGAATTGTAAAGTGCTACATTAGTTCCACAGCTGTGACCTCCAAACAGAGACAGCAAAACTTCAGCAGAAAAAATCTTTCATGAAACACCTTTTTTTTTTGTGTTCAGAATAGCTATATTTAGGAATCAATAAAAAGCACAATTTTTCTGAATTAGATGGATCCCACCTCCACCAGAACACAAAGTGCTGCAAGACCAATGCTTCAGCCCCAAGTGTCTCCCAGAACCACAGACTGGGTGAGCTTGGGAGGGACCCCAGTGGCTCATCCCAGAGCACAGGAATCTGCACAGGAATCCTCATGGATCCCTGTGATTGTTCCCTCCACTGGCATGTAAAATGACTGAATTTCCAGAGGGTATGAAATCCATTTTCAAAACTGAGAGCTTAAGACCACCTGGTGCAGAAAGCTTTTTTCCTTCCTAGCCATTACACACAACAGAGCTCAGATTTTTCTACAAAAATAATTTTTAAAAAAAAACAGATTTTTCTACAAAAATAATAATAGCCTGGCTTCCAGAGAGTCCATGCTGCTGCTTGGCTAAATTTGCCACAGAGGAATTTCTGTGCCCTTTAGTAATCCCAATGGATAAAGAAAGATGGACGTGTGAGAGAATAGGGTTTTGTCAAGGTTTATTTCCCTTTCTCACTGACATTCAATAAAATGAAAAAGTGACATATACTGGATTAAATGTCCTAATTATATTGCATGGCTATAGCTAGTTTGGATTAAACATGTTATAAGGATTTAACAAAACAAGATGTGTCCCATACAAATGGACCCATCCTACATCCTATTTTTATCATGAAAGCTCAAGAAAGTAATTATAGAAGATTTGGAAAATGTACTTTATAGTTCTCCAAATCCTTCTTATTTACAATCTCATAGTCTGAGTATGTAATACCTTAAAAAGCAATATTGCCAATCCTTTTTTTCTTATTTTTTAGCTTCAAGTAATGTAGAGTTCAAAATTTCTAAAAAAAAACCAAAACATCTCAGCTCTAACTTTTAATTTTGTGGTTTGAATTAACTGACATCATCATTGATATTTTTACCCTCTTACTGCATTTCTGTTGACAAAAACCAAGTATAATTTATAACTATGCTCAATCCAATAAGGAAAAATAGAGAAAAGGTTCTTAACTGAAGATGTGGTGACACTGACTGGAATATTTCAACAAATTTTCATACAGTTTTCCATACCTGTGTCCCCCTAACAGGAAAATATGAGTTGGGTGAAAATACAGTTGATCAAATACAACTGTACTCAGAAGAAAATTTTGTCCAATATTCATCATTTAAGTCCTACTTGACCCCAAGAAAAGGAGTTACTTTGCAGAATGAGTCTACAGCTAAACTGATACAAATACCTCTACAACCCAGAGGGATCAACCTGTTAATTCAACAAGAACAATGATATAATTGTGATTTATAAACACCACCAGAATTCCATGCCTGAGCCCACTCCAGCCAACTCAGGGAACAAAACCCTGAAGCAACCACAGGACTGAGGGAGAAGCACGTCTCATTTGGCCACAATGAGAACAAAATAACCCAACATTGATGTCTTCCAGTGCAAGCTTCCATGACTAAGAGCCTGAACTATCAGCATTAACAAGCAAAATAAGTATTTTTTTGCTCTTTGAGCAACTTCATTAAGATTTCAGCCTTGACCCCTCTCTTGTTGAATGAATAAAGGGCAGATAATTTTAAAATGGAAAGACAAAGAGAATGAAGTAAAAACAAAGTAAATCTTTAATTAGGCAAGTCCTCTTTTGTAGCCTGGTTCGGGCAAAAGCACTAGACCATATGTTTCAAGTGTCTAAATCTGCCTTCAGGTTTCAGATGAATATGTCTCTGTGGGGCTGTTTCTGTCAACGGCAACATTTTTTTTACAGCTTAGAATTTGCTTGCTGGCAGCCACCTGCTAATAACACCAGTAGAAATTAGTAGGGTGCTTGGGAATTTGGACACAGATTAAAAAGTAATTGAGAGGGTGGACTAAATCACATCTAGAAACCATTGTATCCACTTCAAGCTACCTCCTTGTTTTGGAAATAATTTCTCTTTAGGATGTTCAAGGCATCAATAATGAGTGGAAACATGGGCTGTGTTCAGTTCTGTAAGTGAGCAGTGAGGAAGCTCCGTCTCCAGTTCCCTCTCCACCCTCACCACACACCGACTGTTTCAGGCCTGCACAGACACTGCACTGACCTCAGTGCGAGGGTTACTGGGAGTATCCAACTATCATCAATTCTCATCTCCTCCACAGCATTGCAATGCCACAGCACATCTAGAACATGTAGGAATCTAACCACGACAGGGTGCTCAGATAACTATGGCTGAGCACAGCCCAGGACCTCATGTGCCTCTGGAGACCCGAGATGCTCCCCAGATAAGCCTGTCTCTCCTGGCTCAAGTCCCTTTTCATTAGCTCCTGCCAGTTACTGCACTCCTTGCAAATCTGTTTTGACTTGTTCAGCCTTGCACTCAGCCAGGGAGCAGCACTAACCAAAGGCACTATCACATCTCTGGGATTTACAGCTGCCAGCACTCAGCCCGTGTCCCCTCTCAAACCTCTCTCAGCCTGAGACACCCTGTGCACATGGTCCTGCTTTGCCTCCAATCCTACCAAGCCTCATTTCTCACAGAGCAGCTAAGTCAGTGACTGAACACTGGACAAAAAAGAAACTGCGAGACCTGGGGACTATTAAAGGACCATCAAAGAGCCTTGGGTCTTTTGTCTTAATAGTAATCCAAGGAATATAGTGGCTTTGTAAATAACTGAAAAGGGCAGCTTCCACAGTATTTAAGTTTCATACGACTGCTACTAAGTGACTGTAGCTTGACAACTCATGTGAAGTTCAAAAAAGCACCTCAGAAACCTACAAAGTTTGATGCCATGGGTTTTTTCCTTTTCTTTTTTTTTTTTTCCTGTTAAAATCTAAAGGGTTTATCCTCCTGTAATAGGCAATAATGAAAAAGAATTCTTTAAAGGTCAGCAGGAAATGGTCTGTTTTTACAGAGCCAATGAAATGTAGCAGGTTTTTTATAGCCACTGATCTTTGAGAACTGAGGTAGCTATGGATAATATTTATTTTTAGCCATATTTATGTAATCATTTGTGTAACACCTGCCCACAATAAGGAGGAAAAACCCCACTGTTTCTGCAGTTTATATTGTTGTAATGATTTCACACAGTCCATTTGGGACAAAGTCAGTGGTTACACCAGCTCCTAGAGCACTAGGGTTTCTTTCAGCAGATCAGTCTGCCCCATGGTGCAGTAACCCCGAAAGAACAGAGACCATGGCTGTGTGTGACCCAGCCCTCATCCCTGCTGGCTGTGACACTGCTGCAGTGACAAACCCTGATGAGACCAGCTTCCTTAAAGCACAGCATTACAACATTCCAGAATTTACACTTCCTTCTAGAGTTTGCTTTTCCTACTTCCATCATGACAATTAACAAATTTGAGAGCAGCTTTGTGCTGCAAACGTGCAGTTTGCTGAAGCAGAAGCAAAGTCCTGCACCCTCACATTGGGTGGAAATTGAGGGCACACTTCAGTACTTCAGTTTGATTTGCTCTGCCTGCCCTACAGAGGGTATTTACCACTTCCAGAAGGGGTAGGAACATCTTAGTTCTAGTAAGAAGAGATGCCAATTGAATGCGCTTTCCCCACGGTGTACACCAGACTTTCTCTATTATTTTTCTTCAGCATTTACTCTTCTTCACATTTGGAGACCTTGTGTGCCCAAACACATCTGAAAAAGCAAACCTTACTTCTCAGAAGAGAGCATTTGGGTGGCTTTTTGTTTAACTTGGGAGAAAGAAATGTATCCCTGATAACTCTGACAAATTCTTTTCAGGGAAAAGACAATTTATAATTGACACGCAAAGAGCAGAGTTAAATACATGGATAAAAATGGGAACACCACCTTCCTGAAATACAGAGGGGTCATATTTAATGACACAACTGAGCTAGATGTAAATGACCATTTAAGAACAGTCTTTCCAGCACAGGAATATTTTCTCTCAGGCCCTAAAGGTTACAACTGGGGTTTTGAAGCTCAGATCCCAGACTGTCTTTGGCTGAACGGTGTTCCACATGGAAACTTCTAGAGGGAGTCAGAAACACGCCTTCATCTTCACACAACAGCATCAGAGAGACAAAGAAAGCAAACTCTGAATGCTGAAGTTCATTTCTATTACAAATCCTTGCACACAAAGGCTTATTCTTTGTTAATTATTGCCTTAGCAATGATGAAATGAATTCATTTGTAGTAGTAAAAAAATATTTCGGTAACATGGCATGATTAACATTTAACTCCTCAGATCAGTAAACAGTGAAAATTGGTGCTAGAGTTTAAGTGGGTACTTAGCTGAAAAGTAAATGAATATAGACCTTTCTCACTGCAGTACAACACATATTTCACTGCATTTGCACAATCATTATTCTTCAAAATACTGACATTAACAGCCATGCAAATGACACCATGATTTTCTGTCCCTTTACTGCTCTTTTCCTACATGATTTTCCTTAAATTGATAAATTAAACTTACAAATTCTGTAGAAACTTTCACTAAGAATGTCAAAGATCTTTACAGAGTGAATTAATCAAATAATCAGAGCATCACAGTGAGGTACTTGATGCAAGGCAATAGCAAAATATGAATGCAAATCTGGAATACATTTTATAAAAGGAATAAATTCAAATGTCATGATAAAAAATGTACGTTGTAATTTGGGTGTAGTTGAGGCTGAGAACTGGTGAGGACATAAAAATAGAAGTGCTTTAGTAGGTGCCTTTTTTAAAAAAAAAAGTAATCCTTTACTTCAGCCACAGTGCAAAATGAGAGAAAAACACGGAAAACAGAGTGCTGTGAAAAGTCATTTCCATTCTTTATGTGATGGTCTTAAAGTAATCAGCAAAATCTATATCTTGAATAAAACTACTCCTGGGCAATTTGAACTGTGCAGCTGATTATGGACTCTGCTTTACTGTTCCCTTTTTTACCTTCTCTGAATCTTTGCAAGTGCCTGGCTGTGCCTGCAGCTCCCCTACAGCAACACAAACTGGGGAGAGCTCCTCCAAAGGCAGGGACTCCAGGTCTATTTGGGAATGCAAGGCAGCCTAAGCAGCTGGCACTCATTCAAATATAAACAGCAACCATATAATGAATCAAAACATTACCAGAGGCCTCATACCCAAACTCATTATGTTAAGTACTGACCTGTCCAGAAAGCTGAAGTGGAAGAAACACACCTAACCCAGCTGCAATCAGAGAACACAAGGAGGCATGGAAGACATTCCATTGTATTATTTATAACACTCTAAAATGAAAATTGCTAATTAACTTCTCAAATATTCTCACAAGTGTTGATATTTAATACACAACCCTGCCACAAACACCTGCCAGTTCAACATGAAAAAGTAAGGCTTGTTAATTCTCAAATTCAGCATAGAAAATTGGGACAACTTCAATTTTTTTTTTCAAGTTATATATTGAGAGGTATGAAAAAGAAGAAATTGACAAGTGTATGCTATTTTTTTTTTCAAAAAAATATTTCATCCTAAATAATGCTTGGTTATTACTGTAAGGAGATAGCAGAAGTTTTCCCTATCAGCAGAAAGGAATCAAACTTGAAGGAAACCTATAGAATCCATAATTCACCTTCTGTTTCTGTACCTCATTGTCTGGAAATCTTATGCAGCTGCAGAATTGACCAGGTAATGGGTTAAAGTCTGCCCCACAAAGATACTTCTGCCTCAAATTATAAATCAAGAGTTTTCTTTTGCTGCCAAGGTCAAGTCTATGATAGCTCAAACCCAGCTTGGTCATGCTTGACAGATTTCTCATCACAACTATTAGAAAAATATTCATCAAAAGTATTACAAGGTGAGAGGCCTCATTTCAACACAACTTGGCAAAACGTGTGAACTTCAAGCTCTTGAATTCAAGAAAACAACATTTTCTTTAAATGGTTTCCTTAGATCAGGACCTGAAACCCAAATCTCAGCCCATAGCTTCAAAAGACACTCATGGTAGACCTTCCTTTATTTCTGTGTGCTGTACATATCACACATATATGTCTTTCTAACTTCTCTTTGTCTGAAAGCAAATGATCCAAAGTATTCCATTAAAACAGACTGCACAACATTGTTATTCTGGACAAGACAGAATGAAGTGTGTATATCCATGCAGAAATTTGTTCATTATCTTGTTCCAGATAATGTTATCCATTTTCAAAAATATGCTTCTGATTCAGCAACCTCTATTTATCTACTCCCCAAACCAAAATTATTTAGAATCCCATTCATTTTATGAGTGAGTTTGAGTGAGTCACCATTACTCCTCCTGCTTTTCTAGGAACAGGCAAACTACATCCAAAATATATTTACACTCTGCTGACCAAGAAAATCATTGATGGAAAGCCACACAAAAAGTGGGATCTCCTGTTCTTCAGCACCATACTACCCAAGTAAACATGTCATTCAGAAAGTCCTGACTGGATGTGCTCATCCAGAAGACTGCAGGAAGAGACAAAAGGCTTCAGAACAAAATAGCAGGTTTTAGTCCTCCCTCATTTAGCAGCTCCCTTATTTAGCACAGCTTCTGCTCTGCAAGGCAGGGGTGCAGGGAACGGGGCATGTTGGACCTGCCACTGTGATCTACTATCAGATCTGATATTATCTGGTGAAACAGCAAGAAGAAAATGTTGGTTGCAGTTCTATTTCACAAACCCTAAAAGTGCAGAAATAATTTATTTCTGTTGCAAAGCTACTACCCACACAATCTTCCCCAGCTACAAATTTTGGCTGCCACAGAAACCCTGTCTCGCCCAGTGCTCTGAAACTCAACAGTGGCACCCAGCGGCTGCTCTTCATCACATCCTAGCACCTACAATACACCAGGGACGCTGGGAAGCACTTGAAAGCAATTTTTTTGTTTAAATATATGTACAATTTATTCTCATTAAAAAAGGCTCTGCTATCGCTGCTCCCCTTTATGAAGTCAATTTTCTCACTTCAGTTTTCTATTTACTTCATGTTCTATTTTCTTTTGCTTGTTTAGGTTTTTTCCTTTTTTCTTTTATTTTGATTTTGTTTTTTATTTTATACTACATACTTCTAATCAGCTGGGCATTATTCTAGCAGCTAACAGCCATTCTCTGCTCTGTACAACAGTAGGTGCTGATTAAGCCTTCCCCCTTGTTTGAGAGTGTTTTAGATTGTTTAAAGGTCTCTAGTCAAAACACCTGAGCACTACAGGCACATTCTGCATTTTTAAAACAAGTAGTAACATAACAGCTAACTAATACAGAGATTGACTTATTAGATTGAAAAAGAAAAAAGGGAGAGAGCTGCTAACCCCTTTTTCTATTAAATAACGTGCCAGGTCTTTCCTAGAACCTGAAGCTTAATTCTTATCCATAGGAGTTTACAGGAAAGGCAGCAAAAGTGTGGGTTCTAAAATATGACAAAAAAAGATATAAACCTGCACAAAGATGATGTACACATCACCTGCCTGAGCCTATTAATTTGCATTTAAATGCACATTTGTTCTAGGGTTTAAAAATTTACCATCATCCTTGAGATCAAGCTTTAAGCTCAGAACCCAACATGTCGGATGACAACAGTGCACACATCAAGGAAAATCTCTTCTGACAACCTCAGCTCTGAATTTACTGTACAAATTTGCATTTATTACTTCCATATGAAGATGCCAGGCATACTTTTGCTTTTCTTGCTTTGTATTTGATTCCCTGAAATATCCTGCTGTTATTTCCAACAACCTCTTGCATTTAGAAGAGGACATAATAAAATATCTCATTGTCATCATCAGTATTGTAACATGACACTGGGGAAGGGCTCTGGAAAGCTGCTGAGGAGCATAAACTGGCAGGGGGGGTATGAGAGAGAACTTCCCTGAATTTTACAGAGCAAGAGAAGCTGCCCACATTTTCAGCTGTGCAGGGCAGCACAATCCCCTGAGCATCAGAAATGGCCTGCTTGCAAAAAGTAGACAATTCACCTGCCTGTTCTTCAGGAGGTCAGTGGCCAAAGCCTTTCCCCCTGGAAGCTGCACTTCACTGATAACCACACAAGAAAATAAAAATTGACCAAGGTTTCCATGGACACTGACTGAAAGGAAACAGTGCCTTGGTGACAGCCATTTCCTCACTGAGCCTTCTCAGTCTCATTGCAGGTATTGAATGAGGGAAGCACCACACTATCTAAAAGCAATGAAGTAATAATTTACCTTCAGCATAAATATTCAAGTTCTCTGCTACACCACCCACTCCAGCATTCCCCACAAACCTGACCCGTGAGCAAGGTGCAGCAGGTCAGAGTTCTGAGAACATCCCACTCTATTCCAAGTATACGTAAGGACACGATAACAACTTATCATATTATTAAAAATACACAGCCATATATAGGACAGCAATCTAAGGAAACGCAGAGCAAGTGTGGTTTATGTAACTACCAAATGTTTTGGACATATGGCAAAATATTGGGCAAATACCTATCCATTTTTAAAATATTTTCCTGGAAAAAGATGCCTCTCAATCCACTGTAACCCCTTCAAGCATATACTAATCTTAATCAGAACTTCTGCACTGGGTGGAACACTCCTTATAGAATAAAAATAGCCAAAGGAACCAAACACCAGAAACCAAAGATGATGTAGAACCTGGGGAGCTGGGACCTAAAATGACAGACTTCCTGGTGTAAGTTTGTATAACGTTACTGGCCAACACTTCTGCCTGCAAAATCAGTACTCCTCTAATGCAGATGGCTAAGCAAAAATTATATCAGTGCAAGAAGTCCTCAATTTTAGATATTAAATACCACAGAACAACAAAAGAAATTATTCCAAGCCCCAAGCAAAAAATATTCCATTTCAACTAAGAATCTTAAGTAAGACTTATGATCTTAAGTGCCTCATTTAATCCAAATCCTAGCATGCAATGGGGCACAGTTCTTACCCATGAGAAGATGCTTCTCAGGACAGGAAAAGTCATCTCCAGATTGGCACTGGTTTTGTAGTCCCTTCCTACTTCAAATCACACCTATTTGCAGTGAAATCCTAGTAATCATTTTAATACCAGGAAAGGTGAAGCTGGAATTCTTCTCCATCCTCTATTTCCAGCACTCCACCTCATCCTAGTTGAGAACTTAGCCTTTCTTCCTCTCTGAAAATGTCTTTCAAAGGGGTTCATTAGGTTTCTTTGGCAATAGGTGCTACCCCTCCAGAAGCTGGCATCTAAACTGGAGAGTATAAACTCATATTCATGTTAAAAAGAAAAAAGGCTTAACTTCCAGATATGTTTTCCATATGTGACTCTGCTGAATCAAACAGTCCCTGTACTTCATTCAGATCACTTCTGCAACCCCTAGAATACTGAAAACCCCTGAGGTCCAGCACACACCAGCAAGCCCTGCCCTGGGTTTTCAGGAGACTGCCAGGGTTTGGCTGGCTGAGGTTCACTCTCATGCAGAGAGATTCACTTAGCCAAATAGAGAAATAAATAATCTTCAGTGGTTCTGTACTGTCCACAGTAGCTCTGAAGTGCAACTAAAATTCAATGATGTAGGTCCTCCCTGCCCTAAAGTTATGCAGCAGCTGTTTTAGAAATGCAGATTTTCTGGAAAATCCCATGCATTTAGAATAATGATTCCAAATATTGATAGCAGCTCTTTGCTGTGATTATAACAAAAAAAAAATATTATTACCAGATATTTTTCCTTGAACAACCTACATCACTTTTGCTTTTTCCAGCATGAAAACAACATTTTACAAACACCTCTCTAAAGGAGGCTTGTGGACTAGGCTGTCAACCTAAAGGAATTTAGCACAAAATTCCCATTGAGAGGCTGTGGATTTTTCTGTAAAACCACAGGATCCCATAAATACAAATGCATTTGTAAAGATACATACAGTCCATGCTTTTCTTAAATAATAAGTGTTGACATCACAATTTCATTCAAATCATCGAATTTAATTTAGCTCTTGCTTTGCACTAACGCATATATAAAGAAACCCTCCATCTGTCACTGCAGGAATGACTTCTCTCCCTAAAATACCTTACATATCCACAGAAAACCAGGCCTAAATAATGATTCATTGCTAGATTAACTGCACAAAAGCCTGCTTTAGTATCTGCATGTAAGTACTCTAAATACATTAAAAAGTCCAGTGTGCATTGATAGGATTCCCAAAGGCGTCCTGTTGGAAGTGGAAAATGCCTTCTATTAAAGCACTCCCCTTTCTAATTAAGAAGCAAATTCAAAATTCAGTAGGTGTCCAAGAAGTTAGAGAGTGCAAATAAAAGAGCTGTTTTCTGTTATGGTGATCAGTAGACAGCTATGACTTAATCTGCTGGTTAGAAGTGAAATATCTTGCCCAAATTAACAGATCTAACACCTGATCTGTTGTACCACATGCACCAGCCCATTAGTGGGCAAATGGTGGGCACATCCAGAGAGCCACTCACACACTAGAATGTGCTTAGCAAAGCCATGCCCTCCAGTAGCTGCACTAAACTCTGAACTGCAGAGATCCCAGACACCAGCAGTTTGCTCAGTCAAAGCCTCATTTTGTTTCCATGCTGGTTTTATTGTATCTCAGACCGACTGGAGCTCTCAAGAATGTGATCCAGCCCATTCCCTCTCAGGCACAGCATCCACTAGGTTCAATTCCAGCAGATGAAGAGACAGGTGAAAATATTAGTGGGGTGAGAACAATGCAACACCAAACCTCTAAAAACTTGTGACACTCTCACTTAGGATTGTCTGTCCTCTGAAAAAGATTAATCAAAAGCTTCACAGTATTTGTTTCTGTCATGATTATTAGAAGCCTTGTAACTGAACAAAGCATAGAGAAAGTAAAAAACGTTGTGGCAATCGTGTGGATCTGCTCATCTGCTTTCCCAGCTCCTGTTTCTGCCTGCACTGTGTCCATGCCTGGATGGCTGAGGACAGCACCAGCAGCCTCAAGGAAAGGCTAAACAGGTTGCACAAAGCTCTGACCAGCTCCTCCATGCCATGCCCTGCTAGCACAACTGCTGTGACAAACCCACTTCACACAGGAAGGCCTCACTCATCACAAATGCCTCCATGGAACTCCCATGAGTACAAAATTCACTTGCAAAAGGGAAAGTCTTTAAAGCTCCTGTGATGTAACTTCGTCTGTTAAAGATGTTGATTCAATATGATGGAAATGTTTCATACATTTGCATTCATACCATATTCTTAATGGCTCCAAAGAGTTATTTAATGTCAATTAAATGCTATTATAGTGTCAAAGGGAGTTCATTTTCAATAGATATTATTCTTCCTTAATACTCTGTTGCAGTAGTTCTACACTTTTATTTCAATAATGGTACAGCAAAGTTAACTGCCTACAAATGAACTGAAATAATGAACAATATAATTTTGTTCCCAAAGCAAATTATACTGGCACTTGCCTGTTTGCCTCCCCAGTCTAAAACAGTCTTTTTGTTTTCCAATTCTGAACAAACCATGAGGAGCAACTACATAAAAAAATGCAATAATATATGAACTACTGCCTGAGTAGATGCTCTTCCTCCTCACATGATTTCTAATGATGCATTGTCTCTTTCCTGGCTTCTACACTCAGCTGCTAAGGATAAACTCCTCCCTTTTTGCCTTTTTATTTATCATTGCTTCCTTTTCCTATCCTTCATCTGGTTTTAGATTCTCTCTCATTCTAAGGATTCCTCAGGTATCCTCCTAGCAGTTTCTTGCTTCCTGCTTTAATAAACAAGTCACAACAGCAGTTTTCCTCCCATTAATTGGAAGCCCATGCTTTTACATCACACTCAAATGCAGTTTTTTGAGTTAAATCTGGTGTAATACCTTTTTCAGCCACTCCTTGCACTGAGACTCTCTAACAGACCTGTGTAAATTTATTTAACTAAATCTGTGCTTTCTGTCAGTTTTGTCTCAATAGCAGGACACTGCTCTAGGCCAGTACCTGTTAACCAGTCCCCAATGTGATGTGAGTTTACTTTATTATTTATTTATAAATGCTTTCAGATTCGTCTCACATCTGTTCCATATGAATTGGCTCAAAAATGACTGACCCTGTGCTGCAACAAACATGATTGAAAAGCATGAAGTTCTTTCCAGGTTACAGCTGGTCTGATAGATGAAGGTTAGATTGACAGGGGTGAGAGAACAAGACTGAGCATTTCTCTTTGCCTACAAGCCCTAGAAAAGCCTGGTTAAGTGAGAATTTCACAATTTGCTGCCCTCTGTCACTGCTAAAAGACACGTTTCAAATACACAGTGAAATACATCCTCCTTATTTCATGTTTAGATGCACATGCTTAACACAGAAATGCAGTTCTGGAGGGTGGCAGGGGAGCAGTTATTGAGGAAGGGTAGAAAGGGTCAGTTTTGCAGCAGAACACCTCACTCACAGCACAACACTGCCCAGCATTGCTTTTTCCAGCAGAAATTACCAACCCTGGCAGGAGAGGAAAACTGAAAACTAAGGCTCATACTGACATACCAGATACGTCTAAGCTTCAGGTTAATTAACCTCAAAGCTTCTGATTATCCTCTCTCCAATATCTTAGAGCTGCTGTTACCTCTTCTACCTCAAGAATGTCACATATTTGACGTTTCACAATATGTGTGAGCTATTGTGATGGGGTCTATTCTAATTAAGCCACAAGCAATTATATGCAGTCTAATTATGTAACCAGGGCAGTCACCGTGTTTCATTTGACATCTTTTCCCAAATATTTTGTCCAAAAGCAACCTGTATTCCCAAGAACTTGCTCTCAGAAGAATTTTGCACAAGACTTAGTGAAGGCTGTGCTGTCTTCGAAAAGCCCATAATCCCTGAGTCTCTGATGGGACTTCCAAGTTATTTTTTGTCTCTGCTGCTTCCCAGCTTTTCTCTTAGTCAAGTACCTTGACTTCTACTCTTTTAATAATCTAGCTACTAACAAGGGGTTTAAACAGTGTTTTATGCTGAAAAAAGTGTGAATGGCAGCTAGATTGCTTGGTGTCTTGAGGAGAACCTGTGTTTGCCTGAGAACATCCCAGTCATACACGTTCAATCACAGCAATATATAATTTCTGAAATGATTCGAACTGTAACATTCCTGAACATTACAACACAGTAAAACAAAGACACATTCAACTGAGAAAAAAAAAATATAGAAAAGTGATAGGTATTTGTAAAAGTATCTGTGGAACTCAGTTCTGGATACAAAACTCTGATGAAAAGGAAATAAATCAAGAAGTCATTATAAAATATTTCTGCAGAAAGAACAGCCATAGCATTTTGTATTTGGACTTGCAAACAGAGAGAAGGTGCCATTTTCCAGATGTGATTAAGAGTGTATGGATACAGAAAGATTGCTCATGGTACAGCAGAGAGCTAGAAAAACAACCAAAATCTGAAATACGCAGGATTAACAGTGAATATCTCAAGTATAATTTCATTAATTAAAAAAATGTTTTACAGTCACTTCTCAAGCAGGCCAGGATATACCAAGGTGCTCTACAAGCTCACTTGTCTTTGGGCAATTATTCCTAAGTGTGGTGGTGAATCTCACACATGTGCACACAGCAACATTGGTGCTGTATCTCAGGAGAGACTTGGTCCAGCATCCACAGCATACAGACTTCAACAACCTGGACATCCTGGCTGCTACCTTATCATTATAACTATAACATTCAAAGCAAGTATTTTAAATTACAGAACTGTGATCTGCCTTATGCCTTGCAGAGAGATTTCACAGAAGTTAGTTGTTTTTTTTTAAAGGTAAATTAGTCAACCATATCTAATATTTAATTTTGACACCTTTCATCCTCCTTTGAAAGTGTTTATGTTATTCAATATTTGAATTAGTACTTGGGCTTTCTTTAGTTTCATATGAATTCCAAAAGCTCTCATTTAAGACACAAGGTATAGCATACTACAAAAATGACAACAGTAACTTGAACGAGTAGTTTTTCACAAACCGGACAAGAAAGCCTAACACTGTTTCTGGAACTAAAGAAACAATTTTTCTCCTAACAATTCAAATTTCATTTCTCTATAAAGATCCAGACATGGGAAAATTAGACCACAGTAAAGAGGGAACCCTCATGAGCTTCAGCATTAAAAGTAGCTTTCTCCATTTTATTTTTTTTTTAATCTAGCTTTCTGTCAACCATCAGACAGCCAAGTACTCTCAGTGCCTCCCTATTCTTCCTGAGTCAGTTGCAAAAATGTTCTATTAATGTAAAAATGAAACTGGGAAGTAGGCTCTAATGCAGGCTGCCTTTGCACAGCTCTGTCAAGAGAACAGAGGAGCTGAACAAACTTCTGTGCAGTCACAAACCAGATGAAATAACTAAGAAAAAAACCTCCTCAGAAGAGCTCAAAGGGATTTGCTGAATAAAGACAGAAGCCATGCTGCTTCCCTGACATTTTATGAAAAGATGACCTCTCTGAAGATTTCAGATCTTTCCTATGAACAAACACAATTGTTCCAACCAGAATTTGAAAAGTCATGATTGCAAAAAGGGATAAAGACAAAAGGTTTTAACTAACTGAGTCTGTATTTAGTGCCTTAAAATACTTTCAGCAAAAATATCATTCTGGCTCTTTGAGTCTTCACTAGGAAAAGAAGCAGCACATTTTACAAAGCACACACAGGCACAATACCAAGCTTATTGCAAACAATTTTTTTCTTTTAATAAACTTGCTGTATGTGTTCAAAACAATTCCTTAAGTGAATTTTTCAAAATTACAACTGAAATTCTACAAAGTTTGCTTATCTTCCCATATACTGAAGTAGACTCTCACCTTTCCTGCTGCCTATAATTTTGGAAACGGCGGTAATCATAGGATTGTGGAATGGTTTGGGTTGAAATGGACCTTAGGGACCATCGAGTTCCATTCTCTGCCCAGCCTTTATGGGGTTGGGATTCCCCTGGTGCTCATGGAGGACCTTGCCCTTGCCTGGCTGGAATTCCTGAGGTTTGCACAGGCCCACCTGTCCAGGTCCCTGGGGATGGCATTGCTTCCCTGCCACGTGCAGCAGCACAGATTCCAGGAGGATCTGCTCCATGATCTCCATGGGCACAGAACTGAGGCTGACTGGCCTGGAGCTTCTCGAGTTATCCTTCCTTCCCCTTCTAAAAACAGGGGTTAATCATATATCATAGTCATACAACTGGGCTTTCAAAACATAAGCTTTTCAAGAGTATCTCTGAGCTTCTGCTTATCTCAAAGCCCATTAGCTAAATCCTACCAAACTGGGTGAAACTGTTGGGATTTGGTGCTGCAAAACACAGCGCTACTATCAAAAAAGGTGATTCCATTTTTTTATTCACTTTCTACCAGAAGCTCAGGTTTCTGATGTATGGAGCATATGTTATTTTCATTTAAACTTATTACTACTGGCTATCTACTGCAATGTTAATATTTTATTGTAATACACAGAGATCTCCAAATATCTCAGGTCAATGTGACTCAGAAGGCTCAAAGGAAAGTGGGAAAAAAAGCCCATGCCAAGAATCATAACAAGGGTTTCAGCATCTGTTGTTCTACTTGGTTTCCCATAGCAATATTTCATTATAAGATTGAAAATTACTCATGCATATTCTTTCTTCCCTATTATGGGCCTCAATTTTACAAAAGCCTCTCTAATTTTGAATGAGCAGGTTACCTTTTATATTCAATGCAAAATGAATGACCCTTAGAGAATTAATCTCCTGTAGCTCAAATCTCTTTTAGCCGTATAATTTGACAGTAATATTATTTCAGGAATATTTCTGGTTTTATTCTTGTGAAAGGCAACACCAAGGAAGAAATCCAAAGAGACTGAGAAGCAGTATGTATAGAGCACAGGTGAAATGAATACTGAAGAAAATACTGAATACTGAAGAAAACAACAGCCCCATGAAACAAATTGACACAGCATATAGACATGGACTTCAAAAGGAAGGTCATGGACACATCTGCTATGTTTTGGGGAGAAGGAAAAGCTTTGCTGCAATGGCTTTAACTCAGCCAGATAACAAATATGATGAAAAAAAAATATTTCAAGAGTAACTTACCATTTAAAGGATAGGCTTGACTCTACTTTGTTTTAAAGCATGTGCCACATTTCAACATCACAGAGAGTGCTTCTCTATTAGACCTGGTACATCAAAATGTTCAAAGCTTTTAAGAAGTCTGGATTCCTTTGATTTTCACATTGAAAAGTATAACCGATGGCATGTGCAGAATACCTATGCTACTTATTATCCAATGTGTATTTTTTGCATATTTTTATAAGTTGAGACTGCTGGTTGAGTTTCTTTTAAATGCAAAGGAGAAGGTAAGGTTGCTTGTGTGTGTGAAAATGCATCCATCAGTAGGATGATTGCAGTGTCTCTGGAGCATTAACTTTTTAGTTGCCCCTGAATTTGTACTGTGCTCCTAAAAATAAGGCTTTGTTTCAAGATTTGACTCCCTGAGGCCATCTCAGTGTTAAATAAGAAATCTGTGTTCACGCCTGTACCACACACTACACAAAACTGTATGACTGAAACTTACAGCAATTCCTCCCTGGAGTTTCTGCTTTAGTATTTTTCTTCTCTCTCTAGCATGAACATCTCTGAATCAGTTTGTATTACGAGGCAGGAGATGATTCAGGCACCTCAGAACAAACAAGAGCTCCAGTTCCAGCCAGGCATCAATGTCTGGAGCACAGGGGGACAGCAGGCTCACCCACCTGCAGGACTGAGCCCAGCCAGGAAAAACAGAACCACAACGCTACAGGACAGAGGCAACATTCTTTATAAAGTTACTGGCTGAATGCCTGAACCACTAGGATTCTTCCAAAAATGCAAATGGGCACTTCTCTGCAAAGATTACAGATTCTCCACAGCCTGTGAGTAACTCTTCATGAGTTGTCTTCACTGGTAAGATCTGGGCAACTTTGCTGGCTCAGCCACACAGTTTTCATGAGGATAAGCACAGCAGAGACTGATGAACACAACAGTGAGACTGTGGTGACTGGGTAACTAAATTTCTGCTTTGCCTATGGTTGATTCTGTTTCGGGCTGCTGCCAAAACTCAGGGAAAACAAGAACATAAAAAATTTGGAGCTTGCATTTCTTGGTGCCTTTGCTTTCTGAACTTCAAATGGCATAGCTGTTCCTCATGCATTTTTTGTTCTGAAGCAGTGAGGAAGCATTTCTAGGGCATGAAAAGCATACTCAAGTGCTGACATAAGCTGAGTGTTCCACATTGACATTTAGGGGATTGGAGAGTATCAGGCTAAAGCTCTTCTGCATCTGAGGGACTGATTTCAGCAGCATGGTTGCATCATGTGTTCACTGCATTAGTCCTACAGGGACATTCTGGATGCACTCCTAAAACTGCCAGTGCACTCAGGATAGAGGAAGGCTGCTCTGCCAGAACAACTAATGGATAATAGATTAATCAATTAGAACCTTTATAGGATAGGTAATGATCAGGACCTTTAAGGAGAATATCTAGCATCGCCTTCCAATCCTTGACATCTGGAGTCACAGACTTAGAAATCCTGGTAACAGCTACTACAGGTGAACCAAATTTTTAAGTCTTTAACTATGAACCACAAATGGGCTAAAAACTACCCAAAAAGAAAGACTTGTTTTCCTTTTCATGGAATCACTATACTTCTGTCTTAAAAGACGATAAATTAATCTAATCGGGACACAAATGTAATGGAATTTTAAGTGTTTTTGCAAATAATCTTTCTCCAGTAATAAGCAGCAATCATCTGCTACAATTATGTATAGCTAGAATTATTAAATATAAATGTGTAATGTCAATGTTTAATTTTGTCTGTTCCTTCTGTAAAACATGCAGAAAGATTAACATTTTAGAGAACTCGTACTGTAGATACATGGCAGAAACACTCTTAAACTGTCAGATTAACACAGAAGAAAATCAGACTCATATTCTGGTCTTTTTTCTTTCACACTCTTTTTATTTGGATTTAAGTAGCAGTGTGATGTTTCTGTTCCACCTACCTGTCATCTTTGAAGATGATTTTTAAATCCATTAACCTGATTAGTCAAAGTAAATGGTAGTTTGAATAGTAATTTAAGCCCAGTGCAATGTAATTTGGAGAATAGAGTTCATTTTAAATGTGAGTTCATAGAAGTGTATATATCTCTTATACATACTAAAACAGGCACAAGCATTTTGAATTCTAAGGCTAGTTCTACATGTTAATTTAGTCCTAGTCAGAAACCATTAGGGAAGTTATATGCTCCAAAAATAGATTCTAGGTAGTAACATAAAAAATGTATTTATCAACTAAAAATATCCAAACATTTCAACTGTATTGAAATTTTAAGAAGATTGTGGGTAGATGACTGATTTTGGGGGAGAACTTTTCAAGAGACAAAACAAGTCATGCAAATAATGCACAACATCCTCAAGGTATGACCCTCGATCAGAGATACCACATGCAACCCTGAGATCTTTCTACAAACCTGAGGTGACACGTGGTGACACCACATCAGTGGCTGCCTGAATCCTTTAGGAAATGCTGGACTTCCTTACTTTTAAGTTTCTGGCCATATGGAAGTCAGGGTATAAGGCAAATTTATGTTAATTACAGTTTCAAGTGGAGAAAAGCTTTGTTTTTCCGTACAAACTCAAGGCAGTGTAAAAAAAAACATGTCAGGTGTTTTATTTTCAGCCACACAGCCCTTGGTGGGCTCCTCTGCCCATTGTTTTATCTCTTCACCCCTGCACAGAGCCTCTCTCCACCAGGATGAGGGGTTATTTAAATAGCACTCCTAGGGACATTAGACAGCACCAGAGATGAGATTTTAGAACCATTTGTAAAATCTACTTTGGCAGCCTTGTGAATTCTAGAAGCAGAACCAGAAAAACACAGGACTAAAATTTTCTGCAACTTCTAAGTTCTTCACAAGGTCTCTCTTCAGAGGCTTTAAACTAGGCTGCAAACGAAACTTAAACTCCAATTATTTCCCTTTGGATCAGGATATTGGCCTAAATACAAGAAAAACTACTCCCTAAAATCTGATTTAAAGCTAAATTAAAAAAAAAAAAAACAAACCAAAACCAAACCCAAACTATTTTTTAGGCTGCATGATTGACATATTTACACCACTCACAGGAGCAACATTTGCTAACCCCATTCCAAAGAATACTGTGCTTGAATTGTTTGGGTTTTTTTCACTTTTGTAATAGTCATTGATTTGTATTATAAATAGTTTTATTTTAGTCTTTAGAAATTGTATTGAGATTCCCCCAGCAGTATAGCAGTTATCTTCCAAAAGAGAAATAAATTGTCTCGTATAATGTCTTACACAACATTGAAAGCATATGATTTTTAAGAAAGATACTTAATCTTGTGTAAAACCTGGTAATTTTAGCCACTGGTCTCTGAGGCCCTAATACGACTATGATACTCTTAACTATATTTCAGTCAATCATAAAAACTCAGAAATAGATTAAAGCAAACAGTGGAGCTTTTAATAGCCAAGGGAAGTATGAAAGAAAGAATTGCAAGGAATAAAGGATAACACTTGAGCCAAGATGCAATAGGAGACTTCTGACAAAAACAGAGAAAAGATTTTGTATAAAGCCTTTTCCAAGTATCCTGCAGAGCTGCTCAGGTTTTACAGAGAGGCCCTGCACTAGGGGATTCCTAATCCCTATCATCATCTTTACTAGAAGAGGTAAGAATACTCATCGGGATTCTTCTGTCAAATGAGTCCTCAAGTGCTCTATTTCTTCCTAAGATACCAATTGTAAAGAGAGTGCTGTTTCTTTCCACTGCAAGATTGTTGGAGTCTCCAATCTGGATATTTTAAGGGCTCTATTGAATGGATTCAGTTCTGAGCTGTAAGTGGATAAGAAAGGTCAAGTATGTCAGATGCAAGATATTTTAAAATCATAAAATAAGTTACAGCTCAGAAACAGTTTCATGGTGATTAAATTACTACCACAGCTATATTCTCAAAGTCCTTAAGAGAATGTTGGTGACAAACACATTTATTTGGTAAACTGTATTTCACACAGTAACATTCATATTCTCCTAACTAAAAATATTTCCCATTAAAATCTTCAAGGGGATGTATGTAAGGATGTAAACCTGTAATCCTGAGACATTGCTAGTATGGGGGCTGACAAAGAAATAAAAGCTTTATGCTATGCATGGCTGAGCTCAGGTGGTCACACCTGTGACCTGAGCTGTCTCACAAAGGCTTCCTTTTACCCAACAAGAAAGCTCTCACAATAAAAAAGGCTCCACTGATATAATGCTACTGGAAAAGGCACCAAAATCCAGATGATAATATGGGCCACAGGAAGCTTGTGAGGAACCAGAAACTCTTCTCATTCCAGCAGGCTGCAACTGGTGCCTTGCACATCTCTAGATGGAACCACAAAATAACCAGGAAACTTGAGAGTCAGGCCACTCTTGCAAAAAAGCCCAGAGTACAGAGATTGAAAATCCCATTGAGCAAAGGTGTGTGCCACAGTCACTGCCCTGCTGCTCCAGGTTTTGTGCCACCCAAGAGCCTGAGCCTGCTCCTGAGCACACACTCTTCCCTAAGGAAACCAAACTATGATGGCAAATGGGGCCCAGCCAGCATGACTTCTACTTCCTGAAACATGAGGAGTTAATTTGCATCTTCCCTAATTACTGTTGAGGTAAATCAGTCTTTGTCCCTATTTTAATCTCACCTGGAAGCTAAAGAAGTTCCTGAAAGAAACATGCTCACAGTAAGTATCTACTACAAAAAAGTACACAAATATCTGCCAGCTCCATCCAAACAGTCCTGCCTGGCCTTTTGCTTACTGCTTCCTCAACTCAGCAAGACAATGACAGAGGTCACAAAGATAATTTATATTACAGCTTTATAAATCACAGTTATGTCCAAGCCAGTTTAACCTATTTATCTGTGTGGAAGCTCACATGTAGGTGCAGGTGATATCCACAGTGAGAGATCCATCTGATCCACCCTACAAAGGGAGGCTTGAGTCTGGTGTTTAATGAAGGCATCTTTGTGTTTTCAGATGCTACAGAGAGATCTTTCCATTTTCATGGATCATTAAGAGTGCTCATGGGGCACAGCACTGGGACTTGCTGCTTGAGCCCTAACATTTGCCACTTAGCTGCTCCTCTCAGATGATTGCTATTATTAGCTTTTGCAGGATGTATGATTGTCTACTTTATTTGTGACCCACAGTGGATCCAACTCTGTGTCCTGCAATATGAGAGCTGTTAAAATGATTCTCTTAAACTGCTCCACTGAATAGCACTAATTGATTTTAGATGTGATGATCATAAGCTGTCAGACTCTTCCCTCTAGAGGTCTGCCTGATTTAACAGCAGAATGACCAGGCTACAATACAGTCAATTTTTTCATAAGCTGATTAAGAAAACCTATAGTATACATAAAATAGCATCTTCCACAGCAAGAGTATATACAAAAAAATGACAAATAAATGCATCAATTACTTGTTCACCTATTAAAAATAACACTGCATAAAACTTTAACACAAATTGAGAAGAAAAACAAAACAAAATCAATTCCCAGAGCATATACCACTCCTCTTGCTTTTCAGGGAGTTTTCATGGACTAATGTTAGTGCTAACACGAAATAACACTAGAATTGTGTAATGCTGACAACCATAATTAATGAACATTTTGTTACTGAAAGAGACAAAATAGGATCATGAAAGAAATGAAAGGTAAAAAAGGAATCTGTGACTAATCACCAGAAATACATCCCTTTATTCATTGTTTACTACCAGAAAAGGATCATCATGAGTGATCAATGTTATACCTGATATTTGGGTAACTACTTTAAAATATCAAATACAAGAAAATTTTCTTAGTCTTCCTTTCTGCTTCTTTTTGTGGGTGAATCTTCTCCTAATATCCAAACATCTGAGCTAGTGAAAACAGACAATTTCTTTCCATCCCACACAGAGCCTCTCAGAGAATGATCAATCACTTTACAAGACTATTCTAAAGACTAATTTGAGCATTTTTGAAGTTCTGCTCATATTCTATGAAGTCTTTTTTAATATACAACAAGACAGACGTAATCCATTAAAATTTCCTTACTTTATTTAAATTGCCTGTTGGTGTTTCAATGGAATCTATTCAACGGCCAGATTTTTCTTGAAAACATGGGCTCAAAATCTGGACAAAACCTTCTAGTGAAAGGCAAACCAGACTTTTGATGATGTATCCTTAGAAGGCAATTACCTTAATTTACAACCATCACATTATTAGCTTATTTAGGGGAGTCAGACATAACACATAAAGAACCATTTTGCTAGTCAGCACTACTTAAACCTTACAGTTTGTCTTGCCATTTATAGCATTTTGTATTTTCAGGGACTGCTGGTTCAATTTCTCAGAATTACTACCCCATACCCAAAAATGTTTACAGCTCCTTCCATATTGGCATCATTCACAAATGCTAAGCTTCACTATTGCCATTAAAATAAAAATAAACCACTAGAACACTAGATCAAGAGCTAATATGGGTGCAAAAGGAAACTGCTGACAATTACTCCTTGACACTCATTTCCCAACCAGAGATGTTTCTTTTTTCATGTTTTACCTTGAAACATTTCCTAATTTGCTTGAGAAAAACACACACATGCCTATCAAGACACATATCTTCTTCCAAGTTATCATTTAAATCATATATTCCAGCATGGAAAAAGGGTTCATCAACCTTCCCAGAAGCATAATTGTACCAAAGCCTCACCAAATGAGCTGATAGCAACAGCACTGTCATCAGGACTACGATGTTCAACTCAATAAAAGCAAAATTTTTTTTTATGCTAATAAAGAAATCCACTACAAGCAAACTGGTTTTTAGCATTCATTACACCTATATGAGCTATTGTCCTTTTTAACAGGGAGAGTAAGCACAAATGAGAGAATACTTCTCAAATATTGCTCATTACCTGTATTTTAAAGGCATTTTAAGAACAGATAAGTATTATATACATCTCCAGCTATAAAATGGGCAGTCTTTTTATCAGCTGAAAGTTATACTTCATTTATTTTGGCTAAGTGTTACATTTCTGTCAATTAAAATGAAAAAGATGACAATGGACAAAATTCCTGTGGGTGCCAAGGATGAATACAGTAATACATCAATGTAAAAATGGAAACAAACTACATTTGGCATGCTTCACGATCCCATTAAAAGAGCTTCCCCCTCCACTAACAGGCACCTCAGTCCAAGTTTGTTCTTTTAAAGGAATAATCCCAGCATGTCTTTACAAGCCAGGTTTTCACTTACTGCTTCTAATAAAATCCACAACCAAAATAAAACTTAAGAGTGTCCTTTTGCCTTGAATTACTTCCCATTCCACAGGCAGACAACCAAATCTGACTCCGGATGGCTGCACAAATGTCACACGGTGTAAGAATAAACACCAAGATGAGCAAGGAAGGATAAAACCTCAGAAACCCTTTCTGTGACTACACAGTCTTTTCATCAGACAGCACAAAACTAAAAAGGATGATGTGCTGAAGACCATTTAAAAATGCTACTGGAATATTTGGTAAGGTTATTATTTAGTTCCAGCTGTGATTTACTAGTCTTGAGCTATATTCCTTATTCTCCATAAGAACAGACTGCAACATAAATTGCAACAGTGACTTGAATAAATATAACATTAGGTTTTTCAGATCTTTCCAAGAAATGTACTAAAGAATTTCCAATAAATGTATTAAAAGTCCCCTATGGTTTAGTCAAAGGAAGAAGTGCCTAAATTTCAAGCAAAAATTGTTCCTAAATTGCCCAGATCCAGGCCTTTACCGGCTGTAAGCTCAGCAATTCAGCTTCTTCCTCTGTTGTCTCTGGAATAATTCCTACAGCTAAAATGATAATAAATCTCTAAGGACAGATCAAATCTGTCCTTATTTTTTGAGCAAGAACAACTTAGGAATTCTGGTGTAAAAAATACGTCAGAATTTCAGTAACGATAAAGTATGATGGATTTCACAGTAAAATTTGCTAGAATACAATTATACAAAATTTCATAAGCCTCTCAGATGCTACTCTTCTATTCAACTTTCTCCACCAAGCCATATTTACTCTCACCAAGAGTGTTTGTTCCAAAGTAAAGCACTTGATATCCTGATCTCCCAAGCATATGCTAGGTGGATGAACAGTACCATGTGGCTAAAAAAAGCCTGCATGCAACACTTCTTCCACTTCAATGAGAGACGGGCAGCCTACCAAAATTCTGAAAATCTTTTCACAAAGAAGGATAATTTTTGTACAGAATTCTAAAGATAAAAATAGCAGATTAGGAATATGTTTGTACAGCAAACCACTCTGCTTAAGGATCCCTGCAGCAGACCAGGTCCACAGCACAGGGCATATGCAGTATGAAATGGTTCTCCTGGCAATAAATCCAAGAATGTGAAAGGCACAGGCATTTCCAAAATGGGTCTCACTGACATGAAGAGTTCAATGAGTCTCTGCAAAATTATGTGTGATTAAAACTGAGATGCCTCCCTAAGTGTGTGAAACCAACCCCATGTCTGGACCTGCAGGTCCCAGCAAGCATTTGGAGAGCACAGGGATGATGAGTCTCCTAACGCCCCATGCCCTGGAGCTCTGGGTGCAGTGGGAGAGAGCAGGAGAGCACTGTGCACACCCCCCCAGCTGCCCATGAAAACTGAGCTGGGTTTTCACATGACAGGAACAAGGAGAGCAGAGAACCACACTGACTGGGCAAAGAAAGGGGTCAGAGATGCCCCCTTTCACTACATTTTTTTAAGCACACAGTATTGGAACTCAAAGAAACGCTCTGCTATCCTTCTCCCTGAAATGCAAAACTACAAAAGGTGACACCAAGCTATGTTTGTGAACATTTAAAATGGGAATTTATAACAAGACAAATAGCTCAGAACACTCCAAACGTGTGCTATATATGAACAGAAAGAAAAAGAATAGTTTCCTTGTCAACAGCATGAAACATACTGGATGAGATCAGGATTATGGCTGTCAAAACCTGTCAACAGCCTTTAGAATTCTCTGTGTTCCATTGCATATATTTCCCTGCATCACTGCAAATCCAAATAATATCCTCAATGACTGGAGACCAGATCAAGATTTACAAAAGTCAAAATCTGCTTTGTGCCATGATCATAAGTAAAAAGTTTATAAACTATGCATTGCAAATTACTGCACTGCTTTATAATTACTAAATTCAGAATTTTATAAAAATTTGAATCAGCAATTAAAAAAGAAAGGTCTTCTATTTCCTCTCTACTGTACAAATCAAAAGAAAATTGAATGTAGCAATGGAGCATGTGAACGCAGCTAATGAACAACCTGCCTTGCAACGACAATAAAGTTCATACAAAATTGTCTGTCAGTTTTCCAAGACTCCAATAATTTGGACCTCTAAGCAAATTCAGGACACAGCATTTCTGTCTTCTCTCAGGAGAATGACATAAGCAGTTTTGAGATAAAATTTTGGGTTTGGATCAGATCTTCCAACCTTTTCTCACACTGTACATTGCCTCAGAACTAGTCTCAGGAACCAATGGCTTTTGTCAGCTTTTTAGGTACTGCAGAAGGATGAACAGCTCCTGTGTGATCAATGACTAACATTTCTAGCAAGAATGTAAGAGCTGAAATGAATTCTTAGTCAAAAAGTATTAATGTTAATAGAAAAACTATAATTTCTACTGTTTCTTTATCCATTAATAACAAAGTCCTACATACATGACACTGAAAATAGATAGCAAGCATTTACCATCCCTTGCTACCATCAACACAGTGAGTAGCATCAAGAGAAATTTTAAGAACGGCCTTTGCACTGCCCTTCCCAGCACATGCTCTCTATCTCTGCCTGCTCTTCATGTCATCACTTCATTATCCAAGAATATGCAGTGAAGTAAAGACTCCTGTCTGGACTTACCAGAGGTATTGGACTATTCTGAAGTTAGGAGAGGGAGTTTTACATTGACAGGTACTTTTCACTTGAGGAGAGGAAAAAATCACTATTTTGATGGAGAACCTCTCTCTCCTGAGGCCGATGGAAATGCTTTCCTCTGCTGAACAAAAAGCTGATCCAGGAATACTCAGGCCATTGCCAGTGAGTCTGAAAAATCAGTTATTTTGACACGTATAGGTCTATCAACTGAAAAAAGCTCAAGCTGGATCTAACCTTGGGAAGGGACACAGCTCTGTTAAGGAAGGATTAATGTTAACTCTGTGTGCTGCTATGTGATCAGGCAAGTGATTACAAAGGAGGAACATTTCAGTCAGAACAGTAGGGCAGGTACAAGTACAATAAAGCAGGCAGTAATTTTCAGCATTGTTGCCAGTCCTGTGGTTTTGAAGGGAGCACGCTGCAGGATGGCATAGATTTCATACAAAGAGATGGTTACGGCAGGAAAACAGAAGTTTCTAAAAATTTTTAGTTGGGGACAGCTTTTGCAGAAAAAAAAAATCTGCTTTCATTTCGTATAGGAAGACATAATATGTTATGTCTTATATATATGTGCCACTTAACTTAGAGCATCAGTAGGTCTTCCATAAACCCACATATTAACGAATGAGTTGTGATGGTAACATTGAATTCAACTGGATTTCTACATCTGAAGGTATTTTCAGAGTGCAAGCTGAGTATACTTGGCTAAACACAGGTATGAAAACAGAAGCCTCATGCACACAAAGGTAACCTATAAGCCACTGCAGCTGAACCAACAACATCTCAAGCCAAAAGCATGAGGTTGATGCTTGCAGTGGGCCGACCTTGGCTGGTGCTCATCCCCTTGCTCTGTCACTCCTCTCCTCAGCAGGAGGTGAAAGGGAGGGAGAAAATAAGATGGAAAAAGCGAGAGTGTCTAAATGTAAAAGAGGCATTTTCACAGACAGCTGCCCATCTGATATGCAGCAACATTTTGTTATTTAAAAACAAAGAAAACACTTTTCCACTCTTTAGAGAAAAATTATTTCCCTGACTAAAATGCTCTCAAGTTTCACCAGGATTCTGAAATGAAATGAGAGGGTGTTTTTCTATAAAATTATATCACATAATCCTAAATTCTTTAGAAAATTTCATACGCCTTTAAAATTTATAAATATATTCCATACTTATTTCGAGAACTGTTATAACAAGTACTGTTAATTTCTCTATTTTGATTAACAACTGTGAGGAAGATTAAAAAGCTTGTTGTTTTTTTGTTTTTTTTTTTTCCCCAGGCACAATTCTACTTACTCAAGTAAGCTGCAGCACTTGAATAAAGTGGAGTTTTATATCCCAGGTTTCACAAGAGGAAAAATTGTAAGCATCTCACTCTTGGCACATTCTGCAGGTTTCATTCTTTCCTGTATATTCTAGAATATGATTCTGTTTGTGTGTGTCTGCATATATCCACATATATAAATGTGTGTATATATACAATTCTATACCAAATGTCACTGTTGTTTATTGTAATTTTACCACATTATTAATGAAAATTAAATGGAAAATCTCCATGTAAGTCCAACACAGAAATGTTACTGCTACATATGCTGTTATCTAATATTTTTGTATTGTAACATTTTTTAGTGCTACTTTATAAAGGAATCAAAGAGAACGCTGGGGCAGAACCTGGCAATTCAACAACTCAACAATATTCAAATTTACTATGAACCTATTATTTCTGAGGAGATTACTCGTTTCATCTATTTCACTTCCAACAAGACCTTCGTTTGACCCATTAAGAAATCTATTTTAGAGACAAAATTCTTCCACAGATGTTTCAGAAATCTGCTCCCTCTCAAGATGAAGTAATTGAATGTGATTTCCACTGTACAGTGGTTCAGACTGGAGCAAGACTGGGGCATTCATGAAACACTTAAACACCAGGAAACTGAAAAAAACGTATAACTGAGTAATCATTTTCAAATAAAAGTTCAAAATGAAAAGAAGTCACCATTCAGTACCTTTCAGGGACTGGAAACTTCATGTGAATAAAAATTCATGCTAAGTCTAAAAGACTAAGAATATGAATTGAATCCCTTACCCACTAACTCCTTTTTTTTTATATTTAGAATAGGCAGAAAGAATGGAGAAACTTTGCATGAACCCCTTTTGGCCTAAGCTTTCATCATCAGGAGGGGTTGCTTGGTTCATAAATCATATGAAATAGAATGTGATGAACAAGTCAGTGTTTTATTTTGGTATTGTGAATCATTAGTTTCACTGATTTCCACACCATTTCACTTGCAGTCTTAAAGGAAAATAAAAATTATTTTCAGTAAAAAACATGACATAAGATTCAGAATTCAGCATGGAAACAGCAAAACAACAGAACTAGATAAAAAGCTATTTAAAAATTGCTTGTACGTGCAGTAGTACAGTAAGAGAGTGGGCATCAAACTGTCAATGCCTGAATCCATAAAATGGAAAAGCCCAGAAGCTACATATTTTTAAAGTCCCAGTGTACTGAAAAACTCTAAAAACTCTGAACTCCCCAAGAGAAGTGGGTAAAGACACAAATATTTCAGAAGATGCAGTATTTTAGAAAAATATTCAGAAGTCAGGATTCAAAGGTAAATGCAAAACAGCACTCCTAAAATTTTGGAAAATAATGCATCAGAAATTACAGTACCTAGATAAAAATGAAAGAATAATTATAAAAAAGGAAGAATTCTGAAAGCCATCTCACAGGAATCCTTTGAATTGATTTTCTAAAATGACTAAACTTCCGGACACACACTCCCTATCCAAAAGGTTATTGAAAAATAAATTTATGAAGCACACTTTCTCAGCAGCATTCTGTCATTTCACAACTGAGAACAAAATGCATCAAAAACTGCATCAGGGTGGGTGGTAAAGCTCTTATATCTCACCAGGTTGCAAACTGAGGGGAAAAAAAGATACTACAGACCAAGTGAGGGTTATGACCTGAAATATTCTGAATCCACATTACAATAAGTCTATCTTTTCTTATGTAGCTTATTGCAGCCTCTCTCCCCAATTAACAGTAAAAACATAAATACACTGCCCAGCAGCACAATATTCATTAGCCCATGTTAGCCATAGCTGTGCCCAGCTTTAACAAGGTATCTCATCCTGAGGAAGTGCAATCTGATTCCAAAGCATCCCCAGCACGGGACCTGTGCCTCTCTGGCTCAGTGAAAGGTTCTCACTCACCCAAACCTTTCAAGCAGTTTTAAATAGACACCCTGTAAAATCCCACACTTTCATATCATTGGAAAAATAAGAATGCTTCTTTTTCCATTAGGACGTGGCTCTTGCTTCTAAACTATATAGGTCAGAACAAAATAATGAAACATTATTCAGGGAAAAAGTTATTTTGAGTAGGTTATTTAAAGATCTCAGGAAAATAAGGTGCTTCTTTCTCCTTCCTATCTCAGAAGCCTATATAATTAATGCATGACACTAGAGTACTTTTTTACAACCAAAAAACCATTAAAAATTGTAAAAAATCCAAACAACCCCCCCCCCCCCAAAAAAAAAAGACTTTTTTCATGTGCTAGAATATTTTCAGAAATTGAGCAGAGCTTTAAACAAAATTCATCTCCAAAGGCAAGAGACTGCTGGTGAAAATTTAAGACAAAACCATCAAAAGCAAGTCATCATGAACTTGCTTTTCCATCTTTCCTCCTCTCTTCCATGCCCCAGCACTTGATCTGAATGCTGTAAAGCTGATGGCATACACCTACTTCTATGGGGAAATGCAGTGATGCACTGTTCAAGTTTCATCACAGCAGTGAGGTAAAACCCTGCTAATTGGAAACACAGGAATGAGAGGATGAAACTGGGAGCAGCACTGCATTTGAATAAAGTGTGATTTATGGTCATCTCTGTTAAAAAAAAAAGATAAAGAATGAGCTGACGAAAAGTCCATTTGCCAACTGCTTCATTTTAATGAAAATATCATGGAAAAGTTATAATGTAAAAATTATGGAGAATAAAATGTTTTCTATTCAAGAAAAAAAAAAACTGTAGAGATAAAAAAGACTATTCCATCTGGAACCTGTGCTACCCTAAAATAAACAACAAAATTTAGCTATTACGCATTCTGAGCTCACAGGCATTGAGTTTTGTTTGATATTAAAGTGATAATAATAACTGAGTTTTCCAGAGATACTGGAAAACATATTATGCAATGGTGGCTCAGAGCATTTCAACAGTGTGTAACGTAAGGGTAGCTAATTTAAGCTTCCCATAAGGGTTTCCATGAATGGAAAGCATTTTGTTGAAGGCTAAAGCTTTACTGTTTACTATATTTGCTGAAAAAGACATGACAAATATTTTGGGAACAAAAAAAAAAAAAAAGAGAAATGACAAGATTTAATCAGAGAGGGAAGGAGGATTCGTAACTCAGTACTCACAACATTCCTCCATAACAACAGTTCAAGAATTAAAGCAAATAGTTCCTTGCAAAAAGGGGAAAATAATTTAACTAGACATCTGACTGTGGACTTGCATTTCCCTGTACAGAAATAATTTCATACAAGCAAAGAAAGATTCTGAACAACAACTGTTTGGTTGCTTTGGACTTAGTGAAAGTATGTCCCCTATTAACATTGCACAAACAAATCTAACCACAACCATCGTAACAGATGTGGCATCTACTGTACACTTTTTTCCTCCAAATCACCTTAAGAAAACTTTCTTTAAGGTGTGTTAAGACATAGCATTGTTAACTGAGAACCAAAACAGAAACTGGAAGCTAAGCCAGCACTGGAAAGCAATCAGTTTTCTATTTTTGTTCTGTTTTAATGATGTTAAATGTGTAGGTGTATCACCTTTCTGTTCTTGAGCAGGTTTTTAAACAGACCTTTTAGGAATATGTTTATAGTTGACAAAGGTGGCAGGGAATTTGTTTAGGGTTTTAAACTTAAAATGATGTTTCCCTCCCATTTACTTTCTAGAAAGGTGTCTACAAGAGCACAGTGGTCAGCTACAAGAAGTATTTGTTGTGGTTCAATACTTCTCAAAACTCTTCAGTCTCATTCATTAAACAAGAAAGCTGTGGCAGTTTCCCAAGTTACTTGCTCTGAATAGGAACTGATGAGTGCTTCACACTTCTGCTAAAGGTGAACATTCTTAATGTCCATTGAATGTAAACACTCAAAAAATGATTTCCACAAATAAATGGACTATCATTCATTTGGCCTATCAGTCTGGAATGAATGTAGCATTCTTCCAAATTCTGCACAATCTGTAGGGTAGCCAGTCATAAAGACAGCAGGACTGTAATATTTTCCTTACTGAGCATGGCATGATACAGCTGGCAGGTCAAACTGGGACTTCTCTGGCTCCTGTACAAAAGCACTGTATGCTGATAAAATATATATATATATGTATCTATCTATCTGTTGTTAAATGATTATTCAAAATCAGAATATTTGCAAAGAGGAGTTGTACAGAAGAAAGGATCCATAATACCACCAGGTAAGGTTCTTTCAAATTCCAAAGATAGGACTCTATCAATTTACTGCTAGCAGAGTTTGAGTATTTAAATTTTTGTTATTTTTACTGGTTTCCTTCTCTTCTGACCTCCTCAGAACAACCTCTTCTCTTGTTCTGACTTTTTGGGGGTTTTTTAAGTATCCACACAATATTGCCTTCATTTCCTCCTTGTCCCTTCTTCCCTACAATAAAAGTCAACAGCAAACATGATTTAATATTGAACCATCTTGCTCCTTTACTTATTGAACCACAATATCCTCCTTTACTCTCTCCTCTTCCAAAAGTCCAGCATTCCTGAGGGTTTCTCTGAATAATGACTCAGCCATCTCTGGAGTGTGACCACGTAGCTTTAGCCAAAAGAAATTCACCATAAATTATTACGTAAAGTGTGCCATCAGCAACAATCCCTCTAATCCAATGCATAACAGACAAGCATCATTAACTAAGAGATTATTTAATTAATCCTCAACTGGAGCTGATGCTAAATTCTCTTAGATCCTGTTGGACTGATATTCTGCACAGACAGACATCTAAGAGGGACATCTTTTGAAAAACAAGTTGTGTTTACTCACTTTTTGGTTTACTTTCAGTTTTTGAACTCCGCATTAAGATTCTTTTACTTTCCTCCCAGAGCAAGTAACAACACAAATAATGTATATCTAATCTCACACTGAGCCTTTTACCCTGCAGGAAGATAGTCTTGAAATATTCTCCTTACCCTTCCAATCTAACTCCACATAATCCCTTTGAAAAATTCTCCAGAGTTTCACTTAGTACACGGCATGAATAACAATTCATGTTGTATATTAATAAATCCAGGGAAAAATTTAAATTCTACTCCTGATTGTCTTCAACATTCTGAAACAATAATTTTCCAAAGGAATAAAATAAGCAGGAGGGCGAAATGAGAAAAATATGAAACAAGAGAATAAAATAACTTTGGAACCTACAGCAACAACCTTAAATTCAGTCTTAAATATTAGCTGCTCTTCCACGTGAGACTAATGTGAAGATTAATAATCTGAATATTATCTTAGCAAGTCTCACATAAGCCCATTGACTTCACTGGAGTCATGTGCACCAGAGCAAGAAAGAACACAGTCAGTCTCATTATGAATACATACTGTAACATGCCCTGAAGCAAAATGTTATGCTGTGGGAATGCATTAAAAGATAATGTACAAAAAATAAAATTGCAAGCATTTAAAAAATAAGTATTCAGCAGTCTTTCCATCTAAGCATTTCTTTCTGTGTTTTTAGACTTCTTTTGGAGTGGTCAGAGAGTCTGAGCTAAAGCAATTAAATGCAATGCAGCTGCAAACTCTGTAACTGAAAACAGAAGTAATGATAATTGAAAATGCTGCAGTGAAGCACTGAAGTCTTATCCTAACAGTTAACAAAGTAATTACAGCAAGGGCTAACTGTAGGTTTGGAATTTCATAGTTGTAATGAAGAAGTTACAAGTTAAAACAATGTCTGACTTAGACAAGTTTACTTTGCCTACAAGCAAAATGAGATTTAGAATCTATGTGTACACACATATATATGTATAGTATACACACACACATACATTTCACCTTAGATTTAAGAAAGCCTGTGCACACATTCTGACACCAACAGCCAAGCTGACCTCTAAATTGTGTTTGCATGGAAAGAGATCTAAAATCAAAGAAATGCCTCTAATACATAAACACGGGGCAACAACGAAAGGATTTTTTTGTTTCTAAGGTAGCAGAAAATAAATCAGATTAAAGGCTGATTCAATGTGGGCGCTGGTGGGAGGAAGAACCATTAAGATTGGAAAACACTAGTATGAATTTAGAGGCAACTGAAGTCTTCTAGAAGCCTTTTTTTCTTTTTCCTGGACAAACATCTATAAGGCAGACAGCATTTATCAAATGGAAATTTTACAGATGAGTAAAGTAACCAATTCAAAAGAGGCTATATATAATATTACCAGAATAGTGCTGCTCTGACTCACCTGTCATTGTAAACCTCAGATTTTTTCCTACATTACTGGAACCCACCCCCTCATCTACTTCTCCAATCTACACAGTGCCATTTAACATCATACCACACACTTAATAAAACTTATCTATCATTAAAACCGTGAAATAATTCTAAGCTGAGTTCATCAGGCAGATTTCTTCCTCAGAACCTGTAGGCCTGCTCAGTAATTTTTTGTCTAACAATTTCAACGAACAGTTGCAGTACCTATTTATAACTTTTGCATGAAAAGTACATATACATAGCACCTTAATTTCCTAAGTTGAAATTATATAGGACATGGTGGAACTTCCAGCTTGCATCTCTGATTGCAGCATTCTGACAGTAATCACTGGGTTTTCACATGCAAATCAGGGTGCCAGTCTTACAAACCAGCTTTCCATGGGCATTAAGAGATCCACATGGATACTTTTGTATCCATACAGCTGTATGGATCACATGCAAAGAGCAGGATGGGAACCAAAACATGAAAAAATCCCACACAGTTTTTAAAATATATATTACTGTAACTACACATTTCCTAACTGGTCTATTTCTAACATCATTGTTTCTGTTAGAAGAAGAATAACCAGAACTAATATTCAAACATTATAGTATTTGGAGGAGTTTTTTTTTATCATTCCCCTAATTCTCCATTCCAAAAAGATGTCACAGCACTGAACTATTTTAATGGAAAGAGGAAAATTTACTCTTCTGTTTAACAGAAAACAAACAAACCCAAACCATAAGGACAGTCCCAGACTGAACTGAAGAACGATGCTGATACAAAATGGAAATAAAGTACACTTTTTAAAACGAGACAAAACCACTCCATTTTCCTTTCAGTGAAAACTTGAAATTAAAGTTGCATGCTTTCTGAAAAATGTGTGTTAGCCCATTCACTTGGATGGGGGAGACCTACCCATTTTTTTGGGGAGACCTGCCCATTTTGCCAGCAGGTGGACTTTGGTTATTCTGCAGTGACCAAAGTTGAGTTGGTGATTTAAAAATGTGGCCAAGTGCCAAACAAAGCACTTGCTCCAATTTCAGACCTGTCCACAGATTCTGTCACCATTTCTAGTTCAGTGGAAGAGTTTCCTTGTTCTCAGTAACTGACAAAGGTCAGGTTCCTGCAATAGTTACAAGCTTACAGAGCACTCTGAGGCAATTTGGAGCCAGAAATACTATATGACTTTATTTAGTGTCATCCTTCTGCAATTGCAGTTCCAAGCTCAGCTTTACCACTTTAAGACTGTTCTTAAAGTAAGAATTTCAAACAGCACAATCAAGCCAGTGATTTCTGAAGTTAAGTGAAAAAAATGCAAGGTGGTCTAGTTATTCTACCATATTTTTTGGTATATAGCAGAAGTTGGCCATTTGTCATTTATATTCCACATGGTGTTCAATGAAAACGAACAACAAATATGCAGCCATTACTTCTTGTTCACTAAGGGAGAAAATAAAAGTCTAATCCATTTCAGTTAGATGGACTGGATTTCTTGATATATGCTATAATTTATTTTCTTTTATACATCTTCTGACCTGTGAATCCAGAGAGACTAAGTAAAGAAACTGAATGTAATAAAAACAAAGGTTTGGTATGTTAAGAAATTAGAAGGCTGTTCTGACCTTCAATTAAATATCCGAGGGAGTGGGGAAAAAGAAAAACCAACCAAGAAGTAAATTTAGTTTTCAGGAGGACCCTCAAAACACAAATGAGATTACTGTGAGGTCACAGACAGTAAACTCGATTTGCTCTTCCCAGGCATTTGCACCTCAAAGCCAGCTAAATCAGGTGTTGGTTTCCCTTGGCTGGTACAAGAGCACGAACATTAGGGAGTTTCTATCTGGTCATTTTTTGTAGCTACATTTAAGAGCACATGAGCAGATGTAGCAAGATAATTTGAGTATGCTCACACCAGCTGTAATTACAAGAACTGAAAAATGTATGTGTCCTGGTGGAGACAACATATACACATGAAGTGTAAAGATGGGGTGAGCTTGAGGGTAACTCCATGGTCACATAAATCCTGTAATTACCTTGGCTTTTGGGAAGGGACCCTAAAGATCATCTCACTCCAACCCCCCTGCCATGGACAGGGACACCTTTCACTACACCAGGCTGCTCAGAGCTCCATCCAACCTGACCTTAAACATTTTCATGTCACCAAGAAGAAAACATACTCCTGCAGACTTCCCTCAGCTGAGGAATTCTAGGGCCTTTCTAGATGGGTCCTATACATTAATATACGTGAATAAAAATCAGACCTGAAGTATTAGAGGTAGTTTCTGAATTCAACATTCACCATTAAATTACCACCCCATTCCCCTATAACAATTTAAACAACAAATGAAACTGTCACATTTTACTCCCATACACTTCCACCACAGTATTATCATGAAGATTTCTTGCCAAGCCTCTCCTAGTGTTAGAAAAAAAGAGGCAACACAGGACACTGAGTGACCAATAAATGTCAGTGGCCAATAAACAACAGATGAAATAAATAGAGATGGAGAGAAAGAAATACAAGAGGGGAATTTTTAAAAATATACCAGTAGTTGTTCAGAAATGCAAATTAGAAGTTAGGAACTTTCAGGAAAACAACACAGAACTCATTTTGCTATTGTCAAAATCCATGGGTTTGTCCACATAAATCCTGTGTGTCATCTTGGTCCCCTATCTCAAAATGGGATACTAGAAATTATTTGTAGAAGGAAAGTTAAGGTGGATAAAGTTAAAAGAACTTCTATACCAAAAAAACCAAAACCCTACATAAGGCAAAAAAAGCACTTCAGTCTCTTTCCAGAAAGACACAGCTCAGGGGAGAAATAACAAATGCCTATAAAAACACAGTCCTCAAGGTCAAGGTGATAAAAATTGATTCTTCACTCTGTCTTCCAAAATAAGGAGCAGGAGGCATCAAGTGAAAGTAACAGGAAACAGCCTCAAAAGCAGGTGACGTGACTCATCACCCAGCAAACAGCTGATCTGTGAACCTCCTTGCTAATGGATGGTTAGAGAGGCAGAGGTTACATCTAGATTTAAGGAAGACTGAACACATTTGAGAAGAAGGAGGTTGTTAAAGATTAATAAGTACACAGAAACTACATCCAGCCCTGCAGCACTTCATGTAAAGAAGGGCTGGAAAGGTAAAATAGATACTTGAGCCACTTTTGCCAGCCATCACTGGGCACAGAATAAGGGTTTAAATGGACCTCCAGAGTGACCTCCTGGTCACCCTGATGCTGTGTTGGATATAAAACTGTAATATTACAGTCAAGATGTGACATCCTTCTGCACTGTTACAGGACGCTTAGCAAACCAAAAACCGGCTGCATTTAATGTAGAATACAACACTAAACTGAACAGCTTGATAAAGCTCCAGCTGCAAAAGTATTTGGAAATGTTAAATCTTTGCCATGTATTTAAGAATTTTATATTGCTCTACTACTCCCCAGCCATTCTGAACGTAGATTTTTAAGGTCATTACTACATAGCTGAAGTAGTTTCTTAGGAAAAAAACTCCAGATTTGTTATTAATTTTTTGTAAGCAACATCTGGCCATTCTCTCACCACACTCCTGCATTCTGTATTTTTGTGGATGCTTACTTTTTTTCTCTACATAAAATACAACAGAATCTATCAGCTCCTCTTAGATATTGTTGTTTTCTCTGTGATCATCTGTACAGTCTACATCCAGATAAGAAGCTACAGATGTTGGGATGATGGGGTGGACAGGGAAGGTGCAACACAAAAAAACATTTTCCAGTGAATTTTCCATGACCATGTACTGTACACACTTCTAACTTCCACAGCAAAAATGAACAGTCTTTATAAATTACTGATAAAGGCAAAACTTTCAGAGAAACAAATCAGGATAGATGGAATATATTAAATCTCAAAACAATGTGGTGGGTTGTTGTTTTTTGTTTGGGTTTTTTGTTTTTTTTTAAATCCATTATTTTGATGGAGGAATGAAGGAACACAGAGAAATATCTCCTCCTAACCCATGTCTTCTGGCAGAAGACACTAAGATGCAAATGATCATAGCTTGTCTGTCCTGTCCATACTGCACGCATTTCACTTTAATAAGTGAATTCGCATTTCATTTTAATAAGTGCATGACTGAATTCTGAAAAATATTCTTCAGAAGATGAAGCAATTTTTTACTGTTTTTTTTCCTCATTTTTTGTCGCTATTTTTTCTACCTAACACTATCAGGCATATGACAGCTGGAAACATCAAGTTTTAGCCAGGAACACACATCTTGAAAGCAGATGGTAAATAAGCTTACTGCAGAATCATAACAGACTGATAGAAATAATCAGTCAGCAAAGCTACCTCAGAGCCAGACAAACAAAAAGAAATATTTTTATGGCAAAGTTTACAACTGAGAACATTTTCTTTGCATTACAGCCCAGATCCTACAGCAGTGATAAAACTGAGACATGCACCTGAAATTTTATTGTGTTTTTGAGCAGGCTGTGCCTGAGGCAGACATGGGCCCATGGAGCTGAAGAGCAGAGATGAGCAGGGTGGTGACTGGATTCAGAGACCTTCTCAAGACCTTGGGAAAGCAAAAGTGGATGTCTCTCTGGAGAAGCCTCTGCTGAGGCCAGGATAAGAGCTGTCCCTGCATTTGGTTGTGAAACACCTGCACAGCTGGGTAAATGGGGTTGTGAAACACCTGCACAGCTGGGTGAATGTGGCTGCAGAACACCTGCACAGCTGGGTAAATGGGGTTGTACAACACCTGCACAGCTGGGTAAATGGGGTTGTGAAACACCACAGCTGGGTAAATGGGGTTATGAACACCTGCACAGCTGGGTAAATGGGGTTATGAAACACCTGCACAGCTGGGTAAATGGGGTTGTGAAACACCTGCACAGCTGGGTAAATGGGGCTGTGAAACACCTGCACAGCTGGGTAAATGGGGTTGTGGAACACCTGCACAGCTGGGTAAATGGGGCTGTGAAACCCCTGCACAGCTGGGTAAATGGGGTTGTGAAACACCTGCACAGCTGGGTAAATGGGGCTGTGAAACACCTGCACAGCTGGGTAAATGGGGTTGTGAAACCCCTGCACAGCTGGGTAAATGGGGCTGTGAAACACCTGCACAGCTGGGTGAATGTGGCTGCAGAACACCTGCACAGCTGGGTAAATGTGGTTATTAAACACATTCACAGCTGGGTAAATGCTGCTCCCTGCTCACCTCTGAGCACAGACAGTGCAGGAGCTCCCACTGCAGATGCCTTCACAGCCTAAAAGCCCAAATTGTTACAGCACACAGGAAGGAATGTTGGGCTTAGATTGGTAAGATTCTGCTGAACTGAATGTGCTTTACACATCCATTTTACTTCTCTCAGTAGAAAAACATGGCAGGATGTAACAATGCTTTCAAGAAACCAGCTGATGATTGAGATTAAAGAACTCCTCAGAAGGCTGTGAGCTTACTCCCTGTGTTAAAGAGGATCTGTCTGCCTACATAAAGTAAAAGTACTCTCAAAAGTGGAAAGATTCAGACAAAGCTTTTCACACTCTCAGAGAGATTTGATCTGTGCATCTCAGATAAATTAAGAGCTTGGTTTTTGTTAGCTGGAAATCTGAAATTCGTTCAGTGCAGCATTTGCCCATGGATCATTTGTTACAATTATGCTACTTAATGTATTCTAATAGCATTCATCTTCCTGAGGCATGTGAGTTGTTTATAAATAGCCTAGATAACATAATGACAAACAACACAGGTTTATAAAAAAAAAATCATATTTGAGCTCAAGATACCTTATTATAACCTTATTACAAACATCCAAAAAAGTCAAAGTAAAGCACCACAGAAAGATGTCTTATTTAAATTAATCTACATTGGAGATACTTCCTGGAGATAAGTTTTTCAGTGTAGAAATTATAAAGCACTAGCTAGACAGGTGTGTTTACCTATGAGCTGCTACAAACAATTAACAACACAGAAAAATGAAACCCCAGAAAGTCCCTTTACTTCCAAGCTTTAGTCATTTTCATTAATTGCAAATTCCAAAAAAAAACTCCTAAACAAAGGACTTTCTTCTGAAGCTCTAGTAAATTTTATTTGCTCCACCCTTTTTAAAAAAAAATTTAACATGATGGAGAACAATTTGGCTTTTGTCCTAAGAAGGGGTTTGTTATTTAACAAGAGAAACCTATGGTTTCTTCCAGGGGAAAAAAAGGTAAGAGTAACAGACAAGTACCAGGAAAATGGCAAGATGTGAATGCTAATAAAATATATAGAAATATCCCAGGCCTATGAGACAGGGCAGATTTGGACAGCAGGGCAGACAGATGCCAAGTGACTCTGTCAGACCTAGTTGGAAGCTACTGCAACGAAAATGATGAAATCCAAGCAATTAAAACAAAGCAAGGAAAATTCAGAAAACATTACCCCAAACCAGCTACCTTTTCTTTTTCCTTTTAATTGCAATTTCTTACTTTAGAACTTGATATAAGGAAATTAGTTTGGTTGAAAGCCACCAAATAGTCAGGTTGTTACAGCACATCATCTCTCAGGCTGAGAGAGCTAAAAGCCTAAATTTCAAAGAAAATCCTGTTTCTGTCTTGCAGCTGCATAGTGGGAGGGTATAGGTATGACTGTCCTCCATGGTGCAGTGACAGGATGAGAGACAAGGGACACAAGTGGGAATGTGGGCGATTCCAGATAAATGCATGAGAATTTTGTTCCCCTTGAGGGCACTAGCACACTGGAACAGTTTGCCCAGAGGCACTGTGGAGTTTTCATTTCTAGAGATACTCAACTGTCAGCTGGTCCTGATCCTTATAAATCTTAAGTTTAAAAAAAACAAACCAAACCAAGCCTGTCTGTGTTCAGGAGGTGTTTGGAGCACACTTTTGGGCACAGGGTATGATTCTTGGAGAGTCCTGTGTAGCCTGAGGACTTGACTTGATGATTGTGATGAGTCCCTTACAACTCAGCATTTTCTAAAGAAAAACCAACCCACCTAAAAAACTAACATATTCTCAAAGAGAGAAATGCTTAACCTCCAACATTTTATCAAGTGCTCATTAGTAACAACAGTGTACTTGGAATTTAATTCCAGTGGATGGTTACAAACTTCCAGCTGTTCAGGTATGTGTTAGAAAGCAAACAAAGGTGTGCTGATAACAAAATTTTGGTTACCAATAACACTGGACAAGCAGTGACCAAGTTACACAACCAGCCAATAAATCATAACAGCATGAACACATTTTCTTCCTACATTTTCCTAGGAAATTACTGTCACCTTTCTCAAAGACTTGCCTAATAGAAATCAAAAGTTCCTTCCTGCCATTCAAAAGGGGAGATGTGATGAATGAACTGATTCCCAAGTCTCTGCACCCATCTTGCAAACTGTGATGATGACACTGTTCAGCCAGGCTTGAGTTTCTGTTCTGTTCTGGTTTGTTTGCTCCGTGCCAGCATTAGAATCATGGAAATCTAATCTGGAAAGCCAGTGAGCCACAGAACCACACCTACCCCTGCTTCACTAAATTGTGTCTTGGGTGGATTGGAGGAAATGCTGTCTATCAGAATGAGTGGGAATCCAGCACCAAAACAAACTCACAGAAACCTCAAACATATGGACCAGCAGTTTACAAGTACATCACCCATTTCTACAGGATCCCTTCGAGAAAAAAACCCCAAACAACCCACAAGCAGCATGCAGAATTCCATATGGACACTAATAAAGCAGCAGAAGACACAGTTACACCAGCTTGTGTTTAAGCAAGAATATTGTATTATAAACAACTTTCAGCACCAAGTCCAAGAAAACACAAGCTCAGACCTTAATATTTATTAAATTAGTCATATTTTTCCTACTTTTTCATTAAAATACAAAATAGAGAGAACATACATTTTTTAGACAAAGGAACATCTGTAATATGCATTTCAAAAATACCCAAATGACCTAAAATATTTTACAAAAACAACCTGAAATACTCATGTCTATGAGTTAAATACCAAGTTCCATACTTTTATCACTTTCCAAAGAATTATGCTTGCTTAGCGTTACCTAGAATGAAATTCTCTCATGGTAAGCTCCCTAAAAAGCCAGTGTTAACCTCCTCTCCTTTACCTTAAATAAAATTGCACAATAAATCTACATTAAAAAACAAAACTCTCCAAAAATAACCAACAAAAATTAAAAAATCCAAACAAAACAAAACAAACCCTAAAGAAACCCCACTGAGGAAACAAACAAGAATTTCAAAACAAGACTAATACTAAACAGTGATCACAGCACATTCACAGCCATAGGTACAGAAATGCTTTAGAGAGGTTATAGTTTTCTTTCTGTCCTACTGGATATGTAAAAAATTCAAAAGGATGCTTTAGCTTTTATGAGAAATATAAAACAGCAACCACTAGTTTTGCATGCTTGTCTAAATGTAAATGTAATGGCATGAAACTATTACTGTTATGCATTCAAAGCCATTTTCTAAACCATCCCAACTGCCAAATCAATCACTGTATTATTAATGTGTCATGTGTGATGTTTTTGAAAAGCTAAATATATCCAAAAAGTCTAAATTACTCTGTTTTACTGTTCATGTTTTTTATCATATATAATCGGTTTCAAGCTATTTCTAAGTAAGAACGTAAAGATCTTTCAAGAAGCACAACAAAGATGCTCCACATCTAAAGTTCCTGGAGTTGGTATGAATCTTGCATTTCAAGAAGCACAAAAAGAAAAGCAGGCAGGTTAATTCCCTGTTGGTCAATCCTGCAGCCCCCACCCACTGGTTCACCCAAAGTTCCTTCAAGTGCGCAAGACAAAGCAGACATTGAGTACAGTCAAAGCTGAATAATCCTTTTCCTTGTGGAAAACCACATCCAGTCCCTTAGTAAAAAAGGACTTTTCCAGTGACTATATTATCCACTGAATATATGATAAAAATTAAACAAGGAATATATAGTTTCTAAAATGCTTTTTTTTTTTTGGCTGGCTGAATATCATTAATTGCCTTGCTCACATTTTGCACTCAGCAGTCATTACTGGAAGGTTGTTATTTTATAATTATAACTTTAATATTGCAATTCAACATACTTGAAATACTAATTTCCTGCATTCTGACCCTTATGTCTTACTGCTTTTGTGCCAAATATACATCTGAAGATGGGTATTAGATATGATAAATACATTTTAAAAAAGCAATTATATATTTCTCATTGTCAAAACCAGACACTATTAAAAAGACTCAATATATTGAATGAAAAAAAAAGGGGCAAAAACTAATTAGAGTAGATGACATTCACAAAAAGAAAATAATTGTATGAAGACTGCAAAAAAGAAATTAACAAAATCATCCCATCTTTGATAGACTGATAGACTCATCTAGGATGAAAAGAAGTCACTGAAGAATTTAAGATGGGACCACGCAGTGTGATTCCACTCAATTAAGCCTACAATTATTGCCAAATGATTCTTTTCTGCTGAAGATAAAAATGAGCTAATAGTATTGGCAAAACACAACACTCAGAAGGTTAAAACTTTAAGAAAAAAAAATCAGATTCTTCTTATGTGTATTACTGACAAAAATAAAACCCCATGTCATGGCTTGTCAGATTATTCAGTATGGCAAGATTTACATACAAATACAGCTCTGCAGAACAGTTTGGAGTGCAGAGGTAATGAAATCTTTTTTCCTTCTGCATTTTCTCCCAAACTTGAAGATATGTGAATTAAAACACTAGAGCCAACAAACAAGTTTGGCAGACCTTGCATGAGGGATTAAAACTGACTCACATGCTATTTCAGTCAGAGGTACCTGAACACTTTACAGGCATTATTAAAATGCAAATTATTACATGTGAAATTCAAGGGCCTGCTGGGAAAATATCAAGGTTGCAAATATAATCTGTTGTTGCTCTGCAGTAACATCAAACCCCCCTCAGTACCAAGTTATGTGACAGAGAGTAGAAATAAAGAGAGGGGACTTAGAAAGAACAACCCAAGCAGCTTTTCCTTCCCCCCCTTTTTGGAAATGGTTTCTTTTGTGGGATTCCTTAAATGCACTGATATTGCAATACTGAAAATAAAACTGGATAAAAATTGATTAGCAATTACTTGATTAGTAAACCTAAGTATAGCTAATTATTTCTGCTTGGGTTTGTCAAATATTCTTCTTATATTTACAAGGCAGAGTAATGGTCAGAAGGCGATTGCTTACACATCTGAAATTCTACATGTTGTCCTAGAAGATGCAAAATCTTATTCCCAACCCACCTCAAGCAACCTTCTGCCTCTTCTGCCTGGAGTCAGCATCTTGTGCCTTAAGCTACACAGTAAGCTGGAATACATAACAACCAAAACTCCCAATGTTGCTTTTGGAATATTTTCATTTTATGGGTTATATTGATCCACCCTTAGTTTATTTGCCATAGATTTCTGACTTGTTTCACAACAGAGTAAGCAGAGTAATAATGATAACAACGGCATGAATTCTTTAGGTTTGTGTAAGGATAAGCACCAAGCAGGATTTTTAAATTCATTACAAGCCATACAAAAAGGACATAATCATCAATTAAAAACCCCACATTATCTGTGGTCAAGGTGAACCAAAGGAGAGTAACTTGTAGAGTGTTTAATTCTCAACTATGAAATCTGTGCTTTCCCCAATGCCATGCTTATTCTATTCTTAATCAATTTATGCACAAATGCTTTGTCCTTTGAACAGGACAAAGCATTTGTGACCTTCTCAATAAGATTTTAAGACAGTTCCCCACTGCTTGCATCAAGTCACACACAAACTAACACTGCAGGTGATGCAGCAGCAATTCCTCCCCCTACCCCATTCCCCCAAAAAAGATGGCTCTTTCAATAATGATTTATCTTGCCATAATTTCTCAATGTACCTTAGTTCACATGCATCTTTTGACACTGTACTTCGTTCCCCTTTTTTCCATGGGGGAAAAAAGAATGCAGGAAAATAGATGTTTGCTCTGTTTCCCTTATGTGGGAGCAGAATGTTCTTATCAAGAGCCAATTTACCTCAGGGCAACCTCTCAGATGGCCTAAATTCTGGATATTTGCCTCAGATACTCATTCTGGGTTTCCTGAAGGGTTTCTGGATTTAACTCTGCTGACACAAGCTCCTTTAAAAGCAAACCTCTAATGCTGACAAGCAAGTCAACAACTGTTTCTGTTTACCATCTCAAGCACCCAACTCCTCTGAGGCTCACCTGCATACCAAGGCAGTTCTTTCCCAGATTTAAGGACCTGTACATTGCTTTGAGGCCATCTCAATCACCCTGTATGTGTGCACACCAATTTAATGAAAGCAGCTCCAGAAGATGACACATTCCAGAGCTCAGCAGCTGCACCAAACAGCCAAACAGCTTTTCAAGTGAGAACTGCATTGTTTCTAACTGAAAAATTCAGCACATTTTGACCACACTTAAAGAGTCAGTTTTCCAATATGTAGGATACACATCTCCTGTGGAAAATGCACAACTGGGAATGCACGTAGAAATCTCTCTTCTTTAGGACAAGATAAAAAGAAAAAGATTTCACAAAGTGACCAAGCACCATGACAGGGCATTCTGACCATGTGGTGCAATCTGCATTACCTGGTCCCCAAAATTCCACCAAAAGGGTCACAAGAAGCCTCATTCTAATGTTCTATTTTGTCTTTGCTTTGAAGAGGACATTGAACAATATGTCCCTGATGTGAGAATGCCAGGGAAGATTTCCTAAGATCTTCCCAGTGAGAAAGTAATTGCACAAAGCATTAATATCAAGCTCTGCTTCCAGTACAAACAACAGAAGATTTTAATTACAATTCCAGTAAATATCAGTATTTTCCAGAGCTTTATTTTGAACTACAGATCATATACTAAAATACTTCCTATCTGGAATGAAGAGATGTGCCCAGTGCTCCCTTGAAATGCTTTTCAGCCACAAATCTGCTAAATGCCAGCCCTGCCACTCTCACAGAGCTGGCTGTAATTAAATAGACAATATAATAGCTGTCACTATTGTACACAAAGCATCCACTTGGAACCATAATAATAGAAAAAGCAGAACTTTATGTTCCAAACTGACCAGAAAACAGAATGTTTTATATTCTGCAATCTCCCAAAGTAATCTACATGTTAATTTTTTTTTAAGTCTACTTCCTTCCCAATGTAACATAGATGCTTTAGAAAAAAAATCCAATCAAACAAACCAAAACCACAAGTCCCTTCCACTAAACAAAGGAAACAAACCTCCGATTAAATATGCTTAATTTGTTTTTTTCTTAATTTTCTAGTCTACTACATGTTCCAATTCTACTTTTTCAATAGTACTTCAGAAGTACATGGTTCTGTTGATTCTACTTTGGCACTTCAAAAACATGAGCATTTCTTTTCACTAAATCCATCTTCTAAAAGCAAACTAATCTGTTGGCCTGTCAATGACCATGGTAATGCATTAGGAAAAAATTTAAAATGAAAAAAATATGCTAATAGATAGCTTACATATCTTTAAGAATCAAATAATTCTATGCCTTTGGCATTTAACTTTCTTAATATAAAATTTTAATAAATATTTCATAAGCAGAGAATTTCTACTCACAGACAGAAAAGTATTACTGTTTAATTTTGCATTTTTCAAAGGCAAAAGAAGCTTGCCAAGAGCTGGTTAGCCAACAGACTCAAAGCCCTCTTCTTCCTCACAGTGGCAGTGCAGAATATGAATTCTCCAGGTCACTTGTATCCAGGATATATTCTTTCACTGTGCTGAGGGGTGTCTGACAGTGCTTTGCAAAGTGGAACCAACTATCAGAAGCAAGATGCTCCCCATTAAAAACTACAACACTGCTCATTTCTGCTGCCCTCTATTAGCAAAGCAGCATTGGAAATTCTAATAAGAAAGCAACTAGAAAGCAAAGTGGCATTTCACTGAGAGGTTCAAAAAGGCCAGCTCACATATTCAGACTGTTTAGGAAGGGAATTGCTGCATGGTCAGTACGTGGAGCTGCCAGGGTTTCAACTCCTGCACTCCCCAGGATTTTCAAATGACAGCCACAGGCCCACGCTGATTTTGTTGTTTATTTTACCAGAGACCACCTACTCAAAACCAGCTCAATTTACAAGAAATTTTCTCATTATACTTGCTTCATTATTACTATTTTAGCCCCATATGAAGAACTTCTGTATAATTCTTTCCCTTTCACTGAGGCAGTACTTAATCCCAGCCATACAGTTATCTTGAAATCTGTAAAGCACAACCCTGATCAGCACAAGTAAGCAGAGTTCTGCTCAGATTAACTTTAAAAAAATATTTCAGTGGTGCTTACAATGTAATTTTTTAATTACTATCAAAAATGGCTCGAAATAGCAGAATAATTGAACAAAATAATCTTTACAAAAATCAAAGAAAATTAAACTCACTGCAGTGCTATATGTCAAAGTGCATGGAGGATAACAAAAGTAGCAGGAAGCTAATTTGAATTTCTGTTATTACCTTGCAGGAAAGGAAGAGTTCCCAGCTGTCTGCTTTGTTCAGTGCAGAGTTACATTGATACACCATGAACTTCAGGGGTAATTCAACTTTCTTCAAATATGAAAACAAAAAACCCCATGAACATCAATGTCACCCCTTCCAGAAAGGTAAACACACACATGGTACTCAAGATCTCCACAGAGAACACTGCCCAAGGTCACAGTACTGAACCTGTCTGTGGTCCTGCATCAGTCAGGGAAGGAGGACAACCACCTGAATGGAATTCATTTCTGACTGAGGATCAAACAGAATTTCATAACTGAACTTCATAATCAAAGGTAAGCACCATGAGCTGCACACTTGAGTTGGTCTTGCCAGGCTTTGTGCTCCCTGTCCAGAGGAGCCAGCAGAGCCCAGAACACAAAATCAGAGAGAGGCCAGAACTGTGGGTGTGCTGGCTTAGCCAGCAGCACATCCAGCTGATCAGGCTGCAGAAGGATCCATATCCCAGAACCTGGTTCAGTACAACTGCCCTGTGGGCATGGAGTCTGTACCTTCCATCTTCAACTCAAAGCTCTGGGGCTTCCCAAATGGGCTCAGAATTCAAATGGGCTCCCCTTCCCCCCAAATGGAGATACCTGTGAAGTCCTTGTTATCCCCTCTGCATTGTGAACCACATCAAATACCAACTACAGTCCCAATGCCACTCTAAGTAGGAATTAACCCTGAAATAGGGACAACACACCAAATTGTGGACACTGCAGCTCCAAAAGAATCTCCCAGAACACTGCTGCCATATGTGGCATCAAAACACCAAATGTAAGATTCATGTATTCTTTTTAGATCTTATTTATACACTGCCAACTAATTGATCTTTAGCAAACCTTATGCATTAAGCAATACAAAGTAGCACAGAAACATGCACAGAGGTCAGGTAAGTTGAAAGAAGACTCAATATGAATTTTTTTTTTTTTTTGCAATTTACAGCATATTTATGACATGGAACATCTGCAGAGACCTGCACATACAAGAAGTGTAAATATTTTCCTAGAATGCAGATCTGAAAAAAGCTTGAAATAATAGAGGAAAGGCATTAAATCTAAAAGCAGGGAGGAAAAAAGAGAAAAACATCACTTGCAAGAGCAATTTTGGAACAAGGTATCTTTAGAGCTCATTGGTTAGAGGCTTTGATGGCCCTAGATAACCTTTAACCTTCAAAGCTATACAAGAATAAAACTTCACTAAACTTCCAAGTGCAAATATATCCTAATCTAATTATTCTGGGTGCGTTCATAGAATTCTTATGCAGCCTAGAGCTTAAAATATTTTGTGTTTGTAGCAGCAGATGGGCTCTATTTCTTGATAAATTTGGTTTGGATGAAAGATAATGTCTAAAACTAGAACATTACAACACATACCTTTAAATGTAAAAATGTGAGATGACCTTTTATGTGTCATGTCTGCACAATACGCTGTCAAGTTGTTCAAAAAAAGATGCAGAATACAGGGAATAGGGTAAAAAGTATAAGCAAACCAAAGGCACTCTGTTTTCTTAACACTTATAAAATAATCTTGAGATTCTCTGTCCACAGCAAGAGGTAACTTTCTATAGCATAAAACTTTGGAAAAAATCCATAGACATACTATAGATTTTCACAACAATTAAAAACGTGGCAAATAATGCAAATGTTTTGCAAAACATGTATTCTTTTTTTAAATCAGAAGGTAATTTAACACTGCTGGTGCATATAAATTATGTAAGTGAACAGTGATTCTTGCAGTATACTAATAAATATAATATGAAATTCTGCTCAAGAAGCAGAAACTGCCAATAAAACCCATCCCCAAACTGTATCACCTCCAGAAAGATGAAATTATCTGTATGGAAAAACACTACCTACATGCTCTTGATCTTCTTCGTGTGGCATAAGGAGAGTTTTCAGGCTGTAGAGTTGTCAAAAAATTTAATTTGTGACGGAAAAACTAAATTAATTCCTGAAGAGGCTGTGGGTAAGACATACAGACTGCAGAAGATAGGGGCTGTTAAACACTACAGAATTCTTGACTTTCTGGAACGATCCTACACACTGGAAAAGTTAGATGTGCTGTCTATCACATCCTGCTTCCCTGTGGCATAATTTTTTGCTCCCTGTAACCAAGTTACATGGAGCTCTACAGCAAATCAAACTTCTTGCTATTCACAGCGTAAAATAAAATAAAACCTCCACAATGACTAGCAATGCTAAAGCTACAAGAAACAAATGCCCCCAGGCAAGAAAGTCACAGCTCATTTTTTACCAGCACAGAACAAGCTAATAGTGTTTAAAGGAAGCCAACAGTCCATCAGAATTGCTGCTCTCAGCAGATGAGCGTGCTCACATCCATGGCTGGGCAGCAGCCTCTGAGACACACTGAATTTAACCATAATCAGCACACAGAAGCTTGATTTTAATCCATTAAAAAATGCAAGGCCACTGCACAGCAGTAGCAGTGTCCTTGCCACATGGTTCATCAGAGGAATAAATTGAGTCAACTTTGGTAATAAAATGCAAAGTGTGAAGCAAAAGTTACAATTTACTGATATTTATTGCCTAACATTTCTTCTTCTTGAAGCAAAAGTGGTTTAGTTTTGAGTTAGTGGTGTGTTCAGCAGAATTTCAACAGGGTAATTTTGACCTTAGGAACTTAAATCAGGCAGTCCTCACTAATTACTCTGTTCAGATTTGAGGAATAATGTGACCACAGGAGCCACTGTCCCTCAGAAACACCCCCAGGCCACAGGGTGTCACAGCTCATGCTGATAATGTCAGTGTGCAATTCTCTTCATCCAGTTCTCTGTTAAGCCATCACCTGCCTTTGCTAAATTCACCCTCAGCAATTTCAAGCCCTCTTGGCTGATTTTGAACAGATAGGATTTTTCACACATTGCACCACAACCTCCAAACAAGGAGGTTTTTCACCTCAGGTGTTTTCAAAAACCTGCACGATCAAGCCCTAAGTAACCAGGAAAGAATAAAAATCAAACATTCAGATATTCACAGAACGGTAATCTGGGCAACAACTCGAACTCAGTGGTTCAGACCCCATGAGCTCACAACCCAAGGTGATGGCAAGTCCTCTGACAGTCACACCAAAACACAAAACACAGAAGGGAAGGTTTGCTCCCTCTGACCTGAATGAAACACAAGCACTGAAAAAACCTCATTGTTTGAAATACGCCAGCACTGCAGTCAAATCACAGCAACAAAATCCCAGAGAAAAGGCTGTCCCTGCAGTGGTGAGGCTCTGCAAGGCAAGGAGAAGCCATCAGCCTCAGTGTCACTGCTGAATTCACAGGTTGCCATTGTGTAAGATCAGTAAATCCAACCCAGGCAGGAGATGTCAGCCCCTGAAAGCTGAGCAGGCTGAGCAGGAGAGGCGAGGGCAGGCTCGGTGCTGCTAATGAAGCTGGGTGCTGAGCCCTCCCTTAAGTAAGCAGAAGAAATCAATAAAACTGAATTCTGCAGCTGTTTCCATGCTCTCAGAAATGAATCTGCTTGTGCTAGGGGCTTTCACATGGGGGATTACTGGAATTAAAACAGAAACCTTTTATTCATGAAATAAGTGGATAAGTGTTGAAATTATAACAGAAACCTTCGAGGTTGAGACCTAATAGTATGCCTGGAAGGAGCCCTTATCTTTTACAGTGTGAAGGGAGTCTAAATTAAAATGATTCTATAGTTCAGGCAGCTCAAATCAAGTACCAAAGAGAATTGATCCCTCCTCCTACTTGCAGTAATTCAGATCAATGCCAGTGGATAAAAGCCCAAACATGCCTTCTACTGAATAAAGCACCATGGGCCAGGAGGACTGAAATGCATCGTGCCTGACACCTCAGCCTCTGATGAAAGGGTGGATTCAGGCACATGGTATTCTCTTGACCCTTCACATCACTTGTACATGGCTGAAAATACAAGGCACCTAACCTATTATTTCATCTCCAGAACTGTTTATGTGCTCTGAAAGAGAGGCAGGCACTTACCCAGCAGAGGCAAATTACCAGGCAGCAACAGATACAATACTGCACAGACACACAACAAACTGGCACACAGCCCAGAATCCTACAGAGAAAATAATAGTTTTGGGTCTAAAACGCTCAGAAGACCATCAGGGTTTTGCACCAAAGAACAGCAACAGGAAACTAACTGTTCTGTAGTCCTGAACTTTTATTTGGCAGAGGAGGCTGGCTTATAGGTTACAAATCACACATTTACAACAGTTTATTAAAATTTGCCTTCAAAATAATGAATGTAAATTCTTAAACTCTCCTGCTTATCCAAACAGCAGGTTCAAGCTCAGCCCTTGCAACCTGCATCATTTGCTTCCCTTACACAGTATGCACCAACAGGCTGGAAGCTGGGACTGAGGTATTCCAGGCATTAAAGAAAGCCTGTGATGTTCAGACAAAGCTCTTGGCCACCGTGGGTGACAATTTATTAGTTCTGTTGGTAAGGGAACACAGAGAAGTGTTCTGATAAAATGTTGTGTACATCTATAAACAGTCAAAACAGAAACGTGTGCGATTCACATTTTGTTCAACACACAAGGAAAGCTCCCCAGGATGGAATTTTCCATGTGTGTCCCTGCCTGCAGCTTCAGATGCATTTGGAAATGATTATTTTTTCCTTAATGGAAGAAACACAAGCAGAACCCACGTGTGTGATACAGACCACTGAAATGTATGATTTATTTCTCTTTCTTTTGTTTAGTGCAGACATTTCTACTGCTGACATAACAGGATCTTAATAGGCTCACACACAATTTATAGATATATAAAATATATATATTTGTTGTGTTGTATACAAGAACACAAAAAATTCCAGAAGTAGATGAGGATGACGAACTTTAGTGCAGGAAATAACCCAAAGGATTTCCCCTCTTGGTATTTCACATAATTGACTTCTTCCAGTAGTACATCCAAGCAAGAACTGTTTGTGCAGTAACAAGCATGTTCAAAATTCAGGTACAGGTTCATATCTGACACCTGAAGTCCATTTTCCATGTACATTTTCCATAAGTTAAAAGAAAAAATATGTCAAGAAATCTATCCGGCCAAAATCCTCAGTACTACATGTAGTGGCAACATACCTGGTTATCACATAGAGCATGATCAACAAAATAGTGCCTTTTCAAAAAGGAGAAGAAACCCCCACCACTGAACTGGACAAGAAAATGAGAGCAGAAAAAATAATTTTAAAAAATGGGAGTATTTTCTACGTTAAAAGGCCTCACCCCTTGATTATCTCATATAGTGCAATGTCTAATTGAATTTACAGAAGTCAATTCCAAGGAGAAGAAAAAAAGATAAAAATTGATGCAAATGAAACTCCTGACAAAGGTTTTTAAAGACTCTTGCTAAACACACCCTAGAAAGAAGACAGTGGTGAGATGAAGATCATTACAGTTGCCAGAGTGACATTTCAAACAAGTGTGTGAAAAGGCTGAGACTGCACACAGGGAACTGAACACAAAGCAATTCCCATTCCCAAAAGGAAGAGAGGTGAAAACAGCTACATACGTAAAACTACTGCATACATAAAACCCCACAATTAAATTGTGGAGGATTTGGGGATTTAGACTGTCACCTGCTGTTCCTGGAGCACATAAATGTACTCACATAACCTAAGTTAAATCCTATGATTTCTTTGAGATAAGCTAGAACTAACTGTATTAGTATACTTAATTTCAAATTAAATGTTGCCTAAATGTCACCATGTGGAGATGACACTGACAGAAATGCAAAAATATTATAATTCAAAAAAAAACAAAATTAGGAACAAATTGAAACCATAAATCCACTTTATGAAGTCTATATGTCCTTTTCACAGTAAATCTAATTAAATGTGTAATTGCAGCCACCATTGTCACAGTGCATAATTCACCTTAAAAAGAAAAAAAAAAACCATAATGTTTTTAAATTTAGACCCTGAATAATGAACAAGTTGCTTCTCTTTAATGAAGGGTGCTACTAAAAGCAGAGGTGTATTTTCCTGAAGGGAACATGGTCAAAGTTGGCTGCCACAGGTCTGGCCACACACAGCTGTCCTAGCATTGCCAGAGCAAGAAAGCGAACACCAAAACATCAGAAGTTGTTTTTATTTTGCAGGGAACTGCTGCTCCTTTATGAGTTGCTTCTGGGAGATTCACCTGATCAAATACACTTAAATCATGTGTGATAGAACTGAGCAGCAAGGCAGAAATTTTGTATTAATGCTCTCTTTGTTCTTTCTAAAAAGACTGGGGAAAAATGTGGGAATCAGTATCTCTTAGATAGTAATTCCCATCCTTTCATCTTTTCAGTGACTATTATGAATAATATTGATTTTTATATAAATATTCAGCTGCTCTGGACACTCTCTGCATGAGAGTGGCAATATATATTTGCAACTGTTCACTCAGAGGACACCAAACTTTTGCCTGTTTGATCAGATTTATAATCCTACTCATTTCTTTCCAAAAACAAAGAAAAAAGGTAACCCTCCCTCCCCCAATCTAAACCTCCAGCACCAAAAAATAACAAAAAAGCTTTGGCAAAGTAGCAGGAGGTTATAGACCTGCATCCCACTTCAAACCTTGACTCTTCTTCTGATATTACTTCCACCACTCATGTAAAGGGAATGAATGAAATCTAATCCTATCAAGTAATAAAGACCTATGGTTTCTTAATGTACCTTATGCAGAAAGGATTATGTTGGACATCATGAGTAAATACTCTTAAACAAAATAATATATTTATTATAAACTCAGCATAGATAGGAATCTGTGCAGGGCTCTAATTGCTCATTTCCATCTAAACAGCATCAGGGGGCTGGACTCTGCCTTTATGACAAAACTCTCCAATGGTCCAAAAGGAAATTACTCTGGGGAGGTGTTGGGCTCAGTCAAGTACAGAGAGAACAACTACCTTTAAACACTTGATATTTTCAGTGATATAAGACAAGCCACCTGTAGGAACTCACACAAATCATCACATGATTTATGTTTTCCATTTTTCTTGAGCACTTGCCCTGCAAACATGGAATGATCTCACCTATCATACTGAGACATCTTAGCTTCATAACTTCTGGACTACAGAACTGACATTTCTAAAATTCATTTTAGATTATAAAGAGTTAGAACTCAATTTCAAATAAATGCTGTTCTCAAATTTGCTAGCACTTCTTTCTGTTTCTTTTTTTGAAACCCCAGTAGTATTTCACAAAGAAAGAGTAATAGTAAGAGGTTAAATTAGCAATAAAGGCTATATTTCTTTAGGAGCCAGAGCAGGAAATAAAACCCAGGAGTCCTACTTGCTCATCAGTAGTCAATGTATCTGACTGCTCAAAGAAAGGGAAAAAAAATCAAAGTAAATGTAAATTACTTTGCCTCAAATTAGATACACATACTGTATTTTTTTTTCCAAGACAGGAAATAGAAAAAAATAATGAAGTTTCTTTTCAACAAACTCAACAGTACTACTCCTGGATGACACCATCTCACTGTACCTCTCTCCACAAGTGTTTTCTACCAAGACACAACTCCATATCAAAAATCACAACTAAATACAATGCCAAATGTTTGCTCTCAGTTTTCTCTCCCTTCATACTATATCCAGATGAAATACATACACACATGAAAAGGTATAGTTTGCAACTAACTTTGTATCTCGTGTCAAATAATTAATGAGCATAAAAATACCACAGAGTGTTTAATTTTTAGATTCAAAGGGGACTTTTCTCCATTTTAAAATACTGCTGTATTTTACAATACTACACCCACCAGGAGCACAAGCACAGTCCTAATTCTCACATGGGCACCTCGTTCTTTGTGCTCACTTGCTTATTTTCCTGAAGAAAAATTATCATCTTTAATTTGTCCATAAGAACCTAAAACTAAGCTCAATATCTTACATGCAAAGCTGCTCAATGGCAATCTCAAATAAATATTAAAAATTGTGTCCCCTTTTCTTGCTATTTGCAATAGTTTTTTATGACTAAAAGCTTAAATTGGCTTCTTTTGACCTAAAAGTCATAGATTAAACAACTAATAGGTAAAATCAGATTAGATGTACTGCATCTACCTTGCTAATTGACAAAGACCTGGATTAGAGATAGAGAATGCAATGGTCAAATCCCTTGTTATCCTCTCACAGCATTTGGCTTTAAAGCCAGATTACCTGATGTGTATCTAAAGGAACAACATTGATACCAATCTGTCTATTGTAAGCTTTATTTATGCTTCTCTGGGAGATTCAGGTGGGGCTGTTAAGGAAATAGAGATGGGAAGCATTGAAGCAATGTGATTTTGGAATCAGTAATTGAAACCATCTATTAGCAATTTATATGGAAAAATTATTTAATTTTACAAACATAACAAAAATAGCAGGAAATCTCCTTAGGCAAAGGGAGAACTTATTTGACTGCAGAAGAAAGGACAGAACAGGCTGTACAAGTTCCCCAGAAAAAACTCTGCTGCCAAGGAAAAGCTGCAAACAGTTTCTGACACCTCCTAAAACTTCCCTCTTAGCTCTACTTTTTACAACAAATGATTCTTCCAGTCTCCAGAGACAAGCTATTGAATATGGCCAGGGCCAAGCCTACTTGTACAGCAATCCTTCTCTCCCAAACCAGAAACCTGATGTGTGATTCTGCTATAGTGTCAGAAGGCAGAAGCAGCTCTGCTACTCATTTATGGGAAATGGAAGCTTTTAATGTTTGTAGGGGAATGCCACAGCATGCACTGGCCACGAGTGCTGAGAACTTCTCATGAGCACATGTGCACAAAAAGACCAATATTGCTTTATGAGAGACAGAAATTAAATTTGTTCACAATCTGAAAACCAGCTAGTGTCAGTTCAATATTTCATTTCTTAAGAAAATGAACTTTTTTATTTAAACTACTGAAAAACTTTATTTATTCTCATTCAGAAGCTTCAATCTAATGGAATTTAGACAAATGGATAAACTTGTTCCCTGGTGTAGTGTGAAACCCAGCCACAGCATCCCTACTGCTCAACCCTCCTTTTTCTTTTTTGGTAGTAATAAAGACCAAGTAATCCAAGTAATCCTACAATCTGAAGAGAAGTTTTACAAGTGTATTTTCGCTAGTATCCACATTTTGTATGAATACTTGCTAGCTTTGTCAATTTTTAGGATAAAATCTGAGAGATAAAACTCAAAAAAGGATGTAAATAGCTATCTACAAAACATATTCATGCCCAGCTTCCCAATATTCTGGCTAATTTGATATGCAATTTCCACTTCCATTTCTTTTTGCTTTTTAAAGAAAAGCATGAAGTTAATCCTCTTCTAAAGTTCAGTATATCCATGTGTTAACACAGGTAATTCCCAATGGACCTGAGATTTTATTAGCAGCTGTTTAAATACTTATTCAACAACGGCATACATTTAACTTACAGAAATGTTCCCTAACTGGTGATTGGATTTTTGTCTCTCAGTCACTCTATTGATTGCAGAAAACACTGCAGTTATGAAAATTAATGAAAAAAGTGGGTTAGAAAATACTTGGCAGCAAACATATATGGCTGTGTATCACTGGCACATTGAGCCTCAGATTATTTGACAGGGTGAGATAATAAAAATTACCATGCATAGGACATGAGAGGGCTGCTTGGGAAGGGCAGGAAAATCACACATTTGCCAGTAACACATGCAAAATTCCCTTCCAAACCACATTTGTTAATACCATTCCAGAGAGAAGATGGAATACTTCACAACAGATATGAAAAACCTCACATCAGAAACCTGAAGGCTATTTTCACACACAGAAATTCAGAAAAATGCAAATACTAACTTGGTGTACCATGGTTTTTAAGGTACATTGCTGGTATTTTTCTAAGTACAAATATTTAAAGTTACAAAGATTCAAAACTGACAGGACACCAAACGTAACAGGAAAGGATAGAACTTTTGTTATTTCAACTTCATTTTAAAAAGTCTCTTTTGCTATAATGAACATGATATTCCTTTGAAATATAGATTCTAAACTGAACACAAGCTAAATTTTAAATGCACAAGACCACACTGATGTGGATATTGACAGCAAATTGATAAAAGATACTGGTTAAGTGATCATAAAATCAGTAAAATAGAAAGAAAATTCACTTCATGGTTTTCAAATTCCTTCCCAAAATTTCTACTTTGTTTCACAAGTTATTCATCTGTTCTTATTTTTCATAAATAACATGCTTGGGAAAGAGGTACCTTGTTTTGTCCTATCAAGGAAGATGGGAAGAATTTAGCAGCATAAGCTCCATGCTAGGATTATCACAAACGGTTAATTTGGCAAAATCAGCTCACCATAAAATCACCAACAATTTATTCTGCTATGTAAAGATACAACTTTCAAAAATGTGAACAAGAAGCTCTTTAGAGGCCTTTTTCACTGACAGAAGCAAGAGGTCACATTATCCCATTACAGGCACAATTCCAGTGGATGAAGTCACATGCATCCTTGTCACTTTGCTTTGAGCTTTGTTACAAAGTCAGGAAAGCACACACTGAACCCTCCAGTGAGTTTGTGACTGATTTGTTTCATTTGGACAAATCTGTGTCCCAGAAAAGAAATTATGCTAACTCCTTGGTTGGATAGAATTGCTGAAAAAAATCAGATAAATGGAAATAACTTGCATTTATTGTCATTCTGGTTTCATTCAAATCTGAAATTCTGTGAAAAAAATTCATATGGATGAGGTGCTTTATAATACATAAATAATCATACAGTACAAAACTAAGAGCCCTATTATTGACCCTCAAAGCCCTGTTTACGTAAATGATTTCACCAAGACCCCCCCTTGTCCTGCTACCGAGCCAGGATTCTGCACCCTGATCACAAACATTTTCTCCCTGGTTCAGCATGAGCAGAAATCTGTTGATTCCATCACTCCATTGAGCTGCTGCCACAACTGCACAACCTGTGCTAGGGGCTGGATTCTCTGGAAATTGCAGCAGCTACAGGTGTGGGTTACAGCCCCAAGGGTGACACTGATCCTACACACATCAGCTGTTTTCCACCCTGATTTTAGTTACAAGCTGCAGGAGCCCAGGTCCTTCCTTCTCCCACTTAACCTTCCAGTCAGCTGAGACCTCCCCAGTTAATCAGGACTGCTGGTGAATTTAAAAACTTGTGTCTTAATTGTTTTGTGCCTCTATGGGTGTCCTGAAAGCAGAATTTATGGGATGAGCCAACAGTCTACAGTGGTGTTACAATTTAAAGCACGTGCAGAAATCTTGCTCAGTTTCAGATCTCTGTAGCTGTGATTCAGACATTAAATTACTTCCAGTCAAAACCAAACACTGGGTACTCAGAGAAGCCTTTCAATATAAGCCAAGTGACTAAAGCATTTCAGACTGTGTGCTGACCATCTGGAAACACAGGCAACAGCAATTCACACTTATTCAATACTGTCCTAAAATTAGGGTTTGAAGTTAACTCGAGGTATCAGTGGGTTGGATTTTCAGGCTCCCTTACTTTCACACTCAAATTGAAAAGCAATCAGATTTTACTCTAATAAAAGTTTACCTTTTCAACAGAAATAGTCTATTTAACTCATTCAAGCAAGACATGAAACACTATCATAAACTAATAATTATGGCAACAATCAGGGCTAAATACTTGTAAAACTATGGCCTACAATAAAGTTCTCTGTGCCCCTCCATTTCCCTCTTTAATGCCTTTTGGGCAGCACCATCCTGACACTTTTTAGGGCTAGACCAGACACATTTTTCAAATGCTGCCCAGACCCACACACTTCAAAACAAGGACATCCAATGCAATTTCTGAAACCAGCTGTCAAAAAGCTTTTCAAAATGATAAGCTATGAAGAAAGTTGCTTTATTCAGTGAGCAGATATTCCTAATCAGGAGCAGATCAGTTCATTATACAGAACCAGCATTGTTCTGCCTGTTTGATACAGCCAGAATGACTCTTGAAAACATCTGTGAGAGTTTTATGGGTATCTGTTGTGTTCTCTTTTGTCCTGCAATGAAGATCTGTGTGCAGGTCATGTTTTAGTGCTTCAGAGATACCTGTTTTCTTATTGATTGAAAATTAAAATGGTAATTTATGCTTCCATACTGGACCACTGCAATGTTTTATTTCATTGATTTTGTGGCAGTTCTTAGCATGCATTTAACAGCTTATGTGAAAGCCTGACAGCAAGGTCATTTCAAACAAGCCATTCCCAATTCTGCTCCCTTCAGCTCCCCACAAAGCCAAATCATTAGCTTCTAATTAAATTTTGTACATTTGGGGGTTTTATAATCTTTAAAGGTTCTTAAATATCAAGTCAAAATTTCTCGTTGTCCTCTGGTGTGTGCCCTGCTTCCCTCATACACCTGAGCCCAGCAAAGCTTTTCTTTAAAGGATTTTCCCATTGATTGAGTGATATTTTTCCCTTCTAAGCTTTTAGCTGCTGTTAACCTTATGTGTCAGACCAACAATTTGTTACAATTAGGCTGACAAACTTTCAGCTTTTAACTTCACTCTCAAAGCTCATTTATTTGATCTAATGTAAGCTTAATTACCTGAGCTGCTAATTTTGTTAAAAAAAAAAACCAAAACAAAAAAACATCAACCCTGAAATATTGTACCCGCCATGAAAAATCTTCCAAAAGTACCCTGTGATAGCCTGATAAATGACAAGGCTTTGATTCTTCTGAGCACATACTGATTTTGGACTCACAGGACCAAGATTAAATGATTATTTTTTCAACAGCACAGAGGGTGCTTGCAGGGCCACCCCCTGCAAATGGCTTGGACAAAACCACCTAGGAAAATAAAGGCATGAGTGTAAATAGTAAACAGCAGGTGTGGAGTGAGCACATGGAATTGTCTGCAGGAGGTTCACCTAAAACTGACCATGTCAAGAGGAGCTGCCCTGAGCCCCCTGTCCAGAAGGCAGCTGTGTGACACAGAAATGCACATGCACACAGACCCTGCCACACTTGGCCAGCCACCTTTCACCAGATCTGCTGCAGCATTTTTCCTATTGCTAAGAAAAAGTATAATATTAAAACATCTGCCATATGCAAAATTAATCCACTGGAAAACCTAATCTTTCATGGTAAGACATTCAGTAATTATTGAAATTATGTCACTTTGCTATAGCATTTGAAGTGTGAAATTCAGGAATTGCTTTTCACATAAGGAACTCTGGAGAGAGAAAGTGTGATAAAAAAAGAGTAACTGGATCACTTTTGGATGGCTATAGAGCTATTGGATGAAATTTTCTGCAGCATATGAGATCTCATTGCTGCTCCACGTATGTACTTCAGAAAAGGGAAATGCTCCTATATGCAGTGTATTTCAATACCTTGGTTTTCATATTGTTTATATTTTAATGTTTCTTTATGCTATCTACATAAATGCTAAACCAACAGAAACTAATTGCTATGTTTTGTATCTAAGTTCTGCACTTCAAAATACAGCAGCCAATCTTTGAAAGCTTCTAAGTACTGTAAAATTTAACAGCAGATCAAGAAAAATGCCCTCCTTGATACTTTCTTTGTCACAGTTTGTAAATTCCTGGACTTTAAAAACTTTAACAAATATAATTTATCCTATTGGATCATTAATACTGTGAAGCCCACTCCAGTGAAATTTTTCTGATGGTTTCAGGAGATCAGGGGACATATTACAGACAAATGTGCTGAAGGACTCTTTGGGCTCCTCATTGCTGAAGATGAAACTTTCCTTATCTGCTTTGAAACATGAACTGAGGTTATAGGATTGCTGCTCAGATAGTATTCACTATTTGAACAACAGTAATTATTATTTTTATTCAGGAGGGCGTATCAACAAAGAGATGATATCTCAAGACTTCATTACTGGGAGTCTAAAATGACAAAAGTCCAAAGAGCATCCTCAAAATGCATTTTCCACTGGATGGCTCTTTCAGCTCTGCAAGAGGCTCTGTCCTGTCTCTAGTCAAATGATTGAAAATAAAAATGCTATTTGCTTTTACATTAACAATTGCTCCTGTACATGAGGTGGATTTGAGTTTTCTTTAAAATATGTCAGTCAGCTCCTCTCTCCATGGACTTCCAAGAAAGTCAATATCATAGTTAAATTTAAGACTAATATATTTACCTATATTCTAAATAAAGAACATATTTAATGGGTTTACATAACAGCATTTACAGTTTTCTGTTCTCTATATATTATTCACTTCATGCTTTTAGTCACTGGCTTCACCCAATATTTATGGGTCACAGTTCTAATTGTTATTTCAAATAAATGTTCTATTGCTGAAATGACATCTAAACTAAAGACTTTGCACACTGATGTGGAATTATACATTTGTGCAAAAATCAAGGGCAGTACTTTGAAATTCCTTTGCAGATACAAATCTAGGTAAAAACATAGACTCATATGCAATATCTTAAATTAAAAAGGGAAGAGAAATAGGTGAGGAGATAAGTTGGCTAATTCATCATGATTTGTCACAGGGAATATAAAGAGCTATTATTTAATTACAGTAATACCCAAAAAGCCCATTTGCAAGTAATAAATAGTTGCAATAGTAATTAGAGTAAGTGTTGACAGCAGCAGAAAGCAAGTATTGCATAAATATTGGGTGGTACTGTTTTATGTGCCTGGTTTTATAAGAGGCACCAACACTCAGCAGTTACTGTTGGATCTGCTCATGGCTGCAGAATCCCACCCTCATTACTGCACCACAGTGTAGGGAAAAACAAGCCATGCAGAGAGCTTGGCAATGTGGAACCCTGGTGCTTGAGCTGAACCCAGTACTCGTGCTCCTGGTACAGCAAATCCAAGTGGGGCCACAAGGAATACACGGCTGAGAATGTTCTCAACACTACTGACCCAGCACTGGCATGCAGTACATTCCCTGATCAACAAAACCATTTTAGATGGACTGCTCCCAATGGTAACAAAAACTCATAAAAACCCCCTCAGGCTTACAAGAGGCCATAAGTAAGCCATTTCCCTGCTTTCATTTGTTTGTTCTTAAGAGCAGATCCTGAAAGAGACAAATGCCAAAGCAGAAAATTGATTTGGTGTTTGTTTATATGCATAAAGGATTGGGTTTTTGCCTGATCCTATCTAAGACAACGAAATGGCAACCGCAAAGGATTCAGTTCCAGCAGGAGGTAAAAGAAGATAATACCTGTAAACAGAAGTATCTATAAAATCTAAAGTCAGGAGACAATGCAGTCTTCAGTCATGAAGATTTACATCTGACCTTGCTGGTCTGATAGATTGGTTTATAAGGCTAGGAAAAGGAAACTTAGCGATAAATGGGAACAGGCTACAAGACCAGCTCCCAAAATATTGGTGTCCAAGATAAGACTGTAGGCAAAATTTCAGTGAGTGGTACATATACCTACAGAATCTATTCCATTAAAAGCCACTTCTCATTACTTATTTAGCTACTGCTGTGATTAGAGAGTATTTAAGACACTGATCAGGCTCAGATTAATGTAACATTAGAGGAAGCTGCAATCACTGCAGCAGCCTGCAGTGCAGCATGTGCATGCCCCCTTGTGTGACAGCAGAGACCAGACAGCTCCCCCAGCACAGCCATCACTCCCTAACAACCAACACCCAGCTCACCACAAGACAAAACCAACCTCATAACCATTGATCAGGTCAAACTGCAGATAATAAACCTGGCTGTCAAAATACATATTGGATGGCTCCTCCTAATTCTGTCCATCAGACAAAACTGAAATATGTTTCAACACTACTGTGTTGGGCAATAAGCCCACTTTACAAAGTCACTGTAGCTGTGTGTTTGAGAGGTAATAATACAAAATTCTGTTTTGTAAGGAAGTTGTTATGGCATAAAGATATTCTAAGCACACAGAGAAGTCAAAGATGGGTTGGAGTGCATGGAAATCTCTGACTGTCACAGTGTTTTTTTGATCTGCAAATTCCCTGAGATCAAGATGTCCCCATGGCAAGTGCAAACTTCTACCAGAAGGGGTTCAAAGTCTCAGATTTACTGCAGTTTAAATGCCAAGTAAGGCAAAAAGGCAATACAACTGTTTCAGATGAACTTTGACTCTGCATTCCAAGAGGACAGACAGAAAGTATAAATGTCAGCTGGTCAATGATCATCAGCGGCTAAAAGCTGTTCCCTATTTTAGGAGCAGATGACTATTCCTGAAAACTTCAGGATTAAGTCCTTGCTAAGAAAAAGGAAGCAAACCAGTGAGATTTAAAACATATCACAGGTTCTTCCAACAGCTATCCCAGAATGTACCTCTGGATTTTAACAAAAGATCAAGAATTCTCCAGCACAATGAAACACAGCACAGTGCCAACTCCAGAAACTCCTTCTAAGAAAATGGATATAACTTTCATTTTTACACTTGTACACCTTTTAAAAAGAAACAATGATCAAGTACCTAATTATTATAAAGCATAACACAGTTCCTATTAGCTACATACAGAGTGCCTAATCATTTAGGACTCATAACTGTAAATTTTTCATATGACTATTAGACCTCCCTGTTATTCCAGCTGAGCCTAAATTGAAAGGAGAATAACACTTGCATATCCAGGCTCTTTGGATGATAATGATAATAAAGATATTTATTGACACTTTTGTGTAACAGAAATATAATGCAAACTAACATCTATGCTCTAAGGATGATGCTAAAGAAAAATATGTCAATCTCCTTATTCCCCACAAAACACTAATAAAGCATTAAAAAGACTTGCAAAAGGTTATATGTTTCAGTAATTAATATGAAAACTACAATGGTAAACTGAGAACCCACTCAAGTCAGTTTTTTAACAGCTCTAGCTTGTACAAAACTTAGGCTATAAAGGCCTTTACATTTTATTTACAAAGGGAAAAAAAGTTTACATTTATTTTTCACATATTAATCTCCTGTTTTCAGAAATGTCAACAGATTAGGCTGGTGAAAAAAAATGATGAGTGCTCCATCTTGCTGGTTTTTACTATAAGAATAGCTGCATTTCAAGGCAAGCAACAGTGGAAAAGCTTATCTGGAATTTTGCCCACTTACAGACACTAAGCCTTCTTCCTGGCTACTCTGCAAACATTTTCAAGTAGTGAAAGGCTGAGACTGTGGTTTTTCTTTTCTACTACATAATTATGTAACTCTGATCCTTTGGTGAACAATGATTCATTAGGGATGAATCCATGTTTTCTTTCAAATGATCTAAGCTCATTCTGTCATGTAATGCTGCAGAGTTCTCTCTACACCTAAAAACTGTGTCCCAGAATTACCACAATAATTCTGTTTCAGGTTACACCACCTAATCCCTAAGCAAAATTAATCTTGATTAATTTTCTCTGCTGGAGAAAAAACGTTTTCCCCACAAGGACTTCCACCAAGAGAGGAGTAGAACACTGATCCCTGCTATGCAGCATCAACTCAGGATGAGAATTTTGGGGTGAAACTGGGTTACAGTGACCATTTTTCCAGCAAGACCCTGGGGACACTATGGCTCTCAGGACACTGCCAGGATCTAGTTCAGAAAGGGATTTAACTGAACAAATAATTAAAAGATTAAGAGCAACTCTGTTTATGCTGTGGTGAGCCTGAGATTACTGCTAGACATCTATGACAAAATGCCAGACAAACAAGCCAAAATGAACATTTTTAACAGAATGAATGCACTTGGGATGACTGAGACAGATCTGTGATCTGTATGGTTTCATAAAATGTGTGGTGTGATTACAGATTATTGAAAATAACTGTGGGAAGACGAAATCCAGAACAGTGAAATTTATCTTTGAAAACCATGAAAAAGCTACCAGATGCAGCTACAGACACAGCAGTGTCTTCCTTCTATCTAACCCAGCAAAAGACAACACTTGGGATAATTCTGTAAAGGCATTTTTTAAAAAATAAAAAAATAATTCCAATTCTGTCAATATGCAGCATCTTGTTTTCTGATTTATGTTTACATCATGAGCAGATCCAACTACACAAAGAAAGCAAGTCACTCTGGACAAGAGCACAATCATCTTGATTCAGCAAATAATAAGATTTACTAGAAATTTCATCCTGGCAAATATTATAGTTATCCATCATGCATAATGAATTAACTTTGTGCTTTATTTAAAATTCATACAGTTTATTTTTTGCTAACATGTTGCATATATTGCCACTATCTTGTCCATTTTCTTCTAGTAGGAAATATTCTACTGTGCACTACTTGCAAAAATGATATAAAAAACTTTAGTGCAGTGTACCAAACATTTCCACTGCTGTAAATCATTATTATTCAAACACAGAGTGCTTAGGGTTTTACAAGAGTGAGCATTTTAAAAGCACTGCTATGAGAACTTGCTAGTTCTTTCTAAAAGAGAGAGAAGGAAAAAAAAACCAAAAAAAAAGCCAAAACCACCAAAAAACCCCACATCAAATTTTAGTTGTTGCTGCTATTTCCTTCCTGAATTTCAGGAAATTCATGGTTTCTGACAGAAATTTGTTTTGCTACATTAGAAATTCCTGGTTCCAGGACAATTTTAAAGTTGCAATGTAAAGAGGTAAACCTTCAGCCCACCTCCTAAAAACAAATAACAAACCAAATAAACTTATCACCTCTATAGATAACCATGAGAAAATCTCTTTCACAAATGGAATGATCAAAATGGTCAAAGTAACAGAGAAAAGCAAAACTGCTCCAGTCCTTTCTGACAACACCTTGTATGATTTGAACCAACACTCCAACATGGAAATGATGCTGTGCTTTTTGAGCCCACTTTGGCAAAGCCTGTCTGTATCACACATGATCAGAATCTCACACTGGCACTACCAGAGCAGCTACAACATCAAATTCTGCTGCTGCTCCCTAAGGGCAGCTCATTTGGTGCCTAGAGCTGGGAGCTTTGGTAACATGATGGATGCTCTACAAAACAAAAGGACCATTGCTCTAAATGACACAAAAAATGATGGAGACCCTGGATAATGCAGCAACATGAATTCCCAATGATTTCTGCACTGGTTTTGAGTTAGTAAATCACATGGAAACAGCAGCAATTTAGCATGGAAGCCCACAGATTTATGAACAGCATTCCTTTCCATGTAATTTTCCTCAGTCCACAAAGACTTGGATGGTGCTTGAATGGAAAAACCTCTATATTTAAGCAGCTGGTTTTATTTAATTGTTGCAGATTTATTAATCCATCAAATTATGATTTTATTTTCCCATGTTCTGTCTATAGTAACTCAGAGTTCTCATTCTCCACCTTTTCCTCAAAGACAATCAGCACATGGTCACCCTGCTGCCCTAACCTCAGCCAGCAAGCACAGCCTTATACCTGTGGGTATGTTACCCACCTTACAAATTTATTAAGCTGATGTTTGAAATAAACTTTTCCACTTGAAGGGACTGGGGGGTGAAAGTCTGTTTCAGGCCTCTGCTAGCATTTCCCTAATCAGATTAGCAAAAAACTCAATTTTTAGGATTTGGTTATCCTCACAAACTCTCCTAGGAGCTCCAGTCACAATGAGAAACTGAAGCAGAAAGCTGAAAATTCCTCCAGAAGTGCACTGGGAATGCCCATTCAGGACAGGTATTGTACAAGGACATGACAGTGCCCTCCTTCTGATTTCTGATGGGATTGGGCCCCACAAGTCAGAACCTCACTATCACCTGAACAGTGTTAGAGGGGACCTAAAGATAGAAGAGAAATGAAATTAACTGCACACAAAAGGAAGGGCAGAATTAAAGGGCAGCCTGACTCAAGGCAGCTCCCATGCAAAGTTCCATTCAGCAGCCTCAAAGAGTCTGCCAGAGTGATCCCATCAACTACAGCCCCCTGTCACTTTAGATATTCTATTCATTGATCTGGTTTTTACTTTTCAAAATAGCCAACATAAGAAAAACCCCAAAACCCTAAAAGGAAATCAAAACACCACGTATTTTTGTGTGAAATGAGACCAGGTCTGTCTGTGAGGATCTTCCTGAGGCCAGTAAGAACAAATTGAGGCTTTATTTCATTTCTAAATGTTTTGCCCCCTGCCCTCAACAAACTTTTAATAAAATCTAGCAAACAAAAAAGTATTCGTTTCCAGATGTTCTTTTGTAAGATGCTTTTAAAAAATCAATTTGCCTCATTAAGTCAGGATAAAGCGTCATAAAATAGGAAAGGTTCAGACCAAATGCTTGCTGCAAAGATTGTACACATTCACCAAAAGACAAGAACTGCTGTTTTTAAGAAATATTCAGCACCTGATGCAAAGTTAATAAACTTATATAGCTTTATAGCAAATGCTTCCTTCCAGAAGCAGTTCCACAGATAATCTCTGACTTTGCATTCCCCTGTCAAATATCCTTTGCATTTAATTAATTACCAAGGTATCATTAGGCTATTAGATCTATCTTAAGTGTCTGGAGTTGGACCTCAGATCTGTGTGCTGATCCAAGTGAGAGTGCAGGTATTACCCTAAGCTTCTCACAGTGGCTTCTTCAACAGCACAATTCTTGTGAAATCTGCAGTTTTCTACCCAACAAAGCGGCTGATGAGGCACCAACACAGCCCAAAAGGCGTTTCATTACACACTCCAGGCATTATCTCTGAACAGACTTTATCTAAATCTGCTGCCCATTATATACTGTTGGCAGGTTGCCCAAAGAGTTCACCCCTCTGCACTGGAATAACTTCAAGGAATACATTGAGAAATTCAAACACTACATTTATGGGTACAGGATAAGGACCAGAATATTTATCTATTCAATACAACTCACAGAATATTTATCTATTCAATACAACTCACAGAACAGAGTTCACCTGCCTGTCTGATCTCAGATGCCCCACTTGACACAACATGACAGAATCCACGTGTTTTTACCTCACTTCCCCTCTTCCTCTTTGAGAAAGCAGGAAGGGCTTTCTTAGCAGTACAGGATAGAGGACACAGGTGGTTGGTTTTGTTTGCTCTCATTTAGATGGATCTAGAGTGCTGGTGGATTAATGTTCTGGTATTTAGCATTTTGATATAGTTGGCATATATTTCTATTTAAAGGACTCAATTGTCCAGAGCTTATTTCTTCTTCTAGAGAGATTTTTTTCCAGATCTTCTGGGAGAAGAATGTCTGCAGATAGGATTAGATTGGAAATGCTATTGCTTTCAGTGTACTTAAGACACTGGCAGGGATGAGAATTTAAATGAGAGATTTCAGATGTCTGCATTATGCACTTCACAAATTCCTTCTTGCCTAAGGGAGGTAAGAACAACAACAAAGCTAACTCATTTCCAAGTTAATTTAAAAGCAGAGCTTGATGGCAGAATATTTGCATATGCTAGCTTCAAGACAGATGCAATATATGCCATCAATATTTGCACCCATACATTTTAAGGTATGGTTTCTTTTTCTACAAATTCTTTGTGGGTACAATAGAAGCTTCACAAACCTTTTTCCACTGGGGTCTTGGAAAATAAGGAGGGGAAAAAACCCAATTCTTATAATTTGACAGAACATTCCTTTACAGTGGAAGGACTTAAACAATTTGTGGTTTTCCAATTGTCAGGATATACCCCTTCACCCTGTATTTAGTTTCAGACAACATGTACTGAGTTATTGCTTTTTATGTATGTCACAGCTTTATTTTGCTTTAGAATTAGGAAACAGGAGTCAGTTTTGAGGTAATTTATCCTATTAACAGATCAATATGCTCACTAGAAGTTTGTATTTTGTATAGAATGGATTTGACTCATCTCTAGAAGTGGAGATGTGCTACACAACCAGGATGCCTTGCTAAAGTATGATGGCAAGATCCAGCTTCAGAAACATGTGTAGGCACAAGAAAAATGGTGATAAAACTGAAAAGTTCCACCAGATTTAAGTATTCTTGATACTGAGACACAGAAATAAATCAATGTTAGCACAGCACTGGTTCCTGATCTCCCACTTAAGTGCCAAATGAAGAAATCCAAGCATTATTAGCAGCCTCAAGAAAAAGCCATCTCAGCTGCTGAGCTGGCAATGCATTTATCACTTCTCCCTACTGAAATTCCAGGTTACAGCCCAACTCTTGATTCAACCAGCTGAAGGGATCTTGCCAAATTCTAAGGGAGCTGAATTTGGCCTCTTTCTCTTCCAGAATTCCAGGAAGAAATGACAGTTTACTTAAAGCTTCCAGAAATATTTTTGTTTCACTCACATTACTGGTTGTTCTAAAAAAGGATATGTATCTCTTATGTCTGGGAAGTAACTCTGTACATACATAAATGAAAGCATTAACTGCTTAATTTCATGCTATTATCTCTGAACTACAGATGTGTGGCTTTAAAAAAATAAAATGTAAGCAGGGGGATGTGCTAAGCCTGGAACTACGTTTTCCCATACTTCACATTAACTGAAAACATTAACATTAGTCTTTAGTACTCTGGGAGAGAGAAATTAATTCCATGTTTTTTCAGTACTGCATGCTGAGACAGGTTTAAAACACACTCATTTTCTTAAGCACCAACATTAACTTTGGATGCACATCTACACAATTTCTCCTTTAATTCCTCAAACTCTTCCAAAAAATATTAATTTGAATAAGCATTTCAAGCAAGACAAAAATGGAACTAAGATTTTTATGTTGCTTTCATAGATATTTGCTTAAATTGACTGAAACACAAGTGAATTGTTAAATTGTAGTGTAATTTAATTATCTGAGCATGCATTTTATCTGTACAGTATTATGACTTTTACCTTATTGTTCCCACTGGAAAAATGCATCTCCACCATAACCTTAAGCAGGTGCATAAATTTCATTACTTCAAAAGATGGAAATGGAACCAGGAAATCCCACTGGTTAGTAATCAATTTTTTTTCCAAAGGAAAAGCATTAGAATATCTAGCCTAAGGTGCTGAGCAGAAAGCAAATAAGACCTGAAATACTATGAATACAGGCTCTAGAAACTTAAAACTATCATTAAGTACAAAGCTTTCTCTCATTCTGTGTTTTGTTTTACTGCTAAATTAATTTATCCTCCCCCAAGCAATAAAACTAACACAAAACTATTTTCAGAAGATGTTTTAGAGGGATAAATGGATAATAGATGTTTTGTCAGTGACCTCTGTGTGCAGAACTGCTTGAAGGAGCAATACCATGTGAACAGCAACAACCATAATAAACACTGGTTTACTGCAGTACCCAAAAGCTTCAATGTGTAAAAGGGGAACTTCTGTAAACACATCAAGGAAAATATCTGTCAGGAGATTTGATATGAAAACCATTGCACTGCTGCATTAAAACCCTTAGTTTGCAGATACTTGAAAGTAACTGGCTTTCACAAGACTTAAATTGGCATATGTTTTCTGCAAGCTGAAAGTATTTTCTACCATAGAAGCTACAGAAGAAGCTGCACGCAAGAATCTAGGGGAAAATCTGTAAATAAAATGCACTGTAAAATGGAATGTTGATACTGTCAAAATTAATCAATAATTAAAGTACTTTGACAAGAAGATTTCTCAAGAGCCTCTATCTGCTGAATGTTAAATTATGAAAGCATGAATCAGATGTTCTTGTGTTTCATGTGAATATCATATCATGTGTTCCTGCACTATTGCATCTGGGGAGGTTTTCAAAGACTCAATTTACATTTAAAAACCTGTTTGTTATTTACTGAGTTCTTGTACCATACTATCAGACTTGAAGGGGTTTGATTTCAGAGGACTGTTAGAAAAAGAATAGGGATAACTGAAAAAGTACTGATTTTATATAGGTGAAATTCGGTATTTGGATCAGTTAATTTTGTTTTTGTTCTAAATAACTCCATCCAATTAAAAAAAACAAGGCTTAGATTTTGATTGAAAAGAATTCAGACCAAATGATAAAAATATCTAAGACTGGATAATATGAAAAGAGTTAGGATCCCTAGGTAACAAGTAAGAGTCCTACAGATATCTTGGACTTTACACCATTTCACCTTGAGATTTGTGAACCATTTTTCTTCACAGTTCATATCTAAAAAGGTTTAAAACAAGAAACCGGGTATGGGACAACAAAACCATGCAACCTCTTCCTGTTATTTCAGGGAGCAGGAGCTTGAAAGGGAGCGCACAGAAATGCTTTGCGTTTGGGGAGTGTTTTCTAGTTTGGTCTTCATTTGGGGACTTTTATTTGCATGTTTTGTGAAGGAGAGAAATATCTAAAATTATACAAGAAAAACATGATGGTTTCCAATAAAAAAAAGGACAGAAATAGCCACATTGTAGATGATATTAGTATTACCTAAGGCAGTAAATGTTTTAATTTATTACAAGTGCTACCTGGAGTAAATGAACACGGCAAGCTGATGCTACCCTGGGAAGGTGCACTCCCTGTGACAGACTCCTCAGGAATTCCAGCTTCCTCACTTCTGACAGGCTGAGTTTTGAAAGGGATGAACCAGGCACAACACTTAAGCACACTGGCCATTCCATTTCAGCTAAAGAAAGCAACCACAGTGCTGAAAGCAACCACAGCCTGTTAGAGCACTGCTGAATAAACAGGTGATGGACTAATAACACAGTGGGGATCTATATTAAAGTTACTAAATAGTTCCTTAACAACAGCTTATAGAAAGCTAACTTTGTATTTTGACTTTGCTTCAGGCTTTCCAAAGGAAACATGAAATTAAAGGTAGAGGCATCCCAGAAAATGGTGCATGGAACTACACAAATATAATCTACATATGTGCTACTGGAATGCTCATAAGACAATAATTTTCATAACAGGAGCTCTGCTGATTGCCCTTGACAAGGAAAATAGCCTACATTCCAAGCATAGCCTTCTTCATCTGAAAGCTTGTAGCTGTATATTTCATTGTCATCTTTATACAATGGATTATTTTGATGAAACTAGGCTTGGAATATTATGACACGAGTGAGATGTTTTTAATGTATTTAATGCTATTCAATAGTGATTTATTTCCTGGGCTCGCATTCTTGAAAAGTGTCAGCATAATACAAGATGGGGGAATGCACAAAATGGAGTAGCTGGTATTTCAAAACACCTAGGTCAGACTGCCCAAGCCTAGAAAACAAGCCATGTAACTAAATCAGGGAATTATATTCTTAGTTTTTTAGATTTTTAACTTATGGTAAAGTGCACGTATCATATGCCAAGCTCAGAGCTGTGCTGAAGTCCCATCTGTTTGATCCCTTTCTCCTGCTTTTACTGACAGCAAGGGCTATGCCTGCATTACAGTTACTATTATGCAGAAGAGTCACAATAAAACCTGACAGTATATAAACATTTATCCAAACTAGATTTTCATTAAATGGGGATTCAATCCTTCTGCTCTCATGACAGATTTTAAACAAAGCTGAGAAAACTGGTCTAATTTTTTAATCAACTAAATGTAAAAATGGAAAATTTATGCATAAATATGAGCAAGATCACCAAACTCAGAATTCACCAGAACAGCATGTATGCATCAAAAAGAGATCGTCCAATGAAATCTAAAAACTCTGGGATTGTTACCACAGTAGCACACTTCAGATGCTGATGTAATTTGGTTAACTGGAAATTATGTTTTGTTTACTGTACATTTGTGAGTCTATTCTTTGATTCTCCATTGTCAAAACTTACTCAGCCTTTCTACTGCTTGAAGGAGAGATGAAGGACAGGATGAAAGGTGTATCTCATCCAACTACTCAAACCTATAAAGAGTACATCAGAGCTCATCACCAATGCCAAGACTTCCTGTGCATACACAATTGTCTTCATGGCTTCTTCCAGAGGAGAAATTTAAAACTACAATCCTCTTCTCCCCTCAGAAGTTTTAGCCACTTACTCAACCAATGTTTTCCAGTCTTAAATGGGTTATCTAAAGAAAATGCAGGGATGAAAAAGGAAAAAAAAATTATGTAGAAGGAGTTATAAAAAGAGCCCAAAAACCACAACTCCACAAGCCAAACTCAAAAAAAAAAAAAAATCAACCCAGAATGACTTGAGATGGGGTATTTTAAATAAAATTGTACAAAGAAAACTTGAACAGGTCTTTTTAAAGCCTGGATTACATAATGCTCCATTAAACACTGATGTGTCAGAGTTGACTGTGTACTTGATTTTTTTGGTGTAAATTACAAATTAAGGCACCCTCACCATTCAGCTTAAATTCTCAAGGTGGCAACATTGAAAAAAATTTAAGCATATGGAGAAGCTAAATATGAAGTTTCCCTGCCGATGACCTTAAAACAAGCTCATGTTAAACCATTCACAAAAATAAACACTGAAGTCACAGCTTCAAAATAGCACAAAACATCCAGTGGATCTTGTTTGTTACCTAACCACGCAGGAGAACTCTTGCCAGTTTACATCCCAGGCAATTTTTCACCAAGAGATAGTGAGTAAAATGCAGAAGTTTGAATAAAAATTGAATTTCAGAATTTGAATTAAATTTAGAATAAAAAGAATTTAAATTAAAAAAAAAAATTTAAATTCCTGCGACTTCAGGACGCTCCTCTCTGTAGGTGGACAGGAATGGAAGATCCATGATCAGGGCTCCTTCTGATCTCCTGTGTTCCCAGGGGCCTCCCCCCTGCCCTTGGCCAAGGGGGCACCTTGGCCCCACTCCCCACAGCTGTGGGGTCAAAGCAGGAGCCCCCCAGGACAGGAATGAGCCAGAGCCCCGAGACCCCAGTGCCAGTGTGACCCCTGGCAGCCAGGGGCAGGAGGTGGGCACGTGCCAGCCCTCCAACAACAGCACCACGGAGTCTGTGAACCCTGAACGGTGCTGGAGCTGCCAGGCGAGCCTGCTGGCATCACCAGCATGGGCCATGAGGAGACAGAAAAAGCCCAAGGTGTAACTCAAACATTTGTTAATTGCTACCAAATCACTCTTTCTGTCCCTTTATAATTAGCATATTTATCCTTAGAAATGCACACACAACAAGAACTGCACAGCTCCCCGAGAATATCATCTACTAACACCCTTCAAACCTCACCAAGTGGGATAAGAGATTTTGCTCATCCAAGGTCCTCTGTCTGCAGCTGTTCCACATGGCAAATTCCCATTTCAGTAAATTGGTGCTCTGCTCCCAGAACAGATGCAAAATCACCCTCACAGTGAGAATATACAATGTAGCCTGATTTCAAGAACAAAGTACCATTTTAAGCCTTCATAATTCTGTATTCAAATTATTCTTTTTGATTGCAGTGGGAATTCCACAACCCTTGTAAAAAATTTGCTTTTTTACTAGTTAGAGGACAATTACAGTATATCAGTACTGTATTTTTCTATATGTGTGCATTCTGGCTGTTATTTCTGAGCACTGTTATAGGGAACAGACAGAAAAACACCTGCATCCCACTCACTATGGCACTGTGACATAGACACACTCAGTCTACCCAGGTAGAGATACAACAGATAAGAGTCAAACCTAAATGTTTCCCTCCATTAATGTCAAACCTATCAGTATAAAAGTGATCCTGAACAAGTTGCTGCTTGCAGTGTCCAAGGTCCTTACAAAACTAAACAAAGTACTACAACTAATCGCCCTTTAAATTTTAAAATTTATCTTTTGCTATATGAGAATCAATGTCTTGTATGTGTCTTTTGGTGTTGCACCATTCAAAGTACCCACCATAAAAAGGATGTTTATTTCCCAGAGAATGTGCCAGTGCCTGAAACTTGTACAGGCAACACAACCCTCAAACGCACGGGAGCCAAGGGACTCCCAGAGATAATGCTGCTTCCCTATGGGAGGATAACACAAGGAAAGGGATAAAAGAATTTCCCTCTGCTGGAGAGAATGAAAAGTCAACATTTTGGCTTGCTGAGTTAACAGGAGAAAGCTTGGGTGAAAAACTTCTAACCATTAGCCAGGCAGCATTATCAGAATCACAGGAAATAAATGAGAATTTGGCAAAGATGATAGGAAAGATCCTGAAAGTCAAACAAAAAAAAAAAACCCAAAAAATGCAGCTCTTAAGAGATATCTCCTGCCAATTTTTTAAAATGTAACCCACAGTTTACAAAACCAGTCTGTTTAAAGAGGTTAGCTACTAAATTTATCAGCCAATTTAAAAATGCTCATATATATAAAATTTTCTCTGCTATTTTACAGCATTTTTGTTCAGTTTGAATATTCTGACTATGAGAAACACTTAAATAATTTAGTGACATAATTCCCTTAACAGCTCATGACATTTCTAAGACAGACCAAAAAAACTCATCTGCTTTGAGGAAAAAAAAAAAATCTGTGTAGTATTATGATGGAAGTAGAAAAAGATATCAATTTTCCACAATAAATGAATCATAATATTTAATTTAGGCATGCCCTACAAAAACAAAGAAGGGAAATGAATGATCACTGAACCATACACAACTGAATGGGAAAAATCACCAGTATTGTATAAAAAAGTGAAAATCTTGGAAATATTCTTCTGATGATAAGCAGAATTTGACCAATCTTTAAATTCATAAATTTCCATTTTTAAGCCAGGCACATGTGACTTGGCAACTTTTTTTTTTTCTGCTTTTATTGGGACTTAGCAGCTTCAGTCCCAAATACTTCAGGAAATCTTCTGTCCTCAACACTTTTTATCATTTGTGTTAGAGTTCTCTATACATTTAGGTGTTCAGATTAGAATTTGGGCAGATGAGTGCCCAAGTGATACAAGTGTATCTCAGATACACCTTTTGTGTGCCATACACAGTACCATAGGAGTAAATTAGGCCACAAGTAGCCCAAAATGGAAACCTGCTCTTCTGTTTAAAAGATTGCTGAAATAATTTGGGGTCTGGTGGATACGTGTGTTAAAATCCTCATCTTTAGGAAGATATTGCAGTATTCCTTCTGCATATCACTCTTTTTTACTGGCCTCCATGGCTAAAGAATAATAATAATACTAATAAGTGATCTGGCTTTCTTTTCTGATGTTCTTCTCAATACATTCAAGATGGCCTCGCATAATAGCAGAAGTTCAGGAGTATAAAAGTGTACAACAGCTGTAGAGCAGGTTCAGATGGCTATCATAATCCATTTCATCCTTCAGTAATTAAACTTAATTCTTAAAACTACTAATTCTTAAAACTACTAGCCCTTCCTCTCTCTCAATTAACAGCACAATAGAGCTATTGTCAAATATTGTAGCTGGAGTACCCAAAATAAAGGAATGCTTCTGGTATATCGGGGAATATAGGACTTTCATATCTAAAAAACTCAACAAAATGAAACAATAATCCTTACATGATTAGAAAATAGAATATTGAGATTTTTTCTTATCTATGGAAAGACCAAAATTTTGCTTCTTTTATCTACATATTTCTATTTATGATTACCCCGGACTAGTAGAAAACCCACCAGCTGCGAGGGATGCAGTCCAACTGGAGGAACTGCATTCTACACCTGAATGTTTGGGGTTTTTTTTCCCTAATGCTTCCTCCCTGAAGCAGAAGGCCTTTCTGGCAGGTGACTTACCGGCAGTGTTTGTGGGATCCCGTCAAGGTTTCGATCACAAAGCATTCCCCCTCGTTGAGACAATATGCAAGGTCCTTGTCTTTGCATGGCTTAAAGTGCTCCGAGCGCTCCGTGGAATACGTCGTGGTGTCTGAGGAGAAAACAGGCAAAGCAAAGAAAGGCTGTGAGGATAAACACTGGCTGTTCCTGCAGTACAGGGGAAATTAATTTGATCACACTGGGCTCAGTGACATCAAACACACGCTAAAAGAAATGGAAAGCGCAGGGCATGCCAACCTCCCTTTGACCGCAGCATTATTTGCATTCAGGTCTCTTAAAAGATTCACCAGAAACACCTGTAGAAAAACAAACCAGACTGCAGCAAAGTTGGAGTATGATCTCAACCACTTCTCAACCACAACCAATTTCCAAGGTTTCCCTGCTCAAATGTAAGGACACCTACTTTGTGTCCTTTCACCAAAACAATATTTTCCTATTACTACACCAAAACATGGTTTGAAATGAGATACAATTTTTTTTCATCAAAACCAAACAAAAGTAATTAATACAATGTAAATTAAAAGGAAAAAAAACCAACAAAAAAAACCAACAAAAACCCACTACAATGAAAGAGGGGAAAAAAAAGCCAAACACCCAAGGGTAAATGCTAATTTGAATCACCAGTCACAAAAAACAGCCTAAAACTCAAACACAAGCAATGTACCACTGATTGTGCCATTTCCCACAGATTATCTGTATGTGTATGTAAGTGCACCCCCAAAACATAGTTAAAGGCTTGACTGCAGCTAGAACTGTTGGCTGCACCTCTGGAATATTTAATTAGATAATTAGATTTGGAATAGACTGACAGCAGTATGTCAGGGTGAACTATCATTCCTATCTTCTAATAAAACTCTTTAACCTTTCCAATCCAGTTGGATTAATCAACAATAAAGCGAAATTTTCAGAGGAAGATGCCTGACTGACACATATTTTAATATTCTTCACTATGACAAGGTTTTGTCTAACCAAATGTGATTTTCAAAGTAGATTATTATCTCCACGGACCCACGGTTGAATCTTGATATTCAATCTTAATTCAAAAAGTTTAAATTCCTAATCACTTTGCAGGACCTGATATACACTGAAACGGTAAGAGAACATTTCATTGTATATCATACAGCCTATCACAAAATATTACTTTGACTGTTGTCAAATGAATGAAGCAGCACTCAACAGCCACAGATCCTCACAACTCAAGAGTTATAACAACACTTTAACTTGGTTTTGCCCATAACTGAATATAAGGTAAATATCTGCCAAACTAACACCAAAGTTGAAAACCAAAATACTGAACCTGCAACAATATACCTGTAACTACAGTTCTGCAAGAAAATTCAGATAATCCCAAAAAATTGTCAAAGTAACTCTTTTTGTTCTCAGTATATTTTTACTCAAGCACCTCTATAAGTTCTTCTTATATGCAGACTAAATGATAGAAGATAAATAAAGATAATAGAACACATTTGAAAACAATAAGAAAATCCACACCCTATTCTTTGTATGCAACACTTCTTTTTTTTTTCCTCTCCAGAGAGAAAATGTTGTAGTTTAGTGTTTTCAGTGGAGAGAAAAAATATCCTGCGAATCAACTCTAACAGTCTTTCCTCAAATGTTTTTACAGATTCAGAACAAAAGGCTGTGCCACTGTCCCCAGTAGCAGCACTTACAAAAAAGATGCAGGCTAAATAGAAACTATGTTTTTAATGTTTGCAAGCAAACCCTGAACTAAAATGTATCAAGTTGAATTTTTGAGACAATACGAGATGTTTATAAATGCAAACATCTCTAAGACTAGCATCTCACTGTTGGCATTTCAAGATTGATGGGCTTTAATGTAAAAAAAAAAACCATCCTCACATAGAAAAGATGTAGCCCAGTTACTTTTTAAGGTCAGTTTTACCCAGGAGCACTAAAATGACCATTTAAAACTTGATTAGGCAAAAAATAACTATAAACCTGAGTAACCAGTTCTATTTCTACCCCTTTTAAATATGGAAAACTGAAGGTAACATTATCTGAAAGCACTCTTGGTAATCACAAAAGCTAAGTAAAACTGTTGGATGAGCAGAAACAGCTTGATCCAGCTTTAGGGAAAAGAACACTTGCATTTGTGAGCCTGCTGTGAGGAAGCAATCTGTGCAAACACCTTCATGAAGGTGCACAATGCACAGAGCAAAGGCATCTGAGGTGCTCCCAAAGGACAGGAGCAAACGAGGGGGATCCAGCGTGGCTGGGGCAGTGACGCAGGGAATTCTCAGAGCACAGCTTTGAAGTGCAGGAGCCTCCTCTTGTACCATCATTAAACCAACAGCACCTTGACAAGGTCAGCATTTTAAAGTTTGAGATGAAATAGATTCTTTAGAAGTTTTGTTCTGCTTTATTTTAATTATTCCTCTGTTTAATATTAGTCAACTCTTGTGTTTTATTTATAAACAGAGGTAAACTGCAATACTTGATTTTCTCCACTTGGACACAACCTCAATCTCTTTTCCCTCACCTTTCAAATTAAGAACAGTTGTGGGTAACAATGATGCTGGCAGCTCCTTATGGCAGCCTTGGATTGCACTCCTAATGTTGAAAAGTACTCAAGAATTGGTAACTTTTTTCTTTTTTTAATAAATAATCCCATTAAAAGTCACTTTTCAGTTTCAGAGTCTTTTCTGGTTTGGAGTATTTGTACAACTCTAAGCAGGTTGATGCACGTGGACTCTTCACAGAGTGTGCACAGATGCCTGGCTGCAGAGATCAGGTGTCTGAGCTCAAAGGTCACTGAATGATATCCTGGATTTCACTGGAGCTGCTGGGAACTTTCTGCTGGAGAGAACTCACTTATCCCATACATGAGTTTCATAAAAGTTACAATCCTGCTGTTGTTTTATCTTGCATTCACAAACTCTGCTACAGCCTCATTAAATATTGATAAAAACAAAACCTGAAAGCTGGTTCCAAACGTAACTACAGAAAGTACAAAACAAGAGAAAACACTGTAGAGACTACACAGTTTTCCTGATTCTTTATCTAATAAATAATAAATCCTATTGTCTCTTGTTTTATTTTACTCCTAACAAAACACTGAATTGACTTTTCCATGGTGGAACTGTCCTTCATAGCTTCAGAAGCCTGGTAATTAAACACCATTCTATTGTGAGGTTTGACTTTTTAATGATTTTTTTTAAAAGAACTAATAAAACCTAGGCATTCAAAAAATTGAATAATACAGCTTCTTAATTTATTTTTAGTCTTTGAATGTGGTAATAGTCCCAAATGTTTCTAAGTAACAAAGGGGAATTTCTTTTAAGTATTCAGATGTCCCTGAATTCAGTGCATATTCCTTAAGGTATTTTTTCATTTTTTTAATTGCCGTGTGTCCAGGTGTTCCTGCAAAAGCAGCAGGGGATATTGATTTCTGCTGGAATCTTTCCAGCTAAGTTGGAATAAAAAATTTCTAGGCACTCTTGTTCTTATTTTTCTTGCCTTACTATATCAGCAAAGGTTTACACATGATTCCCATACTCCAAGAACTGATATATCACTGCCAACCCTCAGTTACCACTGTGTAACCAGAATTTCATTTACATTTCAACATCTTTTATAAACATAGAGTTGGTTTCTTAAAACATTCAGTCTTTGGGACTATTGAAAAAAATCAGTAGGAAGTTCACAGATATTTTATTTTGTTTAGGTCTAAAACAGTCTAAAAAACTGTTTGTGAAATGGTATTCTTGCCTCATCAATGTATGTCATCATATTTATACCAGCACAGGATGGCTCATTATAGCTGATTTTTGAGTGAACTTCAAGGCATGATATGGTCAACTAGAAATGCTCTTTGTTCCTTCAAGGCTACCACTTTCAGTGTTTCCAGTACTATGCCCTGATGCTGCTAAATCTGTAACTGCCAGGGAAAAATGCAGGAAAAGAAAGAATGCAAGATGTAAAATATCCTGGGAAACAGCAGCACTCAGGGCAGCTGCTGCTGCACAGCTTGCAGGAGCAGCCATTCACATCCATCACATCTGTCCTGCAGCATTCCAGCTTCAGAAACAGATTTTACTGGTTACACCTGAAACAAAGCAACTTTCCTATGCTAGCTGAAAAGGATGCCCACACTCCCTGGCCCTCTCACTGTGAAGATTTTTTTCCAGGCAGCCAACATTAGCTGCTGTAGGGAGAAAAATGCCCAGGAGAGCAAGAGATGGAAAGGCCTTGTGTAACTTTTGTGAACTACCCAAACTCTGCAGCTACAGAGTCACTGACACAGGCAAGGCAAATGCTGGGTGCATTTCCACCAAGGAATATTAAGACACAGCTCATTTTAACACCACAGCTCACACACTAAAAGACTTTCTTAAGTGCTGCATATTTTGACTACCACTGGGTATTACCAGCTTTACAGATTCAGCATCAACATGCAAACTGGCTTTTCCCTTATCTTTTTATCCATTTATAACTGATCGTGTCCCAGAGAACCATGACTTACTGAGGCACCTAAAAAGCAAGATGCTCGTTTTAAATCCCTGATCCCATTTCTAAACACACTGCATAAAATAAGCCAGATACAGGCAACTGAACTGCCTCTGAAAATATAACTCTAGTTATCAAAAAAACACCTTCTTAAGAAACCCCAACATTTTTAACAATATATTCCTGTAGCACTACTGCATTCTATGAAGAATGCAGCACAGAAAGTCAGTTAATAGCAATAGGGAGTTAAATGTTTTATTTGGTGAAGTCAATGGCAAAATATTTACAAAGATTCAGTATAAGCAGGGTTCCCTGAAGTTCCTATAGGGTCATCTAGTGCCTCGCTCCTGATGCCTCAGAATTATGCCTGGTGTCCCTAACTAGAAAAAGTCTTGCACAAAAAAATGGAACTTACACACAGAATAGTTTAGATGTGATTTTGTTTATTCACTTCCTGAACCTTAAAAATCATAGAACCTAAAATTTTTATTCCTGGGCTTCTAGAAGTATCCTGGTTTAGGAAGGTTACTTACCAGTTTAGTGCTTCCCCTATTCCCTCTCCAGTTAGAGCCACAAAAGGCAAAGATCATAGGTCGAGATAAGAGTGATTTACTGGAAACAGCGAGGAGAAAAGAAAGGGATAGTAACAGCAAACAATACTGATAACAAAATGTACAATGAGAGGGTGATTCATACGCGCAATGTTCACCAAGCCCAGGGCAATGACTAAGGAGGTCAGACCCTCTGGCATCCATGTTTCCCCCTCCTTCCTTCTCAGATGTGAGTCCCTTTCCTGCCCCTGGAAAACAAGAGGTGGGCAGGGAAAGAAAAAAACAGGTCCTAGGAAGATATTCATTAAGGCAGAAGGAAGGGAATCCATAAATATTTAGTGTTATTTTGATTTAGCCTTAGCTGATGGCAGCTCTTTCTTAAGTTGTTGATATTTACAAGGAAAAAAGGAAAACATTCTAGACATTGCCATTTTTAATGCAGAGATTTTGCTTTGTCAGTGCTACCTGAACACTACCTGGCCTTAGCCATGGAATAATTAAAATTTCTAGTAAAAAATTATAAGAATTAAAAAGAAAAGAAAAAAGAAAACTTCATGTTTTTAAAATAATAACAGGCTTCTTGTTCTGAACTTACTTGAACTGTTTTGCATATATTTATATATTATTAAAACCAAAAGCTTAATTAAAACAGGAATTTTTTTTTTTTTTATCTAGAGAGGCAGTTTTGTATAAACAAGCAATAGAGTTCTGGATGTTGATTATTCAAGAAGCTACCCCTTAGCCATTTTTGTGCCAGGGAAAATTGCATTTAATCCAATCACACTTTCAAAACTTTGATTGCAGCATGATACAAAACAAAGTTGTGCTACAGATATGGGACTCGTTGGAGATTTTCTATTATCCTCCAGATTCAAATGAACAAATCTGTATAATTTAGGAACAAACTGCAAACTCAGCCAATGCATCAAAACAATGCCATTTTCAGGTGTTGGCTTCCCAGCCAGACTGGCAGGAGCTGGAATTGGTACAGAGACAGCCCCGGTGTCTTTCCTTGGCATTTCCTTGTGAGGATTACATAAGAAAGCTGATGTGTATAAACTCAGCCAGCACATCCTCACAGACTGCTTCTCTCCCATCTCACCAGAGCACAGCATCACCTGCACAACTGCAGAGACAATACAGAATGCTTCCAGAAGAGATTGCAGACAGTCATCCCTCCAAAAATCACACATGCTCCCTCGTCAGCAACTCCTAAATTAATTCTTTAAGTCTGACCTTGCTGTTCATATTTTCTAGATGTTTTTGCAGTTTGAAATCACTATAGACAAATACTAATACATATCTTGAAAAACATACGGAAGCATTTTCAAGTTACTAGTGTGTTATTAGCAAATATCACGTATTATTTACTTGATGCAAATAACTCTGGAATATAAAATGATCCCTTTACTTTCATGATTTAAAAAAAAAATCAAACTAAACCAAGCATTAGTTCTAAAAAAAAAAAGTACAAAAATATGCCCACCTAATGCTTTGTCACAACAAACTCAAAAGCAGAAAAGGAAATAATGCCAGTATCACTTTGAAATGTAATATCAGATCACATCTGTCAGAACTTAAATACTGAACCCTAAACACCACTGAAATTCATCTCTGTATGGGCAATTTGCACATCAGAGCCTGCATTCTCCTGTGCTGCTCCAACTGAGACCAGGGAAAGCCGAACAAATGGGAAATGACTCAGGAGAGAGCCCTGTGAGGCACAAAGGGCCAGAAGTTCCATGTCTAGGAGCCAAAGAAACAGGAGTGACTAAGACTCTAAAAGGTTTTAGTGTTCAAAGTGAAGAATTACTCTGAAATTGAGTTATGACAGTTCTGATGGGCTCTCTGGGTGCAGAGTGCTTTTATCAATCAAATGCATTCAGTTGTCCTTCAGCAGGATTTATTAACTCATCTAGAAGATGCTAATAGAGGAAATCAATGAAAAAACAGCGTATTAAGAGATGGTGCCAGAAGAGTATCCATCACCCACACCAGGGTTTCTCTGTTCTTTGGCCCCTGCAGTCCCACCCATCCCAGCATACTGACATCTCTGGAGCCACCAAAAGCCCTTGAGACTGGATGGCAACGCTGCACCAAAAAGGGACACCCTCGCGAGGATGTGAAAACACCTCTACAAAATAATCTCCAATAGGTGGAGAAATGGAAAAACTGGTAAATTTAGAGCATAAAAGCAAAATAGTAAATTAATTTTAAAAATAAAATATAGATTTCAAGAGGTGCAAGAAAAACATAGGAAGAGCACCCCAAACCAGAAAACTCTATGTAGGTTGAAAGATGCTAGAAGAAAGCAAATGTAGCACACATCTGTGACATCTGCAATCACCAGCACTCTGAAATGAAAAAACCCACCAGAAACCACCTCACGTAAAATCTAGTGAATCAACTCAAGAAGAAGAAAATACAAAAAACTAATGACCTAAATAATTCAGTACTGCTACAACCTGAGTAAAATAAGTGGTGTTACAATTATTGTTACATGTAGTAAAAGACCCAATTAACACTCCTCCAAATCTTTTTACTTCTTATATCACAGCTGTCTTCTTTCTCCCTCTGCCTGTGAAACCTTGTGTGGGGGTGGGAATTTAGATGCAAGGACCAGAGGAGAGTAAGGGAATGAGAGAAACCTTAGATCTGGAAGGCAAATATTTCTGTTTAGAACATGCAGGGACTTGAGCTTGCCCAGCTCTTGTAAAAGAAAGAAATGCTAGAATTGATAGAGGAAGTCTCATGGCTAATGGCAGCTGGCAAATGTCCTCACTGAGCAGCAACACTTTTTCAGCTACAGATCTGGAACAATCTGCATTTGCACATCTTTCCACATTATGGTATAGAAAAGTTCTTCTGGAAGCAGAGCATTGTGCGATTTTATACATTTTCATGGTAAGCAGCAGCAAAGGGAAAAAAAAGCAGAGGCCAATGGCTCCAGAGGGCAGGGACACTGGCCTGATCCATGTTCTAAGGTTTATTGTTTTTGTGGATCATTCACCATTTCCTTAAAGCTGTGCAGGAACTACCCAGCACTACCCAGTGAAAGCACTACCCAGTGTTTTCAACATTTAATAAATCCCTTCTTATAGTCCCCACCAAGGCACTGTAGGCTTTGAGAGAGATACCTAATGGAATAAAAGACTTCTTCTAGTCATATGGGGAAATACTTAACATTTTAATGTAAAAACACTAATTATCAGGAAGATATGAGTAGGTTGTATGACTGGCAGTGATGCTCTTTCTCCAAGGAATTGAAATAGGTCAAACAATACATTGACTAGAAACAAGGGAAATAAGAAAAGCTATTTTAACGCTAAGCTTCTGCATATTTCCAAGGCATGCAATCTAAAATTTATTCATTACTTCATTTATAATTCTGACATCCTTGTTGTGTGGACATGCAAAGTCAGGCTATGAAGCATTAACATTACTCTCCTCATTTCCTTTCACAAAGAAACCCATATATTCTAAATTATGCATTATTTTTTAAATCTCTTTTCCTCACTTTATTTCTTTTAATTCAGTCTTCCAGAACAGAAAGGGGAAGGGCATGACAAGGCAAAGTGTCTTTGCAACAGTTCCCTCAATCTGCACTGCTCTGTCCTTGTGTATGGCTTACCTCAGAGGATTTCTCTTTTTCTCAGGTAAGGAGAACATTTCCCATCTGTTTTTGATGTGGCACTGTCAGAAGTTCACACACTGCAAATCCCCTTGTTTTTACTACCAGCACACAAAACCTGCTCAGCTTTATTGGCCAGCATTTTCCAATGCCAGCAATTAGGTAAATCACATATAGCTTTTTAATTTACACACACACTGTTTCAGCACAGCCAAGAGTCAGTCAACTGTGCTAAGGAAGAGCTGGGTAATGAAGCTCTTGGTGGGCTACCACAGCTTCAGAAATCAGACTGCAGTCAACAAAACTCAAGTTGGGCTCAGTTTGACCAGAGATGTCAAAGGTACATCTAATACCCCCACATCTGTACAAATATTCTGCAATATTTCACAGAAAAATATAAACACGATTTTTTTCTATTTCAAGAATCTTTGGCCTTTGGCTCATATGCAAATAAATTTAGTTGCATCACCCTCTGATCTTCAATTTAACACAAAATTATGAGTTCAACATCTGTGATACAAATCTAAGTCATTGCCTATTAAGTGAAACAGATTTTTCTGCTAAATTCCCTGCCACTGAGGCTGTTATGTTGGTACAAAAGTTTAAAAACTGAAACTCTTAGCTGGCTGTTTATGATTAAAGAATTCACAGCCTTAGTGCAATAAGCCAGTATACACATTCTTGTTGGCAAGCAGCAAAGGGAAGAGAAAAGACAGAGCTTGGGACTATAAGGAAAGAGACTTGGATGAAGACAGAGTATAATGCACCCTGAAATTTCTCTTGGGAACAGCACCACTACAGTTAATATTCTGCTGGGGCTCCTGGTTTTCACCTCAGTCTCCACAAGCCACAACACTGTAAAGTTGCATTTGGAAGCACATGAATGCTCCTACATCCAATGTGCTCCACAGTTCTAATTTTATAGCCTGTCACCATACTCAGCTTGAGCAAAGTATCACAGGGTCTCACATGTGATCAACTAAGTGCTTGATTATTGAGTTTCAGGAGATGTAATTATTAGTTAAAATCAGCATTTCCCATTTCAGTGCATTTAATTCATTAATTTCAGTGTTAAATTCCTATGGTGGAGGTGCTTTAGAGCATGGCTCACTGGCAGGTAAGGGGGAACATGCACACAGCTCTTTTAAATAATGCTACCAAGAAGATTATGAAGCATCAGAACTTAATTAACACCAAAGCTAGCCACCTAAAGGAAGTCTAACCTATGTGCCTATGTGCCTTCCACATTTAATAATCCCTTGAGCAGTTATATTCTTCCACAACCATCAAGAGAGTACATATAATTCAGTCTTTTAACAGTGACAGCAAACTAGCAAATGAGTGAATTATTGCCCCTCTTGTCTACATCTTTAAAGTTCTTCCAACTCCTTCTGAGACCTGAGCACCAGAAGCACACAAAGCACTCAAGCCTTAGCATCTGAATTTATTCAATGACTTATTAAAAAAAAAAAAAATCTAACACCCCACCATCTACTCCTTTTCTAACAATTCCCTCCCTGCTGCACACACAGAGCCCACAGCATTGCACACACACATCAAGGCAAAACAGCCCTAACTGCTGCTGAGTTCTGGTTACCATCAGCCACACAAGTTCTCTCTCACTCACTGCCAGGCACCTGTGGGCTCACACAGTGGCACCCTGAGGTGCATCTCACCAGCAATTCCAGCTGCCAGAGCTTTTTGGGGTCACGGGCATTTCTGGACACGGCAGAGTTCACCCTTAATCATTTCTGAGTGACTGAAGCATTACTGCAGGCAAGCAGAGCGCTGGGCAGTAAACACACACTGCCTTTTTCAGTAGAATCTGCTTGTTTTGGTGTGAGTTGTGGTGTTCTGGTTCTACATAACTGAATTAACCTGTATCGTGGATCCTTCAACAAAATAGTTGCAAAAGCTATGATTAACAACATTCCAGTAAGTACTTAACTCCATGGGAAATCATGAAGAAGAAATACATCCCTGAGAACTAAGATTAACTAGAATTTTTAAGTTCTCAAAAACACTCAGGTCAATTTTCTATTCATTAATGACTAAACAGATTTTGTAGGTCTTATGCTCTGCCTTCCCACCTTTAAACTTCTTTTAGGAAAATTATCATTTATTCTTTTAAATCAGAGCTTACAAAAAACCAGACCAAATCAAAGCAATGCACAAAAACCTACCAACACACTAATTTTATATACCTGAGAACGCAGGGTAATTGTAGGACAAATAAATTCAATTCAGTTCTCCCCTCCAATGCTGCACAAACTCACAAAACACGAGGTCTGCAGGGTGGGCTTCTAGCAGTGTAAATTCAATGCTACACAAACCTCAGTCTTCCTTCACACTTCAAGTTACAACAAAAACAGCATGACAGAACAAAGCCACCACTACTTGACTGTCAGAAAGGATAAAGGCAATGTTAAAATAGCATCAACAAATTTGCACTGCAGCAACGTTTTATGATACTTGCAATTTTCCCCCTATTCCGCATTAGGAAAGGAGAAGAATGAAACATCTGTAGCAGCTTTTCTTCTTGCTCTGAGAAGCTTTAAGATGCATTCTCACTCTTCAGTCCTCTCCACTCTGCAATTAATTGATTTAGATAATACAGACTAAGTACAATTGTAGCATTCATCCTGCAACAAAACTAGCCTTGAAATAGAAAACAGAAGTATTGCTTTGTTTTCCTACACTCCTGAATCAAATCAAATCCCTGTTAACCTAGGTTATCTACATTGTTAGCTAGCAGAGAACATGAAATTTCACATACTGAAGTTGCATCCCTGTTTCATTACTCAGATTAAGCCAATATATAATTGAAACTGAAATTTCTCCTACCTTTACCCATGAGAAATTTGGACAACATCACAAGCACTTTGTTCTCACTGTACCGGTGTGATGGTCGCAGAGCAGTCAGCTTTGCACTGCTAAACAAAACAGCTTGAGGTTCAACAAATCAGCAGTGTTGGCATCTGATATAGCTCAACTAAGGGGGAGGAGAGTCATTGTGAGATGTCACTGACAACTCCATTTCCACTTCTGTGCAAATTAAATGTAGGCTGGGGCACAGAAATGGAACATAATTAGACATAAAAAGTAGGACTGCAGGCTCTGGTTGACTGAAGATACCAGTACAGGAAAGAAAAAGCCAATTAAACCAGTAGTTTAACTCTGAAACTGCAGCATTAATAATCCTAATAGAACTACAGAACAACAACCACTAAAGTCCAGTTCTGGAAATGCAACACTGAGCACCTCCAATGGCAGCTTAATTCCGTTGTAAAATCTCTCCATTGGAAAATGCATCATATATACACTGCTCTAGTGCCACCACATTGGAGAAAAACATACACAAGCAACAGATGTGATCACTGAAATATGAGAATACAATATGAGCAATTAACAATTGGGTGAGAGAAGATAACAGGAAAGCTACATTATCCTCTTTTGATGGCTTCTAATTTTTAAAGCTGCTATATCTAACAACTGAATAACCGTTCTAACTTAGACCACTTATACATCTTTCAACCTGCTAACCAGAAAAATAAGCACAGTATTTCACAATCACGATTGTGTTAGGCCACTTTTAATGACATTTTATAACTAGTAGGGGATTTATTGTCTACTCAGAAGCTGCCCACTAGGCAGCAAACTTATCACTACTGCAGCTGCCTCTGAATTTGTCATGTTACAAAGCTGACTCAGACAGCGATTTTGTGCCAGAAGATCTTTGGCAGCAGCAGCAAAAATCCTAGTAATATCCTCTGGAAAGCACAACTGCTACTCTTGGAAAGGTGGAAAAGACCAAGAAAAAATCAGCTGATAAATCAGATAAGCCAGTTTCAAAATGCTTCAGTAATCATTGTCAGAAGTTCACACGAGATGAACCCTCTCACTAATTAACTCTTCTAACAGCATCCCAATTCACGTTTGTGGAAAGAAGTCCAGGCAGAAATACTCTTCACAGTATTTTGCTCCCTCCTCTTCCAAAGAATTGTTAACTTTAGACTTTGTTGCTCCAGTCATGTTGCCTTTTAAATTATTCCCCTGTAATATTGTCCAGGTCACAACAACTGGTACATATATACTTAAATATGTGAGGCTTTAAATAATGGGTAAGGTGTGTTCAAACAGTGGTTCTTGACACAAATAGTTCACCCAGTTATCCAGGTTCAAATTCAGGGCTTAACTGGGAGAGCCAAGACACAACTCTCTGCTCACACTGAGATATATTTGCTTCTTAGCCGTTCCTAAGAAAACACAAAGATCATTTCCTCTACAATCTACCCCACTGCTCTCCCAAGTAAATCCTCCCAGATCAAAGATTGCTTTATTGGTACAATTTCTGACCAAGGATACCAGGAAAGGAAGTGGAATGAGAGCCTGAGTTAAAAAAAAAAAAAAGGAAGAATCAATCAATCAATCAGATGCTCCAGCCTAATTTCCCCAAATATAAATGACATAGGCTAGCAGGTTGTAAAAGCGTCAAAAAATACAAGGCAGGAGAAGGAAAGTGAAAAAGACAACTAACAAACAAAAATGCTGGAAATTCACCATGTCAAGAAAGCACATCAAAAAACCTGCTTACACAAACAGCTAACAGGTCCCTTCAGGAAAAACACTGAGAACTAAGGAAAAAAAAAATCACATAAGACTACATTTTACATAGCTGATGTAAACTTGGATGAACCCAGGGCTGAAGAAGTATCACTCATTAAACAGTGGGATATATCAAGTTTGTAAATAGCAGGTATGTAGTTAATTATCCAGTATTTATTTACATATTTTATCCATTCATTTCACAAATCAGTTGAAACTTTTACTTAATCTGCTTCCAACTGGGGTATAAGCACACCAGTGCTTCATCTCCAGTTAGACCAATATTAAACCAAGGCTACTGGCATCACTTTCTAAAAAGGGTAAAGTCCCCAACATCTAGCCAAACATCTAAGCCTGGTTTGGAAGTGCTCATTCAGATTGAAATGACAAGGTAGTTCATTTTGAATCTGGGAATTTTTTTTCTTCTTCTTTAAAAGAGTTATTTTTACATTGCTTCAGCTTTCAGTTTGTTTTTGCCAACAGTAAATTTAGACTGACTGCTCTAAAAAGCAGTGGGAAATGTGTGATGGTTTGGACCTAATTAAAACCTGAGCAAAAGCATGGAAAAATTGGGGGCAGGGGAAAGCACACCATCAGAAGTTCTGTACCATGCAGAGAAAGTGGAAATCTTTGGCTTCAGTCATGGTTAGGCTGAATTAGCCATCTTCTGCATAGGGAAAAGCTTCATAAATGAAAAGGTTATTTAAACAGATCCCATGCCAGCCCCCTGGAATAGGCACTGGCACATATGAGAAAGACATACACCCACATCTAGGAGAAGGAGAGAGTCAGAATTGCTTTCCTTAAAGCTGATCTCATCTTTGCTGCAACAGCCTCTGTGGGGCACTGGAGGTTGGAGTGAGCTAGAACAAGCTAGAACAATTTTCAGACTATCTAGTTTGCATAAGCAATAAGGTTGGCATCTGGTGGCTCTAAAAATAAATATAACTCAAAAAAAAAATCAGTCCTGAGATGGTAGAATTAATGCTTCACATCCCTTTGGCAGCTTGTATCTCTCCTTTTGCCAGCTACTCTATTTTCTTGCTGTTCTCTCCAGTTGAGTATGCTTCATGGTTATTCAGAAGATTTATGTATTTTCTTATGCTACTGCCTTAGTAATGTCAAACATGCAAGATGATACTTTCTGCTAGCTAATTCTCTTCTCACTAGATGACAAGGACTTCAAAGACAGAACAAACATCTCGAGTCTTTATAACCCAACTTCCCACTTGCGCACACACTGCATGGAGAGTTTGTCTGAGGCAGCAACTTGATAGCAAAGCAAGACACAGAGCACATCAGTTCTGCTCATCTTGTCCATGCAGATGAGCTGCTGGAGCTCAGCATCAGACAAAGGCAGCAGCACACCCTGCCACACACTTCATCATAAGGCTTGCAGGCTTATCTCTGAGCACCCACGAGGTATGGACATTGCCGAAAATCTCAGCATGTTTTTGTGGTATATCACAGTTCAAATCAGAAGGAAGTGGCTTTTGAGTACTGAGATCTGTACCACACCTGAACTGACAATTAGAAATGAAAAACTCAGAGAATCACCAAGAGCCAGTTTCCTGGGCAAACCAGGACTTTCAGACATCCACTGTGGCTGGATAAAGTCTCAGCTGGCATCAGCCAAGCCCAAAGATCTGTTCCACACACCACGGCTACTTCAATCAATATCTGTATAGTGCTAATATTGGGCATGTTCCAAGAAACAAATACATGTCCCCAAATCCATGTATTGTATCCATGATTATCCTAACATGGCCAATTAGTGCTGCTAATGATTGTTTCAGAAAATAAGCAGATCCCTGATGCTGCATTTTTCCATGCCAGCACAACTGCAGATGCATCACGAGGCCGTGGGTCTGAGAAACCTCACTTGACACACTCAGAGACTGCAGTGCCCTTCCACAGGCAGCAGTGCACTGGAACCACTGCTGGTTATTTTCCCAGGCTCTCATTTCATCACAGCATTATCAAACAGATGTGAGACTTCTGAGGAGAGTGAACAACCAGGCAAACAGCTGAGAGCTTGTACATTTATAAAACTTTGGCTGAAATTCAGCCTTCCAACAGCTGCAGCCATGTTCATGACATTTTGGGAAAGAAAATGAACTTCACTCCTATAAAGATTTTGCTTTTGTGTGCAAGTTTTTGCTGCCCTATTTTCGGATTCAGGAAGGATTCAACACTTCACATCTCTCTCTCTAAGGGTAAAGTTAATTTTTAATGAATTGTAATTAAGAACTGAAGCCCCACCCTCTGTCCACCCCCACAGAGCTCATAACTCCAGCAGCCATCTCTTCTATTTCTTTCTCTCCCTCTTCAGCACTGGAGGCAGAATGTACAGAGAGTGGTACCCTCCCATCTCTTCACAAAATTAGACAGATGAATACACTGGGAGCACACCAGGAAGCAATTCAGATTATGGCATTATTTCAAAAGCTGTGTACTTTGAACATTCCTTGAAATGCCAGAAGAAATCTGAGGATCTGTAATTTTTTCACTTTTCATATCTGGGACACGTTTTACATAGGGAGAACTTCCAGGGTTCTGAGCTATCCTAAAAATCAGAGTAGAGCAAAAACCAGGACAGAATCTGCCCTAAAACCAAGAACAGTTACAAGTCTCACTTTGTAGATGTTAATATTCTTCATATTGCTGTGAGCTATAGCTGATATTATTTGTCTAGCATCAGAGCTATGCACAGTGCTTCACAAAATGCAGGAAATGGAGATTTACTCCTAGGAAATTTGTCTCCCGAGTTTTAAGGAAAAACACACCATCTAAAGGGTCACAAACTACAGAACTACTAAGGCAACCTTCCTCTCTGATTGGTATTCAAGTTTCCTTACAGATGGTTTTCAATAAAGGCTTTAAGGCTGAATAATTAGATATGCAGTCATTGCAAACATCTAGGCTTTTAGTACAGTGCTCATAATTATGACATAGCAATGATTTTGAGAAAAATAACACCAAAACAACAACTTGGCCCCACATCCCTTTTTTTTTCCCTGCAGATCCACAAAAAGACTTATAAACTACTTCTCCTCCTTAGCTTTTCATTCCAGCACTTCCATGCTGCTTTGATCCAGGCTTGTTGACAGACATGTACCTCCCAATCCCATTCTGAACGAGGTGTCTAATTTTGCAGATATACTTCATTGCTTTATGCTCATTACCATGTCTCTTCCTCATATAATTATGGCATCCAGGAGTCTGTACACACACAAACACTGTTTAGTTTCACCAGGACAGAGGCCAGAGCTAATAATATGCATGGGTTGTTGGCAGCAGTGAAAAAAATGTGGGCTGGTGAGTGCTCCTATCTGTGTCTGATTGGTTATGGAACCAGGCAGGTGCCACCAGGGATAACTTTTGATGATTATATGCAGGATTCGTGCTTGATAAGATGATGTCATTAATCTTACAATCTCATCATTCACCTGGTTTTAAATCAAAACGCAGTCCTGTACATGTATGCATGCATGTGGCTATGTAGATGCTCTTTGGCTTGCTTGTTTATAAAAGTATCAGTTGTTTGGTGAAAGATTCATGAGGTGGATTGCTGGTAAACAACTTTGGCATCTCATCTCAGTTTTATCTAGGGAGAGGCCATAACATGAAAAAGACTAAGAAATTCTTCTGTGCTTCAGCAAGTATCTTAAACCTCTAACATAGAACAGCTCCCTACCCCTGGAGCTTTGGGTACCCCTGGTGACATTGGTATTGCAACAACTATGAGTTCACTTGGACAGAGGCTCTGGAAGAAACAGTACAGCTACTTCATTATTTTCAAACCCAGCAATAGCCATGGGATGTTAAAGGCTTCAGCACATTAGTTACTGATCTTAAATCTTTTTAATGATATGAAACATTTTAAGATCCACTGTTTGTCACAGATAAAATATTCTCTGTGTTTATTTTCTGTGATCTAAAGCATCATATTCAAGCAAAGCTTATAAAGCACTGTTGATAGCAGTTAAGATTCTTGGCTCATTCCAGTTTAAGCAGAGGATGCAAACCTCCCCTAGGTTAGCACTATAGAAAGTTTTATTCCACTAGATACAAGTTTCATTAGATATTCAGTGGGGGAAAAGCATCTTGAATAAATCTCTCTATCAAAACAGCTCTTTGGCCTCATGGCTGATACACTACAGGACTATGAAAGGAATGGAAAACATAAAGAGAAAAAAATCCCTCTATTCAGCCCAAGTCCATTAAGAAAAGCATGAATATAAATATCATCATTTTTCTGCCTTCTCCATCTTCACTTTGCCCTGCTTCTATGGAAAGCCTTCAAAATGGTAAAGATGGGATATCATCTCTTAACACATCTTTTACAGAGGCTTCTGTCTCTCCAAACTCAAAACTAAACTTCTGCCATCCCAAAGGCATCGGAAAAAACCAAGCAGGGGTGGGGGAGAAGAAAGTGCAGCCTATTTTTGAAGAGCAGTTTTCCAAAAGCACCCTCACTGCTCAAAGAGCATCACTTTTGAACAGGCACAGCACTGACAGTGGCTTCTGGCAACCCCCAACACAGGTAATATGAAATCACAGCAAAAGTAGTTGTCTGGGCTTTTTTCCCTTTCTTGAGGAAAGTACACAGAGACAAACCTTGTCCTGAAAAAAGGCAATCTAACACAAAATAAAGGTTAAAATTATTAACCTTTAACAGAAATAGAAGTAAGCCACAGAGAAACAGAGTGACCCACTGGGTGGGACACACACCATTTACAGCAGAGCCAGGAAATAAACCAAGTACACTTGAATCATTCTACATCCACTGTCTGAAATGTAACTTTCATTTTTACCAAAGTTTTCACAAATGAGGATATGCACCCAAAACACCAGACTTAAATGCAGTCAGCAGCTTATAAAGTGCAAATGTAATGAATCAGCTATTTCTCATTCCAAATGACAAAGTCACAGAATCCAGGTTGGAAGGGACCTTGGGAGGTTGCTAGTGCAGCAACCTTCTCAAAGCTGGGTCAAACACTGAATTTAGATTGAGTTGCTCAAGGCTTTGTGTTGAGAAGCCTAGAAAACCTCCAAGGACCTGTGTCTTCAATATGAAATTTAAATGAAATATGTCAAGAAGAAAATATCCTGAAGAGATATCCTATCACTCACCTTTTGAAGAAAGCAAGCATGAGAATTCTGATCATAAATAATGCTATTTCATATTACCTCTTTAAAAGAGAGGTATGCAGCAAGTGAGGGCAAGCAGAGGCCAAAAAGGCAACACAGAACTTCAAATTATAAATCCAGCCTGTCTTCAGGTCTGAATTTTTTTTAATTCAAATTTCATTTAATGACAAACTGTGTTTAAAACACAAAAACAACCACACATCCTCCAACAAAAAGGTTCAAGCCAACGGGCTCTTGGACAGAGACAGATGCTCTGTGTATGTGTGCACACGAGTACCTCTTGTCCTTTAGGTCCCAAAACCCCTTTAGGATACTAGTACAACATAAGGTTTTCCAACCATTCTCTTTGGAAGCATCTGGGAAAGCAACTTGCCAAAATAATAACAAGGGTGCAGAGTACTGTAAGGAAATTACTATGAAAAAATAGTTTCTTTAACTCAAAATACTTTAAGCCTATCTATGCTCATTTAATATATTCATGATGATGTACTCTGTAATATTTTGTGAGGCAAAGTTTTTCTACTACAAGACCTGCATCCATATTCTTTCCTCCCTTCTATTAAAAAAAAAAAAAAGCTATTTTAAGAAACTTCTCTTCCAAGAAGAACAGTCTTGAAATAACTCACTCTAATGGTGGTGGACTGTAAATCTTAAAACAAATGACACACTTATTTCTGACAACACTCTCTAGCAATCATTGTCATTTATGTCTTTTAAAGAGCACGTGATGTTGCCTGTGTAAACATGATTTTTTCCCTCTGATTGGTTTCAATAAAGTAATTTTTCCTGGCAGAACATTTGAATTACCATACATTGAAAAGCAGAATGTCTTATACACATCTGGTTTGGATTTGTGAAGTGGGTTGTTGCTCATACATTTTCAGCTGTGTGGAATAAAATTGTGTTGATGAAGCAGTAAATATTTTTTTATTGAACAAAATGAAAGATGAATTCCGAGAACAGTCCACTGTTAATTACTACAGGTACTCTGCCAAATATTTACTTCAAAAATCATCAACAAACCAAGCTAACAGAGCAGAATAGACACTTGCACAGTGAGCCATGGGGTTCAAGCACAGAGCCCAGCTCATCAAACAGCTTTTTCAGTTACCATCTGCAACAGGAACCTCATCCTGCTTTTTTTGGCTTCTGTCAGCCTAGCCTTTAGGCACCTGAGATGAAATGTATCCCTGGTATCCTTTGGACATGCCCTGGAAGGTGTGCTGACTAGCATGGCCTCTGCTGAGGCCCCAGTTCACAGAGTCTCAAAATGGCTCTGCCAGACCCCTGGGTAAGAAGTGCTCTGCAGTTCAGTCAGAGGCAAGGCAAAACAACCAGTGTAGCCAGTAAACCCCACCTGCCCACAAACCTCCACCTTTAGCTCAATAAAAAAATAACAAATTTAATCAGAAGATATGCAACAAGGTTATATGATAATAAAAGAGATGGGTGGGGAAAAATAACCAAACCAAAAAACCCTCAGATTCTTAAATTCTTTTCAGCAAGCCAAAAAAAGGAACATTTTCTTGCTTCTTCTCTTAACCATGCCAGCTGGCATGCTATCTTCTCCAGACAATGCAGAAGCCCTGGTTTCCTTTTTTGTATCTCTCAGTTATCCATCTTCACATTCTGCAGATCACAGAGATGAGAATCTCTCCCAGAGACTGGCCTCACTGCTGAGCTTTTTAGACTGCTGCTCATCAGTCTAGCCTGGATTTGAAGTGCTGATTCATCAGCATGTGCTTACCTCAAGGGGTCTGGCAATGACACTTGTTACACAGAGCAATTCACTTGGGTCAGGCTGGGAGAGCTCACAGTTCACTCTTTAATAAAGCATCACACCTACAGACAGGTTACCTGCACGAACAGGACTGCTGATTGCACACACCCAGACCTTGGACTGCAGCAGCAGCAGGAGGCAAATGTTTCTGCATCCTCCACTGGCATGGATGACAGAGGCTGTCAGCCTCTCCAAAACCGAGTGTCCCCTCAAATCCAGGGCACAATACTTGGAGAATTACCCACTGTGTGAAAAACATTCACTTGGAAAGCTGCTGAACAGAGGTTAATGTTTAGGAACTTAGGTCTGCACATGTTCATTTAAATGTTCTCATTTTAAAAATAAAATCACATGACATTCTATTCCAATGCATCTGTAGAGTCAGTGATTCATCTAATCAGTTTGCTCTTGTGAAGTCTGATTTACTGAGTCTCTCCAAGTACAAATAGCTCTTAAATTGTTTTACTGAATAATTTCATGGCAGTTACATGAGGATGAGTTGAAAATTTTTTCTCCTGTTCAAAGGCAGAGCTCCTCAAAGTGTCATTTGTGTTAGGCCATGACCTAACTTTCATTGATCCACCACCAACATTGAAATCTTAACCCTGAAAGATCTCTGGATTTGGGGAAATGGTGAGTTAATGCTGGCTTTCTGGGAAAGGGATGAAGAAAAATCTGTATCAGTGTTCCTAAAAATAGCTAGCTAGTTCCTGACCTAGCATTCTGCCTTTGCACAACCAGTGCTCAGGGAAGGTTTTGAACAACAAAATATAATTAAGTTATATTAGTATTCATTTACTGCTTTGATGCTGTCACCTCCTCATCAGTTTGCTGCCTGTAGATTTAGGCCTTCAAGGTTTGCAGGTCTGCAGCATCTCCACCCAGACCATTCACAGGTTTGAAGACTCAGGGGAAGACTGGAACAGACTCAACTGTTCCAGGGCTGGGTCCAGCCTACAGATGATGCCTCTGCCTGCTCCCACTGCAGTGAGCTCTAAACTAATTAGTACATGATCTGCTGGCATCTTCTACTCTCAGAAGCATGAAGCTCTCCTCAGCTAAGTGTGAAACTATTTACTCAGTTCTCAGGTTACTGCAGCCTGTGATGAGCGGCTGTGGTTAACAGCGAGCTGTAAATGCAAGCTAGTTAAATTCATTCCTGTTCTCAGCCAAAGTGGGAAGATGGCAGGACTGATTTCAATCAGGATTTTTAGATGCAGGCTGTTTACATGACATACCTAGAATTTCTAATGGCAACCCAGCCTTTTAGCATACAGCCCTCCTTCTCTTCTCATCAAGAGTTTTCATGCAAAAAAGATTAAAAAGAGCAGGAACTGTGCAAGGTTTGTGATTTATTCAAGGCTCTGCAGAGTGAGAAGTGCAGTTATTTCATGTAACACCCAGCCATCGGATTAGTGGGGTTAGGATCCCACATTTCAGCATGAAATCCATTCATGAATTATGTTCTTTATGTTTGGTTAGAAACTACAAGAGGAAAAATCCCACAACACTGCTGGGGGGGAAGTAAAATTGGCCATGGAAATACATTTAAAAGCTTCCCAGCCTGTCTCAGTCTTCAAGAATATATATTCTGCAAGACTGTACCCATAATGCAAAGGAGTCCTTGGCCTTAATAGTAAATTAATGTCAAGGCATCAGAATGACTTGAATACATTTTATTCTAACTAGGGTTTAAATGGCAAGTAAATAGTAGGGCCTGCCCTTATTTTAATGGACCAATTACATAATGGACATCTTTCAACTTCACATTCCAACAACTATGGCTTCTTCCAGTAATAACAGAATTTTCATGCAAAATATTTTAAAAACTCACTTTTCCAGAAATTTAATTACTCCTTATGAAATAAAAGCAATAAACTAATACCAACCAACATTTAATGACATGTCAGACAATTGTGTCAGTCCATAATAGAAGTCCATGTCTGCAGGGAAGTGATACACAGTTCAAACTTGCTGGTTTAGCATAATAGCCTAACAAAATGCTATGTGTTAAAATCACTGATTTCTCTTGTTTGGATTTTTTGAGAAGTTGATATTTTAGAACAATTTTTGTACTTTGTTTCATATTTGAGCAATTCAGATAAACTATCAGTCTTCCTATGAAAGGAACACTTAAAAACATTATGCAAAAAACAACATAGCCCATGAGCACAGGCAGCAACCCAGATAAGATTTTTTGCAATCTACAATGTCAATTGACATTATGCCAACAGTTGAAAATAATGTCCACAGTTCCAAGTCAGTCAATGTACAAAGGTAGATTTTGGAAAGCACCCAGGATACCTAAATTTTATTACCACTACTCAAAAGAGTTTTTTTTCCCTTTTAAAAAGCCTGTACCAAGTCTTCATTACAAAGTAAGTGAATTTAGAAGTCAAATTCTCTCACTACACATGACTGAACTTGCAAATTTTTTAGTATCCAAAACCTGGTCCAAAAAAGGATTCAGGCATATCTTTTTAATGGTTAAGCCCTTCATAATGATCCTTTCCTAGGAGCTGCATACATGACTGAACACAAAGCAGAATTCTGTACCACCTACTCAGAAACAGCAAACATCCAAGCAGCTCCTTCTCCTTCACGCTGCAAGGAAGATTGCCAAAACACCAATGTGTTGAGCTGAAAGTCTTCCAAGCTTCTTTTGAGCTTATTTAGACTGTTTTAGAACCATTTTAGAGGTGAGATGAAATTCCAGCCAGCCAGGATTGCAGATCTGTGTTCCTGACCCTGGCTACAGGCGTCCCTGACAGAGTCAGGAGCTGGCAGCCGGGCTGGTGTCACTGCACAGGCACCTGGGGGCCACTGTCACTGCTCCCACAGCAGCCTGGCTGGGCACAGCCATGGCCACAGAGCAGCTGCTGCTCTCTAACCCTGCAGCAGCCATCCTGGGCATGCTCCACACCCCTGCTGAGTGCACAGACAGGGCTCCGGCTGCACAGCATCACGGTGCCCTGGGCAAAACAAAGCAGCATGAGACAGATCAAATCAGGAACCCAAGTCCCATGAAATCCAGACACTATCTGTAGCCTCAAATGCCCCTTCAGGAACATAGAACAAGCGCTGTAATAACTGCATACCGCTTAAAAATACAGATTTGCACATGAGGACTCTCACTGACTTAATTCTGAACCCTCATCTGAAGGTTTCTGCACATTAGTCAAATAACTTCATTAGGATCTAAGATTCACTGTTCACATCCTTTAACTCAACTGAAGTTACATATAAATCAGCTAGGGAAGTATCATTATGGCCTCTCTTTTGTCTTAAGAAACATTTTATACAAAAAGCGAATTTATGAAAGCAGAGTCATGGCTTCCTGACGTGTACTGTCAAAACCAAAATTAATAAACCAAGAAATTGCTGAAGAGTTATGTAAAAAAAAAAAGAATTCCGACTGTACTAGTCACTCAAAAAACATTTAGTGTCTGGACATATATTTGGTAATACTTCATTAGTTGCTTCAGAAGAAGATAGAAGGCTGGTTAAAGAAATTACAAACCTATTTTCAAAGGAATTAATAATTTTTTTCCCAGAGTTTTCCCACTTGTAAAACCAAATACTACTTTGATTTACTACTTAGTTTTAAGCCAGTCTGTCCCCGGATTTTGCTACTTCATTGGGCTACTCAAAATATATCTGATTACTGTAAAATTTACCTGTTTGCAAAATACTCATCCACACATGTTTCAGCCTCCTTCTCCAGTGTCACAGCACACGTTGCAGTTGAGATGGGCACGATACACAGAATATCATCATACAATTTCAGAATGCTTCAACCCATACAGAGTAACATCATTCCACTTCAGAAGACTGCAAGCATCTGCCCTTCTTGTTCTTCAGCGCAGCCTTTTATCCCCTCCTGTTGATGCACTGCACCTGTGTGCCCTCTGTTCCCTTTGGTGGTTGGTCAGTGCCCCTGGGCACCCCATGGCTCAGTAGCTCCAATAGGATTCACCTGCTGCTCACAGCTGTAGCCCATTGGGGATGAGGCTCAGCCCAGACACACCCCAATTACCCCAAACTACCTTCACCTACAGGACCTGCACCTCTTCCCTCAGCATCTCCCTCCATCAGAAATATTCACTCCACAATTTCATATTTGCTGTGCAGCTCAGTGTCTCTTGCTTTCCCTCAATGCTTTCAAGGAGATAAACTTGCAGGCACTGTCCTTTCTGCTGAGAGATGGGTAAAACAAACCATTTCTTTTGTTACAAAAGCCTGACCTCAGTGATCCACACACAGACACCACCACTCAGCTCTGCTTGTTTGGGAATGCAGCCAAACAGCTGAAGAGGCAGAAAGAAAAACCCACAGACCATCAGTGCGTGCAGAACACAGCAGCTATTTATTGCCAGGTTGTTCTAACGCCAATGTGATTCTCCTGCACACAAATCTGCACTCAAGTACTGGTGCAGAGCTTGCCTCTTTCTTTCAGGGGTCTTTCTAAACCCAGCAGAAAAGTTCCCTGAGTTAGCAGAGCCATTGCCTTTCCAGCCCCTGTGCTCATTTCCCAGCACTCCCACAACAATGGATAAGGATGCAATAGCAGGAGCCTCATGAGAAAGGTCACATGCAAATGCTCAATAGGTAATAACAGCATAATGATGGGGGGGAAAAAAAGGTCAAATTAATTCCTTTGACTTAGCTTCTCCACATAACCTATGGACAGGAAAGGATTCTGATGGTTTATACAAGTAGTGTCCCACTGAACACATCTGTAATCTGTGAAAATAAACCAATAGCTTTCTGGACAAAACAGAGATGCAGCTATTGCCATAAAAATACAATTGTGACTCTGAATTTTGAGACCAAATCATTAATGTTGGAAAGTCCAAACTCCTGCTTAAACAGAGACAGCTTTGAAATTCAACAGGTTGCTCAGGAATTTGCTTGAGCACATCTCAAACTTTTAGCGAGTGAGAATCCACAAGCTCTTACAAACCTGTTCCACTGCTTAGTTACCTTCAGAGTAAAGATATTTTCCTTACATTCCATCATAGCCTCCCTGTTCACATTTCTGACCAGAGTACCTTGTTCTGCTGTGCACATCTGCCAGAGGTTAGTCCATCACACACAGAGAACTCATTTGGCCTCACTGATTTTTGTCAGATTTCTGATGGCCCATTCCTTCAGCCAGGCTAGGTCTCGGTCAAGAACAGTGACAAAGGTAATTCCAAAGGACACAGATGGTAGGACAAATATGATAGAAGAATCTATACAACTTCTGAACACTTTGGGATTAATATACAAAAATACTTTTTGTTGGGATTTTTTTCACCCCTCGCAATAGTTTGCGGTAAGTTTTTTTCCCTTACCTCCAGAGCAATAATCTCTGGATAGAGCATCTAAAATAACCATGTATTCATGTGGCACAGCTACCTTACAATAATACTGTTGTTAAAACTGAATTTAAAAGAAAAAAACAAAAAAAACCCCCTACTTTCAAAATTTAGGCCTATTTAATTTACTTTCCAGAAAAAACACAATGAAAATTTAGAAACACTTTTTAATAGATCCATTTTGACAACAAATGGGATACTCTATTTCACTTATTTTCCAATCTATTCTCTTCAGCTGAGGTCATCATTAATTATTTTTAGCAATTAGAAAATCCATTAGCAAACTATTTATTCAAACTCCAAAGTGAAATAACTTCAAGTTATTCACTTTTATCCTACATAGGGACTATATGATATTACTTTTGTACTATTTATTGAGTATACAAATGAAACTACATGCAAGTGGGAAAAAAACCCAAGGCTAGAGATGAGCAGCGAGTAGTGTGTGATCAACAGTCAGCTTGGAAAAGCTGCAGTTCTTTTCAAAGACCTGCAGGTATTCTTTCAGCTGTTCTCTCTTTACCTAGAAAGAACTCATCCAAGCCCAGAAAAATTTTTGCCTTTGAAGTTTTCATCCAAGCTAGCGACATGAGAATTACAAGTAGGAGGAAAACTTTTCATTTTTCTTTTCATAGGAAACTGGTGCTGCCCTCAGATGTACCAAAAACATGGTATGCCCTGCTGCTCTTAGCAAACTGAATATCTAAAAGTATTATTTCTTCAGAATTTTTGCCTCTTCCCATATCATTCTGTACACACAGGGATATTTAAAAAAAAAAAATTAAAACACGCTTCAAGTCAATGGAAATTTTATACACAAAACTTTGGGTTTTCCTTCTTAGCATTGCCAAATTAACAGATCAGATGTAATTTCATTCTCAACTGCAACACCATCCTTGTTTTTAATTCAGAAAACATTAAACTTGTAATGTTTCTCTATATTTAACAGTACTTACTCCATTTAGTTTTTTCTAATGTAATTCACTGTATTTATTTCTTCCAGTTTTATAATGCATAGGCATATCTCCTCTGAACATTTAATAATAGCATCAACTCACATGCCGTAAGAAAGCCTATTTTATAAAAAACTGCAAATGGTCTACTTAAAGGAACACTGATTTATTACTCAGTAGTGTAAGTGAAGATATTTCAGAGGATATTTATTATCATCCATTTGCTGTGAGTGCTCCTGTAGCTCTGCAACAGCAGAGCCTGCATGATGCTAGAGGCTTGCTGAGTCCTGTTGGGAGGACTCACTGAGCTCCCTGGAATGGGTTTCCCCTTCTCCTTTCACACACATTGAACTTGCAGTAAAAAGAATGATATAATAAGAACAAAGCACTCTGGAGGACATCAGAGAAGGATCTCCGAGACAGAGATGGCAGATAGCCATGCTGCATCCAGAACGTCTTTAAGGAGAAATGAACAAAGCAAGACTGTAGTTAAAAAGAAATAGATACTCCTATCCTGCAGTAGCTGATCTTTAATTATTAGACACAGTAATTTATTGCTGGGTGAGATTGACTTTATCACTGCATTACCATGATTAAAGGATGGCTACAAAGAAGATGGAAACTTCTGGTTTACAAAGAATCACAGGGGAAAAATGAGGAGCATGGGGTACAAGTTTATCCTGGCGAGATTCCAAAAGAAACATTTTTCAGAATAAGAACAATCATCCATTGGAATAATCTCCTGAATGAAGTGGTAGATTCCCCAGCATGGGACACTTCCAAGATTTGTCTGGACAGAGTTCTGGTCCATCTTGTCCAGACCCTGCTTTTGTCAGGAAACATTGGACCAGATGATCTTTGAGGTCCCTTCTAACCTGGTGCTCTCTAATTAAAGGCAGTAAATACTTCTGCTAATTACTGATCTTCATTGTGAATACAAGTCCCTACCTCTTCCAAAATCTTAACTTCAAATCCAAAGCTTCTCTGATGACCTGAAATGCCTCAATGGGAGACTTAATTAAAAAATTTTGTGATTTTTACATCAGGGCTCAATGACAGGTATTTAATATGCAGCAAATACACACTTCTATACCACTGGGCTGTGTGCAAGAATTGCATGCAAAGATTTCCTCTTCCAACAGAGAAGATGTCATACTTCTTCCAATTTCTTCTTCCTGACCTACTGGTGTTTGATGCAGAGTCTGAAGCTACCAAATGCAATTTTATTTCCTAAAATATCTAGAAATACATTGCATATTGCTTCTCTCCTTTTCAAGGAAGACAGGATCTGCCTTGGTTAGCTTCAGATGCATCCACTGGTTTGTAATCAATATAAACGACCTCATTACTAATTCATTACAACTGCAGTTCTGGGACAGGCATCCATGTTAGAAGATGCTGGAAGCATGTTATCAAAAGATCTAAAAAGTTTTCCTCAAACTGCTCTGACCTTGGCAAAGGAGGGACTGGTGAACATGCATTCCCCTCACACACTTGGTAACTGCCCATCCCAAGCTACTGACCTTCCCTACACATCTCATGAGATCACCAAATGCCAACCTTCCTACACATCTCAAGTATACAAGATGCAAGGGGTTAATTAACATTAATTATATGATATTAAGCAACAGAAAGCATGTCAGAGTCCATATAAATACTTAATCTGAAGAATAACTTAGAAAGTACATTTCTGCAGTAGTAAATAATTAATCCTCTCTGATCAATACAGAAATGACAGTAATTAGGGAAAATAAGACAGTACTGAAACCATTAAGACACTTTTTTGAAGCTGGGATGTTTTTGATGCAGTTATGTTCTTTGTTTACTGTAAAGTTATTCCAACAGGGACAGAAAACCACATATTTTGGAGTGCTAAAACAGTCCAATGTTTATCTTAACCAACACTCCCAGAACTTATGCAAGTTGAAAAAAAATTGCAGTAAATTTCCCACAATTTATGCAGCCCCTCATTTCCTAGGGTAGCATTCTCCATTACTATAGATCATCACAGTCTAAAATATTTGTGCATTTGCCAATGTGTCGCAAAATGCATATTTTTCTTTTTTATTCCTTAGAATTGCACAGCAATCTGTTTAGCTAGGGCCTCTTGGTTTATAATTTCTTCTTGTAACAAATAAGATGCACGCAAACAAACTATTTCAGCCCAAATGAAAACAAAACCAAAAAATATTACCATTGAAATGGCATTTATCAGCTGTCAGACTGATGTGAGAAACTGAGTTAGTATTTGAAATACCAGTCTGTACAAATAAAAAAGTGTTCTGATCCCCTCACTATGTTTTTTTCTGTAAATACCAATTTACATTCTGAAACTATGCAGCGACAAAAGATGCAGTAAAGCTTTTCTCTTGAAGTTTGCATAAACATGCCAGCAAAGTAAATATAAGTACTAAATCTATTATTACAAGTACAGCCTTTAAAAACAAACCAAATTCTTTAAATTTTCCCTGAATGTATTTGTGTATGTAAAGAATTATTTCATTTCAAGCCAGAGGAGTTTTAAGAACTTTCAATCTGCAGTTAAGTTCCAGCATATACAAAGAGAAAGAGAACTTAAGATATGGAGCTGGGTAAGCAACAGGACAGTAGAGGAGTCAGTGTAAAGAGAAACCAATGTAATAGTATTAAAAGGCAAAGAGTTTTTAAAAAAGCTGAGAAAATGTTTGTCTATTTTGAGATCTCATCCTCATGGTCCCATTGCATTGGGTTTCAGTTCTCTAGCTACAAAATGAAGTGCTTACAATCCCACAGAAACTTAAATTTGGACTTGGGATTTCACTGGTGTACAAAGCAAACAAAAGGCAGCATTTTGTGCACATCCTACCTACCAATGCAGTTTGAGATGCAGTATTACATTTATGCTTGAAATTTAGGAGCTACTCCAGCAATATGCTGACACCTGAGGATACTGAGACAGCCAATGATTAAACACATTTTTAAAGAGGAAAACCAGCAAAACCCAAGACTCATTCAAACTTAATGCACATTATAGAATACATTTAGGGGTAAAATAAGAAACCAATAAGTATATTATATAGTGTTAGTAAAAAAGAAAGGCTTATTACACTTAATTGCTGTATGTTAACAGAAGTCATACATGATTTTTTACAGGATAGTCTTGGGAATTGCCTGTATTAACAGCCACATCAAAAATTACTCTGAAGCAGTAAAAAATCTGAATTCAAAGTTAACTTCTATCTTACAGTTATGTACTTCAATACCATGATGTCATCTGCATATTTTTCAAAGTGGAAAATAAATGGAAGACAATAATCAAGCACAAAATAACTTGAGCCAAAGATTGCACTGCTCTTTGTGTGGAACACCATAGGAAGAGACCAAGAAACTGCATGTTTCTACTACCACTACTGTATTTGCCATCACAGCTCTTATGGAGGTGTAATATTAATACAGGGCAAAGAGCAATGAAAATATTTGCAGAGTAACCAGCGCCAGAGATGTCAATGATAAAGTAAAGAAATTCAACACAGACTGTTCTGAAAAATATGAATAAACAGACAAGTAGAAAGTTCAAACAGTAATGAAGAGAAAATGGGCAGATAACATGCATGTCTGAACTGCAGCTCTCTGCAGGTACAGGGCTTCCTTCAGCACATCTCCAAAAACAGGGTTTGGGATCCTGTTGGTTCACTAGCACAACACAGCAACACCTGAGATAAACAGCACAACTGAAAGGCTGCAGCACAAAAATCAAACACCTCACATGGAACTATTTTCCTCAAACATCAATATATCATCCACTATGCTTCATAATGGAAATCTCCCACCAAAAACCCCTCCAGCCTTACTACCCTGCACGGACACAATGCTTATACTCTCCTCAAGTATTGCAGTGCTATCTGCCTTTCCAGCATAGAGACACTGCCACTTTTACACTATGCACCACTACAAGGCCATCTCTTTCCTCAGATTTTTTTAAAATCAAATTTATGCAAAGGGAAAATTAATGGTTACAAACACAGCTTAAGTATATTAAAGCACAGTAAGGGCAACCAGGAATCCCTCCCTTTCCAGCACCTGCCTTCTTCATGCAGATTTCCCCCCTCCTCTGGCCAGGGGAATCTCTTTGGATTTTGCTGCTACAAAATTGAATTCAAAGTCTAGCAATACAAGTTACTTAAGTTGCTAATTAATTACTACTCTATGCATGCTATATTCTTTGTTTCCAGTACTGTTGTGCAGCTCTGCTTACTCCTTGAACCCATGTATCTACAATTTTTGTTAATTTGAGGTAGGACATGAAAAGGTTCAGCTTCCCTGCTCGGCAGTTTTTCCCTTTCACTTTTAGCGGGGTTGCTGCAGGAATTTGGAGCTCTCCAATGTTCTGAAACAGCAACGTTGAAGCAGTGGAAAAGGGAAATGTGTGCAAAAGAGAGGCAGCAGCACAGGGACTGAAACCCAGTCACATTTTGCCTGTTGTGACCCAGCAGAAAGAACAGCACAGTGCAGGTGACAAATGAGAGGAGTCTGTGCTGCTGGTGTAATCCATGACATATCTGTTAGAAACACAAAACACAGCAGGAGTGGTGTTGCCTGTGAGATACAGCTCCTCCAGAAAAAGGTCAATACTGATGTGGATGGAGATACAGGGGCAGCACAATACAGGGGGATATCTGGCTCCACACTATCAGCACTGACAATCTGACAGGGCCCAGTGAGGGGTGGCTTTATCCAAAGCAGACAGATTGATTCAAAAGCACTTGGAAAATTGAAGAATTTTTTCAAGGTAACAATGTTATTCTAATCTCGCAAGTGACTTCTAGGACATTGGTGCTTTCACTGTACTGCTGAACTAAAAGCAATTCTAAGTGCTTTTAATCTTGTCATTCCACTAATATGTTTAAACACAAATTAAAAAAAAATCTGGGTCAAAACGAATTGCTACTCTATGTTAAAATAAAAAGCTATTCATAGGTGAATAACAAAGGAGAATGCCAAAAAGGGTTGAAATATGCAAACCTGGGTCTCAATACAAGGTTCAAACATTTGATTAGAACAATCTCAGTAAAGGTAAGAAGTACATACCTTCATCCTGTTCAAGTGATTACTTTTGTATTTTCAAGTACATGCTAATAACTACAAAAAAACCCCAACAATCTACTAATATTAATAGATTGCAAATCTTCCCATTGTTCCAGCAATGTAATAGGTGTTAAAACATAATTAAGAATATATATTTCCATCTCTTCTGTGGGCCTGCCCACAGTGCTGTAGTGTATTTACAAGTAATTATAAGTTGAAAGGATTTCAGACAGACATTCATAAGAATAAGACCTGGAAAAGAAGCACCAGAGAACAATAAACACTTTTCCCCCAAGAAACTGAACAATGCTCATGTTATTTTTGATAAATGTTTGCCTAGATTTCTTCCTCAGACACCTTACTGTGGGGTTGTTACCACTCTAAAGTCTGGGCTCCCACAGAGCTGTTGCCCAGCTTGTTTCTCTCCAATCTCTATCTGAAGACAGACACACAACTTGACATTTGTCCCTGATTCAACTGCACTTCATTTCTCTCCAACCATTTCCCTAAGGTGTCTGTGCCCCTTGGAATTGCAGTCGTGTCTTCCACAGCACATCATCCAGCTCTGCTATTAGATCTAACAAATAATACTGGAGCCTGGTTAGATCTCTAATCTTAGTACTACTTGAATTTTGATAACAAATTAAGAACTATGCTACAGTGTTTTTCCAATCAGTCTCATACCCACCTGCAAGTCACTTCACTCATACCATATTGACTACTTTGGTTTCTAGGACTAGAACACCCTCTCCAAACAGAAGTAGGAGTTACAAATATGAAAAAAAAAAAATTGATGCAGTATCATCAGAGGGATCTCTTCAGAGAAAATTGCTGTGTTAAGGGAAATCAGGACAACAAATGTTAGGTGATTAATGCTCCTTGGACTACTTATCCTAGCACTTTGGTCTGTATGTCTTTGTTTTCTATGCCACAAAAACAGTAACCTCTCTCTTGAGTTTAAAATACAGTAATTAAAAAAATCAAAGTATTTTTTTAGAACAATCTTCTTTCCTATACTGAAAGTGATCACACACCAAGAGTCAGAAGAACAGTGAGGTCAGCTTTTACAGTATCTTTGACTTCTACTGTTTGTATCTGTGTACATGTTTTGTATGCTACAGTTTGTCTACTGCTTTATTTTCAGAGTATGAAATTGTCATACAAGTGCTGGTGACTGAGAGCTGGAGCTGCCAGTCCTGCAGGAGCACCTGCCCATAAGTGAGCAGGGTAAGGCTGGAGAGGAACACTGCAAACACTGTCTCTGCTCAAGGCAGCAGCAGAACCTGCAGTACAAGGATGCTGTCAGTAATTCAAGGGAGTGGATGATGTTTCTGCCTTCCTGAACTGAAGGAAGGGCTTTACACAGCTCTGTGTACCAAAGGAGCTACAAACAGGGACCTGTGCTGTTGAACAGCCAACAGGACCTTCTGCTTCTGCAAGTCTGTTCCCTGACCCTCCAAGTCTCACCACCTCCCCCATTTGAGTGGGAATTTTGAAGCCAACTGGAAACCTTGCTGACAGAGGAAATGTGCTTTCTCCATACCAAAAAGACTTGGCTGCTGTGCCTGCCTGGGTGTCTCAAACAACACAGGTACCTCGCTCCTTCTCATCTTAGTCTGTCACTCCACATGTTCCTCTGATACAGGAAAAGCAAAGGAAAGCAATGTGGTTCCCCTGAAGAAGAAGAACCTTTTTCTGCCCTACAACCATGCTATGCTTTTTTCCTTATAAGCCCATTTTATCAATTATTTCTGCTGTATTTCTCTTCAGAAATACAGTAGAAATAGCTGATAAAATGTGTTCTGAGTTGTGCAGATGCTCCATTCGTCTCTGCACCAACTGAAAATTCAGGGGAAAATTGGCTTGCATATAAAGAAGCACATTAAAAAAATAAAATACAGGTAAGTATTTTAACTGTCAGTAGATAAAGCTTATTTTCCTAGTGCTTGCTCTGTTCATAATTTTTTAAAAAAGAAAATAAACAGACTCTGCTACATTATCTCTTGCATCATTCAGAAGGCAGCACTTCCATACAAGAATAGCAGATTTCTCCTCAGCTAACAGGATTTCTTTATACCCATAAATGACATCAGAAGATCACAGACATGATTTTGCCACAAATATTCCATTTGGCTTTGAGCAAGATTTTAAAATTGTCTCTGTGTCACCCTCCCAGAAGGGTTAACAGGGGAAGTAAAGTTGAAACCCAGTGGCTCAGAAGCAAGAACTAAAATACCCCAGCATACAAGTTAACAAAATCAAACTGAATAATCATTTATTGCTGCAGAAATATGCCCATGGTCAAGATCAAAAAGAATTTAGAAAGCAGGAAACTTATCCAATTTTCTAAGCTTCAGGCTGGGCATGAATCTGTAACCTGGAAAATGCATTATGCAGTGCTTGTTTGCATCAAATAAGAATGTGACACCTTATCTGCAACCTTATTATCTTAACATCATATTGTATAAAGGGAATTAACAGAAATTACTCTGCAGATCTCTTTCAAAGTCAGCTTTTTTTCCCCACCCTGTCCTCTTTGAGAAGTATCAAAACTCTTGCTTAAAGATAACCAGAAAACTCAATATTCAAGGGGGGAAAAAAAAATCCACAACAAAAACCAACCCAAAAACCCACTGCAAGTCCCTAATAAGCATTTCAATTCAATGGGAACTTTTTGCTTTTTTGAACACAGAACACCCAAACTTCTCATAAATGTTGAAACACAACCTTTTAAAGCTTTTTAAAAAGTGTTCTCCATTGTCCTTCCTCCCCATCAAAACCCAGTATAATTTAATGAAACATTAAGGCTCTAGAGGAATGGCTTTTTCTAAGCATAACAGGAGTACAATTTGCAACCAGCTCTAACAAAAGACAGTAATCTCTTACCTCCTGTTGGCACTGTAATAGCAACAAAGAAAAACATGGCTTTTGTAACCAGACATCAAATACAGCTTGTCAAAAATCTACTCATCTCTCTTCCTGTTAAAAAAGCACCAGCTTCACAAATCATCTGTCATTACAAAAATTAAATGCTTGTTTGGCCATAAAAATGCTCTATTTGACACGCCAAGTGTGCTGTTAGGTTACTAATGTTCCTGTTTTATTGTACTTATTACTATTTATCAGGTGAATTCACTCACCTGCATTTCCACCAACAGACACCACGAGCTCAGGACTCGGTTTGGTGCTAGCTGATAACAAATGGTGCTGCTTGCATGCAAGCTCAGGAATATGTACCCAGTGTTGGCCACACACTTGACATAAATACATTATCTTTAGATAAACATGGGCAGCAGAAAGCCTGGTGCTCAATTAAGTAAATCAGCATCTAAAATTCACTGTACAACTCGCGTTTTATGAAGGCACAAACCCCTTGGAAAGTCAGAAATTTGGGGTAACATCCAGCACCGGGCAAGCCACGGCGTACAATGCTGAGAATGCTTCACCTCACACACTGTCTGAGCAGCCTTCAAATCTCACTTGGTGTCAAAACAGAGAAAGAAGATGAAATCAGACAAGTCTTTATAGAACAGCAAAATTACAGACTAATATAGGACAGCTTCAGTCCCAGTGAGGGATCTGGGAGGAATATTTGAGTTCCTATTGCAGGCACATCAAGAACCACACATTAAATCTTTCAGGCTATATGATTTATTACTTCAAACCATGCAGATCCATGGAAAGGCACAAACTTCCTGTTTTCTCATTATCTATAAATTTCCTCACCACTGCAGGGAAGCAATCAGACAAAGAGTCGATTACATTGTTGAACAAAAATGTGAAGGGTTAGCTAAGAACTGTAGATGACTTAAACCTAACTTCAATATTTCAAGCATCTCATCAAGTAAAACAAACCAGATACCAATTTCACAAGTGAGAAAAAAAGTAAAAGGGAGTCTCACCAACACCAATAAATAATAATATACTACAAAGATTGAGGAGAACAAAATCAAATCCCCCACAGAAAAGGAAACTGAATTCAGAGAAAATGGATGAAATTACGAAACTGAAGGACATGATGAAAAGGACACATTAACAGCTGGAGAGAAGGAAAAGATATCTGTGCCTATGGCCATGCCAGTAATGAGCTCAAACAAGGCTAAACCACACCTGAGCTGTATCCAAAGGCAGCTGCTCCCTTCAGAGGCACACAATGACCTCTCTGTGTGGGACTTGGGGCTGTGACATGCTAAAAATTATATGGAACACTGAGGAAACAGACTTTGAGAAGATAATATTTTTTTTAAATAAACCAGCTCTTTCAGTTAGTTGGTATTCAGCTCTCCTCAGGTCACGACTTAACCATGTCTAACTGGAAAGAAAAGGTAAAGTGCTTTCCCCACAGACATCAATCAGTTTTTCAGCAGAGAATTAGCAGCAACAAAACCAAGAGCTAGGGACAGAAATAAAAATGGCTGAATAGCCTAGACCCAAGCAAATACTGACATCAACCACTTGTGTCCTGATAAAGGAGTCCAATAATTGATATAATTGCATTTAGAAAGAGATAAATGCTTGTGTGGTTTAAGAAAGAATTTTGAAGCAGTATGGACTTCTCTGGCCTAATTCCTAACCTTCTGCATAAGAAATATCTCCTTTAAAAGTTACTATCTATGGCAAGGGGACATTCAATTTTTTCCTCACAAATCTCAAACATAATTTGTCAGTAAATAAAGCAATTTCAGCACATCTTATTCAGCTCCATGTCTTAGAGCAATTGAGGAAATTTGCTATCATTAGATAAAATCCTTTCATAGCTATTCACAACTACACAGTACTGCAGAAAAGTTGAAAGATCATGATAAACCATCACTGCTATCACAACAAACAACATGAAGAACTCTTTACAAGTTGTTAAGGGACAAGAAAAAGCAAAGATCTGCATGCAAATTTCAAATATCCCATTATATTAATTCCTATGACATTCCATCTAACAGAAATCAGTATCCATGGCCAGATTCTACCAGTTATTATCACTGTTTAAAATACACAAACAAGCTCAAAACAAAAAAATAAATTGGTACAATGAAAAGAAAGCATAATTATTTACAACCTTATCAATTGTTTTAAAAAATTGTCTGACTCCATCCTTCAGAGCAAAGAGCAAGGAATAACATTGCAGCAGATGCAGAAGCCATGCCTATGGCACCATCTCAACCTGCAGCCCATGCCACACCTCACTGATGATTTTAATGGGAGCTATACTCAGACTTTCATATATGAAGTATACAAAGAGAGTGCATTTAATTGTCTAAATACAGACTTAACCACATGCATGTGTTTGAATTTAGTGTTTTGCTATATTAAGTGACAGTTTTCTCCTGACCCTACTCTTCATTATCTTCAAAAAACATCAACATTTTATTTATTCATAACATTTTTCTCTCAGTTTGGTGTTTATCTATTTTACATCCTGTTACTTTTTTTTTTTTTGCTCCTTCCTGCTTTCCTTCTCAAACACAAGCTGAATAAGGCATCTATTATAGGGTTTTGAACTTGAGCCAAATTGACATCTCAGTATTCATACTAAAACCACAGAAAATTTCCACATCATTCAAATTAATATTTCACAGACAAATTGGATGACTTGGCAGTTCTTACTGCTACAACTTTAGTTCCATGTCAGAGTGAAAACTGAGATGCTGAATGACAACTTTCAATTATTAATTCTTTGTACTTAATAAATTTTACACTAGCCTTTTCTGTCCATATCAGCAAGCCATCACTGGATTACATGTAATATCATTTATGAATCTTCTTTAGGACATACATACAGACATAAAATCATGTTAACAAACTTCAGTTTGTCCAAGTGACCATAGAAGAGTGACCCCAGAGCTCACAGAACAAGGGTGCTGCCCATTGTCCCAAAGAGGGATCTGCCTACTACAAAGATTTAGATTTGCAGTACAAATTAACATCATTCCTCTGTGCCTGAGCTCTAGCCAGAACGTTCAGGGTTTGGTTCCAAATGCTTCCAGCTTGGTAACCTGCTGCAGATCCTGTTTCTCTCTGTGTGTTTGACCCAGCACTCAGCTGTTTGTATTCCTGCTCTGCAGCTAAGGTGTCTCCTGTGTTGATGCTAAAGAACTCACCTGAAAATGCTTTCCTGAAAGACTGTAACACTTTTAGCAGTTCTCTCTATTTCTTCTGGGTTTTTTCCCCCCTCCACTTCTGCCTTTTCAATTTCACTTTTATTCTTCCATACACTTTAATTAAAATCACTGAGCTTTTGAAGTTTTCCATTAAATAAAGGCATATCTTGCACACCAGGTGGGTAATTACAAGCACTCACTGCTTGGGCTGCTGGTGAATTTTTCAGATTAACTCACCTAGCTCTTAGAAGAGTAGAAACACATCATTAGACAACATTCATATTCAAAGGAGGCATTAGGAAAAGTGAGACAACTAACTGCATTTCACTTATTTTTAAAATGTAAACAAAACTGATGATAGATACTTACGAGGAAACAAATAGAAGAGGCAAATACCAGTAAGATATGTGGAAGAAGTTCTCAGGACTGCAGGATTTTGGCTGTTGTATTTAAAGAGTTACTGCTTTCCTGTTTCTTGCCAGAATTTTTTGGCAATTCTATGACAGATTCAAATGTGATGCTACCAAAACCAGGTAACTCAAATGAAACTACTATTTTGAGTTAGCTATTTTTATTTACCCTCTGCATATTATGACAGCATTCATCTACTATTGCATAGGTAAAAGATCAGGAATAAAACAACCAAATAATAACAAAAACTGTATAATATCAGTCATTCATTGGGTCAACATGACAGGCAGAAAGTTTGCTTGAATAGACTTCACTGAACAACCTTAAGCTGCAAGCTGCTTAATGCAGGTTTGTCCAAGCAAAAAACCCAAAGGATTTGCAGCATTTTTCCTTAAATGTCTTATTAAACCCAGTATAAATCTATTGATATTGAGCATTGACCAATACACAACTGATGTAACTTCTGGAAGAGAGACAAAATTCATGGCAATTCATACAAGCACAGTCATTAAATCTGTTTCTTTACCCTGCCAGACTGATCAGACCATGCACAAGACTGTTGGAAACCAAGTGCAGGAGTCCAGAGCCTTGGTAATCACATCCCTGGACAAGCTCCCAAAACATGCCAGAAGTGGTGAAAGTTGAGGATGATAGAAGCATATTGCAGCTCCTGAGACCTGCAATCCTGCACAGATGCACATTTCTGCTGAGGCTGGACAGAAACACAGCAATCTCAGTGAAACACCTGGTCTCTTGGCTGCTCTGAACAATCACTTTCAAACTCAAATGAATACACAACTTCCAAGGAGGTGTGGAATATAAGGATATTTTACTAAGGGCAATTTAGCCAGAGAAAAAGAAGATGGGAAAGTAATAAATTAACCCAGCCAGCTGTACAGAGCTCCAGAAGCAGAAGAGGGCCAAGATGATAAAGCAGCAGTGGTGCTGTTCCCCGTCTGCACCTCTGGAGATTTGCTCAGCCTTGCTACTGGGTGAACCCACAAACTGGCAAGAGAACCAAATTCTGCAAATCAGAGTCCACTGAGACCATCCCATGACCTGTACCTGGAAACAGCTTCTCAAATGGCATGGCAGAACCTTCTGGCCTCCCTTGCTGCTGCCTTCAGAGACTGCCTCATCAATGAAATACGACGATCAACGCTGATTGCAATGGCAAAATTGGCTTTTAATGGCAATCAACCTGAGTTATAACTGGCTGCTCTAAATTAAGCAGAGTGACACAGAACAGCTCTAGTTTCTCCACACACACTGACTTTTATTAGCAATGTTACATCCTTTAAGTGGAGAGCAGTCTTTCTCAAGCTACTGCTGTTATTTTAAATGCCTCTCACACTGTGAACAAATTTACTTACCAATACTCTCAAAGCAGTTCTCTTAATCTCAGATCACTAAATTAAGCAGTCATTCAAGCAGCTTATCTCATTAATCACGAGGAGGCAAAGATCTTATGATTTACAGTCAAAACCAAAACTAATTTTCTCTCAAAGGCCCAAACAATTCACTTGAACATCCTTAAAGGAAACATAAGAATGAGACAGTTCATAGTAACTTCAGACAAACCTAGTGGGGTTCAAATGATTGCATTTGGCTCATGTGATTGCCTTTGTTTTTCTTTTCCAACTTCTCCTTAATTGGAAAATTAAGGAACAAATCTTGTCAAAGCACAGATTTTTTGTGTGTTCTGTGATTCTCCTGGTTGAATAGAATACACCTCTCCCCCGCCCATCTCCCACACCTTATTTTGGTTTTTCCTTTAAAAAGGCTTCCATACATGCAAAAAAGTCACCAAAAAACCCCCAGAATTTCATCTTGAATGTTTATCACAAACCTTGAATCTGGTGTAAATGTGAGTTCCAGAAATTGGTGAGAAGTTCAAAACTATCTACAAATCATTCCACATCTGCTAATAATTTCCTGGTAGACACCGCCCCAGAGTTAGATTCTAAAAATTATGTGATCTTTTTAGGACATGTTAAAGATCTGTAAACCTTCTACATCACTGAATTCTCTCAAGAGAAATATGATGACACTCAAAACATCTTTTTTTGCTCATGCCATCTAGATTACCTTCAACATCTATCATGTGATCTGGATTACTTTCAATACCAATCCTGATATATTTTCAAACGAAGTTACCTTGCCTTTGCTGCATACCCTCATCTGAAGAAAATAAAACAAACTAATGTAATATTTATAAGATAATAAGCACAAAGAATCTCATAAGAATGCGTTAACTGGGATGTAGATGATCCATGATCCCCTAAAACTGTATTATACTCATATGTGATTTACAGCAAGCATTTCTAAAGTAAAATGCATTTTGTCTTAACATTTGTCTCTTTGAAAAGCCTACACAGAAATAGCAACACCAATAAATATTTTATAACATTATGCATAATACTAATAAAAGTCTTCTAAACTAACATATAGAAAAATCAGAATTTCAAATAACTTTTCAAAAGAGACTTTAACAAGTTAGGAGTCACATGATTTTATGTGAAATAGGCACATACATAAAATGTCCACCTTCACAAAACATGTTTTGAAACCACTGGCAATCCAGCCATGGCATGCTGCTTCAACAGGTTCATTTCCCCCTTTCAGACCAGCAACAGCAGCCTGTACCACATTTCACATCAGGGATTTTCTAAAGCCAACTGCCCTATAAGCTTTGCTGAACCTTTTAATTCCCAGTCTCTGTGACTTCAAAGCAACATCAACTGCTCCCAGGGGAACTTTTGGAAGCTACACTGATAGTGCTGAATTTCCCCAAACTGACAAAGGGTGATGAGTCACCTCAGCACTAATCCTAAAATCTCCAAAGTGTAGCAAATGTCCTCAAAGGAAGGGTGAGGCAGCACAGGGACACTCTCCAGTCCCAGAGCTGGGCTGAATTTCTCCCATGACAGGAATACACAGATTTATGTGTGTGTACCTCTGCGGCCACACAAATGCAGACACCAAATCACTTGTGTTGGCAGAAAGGTGTCATTTCAACAGTGTTACTTACTATATTTAGAGTCTGAAATTTTATTGATTCGCAAAGAAGCAAGGAATTAATGGATCATGCCAAAGGGATTGGTTTATTTTTAATCAGCTCTAGTAAGAGCCTAAACTCAAACCTAATTATTTCCTGCATGATTTTCTAAAATTTTTGTCAGCATATGCATTAGTGCTGAGCTCTCAGTTTCAATTCTAATCCTTTTTGCTCTATTTCACAAGTGTGTGCAAATAGAATTTTAGCAATGTTTCCTTCATGATTGTGGCCACTGATTCCAAAGAAGGACTAAATTATTGAACTGCACTAGGCATATTTCTATTTTATGTGAAAAAACTTCTGGGAAATACATATGACTTACTTCACACATTGCAAGATTTATAATTTCCCACTCTTACCCATTATATCTAAGCACAACAAATTCAAGATTGCCTTGATCCATTGTACAGTGATCACAGAAGAATGTTTAGGTGATCTATCTGGAGTAATGAACCCAGAACCAAGACACTTTAAGGGACAAAAAAGTGTAAAAGCATACAGCCTTTTACTATTAGAAGCCCTCTTCAGTGGAAATTTTTCAGGAAGCCTCACTTATGTGCTGAGATCAAGGGTAGAAACTACTCCCATTGCAAGACAGAAAGGAAAGGTCACTTAGTCTTGAAGGTACCTTTGTACAAAGATTTGAAACTTTATTGATCAGGAATTTTATAATTCTGGAAATAAAGGTTGTATTTGATTGTCACTAAATAAAATAAAATCACTGCTGAAATGAGCTCTCATGGGGACATTATGAAGAGCAAATCACCCCTGAAAATTTCCCCCAGCTCTTATTCTTAATAAATTTCAAAAGAGAATCAAAACAAGCATATCTAAAAAGAAGTCAAACATCACTTGGAAGCAGCTTAGAGGTTTCTCACAGAGAACATACACAAGGCCAGAGAAAACCCTTTGCCTCCTATTTACTGCACAGTTTAGAGACTTCAAGTACTTCATGCTGCTTTCATGAAGCATGTAACATGAAACTTTGATCTAGTTACAGTCTTTAGGCTACACACCGTGGTAAGAGTAAAAGAAAGGTGATCTGGATGAAAATGGATTCCTTTTGCTTGCAGCCATATTTATTATATCATACATTATAGTGAATGAAAGCTAGAACATATTGACATTTCTGGCAGAAAGCTTAAGAAAAAAAAGAGCTGAAGAAAATGGAGACTTTTCACTCTATTAGCTGAGGACAGCACACAAAGAAACAAGAAATCTTTACTAAAGCAAACCATAATGAAGCAATTTTAAGGTATTAACTTTGCACCAGAACAATATGCCTTGTTGTGCAAGAAATCCAAGGTGGGCATGTTCCTTCTCTCACTTGAGAAGATAAACATGATCCTACAAATTAATGAAGTAAAATCAGAGTGTGACACTATGAGAAGGAATTCTGTACACTTCATAACTAGGTAGGAGCAAATAACTGTATCCGAACCTGCCAGGAAACAGGATTGAGGGTTTTACAGGCTGCCTTTCCTGAAAACTACAACACAACTGGAAATGGATTCTTCCTCAGTTAAACAATGTCAGTTCTGCTCCTTTTGAGCAGCGGAGCTCTCTTGCACTGCAGATGACACAAAACTACAGGAGCAGGTGGTGCACTGAGGAGGCAGCACACTCAACTCTAACATGCTACTAAGGCAATTGAAAATTCAGCAATACTGCACAGGGTAATTGAAAGACACAAACAGCTTTGGTCTAATATCACCATTATCTAATATTGCAAACATCCATCTCTCAATCACATACACGGTTGTTTTAAGATCATAAAAACCATTTCAATATAATTATAATGAATGTTCAAGTCTTCTAATTTAATAAGGCTATATCTGGTTTTACTACATCAAATTTTTTCTAATGTTTTATTATATAAAAGCAATTAGGAATCTACAAGCAATACTGTAGGGGGACTTTTTTTATCAGAAAAGATGTATTTGGTTAGAAGCCTTCTTACAGTAACACCACTCATCATTGAGCAACACCTGCCTTTGCCAGCTTTTAGGACAGGCATGATCACTTCTGCTTGATAACAACAGGAGAGAGACAATGATCATGGAATATTTTGAAAATGGAGTACCTAAGTTACAAGCCCTCAAACTGAGCACAAGGAAGCTATCAGCAAAGCTGTAGGGTAAGGCATCCTTCACCATAAAAATACAATGGAAATAGCTCATCAAGTCTGACATACAGGTGGGGGATGACATGGACACTGAGGAGGAATGCATAGGGATTGGTGGGAATGTTCTTCCCAGCTAAACTGTATATAATTCCAGGCCTTAACTGTCTTGAGCATTAAAAACGTCCCTTGGTCCATTAGGGTGTTGGGAGAAACCCCAAGGAAATGCAGTGCACATGAATGCAGAAGTGCCTGTGCCCACACACAGACCTTCTGGGATGACCATGGCCATTGCTCAGGCTTTGCCCTTTTCCCTTTGGAGTGGAGGTGCCAAAGGCCATTTAACAGCATCTCTCACTTTCAGACACATCCTGTTGGGAGTTCTGCTGCTCCACTCCTGTGGCTGAGCTGATTTTCTCTGCACACTCCCCCTCTTCAGGCAAACAAGCAGCTCTGGCTGAAAACCCCATCCCAGTGCTACAGACTGGCACACAATGACATTGAGCACTCTTTGCTTTGACCTTCCTCCTCAGCCCTGCCCCAGCTAACCCAGCACAGCCAGGACACACTCAACATCCTACACCAGCTATCTTATCTTCCTGGGGCTGCTCTGACTCAGGCAATCAGGATTTTGGCTGGCTGGTACCCTGTGCCCAGGAGTGACACACAACATAAGTTGGTTCTAACCTGAAATGGGACTGCCAACACAGGAGGCAACGTGACCCCACTGCCAAGTCCAACTGGCTGCCTTGCTGATGACAAATATTTGAAATTCAAGCTGCATTGGATTCAACAGCCACTTTAAACCTAGGCTGCCAAGAACCTCAACACTTTATGTTGTAAAATAGACACTAAGTTACAGGAACAAAGTTTCATTGTTCTATAAGCCACTGAACACTAACTCAGGAGTCAGGCCAGAGCAGATTTTGCAAAAAGTAATCCCAACCTTCAAAATTAAAGAAGCTCCTACTGTTTGAGCAGGCCATGGGATATGAGAGGTGGCTTCTCCATGAGAGGGAGACAAAGGAGCACAATTCCTGATCTAAAAGGCATGGTCACTGTGCAAGAGAGACCCAAATGACAGACATTGCCACCATCTGTAGAGGCTATGAGGGAAAGAGGACTGGAAAATATAAGAGGCTATTGTATTAATTATTTCCCTGATCCCTGCCTCTATCACTCTCTTCTTCCAATAAAACATGCGCATTGTAATATTGGAAAGAATTACCTCTACCTGTGTTTATTTCATCAGCCTGGCACACACTGTAAGATAATAAGGAGAATGAATACATTTCCCTCCTGCCAGATGTGATCTGGAGTCAGAAACACCCCAGCTATAAATGAGTTCTACCAGCTCCACAGGAATCCTTTATTTTATTTTTAAGTGACTTAAATAATCTAAAAATTATTTGCATCCACAAATTTTCAATCACCGAATGGTTGGAGGCTAATTGGAGAATTATCTTTCCAGCAGGGAAGTATTCACACTTACTTTGCATGGCAGGTTCTGCTCGCTGTTAAAGTAATGTTTGTTTATTTGTCCTAACAAAGTATGTTAGTAAATGCATGGGTTTTGGAAGAGTAGATAAAACCCCTTGGAAACAGAATCTTTCCAGTGGTGCACCTACATCCTCATGGCACCAAATCCCTACAGTGGAAATGTTGGGACACATTCAGTTTGCCATGCCTACAAATAACCCTGTCCTTCCCCACAACCTTCAGACACACAGACCTGGAGGTTTTTAAAATATGCTTTCTTAGCTTTGTCCCAGACAGACACTTTTATTCTTTGCGAGCATTCTCCTATTACTCATTCATATTGGCAAAACTTTTGCTTATTTGATTAAAACTCCATAAAGATAATATGCTGTGATTCTAAGACACCTGATTTGTCAGGCAAAACAAAAATTGCAGCCCAAAAAGCATTAAGAACATCCAAGTTTCAGGAGAACCCAGAAAGGGTGTCAAGACCTTGCCCAGGTCACCTTTGCAGATCTCCAGTTCCTAACACAGCAGCTGCAGGAGAATTGCAATAGCATGGAATTTGCTAGAGACACGAAGTTTCTTAGCCATCACCTGAGTGGGAATTTCTTAGCCAAGTTGTACTTGAAACTTGAGCCAGGTTCTGTTTACACTCACTTGTCAGCAGCACAGACAGACCTCAGGATGTTCTCATTAGCCACTGCAGTTTAACAACACAAAACAGATTCCCCCACCAAACAAAACAAACAAACAAATCCCCACAAACCCACAGCATAACTTATTATTCTCCAAGTCAGACTTCAAAGACACTAACTCAGAAAAGCATTCAATTTTATCTTTTGAGAACATATCAGAGAGTTTGGCTTCACTCTGGCCAAGAAAGAGCTTTATGTGATCTAAGATGGCATGGTCTAATAAGAGAAAATTACAGAATTCGTTTCATGTACCTTCTCTCATAAATGCAAATCAAAAATTATGAGGAAGTTGATCACACTGGGGATTTTAAATAAGATAACATTTAAGATTTTAAATAAGGTAACATGTGGTTGCATTTAGCAAAGAGAAAAGAAATCTGCAAAATCACATGGACAACATCATAGTAGAATAATAGGAAAAAACTTGATACTGACCAAAATTATCTCTGAACATAATGATAAGAAACTGATGTGTTTGTCTGTGCTTGTCTGAAGCCACAGCTTTTAGTAGCACTGTTAATTGTATGAGAACACCACTTGCAGCTGAGATGCCAGTGCACTCAAAAACACATTCAGCCCAAGGAAAAAGTCCTGAACCCTCTCTAGTCAGGACAGGTGTGTTTAGAGCTGAATGGAGTGGATGTGTCACTGCTTTGGATGGGCTGGTGGATTTGCTGTCCCTCTGTACTGGGCCAGAAGGAAATATTCAGAACACATCAAACACGAGGCAGGCCCACAGCGCAGCTGTGCACAAAGATTTGCAAAAGCTCCATACAGCACATCTAGCAAAACACACCCTGCCTACTAGAAGCAGACTGACAAATAAGCAGTTAAATCTCACAAGCATTAACAGGTTTTAATTCAACTAATGCTTTCAATGACACAACCATTAAAAAACATGCATGGCAATATGAACATTAGTCATCACAAACTTTGCATCAGCACTATTACAGCTCATGCATCAGTCCTGAGGTACTGTTGTGTCTACTTGATCTCTTTGACACTTTTTGAATGAAAGGTTATACCTTATTATGTAGAAAAAATAATGACCAAAAGGAGTGAAACTTGAGGCAAGTTTCACTCGATGGACTAGAGACAAGATGATGAATGAACTCACTCAGTTAATAGTCTGTAATCCAGTGACTGACTACACTGCTTGTTGCCTCCTGCAACCACAGCACGTGGCACAAAAACACAAGAAAAACACAAGACTTTTTGCCAATGGCCAAAAGCAAGTGTCACTGCTTTCACATGTACTTCTTAGAACAGCATTTAAGTAGAAATACCTAGCCTATGCCAACATGATAAATGACCTTGTTTTTCATGGATGCTTTGTACCAACAGGTAAACTATCAACCTATAGAGGGACAAACCAGAATTCGATGGATTTTTAAATATTGTTTGTACATGGAAACTCTGTAATGATTTTAAAACAAACTAAAATAAAATATTGAAGGGCTTCCATTTGACTCAGCAATTGACAGCACATAGTGCATTCTCCATTCCAGAACAATTTAACTTTTTTTAACAGTTATTTTAATTATATTCACATTTTTATTGAGTTTAGGGAGAAATAGATGTGCCATGGCTCCTACTGTAAAATTAAAAAATATCAGTTTATCTGTTTGTAGTATATATGAAAATGAGTCAAAGTTAATGATGCCTAAAGGCTATTGCCTATTTTCTGCTTTACTACAAAAAGCCTTAGAAATCAGTAGGGTCCATAAATCACTTGGCTATTCTGCAAATCTTGTCATTACACTTACAATTTCTTGCCCCTCTCTGGGGTTTAAGAATCTGCTTATTACTGCAAATGCTTTGCATACATTACAGACATAAGACTGTGTGAGACAAAAAACCACAAGCAGTAAAATCAAACTCCCTTCAGCCTCATTGTCTAAAGTTAGTAACACTATTTAGTCCTTCCTTGCTTTTATGAAGAGTAAGTTTTGCTTCTCCACCACTTTCCAGGTTCTCATTTAAAAATCAATGAGACTTCAAAAGAAATGAATACATTTTCTTGGAGGTGTGCACAGTTCTTCCAGAGCATGGATCAAAGCTGGAGTAAATTTCTATAAACACTTCTCATTATCTTTGGAGGATTCACCAACTCTTTCAAGCATACTGGGGATTTCAAATTGGCCAGTAGGATATGTCATTAGAACCAATTTCTATGGTTTCACAGACAGATTTACCTTCTTTTTTTCAAGTAAATGATTATGCAACAGCCGTCTGTCATCAGCCCCTGCTCCCCACTTTTAAATTGTAAATGCATACATTGCAAACCAAAGACACTCAAGTTTTGAGCTAATCAGAATGCACTACAAATAAGCATTTGAAAAGTAGAAATTAAGGCCAGTACTTCCCTAATACACAGTCCCACAGACTAGTGCTTCACAGCTTCGTGCCCATTAAGTGAGGCCACAGAAGAGAAAGACATCAATGAGCAGAGGTAACTCCAACAGTCAAAGGGATCAAACTCCAGTTAAGATTAATACTAATTGCACATTAATCAATCATTCTGGAACAGTGAAAAATATGACAGCATATCTCAAGTTACTGGATTGATAGGAGTTGTAGATAGGCATTTCCCTTTTTCATTTATAAATAAGGCTAGACAGGATATTCTTAATTAACATACTTGCACACACATCCTTTCTACACAACCCAAAACAGAGAGAATTCAGACTAGTCATTGAGGTAAAATTCCTCTGCACAAAAAGAATTCAGTGGCTCCAATCATTTCTTCAAATGAGGCAGCTGATTGTAACTTCAGAAAGCAATGCCAAGTGGCTAACAGGAAGATCAAAGCATTTTACTGTCTGCATTGAGAAGATTACACTGTTAGACTAAAAGCAATTCAGACAAAGACTGATGAAAGATGAATCAATTTTCTTTTGGAACTGAGCAGTTTGGACATTAAAGTATTTGGACAATTTTACATTAGAACTCCATAGCAGAACCAGCAGTCTCAGTTCCTTCATTTATGGTCTTACCTTTGTTCAGAAAAATACTTTGAAATGAATGGATGTAGTATTATTGCATAGCCAAAAATAAATGTGTAGCAGAACTAGTTAATTGTTTTTTGCACTGTTAGACCATTCTCTCAAGACATACAGGATGGAACAAAATGCTCTCTCCTTTTCCCACACAAAATAGGAAGCAGATTATCATGGGTTGATCCGGATTGCACCCTTTGCCTAATAAATGGAGTAATTTGCTAGAATAGAATCAGGTTTGTCACATCTGTGAACAGAAATCCTTATCCTGACCTTAGAAAGCTGGCCAGTTCACTGGACAATGAACACTGCACTTGCTTGTACTTGCACACATTTATACTACAAGCACTGAAGATGAAAAACAAAAAGTTAAATAACAGGCTTCCCAGAAATTGGTCAGCTAAGTAAGCAGGAAAGGTGAGAGGTTCCTGCAGTTTCACACCAAAAGCACTGAAAGAAAGGTGAAAGATACCTGAATAATATGAAATTGCCCAAACCTTCCAATAATAAAAGCTTGTTCTTGCATCTCTGACCAGGTTCAAAATGCACACATGCTTATAGAAGCTCATTTATACGTCTTAAAATAATTCTTAACCTCCTTTTTTCCAAAGCTCAACTGCAAATATTTCTGTGCTTCATTGTGATGGAATGAAACCTCACAGAGAAAGTAACAATATTCTTGCTCCCTAAAACATGGTTTGGAAGCTGTGCTGAAAGAGATTCTGTAAATGCATTCAGGCTGCCTATTCTAACCAACTGAAGACAGTACAATTCACACATAATTGCCTAGCTCATTACATCAAATCTTGTAAATATTTTATTACACTGCTTTACAGAAAATGCTCTTTGAATGTGCCACTGCTGCACATTCTACACCTACTCAGCCATTATAGTGGAAAGAGGTGAGTGCCATCATGCACAGCAGAGAACACGGTATCAGAAGCTCTACAGCAAAGAAAAAACAAGTAAATACAGAGGATTTATACTGGCTACTTTCTCTGCATGACAGCCTAAAAATTTAAGTATGTCTCATGAAAGTTTTGCGTGTCAGTGGTTCATTCCTTTAGCAGAACCCCTGCCTCACAAAAGGATGTGTAAAAATGGGCACCAGATACAGCATGGAAGCAGCTATAGCAGAAGCCTGCCACATAAGCCATATGTTTTAGGTGAAAAAATAATGGGATTTTGCCTAAAAATACCAGCACTTCCATTCCACACAGTAAATAGCATTCTCAGCTTCCTTGGCTCCTGAGGTCTCCTATGGAAAGCAAACTACAAATGAGGCATTTCCCAGAGATACTTAATCCTTTTGTGTTTGATTGCACTCTACTCACTACAGTATGAGGCAGTCAGAATTTATGCCAGACTATCTTTCCACAATTCATTCACAACCTTGCTTCATTAACTTGTCTTCTTCCCCTGTCTCTCCCAGTTAGCTAAAAAGCTATTACAAATCTGTGGCTAAAAATGATCAAGGTGTTCCCTTTCTATGCACATGGAATGATACAATCTGTTGGAAACAGACAACTGTCAGATTTGTCAAGAACCATTGACTGTCATGCTGTGCTTTTCTTAACTAGTAATGGAAACTTGGGTGGGTTTAATTTGTAACCAGACAAGTCAGAGTAGGATAATGAGAAGTAAGAACAAATCTTAAAAGCACCTGTTACCCCATCCCTCTTCTTTCCAGGCCTGACTTCATCCCTGATCCTCTACCTCCTCCCCTAAGCAATGCAGGAGAATGCCACCTCTGAAGTCCACCCACTACCAAAACCTTGGCATGCAAACCCATTTCACAGCTGAAGAAGCCAATATTTCAGGTTTCATTTGCATTTACTGACAAATTGTTTGTACTGCTTACATGCAAAATACTGCTATAATTTTTGTACAAGTGTTTTAAATATAGAACTGGTCTTTAAAAATGAGTATTTGTGGAAAAATAATAAATGTAATAAATAGCTGTGATATTCAAAATGAGGACAGAGCTATGAAACTAAATCAAGAATCCAGGCATCCATATTCCTTAGAAGCATAATTTTTCAGTGGAGAAGTAAGACGTAGCTATAATGTATAGCTTTCTATAAAGAAAAACTCTACATTAAACCACTAAACCTTTTAGAAGAAAAAGAAACAAAACCCACCATCTATGCTAAGTATACAATCATTATTGCTCACAGGATAAAAAAATCTACAAGCAGAAATGTTACCTCCTCGCTTACTACCGGAAAAATGTCGCAGACATCTTTTCATGAAAAACCCTTTCCCTGGGATTTTTTCTCCTGAGAAGCTGAGAGGCCTCAGGAACAAAATGTAAACAATGGTTATCTGCTGCTGTGGAATGCAACAGGTGGATCTGTGACTGGTCTCATGTGGAAGTTTGTAATTAATGGCCAATCACAGCACAGCTGGCTCGGACAGAGAGTCCAAGCCAGCTGCCTTTGTTATCATTCATTCCTTTCTATTCTTAGCTTAGCCAGCCTTCTGATGAAACCTTGTCTTCTATTCTTTTAGTATAGTTTTAATGTAATATATATTATCAAATAATAAATCAAGCCTTCTGAAACATGGAGTCAAAACCTCATCTCTTCGCTCAATTTAAGAGCCCTGTGAACACCATCACAGAAAATAGATTGGTCTCTGGTTTATTAAATCAGTGACAGTGGCTGCTACAAGAAGATCTAGCATATTTACTAAGCTAATTTCTGAATATACTGAAAAAAAATTCTTATTTGTCTTAGTTGGCCTTTATTCCCTGAAAACTACTGGTATACTTCCATGAGCAATAGAAGTTTTCTATTGCTCACCTGTTCTCTTGGGACAGATTTATTAATGGGAATAATACCTGGGAAAAAAATATTGTCAGTAGCAGAAATAACTGAACAGCACAGCTGGTATTGTTGGAGAGATTGCACAAGAACTTTCATTTCAGAAGCAGAAAGGCAGAACTCTCAGCACTAAAATCAAACCAGATCCCAGAGCACACATTTGGTGCCACCACTTGATTATTTCCTTGATTTGAGATGCATCTTCTTGCATTTTCATTTTGATGTTTTTGTGACGGAAGTGTGACCATATTTTTAGCATCACTATTTGTGGCACAGAAACCCTGTCTTTTCATTTTCAAACCATTTCAATTTACTATCACTGTGGGTGATGTTTAACCTATTACATGCAATCACTTAACATCACCCAACAAGGGGTGAGCAAGACATGGAAGATTCTTCTACCTTCCTCATGTTTCCATAGGTTTTTCTAAGTATGCACCTTGGTTACTAATGGAACAGTCAGTCCACATGTTTATTAGCAAAACACAACACTCTGCTATTTAAGAAAAATTTTTTGAACTGGCAATACTAACTTTCATAAGTTCTGTTACTGTCATAATCTCAACTGTGTATTTACAAAATGTGAAAAAATGTAGAGACCACCCACTTATTTCACCCAGCACTGTATTTGTCTTCCTTCTTTAGTATCAGGAATAAAAAGTTGCTCCATCTTGTACAGTCCCTTGTAACAGGCCATTTACAGCCATGTATGTTATATATAACACAGAGTAGATATTCTCATAAGATCTTTGGGGCACCTTTATGCCCACTTAAATAAATAGAGGATTATTTTAAGAGGAAATCATAGGCACATCTATGAAGCTCAGAAAGACATGGCAAAACCAGCTCAGCTCTAGTTGTGGGTACAGAGATGTATATAAGCTTCAGCAGCATGGGCCAACTTCCAAACTATTTTGATGAAAAATTAATTTTAAACAAAAAACCTGATTTGTTCTAATTATTTGGCATTGACAGTTCCACAAAAGTGATGCTGCTTTTCAGTGACATTTACCAGTGCAGGTTTGTTTTTTCTTTTAAATAACGCAAGACAGTTGGATGACCTTTTTCACTGATGTCTAAGCTGTCACACAAGCAGTTCACTTGTTCTCTGCTTACAGAGAAAACCAACTTAAAGACACGCTGACCTGAACCAGCACAGGCTGAGTGCTAGAGAACACAACTCAGTTCACACAGGCAGCACCTCAGATTTCAACCCATGTCGGTGCTGACATGCACCAGCTTGGTCAGAAGACATCTCTGGGCTCCAGGTGAATCATACCCCACTTCAGGAACACACAGGTGAGTGCCAAGTGAGCTGTTCCTCATGGTGCCCAAAGACCTGCACAGCTCCTCCAGGCTGTGCTCGACAGCACAGACACTCCTTTAGATCATGATAAAATCTCTCCATCATAAACAAGAAGTAACACTAACAGGTACTTGCTAGCACTGAATCACCTCTCTTTATTGCAATGTTTCTCTTTATTGCAGTACCATTTTAATTAGCACTTACAAGACAGGCCTGTGAGATCTTGTGAAGCATGGGGCACACACGATGGGTTCTTAAAGCATCCATTTCTGTCTGTTTAATAATTATGGTGATATGCTGAACACTACCCAGGATATTAGACATTCATTAGGATGTTATCTTTGCTCTCTAGGAGGGATTTTATATTTTCATATTACTTAAATATATGCTGTGGTGTTAACCAATTTTAAATACTCATAAACACAGGGAAGATGAAGTTTTATCTGTGTTTGAATTTCATAAGCTTATACTGTTTAAAAAACTCCAAACTTCAGATGAAACTTGTGCTTTTTATTGATGCTCTCTGTGCCTGCTTGATCCCCAAAAACCTCCCCAAACACAGCTAGTGTTCAAACCACCAGCTCAAATAAGGGAGAGTGGAGAAGGATAAATCATTATACAACTGATTTTCTTATGTAAACTCCGAATCCTAGGAAAAGGAGACATAAACACCAATGGGTTTCTGTCACTGCAGATAATAAAAGCAGATCTTACAAAGGCTTTTGCTGGTAGGAGAGGCTCCATAATTTATTCCCAACAGTATTTTAATTTAGCCAACCTCAAACGAAACAAGCAGCACAGAAGGAATTGCAATTCTGAAATGTTTTTCTCCAAGTGTTTCCCAGGATTACTCTGCTGTAACTACCCTTGCTGAAGGTTGTACCTTACATCAAAACCAGCTCTTAGTTTGTTAGTTTGATCCTCTAAAGCTTTTCCCATTACTCATTTCCCCAACTTCTCAACTATCAGAGAAATAAAGAGGGCTGCATAGAGCAGGAAAGCAAAAAGAGAGGACACAGAAATTCAGTTTGGCAAACCTACTTTCACAAAATGAGAGCATTAGCACAGCACTGTATCAGACATTGCAGTAGCTTCTCATTAGAAGCTTTAATATAAACATGTCTTCAAAAATACCTTAAAAAGAATATTTATAAAACTATTCATCATTTTTTCTACTTCAGCCCTCAAAGCACACATATTTTTATAGCAGAGTATTCAAAGTAGAGAAAATCTTGAATCATGTGGAGTGAAACTTGTACTACAAACATTTTTCCAGATTTTAATTCTCAGCTAAGCAAAATAAATTTTAAATTCACACTCTGATGATGAAGAAAAATGAAAAATGAACAAGACCAAGTAACTTGCTGAGCCTCATATTTTTCTCTACAAGCATAGGCAATTTGTTCTGCTCAGGATTAAATGCATACCTGAAAAATTTTCACATCTGAAGAAGCTACCTTGAGAAGAAAAATAGAAGGGCACAAACTTCTTACAGGAGAATGTAAAAACATTCTCTTTTCTCTCTAACATTGGAACCTTACTTTGTTTGAACAAAGGATAGCTTTTCTCTAGCATTCAGTTCCACTGAAGAGATGATTTTACCCATTACACAGCTTTTTCTGTAGAAATGGATACTTTTTAAATTCAGAAAAAGCTGCAGCTCAAAGTAAAACAAATAAAACAAATTTATTTCCCAGGATTACTCCAGTCCAAGTACTTTAGCTGAGGGGTGCATATAGATTAAAAGCTAGCCCTTAGTTTGCAAGCTTGATCCATACATTTCCATTTGCTTTTCCCCAGCTTCCAGGTGTCCATGCACAAAGTTGTATGCCTGATCCACACACAAGGGTTTCCTCTTATTGTAAATTATGTGAAGCTGCATTACAAACACGTTACAGACTTGTGCTGCAGCAAGAAGGGCACAGCTTTATCCACAGCCATAAGGGGTGGCACAGATGCTGAGCACATATGGCAGCAGTGGGGCAACACCTTTACATTCACATCACAGATCATACTTGAACTGAAGCACACACTGTGCAGAAGCCACAGGAAGAGTACCAGAGGTGGAAGACTCTGGTTCATGAAAGTTAAAGCAGCTGCACAGCTTTCACCAACACCACACAGAGATTCAGCCTCTGTATGGAAAACTTCTTCGCTATTTTAGATACTTTGCAAAGGGGTACTATGGTAATATTCTAATATTTATGAAGAATTTAACACAATGAAGAGATTAAAATATTTTCCTAGCAGTTTACTAAGTTTTATAAATACCAACACCCACAAGTTTCTAAATTTTACAAACATCAATATTTCACCACCATCGTAAGAATAATTCAGTCTTGGTGATCTCATGAGCCACATTTAGCTGATATTACACAAGTTACAACAAGCCCTCTACACCAGCACCCAGCAGGACAGAAGAGATCCCACATTTTCCAGCCTGCCACCAAAAGCAAGCCTGCAGCAGCTCTGCAACATCCCCCCAGCCATGTCTGACACTAGAACAGCTTCTCTGCTACTGCTGCATAAAGCCAGAGCAAAGGGCTGGGAACAGAGGCAGGACACAGCCTTTGTTCCAGTCTTTGTTCCACCTGGAACTTGGGAGCAAAGCCAGAGGGGGCAGCTCCCTGTGCCCAGGCACCACACACACATACCCACACTGAGTCTTCTCCCTGCTGCCACTGCCAGGGAGTACAGTTTGCTTCTGGAACAATCTACAGCTCTTAAATGGCACTGGACTACGTGGCTTGCACCAAATCCTTGCTTTTTCCTGCTGTCATCTCTCATGCACTGTACCCCTCCCAGCTCAGGACCATATTCACCACGTTACATACAAGGAATGAACATCTACTGCCATTCCAACAATTCATTCAGACCTCATTTCAGCATAAAAGATTCACAAAGAAAGAAAACTGAAGGACAAATAAAGCATCATAAAATGTAGTCTGTGGGTCACTGCATGAGCACAGCCATAACAAGAGAATAAATCACAATTCCACAACACAAAATAGCACTTACTTATAGCAGGATCCACATGCTGCTCTTCTTTCCTCCTCACACTGCAATGGAGCCAGGGCTGCTACAGCAGCTCCAAGCCCATCAGGAATCTCAGGGATACTTTGAAATCACCAGGTTCACCCCTCTGAGGCTGAAAGCACCCAGATCACGTTATCCATCCTGAGCCTTTCCCTAGGGTCAGGACTTGGAGTCATCCATAGTCATAAAACTTTAAACTTTTCCTGAAGAGAAGCTAAAACTCCCCATGGCACTCATCCTTCAGAGGCAAAGCAGCAACTGCCCCACACCTGCCTTGCCCCCAGGTGTTCTCCATCTCCTGACCCCGCCCCCAGGGCCAGGGAACAAAGTTAATTAAGGTCATTAACAGCTTCAGCTGGGCTGGGCTGTGTCAGATCCTCACTACAAATTATCGTATATTGAGCACACCTGGGGGCAGAGTTAGTACTTACTGAGGTTACAGAGAAATCACTAGGAGAACAAAGAAAGGGATTTTTTATTTGGAATAGGTGACTTACCCTTCAAGGTTACAGCCTACAGTCAGAGAGCAGACAGGAAGGAAATGTATCTGCATAATAATATTTTATTAATGATACTAGCTGAAACACATCAAAGCCTTCCTTCCTAGTGCCTTAGTGTGTTCTTGCACATCCAAGCAGGCAGGAAAAGCTGTGTCAGGAAGGAGAAGCTACTCCATGCTCAGCCTTCTTGCACCAAAAAAACCCCCACCAGATATTATTATTATTATTATTATTATTATTACTATTATTATTATTATTATTATTATTATTATTATTATTATTATTATTATTATTATTATTATTATTATTACTTTTGTCTCACTAGATATCCTGAAGAAGAACCTATAGAGCAAAGCTTTGATAAGTCCCACTGATTGCCCATGTTTTCATCCCATTTTAAATATAGAAACAACACTGTTGTAGCAACAACAACTTTCCCTCTGTTCAGAGGAAAAGTGTAGGGAAGAAGCAGCAGCAAGAGCCCACGTAGGGTTGCTGCAGGGATTAATGACCTGTGAGGAATGCTGGGGCTCTGCTCTGGGGGCACTTCAGGACAGGTTATCCTTACCCAACAGCAGCCTCACTGTGCTGGGAGAACAAAGCAGCTCCCACCATGGACTGCACTCCTAAGGAGAGACACACAACTTCATAGGGCTCACTGAGAGCAAATAAATGCCAAAAAGTTAAAAAATTGTATAAATGGAGGATTAAAATTAACAGATTCACACCCAATTGTGGATTATTCAGTAAACAATTTTACAAATACCTAAATGTTTTCATCTAGACAAAGGATTTGAATATGATCTTTCATTTTAAATCATGAGTCCACCACATCCATGAAGTTGGAGACAAATTTCAAAGGGAATATATGTATCAGCAGCCAGCATTCCAGCATTTGATTTTTTTCTAACTAATGACAAATTTAATAAATTCCTTGTCTCTGTATTTATAGCCAAAATTTTAAATGACCTAGTTAAGATATTCTTGCTCATCAGAAACAAGAGGATTAAAAGATTTTTACTGCAGACAAACTAACATGAAATTCAAAAGATCACATTGTTTTTCTAAAGATTCGGGGGCGGGGGGGGGGCTATTAAATTTATACACAAATATTTCTTAGAAGAAAATAGTTTTAAGATTTAACCTTCTCTCAAGACTCAGGATATTCTGTAAAAAAATTACTGATGGTAATAACAGCCAACCTGATTGTTTTCCAAGTTTCCAGAATATCAAAGCTGCAAATGCACAATAATGTTTTGGGAGATTTTCAAATGAAAGGGAAAACCACTCCTGAGCCATCATGTTGCTGCTCTGACCTGCCTGGTCTCAGAAGCCATTCTATCCTCAAGTATGTTTAGAATTACAATGTTTTCCTCACTGCATATCATGTCCTTTACAGAGTACAATATCTGGGGACTTTAATGCTCTTAGACCCTTCAATCCCTTCAAAAATAGGATGAGCTCCTTTTTAAAGTTCCAGTAAGAGACATCCTTGGAACAGTCTGCATGACAATTTGCTTCCTTTCTGCTTCAAATCACTGGATCATAGCACTCTTCATAGGACAGACAAAAAGAAAAAAAGCATCAAAAATAAAGATATGAGAACTTTAAGATACTGCCCTCATAAATAGTCTGGTAGGCTCTGTAAGCTTGCAAGTTTCTAAGATGTAATTCTGCTAGTGAGTTTGCTGGAGTAAAGGATTTAAATGTTACTCTACTGCTCTTACCTCAATGATAAATAAGATCCTACAGTTAATGACTATTTGTGTGCTGCTCATCAAAAATGTAACATAGATCAAAAATGAGCAAATATTTCATATCCTAAAAGTGCTCAACAGGGGTGGGAGAAGGAAGTAAAGAAAACAATGAGCAAAGACATTAACATAGAATCAAACTGTTATCATCTGTTGGGATTATTTATGTACTCATGTTAAATTGAATTCTACCAGAGTTCTAGAAAATTACATTTTAGAAATGCACATAAAAATCTTGGCTGTAGCCATTATTCAATCTTCAAAAATTAATAAAAGTTCCAAATTAATTTTCATGCTTCCAGATTTCTATATTCATATAAGTATTGGAATGAATTTATTCATCAGAAATGTTCTAATATTTGGTCATTTAATAATAATTGATTAATTCTGGCACAGCAGTTTTCAACTGGGCTGATTTCATTCAAAGTTTATCTCTGACTCATGTTGATGATGTACATAACAGTTAATGTTGCAAGTAGTACAACTAAACATTAATAACCTGACTGGTTACAAAATCTGCAGGATAATTAGTCTTTATATTTTTAAAACCCATTAAGCACTGCTACATTTAAACTAGATGTTACTATTTGTAAATGAAATTGCTCTTTGGTCTGTACTTCCCATGTTAGCTCAGTAAATTAATGCTTTCAGGGCAATTAAAAATCTAAAATAATCTGGGAGCACAAAGTCCTGCTGAAAATGCAGCAATATACTAAATGGGTGGGGTTTTTTTCCAAGGAACCAAATAGTGAAATTCCTGTTTTGCAGTTTAGGCAGGATTTTTTTGTCATCTCTGACAGAATCAGCAAACATAGCTTTGCCTTCAGCATTTGGTGTTTACATGGACCTCCTGATAAAAAGCAGGGAAATGTCAGGTGAGCACTGAAATGACTAATGGTACATTTCAGCATTAGTAATACTATTATTTTCCACACTTTTTCAGAACACATGACAGAAAACCCCTTCACATCAGAAGGTGAGAATCTTAAACAAGTTATGTGTTTCTTTATAAAAATATGGACTATTTAACAAAACAATAGATGTAAAGTACATTTGCTTCAAAGTACATTTACTTCATATGTCCAGATAAGCAGAATCTGGAAACAGAGAGGTAACAGACAGAAACATAATCTGTGGAAACAGAAACATAATTTAGAAATAAAAGCTTATGCAGGTAAATATTTTTGCAGTGAAACAGCAGTTTAAAAGAAGGAGCTGAAGCAGAGAGATGCAGTGGAGTTCAGCATGGGTTAAGCAAACAAATTCAGCAGTTGTGGCAGGCAAGGTGAAGTTTTCAACCAGTTTTGCCTGTTAGAAAGGGAGACAAGCACTGCACCCTGGCAGTATCCATGTGGAATATCCATGTGCAGGCAGCTGAGTACACCAAGGGGCACAGGCAATGAGCACAGCAAGGGAAAGCATCTGCACACCCACAGCAACACCTGCAATCACTGACTCTTCTCCTGTCCAAAGGGTTCAGGTTCATCTCTGCCTGTAATGGACACGTACAGCTGAACTTACTTCATTCAATTCTCTGAAGCAGGAGAATATTTTTAAAAATACTTTAGGTTACCTTAATAGGACAAGCTGTTTTACCACATAGAAGACTTCCCAAGAAAATGTAAGCAAAGAAATATGAAACTGTTTTGCTTTAAATATAGTATTTGATAACAAGAGCTGCAATTAGTAATCAAGGACATCAAAGACAAAACACATACACTCCAAAGAGTTTAAATGTAAATTACTCCTTCAGAAAGACACAGCTTCATGCAATGTAATTAGATTCCTACCAATTACAGCATTAGAAGATTAATAGTAAAATACAAAACATAAGTAGAAATGGGAACACATAGGACAGAACAGGAACCTTTTTTTATTTCCCCAGAAATACCATTTTTTATTTATGCTAATCATTAAACAGGCAGACCAAAAAAGAAAGACAAGCTGGGGCTATAAGACTGAGATTTTCTTCTTCATCACTTGTCTTTGTTTCTGAAATGCCATCTTCCTGGTATCAAAACCTGTTTCTCAAGGTTATCTTCCAGCCCTTGCTCTTTCTCAGCCCCATCTTCCTCTTCTCTAACTTGATTTAATTTAATTTAAGGAAATCCTTCCTTAAATTAAATAATGGTGTTTGGCTTTAGAGGTTACATGCTCTTGTAGCAGGTTTTACAGCTTTAAACAAATCACAGAGGTAATCCTGTCAGAACTTTCCTGTATTGGGTATGGGGGAGACTGAGCTAAAATGAACACAAATAAATGAAGTCCAAGTCCTAGGAGTCTCTACTACAGCATTTTTCCATTCATAGGCAAAATGTAAGACAACCTTAATTAATGACTTTTCTTCTTCATATATCACATTACACTTCAATTAAAGATAGATTTTGAAGTTTGTGGCTTGACAGTACAGTAAATCTGGCTTTAAATTTGACAGAGCTGGATCAAAATCAATACAGCCATAGAGGATAAAAATGCTGATCCAGCACAGGCCCCGCCTGCTCGCTCCAAATCATGCCAAGCATTCACAGAGTAATTTCATACCAACCTCTTTTCTGCTGAATAAGATGTCTCAGTAACACTTTTCTACAAGGAGACATCACAGAATTAATCTCATGACTACCCATGGTGACAGGAACTCCACAGATCCCTTGTTCTGTAATCTGCCAGATTATTTGATTTCCCCCTTGATCACCCTGAGATCAGCTTTGTAGAGTAGGACATGATTAAATTACATGGAGCAGCCTGTGCCCAGGTTAGACAGGAGCACAGATGCTTCTGGGGTGAGAAAGCAGCATCCAGGGCTTCAGGGGCCAGGAGTGCAAATAAACTGTGACTGTGGCTTAGGGGTGCAGCTGGCTCCAAGAGCTGCATGAACTCCTAATTGTCCCATTACTGACAGGTCCCCTTTTGGGGTAAATACCTGTTTCCAGTAACTTCTGCAATCTCTGTCCTGGAAGAGCTGGGGCACACCTTAATTCCCCCCTCTGGAAGGGGGCTGAGGGGTCATGTGCCTCCAAGATACAGGAGGACAAATGAGCCAGTGGCTCTTGTTCTTTGAACAGGTTCAAGAAATACTGAACTGAAAGCTGTATCTGTAACCACCCCAAGAGAACAGACACCAGTTCACACTGCCCTACAACCAACAGGACACAAGAAAGGCACAAAGAAATCTGCACAAAAATAAACAAGAAACCTAAAAATTAAGTTTATTTGAGAGAATCTGTGTAAAATTTTAAGTGTTGGAATATGAAGCTTCATTTGGGCAGTGACAACACTATGGAAACGGAACACTGTAAAAAGTATGGATTTTGCTTTTAAATTGCTTTCTAATGTCTCAGCTTATAAACACTTAGAATCTACGGCCTGGCAACATAATTCAGTTTTATCTAATATGGTTTTCCCATCATCTGTCACCAAATAAATATCTCAAATAATGTGTAAGCAGTTTTACCTAGAATAAAAGTCTGTAACATTATAATAAAAGTCTGTTATACTGTAACAACATGGAAGTGGCATTTAGTAAATGCAACCAGAAAACAGAATGTGATTCAGTAAGAATTAATAACCTAAACTGATGCACAATGAAAACACATTTTCCATCAAACCTGTTTAATGCAGCCTGTTTTCTCCAGCACACCAAGGCAGCAGAGCTTGCTGGGATCCTGTGGGGAAAGATCCCACAAAAATATTACAGATTTTTGCCTATCCATACTGCAGCATAAGGAATTAAAAATACTGTTGTTTTTTTATTATTATTTTTATAAAGATGATCAGATGGCTTCAAAATTTGCACCTTCTGCTTCCCTGACTTCCACCTTCTCCCCTGACTAGGCAGGAGACAGAGGATGCCTCTGAAGCAAGTTAGACCTGGGGAAGGGCTGGCAGGGATTTCAGGTTGGTGAGATAAAACAGACTCTGCTACTGGTGTTGGCCAGTGGGAATTCCCAATGTTCAATCAGGGAGCTCTAGTCCCTTGTTCTGTCTCAGCTACGCAAAAAACCCCTTTGGGAATCTGTTTTGCATTTAGTGTCAAAAAAGAGAGTTTTGTTTTAGGACTGAGAGCAGAATTGTTCATAAAGAGCTGTTCATAAAGAAAGATAAGTAAAAATGCAAAACTCAACATTATCATACCCTTTTGGGTATGTTGGTGTTAAGATCCAGGCTTTGAAAAAAATTCACACATGGATTCCAGAAATTCCTTGTTTGGGTTTAAGTTTCTCTTTAGTGCCCATAGTTTATAACCTGTGTCTAACAGATTAAACTAGATGCTTGTCAAGAACAAAAACAAACAAAAAGTATAGCTCTCACACCATTCTATTTCTTTCCTCACTATACATGGATAAAACATGCTCCATGTAATATATTACATAAGGTGCAATACATTTCAATAAAGCAAACTGATACATTTTTGAAGATCAGGTATAGGATTGACCATATTTCACTTAAATCTTCAAAGAAGCAAAGAAATTATTATTAACAAGCTAGTAATAAGCCTTCCATGTGAAGAAAAAGTGTTGAATTATTTAATGAAATATTTTGAAAATTTCATATAAGACATCAATTAATTTCTTGCTTTCTAAACATAAAAAGATTATAACTCAAAGCTCAAAGTGATTTTAAGCAGTACCTTTCCTGAATTTTCCCCTCTTCCCCATAAAAAAAGTGTGTGCTTTTTTCCAACCAAAAGGAAGCACCAATCATATTTTCAAAAAGTCCTTACTGGGAAAAACAAATTGGTGGGAAATGTTTTAGTTAGTTATACTATTCCAGGGTCAGGTTCTGAGTCTAGGATCTGGATGTCAACAAGCCCAATTCTTCCTCATCAACACTTTGGATTTCTACGGGCAGAGTACAAATACACTTTTCAAAATCCAGACCAAAACAAATAGGTAAGAGAATTAAGAATAACGTATTCAAACCTCACACATATACAACATTTTTAAATCAATGTTAAACATTTTTTTGAGAATCTGATGGCTAATTCTGCAATATACAGTAATGTGAGGTGACCCAGAGCACTAAAGCATTTGGTAATTTCATTCCTCTTCAAGCATACAAACATGTGTTTAACTTTAATCACAGATATCTTACTGCCTTCATCTGGATGAAATCATTAAAGATAAACACGTGCCTTAATGCCTCACTGAAAAGGGATGAGATTACTCACACTCCTACAGTTAATTTTTGTACTTGTGTGTCGTAGTGGCCTCCTGGCAGGCTGAGCTGTGGGTGCTGACAGCAGACACAAGCTGCAATGCCCTGCAGCACAGGCTGCACAGTCCCTCCTGCCCACCCCACAACTTGTGGGGTGGCTCATGCAGACCTGGTACTCCAGTGGGACTTGGCCAAAACTCTTATAAAAAACTACAGCCAGTGAGTTGAGCCAGTTTCAAGAAACTTTCTAACACTGGCATTAATTCTTTTTTCATTACAACCACTGATAAAGTTAATAGTTATTGCCAAATCCACTTGTTAGGTGCTAAGATTAAAGTCTAGCAATTAACAAGCCTGAATCAGCGGTGGTGAAGGTTGCAGAGCAACACCTTTGGTATATAAGGAGTATCTTCTGTAAAATATCGAGCTTATTCTTGCACAGAGCCTCAAGCTATGGTGCTGGAGATGCATTCTGTGTGTCAAGCCTCCCTCTCTAAACACACCATATTTATGGCCCTTACGACTGCAATGTCTAACTGCCTTCCTAGAAATTGGAGGATAAAAGTAAACCAGACAGAGCTGAGAGCAAGCTGAAATCCATTTCCAGGGAATTAAATTCAGTTCAGAGCATGTATCAAATATCAAACCCTTCTTCTTGGAATAAAAACTGTGCTACAAAAGGCACAAACAAATTCCTTCCAAATTGCCCACAATTTCAAACGTAGTCATGTCAAATTGTTTAATCCAGTAAGAAGCTGGTAGCAGCACTGAGACAGACAAACAAGCATATGAGCACTTTAAGAAAATGGGATCTGTGAAATTAATAGAGATAAACACAGTAACCCAGCTGTTTGGCTGTAGCCACTCACAGAACAGTGCATTTAGCATATAAGCCACTTGTCACAGCTGGTCTTGCACAGAACTGAACCACTCCTCCTAAATGGATTGCTCTACTGGATTGCCATGCCACACTGACTGTCAGGATGGGGCTTTTCACATCTGGGCAAGGAAAGTGCCTTTGATAAATGCTACCACTTGTTATGGAAACGAGCATCACCTGTCCCAGGGGAACAATGACTCTGGACTATGTCCATCACTTGGAAAAGACTTCACCTACTAGTGCCTGCCCTTCTTCTGCCATGCCACAGCTCCTGAAAAATCCCCATAATATTTCTGCAATTAAAGCACTTGCCATTTTGCAATCTCAAAGCACAAAACAAGAATTTAAGTATGCACCTTAAAAATAATGCATCTCAAGCCGATTTACTTACACTTTTTGGCATCTACATTGACATGACTGGTTTTGTTCCTGTAGTTAACATCATTCCTAAAATCAATTCTATTTTTTATAGAGCAAGCTAACTGGAAAATGGATATTCAAGTTAAAACAAGATAGCAATCCAGAATTAGATTTTTCATTTGTTTGTTTCTCAGGATTTAAGAAATATACAAAACCAAATTGCCAGTTTTTGTCCGCACAATTCTTTAGTCAGCTGAATTCCACCCAGACTGACAGCGAAAAAACTCAGGCATCTGCATGGTTAAACATTTATGTTTTTCCAGATAAACCCTGTGATACAATAAAGTATTTTGGTAACACTAAAACCAGTAAGAGATATTAGTTAAATATTTTTAGATTCTTTGGCCCATAATGTGTGAGGATGCAAACATTCAGTGAAAGTCAGGGGATAATACGAACCAACAAAGCGGGGTGGGGGGAGCAAATCAGAACACAGACTTCCTCCCACCCCTCAATTTTGAGGTAGTGATACAATAACTTTTGAAGTTACCTATATATATCCCTAAAGCTGAGAAAAAAGATTTCATCTCTACCCTGGGCAGTATATTGTCTGTATTTAAACTTGTTTTAAAAATACCTGAATAGGCTGACACATGTCACAAGATTACATTTTGTTACTTCCCAGTTCCAGCAGTTGCTCTGGTGCCCCAGCCCCTTTGGCAATTCCAGCAGGGAGACTGACAAATGGACAAACACACACAGAACTGCAGCACCCTTTTGGATTTTTAACATCCCAGACTTTTAAGGAACATTAGTAGGATGGTGAGGGAAAACCTGAATTGCCTTTAGCTTTATTGTATTTAGCACAGCAGTTGTTTGCAAATAGGATCTCAGGAGAGAGCAAGATGTGTTAGGTTCTAAAAATAAAGGAAGGATTTAATTGAGGGAAGGGGGAATATTATCTCTTTGAATGGTTGTAGGTGACAAAAAGGAGGGAGTACAATTTAAATGCAGAGGCAGACTCCTGCTAGGGGGGTAACTGCTACCAAAAGAAATCTTAGGTGTGCAGTGAACAATGCAAAATAATAATGAGGTTCATTCTGTCAGAAACACTCAAAAATTTTATGCTGCTAAAAAGAGATTAAAAACATCCATGAGCCTATTTCTTTCAAATTAGTCTGTGAGAGGACAGCTGTGGCACTGCTTCCCAAGAGTACTTTTCAAGAAAGGCAAAGAGTTCACTATCCAAAATTCCTTCTCCCGAATTTTTTTGGTAGAAATAATTCTTGCTTCATAGACATGTGCAGATACCTTAACCTCCCTAAAAATACTTTATATTGAAATAGTGTGATTATTTGCAATAAATGTAGGTATTTCAAAAATTAGTAAAGAAATTAATTATTCTTCTGGAACTATCTGAAATGGCCCTGACAAGGACATAACTTACTTATTGTAAATTTTAAGAACTAGAATGAATCTAATGTGATTTGTCATTATCAAATGTGTTAAACTTGTCAGGAATAGAAGATATGTTTTTTCCACTGAATTCATGAAACAAAAGTATTTCTTAATATTTGGGACAAAAATAAGAAGAGCAGATAGATTCACTGGCATAAAATAACAGTTCTGTGACTCCAGGCTCTCTTAGGAGATTTTAAAGCCTTAAACTGAAGCATAGATTAATCATCATGAAAATTAAACAATTTACTTTGACTAGCACCTCAACTCCTATGAAATACATTCACTGATTTCTAATTTTCTAAATAGATTTGCTGTATTTGCTGCCTTACAAACAGCCAGTATTTCTTTTAAAAATATACAGATTCTTCCAGATCTGTCCAAACTTATTTCTAAAATCTACTGAAGTCTAGGGAAGAGATTGTAAAGGCTGGCTTATAGGACTAGAAATCCAGAAAAGAGCCAAGCTCTATCTTGGAAGTGGACAGGCGAGTCCTGGTTGTTCCTGTCAAAGGTTGAATTTGATCTTGGAGGGGTTTTCCCGCCTTAATAATTCTATGATTCTGGGATAAGTATTATTTCAGTTCTGAATCAGCTGTTGGGTGGCAAAGGGAATATATAGTGTTGTCTTGAACTTCCATTCCAGATAAAAAGATTAAGGATGAAAAACTGTTGTGTTGTGTTTCACATGTTTTAAAAAAATGAATGCTTCAGAGGAATAAAAAAAATAATTTTGATAAAAAGCTGCAACTGGACAGCAAGAAAAAGATACTTTGATGGGAGTAGGGAACTACGGGTAAACTACTGGAAGGGAAACACCCAACACAAAACCAGGCCCTTTGATAAAGGGTGCATGTTGCAAAAAGCAATACTCCTACTTCTGTTCATTACCATCTAATCCTCACCTCTCCAGAGCAGCCCAGAGCCCTCCCCAGGAGCACCATCCCCATGCACAGTGCTGGCTGATTGCTGCTGTATTACAGCTTGAGGTTTAGTAGGCTGATAGCTTCATGTCATCTCCTGCATTTTTTAACAAAGTGCACAGATCCTCATGGAATAGTGATAGCATTTGCTGTACACATCTGTTTTTATGAGACAGAGCAGCTATCTATTTGTCAGTCACACTGCATCTGCCTCGTACCACCATTCACAATATTGCTATTTCCAAATGCTTTCCTCCTGTTTTCTTTTTCCTGCTGTTTAAAAATGCAAGTGATGAAAGAGCACTGCCGCATTTCAGACATCTCTTCAAACACAGTGGGATAACAAAGTGTGTGTCTCTTCATGATGACAATCCCAGGTGGACTGCAGCTCCAAGTTCAGGTAAGATGCTTTTCTAGCACATCTACATAATAATTCTATCGCCACCATCCTTTGCCTCAGTCAAACAAACTCTTTGGGCATGTAAGAGAAAAGCCCTACTCCAGTCTTTTGGCCTTTCTTATCAAGTAATCCACAAAGATAGGATATGAAATATTCACCAGAATTATTCAAGTCTGGCTGACTTTGATGAGCAGTGAAATTCAAATTTCCAGACAGAATGTATTATTTTCTTTTAGTTTAACTCCAACTCTTAATTCTGTTTACTTGATAAACAGGGCCATTTGTAGGTCCACTGCAGGCTCTGTTATAGGTTTTATTCATTCTACAGTGATACCCCACACCATGGAATGTGGAGGGAGGGAGGGACACTGCCAGTGAAGGGAGTGCTACAAACTTTATTTTCCTCTCAAGCATCAAAACTTGTGAATAAAAATAAGGACAGACAATGACCATAATATCCTTTGCAGCCTCTGCCATTATTTTCTAACATAATTTTTCCACAAGAAATTAAACAACAAGATGCTGAAACCTTCATCCCTCTCATTTCACAAACAAACTCTTTCAAGAAATGTGGTTTGTTTTCAAATTAGATACCACATTCTTACTAATTAGCTGCTTCAACTCATGCTTTTGTATGAGATACAGTCTACCAGATGAGGATTTTACATGATAAGAATAAAACCAGGAGACTTTGATCTCCAGCTAGTAGTCACAAGCATCAGACCATGTCTGCATGGAGAGCAATTACTCAGAAGCAGGTGCTATCAAGTTCTTTTCTTTCTCTAAATAAAAGCCTTCATGGGTAGAATCAGCAAATTACATCTGATAAACAGGACACAAACAATTTCCCTGGAAATACCTTAGGTTTATAGTCTAAACGACTACTGGATAATTTGACAGCCAACATATATAAAAAAGCAAAGCCTACAGAAAAGCAATGATGACTTTTTTCCTTTACTTTTGAATTCCATCATCTTTAAGTACAAAGGAAGGATTTAAAATGTTATGTAAGTTTCTGCTGGCTGAAACAGTTTATACAAAATGCAAACACCTAAAGAAAAAATAACAAGCCGGTCAAAATCTGAAAAGCAGATAAAGATACAAGATTGATTACTCACACAGAAGAAACCTTAAATTTTTATATTTATCTGTGGATCAAAAAAAAAAAGATATTTATATTTTTATGCCTTTTCTAACATCAAAACCATTGCCAGACTTGTAAAGATTTTTGTCCCTGAGGGAGGGAGGCTGCAGGGCAGGAGGGTGACACTGCAGGCACGGCTCTGGCTGAGCCCTGAACTCCACCTGGGACACAGCTCCCGGGGCCACAGCAGCAGATGGGCAAACTGCCACAAAAGTAAACTCACAGAGTGGAAGTGGTGTCACAGGGATTCAAAACCCATTTCCTCTCAATGTAGGGAATTACAGAGTCTTTATTGGATGGAGGAACACACAACTCTAGTTTCTGTGCAATCCTTCCCTTTCCTTCGGGCTTCAAGTGTTCCCCACTGGGGAAAACAGGTTAGAAGAGTAAGTCCATCAGAGTGTTAATTCATGGGAATTCCTGTGAGGAAGAGCCTGATTTCTCACTGTTTACACAAAGTAATGGAAACAACTTATGAGAGTCTACTTTTAATTCACTCTGTAAAAGGTATCAGCTAACCTGAATAATGAAATCATTTTTAGAAACTAAAAAGGAGTTAAGGTCAGCCTGTGAAACTGGTAAAAGAGCTATTTCCTCCAGAGCTGAGAGATCACTGTAAGTAATTTTCTTTGGTTAAATAATTACAAGAAAACAAAACCACAACAACAAAACAAGAGAACATATGTTTAACTTTCAGGTGCAGAAAAAAGGCAGATTAATTTGGCATGACAGAAACATAAATCTCAGGAAAAGCACAATTTGCTTGATAATTCTATTATTCCAGTTGACAGAGCTTTTGAACATGGAAAATAGTTCTTAACAGGTTTGCAAATCTCTGAGAAATTATTCAAATAAAGGGAAAGAAGGCTATCTAAGTCTCTCATATCACCTCTTTTTGAGAAGTTTTTGCTCTTTTTCTTTTAATAGGGTAAATTATACTTGGTCCTATGACCTGTTTAGCAGTTGTTTGCTATAGCTTTAATTGAATCATGTCTACTTTGTGCAGTACATGACACTGGAAGTGCAGTCAAAATTCAGGTCTCTGAATGAATTTTTCACTTAAAAATGTCTTTCAGCTCAGGTGATTGGGAACACAAATACGTGCTCTCTGTCACTTTGCTGTACTAAGCACTCCTCTTTAATGCTGGTGTCAGCACTATTGCAGTTTTACTGCTTGCTTATTTCTTTTGTATGCAAATCTTCAGAATAATGAACCAGGAGCTATCACGTTGCTTGAAAAAGTCTCTGGCAGATATTAATTGTGTTTATCCTGACTTGGCATGTTTTGTCAAGACTTGGAAGGTGGCAGGTACTGCCTTAACAGTTCAGACAAAAAACTCAGAGTGTTTTAAAATAGATGCAGCTTCACAATTACTATGTCCTATGTTAGGCATTGCAGAGGGTAGCAGACAAACCTAGGCATAAAATGCAGCATCTGGAGTGAACAGATATTTTTATATTTTTCTTGAAGCCACCAGTCCTATTCTGTAGCTTGACTAGAAATGCCTGTGCTTGCCATCAAATCTGGCCTGGCAATATGAACCTTGGCTGGCACACAGGAATATCCCCCCTCCTGCAAGCAGAGAGTCCCATTGCTGTCTCCATGGATTTTTGGAATTGGTGATCCACTTCCAGAGCTGAAGTAAATTTTGGCTAATCTCTTCAAGGCCTACCTCCACACAAGACAGGTGAGACATTAATGTCCTGTGGAACTGAGCTGGAACTACCTCAAACGGGTTTGTCAAACTCTAGAGATCCTTCATGTTCTACTGATAAGTCACAATTTACTTGAACACCTACTTGTTTATATACTGCCACTGCTCATGGACTCTTTCCTCTGTTAACACAGCCCTTCTCTGTCCCCCAGTCATTATGGCAGCCCCTGCAATGCAAGTTCTCCTCCTGAGCTGCTCCTGATTGTGTTCATTCCCAAAGTGTAACAATGGATTTAGAAAGCATTCATGGGAATTGCTAACCTCCGGCTGAAATGCAAAAATCTCTCAGGTGAAACAAAGCAATTACTTAGGAGTGCCCAACTCACTCAATTTATCAAAGCTAATTATTTGAAGTATGAACTGATGTTTCACAAGGTAATCCATAGATCTTTCAGAGGTGTAATTAAAACTGGAGCTCTGAGCTGTGCTTTCCAGGCAAGCAAACAGCCCCATTGAAATGCAGTAACACACTGCATGTATGGAATGTTATTTTCTAAAGGCTGGATCGATAGCCTCTTGAATCCATTCATGGTTTGCTTATCCCAAAGAAAATTAAGATGCTGTTAGGAAAACAAACAAGAATTTTCAGCTTATTTACTTAAACAATACGGGAGGCCATTCTTAGGAAGGTTTCCACAGGAACCGACACTGTCAAAGACTGAGGAGAAAGGTGCTGGCTGGGCTCCCTCCCTAACAAACTGGAATTAGCCACGCTCCCATTCCCATCACGAGACTGCTCAGCCCTGCTGGCTTACTCACTGATGCTCTGCTGAGAGCCTGCCTGGAATTGTACCTAAAGGAAGGGCTGCTGCCTCAGGAGCACGTACAAACATGAATTCACTATGATTAGGGTGGGTTTTTTTGCTGTGGAGAAGGTTCATCCTGACAGTAAAGAATGATCAACAGCCAAGTACTAGATTGAGAATCCACAGCTGATCTGAGCAGAGAGCAAGAGATTAGAGTGGTGCTCAATATTTCCCAGCTGGACTGGGGTATTATACACATTAGCTCTTGTTGTTCAATACTACTAGAGCCCATGCAGCATTATATTATTTCTGATTTGTTGTATCTAAGTTTGAGCACAGTCTCTGATAATAAAAGGACAAGTCGCTAATCTCTGCATCACACAGTTGCTATCATCTGACAATTTTATATTCATACTTTATTGATTCCTGTGAAAGAAATATTCTCTGCTGCTTTTGAAATTACATACATACAAGAAATGGCTCAGCCTTATCTCTGCCTTTGGCTGGATACAGCAAAAGTATCAAGATTTTTTTTTAAAGAATGATAGTACAAAGCAGTGTGCTGACAATGTGATTTAGCTGTGCTTACAACCAGAGAGTAAATCCAGTTTATGACAAAATTGAAGTAATAAATTCATCTTATCTACTAGCATAAAGAGAGATAGAAGCCACACTTCTGGAAGGACCCGATTTTGGAGAATGATGCAGCATATTACTAAAGATTTTATTATTTCTTAAAGACATACTCTTACTTTGTTATTTAATCAACATTTCAAAACAAAGTCAATCTTCGACATTAAACGTGTGCCTGTGTGCCTCAAGAACAAATGAAACAAAAAGCAGGAGAGGTTACCTGTGAAGCACTAACTCCCTCTGTTACACCAACACGGTGTGGGATGTCAGGAAGAATAGCACTGAAACCATTTGACCATAGTGACATAGAAGAGATTCCAGCCTCATGCAATACAGTATTTTTCTACAGAAAAGATGCCTGGTCCTGCAAAGTGTCCTGTAAATGGCCTGTATCTTTGTTAGTATCTCCATATCTCCTGGAAGATAAATTTCAAACCACCCTCAATACCACAACAGTCAAGTTTCTCAATAAGCTTACAAGTGAAATATCCAGAATTTAAAACCCCTGAGTGCCCCAGTTGCCTTCCATCAGTGTGCTGGAAAATACTGCACAAATCTACCCTGGCACAGCTTTAAACATCAGCTAATAGCTCCTCATGCATCTTCCTCTTGAATCCCTTTTCATTTGTTCTCCTGACAGAAAAAGGCACAACATCCTCTGGGCACACAGGCACTTCCAGGACTGTAAAAGGATTCAGCCCTGTCGACCTACCTCTGCAATTATACTGTAAATCTCTTCTTGTATCATTATACAGAGATCAAGCACTCCAAGGAACAACCCTCTTACTATAGGTCATACATTAATATCCAGATCCTGTTCTAATTACTGTGATGGAAACCCAATGTTTAATTCATACAGTGAAGGAACGAGAGTCTGGCCAAGGCAGTGGTATTCATTTCCTTGCTGATACTCAGAATGACCTCCAGAGTGGTTCTTTCATTTGTGCTCATCAAGACTCAGGGAAGTTCAGGGCCAAATCAATACCAAAACATGTCCTGCCTCTACAGCCTGGGCAGAAATAGCCACATCAATACGGAAAATCAATTCATTTTCTGTAGTTGCATAGGATTAGTATGAAGGAAGACAAGACACATTTGACTTTTAAAATAAGTTTAGAAAAAGCTCAAAGAACCACCTATAAATCTATCATTTATGAAAAAATAATTAGCATGTCTCCACTTCGAGCTAAGTTTTTCCAAGTACTAGACAATAGTAGTTTTTAGAGATACTTCACTTGAAAATCTCTTCACTTTTGTTACTTTTATGTATTTTTATTACTACCATCATAGAAAATGTAAAACAATTTCCAGACCATCCCTGTTTACTGAAAGCAACAGCAATCAACACCTTCCTGCTTTCCAGACGTTCAAGTCAACCCTCCTTGCAAGCCAACCCAAAGTTAAAACAGCGTTGACAGAACACAAATCACGTCCAGTGACCTGATGCAGGCCCAGGACACCGTGTGTAAGCAGAGCCACCTCCCTCCAGGGGCTCACAGAACCTTCCAGCTCATCAGCCCCTTCTGCAGCCAGCTGAGTCTGGGACTCTGAGGCAGCAAATTCGAGGTGACTTAGGGGGTCCCTCGTGCCACAAAGCCTGCTGGTTTCAGTGCTCTGTTTCCAGGGCATCTCTCTGTAGCACTGCTCAAGCAGGAGAGAGAAAGCTGGAAGCTTTCCAGTGGAAACAGGTAAACACTGAAACTGTTGTTAATGTACCCATCTCTAAAAAAGCAATGCTCTGTCTGAGTTAAGCAGCCCTGCTCATCTGGCTAGGAAACACTAAGAAGTATTTTTGGCATGGCAAGGAAAAACACTAACAGGAGGAGAAAAATACTCTTCAGCTTTTAAATGTTCCCATTTCAGTAAGAAGTTCTTAACTTTACTCGACTCCATTCTAGACACAGAGTGGAATATTACATCTACAGGAAAGCTTGAACAGTAGAGAACAATCAGCATATGGCAGCAAGGCTGGAGATGGCAGATGCCACACTCCAAGCTGGGCTGTGAATGGGACACACCAACACAAACAGCCTGGACTGGCTGAGCTCACACACAGCACAGCTCCTCCAGGCATCACGAGGGCAGAAATGAGGCTCTGCCCATCCAGGCTTCTTCCTAACTACTGAATAACTGACTGCCATAGGACACCACACTTCCATTAGCTGCAATGTCTTACTCTTTTGGGTTGAATTTTTTTCTTTCCCTTCACACAAATTTCCAAGGTCCTTCACTTTTCTCTCCCAACCGAGTTTGAAATTTTCTTTTCAGGGATTTCTCACACACACATCCAAAATCCTCCCCTCCGTTCATCCCTTCCACAAGAAGGTAATTTTAATTAATATTTACTTTATACTATAACACAGTCACCCTGCAGAGTATCTATTTTGTGAACATTCCTAGAAAAATGATCATATTTGTTAACTAGAGGATCTTAATTAGCACTGTTTTCTACAAGTACTCTGTCCAGTACTATGTCCAAAGATGTGAATAGCAGTTGCCACTGAAACCCTCTATTTCTGGAAATTCTGCTTGATGATCTTTTAAAGTATCTAAATGATATATATACATGTACCATAGCAACATAAAATATAAAATACATTGGAAATTATGCTATAATGCTAATTTGAAATTATAGCAAAATATATGTAATTTGATCTAGTGTGCTTTACTGCACCTTGGAGGTGTGGCCTACTACACAGTTTGAACTATCCAGTCCAAAAGCAAAATGCAGCTTTCAATGCATGCTAATCTGATGTGTTGCCTTTTTTACAAACATTGCATACAACTAAAAAAACCCCACCAAAACACCAATATTGGTGTTAAGGATTTCTCAGTGTTAGCAGAATGTCACGAGTTTTGTCATCCTGCACTGCAATGGGAGATATTGTTATTTAGTCACATTGCAGCTCCCAGAATAACCTGGTCATGTGCTTGCTAAGCAAGAATAAGCAAAGCAGACCGTGTAACAAAGGATGTGTTCTTTCATTTCACCAAATTCAGTGATAACATGAACTAGATTCAGGCATCAGAAGACTACAATAAATGGAGAAAAATGTGAGTCAGCAGGCTGTGGTAGACACTGACTGGACAGGACAATAATTAGTTCAATGCAGGGGCTTAAAGGTTTATGGAATCAAAGGTCAGAGGAGGTTAAAAAAAGAGATGGTCCTAACCTGAAGACAAGAAGCAACACAAGGACCCAAGAAACAACAGAACTCTCAAGATCTGATACCCTCACTGAATTGTGGGCTAGTTGGTGATTTGTAGTAGACATTTGAATTAATGTAGGCATTCTGCAATTGGTGATCAAGTCACACATTAGACACATTTGTGTTTTGAAGCATCACAGCAAACTGAAATAGTTCTTTGCCATCTCTGGGGTTATTTCCTTGCCCACTTCCTTAAAACCAAGTAGTGGGTGGGTTGGAAGCATTTTGACAGCTGGCTGGCCAGACTGACAAGTGCAGTGGCCCCTGGCTGATGTGCAGTGTGTAAATCCCCACACAAGGCAGGGATAATGTACAAATAATGCACAAAGCTGCTCTGGTTCTCAGCAAGCAACACTCCTCACAACACAGACAGTGCTGCTTTGTGCCCTAAAGATTTTCATGTAGGTTCACCCCTGGATTCAACCCTGGGCAAAGAATATAAAAGACAAACTTCAAATAAGTCAGTGTAGCTTGGCGGAAATAAACCCAAAGACCTAATTTTGAACATTTAAATAAAATTACACCAGAAATACAAGTAAAAGATAGTCTATCACCATTCTCCACTTAAAGAAAAATAACAGAAATTACAGACGTCTAACACTCCTAATAGGAAAGCAAGAATTGCATTTGTAGCAGTAGGAAATAAAATGTATCTATTCACCACTACTTTTATATTTTTAAATAAACTGTAGTTTCTTTAGCCCTCTCTTCAGCTTTATTCTTACTTGCTCACAGCATCTTTCACTTTGAATAAGAGCTAAGATCAACCACCCATAGGCAACTATTCTCAGCAATTTCAGAACAATTTTTAAAATTGTTGGAGGATGTTCATGAAGCACAGCATTTACAAAATACCTTTCCTACAATTTTCCTCTAATCTGTAAATGTAATCAACAGAATTCCAATTAATTAATATTTCGTGCAGGGCTTTGTTTGTTGAAGGAACTACTCTCCTAAACTGCTCTTCTCATTATTCTCAGAAAGGGCTTGTAGCTTCAATATTTAATGTCAGGGAGAAAGAGATGGAGTTATAAAATAACCACCACTTCATTAGTCATTCCATGAGTATTTGAAATGAAGACACAGCAATGTACATGGTAAATTATGAACAGAACAATTGTATTGCATCCCCTGCATTAGAATGGTTTTTGCTGTAAAAATGAGTTTGTTTTCACCTCTGGCAAGCACACTTCAAAACTGGCTGGGATCAAAGTAAAAAGTGTGTATAGCAGTGTGTATAGCAGTGTGTGTAGCTTGTCTCCTTAATCTCCCACAGGTAACAACAAAGCAGAACAAATGCTAAACCTTTCTAATATTCTTATTTTATAGAAATAAAATAATAGGCCTCAAAAACCTTATCATATTGCTTAAAAAGGTAATAAATAACAAAAAGAAGATGGACAAGTATGAGTTCCAGGTTAAATTTCTAGAAATATAAAACCAACACATTGTAGCATTTCCTATTTTAACTATTTTACCTTTCTTACATGCTGATGTATTTTGAATGAATGCTGAAGATTTTTTGGAAAGGTTACAGATGCTCCACAGGCTATGAATAAAAGAGACAACTGCATTCTACCAAGCCACTGATGCATGAATGGTCAAAACAATTCTCAATGAACTGAAGCTACAGCAACTCTTCCGAGGAAATCCCGTTGTTATTATCAGCATGCCCCAAAACAGTAGCATCAGGGAGCTCTAGGAAGGCCAAAATGCACCTACTCTTTATCTACAAGTCATTTAACCACAGAGAACCTTTCCAAATGCTGTGATACTGAGGAGTGAGGCTGACTCAAAGGATGGTTTATGCATGGAACACAGGGCCTAGTTATTCCTGTGGTAAGTCCACTAAAACTCAGGTGATCCAAGCGTTGCACAGATGCTACTACTCAAAGTCAACTTAATCTTTTCAGAATATTTTAAATTGTGATGAAACAATTGACTGTAGATGGATCAGCTAAGCAAAATGCCTTTGAGAATAACAGTACTTATTTAGATTGATAGCAGTAGGCTTGAAAGGTATATGGTCCAATTACTGCCTACTCAATTTATGCAGCTGTAACTCTTGCCCACATTTTAACTTGGCACATACAAAATCCAAAATTCAGTGTTTTCACTGGTAGCAAACATTTTGCCAGATGGTTACTTAATCAAATGTATTTCCTTGGTAATACAGAAACTTTGAACTACTAGCATATTTTTAAAACATCGATGTATTTATAAATCTAAAAGCAGTTTCAGCTCTTTTTATAAATTTATGAAGTCCTAGACATGTATAATAAATGTTGAACAGAATTCCTAATTTCAAAGACTAGATCTAATACATTTTTGTTTAGAATTTCTCCCTCTGTGCTGGAGGATTTGCAAGTCTGAGAACATTAGAAAGAAGTGGTTTTCATTCTGTTGCCATTGGAACACAACTAAGGACATAATAATTGTCTACAGACCTAATGTCAATATGTAGAGCTTGGGAGTACACAAAGATCTACACAATTTTGACACCAGAGAGGTTCATAAAAGTAAAAAAGAAACTCCACACAGTAACCTGCCAGCCATAAGGCCTTCTGCTTCCTGCTGGCTTACACCACAGTCAGCTCCCATCCTAAAAGTCTCAAATGTAGGATTGGAAATTAATTTTTAGCCAAATACTCCAGGTGGACCTTCTCTGACAGAGTCTGATCTAGTCAAAACTGAACTCATCCATCTCATTAGGTTTGTCTGACACAGCTCATGCTGAGACACTGAAAAGCTGAAAGACATAGGCTCATCATAAAAATTACCAGGCTGCCAATACAAAGGATTTGCCATGACCAGACACATCCATCCATTTGTAATAGCTTCTCAGAGCTTTTAAAGTGATTTTCTTCTCTGCAGAGCTCAGAATCATCATATACTCAAAGGACAGGAATAGAGTGGATTATCAGTGAAGCCACTTTGATGCATATTATCCACACATAATGTTTTGGGGTTTTTTTTTCCAAATCTAGGATTCTCTGTGCAGTGTGATTAATTAAACAGAGCCAAGCTCTAGTCTCTAGTCTAGTTTAAAAAGGCATGAATTCATAGAATGGATATGTATCACTGTATTTGTCCCACCAGCTTAAAATCTGTCCTTTTATTTCTATCATGCACTCCACCTTCAGTTATTGAGAAAAACGTGTAGAAAAAAGGGGTTTAAAAATCCTGAAAAGATGATTTCCATACTGGACCAGTGAAGGCTAATTACACAGGCAGGGATAAGCAGCATCACTTGGACTCTGTGTGGAGTCAGTTTGAGAAGACATAGCTAAGAAAAAATAGGAGCCACCCAACAACAACAGACTGAAAGCATTAATGTTCCTTCTAACAGTGTCAGCAGGTTTCAAGTCACAGTTTGAAAGCATGAAACCCCCTTTAAACAGAATTTGTACACTTGCTTGCCACAACAGAGCTTTAAATCAACCTCCAAGACACTCTTTATTGTGCTCTAGGAAGGAAATCTAATTTTCCATTTCAGTCTGCATATCAATACTATCTTCCTGTGGTAAGCCTAGGTCCCTTATTCCCATGCCATATGGCAAATCAAATTCACAACTGAAAGTCAAGCAATCACAATCGACCCACTGTAGGCAGACTTTAAAACAGGAAATTCCTGTTTTCCTATACAGGCCTCTGCATTCTCTCTGCTAAAATATTTATTAATTTCAGCTAATATTAATTATTAATTTAGCTCCAAATGTGTTCCTTTTCCAGTAACGGTAGAGCTTCAGTTTAAACCGTATTCTGTAACTGTTTTATTGATCAGATACTTGTTCTCTTTAGGAACATCCTCACTGATATGACAGAAACAAAAGTTCAGAAAATCCTTTAGGATGCCAAAATTTGAAATAACTTAACTACTTACTTTTCAGCATGATGTCTGAAATAAGAATACAGAAACAATTTACAGGTACATTAGGCCAATGAAATTGTTCTTCTCAGCATCTGATCAAAAGGCAGATCATAATATTCAAGACAGAATTTTTGATTGCCCTTTGTTTACCTTAAAATTGTATATAAAAAAGGATTACCTACATTTAATTGTTCTGCTTTGTATCTTCATTCTCTCTTTTTCCTGGAAGCACAGAAACAGGACAAATCTACAGGAAGAGGCAGCAAAGGTTTCCTTCATTTTTACACGTCTCCTTCTGCTCTCTCCTCATCTTCTGCACGCTAATAGACATTTGTATCCATAATAGAATACACAGGGAGACGCCCAAATATTTTCTGGGTGGGTGTCTATATTTACTGCTATCACCAAATGATATAGCTTTACTTACAATGACTTACAAATATTGCTGATGGCAAGCAGAGAATAACTTTTTTTTCATCTTTGCTTATGAATGCACAAACTTTCACTTTTTCTTAAGTTAAATTCCCTTATGTCAACCTTGGAGCTTTCTTCCATCTTATTTTCTCTCCCCTGTCCAGCTGTGAAGGCTTGGTGGGCACCTGGATTCCAGCCAAGTAAACCAACCACATTCTCTAACTCACAGATATCACTATGACTGATATTACTGTTCTTTATAGCAAGATAGAATTTGAGAGATGTCTGGTAGAGGTCAAAAATATTTTGCTAAGAGATTTACAAAAACATAACTGAAAATATTGTTACCTATGACACGGACATGTGCAATGAATACCTTGGGTCATTCATTCTATGTTAAAATGCTCTATTCCCCTATAACTGTTATTTCCCTCTAAATATGCCTGCATTTCTTCCAATGTGGGATGATAGTTGGATATAAGAGAGCAGTTATCAAGTTATTCAGGTTCCTAGAAGCAGTTGGAAGGATCCTATGCCTGCAAGGTCCCATCTTCAGAGCAGGCACACACCAAAACAGAGCTTGGGCACTGGAAACTTGTGCTTGCAAGGTGCACACCCACATGACTGAGTCCAGGCCATGGTGATAAATATAAATTTTTCCACTGATATATAATTTGTATTTTTGAATACAAGTCTCTCAGTTTGTTGTGTTGTGTTAATAGTACAAATCTCACTTTTTTCCCAATGATAAATTACAGTCAAACATCTCTCAGTTTCAATTTCATTCTAATGATATGTCTGCAGCCATACAAAGCAATTTTTATAGTTTCCTCATAGCTGTGTCCAGCCCTTTCTTATCTTTGCAGTATACTGAATGATAAATGCTGTATTTACCAAATGCTAATATGGAAATTAGAGAGAGAATCTTCCAGAGTCGAAAGGGAATACGAATATTAAAGTCTGATGATTCTGTGCAGGAAGCTAAATCATTAGGCCTTAAGAGCTAATGGCCTTAGGAACACAAAACAGCTTATTTATGCATTAAAGATGCAATGTATTTACATTTTTCCAGTTCATGAGTTTTATGATGATTTCTTTGCCTGCACTTTGTTTCCTTTATAGTCTATACAAAATGGACGTGTTTTTTGTATTTGGGTAAGTATGAAAAAGAAAACACACTAGCATGAAAAAATGTTTTCCTTTACATCCACATATTTTGGTTGTATAGAAAATCTGAATTTGACAAATTGGTTTTACACTGTTTTTATGAAAAATCCTACTTCTGCAAACTAAAGGGCTGAAGTGATATTATTCTGAGCTGTCCTTTCTTCATACCAACATTTCAAATGTTTCAAAATGCAATGCAAAATGATGGCCCACGTTGTTGCCTTTTTCTGTGAAGGTTTTTAAAATAACAAATTACAGCTTTTTTCAGTATTCTTTCTAAAAGTTGGCTTTTTTCTTTTTCCTCTTCAAAGCACTGAGTGTTTTGATGGCAGAGGCAGGACAGAAAGCTTACAAATATCACACTATTTATTTAAATGGTAACTTACTAACTCATTTACAGTAAGTATAAATGCAAATCTGACAGCAACAATTGCACAACCACCAAATTTAATAGAGTGATGTTCAAAATGACATCTGTTACATAGGACAGATGAGGAATTCTCCTGAATTCTAGTGAGATACGTTGTTTGGGGTTGTTTTTTAAAAATTTGGAGTTGTTTTTCGAGATGACAGATAGTCATTTGAAAAAATAGCATTCTTACAAACAGAAGAAACATCCATCACCTTCAAACAGTGCTGGTACTCCAGAAAATTTCATAGGTTAATTTCAGGACTTGTAGGAGATAAAGTTCTGGGTTTTTTCCCCTGGGCTTAAAGCATTGTCACAGTTGACCATCTAATATTTCATTAATGCATTATCATTGCAAAAGAGAGCTTTAAGTACAAAAATACATGGCTTATCCACAGATAAAATGGAATGAAACCCAATGGAAGAGCTAATGCCTTCCCCCAAATGCATTCAAACCAGCTACGATTGCACAGGCAATTTAGGGAGGTTGCATTAAGAAAGATTTATGATTATGACCTGATCAAATCACCAGGAATTTTCTGTGGACTCTGTCTTTATGTACATTGGACAGGATGGTCTGCAGGAGAAATGAACAACTGCAACAGCGGTTCTATAACAATTTCCTTTTAGCCCACTATTCCAGCTGCTCAACACTTCCTAAAATTTCAGCTTTCTAGATGCAATTACAACAAACTGGGTGCAAAAACCAAACAGATCTAGTGTTTGGTTTGTTGTAGAGTTAAAAGAGAATAGAAAAGATGAACAATGTAGAAAAAAGCAATTCCCTCCCACATTTGCTTTTAAGAAGAGAAAACACCTCTGTCTTTTAAGAAATCTGGAGATTTTAAACTGAAAGGTGATAACACCACAGAGGAATTAAGTTTTGGAGGAAATGGCTGTCTTGTCAATGCTGTGGCTGCTGATCTGAAAACTCTCAGCAAATTTTCAAGACATTATTCAGTGTGTTCCTGATACAATCAGCTCTAATTATACTACTGCAGTTTCTGAAGCTGGATACCTTCATGGGTAACTGGAGGTGATGAGATTCAGCAGCTCAGGGAAAGACAAGCATTGTTTTTAAAGGACATTGTGCTGTATCTCACAAGGGTAAATACGAGCTCCTGGCAGCTGGTGAAAGAAATACAAATTGATCATGGTAAGGGAAAAATCTTCTCATCCAAGAGTTGCAGAGCTGCAGCTGCTCCACTAGATACCAGTAAAAATCAAGTCATTCACCAAGACAAAAGGAAGAAACACCTTGCTTGTTAACTTCAACTAAAAACTCCAAAGTTTTATGCTTTTAGTAGAGAACTTTAAATTACTGAATACATCTTCAGTTCATTTACTCTTCTGCCACAAAAGACAAAGTCACAGAAGCAGAAAATGTACTCAACTCTCTTTGCACCACCCTTGTGTCATGTTGTAGTTCCCAAACGTGATTCTTATTTGTGTAAGCAAACTGTAATTGTTTTCTTTTCCCTTTCAAGGGGCACAGAATTAGACCCAAAGCCACTCAATTATATATGTTCCCCATGCTTCACTTTTCCACTAACCATTTGTGATGACCTGCCAGTGTGCAAGTGCCCCATCTGTGCCTGAAGCAATTTCAGATCATATGAATCCTGCACAGCAACAACTTCAGGCTTGCAAGATTTAAAGCTTGAAAAGATTTTTAGCTTGTTGCTTTCATTCTTTCATTATTTTAACTTTTCTACAGAAGAGGTCACGTGGCAGTTAAATCTTGCAATGACTCTGCAGGCAGCCAAAGATGTATCTCCCCCCACAAAACAGACATAGGCTTCCAGCAAATAAATATTTTTTTGTGCAAAATACAAGTATAGAATCCTTTTTTCCCCACTACAGGTATGCCTCTGAAAAGCCCTATTACCTGCTTCACTGTTGGCAATGGAGAGGAAAGTCCATTATTAGTGGTTTCCAAAATGCTGTTAACAAGACTGGAGTATTATTCATGGAAATAATTTTCATTTCTGAAATTTTTTTTACTCCATTAAGAGTATTTTCCCATTTAGTTTCCCTGATGGCAAAAGTCACTAGTAAAAGATGGAACCAGTCAAGGAAGAAGCAATTGCTTCTCTCTTGCTGATCACACAACAAATTGGAGCCAGTCAAGTTTCCACTGAAGCATCAGACTGCTGACATAAAGAACAGCACTGTTAACTACTGATTCTTGTCAATCATGAGACAACTCTTCCTGAAAAACTGATTGAGGCTTCACCTCACTAAACCACAGAAATGCTACAGGAGTGTTTAGAAAGGTACACAACGTTAGGCCTGGAATGATATGCAGATTTATTTTTATCTGAAATATGCAAGTGAACAGTCCATGATGAGAGAATCAAATTTCACAGCTAATAGGTTCACTGATTACCATGAATTGTCAGTATTTAGTTAAAACACCTCCACTCAGCCAAGAATGTCATTATTTCTGATGGAAGTTGGAACATTTCATTGCACATTGTCTCAGTTGTCATCACATCTTTGGCACAGCAATTTTTTCTCTTAAATCAACCGCATTTGCACTGGAATTCTGTTGTGCATGTAAAAATATTAGAAAATTTACAGAAGTGTTAACCTGCAAAACTTGGTTCTGCAATTTTAAGAATCCATAAGGGACAGTTCCTTAAAAGACTTCCCTTTTCCAAACATCTGGTGGTGTCTGGCAAGTAGGTTTCATTTATTAGACAGCTCCTGCTGCCAGATTCTTCCAATAGGTTTCAAACAAATGCATAACTAACAGAAAACACTTGCATCTACACAAATCCTACAGCTAATTACTCAGAATGGCAATTTTCTTATTAAATATTTGCATCTCTCTGAAACATCTATGCTTACTTTGTTTATCTGATGGCAATACTAAAAACTAAAATTGAAGACGGCAAAAAATCTTTGGTTTAACTGCAAAATAAATTCAAAGGGATAACAAGTTACTGTGATTGGTCTTTAAAAAAATTTAAATCCCCATTTTTAGCATGTTTTTGCCTAATAGCAGCAACTGAGAAATTTCAAATGCTAATAATTATTCAAATCATTGACAAATGACAGGCACTAGGCCAGGTTGTACAGTATGAACCCTACCACTGCTTCCCAGAAAGCACTCCCTATAAAACCATGCAAAGTTTTAGATTTCCTGTCCAGCTAACATGGGGATTTCTAGATCCAAAATCCTCACCTGCTCTCTTTCAAACTGAAATAAACCAGCTGAAACATAAACATCCATGGTCACAATTCCTTCTCTAAAGGAGATTAAATCTGCACCTGGAATTGAGGATTTCATACTGTAAAATAACAGGTGATCAGTGACTGAAGTTCGCATGAGAGAAAGGTGCAGCACTGAAAGTGCGCTGGGATTTGAAGAAAGATGTGCAGGATGAAAAAAGCACAAAACCCTCCTCTACTTGCCACATAAACCTCATAAATCTAACCCTGCACTCACATGTTCTTGCTGACAGCTCTCCTGCATCACTGACAGATTCTCTCTCTAGTGTGCAGTAGCCAGCCCACTGTAAGATACAAAATCTGCACATGCTTATCGTGACTATTAAATGGAATCAAATAGTGCATCAAGATGGCTTAATAGTAAAAGTAAGTTGATGGGAAATAAGAATTCAATTTCTTTATGAGTATGAATTTTATATTAAAATATATATAGAAAAAAGTAAAAAGAAAACAAATGAGGAGGGTACAACAACTCATCATACATAGAATTTGAGAATTACAATTTTCTAATCTAAACTAGGCTATCTTTCATTTAAATTAGAAGATCAGAGATGAGAATTATTAGAAGGTTCTTTCTCAACATTTACAGGCCAGCTGCAGATGGGGACTGTGTTTTTCATTCACGCTGTCACGCTGGGAAAAAAAACCAAACACTTTAACATCGCCGTCGTAACTCCTGAACATTTGTCTGTTTGGTTTATTAAGTTAGAAGTTACTGTCTGCGATATAACCAAACAAATAGCTACTGAAGTTGGAACAGCTCTTTCAATTAACATTGTCACACAAACAAGAACATTTGCGCTGTGAATGAGTAAGTGGCTGGTGCAGGCAAGAGGAGCGACTGCTGTCTGGGGGAGACTGAAGAACGACTGCGACATTAGGATGCCGCGGCTCATGCCAGCTCCCCCCACTCACACACCCTTCTCCAAGACTGCATTGCGTATGCTTTCACAAATCAGCCCAACGCCGCCAGTCGGGAGGCAGGCAGGCGAGCACGCCTGGCGGGCTGCGAGCGCCTGGCTCGCTTCCCTCGGCACGGGGAGGAGCGCACAGCCCGGCTCCGGAGCGGGGGGCGCCGCGCACGCCCCGGCAGCCGCGGCACACACCCCGCGTGGACCCCGCACACACCCTGCATGGACCCCGCACACACACCCCGCACACGGACCCCGCACACAGCCCGCACAGACCCTGCATAGACCCGCACGCACTGCGCACAGACCCTGCACAGACCCTGCATACACCCCCCATAGACCCGCACACACACCCCGCACAGACCCCGCAAACACCTCGCACTGACCCGCACACACTGCACACACCCCGCACAGACCCGGACACAGACCCCGCTCAGACCCGCACACACCCTGCATAGACCCTGCACACACACCCCGCACATACACACCTCACAGACCCCGCACACACACCCCGCACTGACCCGCACACCCTGCACACAGACCCCGCACACAGACCGCACACACACAGCCCACACACACACCCCGCACATACACACCTCACAGACCCCGCACACAGACCCCACACACCCTGCACACACACACCCCGCACATACACACCTCACAGACCCCGCACACAGACCCCACACACCCTGCACACACACACCCTGCACACAGACCCCGCACGCCTCCGGCACAGCCCTGGCAGCAGCCCCAGCCCCGCAGCCTCCCCTGCCCCGGGACAGGCTGCGGGCTCTCTGCTGCCCAGCGAGACACGGGGAAGGGATGATGACATCGGCCCCGAGCTGGGCAGGGCAGGACGCACGCAGGAGCATCAGCTGTCTCCGTTCCCCGGCGCTGGCCCCATCAGGAGTCCCCAGACTGGGATGCCCACCAGCCTGAGTGGCACTCAGAGACCCACGCAAAGGGCCGGCAGTTCAGGGACTCTTGCCTTGGGTTCTCACCGCCCAGAGCTCCACCTGCAACCTGCAAACAGAGCCACCTGCACCAAACTTATCCCTCAACAGAAGGGGCAAGGCACATACACAAAACCCACACACAAATCATAGTGGAAAACCATAGAATGGATTTTAAACCAGGCATAGATTTAGAACTGCCTGTAAACTGGAATGCTAAACCTACTTTTGGTGCATCCAGGGAAACGGCCTCAATAATTAGATTACTGATTTATGAGAGGAATTTTTATTTGAAGTTGGCATAATTTAGAGCCCCCAGCTAGGATACTTTAGGTGACTTAGTAAGCAAATTAAACCAGATCTGATTATGAGGTAGTAGCACTGGACAAGCTGTGCAGGAATGGTGGTGTTTTCTAGCGCCATGCCTCAGAGCACTGAACATTTACTTGCAGCAATAATGGGACCACATTTTCCCTTCCTATTGTCTGTACTATCATCATGCTGGGATACCATTGGTATGGTCCCAGAAACTTGTGGACTTGTCCACAAACTGGCCCCACTCATTTTTAAGCTATTAAATACAATGAAATTTTCTGTAAGATCCTGTTATCATTGAGTTTCTTACTAAAGACTAAGTTCACAGCATAAATTCATGTACCAAACTGACCTCAATAGCTTTCATGCTATTCAGATTCTTATCCAATATTTATTATTGGAGACCTTTTAGTGTGCATGTAAAGCAGTTTTCTACCCAAACAGTTTTTCTGTCTTTGTATTGCTTTTCTCCCTTGAATTTCTGAAAGAACTCAGTAGAATCCAATTGACCTAAATAGCATGTGAAGGAACCAGGACCACTATCTGTAAGCTTAAGAAGCTTGATGATTTAGTTTGGTTTGAAGTTGAACTTTTTGGCTATGTTCTGTTTTCAATTCCTTTTCTTTTGTTTGTTTGCAGCAATGGGAAAATTAGCACAAATACAGCATTTGCAAATGTTATTTTCTTAGACTTGATTCTAGGATTGCCTTGTAAGGCTGAGCACAGAACTATCCTAAATCTTTTCCAAGAGGAAATGAATATATTTGCTACAGCAAATGCAATTCAACATATTGCGTTAAGTCTTGGGGCTATTTTCCTGTAACATCTTGTTTGTCAGCAACACATGCAAAACTCCAGTGGCACAGCTTTGAATCTCTTTCTAAATAATGACACTGAGGAAAAGCAACTACATTGAGTTTCAATGAAAATAGACTTTGCTTATCAAAGAGGAAAAAAAAAGAGGGAAAAAAAATTTTTGTTCCACTACACATGAGAATTGATTAGAGAAGCAGTCTTCTGTGTTAAGACTGTGCAAATGCAAAGTTTTCATTAATATGATTATATCCCTCACTATGAGAAGAAACAGGCTCATTTAAGAGAAGCCAATATGTGTTTTTCACTGGAGACTGTACAAAGCCCACGTGGCATCAGCCCACTGCTCTGTGCTCTGCGTGACTTCTGGAACATTTCAAGTTGTCCTGAACAGCCTACTGAAGTGAGCCCACAGACACTGGATTTAACACCAACTTCCACTTTAGTAAACTGTGCAGTGTAAAACCACACACTACCAATTAGTGACAACAGATGTGACTAGAATTTCAAAAAAGCTTACAAGAAGTGGCCTTTAGATAATAAAAATGGTTTGAAATATCTGAGTCAGATATAACAGATGAGATGACTTTTCTGTACCCCCTTTCTGCCCACTTGCTGTACATGTATTACTGAGCTCCCATCATTAATTCAATCTGTACATACAAGAACAAAAATCAAAAATTCCTAATTATTAGCAAATTCCCTGCTCAAAAGCTCAAGTCTTCTTTCCACATGCCAAAAAATTACTTAGGAGTATATCCTTCAGTAACTGTTCTTCCTGCCTACAGAAATATTCTTGTGCTTTCAACAAAGAAGTTCCAGTGCATTTTCCAGTCAGGTGTCTAATGAGAACATGGACAGAGAAATTAAATTCTGCAAGGCATGGAACAGACTCATCCTATCCACCACATCTTCCTCCACAAAACTTCACTGGCAATGGGACAAGCCGACCTCTAAATGCAAAACATATGAAAAGAGCATGTTCTCCTTTTCCTGAACAGGATGTGCACCTGGGGCTCCCTCACTAATACCAGGCTGATAGAACTCTGTCTGTACAAACACAGGCTGTTAGCTCTAGCTGTAAATATTCTTTCTAGCTGGAAGAGTCTGGCCTAGTGCAAGAAAAGCTGTTTATTGTTTCTTCACCTAGCCTGGCAGCTCTGCCAAATTACTTACACTCAGGGTATCTGCAGATAGGTGTGAAAGCAATTACAGAGATAGCTAGTCTATTTTTGCCTCTTTTCTCTCCTGAAAATTTACCCATTTCAAAAACCTAAGTAAAGGCTTGGAAGAAGGAATATTCTGGGCTTCAAAACACATCTCATTTTCCCTATCAGTAACACAGAAGTTGCAAGAAATCTGGTGCTCCTCAGGAATAGCAACAGATAAAACTATAATTTTTGCCACATTTCATCCCATCATTATTCCTTTCTCAAGAATGACAAGAAGAAAGGGATTTCCTTCTGGTTTGTCAGAAGATTGCTTCTTGCAGTCTTTAGAAAACCAGCAGATATTTTGTTAAAAACACTCGGTGCAGAGCAGACCTGAGGACCATATGGTTTATTGCAAAAGATTCTCTCTGACACATCCTCCTCAAATGTCAGTCCTGTTATTCTGTGGCAGGGATCAATAATCCCTGTGTGGAGGGAGAAATCCTCCCAGAGAGGCCCAAGTGCTTAAGAATCTGTGATTAGCTGCAATGAGAACAAGGACTGGACAAAGCTGCTCTGGCAGATTCGGAATCCAATAATGAAGGCTGCCCCAGGAGCAGCTGCCAGCCCTTTAATGAAACTCACAGCAGTGACTCCTGAGCTGAGACATGCAGAGTGCCTCCATACCCACTGAGATTGCAGGTGCCACAACTGGGAAGCATCCCTACGTCATTCCTGCAGGTCACCACCCAGCTTCTAGAGAGATCCCACAAGAAGTTCCTGAATTTGAACCTGCAAGTGGGGTGTCTGTAGCTCTGCTGGATACCTGATAGCCATGAAGGGAACACAACTGCTGTATTATGGGAGAGATGATTCTTCTCATCACACCTTTCTTTCTTGACATGAAGATTATCTTATCCTCCCTTCAGCTCTATTTTCTTACTTGCACATGAGGATAGGGTAACTCCAAACATCATGATTAAACAACACTGACTGAAAAATCCAAATATTTCCAACTGTTTCAGATGTCAGTTTTCCTTCTCAGCCTAAAAAGTCTGGGTTTGCTAGAGGTGTAAATTTTTTCATGTATTTCTTGACAAACATGTTTCACTAGGAAGAATTAATTTGATTAAATTAATTCCTTTATGGTATAAGGTTGATTTGGTAAATAGCTTGCTTCTACATTTTCAAAGTAAAGCTAGACCACATGAATTCTGAACTTAATTCAAACTTCAAAGCCTTTCACATTTTAAGGAAAAAGAAGAATAGGTTAAATTTAAATAAGAAATATGAAAATTTATATTCATACAAGCAAACACACCAACTGCATTTTTAAGACTAGTATTTTTTCTTTATAATATTCAGGAATATAAATCTTTCAGGATTGAGCCTTCATGAAAATACAATGTCGTGAAATACTGAGAATTCACTTGAAGTGAGAATACCATTCCTTCCTCAAGTCATATTAATCCAAGTTAATATCGAAATACAATCACGACTGTCAGTAACATGTGAATGTTAACTTTTATGTGGCTGGTGATAGCTATAAACATTTAAATACTTATCTCCTTCAGTGCCTCTGAAAAGCAGTACTTGTCCTGGTTTATAACTCTATTAATCTGAAATTAAACCCCCCTATATTTAACATTGACTGTTAGCTTGTATTTCTGCCTGCACTTTTCTGTGTAACAGTTCAAGGAAAAATGAAAGCTTTGTGCAGGCATCACCTTGCTATGAAAAACCAACAAACAACAAAAAACAAACCCACCAAAAACCAAAAGCACACCACTTCCAATATTCAACTCAATAATGCAACGTGTTTTCCTGTGAAAACACCATGGTGAGTTCTTTCAGGAATCAAAGGTCATCAAAAAATGAGAAACAAATCCTTTAAATGCCTTCTGAGTTGTCAGAGATTTTGATTTCAATCTATCAATTCTTTCTGTATTGCATACATTGAACTAGCTTTGGCTTTCAAGATTTACCTTGCATAAATGTGTCACCTGCTACAAAATGCAAATTCAATATAATAAGCCTGAAACACATTAACAGGAGCACGACAGTATTGGTGTTATCCTGCCTTGTGCAGAAGAAGTTTGCAGAATTCCATAAAGCATATTAAGTGCAAATGTACCACCCAAAGGTAGAGGTTTATCCTTACTGTTGGCTATCACAACAGCAACCCAAGGAGTTCATGTACCTCTAGGCACTCGTTTCCTTATCTGCCATGAAGAAAGGGACCTGGGGGTGGGAGGGACACGATCTCCTTCCCTCCTGCACATCCTGCCCAGAAAGGCCCTGAGCTCTGAGCAGCTGCCCTGCCATGTGTCACACCTGTGTGGAAGGGCCAGCTCTGCACAGACAGCTGGGCAGCTGCTGCCAGAGGAGCCCAAGGAGGGCTGCAAACACCACCAGGAAGCTCAGCTGTCCTTGAGAGCAAGGCAGATGCCAGCACAAAGCCCAGAGTGCGGGGAAGGGAGACAAAAGGAACGCTCCCTTCAGATCTGCGGATTGAATTACTTTGTTTCATATCTCAGTAATAAAATAAGCCCTGAAAATTATCTCTCTCTTGATTAATATCCTCCTCCATTTCTCTTGTAAATGAAATGAGACAGTTCATCTTCTGAGGATGAATTAGATGAAGCAATTCCTGCTCTACCATCAAGCCATGCACTTTAAAACCCCTTGTATGCAACAATTATTGTCTCCTAGATCACTGGGACTCATGGAAATGATTTAGTAATGTCTTCAGTAATACTTCCTTTAACTGACAATCATGTTATAAAAATCCATTTTAGACCTGTTTACTAAATGAGTAAATCTGTTTATTGAGTCTAAACAAAAACACCCACAGTAAAATATTCAAGATTATTATTACGAAAAAAATTAATTATTATTATTATTATTATGACGTTTACTATTATGAAAAAATATATTTTAAAATAGCACCTGACTGGTGTTTCTCTCTGACTCCACACTGCATGAGAATTGGAAAAGCACTCACAAGAAACACAGGCTCACCTCACGAACCTTGGGGAATTAAGAGGAATTTGCCTGCCCAAGCAAGTGTCTGACATTCAAAAATAACCTCCTGAAACATAACCAGTGTGCAACAGTTCAGCCAACTAATGGGTTTTAACTAGGCAAAATCAGGCCATCTTTATGGTGAGATTGACAGCTTTGGCTCCACGCTTCATCTTTTAAATGCCACCTACACCTCAGCTGGGGCACATCAATAGCACCATTGATTTTTTTCTCACTTCGGTGAAATTACTCATTTTCTCTAGTTGCAATGTTACTGCAAAATAAAGCAACTATCTGAACACTTGAGAGCTCAGCCCTCTTTACAGTGCATGCCAGACCACACCTCTGTGTGTGGCTAAAGCTTTAATGATACCTGTGTATGGCTCCATTCCTTGTCTCCCAATGAAATTATAATTCAGAAAAACCCCAATGTGGAAAATAACAATTATCTTCTTTATAAATTGTGGAGAACATTTCTGATTGACTGATTTTTTTTTTCCTTTCTGAACATTTTCTTTAAACAGTAGAGAAAACATTGGATAAAAGAAAATTGTATGTGGGGTTTTAGGTTAATTTAGTTTGCATGTTTAAAAGTTGGGCTGGAATCTCCAGGGCATTCTGTAAAGCACAGTTCATATCAGTACAGTTGTTTCTTGTGTGCCTTCCATAACACAAGCAAAACAAGTTTTAAATAATTTCTTCTTTGGTCTTACTAGATGACAGGAATCTCTAAGTCATACTTACAACAGTAAGAAATAACTTAGGATTCCAATATCGCTTTCAGCTTTTTAGGATTAATCCTTATCTTATCTGCAGTGCTTAATTGCTAAAGTATGACTGATCCTTAACAACTGCATCTGCATTAAATTCAACTCTCCAGTGATCCACAGGTCAACCTCGCTTCTGCCTTTTCTTACAAGAAGAAATAAAATTGTCAGTCCTTATTATTACAACATTTGGACTCTGCCCATACATCTTCCATAGACTTTTTATGGTGCTTTTAATAAGATGTTGCAGACTAATTTTACACAGGACCAAAATATTCATAATTGTCAAAATTATTGCTATTGAGAGCTTATACTGTACACAATTAAAAATATATGCCTTAGCAATGTCTGTTGAACAATTATCTTTATTTATATTTCATTTGACAAAATACCTTCTAAATTCTTTTTTTTTTTAAAGCCAGGAGTTTTTTTTAGATCAATGTCAAATCAAAAATTGATATCTACTAAATGCAAGCAGGCCAGAGATAAAGGCAGAAAATTTTGCAGAAAAAGAAAAATTGCATCAAGCTGCACATAAATAAACGGGTTAATCAGCACTCACAGCAACTGCAAAGAAGGAATTGTCTAAAATATATGACCTGAAAAAGAAAATTCATTTATAAAGGCTTTGCACATTTTTACATGGTAGAAAACTTTCTTCCTAAAGCTAACAGTAACAGTTTGAAGGGAATTACAGGATATAACAGAAGTCTTAAGACCACAGGGAATTTTTCAAATGCTGCCTTTGGAAATAATACCTTGTGCATATAATTACTTACAGTAGGAATACCACAAGTTCACATAGCTTTTTTTTTTTTTTTTTTTTTTTTTAATGCATCTATTAATTTTGCTCATGGCACCATGAACATGACAGCATTCCTTCTTTCTTGGGTCTGCAGAACAGCCCCCCTTAGTGTCCCAGCACGTGCTGCTCTCAGGGCCAGCAATCCTTCATGGGCACTTGGCTGCTCCAGAGCAGGTGGAGGAGGCAGCTCCATTCTCTCTCTGACCTGACCTCTGCCTCAAGGAAAACTTCCCAGCCTGTATGGCTGCTAACATCACAAGGCCTTGTCATTGATTTGAAATTAGTCCTAAACTCTCTATATTGAGAAATGGACTCTTAACAATCTTGTATAACAATTTTTAGGTAATTTCAACCATTCTTTTCAAAAGAAAACTGCATTCCAGACTGGTTCCAGTATTTTCAATACTTTAATCCAAACCCTCTCCCTTATTATATTACTTGTCCTGTTTACAGTTCACCTGCACTGAAGGCATCCTTTGGGTACATTCCCAACCCAGCACTGAGAAAAGCTGCACCCAAGCCTTTCTAGCCCTTACTGACATTCCAGTTATTAACACAATGCAAAGGCAGTTATTTAGATGAGTCAGGAGACAAGCAAATTGCTGGCTGTATACATACAGATTTCTGCAAGCCATATACATAGAGATTTCTATCTGTCTGTATAAATATGAGGGATTTGCTTGTTCCAAAAGCTTGCAAATCTTGATTACCCTGACTCTGCCACAGAGGCTGGACATGTGTGAGGATTTGTACTCTATCCTCAGTGAACACGGAGCTAACTAAAGCAGCTTAGACAAGATCCTTTATTTGATGGCAGAGAAGTAATCTTGGATGCAATACAATGTATACAATCTGGAATCACTGCAGGGATCTCATCACCCTACTCCTTTCATCATCTGCATGTTTTAGCTGCAGCCAGCCTGTAACCCCCATCCTCCTCCACCGCAGTGTCCTGTCATCTCACAGCCCCCAGAGCCAGCATCACTGCTGGGAAAAGGCATGGTCAGATCTCTCACTCAGCTCTGCCTCCTCAAACAAAGCTGTGGAAATCATCCCTCTAAATCCTCCCTGATCTCCTTGTGCTGATCTCGCTTCCAGAGCTGTTCAAACATATGGGCATATGCTTGCCTGTAATTTGAATCTATACATGTCATTCCCTTGAGACATTATTACCCCGCTGAAGTGGAAATTCGTGTCTGTATACATTAGAAAAATAACACTGTGACAGAAAATGTGAAAATCCCTGCACAATAAATCCTCCATGTCGCTTGCAAGAAGTACTGTAACTCATAGAACAAAATGAAAATATATTATGTTGAAGCAAGAAAGTACCTATAAAATTAGAATGGAGATTCTCAGATTTCAGGTGCTTTCATTAAGGAACAGTGTTTCATGAACTAAACAGATATATAGCATTTTTAATGCATTTCTGAGGCACTTTCATTGTATGATCAAGATACTTGAAAACACATTTAAGAAAAAATACCTTGTAGAAAAGTGATTTCTGATTTGGTCGCTTCTAGAAGCTGCAGCACTTGTTCTAATTGAATTCCACTAACTTTACTGCCAGTCAATGAGAACTGCAAGACAGAATTTGAAGAGAAAACCATAGTGCTGACAGAGCAGAGTAATTAGTGACTGAAACCAAGTTAGGCAGGATCCTTATGCTGTCACTATTCAAGCTCAAGGAATATTTACACAGGATCTCTATCAGAGAATAAATGCACACATGAACAATTATTGCTGTATTTCCCAGTGAACACATACCAGAGATACTCAAGCATGGATTACACACACACAAGGAAAGCTTTTGAGAGAGCAGCAGCTTCAAAGGAACACAGCAGAAATGAAGTTTATTTGTTATGGTGAAAGTCAACACTGCATGCAAGATACCTTAGACCCACTACTAAACACTACTAGAAGGTTATAGTACAAGTAGTGAATACAAAGCCTAATTCTGGACACAGGATTTAAAGACCTGATTAGAAGAGAACTAAAGTATTTCTAGGAGGAAAAGAATTCTGTTTGTTTTGCTGAAATGACAGCTAGCTAGACAGATGAATAGAAAGAATTCATATAAGTATGCATACATATAGTATAAATATATATACTTATATTTATCTATATATATGCAGACTGCAAAATGGTCAAAAACATTCAGAAATTTACTCTGTATTAGGTATATGAATATATATATATGCCTATCTATACACAATGAAAAGTTAGTCCTGATAAGCAGTTCTATTTATTCTTTAGGCCTATTAGCCTATTTTCAATTACAGCTCAAGCATTAATATAACTATAAAATACATAGCAGCAAAAAGAATGAAGGTGTTTTAGGCTAAACCAATATAAGCACTCTGAGTTATCCTAGAAACACTTCATCCACTGTCCCACCAACATGGCAGTTTGTGTTGTATTGTGGACTCCTCATTAGACATTTGTGAATTGATGAAAATACAAAAGCCTGCTTGTAACTCATGAACAATGGTGAAAATTATTATTTTTACACTGCCATTTCTATTTATTCTTGTTGCTTTTAATTTCTATGAGTACCTAAATTTATTCTGTATTTCCTATATAGGCAGGAATTGCCAAGCAAACCTTATCTGTTCTACAGGTTTTAATATTCGTATTTCTAGCTTAATATGACAACTTCTATCTATTTTCAAGTTGCATACTGGTTTTTGTATCTTATCTGCATGTGTGATACAGATTCATTTTACCTTTCAAATAGAAGCAATATAAACTTGTCTTCCTCATATATATGGATACTCAACTAGAGGCAAGATAGCTTCAATTGCTGGTAGTGTCAATAAATCCTGCTATGTTGCCAAGAGCAGTTGTTCAGAATACAAGGATCTCTAAGGTCTCTGTTTATTTTTCCAACAAAATGCATTTTGTCTTCCTTAACTTGCAAAATGAAACTTCAAGCTATATACTGATAAAGGTTTCAAACCCTAAATGTTACAGGGTTAAAGGTGCCCAAAATGAAGTGAAACTTCTGGACTGTCATCATTTATTGTGATATCTCTAATCACACTATGTGGGCATTAATTGGATTCAGCAAAATCACTCGAGCTTTTAGTGTAAGCCTGAACAAATGGATTAGTATGAAAAAATCTGCACCAAAAAAAAAAAAAAAAAAAAAGATAGAGGAAGTATTTTTAATTCCTTTTGTTTAGCCCAATAAGGAGATTAAAATGATATTTGTTAACTGGAATTACAGCAGGATCCCAGACAGTTAACTCTGAGAAAACACAGTCTCAAAGGAATATTCCAGACAAACATAAAGCTATAAAATAAATATATTCCCTTTAGCTATATAGGAAGAACATATGCAACACATTCTACATCAACTCCAGTTCTGTCAAATTACTGCTATGCCACAACTTCCAGCCTAGGTTCTAATTTAAATGTGTTAGAACCAAATTTAAAAAAAATACCACTGATTTGTATCCTACTGAGATCTTTTCAATAAAAATTCACACCTAGACTTTTTATCACACAATTCATATACCTAATAATTCCTTTAAAAAAGGTGTAAGAGTAAAAGGTTCATTTCTAACCCTAGGCCTAGAAATGCTAATTTTCAATTTACACTAAGTCGGCGAACGAGAAGCAGAAAAATTTAACTAAAAGAAAGAAGTAGAAGCATCCCAAGCAGCTTTGGGCACCCCAGGAGACAGGGAACCGTCCATCAGCTCACCCGGCCAGAGGGAACTGCATCCCCCCGGGCGGGGGAGCACCTGGCTGCTCCTGGGGCCCTGCCCTGCTGGCACAACCTGCGCCCGGAGCAAAGGCTGCAGGATGCTGCGTGTTTCAAAGCAGAAATACCTGTGCTCTGCATTTCACCTGATTAGCAAACACCAGCCCTTGGGCTGCTGGAGGGAGGGAGGGAGGTGCACTCTGGTTTGGAGCAGGGTAATTGACACAGATCCAAAAACATCGCCATGCACAGGAGAAATGATGTTTGCTTATTTCCCTGCACAGATGGAGGACAGCTTGAATGATTCATCCTTGAGCAGGTAAACAAAAGTGGAGGGCTGAATGGAATTGCAACATAATTTCCTTTAAAAGCTCGTTGAGAACGTACAGCTACACTGTATTGTGGCGAGGACTGCGAGCCGGACAAACACCAGGTCCCAGTGCTGGAAACACAAACACACGGGACTGAGCCAATGTTGATGATGGGGAAAGGCACAAGCAAGAAGAAATTTCTGGTTTTGTAGCATCAATTGAACCCTTCAAAATATAATTGCTTTGCAGCAGCAACACTGCACTCCCTGAAGCCACCATCAAGATTTCTTCAGCCAGGACTTTAGCCAGTGAACAAAATTTACTCTGAACAAAACTGTATGAACACATTAATTGATGGCTAAGAGAGGGTTTCAGAAAGATACAATTTAAATTCTGCTGGCCTTTTTTGTTTTTTTAAGCTAATACTTTTGAGAGAAGCCACATTAATTTTTGAAATAATTTTCTCTTTAATTATGTTCACAAATTAGAAAAAAGTATGGTAGCAGCATAGTATAATTTCTGTTTTAGGAATAACCAACATTCAGAGCACATCTGCACATTGTATATCTCACTCGGTGTTTAGAAGCCATATTGTACAGAAGAAAAATAGCTAATTTATTCAGTGCTTTTCAGATTAGATTTCATACTGAAAACTTCTGAAAGCATAAACTCCTGAAGTTCCCATAGGCTTCAATGATGCCTGAAATGCAGAATTGAAATAATCTTTGTAACTTGACATATACAGATTAAGATCTCCGTATCTGAACTTTCTCATGCAGATAAATGAAGAGGCTGTTTACAAACCAAGGCTCATACAGGAAAAACCTTCAAAATTAGTGTTCATTCAGCAAGAGAAATAAATGTTATGTCTACCTTGCAGAGATGAATAAATCTACTTATGTCAATAAACACTAATGAAATGAATGGAACTAACAATTGATTTCAGGGCAGCCAGGACTTTGGCCAGTGTATTTACTCTGAACAAAACTGTATAAACACATTAATTGACAGCAAGGACAGGGATTCAGAAAGATACAACATAAATTCTGCTGGCCTTTTTTTAAAACCAATACTTTTGAGAGAAGCCACATCAATTTTTGAAATAATTTTCTCTTTAAGTTCTATATTTTGAATCAAATCAATAAACTATTATTATCAAGTTCATTTTTATGAAAATCAAACTATACTTTACTCAGTAAAAATGTAGGTGCTTCTGTTCATTCATAGCACATGACCAGCCATGAATTCAACATACTCGGGCACTTTAAGCTTTTAGAAAAGGCAAGTCAATCTTACACCTAAGAACAGTGACAAGAAATGAAAGAAATATATTGACCATTGAGAAATCATTAAGAACTGTTATCACACAACTTCTTAGGCTGAAATGTAAATATAAATGTTCAAATTAAAATTATCACAATGTATAGGGAAAGTTTTCAACAGAATACTTTGGCTGAAGTATAAATTCTAATCACAGTTATTTATACAACCATTCAAAATTTAAGAATTAATAATACTTATTTATTTTAAAGTTTATTGATACAATGTATCAGGGAAGACCTCTACTTAGTCATTTTTAGCCACGGTGCCAATATGATTCAAAGTTCATTTTGTAAATTTACGTATGTATCAGAGAGACAGTGACAACTCTGACAACTTTGAAATCTATTACTTCAGCAAGTTACCTACACAATAATTGAAGACATTTCTACTGAGATAGTTCATGCTTTCAAGAATTAAGGAAAGGGAAGTCAACTCTTCGATGTTTTATTACATACTTCTATCCTTTCAAATGATTAAATGATTAATTACGATATCCAGATCACTAAATGTTATCAAAATATAAAGTCTTTGTCCTGAAGTTTGAAAGCACTGTGTTTCAGCATTATCCTGTGTGTGGCAGCACTGTGAATTAGATTGGAGTGTGAGGAAGGCAATACAAATGTTCCTTTAGACAGGATTAACAGAGGAATTTGTTACTGCAGTTACCAGTGCTGTTGCAGCTGACCTGTTATCTCTGACAGACAGGTACAGCTATGAGCTCAGTGGCCATACAGTGGCTGCTGTGTCTGAATTACTGAAATTCTTTTAAGGAAAATAAAAAGCAAGAAGGAGAGAAGCAGCTACCAAGTATGAATCAGGATTTCTGAATTGACTCCATCTGATATTTCCATTCCCCTCTCCCTACAAAATGTGGTGTAAGAATAAAGTGAACGTGAGAAAGAACACAGTTGAATGTTTCTGTGGGAGCCTGCAAAGAAAACATACAGATTAATACAATGATTTCATTTATTGAGTAGTTTCAGCATAATTACAGCTATATTAAGACTGTCATAGTGAGGCATCAACAGTGCCATCATAATGCCTACATAAAAGGTGACTCATCAGAGCCCTGAAATTCAAGTGAAACACTTACTGTCACTCAAAATGCTTTGGGAAATGAAAGCCAATTTTTGCAGCCTACCAGGCTAACTCACTATGCTATTTTAATTATTTTTCATTGAGATAGATTTTTCTTGGCACATAGAACCAAGGCATCAAGGAGAAACTTCTTTTGAAAAACCACATAGCAAGATGGTATCAATTGAGGATGCAAGAGTAAAAACAGAAAACAAACAAAAAGAAAAGAGATGTCATCTAAGATACTAAATACTAAAGATTTACAGAAGAGGGAACAAGGGAAAGAAGAAGAACCTGTAAGCCTTTAAATTTATTCATAGTCAATAATTGGGCATACTTTGCTGGGAATGTTTGATAGAGAATTATGCAAAAATTACTTCTAAGCCTATAAGTAAACTTACAAGACATTAAAAAAATTCCATGCAACATTGCAACAGCTATTTAGTAGTCCAAAAGCATAAAATCTGGGGGAAAAAATCAATACATTTCCTTATTTAGTGCAGAACATCGTGTGTATCATGTCTGTAAACATCCAGCGATCTGGGAGAAAAATACAGTGGCTTCCAACTCAGTGGGACGTGGCTTTTTCAGGGAGTGATCTCCAGCTCAACAGCAGATGAGCCTCAGCAGCACTTCCCTCCTCTCTGCACCTCCCTGCACTCCAGGAAAGCAGGGCATCCACTCTGGGTACTCCTGATGGAGACTCCAGGTGATTTTCCTTGCTTGTTCTCACACTGGCTGGCAGCATTTTCAGCTAGGGAGCTGCATTCACCTCACCAAACAGAAAAGCAAAGGGAGATAGTCTTCCAGTTGACAGGGGGAAAAGCTCAGAAGTGCATTTTTAACAAAAAAACATACATTTTAACAACCATGTTCAGTCTATTTCCAACTTCCTTAGCTGTTGGATAATGTGTATCTTTAAAACTTTCATTCAAACACAGGAAATTCACATTCCTATTCCTACACTAGATGGAATTGGCTAATATAGGTAGAAAGAGATTCCATCACAGACACATACATTGAGATATTATTTCAGCTTTGAATCAGCCTAATAATAGAATAATTTAGAGAACTGTACTAAAGTTTTATGAATTTCATTTTGATAGCACAAAAAGTATTATGAGAGAACTGATGAAAACCCATGGACTTTGGAGAAATACACACATTCTTTACAGGCTCTCCAGCATCATGCTTAACTGAAAATAATAACTCTGTTTCAATGAAAAACTAAGTTTTTTCAGTTCTTTCTTGTGCTTTTTAAAAGCAGTGTAATTCATAAGATTTAATCTATAAAGTTGTACGGCTTAAGTATAGACTTAATGCAGCCAAATGTTCAATTAAACAAAATAAAGGTGGCTAACTTTCAATTATCAAATTCTGAAAAAATACTAAATTTCAAAGTAACGTCTTCTTATTTCAATACAAATTTCCATTTTCCAATCAGTTCTTAGAATATATTTCTATAGCATTATCATACAATAAATTTTACTTTCTTTCACATGACCTAAAACATTTTGTCTGTGTAATTTTCAATACATACATTTAATGTGCTCAAGAGTTGGTCAAGGTCAGTAATACACTATCACCTCAGATGCTTTTTGAAATTATTCCTCATGATCCCTGTATTATGAAAAAATGCAAGGGAAAATAAATGGTTGAAAATTGTGATACATAACGAATAACTGAGAAGCTGCTGACCATCAGTTTGCTTATTTGAGAAATACTGAGGTAAACTGCAATGAAATGAAGTAGCTGCTAGAAGGACCTGATATAGAGGACAAATAATGGTGATCAATCTCCTATCTCTAGCAAAGATTTTCAATGCAAAGTTTGTTACTGAAGTTTTCCCTAAGAGCCCAGTCCTTGTGAGTGGTTCCCATCATGACCCTGCCTCAGGACATTCAGTAACAGAGAGCACAGACTCCTCTGCTGGATGGGAGCACAGCATGAAATTCCAGCTCTGCATGGAAACCAACAACAGAGCAGGTACTGCTCCTTTGGGTGGCAAGGCACCTCCAGATAGAGGGGTTTATAAATATTAAACTTGTGAGATTTTCGTTCCAGTTACACTATAAATAATGTAGGAAAATGTAACCTCCATAGTAACTGCTTCATGCCAAGTCTCCTTCTTCCAAGCAACATCCCAGGATTAGACTGCGCTAGCCTACTCTAAAAATAAAGTCACCCATCATGTGGCCTTGCACCAGCTATGAGTAATCTGTTTTCTTCCATCTCCAGCTTTCTACTAACATGGCAGTTTGGAACACAAGCATTTTCCTGAGCAGAAAATAAAATAGATGTTAAGTGAGTGAGACTAAGCCTGGGAAAACTGCTTGCATTGCATTAAGGGTTGCCTTACAATGACACCAAAATGGATTTCCATGGGACTACTTCTTCCCAATTCTATGGTAAAATACAGTAAAGAGAGATTTTTTTTTAAATTATGTAACAAGAACTCAAAATGAAGCATTCAGATACTTATACTGTAAAAGTACAAAAAGCTTCAAGCGATAAAATAGCATAGAGCTCTTAATTAGTTTTCAAGGGTTACATTTTGTCACGATAAAGTGGGACAGAAACAGGAAAGCAGAAAGGGCAGAATGCTCCCCAGAGGACTATCTAAGGACTATGTGAACAAAAATTTAGTCTCTAGAGCTCATGCTCTGCATCCTGTACTCAAACATTAATCTAAAAGGAAGCACATGGTGACAGAACACAATCATTCCAACTGTTTAAAGTGAAGGCATCTATCAGAAAAACTGGCACTTTACAGATGATACTAAAAATAGATCTAATAGATCAAGAATGACAAAAGAAATTAAGTATTTTTGAAAGCACACATATGTTTGGCTTCCAGGAAAAACAAACAAACAAACCAGTTTGACAGCAGAGGCCAGGGAAATTTTTTCTTTGGTTGTGGATCTTTCTTGTACTTTTATTAGTTATGGGACTCTGAGAACCTAATTAGTTGAAGTTAGAATTAATTCTGGTCTTTTTCTCTCTGTGCACAAGCAGAGGAGACATCTCACAATATGTACTGACAGGTGGATAGATTACTAAAGACTGTTCTCCAAAAGGCAAATGCTGCTTTATGCCCCTAGTACTCATCTCTGAAAAACACCTTCAGTCCAAAGAACACTGACAGAAACTACCCAAAGTATTTGGTTTTTATCTGGGAAGAGTTTGGTGATCTGCTGAATAGAATGTTTCCATTTTTAACTCAAGGATTTTCCTTTTTCCTTAATCCCTTGTTCAAACAGAAACAAACACACACACAGACCTTGGAGCAGTCAAGTCAAAGAACAATGGTCATTTTTGGTTGGCTAAGCCCAAAAAGGGCAGGCTGCATGAATTCTTTTCTTGTGTAGATGACGAGAAAAACCCCAGTGCTGTCCATTACAAATGTTCACGTGTACATGTAATTCACCCATAAACAGAATTATTGATGCAAAAAATGTTTAAGTGTCTGTGGGACTCATTCACATCTTAACCTTAACAGAAAAAAAAGGCAGCCAGACAACTTCCTACTGGAGCACATTTAAGAAGAAGAAATTATGAACTCAAAAATCATTTCTAAAAGTGACATGAAGACAGAGAGATCTGACCTAAGGCGTGCTATCTCAAACTTGCATCAAAGCTCCCCATGGGCTGCCATGAGCAGCCCGAGCTGGCACAATTCACACATCTGTGGCTGGGAATTTCAGCTAACACTGACTGCAGCAGCACTGCAAGGGCTGGCTCCAGCAAGGGATGAGTTATGTGTTTACCATATGTCAGCCATTATGGCCAAATGTGGCTGTTCAGAAAAGAAATACCTTCATGAAAATCAAAAGCTAAACTATCTGGAGCACAGATTTTGTATGACCTCCACAAAAATTACAAGTGAAAGAATAAAAATTGAACACTAAAATGGCATGAATATCAGTTTCCTGCAAATCTATGAATGTACTCAAATTTACTTTTGCATATATTATAAACTAATTCACAGAGATATAAAAAAAATTCATGTGAGAGGAAACAAGGCAGGGTTGTACTTATTTCCTTCTCTGATTCCAGCTGACCACTTGTCTTTTGTAAAGAAACAGCAGCCACTAACTTCATGTGAGTGCATTCCAAATGCATAAAGGACTTCTGTAAAGGTAAGCTCCCTTGGAAGGCATACAAGCAAGCAAGCAAGCAAGCAAACAAAACCAAACAGGTTCATAATCTAAAACATTCTCCCTTCTGTTTGAATGTAACAAGACAAAACAAAAAAGGTCAAACACCCTGTTTCAGAATCTGGAATTGCAGCCAGGATCAGAGAAGAGGGGTGGACATATACACTCAAGGATTCTGTGATGACAAAGGGAGAACAAGCAAAAGGATTATTGTCTCTCACCTCTGAAAATAACTCTGAAATGGGCTATTTGTATAAAATGGAAAGACTCCAGTCAAGGACATGATGCACATTACTCCAGAAGACCTGAATATACCTTTGAAAATTAAAAAAAAAAAAAAAAAAAAAAAAAAACCACCCCAAAAAAAAAAACCAACCAAAAAACCACAAAAAACCCCAAACTTAAATAATTTAAACGGCCCAGACATTTTGAGAATATCCTAAATGATTTAAAGCATTGCTCTGCCTCATCCCACACCTTCCAATTACCTGCCACTTCATGTGTTTGCCTCACACACTGAGATTTGCTTCTGTGTTGGAGCTCACATTTTTAAGAGAAAAGAGGCACAAGATCCCTCTAACCAACACCAACTGTGTACACATCAACATCTAAACTAGTCTACAAGACTTCCTTTTCCATCAGTGAAGAGAGCGAGGGGAGCCTATACAATAACTCACCTAAACTTTTAGACAGGGCTGAGATTCAAAGTTTTGACAGAGGTGACAGAAAATGAAGCACATGAAACCTACAGTCATCACACTTTGATCATACTTCAGTCAGCTCTCTTAGTCCATTTTTCTTCTTTGTCCCCCTTGCCAAGAGCTGGATGCAGTCTCCCCCTTAACTTCTCACAGTCACACATTTACAGGGACTTTGTCACAGCAGATCTGCAGTAGAAGATGTTTTTCCATACCTAAATCTCTTGTTGCGTACTATAAATCATTAAGGTCCAAAGAAAAATGATGGAGTTTTTTGAAATGCAGGGTTCTCCAGACTAATATCCAAATTCCCTCCTCTAGGAATCATGAAAATAAGTCATAATTCTAAGTTTCATTAAAATTTAATGCTACAATTGCCTGTGGTGGCTTCTAAATGCTCCCTCCCAGAGCAGAAGTGGCTCATGATGCACCTCGGTGGCCACGAAGCCAAACCATTCCCAGGGGTCTCTGCTGCTGTGCCCACTTTGCCTACATTGTCCTGTTTCTCCTGGAATCTTGGATCATGAAGGTCACTCTACACAACGTATTTATTCTGACTAAATTGTAGAAATCTGACATGCAGAGAGAGTGAACAGCAAGCTTGACAGTGATTGAATGCAACTGCTTTGAAGTTATGCCAGATTGAGACTGACTGTATCATATAATATTTGGGAATGCACTGTGCAAAACTGCTTTCTTTTCTTCCTTTTTATCTACACAAATACATTTTAAAAACAAATCTGGTTTTTTTTTTTTGACACAGTATAGTAATAACCTGAGTCCCTGAACACCTTAGCATTAAAAAAAGCCTTGCTTTTACAAAATTGCTGAAGATCACTGAAATGTAACCTTTGTGACAGGTCAATAAACTTCAGATCAGTAAACACAAACATGCCTTTGCCTCCAGTGAACATATTCCATTTTAAGAGCTGTGCTCATCCCATCTACAAACACAATTTAGTGTAAGCAGTCACATTTTATTTCCTCACTTTAAAAATGCCCAGAGATTATCTCTAATGTTTATGCTTTGATTTGCTTGAATAAAAGGCTATTTGAGAAAGTTTGATACAAACAGTTCCTGCAATTCTCAATAAAAACCATATTAGAGTTGGGTATTTGATGCACCAAATTATCTTGTAAATAAGAAAAAAAAACTCTTGCACTGCACTTTTCTTTAAATGGAATGAATTTCTGTTCTACACACCTAGTTAAAATTAATCACAAACAAAATTGTGGCGCCAATTAGTTTGCATTTCACTACCTCTATCACTGAATTTATGTGGAGAGGTGTTTTTTTACTACTTCCTAGACATTCACTGCACAGCAGGACTCATGCAGAGTGACTGCTATGCCTTTAGTATTTTTAAGTGGCTCTCCTGGCCCTCTAAATACCCACTACGTGATTTTACTTTATGACCTTCAGCACTGTTGTCACAATCTACAACTGAATTCTGAACATAACACCAGAATAGAAGAAGTACACATTTTCAAACACTAAATTAAGCTCACTGCACACAGGACAACCTGGGGGACATGTGCAGTAAGGTGACAAAGTTGTCAGCTCCAAGTAGAGATTTTTCTGCACAACAGAAACACAACAGTCCAATTGTTTGTATAATATGCTGACAGAAAGCTACTAAAGCACTCCAGAAAACCATAAATATATCTACTGTTGTTGTATTTCTTCCCCACTAAGACTTAGGAAATATTCCCAGGAATATTCCCAGGATTTTACACTGATTAAGACAGGCAAGTTTATAAAAAGGATGTGAAGTGTTTTGTTGACACTTAAAGTATAAAATTGGAGTGGAGAACTGCACTGGTACATCAGAAACCTGGGATACGGATTGATGCCTTGAGGTCTGCCTGGAACAGAGGCTGGACAGTGTTAGAGGAATAAAGCAGGGGTTTATTAAAAGGCTCTCAAAGGATACACCTTGGGCAGCACAAGAGCCTGGCTGAGGCTACACCCAAGATGGATGAGGGGTCACGAGTTTTCACACTTTTGTAAGTTTTTTCCATTTACATATTGGGGTTAATTGCACAATTACAGCTTCAGGTTATGAAGTCCCATCCTCTAAATTGCTCTCCTCAATTCACTGTTTCTGTTTTTGGGGCCTGAAGCTGCAATGGTGTCCTTGGTTCTCAGGCTGGAAAAGGATTGTTTTGTGTAACTAAACTGTGAGGAGAACTTGCTAACACTTTATATGAAATTCAGAGTTACACACCAATGCAGTACAGAATCTGGAAATTAGGAAAGCTAAAACTTCAGGCATCAGGACCAAGAAAGTGCCAGGATCAAGAACAGACCACTGAGAAGTGTTTCAGTGTTATGCATTGTAGTCTGAGGAGCTGCACAAATTTGCTGGTTCTGATTCACCTCTTGCTGAGAGCAGCTGATGCTGCCAAGTTGCATAATGTGTGTGAAGCATGGAACAGCCCAGTGACAGCACAGACAAGGGCAGGAACAGCCATTTCATCTGTTCTGGTACAAACTCCTGGCCTCGGGAGAAGCAGGTGAAGAAGCAGCTCCATTGCTCAAGGCAGCACTCAAAAGAGCCTTTCTGATGTGCAAATGGAACCAGGAGAGAGCCTGCATTCAGAACTGACATTCAGCACCAGCTAACACATGCCTGGGTAGGGCATTGCTCTGAGTTAATCACTTGTGCTGTTGGCCCATTCTGACTTGTAAATAAATCCATCTGACTTTATGACTTTGGATAAAGGAGTTTCAGTGTGTTTGTAACAAATAAGAGCACCCAGCAAAACCTATGCCTGTGTAATCTCAAAAAAGCCAAAAACAGTCTATTCTACATGGAAAACATTTCAGAGCTTTCAAAGTATTATTTTTTTTAAAAGAAGAAACACTTAAGAAAAAATAATCTTGAAACAATAAGAAAGTTAATAAGAAAATGTGAAAGCCTTCTACTTGTAATCCAAAATAAATCTGAACTTTTTTACTGCACCTCCTCAGTGTGCTGTTCTAGTATTCAGTTAGGCAAGGCATTTAGGGTTGAAAACCTAAGGCTGCAAGAGACACAGGTAATAATCTTTGTATTATCCCTAATTTTCCCAACAATCATTGCCAGAAAGAGAAATGCAAGTAAAGGGGATTTTTTTATTCTCATTACAAACTCTATCTTTCTGAGGCAATATCAGAATTTTAATGACTCATATATTCTGTGAATGAGCATAATGAACACTACCACTCTGACACTTTCAATGTTCTGTAATTTGATTTGTTGGCAATTCCTATTCTTTCCTGTTTACAACCTTCAGGAAACAGGTGAAATATCTAGCCAGTCAAAATAGTGAATATTTATAAGACTGAACTTTATGGATTCATTTTACCTCTCCAGTATAATGGAGAGCTTTACCTTATTATGCACTTTGAGAAACCATTATGCACATGCCCAAGCAACAGCAATCATTCTGAGAGCAGCCCTATTGTGAGCTGAAACAGCTTCAGGGGAGAACTTTGCCAGATGTTTAGTAAGTCTCCCAAAAGTTTAAACTCTTCCTGCTTTATAAAGCAGACACACCATTGCCAATGCCCCTTGCTTGGTGCAGGGCTGAAATGAGTTTTTAAATTTGCCGTTTCTCTCAGCTGTGTCAAGGGCACAGGGAGAAAGGCAGGGGATGCTCCTGGGCTGTGGATGAGCCAGCTGCAGTGGGAAGGTGCCCAGCAGTGCTGGGTGGCAGAGGGACCAGTCTGTCCCTCACATGCCACCAGCCAGTGTGGTCACACTGTCAGGACGACCCTGCTGTCCTCCAGATAAGGACTGACATCCTCCCCTTTCATGGGAAGAGATGCTCCCCACACAATTCATGCCTGACTCTGCTGGGATGCAAGGGCTGCACCTTGCCCTGCCCTTTGCTCTGCCACAAAATGAGGGAGACTTTGATAAAGGTTCCCTGAACTGAAATCATTGATAAGAGTCTGGCAAAATTAGTATTTTAGGGGTCTTGATTCCCTTTTTTAATGGATTAAACAGAAAAGCCTCTAATTTTGTAACAAATAGACTGCAAGTCCATGTGTTTATGCTCTAAGCTTTCATCAAATAAATAGACACATATCACACCTCTAGTTCAGGAAACTTCCATTCACACAATAATTATGTTAGTATTACTGCTGAGGCAACATTCTGCATGGCCAGCAGTAAACACAGAGCTCTCCAGCCCCTCACACAGATAAGATCTCCCCAACATCTCTTTTCTTTCCAAGCTGGGGAAAAAAAAAAAAAAAAAAAAAAAAAAAAAAAAAAAAAAGAAATTGCTGGGCAGGGTGGTTTAGTCTCTGTCCTCCAGAGTTCTCTGTTACAAATGCTGCCTTGTTGACAATTACTCCTTTTTTTCTAGTTTATAGTGATATCCATTCACCTTTTTGTCTCTGACCAAGGACAGAAACAAATCTTTATTGCAAAGCTTGCTTTCCTTCACCTGTATCCAGACCTCTAAAACCAGTCACTTTTGATATTTCAGATTAGCACAGCTAACTTTCATATGAAAATATATTTTTATGGCTTGATATCTTAGAGAAAACATAATTTAAAAAACTAAGTAATTATATATATATATTTTAAATGTTTAGGAAACAATAAGAATCCTGCTTTCCAAACTCTCCTTTATAATCTTAAGAGCAGTTTCAAACTGTTTTATTCTCTCTTACAATCACCTGAAATGCCACAACATTTTAAAATTATCTTTGTAATTTTTTTAAGTGCTGTTTAAAACAACAAAAAAGGCCTCAGCAAGGATCAAGATGCAAGCACACACATTAAGGATGAAATCACATTGATACATTTCATATACATTAAAAATTAATGCAAGATGAATGGTGAGCACAGAATAAGTGGCTTCTTGCACAAAGACTTCCAAGTCATATTTCTGGCTGATGACAGAAGTCTATTAAAAAAATTAAGTAACAACCTTGCAAGTTTATGAAATATTAATATATTAGGGAATAAAAGAAAATAGGCTTCAGACAAAACAAAAATAACTCACCTGTGGTGAATGTGAGAGTGGTGAATTCATAGGTATTTTATTGTAAAATACTAGAATGTGGCTCAGTGGTTTAAATAGAAATATATCTGACAAGGGGGAGATGATGCCAACTCAGATGGAGGACATGGGGCAGAAGAAAATTTTCTCTCTTAAAAAGGGTCATGAAACAGCAAGGACAGTTGAGTGAACTGGTTGAATCCAGTGCAGAGAAGCACCCAAAGTAATGCTGAAGAAGTGACTGCAGGATAAAACATGAATTGTATTGGATGTAAAGGGATGTCCTTGGCCAAACTCTGCTTTGTGTGGACTCCTGAGCCACTGGAAAGGAGGCCAGTTTAGATGGAAAGAACCCTCTCCTTTCAGCTTCACACTCTCAAGTTCAGAAACAGCCCAGAATTTAGAACAGCACTGCATGGCAGCACAGGAAACTACCAAGAAACACAAGTGCATTACCAAGGGTTTTGTTTTGATCATCAGGGGATAAGCACAGGCAAACAAACACCTATCAGAAGGATGATAATAATGTACTTCTTTCACTAGTTGAAATATCACTTGAAAACAATTATTTTTCTTGTCTCATTATCTATCTATCTATCTATCTATCTATCTATCTATCTATCTACCCATCTATCCATCCTTTCTTTCTTTATTTCAGTTCCAGGTCAAAATGAAACACACCACACACTGAGTGGCAGGCAAAACTGTTTTCCCTCTGGTGTTCAAGGACTGGTATCTTAGATTCATTAAAACTCACCAGAAATGTAGGATGTGTTAAAGAAGCAATTGAAAATAAATATTATACTTATTTGAAATTACAAACCACTTCACACTGTTAATTACTTCAGCAAGCTGTGTACTTTTACACTTGCAATCACTCATAGAGAAGAGATTACTGCTTAGGCAGACTCAAAATAAATATACATGCTAATAGATGCCAAAAAAATTTAAAAATTAAAAAGAATTTTTTCCTCAAACATCTTGAAGACATTGATTTGTGAAAAAAGAAAACATTCCCCTAAACTTGTGGGATTAGTAAGGAATACGAGTAATTTCCTGCACAGAGTAACATATTAAAATCTACAAATTAATATTGGAAAAGGGGTTTGTTTTTTTTTTAAGTACAGGAAAATTTAAACATAACTGCAAGAATGAAATTATAATATTACTGAGATAATGGCAGGACAATGTGATTATCACATGATTAAAATGGATCACTACTAGATAAAATTTCCCTGTGACTTATTAGTGACAGTCACCTTTTCTTTACACTGCATAAAATAAAAATAAACTTGTCAAGGATGGAGTTTCACCAAACTTTGTACAAGTGTATTCCCTTAAATAAGAGCAGAATAACAGCTTCAGGTCTATTTAAGATGACACAAAAGCAGGTTTTTACAAGCTTAAGTGGCAACATTTTTATATGTTTACATGAACCCCACCACATGAAATCTTTAACTCAAGATTACAGGTAATATGGTCAAAAGCAATTTCACAACCTTTGCAATCATGGCCCCATGACACCAAAAGTGTTCTTGCAATTAAAAATACAAGTTTCTCAAAAGTAACTATGATTTATGGGCTAAGTGATTTGGCTATCCCTGCAAAACCTTCAGAGCATGGCTTATAAAATTATATATTTTGATCCAGTAAGAAAGAATTAAAAGGTGAATTTTTAATGTCTGTCTAGTGCAGGGCATGGAAATACAGAAAATATCCCTTCCTACATCTACTTCTCTGATTTCTTATGCCAGTCACAGAATGATTCTACAAGATCTCCTTAAAAAAGGACAGAGGAGATGCTGCTGTTGCCTGTATTTGGGATTGATTATTCTGCAGCTTTTCTACCTCTGTAATTCAGGGAGTATTTGAATGAGTACTCTAGTAAAGACATTTTCACAATATGTAAGGTCTTTTCTGCTTTGAAATGTGTGACACATCAGCACGGTGTAAGTGGTAATATTCACCTGATATTTCCATGCATGTCTGGGTCTTTAGTGAGCTAGGAAAATCTTCAGTAAAAATGCTTCCATTGTTTCTTTGTCTTCCTCTGCTAAAGAAAGTAGCATCCTATTGGGAGGGTCAAAAAGATTGTGACACCTCTTTTAATGTTTCAGAAGATAACCATAATACTCACTAAATATGTTGGATATGATTGATGACAAATTTATTACACTGGCCAGTGACCCAACTTTCTCTTAATTACCTTCATTATGGGCATTTTCTTCAACAGATAAAATTAGAATAACTTTGACAACAAAGAAAATGTCAATTGTATATTCTAACTTTAGTTACATTTGCTGATAATTCTGTTGTAATATTCAGAGAATTAAATGTCATAAGGAAAAAATATTAATGTTTATATACATTTTGCAGAGTGTTCTTCTTTATATAATAAATAGGTTTCTATGAAAAATGAGCTTTGTATTAGCTCTTTGACAAGATAGCCCAAAACTTGGTTTTTTCAGAACACAGATTGAACAATAATTGTCTTCAACAATTATTATTATGCATCTTGTAATTGAGTGAAAAAATGAGATGTTTATCCTGGGCATTGCATCAATAACTGTCACCACTCCTCAGAGCCCCATTGCAGCATTTCCTATTCCTGTTTACACCTCTGTGACAGATACAGCCACAACAGCCTCAACTCATATTGAGAGAGCATGGCTGCAGCAATGCCCAAGCCATTCTTTGAGCCAGAGACCTACAGGTTCATTTACACCTGCAGAAATTATGCTGTAAGCCAACTGTGCATAGAGTTTCAGTGCCAAATAACTTCAATAAATGGTGCTATAATCTTCCTAGATGTAATATAAAATGTTATAAACTACATTTGAAGTGCTGTTGTCCTTTTACTTGTTTTCCTTTTTATATTAACGCTGGCTTACCAATGGTAAGAAAGCATAAGAACATGGTAAAACAAACTACACGGAGCTCTTACAAGAGCAATTATTCAAACATCAGAACTTTTTATTACTATGATTTTAAGTTGTTCTGGGCTTCAAAGTTATTACTCATTTAGAAATTCCCACTGAAATATACTGGTTTTGGTTTCACTAAATTATTACCCAATTTCAGAAGCTGGACGTTAAATTATTAGGGACAGAAATCTGAAATACTATTATAGAGTAACCCCCACAGATGTTTTGCCAATAATTCTTCCAGTTTTTATAGAAGAATTTCACTTCCTAGCCTGAAATCACTTTTTGAATAACTGAAGTTTTTTACACAGCATTCTCCAGACAGAAGACAAGACTCCTGTTAGAGCATGCTGACCTCCCTTGCTCAGTTTAAAGGATTTCCCAGTAGCACCAAACCTGTTACTTTTTCAGAGTTCCCAGCAGTTCCTGACTTCCAGATCCAGGTAAGAAACACAGCATTTGGCAGTGACTTCATCAGGAATTTTATTTGAAAATTGCTCTTAGGCTGAGATTTCAGAGAAATTCATGATCTAATAGAGAAATATTTTAAACAATTCCCATGCAAAAGCACCCCACTATGTTGAGAACTCAGCTCCAAGAGTTTAAAATAACTGGGGAAAAACCAAACTGAAAGCATGGTTCAAATTCCTCAATGTGTTGGGGCAGATGGCCACAGCTCAGAGCTCTTGTCCAGCAGCACTCCCTGCAGTCAGAGAGGCTGAAGGAGGGGAGAGGAACTCCCACTGAAGAAGTGCTCTTGACACAGCAGGACAGGGGGCTGCACCTGAGCACCAGCCCTGCTCCTTAGAGCACAAGTTCTAGTGAGTCAAACCAAGCCAAAAGGACACTTAAAAATCAAGTTTAAATCAGTAATCTACTATTAACCCCAGTTACTCACAGCTGCAGTGTTCAACAGCAACACACCCCACTTGACACGCCGTGGCAACCAGAAAGTGACCAGCTTTGTAGCATTTTCTGTTAATTACATGAAAATGATTAATTATTCTTTAACATTTCCCCTAAGACTGGTAATTTTCAGGTGCTATCTAATAAATGAATCATTCTGGTTAGGTAAGACATCTCAATTGTTCATTCCAGCTTGGCAAGCTCTGCAGTAACACCAATGCATAAGCTCCATAAAATTCAACCACCGTGGCAAGCGGCAACTCCAGATGCACACTCAACACTGTAATTAAGTCATACAATGAGAAGTTTAGCTATCTGTATTTCCTCTTAAATATTCTACACCAACTGCACTGCTGCTTAAATTATTACCGATTTATGTCATCCTGTTTTGGGCACACTTACTGCAATTTAGAATATACAAGTCCTTATATTTCAAGGACTTGTAATAATTGCAGGAGGAGTGTGCCCCACACTGCCACAAGGAGAGCCAAGCCCTTTGTTGCAGCAGCAGGGCTTTGCAGGGAGCTCTGTTCAATAAAGGAGGAGCCTGCTCCTGTCCTGCATTCCTGCCTGAGCCCAGCTGAAGGGAACTGACATCTCACCTGCACACAGATGACACTTCCAGCTGCAGCACCGTGCTCCTGCTGCTGGTACCGATCCATCACTCCTAAAATTATCCACACAAGGAAAAAAACTCTGCTTAGAGCAGGGGATGACACATCTCTCCTTTGACCACTTAGAGAGATAATAAAGAACCAAGGGATTGATGGATGGATGGATGGAAGGATGGATATTGCACCTATGTATTTCCTTTCACTGTAAAGGGCATGGACTTGATTTGGTTCCTGGTATTCCTTGACAAAAATAATAATTTAATACAGTCAGCAACATCACTAGTGAGATGCATATTCCAGTGATAAAAACCAACAAATGTACATACAACAGAGCTAGTTCCTTCCTAGTGGACATTATTTTATACACAAAAAATGTATTTTAAAAGTATACTGACACAATTCTAAATAAATGTACCAGGTATCAGTACAGCATTTACTCTAGAAGTTATCCTGTAGAGTCTTTTGATATAATTTGTCACACACACTGCCTCAAGACAAGGGAAAAATGGCATAAAAATATTGAGGGGGGTTCTCATTAAAAAATTCAACTCTATTTCAAGCACAGCTAAGAATCTTTAGCTCTTACATTTACATGCAAAATAGTGAACTGCAACATGCGGAATAACTGACTTTTCACTATGTCTGGAAAAAAAAAAAAAGATTCCCCTTTATTTGATACATCATACAGTGATAGTGAAGAACACTAAGAGACACGTGCACCTTCAGTACACATTTAAAATATTAATTGCAATGCACAGCATATTTGGCAACTCCTTCACTGCTACTTCCACTCAAGTGGAAAACAAGATTACTGTGAATTCTGATGTGCTATAGTCTCTCCACCTCAGGCAATGATCTTAAACCTCATTAGCTGAGGAGGTCTGTGTGGGATCAGGACTGAAAATGTGCAAAGAGTCAAGATTCAAACCTGGAGGATATTTGTACGTGAGAAGAATCCAAGCACGCAAACAGAACGCTCATCTGCACATCTCTAATCCTCTCATTAGATACAAGAACCTGCACTTTCTTTCAAACACCACAGCAAACACCATGCTGAGGCTGCTCCCCCAAGACTTCTAGAAATCAAGTGGTTTGGGTTTTATTTTTTGGTCTGTTAAACTTGATTTTACATGATACATACATACATTGACTTTGCACACCCTTTGTTCACTCTACAGCACCCTCCCTTTTTCTGCAAGGCTGTATGATGGAACCAAGTGAATCATGCAAAGGCAAAGCCATAAATGAGCTGGGCTGGAGATCCTCTCAGAATATTCCAGATCAGACAAGACTTCCTGTCACTACTACAGTCAGATTACCAGGAGTTAACTTTCCCACATCAGCCTAACCATGACTTTGTCCAGAACAGCTGTCACTTCACCTCACCTGCCCTTACCCTGATCACCACATTTATGGGGTTTTAATACTAGTAGTCATTCAGAAGACTTTTGAACTCATGTACAATACCTTGATTAAAAATCCATACCACTGATTCAGAAAGCTCCTTTTCCAGACACAGAATGTTCTTCTTTGGTGCAAGATACCTAGACCTCCAATTCAAAATTTTCTAACCTTATACCAAGTTATTCAACACATTAGTTACTTATTTGCCAAGATAAAGAAATTTTCATTTTTTTCTGTAGAACACACAGGTTCTCTTTTCTTCTCAATTATTAAAAAATAGATATATTTTTAGCCTTCCTTCCAGCATTCTCTGCCAAATTTAGCTATGATTAGAACTATGCCTTTTTTAGAATTTCACTGCTGCCAAATAGTTTGTAACAAAAACTACAGCAATTCATATTTGCTCCTTTTAGTTACACCCTGATATCATTTAGCACTTGTCCACTGCCTAACATGCAGTGCTCTCAGCTTTTGCATTTTTATCTATTTCTGTTCATCCTCATTACTCCCTTGTTGATTAACTTCCCTTTTTAATCACATTTTTTTAATCCAAAGTAGTTTTCTTTCACGATTAATGAGTTGTATTCTTTGGCACCTAATGAATCAGACTTGCACAGTTCCAATTATCATTGGTATTCTTGTTTCAGCATTTCCTCCCACTCCATTCTCTCCTAACCGCTTTCAAATTCCCATACATATATTTATATATTAAACTGAGAAATATGTTATGTTTACTCTGTGACATTGACTACACTCTGTTTTTTCATATCAAACAAAACTATCATAATCACTTTTAGTTCAGTGATCAGTGGCTTAAAGTAACAGTGGCACAGCAAAATGAGGGTCTATGCAAGCTAAGGAAGCTGTTTTCACAAAACACTAACTAAAACTTCACATACTCTAAATACCTGTGATATCTTCAGTTCTTTCCTCAATCCCAAAAGGAATAAAAAGAGAGGAATCAGTATGCCAGGAAGTGTGCTACATTTATTCTGCTCATCCTGCGTGGCAGGATATGGGGGAGAAGAAAATGATGTGGTTCACAAGGAGTAACGCCCAACCTGAAAGGCAGCCTGAGAAAAAGGCTCCCCAGGAACCAACTGCTGAGCTGAACTAGAAACACTTCTTCATCTTTTGAGGGCTGAGATAAAATAATATACAGATGTTTCTTGGAAACTCCCCCTGTGCATGCCTTGGGTGCGAAGTTTTAATTCTTAGCAAAGAATTCTCTCAGCCTTTTGTTTTCAATTTTGGAAAAAAATTATTTAAAAAGACAGGGAAAAATAAACAAAAGCAACTAGACAGAAAAGTTTTACTAAGGTAATTGTTCCTCATGCTTTCATAGAGGCACAGGTGTGGTAATGTATTTTACAGGACTGTCTGAGGTGGAAGGGACCCAGAAGGATCACCAAGTCCAACTTTTAGGTGAATGGCCCACACAGGGATGGAACCCACAACTTGGTGTTATTGGCATCATGCTCCGACTAGCTGGGCTAATCTTGGGGTCACTGCAAGGGACCTATTTAAATTTGCAGTCAGGAAAAGCTCATTATTACTGACCTAAGCTTCCTGAGGGTTTATTTTAGGTTCTGTGTTCCTCAGCTGCTAGATCTTGCTTTGCAGATATTTAAAATCTAAGTGCATGTTCTGTGGGCAGAGGCTGCACCTCAGTCATGAGGAAAGTAAAATGTGTGTGCAGGGATGTGCACCAGCAGTCAATGACTCAATTTTACAAACATTATGTTGAAAGGGATTATTAATGCCATAACTCCAAAATAATTTACACACACCTATTCCCGTTTCTATGAATGAGTCTTCTAAGTGTTCAAATCACTGCTGAAAATTGGGTAACCTTAAAAAATGTTATTGTGTATACAGTAATAATAGTTTTCCCAGAAGTTGATAAAATACAGATTTAATTATGCAGGTTCTTGTACATCAGTAACTTGCATGTGAGTAAGCTCTCTGCATAATAATATACACACATAATATACATTGATAATACACAATTATAATTGAATGCTTGTAATTATTTTCAGGATCAAAGCCCTTATTAAAAATCCAAATTAAAGTGTTATAATGGTAGTAGTCATGACGGACTTGCATGTGGATATAATGAAATTAAGCCCTGTAATAAGTGGAATGTTTTGCATATACAATTAGATAATCTTAAAAATGATCAGTGAAGGGCTGACAAGTGCTAAAAGAAGAGAGACTAAATTGTGATATTACTAACATTTAGTAGGGTAATAAGAAACATTAAATAAACCCAAAGCCTGGTATTTCTCAGAGACATGGCAAACCTAGCAAACAACTAAAGTGATGGAGAACCTGGAGGCATGGGATGGTTGTCTGTCTCTGGGCTAATGGCCTGAAACTAATCTCTGGCTAATGACCAACAGAGAGGCTCTGCAGCAAGGAAGGAGCTCCTGCAGCCCAGCTCCCACAGCCCTCCAGGCACAGAGCACCGTGGGGACACACCTGGCTAAACTGAAACTGCTCCCAAGTTGGAATTGTTTGGTCTCATTCCCTGCACTCTGCAGGTTTCTCATTTTGTTGCTACACTCAGAAGATTTAACAGGTTTTCTTTCAATATTGCTAGGTCAGCATTAAGGTAATGGAGTAACTACAGCTCGATGGAAACAGGGGTGTGCTTATTAAAAAGTATTTCCAGTGCAGAAGATTGGGACTAACAAATATTCTCAACTGACGGGTTACAGAAAATTTGCAAGGGAAGTTCTACACAGGCTGAATTCAGTGTCAGTAATCCAGAAGGCAAAAATATGTCACAGCATTTGAGCTGTGGTGTCACTGACGCACCACCCTCTCTCCCTGCCGAGAGTCTGGACTTGCATGTCCCATTTAAATCACATGCTCCTCAGCAGCAGGGCTCCGAGATGCTCTGAGTGCACTGCATTTAAAGACCACTTCTGCAAAGAACCTCCAGACATGCTTCTCTGCTCCTAGGGATAAAGTAACACTTCCCCAACTCTTACTTCATTTTAACTGAGACAGCAACGATGCCTAGTTTGTGCTTAAGGCCAAATATACTTGTACTAGTACTAACAGCAGATTAATCATTGAATTACTTTTTTAAAAATGCTATTTCTAGCATTAAGATGCTATAAAAGGTGTCTACCATCAGCAGAGCCACAGCTGAAGTGGCAATACAGAGGGATGTACAGATGAAACAGAAGATTTCAGCCTGATGCTCTGAGCAGGCTCGTGCTGCAAGAAGCCCAAGGCACGTCCATGGGCATGGGAAGCACCTGGAGCATCCGCCAGGCTGTGGGGGTCAAGAGGCAGGCATGGCTGAAAGGCTTTCTGCATCAGAAACTGAGCAACAGCTTTTGAAACCTGGGACTGTAAGAAGTCATAGAAGCACAGGGAAGAAACTACTGACACAAATACCACCAAAGACAGGCACAACCAATGTTTAGATTTGCTTTCTGCCTCAGCAATAAGGATTACTACTTGCTTTTGTGGAAAACAAAGGCTCAAGACACTTAGAGCTACCACTTGGGTATAACCAGTTTGCTTAAGAAGATTATACATTGCAATTCGTTTTAAAATTTCAAGAGAGCATAAGAACATAAACCTATAAACTAAAGTAGGTCCACCAGGGAGAACTGGAGAATTGTTTCTATACAAGATACACATTGTAACATTCACCCAGATCTTAGGAATGCAGGTTTACTATCTAGTTCATATTGTATTTCAAAGAGGACCCACCATCAGTATCAGGAAAGAAATGAAAGTACAAATGAAACAACATCATAAAACCTACAAAAATCATTGCAAATTCCACCTCTATTTGTACAACAATTTGTCAGGTTCAGCCCTGCCAACACTGTGTCACTGCTGCATCCTCCTGAAGGCATGGCAGCACCGCAAACGTTTCTTTAACAAGAGCAGTCTAAAGCTTTTGTTTGGTTATAAAGTAAAGCTCTTAAGCATTATTACTTAGATAAAAACTTGAAAAGTATATAATGGATTATTTTTGTAGTACAAAATGGCTTACTTGGTAGTTTCCTGCAATAGTTCGCCCATGCATTAATTTCTTGAATCTATAAAAATGGTGTCTAGGTAATTTTTCCTGTAGCTTTCTTTTAAACATTACTCACTCAACACGCACATTTAGTTTCTTCATAAGTTTCTTAGTAAAACCTTTTTTACTTAATCTTGCCTAGTGCAGAGAAACAGCTTCTACAGCTAGTTCTTACTCATGGGGATGGAAAGCAGGAGACATTTTTGTTGTACTCTTCACATGTTTTGGCAATGTTTTTCACCTTTAAAAAAGCATGGCTTAGAGCAAATAAATAAATGTTTATTCCTACATAGGTGGTGAAAATATTGGATTATACTTATTTCATGCCATTAACTTTTGAAGGGAAGAACTGTCCCCCAGTCAATACTCAACAGATACGACAGCTACAGTTAAGAAGCAGAGTGCTTAAATTAGATTATAGCTATGGGAACACCACTAGATTCAAAATGAGGGCTGAGGCTCCCTCACAAACAATCCTGCACAACTGACAGCTGCACAGTTCTTTTAACTCTGTTTATCTGTAAAAATAAAGCCATTTTATACCATAACTGCTGTTTCTTTGGAAATCACAATGGAAATGTGCTTTGTAATTCTCAGCCAGCAGTAAAATTCAAGGCAACTATTTGCTTTAAGTTCAAATAATAGCAAAATATAGAACAGACTAAGGAAAAAGAAGTGAAAAAAATTAATATAAGTCCAGTCTTATTTAGCACCTGGGGAGGGCAGGAAACATGAGAAAAAGTAGGCTCCTTTTCTTCAGGCTCTGTTTATCTGGGTATTGATTAGCATGTGTTCTGTCTGCTCAGACATGCTGGCAACATTTTCCTTCCCATTGAGCAGTCCAGAAAGGAACTACTGAAGAAGAATTTGAGGATTAATCAGTGTGTTAATTGAGGTTATCTAGATAATGACAGATGGGAAGAACATACTAAGCAAGTCACTGTGGCAGTCATACTCATCTGTTAAAACCAAAATTAATGGATACACAAACTTAAGTTCACTTGCTCATTGATTTTATCCAGCTGCAGTTGACTATAAAAGAGCTATCGGGGAAAGTTATCCATTAGCTGTCAGCTCAGAATGCCTTAAGAAGCAATTGCTAATCCTCCAGTGATAACTCACTAAATCCTAATCTCTACAAATTGTTCTTGGAAGAAGCATTAAACTGGTCATCAAAACAGGTTTTTAATGCTTCTTAAGGCTTACTCAACCTGTAACCCTTTAGAGATCATGCAAAGTACTAAAATATTCAAAAGCAGATAAAAAATAAATCCGATGGGCGTTGTCAACTGCCCATCTACACCCTCCTGCAGTTTTGTGTGATGTGAAACAAAAACAAAACAGGAAAATTCACCATTATAATAACAAAATAAAACATCCCAGCATTAATACAAATTAAGACAGTGCTTTTGTTTCAGATCTGCCTCACAATAAAATCTCCTATTATAAAAGTGTATAAAACACTCATTAGGAGGTGGAGATAGATTAATTAAAATTTCAGTGCTCTCATATAATTCAAAATAAACAGTAAATAAAAACACGTTAATTTTCTCACCTTATTAAAATCTTGATTGTCTCATCTAGAATTACATGGTGCAACCACTAAAATGGGTACAGCTACACCAGTATGAAGGTGATTTAAATTAACAGGTTCTAAAACTAGGAAAGGAGAAAACAGTGACGGAGCTTGGAAAAAAATAGAGAATAAGGATATTGATTTCATCACATAACTGCAAAATTATTAAAATCTCTCTCATACGTAGGTTAAAGGAAGCAACTAATTCTGCTTCCCAGTGCCACAGAAGTGGTTCACTCAAAGTATTTGGATTAGAGTTCTGGAGAGAGCAGAGAGATAAAAATTACTTGCAGGTAGTAATCCAGAAAACTCCAAGTTCTTCAGCTGGGACAGGCAAAAGTTATGATGTGTAAGCAGAAATGATCACAGCAAAAGAAAACAAATGGCTGGCAGACACAAAAACAGCAAGACAACCCAAAATAAAAATAGAAAAAGCAAACTGATGCAAAGGGATCATCTATTCTATCTGTGCCCCTTACAAAGAACAACAGAAGGAGAGTCATATTAGACCTCAGGAAAACTTCCAAACTTCCAGTAGGTGAGGACCGCAAAAAACTAGAATAAAAACAACTAGAATAGAATGGTCTCTGTGGAAGCAAAGGGAAGTAGGAAGCCACACACTTCTGTGTGAAGTGCAGTGTTAAGTCAGACCAGCTCTGAAAATAACATTTCTTGTCTATAAAAGACAACTGAGGATGAAGGTTACATAGTAAAAATATGTAAGTGGACATACAGATTGGTTGGCAAAAAATAATTTTTCAACACACAACATTATAGACCCAAGCTTATCAAATTAACATTTTACCAGCATTCTGCATTTTCAGAGACTATTTTGGGCAAATTAGGGAAGTTTTGAAATATGATTCCTTTGTTAAGGAAGTTTTGAAAAGAGTATGCTATAAGTTAAAATGTCACAGAATTCTTCACAAATCTGAAAAGAACTTTTATTTAAGTTGTGTCTACTATTTGGTGAAGTACCTCAAGAACTAAAGATAGGCAAAGGTTTCTAATAAAGAAAAGGAATCCAGATAACATTTTTTGGCAGCGATGACTGAACTGAACAGGGCGCTGGGATAGATGCAACAGAAATCACTGAATTCTCTCATGAATGTACAGCAGGAGTTTTACTGCATGTGACCTCTGGAAAAACAAATGCATTCATCCATAAAAGAATATGCTCTACAACTGCAAATTAAAAAGGATCCCAGTATCATCATGAACAGAGTATGGTGCTCCCGAATATACAATAAGATGTTCTATTTTTCAAACAGAATTAGCTGTATTCTCCTTTTAAATACAATATTGTTCTATCTTCTCCTAAATGTTGAGAAATAGTAAGAAAATGCAGAAGGTTTTTTTCTTTTAAATGGCTTTATTCTTCATTTAATTACCTGCTCAGGGGAATAAAGCCACTACAAATTAACTGATCAAAATAAAGCTTCCTTTTCTAGGGAACAAAGGCAACCTACTGTATTTCTTAAAGTTCTTTCACAGTGCATTTAAATATTTATTTGAATAATAATTTCTGGAAATTTGAAAGAACATCAAATTCAGAGGCAGAAAGTGTCAAAAAGGTGCAAAATCATAAAAAGAAATACTCTGGGAAGTTTAAATGATTCCTGAGGAAGCAGAAGAGACTCATAAAGCCCAGACCATGTATTTTTAACTGAAAAATGGACATCTTTTAAAATCATGGTATGGCGAAGACATCTGTCTTTCAGAACCATGTTCCCTCCACCCAAATTTATTATTCTGTTAGAATTTCAAAGTACCAGATAATGATCTAAAGTGAAGAGAGACAATTAAAAAAACCAGCTGTGTAACTGATAAAAAATACAACTTTTTTCTTGGTTGAAAATAGAGACCTGTACCCACAAATTTCCCAAGTGAGAGTGCAGTGGTGTGTATGTGCCAAAGGAGTTACGGATAACCAAGGAGCAGGTGAATTAGAGAGAATCAAGGACCCACGTGTTGAGGAGAAGGCAATATGGTTTACCCTCCTGCCTCTGGCATGTCTGGGGCCCACACCAGACAAATCCAGCAGCTGTAAACCCCAGGTACTGGAAAGGAAAGGAAGTACAAAAGTGGCAGAACACAGAGCATCACTGGCATTCACTCCAGATGGAGACTTGAAGGAAAAACCCAACAGGAAACTGATTCTTCATCAGACTGTTCTGAGTGCTCCTCTGCCAACAAACTGTTGTTTATTTGGTGCTACAGCTCTCCTGTGTCAGGCACAAGTGAACTGGCAAGACCCACAAAGGAGAAGGACTCTCCTACTGCAAGGGCTGACTACACAAATTAATCTCCTTAGCACCCGGTAGTGCTTAGGAAAATGCCATGTTTAGGCAGAATGGCCATGCCAAGAATGCAAATTAAGGGATTGCAAGATAAAATTGGGAAGATAGATCTGTATCACTATAAGAAAATAAAAATTTCTAGGGATGATTTTCAAATATTTTATGTGTAACAGAAAATACACTCTTATTGTGGGAGGTTATTTAAAAATTAGTCACTTAAATGCAGTGACCATGGGGAAACTCTATCAGACAGGAACCTGAACATTGCTAAAGGTGAAACAAGTTTTCAAAGTCTTCCTCACAAAATCAGGAAAGACTCAGAAGAGAGAGGATAACTTGACAACTTTCTACCTGATTGATGCAAGCAAATCCAGAAAATTCTACTCCACTGTGGCCACTTAAAAGATCACAGAACACAGTAAATGGGAAAATGTGATTGTATTCTTGTAGTCTATTATTTTGTTGTTTCTAGCAGCAACAGCTGCTTCTTGGAACAGCAGGAAAAGGATATCAGGCAATCAGTTTTGACTCAGTTCTCACAGAAAAAGAGAAGCCAATTCAAAAGATGAGAGTAGGATGCAGCTCAGTTACGACAGAAAAGGGGGGATGACAAGAAAAACCACAGCCATGTCAAAAAACAGGTAAAGCTTTTCAAAATATTTGGGAAGTTGGAAAAAAAGAAAAAGGAAGGAAATTAAATGGAAGGGGGAAAGTCTAAGAATATAAAATATAATAAGCACTTCAAATAAGATTGTAATATAACAGGGAGGGAATGGAGTTCTTCCTCTCCCTGAAAGCAAAAGAACACTACAGGGGAAGACAGCAAATGAAATGACAACACTTTCTAAAATAAAATCTATACTGAGCAAATGATTCTGAAAACCAAGAGAATTTTAAAAGCTATTAGGTAAAGGCAATAAATAAAGTGTTTAAGTGTATCAGTAACAGGAAGGTTAGGAAAGAATCAGATGTTCTACTAAAAGATCAGGCATCAATTATGGATACTGCAGATAAATTACTTCAATGCATTGATCTTTACTGCAGAATATGATGGAGAAGCTTCTCCTACAAACTTTATATTTCCAGTAGGAACCACTTACAGAGAAAATGAAGTACTTATATAAAAGAAACATCATGGAAAGATTCTAGAAGCTTACTTTCTAAAGCTCATTGCAAATTCAAGGGCACTTGCCAAAGAATAAGATATAATCTGATAAAAAACCCAAAGCCATAACAAATGAATAATCAGAAACAGATGTGAAACTATGCCTCTGACTCTCACAAAGGTAGGCCAAAATATCCCAAATATTTATCTGTCTAAAGATTTTACTAACATTTTCTTATAGTATCAAAGATCCAAAAGAATTAAGCAGGTTATGAATACAATCGAGTTATTATCTGCTTAATAGAAAACAAATATCAAATTTATGTTTTGCAGCTGCCTACGTCATTTTTTTCATCCTAATCAGCAAGTGGCAGAGAAATGCAAACTGAGGAGAGACACCTGGAACTTGTCAAGAAACAAAGAGAACACAATGCCATCACTGGACTTCCACAGTAACTTCAAAATCAGAATTCTTTTCTTATTAGGTAAATTTTTAAAAGACATGGCTGCCCTTCATGATAACTTTTTTTTTTTTAAAAAACAGCATTTTGGATTAAATAATACTAAAAGGATATAAGAATGATGTGAGCACCCTTAAGGTGCACACATCCTTTTGGGGATAATTCCCTGTCCATTGAGACACATGAGAGCCTTTCAGCAAGGCTCCAGAGTGGAGGGACACAGCACACTCAGGTGATGAGGATGATGACAATAAAATGTTCTGCAGAGGCAGCACAAAACAACAGGCTGAACTGGCTAGGAAACCTTTTTGTTTGGGAAATTGAAAAGATGTGCTGAAATACCCCACCACATTTGGAATTCTTTCTCTTTGGCAGTACCACCCATTCCAGGAGAACCCCTGGGAGAATACCACAGGATCCTGGGCCAAAGAGCACCACAGGAATGTTCCCAGACTGTATCACCTGATGATGGGCACAGCACATCATCATGGGCAATTTCCTTCTTAGCTCTTCAATAAATTACTTGCTGGCAGGAGCCTTTTCATAATAAATTGGGCCTAAGAGAAAGCACACTAAATATTCACAATACAAACAGTTCCACTGGCTTTTCCAATCTCCTGAGCTTCCAAATCTGTCTCTCTCATTTCCTCTCAGCATAAGACCTCTGCTCCTACCTCTACTGTCCTGCTTGCTGGGTATTTCTGGAAGAATCAGCCCAGAACACTGAAAAGGGCATTCACCACTTCACTGCATCAGCAGAGCACAGCAGCACAGCATACATTAAAAAAATGAAATAACAAAAGACAGCTCCTGCTAGCTTTATTATGGATATACCCTCTGAATAACACATCACTTGGGAATAGCTGCTACATGTCTCTCTTTAAAAGGTTCTACAGAACCCACCAATGAAATTTCTAAATAGTCATAAAGGCCTATGCATTGAGAAGCTAAGATTTGAAAAGCAAATATAGCAGAGCATTTTAGATTTCACACCTATTGCAAGCTGAAGCCCAACTCTACAGTTAATTTTGAAGATGTGCAGTTTGAAATCCTCCTTTGGTCACATCTTGATTTCACATAAAAGCTCCAAATATACCCTGTGTTGTTTGTTTTACACAACTATCTGAAGATGTACAGATCACCCTTTCTGTGATTCCCTCCCCAGTGACTATCTACACTGGCCCCATAATCAACTGCTCAGCTCCATGGCAAGTCAGGCATTTGGTAAAGTTGCCCATGATTTACAGAAAGAGTACCTGCAACTTTGGAGAACCATAATTTTTTTTTTTTTTTTTTTGCAAAACAAGACTGACAGAACCACTGAGAGTTATGCAAAATATAAAACACAAAAACATTGACAAAACCCTTCTACAGAAACTCAGTAAAAGGGGCCAGGCACACCTGCTCCAGACTGGTAGAGTTTGAGTGTGTCCCACCTCAGGCTATCTGCAGGCTTCAGGAGTCAGCTCCCTGAAGGAAACCCCAGGAGTGCCTGGGAGCAGATATCTCACCTTGTGGGGCACACACTGAATACTCTGGTCATAAACAGGATGCCAACCTCATTGTTAATATCACAGTTAATATTCCGTTGTTGCACCTCCTTGTTTCCAATCCATTTCATTATCCTATTTGCAACTGAAATATTCCCAGCTCTCCATTCCAAGCAGCAGATTGTGCCACTTAATGGCAATTAAATGCCCTCAAGGCATTAAAAAGGCTATTATCAAAACATGTTTTTCAAGCACCAGTGTAAATCATTTCATGCAGGCTTTGAAATTCATAATGAGCGAGCCTTCAATGAGAACGTGCGTGTTGGGGTTGTACATCTAGGTGTTAATACAATATTTATCCTCAGTAATAACTAGTGACATGAAACCTTTCTCTAAAATGCTGAGTACACGAACATTTTAAAATGTTAACCAGTTTGTTGCCCACCACTAGTAAGTTTCTCTGCTACAGACATTGGTTTTAACCCCCAAAGCTCACAGCAGGAAAAATAAACAAACAAAACACTTAGCAAGCTTACATATTTACACTTGAAACACAAGCATATCAGTTCAAGTTATGAAAAATATTTCAGCTAATTGAAGAAACAACAAACAACTCAAACTTTGTTGACACTGGTATCTCACTATTGGAAGGAGGTCAAAAGAGACACAGTAAAAAAACATTTGCCGATTTTTCTCCAGTTGTGTTGGTTGATTCATTATAATAAGTCTCCCATAAAACTTGTCCATTCTACATCTGAGATTCCCTCTAATAAATGCATTTTTATTGTTAGATTGGTTTTTTAGAGATCAGCATAGTTACACTTCAGAAAAGTCAACTATGAGCAAATGGAGAACAACAGACTAGGCTAAGCAAGTCACTCCTTTGTAACTGTTTATTTTAAATGTTAGCTAGAGCCCACTTTTTCTCACTTACCTCATTGGGTTTGGATTTGGATTAGGATCCCACCTACTCAGAGAGCATTTTGACTCTATCTATAGAAGACTACACCATACTGAAAGTGTTTCTTCCTTTTGATGTGAGATATGGCAACAATAACACTTTGGTCCTAAAATATAACAAGACAGTAATATAACACATAGTAGTTACTAAAATTCCCAGTGACAAGTGATTATAAAGTTAAGCTAAAAAGATTTAAACGGGGTTGTCACAATGGCAGGCTTTGGCCTAATGAGTGTCCCAAATTCAAACCTGACTCCACTCACTGCAGGACAAAAATAAAGAATTACTAACTAGAGTAAGTGGCTTGCTAGGGTGTCTCACAGACAGCCCTGCCCTCCAGTCAGATACAGCCCTGTCATCTGGGGACAGATCTTGGCTATATTTGGAAATATATTTTTAAATTACCCAAAAAAAATAGATGCTTCTGTCCCTTCCTCTTTAGTACTTAAGTCCAATAGATGTCCCTGTCAGAGAATTATTGGTAATTATCAGACTCTCAAGCAACAGAACAACCAAGAACATCAGGTACTTTCTGAAATTTGAAGCAAGACTTATACTTCCTTCTTATTTTTTGAATATTGATTAATACACTTCATTACTTCTCATCTGTACCTCTTCACCATGTCTTTATTTCACAAATAGGAAAACCTGAGCTTGAGAAAAAGGAACGGACCACTCCTGGTCTCCTGATTTCCACTAACCCAGTCTCAGATCTTTTACTGTCACTGAGGTTTTAACAACTTTTTGGGACGAGTAGCAGACCAATAAGCAAGCCAAACTAGAGAGAAGAAGCCATCACTGCTAAAGGCACTTTTTTCCTGGTGGAAGGGGAAAGTGAGAGTGATTTTTGCCGAGCTGCAGCAGCAGAGGGCAGAGCCCCAGGGCAGCGTGGTTCATGCACTGCCTGCAGGGAAGGATCTGCACCCACACCACAGGATTGCTGCTTCTGCACCCAGTGGGGACACTTACTGTGCTATGGGGAGGCATGAAATCATCACACAGTGACCAACACAAAGGTGCCATGCTGGGGGATCTCTGCTATTAGCTTTGGGATCTGGGGCGTTTTTACGTCAGCTTCCTTGCCATAACAACTACTGAACTTGCACATCACATATACTTAACTTAATATCCTCCTGATTTCCTTTATTTGTGTTTTGATCATCCCAACCTTGACTCAGGTAGAGTTGAACTGAACTTCAGAAGAAATTCATTATGGTTGGACTCTAAACTCCTCTCAGTGAAGCGTTCTCATGTAAAACATTCAATCTAGTGCCTGTCTGTGGTCTGCCCTGCTTCTTGCTGTGATTCTTACAGAACTGCTGACCTACAGCTCCTGCTGAATACTCAGTTACACATGAGTTCCTCAGATTCTAATTCTGTTCCACAACACAAAAATATAGGAATTTGTTGTTAAGTAGTATTTGTTAGGAAAAAAGTCCAAGAGTCTATGCTTTCAGATAGACTGCATTCATAAACAGGATTAAAAATGTGAAAAAAATATTAAGAGAGGTTTACAATTTTTAGGGGTGATTGAAAAATAATCTCTAATTAAATAATACAAATGTAATGTGTCTAATTAATTAGATATAATCTTACAGTATCTTCTTAAAAGCATTTTTTAAAAGAATAAGCTCCCTAATAAACTCACACTGCTTTTAAGCAGCCAAAATTCTCAGTGTGCAAATAAAACATCTCAGAAGCATCATTAATCTTTTGATCACCTAACATACCTCATCCTCACTGTAGGACTCTACCCACCATCATCTCTTTATTGCTATACCTGTCCAATATGCTTTATTTTCTATAGGTACATCACTGACCAGTCAAGTGTTCAGTTAAAATCAAGGCTAAATGTATTTTAATCTTTGTAAAATTTAAATAAATATGTGTTCATGGTTCCAAATTATGCACTGTAAACAAAGCAGGAATGAGGAGCCCAGTAGCTCCTCAATCTGTGTGTGTTCAGTTCATATTTATAGATGCACCTTACAGCAGCAAAGCTGTGGCTGGCTACAAATCCCCTACATCTGCCAAGGTGACAGAGGACAGCTCTCCAAATGTATGCAAACACAAGGTGCAATCAAGCCTTGTAGTGTACCAAAATACTGAAATCCACTAAGTGCAAGTGATCTTTTCAGCCACCTATAAAATAACAATTATGGTATCAAACTCTTCTCCTTTAGACATATCCCACACTAGCATTTCAGCTGCACATATTCAGATTAAATCCAGCCATCCAAGAACTAAAACCCGAGAGAATTTCCTATTGCAGGCAGATACTTCTAAAGCCAATTCCAAATATTAAGTTACTATTCATGCTTTCCATTTATGACCAAGTAGGGCTCTGTGAAGAACGTGCTCCAGATATGAAAAGGTATTAGGAGCACTTCTTTCCCTTGGTGTGTTTGCAGGGAACAAGGCAGGGTAGCTCATGCTGACAGGGACAAGGCAGAGGCTGTGTGTCCCAGACCAGCTCATCCTGTCACCTCTGCTGCCCAGCCACCCCCTCCTCTGTAAGGCAAGGTGACAGCAAACGTCCACCCTCCCCAGAAAAATGGACTCAGATATCCTGGGGATGCTGCATTTTCTCTGCTGGTTTTATGGTGATGCACACCAAGGTCCTCACAGCTCAGAAGTATAATTTATAAATTGACAGTAAGAAAATATACTTTATACTTATACTGTCTTTTATACTTAAAAGACAGTATAATTTATAAATTGTTCTGATTGCCAATCTGTATTTTTCTGGCTAACATTTTTTTAAGGATGAAAACTAATTGCAACCAACTTCATCACACTGAGATACAGCTTATAAATAAGCAGCTGACCCTGTGAAACGTGTGGTATGCTCTACTATAAGAAATAATAAAATAAAGATTGAAATCTAAAAGCAAAAGAAACACAATCTGCTTAAGGAAAAAGTCATTGCTGTATGTATTTATGCATTACTTTAAGCTTTCTAGTTACTACAAAAAAAACAAAAAAAAGCCCCTGAGGGGACTGAACTTTTAGCACTATGACCATTATGTATCTGGGCCAGAATTCAGGCTAAAGACTAATGTGGTTTAGCTACTTATGAAATAATTATAAAAGCACCTCTACCCTTCTAAATCAGGAGAACTGACACTCATCAGAATAATCTCCTCAGTAAAGTTCCTGAACCCACTGCCCACTGAACCCTGGCAGGAAAATCACCAAACCAGTTCAGTGCAGCTTATCCCTGGGTTTCCAACAAAACCCCTGCTTCTCTTTTGTGAATTCACTCACAGGTTGAACAAGAAAATTAATTTTCTCTCCACACAACATTACTCTTAAAAAACAAACAAAGAAAAAAACCTAACAAAGCAACCCCTTTGGAAGACAATTACTGGATTGTTTTTAGCAAGTGTTATACAATCAATTCCTAGTCAAAGCTTAGTACTACTTTAATGATAACCCACTCAGCACTTGTACTGTAATTCACCAGGGGAGAGGAAACAAAGATTCCCCACATTTTTATTACCATTCAATGGTATTACTCAGCCACTTAGCTGCAGTTCTGAGGCACCCTGAGCACACTACTGGAAATGCTATTTTCCTATGCACTGAACTGGGAGACAGAAGTAACCATTAGCCTTGCACAACGCAACACAGTTCTCCAGGTTAGCAACGCTTCTCAGTGCAACTTTCTTGGTTTTGTTAAAATCTTGATTACATTCAGAAACAGCACAGCAAATTCAGGCTGAACATGTTCAACCTTCCTTGTCAACCACTTGTCACTGCAGTAAAAGTACACCACCAGCACCTTTCCAGGAGAATAACACACCTTATCTCCATCCTTGCCTTACAAGTTCTGACATCAGTGAGAATTCCCAGCTCTGGAAAAGAGGCTATTTGCTATTAATACTAATTTATTGGTTTGCTGTTGCACAGTGCTATAGCCCCTCTATCTGGTAACAGCCAGCAATCAAGGTTCAGTTCTTGCTGAACTAGAATCTTGAACTTTTACAGGAATGACACGGTGAAAAGAACAAGGTAAAGTTTATTGCATATTTTGGTTTCAGAAAATGATAAATCTTAAAATACATCTTGCCATCCCTAATATTTTAGAAAGCATTTTCTATCTATAAGCTTCTTGAAAAAGTCAATTTTGGCATATATCTAGCTGAGAACATAATACAGAGAAAAACTAGAAAACTAGAAATTTTTTAAAGAATAATGAAAATAATGAAAAACAAAAATCAGGAAAAGAAATAGTTTAAAAGTGATGTATAAAAAGATTCATGACCCACGTGCCTTGTCACAGTCTAGAGCTAAGCAACTGCAGTCCTCCAGAACACAAAGATTTTACTACAGAACTCATTTCAGGCAAAGAGTAAACAGGATAATGATATATTTTTCAAGGCAGTGTTAAGAATACACACACACACAAAGAAAATGTTCTAATGGAAACTCAGTTCTAATAAGCACATTTAAATAATGCTGGCAGCTTTTAAAAAGCTGATGTACATTTACTCACACAGGCATGTTTTGTAAGCATTCACACTGCAATCTAAGACAGACGAACACATTTAATCACACAGATGTTCACATAAATTAGCCCTGATTCTGCAGATCCACAGTTCCACAAAACACAAAATGCATCACTAGCACACCCTCAACTGGGCCTATAATGTTTGCAAAACCTGGCCATACAGAAATCTCCTCATAAAAAATGAAAGACTATAAACTACTTTGTTCCGCACAATATCTACACGGAATACTACCAGGATTTCTTCCTGATAGTATTCTTCCTCAGAGCTTTACTCTAAGAGTTACTAAATGACTCTGTGAATGGTCTGAATTTTCATACAAGCTAAAATACCAGTTAATATTGCTCTGAAGAGCACCTGCCACGTTGCACTACGAATGTGCCTCTTTCCTATGAAAGGAAAATACAAGTGGCAGGTGCGGATGGGACACAACTGTAGAATTGCCAAGAGATTAATTCAAATTTTAAAAGAAGAAGAAAAGCCATAAACCCAAAGACAAACAAACAAAAAGACGTTAAAGCAAAAAGAAGAGACTTTGTAGGTTTCTGGGTTGATTTTGCAGGGGCCAAAGCAGAATTCAGGTATTCCAAACCAAAGCTTCAGTTTATCTTTATACCCAGTTATATTTTCATTGGCCACTGAACCATTTCCATTCTACCTGAGCTTTCCCTAAATGTTCAACTCCTGCAAAAATAAAAAAAATAAAATCACTCTGAGGAAAAAAATGTAAATCAATTTGGACTTAAAAATTGGTTGCTCAACATGGTAAGAAGAGAATTATCTGTGAAGCTGAATAGTTTATCTCCTACAGTCAGCAGTCAACATATCCACACCAAAAAAAACAAAAAAAAAAAGGAAGGAATCAGGAGTAATGTGTTGTAAAAAAGACCTGACAGTCATGGAATCCTCCTATTTAAATGCTACAGGAGAAACACAGCTTTGGAAATCCAAAATACTGGTTTTAGAGGACAGAAAAGATAGAATACTGGAAATATTTTATGTATTTTTTAAACATTACTAGGATAATACTGAGTACATTGAAAAACAGAAACAACCATTTAAACAGTTAGCCATAACCATTTAGTTAATGTATTTTTCTCTGCTACCTCCAAATTTCACCACGAAGAGTTGATCCAATTAAGCACTTCTTCCATGAAAAGGACATGGAAATTTGTAAGTGCGGTTGCTATTTTAATTTTCCACGTGGCTGCTTTATTCTATTTCTTCCTCTTGAAGGCATTCTACCAAGGGACCCCAGAAACCTGTGTGACAGAAAGTAGAAGCCCATTCAAAAAGCACTTGCCCACTTGTGTGCATTTACTTTCTCTGTGCTACTTAGAGGCCACCTGAACGCTCATCCTCTGTCTTGTCCAGGTGTGAAATGCCCTCTCTCCAGTGAAGATGCACTTTACTCAGTGGAGTGAGATTAGACATGAGGGGGAAGGTAAAAGTAAGAAAGCAGGTTTATGAGCTGTCCACCTTGGAAATTCAGTTAGCCATGAGAAAACACAGTTCTAGTTTTGATCTGAAGCACAGCTGTCCCATTAAATGACACTTCCAACCCTCACCATACTGAGGGAACAGTCCCTGGGAGAAAGAAAACAACTCCATAACACAAAGTATTTCATTGTTCCTCCTGTGTTTTGTCTACTCTTGTAATGCAAAATACTAATAAAAAAGTAGTTGTGCTTAATAGTAACAGTGACTATAAATCCCTTCCACACTCCTGAAAGAGACTTCCAAATAAAACAGATGCACTTCAGCTTGACACTCAGTCTAAATAGCTCCAATGAAACCTCTGGGTTTCTTTTGTGAACTGCACTGACTGGACAAGCACCAGGACCAAGGCAGCCAAAGACTGCTCCTGGGGTTACTACAGGCTTTGAGATCCTGATCCTCCTCAAAAACTGTGCAAATGCACAAAGCCATGCTTGTATGTTGTGTTTGCACACACACATGCACAGTATTGCAAAGTTGTTCAAACACACAGAAGCTCAAAAGGAAACCACCGGGCTCAGAGACAAACAAGCCTCTGCTTTTAACAAATTTATTTATATATGCTTGTGACCAAGTCATCCCACATGATTTTACTAGGCACTTCTCCTTGTGCAGCTTGTTTACAAAACAATCACAGGAGAAATCAACAGAACCAAACACTGGTAGTTTCAGGTGCTTCCTGAAAACCATATGGGCTACAAAACTGCAAGTCAAGGCCAAATCCACAGCAAGCCATGTGTTTACTGGGCTTTGCCTTCAAAGCAATGAGTCATATGATAAATGCACTGGGCAACACTAGACACAATTCTGTAGAGACAGGTCTTTTGCTTTAATTTTTAATTTCCATTTTCTGTGGGTTTAGATAAACCGTGAACATTACTTTAGCATAATCCTTTGCAATAAATCAATACACTAATTTAATAATGGTATTCTGTTGTCAACATATAATATATCACATAATGTCCTTGTATAGATGCAAAAAAAAAAAAAAGCCAAATAAAATTCAAGGCTTTGCTTTCACCAGCGATCACAGGTTAAATCAAAGTAATGACAAACTCTACAGTCCCCAGAAGAATTTCCTTCAGGGTTAAAAATCAGCATGGAATAATTTCAGCCATATCCCTTCCACTCATCATGCCAGTGCTGTGCAAGCTCTTCTAGGTCATAGGATTCCAACAATCACTTTAATGAAGGGAAGAGAGAAGAAATATATCTGAATAGAATCAATGTACATATCTGAGTGGGTTTTATTTAAATAGTCCACTTCTTTATGAATTCAGTGATAGCTGCTCTAGCCCCTAACTATAAAGATTAAAAATGGAAAACGGAATTAGGTCCGGTGTCCTCTAACTTGATTGAAACAGATGAACTAAGTTATAGCTGTAAAATATGAGAAATAAAATAAATTACAATAACTTTACTTCAGTGATGTGGTTGCACATCTGTGTTTGTTATTTTTATCTTGATAGTAGCCTTCCTGTCAACATATATCTAAGACAGGAAACACAAATCTAACCATGTGTGTGGTACTGACCAAAGGTATGTGAATAGAAAATAAGTGAGAATGAAGAAGCTAATGCTCTTAAAACCCCCAGTTGTTTGTCTCAGTATTTTTTTTCAATTCAACAGCTTTTGAAGCATTTAAAATTGGTAGATAACTGGCACATTAATCTCAGTTAATGCCAAAGGCACGTGCTCTGCAGTCACGTGTGCTTCCCTCGATTCAATGACAGCTCACACTCGTCATGCCAAGTGTTCACAATCCATGTCATTTGCTGGCAGAAAGCTTCAGAGCTCTGGGAAGAGTAGGTCTGGTTTTACTACGGTTTGGCACCTCCCACAACACCCTCCAGTTGGTGAAAACCCCGCAGTTCCATCTAAGTGTCATCCTTAATGCGAAAAAGATATTTGAGTCAGTGCAAAATAAAACAAACAGCTTTTACCAAAATGTCAGTGCTGGTAGCAGTGCATCTGCCAGATGCTTGTTACTTGAACCCATGCTGTGCATAACAATCAGTCAGAGATATGATGAGGATAAACGACTGGACCAGAAAATCTTTAGCAGGAAATCAAAGTATACTCAGACTACCCAAAAAAAAAAGGGTTGCAATTGGACTTCACAAGATATATTGATTAAGTGCTCTGTAACGTCTCTTTTCTTGGTTACTATGCATTAGTTGAGCCCCACCTGCCTGACCTCAGTTCTCTGCATTAGCCTTTGGTCATATGAACACAAGAGAAACCACAGTGTTATTTCATAGCTGAATTCACACAGGAATTCTTTTAAGTACAGTATCTCAATTCGAGGATAATAACATTACTGAAGAACCCAGAATACCATGAAAAATGCATATTGGAAAAATCAGGGCATGACTCTTTTGAAATGAAACCAATGGCTTGATAAAAATAAAACCTCACTAGCATGTTCCAGCCTGTTGGTTGATGTTTTTGATCTACAGGCTGGACTATCCTTCTAAATTAGTGACTGGACTTTTGCACTGAGCACTGGATGAAGAGGCTGAAAAGGCATGGTTCATACGTGATCATGGAAAACACACACAGGCACAAGATACAGAGAGAGAGATTTGATGAGTAAGTGGCTTTTGCTTAGTCAGAACCTGAAGGATCTTCATCAAGAACTTTCAAAACAGCTAACAGATAGCTTGACTTTGAGTGAAACACAACCAAGAATTATTGTCATTATGCACACCCACAAAAAAAGAGAGATTTCACAACATCTCCTCAGATGAATACACACACAGAGAAAAGGCTTTACCAACACTTATTCAGGTGGGCAATCATCTGGCTTTCTGGAGAAATAACTCCTGTTTTGCCTCCCATTTTTCTAAGTCCTGCTTTGAGCCCATTTTAACATGTTTAAACAATTAAATAAACTACAACACAAACCAGTATAAATAAAGATAGCTGTTTCTTTTCTTAAAAGCTGTGGAATGTTAAATAACCTATGACTCCCGCCCACAGATGTGCCTTGCCAAGCCAGAGGATGACACAAGGGCATGCACTGTTTTGAAGGCTGGGGCATGAGATTTATCATGTCAGATTTGTATTCACAAGGTACAACAGGATCCATGACTTTCATTTCAATAGCAGCTGGAACAACGGGCACAGAAGGAACACGCAGCTCATCCTGGGAAATTAGGATGAATTTGTTTAAAAAAAAAAAAATCCCTTTCTTACTGAGAGCTATTAGTGGCAGACACAGATACTTGCTTTGGGGTCACACCATGTCAGCAGTTCACAGCACAAAGACTGCATTTCTCCTTTCTCTCCCCTCAGTGCATACTGCAGCCTCAAAGAATTTTACATGTATCCTTAGAGATGCTCATATGTATCAGGAGAGTACAGCTGTAGGCTTTAAAAAATGTTCATATGCCCTACAAATTCAAATCCTTTTTTATGTAATCTATTTAATCTTCCATTAATGATAATCTCTGCTATCAATGTGCCCAAACAGGGTCAATTTCTGCTGGATTTGCATTTCTTGCATTTCCATCCTATAACTGAGCTACATTTAATGAAGGGAAACACCCTGCTGTAAAAGGTATTAGCAGCCTCCCTAAAACAAAAAAATAGTTAGGAAGCTCTGCAACTGCCAGGAACGTCTTAAGATTGTGGTTTTTATTCTTCCTTTGTGTGTCTTGCATAGAGGAGAGTCCTGCCAGCTGAACATTATTTATTAATCAGGACATTCCTGCCTTCTATACCTTGTAAGGAGACAGCCTAGAGGGGCAGAAATTGCTGTGGATTTCTCTTACATATCCAACGAGACAGAAAGGGAAGAAAGGAAGAGATTGCAAGGGAGCATTTAGACCCCGACAGATCCCACCTGGCAAGCCCAGGCAGATACACACACACATCACAGCAGTCTGAAGAACCATGCAGTATATCTGGTTGAGAGAATTGAGAATAGACATAAGGGTTGGAAATCTGGCTTCATTTGCTGCTTTGTTTTTTAAGAAGTGCCCTATACAGCTCCCCATACCTGAGTGAAGCAGGCTGCGTTGAGCTCTACAAAAGATTTTCCTTCTGGTAACTTCCAACTACCTTAGGTCCTACCTACAGAACGTGCAGGCTTGGACACACCTGTAAGGGCTGCTTCTCCCTCAGTTACTGTGGCACACACAGGCAAAACGAGTTATTGCCTCGTTAGCTCTTCTGATTTAGTGATAGTTGCATTCGTAATCATTGCCAGCCATCCGCCACCTGCACACCCACCCACCCACACATACACATCCAATTTGCTGTTCGTCTCCCAATTTTGTCACAAGATCAGCTTGCACTGCCTAGCCTCTCTGCTCCAGTGCTTATCAACAAATAGATTTAACAGACAAAATAAAGTTCATATTGCTTTCCAACAAAATCCTCCAGCAGAACACCCCTACATTAGCATACAAAAGGGGAGCCCTGGGCTGTGAAAGGGGTTCAACCGAGCTGATGTTCCCAGCAGCAGCAGCTAAGAGTTAATGGAGGACACCCGGCTTTTCACTTCCTCTACTGCATCCGAGAAAGCGCAGAATACTATAATACCGTATAATTGAACATTTCACTAAATAGCATCGCACAAAAGTTCTTTTGGCAAGGATTGCATTTGTCCTAAGTAACCTTTACGAGAAGCTGAAAGTTGACGCAGCCAGACCAAATGAATTTTCAGATTTAGCCCGAATCCTTCCGTTTGTGCTTGGGAGGGTGGGAAGAACCAGCCACCAAGCATCAATCGGAGAACTAGCCCCCTCCTCTGCTTAAAAAAAAAATAGTCAGTTACGGCAACACGGTGCTGTGGCTACACACGGGAGCCGGCAAAGCGCTGGGATGGCTCTGCACATCCTCGGGGTGCCCCGGGCTCCTTCCCGGCGGAGCTGGCCGGGGCTCCTTGAGGAGCCGGGCGCTGGGACGGAGAGAGCATCCCTGCGGAGCCCGCCCTCGTTTCAAGGGAGACAGACGAGTGTGCGGGAAGCCGAACTCCGTCACCAGCAGAGAAGCACATGCACGGTCCAGCCCGCACCTGCTGAAGACCACTCTCTCCACGCTGCCCCTTCGGGGAGGTCATCACTGGTCCCCCTCGCTCACACACCCCCCAGCATCTCCTAAGTACCTTTCACGACCAGCCTAGAAGGGGAAAGGGGGTCTGCATCCTTCCTAAAACCACAATGAAAAGCAGCCTCCTCAAATGGCTGCTCCTGCCTCAACATCCATCACACAAGCAGGGAACTTGCCGGGGGTAAAAAGGGGGCGCAAGCAGGGAAGGGAGAAAGAAGCGCAAACTTCGGAGCTCTCCGGCTTCCCGCACGGCAGCAACCGCACGGGAGCGGCACGGCGGCCACCTCCGAGCGCCGCATCGCCCCGGCCCGACCCCGCCAGCGCTCGGCCAGCGCCGGGTCCGGACGGGGCGAGGCGCGCAGCGAGCGGCCCGAGGGCGCGGGGCGGCCGGCGACACTTACGGGTTTTGGGGGTCGTGCTGGCCTCCGGCGTGGTGGTGGTCGACTCCTGGAAGGGAGACAAGGTCCAGGACGGCGCCGAGTCGTGGACATAGATCTTGTAGGAGGAGGTAGCGTGTGCCGCAGTGGGCCAGGCGGGCAGCGGCGGGGTGCTGGGGGCGGCGGGCGGCGGCCGGGCGCCGCGGCCGGCGGTGCCGGGGGGGCCGCTGGCGGGCGGCGCCGTGTGCGGCGGCACGGGGTGCCGGGGGGCGGTGGGCCGCGGGCCGCCCCGCGCAGGGCCGCGGGTGCCGGGGGGCCGCGGGGGAGCCCGGCTCATGGTGGTGAGGCGGGGGCTGACACGGCTGGGCGGCCGCGGCGTGGCGGCGGCGGTGGTCTCCGCGCCGCGGGGGGGGGGCGGTGGGCTTGGAGAGGAAGAAGGGGTCCTGCCCCACGCCCTTGGCGTCCATCAGCTCGGTGGGGACGTACTCCTTGACGGAGCCCACCACGATCCACTTGAGCAGCATGAGGCTGAGCCCCAGCCCGATGAAGCCGATGAAGAGGGGTACCACGCACAGCCACGTCTGCTGCCGGTTCCAGACGATGCAGTCGCTGCAGCGCAGCTCCCGCGGCGGCCCCCCGGCCCCATCCCCGCCCGGGCCCCCCGCCGCAGCCGCCGCCTCCGCCGCCCCGGGCGCCGCGGCGCCGGCAGCCCCCTCGCTCATCCTAGGGGCCGTCCGCAGCGCCGCCGCGGCCCCGGGGCATCAGCGCGCCGCGGCTGCCGGCGGCATGCGGCGGAGGAGAGCGGAGGGGAGCGCGGCGCGGTGCGGAGCGGAGCGGGCGGCGGGAGCGCCCCGCTCAGTCACGCCGCCGGCACGGCATGCCCCGCGCCGCGCCGCCCCGCGCAGCCTCCCGCGGCCGCGGAGTCAGCGGGACGGCCGCGCCATCCGCCGGGCGCCCGACTCTGCTGGAGCTGCTCGCTGCAGCCTCGTCGCTCTTCTTCTTGTCCCTCCGCTAGAAGGTTTTTCTTTTCTTTTCCTTTTTTTTTTTTTTTTCCGGGTAATAAGTCGCAGGGATCAGCCTCCTCGGTTAATTTATTTTTTATCCCAAGCGTGCGGCTCCGGCGACGCGCAGGTACATTCCTTCACATTAACGCACCTTCTCGCCTCTCCTCTCCCCCTCGGGGCTCGGGGGATCCTTGCTTTCCGTCTTTCTTTCCTTCCTTCCCTCCCCCGCCCGCTCGGCTCCTGCCTATGCCCGGCCGCGGCGCAGCAGCATCCCTCGGCGGCTCCGCGGGGAGGCGGCGGCGCAGCGCACCCGCCACTCCGCGGCCCCGCGGCCAACCCGCGGCCGGCGCCGGGCCAGGGAGGCCGATCCGCGGGCGGGGCCCGGGGCAGGAGGCACGGCTCGGCACGGCTCCGCGCAGCTCCTCCGCGCCCGCGCTAAGTCCGGCCCGGCATCAAAACTCCGGCGAGGATTCCCGAAAAAAAAATTAAAAAAAAAAAAAAATAAAGAAAAAAAATTGAATAATCCACACACGCGCAAAAAAATAAAAATTAAGATGAAACCCTGGAGGGAAGCGGCAATGACCCAGTCGGCAAAAAAAATATACGGATCCGGCAAGTAAATGGGCACGCAAAGGCAGCTCCTGCCAAGCTTGCAGCTTCGGCTCGATTGTGTATTCCTCTGGCAGCGCCGCGGAGGCAGGCGAGCGCGCACCGAGCAAGGCGCCTCCCACCAAAGCCTAATGGTGGTTTCTTAATGCGCACAAGATAAATAAATGATCCAGGCAAACCCCTCGGGAGGGTGTATGCTACGGCAAACGGAGCCTAGGAAAGAAAGGAAAGGAAGGAAAAAGGGAAGAAAAGAAAAAGAAGAGCTAAAGGGGCGGGGGTGCGGGGTGGGGGCGAAGCTCCCGAGCCCATCCTGTGGTAGGATCCAGCAGCTGGAGCCGCATGGCAGCAGAGACCAGCGGTGTGCGGGGTGCGTGTGCCGCGGGGTGGAGACGCCTCCGCCAGCGAGCCCAGCGAGCCGAGCTCGGGACGCGGGTTCGCCCGCATTGGTGCACCCGACAGGTATCCATGGGCAGCGTTTTGTTACTCTTGTTTCTAATGGGATTCTCTGAAGAAAAACAAAACAAACAGAACAACCCGCCACACACCTGCAACAAAAGGACACTTCATGCAGCAGCTGGGGAGAAACTGACGGCACAGCACCATACCGAGGTTGCCACACAAGTTTTGGTATCTTAACTACTCTGGCGTATTTGGTCTACACCAAAGCTGAATTCCCAAGTTCAGTGTAGTCAACAATGGGTATTTTCACTTATTGGACAAACATTTCACCAGCTAGGGTGGTCACTGAAGGGTTAACAGCAGTTTGCCAAAGGTGGCTTGATTCCCATTTTCAAAGTTTTAGAGAATTTTGTAGAATGTAAACATATACATAGAACATATAAATAAACATTTATATAGAAATAAACATACATATAGAAACATTTACAGATGTTATTAACCCTTTCTTCTGACCTGTTACCTTATTGGTGTCCTTTTCTGGTATTGACACATAGATAACATTTCCTTAGTCATGTATTTAAGGGTACTGATCTTTCTACAGGATAAGTGAGTGGAAAAGTTGGAAACAATCTGTGAACTGCATTTGTTCTGTGTAGAAAGAGACAAATAGAGAAAATAAAATATTGCAACTGAAACATACCTGCTTGAATTTTTTTCTCCAGAATGAATGGTAATACCATTTAAACTATCAATATTACATTAACTAAATATCTAGATTATTGTCACTTCAAGAACTCCCTCTGGAGTTTGGCAGCTCCTCTAAAATAGTTCTCTGCTAACAGCCATCAGGAAGATCTGTGGAAGTGGTTTATCAGGTAAGAGTACTATTTAAACACTTAAAAAAATCCCCCCCTTTGGCATTGGAAAACATGAATTTAGGGGTTTCTACTCCTTTAGTGAAGAGAAAAAAGGATTAGGAGAAAGCACTTAGAAAGCATCACAGATGGATGCCAAACAAGGCAAACAAATGAGAAAGATGGGGAAGTCTTGCAAATCCAGGGAATATTTTTCACTGATTTTATGGAAATCTGGACCCGGATGCTTTCAGTCGTGAGTGCCTGTCCTACAAAGCTCCCGTCCTACAAAGTTCTCACCTTCCTTGTAGGTTTGGAATACCTTTGTCCTGCTATGTGCTTTGTGTTGCCTTTACAAATGTCCTTTAGCTCCTGCCTCTTCCATAACCATATTGCAGCTCACTGAGCCCAGTATGAATCATTCTGTTTTCATTCTCAAATAATTTGTACGTACTTCTTGGAAGAACAAAAATGTTTTACAACACTTACATGACAGAGAGCTTTTATTTTTCTCACGACTACATCCTGAACTCTTTCAGAGTTTCCTGAGTCTCAACTGCACTTCTTCACCCACTAAGATTTTCAAGATATCAGCTCCTAAATTTTGCAATGGTTCTAATGGAAGACATGAGGATGTGATACCATTAAGATCACTCAAGTGTAGCCATTTGTTTAATATTGGAGGACTTCCTGTATTATTAGTAAATATTTTCAGGCTTCTTTTCTTACAATTTCCCATTCTTATTGAGGATGGTTGAACTATTCTTGAAATTGATTATAGAATGCTTTCAATGTACCTTACTTGAGTGAATTACTTAAAACCAGCCATTACCTTGACATGTTAATTAAGTTCCTACCAATGACTGTTAGCCTCTTGAAAAAAAATTTTTGGTCCAAAAAAATGAAATGGATCTTGATGCAAGAAGCTTCCCTTAACCTCATAGTAAATGCAAATGTATTTCAAATAGATTATCCTACAGTCAGAAAAAAAACCAGTCATTCATCTAGATGGACACCTTAATGAAGGCAATGTCTTCCTGTAATAACTTAGTCATGAGTTAAAATGTTATGATGTGTACAAAAACACAGTCTATAAATGCATTTAGGTTATTTCTCTGTCCTTAAAAATTAATATTCAAATCATAATCAGTTTCTCAAATCAGCCCACTCTTGTTAAACTGAATCTGTTCCATGCATTAATTCTAATTTACGTAGGTATTTGGTAGCTCTCACTTGCATTTCTTCCTACTCATTTTGTATCATAGCCCAACTCCTTTACTTTTTCTGGAAATATGTTTATCACGATCAGAAAACAATATGTAATTTGTTTTTCTTGACTTTTCTTCATAATATGCAAAGAAATCTGTAGTATCTCCTTGAGGACATCTGTGACTGGAGTGGATTAAAATTACTTATCTCTGATGGAGTCAGAAGTGGTATTTTCTTAAGGACGGGTGTGACACGTGTAACAGGTACATCATTTATGCAAGTGTCCCTTTGTTTGTCACAGGAGGCTGTCAGTAGGTATGGCCCAGCTAATGGTTCTGCTACAAGAGTGCTGTTCCTGCTTGGCTTCACACATGCCTACAGCCGTTATTTCAAATAATGAAATGTAATGGGTGAGTTAAGGGAGTTAGATTATTGTTTAACTGTTATCATGGAATCAGATCTAAAAACCTCAGTGTAACTATCCTTGGACGAGCCAACAAAAGAAGCAGAAATTCAAATTTGGAAAATCCAAGCCATGAACCGGAGCTGCATCCATTTCAGCATGTAAACAATCTGCATGTGGGATGCCTATACCCCAGCCCTGCATACACACACAGTTAAAAGCCTTTCTTTCCTCCCCAGCTTTACAAAACACTGAAGACATTCCTTGTTATCCCCTGTAAGTATCGTCTGAAGTTTTGAGCAGCAAAAGCTTCACAGTTACTTTGCTTTATGGTGTAATCAGCACCTGAGACAATAACCAGTCTAGAATCTGCGAGTTGCTCCAGCAGCCACCTCACCTGCTGTGTTCTGGTACTTCAGCAGGTGGATGTGGTGAATAAAACAGAATTTCCCAAAGGAGGCCGGAATTGGGGCTGCTTATATAAATAGGTGTTACACTGCTTCCCAAACTAGGCCATTTGAATATTCTTTACTTAATTCTTGCTCTCAGCTTTTCTCCAGCTCAGCTACATCATACAGATCTCTAGTGGTCAGCTCACAGGCAGGGAAAACCTTGCTTGTTTTTGTCTGAGGTCAGCACGTGAGTGTATTCCCTGTTCCAGGTGAAATAAATGCACAGCCAGCATTCCATTCTCCATGCTCAGAGCTGGAATGCTCCTCCCCGTGCCGATGGCTGAAACAGCCACTCCACCAGACAGACCAAGCTTTTCTCAGCCATCCTCAGGGGACTGGGGCAGGGACCTGTTTGTAATGTGGTACCTGAAGTACTCTTTGAGTTCTTACATGGGTGTTAGGAGTTCTCCCGGCCCCCAGGGGCAACAGGTGAGAATTGCAGAGCAGAGCTGCACAGCACAGCAGCCACACTTGAGATGTGGGCAGCCTGCTGGTTTGCAGTGTCAGTCCCAGACAGGTGGGAGATGAGTGACACTGCCTCTTGGGGTGAGGAGAGGCTGCTCTCCCTCACTGCAATGTACACTCTGAATAACAACCCCATGGCTAAATCAATTGGGTAAGAGAGACCTGTCTGGTCACACAGTGCAAGTGTGTTGGTTCCTCCTCAACAGCCATCAGCCCTAGGTGACTCAAGTCATGTGTAGCCAATTTGCAAATCCCAGGCTGCCACTAAATATTTAGAATTACACCTGAATATTTAGAATTACACAGTTAATATGGACAATTAAAATATTTATCTTGGCACGGTTTGTAATGATGAAATGAAATATGACGTGATATTAACAAAAAGTCCCACACCCCAAATCCTACAAAACATGTTTCAGTCAGGAAATATTAGTAAACCAAATACTTTCCTTGGAGGAATTTATTCCTGTATAACTGAAATCCTAAATGCCTGACTCACTTTTTATCAAATCAAATTTTCAATATTCTCTACTTTTAACTGACCATAAATTCTAAGGATTTCAGTGGGATAAATTCTATTTGGCAAGTACTTTTTAAATTCTGATTTTAGTCATATTGTATCAGTCCCTTAAGAACACACTTAATAATGATTTCAGACTGAGAAATATAGTGACTAGTCTTAACAATGCCCTTGTGACACACTGAAGCCACTGCAGCATAAGAGAAATGAATATATCACTCTTCAAGCCTTTGTAACCCCTGAGATTTTTATCAGGAACATCAATTTAGGATGCCAGGGAAAGAAATAATTGAAAGCAAACATGAAATGCCATCAAAAGGGCTTGCTCCAAAGTGTGATGGAGTCAGCAGAAATCTCTCAGTATACTGCAGTCTATCTTGGACTGAGCCCTAAATCAAAATTCACATCTTTCCAAGATCTGTGACAAAAGGGTGAAAACAGCAAGTGGAAAAGCCTATGAAGCAGTCATTATTAGAAAAGAAAGTTAAAATTATTTACTATTATAACTTATTTCCAAACATTTCCTGAACATCTATGCTTTTTCCATCCCAGTAAGGACACCTGATCCCACTTATGAAAAAAAGTTAATAAATACATATATTTTAGACTTTGTGATCTTTCCTTTTTCACTTGAACATCGTTTGCTGTCCCATGTAACTTCTACCCAGTGCAGAGAACACTGCTGCTATGTGTTATTTGCTGGATATTTTGGATGTGATTCCAACAGCTTTAGGAGTTTTGGCAGTTTTGCAGGAACCTCTTCAAAGCTGCCCTGAATGTCCAGAAAAGCAACAGGTAGAAAAAGCCAAGGGGAACAATCTCCTTATCCTTCACATAAAACAAAGGGAGTTCATTCTGTCAAACTTAATGGAAATAATTTTGTGGCATCCATCCTTACAGTTATATTTGAATGACCCTTTGAAGTAGAAAAAGCCCACAGGAACTCATAATTCTGATAGCTTAATCAGGAAGAAAAAGTGAATCTTTCATCTTTAAAGCTTTGAGACATCCATGAAATCAGTCAAATTTTCCAAGCACTTAACTCTTCGTAGATTTCAGCTATGAAGAAAAACATGGGGTCTTTTTCCTTCCACAGAAGAGTCAGAACAAACTTTTTTCTTAATGCCCCTGCTTAACTCTAAGGAACTTTTCTGTAACTAGGTACACCAGCATAAAGAGTTATGGAAAATAAATCAGATGGGTTTATCACTGCTGTGCATTTATGAATCTATTTTTGGATGACTTAGGTATGCATGTGTAAGTCCATGGGACCTGATAAGATGCCCTGAGAGTCTTGAAGAAATTGGCTGACGTGGTTGCCAAGCCAATCTCGATGATATTTGAAAAATCACAGCAGCCAGGTAAAGTTCCTGACAGGAAAAATGGAAACATTGCACCCATTTTAAAATGGATGCAAAGCAGGACTCTGGGGACATTGCCCTGCCAGCCTCATCTCTGTGCCTGAGAAAACTGTGGAACAGATCCTCCCTGAAGTTGTGCTAAGGCACATGGACAGGGAAGTGATCCAGGACAGCTTCACCAAGAGCACATCTGCCCTGAAGATAAGGGATGGACCATAAGGAAGGGCTGGGACACTGGTTCAGTCTGGAGAAGGCTCCAGGGAGACCTCACTGCAAACTTTCAGCACCTAAAATGTGGAGAAGATGGGAAGAGACTTTTCAGCAGGGCCTGCTGTGATAGGACAAGGGGGAATGGTTTCAGACCAAAAGAGAATTGTTTAGACTGGACCTAAGGAGGAAATCTGTTACCCTGAGGATGGTGAGGCACTGGAACAGGTTGTCCAGGGAGGTATGGGATGCCCCATCCCTGGAATAGGTCAGGCTGGATGGGACTGAGCAACCTGGTCTAGGTGAAGATGTCCCTGCTCACTGCAGGGGAACTGGAGCACACGACCTTTAAATGTCCTTTCCAACACAAACCATTCCATGATCCTGTTATTTTCATTTAACTGCATGTGGACAGACACCAGGGGAGGGGCAATAAGTAAAACAATGCCCAGAGCAAGACAGCTGCTGAATAAATATTTCAAAGAGAACAACCAATGGAAAATGAATTGATAAATATCTATATTTAAAGACGTGTTAAAAAAAAAAAAATTGAGAATGTACTCTGGAAATTTTAGGATTTTGAAACCTATAGAGTTATCAACAGGCAAACTTGCAACCCCACCAGGTTGAAAAGGAGAGTTTTTAAAAAAGAATAGGATTCCACCTTAAACTAATTAATTGCCAATGTGCAAGCCTATCCTTCCACTTATGGACACTGTAGGTGTTAACATTTATTTGTCCAATGGAAAACTGAAAAATGCATTAGGTAACCTAAAATTCCAGGTAGTAATTCTAAATCATAGTACTCTATTTCTTTGTGTGCACTATGACTACATTGATGCACAGCCTTTGTCTTGGTAGTTATTTTCTACAGCTCAATAATCAGGGATTTAATATTTTATAAGCAATATCATGCCAGTAACAATATACCTTGCATGCTCTGATGTTTTAATAATGGTAAGCATGATAAAGAAAGAGATATAAGGTTTATTGAAAGAGTTTGTTGTCTTTTGTGGTTTTTTTGTTGCCTTTTTTTTCCACCAGACCAGCTGAGCTAGTTGGCTGAAGAAAACAAACTTTCAGTCATACAAGGCTTTATTTTAAATGACAAAAATGACATTTTTAATGTCACTAACTAAAGGGAGAGCAGCAAAGCTTTTAGGAATGTGTTTGTATGTATATCAATGTAGACATGTATTGGTGTGTAAATGTAGATCTATTTGAGAAGGAAATGTTAAAGCTGTGGAGTAAACAGAATAAGTGAATTTGTCCCTTGGCTGTGGAACAAAGCTCTGTGACTTTGTCCCATTTGGTACCAAAGCAGACACCAATCAGCTGCTAAGAGATTCCACAGCTCAGTTTTGCATACAAATATACATATGCAAATATTCCCGGGTCTAGAAGAAACATAATGCAGAACTACTTCATTGAATCATATCTTAAGGTCAAATTAAGCATCCATGGCCCACCAGGAGATTCTGGCAGTCAGAAATTGAAGCACATCTCTCACAATCAATTGGGATGCATGGAGGAACCCTAAACAAGACAGCTCTAAAATGGGTTTTTTGAGAGCAAAATCATGTAAACTCCCAATCTCAAATTGGGACCAGAATTCTTGTATCTCTTTTCTGAGCAAAACGAAGATTTTTATTTAAAACAGCTATCATCAAAGCTGTGACACTGCTCAGCTACTCATTTGTTCTACACAGCCATTCACATTTTCCTTCCTCTCTTTTGAGAAATTGAACCTTTTTAAGGAGAAAGCTCTCTGGTCAGTCAATCTCTCTATAATCAGAGAATCAAGCTCATTCAGAATGGTAAATCTGGACTCAGAGGTCAGAAATTAAGATTTCAAGCTTTATAGCTCCCTCATCATCCAAACCTGTGGTCAGGGAATTATGAGTGTCCCCAAGGTCTCTCATAAGCTGCTCTCTTCTGCTATTTCTTCACTTCCTGGATTTCTACCCTAGAATTTAGTACAGCATAACAACCTCCACAGTGCAGCAAAATACTGTTCAAACAATAGTGCTTTAAATCTTCATTTTCATTGTTTATCTGGACATCTTATATAAAGCATCTGTGTCAAAAGTGCTGCAGAGCATCTGTTTCCATTAAAATTACTGGTGAATTGTATGAATTCTGTGTAAACCTAAGTTGCACAAATTGATGTGCCTGAAAGAAAGGCTTAACTTCATTTCTATAATTGTAAAAGTCCAAGTGTACCCTCCCTCTGAAGGCAAGGAAAGATCAGCTTATAGATTTCATTACTTCTGCACTCTTGAGGATATGCCCTAAAATCAGATGTTCTACACAGAGCCCTCAAATTCAGCCTCCACTCCTCAGCCCTGCTGTGCAAGGCAAACTGCACTGACATCACAAGAAATTTTCCCAAGCAGCTGGTGACAAACAGCTTTCTAATAGAAAATTGCCCCTAAAAATAAATATGCTGCATCTATAGATTCAAAAGTATACACAGGCTTGTATATGAAGAACAGAAAATCTCTAACCTTTGGTCTCATACAACCAACTGCATCTCACAAACACAGGGATATTCTAGTTTTTATGTTTATCTTTCAGTCACTGTCTTCACTCACTGATTTTGCACAAACTACCCTTAAATATTGAGTTGTCTTTCTGTTCAATAATGAGTGAAGCTTTCAATGATTAAGAATCCTTTTGATTAAGCAGTGATATAATTTTAATTGTTTCCCCACCACGGTCCCACCATTAATTCTTATGAGGTAACAAACCTCCTGGTATGGTAACATACCTCCTGGGTGTCTGGCCTCTGGCCCTTCCTTTATCTCCTGCTTGTTCATCCTAAAAGCTTCTTTTGATTGAGTGGGAAAAAATCAGGCAGGCAAACATACACATAGCTGTACACAGTCTGACTCTCTGCACAGCATTCTGCTTACACACTAGTGAGATAAAAATTACTTGTAAGATGAAAAGCACTTTTCATCTTGAGACCCCACTTCCTATCACATAGAACTTTCCAAAAATATGTTACTTTTGAGATACATGTGATTTCAACACTAGCAATGCCAGCTGAAGTGGGAACTTTGAAAGAAATGTTAAGCTCCATCAGTTTGATCATTAAAGTTATGCAAATGGAAAAACACATTCCTTCCTTTTAAACGTTGCTACATTTTAGTTGCAATCATAAGATCCAAGAAGTGAGGATGGTGTTTAAATGTCACAAGCTTGACAGCATCTTAGCACAGTCCCAGCTGTGGTCAATAGTAGAGCTTCTCTGTATTTCAACAGGAACATGATTTTACTCACAGTCTTCACAGAGCAGCTGAGAACTGGCTCAAGTTTAAACATGAAGCTGCAGAGATTACTTGTCTGTAGGAGCAGGCAGCAGATTTCACTGCATACCACCAGCTCAGGAAGTTCTGAAGCAATATGTACCAACCCAAACCAGTGGTGGTACAGACAGTCTTGCACTGCACATCTCATGTTGTCACTGTCAGTACACACCGGTGGTTCTCACTGCCCTGCACCACAAATGCCAGGGTCCTTGTCAGGAGAACGTGGTGCTGCAGAGGTTCCTCCAGGAGGTTTATCCCTGAGGCAGCTGCCACTATCTACCCATTTCAAATACATGAAAAATAAGTTGTAGAAATAGTTTGGAAACTCTTCAGGAAGTGCTCAGGACCTGTGGTGGAAGACATCTCCCCTAAAGCCAGCAGAGGTGTTCAGTTCACACTTAAGCAGAGAACATCCCTGAGTTATGGCATGACATTCCAGGCCTTTACTTACTGAAGCAGAAAGGTTTTTAATTAGAAATCATTTTCTTCATTAAAAACCAGTAGGATAAGGACAGTCACCATTTGATGAAATACAATTGTCCTATCATCTTTCTTATCTCAAAGAGATTTTTAGTTTGGCGGTTATTGTGTCTACTTTATTTTTGAAAATCTACATAAGCAAACAAAAAACAACCAAAAAAAGAAGTTGAATTATAAACAGGAAAATTCTGAAGAACAAATTTTTGAAATCATTGCTCCAACATATGGCCTATGGCAGTGCAGTAATTGAGCCTCATATTTTATAGTGAGGCTATTGAATTAAAGAGATCTTTCTTATTAATATAGAATATTTTAATTTCTTATTATCAAGATTATCAACAACATCACTATGAAGTTTGCAATTTGGTCAAGTAATTCAGATCTACTGTAAGAGCCAAATATTGACATGCCTCTACAATCTGAATTACCTATTAGCTTACAAGTGGCCATGCTCACTATTTTTATAAAATAACAACAGACTTAGATTACTCAATTTTAAATTTAAAGTCCCCATCTCTCTGAGAATCCTGAGACACATTGAGAAGATAAATCTATGGCCAAGGTTGCTGAAAACCAAAACCAACCAGAAAGATAGAGAATTTTTTTTTTACTCTTTAGGAACAGATTAAAACAGAGCAAGAGTAATTGCAATCTCTTTTTTTGTTTGTTTTTTTTTGTTTGTTTGTTTTTTCCTGAAGCTATGCAGGTGAGTTTTTATATTAAAATACTGTACAATATACTCAGGTATGAAGAGCTTTCATTTTTATTCTAATTTGTTTTCCTCCAGGTTCAGAATTACCAGCAAAGAAAATTGCTCTAATTGCAATGCTTTGCATAGAAATAGTGATTATAGTTTAGTGGATTGTTAGGACACGACACTGCACAACCTATTAGATCAAACTGACTGAAGCCTACACCATACCAACTTTTAAAATGTAGGTAAAGCAAGTTAAGCTCTCTCAGCAAATCTAAATATTTATTACCCAAAATTATGGGTGTCAACCTGCCAGGCACATTACATGATCCCTGATTCAGAGCTATGAAATAATCATAGGGAAGAGCTGGCACAATATGGGATGTCATTAAAACCCAACAGCAGCAAAATCAATTTTAATTAGATCCCAAGAAATGAATATGTAGAGACCAAAAGCCTTTCTTCAATATATTAATATAGTTTTTTTACTTGGTTAGTTTTATGGAATTCATCAAAGGGATGCTGAGTGACTGAAAAGGTGCACATGAAAGCACTGAGATTGTGAATTGCATACAGAGGTATTTCTACATTTCCAGATAATTATTTTGATTCTAATGAATACTCTCATAGAGAATGCAAATATCTGGAGGACAGCACAGCTCTCTAAGGCTGTAAATTCAGACTGAAAAATCTCAACCTCCTACTTATGACCAAATTATCATGGTCCATAAGAAAACAAGGTTGGGCACTTCATGTACTAGAAGTTATCATTTCCTCTATTATTACTTAGATTCCAGTTACAGTGGATATATACTGGATTTTACAGATTAGTAGTATTATAGCAGAAATCACTTGAGTTCTGGCCCATTATTTAAATCCAAGCACCATTTTTCTAAAACTAAATTACAGTGTATGTTTCCTAAAGTGCAGATCACAAATCTAGCTAGTGGCAGAGATTTTAATGGGCATGTTTATTTTTTTCCCCCCTGAAGTTTCAATTTCTGGTTTATAGTCAAGAAAAGAAGCTCTTCTGTTGTTGTATGCCAGTGATGATGGGATAATGGATTAGGTCAGGCCCTGTCAGTGTATGGAGGAGTGGCTGAGGTGATGAGACAAGCAATCTCTTCCACCACTTTAGCATTTCTTGTATACTGCAAAGCAGTTTAGTCTCAAATATTTCCTAGTTTGTAGGCTACAATTATCACATGCTTTGTTTATATAGTTTTATCTTCACTTGTTAATAATTCCTGACAGTAATAAAAGACTCCAGGAAGTTAACACGAAAAGCTTGAAGCAAGATGCAGCTGAAAATCACCTTAAATGCTTTCCATAGTCCCACCTTTCCTGCCAAGCTCTGTTTCACCACACAGCTCAGCCTGGATGCTCTTATGAACCACTCATAGTGCACATCTAGCTCAAGGCAAGGAAGCCTGCATATTTAACATTTTGGTATCTGTTCAACTCCTGGAAAACTCAGGTTTCCAATTGCATTGTAGAATGCATCCTGTTCTAAGGAAAGGTGGAAATAAGTGTATGGAACTAGTGCATTTTGGCACAAGTAATGGTTTAAAAAAAACCAACCAAACAAAAAAAACACCCAACTGCAACATTCACTCACCATCTGGCATAAAATGGTCATTCTTTCTGTAAAAATGACAGTATTGGAACTGTAATATCTAGTCAACCAAATCTCAGCCCTCAACTGAGTTAAATCAGTCCTTCTGCACTGGTTGTGTGGCCTACTAACCCTAAAAGCAGTGCTGTTGCCAAATACATCACATGTACTCTGAGGAATGCAACTGAAACAAAAGACAGATGAAACTGTGACATTTTGAGAACAAGAATAAATGTTATAATTAATATTTGTTAAAATATGATTTGCTTATGAATGCGGGTCAGCTGACTTTTTTCTTAAAAGAAAAAGTAAATTTGTGGATTAATCAGGATTTCAGTGACACTCTGTACCAATGCCATGGGAATCCTCCTCATCAAAGCTCACAGGTAGGGTATTAATGTGTCCACACATCTCAAAGATAGACACAGCAGACCAAGACCCCCCTGTTAGCAGAGGGAGGTCTTAGCTGTTTAAGAGGGTGAGCAATCAGTAGGAAACAAAAATTAAATGAAAGCAGCCTAATGATAGAAGAATACTCTGAAATACAGTAACCAATATTACACAACTGATCTCTTGGCTTGCACAGTAGACTGATACTCTAAAATAAAAAGACAAAGGTAGGACAAGAAGTTGATGACAGATTTTGAGCTACCTATTCTTTTATAGTTTACTTTTGACATTCTGTGGCTAAATTTCTGATTAATAGCATTTTCCTTTTTTTTTTTTTTTAATTTAACCTCATGCTGAAAAGCCTCTGGTGATGGTGGTGAATAAGAGCTGTTTCTTTGGGAAACAGCACAATTGAGAAATAGGACTGCAGAACCTCTTTTCTATGGCCTAACATGAGTTTGGAGAAACCCAGATGAGGTGCCTTTCCTAGTATAATGCAAAATCACTCTGGTAAGTGGTAGCATCAAGTGTCAGAACACAGAAAGGTCTGTCCCAGTACATATTACTTGAGGGGCTGTAGTGAGGTTCACATCAGCAATTCTGTCCCAGACATACAGAGTATTACTGCAGGGCTGTTTGCAGAGTAATTCCAGGGCTGGGCAGTGATGAGAATGTAACATGGAAGCAGTTTTCTTGATTTCATTGTAATTGGTCCCAGGCTCAGAATAAAACTCAAGCTTATGTACTTAATTTACCTAATTGCCTTGCTGTATGAGGCCTCTGTACTTAAATTGTTAGCATATCATCCTGACAGGCTGTAAACTATGGCTTTATATCAGCAAATAAATGTAAAAGTATTGATGTACAGTCTGCCACTGCGGAACACTGTGTAATTTACACATCCATTATGCAGCCACAAACACATAGATCCATATCTTCCTGAGCAGCTCTATCTGAGCTGTCTAGATTTTAGCCAGTGCTACCCATTTATTCTTAAATCACTTGTGCTAGCATTGTTTTAACACCCTAAGAAGACATGTTTGACAGAGCAATCCAAAAAGTCATCTAGCTGTATCTCATATCCAGGTTGCATCTAACACTGAAGGAATTTGTTTGGCAGAAATTCATTATTAAGGAGGCATTTACTGTTTTCCTTCCTCTCCCTCTCTTTGCCTCTTTTCCTTCCCATATTTTTTGGTTGGTTGGCTGTTTTTTAAGTGTCTGGCCTGCAGTGTGTGCTGCAGAACAGAATAATTGCTTTCTAGGACACTTGGTGGATACAGTCCAACCAAGAATCATTGATAGTGTTTGTTTAACCACTTTGCAATGCATGGTACAAATGTAAAAATCTGTTGCCATTTGATCCGGAAGCTTTGACCTGATCGTTGTGTGTCTGCAATTGCACATCCCTAAGATTTCCCACTCAGAATTAACCTTCCTCCCCCTCCAATGTCACTCCTTCTCCTAAAACAGGCTTTTAACACCAAGTCTCAAATGAAGAAGTGAAAGGCAGTGAATAATGACAGACAATAAATAAACAAACAGGACAACCTGGAATAAGGATTCTTTGTCCTGAAGAGAATAAAAGTTCCATCAACTTTGAATTAAAATTGGAAAGCAAATTTCAGTCTAAAGGAGGAGTGAGTTCTAATACAGTATAATTTCATTCTTTGAAAGCCACAAGCCAACCCAAAGCTTGGTGTCCTCCACAGAGCTGGCAGAACTATTGCAGAATTCAGTTCACAGTTCAGCTCTCTGACAGCTCCCACATTTCCTGCCTCCCCAGGGCCCCACTGCTCCTGGCTGTCCTGGCATGGAGGGTTCAGCAGGGCAGGACAGGGGGCTGCCCTTGGACCCAGCACTGGGGAGGGAAGAGCTCAGATGCTCTCCCAGCTTTGGGCCCCTCACTACAGAGGGGACAATGAAGCTGAGGAGGGTCTGGAGCACAACTCCTATGAGGAATGGCTGAGGGAGCTGGGGGTGTTCAGCCTGGAGAAAAGGGGGCTCAGGGGTCACCTTGTCACTCTCTGCAACTCCCTGAAAGGAGGTGGTGGCCAGGTGGGGATTGGTCTCTTCTCAGAGATAACAAGCAACAAGAGCAAAGGAAAACGGCCTTAAGTCATGCCAGGGTACATTTAGGTTGGGTATTAGAAAAAAATTCTTCACTGAAAGAGTGCTCAGGCATTGGAACAGGGTGCTCAGGGAATCAGGGGAGTCACCAGCCCTGGAGGTGTTTAAAGGACATGGAGATGTGGTACTTTGGGATATGGTTTAGTGGTGGACTCAATAGTGTAAGGTTAATGATTGGACCAAGGATCTTCTATTTCTGTGACTTTCCATTTTGTGTGCAAGGCCAAGAAGGCCTCAAGGTGAAACTGTATTGCACACAAATTTCTTCTGCACAATCAGTTCTCTATCTTCAGGCTTTTCTTTGACATGAATAATTATTTAGACTTTATTTGCTAGAACAATATTGGAACCTTTTGTAAGACAGTGCTCTCCAGTCACCATATGAATCAGAATAACATTCATGCAGCTAATAAAATACATTACTGCATTTCTTAAGATTCATAGACCCCTTTCCCCTCAGTTTTATAGAAAATTAGGACTCAGTGGGTTTTCTTTTTTTTTTTTTTTTTACACTTGCTATGCTTCTTTTCAGGATTATAATAGGTATTGGAGTTTAGGAACCTCTTAAATACTTTTCTTGATTGGTCATAGAAAGGACAGCAATAGTCTAAATCCATGTGTAATTGTCTTTTTCAGAAAAATGTGATATAAGAGAACATAATTTCAGTATCATTTCAGTGGGACAGCATTCAGCCTTAAATGTTCTAGTCACTAATTTCTGCTTTGATGACATGATTATTACCTAAATGTAGGAGAAAGCAACAGAATTTTTATACAACGTGGGTGTTTTCACCTGCTACATGTAAGAAAAAAAAGCCCACAGCTTGAAGCACATCAGAGTAGCAATGGTAATTAGGTATTGGCATATCATCCAAGAAAGAAAAAAAAAAAAGAGCTTGAAAAATGATAGGGCTTAATAATGGTTTAGTATCCTAGAGCTATGCAAAAAGTTCTCAAAGGGAAATGTAAATTGTGAATGACGAACACTTGAGATTCCTACAAGGGAAAACCAGTAAGAAACACAGGGAATAAGCACAAATGATCCCATTTAAGTCTGTGTAAGGAGTATGATCACACATCTGTATGCAGGCCTTCAAGCAGTCAGATAGATTCCCACAAATGCCAATTACCATATCACACATGGCACCTTCCTGTAGAAGTTATGGTTGTTCATCTCATCTAAACTACACCTGTAGTGACAGCATCTACCAGGAAATTTGCACAGAAATAAGAGAATATTGCTTTCTGAATCCATTTAAGACCCCAAAACATTCTGGACCAAATTTTTCATTGCCAATGAAAAATTTATATATGAAATTTTTTTTATAGCCAGTGCTTCCAAAGTGTACTGCAACCATGTAACTAATTATGATCAGAACCAGTACAGCATTCCAGATAGATAAAATGCTTCTAAAATCTTGGAAGACTACTGCAGCAACCACATGCATTTATATATTTGGTTTCTGAAATGAACTGACAGTTCAGCTGACAGAAAATCAGGGTACACCAAATCAGAATACACATACACTCACCTGGAAATCTGAAAAGATCAAAAACCAGGTTTAGAACAGTTTAGACAGCTGAGACTGTCTTGTGTTCATCAGTCAATGACAAGCACTGGTGGGGTCAGCTGGAGCTGAGCAGAGCTTAGACCAGGCACACCAGCAGGTTTCTGCTTGTTTCTATTCTTAGGGCCAGCTGCTCTGAGTTACCTCACTTGCAGCCATGAAGATATTTTTGGAGCCTGGAATTTCCAGCCTTTTAGTTTCTCTGTTCAAGTACAACCTCCCAGACAAGCTCGCCCTACAATTCTAATTGGACCTGGAAGAAAATGTAAGGATTTGAGCATTTGTTTGAAATTGGAAGGCAACCAAATTTTTGAAAGCTTCCTTAAAATGGAATAGCTTTTTTTTTTCTACCCAGATTGAAATGCTGGATGACATAGCAAAGAGAAATATTGAACTGGCCCTCCTGAGCACACAATTTTATTCATTAGGGGGCTTTTTCCCTTGTTCAACAAAAATGATTTCCAGATTAGAACATTACATAAGTATATTTCATATATGGATAAAATTGCTCTTTGCTTCACTCTCCTTGATATTTCCCGTACAAAGATACAGGGAGTTCGCATTCTGCAGCTGAATTACATTACAACAACACAGATGGAACTTTAGATGTAAAGCCATATTTTTAGCCAAAGCACAGTTGAAGCAATGTCATCTGATGCAGTTAGAGACATATAGAGAGGCACTTTCAGTAATACACATTTATCACTTTTAGTGAATGGCTGATACACAGCACCCTGTGTACCCTCTCCTTCAGAAGGGCAATCATTTCAAATATACTTTTTTCCTTGACCAGGAAAGAATGGAGCATTCTATTCCCATGTGTGGCCTGATACTGGTGCTTCATTTGGCTACCATTCAAGCTGTTCCTGCAGTTTCCCCTCTGTGAGCACCTGTGTGAAAACTCATTTTAGCATGGGCACTTGTGTAATTGCCCCGGGGTGAAACCTTTGGTCATTTCCCTCAGAGAAAGCAGATATTCATTGTAAGGATTGTGAAATTCCACCTCCAGAGCACAGGGGTGAATTTCCATACATTTGTGACTGTCAGAGGGAATGCTCAATGTCTTCATGGTAACATGATCATTTCCAACAGCAAAATCCCCTCATTTCATGAAGGATCTGAGCTGGAATCAGAACCATTTACCTTTATCACAAAGTATTGCTGTGATCTTTCTCAGGTATGAGAGGTTTTATTATTTCTGGCATATTGCATATCTCATACTTTTCAAAAATCAGAAAAAAAATCATCTTATTAAAATAGGAATTTGGAAACACTGGAAGCATTCAGAATATCAAAGAACTAAGAAAGGCAGAGGTTTTAGTGCAGTTCTCTGATATTCATAATTCTCAGTTTCTGAACATTAATGTCCCATACAGACACATCAGCGAGGTGCTGGACAAAACTTTCTGGAAGGATGAACATACACCCCTCCAACAATTTGATCAAGTAATAGCTTGCAAATATATGTAAGGGCAGCAGCAGCCCCTTGTCAATAGAGTTGTCACTGGTTTTAGAAGATTAAGAGCCTGTTGGAAGCATCTCTTCAGCAAGTCCTTCCCCATTAAAGAATATTACTGCTACAGCTCTTTGAAGAGCAAAGGAAAATCTAAAAAAAAAATCTTTTAAATGTTGGAGGCCTTGTAGCATCTTCTTAAAAAAAGCTGAATTTTGTAGTGCTTTATATTCCTGGTAAACTGGATTCAGATCTTGGCAACAGGTTAGGGAGCATTATTGCTAGTAAAAAAGACAAAGAGAGACTAAGCCAAGGAGGAAGCACAGGAAGGAACAGCTTCCTAGAAAGCCTGTTGCTACTGGTAAGGAAAGAAAAGATGCCATGGAAGGGCCAAAGGACTGCTACCTTTAACCTTCAGGACAATAAGCAGCCACCACAAGCCAGTCAGTGTTTTCTGAGGCACTTCGCCTCTAGAGAGGGAAACAGGAATTTCTCTTCTCTGCAAAGTTTCCTACTTCACAGTAAGAAGCCTCCAATAGTATTTTATAAACTGTTAAAGCAAAGAAAGTCAAAACCAGCTTTTGGAAGGCTGTTTTTCTTGCCTTCCTCCCCAGTGGGAAAAAAATGAGCAGATAGCAGCCACATGAGACTGGAGAGTGTGGGTGGATGGTCAGGGTACAGAATGTTAGATTACTCAGCAGTTTAGCTGGCTCTGATATGTACACATGACTACATCTTGAGTCCTCCCCAGAAAAAGCATTTAATTCATCTCAGAAAAGTGAAAAAGTTAATTACTGAATAAATGATAGAGCCCCACCTACTGTTTTATTGCATACATTTCTAGATAGACACACACTTCATGCAAATGCAATTCATTAGTGCATGCATGGCCACTTCTATTAGAGGAGCCCTAATTATGGATTATAATCCCACGCTGGGTATGTTTTGCATACACACACAACTGCAGATTTTGTAGTTAAAATCTAGAAATACAGGTGGATTTCTTTCCACCCCCCTTGTAAGTCAGCCTTCTCTGCTTCATGTGAGCATACACACATACCAAAAGCTCCCCAGGGAAAGAATAAAATTGTTCAAAAAGCTTTAAAAATCTTTTGGTCAGCAGTTGATAGAATGAATGCTTGTTTCATTAACAACACTGTTATTGGGGATCACTGAGGCTCTGTCCCCCATTGCCATCCTTACCAGATTATCTGGCATCTTTTCCACCTAGAATCTCTTTGCTCATGTGTAAAGGAAAGAAAATATCCCAGCGATGTGAACATCCCTTAAAGTGGCTCAAGTTTTGTTATTGAAATAGAAAAGTCTAAATGCAATGTGCATGAAAGATAAGGATGGCATTATTCTCATTTTAAGGAAGTGGAACCAAGGGACACTGGGAGTGAGGGAAGAATCACCCAGACATTCAATGCCTTGTCCAGACCACCAGCTCTCCAACACATTCCCTGCTCACAAATAATGCAGCACAGAAGCTGACTCCCAGCACACACAAGGCTTTAAAAAGGGCGTGTTTCACCTGTCTCCCTGCTGTGCTTTCACTTTAGTTTCATGTGAACTGAAATTCCCATTGCAAAGGGAATTCTTAAAAGAACTTTTCTGAAACCCCATGTCCAGAGTGGGAGGCATATTTTGGAAACACTGGAACCCATTCTTGTAAGCTGTAGCCGTCATGAATTGGCATCACATTTTGCAAGTAATGTCTTGTTTTTCAAATGTTACCAGTTACTACAAGTTCACAGACTGGTGTGATTTTAAAACAGCAGAATTGTGTCAAAACTACAAGGTAAAAAGACCTTATGCAAGCAAAGTGAATTGAAATAAGTAATGAAATGTGACAGCTGGAGAAAAGGACTGATTCATTTATCACATTGAGATTGGCAATAAGCTTCAAAACCCTGTTGTTAGCTGGCAGCAATTGTTCTGTTCTGTCAGTGTGAGAGGTGATAAGCCAAAAAGGTGGAAGGAAATCCTCCACATTACACGACACTTATCTCCACAATTTCATGGGAGTGATTTTGATAATAATTTTAAAAAAAGCTGTCCAAAATATGGTTGGCAGTGTCTTCATAAAACTAAAGAGAAATTTTTTTTTTTTTTTTAATTTGAGTATGAGAGTCTTCAAATGAAGTATGCACATTTCCCTAACCTCTGATTTTGTCACTTATTTTTTAAGCTGTAATATTTGCTGGCAGAAGCTGATATGGTTTTACTTGCACCCCTCAAAAATACTAAAGCATTTGAAACTGGCCAAGTAAAGGATGTGGCCATGAGTATTGACTGTTTCTTGTTTAAGTTATATAATGTTTTTTATTACAAGACACTGAAATTACTAATATAATATTAATAGTCTTATACAATATATTTAAACACTTCTAAATATGAATGTTTATAAAATATAGTGTATAAAATATAGTAAACATTGATAATTCACAAATGAAAGAGGACACCTTGTTCTTTGTACTACAAAGCCTTCTAACCTCAAAATACATAATTTTTTCAAACTAAAAACATATTGAAGAAGAGACCAGTTGTTTCTGGAATATTTGGAGCATATTCTTGAACAGCATGACATTATGCATAGACTAAAAGTCTAGCATTTCTAAGTTCTTCTGTAAAATACTTTTTTTTTAAAGATGCATTTAAATGATCCACACAAGGCATTTAAAGTTTGCTTGACAGTAGGACAAGAGTGCATTAAAGAATCTCTTTTTTCCCTCAAGGATAAAGGTGAGGCTGCAAAGATGTGGCAGCAAAAAATATTTTGCTAAGTACAAGTGCCAAAATCCAATGGCAAAAGACACAGGAACCTAAAATGGTTACAAACAATTTTGGCAAGTCAATATTAACACAGTTTATTCCTGCCCATACCAACAGACAATATAGCCTATGGAGTTTCTGTAGCACTGGCTGAAAGAACTTGTGGCACATATTTCTTATTACTAAACTGCTAAATAGCTAACTCAGGGAAAAAAAAACAAACCTATGCTAAGTCTGATGTTTAATGCAATAATTTGTTAAATAGTTAAAAATTTAGGCTGCTGAATGACTCAGTATTAAAACTGTGCTTTCTAGATCTGCTTTTAAAACACAACCCCTCCTCTGAACATAATGCCTGTGAATTTTGCCATCTCACATGGGTTCCTACTCTGTCTTGTTCTCTGAAAGAACAGGGCTTCCTGAGAGGGATTAAGGTGGGAAATAAAGCATTGTTTGGGGTCAGGATGAACAGGAGATAGGCACAGGCACTTTCTGACTAAGTAAACTAAGTGGAACAAAGAAATGTGAGTACACCTGCTACTAGTTTTGCACAATGCTCACCATTCTGTCCTGTCAGATTAAATACACACCAAACAGTTATCCAAGTCTGGTGAAGCATAACTATTTTTTAAACTTCTGAATTTCTAAGAGTACAATCCACATGATCCTCACTGCCAGTTATGACCTTGTGTGAATATCAATTTTCATATCACATGGGAGTGTGAAGAATTAAATTTTCTGTAGACAGGTCAAATTACTGGGATTAAATTTGGAGGGCCAGACATTTGGAATAACTGTTGACTTCTCAGATTCCAGCAGCTTTACACAACTTGAGAGTCTGGCCTAAGGTATATATTAATCTGTTTGAAGTATTTCAAGCATTCTAGTTGTATCTTCTAATAGCAGCTTTGAAAATGTGTTGCAGACCTAAAAGGATGTTAATATTATGTGTACTTTTTCCCTCATATAGCAGATAGAAGGAGAAAAGAATTTAGGAATATCTGAATTACTGAAACTCATATTCCAACCCTGACACTACCTTATGGATATCAAGAAGAAGGAAGCTTTCCAATAATGTGGACTTCAACTTCAGGCACAGGAAAGTACTTTTGACTATCACACATTCAGAGCAGTCAAATAATTTATCACAGCAAAGTAGGAAGTGAAATTGGAGACTACAGATAAAAGGCACACAGGCTGGAGAGCATATATATTTACAGTTATTTAGAATGAAATTTTTTTTAGAAAGTTAAAGCTAGCGTATCTGCATCAGTCAGGTCCAGTTCTTTCTCTCTTGTATAAGATTTTGCTTCCATCTTAAAGTAGAATTGAGTCCTAAGAGAAAGGCAGCTTTACTGGTGTATGAATTTTAAATAAAGCAAAGTAAGAGCATATCAGCACAGCTCAATGCTGCAGACTGCGGGAACAGATTTGTGATTGTAGTTTTGTCTGCATCTTTATTTTCCTGGTATATCAGCGGCATCAGTGCAAGAGATTTCAGATTGACTTCACAAGCCTACACATTTTCCATGTCCAGCAAAGAAGGCTGCAAACTCCTTAAGAGGAGTGAGAGCAACTAAAACCTCCAGAAAAACTGGAAAAAAATTTACCTCCTCTCACCTCTGTCAGCAGGGTTGTTGTGTGCCAAAAAGAAAAAAAAAAGTGGGGAAGACTTGATATTGACTGTTGTCGCCACTTAATTAGAATTTCTTCCCCCTCTTAAAAAATAAAATTATTATGGACATGATTATGTCTCCTGTTTCTCTCCACTAGCACAGACTTGACCATTATACACCTGAAAAATTAATGGCTGACTCAAAAGAATGGCTTATGGCTGAAATAAAAGTGACTTCCATGAAGCCTTCAGCTACTGCACACTTTCAGCCAGAACTGAGACACATTTGCAAATTTTCAAGTATCTGAGAACACGAATCTTAAAACTATCTTTTAATTAATCCAACCTTTTTTTTATAGCAACAGACATATTAACCTTGATGTTCTTGTCGATAATTTAAGAAATTATATGTGGTTTACCAGAGTTCAGTTTCACATTCTCTGTGGAACTATCATGTTTTAATTAGTTGAACTCCTACGAAAGAACTGGATAGACTCTGTGTCTTAACCTTATGTATATAAAAAATGTTCAGATTGCTAAATTTGATAGGAAAATGCTATTATAGGCTCAGGGTGATTATTAAATCAAGGCAATCCTTCTCAAGTTAGCAGTCAGTATTCTTTCAAAGCATTACAATTCTTATTTCACTGGTGTTATTTTTAAAAATTATGTACTTCTGTATTCTTTTTTCAGTATATCTTTTGCAGCTTCCCAACTTTAACATTGCCTTTCCTCTCAGTGTGACTAGAAATTTATTATTTTATATTCTCCTTGGGGCTACTAATACAGTAGGCACTCATTCCTACCTGTGTTTAGAAATCATGTGTTTAGAAAATCTAATATAAAAGGGAAAAACAGAATTACATCAGGATTTGGATTTTTTTACTTCATGTTGAAAAAGTAAAATTTAGTCTTCTACTTTTTCTTCTGAAAACACATAAATTTTCTTTGGTTGTTTTCCTCAACACAACTTTAAACAACGATTTCTCAGCAGTCACTTAAAAACAAGTCTTTGCAATAACAGTATTAGGAAATACTGTTATAACAAATACAGTATTAGGAAAAAAAAACAAAAAGCAAGAAATATAGAATCCTTCAAACCACCAATAAAGCTCTAATCATGAAATTATAATCTTTCTATACATCTCAGAAAATAATTCTGTTCATAAATACAAATACCAAGCTTCTGCACAAGGAGACATCCATTTGGCTTCCATTCTCAAAATAGGAATATAGCACATATTTAACCTTCCAAGACAGAAATATGAATGTTTTGGACAAAAAATGTGTATAGTCATTACAAGGTTCAATAAATATGCTGAAATGCTGTTTTAGAAATACTCTTATTTCATATAAGTTCTTCATTGATAAAGAAAATGGATTTTTGCTTTTGAAAATGTTCAAAGCAATTTTGACAGAAGGGAGTAAGAACATTTCTCTTTGTTATGCTGTAGCTCTGTAAGGAATAGAAGATATGTGGAAAAGCCCAAGGTGTCAACCAGGATGGGCAAAAGTAATACTTCTCTTCCCTTCTTTTTTATTACAAAAATGCATAGCACTGTCTAGTGAGCATAAAATCTCACTGAATTCAACTAAAAGCACTGTCTTTTTTTCTACTTCTATATTGCCTTATTGTTTTTTGTTTAGTTTTAAGAAAAAAAAAGTTTGAAATAAGATTAAATCAGTGCTGTAATTCTGCATAACATGATGTAACTTAATACTACTGGCACAGACCACATATTAGAGAAAAAAAGTCCAATTCTATCCAAGTAAATGTGAGTTTTAAGAATAAAGACTGAATCAACTGATTTCAATAGTCTAACAGCTCTCTCAGTGTTACTTAAGCAGCGTGATAGCAGGGATAAATCAATTCAGATTTCATACAAAGTGTTTCCATAGTAAGGGAAGGATTAGGAGGTGGAAAACCCCTCCCTTGTTGGCTCATACAGCCATTTAAGAGACATGACATGGCTGCTGCAAATCTGAAAGACATAGTTATGGCTAATAGTGGTTCTCTCCATTTTAAGCAAAGACAGGAAAAAAACAAAAGGAAGGGCCTATGAGACTTGACAAAAAAACTACCTAAGCTCTACAGAAAGCGTGGTCCCACTGACATTGACCCAAGCGCCTGTGGGTAACAGAATTTGCATTTACTGCAATCAAAACACCCCAACCAACAAGCACACACAAAGCTGGGGAGTGCCCAGCTGCCTTCTGCCTGTCAGATGCAGCCAGTGCTGGCTGTTCAGCCACTGAGCACCAAGAGCAGAGGGCTCCTTCCCCCTGCAAGCACGGGCACCACGGCTCTGAGCTTTGGGACACACAGCCTGGCATTAAGGCAGGGCTCCTGATGTTTCCCCACCCCTTGCAGGGGCTTCTGGCAGCAGCACCAGAATGGTTGCAGTGTGCAACAGAGAAAACGGGGAGCATTCAGAGCTTACAAGGAGTTTAATCCTCTTTTCAGTCAAAATACTAAAAACTCATCCTTTCACAAAGGCACAAAGTGAATTTAGAGCAAGAAAATTTGACTCTGCCTGTGTTCTCTTGTCCTGCTAGGCAAATAACTGAGGTGTCTGTACTGACAAGCTCTGCATTCAAAATGCTACTTTTGGAAAACAATTCATTATCTTCCCAGAAATCCTGGTCAAGTATCTGTTCTAAGAGAGAGCTTGATTAAGCCCCAGCCAGTAGGAGATGGATATGCTCTATGCTCCAGAAAGGTGGCAACAAGTTTCAGCAACAAAAGGTAGCAAATAGATGGGAAAAATATGAAGTGAGGAAGGACAGGGGAGAAGAGCTCATTTGCTTGCAGGAGAGCAGAGTGGGAATTCAATCATGAGAAAAGAAAGGAATCTTAATAATACCTCTATCAGGAAAACATCATGTCATTTCACCAGTGCCAACTTCTTTCTGCAGTGGTTACCCAGTTCTTTATAACAATACTATCAAGATTAGTGAATTTTCAGAGAAAAAAATATTCTTCTTTCCTTCCCCCAAAACAAGAAATTTGCAAAAGAATTTTAATGCAAATCAGCCTCCTTTTTTTCACCCCGTTTCAAGAACTATTTTATTTTTCCAAATAAACTCTACTGAAGACAATAGAAAATAATAAATCGAATACATCAGTTTTCTTGTAAGCACATTTTTTCTTGCAGAAGGCTTTTAAAGCTGGAAAATCCAGAACATGGGATATGGGAGTATTTTAGTCCACAATCAATCCATCATGCTGGCCTACTTTTAGGCAAACGTGTGTTAAGAAAAGAGAAAAGAACATGAAAGGGAGGTAAAAGCAGCAGAGTGTAATATCTTGTAGTGTGTGAATAGTCCAGCCACTGAACTTTGTATACCCACACAGAAAAGAAAAAGGTGAGCTTGTAGGAAAACGTTTCATTTGTATTCTTGATAACGAATCACACTGGTTTACCATACATAGCTGGAGATTGCCCTTCCACTTTGAGCAACAACATAAAATGGTTTTAGGAAAGGTGAATGGAAAATTCCTCCTCTGTAAATAGATTTCACAGGTGAAATAACATAAAAAGAGATCTATTTCCCATGAAGAGCAACATACTGCAGCTTTAACTAAGACTATCTAGTCTCTGCAGGATCCCAGCAGTGGCATACAGAGAAAATCCCTATCAGCAATTTTTATTTGCCTTTCACCCCCTACCAGCTCTAATAACACCTGCTAAATTTATTTACACGCTCTGCTATAGGAAATAAAAAAAAATGCTGCCTTGAATACTGATTTTTAAATGTCATCAGGAATGCAATATCCTTTGTTTTATAACAAAGTAACATACCCTTTTGAGGAAGGCACCCTGTTCAAGATTAGGACAGTAGTCCCGTTCACCATGACAAGTGATATAAGAGCATCTCCTGACATCAGCCTGTATTTGTGTTGTTCACAGGTATATTAATTGTTTTGTGAATCCTCTCTAGATCCCATGACCCTCAGGGTCCCCATCCCACCTTCCACCTGGTTCTTCCACCAACATGTGCTCCTTCTTTAACAGCAGCACCTCTTACTTGCTCATTTCCCTCAGCTTGTGCAAGCTGTTCATTTTGTTCAAAGGTACAGGAATAAAAGAAGAGGAAAAACCAGCAATCCCTCCAAATCCAGAGATGCTGTAAGCTATGAAAGAGTGTGGGAAAAGCAAAGGGAGAAGTAGCTGAGAGATTGCCCTTCATGAACATGAAGGAGATTCTCAGTGTATTGACTTTCCTTGTCACCACCAAGTCACCCTTTGCCCTTACTCCTTGTCACACCACATCCTACCTGGCCTGCCTTGGATCAGAAGCTTCCCAGTGGCATTACTTAGATCAGTGACCAAAAAAACCAAGTATCAATGGAATTAAATTAACTGCCAGAGACAGATTTTTGGCAAGAGGTGAAGTTGGGTGACTGTTACTCATCACAATTAGAGAATCTAAAATTACCATATTAGTAATCAGCCAACTGCCTATTTGTCACTCTGTCCCTGAAATTATACATCTGACACACATGGTGCCATTTCAGGAAATGACATCAAAACCATGTAGGCCTTCTTATATAATTATGCTTCTTAGCAGAGGGGAGCATCTGCCCCAGTAATTACTTGTGTCCCCTACATTCATAAATACCCACTTTTCTATAAGTACATATTCAGCCTGGATTTATAAAAATTTATACCATCATTAAAAATGTTGTAGATACACAGTGATTTTCAATACCACAACATGGCAGTTAAAGGAGATTGCCTGAGAGTTTACGTGGTTTACTTACTTCTACTTGCAAATTAATTCTGATTTTCTGCACTCCTGATACGTTAGATGAGAGTGGAAAAGTAGGACAAATCCTTATGACAAGAAAAATGCTAAGCTTGAGGGGAGAAATACAAAATTAAAGAAAATATGACAGGCCTTTGAATCAGCATCCTTCCACTCTTGCTGCCATATATTAAAAGTTGGTGCAATTTCTTGAAAGGCAGCCCTGTTTCACTGCAGCTTTTTCAAGAGTGAGCAACTAAGGTACTATAAACAGAAAATCTGTTTGGGGCTGATGGACTTGTGGTCCCTTCTGGTGTGTGCTGAGATACATCCTAGAAAAGAAACTTCAGTTTCAGCAGATCTGAATATTCTGGATCCAAGCCCACTGATAAATCTCTCTGTTTACAAGGCAGCTAAGGAGATTATGTCGTTTATACCTGCCAAGAAATGTTGGTCTCATACACCACGGAGCAATCCATGCACGTCTCCACAGACACCCTAAGAACTTGATTAGCATTAATACAGACATGAAAAAGCCCTGGTAATCACACACCAGCTGATACACCTCACACAGAGACACTCCATGAAATCAGCTCCTCCATTTATGTAACAATTCCCTCCACAAAAATCAGAGAGACTTTAATATCTCAAATAATACAAAGATGTCTTTTGTGGTGGAACAAAGGAAACAGGTTGATTGACTGCACAGAAGTGGCAACAAGGGCTCAAAATGATCAGTTGTGCCAACAATAGATAAACAAAGAATATGTAATCAACTGCAAAAGCTTCTTAGAAAACAAAGTTCATTGCAAAACAAACAAACAAAGAAACACACCAGACCCTCCACAATATGTGTTTAATTATGTGGATCTTTAAAACCCTGATGGGAAATTCCATTTAGCTCCTAAAATACATGTAGCTTATCCTTAAAAAATATTTATTCAGGGTTTAAGTACAGTGCTCTTACTTAGATGAAAAGAGATATTTTACCTCTCTTGAAAAGATACAATAGAAAGCAGAAAAAAACCCCAAATCCAGGAAATGTTTATTAAAATTGTTGTAGCTGGTGAATACCTGTAAGTGTTTTGGATGAGTACTTATTTTCTGTAATAATTCTGCTCCGGCAGAAAGGAGGACATGCAGTTTTAGCATTGTGATATTCTTTTGTTGCTTGGAAAGCCAAACCCCACACATTTTTTACTATATTTAATTACAATATAGTAATATCTATAATTTATTTTTATCCTCTTTAGCTAACTTGGTAGCCAAACAGTCAGTATTTTGTACCCTTCTTTCTGTCTCTGTGTCATATGCTACCTTCCACATCCATATATTCTGGGACTGCACTGGTGGAAACCTTGGATGAAGAGAACCCCGTCCATTCAATGAAATAAATAAATCAGTGAGGTTGCTGCCTTGAAAATCTCATAAAAATCTGGCTCACTGATTACAGAACATGGGCTGTGTAGCTCCTTATAGTGCAGATACTCTGGCTCCAGCAATTCTGATAAAGAAAAATATACAGAAAAAGGCAAATATGGGACCTCTTGTCATTTGCAGTGCTTAACCGTTGCTTTAGTTCTCTTCAGCCTTTTTGGGACAGCTAAAACTCTCCTCAAGACAATATCCTGGGCAAGCTTTGATGGATACCTGAGAATTTATATTCAGTATTATTTCTGCTTCCTGTGTGAAATCATCCTGGTGCAGGCCTGCATCTGTGGTTGCAGTCTGCTCTCGTGGTTTGGGAGTCAGTCAGTTTGCACAGCCTGCCTAGGAGCCAGGGCTCACTTTCCAACCATTTTTTATTTAACATTAACGATTAAAGCATGCTCCTGAAACACTTAAAAAACCTCAAAACAAACAGCAAGAATCAAAGCCCCAAATCTATTCCCTGATGATAGCAGTCTAAATTCATAGCACATTTGAAGTCAATGTATCTCAGAGATATTTACAACCTTTGCATGCCATTTGTATTCACAGGTGTTAATCTGTTCTGAATTGAGAATTTTACTGAGGAAAAATCTCCAAATGTTTAACGTTTCAAGACTGCTGACTCATTGTTTCCTTTGTCTGTTAAACTAAACCCCAGTCTCATAAATTGCTTAAAATATTAAAAACCCCACCATTAGAAATGATGCAATATAACCTTGTCGCATTTCTGAGCCTAATAAATGTCTATCAGTTACAGGGACCAAAAATTAAAGACATAAAGCTTTCAGGAGAATTCTGGGAAATGCAAGGATAGGCTGCTGCTTTTCTGAGTGAATGCACCTGGGGCATGTGCCCACATGGCTGATCAAAGTTCAGTGAGGCTTTTTGTGTCTTTACATTTTCTTGTCTATCTCTTCCCTAATCCTTTTTAACTTTTCTGGGCATTGATCCACAGGGGAAAATGCTGAAGCTAAACTAAAATTCAGTTTTGGTAAGAGGAGGCACAACAGACTGAACTGCTTTGTGGGGAGCAAGAGAGATCCCAAGAGATTTTGTTGTGCTGTTCTTTCCCCCCAAAACTGCAGGGCCCATGTTCCAGTATGAGCCCAATATAGAAACAAGAGATTTGAGGTACACAATTTGATTTCAAACACTGTCAGAAAAACTGTTTTGGACAGAATTGGATTGGGAAGTAGAGGACTTATGTAATGCTTCCTTCTGTCTTGCTCCCACCACTGCAGACATTAATTTTGCCTCTTTGCATCTTTTATATGAATATAAACAAACAAACAAACAAACTTCATTCCATTTCTGAAAACAAGCCTCTCTCAGTTGGATTTTTCTTGTCCATCTGTCCATAATTATATGGCTATCAGCAATATTTATATTTATGAAGCTCTAGCACACTAAAAGGCACAACACAGAACACATCAAAGGCACTCAGTAGAGTGGAAATAAACAACCATGTTCAGACTAAAACACTGCATGTTTTTCACTGGGAATATTTGTTTTAAAATACAGTTACATACAATTCCTCAGAATCTTCCTGAAAATTTTTGTCTAAACTGAAAGGGTTTAGTCAAAGTATCTGCAGTATTAACTGTAATATTTATCTGCTCATTTCTCTGTCAAATACTTCAATAATGACTGCCTGAATACCACATCTAACCAACTTGGGATTTCCTTTACAACAATTATATCTGAGGCCCTATAGCGCCCTAATAAAGCAAAATATACACTAGGCAGTTTGGCCTACTGTACAAACTATGTCCCAGAGTGCTCTAAGTTAAATGATACAATAGCGGTGATAAAAACCTGAAAGTAAAAAGAAAGGATAAATCCTTAAGAACAGAGAGGTGACATATATTTTTAGGGAACTTCTAAAGGCAGAGAAGTGTCACAAAGTCATCGCAAATGTCAAGGATTCTCTTGCAGCTAGGTAGCAAGGTAGTAAATAGCAAAATAAATGAATGTCAGTAGGAAATAACCAGGCAAAATGGAGGCAAGAGTGGTGACAGGTGTTCCCAAAAATAGTTGTGCTCTATTTTGACATGCAGAGTAAAGAAACTTCACTATACATAGGCACATTGCCTTTCACTAACATTTTTATTCATGCTGCATTTTTAGAAAGCTCAGATTTTAAAAGAACATTGACATTTCAATGTGTGAAGTGCATTGTGCCATCGCTGTGTATCTGGATTTTCAGGGCACAATAAACTGATGAAGGAGGTTAATGGAGACTGCCAAAATAAGCTTTTGTAAACTGCAGCAGGGAAGGTCTTGATACAGGGACACCAACATGCACAGCCATAGACAGGCACACAAAAGCACAGCAGAACAGGAAAGGGGGCAAAAATGAAACTAAACTCTAAAGACAGAAATCTCTGCATCTTAGAGAGTGGAATGATGCTGGAGGCTGCTCTGAAGTCCATGAAATGGGGCAGTAAATGCATTCACCAGTAGGAGGGAAGATGGCAGCAGCACAGAGCAGAGTGAATTCTTTTCTTGGGCAGATTGAACCATTACTGAAAATGGTCAAGGTTATTGCTAAGTAAAAGATGTTAGAAGGGAGAGAGACAGCTATTGTGTTTCCTGCACATAAGAAGTCATAGCATATGCCTCTGCCATCTGCTCTGCCCCTGTTTGCAGCTGAGGTCAGCTTCTTATTCATTAGCAATGTTGTAATCAATCACCAATTTCTAATTTCAATCTCTTCTTGGACAGAATAAACAGAATACTGTCAGGTCCTATGTTAGTACTGCTTTTACTAGCAAATTACCTCCAACTACTGCAGCTCTTAAAAATATTTATAATTGTGACACTGTTCCCAGAGGAGATTCTGTGTCTCAGAGCTCAGCAAACAGAGGGCAAATTCCGTGCAGGCAGCTATTCCCCAGATGTCAGTGCTCAGGATATCCTCTGAAGTCATTGTATGATGCACAGGGAGGCACACCCCTGCATCTACTAATAATAATAATATTATGCATAGTATTTCACCAAGAGTTTTCAGCAGTCCAGGTTTCCAGAAGTTAGCAAGCATTTTAGCAATTTGCAATCAGGAAAACCATTTGAATATGTGAAAGGAACATACAGAAGAGGTACAGCACACCAGTGCAGTCCAAAAGTACTGTGGCAGTCACAAGAAGCTAGAACAATGAAGCCAGACTAGAATGCACAGAAAAAAGAGCCTGGATGCAGTATGCCTGTGATCCTCTCTTTTCTGTAACAGCAAGAGAGGTGGCACAGAGGCAGGAACAGGAACAGCCACTAACATCCTATCCATGAAAGACACTGGAGAAAAAACTGAGGGAAAGACAGATTTTGGCTTACTGTAAGAAATGAAGGATCTACCTGTGCATTCCTATAGATAATATTAACTATGTTGTCATATGTGTTGCTGTTCTCTGTTTTTATAAGTCTATTATTGCAGAAGGACATTCCTTTATCTTTTAACCTTGTCTAGTGACCATGCTGCCTGTGAATGACATGGCACAAAAAAAGGCACACTCTGCCCGTGCTGGCCAGGAGCAATGGCACACTCCTGCAGGTTTGCATTAGAGCTGGTATATATAAATATAGTGATTAGGAATGTATAGTATTCAAGCTACTTAATATTACAATGTTAAATTTATTTATTGTGTCAACAACTTGTCAACACATTTGAGCTGAATCAATATTACATTTCTTGCATCATTACATTCAATTAAATACTAAATATCTTTTGAACTTAAAAATGAAAATCATGTATACGTACATCTAAAACTATAAAATGAAAATTATATTATGTTGGGACATGATAAGATTTATACATAAAACATTACAACACAATAAAAATGTATCACAATATTAGTTTTTGACTCAAGCAGCAGATGTCTTATTTCAATGTATAATTTGTTTTCAATAAACTTTCTGAAAATGTTCATTAAACATGCAAACTATCTGCAACATAGGAAGTATGTAATTTGGACAAACTCCAAAATACCTGCAGGGTGTTAGTCTTGATTTATGCAACACATAGAAAAGGACAGAAATTATTCAAATGCCTTTATAAGTCACTTGTCAGTGCTCCTGCCAAAGAATGGAAGTACTGAATTCCTACAGGTAATACCTAAAGAACAAAATTATTTAACTGATATATATTGAATTTCTTTGCATGTGAGATGAGAATTACTGTAAGTTGGAAAGCTGTGCATGCCAGTAATCACTTGCTGCTCTAACTCACATTTCATGTCAATATTCCTATGGATGCTCTTTTCCTTACACATATACCCATGGAAATAAGGTAAGAGCTGCATTTCTCTTTAACTTCAGAATCAATTAAAACTGAAACACTTTCAGCATGCCACACTTTTATATTCCATTTATCTATCATCATTGCACTACTATAATTGAAACTGTGACTGTTGAGCTGCTTTCCTTAGTAAGGGAGATGGACACTAGAAGCTAAACCAGCCCCAAACTCAGAATAACTCAAAAACTCAGAATAACTCAAAAAACTAGGGGGATGGAAACAGAAAAATAAGAGAAACAACTATGAGATCCAAGGAATGCATGATGAGCAAGAAGCAAAGGTGAGAACAACTGCCATGTAAATTAAAATAAAAAATAAACCCCAAAACATATATCTGAGACTTAGGACATAGAGAATTTGGGGGTGTGAAAATAGTTTGTTGTCCCATTTTCTGTACTTGGTTCATAATTTTTCATGAGATTAAAAAAATGAAAATCTACATTTAGGTAAAAAGGATGAAAATTTTTAGTTTCCAGTTTATTCATCTGACAAGAGAACTGACTCACGTTAAAAGGCTGATTAACCACTTAAATTAAAAAGGTTAAATCAAAAGCCATGCAAGCACCACAGAGCTGAAGTTCTAGGGCAACCACACAGCAACATTTCCTCCTTATCAAGATTGTGAGTGAAGGTCACACCAAAGACAGCTGAAACATTGTCACCTTATACCCTCCTGTATTTACAACCATCTCAGAACCCATAAAATTGCTCATGAATATTTTTGTTCCTTTCCCTTATTCTCACCAAAAAAATCTCTAAGATGGGACACTTTATGGGGATTAGAGAAAATTATTTTTTTCCAAGCATCCATAATTTCCTGAAGAATCCAAGGGCCAGGTACTCCTATGAAACTTGGCATGTTCATGAGCAAAATGTATCAAGTCTGGACACAGGCAAGATTTCAAGCCTAAGAATACCTTTTAAAAGGAGTTTGCATTTTGGCACCAGGATCTAAGGGTCACCTGCTTTTCCCAGAAAATCACACATCTGTAGATTGCCACAGTACAGATTAAAGTTAACTTCTAGGGGCCTTTGCTGGAGTCAGATCTCTACTGATTTAGAGCTCAAAAACTCACAAAGAAATAACATTATCCTGCTGGAGGAACATGAACAGAGGAGATGGAAAACAGTTGTGAAAGTGTGTTACAGAGCCTGGTTATTTTACTGCTGAATACAGAGAAACTAGGTGCGTTTTGCAGATTTCTGAGTGCCAGGTTGAAAAGTTAATTGATGAATGATTCTGTCACTGACATCAGCTAACAGACCACACTCTGGGGTGTGTAACCCTGCTGACACCACCAAATGCAGCTCTGTAGTGCAGGGAACAGGAAAAGGGGTGTGTTAATGAATCCTCCTTCTTGTGCTTCACATGTTCCCAAACTGAAAATCAATAGCAAACAGCCTATGAATCAGACTTGAGTATAATTTTGTGTGTTAAGGCAGGTGGGCATTTTCCAAGGAAATATGATGTTCTCTAAATGGATAGCTGGGCAAGTTGAAAGAGTCCTCGTTGGATATTGGGATTTAAATGTAAAAATGTACAATTTCTGATGTTTTCAAGCTATGATTAGAGGATAATGTAGGAGAAAGGCAATATGTTATGCTTAGAGCTGAAAGAAATAATGTCTGCATCATAAAGCTTTAATATTCAAAGTTACCCAGTTACTTTTAAATTAAAAGCCCCTGACTACTCCTCACGATTGTAAGTTTCTATTTTCAAACTTTTAAGTTCTCCATAATGTTTTGTCTCATGCTATTATCTCCAAAGGACTTTGATGAGGTTATTAGAGCAGTGGGTGAACTGGAGTTGTGCAGACATGAACTACTGTAAAGCAGCAGCACAGAACTGTCACTAAGTCACAGGAATTTATAGCTCAGGGAGCCATAACTGTGCAAAGAGAAACAATAAAATGTAGTTATGCTCAACCATCTGGGTATATTTTCCTACACAGGCAACTAAAATTTTAATAGAAAAGTGCATACAATTAAATTATGTCATTTAGTAGTGTACAAGGTTCGGTTTGACGATTCAGGGAGCAGGAAGGTTTTACACAATAACATGAATTCCTTTTCAATTAAATGAAAATGCTGTTTTTGCTTTCTCTGCATAGCTGTTGGTAATTTTTGTCTTACAGGGTGCTATTTTACTTTTATGGGACTAATTATTGAAAGCTTCATTTAAGACAAGAAAGAACATCCCTGTCCTCTGTGTGTCAAAATGATAACAACGGGTACATTGATTCCTGCTGCTTTGATTCCTGTAATTTGCTGGTGCAAACAATTTAAATTTCTTGCTGTGTTTTCTCTTCCACATATTATTGCAACTGTCTTCTTATGCCCTTTTACTCCAAGCCAGGTCAGAAAGAAGAAGAAGAAGAAATGAAGCTTTTTAAAGGAACTATTTGCGACCTACAAGATTTACAGGGCAGCAGCTAGTAACAAAATAGACATATTTTTGTCATGGTTAGAGACCAATGAGCAGAAAAACCTGATGGGATAGATTTCCATTACACTGGATTTGTGGTGCAGCTTCAAATATGACAGATGCTCTTTTTCCAGATACTGGAAGCTCCTTTTGAAGGTTTGGAATAGAAATACCAAAGTGGTTGGCAGAGGAGAAGAAAAACAAAACTAGTGATTTGAGAAGATTTTGCTTAAATTACACACTTATTTGGACTGAATCACAGGCATTCAACACCTGGAGATCACTAACCTCTGTAAATAGTTTTAAGACCAGGACACTATGTGAGCTAAGCAGAGAATCACGCAGGAGTCTCAAAAGTTAGTGCCTTATCATTTGAATTGAGATGTGAAAAGATGTGAAAAGAATGAGAAATTCTGGGTGACCACAACTGACCTGACTGTTCCTATTGTCTGGTTACAAAAGCAGCACTTCCTTCTGACATTTAATATGGGCAAACTTAATCATTTGGTTCTCCACCCTCTCTCAGGGTCCCTCTCCTCTTAAATAGTAGAACAGCAAATTTATGTGTTATTTATTTCTACAATAAACTTATGAGATTGGTAACTTGCTTTGCACTAACAGGGAATTATAAAAAGATGAAGATTTAACACTGTTGCTTAGGAAAACAGAGAATTTACATAAAGACTCTTGTATCAAATGCTGAAAGTTCTGGAGTATGTAATTCACTGCTGGTGGTTAAAGTCAAGTGTTCAGGGTTTTAACCTGATTAGTGCATTCAGAACTCATGCTAGAAAAGTATTTTCTTCCAAAAGGTAATTTCTTACAACACCATATTCCCAACACTTCTCCCCCATTCCAGAGAATCAAATGTGTTGCTGTAGGTCAGTACTTTTTGCACAGTAACTAACATAAGTTCTGCAGCTGTACCTGAATGCATGAACAGCTTCAAATTTGTTTAGCAGCCCATTCAACCTTTAAGAATGCAAAAAGCTCTTTCTGTTTCTCTCATACCTTCTAACTAGCACACCATAAATATCTCATCTTACTAACAGCATCATCACAAGATAAAAATGGTAAAACATTTTATATTATTTACATGAGTTTCAAGCAAATTCTCAAGTTTCCATGGCAAAACACATTCATCTGGTATTTTTCACAGTATTTATTAATTTATTCAAAATCCCTATCAGAAATTCCATGCACATGAGCACAGAAAATTCGAACAGCTCTAAATGCACTAAATTCCCATAAATACAATCTTATATCACTTCCATCTTGACACACTCCTATGCAAAATTAATGGATAATTATCTTAACAGAAGAGCCTAAAAAGTGAATGACCCCCTCCTTGTTATAAGAAACCAAATTAACAGATTTGAATAATGTGGGTATAACAGACACCAAACAAGCTCATTATTCAACATTCTCCTAGGAAAAAATCTCTCATTTATACTCCCAGTGTGGCTTTCGATTTTGGTCAACAAAGTTGTTTGGGGCAGGAAATTTCAGGTATTATAGAGCTCCCCATGGCATGGGGCTGCAGCCAGTGGGACTGCAAAGCTCCTGCTGGATCTGTGTCCACTCTCAGCAGTGGAATTGAAGTGTACCAAACCGAGGAGCACTTCAAATTACAGCTCGCCACTGATGACACCAGCCAGCTCTGTCACAAGAAAGAACTAATTATTTGTTTGGAACAGATTATGCTGCTTTGTTGAAATCCTCTTCAAGGTGGGGGAATAAGGAGAAGGCCACCCTGTTCTTTGAGTGCAGCAGTGCTTAAGCAGATGGGACTATACATATGGATGAAATAATTAAGATTCAATGTGTAAATGCACTACGCATTCTGCCCTCCCTGCAATTAAGAGATTTTACTTTAGGCTACGGAAGCATACTCCTACAAAACCCAACCCAAAATAACTACAAAGAACTTTCTATATGTTAAGCTAAAAAAACATTCTAAAGAGGAAAGTAAGGCATGATATGCCATAACTGTTTTTCAGCACAGTAATAGCAGAAACATAAAGGTGTTACTCCAGAACTGGATTTATGAATTAGTTTCACTCATGTTTATATATTGAACTTTATGTTTTGTAAGATTCTACCTTCAATAAAAGAAAACACTTTAATTTTTCTTTTAAGAAAAACTATCTCATAAGAATAGGAATATTCAACAAAACTGAAGTAATAGAAATTAGAGCACCAGCTGGGCTATACCACATTTTGTGGAGGAAAAGCATAATACCAATCTTAAGTATTTTCAACTATGCTAATGACACTGAAGGGTTTGCTGACAAATGTTAGAGACTGAATTTAACCTTTAACCCAAGTGTAGACATTAAAATCAAATTCTGAAAACTCTCCTAGAGCAATCTGCACCCTAATTATTCAGTAGCTATGCTAGATGATCTTCAATTTAAATCCCTTTATAATAAAATGTAATCATATTTTATCTGCTGCTTTACTTTAATTGAGATTTCTAATAAATTGTATTAATTTGCCAGCAAATGGAATATTTTCTATAAACTACAGATAGGGGATTGATATAATTAATTACAGTATTTTTGACCACATATTCCCTTGAAACCTTTCAAAACCAGGATGAAAACATATTTTTCATCACTTGTGGTAGTGTTAAATGACCAATACACATTGTTAAAGGTGCTCAATCCATGATGGAACCTCATGCAAAATTTGGGTTTCCTGCAATCATAAAACCAAATGAAGATAGACAGAGGACACATGCTTGAAAAGTCAAGTGCACTTTTGTAGAGATTTTTAATTCCGATATTGGATCTTTAAAACCAACTGTGGTTTTGGAGAAAAATATCATTAAATATGCAGTTTTATAAGCTTAAAATGTATCCTCTTCTATGACAGTAGTTAATTACTTTAAATATAAGTATTTGTTTTAACAATTACAGGAAAACATCTGCTTTCACCTAGCACCAAATCAATAAGTAACACTTAAGAGCTGATGCACCAATAGCTCTGATTCTGGTCAGAAGGAGGGATTCAATGTACCTGTTAAATGCAAATGAGATGTAAGTTTCTCAAGTTCAGTCTTATTCTAAAAGTGTTCCTTCTGCTCCTAATCAGTCTGAAATTACAACTCTACTTACAGGAAATTACATCCATCATCTCAAGTTAATATACATTAAATGAATGATAGAGATTTAATCCAAATGAGATGTCTGAGATTCTGTTCCTGCTTCTCCTTCTGGATAACATATATTTGATTTGACTGTGCATTTAAAAGTTGAGTTCTCGTCTGTCACTCATCCTGACAGCCCTTCACTGATCCTCTCTGCTCTGAGATTAATAAAAGCTCTAAAGGCTCCTTAACCCCAGAATGAAGAGAGAAAGATGGAAATGGACTCAGCCAGCTGCCACCAGAAAATTCTTGGATGTCCTTGCTAAAATGGGAACCAAAGATTCTCACATGAAGCACTCCAGAAAAGGTAACTGTCTTTGAATGACTTTCAAAATCAGATCAACAATTTCCAATGTTGTACTCTGTTGCAAAGGTATCAGCAGATATATTCTCTCTGGTGGTACATATGATGAACTGTTATAATCATAAGAACACACCTTCATATAATCAGAGAGACTAAACTCTAATCAAAAGAGAGTATAGAAAATATGTTTAGAAAGATGATTTCAAAATCTGATCTCTCTCTTTCACACCACCCAAAACACAGTAAACTCATGGTAGTGACATCTTTTCTCCCTTTGTGCTCCAACAGTTGCATATGCTGAAAGATGGAGAAGGTGACAATTAGGGCCAGGTTTTATGGCCCTGTAATCTAAACCCCTGGGTTGCAGGTGGAGCCAGTCCATACATAGCCAACTACTTCACTGGGAAATCTTGGAGATATCTTGCCTGGATTACTGTATATTATGGAAATTTGGACACAATTTTAGAATGTGAGAGAACCAGAAAGCCTCATGAAGCAAATGAAAGAGTTTGACCTCATAGGAAATGAGAATATTCCAACCACTAACATATCGCAACCTCATCCTAAAATACATGGTTCTGTTTTTGGAAGGAAAGACTTTCCTCCCCTGAATATTCTGTTCTATAAGAGGGTTCAGGGCTTTGAGTCAAGTCATATGAGCTCATGAATTCTTGGGGAAAAAGAGCATAAGACTAAACTTTTGGGTTGTGCACTGGCTTGTGTAAATTCCATTCATAAGGGTCTAACATTTATTGTGTATTTTTAAAGACCTAGAACAGATCCCTTCAGCAGGAACAGCTCTGGTCTTACAAGTCTCTCCATTTGGAATCTTGTCTACCATTATCATTTAGCTGGACTCTTCTTTTAGAATATTGTATAAATGCTAATATTGTATAAATGCTAATAAAAATTACTTTTTAAAATAGATGCTAAAATGACTGCCTCCAAGAGTTGTCCAAAGTAGTTTATTTAAAGATTTTTCAAGTGAATAATGCTTTTAAGCCAGACAGAAGAGCACCATTAAGCAATATCCATTTAACTAGTCCAGGGTTCACTCTCTTTTCAGTTGATACACAGAGACCTAAGTTGAAAATCTTTTTCAATCACTTATATTCAGGTATATGGAAACATTTAGAAAGTTTTATTTTCACTTTGTCATGGAAGGAAAACGACCCAGAAAGGTCAATGCTGCCAGAAAAAAACAGCTTTTGGACCATCTTCTCCAGTTACTAATCAACTCAGTGCTTTAATCTTCAAGACTACTTTTGAAGAGGATGCCAAACAGATGCTGACTGGATCAGGTTTTAGAGACAATATCATTATATGTGAAGTTGTACCATATTTTCATCTGTTTCTTGTGTGCTGATTGCCTTCAGGAAATGGGAGGAGCATATGATTTAAGAATCATTACAATTGTTAAATATAGAATGGATATTTTTCAAAGTCTCAAATGGGAGTTGGAGTTAAAATTCCTTTCAAACTCTCACGAGTAAGACTTCTGGAAATTTTATATATTTTAAATTCTACTGACTTTGCTGTATTTGTTTTTGCTTGTATACCTACTTACCATGTGAAGAGAGGGAAGAGGAAATTACCATTAAGAGCATGAAGAAACTTACTCAACGTGGAAATTTTAAACATGCTGTGGCCCACCTGACAACACTGCACAGGACAGAACCTGTATCACACCAGACACCCCCAACAGGATGCTGCAGTTTGAGGGATACTTTGTGTGTGCAAGGAGGAATAAAAAAACCAAAATCCCCCAAGCAAGTGCACAACCCAAAAGTTTAGTCTTATGCTCTTTTTCCCTAAGAATCTATGAGCTCATATGACTTGACTCAAAGCCCTAAACCCACTTATAGAACAGAATATTCAGGGGAGGAAAGTCTTTCCTTCCAAAAAAAGAAATTAAGAAAGTAGGGGAAGGAATATGTCACATAAATGGTTCTCAGTCTCCCATGAGATTCATTCATAAAAATGTTGCAACCATTTAACATAATTGAGCATAGGGTCCTTTATGCTTTGGTTGCATACAAAATTTGTTTGCAGAAATTCAGCAGGCTTGGTATAGCAGCAACAAGATTCAGATACTCAGAAAAATGAGGCATTAGAAAACTACTGTAAAGTTACCTGCTTCATGGGAACAGTTTCTATAAAAACATTACAAATATGTGGGAAAGCATGGATGCGAAAATAATAAATCAGATTTTGAAGGTTAATGAGTCCTTTAAATAAATAGCAGAATTTGGGTGATCCCTTCTGTTCTGGTTTGTACTGGTAGGGATATCTCAGAGTTATGATGATAGATAAGCATGCTAAGGGAGCAATCATCCATGTAAATTTGTCTGACATCAAGAATCAAGAAGGGGGAGGCAAAGCAAGCTTCTACTTTCAATAGAGAATATATATGGTGTTAGAGTAGTGCATTTGTCAATACCCAGGCACAAAGAATACAATATTTAAAAACTCAAGCACTAAATGCAGCAGTCCTCCAACACACAGAAATCCTGCTGAGGACAACGCAAGTCTTGCTTGATGAAAGGCTGACAAATCTGTCCCAGAGATAAAAAACCCCATGGTTACTTCTGCTTATTTCATACTGTCACACTTAAACATAAATGGGTGAATTTCAAGCACAGCAGGAGAGCAATAGAAAAACCATGGCTTAAGCAAATTGCTAAGCAATTTGCCTACAAGTCTCACTTACAAACTTCTGCTAGACCAACAAATAGAGCAATACCGGAGAAGAATCCTTAAAAGCCACCAGAACTTAGGTAAGTTCATAAACCTTTAAGTCAGGATATAAGACAGCAAGTTTATTGGCACCACTAATTCTTGGACTTCTTTAAATAGCTCTCTCCAGCCTGAGTCACAAAGAGAGCTGGAAGTTCTGCTGCCCGTAATACAAGTAATACAGTATTAATGATGCAAGCAATATCATAAATATTATTCACATTAATAATGCAGGTAACAGGCTAAGTATTGTCTCTCTGATTTACAGGGCAAGCACTACTTGAGAATCTTCAGTTCAGTGTTAAGGTGACGACAGCTGCTTTTTACTGATTCTTTCATTCTAAACCAGAAGTATCAAGATCTATTTCCTGAAATTAATCTGCTTTTAACAGATTTAGGGCTAGTTCTTTTCCTGACTTTGTTTTCTGGGGCCAAATCATCAATACTTTCAGGCTTAAGATGAGGAGGTTTTGTGGGTTGTTAATTTTTTGTTGTTAAAGTAATTATTAAGTAATCTACATACAAAACTAGAATTTCAGTAAGAATTCATGTACTACTTTATAATCGCCTATCAACATTACATCTTAACACCTCAAACAAGATCAATACACATTTTGTTAAACTACCATTTGAAACAGAAAAGCACCATTTTCAATTTCAGATGGAAAACTGCTGTGGTGGGACTCAAATGACTTGTCCAGGACTGAAGAGAAAATCTGTGGTGCAAGCAGGAAAGCCCTGACTCCTACTCTAGTGCCTTCACAGCAGCATCCCAATTCATTCCAACTAAAAAAGAAAAGAAATTTCCATGTCCATGTATGTGAACACAAATGTACTCATGCAGTGGGTGCAAAGCTGGAAATTTTGCTGATATTTTTATATCCAAAAGTGTGATGTTACATATCACATCAGAGATGCTCTCTATTCAGATCTAGTGACAGTAGCAAATCTCAATAATTTCAGTGGTATGCTTTGAAAGAATTACACATGGATATCAAAATAATTCAAAAAAAGGCCGAAGTTTCTCTATCAGAAAAGCACATTTAATATTATGCAAATCCTACCACTACTGTCTTTCTTTACAGCACATACCTTGCTCAAAAGCAAGGGAAAGCAGGGACTAAGGCCAAGTCAGGATGCGTGTGCTCCAAATATGTTCCTCTAGCTAGAAAATAAAAGCTTCTTATGACTAGATTACATAATGCTTCATCATAAATCCTCATAAACACTTCAGTCACCTTTTCTTCAAATGGGTTTATGCCACTGGCTTGACAATTACTGCTTCTGCTCTTTTGCACAATATGAACAAACCACAAGGTCAAAGCTGTCTCCTGAATAATGACATAAATTACTTTCTACATGCCAAAGGTGGTTATCTGAGTGAGTTGGAAATTTATAAAGAACACCAAAAAACCCTCTTAGGACACTTAGGGATACAAATCTCACCAGACTGTACAAATATTTCCATCCCAGAACTTCTTCATTCCGCTACTAAGTTGGTTCCAAACACAAGTGAGGAGAATTCCTGTTGGATGTGACCTCAGGAGGTGCTGGGGTGTTTGTTCCTGCTGAGAGCAGGGTCGGCTGAGAGGAGCTCAGCAGCTCCAAGGTGCCAAAGCCTCCTCTGGCTTTCACAGTTACCATGAACAGACAAAACAGCTGGAACTCTCACAGGTAAACTTGATTCCTTTCCTACCATCAGCACCACCTACTACTGCAGACATTGCAAATATACATCACGGACCTTTCAGTTTAAACTTTGAATAAACTTAGTATGGATGGAACAAAAAGATTTTAAAGTTAGTTTCTTCTGACTTTCAATGTTATACATTTGTTCACCTCTGATAGCAGAATGTATGTTTTTCTTATTCTGCAGCAGAAATGCAAATAGACAGTGAAGTATAGACAAGGTTCCAGCTATTCATAAGCTAGTTACATTACAAACAAATCCTGATCTTTCCAAAAGGGTGGTTCTGAGTGTGGATACTGTAAACATATTGAAAAAAAAGCATAATTACTGCAAAGTAATTTTAAATATTATTATAAACCTATAAGTGCTATTTCGAGAAACACTACTTCCTTTTAGATTAATCTTACATTTGTATAATATTTGAAATTAATGAATCATACATAATAATGGGAAAATATTTGACTTCTCTGATATGTATTTCTGTTTAGTCAGCAAGAAATGATTCAGATGTTAAATGATGAATGATTGCTCTATCTACAGTCCCATGTTCTTTTACAGACTTCTTCTCATGCTGGGCTTCCCTACATCAGACTGGTAATTTAAATCTGAAATTGTTCAAGTTAACTACAGATTTTTTTAACATTTACCAACAACAGCCATACTTTGCCAAAGTACCAAGTCAAACTTGACACACTTTAAAAGATCATTCTGTATTGAAACTTACTGACTGATAACTACTGTGAAGCACTGTTTTAACTTGGTAGCATAACATGCTGAAAAATGGTGAGGGCCACCACTCTTTTTTAGGAAAAAAAATAGTTTGAAGGTTAAGAGCTCTCATCCTCTTCCTATATTGGAGGAAAATTATTACCATATTTTTTTTACTCAAAGTGAAAAAAAATAACATTGTGAATTCCAAATCACAAAAACGTTGCTTGACTTTTTAAAAATAAAACCAGCTCCTCATTCCAGCACAGAACTGCTTCTGCTGGCTAAGCAGGTGGTGTTGGAGAGCAGGCACAGCTCTTACCTTTTAATTCCCCACCATTCATACCTAAAAGATGATGCATGACGTCCATAGCACTGACAGGATTTGAACTATGGGAAACTTCAGCCAGTTATGTTGACATTAATCACCTAAATCTGGCTTTGAACATTCCTTACAGGAGCACAGTGGGAGTGGAATGAGGGCTGGGATGGGTCTGACCTAAACAGAGGCCGCTGGTGTGGAGGGCGTTTGTCACTGCCACTGCTGTGTGATCTGTTGTGCTTCCTGGGATTTGCTCTGGAGCAGTTGTTTTCCTTTCTGGAAGAAAATGCCCCATACAAAAAGAATCTCATACCTTTGTAAAACACCAAATAGGGCTTCTCATTGCAACTCCTGTGCAAAGCAGCTCTGAATTTTATTTACATGCATTACTGCCTGCAGGCACCACAGGACTCCAGGACAGTAATAAGATATACATAGAGGATATAGGAAAGTCCATATTCTGTTTATAATCCAACTTAAAAGGAGTTAGAGTGAGATGAAGAAGAAGAATCAGAATCAGTTGATACTTTTTTAATACATGGATGACATGGTAACCTCTAAAGAGTGGTGTGATTAGTCTGGTATCCATTATATAAGAGTAGAGATTTGAATTTATAAGGAGATTTGAATATTAGCTTAAGGAAAAAAAACCCAAAATGAACAAACAAATTCCCAGACTTTATGCAAATTAAACAAATTTCATCTATTATAATAACAGTTTTCCATGTACCTATCACCTGGTCTATGGGACTAATGCACAGAGAATTATACAGGCAAGTGAAGCACAGCACACAGCTAAATGATAACAGTAAACTAGAAAAAAAATCAGTATTGCAACTGCAAAAATAGTTATCTATTCACTGCACAGAAAAACTGCTATTTGTCCACTGAGTGAATTTTACCTCATAGCTCCTAAGACAGAAGAGAATCACAGAACTTTCTGCATTTGCTTCACAATCATACTTCTAATTTGGCATACAAACAGCTGAAATGTAACTAAAATTTATTCAATCTGTTTAAACTGCAGGGAAAATCATTCCATCATGCTAAGAACTAACAAGCTACAAAGGAAAAAGATGCACAGTAATCACAGAAAGTGACCATATTACTCTTTGTAATGATGGTTTGTGCTGAGTGTTCATTTGGACTTAAGCCAGATTGGAAGGCATATTTATATATAAATTTTATACTTCCCAGAACATCTTCAGATAACTTTATATTGATTTAAATTAGAGTAAGTTTCATTTTAACATGTTGAATTTAAAAATTCTGAAAACACTTTTGGTTTTGGAACTATGTTCCTATCTTGTCTTCAATTTATCTTCCAGGTACAAAACACACCTGAAGACTGAATGAATTAGGCATTAATTCCCTAGTTATGAATGTTCAGAACTGACAGTTTTGGTTATACTTGCACACTCATCCTGCTGTTGGATAGCAGGGATTCTGTGTTTCCATTTTGTTAGACCTAGGATTGCCCCTTAGAACCACAAAGTCATTTAAGTTGGAAAAGACTCCTAAGATCCTCGAGTCCAAAACTTCCAAGCCCACCACTAAAGTGTGCCCCTCAGTGACACACCTAGAGGTCATTTAAATACCTCCAGGGATGTTGTGTGCCAAAATTACATCTGAACATAAATGACTTGACTCTAGTGAATAACAGCATCATGTTGACTTAAAGGCTGTAAATGACATAATTGAGAACAGGAGAATATTTCCCACTGTGGGCCCACTGACAAGAGAGGCCAGCACAGCAGGCAGAGAAGGAAGCAGTGCTTAGCCATTAGGGAGACTAATGGGGGAGATACACTCTGATAAATGTACAAACAGCTCACTTTCATTGCTGCATTCATGTATGCATAAACTACAGTGTGAGATGCAAGCTGAGGAAAACATGCTTAGAAATTAAACCTACCTTTTGTTGAGAAGAATCTGAAGGCATATTAGAGAGAGTATGATGATAGAAGAAGGGGAATTACTGAGAGCTAAATAACCTACTGAGTACTGTACTTTTAACCATATTCAGCTTGATTTATTTAAGGACAGGTTTGGTTGCATGATGCTTAGATTCATGGTGTGAGAGCTAGAATAAACTGGTTCTACCTTACCAATATTTGGCTCAGTACAATATTCCTTATGCTGGTTAGCTGGATTTTTAACAACCTCATCTGGCACAGCCAGGAGATGGATTTGAAGGGAATGACTGCTGCCAGCAAGCCCAGCTTCAGGCTCTCTGACATGGCTCTGCTCTGTGTATGCTGCTGGACCTGCACTGGTTTGCTTGGGTTTACTTTAAACCTGACAACACAGCCAGGCAGACTGAGCCTTTGTGCTTTCCAAGGTGTGAAAATTGCTCCCAAACTTTTTTGGGCATATGTTATTTTCTTCAGGAAAACATAAAAGGAAGAAAACTACAAATGTTTGCTTACTCGATGTAAAGCTCCACCCTTGTCTGCAGAATTAGGCTCCCATATGTTTTCCTTTCTGAAGTATTTTTTATGGCAATAATACCAGAAACAAAATAAGAGTTAAAGTTAAAAATGTTGTCACTATCCAAACGAATATGAAATTTCATAAATATTATGGCTTGTGCTATAGCACTTCAAAAATACTTTAAACAGATGGGCTAGTGAGACTGCCATTCATGTTTTAGCAGTCAAGAGGCATGTTTAAACTGCTGGTTGAAACACAATATAAAGCACATTCCACATGAAGTGTCAGAAAAAAAGGCTTGTTTGTTAAGAAATCACAAATAATAAAAAAAAGCTAAGTGGATGACGTAATATTTTATATAACTGAAATTTCTTGATAAGAGAGCAGTGGTCCAAGAACAAAAAAATACTGCTATATTGTAGAAGTAAAAGAAGCAAAACAGAAAAGAATCTTGTTTCTCTGAATGAAGTATCACAGTATTTTTCAAATAACTATCTGGATAAAAGGCTGAAAGCTGCGAGTTTTGTATACTCCTCTACACCAGAAAAGCACAATAACACCCCTAGAAACCAGCTGGGGGAAAAATATTTTCTTCAAGTGACAGCAGTCTAATGGAGATAAAGAATGAGGATAAGAATTTTAATCTGTATTTTAATGAAGATAAAGGTGACAGATAAAGGAAGAGGAGAAGGAGGATTGTGTTCTGTATCTTTCCCTGTGATTTGAGATAGTCTCTTGCTGGAAGGACATTAGTTAACCTGAATGGTCACACTCCAGAACTTCACTATATGACAAATTCCCCAAAGTAATCTGCTTTATATCATCATCTTTTAAGTGCTAAAAATTAATCATTTAAAAATATCCTACAGGTCACTTTGATTTTCTAGTGAAGATTTCTGTTCATATATATAAGCTCCACAATGATAACAGTAACACAAGTACACAAAGGTAACAAAATATGAGCAAAAACATTAACTGTAAATTATATAATGATACAGAATTCAGTTTTAACTCCCAAATCTAAAGGAATCATTTTGTATAGGGCACAAAAGGATCCTAGTACAGGTTATGGAAGGGAACAGAGAAGGCAGAGCTGCCTCTGAGAAGGAAAAGCTACTGTTGGGAACTAGAAAAACCAAACATAATGTCAGTTCTTCCATTCCCAGCAGGTGAAACAGAGAAAGCCGAGCTCCTCTGTTGTTCCTTGAAGCCCTGTAAGAGATAAACCTTACACTCCACCTATCTGCACAAGGATGTAAACTGAGCTTAGATAAGATCTCCCCCAAGACTTGGTAATCATTCCTGCTTGGGTCCATTATCTGAGCAGAAAAACACATCTCTTCAGTCTCAACAATGAACTAAAGTCAGATTCTAGCCTAAAGTCAGATTCTAATCTTACAGGTTGGCATTCACAAGTGTTAACAGATGATTCCAGGACACAAGTATATTCATTGGCTATGCAACTCACTTTTTAGTTGAGTCAAAACAAGTTGAGGTGAATACATCTCTCCCAGCTGCATCTGGAAACACTGTTAGGAGCTCGGAGAACTTGGATTCCTTCGCCTTCTCCTTTCCATACCTGATCCTTACTCTGTAAGAGAGTGATAAAAGAGATGAAAAGTAGAGAATTTGTATCACTATTAGAAAGTGATCTCTGCTCAACATAGCAGAGTAAAGACAGTCAAGACCAATTATTCCAGAAACAAAACTAATGCATAGAAAATACAAGTGACTTGTGGGTGTGTTAGGCATGAGGGGCCACTCAGTGTTACTCACCATCCCTTATTTAAGTTACTTCCCTAATTTATAGGCTATTATTTAATCAAGTCTTTGTAGGGTCTATTGCTTGCTTTTATATGCTTTGAGCAAACTAATGTTTGGAATTTTTGCATGAGATATGTGAGAGCAGTAATTCACTCCAACTCCAATGCAGCAATGAGGTATCGGGTATCCTGTCATTTATTCTCAGACCTGCTGCTCGTGTGCTATGCTACCCATATGAACAAGATCAAATGAGGGTGTGAGGGAAAAATCTGTAAAAATTGCTGTGAAATAGATCGATCACAAGTAGGTTTAGGCTTATTTTTCGTTTTTACCACACTTTTTTTTGTCCCAGACTCTGATACAGGGAATTCTTTCCCTTCTCCCTGAGCCCAATAAGCTGGGATCTCTACAGGAATCATTAAAGTGCAGCTGTTATTTTCCCACTAATGGCTGTGCTGGACTATATCAGAAGGAGAAAAACTCCATGAAACACCCTTTCAGGAAGACACTTAAAAATAGAAATTCTAAGTTCCAACTATTATGAGTGACAGAGAGCAGAGCTGGGTGATGCAGGCAGAGGGGATAGCAGCAGCCATAACTCTAACTTTGCTGCCATTAATGTTTATGTTGTGTATGAAGTGGTTTACCAACACGCTCATGGACTGGCATAATGTGCAAGCACAAGATTTATTCCTTCATGCAGCAGCTGTGGGAGAACACAACCACAAATGGATGTTTCAGTAGAGACAGTTTCAAAATAGAGAGATTTATCTTGACAAGTAGAGAACTGCAATAAAATATGTATTATTTGGTGGAATTATTGGTGAATACATTATCCTGTCAACATTTAACTGCTATAATCAACTTAAATAATCAAAGCTGCCCCAGAGTTTTTATTGTTTTACGTTAATTTGGGAATAATTTATAATTTCACTTACATTTGCATCAATGTAAATGGAACTAATAAGTTAAACCTCAAAGTTAAACCTCCTTGTTTCCTATGTGAAACAAGGAACTTAACACACCTCAGCACTGACATGCCTACTCTGCAGGCCATGCATTCTCATACAGGCTGCACTTCAAACCAGCAGATGACACCAAAATGCCTGGGCTCACTACCTGTGCAGTTTAGGCTATCCATGCTCGCAATGACCCTGTGATAATGACTTTGCTAATTAGGGATAGGGAATGCTGGTAGGTATCTTTGGTCCTTGTCTCACCTGAAGTCACTCTGGAAGGTGGCTTGCTGTGACTGGCTCACTCACCTCTTTGCAGAGGTGTTATTAGCATCTCTTTGTGACCTATCCTGCTCTGTATGCTTCATTAGTCTGATTGTTCCATTCAGGCATAAACTGCTGATTTTTGGATTAGCTGCTTTTGTCTGTTAATCTGCCCTTGACTCACAGACTGAAATGTTTTAGCAGTGGAATTCTGAAGCATTTCAACAGTTGTTCCTGAACCTTAGTGAGTGCCTTTGGAAAAACCTGCATGCTTTGCCAAGACCTGGGGGTATTTGTAGACTCTCTGTATGTGCACCGAGTAGCACATAATATGTATAAATGCATTCCTTAGATAGAGGCAAATTCAGCCTAACTGTGGTGTTCCCAGGTAATTATGTAGATCTCATATTGAAAGCAATAGCCTGAGATCTTTTGACTCTTTATAGAGCTGAGAAAAGCTGTGGCTGAATATATCAGAATTCCCTGCATGAAAAAACTCCACCCCATATGTTGGTACAAGCTCTTACACTGCTTTCAGCAGCAAATTCTGGCTTGTAGGGGATTCTGCCTTGCTTATCCTTTGACTAGTGGGGGCATACAACAGCTGCAAAGAAATGAGGAAAATAAGGTTTAGCCACAACTTTATTGCAAAAAGATGGGGAAATTAGCATGTAGAATGGTGAAGACAAGAGGGTGCTACCTACACTATGATTTTGATGCCACTCAAGGCGATGACATCTGCGTCATTGTTGAGAAGAGAGAGAGAGAGAGAACAAGAATCCATGTAAGCTCTGAGGCTCCCTGGGGGCAGGTACATCCAGCTGAATATTTAATGTGTGTTCAGCACAGCTACTGGGACAGCAGTGTGTGGCTCGACAAGTGCAGGCACACAGTGTGGCATGTCCTCAATGACAGATCAGGCAAATTAAGAAAAACACCATTTGACTGGATACCATCAATAGTTGGATTCATTCTGTGTTTTGTGTCAGAATGTCCAAGTGGGAAAGAAAAATATGCACTTAAATATATTGCTGATGGTTTAATTGCTGAAACTTGCTACTCCATCCCTACTCAGTTGTAATAATGATCAGGGCATGGAGCATTACTTGAAGAATTAATGGCCACCTGAGGTTAACAGCCCACAGCTAAACATTGAGCCTTCAGCTTTCTCAGCTAGTCATTAATCCCCAGGAATTGTCCTGTGACTCCATCATTACTTCTAATTTAAAAATTGTATTTTTTCCTTTTAATTTTCTTTTCACAAAATGAAAGTACTCAATTAGACTTTGTCATTAAATCACATCTGCATTGATTACCTAGGAAAAAAATTACAAGAGCAAAATTAAATTTGCCTATTTAATCATTGAATCCTGATTAAATATTTGTTATAAACATTTCATTGCAATTAAGGTCGCATAAAAAATGCATATAAGGCAAAGAATGGTATGCAATTCAAAGATGTAACATGTCCAGACTCCCTGCTTCTATTTACTTCCTCTATTCCTTACTGAACAATGCACTGCATTTGTGAGAAACTTCACAAATTCTTTTCAGCATCACAGGACTAGTAATACATAACAGTAGCTAGGAAACTACACTAATGTTTCACTGACCTGATAGTGAAATCAATTTAAATCACAGTGATGAAGATATTCCTAAAAGAACCACATGATCACAAAATTGCTTTCATTTTCATATGTTAGATAAAGAATCAAAGAAAACGCCTCGGTCAGATTTCAGACAGTGATCCAAACTCTCCAAATTTCTCTCTAGAAGTTGGTGGCCATCAGCAAAACCCCATTTTTGTCCATGAGTCTGGTGGGATTCCATAGGATTCCAAATGCATCTAGAGATGTATGGCGCTGTGGTTAAATGGGTCTCTGGCTCAGGCCCTGTGCAGGCACAGAGAGGACACTGTACCCTACAGCACTGTGTGCTGAAACTCTGCGTTCTGAATTCAAGGGAAATCAGCTCCCTGACATTGTGATTTTGTACTGAACTTCAGCAGGAAGTCCAAAGCTCACAGGGATAATTATCAGCTTAGTACCTGCTGAAAGGCACCTGCCATGCTGACACACAGACACACTAACAGAGGAAAAACCTTCTTCAAAGTTTTGAATAACCACAGTATATGAGCACTGACCACCTTTCCTTGTGCGTGTGTGAGCACAGCCAGGTGGAGAACCCAGCTAGGGGCTGCTCAGAGCTGGAGAACTGAGCCTGCAAACCAGACTAGGACACACAGACAAAGGGCTTTGGCTGCTGTAGGTCATGTATAACCTGATTTGCTGTGAGAGAGTTTCATTTCTCTCTCTGCTATACACCAAATATCCCATGTCCCTTTCACTCCCAGTCACAACATTCCCCATTTCCTCCAAGTCCCATTTTCCCTGCTGGATTTAGTGAACAGGTCTGGGCATTGGATCTGAAGTGAAGAAGATCTTGATAAGATTCCTGCCCACCATAGAGGAAATGATCTCTACTGGTTTGTTTTTTGGTACACAAATGGTCATAGAAAGTAATATACAAATATATTTGAGAACACTAATTGAAAAAAAAATGAAAGTTTAAAGATTTTTTTCCTTCCGGTCTCATTTCAGTTTCTCTAATATGAAAGCAGATGGAGCACCACAAAACCAACATCTAATCCTAAAATATACCTAAAAATTTTCAGGTTTTCTGAATGTTTCATTGCTCCTTCCAAGTCTTCCAAAATCTCCCTGCTTACTTTCAGAGTGTCTATATTTAGACTGTAGAGGTCATACCAAAGGCCTCATCTTTTTAGCACCTTTTACTTAATCCCAGCAATAATATGAATTATTTAAATAAGAAGGCAGACATATTTGGTCACTTCCATGGTTGTGCTATTAAATTAAGTAAAATAATTTCAGCAGGAATATTTTTAATGAAATTGCATTCACCCTTTGTGCTGTCAATAAATGGACCACAAGAAGTATTTCAGCTGTGAGACACTGGGTGGTGTTAGTGAAGTAACAGGGAGGTTATCTGGAGATGTAACCAGCTTGCAGCTGCCAGGTGGTGTCCAACAGAACCAACTGCTATGCAGAGCTGCTGAATTTTTACCAGGTAAGTGCCCCATTGCACACGGTGGTTTTGTGTATTCAGATGGCATGGGGGAATGATATATGCATATTTGAGCCCATAAAAAAATATATTGAATAATCAGCATGTTCTTTGTATTATCTCTCAGACACTAAATTATAAATTATACATGTAGAAACATCTTTATATCAAAAACTCCCCATCCAATAAAAGCAAAAATCCCTGCTGAAAAAAACCTAACAAAAAAACCTTTACATAGCCCAGCATAAGAAAGGCTATTGCAATGCCTGAAATTATTTAAGAATAATAATAAAAGACATCAACATTTGCAGTTCTTAAATATAACATTTTTTAGATTGAATTATGGATTCCAGTTTCATTTTACAGCACTGCAAATCTATTAAGGATATAATTGGATATCACATGAAAAATTGGACATCACATGAAAAAAACCCACTGATCAAGACTTTGGGTTTGTTCATTTTTCCAAAAAAAAAAAAAGGAATGCTACCATAATTAAAATTATGGGATTCGTTTTTAGCTGCAGTAGGTGGAGTGAAGTGAACCAAGGCAAAACAAAAATCCAAACCTCCAAATCTTACTCCTGAAGAGAGAACGGGGGAAACTTTCATGGGCACATATGGTCTCATCTGAAAGAGCACTTCCCACACTAACTTCCCACTAGTACTTTATGAAACATTGGTTCAAAACTGATTCAAAAGAAGGATGACCTGGTGAGTCACCAGTATCATTTAAGGAAACCTAAGAAATACCTTCAAGACCTCTTGCCCTACTGTTTGATCTCATCCCATTTATAAAACTACAGTCCAAGACTGCATATATTTATTCAAATACATGAGTAGATTTTTTTTTAAAAAAATCTGTATGGAAAGAACTCTTTCCACATTTATTATGGAAGCAGCTGAGAACTCTTTATTCTCCAGTCTTTGCAAGTAAAACCATAGTAATTTCTAGGTTTATCACTGCCACCTTCTGAAACACTGAAATGCTGTGGTTTCATTATAATTACCAAGCCTAGCTACACATTACTAACACAGCAAGTGTTTACTCTAAATAGAGCTCCTCCTTGTTAAAACCAAGTTTATCAATCTGTGCATGTTTTTAGCTTTTACCACAGAGCAGGGTTAGAGGGAAGGTCTTGCAATTTAGCATGATCAGCCATTTGTGAAGGGTACCTATTTCTCAAACTTCACCATTAATCATTATTTTGTAAATAGATGAGGACCTATGAGTGTTTAAAATGAAATTTACACATTAAACCACTCAAGATGATCTTTAATTTCTTTAATAAATTAATTCAGTGCTAATGAAGGGTGAAAGACTGACTGAATCAGTCATTAATTTAACCTTTCCCTCTTGAGAAGATCACTGAGCTACCACTTCTCAAAAGGGTATGTCAGGGGAACAAGTCATTTTATAATAACTCAGTGAAATGTATAAACATGGTAGCATTTAGAAAACGCATTAGCAAGAAATTTACTGATCCACCTTCAGGTTATTAGAATAACTAATTAATTAGCCTTCCTAATGCCATATGGACATCAACCACAAACATTTTAGGGAGATTCAAATTTGAAACTATTTTAACAATTGTAATTTTTTAAATGACTATAAGTAAATTTTGCTTTTCAAGAGGAAATTCAAGAGCTCCAAGCAGGCTTAACCTATGTAAATAAAGCAATATGTATACCAGTTTCTTGTAGAAGGTTTTGGAAAAAAGAAGGAAAAAAAACCAAACAGAAACCTCAGGGTAGCATAGTAATAAATATAATACCAGCCTGTCCACAAAGAAAGAAAACAGGCAGCAGTAGGACAGTAAGCCCAGCTGGAGAAAGCTTCACCCACATTATAAATTCAGATTCAATTCCAGTCCATTCTTGCCTTTTTTTTTAAATTCTCTTATCTTATAGACTTGGATTTCTACTAGCAACCTGTAAAAAGCCATTCTAGAGAATACACAGAGTACTTCAAACATTTGGCTATATTTTCTAGACTTGATTACTGAATGCTTGGGAGTTGCAAGGCACTGAAGACGATTTTTTTGTCTTCCATGACAGTTTTCCAGAGCACACTGGAAGGCAACTTCATTGCACACTCTACCAGGACCTGAGTTCCCAGTATCACAGCACTGGCAGCGAAAGTCGTATTTGTACAGATAATTCAGCATATGCAAATACAAGAAGGTAAAAAGTGCTTACAACTCAGTATCATCTGAGGCTAAAGCAAAACAATGTGAACCTAAACCAAGGAATCAAGTGATAGTCATAATCCTCCTGCTGAACAGCATTTCTGGGGCAATGGCCTACACATTTGCTTAAATTCAATTTTGGCACAGGAAACATCTAAAATACATTCTTTTCAAAGAAGCTCTATACTTTTGCTTTTCAACATTGAAAGATATGTTTGGTTTGATTTGATTTCTGATTATATTTTTTTTCCTTAACCACTCTTTTGCCTTCAGGTGAGAAATATAAAGGCAAACATCTATTTAAAAAGCTGTACAGGAAACAACAACATATGCAGTGCACCAGCAAGTACTAAACTATTCTCTATAACCACTGGAAATAAAGTTCAATCATGTTCTTTACATAAAACATCTTGCTATTATCTAATAGTAAAGTTACATCAAACCAGGGACAGAAAGGCCCAGGTATCTACAGAGACATAAAGAAATGAATTTCAGTTGTTAAAAAAACCCTGAAAAACTCATTTCCTAATATTGGAAATAATCCAAAAGAAGACGACTGGTATGAATGGCACCCCAGCTCACTTTTATGATGGAGCCAAAAGTTTATTGGACATTTTTAACAGAAATCTAAATGCACTCAGATTTATGTAGAGCAGTCATGCAGCCAGTTGCAGTTTGTTTTCAATGGAGATAAATCTATGCAGCTAAGATCAAACAGCCCCTCGGAAGTGCAAATATGAGATATTACAGCCATTTAATCAGAATGACTCTCTGGATCCACAGGAGAGCCAGGAAAGAAACATAAAGAAATCAATAATGAAAAAAGGCAGATTCTGTAAGAAGGTCAAGGTTAAGATTATGTTAACACCAGATTAAGCATTTTGTAGTTCTTATTAAGAACTGAAATTTAATGCCTATTTTAATATGTTTCATTGGAAAACTAGAGATTAACACCTGAAAAAAACAACGTTGAAATAATAAATTAGGTTCCTCATTCTAATGTATACAGAAAGAAACAAAGAGAAGTTAATTTTAAGCTATCTGCTTAAACTGTTAATAGACTTATGATCACTTGTGTACATCATTTATGATATACACACATTATTTCAGAATCATATAAAACCTGCTATTGGTGTAATATAAGATAAAGTAGTTCACTGTAAGTTACTGCCAAAGAGCTCATTATTTCAATCCTTAGATGGGTTCTGGATCTCTGTTCCTTCCTTAGTGGCTTCATGAATATCAGGGTGAAGGTGTGTTTGTCTTTTTATAAGAGGGAAAAATTAACCCTATTAATCTCAATACTTTAAGATCAGCAATTATTCAAGAGCTTTGCTTCTAGGACTTAAGTGAAGAAAAAGCAATCTCAGTTTACTTCCTGCTGGGGTGCACATAAACAACATTTATCACAATAAGCAGTATCTTGCCCACATACTTGGCTGGCTATCTCAGCTCATCTCCCTTAGACTCTCATGAAAAATCCTTTCATACTCTGATTTCATTGAAATAAGATTTATTTTCCTCTCAGTCTTCCTTACTCATTTTTTCTAACATATTTACATGTCTTGCTTGCTTTTTCTCTGGGGTGTTTTGGGATATTTTTGTGTAAGACTCAGTTGCACCAGTCCAGCATGTTAAGGGAGGAAAAGGGAAATGAAATGTATGCAAGCAACTACAGATGAATAAAACTGAGGGTTAGTGGTGTTACCTGATTCTGCCCTGACTGAAAAATTTCAGTTCCACATGAAATTTGATTGCTGATGGGAGACCTGGGTTTGCATTATGTGAGAGGCTGATGGGGCCCTGGTGACTTTGCACAGCTTTAGGGGAAGTTAATGGAAATTGCTGGGTATTCGGCACTATAGGAGGAAAAGCAACAATTTGCTGGCTGCCTAAATATAGATTTAGGAGTCTGACATCCTGAAACCAAGATAGAGGCCAACTGTGGTCATTTTTTAATGGTGTGTCTTTCCACGGTGTTCAGTACTACACATACAGAAAAAAAATCTGTTTTCCTCCTTTCACCTCCCTCTTTTACAACATGTCTTGTTCATAAGAGCTGCAAGCAGGATTATTAATATTCCAAACTGGTTCACTGAGCACTGTGTGAAAGCTTCCTCCAAGAGCATTGTAACTCGTTATTTAGTAACCTCAGCTCTCAGGATAACTGAGATGTCTGTGGCTGCAGATGAGATGTCTGCAGTTCTGCCTTCCCACGTAGCTTCCAAACTGCATGCAAGTGCAAAGTCAATGTGGTGTTTTCAGTGCAATTCAGCTAAATCATTATACAGCCACAAGTCCCAGTCCTCTCAGCCTTACCCTGAGGTGACTTAACTTTCCACCACAGCCAGGATTGATTTTCTGGAAAAACAATACACAGCAACCAGCAATCCTATTGCTCCAATTGGTATCAAATTTATATATTACTTTTTTTTTTAATTATGCCTTGGAAATAATTTTATCCAAAAGTAAACCAGGACTCAGGATTTTATTTTACTTCTGGGATGATATACCAAGAAAGTTTAGTCCAATGAGACTTCCATCTCTGTTTTGTCTTCTAGGCAATCTGAATTTCCAGTAGATTGCAGAATCCCTCTCTGAAACACTGTGCATTATACCCATCACAGGGCACATCACAGCAGAGTGGGTCTGCAGGAAGGGATTCTCCTGCTCCACTCAGACTGAGCCTGCTAGGGGTTTGCACAGTTCCTAAGGTATGCTTTCTAATAATTCCTTTAACATTACCTTTTGAGGAATAAACACACAAATTATCAGGAAATCATAGGTGCAATCCAAAAACATTGGAAAAAGCTTAAAGAATGTAGTCATATTGTAAAGATGAATGTCCCATTCAGTAACAGACACAGCAGAGGCAACACTGGTCATTAAGGAGTTCCTGAGAGCAGCCACCTAAATCATGTTTTTGTTGCAAATGGCCTAAAGTAGGTGAGGCACAGGTACTTTCCTATTCAATAACAAATTCTGCTCCACAAACAAGTTCTCTTAGCAAAGCCATGTCCTAATCATCTACACAAGCAACCTAGTAGGAGGAGCAGATCAATTCCCCACACTGCCTCAAATAAAGCCACTTGTTGGAGTTGAACTGTTTGTGACAGGTAAGATGGGGCTACAGCCCCTTTTCCTGCTAGTGATCCTTTCTTTGGACACACCATGACCCAGCCCTGTGCACAAACATTCTGCAATCTGGATCAGTTCATTCCTGAGGATTGGTGGATACAGAATTCTGAATGGAGTGTTAGCAATTTCAAGGGGAAATAAATGACAAAAATACTTGGGCAGTCCAAAATACTGAAGTCTATAGGCTCAGAAATAGTTGGGACACTATCTACCAGCTACTTGAAGATGACACCCATACTCCAGGCAAGGAATTGTGTCTCTATCCCAGTGCATTGAGCATCAGCTCCACAGAGTTTCCTGTACCTCACATGAAAAGGAATATTCTTCTGCTTTCCAATAGCAGGCTGCTGCCATTATTGTTACTGCAATCCTGTCTACAATACATGAAAACCAAAAAGGATGTAAAGAATATTTATGTGTTTCAATTGAAATCTGTGGCTTTTTGGCTTGGGGAGTTTTACTTCATTTTCCATCAAACAGGTGCCATTCCATAGACTTGACAGCCCTTGTCATCCTTATTTACTCCTCTCTCCAAGCTTTTATATATATTTATTTTGAGTTGAGAACAGTAACTCTATTAAACATACAACATGTGCTCACACCATTAATTACTAAGTAAAACAATGAGATCTATTTTTATTCCATATAGGAAATCTGAGAGATATTGGAAATTTCTAAAACTTCACCACTAATAAGACCTGAGCTGTCTGTGAAGAACTGAGGCTCTCACACCTAATTTTAATTGTCATCTCAGAACCTATCCTTTTATATGCAAATTTTGTGTTAATTTTTCCCCATGTGCATTGTTTAAAGCAAACACCAGCTGAATGATCTCAGAACTGGGAGATTTTCTGTTGACTTTTATGGTGTCAGCCACCCACAACCGCTCTTGGGCTGGTTATAGTGGCCCAACACAAAAAATGTGGTGAATAATAAGTGTCTGATACAGATGGCAGAAAAGCCTTTAGGAGCCATGGTCCAAATACAAGAGTCCATGCTCCTCCTTGATCTCATCTACTTCTCGACTTCTCTGAACATAAATCTTTCACTTCCAAAAGGGACAGGGTGCAGAAGAAACACACACCACACACCAAAGAAAAGATAAATCTAAGTTTTCAAATAGAATTAGGAACCTAAACATACAAATTAATAAAAATAGATTTTTCCATAGCAGTTGAGGGTGATTTTGAAGATTCCGTCAAGAGATCTTCAAGTCTTTTAAAACGTGATCCTATTAGAGGATGCAGTGAAAATATAACATTAACTAAACTTTCCTCCAGTCCTAGTATCATATTCTGAATAATACTTCTTCCTGAGTGTATGACTAGCAGAAACTATTCTGCCTTTAAGGACAACAGATTGTATTTCTGTACATTGTTTTGCATATTGAGATGAGAAGTAAAAAAAATATGGCCAAATTAGGTTGGAAATTCCGGAGCATCATGCAAAAAACTGTTCATCAGAACTTAGCATCTGTCAGCATGAAAAATCATATACAATTAATTTATTTTTATGATTCTATATCATCCTGTAAAACTGCACAGCTTGTCTGCTTCAGCATATTAAGGCCACAGGGAGGTAAAGCGCAGCAGTCATCCTTCACAATCAAAATGTGTTTAACAAGATTGTTAAGGGAATTCTCTTAACATCCCCTTAGTAGCTGCACGGGCAACTGGTCAGTTAGTGAGCCATGGTCATGTTTTTACAGAGCCTGCCCCACTCATCACCATCCTGCCCAACATCTGCACTTAACACTTGACACGCTTCCCCTTTCGAACAGATTACACAATATCAGCCCAGCCCTGGAGACCTCGGTGTTATCTGCTTTCACTGAGGTGAAAGTGAGACCAAACCTGGTATGTTTTGCCTTATGGAAGCAGCAAAATTAATTGGGAGAAAAATGTAATATGAGCCTTTAAATAGTTCAATATTTCAGTTGAATTGCTAACATTGCAGAAATGTCTTAAAACACGCATTTAAAAACCCCAAACGCAATTCCAAAGGACAGAGTTCTTACAATGGACAGTATTGTCCTTGGAGCACAATCCACTCTGTAATTTTAAACCAAGGAAAATTGCAGAATATGAAAAGGAAAGAATAGGCTAGATTGGGTTTTGAGCTGATATCCCCTTCCTATCTTATCCTCATTGCTATCTTGAAGTTAATTTCTTTCCCCTTGCCCTGCATGGAATCTGATATTCCCAAGAAGGAAGTTCAGAAGAGATGATGAAGGCTTAAAAGACTAAGGCATTATGTGCTAGTACAATACAAGAGTCAAATTCAGAAACATAAATAAAACAGGGGCGTTACGCAAAACGGAAAACAAATTAGACAGCTACCTTACAGTAAAAAAAGAGTGCAGCTGGTGCACGGAGCACTTGCACACCTTGCAGAACCCCTTGAGCCGGTGTTCTGTGGGTGTTGAGGGCCGTGCTGAGGCTGGCCCTGGCTGCTGGGGGCTGCGGAGGAGCGGGGCTGTGCCCGGTCCCTGCTCGGATGCTCGCAGCCTTTGCTGCGGCTGCTGGTGCCACCTACAGCGAGCTGGTGGCAGCTCCACCGCTCTCATCCCCTTCCTGCGCGAGCAGCCGTCTGAACAACCACCCGAAATGCATAAAAACGCACTGAAAGGAGCAAAACGGGTCTTTCGTGATACAGACAAATTGGCGTAGCAAATGAAAACAACACTATTTATAAGAAAAAGCAGGCGAGCAAGCAGGTAAAAACAGAAGGAAAAAGATCAATGAGTACTCAAAGACTAGCCTAGTAAGCAAAATGCAAGCCAGATCATCTGGCTTTTGCTAACAGATATGCAGATAAAAAGAAAATGATTATTCGGCTTGTAGAGAAAGAGCACAGATGGATAAGATGAACATGTATTTCAGATTTTGAATTTATTTCGCCATGTCTTCTTTTTTTTCCATTTCCAGTGCAATAACACCATGGCTTTTGTTATTCTGTTACCCCTTCCTGCGTGTGTTTGATAGATGGCAAACAGTATTATCAGCAGAAAAATGCAAAATGGAAACTCAGCAGTGAGAGTATCAAACAGATGTGTTTGGCCCTGAAGAAGACATTGAGGCATCTGAGGACTCACAGCTTTGTCATAGACTTAGTTATACATTTCTGAGCACAGTTAAGCAGCTCATCACAGAGCAGTGCAGTCATAAACTAGAATGTCCACATCAAGTGTTCAGTAAATTCTGGTTCCTGTGTCCAACACAGCAAATCTGTTTTACAGCATCTCTCTGGGCAGAATTAATGAGTTGAGCTCTGCCAGTGCTACAGGACTCAGTCAGTGGCAGTTTAAAGCCATTCCAGCTGCTCTCAGAGCTAAGGTGAAGTCCTGTCTGCATCAGTACCTCAGATCTGTTCATGCTGCCCTTCCCACTCACAAAGCAAGATAACATTTCTTCTTTCACCTTGTTACTTATGTTTTGTATTCAGTCTGCTTAATCTGGCACAAATGATCCCTTTTTGGAAGGCTGTCTTGTCCAGAACCTAAGTAGCAGTGACATGACTGCAGCTGGGCTCAGCTGCGGCTTTTAAATTGTAGCTTTAAAAAAAGGCAATAGAAAGAAAATTATGTAAATAATTTAAAGGTGGGTGGAGGTGGCTCCCTTTGCCTAGATTTGTTAGCAAGATGCCCTCATTTAAAGTTATGATTTACACATATATATAACACAGAAAAAAGGTAGTAAAAGTTGGAGTTTGTGGCCTCATTGATGATTAGTTTGGAAAGTGAGGATGTAAAGGTAAATTCCATCATGGTAGTATCATCCTAACACTGGCCACTGTATGGTGTTTGTGCCACTTATAAGCAAGTTCCACTGCTTCTCTCTAAATATCCTGTTTTTATTTTCAGTAAATACTGTGGAATTGGTGAATACAAGGATTCAGGAAGAAATGTGAGCAGCTGTACTTCAGGGAATCACAGACTCATGGAAAAGTTAACTTTGGGAAAGACCTCTATGGAAATGACCTCCAGACATTTTGCTTAATGAAAAATCCCTGATGAAGGTAAATTAATCAGGTGTTGCTGAAGGAGAAGGGAGAACTGAACCTACTCTAATTCACTGCACACACACCAGAGGTTTCAGCCAAAACCTACCTCACATGGCTTGGAAACCAGAAAGAAGACAAACTCCCAATTTCCTATTTTATAAAGCTTTGTACATGAACCTTGTCCATCACACAAATCATTTTGATTTCAGTCCCTTTGAACTTTCTGCCCAACTCTTCTCCCATGCTAATTCTTATATTTCTTATATTTTCCTGAGAGTTTTTATCTTCAAATATTTTACCTAAGTTTAATCAGAATAGCTGCCCACACTTGGAATGCCTTCACTGTCTTCATCTGCCAAGAATTCTTTCCCTGTACCAAACCAATAGAGCCAGGACTCTTTTTCCCTTCAGTGCCTCTTAAATTACCCTAACACACACTTAGCATTTTCCAAATACTTCTCCTGGGCCTCAGCCTTTGTCTTGCCTAATGCAGATCCTAATTATCTTGAGGCAGAGAACATGTTTTACCCACCTAAAAAGCCCTCTAAGTTTACAGCTTATGTAAATGCTTGCTCATAATAAGAGCTGTGATATACACTGTGTAATTTAAAGATACATTGAAGATCAGCTGGCCAAAAAAATCACAAGTCATGAGATAACAATCACTGATCACCTACTGCAAATTCTGGCCTACTGCAAATTTGGCAAATTTTCTTGGCAAAACAAGAAAATTCATTTACATGGGACTTGAAGAAACAGATAGATTTCAATGGGGAAAAAAAAAAGCTCAGCCAAGCTAGAATAAGGCTCAAATGAGGGGAGGCAAAACTTACACTAATGTCCTAGGATTCTAAAAAATTCTGAGCCAGTACCAATTAAACAGGACCAACAGCATTGCATTCAAATATAGTAGTTGTCATTCAAATTTTATATTACTTAAATGTTGCCTACCAGAAAATTATATTTCCCAAGGTGATCTAGAACTATTTAAAGCTACAACAATTATATTTGTGAGTGTTTGACCCTTACTTGTGATGTTCCACTTAAGCTTCACTATGATTTCAAAGATAAAAACAATTTCCTAAGACATGTACCTCGGGTTTGAGTTACATCAGTGTGGAGGATGGGAAGGAGCAGACATACTAACACTTCAGAAGTATTTTAGGATTCTCACTAAAACCCACTGAACTATCATAAGAAAAAATCTAGTAAGTTTCTTGCAGAGACTTTTATCTGTGTGTTGCAGTATGGTCTCATCCCTTAGATAAAATTGCTACCATTATTCATATGATATTTGCTAAATTAGGTGTGCATTTCTGTAAGCATTGTTTTTTCCAGGGATGCTCCATATACATCCCTGACTGCCAGTTACAGACCCTCTTGAGAGAAATGAAGCTATGAGTAATAGAGACAAACAGAGTGGAAAGTGGCATAAAACAAAAATAAACATTAATAATCTTTAACCTCACTCTGATTCATTGACTCACACAAATCAGCACCCTGGGATTTGGTCCCTGTTGCAGAGAGGGAACTCGGGGTATTAAGTCTTTAATCATAAAGGCACTTAAGCACTATCTTTAGCACTGGCGTTAGAGTAAGGCCATGGCAGTGGGCTGGCAACTCAAAGGGCATAAAAGCATCATTCTGCACCTGAGGCTGGGCACTTGGGGTGGGTCACTGTGTGGTGCTGTCATGTTTGTGTTGTTCATTTCCATCTCTTATACCTAAAGGCTTTGCAAAGGTTGAGAGGGAAGTCCCCAGCACACACAGAAACCTTCCACCTAGCCAAGAAGGGGAAGTGTGCTGGAGCAGAAGCTGGCAAAAGACAGCAAGGGCACCACTTTGTTAGTGTCATCCAGCTGAGAGGGCAAAGAGAGCTGAGTGCAGAGACTGCAGCCTGTATCAGTCATCTGGGAAAATATTATGGGAAGACAATATACCACCTGATGCTTTCCTAAAGTTTGGAGTTGTTTAATGGTGAGTACTGGAGCTGGTCATGTTCATATCCTGCAGCTCTCTAACTATTGGAAAGAGCAGTCTCTTAGATTCCAGATCTATGAGACAATAAGGGTTTACTACTGCTTTGATCTTTCTATTGCTGTATAACTTACATATTTATCAAAGTATTTTAAGCTCCCCATCTACCTGTGTTCACTTCTGTGTATTCATCCATGACAGATTTTTTTGATTGCTTTTGAAAACACAAACATGGATTTTTTTTTGTTCTGTGTAGTTGTTATCAAGATTTAATGGAAGTTAAAGAAGTAAACTCCATTTCCAAACAGCCAATATCTTTATCCACATGCTTTAACACCATTTTTCTAAAAACAAAAGCCAGTCTGCTACTATGGCTTACCCCTCTGGCTCAAACATTGTTCATGAGCATCAACACTGTAGGAAAACATTTTTCTCACCATTACCTTTGAGATGTCTCCCACTCTTCACAGAAGATTCTCTACAGTGCTGTTGAGTCAAATCTATTTTGCCCGGAAAAATCTCAATTTTCAGGATCCAACACTTCAGTGATCACACACTTAGAGGAGCTCAGTCTTTAGATGGTACAAGGCCAATGAAGGGAATGGCACCAGATGCTCAGAGTCCTCAGTACCGGTGAGTAGAACTCATAGGATGGCAGCACACAGCTACTAATACTTCACAAACATTGTTGAGCTAGAAGATGAAATGGGTCTAAATTTATAAGTGGGACAATGAAGACAACAAATTCAATAGGCTGTAATCTGGGTGTATTTATTTCCTACACCACGCTTAGGCTGAGCTATGAGGAACATGAAATTGATATTTAATTGAGTAGCTTCTTCAAAAATAAGTAAGTAAACAATGTGTATGGCCAGAAAATAATTATTTCAGTTCCTTAATAATAAGGAATTATTATTAAAAAACAATTATTTCAGTTAATTATTAATTCAGTTAATTAATTAATTTAGTTAATTCAGTTAATTCAGTTAATTATTATTAAAAATAATTATTTCAGTTCCTATATTAAAAATATATATATCTATTTAAAAAAATATAAATTGTTTCTAAATTTTGAATTGATTCCTGAATTATTACAGTAATCCTGGTTTTAAAAGTCTGCTATTGTGCCAGGTCAGGGATACAGTTGTATTTTAGGCTGAATAAAGTGTGAAATACTCACACCAGATAGCAGAATGGATTTAGCTATGTGTTAGAAAACATCTGGAAAATAGTTTAAAAGTTCTGGATTTCAAGTCCATCCTCTGAGTGCACAAAGAACCGTGGCAACAACGCCTTTCTGGAGAATTTTCTTCTTCATAGTGCTAACATGAAACTACCACCAGGGCCCACTGCCATAATTTCAAATCAGTACTTTTTATATTTTAATTCAAAATTAGTTCATTAGGAACAGTGGAGAAGCAGTTTCAGTCTCTTTCCAAGTTCAGTCCTTCCATGTCAGTGTTTTATGAGTACTGCCTGCAGTACCCAGCTCTGCTTAGAGACCCCTGCTCATGCTACAGGATACTGCTTGGAACACACCATTGTCTACATTGTCCCAAGACAATTCACCTGCAATCAACACACCAGTCCTTGGAAAACTCCTCCAAAGACATTGCTCCACAGCAGCAAGAACATTTTTAGGGCATTCATTTATAGACATTTTTGGCTAAAGGTAGATAAATATGATTTAGACATTCTAATCCTTCCATATCAGAGTAGCACTTTAGGTTTTATGTTCTTAAACTCAAGCTGGGGAGGGAGGCAGCCAGAGGAAGGTGTGAGGAAAAAAACCCCACAAATATTGCTTTCTGCTATTTTGTGATTAATTTCAAATAAAGCTTCTCTCCAATTTTCCAAAGCTGCCTCCCTCTACAGTATAAACCATATAAATATATTAAAATGTGAAATATGTTCTAATACATATTTAATAAATAGCCACTGCTGAAACTTAACCTTTGAGGCTATTCTATTCATTTATAATTAGTTTAGGAGCTGTTTTTTGTGTACTTGCATTATACAATCTTCTGTAACCACAGACATTAGTGTCATGGTCATTGCAGTAAAAGCAAAATGAATTTTTTAACAATGCTTTGTTTTTACCATAATTTTTCCTATCACTGAAATCACGTGATGCTAAGGAGAGTGACATAACACCTGATTTGTACTTCTGATGAATTATATTTAAATAACTGGACATGTGACATGGAAGAACTAGGAAGGTCTGAATGGGGAAAGAATTGCAGCTGCTCTATGAAATAAGCATCACTGAAGCCATATTTTTAAATCTACAATTTCTTTGCTTTTGTAAGGAAGATACCACCACCAAAGATTCATTATAAATGTCACCAATCCCAAGTAAGTCAGTAATAAATAGCAGCATTCTCTCTCACATAGCATGTGACCCTCTTGTTACTCAGGAAAGTAGAAAGCCAAAAGTCCTCTTTTTGAGCACCTTTATATAAATATAGAGGAACTTTACACAGATCAACATATGACACCATCTTAGCTAAGCAAAGGCCACAAAAGTCCCATAAAGTTTTATTGCACAATTGATTTTGTGTGTATATCTATTAATATGCTAAACATATCACAGCATTTGGCTTCAGTACAGACTGAAAAAAAACTGGAAAAGCCAACAAGACTAAGGACAGCTTAGCATCAGAATTGCTATGGAAATAAGGCAAGAGGCAAACATGCCAAATTAGAGTATTTTGAACACCTTTTGAAAGGTTATTCCTTTCAATTAGAATTTTTCCAGACAAAATATACTAGACTGTGACCAAGAAATCCTAAAAGTCCGAGGAAAAAAGGTAAATTAAATTTAAAAAATTTGTCATCTGCATAAATTTTCTTATGTAAATATAGGAAGTAAGTATAGCTTTGAAGAAGAATTACAACAAAGAAATTTTTTAAAAATGCAATTAACACACAATGCAGTCACAAGGTCTGATCTGCCCTCAGTCAGACCCTGAGTGTATTTCTGGAGAACAATGACAAGGGCTTGAGAAACCCTGAGGCCACAGCAGCAGCTTTTATGCAATGCACATTATCCCTGAGTGCAGCAGCACAGCTCTGTACCACTGTGTCTGTGCTGAAGGTCGCCCGGACCTCCCCCAGCCCTCGGGGCACAGCTGATGACAGCTCTCCATGCAAGGCTCTGATGGAAACAACATTTAAAAGAGAAACCTTTTCCTTTGGAGTAACCACCATCTGCACTGCTGGGGATTTTCTCTTGGAGACCTGCACTATTCATGTTTTATATTTGAAGTGTGGAACTCAATAGACCATTACAAGGTTCAGCTCAGGGTTTTTGGCAGTAGGTCCTTTATTTTTAACTGTCAGTGCTGATAGGCATCTGTGTCTCCTCTAGTTTGCCTCCCTGCCTGCTACACTCATTTTAGTTAACGTAACATTCATTAAAATAACCACTAATCAACAGCTGAACAGGATTTGCCTGGATACCCTAACTTACATAAAAGAGCTGTTAAGCATCATTAAGAAAAATAAAAAGTAAAAAATTGGAAGTTACTTTCAAACTCTCTCTACCCTCAGAAATCCCAGGAGAGGTTGACTGGGAAGCCCATTTCCTGAAAGCTGCTGCAGGTCCAGATTTCCTGAGTTTGGTTCTTGAATTCATTTCAGGTGATCCCCCACTAATCTTGATGGATTTACTCTAGGTCTGCTGATGGTGCCTTGAAGACATGGTCTCATGGCTGTTTCACATTCATCAAAGTCTACAAACAAAAGGGACAGTCCTGCCTTCATTTCTACCTCCTTAGAGCTGTCTAAAAACCTCATCCTTCTGTTATTCCTACCTACCCAGCCACCCCAAGCCAAATCCTATTAATTTTCACAAGCTGCACTAGAAATTTGTTCAAAGCACCCCCATCAGCTACGATACTTCAGGAGCCACCAGCAGAGCCAGTGCTCTTTGAAACATTTCATGTGATAAAATTTGGTCATCTTTTGCTCTTCATTTTCACTGGAGAATGCTAGCTAGCAGTTCTAGATACTTAGATGAAAAAGCAATGACAAAATCTTACAAACGTTTCCTTGTATCTGAAGCCTCATTCTTTGGAGTATTGTGATATTTAACTGGACTTCAGTACTACCTCACTATTGCTCAGAATGATAACAATAAGTCATTGAATGAATTTCTGTTCACTTTAAACAATAGCCAATTTCTTCTGTATTTTGATCCATGAAAACTACCTGGTAAATGTTTTGTCCAAATTAGAGGTGAGCAACATTAAAAATTGTCTGATATCACACTGAAAGCCTACAAAATCTTTTCAGCTGAAAACTACAAATCCCCAGAATAGCTGTATATATTTAATGCAAAGAGAAAGCAGTGGAGAGGACAAGTTTTGGGGAAGGGGGGTGGGTGGGTGGTTATTATTTTATTTTTTATTTCTCTTCTCAGCAATTACTTCACTGGTCATGAGAAAACATCCAAAGGTCATAATTACTTTGGACTGGATATGATAAAAATGGCCTCACAATGAAAGGTTTCCTACTCTATAGCTGCTTACATTGTTTTATTGCTTGGCTAGTAGTTTATTTAGAAAAACAAAATATCTCTACCAATGCTATTGCTTAGAAATATTCACTGCACAGAAAAGTTCAAATTAAATTGAAATATATGATAAATCAGAGAAATCTGGACAAAGTTGAATTTCTGGGTAAAATTAAGAATTCTAGTTAAGCCTGACTATTTTCTTACCAAAAGGGGAAAAACTGAAGGAGGAATTATGGAGCATTTTTTGAAAACTCCATTTACCTGACAGTCCAAAAGAAATTGCTGGGCAAAGCAAGTTTGACATCACGGCCACCCTTCCCCTGAGGCATTTTGAGCCTTTCTCTGACACTCTCCAGTCAGAAACTGAGCAAGAAAAGAGCTTTATTCTCTAAGACATTCACTTGCAACACAGGGTACAAAACTTCCAGATCTTCTGAGACTTCTGATTCTGGAAGTAATGGTTATTACTTCCAAAAGCAGGCAGAGAATCCACAGAAGACTGACCAAGAGCTGCTGAACCATTAGCAGGGAACAAGATATTCTTTTGAGAAGTGAGAACTGAACCAGAGAGCTGTGCTTTGTATGTGTAAACAATATTATTTTGAGTATGTAAAATATGAACACTACTCCCTAGTCTTTCTCTTCCAGCAGGTTTTTGAGTAACATTTATTTTGCTATCCTTTTGAGTACAAGACAAAATATTCCCCTTTGTTTTTGGTTTTGTTTTGTTTTTTTTAAAGCAGAATGTTCATTTCAACTCCCAAATTATTGTTCTGGCATCAAGTACATGAGCTTTTCTCCCTAATTGGAAATGATATTTATATTATTATAGGTATTAGTAGTCTGCCCAAGTGATTGTCAATTATTTGCATAGCCTTACTTGCAGGTTTGTCACCAGCCTGGAGTGACTTTGTATTTGTTGTCCCAGAAATGAGCTGTGCAAATGCTAAGATTGCAGAGAAGGCCATCTGCTGAAGCACACATGATGGCTGCAGAATAGTTACCCCAAAGTATGCCAAAACACCCCATAGCAGCAAAAAGGCAATTTCACTGCTGCTTCAGAGGTGCTAAGCCTTTTGCTTGCCAGGGAGATCTCTCCTCAGCATTTCCTGGCTTTACACACAAGCCTTCTTCTACCTTTCAGTTTATGCAGTTTACTGTGAGCCTCAGTCTTGAGACAACAGCACCTTTGCAAGATGCCATTTTAAAGAGTCAAAGAAAATGAAAGGAAGAAAAATTGAGAAAAAAATAGTCTTGATGCTGTATTTTGTGGTTTAGCCACTGAAATCAAACAAGTCAAGTCTTAATGAACCTATTTTGAGGGGACTAAAAGTCCAATAGCAATAACATTGAGTCCTTGGGAGGGTTATAAACAACCAATGCTAATTTTGCATCCATTCTATGACACCTAGTATTTAAAATTATTTTGACTTCATTAACTCCTTTAACAAGATTAATAGGATTGATTTTTTCATATCCTTAATCTGTTCAGCGCTTCATTGGTCCACAGGCCAATAAATTCCTTTTCTCTGCTATCTTCCTTAAATCACTTTTGCCTTGAGATCACAAGTTCGATTATTTTTTGTAAATAAATTCTATTTCCATACCAGAAACTTGAAAAAAGCCCAGGACAAATGAGAAGAATTCTTTTATCCTTTTCTTAAAGGACTGATTTAAATACATTAGGAAAATCAGAATTACCATCTGAGTAATGACAATAAATGATCTTCAACCGTTAGTGGAAATTTATTGTTCCAAGAGATATTATAAAGAAAGAGAAAAGGACATTAATAGCTTAGAGTGTGGTTGGCTTTACTCATTGCCCTGCTGCAGTGGTATCTCAGGATGAGCCATTTTAACCTCTTGGAATTACAAGAAGAAGACAGAGTTCATAAGATGGATGTACCAGCAGTGACTGATGTAACTAATGAGAAAAAGTCACTAAGCATCTCAAGTTTGTACAGATAAACAAATAGTCTATTCGGGAAGGGTATGGTTTTAGGGCAATTAATCTAATAAAAGGTATTGATACCTAGAGATAACACAAAAAATATATTAAAAAAGGATGCATCAGGAATGAGAAACTTGGGAATTTTCTTCTCACAGTTCAATTCTCAACTAAGATCATACACATATGGACATTTGCTTGCATGGTTTCATTCTGTAACAAGTTATTTAATTGTACAGGCAGATAAACTGACTTATTTTGTCTCCAAGAGGTATGCAGAAGTGCATAAATTTGGTACAGCTCCCCATAAAAGTAGATAAACTTGTACTCTTGCCCCACTGCTATATTTACCAACTTGAGTGACTTAGAGTTAGCAGGCTGGTTTGCTCAGTCCATGAGAGACTGTGCTGGATTCCAGACTTGTCTTACCACTACAGTCCCATTTACCTATGCAGGTTTCTAGGAATTTGCTTGCAGTAGTCAGAAAAGCTGTAATGCTACTCCTAAAGTAGATATTTTGTATAATTTTAGTTTTAAACCTTCATAAATCTGAAACTAAGATATAGTGCAAGAGCAGTTATAGCAGAAGCCATCTCTAATAGATTCAATTCCCAGGTGGTTTGATAACACTTTTGAAACACCTGGATGTCCAACATCTTAGCTACCTGCTACAACTTCTGACTAAATTCAGTTTCATTTCATTTAGGTTTCTAATCAACAGTTTATCTTTTTAACTGGCAATGGCTGCCTGCTGCAGGTTCTTGATCAGTGCACAAGCTGTTGAGCACTAAAGCATCACTGCAACACATCTTCCTAAACCTAAAAATACTTACTGAGGGAAGAATTCATTTGGTTTCTTTTAAGCAATGCAGAATTTGCTGAACTCAAACGCTATCCTGGCTCTTTAAAATAGCTTGATAATTTCCATCAGGTTTAATGCATATTTAATTAGAAAATAATTGTTTCCTTACACAAATTTCAGCTCAAAACGGAAGCTAAGTAATTTGCAGACAAATAAAGAGACAAGGCCACAGAAAAATCCTGGAGCATGCAGAGAAAACAAGCTCGGGCAAGCATATGGGTCCTGACATGGGTGCAGAGGGGAAGCATATGGCTATGCTCACAGAAGATGTTCACTGCATCCTGACATGTTTGAGTAGAAAAAGGAAAGCAGTTTGAAAACAAGCTGTGCATTTTGTTACACAGTCATAGAGGCCTCCTTCTCTACATTACCTAATAATAAATTATATTACTGCCAAGTAAGTGCCAATGACAAGGAAAATTCTAGAAATAGAGCACTGTGCACTTCTGTCATCTATGTACAGAAGAGAGCAGGCCAGATGTCCACTGGCACCAAGTGACCAGCTCCAGGGAAAGCAGCAGATAATTTCTGGATGGAAAACAGAAGACAGTTCTCCCCTCAGTTTGACAGAAGGCACTGTGATGGGAGGGAACATTGTTTGAACACTGCCAGAATCTCCAGCTTGCTCCCTGGACAGTTGCACTGATTGGAAACGGCGAGATACATGGAATATACTCAGAGAATTTTTTAACTTTTAATGAGATTTCTAGCATGTGCTGCTGTTTCAATGACTACTTTTTTCTGAATAAACAAATAATTCTCTTCAAAATTGTATTTGTGCAAGTCTTACAACCTCTGGGGACTCTATTATCCAAGGTGTTATTGCAGTACCTAAAGCAAATGAAACACCATTAATAAATAAAACATAGTTTCACTAATGCTTCAAATTGCATCTCTTTGACATCTGTTTAAATCAATTTATATGGAAGTCAGAATTCACAGGTATTTTTATAACATCTTATTGCTTTAATTCTAAGCATTTCAGATAAATTAATTAATGGGAATTCCAAAATAATCTCTCCCAGATACCTTGTTTTCATTTTGCAGATGTTAGATGGGGGCACCAATATTAAGAAATATGACTAAAGCCTAGTAAAATGCATTGAGCAAGAAAGATAATAATTTGTATTTCCCAAATTTCAGGCTAAATATTTAATTGAATACAGTTTTTTATTGGGTTTTGCATCTTTCTGATGCAAAGGGGAGAAGATCCTTAATTAAATGCTTAAAACTCGAACTGTTTGAGTGTCAGACAGTTTCTCTTCCAGCATACATTACTTGCAATATCTTTATATTCCCTGAAAAAGACAAAGTCTGTTTGTACAAATATTTACCAGGTTACACTATGCACAAATGCAGCAATTAGAAAAATTGCAGGCTGCTCTATTTAAATATTTTAACCTCATAATAATTCATTGATATAATTAACATTAAAAAATAAGAGCAATACATTACACTAGTGTTACTGTTTCTACTACTTCATTTCAGAGAATTAATTATATCCATTTTCTTGCCGTTATGAACCTGCCAGAAGTTTCAGGAGGCAAATGAAATTTCCCTTTTTAATAATAAAAAAATTATCCAGTCTCTAAAGTTGCTAAAGTTCCAACAGCAACTGCTGTTGTATAACAGAGGTAAATAGAGCTTTTGGAGCTGCCTATTTCCCCCTCAGCCATAATTTTTGGAGTGTGCTGATGGGGAGAGCTGGCTGCTCACAGCAAAGGGGTCAGGGACAGCTGTGCCCCTGCAGATGCAAACCCAATGGCCAGGGGAGCTGCCTCTGGGGTCCTGTGCCAGGGAACACTGCCAACAGTTTTCTTCTTTTCTTCTTTGGGGGTTTGCAAAGAAATTCTATGTTTGGGACTTGTATGTGAACTCACTTCCAAATACAGAAACCCACATTAAAAGGAGACATGAGACCTTGGGATCATTCCCCAAGCTAACAGACCTCAGTGGAAAAAATTGGGGGTGTTCATAGGATTGGCTCTAATGACCCATTTGACAGCAGACAAATTCTGCCACTCCTCCCTGGAAGTACCAGTTGAGAAGGCACTATTCTTTGGGCCTTTCTTCAGGAGAGAATGTGAATTCTCTCCTGAAGAAAGTAATTATGTGCTTCTATAGGCTTCTTCAGTTTCATTAAAAAAACAATTTTCTTACCAACAACTCTTTCATTTAGAGCACACAAACAATAGTGCAAACCATTTTATACCTAAACTAGTAGTGATTCTGAGATATGAGTTAATTTGGAATTTAACCTCCTTGTAACAAGAGAATTTGGCCTTTTACATGGGCAAAATTTTGTTTGAGATCACTATACATGTGATCCACTATGCCCTTACCCCTCCAGGGAAGAATTTAACTGTGTGGATTAGAGAGCAATATGAAGTTACTTTTACTTTTAAATTCAAATCAATGACACTTCAGATACAAATCTAGTTTGCAAAGAAATTGGACACCATTTATGTTTTAAGACCCTGCCTTGATGTTTTTCATTAGACCCTGTGCTGGTGTTTTTCATTAGAGTAGTATAAATGTAGAGCTGTTGCACTTTACTCAGATTTATGGGAATGTCACAAAGCTCAACTTATTGCAATTAACATTCCAATTACATTTCTAGAAGTATTTTAGAAAGGCCATTTAGAATGCTTTGACAGGAATTTGATGCACAGTTCACTACCACAGCAAATCACACTTGGAAAGAGCTGGAAATTCTACATGCTTTGAATCTTGCATACTGATTTTGGCTGAGCAGTCACAATGGTTACCTTCCAGAAAATTCAAGAACAAATTGTCAGTGTATGTTCCACCAGCCTTCCCTCTCTCTAAGTGGAAAATACAACTCAGCAGACAGAAAGTGGCATGTATGTAATTGTGCTCGCATGCACTTCAAGCACACAGCAATCTCCACTGATGTACTCTCCTTACACAGCTCATTTGCAGCCTTGATTGAAAATAATGAAGAACTAAGGTACACAAAATGCTTTAGAATGTTCTATACCTTATCCTTCATGTTGGGCACTTAAATTTGATCTACTGACTATTATCCCTGATTATATCTCTGGAGCTCAAGAGAGGGTGACACACCCTGAAGTGCACCACGGGACCACACTGAGCTCTGCCTTCAGCTCAGCCCTGGTGCCAGAGCTGGGCTGCAGCTGGAGAAGGAGCCCTGATGATTTGGGCAGGCTCTGGAGGGCTGGTGGAAGCTGTGGCCCAAGGCCAAGGTGGGTGGGCTCCCCTGGGCTGGGCAGGGACAGGGGCTCACCTGTGGGGAGGAGGCTGCAGTTGAGCTACAGACACACAATCATGTATAATCACATACAGACACACAATCACAGACTTCTCAGGCTGGAGAAGACATTGAATATTGAGTCCAAGTGCTAACCCAGCACTGCTGGCTTGGAACACCTGCAGGTTTTTTGAACACTTAAGGCAGAGGAGTTTTGGCAGAAAGTGAGGAGTTGATAGCCCCAGGAAGGCTGGGTGAAAAAGCAACATGAGTTTAGACCTTGCAAGAAACCAATGAAGCAAGGAGAGAAAAACAGCTGGAAGCTGCACTTTAACAAACTGGGGGACAGCTCACAAGACATGTAAGCTGGAATTTGTGCCTTCTAGTAGCAGGAGAAATTCTCCTGCTCTTCCCTCACATCTGAAGGTACAGGATCAATTCAGTTCTTGGCAGTTAATAGCCAAGGAGAAGGAAGAGAACAAATGTCATTAAAGGAGGCTTAAAAGACATCTCAGTTTGTAATGGCCACCAAGAACCCTCTCATCTCAGCTATCACTTGAGCTTCCAGCCCCAGCATTTGGCATTTTGCCAGCTGGCCCCTTTACTGAACCATCAATACTGGATTTCTTTTCAGGTAGGAACCAAATCTTAAACACCCTGCATAATTTCAGGCAGTCTAACAACATTATGCTAAGAACACTTGGAAAATGCTTCATGCAGCCAGCTACTTCCCAGTCTGAATGTTTAAAGGATTTCCCAGCTCAGCCATGGCTTCCCTTTCAGGTACTGATGGTGGCTGCTGCCTCCAAAATTCAATGTATTTGATATTTTCACACATGCCTTTGATTATTACCTTCTTTATCCTTCTAGTTTTGTTTTTCTTGCTTTTTCACTAAGTGTGCTTTTAAGAAAATCTTCTAATTCATAATGTGCAATGATTTTAGCAAGTTTCCAGAATTTGCCTTAGAGCCAACACCTAATTGGAGTCATACCAAATTACATTAGGCCTGATACATAGCATGTGCCTGATATGCATGGATCATTTTCCCCCTTGGAGTTAACTCTTGGCTGGCATGAGTCAGTGCCACTGAAGATAACAGCACTACCTCAATTTTCAGTTTTTAATGGTGTATAAGTTAAAAATAATGCAGTCACCCACTTAGAGCAATACAAAAACACTGCATGATGGGTCAGGCTAAGAATATTTTGTCTTATTCCATTCTGAGCTGGGATTCACAGACCCTTTATGAACCATGCTCATTGAACTTAAGAGGTTTACCTCCCCTCACCTCACCACATTATGTATCTGGAACCAAGAGAGCATCTATTCTTACACAGTGGAAAGTCTGAATGGATGTAAATAGTACATGATATAACTCACTTTGAAATCTGGATGTATTTCAGGGGAAATGCCATTCACAGAGATTCTCTAATTGCCTTAGAGAGCTAAAAGATTGCCCTGTGGATTTCCCCACTCAAAACCTTTGAGTATTTCCTATGATCTGCTGCTTCATTTATTCATGGAAAAACTTAGGAACACTAAGAAACATCAGTATCAAAATTAGTTTTAAAATTAGGCAGCAACATAACAAGACAGAATTATTGGCTGTATTTAACCTCAGCCCCTGAGTATCACAGCATGGTTAAGAAGGGCACCTCCAGGGTGTGACTGTTTCTGAAGTACTCCAGAACCAGACACATCATGGGGGTGGTCCTGTCCTCCAGCTTTTGGGCCATGTCAGGATGGAACCTGGACCTTCCCTGTTACTTTTTGTCCAAATTTCATCTTTGTAAAGACCTAAACAACAGTGAAGCTTTATTCCTAGCCACTCCTATCATACTGGGAAGTGACACCTGAGGCATGCAGCTCCCCCCATCCACCCTCTTGAGGCCTTATCCTACCAGGCATCTCAGTGCCTGCTGCTGCAGGTCCCCTGCCCTGGCTCTGCTCTAGGAGCTGGCAAGAGGCCCCACTGAAATCAATGGTGGAATTGTTCCTTCATCTGAAGCTCCATATGGCAATATCCAACTGATTGCCAAAAAGAGAAATTATTCACAGCTATAAGCAACTTTTTCTCACACCAATTTTTTTTTTTTCCAGCTGAAATACCTTGTCTTTTTTATTCTTTTGGCTCCCTGTAAAACCCAAAGTTATAGTGAAAATCCATAAAGGCGTAACATGACATAGGTAATTATACTTTCTTTAGAAACTAAGATTCACAAATAAACATAATTTGAATGAAGCACTGAGAAATCAAGGTCTCTTTGATTAATCTATTTATATTTAGAAGTCTATGACTGATGTGTTATTTTTTGAATGTCAAAACTTTTTTTATATTAAGGTGAAAATACATGCATATACAAGCAGCATTCATTATCTCTGGATAATCAGCACAGGAAGAGACCCTGAATGTCAAATTCACCTGTGAAATTAAGAGAGAAAGTTCCAAAGAGAGAGCAAAACAAATCAGATATGACAGAGCATGACTGACATCTGATCATGCACTGATGGGTTTATATCTCAGTAGCAAACAAAAATATAATAAAAGTGCAGCACAGTGTGGAAAGAAATAGAAAAACTTTATGTGTTGTGCTAATGAGAACAAATAATCTTTCGAATATAGAGCCCAGAGAGAAATGGGTTGAGCCATCCATTATTCAAAAAACTGCCTGCCTGGTCTTAGGAATGGCTTTATGAATACACCAAAAATGTCTGCATTGCTCCTGCTTTTCTCGAGATGCAACTCACCATAAGTTCCAGTCCTTACTAGGAATGTTATGAGCCAGAATCTGAATTCTATTTCTAATAGCAATGACATAGGAGATTTAGTGGAAATGCCTGGTAAAAATCTCATAGAAACTGAAGTCCATCAGACCGGCAGTATGAAAAAGATGTCAGGAAGTTACATTTAAAATAAGCTAAGGCTGTTCTTTCTATAGTTTAAGCCATATATTTTTATAGGTTTGTATAATAATAAACCTTATGGCAATATTAAAATTTTTACACTATTTCTAAAAGAATGCACTCTTGCAATAAATAAAATTCTATTTGATTATAGATTTAATAATGAAGTTTTATCTTTATTCACTGGAATTAATTACTGTGAATGTATATTTCAGTCCTTAAATAAGTAGTTAGGAATAAAATTACTATGGATTGGCATTCTTTCTGTGACATTAGGGTTTTGGGGTCCTGAGTAAAGGAATTTGTTTTTCACTAAATTCTAAAAAGCCGTAGTGCAACAGCAAGATTGTAGTTTAGAAAAGAAAAAGATAAGAGTAAATAAGTTTTTCCATATGAAGAAAAGCTTTATGAAGGATCTAAGAAATGCCTGTAAATACTGCACCAGTTTGCAACTACAGTTTTTGTAACTGCAAATCTCCCAGAAGTTATAAGCTAAATCAATGTTTATTTGCACATGTTATGTGTATTGCTGGCACTGCAGTAAATAATCTTACAACAAATGGATTTACATGACTCTCTTTTTCGTGTCTTCAACACAGGGAAATGAAAACTCAAGAAAGAAAGTGTACTAATCCTTTCATATTGTGACATGCACACAACAATAACCATAGGCAGAATAAAATCCAAATCCATAATGCATGCTCACATCACAGTAGGACACGGGCAAAATCTAACAGCATAAATTAACTTAATACCATGTCACTGCTTCATTATGCACTAACAAATAAAATTTTAAAAGCCATAAAACAGAACAATAGTTTACTCTGTTAAAAATATAAAAACAAACCACCAAACATAAAAAATTTGATATTTTTGTCTTAAGGCTCTTCTTTTTTAATGCTATACTAAAAAATGTAGGAACAGATATTTTAAAACAAGTACTCCTCAGAGACAGTGGAAAAAAACCCACTTGAATGAATGGGGGGGAGGAATGGGAAAGGAAGCCCAGCAGATCACTCCATTCCAAGACCTTTGGATGAGCATGAAGCCTCATGGATGACAAGATAAATAAAAAGTGTAACTCAACTCCTCTGTAAGCGTTGAACATCCTCCTAAACTGAAAAGCTTTCAATACCCTTCATTTTGGAGAGAATTCAACAATACAAAGACACAAACAAAATAATATTCAGCAATGAGAACCTTCATAATGTGCAGATGTAACAAGTGATGCTGTTTGACTTGCATAAATCTAAAGGTCACGTTGAAATCTAGTACTGAAGGTTTTTATACCAGACAGATATCAAAGTAAGCCACAATACATTTTTTTGCAGATTGCCAACTATAGATTATTTCAGCTTGGAATGTAAAAGTAACATAACTCTATATCCTTTCCATTTATGCTCATACTTAGCAAGAAATTCTTGTACTTATCTATATATTCTTTTCCTCTTATGCATAATTGCAGTAATTAAAAAAAAACAAAACAGAGCAAACAAACACCAAACCAAACAAATATAAAAACCCCAACAACAACTTTGAAAAAACCTCCTAGTGGATAGAGATTTGTCATGACATAAAAACAGAGGATTTCCACTTTTCTATTTTAAATTTGATGCCACAGGATCATGTCATAGATTCGCCTTCTATGTTTATAAGTACTTTAAAATGAAATTTGTTTTCATCCATAAATGTGCATTTTTAGACCCTGAGCAAAACACATGTCAGTCCTATAAATTCCTTGAGTCTCACTGTAAAAGATATTTATATGTCTTCGTTAAAGAACATCTTCCAAAAATTTGCCATGTTATCAATGAAGAGAATTATAAAATTTATTCCAGTAACAAACTCATCTTTGATCTACACAGAGTATTGTTTATGTTCAATAATCCATTCTTTCAACACCTAAGCCTCCTTTTTGTCTTTTCTCTCAGTCCTGAAATATTTGGCCTGCATTTACCCAAAGGAATTTTTTTCAGCTTCTTTTTCTGAAATCGCGTTCCTCATGAAAGCGTGGCCTACATTTCTCTCTTAGATGTATGCACTTACATTTCTCTGTGCTAAGGTACAGTTAATTCTTTAATTAAATAATTCCTTCCCAGATGGCTGAAGTCATGTCTAGGGGATAGTTACAGCCCAAGATACACAGCAGCAGCTCTTCCCCAGCACAGGAAAACCTCTCATGTGAAAAAATTCCCCCCTGAATATAACAGGAGCACAAAGAGCTGTTCCAAATTCCACTGATTTCAGCAGGAAATGGATTCAGCTCAGGAGACCTAAAGAGAACAACACAATTTCAATTCTCTAGGTATCATAAGAGAAGTGGGGGGGGGAAAGTACCACTAATGACAGTGTGGGAGTAAAGCAATTGTTTCCACAACTCTCAAATCAAAATGCACTAAATTATGTTTCAGACTGGGAAAAGGCTGAAACTGTAATGCAGAAAAGAGAGGTTTAATTTTATGTATCCAGGTCTTATCAAAACAACAGGAAGAAATTCTAAACATGAAAGCTCTAACCACATTTTGGGCCCAAAAATCCCTATTAAAATAATATGTAACTGATAGTTTTCATGGTGGACATGATCTTTTGAGTTCATCACTATTGTGCTACAAGGTTCTTGCTATGATGTACATTTCTTTGTGTGAAGCTTCACAAATCCTCTAGATTACCTGCATGCAAGTTAATATACTGGATAGTTTTAGAACCTGTTTATTCATTTTCCCCTCAAGTCTTTGAACTTGAAGGGAAAGTCTTTTTGAACCCCTTTGTTTTGTTTGATTCCTTAGGTAAGAACTTACATTTACAGCAATGTAATGGGAATATCAGGTTTAATCAGACCTGCTGTTTCCAAACCTTCCTGGTTGAGTGCTTTGGTCCAGTGCAACCTTCCTCCTTTGCCCCTTCCTTTTCCACACTACAGTCTAAGAAACTGTAAATGCATCCAAGAAATGATAATACACAGCAACACTGCCAACATTTCTCTGAGACATGAAATAGCAATTTAAAACAATAACTGAAATTATGCTGCAACAAAATGTAATTAGCTACAGCTACAGAAAGAACACAACCTCTAAAAAGGTTACAGACACAGCAATATTGTGATTTGGGCATAATGGGGCATGGCTGAGGCAGATCTATACATCTCTAAAACTGATTTATAACACAGTAGAAGAGATTCCAGCTCAATTTTCCCCACAACTCTAAAAAATCCTCCACAAATCACTTCCTAGTGTTCACACAGTACAAATATGGGTGCCACATATACAACCCTCTTTGATTACTTCAAAAACCAAACAAGAAAAAGAATGCATATATCCTTTTCCTCCCTCAATTAAAAACAAACAAACTAACAAACATCCCCAGGGGTTTTGCTCAGATTATGTCCACCCCCTGACTAAATCAAACCATCTTAAAGGGCAAACAACTTCACCCTGCCCACCCCCACTACAAGTCTCCCTTTTTAATGAATGTTCATCCCATAATAGGTTAACAGTGTGCATGCTTGTAGATGATTTTCCTGTACAGGAAAATCTAAACTTTAGGGCTTTCATCCTGTTCACAGCTGAAACAAAACCCCCAGTAACCTCTCTGACCCAGCTAAGGACAGATCCTACTGGTGCTTGTTCTCCAGTCCCCTGCTAGACCCAACGCTGTTAAATATGGGAGATTCTAACAGGCTCTTGAAATTTCTGTGGAAGAATGTTTTTTCCTCAGGGCTGGTGTATCAGGAGGTATGAAAGAGCTAAATGCCAATTTGCCAGTAAGGAGAGAAGTATGTTTGCAGAAAAGGCAAAGAAACCATGCATTCCTCCCCTCCCCTTCTGGTCAAATGCTATTTCCCCATCTGTGAAACAGAAAAAGCTACTAATTGTACAGAGGTATTCAAAGAAACCAGCTGCTGCACTTAATCCATTCCTTGTGGAACTTGACTGAGTCCTAGGATGAGATGTGGCCAATTGCTTGCTGATCACGACTGAAAATGAACAGGGCTTCCATGCTTATGCCCCATTCCCCAAAGTGACAGCAATTCTCACTTATTCAGAACAATTCCTGGTAGACACAGGTATCTTAGAAATAGCTAGGAGCACTATGTGGAAAATAAGGAAGTCCTTGTTAGGGCAATTCTTAGAGGTAAAGGTGAAGTAGTTAAAATATATAACCATCCATTCATAACAAAAAATATTTTCTCCCTCAGTGAGGATGAAAATTGGATTCAATAGCAAAGCAATTTAAAGTGAATTTCCCACTCTGCAAAGTTTATACGGCATGCAGCAGATTATCTTCTGTCTGCAGGTACAACAATTAAATCCACTGAATAAAATTAAACTTTCCAGGGTATGCAGATGAGTTCTGTTGCTATTTCTCCAGCAATATATTTAATGAGGAATTTTGTCCAGTGTTGTGAGAATAAAGGACATTTTTACATTAATTCTTGTCAGCCTTTTTGATAGACTTTTCTTCATCACTCTGGGGGATTTATAGGATTTAGTATAATGAATAAAAGAAGCAAGTTATTAGGTCTGATATTCAAACCACAGTAGTGACCACTGAAGAAATTATTTACTCTATAATATCAAGGAAATTATTTAGTCCCTCAAGCATAAATATATTTTCTTCCTTCTTTTTTTTTGTACATTTAAAAATAATTTTTCAATGCAATCAACACTTACTAAGGAAGCTAGAATTTAAGAGTAAAACAATTTTTGAGAGACTATGTAAACAGACATGAAAATAACAAGAGGCCTTTGCTCTCTGCATATTGAAAATAAAAATTGAAGGAAAACTCAAAAGACAGTTTAAAACTCCATTTAAGAAATAATCTACAAGAACTATTTTTCTTTTTCAGAACTTTTTTTTTGTCTTAAGAGAACTAGCTTATGGAACTAGGCATTAAGATATATTAAGCCCCCAAAACCAAGATAAAAATAATCAGGTAAAATATACTGTCAAGGACTTCTGTCCTACAACTTGTTTTGATTACATTTCTAATTTTGATAGTGAGCCAATCAAAATTAGATACAGGGTGAAAGAGTATTCTGGTATGCCACAGGCCCTAAATAATATGTTTCAAATTGAAATGAAGTGTGGAACCTCCTGTTCCAAATCCCTCCTTTCTCCTGCTGATAGTCGTTCTACCTGTCTTATCTGATTTAGGTCCTGTTCTGCAAATCCCCCTCTGATTTGAATCTAAAATGGGACACTCAAGGAAAGAATAACAACAGCACAGCACCAATGAGCCTTCATTCATCATCTATATTGAAAAGATTATTTCTACACACACATAATTTAAATTTAAGATTTCATTAAAAAGGTGATTTCTTGAATTTTAATAAAACATAGCACAATTTGATTTTAACATATGCCTTACATATAAATTCAGAAATACTGACAGACTACTTTGGAAGTCTGGGGATCACTGTATAGGGGTTTTTTTTTTAGTTCTAGCCTTTTCATCACAAAATTCCTAGACTGGATGATTGCAAGATGCAAACAACTGCCTGCTCTCTATTCTGTGGAAATAAATTAAAGCAAATGATTCAGTACCAAAAGAAAGGAGAAATGTGTCATTATTGCTATTATGAAATATACAATTACTCATTCTTTTGAATAGACATACAGAGCCCTGTTTGTGGTGATGTATTTTGGCTCCACTTGTGGCAAACTGCAGGGGGTGTGCCTGGTTACAGCTCTGCAACACCTGGAGCTTCAGTGTGGGGATGGTTAAGGACAAAGCACTCCTAGGAAGCAGCAAAGAGCCAGTTGAGTGACCAGGGATAACCCCAAGGGACTATTCAGGCAGAAGGTCAGAGGCACACGAGCCACGCTGGAGGCAGCAGGACACACACACACACAAAGGACCTCACCTACAATTCCTTCTGTACAGAACCATGCCACGAGGCCTCTGAATGCTCACCATCATAAAAAAAACATTGACATTTCTTGCTAAATACAGTAGGAAAACTCCCTCTTGGGAAGACAATGGAGATTACTTCAGAAACCTGAGCAGAAACACAGTGAGAATGTAAAATTATTTTGCTCTACAACTGCTTGAACACAAAGCTGACAACTGAAGTATAACTGATACCAAGTCTCATTTCAAGGTTACTTCCTTTGCCCAAGAAATAGCAGCCTTTCAGCCAGGTAGCTCTGTTCTCACAGGAGGCTCTCAGGGAATTCCTTTATAGCTCCCCTTTTTGGAGGGACACCCTTTCCCACTCTGTAGCCATGGTGACGCGGGCAATGACATCAAACAAGCACAATAGAGAACTTTCTGCCTAGAATGCTTTTATACTCTCTATAAACCCTTGGCTGGCAACCCCTGAATCTGGCAGTCATTTGCAAAAGAGAAAGGGGTGCAGTGTTTGCCAAGTCAGTGTGGGACAATGACTGAATAAGACAGTATGCCTCAAATGAGTCAACACGGTGGCTTCTGGCATCCAGGGACCAATGAAGTGAGCCAACAGTATTCAACATTTCTGTCAATACTTTTTTTTCAAAAATTGTGGGTTTTTATAACTTACAGGTACATTTGACTCAACCACACAAAAGTTGCACAAAAATATTAAAAGGTCATTTGATTGAAATCAATTAAATTCCTCCAATTTAATGTCAGTAGCTACCATTCGCCCAAGGTCAACTAATATGGTGATCTGTAGGGGATCTTTGTTTCCCCAATGAACAGGCACTAATTAAATTATTTCAACTACATTCACACTGTAAATGCTCAACTGTAAGTGCTACAGCCAATTCTCTCAGGATTAGCTGGGCAGATTCCCCCTGGAAAAACCTGAAATCTCATAGTAATTAAGCTTGCATTAAAAAATGCTGTCAGGCTTAAAAGGTCATGTGCCACTTCATCACATTTTACTTGGTGCAAAGGCCCATGAGTGAAGAATGACAGAAACTCCTAAGGTATTCTCATCTGTTCCCAGGGTTATACCTGCCCATGGATTGCCTCAGTTTGTAGTGTGATGCTATTCCTTTCTTACTTTACTCTTGGCTGAGCTGAATACAAATTCAAAGTTATTTCCTTCTCCCTGTCTTCTTGTAGATGGACAGAAATATCAATGTATTTCAGCTGTCTTTTGAATTTACATTGATGAGTAAAAGAGAATTTAAAAAAAAACCACAAAAAAACCCAACAAAAAACCCAACCCCAAAGTGAGCAAAAGTGAAACATGAAGGCTGCCAGCCTTTATTTGGAACTCTGAAGCACTTTACTATAAAAATTGGAAATTGTGCCTTTTGTGCATCTGGTCCAGAATTCTCTTTTTGTTCTTTTTCTTGTTATAGATAAGGAAATAATGAACAAGCCTGTAAAGAGTGAAGGCTTAAAGGATGTTGCACAAGAACTGGTAAAATTCCTTTATAACTTTTGGACACTCTTTTGAGCCCACAAAATAGGTTCCTCAAATGGCAAAGCCACAGTTTGGAAAGCACTTAGTGGAGAAAACTCCTGAACTATTACATCATGACTTCAACTTTGATTCAGTAAGCAAGGCACCTATGAAGTTCTACATTTCTGTTTATAAGTATGGACTTGAGGGAGAACAGAAGAATTGCCCAGAGTCTAAAAAATCCCCACATGAATTCTGCCTGGCTAAACCAAAATCACCTGTAAATTCTTTGAAATGTACATTCTCCTCATATTGCTCAAAAATGCTTTTTTTAGTAAATTAAGCTTAATCTAAATAAAAAGTAATCCAAATTGCTACATAGAATGCAATGTTTCAAAGAAATTAGTTCCCACTGTTCTCTTCCCAATCATGTTTTAAATTATTTTCAAAACTACTTTTCAGATTAAAGATTATTCTCTTAAAAAAAAACCCATAGATTTTTAACACTCAATATTTTACATGCTGAATAAATATTTTATAGGTTTGTCAGTGTCAATGATATTTGTATATAATTATATTGTATAAAAATGCATTTCTTTGGCACACCATACAGCTTTCAGTATGTCAGAGGCTGCAGAGAAAATGTTGCAGACATTATTTAATTAGCTGCATTCAAATAAAGCTTTGCAGAGCAAACATTAAAATATGGAACTTCTTAGTGCTTCTTTACTTTCCAGAGGAACTGTAACAGATACAGAGTATAATTTTCTACTTATTATGAAAAGTAAACACTACCAAGACCTTTTCAATACGGGTGGTAAACAAAACCTTTTACCATATATCCATAAAATTTAGCAGCAGACAGAAGAAAAAGTTAGTATTTTGCTCATGTACTCCCAAAATTAGACCAGATTCAACTATATTTTTTACTTATTTTTAATATTCTCCTTGGTTAATCAATGGTCATTCTTACTTCCAGCATTTATTTAACCCTAATTCTATATTTTTAAATAAATGGATGTTTTTAATGGTATGTTTTTAAATAAATAGATAAAATAATTATCCCTAGTTTGACAATACTACTGCCTACAGGAGCCAAATGTAGCACTGAAGTTTCTCAGGAATACATTGCCTGATCCTGCAGCTGTTGGAGTTAGCAGCAAGATTCCCACTGGATTTTCACAGACAGGATTTTACTCCACAGTTCCTGGCAGGTCATCAGACTGCCTGAATTACCAGGCCTGTTCTCTCAGGGAAGCTCACAGGGGGGTTGGAGCTCATTTTGTGAGCTGCATGCATCCACTGCTCCTTGGCTCATATAAACTGGCCATGCAAACTCCACCAGCAAACTCACTTGAGCAGAGTGCAATTCCACCTGCATCCAAATCCAGCTTCTGCCATCACATATGCACAAGTGCTCTGTAATAATACTATGATAATTATTTGTTACCAATGTGGAAAATTACTCCATCTAAATGCAGAAAATATTAAATACAAATTTATGTCTATCAAAAGTTGAGCTTGTTCATTCGTTTTCACTTCAGTCAGAAAGTGAAAAATGCCAGTATATTCATCCTCTCTGATCAGTAGTGTTTTCCAGTACAATTCCTACCACTCAGTAGCTCTGTTTTCAAGGAGATACTCATCTCAAAATAAATTCTGTAGATCACCAATCTATCACATCACTGCATATATATGCAGAACACAGAGGTGCTAACAGAAAAGCCACAGCCTTTCCCCCCCCGTTCCCCACAACATCCACAGCAGAATTCATAACCCAGTTTTTACCACACATATAAACTTTCAAAGGAGTATAGCCTATTGGTGGCAACACATCTCTTCCAGAGATTTAACTTCTGTGGATACTTGCAGAAAAACAACAATTATCTTCGATTCTTAAGGTAGAACACCGATATTAGAGAAGTGCACAAAAATAAATAGAAGACATGCAAGGCCACCAGTGCTTAGGTGGGGTTTACAATTGTCATTTTATGCTCCCCCTATCACTATTTGTTGGACATGCTTGTAGAAGGGTTGCTGGGACAGCTGAAGAGAAGCAAGATTATTCTTATTAGTAAGATCTGCACTGTTATTAGAATGTTTCTTGGGTGAGAACTGGAAAAGGACAAAAGGCAGGTTTCAATCTAATTCTAATTCTGCCAAAACAAGGTACTAACATAAGGAATGTGACCTTTATAATATTACAGCAGTTATATGCTACATGTTTGCACAATATACTAAAATGCCAAATACCATCATCAACCACTTAGTACCTGGAAAGACTAGCACACTACTGTGCCTCATTCCTCATGTCACTGTGGAAGAAAATAGCTGAAAAAGTCAAAAGTATTACAGGATTTTGTAGTAAAGTTTTTATATGTTTTTTCTATTAATAAATCATAAGAGCACAATACCTTAAAAGGTGTGCCACCCTATAACTCCAGGTGGATTAGAGCAAAATTATTATTCCTTCATCAGCAGGGCCTCTGCTCTTTAGCCTAGTTTATAGAAGGTCTTTTTCATTAGATGTCAAAGGATTTTAAGACAGTAAAATTTCTCTTTAAAATACAACAGAAAAAGATCATCTTTATAGCTGCAGCCTCACCAAGTGTAACTGTTCCTCTTTCCATAGAACAAGGATTCCTCTCTCTTAGGAGCACTGTGTTTAATACTACCTAGAGCTGTCTGACACACTTTCAGCTAAGGAATTTTACTTATAAACTTTACCAGACTCTTCCACAGCTGAGAGCTGATTTAGGTCAGATCTTGAAATGAAGGTGGTTTACATCTGCTTACCGAGGGTCTGAGGTGATGAAATAAACTGAATCTAAGGTCAGAATCCGTTCAAGCAATGACTTTTTTATAAGAGAACAACTGAACTAATATTGTTTGGCCCCATTTCTTCCCAGCTTTGTCTGTCTCTCTGTTTTTTCCCCCTTGCAGAACTGACTTGCTAGTGCTCCTTTGCCTGCTACATGCCCACACACATGATAATTCCAGTATTTGTGCCATATGCAGCTTTAGCATTCTCTGTACAAAATCTAGCTATGAGCCCTAAAAAAGTTCCTCCTTTGCTATTCACATCTGACACTGAAAAAAAAAAAAAAAAAGATCCAGACTTTGTTTTGGATGGAAGACAAGGATCTGAGTTTGCAGAGTGGAGAAGACAACAGTTGCCAGGGCATATGGTTCAAAGTCAGAGCAGCTCCTGCTCCAGTGGGGCTCTGGGTGACAGCAAACACTGCTGCCAATGCAGGGCAGAGCCCAGGCAAACAGGACAGACTGACACCACATTTTGTGTGCTGCTTCTGCTAAAGCAACTTAAAGGAATTTAAAGTTTATTGGAAAGAGGCAAGTACCAATACCAAATGTACACACACTTTGATCATAACTCCAGGATTATTTGAGTGTTTCTCAGCCTGCCAATAAATCATCGTTAAGGTAGATGTAACACTGCAGATCAGAGACATGGCTAAGTATTGTGTAAACAGGGCTGAGTGATCTCTGACTTTCTAAAGTTCCTGAATTAAACAATGCAGGTGTTTGAAACCAAAGCTGTGAAACTCTTCACAGCCTGAAGGCAAAAAAAAATAGTAAGCTCATTTCTGATACCACAGTTATATGTACAGAGCTTAGTTTAATCTTTGTTTAATTCTGTCTACCTCAGTAGGGTTGAGTCCAGCTTCTTCAGGCAGACAGCAACAATCACCAGCCCCCAGCCCATCACCCTCACCCCAAAAGAGATGGGTACATAAATCCACCAGGCTTCTCACCCACCAAGAAAGATAAAGGTTTTTATCTCATAAAGAACAAGGCACACTTATTAAATAATCTGTTGGAATAGCTGTGTTTAAGAGCAGTAAGAAACAGATACAGGCATTATAGATGGAAACCATTATTCCCATGAACAATATGGGGAAAAATGCAACACATGCTGTACAAGGTATAATAAATAGACATAACATTAGCTTAACATTCTCTCTTTGAAAAGGTAGCTGATTGGAAAGCAGAAATTATGAATCATAATTTTAGTAATGGTTTTTATATGCTTGCACACAAATATTAGTTATGGTGGAGGAGGAGTAGTTATAAAGAGCTATGGATAGTGTTATTGAATGAAAATATTACAATCAGTAGGGATTAAGAAAAAAAAAATCAGACTGCAGGCAGGTTACCAGTTCTTCAACGACTGATATGAAGCCTGTTATGTTACATATTGATATGTTACATGAGGTAGGAATGCATTAATGACAGCCATTAGTGACATAAAATGTAGCATTTTAAAAACAAATGTGGATTATGATTTTACAAAGATAGTCTGATTGGTTTTTGGAAGAGAAAAAACAGAAATGAGATTAATATGAAGGGACTAATTTCTGTTATTAAGTGGGAAGCTCATCATTGGGGATGATGGGGGAGGAAAAGCTCAGATGTGCTAATTGATAAAGAGTCAAATGCAAGTTTGAAAAAAAGGTAGTAAGAAGCTGAGAAAGTCTATGCATCAAAGTGCACCTGTGATATTGCATGAAATGTATGTTCAAGAGACAAGAATTTATATCAGAGAACAGAAGAGCCTAACCTACTTTGTATAGTAAACATAAATTGTCAGAGGAGATGGAATTTCTGCCTGTAAATAAATCAGGTGGATAAACTCTGGGGGAGGCAGAACTGGGGAGGGAAGTATTTTATGGTTATTGCCAACCCAAAGCAGAAACAGATGATGTGGTAAAAACATCACCATGCCCAGTTTGGTGTTTAAGAAAGGGGTATCCTTCAACAGCCACCAAAGACTCTCCAGTGTCTCCAGATGCACCAAGCAGGGGAAAAACCTAACATTTAATTAAGTATTGTTAATCAGTGAATCCTGCATGTACAACTTAGCTATCACTCTTCCAAGATATCTAGTAAATATTAATCCTTCCATAAAGCTTCCCAGCCTAAAATTCCCATATAGAAAAACCATATGGAACACTTCCAACTTTGAGGGGGTAAGAGAGGAGGGTTTATACTAGTTAATTTTATCTTCAGGTAATTGAAAGTAGAGCCCAGAAAAGTCACAACCATCCCATCTAAGTATAAATAATAGTTTCCTATTACATACACCATGAAGTTTTACTGCTCTTATCACAAATAAAGTGTTCAGGAAATAGAGATTTCAGCAGGCAAGAAAGCTTAATAAACATTTTCTTCTCTTATTTTCTTGCTGAAACAAGGAGACAATTAAAAAGCATGCTCATAATGTTTCAAATACTCTAGTTGCCTCTCAATTGATTCATCTGGTGTTTATGCAAAAAGAACTAGAACAAAAAAACTGATAAAACCCAAATCCAAATAATCACCCTTCTCAATTACACCCAAATGTTTTAGTTCTAGGGAAATATATTGATAACACTGATCCAATAACTTTCTGGCAGATGACAAAGTACAAAAATCACATTGACACCATGTGCAGCTTTTTTAAGGGCATCAACTCTTATATCTGATGAAGTAAATTTTTCCTCAGGAGACGCTCTTGACTGGCATGCTAAGCCTCTGAAGAAAACCAGCAACTTCCTCAAACCTGTCTGGGGCACACCAAACCTGGGCAGGTGTTCTTGGAGCTGTGCTGCTGCCCCCAGGGTTGGAGCTCTGCTGTTTGTGGAGTTTGTTGTTCCCTGTGCCATGGAGGGAGAGGAAAGGAGTGTGCAGGGCACAGAGAGAGGGATGTGGACAGAGAAAAGGGGGTGGCTGTGCCTTTGGAGGCGAAGCTGGGTCTCAGTGCCTCTGCCCATCTCTAGGAGTTCCATTTCCCCAGGATTTCCCTCCATGTCCTGAGCAATGCTCAGGCTGATGGTGGAACGTGACCCAGGCTCTCAGGTTTTACTCTCCAGCAGAAGCAGTCCCATTCCCCTCTCCCCAAAAACCACTGCAGCTACTGTGGAAACATTTGTGGCTCCAACCTTGCCAGATTGTCCTGGTAAAACGTGTATTATCAGAACCTGACTGCCAGGTTAGCTAACATAGTTAAATTTATATTCCTGCACTTCAAAAGTATTTCTATTTTTAGTATATTGGCATTTTTTAATTTCTGCTAGTGGGTTTTGAAACATAATGTCTCATTTGAATATATTAGCATATCAGTACCACAAGGTCATTTCAGAATGCAGGAGAAGAAAGCAGTTTTACATGCTGTTATTTTCCAAGAAAACTGGGAGAAGCAAGAGAGTAAATAGCCTACTATTTTTTAAAAAATACCCCAAAAACAAAACCACAAAACAAACAAAAAAAACCTCAAACAATTTAAACAATGCATTCAACAGTCACTTGATACACTGGTGTCATGGGCAGCTCTGGTCTAAGATGTTCTGGATCCTTTTGCTTTTATAGATATTAAAACCACCCAACATGGTTCCCCACATGTAAACATCACACAAGTTCTATGATGACAAATACAACAAAATTAAAAGGACTCACAGTTTTTTTACTCATCATTGCTAAGCAACTCTACATTTGTAGACCATTAAATTTCTGGTCAGTATGAGGAGCAGAGCAATCAAAAAAAACGCCAAACAAAAGGAGCAGCCTGCTCAATTCTTCTGCTTAGCTGAGAGTGCTCCATGGTTACTGGACTGGCCTTGCTTTGACAATCATTGCACCAGGAAAACCTTTTAACCAACAGCACTACCATGGCAGAGTTAATGACAGTCCCCTCTTTGCCATTTCAAAAACAATCTACCAGAGTTGAGCAATCCAAAAAAGGTGACATTTTCATTAAAATATCCAATGAAATATTTATCTACAGTAAATTAGCAGATTTGAAAATTTCAAAAATTATACACTGCTTATAATCATACAGTAATACAAAACAAACTCATTATGGTATTTTATATTACAGTTATCCAATAAATTCCAGTGGAAGGCTAACAATTAGAAGCATCTAATTCTGCCTAAATCTCTAATTCTCTAATTAGAGGCATTAATTCAGAGTTTGTTTTGCCCATCAGGGAAACACTCACTTTAAAATTTGCCAAGAAATTTGGTTTTGAACTTGCTTGCTCTTGTTGTACATCTAGATCCATAGGTATGGCTTGGATCCATCCATCCAAAGTATGTCTGAGAACACACAAACCTGAACAGGAAATGGACCAGTAGATAACAGAAAGGTCATCATCAAATTATAATTCTTTTTGATGTTATCAAATAGCTTCAACTTGCATTTGCTTTCATTATTCTTCAAAGAGACTTAAAAATTTACTCCTCCCTTTTTGATCAGTACAGCAATCAGAAAGTCCACAAGTTAATATTTTCCACTAATATATTGAGAAATTAGGATGAAAATTAATTTAGGAAGCATAAGGGTTTTTCTTAAATTACAGGATATTTCAGAGGGTGCTTACACTGCCTCTTGAACTTGCAAATCTAGCTTTTCTAGAAGGCTCCTATTTGCACTTTATAAGGCATTCATGTATCCAATTAAGATGTAGTAAAGGCTACAGAAGTTTGTGAAAGAATCTGAGGAAATGATTGAGGGCTCAAACGAGGTTTTCTTTCACGTTTTGGTTGTGGTGGGAAAATACCATATTATAAGTATGGCTCTTTAGGGAAATAGAAACACCTGTGTATGCTTTGGCCACTTAAAGCACAAAGCCTAACATTTCAATTTTTTAAAATTGTTATTCCTCCATATCAGCAGATGTGTTCTCCTCCTCTTGACAATAAGAGTTGCTTTCCAGACCTCTGTCCACACAGATGTCCTCTAAAGTGGGCCAGGTGAGGGGGTTATGAGGGGGTTACTCCCTCTCCTGGCTCTACTGCTCTTGCCCCTGCTCACACAGCCCAGGTGGGCCCGGCCAGGGCACTGTCCTTGCCCACAGCCCGCCTGCTGCCCAGCAGGAGCCCGTGGCCTTTTCCACAGGGCTGCTGCTCCCCAGCCTGCCCCAGGCTTCTCCTGCCGGGGCCAGGACGTGCCCAGCTCCCTGCTGAGCATTCCTCCATGCTGTCTGCGTGTGAGGAGCAGATGAGCTGCTCCCCCAGATGTGTGCCAGCTGCTGAGCCAGCTCTCCAGCCCCTCTGGTCAAGAACTGCCCCAGCATGGGCCCAGGACAGAGCTCTGTGCTATGGCTTCTCTTGCTGGCACCCAGGCAGGCAAAGCACAACCCTGGGCTTGAGCATCAAACCCTTTCCTCACCCATCTGCTTGTCCACCCGTCCAGACTGCAACATCCCAGCTAGGAGAGAAGGATGCAGTGTGTGACTGAATGAAAAATCCCTGCAGCCCTTACTAAAGCTGGCAACTTGGCCATCTGAGCACTGAGAAACACTACAGGCTCACAATTGTTAATTATTTCTTTTCATGTTCTTTTACTTCTACCTGCTCTAAAGAATTTTATGCTCATGTATACAGCAATTATTTTTTTCTCTCACAAGGAAGAAAAATTAACATCAAATTACTTCAAAAAACTAATAACCAGTACAGCTGTTTGAGCTACTATGACTGCAGCAAATTAGTAGAAACAAATGAAGAAGTAAGATACGAATTGGACTTATTTTAAAAGAACAGTATTTAATTAAACCAGGTTGAATATATGAAGACTACCTTTTATCTGACAGTGTGAAATGACTCTAATCTATTGATATTTAGAAAAATCCTTCTCTTGTTACTATATTTTTAATGAAAGGAATTATCTCAGCAAAGTATAGCCAGTTATCATCTTATATTCCAGACCCAAAAAGAGGTTATTTAAAAAACCTTTAATTAAGAAAAAGAAGGCAATTCATGAAGATTTTAATAGCCGTTTTCATATCAGCAACTTTCAGTTAGCAAAAAATCATTTTTTCTGTCAAAAGCTAACAGAATCCACAAGTCCAGAAGCAAAGTGTTGGCAGCAATTATTTCAGCAGGGAATTACCGAAAACATTACATAAAATTTTCTCAAGGGAAATGTAAACTCATCCTACATCATTTTCAAGTAAGTTTTAATGTCTTTCTCACAATTAGAATTTGCAAGTTTAAGTATAGAACCTTTACATGATTACCAAAACGCACAGAGCTTTTGCTGTAACTAAATACAAAGAACAAAAACATACAGGGTGTTCAAACTGATTTAACATTTTAGCACGTTTTTCAGTGACACCAGGCTGTGTGGTGCAGCTGACACCGTGGAGAGAAGGGATGCCATCCACAGGGAACTTGGAAGGCTTGAGAGGTGGGCCCACACAAACCTCATCAAGTTCAACAAGGCAAGACAAGGTCCTGCACCTGGGTCAGGGCAATCCCAGCACAAACACAGGATGGCTGGATTGCAAAAGAGACAATGGATTGAGAGCAGCCCTTGGGAGGATGACTGGAAGGTGTTGGTTGACAAAATGTTCACCATGACCTGGTAGTGTGGGCTTGCAGCCCAGAAAGCCAGTCGTGTCCTGGGCTGCATCCAAAACAGAGCAGCATTTAATGATTTTTTTTTTAAAGTAACAGGACATGGAAGGGAAAAGTACATAATCAAAACTTTGGAAAATGGGTACAGAAATTTAAATATTTTAGCAAACAAACATTTCTGTGCCTTCAGCCTTAATAACAGAATGTTTCAAGTAATCTGAAAATGTGTAGTTGAAGTGCAGTGGAAATTATAAAATAGATCTCTGCTCTCATATATCTCTATATTTGTAATGATACCATGAACACATTACCTGTCCTAGCGTGTAGGACTATTGTCACACAAAATTACTATTTCAGCACAGCATTTACTCCCAAAGTTTATACACCTCCTGCTTTCTCTGAATTGAGAATTGTTAATTCCTGTGACATTATTCACCACAACATCTCCAAGTGTTTTATAAGCATCACTGGACAGATGGGGAAGCTGAGACAGATTCATGAAGCAGCTTTCACAAGGTCATGCACCAAGACTCCAGTAAAACCAAGAACAAATGTCATGGTGTTAATGTCCATGTCTACGGAACACAGATGTACAAATATTACATCCTTCATCATTCCTCCTACCTTAGATTTAAAAGCAAAGATTCTTGAAGAGATTTATCTTCAGAATATATATATTTTAAAACCCTTAATATATTTAAGATTTTAAGTTGATCCTACCTTTTGGTTTTGTTCTGAGTTAAATATTATGGAAAATATTGTCCATTTTATTCTTATAGCTTGGAAAATCAGCTCGGGGAACAGAGACCAAAAGCTGCAAATTGATGGGAAACACAAGTTCTCATGATCAGAGGCAGTCACAGGAGATTATTCAGCAGCCTGACACAGCTGGAAGAACACTGGATTTAAAGAGAGACGAAGAACAATATCTAACCCTGAGACAGCAGAGTTGCTTTGCAGAATGTGTTTCCAGGTGCTCATGCAAGGATGTGGGGGTGACCAGAATAAAATGCAGAGTCAGTGTGTTATTTTCTGTGCCTTCCTCTGGCTTCCATGCACAGCCTCTCCCTGGCATTGGTTTGGGACCCCTGGCACCCACATCTCTAAGGAAGGCAGCAAGGACAGGTTTCTCTGGAATTCCTGCCCACAAGCACTTCATGGACCTCTGCAGTTTTACCACTGGACCCCCTTGGGTCCATGTAATCCTCAAACTCCAACCCCACCAGCAAACATCACTCGTGTATGGATCTTGTTGGCTTTTCCTGGGGAATTTATCCCATCACTGATCTTTCAACATTGAAAATAGCTTTAAGCATTCACAGCAGGAGCTATTGCAAATAATTTTATCAGTATCTCTACTGCCTCTTAAGATGTATTCAGCTTTTTTACAAGCATACTTTTCCTGTAGCTTCTAGACAGTAGGGCCCACTACCTATTTTTCCAGTAACTCCATATGGGATGAGAGACATGGTAATAAGTTGATTAATATTAATGTGGCTTATTCTTGAGGAAAATGAGGAAATTGAGAGTTTTAGAAACTTCTTTCTAATTAAGTTTTACCTCTTATGGGTCATTAGTTACCAAATGTTTCTGTACTTTCAGATCTTCATGCACATTTTTTTGAAAGTAAATTATAAAAGTCTGTCATATATCCCAGAGTTAGTAGCCAGTCCATGACAAATACTTTTGATATCATTTAATGAAGGTCAGCTCACCAAATGTGCATGTGTCTCCCTGCGTGATGCCCCAGCTATCCAATCATCAATATATATGAGTGTATTCAATCAAGTCTGATTATTTTCTTCCCTTTGGTTTAAGTTTCTTAACTGCAGTGCCCATAAATTCTGTTGATATGGACAGACTCACATTCTAGTAAGAGAAATTCAATGTCCCTTCATCTAGAAATACATTAAAACAAAATACAGTGAACAAAGAAGTGAGAGAAATAAAACTAAAAATACAGCTCTCCATGAATCTGAAATTAAATTAAATTTGCAGGGACAAATTGGGACTTGCCTTATGGTAAGCACAAAGCAGATCAAGGTTATAGAAGCCATTAGTCTCCCACAGAGACCTCCTCTTTTCTTTATTCCAGTGAGACCTTTGCTATGTGAGATCTCAAAGGCACAGCATGAAAATTTGAACTACAGATTAGTTTTCTAACTCAGCCACAAGTGCATATTTATGTTTTCCCAAGTGGGCAAGTGCCTCAGTGCCTTTGGGCAGTCCCTGTTTAGAGCCAAGCCGACTGCCCTGAGGCAGAGGAAAAGTTTTCAGTATATTTAACAAAGAACAACATTAATGACTGGCAGCATATCTGGGAGTTATAAAATATAACATTGCTTACATGCTTAATTCCTGCTCTGTAAATATTCTGTTACAGTACAATAAATAATTTCCAATTGCACTGGACCCTAAAGTGATTGAAACATTTATGCAGTGGCAGAGTTAGAGGAATTATTCTGTAGTGAAAGATTTGATTATCTTGAGAAAGGTTCCCAAAACTGAATGGTTTGAGAAATTGCCTTTCTTAATCCATTTTAGAGATTCCATTAAAATCTTGATTATAGAAAAGACAACGATTATTATGACAGGGTAAAGCCCCAACCAAGATGTGGATTTGTTTAGATATAAATATTGTGCAATGAGTAATTGCAAAGCTAAGACAAATTACACTTTCTTCCTCATAGAAGATTCTAGTGCATGAGCAGATTGAGCATATTTGCATGTTCAATATAATCTCCTTCTTTCCTCCCTTCAATGCATTCTGATATGACAATTATTATTTTTTGTCTCCACAAACTGCATTTAACCTCCCTCAGCTCAGAAAAGTCATGAAAAGACTATCATCTTTTAGAGCTCTCTGAATTTCTACATATTCATTTTACTTTTCTGACATCTCCCACACATATGAATTATTTTAATTTTTCTAAACAATTTTTAGCAGAATGATGAAAAGAAATGTGAGAGAAAAGAATTGTAATGTCCCAAAGACTGTTAAGCACTTCCAGAATTGCACTAAACTACAATTACATATATTCCTCCCCAGCTTATTGGCAATCAAGAAACAGATATACAACGAGCACACCAAAGTATCCTTAAGTGAACAAAGCACAATTCAGAATAATGTGTAGAAGACAAAATGTCTTTTTTAGTTAAGACAGATTAAAATCAGATACAAGCTAGCTTGATAATATTTTAATGACTTTTATAGAGATTCTTATCACCTGGTTAGCTACCACTGATTATGCACCTTTACTATAAGAAAACTCACATAGTATTCTGAGGGGCAATTCTGTTCCAGTTTTAAACTGGATTTGTCAGCAATGGCACAGATGGGAGACTTTTCTGAGAGAGAAATATCAAGAGAGCTGTCACACTAGAAATAGAAAAAAAACCTGAATAGAAATAACAAGGCACACAATGCTGTGAGTGGTGCTCACCTTAGTGTGCATGATACTCTGCATGGCTTCATAGCCTCACTTCTGCTGTAAAGATAGCATCTCTTAGAATTTGGTACCTTAATAATGAATGTACACACAAATTCTTGCAAGATACCAAAAACCTACATACATGGAAAAGGAAAACATTTCTCAAATACAAATAAGTACACCTTCAGTGCTGAAAACCAAAAAGAGCAACAAAATACAAATAAGGCTGGGGGCCCTTGCTCTCTCTGCACTGTTTTGGCCCAGAGAGTTTCAATGTTAAGCAGGTTTCACACACATCCCCTTGTCAGAGTCACTGTGGACAGATGTTCCCTGTTGTACTGGTTTACACGAGGTATTAAGATCAAAGACTGCCAACAGGAATGGTCTTTCCCACCAGATCCTCTCTACAAACATGAAGAAAGCAGATAAGAGCCATCTGTTATTTTGCCAGTACAGATGTTAGTTTGTTTTCTAAGACCTTTGCTGCATATCCACTTCAGCTGGGATAAACTTCACTTTGTTTACTCTGGGAATGAGGAGCAGTGTGTACACTCTGAAAGGCAGCTAACAGCCCTTTAATGGAACCATAACTTTTCACAGTGAGACAGAATGGCAGGAAGTACAGTTCCAAAAGCAATACTAAAAATAAGAACCAGTCAAAAAATGAGGGTTGGCAAAAACTTGTGTCACTTTTGCCAAGAATTTGATTCAATGTTTGCTTGAAAACTTGGTTTGTTAAATTTTGAATATAGCCTGATTAGTAAGAATATTCAAGGGATCTCTCAGCTACATGGATATTCCTTTTATTTCTATTTTCCCTTGTTTTCTTTCCATTCTTGTTTCTTAAAATTATTTTTGCAATAAAAGTCACACAGCTCCTTGGTTCCTTGTTATATACTAACCCAATCATGCTTCCTATTTTAACCAAGGTTGGGTTTCTGCTTTAAATCTTGGCTTTGTGCTAGGAATTCTATACCATTTTAATGTCACATGTTTTTATTTCCTCAGCCAGACCTGGGACATAAAAACCAAAAGGAAAACAACTAACACAAGGTCCCACCTATAGAAGCAGAACAATCTGTTCATCCCTAATCTCTCAAATTGATGTTATTATTTGGTCTCAGTAGTAAAATTGGGATAAATGCTAATATTCTAATAAGAGCCTAAAATATGTATATGTATTTGCAGGAAAAATATATAAACAGTTTTTGCCTGCAGCCTAAGGGAACTAATGCAATTTTAAGCATACTTTCTTAATAACAGTCTAATTATTTCCAAGTGCTTTGTTTTCATACTACTAGAATAGTGCAAGTTCTTCTAAATACAATATTATGAAGTGCAGCAAAAGCATTTAACCTCGTATTGGCAGAAACCTACAGATAGTCACATTCCTTATGAAAGCCCCACCAGACATGTGAAGAACAGCCAGGAAGGCCAGAAGCAGCACATCACATCAAGATGAACATGCCTCCAGGAAGAGCTTGTCTCAAGGAGGCACCTGGCAATTCTGAGCCTCAGCTCTGCTCTCTCTTTATGGGAATTCCCCTGGCTGCAGCTTTACTCTGCTCTCAGGGACAGCAGACACACATTGCAGTGCAAATAGAGAGCACGTGTGACAACTACTTGGATGTTCAGAGAATAAAGTTTCATTTCCACCTTGATTTTCAAAGCAGAAACATGTATATTTTCCCCTCACCTAAAATTTAAATTGCTATGGACCTTTTATCTCCTTTCTTGCACAGTTTCACAGCACACCAGTAAGAAATTCTCATGCTGATTGATTGTGAGACTAATCAAAATTCCAGCTCTCTTTACCTGCCAGGTACATACAGAAGATCCCTAAGCTGAACCAAAACTTCTATTTCTTTCTTGGTGGTTTCCTTACTGCACCATAGATCAATCTCCCAGATCTTCAAGAAGCTTTGATTTCACACATCATGAGGCCTTTCCTTTTAAATTGCTATTAGTGCCATTTCAAAATAACTGTCTTTTCTGACAAACTTAATACTTACAGAAATCTTGGCAGAACACAGATTTCTGTTTTATCAACTAGAGACAATTATCGCACATACCTGAGACCATTACATGCCATAGCACCTTTCCTCAGGCCTAACCAATAGCAGAATCAATATGCAAGTGCAAAACACCAAAGCCAACACAACAGTAATCTAAAAGACACTCTATGAAGTAGCAAATTTTCACTTTCTGGTTGGGCAGATCGAGATACAGCAAGTTTTTAACTCAGTAGATCTGCTCTGCATTAGCTGTGAGCCCTGCTCTCTATAAGACATTGTCACATGATGCAAATCCTCCTCCATTCCAGATGTAAAAGCACAAGCTAAACTTTTGAAGAAAAATTAAATAATGAAATTGGAATCATGCATATTCCAATCATTACATTATTTTAATTTTCCTGCAGCATTCACATTGAAAATAAAGCAGTAACATTTTGAAAGTTGGGTGGAAGACCAATTGGCACATTAATATACACTTGTGCCTTAGTAGCTTCTGAAAATCTCTTGTGCCTGTTGTCAAAGTACTGAAAATAATTAGCTGATAATGACTAGATGTGGCAACTCCAGGACTTCAGACATATCACATTTCCATTTAAGCATCTATAAATACAGTCATTAAAAGTAAGTAATTACTCCTGAGCGATTGGCACTTAGCACATGTGAGTCAGACTTCAGAAATACAGAAAGATCTTGTTTCTACTAATGCCTGGTCCAAAAACATTCTAAATGGTCTTCTCCAACATAAGTACAAAGACATTTGTTATTCCAGTTGATATATCTGGGGGCTAGTAAAGTAAACTTTATAAGCCAATAAAAGCATCAGTGGCAAAATATTCCTTTCTGAAAAGGAAATAAAAAGAAAGGAATCTGTGAAACCTTTCAGATGTTGTTTGTATTTCTCTGTGCAATCACAGCTCTCCAACAACTCTGTCCATGCTCCCAATCCCTTGGGGATGGCATTTATTGAGCTATTAGATCTGCCCTTCTGCCAGCCTGCTGAGAAAGTCTCACACAGAAGTGCATTGATTAATTTTTCTGTCTTGCAGAGATTATCTGGTACATATCTTAGTCCAGAAAAAGGGTGAAAGAATGAAAGTTGAGCACCACCATCATCAACCTGATATTTAGGTTAGAGTGTCCTTGAATTAAAGAATTTAGTCCAACACTGTGAAGAAATATAGGAGAGTACAAGTACAAGCTATCAATGATACATTCTTGGTTAACAAGAATGCCTTGTCTTAACAGAAAAATGGAAAAAGTTTTCCCCTTTTCATTTCCTCTCATTTTTTCCCAGCCCAGATAGACCCCTGAGTACCCATTTACTAAAGAAACAGTGGGCTCAGGGGCAGACTGGCTCAATGACACTTCTGCAGTAACAAACTCCTTCCCACACTTATTGGAGTAGTGGTCAGGGAGGTTCAGCAGGGAAGAGAATAGATCTGAAAATTAAAAAATGTGCTGTTTTAAGTCCTACACTTCCACAGTTCCTCCTTTTTCGGTAACACCTGCAGTTACAGTTTTAATTTCTAAGCAGTAGAGAACATAGGTTTGTGCCTTCAGAAAGCCCTGTACAGGTGCAGTGGAAGCTGATCTCCTGCTCAGTTACACTTGCTAACTGAGGAGGCTCTTGTGGCCATGGTCCCTCCTTTTCTTGCTCTCACTAAAGAGAAGGAAGCTGAGAGGGGGCTTTAGTGATGAATCCAAGAAACAGAACATTGAGTAATTTCAGAAACTAAGAATGATGACTTTTCATACATAAAAAGTACAGTTTTAATCTTTGATGGAAAATTAGGCAAAAATTTCCACTTCCTGAAGAAAGATAACAATGGTGGGTATGATGGTCAAGGACTAAGGAATTAATAGTCCAAAATAAATCTGGACTACGATCCAAGTCCTTGCCATTCTCCAGCATTAAACATTTATGATTTTGTATTAAGTCATTCCTGCAGCTTCTATTTTATCTTCCAAATACAGGGAAATGCAATTGTGCTGCTCTAATATTTTAGCAGATTCTAAGAATTTATTGTTTTTAATCCATCCTAGGTTTGTGGATTAGAATTTATATAGTTATATAATATTATTTCATGCTATGAGCCTCCTGAGGTGTACAATTTTATGTGCTGAAAGGACTAGGTACACTGAGATGACCAAAGACAGTGTATTCTCACTTATAGTTCAGTCTCTACTGAAGTTCTTCTGTGTGTTTACTTGATGATTCCTGGGCCACCCCTGGGATGAAGCATCTCATTTCCACAGCAGGATTGGCAGCTCTAGAACTGCTGTTGCAAACAACACTTAGATCAACAATACTCCAGAAGAGATTAGACTCAGGTACAGATGTGCCTTCCGGTAATTCTGAGTTTTTTGTTACACCCTCAAACACCAGAAGACAATGTGACAATTTTAAGTCAGATGAGAGTAACCTAAGGAGTCAGGAAACAGATGATATATGTGACCCCTGATTAGAGTTCAGTGGGCACATGACAATCTTGTAAAAATATTATGCTGGCATTACTGAAAAGCTTCCTGAGAGGGGAAAAAAGAAATCGTAGCTAAGCTCTAATATACTTCTAGTGACATCTGAACATGCCCAAAACAGAGCACGACCAATTCATCTTCATCACCAGAAACCACAGAAGAAACACAGCTCCCTTGAACACTTTTTCTGTACAAGCAGACTGCTTGATGCAGTTTTGTTGAAATTGCATATGAAAAAGCTTGCTGAGTATTTATCTTTTTGTAGATGTTCAGACAGCTATATAATATATAAAATATATGCATTATAAAATATACATGAAATATGAGTCTATGAGTACAGAACAAATTCTGAACAGAAAAGTGCAAACAGCCCACAGAATTTAAGTCCTGATTTCTCTATTTTTGTGTTCAGGGATATGCTGTAAAGCCTTCCCCTTTCATATTTACCAGGAAATCTCTAGCCATTCTTACAAATATTCAAAACCCACTCAAACATCAAGAGCTAAATGCTTCCACTATTTATTGAGTGCATTTCAAGGATGCATTCTGTGAAGCAATTTGTGACTTACTAGAGCAAATAACTAGTGTTTGTCCATCTGTATTTTTTCCTTTTTGGTTTTTTTTTTGGGGGGGGGTTGTGTTTTGGTTTTTTTTTGTTAGCTGGTGTTGAACTTTTTGTCTGCTTTAGGAAGTTTCACCAGCTGGAAGAATTGAGAATGTGCCAATTAGCAGAAACTGACCTCTGGAAGAGCAAGTATAAAATGTAGATGTACTTAATAAAACTAATACCATTTGAAAATCTCATCCAATATCCGATTCCTTCAAGTAACCGTGGTTTGTTTGAATGCTTTTTGATGAGTGAAAGATTAAAGACTCTTTACTTTTTTCTTCACAGAATATACTAGATGCAATCTTATTCTTACATGGAAAAAAACCCCAAAAGATCCAACGAAGTCTTCCAAGCAAGGTCATATCTTTCAATGCTGCCTAGCCTGATATAAAGGAACAGTGAAAAAATGAAGCTGCTCTTCCAGCTCTAATACTGACCTGTTGCATGGCAGCAAAAAGTGAATTTATTATATTGCTGCATCTTTTTACCTCGTTGCCTTTATACAGGTTACAAATTCCTTTAAGTGGGTGTTGTTTCTTCCTGTACCCAATAAACAGGTTTGGATAAACATTTCATGCACTTCTGCTATGTAACAAATAAAGACAAATATAACAAATAATAAATTTGGTGAGCATACTCACATTTAATTTTAAACTGAGGGCCTTTAGGCACTTATATCATATGAAGGCCGTCAGAATGACTTTTAAACCCAGGTCAGGTCTACTTATAAGCACCAATACTTTGCACCACAAGAATATTCTATTAAAGTTAATGGAATTTCTGACAGGAAAACACAATGGTCATATGAAAAGTAGGACCTTGATAAGAATATCAGCCGAAGCAGGATTTTAAACTCTTTATGCATTTAGGTGTTGGGGTTTTTTTGTTATTTCTTCCCAGGATGAATTAATTATTAATGATGAATCTGTATGAATAAGCTGTTCTAGGTCAGCCTAATAAGATACATCAAAATGGCTTGTTAAATATTAAAAAGGCACTCAAAGCGCTATTCATTCCAGGGGTATATGTACACAGACTATCTGCTTTTGTTGTTATTTCTATTTTTAAGAGCCATTAGTGCCCTTTTCCAGTTACTCCAGCAAGATATTTATATACCATATTAAATATCTAGAAACTAGGACTAAAATCTCAAGTATCCTGAAACAGAAATAAAGACTGAAGGACAGACAAATGCTATTGAAGCCAAATGTTCATTGTTTTCTGTTATAAACAGAGAGGAAAATAAGCCTACCTGTGAGTTTCACAGAGCTCACCTCTGGAGAATGTTCAAGTTTGCTGAGGACTGAGTTTTCAAAGATGATTTTACAAGTGACATTCAACAGCCATGGCATGTCACCTTCTCCACCCCCAGACACACACACCTGTTGTTCACCAAACTCCAAAGAGAGAGGTCCCTGCATCATACAGATCCTTACTCAGAATTTTAATAGATGAACACAGAGGTCTGTGTTACCTCTGCACTAGGAACCTAAATATTTTAGATAGAGATTATCCTCAGTTTCAATCAAATGGTGCTGAATCACTGGCTTCCCTCAGTACCCTGAATAGAAGGGAACAGAGAATACCATCTTCCCTAAGGAGAGAAGGATCACAACACTGACACATTTTTTGTACAGTTTAGCAGCCAGCAAAGACTTTTCTGGCATGGCATCAGAATTAAAGGAATAATCTTACATTGTTTTCAATAATGCAATACAAAATGCTAATCATTGTCAGCTCCTAGAAGATGTTGTTATGCAACACAGACAAAATATCTGCCAAAATTAATAAAATGGGTGAGTATCCTGTCAAATTCTGAAGTATCTAAAGCACAGAATGCCTGGAGCTGGAAGAAATCTTGCAGAGCAGCAAATTCCAGCACAGTAGTTGCGCTCACATTAGAATGATTTCTCTGTGGCTTTTCCTACTGCAAGAATTCTGGAAAAGTTAGAAATTATGGCCAATTATTATTCTATTGCGCTTCCAAATTTATGTACTTTAAACAATATAGAGATCATTTAACACAAAAGCAAACTTGGAGCAGATGACTGTTTTTTCAGTGTCCTAGCATTTTGTGAATAAGGAAAAATAAAGAAAAATCTTTTAAATGTTGGATGAAAGTTTCTCTGGAAGCCAGAGCGAGCCCAAGATATAGATATTTTTCACTATTTTGCCTGAGCCCTGAAATCAGACTTGATGCTCAGACCTTCCCTATGCATAGATCTTCTCCTGCTCATCTCTCTTACATACAGTAAATTTTCACAAATATGTGCAAGGCACGCACTAGAAAAGGAAAGAAAAAGGTCAAACAAGTCCTATAGTTTATATGATTTAACTCTGCTTTCCTTACATGTCTTTCCCCTCTTGCCCCCAAAAGATGGAAAGGAGAAGGAAAGTCTTTCCCATAAGTCCTGAAAACATGACATTTTTTTCAACTGTTCAATTAAAATTTTAAGCCAGAACTTTTGAAAGCTCCAGCAGTGAAAAAACTTGAGACGTTTTTCATGAAGACCAAATTTCTGTTCAAAAGCCTGCAATAAACTCGAGTAAGGAGAGCTATAGTGAGGTTGCCAGGCTGACAGATGAAAGTGTACCCTGACAATTTGTCCTGGCCACAAGAGACAGCTCTGTGCTTCTCAAGTCTGGTGTTTAAAAACTCAGTAAGCTCCTGCCAAAGCAAGAGAGGAGATGGAGTTTCAATTTATACCAAAGCTGTGAAAATAACCCTGGAAGTTTTACCATCAGTGGTGGGGAAAATCCATGGCACAAATCAAAAGCCACCCACCTCCTCTCTGTTTCTGGCTACAACTGTACCTGCTTGGGAGGTCATTGCCTCCATTATTGCATCGTCTGCCTCTCACTCAGGCAGTCCCCAGCTGCATGTCAATATTCAAGGGGTATCATTTTTTATTACTACTACACAGCACCTTGCCTATAATGTCCTAAGCACTTTCCAAACAGAAAACAGATAAAAACATTTTCTTGGGGGTGGGGGGAAAGTGTCTTCTCTTAATTCCTTCATATGTAGGTCTGATTTTGCAGAAATCATCTTTGCTTCTAGATACCACAGAATCTAATCCTAGGAAAACCAACACACAAGAACAGAAAAGAACCCAATGCTCCTGAAACAGTGCAGCATATTGAGAACACATTTTGAAGACAGCACAGGGGCCAAGATCTTCCCTATTTTCCATTCCACAGGCTTGGACCCCATGTGCACCAAGATTCTACACTAATATTTGCAAACTCCTCTTTCCATTTTCAATTTTATTCAATGAATAAAGGAACAGTGTTTTTAACACTTTTATTCTGTTATGTATTTCTTCTGAGGAACACAGATTAAATTCTATACTGGAACATTAGAGCATTTGATTTCATGTCACCAACATGTTACCTGAGAGATAAATAGAATGGAATGTCAAAACATCTTAAAGGCCTGGAAATGTGCTTGGACAGTCACTGAGCCACATCCTTCCCCTAAGAAAGGAATAGTTACTGACTTGTAACTATTGCAACACTTGAAAGAAATTTTTAAAATTAATTTTTACAGTGTATTTTTGGTCCTTTTCGCTTTCTTATTTACAGTCCCCTTTTCTTTTTTCTATTCCTTTTCAACAACTGTCAGTTTTTCTCCAGTCCTATCTATGTTTTTCACTCTCTCACATTTACCTTTATCATCTATCAAAACATACACATTTCCTTCTCTTTACCAAAACTGTTAGATCTGAATTCATAAAATGTTTAAAAATATATAGGATTGCTTTTGGTGGTTAGGGACACATAACACCAGCCATAAAACATATCTAAATCAATACACTTCCACATATCAGAACAGCATGTGGCAGTACAGCATTATGAAATTTATAATTGCATCAGATCTGTGATTTCCCAATAGCTCTGCCTCTATAATAACTAATTTTAAGCTAGAAGTCCCACTGGTGACCTACAAAAGAAAGAGAGAAAATGGGACATTTCACTGAGGAATGCTAAGCTGATGCTGCAAGGACTATGCTCCACATTGCAGAGTGATTTATTGTACTTTCTTGTTACAAAAAAATGAAATTAATGACTTAATGAACACTTATAATCTGACCTTTGCAGATAAGTTTAAGGGTTTTATTGTCTTTTTTCCCCCTATCATTTACAAAAATAACCCTAGTCTGATACATAGAACAGAACAAGGAACAGAATATAGTAAAATTTTATAAATATAAGAAAATAAAATATATTATTTAAATAATAATAGATAAAAGAATATATAAATAAATTTAAAAATATATTCTCTGATAGAGTGGGACCTCTAAATCTGAACCTAAGACTTAAGCATGCTTAAGCATGGCAGGCTTTAGTTCTTAAGGTGACTTCAAAATTCAGTCAGAAATGCACAAGGAGAACAAAAGGATCCATAACAGATTCCTGCCACAAATAAGCACCACATTTCCTTTCCCCAAGAGGGAAAGGTACAGTCATTCAAAAGGTAAATGTGCAGCCATAAAGAGAAAGTTGGGATAATTTCTGGCAGCTATAAGAATAAAAAAATACATGGTTAAACATTCCATTCTGTATTCTGAAGCACAACATTAAATTAGTAAGAGGAAAAACCTTTCAACATTATTTGGTTACAGACAAATTGATCACAATGGGATTGTATCCTGTCACACCTGCCTGCCTAGTGTGAAGCACATGAAATGTACTGCATTGCAATTGGATAGCTAGGCATACTTTGTGGCTATGTATTACAATGATAATATTAATTACGTGTGACCATCCGTCAGAAAAAAATTTAAAAATTAAAAAATAATTTAAAAAAATCCACTACTCATGGCTGGTATCCCCCTGCCCTGGTGCCACCTTGCCAAGGGCAGCACAGCAGCCAGGTGAGGTCTGTGACTGCCTGGGGAGCCCCTGTGCCACTGCAGAGATATCCCTGCAGAGGTACCTGCTGTCCTCCTTTGGCCCTCATTATCAATCTGTGGGCATCCCAAGGCACTGCAGCCCAAGGTCCCCCCTCAGGAGGGGACACGGACCCAGAGCCAGCTCTGCTTGATTTGGGTAACTCATGCATTAGCAGGAAAGCTGGAGCACCAGCAACTGTCCTGATGGTGGCACCTCTTACTCACAGGGTAGACTCGACTCTCAGACTCCAGGAAAACAAGCAGGCAGAAATTTGGGCACAAAGCCTGTGGGCCTCAGGAGCCAGGGTTCCTAGGTCCATCCCCTCTAGGGCAGAGACTACTGAAACATAGAGGCCCCTGAGCTGGTTTTGGCTGGGGCAGAGTTAATTTAAATCACAGAGGCAGATGTGGAGCTGAGTTTTAGATTTGTGCTGAGCACAGAGTTGGTAACACAGAATGGTTTTGTTGTCACTGAGTGGGTCTTGCACAGAGGTGAGGCCCTTTCTGTTTTTCCTACTGAAACTGGGGAGGAGGTTGGGAGGAGACACAGCCAGGACAGGTGACCCAAAGTGACCAAAGGGATATTCCAGGCTATGTGACATCATGCTCTGTAGATAAAGCTGGGGGGAGAACACTCTGTGCCAGGATTCAGCATGGGCTCCTAATGTCCTTGTCACAGGACCATTCATGGTGCTCCTACAAACAGACAGCTTTTTTCTCCCTGCCAAATGTTTAGCACAAACATTATGACAATACTTTTAATGTTCAAGTCACTGTAGAATCTTTTGTTAAAAACCCAAGGGTGCACTTATCACTTAGAGCATAACTATCACATGACACAAGGGAAAAAAGGAAACCCAATTCTATAGACTGAGGAAAAGAAAGAAATTAAACCAGCTTCATTACAGAGATAGCAACAGGTCAAATTTTGTTACAGGAGTTTATGAAATTACTCATATGCATATTATTAAGAGCAATCAGGTTCGCTTTCATGTCAAAACATCATATAAAAAGCTCCTATTCTTGTAATATTTCCTTCTCATATATTTATGTATTTATTAGAAGCATCACTAATTATTTGCTATTAAGAATGAGCTAATTAGATCTTACACTGTGTGAAAGAGATAGAAAATACATAACTAACCATCCATTAAAAAAAACTGCAAACAAATGAAAACAAAGAGTTCCAAGAAAAGTTAGAGCCAACAAACCAACTAGGCTTTGGTTACCCTGAATGACAAGCTAAATTACAAACTTAAAAAAATATAAATACCAACAACAAATTAAAACAACCCATATCTATCATATTTGACTTTTGTAAATGTAGCAGCTGAACAACCTGCAGGGAAGCATTTCAATTACATAACATTTATTTAACAAATACCTTGTTCTACCTCATGACTGTATTTAAATCAAGGAGTTATAATTACAGAATTTATAAACAATAATAATCTACCAATTACTGTTGGTTTACTTTGTTAAAATTTATAATTGAGATTCAAAAGGCTAAAATTATTTGAATGGAATAAGACTGCCTAGAGTAAAATATTTTTAATTGATAAATAAAATGTTTTGAAACAAACCCCACTGTATTTGTAGAACCAAATTTCAGCAGGCACCTTGGGAAAGATGTTATGTAGACATAGAAGGCACAAGTGGATTTTTGTTTTAGTTCTGATAAGCATAATTCTCTTCCCAGTTCCATTTTTAAGAATAATGACTTTTATATAAAAGACTTGAAGTAGTCTCTTGTGAGTCACCTTGTGTCTTAGCCAGCATTCATGCTGTGTTAGAAATCCTTTTGGCACTGTTTTGGAGGACAAGAGAAATTTTTAAAGCTCACTGTGTTCTGCTTTGACTACACTACACTCTTCAGATTTGTACAAGAGCCAAAAAAGCATCTTTGATATGGTCCCCACTTACAGATAAGTTATTTGTCCTTCACATGTAAAAAGTTGCAGCTAATAAGGAATCTATAAGTGGAGATCTGAGGGTATGAACTTGTCTTCTGTTGGAGCCAAAACAGAAGCAAGTTTCAGGCCTCAGTCCTTCAGACATCTAGCAAAAAGCTGCTCCCTTAGAAACTCCATCTAACAATTCTTACCTGGTCAACGTTTTTGTCACAGCACATGTCACAGTTGCGGCAGCCAGAATACACAGGGTGTCACCACACAATTTCAGAAAGCTTTAACCCATACAGAGTAACACCACACCACTTCAGAAGGCTGCAAGTATCTGCCCCTCTTGTTCTTCAGCGCAGCCTTTTATCCCCTCATGCTGATGCTCTGCACCTGTGCACCCTCTGCTCCCTCTGTGATTGGTCAGTGCCCCTGGGCACTCCATGGCTCAGTAGCTCCAATAGGATTCACCTGCTGCTCACAGCTGTAGCTCATTAGGGATGAGCCCCGAATCACAGCCCCACCCCAATCACCACAAACTGGGCACCTACACATTTTCTTACAAGCAGATTTTAATTAATTATTGATTTTTAATGCACTCCTAATGTGTGAACACTCACGGACATAATTAGCACTTCTATAAGGAAAATGAAACTCAATAAATAAATGCAGTAATAGAAAACCATTGCCTTCCCTATGTACAGAACCTGAGCTGTTAATGTTTTCACACTCTGATCCCTGAGCATGCATGACTTAGATTTTTCCAAACTACACAGATAAAGCCTAAACATGCCAAGATTTTAATAAGGCAGCTATGTATTAAAAAAAGTTACCTGAAAAGATACATTTATTTCTCATATTCTATAAGTTATATTAAAATTGAATATTGAACATGGAACTTAATAGAGTTATAAACATTATTATGGATGTGCCAAAGCATCCAGCCCTGAAAATCAGCAGCTTAGCTCAAACACCTAAAGGCAAAACAAATAGTTATTAAACACCAAACCAAAGAGAAGTCATGCAGTAGTATGCAAAGGTTCTCACAGGTCAAGAATAAAGGAATAACAGCCAAGTTTTGTAATCAATTCTATACATGCTTGTACATATATAGATTTTCATTAGGTTTTCTTTCTGACAACAGTAAAAACACACGCCTCTACTTCAAAGAGCTTCTGGTGGGAGCAGCATTGTTTCTGTGCTAAGAGTAAAGACAAGGAATGCAATGATAAGTAAGATCCATTGCATGAAATGAACACAGTGTGTCTTTTCAAAACTAATGAAGAGTGGTCACAGTCAGGGAGAAACCTCCAAAACACTGTTGTTCTAACTCAGAAAATTATGAAGGTGATAAACATTATCTCAACAAAAGTTTGGGGTTTTTTTAAAATTAACATTAATTTGCTGTAGTAGAACAGCACTTTAAAGGTCAATCATCTGTGAGATGCAAGCAAAAAAAGTCCAAATAAGGAGAAAAATGGTATCAAGCCTGAGGGACACATAACCAAGATTTTTCTGATGAAACTTATCTATTCATCCATTGAATATCTACAAAGCTATCCTCACCAGCAGGTGAGGGAAGATGTTCAGAATTAGTTCTATTCTGATGTTTAGCTAACCAAAGATTGACTAATCTGATATTGATTATCAGACTGATCAGAGGAAATCCTCGAGTTCCCATCCTATGAAGTTTCTCAGTAATAGCAAAGGTTTTGATTTTACCACAAAAAAACACATGAGCTGAATTTAATAGTACCTTATTTTACTGCAATTGGTAATATGCTTATTTTTGTTAGCAATTGTGCTGAAAAAAAATCACACTAAGTCAAGCTAAGCTATAAATTAAGGTTTTTGGTACAGAATACATGCCTCAAGGCTTGCTTTTCCAAATGTCACTGTATTCATTTTATTAGAAACACTTTTTCAGGGGAATAAATCTGTTTTTCAGCCTGCACAATTGATGTCAGTGCTATATAGAGGTAAATACTTCTGGTGTGAACATCTGATAAAGAAACACATTAGTAAAACATGATACATCACTGCCATTGTGCCATCTGTCAGGTGGTGTGTAATTATGGCAACACCATTCTTATCAGTCCCTTGGATAAAAAGGAGTGGATCTGGCAAAGATGGTGAAATAAAGGCAGCTTCAGTCTGTAATCATTAAGTCAGTGACAGTTTTGAAATTCATTCATGCCCATTTCTACAACTACAGCATTGTCCCAGTTACAAAAAATAGTTTTTTAAATTATAATGTAATTTATACCAGGTCACCTTAGAACTGTAAGTGATGTCCATAAGCAAAAATTTTTAGTCTCTTTCCTTCAAAAAGCTCTATATGGAGGAAAAGCACCACTAGCTCCCCCCTCTATATGACAAACAGGTTATCATCAGCCATGATCCATAGAACATGTTGAGGAACAAATCTGCACTTTAATGTGTATGCATATGCGTGTCTAGATATAGTCAAATACAAATAGATATGCATATGCTTAGCTGAAGAAACATAAACAACAGACTCCTTCAAAAATATATATGTAAAGACATCATCACGTAATTCCAAAATCTGATGTGCTATTCACTTGCTATGCCACTTAGTTGATAAATTTATTATTAGCTAAAAAAATTAAATACAGAAAGTAATACGTTCTCACATTAACTTTTCAATATTAGGGATTGAGCATAGGCTGGAAAACACAAATGTCACATTAATCAAAAGTAGAAAAAATGCTGGTCTTGAAAGTTTTTAATCCCCAGTTGTGGATAACTTATGGAGTTACAAATAATATCCACAGCACAGGGAAATAATGCCTAGGAATTTGAGAGACAGGACTTAGTTATAAACTAAGATCTCCTCCTTAAGTAATCCCCTTCATTACCATTGGTACGTGAACAGAACTGAACCATGTGTTCCAATAGGCTGAACTGGAAGTGCAAACTCTCAACACATTTTTGATTCCAGAAAGTTAGGTTCTTAATTTTTTTTGCTTACAATTCTTTTAGAGAATAGTTCAAGTTGCAAACAAGAGCATTTGAAACCAATTATTTGACCTGGACATATTTTTAAAGAAAATTTTCCTCCCTATGTACCTCCCTTGTAGTACAAGGACTAATGTAGTCCTTGTGCCTGTGTACACATAAAAATTATGAACAAACTCTGTATATTGACAGCTAGTAAGTGCAAAACCTCATCTTTTGCTTGTGGAAATAAAATACACACACACAAAGCCTGAAAAATAGACAAATATGTAAAAGGCACTGAAATACTCACATTAGCTGTGAGTGGATGCCATCCCTCAGGGCTTTACCTTTCCAAGAGGTTAAGTGTATTCCTGAGCCATGTCCCCTCCCAGCTACCATCGTTAAAGATTACCCTGCTCAAGCACAGCTGCACCTGCATTGTATGAAAGTAAATTGCTGGGACAGCCTTAGTTCAAAATTCAGCCTTAAACTGGGGAATCAGTGCTATTGAAAGCAGCTGCTTTATTCATTATTTATCAGGATTCAGGTTTAAATGCTGTAAATTGAACATCTTGTCCTATCAGATATTTCACAAGGCCATGCATCCTACAAGAGTAAAGATGGTTTTGCTGAAGGGTTTTGGGATCAGTCTTTTCTTTTTTTTGCAGTCATGATTTTTTTGGTATTTTTATCTAGGAAAAATCCATATTGCTTAATTAAGTAAGTGATAAGTAAAAAAGTTTCTAAAACACTTGAAAGCTCCTGTTAGCAGAGTGTCATATACTTCTAATCAAAAGAGCTACCCTCACATCTATTCATCTTCAATATTTTATTTAATTTCACAAGACCCTACATAAATCAGGGAAATATAAACAAGTACTTCAGAATGGCCAATGAATACTGCAGACATACTGCAAGCTTCCTTACAAGAGAGAAGATTTATTTTTTTGCATTCAGAGGGGCCCATCACTGCTGATTTTAAACCAAAATTTGATTCAGCCTCATATTACTGGACTGAAATAACTGGAGCCTGGACATCATTAAATCTTGGAGAAATGATCAGTGCAATTCAACACATTTGCTGAAGATTCTCCACATGCAAGAGACCACTGCTGTTATTTTTGTTTGAACAACTTCCCACTGCAAACTCTGATTTTGAAGGATTTCTTTTTCCCTGTTAGACAGTATTGAGGCATAAAACTCCCTAATAATGTGACCAAATAAGTCTTGGAATTATTATAAACTCAACTTTCCACAGGGAAAAAAAAAGTTTCCATAAAGTATTATTATTTATGAATGGAAGTCTGGTCTCACACCTTCACTTTGGATTTGCACTATGCCATCATAGAATATACCGAAATGTTCTAAATAATCAACTTTATATCACATTTACATTATATGAGAGCTGACTATAAAGAAAAGCTGAAGCCAAGAAGAGAAAAGTGACTCTACACTAGGTCCATGTGCAGTAGATTGCTGAAAGAACAGCCTGGAGAGGCACCTATGACAAGAATTTCATTTATTAAACTTGGACTTCAAGGGGTTTCGGTTTAAATTTACTTCAATCATGTACAAGAAGATCATGTCCTATCAAGAGCATTCCAACTTCAGCTTCTTTGGTGCAATCTGTGCAGTGTCTCTGCAGATCTATCACTGAATTTGATAGCAGCATGTGCAGCCCTATGCTGGATCTGTAACTTCAGTATCCAGGCTCATTACCAATCTCCTGAGCCATCCATTCTTCCTCAGTTGTGAAAAAGTAATAAATTGCCTTTTTTCCCCTAGTGTATTTAGCACTCATGAAAACTGACAGATTGACAGCTGGGAGGCTGAAGTGCTCTGTTTAAATCACAGAGAAAAGCAAAGAAGCAGCAAAGACAGACTAAGGAACCAAAACTGAATTAACCCTTGGCTCAAGTGGCCAGCTGAAGACAGAATGGCAAGGACTCAATGGAGCAATCAGTGGCTTTTGACAACAGAGATCTTACTTGGTGATGGCAGATATAAAATTAAATAAACCCCCCCCACATTCCAGCATACGACTATATTTACATATTCATGTGCTCAGCAAAATATCTGGCCAGTTTACAGTAAAATTATGAAGAAAATCTTAACCCATCACATATTTGATACATCAGCTCATTCAGAAAGTGAAACTTAGCAGTTGCACTGTAAGTGCAGTGTACTTAACCTGCAGAGCAAGTTGAATGGCTAGAACATAAAGTAAAAATAAATACTACTGGGACATTTTCACATTTTACACATTTTTGTGGGTTTTTCAAGCAGCTTTCAGTCAATCTAAGACCAAATGTCTACAAATTCAATATTCAGCCATCACACAGTTCATTAAAAAGTTGGATTTTGCAGAATAGTTACAGGTCTATCTCTTCTGCTAATATCTATTTGTCAAAATTGATGAAAAAATCTTGCCTCAGTTTTCAGCACCAAGATGTAGAAATGAGTTTGACATGGTACAGTCTACCTGTTTATCTTCTAATGTGGAAAAAAAAATCTAAGCAGGGAAAGGTCTTTCTTTAATAAATTGTCTGCAAAATTTAGAGGCCTTCAACAAATTCATTTGGACACAAATTAAAAGAACTAGATGAATGAAACTTGTGCACATGAACAAAAAAAAAATTTGCTTTATACATGTCCGGATTTGAAAACACCCTGTTTTTTCTCTGCATTTGCTATATTGCAGGGGAAAAAAATTATGTTCAGTACCTTTTAACATATTTTTAGTAATAATGTAAAATTAATAAGAACACTATTTATTTTAAATGGATTCTGTGGCATTACATGGCTGAGGTTTTATCTATTTGGGTAATTTTCCATGCAAAGGTAATCTCCCTCTTTATTATCCGTGTATTAAAATAAGCATCCCAGAAATCCAGCAGAAACCTCAGAGCACTTACATGAATATAAAAGTGATATAGTAGAATACTGTCAGAGGAGTGTAAAAATCAAAACCTATTTCTGGTTCTGCTACAACCCACCATCTCCACCTCTCTTTCCAGTCTCTCCTCTTCTGTCTCTTTTCTATCTAGTCTGTAAACTTTATCTGTCTTTATGAGCATCATATTATTGATCTGAGTGTAAGTTTTGCTTTAACCACAACAGATGATATCAGTAAAGATTATTTTGTTCAAATTAGAAGATGGCTTTACATGAATAGATACCATCTCTATTTATTATTCTTTTGAATTTAACAGTATTGAAACTGAAAAATATCACATGGTCACAAAAATGGCTAAAGTATTTCCTAGTATTCCTAGGTGAAAAGACTGGAGCTTGAAGCAGTTCCCACATTCCCAGGATTATTTTATTCAGAAGTAGTGCTTGGATGGGCATTTTTGTTCCATGTGGGTTCCATTTACTCTATTGTGAGTTTAGAGAGCAACAAGGTTTAGGAAACATTAATTTACAAAACTAAGTTCACCTGACACATCTGAACTGCATGTAGTCCTTTGTTGCAGTAATTAAATATATTGGTTAGGATTGGGTTTAAAGGATTCCCGAAAAGTAGTCTAAAAACTAATGATAATTTTTCAAGCAAATAATAATAATAAACATTTGTGAGATCCCTTTGTCCAAGAGACTTTCCCCAAGTTATTTGAACAATGCTTGGGGTCGTGCTAGACTTCTACTCATTTTCTACTCTCAAAACTCACCTTCAAAATCCGACAGTCAACAGATTCTTTAGGAAAAAAAGAAAGATGAGCTAATTAACTAAGACAACTGAAATTTTCATGATCTACAGCATGAGAGGAAATAGGTGTAGGTGGTGTGGATGTTCATAATTTTCCTGAACATTATTTTTGGTGAGGAGGGAGGGGACAGACACGCAGGTGTGGACAGACGTGACATGACCCAAACCTGAAATTCTCAGATGCTAAACGTGGTTATTTGATGTTGTCAGCATTCCCACTGGGCCTGGCAGTGCTGCACTGCCAGGGCTCCAAGTGCAAATGACTCAGCTGAGCAGACATTGGGCAAACATGCCCAGCATGGCTGTGAGCCTGTGCTGGCCTTTCTCTGCCAACCTGGTGACTCTGCATTTCCATGCTCTATTTGTAAGCACAGGAAAAAGCACTGTTAATATCTTTCTGAACAATGTCTATGATTTAGTATCTTTAGAATATAAAATACACTCTGAAATCTCATTATAGGATTTTCAGTACTGGATTTTTAATTTTTTTCTATCTTGGTGAAAGAAATAATTAAATAAATACAATCAATTTTATATGCAAGTTGTTTTCAGAGTAAATTTACATTTTTTGGCTCATCTCTTTAATTAATCAGAATACATTAAGTAATGCATCAAAGAAATATTAAGACAAAAGTTTTTTTCCTAAGCAGCAATAAACAAAATAAGCCCATAAATCCATGTCTTGTTCTTCTGAATGTCACTGAAGTCTCTGGTTTGCACTATTTTATGATGCATTTTTGAAGAGTGCTTTGACTCATTCACTGTATTGCTAAACTTTACATAGAAATACCAAATAAGATGTAAGAGCATTTAACCCATAAATGTAAGTCAAACTATCACACATTTTAATTGTAGCAGTTCTTTAACTCAAAGGCCCTATCTTCCCTGGAATTAGACAGCTCTGTGAAAGGAACCTTTATTCATTTTCCCACATTAGTTTTGGGAAGTAACATTTTCCTTAGGTTTGCTCTGGGAGATGTACCATACAACAAGAAATGCCCCTTTTGTTTGAAGCAGATGTAATTTAGACAAAGTAGCCTGAGAAATAAACTTGGTAAACAGAAACAAAGGATTTAATTTTGACTGTAGTATTCATTAGTATAGAGTTGCAGTGTAATATTCATTAATTTCCCTGCCTGAATTCCTTGAATTTCAGAACCTCAGACTAAATTTTTAAGAGAGGGCAGATACAACCCCTCACTTTTATGAGCTCTCCATGTCCTTTGTGATAACTAAACAAAACGAAGTAGTTCTTCAAGCTACTGCAAACTGCTACTTTTGAAAACACAATCATCTACCCCCTCTTAAAAACCTAATTACTGGCAAAGAAAAGTCAGTGCCTGGCTAATGCACAGTGTAAGGCCATTACACAGTTACTCAATATGGAAAAAAATAAATAGAGAAAGTCAGTGCTTTGGTGAAGCATCACCTCTCCTGCATTTAAACCAGATCTGAAAATTATGGAAATGACAAAGACATCAGGAAAGAGGCCAAGAGATGGGGTAACAGCAATTGTCTGTCACAGCCAGCTCCATGACCAAACTTTCCAGAACACAAGCAGTCCATCAGGAATTACCTCAAATTGTCAATTGGGCTGCTCTGACCTCAAGTTCTAGATGCAGAATGAAAATTTACAGAAGTACAGGGAATATAAATGTTTTGCACAATAGTACTTTGCAAAGATCTCCACAAATTCACACCAAATGAAGAGCCTACAAAAATATCTGTATCATGCATATATCAAGTTAATTCTTCTAGCAATATAATCATGGTTTTTCTTCTAACGTCTTTTCCCAATTTAAATCACTTAACTTTAATCCTGTTATATTCCAGTGAAACTCTTAAAAATGAACTTTTTGTAGAGTAGTTCCTAATTGAAAGAGCTTGAGTCCAGGCCTATAAATTCTTTGTGCTCCACTGTACACATAATAAGCTTATGCTGTTCCTAAACAGCATAAATAAATTCAGGAAAACCAAGTTCTACAATACTCTCCCCACATTTCCAGACATGTTTCTATTTTTGATAAACCCATGCAGAATTGTTTTATATATTGTAGATATTCATATCCATAAACTAAAAGAGAAGTTCTAATTAGAAATTGGTTTGACCTCATGTACAACAGAAGCATCACAAAACTAACTGGCTGCTTACCAGTGCCCTGAAATTGCTACTTGACTGGTAAGGCACTAATTTTTTAACCTAACTCAATAGGTAGGAAACTCTTGGCTAGGAAATGACCCTGAATAAATATTAGCATCCATTCAGAAAAGGTCAAATACTTTGGTTTTTTTATCATTACATTCTAACTGCTTATTTATAAACCGTTGAATTTCAAAGGCAGGTTATTCTTACTGCACTATCTGGCAAAAATATTTTGTACAGCATCACAATTCTCAAATATAAAAAGGAAAGAATATTCCATACTCTTTTAAACAGGAGCAGCATGACCTCACAGAATTTCTCAGACTAAAAATCACTGAATGTCTTTCACTCCAAATAAGAGGGAAGAGCTTTCACACTGTGTCTGTTCTTGCTTCCAAACCATAAACAGACAAACCCTCTGCTGCTTAATTCCACTGCCTTCAAATAACAGGCAGTGGTGGACTCTATCCCAAACAAAAAGGGATAATTAAAGTGTTTTCAAACCCCCTAGTAGCAAGTAAAAGGAAAAAAAAAATCACTAAAGTTGTGATTTTACAATTTTTAGGCAGAGCACATTCAGTGTAGACATAGAGAGACAAGAGGTCAAACATCCTCACTCTGTACCAGCTCAGGGAATAAGTTGTATAAATCATCAACATCACAAGAACAAATTTTGGTACTTCCTTCTTTTTACATCTGTGAAGAAATACATTTTCAAATTGTTTCCTTCAGCAGGAGAAACTGCTACAAAAATTACTCCAAGACTTCCTACCCCCTTTATCAAAATGATGGGATAATCTAGCAAATATTTTCAGTCAGTTATTTGCCTGCCTTAGAAAATAAATTGGTCTTATCATTTAGGTGTGCACAGACTGTTGAGGAAAGTGTATGAGGGCTTTTTCAACCAAAGACACACAAAAGGGAATGGAGGAATTAGAAGCAGTATGAAGCTTCACCATGGAGATTGTGGAGGAGAGTCCTACCTATGGCGACCAATTACTGATGTTAGGCTGTTTGTCATTGTTTGCCATTAACACCATTCATACCAGCAGCAGTGAAAGGCCTATTTCTGCCAACCAAAGGACACTGCTTCTTTAAATGCAAGATTTTGCCTGGTGTTATCCAGGAAATTCTCTCTCATTGGGGCATACTCCTTCAGACAGTATGCAGTGGTTTCAATCCCCATGCAGGAAATCCAGACCAACTTTTTACCTGGCTATTTACAAACAATCGTGCAGAAAAAGCTTTTTTTCCTGGGATATGCTTTACTTAGAGTTTTAAAACCAAATTTCTTGGCCTAAATACAAGAGGGAGATTTACCCACCTACTATCTGTAGAGCCACAGTTCTAGAAGAGCGTCTGCCAAAGCTATGTAAAAATATAAATTGCCATATCAAGGATGACAAAAGGAACATAAAAAGCACTCATGCATCACAAATTACCTTTTTGTAGGCCGCCTGTGTTGGGACAGACACTCTCTCAAGACCACTGAGACACCACCTCTAATGCTCCTCTCCCTTTAGCTGCAGGACACTTCAAGTCCCAGCACTTGAGTTGAGCTGCTGGAGGGTTTGCAGTTGTGTTGGCTGAGATCCTCCTTCAGAGATCACTCTAGAGGGGAAAAACATCAAACAGGCATCACCATCCCTTCAGAGGATTTCAGGTGTTCCATATAATTAATAGGTAGTGCTAATCTCACTGTCCTAATGAAATTTTAAGTATTTTGACTTTGGGATTTTCCCAGATCTTCTGATTCAGCAGGTTGTGTGCAGTTGGTTTAATATTTCCATCCCACAGCCCAAATCCCACACTACCCTCCTCTCCAGAGCTGCTATGAGTGCACTTCAGCATCAAACTACCAGGCTGTGCCTTTCTGTACCAAACTGTAAATATCCCAGTCTCCAAAATCTTCCCCTGGGAGGCTCAAAGGCAAAACTTTGTTTCAAGCAGAAATATGTGTGTGAAATTCGAATGTGAAGCCTCTGAAGCCAGCAGGTACTTCCCAGGGCTGGCAAATGGGCAAGGAAGGGTTTTTCCAAATGCAGCGTTACAGAGGGCAGGAGAGACAGAGAGAGGGACAGAGAGAGCTGTGCCCTCACCCCACAGAGGGACAGTGCCCATCACCAGTGTCCCAGCAGGAGACAAAAGCTGGTGCCAGGCACAGCTTGGTCCAACTCAAGCTGAGCTCTGTCCCTTGAGCATCTCGTGCTGGGACTGCCTGGATCGCTCACTGAAAATCCAGCCTTGTCCAGGGCTGCTTGGCACATCCCCTAGCAGAGTGCTCTGCCAAGAAATACACAGCCACAGGGCTGTGCTTTTCTTTTCCATGGTCAGAAATAATGATAGCTCTTAGAAACCTGACAAAAGTTAATTATATATTTCTGTTTTATACCCTACAGTATTGGTAAGCAGTAGGAATTCTGAGCAGCACAAAATTAGAAGAGTTTTTTTCTCATGCTCCTCAGTAATTTTACAAGCTATTTTTCCATGCTTTAGAGCGTGAGTTTTATTGCATTATCTAATCCATGCCTGCTAATTAATCAAATTGCTTTAAACAGTGAAATTCGATCTAAAATCTTTTGTTCATTTGCAATCAAGTAAAGTTTGATAAGAACAGACAGTTTGGCAGTGCCTGTAAATCCTTGTGGAGCAAGGAAATTAACATCTTGGCACTCAGCTCTGCAACGATGTGCCTGATTTCATGGAAAAAAGACAACAAATTCATTTCCATACCTCAATAATGCTTCTCTTTTGCTTCAGCTTAATTAATTCATTCAAGAATCAAAGCTGAACTTTTTTTAGGCATACCTGGTTCCTAGAATGTGCAATAGGGTGGAAAAATTATAAATCTGAACTTTGTGATAAGAATACTTCAAGGCAAAAATAATTTGTATACTAAGAATAAATTCATCACAGTCTCATTTGTAGCTGAAGAGCCAACAAAAAAGAGCTAGAAGTACTTTAAGGGTTATTTTATATTTGTGACTAATTCAGCATTGATAATTTGCACGAGCTGTAGCCTGCTGCTCATTGCAGCTCATGGTGTTTCAGGAGAGTTCCATAAGAAAGGGAGAGGGACATCCCAGACAAAGCTGTGAGAGGCTTTCTAATGTTTGCTCTCCTCACTGATTGCTCTAATGCAGGGATGCCCACCAATATTAACTAAAATAAAGGGAAAATTATGTTGCTTGCAATACTAGTCTGTGTCTTTTCTTCTATGTATTTATTCTCTTCCAAGAGTATAATACAGCAATGTTTAACACTTCACCAGGCATCCTTAGATAATCTGAGCCCTACATCTGGTTTTGTGCACTTTCTTTCTTTATATATCCTCGTCTTACTGGTGAGATACCTTGGGATAAGGTTTTGCCATCAAGTAGGAGATAAATTACCATTCAATAGTTCTAGATGCTGTAGTTTTCTAAAATGGTATTCTTGAAATGAAAAGCATGATATTTATTATTTTCACATTGGAAGCACTGAGTGCAAGATATAAACAGAGATATTCAACACATTCTGTCTAATCTGCTCAAAATTTCTAAAATTGTACTATAAATATTTCAAAGAAACTCACTGACATCTCACACAATCCATTATAACCTTTTCTTTTTCTTAACTTCTTCCTTCTTAATTTCAAATATGGAAACATGAACATTTCTGTGTCTGGAAGATCCTGATATGTGCAGAGCCATGGTGGGAAAAAAAATAAACCACCCCAACCAAAAACCTGAAGTCTAAATGGTTTATTTTAAAAATACCTAAATGGGGAAATCATATTCCTAGCTGTTATGGATGTGTTGAGTTTTAGTCAAATAAAGGTTTGGTGAAAAGCAAATTTCCATCTCTTGGGAAAATACCTAACAGATCATAAAAACATGAAAATAAAAAATTGTGTTTAAGCACCCAGAGAACACCTGACAACACACTTTACTTCCATCTGGGACACCGTGAAATTTGTTGTGACCTGAATTAAGCAAAAGCTACACTTCAAGGAGCTAAGTTTTTCTACTTATCTGTATGTATTTGAATAGTATTTTCCCAATTGCGTACTAAAAAAGACATTTAAAAGGTTTCTAATTTCATTGCTAGATAGAGGTTCCTCTAATGGCCTGCATGTGAAATCAACATGAATAGTTTACAAAAACCATGCAAAGAACATCAGCCAGGAGCAACATGACCTGAGAAAATCTTGTTCATATACCACAGAATGTTAAAGGAAGCAAGTTCCCTGAATTAAAAAAAGTATATGATAATAAGATTTGGAAAATTGGGACAGAATATTAAAATATCACACATGAGGATTGTGGAAATGTAATTTCTAATTATAACTTAATTTTGGAAATATTTTCTTGAACCTCATCCACACTAGCTGGGTCTTGTTTTGAATAATTTCTAAATGTTTGAAGCAACATGTTCCCTTCCTGTAGTCCTTAGAGTTTCATACCATAATATGCCATTTTCAGAAGTAGTTAATTTTAAATGTTAATTTATTTTCAAGAGTTACTTTCAAAATCAGATCTCACATTTATGTGTCTAAATTTTAAGTACCTAACCTTAGATACCCAATTTTGAATATTCAGGGATTAATCCTCACATGAATGAAATTAAATTCACATTTTGTGGCCGGAATCAATTACTCTTTAACATCCTTAAAATGCTGGTATGTTAATACAGTAAAAACCAGAAAGAAAAATGATCCAAAGGAATCTATTTGAAAGGAAGGCTGCCTTTGACCAAGCAAGAGAGGCTGCATTATAGTCATGGGCACTTTAATTCTGCAACACCAGAGGTAGCACCAACCTACAGGCAAGTTCATTAATCTCCCCAGCTCCAAGGAAATGGAATGTCATGCACTGCAATGGATTCTTTATTGCTATTCCTGCATAGTTTTCCATTAGGTTCTTTGTTAAAGATAAAGCTGAGAAAAGTTTAGATGGGATTTTAAGAATCTCAGAGCTGTAGTATCACAAATATTCTTCTCTCAAGATCATTCACAGCCTGTCCACCTCTACAATTTATAGGGCAAGGATGTAAAACATGGTCACTATAGAAGTTTTACACTATCTCCTTATATATCAGTGCAGAGATAAAACAATTATGTGTATCCATCTTATAATGACAACAAAAAAAAACCCTAAATTAAGCCACAAATAAACATCACATTCCCCCAATCACATTGCAAGGGAAAAAAGTTCTCTCAAAAGACCTAGCTGAAACTAGTACTTACAAAATTCATGAAATTGTGTCACCGCCTTCAAGGACTTCACTTAAATTATTTCTGTTTGGAAAAACAGTTTGTCTAATACCATCCTGTAGCCATAATGAATTCATACAAAAATAAATTTTTTTTAGATATACACAACAGTCTTATTACAATGAAAAATTGACAGTGTATTATTTTTTTTCCTAACGCATTTTGGATAATCAATAGGATATCAAGTTACATCTGTTACTAATGTCATAATGAATGAAAAATCTTGGCCTAGTTTAAGTTATTAGTGTAAAATTGAGTTTATTTACTACTAAGCAACTTAACAGAAACACTAGACTGTGAAACCCACACCTGTGCCCCCACTGTAAAACAAAAATATCTAGGAGCTTTACCAAAGTGCTTTCCAAGGATTTTCAACAAGAGAGTAAATGGTAATTCTCTCAGTAAATTTTTCAGTTCCTGGAGAGCTGTTATATTGGCATCCCATGGATCATATTGTTCATTTTAATGATGTAAAATGCTGGCATTGACTTTCACATAAATGGTCTCCATGAATTTGAATTGTGGGATTGAGGCCCTTCTGCTATAGACTGGTAAATTAATTTTCCCCTAATGCTACAAATGCTGTCCTATTTATCTTTACCAAATAAATCCAATATTTCAGTCGTTGAGAATTCCACACTGGAAACAGCTGGACTTTTTAGATTTAAACCAGGGAATAAATTCACTGGCAAAAGTCTATAAAACAAGGTCCTAAGTCTCTGAAGGATGTTAGAACCAATCAATCAGGTCTTTATTAAGGAAACAGTATTTATGGAAACTTCAAGACTTCAAATTAGCTGTAGCCTAAAGAAAAAGGATTTCTTTCTCCCCTCCCTTGCCTTTTTTTTTTAATTTCAATTTCTCAAGGCTTAGACTCCTCCAAAATAAGAAGCAATTTCCAGTGTGTTTTCAAGGAATGGAATGATAGCAGAGCTCTAATGCTTAAAAATAGATTGCCCTGCTAATCCCACATCATACCCAGGTTATTGTATTTGTCAATCCTATTCACTACCCAGGAAGGATTTCCTGTCTATGGATTTAACACGTGATATAATCTCAGATTACAACTCTTTTACTCCATACAGGGGGATACAAGACCAGGGGATATGTACAGGAATAGGTTAAAGAAGTGAACTTTAAGATAAAATAAATTTCTTTCAGAAATATGCAGAGTGAACAGGAGTCAAGTTCTTGGGTAATGGGAAGCATGCTGAAGTGTGTTTTAATAATGAAACACATCTCCTAGAAATTTTTCTTGTATGCATCTATGCCTTTCTATTTAAAATCAGTGCATATTAAGAGAATATTTTAACTGTGCCTTTCAGATCTTCAAGATATTGACAGTCTAAGTGTGGAATATCCACCACAGGTGCAGATATCTAAAGGAGAGTTTCAATATCAGGTATTTTTTAAGTTAAGGTTATTAAATGTTTAATATTAACTGTTTAACTTATTAACTGTTTAATTAACTGTTCCTAAATGTTTTTTTTTTATTTGTTGACATTTGCAAAAACTCAATTATTTGTAATTTACGTTTTTTTACTATTTTTTTATCCACTTATATTTAAAAAGTTTATCCTGTGAACAACTTAAGCAAATACTATCATCACATTGGGGAGCATCAGGAGTGCTGAGCCAGGCAGACCTTTTGCACTGAGGTAATTTTGTGGATGCTCTGAATTGCCCTATTTGAGGGCAGGCAAAGGGCAGCCCTCACCCCCCCAGTGTTTTATATTTTCCAGTAATTCAACAAGCTGTATTCACTAGTATCTGGCAGCTCCCCTCTTGTTCAGTGCAACACTAAACATTACTTTATGATTTTAATTTATATTTATTCATTATATTGCTAATGAAAGGTATAATTAAAATAATTTTTATGAGAAAAAATGTCCTCAATTTAGCATTCAAGCTTCCAGACTCCTGGAGCCAGAGGTTTTCTGCCAATATTACTCAGGAAACAGCACAGTATGAAATATTGTACATTAATTCTTTTGGTGTGACTGAGGTACTTACCTTGGTTCACTTTGCATGGAAATCAGAGATTCTTTTTACAGACTTTTTACAACTCATAGCACAGATTAAACCATCACTGCAATAATCCCACTGACACAAAGAATTAAAATCAGAATACTTGCAGTTTCAATATTAATATTGCTAAAATATGCATACTGTGAACTACTTATTTTCATTTTGAAAATATTCATAAAGAAGGAAAATAAAAGGAGCATGAGAAATGCTTACAATAAAAGAAGAATAGAAGACATCCTAAAAGGGAAAAAATTTTGTAGCTAATCATCACAAAAAATGTAAATTATAGGATATAAATCCTATCTGCCTTTCCCTGGAGACACAGTCACTTCCATGTTTCACTGTAGATACACACAAAGCCACCCTCCAAAATTAGATTGAGAATCTTCTCTTTAACTGGGCAAATTCTACAGGGGCTGTTTTGCAGATTACAGTTGAGCAAATTGTCCATCCATAATGAACACCTTTAATTGCCAGCTAACATTCTTATGGAAGTCAGGCAAGCTTTTAAAGTTAGCCCATACTCATGAATTTAATTAAGAAAACCTTTCATACCTTGACAGTACTGAGAAGTGATATTGCATAAGTAACTGTCAGCTTCTTCAGGTTAAAAGTCTGAACTAATTACAGATACATGCAACCATCCTTACAAAACCCAAAATCTATACACCAGCTATAAACAACACATTTGCTAGGTTTATCATTTTACATGGCAGCCTATTTTTAATTAATTTTAATCCATTTCTAGGTATTAGTGGCAAAAGTACCATCAGATGGCAAAGTAGCATGATCTATGCTCATTCTTTTTTAACAACTAATATCACCCATTGCAGAAGGACAAAAAACCAGAGGAGTGTTCCTTTAAAGTATTGTTATTTCTCACACAGTGGAAATTGTAGATATATATTTCAAGACATCTCTTTAACCAACACAATGTAACTGCATCACCTGCTGAAAAAACTACATTTTAACTCCTAGTGCAACTGAGCTTTGTTTTATGACCAAAATTGTTCCAGTGACATGTAAAAATAACCTAGATCCATCATTTCACCATGAGGCTAAATAGATTAATTTGTTTCAGTAATTGTTTTTTGTGGAAGTCGCTGGCCTAGTTATGCAAAACAGAAACCTCACATGAGTTTTTGTATGGCATTTATAGCAGTTAAAGAGAAATGGAAGAAATTCTATTTTCCCCCAAATTCAGTCTATGTTCAAGTTTCTATGGAAACCTTGAACACCTCCACAGAGATAAGCAGCAAAGGGCAAAACTTTTCTCCCTGGTTTCCACCATTTCCTCTTTTCTCTCTTTGATCCATGCACAAGTGTTTTATGTATAATTCACTTTCTGCTGTCCCTTATTTCTCTTTTCACTCTTCATGTACTAGAGGGAAGTCTGGGGAAATTTCCCTCATTATTTGCTTTCCATTGGTCATCCAGATGATCTTGAAGTGCAATGACTAAAATTTAAACATTTTCCTATGTCTGATTTTATACAATCGTTTATTCCAAGACACCTGAGCAGAGAAACCTAATAGAAACTCCAATAAAGGTACTTAGAACTGGCCACCATGACTTTGATTATCCTGTGAGATTTTCCTCAATGGCTGCTTCCAAACTCTGGGTTAGGTTCCTGCAAAATCACAGCCATCATACCAGACACAGCCCAAAATGGATACAAATGACACACATCAAAGAGGTCCCTAAAGAGCCTTTGAAGAGTTGCATTTACTTCTCTTGAAATCAGAGACTACAAATTATGTGAGCTAAGCATAAAAAACGTTATGTGCTAAAATGCAGTTTTATCTGCAGACCTCAGATGACTGAGGAAACAGACTAGAAAACAGCACAAATGCAATCTGCATTTTGTCATCTAGATTTTCTTTCATGCTTCTCTCAGCCCAGGTGCAGCTCAGCTCTGCCCACATACATAAAGCACTGGAAATTTCAGTTTCATTAGAGCCAGTTGGGGAATGGATTGGAAAAAAAAATCTACTTATTGAAGGTAAAGAATACAACTTGCCATATGAGCTGCCATAAGGGCCAACTAATTTGGGGTCTGTAGATCATTCTAGAGCACTCTTATGAGGGTTTCTATAGGCCAAACTATTCTTCCCTGACTTGCATTATTTTTTGAGAGACTGATGCCCACCCACACAAGCAAAAAAGTAATGCTGACTTGATACAAATTTTAAACGGTTGAAATTCTACTAACATAATTTTTAGGGTCATCTGGATAAAAATAAGAAATACAATGGGAAATCATCCAGCTCACTATAACTTGTAAGTAATATTTAAGGGGCTTCATAATGGCCTAATTCTAAAAAGCCCAAAAATAAAGTGACATTAAAAAAAGCCTGTAAATTAAAAAATGGGTCAAATTTTGTAGAGAAGCTCTTATTTCAAGATCAAGGCCCTTCACCAGATAGACAGAAAAAAAGAGTTTCCTGCAAAAATATGTAACACTTCTCACAGATAGAGATGAATGTAGGCAGTGCTTTTTGTGAGGGCATGAAGAACCAAGTGGTTTTTCTGGTGCTGTCCACAAATTCACTGGACAACTACAGTGCTTGATCATCATCTCTGGAGTGATAGAAATGGTCATTTGCTTGCAGTAATCCCAGATGAACAATTCTGCTTCATGTCCAGTGCTTCTGATCAACTGTCCCGTTAGAGCTGCGCAGCAACCAGAAATGGGTAATTCTGCCATTGCACATCTGCAGAGCTCTGCAGACACACACTGCCCAGTACTGACCCAAAGGAACTTCAGGGAATTTCCTCCTGTGCTCACTGTTCAATGCTGGGTGTCTGCACCACCCTTAGTAACTCTCAGATGCTCTTTGGAGCCTGGTGTCCTGCAGAGGGCACAGCCACCTGCCCACCTGTGGATATTCACTGCCAGAAGCTGCTTGCTTTCATTTCTTTGCTCCTGGAGCTTTTCTTACACCAGGTGGTTTTATACATGCTAGGTTATGATCATCCTCAAAAGCTAAAATTGTTCTTATCATTCCGTAGTTTGATAAATTTCTCCCATGCCTTCAAAATATTTTCTTGGCAGCAGTCACATAAACACAGACTGCACTAGCCCTGTTAGTCCTCCACAACACCAAATATTTCAGCAACAGTACCTGTAAGGAGCAGGCATACCACAAGACATTTCTGTCACACTCCATTTTCACCCAAGAATGTGTCTAAATATTTTTTAAAAATTGTCTGGCTTTTTGAATGCAATACTCAAAGTATGGTTCCATTAAGAAATTAGAGCAGTATTGGAGCACATGGCATAGATGCCAAGTTTTCATGCTTGTTTAATGTCACTGTAATTTTAATTTCTCACAATCAGCATAACAGTTTTTCTCGCTTTTTACTACTGCCACATTTCAAAAAGAAGTATACTTTTTTCCATACAATATTTTTTTATCTATTGTATTATAAATAATATCTTGACTGTATAGTTCACAAGCTGTCAACAATATATCAATTAAAACAAAATTAATAGACAGCTTCAATGACAATTTGACAAACTGTGAACTGAACAGTGTTTCCTTGTGATATTACACAAACTTTACAGAGGAAATAGCTGATAAAGATACATGTTACAAATGTTTGGAAAAAATAGACACAGATCTTCAAGAGCTCTTGATTAAGCAAATAACTGACATTGCATCTCCAGAGGTACGGATGCTAAATTGACAATAACTGTCTTGTTTGCACACCAAATCTGTGTTTTGTCAAGCAAAGTCCAGGACCTTCCTCGTGGCACATGAGTATATTTCAGTGGCACACCTCCTCCCTGAGGCTCTGGAAGGAAGATAACCACTGATAAGGTTACTTACACTGCAAAGCTTTTCTTTCTGACCAGGATGATGTGTCTCCTGATGAATTATTCACAGACTCGTGTGACTAAGCGTGCAGCTGATCTCAAGTGCCATTTATGTAACAAGTGTGGTGCTAACAAAATGGCTGCATGTTTTCTCCTAAGCTACTTAATTAGAAATGTTGAAAGCATTCTTTTTGCAGATGCAGCTTATTTCTTTGTGATCAAACACAGTTAAAGGATTTGGTACTTCCCTTTGACGCTGTAAATTAGACAAATTTCTCCACGGAAAGTCTTTTAAAAATTATCACAGTACTTCTAGTCCACATGTAAATCAGGAAATCTGTATGGAAATAAAGCATTAAAGCCATCCATTTGAATGATAGAGCTACTATGAAATGCATAAAAATGCAAGTCATAGTGATGTCATTGCCTCTTGGCATTTTGATATATTAAAAATAGTGTTTAATTGGATAAAATTTCAGGAAATAGAGACCAAAACTTCCTGGAGTCTTTGAGGTTAAAGTGCCTTAGAAGTGCCCTCGGTGGTAAGAAACCACCAACACAAAATGTTTAAAATAAAGAAATCTTGAATATTTGCAGGGCATTTTTTCTCTTTTTCAATATTTCTAGATCTGATTTCCTTTCCTGGGAGAAGCTTAGCAGCCTGTCCCCACAGAGGTCTGCAAGATGCTTATGTATAATCTTTTTGCCTTCCTGGGGTAGTATTCAGTTACCATTATGTGTGGTGCATCAAAATAGAAAAGGCATGGGTGAGCAGAGTTCCTCTGTGACCTGAAGGGTGACTGCCAATGGGGGCAGAACTGTTCTTCTTGATTTTCAAATCAAAGAACTAAACACTCAACCTGTATTTCATAATTTTCCACTTCCCTGTTTTTAAATCAATTTGGAATGATTTACATACCAGTTAAAATCACAGTGGTGCCTTGGAAGCTTCAGTGGCACCATCTTTTAGAGCCCATGCAGACATCAGCATTGAGAGTGTGCTGCATGTTTAGTAAACCCTGGCAAGGAAAGCTCCTTACAAGAACAAAGGCAAGTGTGGCAGTGCAGCACTTCTACCTCATGAGTCCTCTGCTAAAAACACTGAAGAGGTTCTAAATATTGATATTATCTTGGGTTATGATTATTACACAGCAGAAACCTTTTGAGTCGCTGAGCTCATGATTACTTGTGGGCATCATTGATGAAGTCAGGAAAGGCTTTTGTTATTTTGAAGTTGACTAAAATCCAGGCAGACAAGGCAAAGGAAATGTGAACTGACCCTTCTATTTTACAGTAACTGGGATATTCAGATATTGTTGGGCAACATAGAAATTGAGGTAGAAAAGGAAACTTTTCTGGTTTCAGCTAAATGTCTCATTGATAGGATTATCTCTGCTCTGCAAATGAGAAGGTTTTACACATCTCTCTATATCTACTTAGAAGCAATGTTTCCAATTAAGGAGATAACTTCATTAAGTACTATGAAGCACCTTATTTGCTATATATAAAGTACATGTTAGGTCACAACCATTCAAATGAAATTGGACATAAAACCAGCTAATTCCTTTCATTTTTTCAATACCCTATTGCATGGATCCTATTATATTATTTTGGTTTTTTTTGTAGTGGTATATTAGTGATTTATCCTTTGATCTTTCTCTTCATTTGTTTAATACTGTAAACTAAAAAAAAAAACCCAAACAGTTACTTCTAAATTTAAGGTCTTTACCAGTCATAGATGAAACTGAATGCTGCAATTATGTTTTGGCAAATTAAAGCACATTAAACAAGCCCTGTTCCCTCCAGTCTCAACTCACTACATGCAATACAATGACACACATTAGTTTCTCCACCAGGGAGTTAACAGGATGAGTTCCTGCAGGCCAGCACAACTTGTCACTTCTCACTGGCTTTCCCTTGGACAAAATTCCTTCCAGTTTTCTCTAGATGACACAATGCAGTGTAAAGCTGAAGGATGTTAGCACTTGTCATCACAGGGGGTTTTATGCCATTTAATAAACAGAGCAGAAATGTGCAAAAACCAAGCCAGGCTCACACTTGTGCTTTCTGTCAAAACAGACACAACTCAGTCTGGGAGAGTGAAGAACTTGGTCTAATGATGCACACAACCTATTGACTATTGCCTCTAAATGAGAAATACATTCCTTTCTTATCCTGCTGTTACTGAGCAATAGTAAACTGTGGCCATTTTCACAAAGAGTTATAATTAATTCATTAAGACTGCATGACCCTAATCTCTGAGGCTGCATAATCACTGAGATAATTCATATAACACACAAAATATTGATGAAGCAGAACACTGAACAGCTACTTAACTTCCAAGCCTCTGGATCAGTGTATTAACATGAGGTGACATAATAACTAAAACAGTTACTGAGATTAAGCACTGGCACATTTACAGTACCAGGCCTCATGAGTTAAGCCACCTAAGAAACAGTTTGAAAGATTACATATGTATGTGTGTGTATGACTTTCTGAGCTTGCTATAAAATGGTTCATTGTTTTAAACTGCATGAAGAGACTGACACAAAATAATTAATGGTAGAGGAATGGTTCTTGTGTGTGCAGAAAGACATGATACTATATTATGAAAATATATGTGTGGGCACTGGGAAAGGCAACTCATATGAAAACAAGATTCTTATACCCTTCCAGGTTTTTCAATTGCAAATATTCATTGCTTTAGTTCACCACTGAAATAATTTCACTTGTTTAGTTTCAGTCCATTACCACATCTGCAAACTGGAACTGAAATATTTTCTGATAACCTCTATGTTCATTTATTTCCTTGGATCACTCATGACACCAACCACTCACTACTGGCCCCGAGCACGATGCTTTTTCTCCTTAGCTGGATGAGAGACAGTAAGACAAAATCAAAACCTTCATCACCTTGCAGAATGTATCAATAATAAAAGCACTTGCATCAAGGAGGTTCCAAGTTATGAAAAACTATATTATTTTTGCTAATTTCCTGAGCAGCATGTGAGATGAAAGACAGTATTTTTCTCTATTTTTTCAAGCTCTTGATTTACAGTCACTCTTTCTGTCTGAGATTCTCTATCTATGTTTGTCTCAGGACATGCCAAAGATTCATCAACACCCCAGGAGGAAGATTTCTGCTTCTTCAGCAACAGAGCTTGGACCGTGGAGTAAATTTCTCCAGGACCTCAGTGCACTGCACCTTTTTTACTTTCCTACCTCATACACTGTCCCTGTTTTTCTTTTTCTCACCTGAAGAAAGTTCCAAGTGATAAAGCCCAATAGAAGTGGAAAATCTGCTCTAATGCCTTAAAATTTGAGAGTCCCCATGCTTTCTGCTGAAGAGGAGGTGAAAGAAATGCAAAGCCTTGCAGCTTTCTGGACATCACACAAAGATGCTGACAGCATGCCATAGAAACCCATATGGAAAAGAACATTCTGCATGTTGAAAAGATACAAGTGGCATAAAGCATCTCAGGATGCAGTGACTGTGTGAATTTTGTCACTTCTCCACATATCTAATTCATACCTTCCTCCCCAGCTTGAGAAAAATACTCTGAAACAATTCCCATTTGTTACATCCAATTAACAACACCAGAGCATTTTGACACCATCAGCTTTGCAAATGGCATTTAGTGATATGACTGAGTTAGAGAAGAGCACGGCATTTTTTTTCTGCTAAGAGAAGAATATTTTCTCCATTCAGTGATCGACTGAGTAAATATTACAAAATGGTCTCTGTGAATGAATTTGCAGCAGGAAGGAAACATCATTCATGATTTAGAAAAAGCCCAAGGAATTCTGAACTCGCTCAAGAACATACAACTGGCATGAATATTGCAGGAACAGGATATGTAATTAAGAAATCCCAGAGTAAGAATGTAACATCATTTTCTTTCATCATTTAGCCCACCACACACTTGACCTTGGACCTCTCCACCCTGCTGCTTCCTTTTGCAGAATTGAGAATGAGGATGGCTGACAGCTCACCGAGCTCTCCATCCCTTGCTGTGGAACTTGCAGTGTTCCACACAAGTTCACTTGAGCTGTGAACAAAATTTTGAAAAATCTATTTGTTTATGTGAAGTTTCTCCATACTTAGAGGCACAAGCTGTAGATAGGAGTGTAGGTTACAATGAAAAATGAATAGCTGTCCAAACGAGCTCACATGAAAATGCTGGCTCTTACTACTCTTCAGGTTTAATACAGCAGTTTCCAGGACTTTGGTTTTATGGCTATGCAGTTTCTTGAAACAATTTCATCTAGCCTGTCACTTGCACTTACTATTTTATTGTTCTACCTGGAAAACCTAACTTCAGCTAAAAAGCAAAAGTTAGTGAATGATCTTTTGTGTCATCATAGAAAGAATTTTGCCCAGCTGAACATAAAAAGGGCCTTTGTCATTATCTTGTCCAGTGGGTACCACAGTATGGCCAGGCTTTGTAAACACATTGTAAGAATTAATTCCAGTAAAGTCTTCAGAAAAAAATTCATTATATGGTCAAAATATCTCCAGCAGGACAATACCACCATCAGGAGAACAAAAAGTCAAAGACAACTTCAATAAAACAGAAATTGCTCTCAGTCAATCAAAAATATCCTGGTATGACTCGGTTTCTTATAAGGGGTGTAACCTTGTTTTAATAGTTTACAGTAAGTACACACAATATAGATCTGTGAAACAGATTATGAATGGCATCTTCATTTACAATAGTACTCAAAACACTCAATACTCAAAGATATAAGTAAATATCATTAACATGGCCAGACTGCACGAAGACTTTTAAAATAAAGGAACAGTATGATTTCTGAAACAAGGTAAATTTGATGTTGCAGTTTGCTTTCAGTTGTAAATGAAAAAAGAATTGAAACAAATATTTTCATAACTGTATAATATACATTTTAAAGAAACACTGTGCGCAGATACACATAGAAACAAATGATTTTATGGAAAGCAAATTTGTGTTGCATAAATGAGTGCTGACTGTTTTCTTGGCAAACACAGTAAATATTTAGGAAGCTAGAAAGAAAAGTATTTCTCTCCTGTTCTTTTAAATAAGAAGCCTGGTAATAATGATAGAGAAATACAAAACATGTCATCAGCTTTCAGTTCAAGCCTCAGGGTGATTAGGATCTATTTTTATAGTGGCTTAAAACTTCATTTTTGTGTATGCCACAAATTTCAGGTGAAGCCCAATGAGAGACTAGAGAAAGGCTATAAAAATACAATCCTCCTCTTGAGCATTTCAAGCCTAAAATTGTTATTTGTTTCTAATTTGATCTTTTGAGACACTGTGTGGTCTGACTAACTAAAGGGAATGAGATATCTTGACAGAGTTATTGAGTTATATCCTTCTCAAAGGATGGTTTTGCTGGTTATGATGCAATTCACAGTCCAATACATTAAGAATATCAAAACTGTTTTTATCACTGCTTCATTTTACAATGGGAGCTCAATTTCTTCTGAGCTGCATTACTTGCCCTGATTGCCTAAACTAGCTCTGGCAAGCACAGGCACAGGAAGAAATTGATGCAGACACCCCAAAAAGATCCCAGGGAAAACCAATATGTAAAACCTGAATTAAACAATTTTATTCCAAATGAAAGCTGACCTTTAATATAATCTATTTCTGAAAAATTTATATGATCTGTGACTAGTTTTGTTCCTTTGTCCCCTTTGAGTCTTAAGCTAACCACAAAGTGTTAGGTCCCCTAAAGACTTTTGTCTAAAAATTTGTTCAGCCACCCAATCCTCTTGCCTTTCTACTAGGAAAAAAAAGACCCCTTCCAAAGACTATAATTTATTTATGACCTAACAAGACATCTCACTGTACCTCAGAGCAACCTCAGAGCACTTCTCTCATGAATAATCTGGGATTAAATGATTCTTATGCTGAATCTCAGGCTGTTCAAAACATAAGGGGACACTTGAAGCTGTCTGTTGACCTCCACAGTACTGTCAAATTTCTGAAGACTTGTGTCAGTGCAACAATTAAAGGACACAGGTGGAGCTAAAAGACCCCTGGAGATCACTCCAGCTGAGGAGTTCTCAAAGCTCTGAAATGGCATCAACTCACCTACAATTGAGGTACCCCAGTGCCAATCTCAGCCCAAACACCTCTGTAGCCATGATATTTTATGAAAAATCCTTTCCTTAGGATTTTTTCTCCTGAGAAGCCAAGAGGCCTCAGAAAAAAAATGTAAACAATAATTATCTGCTGCTGTGAAATGCAACAGGAGCATCTGTGATTGGTCCATGTTGGTTGTTTCTAATTAATGGCCAATCACAGGCCAGCTGTTTTGGACTGTCTCGGTCAGACAAGATTTTATTATCATCCCATTCACTGCTTTCTTTGCAAGCCTTCTGATGAAATCCTTTCTTCTTTTAGTATAGTTTTACTATAATATATACATCATAAAATAATAAATTAGCCTTCTGAAACATGGAGTCAACATTGTCATCTCTTCCCTCTTCCTGGGACCGCTGTGAACACTGTCACACTCCTCCAACTGGTTTGTCATTCCTTGCCCTCAGGTGAGCTCAGGGCAGCTCCAGTCCTGCTGCAGGGCTGCTGTGGAGCCCTGTTTGTGCTCAGGCAGCTCCCTGGGAGCAGTCCCCACGCCCTGCCCTGCCCTGGTGCCCTGGCTGGGCTCAGCAGCTCGTCCATGGCTAACAAGGGCTGCTGTTGCCACATTATGCACTCCCAGGGAGCAGAAAGAGATTGTAAACTCAATTTTTTTAGCTCAGTTCTAATACATTAATGACCTGATAAGTTTAAAACCAAATAGTAGCAAGCTGCACTCTGGTGAGCCCACCTTGAATGGGAAACCTCCCTCCAGCCAAGTGTATACAGAAACTAACAGCTTGCTTTTGCTGGGAAGGAAGTCTCTGCACTTCTATTATCTATGGATTTGCCAGTAGAAGTATTTTTTTTTTATCTGAGACTAGGACTAGTCAAGGAAAAAAAAAATCTATTTTTTTAAGTGAAGTTTAAAATGTCATTTATTTTTCTGTCAGCTTTCTCTGCTAAATTTAGTTCTTTCCAGCAATTTGAGCTCAAAAAATGGGGGTATGGTTTATTTCTAAAAGCAAGGATGTTTTCCTTGGCAGGTAAGATTTTCAAGTTCTTGCAGGTTTACTTTAAACCAATTCCTAGTTTCTTAGATACATATTAATGTTTTGAGAATGCTCTTTCTGTTACAGAGAGGGAATTGCAAATATAGCTGCATATAAATTACAACAGTGGGTAGAGATTTCACAGGTTGGCCATAACCAAAATGTCATATTTTGTTGTTTTTCTAGCCCAAGAATCATATAAACATAATTTTCTTCTTTAGAAATTGTGATTATTTCATGTGTCACGTCCAATAAACATTTAAGGGAAAGCATGACAATGGTGTTTGCCCGTGTGTTAATTCCCAGAGACCAAAGCAGGGGGTACATCCAGATTAGACTCAGGCTGTAATAGGGCAACTAAAATCATTCACAGTTTACAAACTGGTTAATAAACACTTCAGTTATATCCATAGCACTGATACATCAATTCATCAAAGTACAAAAATGTGCAGATGCCTTCCAAAACAATAATTAAAGCTGTTTTTCTTCCTTTTTTTTTTTGTTTGTGTTTGGTTTTCTAAGCAGATTTCATTTTGATGGAACCTTTAGAAATAAACTGTGGGATATGAGGTTATAATAAACCTCAGGAAAAACAAAGACATGAGACTATAACAGCATAGGACAGATAGGGTAATGACATGCTGGGGAAAAGTATTATATGAATGCTTCAGATTAGATTAACTCAATGCCTTATATAACCTGGAATTGTGATGGATTAAAGTTCCAGTTTGAGAAAAGAATATCCATCTGGAAGCATATTGCTCCTTTCCCAAGGAGGACAGCAATTATGACACAGTAGAAGAAATGAAAAATCCTACAGAGACTGAAAATATTTATGAAATATCAGTTATCCCATTATTTGGGTAATTGGGTTAAAGGAACTAGAGGAAGATGCTGATATTGAAATTTTAGACTTGCATTTTACATGTGTTCAGGGAACAAATAGAGTCACAGGAAGAGGTTTCTGGTTAAGGCTGCAGACTTAGTTCAAAATGGTGTGGAGAAAAGGTAAAGTGCTGCAGTAATTAAACATCCTCCAATTTAGCATCTTTGTGAGTGCAACAACCTCCCAAAATAAGCTTAAAAATTTCTTCTCCAAAGGAGAGCTACATGAAAGCACTAAGATTTGTTGGAATTAAACCCAGGGACCCCTTTGCAAGGGGGTGGATACAGTTGAAAGGCATTGCTGTGGAAGTTTGGAATAAATGCATGCAGGTAAGACTTGACAAAGGTCAAAATAAACCCAGGAGCATCCCTTTTTTCATGTAGCTTAAAACTCTTCCTTCTTACTTCGTTATATGGAAGTTTATTCAGTAGAGCAGACTAAGTAAAAATCTAATTGCTAAAGGATTAAAGAGGAAAACATAGAAATCTCAAGAAATAGATAATTAAACAGAATTTAAAGGCATGTTTGTCAACCTTTTCTGAGGAAGCAGTAAACCAGAACTAGGTGCAAAGCATAAAAATTTTACAAAACTGCATCACTTTTTTTTTCCTCTGATGCCATTTGAACTCATTCACAAAATTTTAACCCTTCTATAAATCTCCATTCCTTGCTAAAGGGTTCAAAAATGTATTTTTGTATATCCACTACTAAGTTAAGCTCTGGTTCAAATTATGAAGTACCCTACTCACACTGAAAATGGGTAAGACCTTTAGATAAAGCAAGTGGCATAAACAATGATGTGCTCTGGCTTATCATTCACCTACAAAACACATGCATTTTGGAGTCAGATCACTTCAATTTGTTAATTGAAGTGATCTGACTCCAACTGAAACTCAAAAATTTCTGTTCTAATCAAAGAACTTGAAACTTTGAATTAACTGCCTACACAGCTTGGCAATTTCACCAATCCTGAAGCAGAGGTCCATTAATTTAGTGAAGAATGTTATCTCTCTACCCTTACACACCTCGAAACCTAGCTCATTAGAGAAGCCTTTATTCTGGAAGAAAAAGACCTGGCAAGAAAAGGCAAATAGTGCATCCCTAGCAGAAATGTGAAAATTAATATTAATCCAAGCATAAAATATCCACACAATGGCAAATATAATTTTTCCCCTTTCAGTTTGCATCCCAGTTTGCAGGTCAGGAATCAGAGAGAAAGAGCCAGTCCCAGCACCACACCACAAACATCACCTGTCCCATAAATCAAAACTTTTCTCCTAAGCAGTGGCAAAAATCTGCCTCCACATTCCCTGTCAATGCTGCCTATAGATTACTGATGGCTTCTAGTGGCTCCCTTGCACCATGCACATGTGTCACAATCATCAGGAAAAGATGTTTGGAGGAACCAGGCATCCCTGATGTCCCTGGGGTTCCTGCATCTTCTCCCTCCTCTCTCTGGGTAGGGAGAGAAGGAAGGGGAACAGTAGGCATTTTCACTTCTACCTCTTAATTCCAATTTAGCCTAATATATTGTTAGGATTATTGCAAAAAATATTATTTAACTTTATGACAAACCTGTCTTAAACTATGAATTATGGCTCCCTTAAGAAACAAAAGAATACAATACAGTATTATAGTGAAAACAGGACCTCAAAATCCACAGAGTTCACAGCCCTGAGCCATTGACAGATCTCACTTTAATGGAAACAACTGCTTTTGGAACTCCCAAATATTTCCTTTCCCTGGGAGATTAAAGCTCATTTTGAAAACAAAGCTAGTGCCAGACACATCACCTTTTACAATATGCATTGTGCCCCAAACCTCTGAGCGCTGAAAAGCGGCATGGGACACACAGAGGACCCCTCTTGTACAAATCAGTGATTTCTTATTTCTATGGGGAAACAAAACAAAAGCCATTATTCTGCTGAAGCTGTCTAGGGTGTTCAGTGCTGCATGATGAATCTGAGCAATTTCTTTGGAAGATGGAATAATTTCTTTTGGCACCGATTGAAAGTGAACCGGTCCACTTTGGATTTATACAAACGAGGACCAGGGATTAATTCTCTTTGGCCAAGTTTTTCTTCTACTAATCACCAGAAAGGGTTTGGTACAAAAACCTAATGACATTTTAAAATCTGTGAATTACTAATAATTGATTTAGAGATGTTTCATTTAGTGCTCTCAAACAGAGGTTGCATGAGGAATGAAGGTATTACCACACTGCAAAATTTCCAGAGTTCTTTTCACCTGGAACTTCACTACTTACACTGAACATAAACTCACTTCATAAATGCTGAGAAAGGAATACAAAACAATTTGGATCTCACAAATAACTTCCCAACATTGAAAGAAATGGATATTTGCATCCAGCTTCCACTGTGTTTGGAAGAGAAATTACGTAGTAATTAGAAATTTCACAGAACATGGAGACAAAGAGGAATGGGAAAAACTCAGAGAACTAAATGAACATTTTAAAAATTACAAGGACTGACAACAAAATGAAGGGAAGGCATTCAGTCTATCTTACTTGTCAAAACTTAAGACCAGTTTGAAAAGTGACAGGATAGTGAAGCACCGGCCTCGGGGTACCAGAGAAAGTTCCAAAGACCAAGTTGTTTGCTTTGCCAAAGGTTTCAAGCCTGAGTTTGCAGTGTGGCCAAGGAGTGCTGGCCCTGGGTTACCAAAGCCCTGCTTGCAGCAGAGCCTGGGGTGCCCAGCACCAGCTCCCACTGGGATGGGGCAAGAGCTCCTGGCTGGGGGCTCTGCTCTGGCCATGGCATGGCTTGGGGAGCCAGTGCCAGGCACTGGGATTGCTGCTAATAAACCACAGCTACCTCATTTGCATGAAGGGTTGTGGAATAAATCCCAGCTTCTCAGCCAACAGTGTGAAGAAACTGATCTAGCAAACACCACGTCTTTAATTGTCCTTTTCAACCTAACCTGCTCTGCTTTCCACAAATATTTATCACAAATCAATCCTAGAGCAAACACATTTTCCCTTTTCAATTTCTTCAAGTTCACTCTCAAAATAGGGGTTTAATCAAAAGAATAATTTTAAGAATCCTCTAAAGGCAAGAAATTTCTGAACTTCACTGCACCATACAAGGAAGATGAATTTCATACTATTGATCCTAAAAGAGCTCTTTTAATAATGCTACAAATTATATGTTAATGGAAAGTTCAAATGTCCATTATATGTCTGGAAGAATTGTGATAATAAAGATGACTATGAGGACTATAGTCTAAAAGCACTTAAATAGAAGCCTGGTAATTTCCATTTTGAGAGGTGTGTTTTTTTCCTAAACTTTAGCAATAAACGACTGAAAAATGAATGAAAAATCCAATAACAGCAATGAAATAATTCCAGAAAGAATATTTTTTTTAAAAAAGGCTTGTTGTCTGAGATTTCTTACCACAAATTTTGTGAAAAAATCACTGTCACATTCAAACCCTCATAGTCACTCTCACTAAAGATAAACAATATGGAAGGCATCTACTCCCCAGTCCCCTTTTTATCTCTGGTACTGTACAGGCATATACCCAGACAAAATATACAATTCACTCTATTTAAGGTGCTTATTCATGAGCACACTCAGCCAGAGGAGAAAATTCATATCTGAAAGTAGGTAGGGAAGTTTAAGTACTTTCTTGAGGGACAGGGAAAGGTGAAGAATAACAAAGAGGAAGATAAATTGGAGAGCTTCATAATAAATTTTAAAGGCACTACATTATAATCCTTGAAATCACAGTTTTTCAGATTTCACTGAAATTCCTGACCAAACACTGTTCTCACTTCCAGAACTTGGTAACACTTAGACTTGAGCTCTAAATGATTAAATACTTGAGTTTGTGCATGAGAAATTAGTTTTACCTGTATTTTCTACTACTTTTTCTATACAAATAATGGTATTTGATTTTTTTTCAGAGAATCTTTATGCAGGTAGTCAGGAAGAATTTAACTTAGATACCTACAAAAGAATGAAAAATTATCTTCATCAATCTGCCAGAGAAGAGAAATTGGAATTGTTACAGCTTAAAATTTTATGCAGGTTTTATTAGACTCTGTAGAAGCTTCTCAATAAAATTGATTGCTTTGCACCTACAATGGCTGGAGACACAATCCAGAAGGTGAAGCTATCATTCAGCTCTTATTGGCATTTTACATATTCAGGCTGTCTTTTTGCTCTTGGGTTACAGAGTCAGATAGGAGTGTGTGCATAAGTGAGCAGCTCTGGAAAGCAAAGCTGTATCCTCCCCACTGTCCCTGAAGGGCAGATTGTGTCAGGAGGATTCAGAAGAGAACTATGGTCAGTCTCCATGTGCTTCATAACATTTGAGCCATGAGGAGTGAAAATCTCTGCCCCATCAGCCAGCAACCGAAAGGCAATTTCTAATGCCATGCTATTATAACCTGCTTCAAACACCTGATAAAAAATTGGGTTTATTGCCAATCATATCCCCAGTGATGCCACATTTCCAATGTAAAGAAACATAAGCATGGTTAGGAACACTGAGAATCATGCACTGCCTTTAAAATCTTTTCATTTCTAGTCCCTTTCCAATACTCAGATTAAATCACACCTTTACAAGCTTTAGTTCAATTATTAAAATTTATGAATACAAAAGGATGTTTATTTCAAATCTGTCTCTACAATCTCAAGAATAATTTTAACAAAACCAGCTAGTTCATGAAATCTTTATTCCCCAGAATTTTCCATCAGTTGAGCCCATGATGTTTTAGTCTTCCCCTAAAACACTTAAGATGGGGATATCTTTCAGCAGTGAACATTTACTGTTTTACAGATGGACAATGGCTAATGCAAGCATCATGTAAATGCATTATCAGTCATGGATATGAGCTTAGCATTTTAATCGGTGTACCTCTCTTCCATCTGCCTGCCTTTGCTTTTTCCACACAGATAGAGAAATAGTTGTTACTTAATTACATATTTGATTGTTTTACTGACATTTTCCCATGTCATCCTTTTAAAATAGGAACAAACAATAACACTCTCTTTACTGGCTTTTGGACACCTCATTTACTCAAAGCCTAATTTGCTGCAGTTTGTTGAAGTCCGTGAAAATAAGACATTTTGTTAAAACTAATCAAGTGCCAATCTGCTTCTTGCTTCAAGAATAATTTATTCTTCTTAGCTAGATAAACTTCTTGTTTGTTTCTTAAACCTTCAGATTAACATATTAATTGCATAATTGCTGCACTTCTACAGGGCTTAATTCTGCCAGAGAAAGGAGAGACTTGCTAGGAAGGAGTTTATATATTTCAGAGACTTTCAGGCCTCATGCAGGGACCTGTATAAACTGACAAGCTAATTTTAACAAATTAATTAATTAATTGGGATAGCATAGCAGATTGCTGTTATGCTATTCTGTTCCAATTTAGCTGACACTTCCCAATGGTCAGTGTGTCCTGTATTTCAGATTTCAATGAGGTAGGACAAGCTCCCTCCTATTACCAGAGATCTCTTCTATGGACCTGGTCTCACATTTACATGAGAGAAATCTTTCTGATTTCCATGAAAACAGAAAGAAAAAGACAAAAATGGCTCCAAGCAAACACAGTACAAGAGAAAAATGTTCTGAGATTTAATAGTGTCTCCAGCCATTCCCATGTATATCAGTACCCTCAATATATTATCTGTGCATAATTAAAGAATTTCCATTATATCATTGGCTTTTTCAAATATTTCAGTGAATAAATTTAGAGGGTAATGACCTTGATGGGGAAATAAGTTCTTTATCTCTGCCTGGTAAAGGTTGGGGTTTGCAAGGTATTGATAAAATTCAACTGTTTAAAAAAAAAGTAATAGGCCTCATCAATTTTCCATGTCTCTAGCCAGAGCTTTATATGGTGAAAATAAATCTATGTATTAAACATAAGTATTAATAAATATATCTATTAAATATAATATCCAAAGGCTATTTCAAAGGGAAGCACATTTCTTAGTATCTACGCCAAAAAATAGATTAGATTTTATTTAAGTTGATTTGGATTTTTTAAGTTCAACCATTTCTTAATGTTTATTGCATGAAACAAGTAAGAACAGTACATTTTTATATTTCACTTCTGCTCCTCCTTTAACCTGGAGATAAAAATTGGATGTTATTCTTAGAAACAGAAAAATCTAGAGGAACCACTGAGGTTTCCAGTATTTCAGGTAGTCATGGCAAAAAGAAGCAAATGACAAGTAAGAGAGGAAGGGTTGGAAACCTCAGAAAAATTTGAACTTCCTGCTTTTCCCCTATTTTTCTTCTCCCCAGCCACAGCTCTTTGAGACCTCATGATCAGGCATTCAGGCTGCTGAGCCATTCACTAGCTAGGTACAACATTTACATTTAATTTTCTCTTATCAGAATCAGACTAAATAATTACTTCTGTGTGTCTGGTTCTGGTTGCAAGGAGCTTGGTCTGGCTGTGAGCTGGCTGATGTACCTGCCTGGGCTCTGGGAGCCTGGGCAGAGGTTTGAGAAAGCCTTTCCTGTGTGATTTAGAAACCACAGTTTGTGAACTAAGATTTTTAACTGGTATTCATGTAAATATTTTTCTTCCTGGAAATTAAACACTGAAAGGAAGACAGAAAGGGTTTGAGGATTTTAATTCAATCATCACTCAATTCATGAGAACTAAGATGATGGAATAAAATGTTCCATCTTGTCTTCGGGGAAGAATTCTAAACACCCCTAATAAACATTGCTTATAATTTCTTATTCAAGATACCATTCTACAAGGACTTAACTACATGCTGTACTTGGTAAGATAAAGAGGCTCCAGTAAAGACACTGATTAATAGAGAGCTAAAGTCTGAGGGAAAATCCTGGTATGGAAGAAAATGAACATTAGGCTGATATTAAGATTTTTGCCAGAATCCCCAACTTCAATGTCCATGTTTATATAACACTTTAAAATTAAATATTCAATCTCTAACCTGAGACCTGCATATGAATGCTGGAAATCCATCAAATATGACCTCAATGTCCTGAAAGCCCATGCCTTAAAAACAGTTGGAGAATGATCTTAGAGCAAAAGGAAGCTTTCTGTGGAGTATTTGACAACTCTGTAGCACCAGTGATATTGAGCAAAGGTATAAATATCTGCATCAGTAGCAAATGGTTTGTATTGCCAGTAGCTGGAGGAACGTAAAGAAAGGAACTATACAAGCCACTCCTCTGTAGCACTCTACCAAGAACAGAAAAAGTTACTGAAAAGAGTAGAAAAATGTTTAGAGAGTTTCTGACATTCAATTGTCTTCAGAAATGAGTGGTGAACATCTCTGCAGACATTTGTGACAGATCCTACTTGTTTGCCAGTGAAAGAATTCATCAATACTAAATATAACTCAGCACAATGACACTTGTTTTAGCTAATTTTGAAAGCAATCCTAGTCTGCATCTACATTCATAGCTTTGGAAGAAATTCCTAAAAAAACCTCTTCCTTTATATGACTGATAGTGAAAAAATATATATGCTACTCACCCATCTGCAGCATAAATGTAGATAACTGGAAGGGACTTTAAAATAGGCATTTGTAAAATTTAACAGTGTCTGATTTGCAAAGCTATATTAAAAGGTCAGAAATAATGAATGTCTTGCAATAAAATCATGCAAATGATGTGACACAGACAGTCATGCTACAAGTTTTACTAGCAGCTGACCATTGTTCTAGAGAAACAGCCATGTATTAAATACACCTTATTGTCAGATAAAATGTGTTGCTAGGTTGTACAGCAAGGCAATGAATAAACAAAACAAAAAGAATGAGCAGAGTCCTGGCTTCAAAAGAATGGCTCTGTGGGATACAAAGAAGTAAAACATGGAAGTGAAATGAACTGGAACAGAATCTATTTGCATTAGGGATTGAACACAGTGGGAAGGTGAGCAGCACTTCACTGTACAAGAGCAAAATAAGTTAAATATCCCAGCAATGGTTTCACATACCATAAATGAGCTTTGACTGTGGTTAAAACTTCAGTCACAAGTTTTTTCACCAAAACTTTTTAAAAAAGAAACTTCTCATTTGCATCTCTATTTTCAAGTCATGACACAGTGTTAAGTAGGCTCAAGTGCTATAGATAAGTTGAGAGATCTTATGGCTTTTCAATTATGGATTTCCTTTGAAAATTTTTAAGAGACCCAGTATTGTACTTTCACTGTCTCTAATAAATTTCTTCTTTTCAAAGTCTGTGCACATGGAGAATCAATTCACACTTTGGAACAAAGAAACACTTAACAAGGAGAAGACTTAAAAGGTAGAGTTTGTTTAAATGCTATGTCATTTGCACAGACTTAAAAGAATGAAAAAATATTTTACCTTAAAAATGAATGATAATTTATAACTAACACAGTATGCTGAAAAAAATAATAAAAATTCCCATTTTTTAGGCAAATGTCATGCCATATTTCATTTAAGGTGTGTCTTCTCTTCTGGTCTCTTTCTTCTGTTTTACTCCCAACATAAAATGTGCTCATCATATTGGTGATCAGAATTTTAAGCCCACCTGGGAGACAAGCTGTTGGAAATTCAACATTGAATTCAACATGTGGAGGTGAAATGTGAACTTCCCATTTCCTCAGAAGACGCACGAAGGACATTTTTCATCTTCCACCCTGAGTGAGATCTATGTAGAACCTAAATGCTGTATGACTTGACTTCTCTAAGAGATAAAATTTCCCTGAAGAAAAGATCTGTGGAATAAGGATGCCATTTCTTTACAGGCTTATCAGGAAAAAACTAAATCTACAGAGACCAACTGTCCCCTGATATTTTGAATATTTCACATGTTTGACATCATTCCTGGTACAGCACCACCCACCTCATTTGGCATCTATAAATGTGAGAAAATGTACAAAAAGAATTGTATTAATTTGGAGTACAGGAAACAAACACGAAGGAATAAAATCCAGAGCTCTTTATCTACTCTGATGGACTAACTATAAAACTAACATGTCAAATTAGAGCATACATTTGGTACCACAGGAAAATACTCTGAGAAATTCGATCAGTCTGTAAACCCTGGATTTTCATGGGAATGGGCTGTGCCAAATCACCTCAGACATGAACATTGTTACCTTAAAATCCATGGTAAATCCAAATTTCCGTGTCACGCTTAAAAAAAGCCCCAAACAGTTTTCATAGCAATTTATAGATCTAAAGGTCAAGCCAGAAAATAATAGATTTTACATGAAACTGGCATGGGAGAATGATGAAGTCTTAATGGACAAATAAAAGGAGTTTAATTCAAATGCTGTTACAATGTGCGCTCAGCTAAACAAGAATTTGAAATTTTATGAGCTCTTAAATAGAACCAAGCTTTACTATAATGCCCAGTAGAAGTTTTCCCTCACCTTCTAAAAATTAAATACTTTGTAAGGAAAGACAAAGTTTCTCATGAGGCCAGTCCAAGCATGGGAAATTACCTATTTAGGAAATAAGGAATCACCTGCCTTGGTGATCACAATTTCCCTGGAAAATACATTAAAGCAAAGGTCTTATGACCAAAATCAATTACTAGAAGATGTAACTTCAAAACAAAGATACTCCACTTGATTTGCTGCATCCTCTTAGAGGAAAGGATTGGGGTGTTATGACAAGCATGAAATAACACAACATACCCTGAGAGCTGCTCAGGTGCCCTGCTGGGAGGTGACATACACATATGTCCTACTCCATACATCTGGTATGAAATACTAAGCAACTCATGGGACTGATCAAAATGACATGATTGTGTATTACAATTCCACAGTTACACTTAATTAGGAAAAACATTACATTTGCTACTGCTTCTTGCCCAGATGGTCTATGTCCAACACAGCAGGTCTTATGCAGCTCACAATTCCTCTCACAATCCATTTTTCCCTTCCTGCAAAAGGACTACACTTTCCTAAGTGTTTACTTTAAAGCTCAGATATACAGCTGAGAATGAAGTGGCCCATGAAGAGCCTGGAGAGCCTGTTCACTGTGAAGTGACATCAGATTAGAGCAAAGAACCAGAACAGTGCGGATGTACTTTCTTCTCCCACCTTTCTGTATCTAAGTAGCAGGTTGTGTGAAAAAGAGAAGAAAGGCTGACCCTCTCCTGCTTGACACTGACACATGCAGGCACAGGTGTCACATGCAGGAGATTTGCTGTTCTCCACTGTTCCTCAGAAATGGCAGAAAATGAACTCACTGGAGAAGTCCAAAGACAGATGTAACCTGCTATGCTCCTGCACAGAGCTTACAGGAAACCCACTATCCACTAAAACCATGGATTTCATCCAGTTGTATGCTCAAAGGACTGTTTTGAAGGATTTTCTCAAACTATTTACATAAAGTCAATTAAACTGTCTTTTAAAATAAATAGTTCAAAATTGACATTTTCCAACAGCCCTTCATGATTTCGCAATATTAACTTCTCATGCTGCAGTAGGTCCCAGAAGATTGGTTTGCCATAATGAGACAGTGTATTTAATGTACTACTGAGTGTGAGGGATAGGATGGGCACACTCTTCAGAGCTGCTGAAATGTGACGTGTCCAAGGTCAAATGTTGGCATTTAAGTTTTAACTGAGGAATAGAAAGGCTGGTGGAAAATGCATTATTTTCAGCAGCGGCACGACAGCTGAAAATATCCATGTTGTTGTCTTTTTTAGAAATTATTTTATTTATTTACAATGTGGAATATCCAAGTCCATCATCATTAAGTTTCCATTTGCACAGCATTCTGCCCAATGTTTCTAGTTCTTTTTAATGCACCTCCATATTGGGCTGAAACAAAGTTCTACAGGAGTGTCCAATTTTTTTCAATTATCTGCAGTATGATGCCAGATTTGTTATGTACCACCTCATTTCATTTACTGCTATTTACTGTCCTCCAGCTGTCAGCATCAATGTTTATTTTCTACCTGCTTGCTGCCAAGCTGCATTTCTAGAGCTGTTATGCATCTACATTTCACCCACACTGCTCTTTTCATCATTATTTGTAGCACCATCTATAAACATGAAATCCAACCTTCAAATGTCAGGCAGTTATCCACAAAAGGGTACCCAAATCACTAAATGCAGGGTTCTCCACTCATCTCTTCAGAGATTTGATTTACTTTGACGTGTCATGCAAATTATATCCAAATACACACTGAAATTAACGTGCAAAAGAAAACATTTACTCTGTTCCCTCAGCCAGCTTCAGCAGTAAACATGATTGTCACCAACATTATGTTGTTTTGTCCCTTGCTTTCCTCAAAGAGAGTTGAGCTTGTAGTATTCCCAAAATAAACAACCACTCAACAACCTACAGTCATAATATTTACTTGTTTAACACTTAAAAACATCAGCATGCCATGCTTAGAATACCAAAAGCAATTCAGAACATTAAACAATAACAAATCACCACTGCCTTCAAGCAAAAAGCAACAAAAATATCAGTTAAACATAATTTCCATGTATTCTGTTGCAAATTGCACGCAGACAACAGAGGTGAGGAAGCCTCATAGAGCTCAGATTTTGACTCCTATGTGTTTCATTGAGGCTTGAAATTTATCATGGATTAATGAAACATAAAAACAATCAAAGTAACCCAGGCCTTGAGTCTCATTCAAAAATAGACACGTCTACTCTAAAATACGCTTGCCCTGGTGCATTGCACATGGTAAGGCTGGGGGCACTGGTGACTGGAGAACACAACAGGATAGAGCTGCACAAAGCATTTATTGCAGGCAGCATGGAAAAAAAAAGCAGACATGATTCTGGACAAACAAGGCCTCTCTCATGTGTGAAATCAACTCAAATGATCTTTCACAATTGAAGAAAATCTTTTTCTTCCCTTAATACTTGTCAGCCTTTATTAAGACATTATTTTCATCAGCAGTGCTTGAATTGCATGTGTCTGACACATTAATTTATCTGTAAAGGTCAGAGAAATACCAGGCCCAGAGGATGCCTGGCTGGCAAGGGGATTTCTTGTGCACAGGAGCACAAAAACACAAACAGACTTTATTTTGGAGTGCATGACAGAAGGGAACAGCACAGCAGCTTCTGCACAAGTTTTGGGAACAGAATGCCTTATCAACACAATTATGCATTAACTTCAATTCATACTTAAAGAGATTGTGTCTATTTGACCCCAAGGTTGCATTGCTTCAGGAGTCTGCTATCCAGGCAGCTTGGGAATATCTAATAGAAATGATGTAATAAAGGAAAGGAAAAAAAAGACTGAAAAATGCTAGATGAAACTATAGGTCAAGGACCAAAGAAAATTTCCCAGTGCATTATTTCTTCTTGATCCTATATTAGAAGTATCATCTCACTGTTGTGATATCATACACCTTTTAATGCTAACATTACAGATTCTATAAGTCTGGAGAAAGGTATACATATTTTAGTAAAATTGAAATTAAACTATGCCTACTTTATTTTTTCCCCTACTTTAAGAGCTTTATTATTATTCCCATAGTAAACACTTCCAAACATAAGAGTGTTAGTTTGAGGTGTCCAGTATGGTAAGAAGCTTTTTTTGACACAACATATCTACAATAATCTGATATTGCAGCAGATTTGAACTATCTCTGTCACTTTATTTTGAAGGTGATCCTGTTACACTAATTTCATCTCGGAAAAGCAGTGGCATTACTGTGACAAAGCTTGTGATCAACAGCTTAATGTAGTGAATAACCACATGAAGGTGAAATACAGGGAAAACTCAAAATATTCAGATGTGCTGCTAGCACTCCTGAAATCACTGTGGACAGCTTACTGATTATACATCTGCTCCTGTGAGGGAATACTAGTCCGAGGTTCTATGAAAATCATTGTTCTAAAGCCTTTATCGGCCAATTGATAAGATAAACTACAGAAACACAGTGAGAAGTTTACTATATTCATCATAACAGATGCACTTATTTGTTCTGTTAAGGAATATAATAGGGGTTTTATAGGACTTCTGTAATTTTAGCATGTCTACCCCCAGAGCTCCTCTTAATGTTTTAATTGTTTAATTTGACAAGCTATATTGATTAATAATTGCTGTCCTGCTTCTGTAAAGAGACAAGTTAGCCTGGCTGCAAACCAGCAGTGAATGCAAGTGATGCTTTTATGCACAGTACATGTGGCTTCAGTCCTGAAACACCTCTGCCAGGGCAGTGGGATCACTCACTTTAAACCTCAAAAATTCACACAAGCAAAGGTTTATTTAATGTTACATTAATTTAGAGTGCACAATTTTAGCATCTTTGAGACAATGTTTAATCCTAGGTTCTAATTATGACCTAACTCTTGGAGAGCAATGGAGCCCACAGAGCTCTGCAAGGCACTGTCACTTGCCCACACTGGATGACAGTAAATTCTCTCCATTTCAGTCTTTGGCAGGCTGTAAAATGGGGATAGATGGTGCTTACACAGCACTCAAATTTTTAGTCACAGATAGCAAAGTGTTCATATACCTGCCATAAAATGTGATTGCAAGGAAAAGAAAAAAGAGTAGGAAAAGTTGATAGACATTAATGCATAACATGAAGATTAACAGAGAATAGACTTTATTTGATGGATATGATAGTGTTTTAGATTTGGAAACTGAGCTCACTGTATTATCATAAAGTATAAGATGAAAGATAAGCACCCAGATTTGTCTTCTGTTCCTTTGACTTACACAAAAGAACCATTTCTCATATGGAAATACTATATTCATCAATTTTGTTATTTATTTGAGTGTTTCTTAAGATTATATTATTAATATTGCCTTTTATCTGAACTAAAATATGTTGTGACTGAATCAACAGATGCATCATATTCTTTTCTTGGACAGCATTCTCTTAGTATTCATAATTTCCCTTTAGGAGTGCACATTGCTGATGATCATCATGAACTACTGGAGGATTTTTATACAGAGAAAGGCTTTGCTTAGGCAAAGAGAGTCTTAAAAATGCCCAAAGCAATGCATCACCTCTAGGGTACCTGCATTTGTTATTGCAAGAGGAACTGAGACAGGAGAGGGAAAAGAGAGCAGGGAAGGAACCATCTAGGGAAGTCTCAACCTTTACACATTTCTGACTCTTCTGTAACTTTACAAGATTTACAAACCAGCTGAAATTTCAGCTGAGTGCTGCAATTCCTCCCTAAGGCCCCATAAAGGTTGGCCAATATGTGCTCAAATTTAATAGCAGATATTGTCTCCTGTCACTGAGCAACCAAGATATTGCCCCACATATTCACTTAGGTCTGCTACTTGGAAAAAAAAAAAAACCAAACAAAATCCCATCCAAATAAAAAAGAAAAAAACACCAGCAATAGAAACAGTGTCTTTTATACTATAACAGTGTCCTCCAAAAGGAAAAGTAAGGAACCAAACCTGAACATGCCAAGATGATTTATCTTGTATAGAAGCTAGAATTTCATGGGGCAAGTAGAGATTTCCTCTAGTACATTACATAAATTAAATACTTTAAACACCAACCACCACCACCCAAAACCAAAGAAACAAAGCATGTTTTCTAAGTTGATTGGTCCCTTATGGGTACTAAACAGAACAGTTTCAGTCTAGAAGATATGACAAAGACGACATCTTATCACACATTTTATGTACTTTAGTAAATACAGACGTTATTTTCATTAATCTTTTGACTTCTAGGTTTGCTACCAAAATTTTCCAAGCTTGAGGGTTTGCATGCAATCTTTCTATTTTGGAGCAAATGTCTTGAGGGTGAACATCCCTCAATTATATGTCCAAGTTTCAGGAAATGACAGTTTGAAGACAATATTGATTTTTCACAAATTTCTGTGGTGGCAAGACTGAAATGAAGAATTTGAGGTCAGTCTCCCAGATTTCATTTTCCCCTGGAAGTTACCCTTTTAAAGAAAAAGTAGAATATTCAAGTGCAAAGAACAATAGTTTTAGTAGAGTGTACCATACCCCGTGTTCACCTCCACTACTGTAGTAAATCACGTCACATTTCACACCTTTCTGATCTGCAAATTCAGTCCTTGTGCAGTTGTAGCCTCTATTTCAGCATGTCAGAGGGCTGGCTCTGTACTGCACAGTGAGGGGAGGTGTGCCATGTGCACTTCCAGGCATGTGCCATTCTGCCTGCTGGGGACCACAGGGGGCCCTGCAAATAAATGCAGAACTGAGGCCTCGAGAGGGCACCTCAGTGAATCACATTACATCAAAGGGCTTATTCAAAACCTGAATACTCAAAAAATTCAGCATCCATTCAGGGAAAAAAAACAGAGTGAATTTGCAGATTCTGAAGCTGTAGAGAAACTAAAGGAAGACACTGATATTCTGAGATAACTGAACTCAGTGAGGGTATCAGCTATATAAATTTAAAGAGCTCATTATATCTAAAAAGACTACAACAAATTCAATCCAGACCTTGTTGGAATAGAGAGAAAAAAACTACAGGTCACTCCATCCAATATGAAAAGAGATCATAGGCATGTTGTTTAATATGTAAAGTACAGACCAATCTATTTGTGCATGTGTGTGTGTGTGGGGGGGGGGCTATCCCTCAAAGTTATGTGTGTACTTCTCTTCTGTGTAATAAATCCTGACTTTGAAGAGCTTTGAAACTCCTCGGTTGCCCGCCTCCAGTGCTGATAAAAACTGTGGAAAACTCAACAGCCACAAATATTTGCATAAGCACAACTCTATACCTCTCTGCAAGTGAATTTCTCCTGTAGAGCTCAGCCCATACATTTCCTTCCACACACAAATCAGATCTATAACTAAAGATAGATTTTTCCATTTCCTGTTCTCACAACAGATGACATGAGAAATTAGTTCCACGGCAGATGAGCACCCTGGCAGCACTTTGATTTGTCACAATAAATAAGACTCCTGTAGAGCCTAATACATTAAGTAGATGTCAGTACTGACAAAAAGAGTTAAAGAGCTCCCTCCAGAACAGGGGAGAGTATTTGCATGTTTGGACACCTTCTTGTAAGAGTTTTTTCAAGCTTCCAAATGGGGATCTGAATAGGTTAATATTTTCTGACAGAAGAGTTTAAGTCATTACATTGTTGCTTTTAAAAACTCTTTTAACGAGGGATTGTGAACAAATGTTAGGGTGTACATGTTGAATTTAACATGCTTAGGATTGCATTGGAATGATTGGGAAAAACATACCTTCCATCTACACAAAGTTGAATTTCTTCCTCTCATTCTGACCTATCCCTTTCCTGCTGTGGCATGTGGGTTATTCTTTATTTATTCACACATTGCAAGTTGTTTGTTTTTGAAGCAAAAGATGGTTTGGGAATCCTTTGTCATCCTGACAAAGACTGCACTTGCAGGAGTTAACAGATCACCACAGCCAGCCATCAAAAGCACTGTTCAAGAACGGAAATGGATCACCTGCTAAGTAGTGCTCTGAAATTGATAGTATTTGTTTTTCTGAATTATAGAGTTCTTTGAATTTGTCATTAAACTACTTCCAAAAAAGGCAGCTAACTGATAATTCTTCTGCAGATGCTTTCATAACAAAGTACTTGCATTTCTAGGGTTGGACATCAACTGTCTATATTGAAATCAATCAATATAATGAAATGAAAAAAAATTGGACATTTTAAATAAATTTTAAAACGGTCACAGTATTAAGCAGCAGATCATCCAGAAGAACAAAGTTTCATCCTAAAGCTCACTGAAAGATTGGAAATGCACAGAGATCTTTACATCACTGTGGATTTGCAGAATTTATTATATACAATATAATTAGTAGCTGATGATTAAGAAAAAGATATTTCAGGGCTCTTGTGTTCCTTTGGTTTCTATTTGAATGAATAGAAATAAGTACTGCAGCCTAATGCAGCTGCTTGTAGCAGCATCTTGCTACTGTCACAGGCCACAAACATAGTTCAGTAAAGTAAGGTAAGTCCTACCCAGAAACTGTTCTAATGAATCACTGAAACAGTCAGAAGGGTAAAACTGATCAAATGTTTTTTAAAAAAAGAATTTAGAATTTCATTTGGAGATAAATGTTTAACTTTGTTGATGGGCAAGAACCTTCACGAGCAATTAGCAGCATGACTCTGTATAACACTGACTGAAAGGTAATTTACCATTAGTCCACTGGAAAGTTCTTGAAAATGAAATAATGAAACATTTTTCTTTAAATGAAAATTTTTCTTGGAAAAAAACCCACTGTTTGGATGAAATGCTGGACTTTTATCTGATAAATTTGACTTTCAAGACTTGGCAAATAAACTTTTCTTTTCCAACTCAGGTCTCTTTTTTTCACTTTGCTTTCCCCATCACCCCAGATGTTAGCAAAATACTGCTCTGAATTTACATGCAGCTCTATTTCTACATAGATTTAACACAATAAACTTCATAATCATTTCACTTCCATGATTTCAGAAAATGATCTAGGCATGTGAGCACAGTGACTGTGAATGCAGTGAAAGAAACAAAGTTAGGAAAACTGGTTTTCTAGCCATCATGTTAAAAGAGTTCTCAGACAAGTGAAACAAGACAGCTGACATAAACTGATGGTGCTTTGCTGACTCCCAAGCCAGCTGTGCTGATTTGTACACACTGAGCTCCTGACCCATTCTTTCACCAGTCAATACAATTTTACAGCTATTTCTGCCATTCTGACGAGGCAAGACTCCAGTCAAGTTACACTCCATTAAATGCATGCCATCCATACACAGCTAAACCAAGCCTTCACAATAAAATGACAATAAACTTAACAGAACAGATACCCACTCCATACTGAGGACTAATTAGGTTTGTATAAGCTCCAGGGGGACACAAAAAGAACATCTCTATAGTAACCACAGCCTTGCTGCTGGTTTTGCACTAAGCTGACACTACTCTTTTAAAAGTCAGCTGATGCAAACCAGGTCCCCAGGGCCAAGAGACTGGCACAAGTGCCACCTTCTCTTTGCAGTGGAGGTTTCCTAAAAGGCTGCACCTTGTTTAGCTTTATCTGTAATGCCAAAGTTTTACCTGTGGGGAAAAACCCCAGAAAACCATGAATGTGTGGTACAGAAGGGCTCGTCTTGGTTATGGACTCCCTCAAGTTCAGCTGGAGCTGCCTCACAGGGGCGAGCTCCAGAGAACTTAGGCACATGCAGCCAGGACCACATGCATGTGCCAAGGCAGGTGGGGGCAGAAACGTGGGTGTCTGGGCTTCCCTCAAAGCCCTGTAAGGCAGAAAAGTAGCACCCTCACTTTGCAAAGGAAAAGTGAGGGGTGGGACAGCTAAAGGACAGATTTCTTCTCCTTTATTTTTGTTCATTTGAGATCTTCTCCCTGGCTGAGTTCAGTACTGTAAAAATGAATACAGCTGATTTACCCTCAGCAAGCCAGGCTCCTTGGCAGTGATAATGAGGTCTCCCATTCAAGGTTTTCATGGAAAACCAGTCTTAGTCACTTCTGAGGCCAAAGAGAAGTTGTTACAACTCCACAGAAAAGATAGCACACCAGGTTTCACCAGGAACGTCTGCAGTGGTCTGACCTATTTCAGCAGATATCACAGATTTATCACCATTTTGCAAAACTTTCCTTCTAATCAGTATCTTTTCTCTCCCTGGGAAATGAAAATTCACTCTGGAAACTGAATCAATAAAAAAAAAAAAACTTTATAAACCTTGTGATAAAAGGCAAGGTTTGTCCACTTTCCTAAAGAAATCCACTAAACAAATCTCAGCAAAACTATTTATTACCTAAAGTACTGGGAAACAAGCTTTTTAAAAAAAGGCTTCACAAATAATTTGTAAGCAGCAAGAGTAACTCAAAAAAACCTTACATATGCCAGTTAAATATACTGAAGACCACCATAATGAAGAGGAATACAGTGTAAACAGCAAAAAGAATTTACAGTCGGCTTCATAAAAAAAAAAAGGGCAGTGATTTGAGACTATATAAAGGAGAATTTAACTCAACAGTTAAGAAGGCAGATAACAAGTACAGATAAAGAAACATTTAGGAGAAGCTTTTTTTTTATCTATCTCAAAATACTTTATAGACATGTATTTCAAAAAGCTTCAAGTCACCAGTGGAAAATATGTTAGTTCAAATGCATCAATATAGAACATTGGAAAACAAAGCATTTTCAATCTTAGAGAGAGAGGGACTACATACACTGTAGAAACAAATGACAATAATACTGTTTAGACAGTTCTCAAAGTCATACAATGGGAAATTTTGACAATCTCCACAGAATATCCAGACCTTGACTCCTCAGACAACATGACAAGAACCAGAAGGAGAAACCAGCTCATCTGGGCACTGTGTTAGACACCACCTGTACCTGCTCCCAACTCCCTGCCAAGCCCCTGCAGCGCCCAGCCAGGTGCAGTCTCAGGTGCTCAGGCCTCCCTGCAACCTCAGCCTATTTAATGTGAAAATTTAGCCTAGTGTAGTTTTTCAGTCCTATCTTCCACCACAAGAAAGAGAAGCCCACAGTGTCCCTCCTGTCTCATCTAATTACTACAACAAGGGTTTGGCGGCCTGTGCAACATGAGCAAAACTGCTGGGATAGTGTGCTGTACACACCAGTGCCTATATTGGCTTAATTCAAGTTGCTGTGCACTGGAAATACAGGAAGGCTTCATGCAAGCTCCTCCTTTGTTTGAGAAGCAAGCAACAATGTAGAAGAAATCAACAAAAAAAAGCGCAAAAATTGGAAGTTAATGCCACCAAACAAAGCACACGAACACATGAGGACTTCATCCTCATTGCTAGAAATTTCACTACAGACTAAGAATCAACATTACCTGAATCTTCTTTGAAGATAGAGAGCTGTAGCAGCACATGTCACAGTTGAGTCAGCCATGATACACAGAGCATCACCACACCATTCCAGAAAGGTTCAAGCACCAGCCCATACCGAGTAACACAACCTCAGAAGGAAGCGTGCATCTGCCTTTGTCGGTTTTTAGCCCAGCCTTTCATCCCCTCATGCTGATGCCCTGCACCTGTGTGCCCTCTGCTCCCTCTGTGATTGGTCAGTGCCCCTGGGCACCCCATGGCTCGTTAGCTCCAATAGGATTCACCTGCTGCTCACACCTGCAGCTCATTGGGGATGAGCCCCTAATCACAGCCCCACCCCAATCACCACAAACTGGGCACCTACAAAGAGTTGCCTTATTGAATGAAGTCCTAGAAAATAGGTCCTTCCTGCAAATACTGCAGTTTGCATCTGCTGGGCAAGCCCTGCTGTGCAGGGAGTTATTGCTGTGCCCTGCTGGGACATGGGACTCAGACTGGGACTCCACCTGCAGAGAAAGGATTGTAGGTGATTCCAGTGTGCTGAGCAGAGATCACACACTGCTGGCCTTGCCACATTATCAATTTCTGTAGGGTGTGGGGGAATAAAAAGCAGAAAACCACATTTGCTTAGAAAAATGCAGAATTTACATTGTAGTATGATACACTGAGGCCATGTAGGAATACTTCTTACACGTGTTCAGCCTCATTGGTGATAATTTTAAACTGCAGTATTTGGCAAACAGATGGAGAAGGGCAAGAGACATAAAGGTCCTTTGGTTCATGGATAAAACAAGCGTTTACAGGAAGGCATTTGATCAAGGATGAGTTTTTTAAAAGAGGATTAAAACAACTCAAAAACTGGATGGGGAACAATCTAAGTAATAGCAGGTTGTGAAAATGTAAGAACACCATTCACTCTGTACAGAATGAGACAGGATTTTCATGAGAGAAAAAAAATGCAATCATATGATTAAGACAGCATGGAAAACATATTCACAAGGGTCAAATTAAGATTGCACTGATACAGTCTAATGTTTCAGTGATTATTGAAACATCATAATATTTTTAAAATGGAAAAGTGAAACAAAGAGGATTGCAGAGAATAATTGTTGCACTTTTGTTGTGACGTGTTTATATCACTGTGAATTTTTATGCATTGTTTAGTATTCCAAGAGAGGAATATTTCTATAATCCAATTGTTTTCTTAAATATATAGATGAGAGAGAACTTTAGCAGATGTTCTAACTATTCTGATAAATGAGTCACAGAAGTTGTTAGAGCATGAGCTGGAGCTAGGCAGATGATAGCTCTTTCCAATATTATATACTACAGGAAGCAACCCTTCCTCCCCCAATATAGTCACAGTTCCCAAAAATTACATAATAAACTTGATTAGCTGGGGTTTTTTTTATAATATTTATAATTTTGCTTCTCTTTTTTCTTATCTCTTTATCTGATAGAGAAGGGGAGAAATGGAGAATGATCCAAGAAATGTAAATAATTTAAGTAAAAATTGTGTTTTGCTACAAGTTTTCAAAATAAAATGAAACATTTTCACAATTAAAAAATCCATAAATATTTATTATTTGAAAAACATAAAAAAGTTTGACCAGTTTAAGTTATAACTGGTTTTCTTAAATAATGATGCACAACAAACATGTCAAGTAACAGAGAACACTCTATTATTTATTATTCAGGTGCTTTCACATCTGGAGATAGCAAGGCAGTGAGTAGTAGCAAAAATGCATCTGTCAGAAAAAGTTGTGTCAGACCAGCCTGATTTCCTTTAATACTCTCTACTGGCCCAGAGACTTTGTGAATGGGGAAGAAGTAGAAGACTCCTACCTGGTCACTTTTATCTGGTGTGTCCCAGAGGTCATTCTCAGGAAAGAGATGGGAAAACTTGGACCAGATTATAGCAGTGGGATGCACAAAGTGTGAAAGAGACTCTTTGAAAGGAAATACAGTGTCTTCTACATCCATGTGGATGGAACAACTGCAAAAGGAAAAGTTCATGTGAGATAGCCAAAATCATTCTTAGTAAGAGCAAAGATCTGATTCTACCTCTTGTAAAGTTTGCAATCTCCACACACAGAAAAAGATTTGATGCATTCCTGTCAAGGATACCAGAGGTTCTTCTCATCCTGTTCTGAGTAAAAGGGAGCTCTTAAGGTTCTCTCAGTCTATATTTTTGTAATAGGCTTTGTGATGTTCTGAAAATTATACACATGTATCGATGACACATGAAATGAGGTGCAGTTGAATGATGACTTTCAGAAGTGGGTTTAAACCCACATGTGAAAACACACCAGAATCAGGCAAAAAATGGATTTTTAAAAATGCATTAAAAAATGTACAAAAATTTCAAATATCTGTTCTACAGAAAAGTTCAAAAGCATGATCATGCTCTTTGATTTTGAAACTCTGTTGTCTGTTCAGCGGATCCTAAACAAGTAGGATTCAAAGCTAGCAGAGAATTTGTCATTGTACTTCCCCCTCCCCAGGAAACCAAACTCCTGCTACCTGTAGAGCAGGATGAGAGGATAGATTCCAGCCAACAGAAGCAATAGTGGAGAATTTTGTTTCACTGTGTTTCTACCATTCTTGCAAAAAATAACATGATCTTGTATCACAGGCATGTTTTGTCAGTGAATGAATCAGGGGCATGCTAATAGAAGGGGGAGCTTCTGTTTGTACACACGTATTTCAGTAATCAGCAGTGATGGGAAAGCAAATACAGAAACCTTCAGGGCACTTAAATGGGAGTTGAAATATGATCCTTTCTTAAATTGTCGCTGACTCTGGCAGGGTATTTTTAAGCAGGATTTCAGCCAATGTCTGAAAAAGTGCATATAAAGCAGCCTTGAGCTTTTAATTTAATTTATATCAACCAGCCTACTTGGAGTTTTCAAATTGATTCACCACCACTGTTTGAACATCCTGTGACAGGAGCAATGCATATTGAAGTAGCTAAAGTTCTCCTTTCAGCATGCCTAATTAACTGTATTTCTGTCACAGGGAGTTGCAAAATATTGGAATATAAATGCATTCTGGATATCAGACATCAAATTTTAACAACTGTGACTGGGTAAAATTCATTATTTGGCTATGATGCCATTGAGCATCTTCCTTTTTCATGATAGTATATTCAAGTGTCCTTCTTTTTCAATGAGGTCAATGGAATGATAAAAAAGCTCTCAATTCTCGTAAGTGCATGTGGTCATGTTTGTGCTTAAATAAAAAAAGATACCACAGTAGTTTTGGAAATACTGAGAGGATTCAAAACCATCAAATCAGTGATGCCATCAGGAAAATTCAGGTTTCAGATAACAGCTGAATGGTGAATGCAGAAAATAATCTCAGCAAATATTACGCATGAGACTGTTGCTTGAGCATTTTAGAAAAATAAACATATTTATAACAATCTGGAAAGCACCTGCATGGGAGCTAAGCATTCAGAATAACACACTTGCTCTGAATAATTTATCCTGTTCTAATATTTACTCTTACATACTCTAGAATTGAATTACTAATATGTAAGCAACCATAATTGGAAGAGTATTAAAATTCTGTTTTCTACCACAGGTTTCTCTATGACCTTGAGCAAGTACAGATTTTTTTGTACTTTTGTCCTGCTTTCCAAATTCAGCAATGAAGGAACTGACAGAATTGTGAGGATTAAAATTTTCTGATGTTCTAACAACATGGGCAGCTAATAAACCTGTACAGAGCCCTTTGGAGAGGGGACTGGCAGGACAGGAACTTGCACCATGGAGTTGCTATTTAGATGAGGATAAGCAGGATAATACTGAACCATGATCCAGCTGCCATGATCAATGTTGCAACCTTCTGTTTCCTCTTGCATTTCAACCTTTATTTTAACCTGTTGGTGCTATGAAGCTTCTTCAAGAAAAGAGAGACAAGATTGAAATCCTTGAGGCTTCCATATCTCAAAAAGGTCACTTGGTTTATCTGAGCAAAAAAAAAGCATCCAAAAATCATGAGAAAAGTATGAGAATACCCACAGGCTGCAAATAAGGTTAGTCCCACTTAAAACAGCACTAGCAGGGAGAGTTAAACAGACACACTTCCCATTTTGTCTGTTCCTGCACACTTCACTTGGGCTGCAAGGAAATCAGAGCTGTGACAGATCATTTATATTAATACAATGCACCTGCCAAATTATTTATACACCATCAGCATCAGTCTGGAGAAAGTGTACTCTGGGAACTTCAGTGGTAGAGAAGAAAGGCTTCACTGGGAGGAAGGCATGTTAAAATAGTGCAGGATTTTGATCTCAGATATACTCTGGTAAATAGAGAGTGATGCCATTGAAGACTGTAGACTTAGTTTGGCTTCACACCAGTGAATGTGATTGACAGGAGAAAAAGTGTAAAATTGCAGCATAAGGTGATAAGTCACTGACAAGAAAATTGGAAAGAGAAATACAAGTTAGTGTTGGATTGATCTACTCTTCTGTGTGTTTCTCCTGGAATAACTGAGCAGCCCTACCAGGCTTCTTTGACTGTAATCAGTTATTATCTAATCTCTAGGTGTACATTAGCTTTAAATTACTGGGCACTCCTAAAGACAGAAAAGCTAAATAAAATCTACAGTTTAAAAGAGCATTTTTTCACAAGCACTAAAGAAACACACAAATATTTGGTAAACACTGATTGGTTCCTCTAGAAATTTCTTTTACTATTAAACTGCTTTTATATAATGTGCCTTGCTTTAGAGGGAGTTCAGATATTCAAATGTCAACCCTTACTAGTAAAGGGCTTCAGATCTGCTCCATGAAAGATCCTTCAAAATTTGTATCTTAATCTCAGCTGTTTTGAAATTTAGTGTGCTCATATTTGGTTCCTGAAAGAGAGAGGTTTTCAGTGCTGACACAAAGAGGGATTTAGGGGAAGCTGCATGCTTTATTCAGCATAGAACATTTAATTTACTGTGTTTGATCTCTAGGTCATTAAAGTTTATTGAACTTTTTTTTCAGCTGATTGCACTGACTTCAGCTCAGGCCCCATTACCTATGATTTCACAGGATCACATGCTAATGCATGATCCAGTTTCTTTGCTCTTAAATCAACCTGCACATATAATTGTCAGTCAGCATTATTCCTTTGGATTCCTTCCTTTGAGATGTACTATATGAAAGTATGTTTACCCTCAAACCAGAATGAGAACTTAACATTAATCACTATGAAAAAACTATTAAGCAGAAATTAATTAACAAATCAAGGGCCAATTTTTTTCCAACCCAGTGATCTGCCATTTTTTCAAACTGACACTGCATAACAGGAAATAATGCACATTAATAAATTCAGAGAGGCTGACAGTACAGCATACACTTCTCCAGGATGCATATCTTGAATGACTACACAGGTGTTAGCATCCTCTGTCTAAGCAGAAACCTGTAGGCATACATAGTTTATAAGGAATAAATAATACAAACAAGATATTGACTCTTCTATTTTCAGAACAGGAGAAGCAAGCATGAAAAATGTTCCTGTAATAGCTATGTCTTCAAAGGTATTATTTATCAGTTATCTACCTACTTGAATCAAAGGAAAGATTGTCCTTCATGCTGGCAAGCTGTGTTTTACTTTACCCTCTTCAAAATGTGCCCTGTGCTCTCTGACTGAAATATTCCAATCAACCAATCTACAACATCCCCAATGAAATGTTGTTAAAATACAAAATTGCTTAAGATATGAACCAGAAAGGTTATTGTCATTCTCTTTCACTGGAGTTTTATTCTAAAAGGACATGCTAAAAAAAAATCCAAGTTGTGTTGTGGAAAAAAACCCCAAAACTAACAGAAAAGAGCACATACCTTAAAGGACCTGATAAACTGTTGACTCTTGGATGACAAGATCCAGAGGTCACCCAGAAGAGACTAAATGAGGACTTAGAGGCAGGGGAAGAGTGCTAAGATTTGCACCTGACCAGGTCAGAAGAGGAAAACTAGAACAGAACCTGAGACAAAATATAATAGTATGAATAGAGGTTGGAGAAAGAGACCACAAGAAGGAATTGTGTAAAGTGCATGCTCAGCTGAGGCAGCTGTGAGCCCTTGGGAGGTGGGTGGGTAACACCTGAAAGCTCCTGCAGGGCACCGAGCCACCAGGGCTGCAGGCGTGCACAGGGAGAGGCTCCCAGAGCTGCTGGGCTGCAAGAGCCCCACACTGCCCTCACCTCCAAAAGGAGATGCTGCAGGGTATTGTGAAGCTAAGCCTATTTCTCTCTTAGAGAGGATGAATGAAAATCAAAACACTTTTGAAAACCTTCCCATGGAACGAGAAAGATTCTCTGTAGTAACAATGGGAAGACATTACATTTGCGTGTTGTGAAAAGAATTTAGTCTCTATTATGTGTATTATAATTTTACTCCTGCTTCCCTTAATTCATTCCTTGGCCTCATGATCAACTTCTAAGATGTTTCCTTAACAAAGCAAAGGCACTTGAAGTACTTTGAACTCTGGCTGCTTAAAAATTGGATGTCCTTGCACAGAATATGATTAACATATTTATAGACTTATTCCCATACAGTTATTTTCAACTAAGATACAGCGAACACTTTCTATTATAGTCAGATCTGAACAATTAAATCAGCTGGGGGAAGGAGATGAGGTATTTTTCTGACTTTTATATAATTTATGGAAAAATTCCCAGGTTAAACAGATGAGTAGATCCTCAGTTCTTATTCAGCTGTAGTCACCAACTATTTTAGATTTCAAGAAGGAACTAGAGCAAACAGAAGGTTGTCACTGTTTTTCAGATGTCTAATACTACAAGACATATTAGACATTAATTATGTATTAATACTACAACCTTGACTTGCCTCTGACCCTAAACCACTACTTCCTAAGCATTATTTCATTCAGAAACCACTCACTCAGTGATTCCCTCATTCTGTAATTTCATTCAGGATTTTGGAAATTTTATTAGGTAAAAAGTGACCCAGCACCTTATGTCCCTGCCCTGGGAAGGGACAGAGGGTAGAACAGACATCAGTCAGAGAGGAAGGTGTGTGGTGTTTCACAGGTCAAACCCCAGTTTCCCATTTATTTGTGTTTGGAATGATGGCTGCAGGATGCAGGTGAGTTCCCAATGCAGATTTACACAGCTCCTTGAGCAGACATTCCTACAGATTAGGGATTGCTAATATTCTTTAGATTCAATAGCAACAGTTATTGCTAAAAAAAATGGGTTAACTTTGAGTTTTAAAAGTTACTCCTTTAAGAGGGAATTATCTACATAGGTATTTTTCAGTAAAATTCACAACAACAACAATGTTTATTTGATTCATATTATTGTGCCTTCTGTACTAGTAGAAGAAATTCTGCTACTAGGATTTTTTGAAAATCACAGATATCTTTTGTAATGATACCATGTACTTCCCTGTAACAAACAGATCGTTATGATATGAAAGCATGAAAAGAGCTGGGAAATTAATTGCTTTGTCTGTATTTGGACAAATTTTGATAGTCCTAATAGCTTCATTGGATGTCCTTGCACGGAATATGATTAACATTAATCATAATATTAATCATAAAGCTATAATATTAACATCTCATAGCTTTAAACATGAAAACAATACAGTCAGAGTAACTTATCTGTGGGGGACATTAATTTTGGCTCAGAGTTTGGGTTTGTGATGGGTTTTTTTTAATCCAAAATAAGTTAGCACTTTGAAATTTCACTATCAGGATAGTAACCAAAGAGCTTTCCCTAATACAAAAATATTATTTGTGGGAGAGAGGGCTGAACTAAACTATTTGACAAATGGTTTAACATTTTCATTTTTGTATTCTGAATGCAACAGTACCCTCAATTCTGAATGCAACAGTACCCTCAATGAGTTCTAATTAAAATCTTACTGCAGCTTGATGAAATAGTACTTAGTGAAATGAAACCCACATCAGCATGTTGGTTAATTTCTAATCATTTACCCTATAACAGTAAAATATAGTTTGCAGTCTCTTCACTTGCTAATCATCAGGGTGTCATTATGCAGCCTCTGCTGTCTACCTCCAGAAATAATCAGTGTAAAAATTGCTTGAAATTTAGCTACAAATAGTTGTCCAAAGAAGATTTCCAATCTGCTACTCTAAATTTAATTAAGTGAATATTCAGTTTATGCTTCCCCCCCCCGCCCTTGATAAAGTTCCTGTTGCACGTTGGGAACAGTTGAAGCAGATTTGAGTTCAAAACTGAGGAATTTAGCTTGGTGTAAATGTGTGGGTGTCTGTGTTTGTGCCTGCTGTGTGAGCAAAGGACAGGGAATTGCAGCATCTTCTCATTTCCCTGTACACCAGTAAAGTCCATCAGGAAACAGCCAATACAAGAGGCATCAGTGACAACATTCTACATGTCGAGAAGAGTGAAAACAGAAAACTAATTGGAAATAGACTAAGCACCACACTAAAAAACATAATTTCAGCTTACCTACAGCAAATCAGAGGGATGGAAACACTAACCAGTGTATGCAGATTCAGCAGCAAGGTCAGAAGAAATGTCTGAAGAGATGCAGCTATTCTGATAACTACAATTTTTATTTTAAAACCTCTTTAATTTTTTGCAACACTGAAATGGTTTGTTTCTCTTTTGAAAGATTTTCTTTGCAGCATGTCTGCGAGACCTTGTGCCTCAGCCAACAAAAGCACTTTCAAGCACCTAATGCCTCTATACTTCTATACCTCTTTCTTAATATTCATGGAAGTATAAAGGAACAACAGAAATAAGTTGGTTTAATATGGTATTTTTTCTAAAGGCCCCAATTTGTGTGGTACAACCTTCTTATCCAAAAAGATAACAGGATGCTTTCAACAAATAAGAGATCACATTCTGCTTTCCACAAACAAGAGATCCATCTTGAGTGGTTCTGGAAGTGAAGAGTGATATTGTGAGGACAGGGACCACACACATGATTTTATGCTTCTAACACTCTTTTTGTAAAGGGAAGTATTAAATCAAAGCTTTTTATGCAGTGTAAATAAATTGAAACTCTTTCTCCTTATATTTCTAGTCCCTCTGCTCAGTCCAAGCCTGCTTTGCTTGCCAAATTTTAAATACCTGTCACCATGAAGTATGTTCTGAGCCCTTGGCTGATGCTTTTACTTTAGTGAACAGAATTTTTTGCCTACTTACTAGATGCCAAACTAGAAAATTGTTAATAAATTTCTATTACTGTCAGCTTCCTCTGGCTCCTTTTGTTTTAGCAAAATTGGATCTCAGAGGAGATACATATCTATTCCTCCTTCATGTCTCAATACTAATTAAGTAATATGGATTTAATTAAGTAAAAGGCAGGCTCTGCAAATATATAATGTGTAAGTAGGTAGCATCGACCTCCTTCCCATGACTTATGGATTGCTACCACAGAACATTTGCTAGATCAGTATCTTTTCATTTCCCATACTGTTCAGCACACCCTACTGCATGACTGGGGATGATTTGGACTTGCAGCAATTGCTTCCTACAACAGCAGCAGCAAAGAGCTGCTACTGGAGCAGATACAGACCATTTAAAGTTCTCTTTTGGAGGCTGCTATAATTTCCAGTACAAAGAATGAACCTTCTCCAGCAGGAGTAATGCAAGCCTATCCTTCACCTGACTGAACTCAGTGTAACACTGAGGTAGTGCATGGGTGACAGTATGAACAAGGCAGCTCACACAAGAGGTGAAGATTGGAAACCTTGCCCTTCATTTAACCTTTTAGATATCTGAAGAACAGAGACATTATTGAGATCTGCTGATGGCCTGTGTCATGTTAGCCTGAAAATATATGAGTGGCAATAGGTTAGAAAGAGATTCATGCATTGTTAATACACATATTTTGTATTTTTCCTGAGAAAATTTAGTGCCTGAATCATGATGAACAAGTCTAACAAAACAAAACTCTGTATTCCCTGTGCTGACAGGAAGAGCATGTGCTGAGATGCAATTGATCCTGGTTGGAAGCTTTTGACAAGAAATTGTAATAAGTAGATGAATGACATAAAGGTGCTCCTGCTGTGTTGGCTTCAGGCTACTCTTAGATTTTCTTCAATGCTCTTGTGCCCCACAACACTTCTCACACTCCTCTTGTGAGCTGAGAGGAGAGAACAAAGCTGAAAGCAGGATTACCCTAATGCAAGGACTTCCAAAGTGGAACAAATGAAGACATTTACACTGTGTCTGAACTGCAGGAACCACAGTGGAAACTCCTTGAAGTTGGCCCCTTGTTTATCCTGGGCTTGTGGGCTGCAGGGAAGCCAGAGTTCACTGCAGACAGGTTCCTGTGCTGCAGACCCACCAGGCATCTCCCCTGCCACCTGCACTGATCCTCAGAGAAACCACAGCACTGGGAAAAATGGACATCTTGTCTACTTGGCACACTCAGTTATCCTTTGTGACCAACAGGATGGTACTCCCCAGGGAGTATATGTAGACTGCATGGTTAAATACAGCCCAGGTACTAACCAGGGGTCATCAGCAGTGCTGTATTCATTGTTAAACAGATCAAAGAGTTTGTGTATACTTTAACTGTTTTGATTAACACTCCAGAGTTAAACTCTTATTAGCTACTTTAATTACTTTCATTTCACTTACAACACAGCTCATTAAAATGTTATTATTTTACTAGATATATTTACTATGGTAGGTCCTGCAGTAACATTCTTCACTGCCCATCCAAAACAGTCATAGGCTGCACACTTAACCTCACCAAAAATACCATATCTGAGGGGTTTTATCAATTTTTAAGCAGCACATATCACAAAAGCCTTTACCATTTAGTGGTTTCTAACCTGCACAGCCACAATGCAGTTCATTGAGCTCTTGAACTTTTCTCATTATGCATGTCCAAAAGAGAACACATCTCTTTGGCATTAACACCTATAATATTACTACTAATTAGAATGTCAATAACTGTACAATATTTAATACATCTTCATATAAAGTTTCTTTTCAATAGAAGTTTAGCTGAGAAAGAGACACACTAATATATATGCATTGCATGTTAGACACTTGTTTAAATAACTTATATACTTGTTTCTTTAATCTTCAAATCTAATACATAATGTCAGGCCTTCATTTGCTGTAAATATGTACAGGAGCATTCAATTAATAAAGCTGTGATTCTATTCAGTATCACAGAATTTAAACTAAAATCTTTTCAACTACACTTGGAAAAAAAAATCTTATTATATTTTTCTCCAGAAAATCAACATGAGAGTGCTCATGAAGAGAAAAATCAAGTCATGCAGCAAATATGCAGATACACATGACAGAACCCACATAGGGATGACAAATATGTCATCAGCTCAGGGCACTTCTCTACAGTTTGAGAGAGGAGATCTGTCCTACAAGAGGGTTAAATTCTGCAAGATACAGAACTCTCTGGAGATGATTTGACACAGACAGCTTCAAACATATCAGTATCTTCATTGCATTCTCAATTTCAAACAATAAGAGAATGAGTGCAAAATGAGAGATTTATGAAACTGTCATATTACTATAAAAACCCAGATAATACCAGAATTCTGAGGAAATAATTTTTCATCTCATGAATTCTACTGTAATTATAGAAGAAACTTCACTTGCATCTCTAAACTTTTCAGAAGTGCATGCAGTCTCCTCAAGTTAAAGTTTGGAAGGCTGTAAATACATGCAGTGCATGTAACAACACCAGCAGCTATGGCAAGCTGCACCTCTGGAGCCACTGAAAGCTGATCACAGATCAGCCTCATGCAGCTTTTTGAGGGCCTCACTGTCCCCTTTTCCTTATCTCTAATGCTTTTGCACACCCAGACATTGCAAAAGGTAAAGGCTTTAAGGGGCTGAATGGAAGTTTAGAAAAGGGATTAGTATTAGTGGCACTGTGCTGTGCTTCACTAAATTAATCTGGCACTGATCAGGGGCTGTCAAGTGCTCCTAAAAGATTCTCTTTTTTTTTTTTTTTATTTGATTGTGTGAAGAAAGATATGTTCCTACAACATAATATAAAGGACTTAGTTGTCCACGTGTTATTCCTTGCCTCATTAAAACAAGGAGTCTCATCTATTTTTGGAGTTATTACATCAACAAGTCCTAATCTTTGAATAATCAGTCCTGGATTTGGAAGCTAGCTGACCCTATAATATCTGCTATGTACCCCTCCCTAAAAAAGCATATCAGAACATTGTGACCCTTAGGAGCATATATAAATAATGCATCTCAAACCTAAATGGTAATAAAGGCACAAGGCCTTAAAGGATTTCTGGTTTATCCTGCTCTAAGAATAGAACCATATATTTGTTAGTACAAAATATAAAAACATAGCTTAATCAAAAAAAAGAGTAAAATGCAGTTCAGTTACAGAGGTTTATTGTCTAACAGCATCCTGGGGCCTGCCCTGGTCTCCACTGACTTGAATCAGGCTCCTATAGAACATGAAAGGACCAGTCCAACCTTGCAGGTGATAAAAGGAATTCCCTCAGGGAAGCAGGTGTGAAAAGAAATCACATGGCTGCTTATGGCCTGGTGGCAGATGAGATGATGGGACTTTCTCCTCAACAGGTGTCAAAACCAAACCCCACTCCATCAACAGGCACTTACTGACAATGTTTCTGACAGCTGCTCTCCTTTAAAAGGCATCCCTGCAGCCTGGGATGGACACATAAAACTTATCCAATAATTGTCAGTGTGACAGTTTTCATGACAAATAATCCACTGAAATGAAGCAAATGCATGTGTAGTGGTATCCAAATCCCTCTCTCAACTGAATAATTTAAAATCAGACATTCAGTTGCCATTGAAACTATACCTTTATTGAGGGTGTTCTTCCCCAGGGTAGCTATGGGCAGAGTTTGGTCATTCCTTCTCCTGTGCACATCCCAGTGTGGAGGCAGTGAGTGCAGGGGGAGGCAGTGAGGGAGGATGTGTAGCATATCTGCACAAACACTGAGGACACTCAGAAGCCAGACTGTAAATGACCTCATGCTAGGATTTTCAATAAGGCTTTAGGGAAGTCAGGAATTCACTTTCACTGGGAGCTACAGGTCAGAGTCCTTTGAGCTTTTCTAGAAAGCTCAGCTTAAATTAAACACAATGGTTGGGCATTAATCTTCTCAGGGTGGTGTTCCAGCAGTGCAGTTTGTTTTGACAGGCTGCCTGCTTAGAAAATGGTTCCTTAGATTAAGGCCTGGGTTTCCAACAGGCATCTCAGTCTGTATTCTCAGTGGCAGCAGGTCTCTATTAATAGCATTTGTGGTTTGTTTCAGCCCTGACTCTTTGCAATACTGTGTTCCCTAGTTTGGATATACTGGACTGTTATAATGAAAATCACTACAGATTTTCAAAGCCATCATTACAAAATCTACTTCAATTAAGGGAGAAACTATGATCTGTTCTAATGGTTCAAACCTGTGCTAGTTTAATAAGCAGGCAATCACCTTTTTGTCTGAGAGAAATAGTAAAAAAAATACCTTTTATGCTCCATTTTCACACACTGGAGTTCTTTTTTGCAGCACCAAATTACACATCTCATAGTTGGAAAAAAGGCATCCTGGATTTAACTTGCTAATCAAAATGAAATACAAGTCTCCACACCAGACAGAACCATGGGTCCTCCATAGCTCCTCCACCCTGTGTAGCAGCTTCTGTTGGCTGAAGGACACAGCAAAACAAAAGAGGGCTGGTGGAGATTTTCCTTTACCTTTGGACAGGACAGATTTGTATCAGGTGACTGTCCTGAAATGAAAGGGTCCCATGACAGACCAAGTGTTGCTGTATAACAGTGTAACAGAGTATTCTAAGGTACTGTGGAGGGTGGGAGGAAAGAAAGGGGGTAGAAGGCTGGACACACTGGGGAAGTTACAGGCAATAGCTAAGAAAGAATGAGCATAAGAAGAGGAAGCTGGAATCCAGGAGCAGGGCAAATGCAGGTGGAGGGTGCTGTGCCAGCAGGGTGGTGAAAGGAATGGGTGTGTTAACAGCACAGGGAGGTAGTGGGATCTCAGGGGATGACATGGTTCAATGCCACAAGGAAGGAAGGAAGACAAAGAAAGAAAAACAGTTCTAAATGGGTGGGTAAGTGAAGGACTTTCCATAAGAGAGGAAGGGTTGCAGAGCGTTGAACAGATTGAAAAAATAGAACTACTGGATGAATCATGGACTTGAAATTTCAAATTCTACTACTTCTAACAGCATGGTTTTACTTTGATAAAGGCTATGTAAATGACATTTTCTGCCTCAAAAGATCTGCAAACAACTCTTGTTCTGTGTTAGATGTTGACTTGAAGATGAAACTTCCCCAACGTCCCCCCCACCCAAGTTTTCTTATCTTTTTTAAAAAAGGAGCATTTATTCTGTGTTTAAAAACCTAGTGTTCCCCATGCCAGGAAGGAGGAAGCAAAAGGCAGACTTTCATTTTTTTGTTATATTGGTCTCATGACCTTACTAAGATTAAACTGTATTTTGCTTTTAAGGACTCCTGTCAGACACAGTTCATGGAGAGATGCAGACTGTGCTGCCCTTTTGGTCCCCCCTTGGAAACTCCATAGAAGTACTGATGTGCAGATTCAGACCCTGCTCTCAGGGCTTCTGTGGTGCATGGCATTGCTGCTGAGAGAGAGGGAAACAATTCCCAGACAGGCAGCAGAAGGCTCATTCTTGCTCCTGCCATCTGTGCCAGCCTCTGCACGCAGCACAAACCAGCCAAAGAGCAGCACCCTGTTCCACAGATGGCCTTCAGTCACAGCCTGCAGTTTGAGAACTGTGGTTGATACCCAAAGTCCAAAAGCTTGCTTTACCCCATGTCCTTTCAAGAATCTCAGATCAATAAGAAAGATAAAAGTGGCCATCAAAGCTAGAATCAAGTTTCTCAGCAGGCATGCTCTGAGCAGAGCACATAGCATTAGCATTGCTGTATAAGTACTACCCATACATAGTTACATCCCTGTTAGAGATCCATTAGAACCCAAAACATCAGTCCAGAGATAAGAGCACATTCTGTAGAAAGGAGATATTGTGCTTTGGGATTTGTGTGTCTGTTTCCCCAAAAATAAATGATTTACCATTGTTTCCCCCAAAAGAACTGCTCCATGTCACAATCCAAGAGTTTTTGCACCCAGAGTGCTGTGAAGTCCATGTGAAAACACTAACAGCCAATTTATCCATCTTCTAACACCATCCAAAATGAAAGATTTTTGCCTTTGGACATGGTGAATAGGATGGAATTATCTAGGTGAAAACCCATAGCAATTCCTGACATTCCTTATTGAACATAAATTCCTGTAATTCCTGCATATTCCATATTCTTTCAGTTTTGATGCTCATCACAAATTTTTCTTATTTCACTCAGCAGCTGTTTGTTCTTTACTTCTGTGTTATTACAAAGAGCTGGTTATTTGTTTACCATTATTACATATATGTTTTAATGGAGAGGAGGAAGAGTTTTAAATACTCAGCCAAGAGTTTTAAATACTCAGCAGCACTTCCTGCATTTATGAAAGAACACAAACATTTCTTAGAGTACTTTAGTCTTTTATCATCATTGTTGTGTTCTCATTTGATAATTCACATTTTTCTATTACTGTGCTATCATTGGCTTTGTAGTCAGCTTTAGTACAGAACACCATTTTTTCCAAGTTATTACTTGAAAAAGAGATATCAGAGGCCTGCTGTGCTGATCAGCAATGATAGTCCCCAGCAGGTCCAGCAGCAGTGTCAGGGGATTATTTGGCAATACACTCAGTTTCCTTGATGCTAGTGTGTCTGCAGTTATTCCCAGGAACTTGTGACTGTGAGTATCCTGGCAAGGACAAATGGATATCCTTCTGCTATACTGTATCCACCCCACCTGATCTGATTGAGGGTTTTACCATGAAAAACAATCTTCACTGGTGTCAGTAAAACTGAAAAAGCAATTCAGAATAATTCCATCTGATGGTTTGAAAATAGATTTGTCTAGGATTTGCAGACATATTTTTCCCAAATGTTTAACTCTAATCTAATCTTGGGATTTTCCAGTATAGCACAAAGTCTTAAAACATAATCAAATGAGGATGATGTAAATTCTGATCCAATTAAATGTATTAATGGGTTATACTAAAAAAATTTTTAAAAAATCCACCAAAACACACACACACACACACACAAAAAAGAGAACTACTGGTAGTTGAAGTAAAAAATATGAAAGTGATTGAAATGTTGTTCTCAAAGGATCTATCTAAAAGTGAATTGACAAGGGAGCAAAGGAAGATTTCCCTTTCTTTCTCTTTTCTTCTAAAAAATGCCCACAGAAATACTTAGTAACTTGCAAAACTCATGAAGGACACACAGGACAGAAGGATCCCATAATTTTGCTCTTATATCTTGTACCAATCCTTGCTGCATAAGCAAAATGTGTAGGAAGTGTCTCTGTTGTACCTTGATAACTTCAATACACTTTCGTTATAGAGTTGGGAGTTTCAGTTCAGCTGCAAAGCAGAGATTTTTAATATCAAATGCTCCAAAGAAGGGATGTAGTTACTAAAGACATGAATTGAGTAAAACGCTCATTATTTTATCAGCAATATAAAATCAAAGCAGCTGAGCATCCAGATGCCTCAATAATTTCATAGAAAACTTTGCTGTGTAAAAACAGTCAAGTCAACAATCTCAGTGTGGCTGGCAGGAAATTATTCCAAGGTCAACATGTTACATAAGCAATCATGAGAAAGCTTATCTGAGACTAGGCAGCTCATGCTGACTCCCCATCATGCAACAAGCTCAATTTACCTTGCAGCCAAAGTCATGCTCCAGTTTCACTCAAGTAACAGGTCCTGTATTAGCTCCCCTAAAGACTTTTTACAGTAAATGCACAATCTGAATTGGTTAATAAAATATTATCTATTATTACCTGTTTTCACCCTACCTGAGGTAGGAAATAAGATGATTTTGAAAATGAATCCATCACTACCTGGTTTTTCTCAGCAGACTTGGATAGGAAAGATGATCTAATTAATATTTCCCCTTTTGTCTCTAAAGTAATTTCACATTCAGATTTATGCTTTTATAAATTTCTTCATTGTGACAAATGAAACACTAAGCTATAATTCAGCCTTACCTTTTTTTTCAAGATTTGGCTTTCATTATGTTTTGAGAAACCTATTGCTGCAGCTTCTCATGTTCAAGCATCTGAATTCCATTGCACTTCTTCTGCTGCTTGGTTGGGTAAAGGGGTTCTCACTCAAAAGAAGGCAACACTCCTTAAGTGAATAATGAATCCTACTATCTGCATGGGAATTGTTCTTGTCCACATGAAAGATTACTGTTACATTAATAAAACCCTGCATGAATGTTCAGGATGAAACAAGTAAAAATATATTAAGGATGTAGACAAGGTGAAAATGAAAAAAATATTTCTTAAAAAAACCCTCAAAACAACCCTTGCAAACAGGTTCTCAACTTTTAATGTCAGTGCAGAACTCTGAATGCCTCATAAAAAAAAAGAGTTCAAGTATAAAAAAGGTAATTTTATAAGCAAACATTTATCTTGTGTGTATTCTTGTCATTTACCTTGGAACAGAAGTAAAAAAATTATGAGTAAATAAATAAATACAAGTTCTACAAAGATTGTGTACAATCCAATGAATATGGAAACCCTACATATATTTGAAGTTATTTTCTCATCTCATCTGTTTAAGAAAAAAAAATCAACATTACATTTTATAATTCAGGATAACAGAAGTCTTATCAGTTCTGTTGCCAGTACATTAGCATTTATGTATTTTTTAAATGTTAGCTAAAAATAAGAAAATAATCAATAGTTCAATTATGGTTGCAGCTTATTCATTCCAGTATTTTTGTTATGTTGACTTAAATGTTTATCCTTTTTTCTCCAGTGAAGAAGAAAATTCAGCTGAAATGTTCTCTCTCTGTACAATCCTTATTCTCGTCCTGCCTTGGTTAGCTCCCTTCTTGTTATTAATAGCACCCAAGTGAAAATATGGGAGCTCTGTGGCTTGCCTTCTTAATAATGAATAAAGGTGACGCATTGTATGAAACTGCCTCAATAATTTAAAAGGTAATATCAAGCAAAGACTAACTGTAGTGGTCTGCAGAAAACATATTGCATTGAAAACTGATTTATAAGTTGCAGAGATGTTAAAATGCTAAATTTAAGTACAAATTTCATAGTCTATTAGAAATATTAAAATTTTAACACCAAGCATGGCTATTTTCCTACTTGTTTTAAGTTGTAAATGATTTTCCATCCCTGTCCTTTTTCATATATATTTAGAGACAGAGTCATTTAGAGATAGACATTCTTCTGACAGGATGCCCTTTAACCTTCAATTGTACTTAGAGAAAGACAAAAGAAAGGGATAGAAGAGTTCACTACAATCACTGCTTCTGGTTTTAAATGTGCCAGCTGCCTGATATCCAGAAGATGGACAAGCAATCTACTATAAAGTGACTTCTCTTTGACACTCAAAGTCTAAGTTATACAATAGATCACTTCTGATTATTTAGTGTATAAGTATGCCTTTATGCACAGTTGAATTACGAAATTAAACACATGCACACTAATAAGATCTGACTCATGGCTATTGTGTTTCATGAAAGCTTCTCCAAAACCAGTAGTGAATAACACTTCCAATGCTCTCCCATCCTCTCAGACTCGAATTCTAGCCAGGTGAAGAGATTAAACAAAAAACCAGGATTGAATTGAATATAATTCTGGTAGAGGAAATAGTAATTTGCATAACATAACTTTGTCATCCAGTCAGAGAAAAGCAATAGATTTACATCATTTACATCAATCACACAGTTCAAGTTCAGACTAGAGAAACAATACTCTTAAGAAACAGTTTCAAATTTATACCTAGGCACAGACTTATGCAAACCTAGCCCTCTTATGAAGGGCAATCAAAAAAAAAAATCAGCACTCCAGTATAAGCATAAGCCAAACAAACAAACAAACAAAAGCTAAATAAATTGTTCATTGTAAAAATTGTAAAACATTTGACCAGATACACTAAAAGTGTTTTTATTGTGTGCAGTCCCCCCTAATTGAAAAAGGATCTAAATCCATTAACGTGCAGCAAAAGACTTAAATGTGTGCTTCATTATTCATCCTGTCCCTGCAGAAACAGGCAATGCCTGTAAGGGACACAGGGACCTCATTCCCTTGCACACAGCACTTGTCTCAAAAGAGTAAAGCACAAGGAAAGACACTTGTAACAGGAATGCAGCCACATACAGAAGAGAGAAAGATAACTCAGATGAGCAGTGTAAACAGTTCAGCTCTCACACCAGAAGTATCCCATTTCCCAGGACATGAGACAGGACATTTGAGAATGACACTGTTGCTAAATTTACAGTTTGGCACAGGTGGGCAACTTGTGAGGGGCAGGAATTGCCAAGGTGTTCTGGGGCAGTAGAATTGTAAGGTGTGCTTTACAGGCATTTGTACTTACAAGCAAAGTTCCAATATAGGCCACAATGAATAAATAGTGGCACATACATACAATTCCTAATTTTATATTAATACAAATTCAGATGACGGAGTCGAGAAGTAAAACCATGCAGTCCTGAACTTTGGAGAGTCTAAGATGCAATATGCACACAGATGTAGACTGACACTCAGAGTACAAAGTCACCAAAACTGACTTTAGAATGATGCCAGTTCTGCAAAACTCAATGGACTGACAAGAAAGCTTTGAGCTACTTTGTCATGGTACTGATGACATATAAATCTTTGACTTTGAAAAGAGCAACCATGGCAACATTTCAGTGTTATACTGTGATTATTTTCAGTTAAAGTAAACCAAAGCAACTCAAACAAACAAAAGCAGTAATAACAGCAACACATGATATTTATATCTCTTAAGAAAATACTGCCACACTATGTTGTAAACAGAGATTTACATTATGTATTCAATAGTTAGATATGAGTGTATCCTGTATTTTCTAGCTAATTTTGTCAAATGAATGGTTTTGCGTATGCCAGCTTAACATATTTGTCCCAAAAGCTTTCTCTTTCTCTACTTGAAGGTAATAGTCTTTACACAGAGTTCATATATAGGAATTTCAATATAAATTCAGAATAACCATGTTGTTGCAACAGTGGTCACCGTAAAAATGTCATCATTCACATAAGAAACAGAATGATAGCACCATCCTTCTAACTAATACCTCAATGATCCAAAAGCATATAAAGCTTAAAATAGTTCAGAAATAAAATAAAGCTGGATTTACTTGACTCTTTAGATGGAAGGAATAATTTGATAAAATTTCTTATTTTTGAGCCCTAGTACTGAATTTAATTCTCCATTTCACACTTGGAAAGTATAGTGTTTAACCATAAAGTACATTTTAAAATGTTAAATCTGCTTCACTTTCCCCTTCATTTGCCAAAACAATAATTGCAACCTTTGATGCCAGGTTTATTTTACTAGTTCATTTAGATAAGGGAACTTTTAGTCAGTGACTCAGAAGAATATTATCTTAAAACTTTGTGAAAAATTGTGCCACTTCCAAAGCACAGTGAAATACAAAGATGCTACTGAACCTTTTATCCTTGCTGGCATCCTGTACAAATCAATTCACACAGTTCCCCAGCCCTGCCAGCTATTTCTAAACAGACTTTTTTTTGTTGGAAGGTGTCAGAGTTCAATACTTTCTGACCAGAATACTTGGGCTATTCCATGCATGGAGGGGTTTAATTTTAATATAAAACTTACTTATTTAAGGATAACATGTATTACAAAGGATTTCTGACTTAGCGGATCACTACACTACAGTGTATATCACCACTTAGCAAAAAATCTGGAATAAATAGTCCAATCCCAATACCCACGTGATTTCCAGTGCCAGTCCCCAGATTCTGTTGTCACTATGCTGGGAGAGAGCAGGGAGGTACCAGCCAGCTCAAGGCCTTGCTGTCTTTAAAAAGCTTTTGGCAGTTGTTTAGGGTTTATACCTGCCTGGCTGAGCCCCCTGCTCAGCTCTTTTGCTGAGCTCCAGGAGGAGCACTGACAGCAGGGATTGATGCCACCTGATTACCCTGAACAAAGGCAGCCCCACCCCGCTGGCCACACCCCTGTGCTGGTCACACCCTTGTGTTGGTCACACCCTTGTGCTGGTCACACCCTTGTGCTGGTCACACCCTTGTGCTGGTCACAGGCCTGTGCTGGTCACACCCTTGTGCTGGTCACACCCTTGTGCTGGTCACACCCTGTCCTGATCATACACCTGCAGTGGTCTCTGAGCATCAGACACACAAGTCTCCTCCCCCCCTGCTCTGAGCTTTCTGTCGTTTCTGGGGTTTATTGGTCAGTCCCAGAAGGTCAAGTTTATGAAGCACATTGTCACAAACCCTACTAGAACTGACATACGGATACCTCTCCTTCCCTTGAACTGCTCTAGAGACCCAAAAGATACTCAGCTGGTTACTCATGATTTTATTGTGATGTATTTGTAGTTTCTCAGGTACAAAACCTGCATGTGTTGTTGAATGTCACAAATCCATTTAGGCTGCAGAAGCTAGACATGAAAAACTGGAAATGAAGCAGCTTCATGAAAAATGCTTACACAGATAAGATACTGCAACTCCATGAAGAAAACATGGCAGTCCAGGTCCACTGTTCAGTCAGTTTTGGGCTTTAAGCAATCTTTCAAGTGATTTCTGTGTACACATATAAAAGGCCATTGCCCTGCAATTGGGGGTATCAATTACTCTTTGTTAGTTGCATCTTTCTTTGGGATTTTCCTCCAGCTGTAAAGCCATTCTGCAGTACTTCAGAGTGATTAACATTGGAAAAGCCATCTAAGATCATCAAGTCTAAATGTATTAACAGGCACTACTGTGGACTAAGCCACATCCCCAAGAGCCACATTCACACAACCTTGAACACTTCCAGGGATGGCGATTTCACCACTTCCCCGAGTAGTTCAACACCTGATCCCACTTTCAGTGAAAAAGTTTTCCTAACATCTAATCTAAACCTCCTCTGGTTCTTCTTCATTGGAAAATAAATAAATTCTTTATTCAGTATAAACATTTGCATAAACAGAAGCCAGGACTTGCAGGTTTTAGTCTCAGGAAATTGTTTTTCAATAAACAATAAACTACAATATGGGTACATTCAGAGTTTGCTCTTTTGCTTTGCTCTTTGCACGGCCTCTCATTTTAAACTCAAGAGCCACTAGTGCAGATCCACACCAGCCATAGTAACTTACAGCTACTAAAGACAAGCTTTATTGTCAGCTCCTGGCAGCATTTCATGTTTGGATCCTTCTTGCAGATGCTTTCAGAGTTTACAGTAATTACTATTAGAAAATGTCAATATTTGTCAGAAGGCCTGATTGCCAATTCCCACCAATACTGCTTCTTTCCAAAGCAAAGATGGATGCATGATTTCCAGATATTTTATGGGTCAGATCATCTGTGATGTTAAATCTGTTCTCATCAGATGTCATTGAATCATACTGCTCAGGATTCAGCTCCTCGTTTTCCTTTTTTCTGTTAATTTTTCTGAGCCAGATACTATCACACCACAAATTTAACAGCAGAACTGTAACAACAGTAATCATACAGTGCTAGAGGACAGTGATTTTGTTTTCCTGGCACATAATTTAAAGTTTCTAAGAAGAGGAACCTTTTCAGGCGAGTATTTGACATCCAATTATTTAAATAGATTTATAGTTATTAAATGATGCTTCTGTAATTTTCTAAGGCAAAACAATAGGGGAGAGAGAAAAAGAGATCCAGAGAGAGAGAGAAACCAGGTTTGTTTTACAGGTTTCTTCCATATTTTTATTTTTATTGTTTATCCTTGTTTAACTCAAGAAGAAAAAGGTGAGCTATCCAGACTGATAGGTCCTAGCTGTAGGACATTCCTTTCAGAGCACAAGTTGCAGGCTCTCCACATTGTAAATGAAATCTGAAATGAGTTAATGTGGCAGAAATGCATCCTTGAGGCTACAGTTGTCACAATATATGTACAGATACGCTAATATCATTCCCTTAGATCTTTGTTCCCTGAGATGTTATACAACCAAACTCAAATTCAGCCAGCTCTTATGCCATTATACTCTTGCATGGTTACAGGGACAGTAAAGGATAATTCCTTGACAATTCCTCTCCAGATCGACAAGTTAAAAAAAATTTAAATTTATTATAAGAAAATACTTTTATTAAACATCTCTTTTTTATTCTGGGAAACAAACTGTCTTCCTAAGCTTATAAAACCCTGCATCTTAGGCAGTAACACAGTCTACAATAATTTCTCAATGTTTTCATCAATTTTAACTTCTATTAATGAAGGCTTTCAACTGATACAGAAGCATCATATGATAGGAAGAATTGTTTAGCTGCTAAAGACGTTAACTCATATTTGAAACTCCACTAAGCCTCTTGCCTGGGTGCTTGAAAAGTTGAATTGTTGAAGCAGCATTGTTGAATTCAAGTAACACAGAGGTCCTGTGGCTTCATTAGCTTTTCACAAAACTAAGGGAACACACATGCTACAGGGAATAATTACATCTCTCACTCAAAACTACTGCTTACCTTCTCACTATTTTATAAACTGTCATTATGCTGTGGACCTTAAAAAGTTTTCTGAGTGTGCAGCAAAAAATGTGCATCATTAATATATTGGCTATTGAGAAATGTTATTGTCCTAGGTACATTTGACTCTTTTTATGTCCTGAACTCATGAATTTGTTCATAAAACTGATGTTTTTCATAGTCTTTGATGGTTGCTTTCAGTGAAGAAAGAAAATACAAGTTATGTAACTTGGTACATTTTTTTGAAATTAATTTTTAACATGAATATTTTTTTTATGTATTAAAGAAAAGAAGTAGTTTACCATAATGGGTGGGGTAGCATAAACCCCTAGCAAACATAACATGGTTTAGGCAAGTTTTATTTGGTATAAAATGAAGTAAAAATAATTTTACATTCATTAGACAAGTATCATGCTTAGGATTGCACTGAGTTGTGAAATAATGATCTGTTACGCTGTGCATTTATCAGCTACAAAACACTGCCACTCTCTTTCAAACCTTATTACCATATTTCTAAACACCCTCATTTGTCTGCTAAAGAAAAGTTCCTCACAGCTTTATTTGTTCCATTTTCTTGCTAATAGTCTACCTTTAATCTTCATGCCTTTGGAAATGTGAGGCTTCTTCCTCCTGCACACTTCTCTGTAAGCATCTGCCTCCTATGTACATGCACATTAAGAATTGTCATGTGGGTCTTCTTAGCTGCCTCTAATTTGCAAGTGCCAAAATTGCTGACAGACTTCTGTAAGATGGTAACAATGTAGTTCTTTCTTTAAAATTAATTTCCAGCTCAAAAAGGTCACTTTACCTTATTTATGGCTCTTTTTCTCCCTCAACTAACCAGACAACATTCCAACTTTTCCAATATTAATGTTCTATTAATAGTAATATACCCAGTATATATTTTTTAATATGGAGTCTCAATTATTATTTTCTGAGTTGATTTTCTTTCTGACAATTTCCTTGTTAAATAAAAAATGTTATATATGCCTTAGACTGCCATATATATTTACCATGGAAATGTAAAGGGTCTCTCACATCTTTCAATATGGAGCAGAATTGCATTCATGCTCTTACAAGGTGAAGAGACACTACTGAATACAGGCTGACCTGTCCCTGCCCTTGTTCTCCTTTTCAAGCACCTTGTTCATAATTAATTATTAGTATGTCTTACTTTCTGGTTAAATGTTTTTATTGTCACTCCAGCCAGCTCAGTATTACACACAGTTCTGTAGACACCCCATACGCTTTGTGTTCTCAGGGGTGAATATCCACAAAGGCCTGTCCCTCTCCTTTCCCCCCCACTTTCTTCCAGCTAGATATTCCTCTAAATCCTGTGGGAGCTGAATTTATCACAGACTTATATTTTTCTATCCAGTTGAGCTAAAATTGGATGGCAGTTTTAAAAATGATAGAAAAAAAGAATGACAGGGAGATAAACCCACACATACACACACCCAGAGTACAAGCCATTAGGGAAGAAGTCAGGTCAAAAGCTAAATTACATCAGGACAAATATTTGATTGTAAACCATGCAGAGTGAGATTAAATGCCAAAATGTAGGAAAACATTTGAATTGCCATGGAGGTAACGTGTAGTGTTGATATTTTAAAATCTGATTCCTAACAGAAGTCAGTGATTCATCCTTAATTTCTTGGGAGAAAATTAGAGGTCTGCATCATGTGACATTTCTGAACTGGCAGACCAACTTGTACTGAAGCTCCATTTGGTGCCATTAAGGAATCAACTGAGTTGAAGCTGTTAGCTTCTGAAATTCCCTTCTGTCAGTGAATTCTTACTATTTATACTGTTTGGAAAGGATGATAAGTTTTGTTGCAACAGAAGAAATGCCGAGCTGCAGCTTGTTCATTTTTTTTCTTTTGATTGGCACGTGCTTCTTTCTTCTGTACAGACAGTTTTGACCATGCTTTTTGTCATGTTTTTCACTTTGCATCTATTGCTACCCTTAGCAGGAGGGGTGACAAAAGCTGTGTCTCTTCCTTTAGGTCCTGTCTCCCAGCAGAGTTCTAACATGCAACAAGATAGTAAGGAAAGAGCAAAAATTATTCTTAATTCTTTTAAGCAATTATGAAATTTTCTTCTGCTTCCAGGGAGAAGAATTTAGTAATGAAAGTATGCTGCATAGTATTCTTCTAAAAACAAGCTTGACAAAACTGCTACAAGAAAGGTGTCCTCCTTCTAAAAGTTGACTGTTTAAAATGGAATTAGGGCCATATTTTACAGAGAGTGGTTGACATCTTCCTCTTTCCAATCCTAAGTGAAGTCCATGGCACTCTTTGGTCAGGCCCTCCAGCTGTAGCCATCAGCATTTCAAGTGCTTCATCTGAGAGCTTGAAATGCACTTCAATTAAAAGGAAAAGGGTGCCTCCACAGGTAATGCAGTCAAAAAATCTTGAGCACCACAATGTCACAGGATGAGTTCTCTCTCCTTCCCTATCTCCATGGCTATAGACAAAACACAAATGTCTGATGCAGACTGGTTTCACAGTCTCCTTACATTTAGTTAGATTTAAGTGAGTTTGATCCAGGTCTATGGCATTTTTCCACACTGAGGTGGTAGAAGTGCTAGTATTTTCTGGGAATTGCAAGGCTACATTTTTTCATCCCAGATTCATATAGCAGATGTGCTAGGCTTCTACAGATAGAGCAACTGCACCATCAAAGCTATATCCAGAAATGATGAGTATAGACTATATCTAAATACAAAGGGTTTGTCTATACAAAGTGATAGAATTAAACTAAATAACTCTGATATATTTATATATTGATATTAATTGCACCTTTTCACATATGCAACCATAGTTTCATTTCAAAGTCCTCGGTTTTGGTGATTGTCGTAGGTTGACAAGGAAGTGAGTTACAAAAGTGGATGTGGTGAACTTAAAACAGCAGATGTGTGAGGCAGAACAGCAGCGATGCAAGAGCAACTTTGGTACCACTGGGATCAGTACCAGCTCAGCCATCTGGAAATATGATCCTTTGTTTTGTAAATATGTCTCAAAATCAGTCTTGCTGTTGACACTTCATCTGACTAAGATAATGCAGGGAGTTCATTTTTGGGAATATTTACCTGTGGCTGTTTGGAGGGTTCATGTGGTAAAATCTGCTCTTTAATTACTTTGCCACAAATACTTGTTCCAATGAAATGCCCACTGGTAGTTCATAAAAATATGTCGTTACTGCTCAATCTTGCATGCATTCAGATAAAACTGTGCAAATGCCAGCAAAAGAGCCAAGCAAATTGAATCCAAACTCCATATCAAATGAATTCAGCTCTTGATTGCTTTTGAAGAAAATACTAAATGGTAAACTTCAAGCTGTCATTATAGAAACCTCTAATACACCCATGTGTAAGGACTTTAAAAAAAATTAAAATCACATATTTTAAAGTCTTAAATATTAATTTTCTGAGTAAAGTTTGTTTTCTATTAGAGCAGCTCTTCATTTTTTTTCTCATTTTTCACATCAAACACAAGAGTTGGAGCAATGGTGCAAAATTTTCCCCCCAACACAGTCATATTCCAATGGGATTTCTGCCCTCACAGCTGCAGACCCCACAAGTACTGGCACAGGAGTGCCACAGTAGCTCAGTTCCAGGGACTGATACAGGGAGTTGCACTGTGCAGCAGCTGCTGCAGGTACGTGTTGTGGACCTGTACATAACATGGTGGATCAATCTTTTCATAGGTAGAAACAGGAACAGTCTGATTTCAGCTACAGCGAGGCAGAGTTCGCTTGCCCTACTTATTTTATGTTTGTCTGATATTTTTGAACTTTGTTTTGGAAGTTTATTCTCTACTTATCTTTCCCCATCTATGACTGCTTCTTAAATGAATCTTTTTCTGTTATCAGCTCTGGATGACTGACTTTGTTTCCCTTACTGAGGAAGCCAAGTCCCCATTACCTGTCCATATACTTAACTCTGGGTATCTCTGTGTGTTGCCCCTGCTGGGCAGCACCCTGGCTATTACTGCAAAACAAGAAGGCTCAACACCACATTAGGCTGAAAGTGATTTATGAGCAGACGTAAAAGCTACAGACATTGCCAAGAAAAAAAGGTAACAAATGTCAAATGAGCTCTGAAATGTTCCATGCTCTTTCAGCTGAGGTTTTGGTAGAGCAGCTAAACGTGCTGCAGTGTGCAATGAATCCTTGTGAGCACTGATTGCTGATTCCAGAGGCTCATGGTACTGCAGCTTAACCAAAGGAACACCAAGCGTGTTTATCAACACCACTGAAGGCTGCTGTGGTGCTGAATAAACACCATCAGGGGGAGGGTTGGAAGGGAGAAAAGAATTTGACTGCTGGTGATAATTTCCAGTTGTGAAGCAATTATTTAGATAGCAGATTTTAGTCTGAGAATAAAGTTTAGTAAGTGCTGGATTTGCATAATAGTAATACATGTCACTTTAAATTTCCTCCTGGCATTTTCATGCATTTTTTAAATGAATCCTAATTATAAATGTTACACAAGTCTCACATAATGTGAATTTACTTGTATGTACATTTGCATTATCCTCATTTTTAAGTGTACCGATGATTAACATTAGTAGCCAAGCTATTATGATAACTGCAGGAGTATACTACACACCATCTTTTAGAAATTAAATGTTATGCACATTAAATGTGCAGAGAACTCTAAAAATTCACCCCTAATCAACTGTACAAAAAAGAAAAGAAAAAAAAAAAACAACCAACCAAACAAAAAACCTTAAAGTGAAATGAAGATTAAAAGTGAAATCAGGATTAAGTATGGTACCTACGTACTTAATTTAAATATGAAAACAAAGCATTTTTTAAAAAGCTAAAACCCATCACATTGATTTTTGATACTGTAAATGGAAAAAAAGGCTTTTCAAAGAAGCCACTTAAAGAGAAATTACAGAAACTCACTCTCTCATATGAATTTTTAGACTACAACATTCCATATTTCAGGTGTTGTGTGACAAATATAAATGACATTAAATTTCTTTGAGCACTAGTATGACTGAGCTGGACCATTCTGCAAAGTGAGTCAGTGCTGCCATCTGGAAGTCAATGAATTGAATTAAGATGTTTATATCTTATGTGAAGACTAAAACAAGCATGGCAAAAGTTGTAAATATAACCTGAGGTGAGAGAAAATGAAAATGTAGATCCCATCCATGTGAAAACAGTGGATTCCACATTGCAAAAATTACTAAACTGTTGTACAGAGTGCACAATTTACTATAATCAGGATATGTATTTATTTAAATGGTTCAATTGATTTTTTTTTTTTGTATTTCACCAAAATAACTTATCTTTATCCCGACCTAGACTCCTGAAATCTCTCAATTAATATTAATAAACTTTCATTCATCCAGTAGAAACTTCACTATGTGAAGATTTCCTCATGGAGACGTAATTCTTTCCAATTTTCCATTTTCTGAGGATAGAAAAACAACAAAAACAACACCAAAAATCGCATTTACTTGCATGCAGATAATGCAGAAAAAAGTTGCATGGAGTCTACTGGCATCTGTCAAACAAGAAGAAATGTTTCCCACCATCTGTAGCATTGAATTTTCCTTGATAAATCCAATGATAGAGTGTTTTAGTCAGAAAACAGCCTCAGAAAAAATGCATTAACATATGGTTAGTATTACACTCCCATATCCAGCTGCCTGATCCAATTATCCTAATTTAAAAGAAGAATAATTTATGTTTTCTAGTGAACGCCTTGTAGAAACTGCGCCTACATTGTGTCTTCTAATAATTTACACAAAAGCTTTGGACAATCCAGTGGAATAAATCTCACAGATTTAAAGGAGCTGCAGCAGCAGCAGTATTCCAGGCAGATGTCATTTTTCCTTCTCTGTGTTTTTTTTCCTCTTCTAATTAACATTTTTGCATGGCTAATTAAATTTATTAACAAACCTATTTCATTGCTCGGTAAATAAGAGTTCATTAAAAACACATTATTGAATACTTAAAAAGAACACAATAAAACCACATTATTGAATACTTAACAACAACACAATAAAAAGTATAGAAAGGGTAAGTTAATGATCATATTTGTACTAATATCAGCATGAGAATGCTCATTAATATTATTTATTTTAGATTGCCTCAGTAAACATTATTATTTGCTACACATTACTAACATGTTTTAATGATCTTTTATTTCTTCAGTGAACAATGAAAACTGATGATGTGCAATCATTTGTTCAAGGCTTTATAGCTTGTTATAAGGTTGTATGTGCACACAAGAACAATTAACACACCAGCACACGAGATAGCACAAAGACAATCTTAGGAAATGACCCATGACCAGCTCTGAAGCGAATAAAAGCACAATCTGAACCCTGTGAAAGGAGTACAGGGGCCCTTGCTAGCACTGAGGTTTGGGACTGAGCACTCAGGGGAGGTGTGCTCGCCCAAAGGCACAGGCTGGTACTGGTGTGTGAGATACACTGCATGGCTGCCCTAAGCAGAACCACTCTGATCATTGATAATGTGCTTGCATGGGCCTCTTCACTCTCATTGTGGACATGAACCTGCTTCCCCTGGAGCTACAGGAAGTTTTTCTTTTCAGTTTTGAGAGAATCAGATTTTCCCCTCTAGCTGGTATGCAATTCACCAGTTCACACACAAAACACCCAGGCAGTTCCAAGTCAATTCTTCAGACTCTTTGTCTTACTCCTGTAGCTAACTTCATCAATATTATTTATTCATTATGGGTTGTATGGAGACCAAAGCCCAGTGATTCATTAGTCTCACAAGAAGATACATGTAAATTATCTAGCCATCCAAAATCCAATTGCTGCCTTGTATAGTTCACTCTCTCAGGGTTAGTGAAACAGTAGAAAACTCGGTGTATTTTGCATGCCACTTACTGTTTCTTACAAAGGTATTTGTTTGTGTGCTGAAGAGAGATATGTGAACAAACATACTTGTGAATATAAATTATATTTACTGAAGAGATTGTTCTGTCTTCTGATGTGCTACCAAAGCAACTACAGACTTCCACACAGAGAGATGACATAGCACAGTGTGTTCTGTAAGTCACTTCTAATTCCCATCAACTCCAGAACTGTTTTAGAAATTGCTGGGGTGAGTTAAGTTTCCAGCTATCACAGTCTTATGTAATTTCCTGAGACAACTGCATAGCTGCTCATGAGAAATCTGTTGTAACAAGCAATAACCTGAGTAAAAATAATATAAATATTGTAAAAACCAGGCAAAAATATAATGTAAATTAAAACAGTAAGGTTAAGTCTCTCAACAAAAGGAGTAAGCAGCATTTGCTACCACTGAGCTGTGAAAGGTGCTACCTTAACAGCAGTTTGGGATTAAACACAAGAGCACAAAATTCAGAAATATGTCTTCAAACTCTAGCAGACTTTTGTTTTCACACAACAAAGAGAGGTTTGCTGTTTTTAATGAGAAGTAAGACCTTTTTTGTCCACATTGACCTGTATTTTCAGGTATCTGCCTCACAGCCTGACAGAACACTTGTGATGTTGCAGAAGTTCTGCCTCTACAGTGAGCCCTCAGAGGCAGAACTTGTGGTTCTGGTTTATTCATGGGGAGTGAATCTGTCCCTGGAGGGCTCGACTTCTGCATTGAAAGAACACTTAAGGGTTTTGTTTGTTTGTAAATAACCTCAATATAGTTTCAAAATGAATGTGAATTTGATGCTTGTGTTTGTCAAACATATAGGAAAAACTTGTGTCACAAGAATCGTAGTGGGTATGGGACACAGGAACACTGTGTAGCTCTCAATAAGCAGCCATTTGCATGAGAAAGCACACACCTGACAATACACAGGAAGAGGCAAAGTTATGAACATCAATTATTCCCCTTCTTATGGCAGTTCAAAGCATCTCACTCCTCCTGCACGAGAGTTCTGTGGAACCCCATGGGCTTTGGCCTGCCTGTATTGTAGCTGTGCCTTTCCCTCCCCCAAGAGGGTGTGCTCATGGGAAAAGCATTTCCTCCTGAGATCTTGAGATCCTTCTGTACTTATCCCCATCTTTTCTCCAGGGAAAATATACTGATCACACTAATGCTCATGCACAACAATGGCCCTTTGAAGACTGGTATGAATGAAAACATTAAAAATAAGCCATGATCAAGAGGGATGATGTTATTCAAGGAGAATGAAAATTAAATGGGAACTTCAGGATGCCATTTGTACATCCAGCTTCAAAGTGACTTACAGAAAATCCTACACTACCAAAATGAACAAATGATACATAAGTAAGGAATTCTTAATGGAGAAAATAGCCATAGTAAAAAGTTGAAAACAAACCCTAGGTTAAACAAATTCTCACCCAATTTAAAAATACAACAAGGAATGATTTCACTGAAATGAGAATATATTTGAAAACTACTTGACTAGAGAAAGCAAGATTGCATCAATGACATTTATTGACTGTAAGGACTTAGCTCCTGACAGAAACAAAGGCATTTAATAATGTCCTTAAAAGAGTTTATTTCTTCCTGATATTATCATGAGACCAGAGTCAGGCATTGGGATCCTAGAAATTTCATTAGAAGTCCTGTGCTATGGGGAGTTTTGGTATTCTAGGGTGTATATATGATATCAGAAGAACTGGCTTCCTAAAGAATGCCATATAATTACATTTGGGTATGACAGAGGCAAGGCTGCAGCCAGGCTTCCTTTGCTATTGTGTCATGAGGCAGAGACAGTGAACTGCAATACATTTATTTTGTCAGGCCTCTTCAGACAGCACTTGCCATCAAACCTCTGGAAACCTCTGAAACCAGTACTGCCCTTTCCCAAATCCATAAAGAATAATTTGATTCTTTATCAAAATTTTTCTTTTAAAACTCTTTACAGAAAAGCGGTGGTCAGCAGGAAGAAATTAGAGAATGTCACTATATCTCCTTGAGATGTGGATTTCTAAATAGGGACTGTGGAAGAATCAAACATGTAAACCTCCAGAGTGCAGAAGTGTAGGAGGAGTTTGCAGAGAGTTTCTTTTCAATTAGTAAGGAAACTGAGTGGTAAATTCACTTTGAAAGAAGCTGTCTCTTGGACAAAACAGAAGATGGGCATCATCATTGCCCAGTAGTTTCTGACATCTCCAATTTCTTTGTGCCCAGGGCTTTCTAGAGAGATGTGAAGTCTGTGCTGCTGCAGGAATTTACAGCAATCTAGGCCAGTCCTTTGGCAGCACCCAAGACTCTGTATTAAACCAGCATCTGACAACATTTTCCCAACACACAGGTGGTGAATTCCCTTCATTTTCCGAGCCCAGTGACTGCTTCTGTGCGCTGTGCTGCTGTTACCTGGTGATGCTACAACAAGACTATGCCCTTGACAGCTTTTACTTTAAACTTTATTAAGGCTTGCACTCCTGCATAAAGACAGGTTATATTTACTTCTCTAACTGAAACTGGCAGCTCTTGTTGATATAAAACAGAGACAGAACCACTCTGGGTCAACTCAATTCACTCAGTGTTTGAAAAAGACTGTTGAACTTCATTTCACTGCAGACAGCACTCTCTTTTTAACCCTCCAAACAGTCTTTACTGTTCTACCTCACATTCTTCTACTTGGAAAACAACTTAAATCAGATTCACACAGTTAATTTACTGTTAATTAACATTTGTTTCATTTTCAATTATGTATATATTTCAAGTTAAGCAGTAGATATGTAAATTTCAGAATCAGAGCCAACATTTGTGCCAGAAAAATCATAAAAACCTCTACAAACCAATAAATAATCAACAAAGAAGGTGATATTAATGATTTAAATAAGAAAGTTATTTTAAAAGTACCACTAAATAGATGTAATCAAAATAATTTTATCCAGGTGAACTTTACTGGTACCTTTGTTTAGGAAATTCTCATCAACTAAAAAGAGTGGTAATTTCAACATAGGCAAAGGAGAGCAGTCATTAAGTGAGAGCTAATGAATTTCTCCTTTATTAAAATATTGTCATACTAGAAACTGTGATCTCAGCTCATTATAGCAGTAATTGTGTTTACTCACTTATTTACTCAGCAATAGCTAAGGTACTTACTGGAATTACTTCAATACACAGCAGAATGGAGCTGAACGGCAGCAAAGAGGACAGTGAAGAGCTTGCAAATTTAATTTGCTAACCACATCCAAACTATTCAAAGATAAACAGCTGGTTTCTTAAATTTATTGTGGTTTAGAGATGCAAATACAACATGGCTCAGGACCTCTGCCCTCACCATTCTATGTTCTGTGACAGTGAGAACTTCTCACCCTGGTTTGGGGTTTTTCTGTACTGCCCAGGCAGCAGTGGCAATGCTCAGGTACCCACACAGCTTGAGTACTAATTCCTAATTCTAATTCCTCCATCCTCTACAATCATTCTTGAGGTCAGATAATGACCAATGACAGCAGGAAAAGATTGCTGAATCAACAGTGAAAGTTTTGGGAGATTTTTCAGACTGTAAAAAAGATGAAAAGGGTAACTCTCAGGACCTCTTTTTTAAGTATTGTGGATATTTGGAGAATTACTGCTGATAGTGTACTGAGCATCAGCAATGTGCTGTATAAAACTGGCCCTGAAAATAAGTGTAGAATTGTGCAACTGGGTGTAAATGGATATTGCTCTATGTGAGGACCTGCAGAGTCACCTGTACAAAACAGAGTGGAGTTCTTAGTGCTACATTGGCACTGAGGTCTGTGCATTAAGTGACAGGGTGAATAAAAACCATATCACTTGTCCCACAAGTCCTCGTCTAAAAATGAACAGCAAAATTGATGTCTATGAGATTCAAGTGGGACAACATAACACAATTAAGCTCAATTTTCACATTTTATTCTGAAGAGTACTGTTTTCAAATAGAGCAAAAACTGCCTTATTCAGCATCCAAGAGTGCACTGTAACTGAAATCCTACAGTCATCTACAAGTCCTTAAAATCAGTATTGTATATGCAAGGGAATCTTTTCATTAAAGAGCATTTTATAAGCTATTTATACAAAGTTAGATAAAAAGTTACATAAAGCAGGCCTAATACAGCCAATTCTATGGTCAACTGCTTCCTGGGATCACTTCTGGGAGAAAATGTTGCCAATTTTATCTACAAATCTACAACTAAAATTCACTAGAAGTCTCTAGATTAAATCCCTATGGAATTAGGCCAATATTTTCCAAATAAGAAAATTTAACAAAGATCATGACCTAATTTAGGAAGGATCCACTAGAGCATCAGGAACGGAAAGCAACAGTATCTTTGAAAGGCTGCTCTGTACTTCCAATTATTGTTTTATATTTGTCACACTTGTAGATGATGAAGACATGTATTATTGATGAAGTGTGGGCAATTTTTCCTGAGCTGTTTTTCAGCTATCTTTGAATTCCAGCCTCCTTAAGAGTGCCAGCATGGAATGTACTGTGCAATGGGGATGAAGGCTTGAACAATATCTCAAAAAAACTACATGCTTGAGGATGCTTCCTCAGTATATACTGTGTATTAGCTGGAAAGTTTTAAATAAAATTCCTTTTGACCTACCTGTTATTATCAAGGATCACATTTTCTGCAAGTAGATTGTCAAAAATGCAAAATGTGAGTTCTTCACACTAACCTTTTATGGAGTCTTTCTAAAAATATAATTAGCTAAAAGGACAAGTAGAAATCGTGTTAATATTAATTGTAGCAGATGGAATTTTGAGGGGAAGCAGAAAGGCTAATTTTAATTTCTTACTTAAAAATAGAGCTGTACCAGCTGCAAGTTATTCCCAGCCAACTTGTATTTCACTGAAACTGAAAAAAAGACTGTCAAGCTCATGGGTAGCCAACATCCTTGCTCACAAATCTAGAGGCAGCAGCATAGGACTTCTGAACTTGTGATGCATTGCACACAAACCCCTCTCCCAGATCATGATGGCTGTGTTAAACTGTGTCAAATCTTAAAGAGATTTATTCTGAGGATAAGAATTTATAGCACTTGTCACCACAGGTGATATTGCCAAAGCTGTGCAGAATATCAGCAATTAGCCTACTCTGTAGTCCTATCTGTGAGCAGAAAATGTGCTTGTTACCCAATACAGGTCTGCTTGGTATAAATAATTCTAGCACTTTTAAGTGCTGATTTATGTTAGAAACATGGAGCCTGACCTGGCTTCAAATTCTTCAGGCTTCTGAGGGATTTGAAGGTACTTTTTGGTTCCTCACTTAGCTGCTTTTACCAGATTAATAGATGTATTATCATTTTGGGGGGAAAATCCTCTTTTGCCTTTTAAATTTCTAGATATACACACATCAGCAGTAGCTCCCTAATCAGAGACAAGCCTTTCCTGCTCAATTTCATTTCACTTCTAGGAGTGATTCATGGTATCCATTCCAACTCAGTTGCCTCTTCTGAAGTTTGCGTAACCCTATGCTATTCAGGAGTTAGTTTTGACATTTCTCACAGTAAATTATAGGGTGTCTCACCTCTCTGAAGAAACAAATGCCATTTTAGCAGATCAGGTGCCACCTCCAGTAGCTGACTAGCCCACTAACTTGACTCAATGTCGTTGAATTTCCCCCACATGGTGACTCAGTTCATGCATTTCATTGCAAAGGATCTCTAGTTAAAGAATCTCATATTGTACATCTGCTCATAAATTGATTAAAAATGCTTCAAAGAGACTCATTCAATGGATTAATGCATGCAGGTCATTACTGACTGTTAACTGAGATCTGAACTGATGGAAATTAATTGCTTCAGGATTAAATTAGCTTGTGCAAAGGGATTCTCACAACTTTTGAAGGAAAATGCAAGAGCACCACCATCTCCCCATCTCCAAAGTCTGCTTTGAACTTCTCTACTCTTTTTAGAAGGCCTTGTAGACAAAATATGTTCCTAGATTAATTCTTGTTGCACCAACTGGTGCTGGGCATTACCAGAGGCTGCAACTTAGCCTGTATCAGTTTCAGTTTTATTTGTAGTGTGGTTCTATTGCACCACATTCAACGCAGTCTGGCTGTGCTGCCAAGAGAGATGTCCTTTCTTCAAGAAGATGGGAGGTTAATGTCATTTTATCTGCATAACAAAATGCACATTTCTCAGTTTATCTGGTTATATATATATGATCCAAGTAGGGAGTCTTTACAGCAGTACCAGCAATTTTACTAAGAACTCTCATTTGAGCGCTGCTCATGGGATTTCAAGGGTTGAACATTGTTTTCTGTGTACTTTATATAATTCCTTGCTATCTCATGTTGCAAACTTAAAATCCAATTATTATCAACTATTTAACATTTCTTATCTAGGGTTGTTTGAAGCCTGCTTTTTGAAATAAAAAGATGGTTTAAAAGGTGGGTAAGATCACGACAGGTGTAATAGTCCTATACTTTCATGTCTCAGCCCCATAATTTATGCCAGTTTTATATAATAGTGCTTTTTATCTATACTTGCAGTTTTACTCTGGTTGAAACAGAGTTAACTAATTTAATAAGTATCTGGTTATGTCCAAAATAACTGTTGGGAGGTGTGAGGGGAGAGAAGAAGTTGAAAAAAAAAAAAATCTGTGTGTGTATATATGTGCACAAGTAAACATATTTAAAATACTCTGCTGTGTTTTTCCTTTAAAATTTTAAGTTTATTGACTTCAAATTCTATATTAATTCAAGATGAGATCAAAATAACTTAGAGCTCCTTAAATTTTGAAGTAAAACAAAATCTGACTTCAAAATGGCACATGGCAAATTCAGGCTGACACTAATCACTATGGACAGCCAGCTTTCTTTTATCTCTACATTCATATCCTAACTACAGCATCAGGAGATGAGCTGAGAAAGCAGCCTATTCTTACTGGAAAACCCAGAAGAGCATAAACATTCTGACAATGAAGCTCTTTTTAACATAGAAAATATAAACAGTGTTTCCCTAATCCTTGTCAAAGAAAAAATAATGGCAAGTGCTTAGAGTGAACCTAATATTTGCATAACTTCATTAAATTGGCAGATAATTTTTCTGAAATTCCATTTAGCTATCATTCATTGGAGGTGAAATACATTAAGCACTTGTGGAAGAGGGTTTAGCCACTAAATATAAAAACTAGGTTAAAAATGCACAGTACCCACTTCTTGTAGCACATGGTAGGAGTATGCAGCAGCTTAAATGTGAGCCCTGAATCCTCAAATGACCATGAGGATATAGTCTTGGAACCATAACAAGAAGAAATGTTTATTCATTTTTCTCACCCTCTCCCCTGACATATACATATAAATATATATTTCTCATATATATATATATATATACACATACATACATATGTATGTATGTACATGTATATAGTAAGAATTTACACCTTTTCCCATCAGATAGGGAACAAAGTTGTAATCCTCAACTCCAATTTACTATTTGCATCTGTACTGACTGCAACAACCTAATCCTTAGGATCAGTACAGAGATCAGCTGCAGTGACTGCACTGCCATAAGGCTCTCAGTGAGAGTCATGAAGTGTGGGAGAGAGAATGGATTGAAGGCAAAACCTCTTTATGGTTTGTGGTTTGTTTTTTCATTTGTTTGTTTTTGTTTGTTTGTTTGGGTTTTTTTTTCCTATCACTAAAAATGTGTAATAACATCATCACTTTACAGTCTGCTGGGTCTTCCCTTTATTGCTGCACAGCACAGGCATTCTTGCAGGTTCTATGATCTGTGACCTTTCAAAAGCTTTATTTAGAGATTTTTGTTCTTATTACCCTTAAAGAACAGCTCTTCAATGGCCAGAATGTATTGGCTAGTATAAATTTATTATCACAATTATGCTAGGCTAATGTAGCTTGGATGATTTTCCATTTCACTCCTGATGTGCCTATCTTGCTCCTAATCAGGGAAATTTATCTGGCTATAGGTATTTTCTGGACAATAAAGTAATTTTTCACAAGACAAACAAATCACAACAGAATTAATTTAACATTTCATTAGAACTTATGCTCTTTTTTACCTGTTAGAAAAGTCTTATTTAAAAAGTGAAACAGAGATGTACAATCATGTCTGTAACAAAACCCCTGTCACTGAAGAGTGCAAGTCACCTCTCATAACTGGCTTGTAAAATTTCAGCATCTGGCAAAACTAATCAATGCTTTTTTTCTTCTGTAGAAAGAAATTAAGTACTTACAGAGTGTGATTGCACACCTGTTATGGAAGACATTAAAAATAGTTGGGATTAATAGTCCACAAAAAGCACCATCTCACTCCAGTCTTCAGGAAAAGTCCTGATTGCTGGACTAACCATGTACTTCTAAAAATGAAACTTAAACAATAAGATTCTCATCTACTTTGTCATTCTGACTAAATTAACATCACAGCATAACCTTAAAATTAATGAGATATAACTGTCATTGACATGTGTAAAAATATATGCTAATAGTGTATATGGACAATTTGACAATCAAAGGATTTGATGGCAATTTTAAATCCATTTTAGTTTGCTTATGAGAAAAATGTGCTATAAATTCTTTTGCCTAGTTTGACAACTACTTAAATTTAATTAATTTTAGATTAAGATTTTAATTAAATTAATTAAATCTTAAATTTAATTTAAGATTTTAATCTTAAATTTAGATTTTAATCTTCTCCCTTTAAAAATTTTATAGAGAATTTCAAAATCTCACATTTGACCAAGTGTCTCCAAAATAGGGCCAAGGAAATTTTTCATGGAATCCCGCAGCTACTGTGATGGCTTTAATGCCTTTGCCCTAAACTTTAATCTGCAATGGACAGAGCCAATCCACAGCATTATTTAAAAAGTAGTTTTCTGCACAGTCAAGAAGAGACTGTATCATAAATAAAAAAGAGTCAGTGATGACTGCACTGAGCAGTATTGCCAAATTAGAGGAGAACGTGTGAAAGGCAAAATTTGATTATGACATGATAAATGTAAGTATAAAAATACTCCAAACAAGTGTGACAAATCAGGAAACAAACTTAAGGTGGGGAAAATGAAACAGTGCGAGGGAACTTTGCAAGATATCATTGAGACCAGTGGTTTAGGAGGCGTCAAAGGAAAGATGAGACTGCAGTCAAGCATTTCCTAGAGAATACAGAGCTATTACACACTTTACTTTTGGAGTAAGGTCATGACATGAATTTTGCCTCAGGTCAGGAAGTGTTATTTGTCTCATGTAATAACCCTGTGTAGTTCAAGACTTTAAAAAGGCTTCACTTTTTTTTTTTTTCCTGAGGGATGTATTTCTCACTGCAGGACACCAGGACGCTTGGCTGCATTGACAATTGCTCCAATCTAATCCAATTGTGTCTAGAGCATCACTAGAAATAAGATCTGCTATTATGCCATTTCCTCTGTTATGGGGAGATCATGCATTATAGGCATCCATTTATAGCTCCTGACCATGCTTGGCATCTTGCTGGCTAATCTTACCAATATTTCCATCTTGCACTTTGTATATTATATTCTAATCAGCAGCACCTTGTGGGTCATTTTATTTATTCTTTTAGTCTCAGCTTCTATTTAATTTTCCAAAGTCTTGAATTCAATGTTGCCTTTCTTTTTTTTCCTGGAAAATGTATAAGTCCAACCCTGGGGCAGATGCATTTTTTTAGCATTGTCTTTAAGTGCCATAGCAGGTAACATCTGTCCTAACTCACTGGATTATAAAATGATGTGATCTAAGGAGACATCTGACAAGTTACAATGGATGCCACAAGGTAATTGCCACAAGTTTATAAAATGCACAATGCTTTTCAAGAATGGCTTCCCCTACTTGCTTCCTTAACAAGTAGCCAACTGTATTAACCAGTTCCTGTTCTTTTAAAAATAACCTTTGTTCTTATTGTTTTTCCCTGCAAGACACCTGCCTTGTGCCCAAAGTAGCGGGATCATCAATAAAGAGTGTTTGCCAGTAGAACATTGTACTTTGGATATTCCCTCTAAAATTACCCTAAGTGGTGCAAATTTAAAGAACAAGTAGAATTAGCCAAAGTTTCAAAATTGCTTTCCTATAATTAATCTTGTTAAAATCTGCATCATTCCAGCTACATCTAGATCTCTTAAGGATTTTGATCATATGGAAATATACCAATTTTATTCCAGCATATCTGCAAGGAGTTATGATGACTAAGGTATGCTGAAACAGAAATGCTCTCATAAACACTGTTTGAAAAGACATTTGTACTGACACTGCTTCTGCACAGTCACACCTTTGCTATTTAAACAGCAGAGAAGCAACCGAATACCATGCAGAAATGGAATTCACATTGGCAAGCCAAGTACTACCCCAATAATAAGAATATTATCTTTGTTTAATTTGATGCACAAGATTAAAACATATTTCAAAAAATTATAAAGCTGGAATTTAAAATAATCTATTACTATTAGAGTTTCTTCTTCTCTTCAAGTGTGACATGAAATGATTGAAGATTAAGTAGGAAGAGTTCAGTTTGAAATAGTAGAACTCCTAACATGCTAGAAGTATACATTTCCTAAAAATTCCCAAGTGATGTCAAAGGAACCCTTTAGAAAGTGGTACCATGCTATTTAAATACTGAATTTGATAGTTTTATTTGTTGTTATAGTGAAAATGACACATTAATAAAAACTGAAATGACATTGTAAGCCTACAGTAAAACACACATACCTCTCTTTAGACCTTCTGTGTCACCCTAGATTTTTTTCCTTGAGAGTGTTATATTGAAAAAAAAAAGGTTTAAACAGCATGTATTGTACAGAATATTAAATATGTAGTATTGTGTATTTCTGTAAGATTTTCTCAGTCTCCATCAAGCATTCTATTTTACAGGAGAGGAAAGAAAGTTACTTTAGTTGTTAATTTTGAAGATCACATATCTAGATCATTTGTATACCTTACTGCAGCCTGCATTGTATGGCATTTCTTTTTCACAGCTGTATCCTTTGAAATTCTAGAAATCACTGCTCAAAGAGAAATCCCTTCAACATGGGGAAACATCTGACTTACCACAGCAGTTCAAAATAGAAATATTGTGACATATTATGTCACCAGTCACTTGGTGAATACTATGAATGGGTACCACACACACTAAATAAACTCTACAGCCAATACAAATAATTGCACCCACAACTATGTGAGATTTCATCGAGTCTTTGGGTTTGCCATTTGGGAGACCAGTGAAGTTATTTGTTTCCTAGTGTTCCTTAGCAATGTAAGGTCAGGAACTTCTTTTGTTTTGTTTGTGACAGTTCATTTTATACTTTCTATAAATTCCCAGGTATTAAGCAGAACCCATTCCTTTTGACCACTCATAGACTTTAATACTTTTGCCTCAGGGACTCTTCAGATCACCTCCATCCTACTTGCTGTGGTCTTCAAACTGCCTCCTTGCAGTTTACACTGACCTGAAACTCAGCTTGAAAGCATCACTTGCATTTCATCTTTGTTCCAGCCCCCACTTTTAAACCCAGTTTCTCAGTTGCTAAACTGTATTACTGGCCTGCTCTTTGGGCCTGTGGCACTTTTTGAGTAATGGGAACTATAGAAACCTTATTTGTAACTTAACAATTATAATTATGAAAGTCAATTTCCAAGGAGAAAATCGAATCTTTGACAGATGGAACTTTGTATCAGACCTTCAAGGCAAGAATAGGACCAGCAAAACCAGCTCCCTTAGCCCCTTCCTATGGCCATTGGCAACACATACCTGAAGTCCACCATGTATTGCCATATTGCCTGAAGGTCTATATCCATGCTTCAAGTCTAGTTGCAAATTTGAATATATTCATCCTGTCCCTTCAAAAGCAGTTCTAAAGCTCACAATTCCTGGTTTATGCTTCATTTCCTTGATAATGTCTCAGTTGGGAGTAAAGAGACAAAGTTGCTGTTTTCTTCAATTGGTATTTTGTTTATTGCTTTTCTAAACATTAATAGAGATTCATCTTCTTTTAAAGTTTATAAGAAAAGGGAAAACATAGCAATCATGAGACAAGAGATGTTATCTCCCCTTCTCATTGCCTACAGATAAACAGCAAAACATTAATACTGACAGATGTGTGATAAGGAATGAATCACCCTTGGCTACTTTCAATCATTTCCATTCTATCCTAAATCTGGGTTTCAACTCTCACAGCCTGTTGTCAGCATTGCAAATTACCTCAGGTGCCCATGGGGGCAGAATGATGCACTTCAGTCCTGTTCCCAGTGGGGATTGTTCCAGGTTTCATCCAGCTCACTCTTAACTGGACAGCACTCTGAATTTCTTGTCCTAAGGTCTGGCAGGCCAACCTGAAAGAAAGGATCCAAAAGGTAGTAGGAATATTTTCCTTTTTAAACTTTTTTTACTTTCACTTCTACAGCATGTTAGTTGGTAGTGTGACCCAAAGCATGCAAGAATTAAGCAAAGAGACTAACTTAGCCCAGAAACATCAGAGATTTTTCATCTCTCTCTCTCTCTCTGCAGAAAGTAATGAATCAGATGGTTAAAACATTTTTTCTCCTTCTGATCTTTTAACTGGATTATCAATGTCATCCTTTGATTTTCTCAATGGCTTATTTTAGGGGGAAGGGATACTATGAATTCTAAGACTGCTGTCCCCTTTGAAACAGAATTTTAAAAGCTGTGATATAAAAGGGGAAAGAAGGATTCAATTGAAAAAGTAGCCAGAGTTGGTCTCAAGAGTTGGTCTCAAGCAGAATAAAGAAAATCAGAGTTATAGACATTCTTAGTTCAACTGATGAAACAAGCAGTCAGAAGATACTGATTTAGATAGAAAGAAGCTAGCAATTATTTAAATATCTGAAGAATAAAATCTGAAAAAACAGACAGGAGGAAAGAAATGAGAAAGAGGAGAAAATACAAAAAACACAGAGTGAAACTGGGCAAAAGAAAACTGAAACACTTTCCAGCATGTATTTCTATTGAGTATCTGTACTTAGCTCATACACAAGGCTGCATCCCATTCTTAAAAACTGGTTAGCTCAGGTATAATTGGCATGCATCATGTCAGGCAAGAATTTTAAATTTATTTGGACAAGGTTTTTCTCTGTTCTAAGCAAGGTGAAGGCACTCTGACATTACAAAACCCTTTGTGACTAGACATAAAATGGTAGAGTTTTTATGTTTGTCCCAGTTGTATTTGCACTAAAAAACAGACATTACAGTTCTGCAAAATTGTAAATATGAGATCAAAATTGTGCCAATTAAAACAAATATTTCAAATACAAGCTCAGAAAACCTCAAATATCTAACTATTAAATATAGAGAGTATTTATAATACATAAAGCCTTGCTAAAGAATATGAGGGAGGCTTAAAGATGTGCAGGTTTTCAGCTTGGTTGTTCATGCTGTCACACTGAAATGGCAAATAATAGTTGGATAACACCTGCAAAATAACCCTCTATTACACCTCTTTATGAATTGTGTTTTCTTATTGAGTATATTGAAATAAGTTACTGTGGAAACATGCACTTTTCATTTAATAATATAGCTTCTTTATGGAAATAAGGTTTAGGTCAGAAAGGAGAAAGAGAATAAGAAAACACAAGGTATTTCATTTTTAGACACCTGATTAACCACAGGACAGATCTACAGATAGCCTACACTAGTGTCACACTGCAGAAAGAAATTAATTTTTAAAGTTGATTGAATATTTATCTGTAAAAAAGATACTGCTAGGCAAAATTTTGCTATAAATATTTCATATAGATCTTGAACTCAGTTCTGAAACATACATCACAACCCCCATTTTGACACATAAGGAAACCAGCAAGTTTTTTAATTGTTAAAGTTCATGTTGGACTGCCTGCTTTTTGAACAAGGGAAATTTTAAATTGAAGTAACTTGGGATGTAATGTCTTGCATGTGGACTGGAGCCTTCAGCATCTTTTAATTCTAAGTGTTCCAACACTGAGAAAATCAGGGCTCTAAAATTCAGGATTATTAGTACCATAAGCCTGCATAAAATTAGGAGAAAATGTTATCTACACATGGAGAAGATCTATCAAACAGTTTAACATCTCTTGCCTTCTGGCTCTCCAGGAGTTTAGATACTTTAGTTGGAACATTTTCACTAGGGGTCTTTCTTATATATCTCTGAAGAATACTGAATTCTATTTTATTTTCAATAGATTTGTTGCAAGCTTACAGAGCACATAGTAAAGATCAGAGAAATGTCACAGATCATATCACAAGTACCCACAGACCCCCCAAATAAAATCAAGATTAAAAATAAACAAACATTGTCTTCAAAGGACATAGATGAGATGTTAAGAACATCCCAGAGACTGATTTTAACATTTTCAAGTGAATTATCCATGTGCTGAAAATTTCAACTATGCTAATATAGAGAGAATTTGATACACACAAAATTTGATAATTATTGTTCTACTTAATGGTTTTAGAAAGTGACTTGGAACCTGTGGCCCCAGTGAAAGCAAGAGAAATTGAGTTTCTAAGCATGTGAATGAGAAATTCATTGTGCTCTTTTGAACATGTTCATTCTCATGCTTTCTTTCACATTATATGGAAACAGAAAGTAAATCTGGATCCATCTGAAAGCATCGAATCAGCTCCCTTCACATTAATTAATCGTTGCTCCTGAAGCCAAGCATATGTTCAGTCTAGATTAGGGCCCTCACATCAATGCCCCCCAAAATTTAAGGATTCTCTCTATAGTGACAGTATAGGCACTTTGCAATCAGTTTTAATTATTATTAAACATCTGCCTCCTCAGACACCTACAGATTGTTTTCAACATCATTCCTATATTTTTGTTGGTCTGTGCTTCTTCAGAGTCATCTAAACAGGTATTGTACATATGGTGATGCTTCATTTAGAGCAAGAAAAGTAAAACTATTTCTGGATTTAAACATCATTGTCAGAAGTTTTTCACAGTTTCACAACAGCAAGAAATTTTAAAAGTGCTTGATTCTCTACCAGAAAATGGATAAAGCATTGCCTGGTAGGACTCTTGCAATAATCTGTAATCTCAAGGCAGAATTCAGTAGAGGTGGACTGACTTTTTGTTCACATGAATAACCAAAAAACCCTGGCTTCATTTACATTCAGAAGATGGTCAGTATCTTTTTGACCTAAAATGCTGACAGCTGGAGTGATGTAAGATTATTCTTTTCCCTTTCCTCATCATCATAAAAGATTGTTAGCTATTGTCACTAGCAATTTCTTTACAATCAAGTTCTGCTTTGAGAGCCTTGGAAATATTGCAGACATCCTAAAAATTGTTCTGAAAGCTGCCAGATATCACCTCTTTCTAAGTTTAGAATATTCCCTGGTACAATCAAAACAAAAAACCATTTAAAACTCCTGAAAACTGGTCTGTTAGGAGCATGTTTTTCTGCAGATGCAGGCTGTTGACTGAGGGAATTACAGAGGAGATCATATCTCAATACCAATGTGCTTCTGGAACCTGAATACGGAATACAGGGAGAGAACCCAGTCCAGGCACCATGTATCAATTACAGCTAGGAGGCCCCCAGAGAACCACATTACCTCCCATTAATTATGAAGTATTAGCCCTAATCTCCTGTAGTGTGAGAATATTATTGTGCACTGCTAATAGGCCCTAAAGGAGTGGCTCATTCTTTGCTCCTCCACTGTTTGGAGTTTCCAAGCCAAAACACTATAAAGCTACAGAATCTCACCTCGTCCAATTCTGCTTCCTGGCAGAAAAGAATCCCACTTAAACTACAGATGGTGTTTGTGTAAGGAGACCTCAAGAAGAGCTTTGCAGAGAAAATAAACACACAGCAATAAACCATAGAGCCATGGTATTTATCCTCAGGATGCTATCAGCTTCTACTCAAATGATTGATTCGTGCTGAATCTGTAATTTCATTCCTTTGCTGAATGGAGTCATAATGCTTTTTTTAATTTCAGCTAATAACTATCGTACTTGGGCTTTTTTTAATATTTTTTTTAAACCAAGTCTTAGCTGCTGGTTTTGGTTTTGTTTAACGAAAAACTGTGACTAGGGGGCAGATTCTAAAAACTGAACTGACTTTAAAGGAAAACCCACTAAAAATAGTAAATCTCAAAAGCCCCAAATATTTTTTAAAATTGGTAGAGTGAATCTTCTCTTTAGCAGGTGAATCTCAAGAAATAAAAATTAAGTGAGCAGACATAATCACTTCTTTGCAAGTCTTTTCACCCACAGGTACCAAGAGAGACCCACTGAAAAAACACATTCCTCATTTGATTGATTTCTGCTCAAAAACTGTTTTAATATAGAGTTGCAGAGAAATGGAGGGGAAAAAATGCTCAGTCAATCTAGCAGAGGTCACGGATGAATGCATGCCAATAATTTAATACATAATGCAAATAGTAAATAAAGAAGCACAGCTCAGAGAACATGAAGGCTTCCTACTTGCAGTCAAATGTCACCTGCTTTCTTGCAGAACAGCTGAGCAACTGTGGAAGAAAGTACTTTGCAAAATGATTGCTGTTTATACTGATGAAAATTGGAAACCATTAGCTGCTGCTTTCTAGTTTCCACCTGCAGTCACCAACAAATAAGAAGCAGACTGACAGCCAGCATTAGGTAAAAATGCTAGTGAATGATATTGCTCTAAAAAAAGAGATGACCACACAGACCACAACCAGCCAGACTAGCTGGATTCATCTGAGCTCCCCAAAGTGAGCACTGCTGCACACTCTGTGACAGGAGATAAACTCAGCAAGGGAAATAAGGGGGATTCATGGTTGAGATGTGGTTAGATATTGCCAGGCAACAAATACACCAAATGCCCTAGGACTAAGAGAAGGAAAAAAAAATACATGGAGATGGTTTCTTAACACATGCAGTGTGCAGTAAGCAACCATTAATAAAGTTGTTCTCTGGATAGTGGATAAATTATTTTGATTTTGCTCACATTATTTCAAGAACATCTTAGCAACAGTAAAATCCACCTGAGACACTGGTTAAGTTTAAACAGAACTTTAAGTACTTGAGTATTTTGATGGACTGTGATGATCTTATCCACTTAGGGCTGGTGCAGAATCTAGTCTGAGAATGCCACTCTTTCAGAATAGTTCAAAGAGAAAGAAGAAAAAGTGTTTTGGTAAGCAGTTGTTTTCTTTATTAGAATTTTCCAGAAAGAAGCTAGTACTTCAAGTGGGTTAATATTCAGATGAGAATTTCTATGCACATTCTTCCATTTATTGAGATAATATTTTAATTTGATTTTAATGACTGTAAAGTGCTCCAAGAGATTTGCAGGAATAGGGCTATATAGTGGCTGGTTACATTATGAATTTTTACTATGTCACTTTTAGCACAGAGCAGTCAGAGAAGTGCAGGTACCAGCAAACTGGATTTTTCAGCAACAGAGTGGCCATAAGGCAGCACAACCCTGTGCAACTCTGACTCCTTTATCTCCTTTGTATTTGCACAATGGTTCTACATTCTTTAGCACTGTGTTCTGTGCCTTAGGTTTACATGGTGGAGCTGCAGAAGTACCTCCTTATTGTGTTTGAATTATTTTTAAAGTAAATATTTGACATAGAACTGCTGCTCTTGAAAGCAAGGGGCTGGAGTTCTGACATTAACTCCATAAAAGCATAAAAATCTGTCATGCAAGTTACTACATAGAGCCACTGCTCCTCATAGCTGACTACCAACATTGCATAAACTGGACATCAACTTAGCAGTTCAAGCTGTAAGAGTACTCTTCTGAGTGCCCACCATAATAAATTTATTCAATGTATGTGAGTTAGCATCTGCATCAGCATTTTAACCTGAAGGGAAGGTGGTAGCTGTATGCTAGGCTCTGTAATACTTGAAACATTTATTATTGCTTTATGCCACTGTTGGCATATGGCTAAAACAAATAGGCTTAAGAAATTTAATTATTCATACTTTAGCCTAAAGTCAGTTTATTGACATCAAGTGAATAATGGAAGTGAGGAAATGTCATTGCCTGTACAGGACTGGTGGAGACTGTGGCAATGTAATTTACTAAAATCTTCACCCCACACCTCTCACAAACTACTTTCCTATCACTGTCCAGCCCTTCCTACTACAAGGTAAAAGCAAACGTGGAATGAGCCTCCACATAAAAGGTCCCTGCAGCAGGAATGCAGGAATTCAGGTCATCAGCAGAGATGAACACAATGTCCCATCCACTTTGGTTACACTGATTTATGGCAGATGAGGCTCTGGCTCTTTACATAACCTGTCATCTGGTGCTTGTGGCTCTCACAGGCACAGGAACCTAAACACCACAGCTGCATGGTCAGTATTGAGAGAGTGACAATCAAATTTAAAAAATCAATGAGATTTCTTATATGCTCCTGTTTGTTCTGTCAATCAAATATGGAAAAGGCCAGACTAGAGCCTTTCAGCAAAGAATGAAACAAATTTTCTAGCTACCCAAATATACTATATGTGTATCATTTTCATTAAGTGCCCTGCAGATTTGGGAGTATCATGCTTCACACAGTTTTTCTTGCCTGGTATAGTGCTATAAACTGCTATGATATTTTAGCCCAGCCAGTCATAGTCTAATGTATCTCTCCATCATTGACTCTGCTGATAATTGCCTGGAAGGATGCCAGGGGACAGATTAATATCTGTTCTTAATATCACCACTCCAGATATAAACAACTTTCTTCCTGAATTTCACATGAGACAGGAGAGACTGTTGACAGGTATTTCTTTCTCTTATTTATGCCAAAAATTTTTGTTACTGGGATATCCACAGGACAATTCCCACAATGTAAAGTTGTGTAGCTCTTCAAAACACCAATGAAAATGATCATTTTGATTCAATTTGAAGTGCTACATTAATTACACATGTAACCTCATTGTATTGTCTTGTGTTTCACGCTGTTTTGACATCAGCTAGGATATCCTTACTATAAATTTATTAGGATCCTAATTATTTCTTACAATCAGAGGGAAAATGTGCACCTTGATACCTGTTTGTAGCAGAGTAGACATATATGTATAAACATAGGCACGTATGTATGTGTCCACACAGGTGCAAGTTCAAGCACAAGAATACATATCATTCATGTGATATCTTATAATTTTTATTAGAGAAAGCCATTGTCTACTGATAGCATTCATATAGAATTCTGGTTGGTTGATTTCATTTCGTTTCATGTAAGAATTCACAAGCACCTCTCCACAGAGATTACCGCGTGTGCAGGAGGGTGATGTACAACCCACAGTGTAACTGTGGCTGGCTCTGGGGCAAGAACATTCCCATCACAGTCTATCCAGAATAACAGATATTTTCAATCTACTCTCAGTAAGTGATCTGATTAATAGCCTTATTTCCCCCCCTCAAAATGGAAAACTCTATTTTACTTGTTTAGCTGAGGAAAAAGTGAGGCAGAAGGGATGTGAGGGTTTGCCTAAGCTCAGCCCCTCTGCAGTGCCTACGTGTGAGGCAGAATGGGTTCAAGTTCCTGCCAATTTAGCCCCTAATTACCACAGTAATTAAATAAAACTAGCTTCTTGTGAAGCTGAAACTGGAGGGAGTGATATATTACCCTCTTTTTCAAACAGTACCTGTGGTTTATACTGGCATGCTTCAGTATGAACACTCCATCTCTCCCACCCAAAAAGGGCTTTCCCCCTGAAGAGAGCCCACCTTATTTTGTGACATAAACATATGTCAGGAGATTACTCTGTTTGTGCTCTAATCATGGTTTGATTGACTGGTTCAACTACTGGGAAAATCTTATAATTTGTATCCCTACTGTTTCCTTCCCTTGTTGGGAAATCTTATTATATCTAAGCAATCATATGTTGGTGGTTGTTCTTTTCCTGTCCTTAAGCAAAACACCTATGCCGTGCGTTCAATTCTTGTTTTCTCATGCTGTCTGTATATCACAAAGAATCAAAATTCACCATGAAGTAGAGCATATCATTCATTCAACTGAGATAAGAATAGACACAGAATCAAGTCACAGAATCATTGGCATACAGCATAAAATGATGCACACTGACTCATACTTCAATATGTGATTAATTTAAATCAGAGTTTACAGTTTTTCACAGTGAGGGTCTGTCTAATTATTTAAAACTGCCCAGTTCACACTATCTTGACTAAGTAGTTTATGAGATTTCAATTAAGTGACTTAGGTTTTAAAAGAATCCTGAGCAATACCTGTCTAAAAATTCTGAAATTCACTTCAGAAAAAGAACTTCAAGCCTGATTTTTCTTACCTTTTTTTTTTAATTATTTAAACTTGTGGTATGAAACCCAGATGGCTTGGCTAAACTTACATAAAGTTCTTAAGCTAACAATAGACACAACATTCTGATCTAACTTTCATTCTTGTCAGAAGGTGGTAGCAGCAGTATCCAGCCCCACTGTCCCATGAGTTAGATGGCACCACTGATTTAAGTAATATTTTCCTACATCTCCACTCTATAAGATGGTGCACACATATCAAGGGCATTTGGACTGCAGGTTACAACTGCTCCCTGACTTCTTAATATTCCTATAAAAATGAGACCACTGCTGCCTTTCTTCCACTGCTCTACAAGCCAGCAAGCCTTCTGAGGTGAGAAGGGATGGTCAAACTTTTCCTTACATTTTTAATTAGAAAGTATTTAGTGAAAATTTGTTAATTGCTTTATATTTCACTTTCACTGAGCTTTGAGTCTTAAAATTTGCTGAACATACATCTAAAGTCCAGGACCATTGGAGCTTCTTGCACAGCATGATACACACCACTGTTGTATTTAGGTAATCATCCAAGTGGGTTTGCACTTGGAACCATACTTCCACACTTTTTATTTTCAGGAGACAAAGAGCTTACTAATGTTTTTAGCTCTCAAGATGACAGAACTTAGTTTTCCCACAGGAAATTACAATAACTCTCTAAGAACAAAGCAAACTGAAGTAATTCTGAGAATTTCAGTTTCTACCCCTTCACCATCTCCAACAGAAGTTGGCAGATTGAAGAGGTGTGATACATCAAGCTAAGGGCACATTAATTCTCTGCATGAGGTTTACCTAGCAGGGTGTAACGTCCTCAGACCGAACAACCTGCTCTGCTAAGAATGATTGAACAGAGCTCTGTGTGTTCACAATGTGCCTGCAAAGAAGACAATCCTTTCTGAGGTGAAAAAAAGAAAAAAACTGTCTCACATCACCAACTGAATTATTCTCACAGGTCCTCTAGATGAAGGAACAAAATCAACCTATTCAGGTTCTCTTAACAGCAAAATACCTACAAGCTGAATAAAAAGACAAACCCCAAACTCCCAGAAAGACAGATAAGCCATGCAGAAGAGTTACAAAGGGAAAGATGAAAATACTGCACATTAAGGTAAAAATGCAGGTTTTGTAAATTGAGTGTATAACTCCACAGAAACATTTTCTAAGTCACTGTATTTGATTTGAATTTTTATCTTGAAAGCAAGCTTTGACTAATACAGCTAATTTCTTCTCTTATATAGTCTCAGGTCAGGAACTAACTCACCTTCAGACTTCTTTGAGCCTGATAGACTGAGCAGCAATCAATCCTACCTAGCTCTGGGTTTTCCATTTCAATGCTGGATTCTGGATCATATAAGCCAACCTTAGTTTGCCTGATGTGATTCTTGCCAGGTGGTACAAAATCCCTTTTCTAGATCAAATTCAAAATTCAGAGACAGAGTTTGTGTTAGCATTTGTTGGATTCTTTTTTCTGTATATTTTTTTCTTTTTGTATTCTGGTTTTGCACAGTACCTAATCTCTTATACTATCAGGGTTCTGTGGCTGAAACTCTGAAGAGCATTATACCCATGTCACTCAGCTGAGACCAATGTTTGTTTCTGTGAGCTATTCCATCACTGACAGTCACCCATGTCCTCAGCTCCTTCAAAGAAGTGGCCACAAAATCCCAATCCTAATTCTCCAATTTCTTGAAGAATCACTAATTTATATCATTCCATCTTTCTGGGGGATGGGGATGGTGGTTTTCAGTTTTGGTTTTCTCTGAAAACTTCAGAAGTTCATATATATATATAGAAAATAAAATCAAGCAGAAATAAAGTGATAGGCTTAATACTCAGTTTATACTCAGACAAGAGATAAAGAAATATTTTTACTATGGCATACTATGGATATTTTGATTTTTTTGGGGGGGTAATAATCTAATCTAAAGTACATACTATCTGAAAGTATCCAGAATCTAAAACATATCCTTTAATTTTGGTAATGACAGTAGTGTTACACAAAAACTGAGGACTCCATGGGCTCATATTTTCTAGAAATGAGGAGTTTGTCTCAAGCCCAGGCTGACTAGAGAATATTTTGTACCAGTGTTAGGGATAATCAGCATGGGGATTTTGTGAACTGGCCCCAAGAACTGAGCCTGAGACTGTTCATCTGTGATGTGCAGCTATCCCAGACAATCCAACCTATATCAAAAGCTGCTGTAGCTACTGGTGGGTTTCCTCTCACTTATTATTTTTTATTATTTTCATAATGCAATAATTCAGCTACCCATCAGCCCATTAACAAAAGGTTAATATAAATTCTCCCAGAACTCCTGTACCACAATGGGTCATTGATGGTCACTTTTCTGCTGATTTGATTCTCTGTCCCCTTTACCTGTGCTCACACACCATTGAGTGGAGCAGGAGTCAGGAGTTAGAGCTTGGCCAGGACACACAGTTTAAGAAGCACAGATCTATGTCTATATCTGTAACATCATGAAGAAGGACTCCATGATGCCTGTGGCAGGGATGAAATGTATTTTCAAACAAGCCACAGTCTCAGTCTTCATCTTCCCTGGCCAAGCACTCTAAACCAATTATTTATCCTCCATTACATCTGGCAGCATTTGGGGAGGAGTCTCAAATACAGAAAGACTGGCTCAGGATCCATGGACAGTTTTTGTACTTTATTACGCTTCACCCCTTCATTAATTCCATCCTAAGGTTGATTAAATGTATGTGCTAATGTGGATTTTCCCAGAGAATATATTGCTTGTCATTTTACTTTCCCTGCTGCCACATGGCATGTCTGACTCATGTGTTCTGGGGAACCTCCCAGTTAATTTTCCTAATGCTGCAGTGTGTATTAGCCTTCATTTTTCTACTTTCTCTTTATCAGTGGACAGAATAAGCATAATAAAATCTTTATAGAGGACTGCACCAATAATGAATGTAAATCACATGTAACTGCTCTACAAGGAAAATGTAGTATTATAGTATTATGTTTTGAAAAGAGTGAATGAATTGGTGTTTTTGAAATATGTTTACAAGTAATTAGTAAAGATGAAAATAAATACAGTTCAGGTGTTTCCTTAGTCACCACTGTCTCTGGTTTATATCATTCAATGGAAAACAGAACTGATAAATTTTACACTTATCTGTACTCAAACATTATATTTATGTATATTTAGATATGCATTTTCATATATATAGATAAAAAATGCTGAAAAGTCGCATGTACGTGAATTTTAATTTGCATGTATGGTGACCATTGCATTATCTCTTAGATCAAAACGTTGCTGTCCTGTTCCTCCAATAACATCTGCAGATTACTATGCAGAGAAATACAATTATGTCTACTGTATTTTTGGCATGAATGGCAGGCAGGATCTCATCAGAGCCTTCTTTCATTGCAGTGACCTGCTCTGTCCTTCACAGAAATGAGTAATATTTTTGCCCTCTACGTAAAAGCAAAGAGTAGCTTTGAAAGCTAAGTGCTCATCACAGTGACAGCCATTATAAAGTGAAATATTTTAAATGCACTAATTCTAGATATTCATAGCTCTCATGTAAATTAAATAGCATTGCAAATTTTTTGAATAGCAAATGAAAATAAGGCATACATATTTATCTACCTCTCTACTGTTCTCTGCCATTCTTGCTCTGGTTTCACACTATACCATGAGCCCATCTATGTTCCACAGTGCCTGGTTCAAGATATATTTCTTTTGCAGATAAAAAAGTGGCAATTCTTTCAAAATAAAAGTATGCAGTGAAAAAAAAAAGTCAGAGGAAAAGATTGGGTTAACATCAGAAGCCTAATGAACTATTCTCAGTATTAGAACAAAAAAATACCATTTGAACTTCCAAGTGGAGAATAAGCTTTGCTGAAAACATATTCAACAATAATAATAATCTTATATTCAATATCTACCACTGCAAGGATTCCAAAACCATTTTCAGAATTAAGGACTGAACTGGTCAGAGGCAGCCCTTCTTCCTGATATTATCCTCCTTGAATGGGAGATAAATGCAGACAATACAAAGAGCTTCACCTACTGAAAGAATCATGAAGTGGGTAAAGAAAAAGTATAAAGTCCAGTGCTCATGTGAATGTGTGGAAAAAGCATCCAGTGTGAGCTCCCATCCCTGTGTGTCATGGTAAGCACCCTTGCATGGCCTCTGGTTCCATGGTGCAGCACAGAAGAGCACAGGGAAAAGCAGTGAGGAAGAACAAGCTCACAGAGATATTGATTCACTGGAAAACTGAACGTGCTGAAGAGAAACTTGGGGGTACTCTCTCACACAAAATGACACAGTGATGCATAGAATTTGTCAGTCTCAAAAGCAATGAGAAACAGCATTTGATGACGTGCCACAAGAAGCTAATTATGAAGTAAAGTGGACAGTCTGGACATTTGTGTTGGGGTCTCTGTTAGCTCAGTCTCCTTTGCATAATATTGTGAAAAGTTCTTGGATCTCCTGTTGTTTGGAAAAGATCATATTCCCATACAGACCATAATACTTGCTTCCTGCAGTTTGCTTGTCAACAAGGGCTGTTTCTGCAGTAGTGCTCCAGTTTAGGAGCATTATATGGGAATGAAGGTTATTTTACTTGCTGATACATTCTTTTTAAATTCTGAGGGTTTTTTAGTGGCTGTATGACATGCATCATATATTCTTTCCAGAACACAAAATAAGTGGCATGGATATGTTCAGCCTCACCTTTTTTTGTATGAAGGTTTAAGGACCTTTTCCCACTTCAGCAGGGTAAACCTACCTTTAAACACCAGAGACGTGTAGGTAAGCTCAGAGTCTGCGTGGCAACTCTCTCACCCCTGTGTACATCACAAGCCTTCTGCTTCAAGTGTGGAAATCCTTTGGTCCTTTCAGAGCATGACTCTCATGCACTCAAGCTCCTGGTTTGTGCTCCTCAGCACATCTTCCATCATCCATAAATAGGGTGCAAGTTAATTCCCTCCTGTTTACACAGAAATTTACTGGTTTAGTTCCAGTGGCCCTCCTGCAAGCACATGCTGGTGTTCTCCATTCCTTTAGAGCAATGCAGCCACACATCAGCTGTGTGGCTGATGTAGCTGTGTGGCCAATCTGCAATCAGGACACAGCTCACCTCCCTCCTAGTTATGGGGGACATGGGACAATTTTGGACTGAAAAGTGACAGGCTGTGACCAGCTTAAAAACATACCTCTTTTGTCTCTTGCAACTACATTCTTTCATGAAGACACAATAACCCAGTGGTATTTAGAGGATGAGTTATATGTCTTTGCCTTTACATATAAACATTCAGAACAAGAAAAATTAAAAGCCTTCAGAGGAAAAAAATTCTTCCCTAGTCTTTTCCTGTTTTATGGCTGGTGGGAAAGTAATTCCCTTAGAGTCATCCTTGAAAGCTGTCTGCTACCACTTCAGGAGTGTTTTCCAATTCCTTTTTCTTAAATTTCATCAATTTCAGAACTTAACTTGTACTATCAGTGCATAAATCTCTTCCAGCTCCTCTATGTGTGCCTGTAAAACCAAGGCATATTCCCAGAATCATTCCAATCATGGAGCATGTAAGGCAGGCAGTACACTGAGCCTCCCAGCAATACCACCAATAAAACCCCCAGCTACCCAGACCTACTGCAAAATTGCTTGTTTTGCAGAGCACCATTTCAGTCACCCTGCTTTGCTGAGCCCTTTGTGATTGATTGCCACCATAGTCATCAGTGCTCAAAGTGTCACTCACACACTTGCATTTATATTCTGTTCTCAATCCATCTAACAAAAAGAAATGCTTGCATATTTTTGACAATGATAAATTACAAGTGACTGAAGAGAGCAAAGACTTAGTTACTCTTTTAGAAAATCACATCCTGGACAAATATCTTTATGACACAGAGGATTTGACAGGGAACACAGACAGTGGCAAATGAACAACAGCAAAGCTGGCAAATAACGTCATTTCACTTTCCTTCCCAGCCACACTGAAGGTTATCACAGGTTTAATGTTCTCTCCCAGGACAGCAGGAACAGTAATGTCATCTACAGAAAATGAGGGTAGGCAATAAATGGACTTCAGGATTCATGCAAAACATTTAGTCTTCGAAATTTCTGGTTACTGTTTTACAGCTGGAATTAAATGGCTCAGTTATGAATATGAGAAGCAGTTTGGCAATCCATGATAACAAACTAATAATCTTATGAAATTGTGCCAGACGGAAATTTTCCAGTCAAGATGTCCACACATTGATTTTGTTTCTTTTTTTTAACCAGAATATCTCAGTTTGATAAACCTTCCTAAGGTGCAAGGAAAAAATAATACACAAAACTAGACCCAGTCCCTCTGTCCATTCCATTTAGTTCATTGCTTCCAAAAGCTGTAACTTCACCTGAAGACTAAAATAAAAATAAAAAACTTTTGTCAAAAGAAACCCAGAACACCCTGGGGTTCAGCATTGGTATCTATGCCACATAATAAAAAAAAAAAAAACATTAAAAAGGAATTCTGGAGAAATAGGCAGCTACATCAGAAGCTATATTTACGAGCAGTTCAATTCCCCATAACTGGATTACATATTTTAGCTCATCAATTCTATATATTGGCCCCTAAGACATTTTTCTTGTTACTTCATGTGTTGCTTAGCCAGTATAAAGAACATACAGATGTTACAGAATACACTAACCACCTAGAAAGAAGTGACGAATGTCTTCAGTGCAGCCAATTCCCCTCTCAGGAGGACTCTGATTCTTGGGTACATCTCTTTGTGTCTGCACTGCTGAGGATAAAACATGATGTGGTCTGGAGAAACCAATATTTATGTAAGCCTGTATGTCCCTGTGGTTACACAGAGTAGCTCGTACATGTGGGCTCCACAACAGGAATACCTTCAATCAGCCTTTTTGGACAGCTGCATCTCTATGACAAATTGTTCAGGCATTAGGACTTCTGGGAGCAGGTGATAAGCAGGAATTTTACTTCATTGTGAGGGGAACTAGGCAATTTGGGGTAGTCCCAGGATAAAACTCCTGTGAATATTTGTTAACAAGTGCATTCTCAAACCATTCCAGAAGATATTTCTTCCCTATCCCTGACTCCTCTCTTGCACCCAACCACATTAAAATGAGGTCAGTGGAGTTACTCACAGATTAACTTGGTTACAAATAAGATAATCAGTTTAAGATTTTTCTATGTCTCATTATGTGACACAGACATTTAGTCACACAGTTGGTTTCCTTGTTGAAGACAAAGCAAAATTCTCCATCTAGCTACTAAGATAGGATTTTTTTGAAGCTCACACTGTCTGTGATCTTCTCAAGTTCAAGAAATTCCTCTAAGAACAAAGTATTTCAAATAGTGTGTGAAGAAAAGAAAATATCTTTTATTTAGTATAGAATGTTTATAATGTATATCTCTATGATCTCTTGTGACTTTCAAAGACTGCAATCTTTACTGGAAAACTCAAAAAGTCAGGGTGACATTCCCAATCTCTGCACATAATCTACTTTGAACCATGTCAGAAAATAGGCCTAACCTCTCTTTTCTGTAAATGTTGACATGGAATTTCTGAAACTCTGTTAAGGCCTGTAAAGTGTCATGCTTTGGCAATTTTGGAAAAGTCAAAACTGTGACTGATACTCAGCTTTGAAAATAGTAAATAAATAAGTAAATAAACCAAAAAACCTAACAAGGAGAAATCTTTTATAAATAAAACTATATTCTAACTCTTACACATAAATCCAAAACCAAACCCCAAACAAAAGAAACCAAGTCCTGTACTTAGAAAATATCTTTGATACAGACTTTATCACATCTAGCCAGCAAGATGACGTTTCATGAACCAGAGGAGAGCAACAAATTTTGGCTATGAACAGTGAAATCTGCATGTGGACAGACCTTGCCTGTATCAATAATAATATTTTCTGAACACAAAATCATGCAAAGTCATGGCATTAGTCACACAAAAGCAAGATGAGCACATAAATAAATCATGGATGGATCAGAGCCATAAATATTTGAGTGGGTGTTTCCGTGTTTAAACACTTACTGAAAACTACTGCAACAATCTGACCTGAATATGATACTACTTCTATTTTGGAAATAAAAACAATATCTTCATGTTCTGAAGGAAGATAAAAACAAAGATTTTTAGGTTTTTTTTTAATACCTAACTCCTCTAGCACCCAAAATAATCAGAAAAAAATAGTACCCAACTGATTAAAGTAGTTATCAAGATCAAATCTTGTTTTATCTTCTTTATAAACTTTTCCAAAAGCTCTTCCATCAAAAAAAAGGCATTTAAGGAACTTGTTAAAAAAAGGATAACTTTTTCAAAGCTCCCCACTGTATAGAATTTGCAGTCTATATACTACAACAAGTATATATGAAGCCAACTTTCAGCTTCAACCACCTCAGATTTTGTAAGGTGCCACTTCCCATCACCAAAACAATGACTGTTGGTTGTTCTTCAGAAATGTCACTTGCCCATTTTGTATGACACGAAATGTGAGGCACCATCTAACATTTCTGGTTATCTTTTTCCTGCAAATTGCCACATTTGGTATAATGGTCACTGTGACCAGTTCATATAGTAACAAGGGCAGTCACTGTTCTCCTGCTAAAGGCTCTTAAACGTTCCCAAAATAATCTGGGATTTAGGGGGAGCCAAAATGTTGTTAAAGTTATGAAAGCTGTCTGAATACACATATGCATAGTATGTAGTAAATTCACTTTCCTGATCAACACTGGCAAACTAAGTGCATCCAGAGCTTTTAAACTCAGAAGCTTAACTATGAGGGACAGCATTCAATCCATTGAAGGATGTATCCCACAGAAACACAAAACAGTAGTTTTCCCATATGATTTAGAACAAAGTAGGATCTGATTTCCAGTTCTTAAAGTTATTACAATTTACAGTTTAGAGAAAGACAGAAAGGGCAGAGAGAACTCAGAAAAGAAGTGGCATGGTAAACACTGTATCCTTTTTTCTTCTTCACTACACACCTTCTTTACCAGCTTGGGATTCAGTGCTGCAATCTTGCTTTTGGTATTTGCTCTAATTGCAGCAGCAGCTGGTGGCAATTTCCCAGCTCCAGTGTAGGCACAGGATGTGGCAGCGTATAGGGTGAAAGAGCTCTGCTCTGGGGAGCAGGCACAGCAGCAGCTCCATTGCTGGCCCGGGCTCAGGGCTGTGTGAGCCCAAGAACCCCCACAGGTGCTGGGAGCTGCACCCAAACTCCGACAGGGACGAGACCGAGGGCACGGCTCGGCACAGGGAAATCCCTGGATGAAACACCGAGAGGGGACAGAACTGCACAGGGAGAAACACTGAATAATGCTGGCATTAAATAGCTCAATGGCTGCAAACAACATTTTTGAAAACACATTATTTCGCTAACATTGATATCTACATCTAAGCAGATACTACTTTTCATATTGACAGAGAGATAGTGTATAAGGTGTGTGGTTAATTCCACTTTATGGTACACTGCTGAGGACAAAACACAGAAGCACCCCTTAAATCAGATGTTACAATACTGAATTATGAAAGGTTACAACGTCTCTAGAATAAGAAAAACGCTGAAATATCCCAAAAACAAACTACTGAGTCAATGAAAAATAACACCAGCTTTGACTGGCATTTTTAGGGAATTTTTATATCTTAAAAATGCAAACATGTAAGCTCTGGAGTGTTAAAATCACATTTCCCCAAATCTAGAGTCCCTGGGACAGCCCTATGACATCCTGGACATTCTGCTTCAGTAAAGCTGGCTTTATGTTCTAGTAAATTAAGAGATCTAAGGACAGAATGGCTGGACAGAACAACTGAAATGCAACCTGTAAGACAGGCTGTACTCTGCAGGCTTGAACCAAGAGAGTGTCAAGCAAAGGGGGAGCACCAAGAACTTTAGGCAGGCCAGAGATAATGATGATAATGTCTGATTTACTCTCCAATTCAGGATCCATTGTACCAATAGGTCACAGTTTTCCAAAGAAAATTACCTTGTGAGGTTAGATCACACTGTGTCAGATACCAGAAAGGCAGCATAGACATTTCTGCTAGTGGCAAATGGATGTGAAAAAATTTAAAAAGGCAACAGCTTCTATTAGAGCAGGGAGAAGTAAGAGTAAAGATCCAATTGAAATGTGGTCCAATGACAGGCAAAGAGAACAGTCCCTGGCCCAGCTGGGGGGTGCTGGGAACATTCTCCTTTCCCAAAATCTTTTCTTCAAGTCATCCTGGGCAAGCTGATTGCAAAATTCACCTAAGATGACAGAATTTTTTATGAAAAGCTGAAATGCTGTTGATGGAGCTGAGAACATGGCAACTTAGTATACTTCAGGGTTTTCACAAAGTAAAATGCAGCTAATTCTGGAACTGATCTCCAAAACCCAAGTGAGTGTAAGACAGATGTCAGCTTTTCCTAGGAGAAGACAGACAGCTCTGTGAGAGAATTCAGTGGAGTCAATGTTTCTGAAAAGCAGGCAAAGCTGAGGAGTAGAAAGAAATATGTGTGCAGTCTGTAACAAGGACCTTCTGTGGGAAGAATAGTTTAGGGGACAGATTTTGGGACTGTGTATAAGGACACCTGGGCTTAATTTTGTTTATGGCACAGATTACTTCCTTGCCAGGAAGATATCCTGCCTTGCTTTGTTTCTTGAAATGCAATTCAGAGGAAATGAATGTTGTGATACATACCAATTACCCCACTTGAGGCAAGAGAAATATTTGTAGTGAAATGTTTTTCATTCATCCCTAATGGGACACTTAGACCATTATAAGTTTGCTTATTTGGGCCTCAGCCAAAGGACTGCTTCATAGAAAAATGGTCCTAAGATTCTGCTGCTGATTACACAGCTACACAGTTCTGTTTCCTATCTGTTCTTTGGAATCTATGCACTGACAACCAGATCCCAATTCTATTTCAATCTTAAAAGCCAAGCACTTTCCAGATTTTATTCTGGCAGTGTTTTTGTTGTTTGTTTTTTTTTTTTTTACTTTTAAATTCAATATTAAATATAAGTGTATTGTGTATGCTCAGGGTAGGTTTCTGAAAGAAAAGGAGAATTTTTTTGAAGGTAGGGAAAAATTCAGTTGCAGGAAGTTTTAAATTTTTTGCTTGAATAGAATCTGTTGGGCTCCTTCTCTTACAACATAAACATTTCTACAAAATGCCTTTTGGTGCTGCATTTATCCCAATTTTGTCTGGGATAAATTGCTCTGAGTGTACCATAGGGTATCAAGCCTAAAAATGTCCCTACTAGATTGTAATAAAAGGTTTGGTGTCCCAAGGCTTACTAAGCTCTGAGCTCAGTGTCTGTGGCTTCCTGGAACAGAACTTTTTGTGGTACCAAACTATGCTCTGATACAGAAGCATCACTCAGCTCTTTATTTTAGGAGTACTGACTTTAAGACTCTTTTTGCACTAAGAATCGACTTTCATATTTCTACTCACATTGAAGTCTGTTGCCTTCCTTGTGAATGTGGGCAAATGGTTTGTAGGAAAGAAACACCTCCCATATGTTCTGAATTTCAATGTGGTGAGAGGATAATTTGTTTAACTTTGGTAAGGTCTCAGCTGGAATAACACATCCAGCTTGGGAATGATAATGATGAATGACCAAACACGTTGGTGCTGATTAGTCTAAAGAAAGGAGACAAAATGCCTAACAGTCCAAAAAACATCTAAATGAGATGCAGAGAGGAAGGGAAGTACCTGTCCTGTATCTAGGATTAGACAAAAAGTTTTAGGTTTAAAACACATGAAGGAAGATTCAAAATGATGGTAAGCAAGAAAGTTTTTAACAGAGAAGGCTTATTTCATCTGCACTTCCTGAAAACTTCAGTGGGAAAACAAGGTTGAAAAATTGTCTGTCAGGAACAACACAGGCTGGCCCAAAGAGGGCCCAGCCCATTGTTACCTGCACATCCCTCTCATGTTGTAGAGTGGCATCATCCACCCTTTTAAAAGCTCCCAATATGAAACTCTGATTCTAATGTTACCTTTCTTTTGAATAATCTGATTAAATTATCTGTATATTTTATTTCTATAGTAGGAATGAGACTAAAATAGGCATTAAGTACAAAAATATACAAAATATTAAAAAAAAAATTTGCCCCTTGAGTACAAAATACATACATTTTACCACACAGCTATGAACTTCATAGCTTTAAATTTAGCAGGTGCAAAAACTCATGCACACAAATGCTTCAAAAGCTTTTGAGGAAAGTCTGTTCATCAATTTACAGCAGGTACTGAGAATTAAATCCCCTTTGTTTGTGTTTGGTATTATTCTATCAATACTATAATGTTGATATTATAGCATTGATATACTATTGCATACCTACTACCATAGTATTGGTACACTATAATACCAATATTTTAAGTACTGTATGGTCAAAACAAAAACAAATATCATGGAAAAAACTATGACAGTAAAACACTGTACAGTTTTCTATGGGTTATAATCAGATATTTATACTTTTTCCTCTGAAAGTTGAGCTTTTATATTCAGTGACTTCAAATTCTGGCACCTTAATCTAATATAAATGTTTATGAATCAGAACAAGATCTACAAAATATTAAAAAATAGCTCAATTTTTATAATGAAAACTTTTTTTATTTTTCTACCCTAGCATAGCAGACCTACATTTCTCAAAAACCGGCATGAGATCAAACATACACTGCTAGGGGCATTTTTGCTAAATTAACTAAAGAACACCAGTGACTAATCCATATGAGAGTAAATCTAAGCAAAAGAGTTGATAACTTATTTTAAATATAACATTTTATCTTCAAGAGGGAAACAATACATAAAGTTGAAGAGCAATTCAAACTGGCAGTCCCAGAATAGGGTTTAAATCAATAACTGTGAATTTCCTGCAGGTAGATTACAAAACACAATAAAGCACCATAAGTGTATGTAATATAGAAGTTTGTTTATCTAACTCCACAGTGCCCAAAAAGGATTAAGCTTTTTTTTCCCACTTTCATTTAAAACTCATGAATACAACAGACGTGCTGATGGCAATTTTTAGATGAAGAATTAAATTTTAATTTTCAATATTTGGTTGGCTTTTACTTGGCTTTTTGAATTGTTTTACAGTTTATCCACCTTTGTACCTATCCTACTGAAGAGGAAGGCTTTACAGACACTAAGGGCAAACCTCACACTTCACCCTTCTCACTCATGGGGATTCAAGAAACACCTCTAAGTTATTCACGTGGCAGGCATTAGAAGCTTCCTGCCTGTCTGAAAAGCTACTGTGGGGACTATACTTCCATCTGCAGAAGAACAAACTTATCTGAGCAAGTTAAAAGTGATCAGCAGAAATTCTGATTTCTAAAGTCAATTATGTGGCCATTGGCTTCAAGGAAATCTTCACATTTTTGCTGAAACAAGTAATGTTAAGGGGACCATGCCTTTTCCCCAGGGCCACCAACTACCTACAGTGCTTCCTTATAAAATTCACTTCTCTACTAATGGCATCATAGCATTTCTCATTGGTCCTTAACCTGATTCCTAATCCCAGATGATTTTTAATATTTAATTAATTACCTAATTTAATTGACGCTATCAATTCCAATAAATAAATAAATAAATTTAGACACACATCCTTCCATTTTTCTAGATATTTGTGTAATATCCTCTGTAAGTTGCAAAACTAATAATAACTCATAATTTTTGATCTAATACACCAAAATATCTTGAACTCCTTTGAAAGCTTCAGATTTACTTAACCGATACATTTTTTCTAGCAGGAAATCTTTAAAATTGCCATGCCTTAAAAATTTTCATATACTGGAGTCCCTTCTTAAGTATAATAGATAAATAGAAACTATAGCTATACATATATATATATATATATATATATATATACACACACACACATTTGTATATATGTATATGCACAAAATTTCTGATCCATGCCACTGGGAAGAGGGCTGGAGGAAACATTTTGCTGTGTACTGGGTTTGGTTCAGAAAGGAGCACAACTCCTGTCAGGGGAAAATCATGGGTGCTAACTCTTCCTTATAGAGTGAATGAGGAAACAATAAAAGAATATGGTTAAATTCCTCTTGTTCAAGAATCTCTTCCAGCATTGGTGGGAAGACCTGATCTCACAAGAGCACAGGCTCTCTTCCCTCTGTCCTGCATTTTAATTCTGCTTCCTGCACATCAAGCCTTGGTCAGAGCCTCCCTGCACTTGATAATTCTTTGAGTAGAAAAAACACATGGGAAAGCATCACAGTGTGAGCTATGAGACTTCAATGAATATATTCAATCTGCTGCAGTATTGTCCCATCTTTAACCACTGCTCAATTCCCAGAATGAAATTAAAAACAGTTTAGAAATCATTATTTACATTATTTCTGCATCTTTTACAAAAGAAAACAAGGTGTATTTAATGCACAGCAAAATGCCAATAAATGCTTGCAGGTATAAGGAGAGAGACAATTTAAAATATAATCAAGCTCCTTGAAATTTGAATTAATCAGTGTTCAACATGTGCTATCAGAATTCAGCACTGCTATATGAGTTACATGCCTGCTTTGTAATAGGCATTTAATTTAGCACTAGATTTTGAGTGGGTTAATAGATAATAAGCAAAGGGCAATCTCAAAGCCTCAAATTAAATGAAATAAAGGCTGTCTTCAGAGATCAAGGCAATTTGATGAGAATGAAAGGTATCTTTCATATAACACATGTCTGTGCCACAAAAGCTAAAATAACATAAAAAGAACCTATTTCCACTAAAGACACCTCTACTTCTTAAAGAATCAGTGATTCCTTAGACAGCCTAGACAACTTTATTTCTCTCCCAGTTCATTTCTTCTTTTTATATCCTGTGGGGTGCAGTAGTTCAGTACAGCCAAGCACTTTTATATTTCCCTAATGGCTGGGTTCCCTGCATTAATATCCCAATGGGATATAGTGCTACTGAACTGCTTCTGCTGCACTGGTGAAGAAGAAAAATTACTCTATTTTCTGCTGAGGGAGAAGAAAGAACTTCAAGTATTTCAGTTACTAAACATTTGAAAATTTATTCTCATTGTCTGAAAAGATGAAAGGGTTATCCATTTCTATCAATTTTAAGGTTTGGTTTCATCCCCTAAATCCAGTAAATAAATTAAGCTTTTAATGTAAGCCTTAGGCATCTAAATTTTTGCCTACGTGCTTTTGAAAGACCCACCTAGTTTCAACTATGAAAATGCTTCTCTTCTTTTTCCCTAAAATTTCCAAAAGATCTTTCTTGATGCGTCCTCCCAGCTGTTGAGCTCTGAAAGGCTCTCTCACAGTTCCCCATCAGGACCCATTAGCCAAGCATTACTGTAGCCTGAGCTCCCATAGTAGTCTGGTGTGGTAAATATTTGCAGGCAATGCCCAAACCAAACCAACGAGGATTGGGATTTCTGTGATTTATAGTTGCACTCCAGGGTAATTTTAACTTCAAGTGCTGATACCCAGTGTACACAGAACTCATGCTTAGAATACTGATCACAACAAAATGCAGAGCTGAAGATAAGTTGTACTGTATTTTCCACCAGTTGGAGTATACTCATTTTGTCTGGGCTGGAGTTAATTTTCCTAACAGTAACTGCTGTAGGATTTGTGTTGAACACAGTGGTGATAATACAGAGATGTTTTTGTTATTGCTGAGCAGAGTTTTACACAGAGCCAAGGCCTTTTCTGCTTCTCACCCCACCAGTGAGGAGGCTGAGGGGGCACAAGGAATTGGGAGGGGACACTGCTGGAACAGGTGACTCAAGAGATATTTAATATCATATGGTGCTATGCTCAGGATGAAAAGCCTGTTAAAGAAGAAGAAGAAGGAATAGGGGATATTCAAGGAGATGGTGCTCACAAGCAGTTATGGAATTCCATACTTCAAACTTTGTAGCCCCTTTTTTGATTGTGTCTTTCTTCCAATTTGTCACATGTGAAAATTACTCTAGTGGAAATGCACAGCACAATCCAGCTGAAGGGGACTACCTGCACAAATGGTCTAAATCCCTACATATTCCACCCATACAGACGGGTTTTACTAATGCATGTCTTTTTGTTCAATTTTTCAGCTGGATTACTTCATTATAAATTAAACCTCCAATGTTCCTTTATGTGGAATTATTTCTCCTGTCATGCTTCCAGTAGCTCTTGTACTTAAATAGGAATTTAATGAAAAGGAAATACACAGCAATCCAGCCATAAACTCCTTCACTGTAAAGAGGCCCAGGTTTCTGATGATCGCTTCTATCTCAGAACATCCTTAAGATCAACTGTACTGACCACCCATTATGGCAATCCTCTGAAACATCTCTGAAAGTCCAGTTCTCCATTAGGCTGTAAAGTAATAAGATGAAGTAGAAAAGGATGGATTGAACTATTAACTGCCATCTGGGACTCACAGCAATGTAAACCTTTTATTATATCAGACACTAAGAGCTATATAGAAAGGATAAACCAAAAAAGGAAGTAACTAACTGTAAACATTTTTTTAGCAAATCTATTTTATATATTGATTTATATACATACATAAATTAGAGTAAATCCTAGTGTATGGATTAAAATAATGCATTTGTGAATACCCAAAGTTTTACTTACAAGGACTGACTTTCAGCACTGCTGATTAGCAGTAGATCTACTGATTTGGTACATCTGCTAGAAATCTCTGACAGCAGGCTCATACCCTTACTGCCTCTGCAATCTCTCATGACCTTAAGAGCAATTAATACCAACAATACAGCATTCAAATACACTGCTGACTAAAAGACTCCTCACTTATAAAGGAGGCAAGGAAGAATTGGATCCATTAGAAACATTCAATGGAAACAACTCTCAAGCAGAAGACAGAAGTCTGACCCTGTGGTTAGAAAGGGAACATTTTTGTAGCAGAAAGGCTTCCTAAAGCCTGCAGCTCCTGACACCTCAGCATCTTTCTGTGCATTTAGAGCACGGCTGAGTCACTCCACATGGTCCTGGACAAGAAGAGCACAGCTCTGGAGGGGCTGTGGGGACACACAGTGGTTGGGAGCAGTTGTTTGACAGCTGGATCAGGTCCCAGGAATCATGAAACTTTTACACTCTCTGCTCCTGCAGAGTTCACAGTACATTTACACTCTGTGCATTCAGCCCCCACAGGACATAAACCAACGTACTATGGCAACTTCAAGACCCCCAAGGAAGGCAAGCTACACTGCACCGTTGGAAGACAGCAGAAAGAAAACCCAAACACAAGACTATCACCAACATTCTCAAACAGTACAGGAAGGAGCAACTTGTGTCTGCCAGAACACGTTTCACAAACCATATTTGGTTTATTGCTTAGCAGTGGTTCATGCTGCAATCCATGCTAATTTCCAATAAAGTATTTCTGATTGTAACATTTTATCAAGAATTAATTTTAGCTCAGCCAATTTTTTGGCCTTTAACATTTTCTTAGTTACAACAGAAACAGAATTAAGTTAATTCTTGACAGCAGCTCACGATTCCTCATTATGGGTTACTGTCTCTAAAAATGAGATAAGGAAAAATACAGAGGGGGATCTCATATAATCCATGTTGTTCAAATAAACGAAATAATTAGTATAATAAAGGATACATCCGACTCCCATGGAAGGATTTACTATCTCCCTTGCAATTTACATCCCTTAATAGAAGAAAAATTTGTGGACCATTTTAAAATTCCTGAGGATTTCACAGTAGCTGACTCAAACCCAGGGTAATATAAATTTAGAGATAATGGATGAACTGTACTGTAAGTCAAATAGGTGGACAGATGAACGATTTTTGAAAAGGAGGACTTTGCCATCATTCTTCCAAAAGACAGGATAAATACATTCCATGTCTTACCAGACTTAGAATGTTATGAAATATTGAAATCCTCTGGGAAGTATTTACCTTTTTTCTGGCCAGCTCTATTCTTAACCTAATATTCTTCTAACAAGATGAAATTCTATTCTAGGCTTACCCAAATTTCTTAGATTATTTCTTTTGATAAAAATTTTGGATATTTTTTTACAGATACTCAAGTAACTAGATCTACTGATTTTGAGTAGTTCACTCACACTTTACATTGCCCCCTTCCCCAACTTCTTGAATGTTTTACAGAAACTTGTGGTATTCAGGAAGAACAATACATTTTGTAAATATTCTTATTAAATGTAATTTCCACATTTCCTAAAAAGTGTGTTAAAATACATTATTTGCAATGCATTTTTACATTTAAAAAAATACACTACTATGTAAAGTCTACATTATTTTACACAACAGAGTAGCTTTAGCATTGCTAATGAATGGTGATGAATGTAAGATCCCCACAGCACCCCCAGAAATGTGACTCAGTACAGTTGCAGAGACACCCCTGGCAGTAGAAGATACACACTTGCTATGCCTCCCTAATGACTGGGCTGCATTAATGTGATTGCCAGCAGTGCTGCCAGTTGGTGCCATTGTGGCAAAATGACAACATCATACTGTGGTCAACTGGCCTCAAATGGCTTATTTTATATACACTGGGGAATGGCCATCCCTAATGGAAATTTCTGTTAATTTAGTCTAGATTTGAATATGTACATTAAAAGCAATAACCTAGGTGTACTCCGACATGTCTAAAATGTTTATTCCTCCCTAATGAATGAGCAGGCTGAAAATCAACACTGTACTCTATGATTAACACTACAAGAAGTTTGGATGTTTTCAGGTCTTTTTCCCACATTTTCCTAGCTAACTGTACATGTCCATGTAGCAATTACTCTCTATATGAAAATACATTCCTGGCTTTGTGTGTATTTTTCCACCACTTTAGTTTCTCTACATGAAGCAAGAGCTCTGTGATTTACAGGTTAGGTCTGCAATACAGCCTCAGTAGCTTTTGGAGCAATATTCCTGTCTTTGATCCTATGTTGCTATAGCCTGTGCCTGAGATAATAATTTCTAAACTGCCCCCAAACCATCAAGAGTCCACGTTCCTTATGGGACTCCAGTATCTCTGTGTGTGAGACATCATCTGAAGGAATTCCCTAATCTGCAAGAGACCATACAAGTGTGCCTTTGAGCTGGATGTATATTCAGTGAATTGCCTTAATGTATATTAACATGTATATTATGTGAATCTCTTAATAACCAAGAAATGGGTTAGGTAAGTCTGCATGGCTGAGAATTGATAGGAAGGATTCACCAGCTGAAAACCAACTAAAATTCAATTCTCTGGCTACAAAAGAGAATTAATTTTTAAAAAAATGATTTAATAAATAAATTATTTAGCTTGTTACTAAAATTGAATGAGTGAGCTCACTGGCATTTTTAATTGAATAGAAGCAGAGTCACATATGAAGGAAAAGCACCCCTCCCAACCAGTACCCTTATGAACAGTCCTCAGTCCCAGACTATAGAATGATAACTGTCTTTTCAAGCCCACAGAACAAAAGCAAATAAAGACTTCAAAAATCATTGCAAAAATTATAACAGAATAAACTGCTTAAAATATCTTTTCTCCTCTCCTTCTCAACAAAGAAATATGCATTTTATTCCACTGACCACTGCTTGAAGTATAAACTATGGTGCCATTTAAAATTTAAAAAAAATGCTTTCTTCTTAGTCCTGCAGTGCAGTGTGCTTTTCCTTTCCTATTCAATCCAGCAGAATCTCTCATACATTTTTTCATGTTTTCAGAGGATGCACAGAATTTCATTTTTCTGACTGCTTCTCTGATGCATGTGGAGAATAAGAGAGCTTTTGATTAAAGCCAGTTGTAGTGTGAAGCCTGACCTGCAGGGCCACCCCAGCAGATACATCACTCACACATTGTGCCAAGGCAGTAATGCTTCCATATATGTACAACTTTTATAAAGCTCTGTTTTGTAATGGTATTGGACATAGTAAATATTTGGAGACAAAAATTAGAAGTAGCTGCAGCTGACTCTAAATACATATTTCTGAATCATGTGACGCACATCCAAGAAGGAATGACACACAAGTTGTGCATGGCAGAGTTCCCAGGCACGGCTGAGTTTTGGGTGGGATGTGTGTGAAATTCTCACCTCCCACCATCCTGTCTTACACATTCACTCCAATGCCTACAGGAAAAGCAAGAGTCTAAGTATGGTAATAGTGAAACCATCAGAGCGCATACCAGTCCATAAACATTTTTCAGAACAGAGGATTAACTAATAGAAAAGCCATAACACCAAATTAGGTCTCTCAAGTTCTGTAGAAACCTAACACTAGGAAGATCTGTATTTGCAACGACTTGCTTGCTCCAGCACAAGCTTTGGAAGCCTACAATTAATGCAAGTTAAAATAAAACATTTCCAATGCTGGAGGATGGAAGGGGGAAAAAAAGGAAAAAGAATCTTGCTCTTGTTATGCACAAGTTAGCCTATCTTTACTACCAAAAACAAATTATCATTGCAAAAATCAAGATATTTGCTCATCTTTCAGTCCAGGTCTTTTTGAAAACAAAATGAGAGTGTGGAACCTTAGGGTACTTCTGAGAGACAGAGCTGCCCTGGAGTTCCCCTTCCCTGGGATGCTGAGGAGTGCTGAGTCCTTTGCACTGGCCTGCTCTGAGATACCACTAAACTCATTCCCTTCTTCTCTTCCCCTTCTTGGCCTTGATTATCCATCCTGTCCCTTACAGTATAATCCATGGAGGCTCTATTCAGTCCCATGGGGCATGAAATTGGTGAGGCTGCCCAGCTGTGAGGATACAGACAATATTCCTCACTACCCCTCATGTTGCCTATTGCAAAAATTTCAGAGAAGCAGAAGGAATTTCTCTAATACTAACTAAGGCAAATACATGTGAGTAGTATTTGGCTTTGTGTTTTCTTTGTGATACAAACTCAACTCTTGAAATGCCTCTCTGTGAGATGGCATGAATTCCCCAACTTCTATGTTAAAAGAGTGCACCGGTGTCCTAACGAAAAATTAGCACATGAATACCAGTTAGATGATAAGAGATTAACATAAAAATGAATTGCAAAAATCTGGATTGCCAAAAAAATTTGCATTGTGCTGTCAAATCTCTAGTTTACATTAAAATATAATCCTAAAACAAAAACAGCACAGAGCTTCATTGAATGTCAACTTCCTTTTTACCCTCCAGTGTAGTAACAGTGTCCAGGCTCTGGGGATAGAGCTGGAAGTTCACACAGCATGCATTTAACTCAAGCTGCTGTGAGAAACTGGTGTTGTTCTTCTTTTGCAAAAGCAAGCAGAAATGAAGAATAAAAGAAAGGGATTACCCTGTCATGGCAAGATGATAACTAACTCCCTCCCTATCACACTTGAACGTGCAAATCAATCCTCATGCTGTTCTTTGCCAGTTTCCACCATGTTATTGACCCTGGAACAGCTGGGAGCTCTCCTGCTGCTCCACCTGGCATTGGCATAGGATCAAATGGGGTCATCTGTCAAATAATAGATGGGAAATAAATGGATGGAGGTTTTCCAAGGGGTGGAACCGCTTGCTAGTTGTGTAGGTAAATTACAATGAAACAATGTAAGGCTCATTAGTTTGTTAATTAAAGATTATTAAATAAATAGTCTACACACTAAAGTAATTTTTTTTCTAGATGCCTGCTCCAAATGTCATACAAGGTACAATTTTAGGAATAAAACAAATTATTTTCTGGTGGTTGAAAATGTCAGAGGTAATTCTGGTTTAAAAGTTCTTTCTTTTTACATACCAAAATAGTTTTGAATTTTAAATGATTTCTCAGGAAGATTTTTTTCCTCCTTCGCCATTAAACACACCACTTGCGTTTTCAAAATAATTGCAGAGTTTTTTTGGCTTCCTCAGAAATCTTATCTGTACTCCAAAAAGAGACATGTGCCCATACATGTAACAAACCATCAATGCAAAGCACAAGTTGCCCTATTCCAAGCATCTTTTAAACCTATGCTCCATCTTGAATCAATTGGATAACTTTCCTGATAGCCTTTATCTTTACCAGGAGCTCTTTTTCAGTATTCTGGTGCTTATCATTAAAGTGTTCTCTTTCCCAAAGCAAATAGCCACTCAGCATCACTGAAATTCTGGATATTCATGTCCTACACACAGTGAACCAGGTGCAATTCAGTACATGTGCACTGATGGCAAACATTTTGCTCCAATATTCCAGTTCTATCAGCTAGGATCCTTTCCAAAATTGTAAATATATGCACACTATTATTTCAGTGATTTATCACAATAACCTGGACATCTTAGTGCATGTCTCAGCTAGAACACCAATTTTGTCATGCTGAACACTAACTAGTTTAGAAATCCTGTCATGCTTAATCAAATTAAGCATAATATCGAATAACCTCACTGAATTCAATGACTCACCCACTTCTCCTGTGGGAAACAATCAAAGCAACTTCCCATGTCACACAATTCCTTGGCAGCTTTGAAGGCTACTCACATTTTCAAAAGGGAATAAATTTAGATTCTTCAAAAGATTTGCACAGATCCTTATGTGTGATCTACATGTGTGGTCTACCTTTAGGGCTAATTTAATAGCCTTTTGATTTAAATAATGAACTATTTACTGTAATTATGCATGCAGCATTGTTTTAAGTATAATAAGACTGGCAAAATCATGAAAACCATGTTGTGTAAAACAGAGACACTAAAGGAATTAATGACCAGAGCACAGTATTTCACAGAACTGATATAAACATCTGTGGTCCAAGATGATATGATAGCATTCTGTGCAGGCAGCGAGTACTCCTAACTTATTGCATGAATTGACTTTAGCTGGGTGCTGAAGGAGTTCCTAAAGTTCGCCAAGAAAAGTTTTGACTCCATACAGAACATTAAATGACACAAAGGCCATGCTTATTATAGTTAGAACAGGCATGTGTGTCCTAACTGCTTATTTTTGCAGGGGAAAAAAAAAAGCAAATGTTGATGGCCTTGTGGGTAAAGTTTCCTTATAAATTTCACTTTTTTCATTTTTGTATGACATAAATTTCCATAACAAACAGCTGGGTATTGGGAAAAAGGTTAATATTCAGCTTGCTATTTTTGCATTTATTTTATGATAATACAGCAGGAAAAAGTGCTCCATATGTTTGCTTTATCAAAGTCACATAAAAGCAAGATGGGTTTGTCTGCATAGGTTTGACTTGACTTCTGTGAGCTTTATGGCTGAGCAGAGACTAAAAAAGAACTGAGCTTAGGAGCTGTCATTTCTCATGCCCCCTACTCCCCAGTGATATACACAGGGCTAAATAAGATTTCCCCCTGTAATTACCTTATCAAATACATCTTCCGCTCACTGCAGAATTCTTAGCTCTATAAATCTAAAGTAATCCAAATGTATGAATTTTTTATACAATTGTTTCAACTTATGATGCAAAGGCTGCTCTTTTCTTTGTCCTTTACAGAAGCAGCAGTGGAAATTCAGTCACCTAACACAACTAGCCTTGGGGAACAGTCATTGAGGAGTGGTACTTGCACCTTAAGTCATCAATTAGGTTCTAATTTGGCTTGGTGCTCTGAGTTTCTCGTTCACTGCAACATTACTGCAATTGGTTATGTTTGACAAGTTGGCTGCAAAGCTCTTTGGGGTTACACCTGCAGATCCTGACCTTCCATCCATTGCAGTAAATAAAATATCTTGTGCCAAAAAAAGCTGGGAACAAATAAGCAAAGCCCAAACAGCAAAACTGTAAGGCCATCTCTCTGTGTGTCTGTGTCTGAAGACCCAGAAGAAGAGTGCAGAAAAAAGTGCTTTTAATCACTTACTGATGTCTGTCAGTATATAATGGGTTTTATATTTCTGATTTTACTCTTAAGGGCAGGGGAAGCAAGAAGCTCTACTAATATCCTTAGAAGCACCTCTACTAATATCCTGAGTGTCCTCATCAGGATTTAAACTAAAGAATCCTGAAGAAATATAAAACTACATTCATTGTGAGGGGAAAAAAAATTCTAAAGAAACTACAGCAGCAGTTTTGCTGACAGGGTAAAGTCACAATACTTTAGATCATTTTATCTCTTGATGCATTGTTGTCTGCTGCAAGCCCTACATATCCTGTCACAGATAACAGAAACTAGGAAAAATGAAATAAGGCTGAGGAAGTTAAATAACACAGTAAACTTGCTGATAATGGGATCTGCTATGACTATGAGATAACTTCCTAAAGAAAGTCACCATGACCTAGTTATTCAAAGAATGGAAAGCAGATGACCCCTGGAAAAAGGACCATCTTTCTTCAAGAGGAGTATGCTGGGCTGCCTACTATTTCTTAATCCTGAACTGACATCTGAAAAGCCAATTGGACAATTTTTTGTCTTTATCTTTTCTAACTAACACCTTTTCTGTCATTGAAAAATAGTGAGATTGCAGATCTCTTCAAAAACTTGAGAAATTCTGAGAGAACCATTGCTCTCCATTGTGATAAAGCAGTTTCAGAGATAAAATATCATTCAGGGAACATTTCTTATTAAGATCAGCTTTTAAATTTGAGAACTACAAAATATCTATCTTGTCTCCTGTGGCTTATTCAGCAGAATGTTTATATTAATACTGTAGTACTTATGAGCAAGAAAATGTCTTCTCTTCTGAACTCAATACACTTCTGAAGAGAAACACACCTATAAATGTATATCTACCTACTACTGATTTTTCTGTTCTTTAAAGAACAAGCAAGTTACTTGATATTTTAATTATGTTTCCCAAATACATCAAATCTCTACCATAATTATTTTTCCACCCTGCTTTGTAGGCAGTAGAAAACTGAACTGGGCAAAGAAAAGGGGGACTTGATTTTTCAAAATATAGTAAACTAAATTTTACTCAAAGAAAATTTTTGGGTTTAAGCATGTAACATCTCTAAAGACTTTTGACAGACTCTAGACATTTGAAAGACTCTAGTTTAACAAAAGCACAGGAAGTTTGCTTGATGTATTATTTCACATTCTTTCCATCTGTTACTAAAATGTTGTATTTATATTTTTCCCACATTTTTACTATTTTTTACCAAAGTTGTTTTAAGTATAATAAGTTTAATAATAAGTTTACAATATTTAATTTCACTCTAACAAAATACTGTCTAATAGTCCTTCCAAATTAAAATCTCTAAAGCTAAAATATTCAGAAGAATATTCTAAAATATTTCTTAAATACACATTTTAATGAAGTTTATATTTAATGTTTGCACTGATCTCTTTGTTACTGTACGTATTCTTATCCAGCAGCTTTTTCAAGTAGGATTTACTTCTCCCCTTAACAAGAGTTAAAATAATGTCTGCCAAAATAACAGGAGGCATTTTGGGACTCTGTTTCATGAAAATTACCTCAGGATCTTTGATGAATATATCTTTCCTCTGTTGATTCCAGCAGATAAAAGAAAACCCTGCATGTGAAAGCAGGAAGCTACAAGAAGCTGCCAGAAAATAAAGATTTCAGCATTTATTATTATTGTGGTTTTTTCAGTACTTGCTGTCTGTCCTGCTGAACACACCCTCATTTTACAGCTGGGGATTTCACATTTTTGAAAGGGCAGTGTTGAGAGCAAACCTGTACTCTGTGTAGAGCTAAAATGTAGTTTTAGATAAGTAACTCAGTTTTTCACAGACTTTGCACTACTTCAGTGCTAGCTCAGTGTCTCTAAGGCATGCTTCATTAAAAGGATTTGCTCCTTCCTCCTGGTGCAATACGTGCTCAGTCACCATGGACTCAACTTTATCACTCTAAAGAAAATTAAACCTAATCATGAATTATGTGGCTCTATAATGCCTACAAAGATATGTATTTTAAATCACTGTGCCTTTGCTGATGATTTAATCTATTACATCCCTGTTTAGTAACAGCATTAAAACCTTGGTACTGGTTGTGACAGTCAAGTAAAATGGTGTTAGAGGGCTGTCAGCATTATCAGGAGGCCCAGTCTTAATCCTCTTCTTGGAGGCTGAAATCCCATCATTTCAGACTGCAGAGGGCTTCAAAGGGCAGATCAATTTTTATAAAGGCACTGGGGATACTTCTGCTTAGTGGCTGAGAGAGAACATTCTGTTTATGTATCTTGCTTGTAAAGCAAATATGCAGTGATGCATTCCTTTTATCACTTTCAACACCCCTCACAATTTGTCCAGTGAAGCCCTCTGATGGAGGGGAAATCTATCACAGTGGCACCTCCAGTACAGCAGCCTGCACACAGCTGGTTCCCTGGGAAACAGGATCACCATCTCACTCCCATTTCTCCCATATGTCATTCTAAAATCAAAGCAGATTGTCAGGAAAATACTGCCTTCAACAGCTGTTTTTTTGGCACTAAAAGCCTTAGGCCAGTCTCTTGAAAGAAAGGATTCCATGAACCTGAATTTCCAAGCATATGATTGATTGTTACAGTGAAACACATATGAAATAGCTACCTGTATTTAGAGATGCGCAGCTTCCTCCTACTCTCTGAAAAGCAGTGACCTTGGCATACCATTTAAAAAACCATTAATGGACCAATTATGGCACTTTTTCATGGTTTCAGTTTGGCTGAGCTTTTGGGGACAGATTAGAGGTTTTAACACTCTCATTCCCAAAGTTGTGAGGCATTCATGGGAAAGCTCCAAGTCATACAGCTCTGAAAGCAGAGCTGTACAAAAATGTATCTAGATAAGGAGATTTCATACAAGTAATTATTTGGTATTTACAAAAAAACCCCAGAAGGTCTTTGACTCTTTCCCCTCAATCTCAACCTCACATCAATTTATCTTTTATGGCCAGACATCCTGAATCTTTGTTACGCATTGAAGGATTCCCAGCAGTTCCCTTAGACTGTTTTCTAAGAAAGGTCTAATTTCCTAAAATGTAGAAATGAGTTTCCAAAGTGACAGAAATGAAAAGTGCTACCCTGGGCTATTTCCAGAGGAGCCTTCCCTTGGCAGCCTGCAGCCCAGAGGAGGAATGTGTCTCCCAGCAGGGTGTGCCTGCTGCTCCTTTCTGAGCAGATTGTAGTGGGCACCAGTGATCCCATGCCATGCCCTCTGAGGCAATGGATCATTTTGGCTGCGCCACAAAACTCTGAGAGGCACAACCCCACCATTTATCCCACACATGGTGCAGATATTCCCTACTGAATGTGCACTTGATCACTGAGTAGAATGGAGATGCACGGATTATGTAGGAGGGAAGCTTTCAAAACAGGAAACAGGTGTCGAGGTTGCACTACTTTTAACATTTGAAATCTACTCTTTTTCTTACAATGTAATCACTTTTAACAAGCTCCAACTGTGAAACACTAAAGCAGCATTTTGAAAGTGAAAATTCATTTTTTGCCTGCTTTGTCAGTTTTCTAATAACCTGATACATTAAATTCCTTGCAGGAATAATTCAGATACCGAATTTAAGCCTGATTAACAAATACCAATTTTATTCATTAAATCCTTGGTTTTAATTTTTAAATAGGAAACAAATTAAAACTAAAACATGTAGAGCAGGAAATACAATTTCCTTTAATGTTCCAACCCAATCATTTATTGCATTAATTTTAAAGTAATTGTACTTAACTTTTGCTCAGCTAGGTATCCCGGAACTTGAAGAAATTAGCATATTCATACTACTATGACATAGCACAGTGATCCTGTCTATTTATTTACTTATTTATAAATTAACTTCTTTGCCTGTGCCTTGATTTTTTTATTCCTTCATCCAACTGTAGATTTTTTCCTTCCATGAATAAAAGCTCTAAATTCTACAGACACATCAAAGCCTAAATGCCACACAAAATCTTCCAAGAATAAACTTAAATGCAGCTTAAAGGATACATGCAATTTCCCCTATTCCAAGAAAAAACTTACTCAATGTATACTACAAAATTACATTTGTATTCAATATATATAGATGAAGAGTTGCATAAAGCTGGAAAGGAAATGAATTACTAGTAAAAAAATGCATCCTTCATATTAAAAATAGCTTTTTTCATTGCTGAGGCTGAACACAGAGTTCCCTGGCCAATTCTCACGTGTGGTTTTCCCTTGTGTGAATCACACATTTATTCCTATCAGGCATTCACTTCGTTTGGTTGCAGACGGGGCACAGAAGATAGCTTTACCTGCTGTGCCTGTGGAATTTCCTTCTTAGGCTGTCAGCCCTGCAGTCTTGGATGTTGTGATTTAGAAATGCAGGCAGGCACCTGAGCTAAGCTCAGCCTAAGCAGGTGTGTCTGCATGACCGGGGGCAGAGGGCTCTCAGCCCTGAGCTGTCACCCTTGGTGCCAGAGAACAACTGGCAACATCTGGCCAATGAGACACATCGTGTGGGCACTCTGGGGCTGCTGTTTTACCTCACATCTGGAGCTGGGACACAAGGAAAGTTTGCCTTAAGCTACTGTGCAGTTAAAGCACAATGGGAGCATATGGACCCAGGAACTGAGTGAATGGCTGGGAGGGAAAACTACATCCTGATGACTTGGCATCTCTGCTTTTGCATCTGGCTCTGCAGTACCTGCAGCACGTGGGTGCTGGCTGGGCATGGCACAGGAGCCCCATCACCCCCAGTGAGGACTTGGCTGGGCAGGACTCAGGATTTTCCCTTCCACCAGCCTCCACCTGCACTTGGAGCTGGCACACAAGGAAAGTTTGCCTTAAGCTACTGTGCAGCTAAAGCACAATGGGAGCAAATGGACCCAAGACCTGAGTGAATGGCTGGGAGGGAAAACTACACCCTGATGACTTGGCATCTCTGCTTTTGCATCTCCAGGTCCAGCAGACTGACCAACCAATGAACTCTGTTTGCCCCCTTAGAGCCATGCCCTCTAATGTTTGCCCTTCCTAAAGATTTAAATGTGCCACAAAGTGCCAAAGAATCACAAAGAACAGAACTTTTCTAAGAGCTGCATAAAATTTATGTAGACTAATAAAACCTATGCAAAATAGAGTCCTGATATAATTATTTAGCCATCCTGATGTACTATTCTGAGCAAAGTCAGAAATAAATAATTGGGGGTTCTTTGTCAGATTTTTCTGTCATCTGATTTGCTCTCATTTCTCTCAAGGATTTACTCGTGTGAGAATGTCTTGCTTCCCTTTCAGATAGACAGGGCCATTGTTTCCCTTAAAGTTTTAGCACGAGTTTCCTCTTCCACCTCAGCTAAAATTGATGTTCTTGCTTGATTACAAAAGCAATGGAACACATCAGTTTTCACATTACTAGTTTTAGTCTAAAAGCCAGTAAGTTCTCATCTTTACCATGAAATATCCAGGGGTCAACACACACCAAAAACTCCCCAAAATTGCTAATGGTACACCAAAATCACATTAACATTTTGATTTTTAATGGTTCAAATTCAACCATGTACAATTTTATAGGGGTTTCACTGAGCAGAATTAAGCATATGCTGTATTAAAACTGAATACTAGCAAACTCCTTTCAGAGGCAGAATGACTTTGTACTTAACAACCCCAGTTTGCTCAAAATCCATTTTGAGCAGGAGATCTATTCAATTAACTAATAAGCTTTCTCTAGATTTGAATTCTCTGACCTAGTATTTATGAAATTCCTGCTTTTCTCTTTTTTTTACCCCCCTCTGTTATTTTTTAAATCAACACCTAGTAATTACTCCAAAAGCTATTCTGTATGCTTCATAAAACAGATAAGAAAGCACCAGGTTGCCATTTATATTTGTTACAATGAAAAATATCTCCTGGTTTTCCTTTTGATGAATCCAGCTGTCAGAGAAATTAGCATGAAAGGCTAACTCATGCAAAGAAGAATGCATAAATGAACAATAAATTATACAACAAATAAAATACATCATTTATATTTATTAGGAGCCTAATTCTGGATGCTCTTATCATAGCATCCCTACTCAATTCAAATACTAAATATAGGCACTGTCATATTGGATCAGGAGATGTTATTCCATCTCTGAAAATGGTGGTATCATACAGGAACTATAGGTGCAAATGACAAGGGAATAGGCCATAAAAAACCCACAGTATATAAACATAGAATTTATTCTGATCTCCAAAGACACTGGCTTTAACCCAACCCTAGGATGCACTGTCACTTCTATGGAAACTCTAAATGTTCCTTACAGTCACAGAAATACACAGATCTTTTTTGAACCTTTAGCCTGGCCCAAAAGTGAATGAAGTCTTCCAAATTCCTTTTGCAGTGAGCTGCCAGTCTGTGCCATAAGGCACATCAGGCTTCCAGTCTTCTGCTGGCCTATCACAGTTCTTTTTCAGATCTTTGCTCTAGGTTTTCTTCCTCTAAAATCAAAATCATGCATTTGCAGGGTAAAGAGCTGGTGCGCATTCAGGACTCTCCACATGAAAGGTTGGGAGAGAGCAAGAACACACACCTAGAGCAAAGCAAACCTAGCAGTGCTTTCAATATCATCACTTTAGATGTAATTGCCCTATTTTAACCATCCTTAATTCACAGCATAGACACTTGTTGGGATGTTCAGCTACATCCCCAGGTAGCTGTAACACAGCAGTGTTTGTTCTGGTTCAGTGTTCACCAAGGACATCAGCTACCTCTTATGTGAGCAAGTGCCATGTGTTTATTCCCCCACCATCCTGACCTTGCTGCCTCAAGACCTGATTCTGTCCCCTGTCCTGTTGCAACAGAGATAATTTTGAAAATCCAGGGACTGCTATACCTCCACCTTCCTTGTGTAGAGGTATCATCAGCTACCTTTTGATCCCACCCTCATTTACATGCAGGATGCAGTTAAAAAATGTGCCCACATTTTTGTCCAGGTAAGTGGATTACTGAAATATGATGGTCTTCAATCAAAACCAGCATCTAAAATGTTCATGATGGAAGCAGGAGTAAAAACCTAAAGCTAAATTGTGGAATGAAGCCATCTGACAACTCAGTAAAATCAGTTTTTCATGGTGAGGAAAATGAGAAAAGGACCTTAGTGGCTACCATCATAAATGTTGGAAAAGAGCTGATGTGTGGATTCCAGGGTATTATATCAATGTCGAGAGCTAGATTAATATTAATGTTTCCTGCTTGTGTAGGATTGTGTACCGGGGAACAGAGAGTATCACTGCATGGACTGACTTACATTGGGTATTATCTGCTAGGCTGTGCCAAGGATTCTTCATTCAGTCTTCTCAGATAACTGTTGCATACATGCTGAAACTCTGCAGATTTTGGCTTTATCAACACTTGCACTGCGTAATTAATCATCTCTTGGTCTAGTGCCAGTTGTTAAGAGAATTCCCTTCAGAGAATTCCCAATCTATTTGTTAGCTAACATCTATCGCTGTGATATCAAATTAAGCAAAAATAAATTTTTCTTTAAATTATTTGATTATTCATACATATTGTAATAATTAAGAAAACACTTTTTAAATAAAACCAAAACCTTAAGTATTCTACCTATGAGTTAATCTTTATCTTTGGATCATTCCATATGCTTATATTTGAAGATGCTGTTTTTAATTCTTAAAGAAGCCTGTGGTGTTTCACTCAGGCTACAGTTGGCTTACTCGGAGGACTAAACTCAGAAATGTATTATTCTGACAGCAGGAGCAAACAAGCTGACGAGTCTTCTGTTGGCATGGCAACACAACACTGGAACTAATTCAGATCTTTGGTAATGACAACAAAACATTCTTTTCAAAAAGAGTAGTAGTGAGGCATTATTTCATTCCTCCATTTCTTGGTTTGGGGTCAGAATTTTGTTGGCTTTTTTTGGTTTTATTTTGAAAAATCATATTAAACTATCCTGTTTCTCTGTAGTCTGGTTTATTTGGATCAATGTTGATACAGCCTCTCTTCACTCTTTTTTTCATAGCTTGACTGTATTCCCACCTTGATGTTTACAACTGCTCCTGAAAACTGCAATTACACACAGCTCTCAGTGTGCAGACTAATTAATTAACACCCTCAGCTTCTATTCAGAAGCAGTCAGTGCGGTAATGGATGACTTCTGAAAACAGATACAGAAGCACTAGGGATTATGAGCTCTTTTTCTTTCAGCATAAATCTGTGCCAGAAAAAAAAAAATTAAAAACGACAAAAAACCCCAGGTAAGTATGATATTTTAGAAATCTTGCAACATTACAGATGCTGAACTGACAGACAGAGACAGAGCTCCAGTCAGAGCTCATGAAGTCTGTGATTTCAGTGAAACTGTACAGAAAAAAGGTAGTCTAAACTAAGTTATAATTGATACACACTCATAAAAAATATTTAAGATTTAAAAAAATACTGAAAAGCCCTTATTGTGGACAAGCAACAAGAAAACCCTTTAAAAAAGCATTATGGAATATAATACCACTTGCCTGTACATGTGCATTCTTCTTTAAATATCAAGGACCTTCTTTCCTGATTAGATCTGATCAGTTCTGCCCATAATTTTATGGAAAACAGACCTGTCGCCCAGCCTGCTTTCTGCTGTTTCAGCAGGGTCACTTTCCTGGCCCAGAAAGCAAAGCCAAGCTGCAGAGCCAGTCTCAGCTTCAAAGAACTCACTGGTCTGAACATGGCACACAAAGGAGAGGAAAAAACTAAATGCAGAAGGGCAGAGCAACTTACCCAAATTCAAAGAGATAACGGATAAGTTGAAATAGATGCTAGAACACCCAAGGAAAGAGATCAAGATTTCAGATTTTATTCTTTCCTGTGATTCAAGACACCTTACAATTAAAAATAAACACAACATAAACAAGAAAAACAAACACCATTATTCTGCCCATTTGATAGCTAACCATGGAAGTGTAACAAATTTTCCTGGTGTTTGAAAGAGTTTCCAAAAGACCCTTAAAATAAACTACAAAAACCATTGATAGCCATACTGTTAGTTACAAGTCATGGAACTAGGGAATTATTTGCATGCCTAAGCAGGAAACTGATGTTGGTTGGTTTAAAACCCATTACATGGATAGACTACTCCACTTCAAGCACTCACTACCAAAAATTACTGACACCTTACAGTTTGTTATGCTGATCTCTTTAATTTTCATCATTGCTTCCATCGGAAATAAAACTCCATGAGACTGACATTGTGTTCTTTTCATCAGGAACGTGCTGTTTTTCTGTGAATAATTTATATTCATTGTTTTGTGGTTTTGTCAATCACAGCACCACAGACAGCAATACTGACAATTTTTTTCCTCATGCACACACCATTTTAGAAATGACTTTAGTAGGAGTTTTGGCAATTTAAGCACTGCAATTTGGAGACCAAGTCATGCTGGGAGTACTGACATCTAGTTTAAGAAATGAGTTCTTTAACTACTGGTCTAGCTTCAAGGTGATTTTTCTGATGCAATTTTTTTCTTTAATGCTTTTAGGAATGCACTTACATATAGCTAGCTTTCCATCATTTGTATTTGTCCTGTGTTCCAGTGTTACTAAATGAGATTCAGTTCAGAACTAAGGTTACAAACAACACACACAGTGGAAGGCAGGCTGCAATAAGAAAGGGTGAAAAAAGCCCATTCCCTGGAGCTCAAATCTCTCTCCTCCAAAGGCAGAACCACATCCTTTTAAAAATGTTATGCTATATGGGAAGCTACTGCATTTTGGAAACTGGATGCAATATGCTGTTTATACTTAACTACCTCTCTGTTTCATCTTTTTCTTTTACAAGTCCTTTGTTGGTCTATGTAAGTGCAAGCAAAATTCTGCTTTTCCTAGGGGTTTGTGATCCCTCATATTATTTTTTTAATAAATACCTGCGTGATCTATCCTTTTATGCTTTTTTGACTTGGACTGAATTATACGAATGGGTTCCACTCAGATCTCCCATCATACCTTCAACTGTCAAACAGAAACTCCCACAATAAAGAACAAGAAGGAAAAATGCAGAATTATCCTTCTATTTCTTGCAGCCATTTCCTTTCCTAGCCATCACCACTTAGACATATCATACAATTTCCAATTATTTGCATCAATGCTAGTAGGAATCCTGAAGAAAAATGCAGGCACTGGAAAATTCCAAAAGCAAGGCTTTATAAAAGATAAAGAAGTGCTAAAGAATTACTAAAGAAAACAAAGTCCTCAGCTTCCTCTGAAAGACAGTTAAAAAGTTTTTCAGTTTATGTTTTCTTATACTGCGTTTCATTTGTATTTAAATTTAAAAACCAAGCCTTTGGTGGCAAAAACCAATAAGAAATTCTGTACTTGTCAAAGGATGAACATATTTGTATATGCATCAAAAACAACACGAGTTATTAATAGTCAGAATTACCATGAGTATTTACAGACGTATATTTTTCATTTCCTCAAATATAAAATACAGAAAATACAGGAGTATTTTTACAAGACTTTGAAAAATATAACCCGTTAGCATTAAGGTTATCTACCTGGTAGATACAAAAAAATATTTTTCATCGGAGGACAGAGATGAGCACATAATTTCAACCTCTAAAGGAGCTGTTAGTATTCATCAGCAGAGATGCATTGCCAGAGCAAATGAACTACCATTTTAATATTTCTGCCTGTAATTATCTTATCCAATTTGGTTGGACAATTTGCATCTATGGTTTTCATATACTGATAAAACCTGCTGAGGCTTCTGTGCGAATAGAACATCATCTTTTTTATTATTATTATTTATTTTGTTTAACTTGAAATGGCTTCTGCACTTCTGGGAGTTTGACCATTTCTAAATGACCAGCAGGGTACACTCCTATAGCCTTCCTTCACTGGATGTTTGTAAGAGACAGGCAGCATGCAACAATCTACAAAATTATACCATTAAGGATTCCCATAGGATTTGTGTTTCCCTATTAAAACATGGACATCATCAACATCTTCAGCTCAGTTCAGTCAGAGGCAGAGAACAACACTGATCACCACAAAGAGAGAAAAGCAGATAGGAAACCTTAAGGGATGTGCCACGCTGGAATCAGCTCAGGCAAAGAGAGGCACACTGGATTCATGATGAATGAGGCATTGAAAATGGCACAGGGAATGAGGGACAAAAGGATCACTCCTAGCAGGTGTGGAAACTCCATCTGCGGCAATGAGAGGCACACAGAGGCAAAAAGCACCCTAACAATACCAGAGTACAAAAGAACACAGGAAGAGGTTTTAGAATGAACTAAGAATGGCCTAAGGTGAGAGGGCCAAAAAGTCTTTATTATACCTTCTTAACATCCATTTCTTACCACTCACATATGAGCTCATTTTCTGAGCTTGTAGGCTTCCTTTTAAGGTCACATTTTAACAGTGCAAAGCCACTCTGGGCTGCTGAGAAACATTTTTGTCTTAACCCTTGCTAAGTCATACATAAAGCAGGACCCATTCCTAGACATTATTCTGAGGGGTCTGGTGTGGGAATTGCAGATAAACTGTATCAGGTTCCAGTATCTCACATATACTATGGTTTACTGCTTTTTTAAGTGATTGTTGCTAGCAGAGAACTAATGCCCACATGGAGTTTGAGCATGTCTTGGAGGTATAGTAAAAGAAAGTGATCTCTGTCAAGGCAGTCTGCTGGGAACTGCAGTTTTTGAACTTCATGAAAAGCAGCAATAATTTGAGAGCTAATGGGATACCAACAGGGAGTCCTCAAACTCTCAGGTAAGGCAATTCTTTCTTCTCAGCATGTTCTATGGCTAGAGGAGAAATATTATATTAGCTTGGACCTGAATCCTGAAAGGAACTCCCCATGGACATCGATCTCTTTTTCCTGGAACAGCCAACAGTAATTACTCAGACATCAAGAACACTGACCACCTCTTTTAAAACCTTCTATGCAGGAATTTGCACATTCAAGTCATGGTAGAAACCACAGCAGCACCAAACACAGTGCCAGTACCTGTTTCCTTAGCTGGCATTCCCAAAGACTGGTTTTATCCTTAAAGATTGAATAAAAGCATTCTGTAACATATTTCAAGGAATTTCATTTATGCTTATGCTTTCTAACAGTTCCCTCTCTGCTTTCCAGGAAATTTTCTTGTTCCTTCCTAGGAAATTTTCAAATGATTTCTAGCAGTGCTCCTGCTGCTTTCTGGGAATTTTTTTCTAAAGGCTTTCAGAAATATCTCCTGTACCTTCCAGGAACTTTTCAATTGCTCTCTTAGGCTCACTACTTTCTAAAATTATTTCCTCAGTACTTTCATCCAGGAATCTCCCCAGAGCTTTCCAGGTCTTTTCCTACTGCTCTCTAAGAATTTTCTATGTGCTTTCTTGAATCCTCCCTATTGATTTCTGGGAATTTTGTCTAAATGGTAACTAAGATTTTGCAGGCTTCCTAGGAAATTCCCAACTGCTTCCTAAGATTCTTTACAGATACTTCCTGTTGTTTTCACTAATACTTCTGTTATTCCCATGGCATTTCCTCTAGGATTTTCTGAAAATATTACTGATTCCTTCTAGGAATTTATTAATGCTGCTTCCCAGGAATTTCTCTTCTACTTACAGACCTTTTTCACTACTTTCTAGGATACCTCTAATAGATCCAAGGAATACCACCCTGGCACTCATAAATGACTTTAAAGAATGCTCCAGATGTTTTTGAGGAAATTCCCCATGACTTCTTAGGGATCCTGCTAATGCTGTTCTAAGTTTTCTTTCTACTACATAAACAGACACATAAATAGGGATAATTGATACTCACATTCTGACAAAAAGAAGAGAAAATATCCCTAGGCTAGAAATATTGCCAAATCATTTCACTGCTCATGCAGGTGGCAGGTCAGGTTGATTTTCTGTGAATCCTTTAGAGCCACACTCTGTTACTTGGGGGTGCACTGACACAATGATAGTGAGCCACAGAGTTAGAGCTCCCCCACTCTTTCACTAGCCAGGACCCCAACAACCACAAGGTTTCATCTCAGTCAATGTCATTTCATCAGCTGACATTCTGAATCTTGCTGCAAATATCCTTTTCTTAGTAAATTAATTACAGCAGGTAGCAGGCCTCTACCAGGTTGCTTTTTCCATCATACAGAGCCATTAGTTACATGTCTTTGTGGCCAGAACTTCAATCCCATCCTATTTTAGTTCCAAGTCAGGAGATTCAGCTCTTATCACAGCAAACTGGTAAGGGCAGTACCCACCACCTGCTCATTCAATTTCCAAATAAATGTATTGCTGTTTCTGCCAGGCTGCACCTCTGGCTAGGAAAAAGCTCTTTATAACCAATCACAGAGCTCATGGCTTTCACTCAAACACTTTAGAATTCTCTTTCTACAATACTTGGACAAGTATTGTCAACAAATGAGCTGTTTGAGACAATAAGACCACAGACCTTCATAACAACATCCCTCCATGTGCTTTTCTGTGTTTCCTGAACAGGCATATGTCCCTCTGACCTCCTTTTTTCTTTTATTTTTTCCTTTTTTACACCCTGGGGCAGAGATGATTATTTAGTTTTGGACTGTACATCACTAACTTGAGTCTGACATTCACAGACTACAGTTGGGAAGGAAGTAGCTGCTTAATTTCAAATATCACCTGATACATGATTTTGGGCAAGTCATTGCTGCAATTTTAGAAAATTGGCAAAATTATAAACCATTACATTAGTATAATAGAAATTCACTTAATTGTCAGTATTGTTTTATTATACATCAATGCTCCTATTTTGTATTTGGGGCTCAGGTGAAAGGTTGCTTTCCAAACTAACTGATCCTCTGCTGTCATTTATAACCTGAAAACTTTAGGCCTCTGTGTCATGATCATAGATTGCCTAAATAAATGTCAGAAGGATTCATATATATTGATGCAAATTTTAAAAAAACTGTGCTGTTTTATTGATGGAAAACACCTTTAAGTGCTTTTCAAATGGATTCTGTCAAATTTCTTTAAAAATCACAGATGGTTTGATTTTGATTTTCATTGACAGAAAAAAAAAATCAAGAGGAAGATATAATCTACTGAAAACTATGATGGTCTCAAGATGTGACAAAAGTAAGACTTCCAGAAGTAATGAACAGCTGCTCACTGTTAAAAACATGCTTCTGTAAAAGAGGAAAGAAATCAAGGCCTTTTGTCCACTGACTTTTACTGACAAGAGACCAGAGCACACAAAGGCAAATCTACCTTAAGGTTTAAAATCAGAGTAAATCTTTACTGTTTGAGAATAAAGTAGTTTCAAGTCTTCAGGGTTCAGTGGGATATTTTCCTCTTAAGCCAGTTTGTTAATGAGAAATCTGTTTTCAGCATCCTTCAAGGAATGTCATTAATCTGAGATACAGGGCTCTGTTTGAAGGGACAGAAATGCATGGGGAAATGCTGCATTTTGTAAATCTCATAATGGCTCTTGAATTTTCCATCTAGTAAGGTAAATAACTGGAACAGAGGGCATTAAAAAACTAACACAAGCACACTACAGCTCTTCTAATGGATATTTTCTGTGGATCTCAACCAAGGAAACAAATGACAAGAAATGAGGGCTATTATTCTCTTACAGAGAATAACTCACAACTGCTCTACTGTGGCAGTGTTTCCTTCATGTGTTTCCTTCCATACAACCAGGTGCTTCATAACAGCAATTTCTATTCTTGCTTAGTTGAAGAAAACTTTAATAGACAGTACTTCTCAAGTCAATTTGGGTCTGAAATGCATGCAGGCTTATTGCCAAAATTATTTTTTTAATCCCTCAATTAGACTTTCTAAGAAGTGTTTAAAAAAGCCATATTTATTGTTCAGAGAAACCTGTAATTTGCCAAGTTTCACCAGCATTTTTCTGAAATGTTGGGAGCAATTTCTAGAAATACCTAATTTCTACATGGCATTTTACTGACTTATCCTACTTTTTCCTGCACTGATCCTATTTGAAGGATCAGTATGGGTCTCTTGCTCTTTTTCAAGTGCTGAATAGTGACAAAACACTTCAGATATCTATAAGATTTTTTAATACATGCCCTTCTCATCATTAATATGTCTGCTGTGTTTTAGCTGAAAATATTTTTGTAACTGGAGAGCTTTGCTGTTGTATACAAGAGCCCCAATAACAACAAGGGGGTTGGTTAATGCAATATGCACATACCTAGAATTTTCATGATGGGTCTCAATGGACTTGAACATTAATTGAAGGCTGCATTGCTGAAGTAATTTCTTCTTCTATTTCTTTCTTGGTCAAGAACTACTAAATTGCATATTCTGAGTTACAGCACTTGAAACTGGTTGTTAAATCCAAAGGGATGAAAAGGAATTTGGAGTTAGCATATGAAGCACATTTTGTTCTAGACATGATCTTAATTTACATTGTATTCCATTAATAATTTCTTTAGTGTTAGATTTCTCCACTGTCTTGAGTGGGAGATGTGAAAATATGTGAATTATGCTTACAATTGTTTTGCTGTAAAAAGACAACTGTTCTTTACTGATCTGAACTAAAAATATAATTCTCATTTTAATGACATTTTAGACACACAGTCACTAAAAATAAGTAATTCAATAAAGAATTTAGTAGCATTTAGAAGACAATGTTAAGAACAGGTTGAAAGTTCCATGATCCACTGGCTATATGACTGACAGCAGAATCTGATTTTCAGTACAATTAAGTGCTTTTTACTGTTCTTTTACAAGATTAAAGGGCATGTAAATACCTTTTTCTACATATTCAGTCTCATTTTGTGTGGTTTGAATATCGAGAAAGGATCTCACTTCTAAGGAATCATGCTGATGCTTTTAGGCAAACACAGATCATGCCATTGCACTGAGATGCTCAAAGCAGGAGTGAAGCACCTGTGCAGAAGACATTCATGGGATTGATCCAGGGCTGACACAAGACTTTCCTGAGACCCTCGATCATGGTTGCCGGCAAAGTCTGAACTATTTCCCTAATTTAAAAATTCACTAATTCCCAGCCAATTGCTTCAGGCTTACTAATTACCCAAACATTTCAGAATATCTCTTCAAGCCCAGAAGCAGCAGGATTTTCAAGGAACATTTTTCCTTTTCTTTCTCTTTGCAACAAAAGAGATCAAATAAATTCAATTAAAGCTTATTGTAAGTGTGCAGCATTTCCAGACTAACAAAAATATAGTACATTCTGTATGAAGAGATGCATTAAAATCTTGGATTTTATGACTGTAAATAATTAAACCTATTCCACTATCTCCAAAAATATTCTAGGAAAGCCATGTTGGCAACAGGCTGGAAACCTTCAGTCTCTTCTAGTGAAGGCACATGGGAGAATACTTTGTAAACACCAACCTACAACACTCATTAGGGATCATCACTGATTCTAGAAGTGTCAATAGACTCTGTTCGGATAGGTATTTTTACTTGGATGAAAAACATAGATGGTTATTGCCCATATAGTTGTATAGATGAAGACATAGATAAATTAAGATTTAGTCTTAGCTGGACTTTTCAGTGCCAGCTTAATGACAGGACAAATGCATTTCTTGCAGACCCTACAAACTGGATTTTTTTCTGCATTGTCAAACATTGAAGGTGATCAGCTCTGGAAGCATTTTTTGACACTAAGTGTTGGAGAGACAGAAGTCTCATCTCATTATCCCAGTTATTCTGCTCTCTTACAAGCAATGCTCAAAGATTCCCCAGGGAACAGAAGCTGCCATTTAGTGATGATTTCAGTTCCCACCTAGCTATACTTACTTTTTCAGAAAAGTCTTTTTGGGATTGAGGTAGTCATGATGTTTGTTTGGTTGTTGTTTTTCCAAATGAAATTTTAAAATTGCGGGGAATAAAAGCAAAGTGGGCAGAATGTAAAAAAAAGGAGGAGAAGAATGACAACTATGACAACTAACCTGTAAACAGTGAAATCATTTATTTCCCCATAATCTGTTCTAGCTTTAGCATTTCTTTGATGACTCATTTATGATGCATCACTGCTTCTATTGGCTCAGGGTTTATCTGAGCTATGGTTTGACAATAGAGCAAGAGTGAGTTGCAGAATCCTTGCACCAGATAGAATAGTAAATGCCCATCTGCTGTAAGGTTCTGTTCTTCAGAGGGAGTATTTTTGAGAGCTTGCAGGGATTTTTGTGCCTACTGTGACACTCAGTGGGTGAGTCAGGCCCAGCTCTGTTATCAACACCTCTCTGATGCTTTGTGGGGTATTTGGTCTTCCTTCAGCAACAGCACAGGCAGCCTGAGCCCCCTGACAGAGTCCCGGAGTGCTCCCACATCCTGTGCCTGCACTTATCTGGGTCACAGCTGCCCTCTTTTAGCATCTGAAAGCTCACAGAAGCAGCACTGGGTGTCAGGGCCCAACGTGTGTGGTGCTGTGCCTGTTTCCTGCTCTCTCTAAATACAGAATTCTGAACAGCAAGCAAGGCTGAGTGTATTCCCAACACAAAGCTGTGCAGCTCTGAACGAGGAGTCCTGCACAGATCACCTACTTCCCAGCCAGCTGCAATTCTCATGAATATGCAGCTATCCAAATCCTCTGGAGGAACAATATGTAAAGATACTAAAAGCAAACTGGTTACTTTTCTCTCCTTACAAACCATAGTTGCTTAGTTTCCATCTTTATTTATGCTATTATTTATTTTTTTATTTTTGAAACTTCCCTCTTTTTCCCTATATTTAGGAATGAATACAGTTGTTCTGAACAAAGTAAGACTAAGAAGTTATGGTTAGAGAAGAGTTATTGTACAAAAATGAAAGAAATAAAGAGGAGATTGAAGAGCAGGCTCAAGAAAGAAACCGGCAAGAATTAAAAAAAGCAGAGATACAAACCAAAGGACAAAGTAGTGCAAAGAAGAGCCAGAGGGAAGGAAAGTAAATTGCAAGTGGCAGAAAGGAAGAATGAAGGTGACAGAAGAAAAATAGTTGTAGGAATTAAAAACAACTTCCCTAAGACTGAGCATTTGCAAAAAGATCCTTCTGGATAATGTTCTCAGATCAGTTTCAATTTCTTCCTTCACTATGTATGGTGGTTTCCATACAAACTGTTAACAGTGAGAGGAAATATTTTTAGTTTAAATTTAGAGTCCTTATCACGTTTGTTTCTGTTCAGGTGGCTGTAATTCCAGGCTGGCATGACAGAGCAAGAATTAATAGAATTAAATGATAATTTAAATTCTTCATGTTGAATAGTCAGCAGGACTGAGGAGAGTTATGCACATTAGTTCCACTGAATATTCTGTTAGGCTTATATTCATTACATAGATCCTTTCTTATTTATGTCATCTTTCTGAGTTGAGAATTTCATCCAGTCTTTGGTCTATCACCCCTATTCAGACTCCTTAGGTTTTTCCTCAATAGAGACAAAAGTCCCAGACTTATCACTTCTCAATTACTTTTAAAGAGATTTCTGTCCTATAAAATGCTGCACTTAAAGAGTTAGCTGATAAAAATGTAACATATGTATAAGGTTTGCCTTAAGGCCAGACAGGATGGATACTCAGATAAGAGATTCAGAAAAGGAATGCTGTGCTTTACAAATGCAATTCATTTCAATGCTTTTTAAAACAGACATCTGAAATAAATACATGTGTAAACAAAATACGCATTATATACACACACAACTTATCTATCATAGTATATAAAGTCTAAAAAACTTGTAGACACATTGGTGCTTGCAAAACCACTTAGTTAACAATTAAGCCCTCGATCTTTTCAGCATGGTTTTGTATCCTCCAGCATGGTTTTGTATGGATAAGAGTATTCTTAATATCAAAAGAATTACAGTGATCTTTAGTCAATGCAAAAAAATAAGTGCAGAGAATGTTAGCCATATAGATCATTGCACATAGCTTGCTTTCCTGATTTTTCAGTGAATAGAAATAAACTTGCCTACTGCCACCCAGACTTCTTTCTGAACTGTGTTGCTTTCAGTTATGTTAGCTATCACTTTGGATTTCAATATATACATTTGAATGAATATTTTTTAAAAGACATATAATCTCATTAGGTATAATATTGTAATAAATCTTTCACTTTTGAAAGATAAACACAATTAATATCCTCTCATGGCAGCATCTACCCACTTATTTTCCCCTATGTCACAGTAGACAATTAGGAATCATGTTTTTGAGAATGGCTTGTCAGTGCCTAACACAGACATTTTACCAATACTGTTTACTTAGGTGCAGAGCAACCTCTGTGATGAATTCTTAGCTGATCAAGTGGGAAAATGCATCATCCCAATCAAAAAAAAACCAAAAAACCAAAAAACCACACGAAATCCGCTTTCCACACTGAGCAGTATTTACACTGATTCACTCTGGTGTGATGTGTGCCCTGAGCCCCCACTCCAGAAGTTTCTCCCTGCTCCTTTGCAAAGGTGGTGAGAGCCAACGTGGCTCTGCTTTCAGCACTGGGCTGCTCTGTGCAGCCTCCTGCACAGAAGGGAAACAGCAATCAGTCTGGGGGCAAGCACAGAGGCTGTCAGCTCTTCTAATTCAGAAAGATTCTGTGTTCCTGCACCCAGCCACCACTCTGACACTCAAAAGAGAATCACAGAAATTATCTTCTGCAGCTTGTCGTGGCATAGATACTTTGAAATTATTTTGAGCTTCAGTGCAAGCACTCTCCCAAGACAACTAGGTTTCAAGGCCCCAGATGTATATCCCATGAGAATTCTCTGCTGTGATATTCTCTAACAGTGTAAAACTGCTCTGTTCAAGTCTCTTGGGCATAAATCTTTTTACCGGAAAAAGGAAAACTATGACATAAAATCCCAAGCCTGCACGATACTAGTTGAAATCAAAGTGGAATTGCAATATTTTTTGATCATACAGTCACAATGCAGAGGAAGTGCCATTTTACACAAGCATATTCTTCCCTATTTTCACATGCCAGGAATTTATTAGAAAAATTAGGTTTACATTTTGTTATTAATATGAATTTGTAAAAAAAAATTCAAAAAAGGAACCCAAACACGAAATGAGTAATAGTTATAATAAAAAAAAATCCAAGGAAAACAGAAAATAAAAATAGTGATATCTCCCTGTAGCTAATTTACAGCTGTTACAAAATTTAACCAAGATAATTACATATCACAAGGAATTGCTGCTATTTTTCTGTAGCACACAGCATGGCAGCACAATGGTAGAGCCTGACTTGAGACAGAGGTCCCCAAACTGCATCAGCATCGACCCCTGGTTTAGATAAACCTGGGAGTCATAGACGAGTGTGGCCTCCTAAAGATACAGTTTCACTTGAACACAATAGGTATATAATTTTCCAAACAATAAAAAAACCTGTGGATTCAAAGGAAAAAAAAACACAGCAAGTTTTTAAGCACAACAGTAGGAACTGATAGGAACTGCCAGCAGTTACAGTATCTAAGGCAACTGCAATAAATTAAAATGCTTTGTGGTTTTAGGGAAAAGTTGGTCTGACAAGAGCAAAGAAGAAGCAGTGGCTTATATTCACTGAAATAATTTGGACAGCAAAGTTTTCATGGCTAGCATCTTAAGAATTAGCCATCTCTTTTTTCAGCCAGGCCTTATTATGGTCACAATTTCTACAGAGGTTAGCTCATAATTTCTTTGGGTTTTGGGGATGGTTTTTTTGGGTTTGTTTTTTCTTTGGTTAAGGTTCATATCCCACTCACATTGCGGCTCCATTCCCTAGCAAGGACCTCAATGAAAGATCACACACTTGCAACTGAGATGAAAAGATATGGAAAGGAGATTGTAGATAGATACAGCCAGTGAAATAGTTAACAAAAATAGTTTGCCATTCCTAGTCAGAATAATCATGAAAATTTTTCAGATGCCTCATGGCATCATAAATTAATATTCTTCAGCTGATTTTCACTTCTTTTAATAGAATACAAAGTTAGTTAATGCTGCATATTGTAGTGTTCTATAGTATCATTAACACCCATGTACATCACAAATTGCAGAATTTTACCTCCCTAATGTTCAGGATCTATTCTTAAATAGAGCAATTTTTATTTTATATACATTAATCAAAACTGTTCAGCAGCATTATTCATGATTATATTTCTCATTCATGGTAGTTACTTGTTATTTGTAATTTGGGCTGTGCCCATTAAGCTCTGGGGCTATGTGGCATGCCTTGACTTTCTTCTGGGGCAAGTTCCTACATCTAGGACTTCTTTGCAGAAATATTTGGCATTTTCCTTCAAGATGTAATGAGCTTTCCAGATTTTTCTAACAATTAAGTCATTAGGTATATGTTTTACAGGCAGAAGCCCCAAAGAGATGTCAACTCATTAGCAATAAATTATTTTAATATTTCAGCTGGATATATGTGAAATACCCCCATTGAACATTCTGGTAAATATTAATCCCTCCTAAACATATGTCTCTAGATTTTATTTCTGAAAAAAAAAAAAAAAAGCAAGCTCCATAAAGGTCAAAACCCCCTGAATTTAAATGAACAGACACTGGTAATTTCTAACTATGGAATTTTAGTTATTTAAACACTAACTATAGTGTTTTGTTTTTTTTATTTTATATGCTGAAGGGCTCTGCAGTCCACTGGTACTTCACTTCATTGAGGATAAAAGGGATTGGTTTGAATTTGTCATGCCAAATGGATGTGTGAAATCTAATCTCTTATTCAGACAATGAAATCCAAGAACCAATCTCAGATTTAATGCTGAAAATATAAGAAAAATATTCTGCAGGTTGTTTAGATCTGCCTGATTTTACCTTACTGGCCAGGGTCCATTCCTTGTGAAATACCTCTGACTTAGGATCATGAGCTTTTTAATAGCACTCTAAATTAAACTTAATTCCACCTTCATACCCTCAGTACTAAAATGAATGCTCTAAGGTTAGAAGCCATTGTGAAGTTTTAATCTGTTTGAATTACTGATCACATTTCAGACCTATTTTAAATCACCTTTATAATATACACATTGAAGTTTCTGGTGAGGGTACTGTAAGATCTGTGAAACATTACTATGATATAGCAATAGCATTATTAATAGACTAATAATAAACGTGGAAGCTGAAACATAGAATTCTTTCTCCTCTGAAACAAAATTCTTCTTCATTTCCAGTGTATTTATGACACATCCCAATGATTCAACAGGAGAGTTGAAGTTACCTGTCCTTATAGGCAGTAAAGTGTCAGGCTGCACAACTTTCCTTAAGCACCACAATCTGAGGTGGTTACATGTCCTCCTTTGAATTAATGATTGCAAATCTATTACAGGTCACATTTTGTTGATAAAAAAAATACCAGGGAGGATTTATTCTGATCATTACATGATGTAATCAAATGACCCTGGCAATGATTATAAAATCTCTGTCAAACTTTTTTTGTGGAGAACTCTTCTTTGCATCTTAAACATAGTCAGTTGTGTCCCTTCAGGTTCACTGCAGGCTTGCCCTGACAGTGTGCATATGCATAGCCTGTTATCCTATTAGCACCATAAAACCAAAGTTTTAAATGCCTGGGCTCTGATGGGAAGAGCATCTCTCTGATAAAGACACAACCATGGTTCAGAGACAAGGGTTTGTGGAGATAAAAATCTACTCGTGAGTGACAAACTCTCTTTGTCTCCCTCCTTCCCAAGTCAATAGAATACACACATTTTTCAGTACTGAACCCTATGTTACCTATTTGCAGGAAAGATGAATATTAGGAATTGTATTTTAGGCTGATGATTTACTTGACAGTATAGATGAAGCGAGATTCAAAATTAAACAAATGCTTTCTTGGTAAAATCATAACTTTCATGCAAAAAATGCCATTTGCTAGCAGAACATACACACGAGCCATGGCCTCTTCTCAGAAAGCAGCAAAAGGTGATGTACCCAAGGTCATAGTGACTATTCTTCCATTGTCATTTCCAAGAAGTCACAAACCACCTATTTCTCAAATGCCTTAGAAATTAGAAAATTTTTTTTTAAAAATAACTTTATGGGGCACCAACTTTTTCTCAAGCAAACCACGGATCCCTAAAATATATATGTTATATTTTGTCTTTACCTCAGAGGTACTGTCTGGAAAAATTAATTTAAAAATTTATCTATATAAATGGATACACTAGCTCTGTATATAGACCTAGTCAAACAGAGCAGATAATAGAATAATTCTCCACTCTTTGCTACGTACAGAAAATTAATTGCCAGGCAAATACATGCTTATTTTATTGCATCAGTACTATGCAAGTCAGTTCAGAAAAGCTAAATTTCATGCTTCTTTTGTTCCCCCTCAAAGTGTGGTTTTCCAACTCATTAAAGAATCAAAGGAAGGAAAGGTGAGTGGTTTATGGACACAGGTTAACACTATGAACTGATGCAAAGAAATAAAAAAGCTGAAAAGTTCCTGTGCATTTGATGGAATAACAGCTGGTAAGGTATTGCACAGCAACTTGCATTTACTGTAAACTGTTAAACTACAGTAGGGTAGAAGGCTGAAAATGAAATTAAACTCAGCCATACATCACCAGAGATTCTCCTTTCAGCAGCTTGGAACCCTGCAATGGATGATGCAGTGAATGTGTGTGCTGGAAGCATTTGCTGAAGAGGAAGCTACTTGTTCTGTAGATCTAAACTAGAGCAATTTCAACCATATAGGAAAACTCTGAGAACATTAATTATATTGTGTATTACAAAAAAAAAAAACTAGGATAGTGCAAACAAAAGTAAACAAAACTTTGACAGAATTTAATCTAGAAGAATGTCTTCTATAAGTGTCCTTCAAACAAATGGCATCTCCTCCTCACTAATTCTCTTAACAAAAGGCTGAGTTAAAGTGTTATCCTTGTTTAGTGGAAAATATAGAAAATTAAGAAAAGCTTTTTTTTCTTTTAAATTATCTCTCTTGTTATTTGAAGCTATTTGTTTTAGAACTGTTTTTCTAGTGGAACAGTTACAAAAATATCACATCATAAGGGAAACAACATTCCCCAGTAATGCAACATCACTCCAGAAGAAAACATGTTCATACTTGCAGGACTTGCAGTGAAATCTACAGCACTTCAATAATTTATGTTCACTTTCAAAGCCTCTGTTTTGATCACATGAAAAATCAGGCTTGAGGAATTCCAAGGAGCTGAAAGCACAACCAGCTGAATCCAAGACTCTGGTGACTTTCATTTTTACAGCTCACATAGAAATGTGACATATGTATACCAAAGTGAAGATGCAAAGCCAACCACAAAATGAATTTAGAATGAGTTCATCCAACTGACATCACCTCATCAGCACTGTACAGATGTCCACAGCTCCACATGTGCCATTTACAGATAGAATATGTTCCTATTATGGTTCAAGAGTACAAAATCTCTAAGCTCATACACAAAAACAGCTCATGGTCTAAACAATGCATTAGCGTTCAACATGATATAGGAAACAGAATTCTAGAAATGTTACATTCAACAACTTAAAAAAAAGAGCAGCATCTGCAGTTTCCATTCCCCCCCCCTTTTTTTTTTTTTGCTACAACTTTTAATTTATTTTAATGTCATACAGCATTTTTTGATGCAAGAAGGGGTCATTCAAGAATACCTATTGGTTTATTAATCCAGACTGCATTCTTAAACAGAAAAAAATCAAATTATCTGTTTATAAATTACTAAGTCAGTAATACTAAGTTATCTTAAAACTGGATATTTGTAAAATGCTCTAATAATTTTCATGTTAGGGATTCATTCACCTTTAATTTGGTTGCTATAGAAACCTTGGGACTCAATAATTGGATATTGTGCTATTAAAAAAAAAATAGAGAATACACAGATGGACACTGAGACATCCAAATTCCTTTTGTAGTTTTGAAAATCTTGGCCTAAAAACATGCGATATGAGGTTTTAGAAAATTAAAATTATTTTTATTAGTGTATTTCAAGACCAGAGTGAATAACCTGAATTACCAGAGCAATCTGGTCTGATCTGACAGCTGGCCTTTCTTGGAGGGACATTTTAGACTAGATTCATTCTGAGGACCCTTCCAACTGGAATTATTCTGTGCCTTTTTAGAAACAGTTCCTAAATGCATCTGCTGAAAGATTTGTACACTGATAGTTTAAGTAAGGCTGAGTACCGTGTTACCAGTGACAAACCAGATTACAAATCCACATTGGATCACAAAGTAAATCTTTCTCCTGAAACAAACCACACCCTGCTACTGTTAAAAGGAAGGAATCCATGGAGCAGAGCTACAGGACCCAAGAGACCTACACCAACTTTATTTTAACAATCACTGCTTAATCTGAATTATTCTGACAGACAAGTATGCAGATACTTGCCTACACTGTCAAGCTCCTGATTTTAGAAAATGCATTAAGTTTTTCCCTGGCATATATCTGTGTGTAAAAGGTAAGATTTTATGAGGAATTTCCCTTCCCAGAACTGCAAAAGAATGCACATCTTCTCTTGCCATGTCAGTGTAAATAAGAAAGTGAAGAGTAATTAAAATGCCTGGTTTACCTTAATTGACAGTGGACTCGGTTCAGCCACAAGGTCAGTACATCCCAGTAAACATTTCAGCTTTTTGATCTTTCATTAAACTATTACCAGGAACTACAGCAGAGCCTATGCTTGCTTTTAAAGGTAGTTTAAGACAATCAGGACTGTCTGTTAAGCTAAAACTATTCTGAAAAACCAGTTGAGAGAAGGTATGACACCACATGGTCATGAACTGTGCTACAGCTGGAGAGAGCCAGAGCACAACTGTGAGTGGACATACGACTTCAAATACCTCATTTCTGAGGAAAAAATTGAAAGGTGGACAGCAAGAGTACTATTAATAGAAAATAAGCACAAACAATAACTTTCTTAAGCAATTGAGAAAATATTCCAAGCTGCTTTGTAAATTTAATTTCCATAAGTTATGCAGCAGTCCAAAAACTTTAACTCTAAGAAATTCCTATTAGTTCACACAAAGTTCATTGAGTCTTTTGTATGGAAGCAGAGCTCCAGCCTGTACTGAACTGTTTTCAGTGCCCTGAGTACTCACAATGATGTGTTGCAATGGCAAAACCAAGAACCAAATTCCTCATCGTTGCTACTTTCATGGACTTGTCCTCACAAATAAAGGACATGGAGTGGTTATTCAAGCTCTGATTCAGCTTCTTAATGAACTTTAACCTCCAGAAGCCAAAGCCACACCAGCTCCCCTTTCACCTTATGTTCTTTTTCCCTTTAAGTACTAATTAATTCTATATATAATGGAAGCTCTTTTTTCTAACATGTGCCAAGACCTTAATACAAGCAATTGGGCAGATCTTCAGTATGACTTTATTGACTTTTAATGATTTACAACAGATGAGAATCTGTCTTCAAAAAGTATACTACTAATTAACTTATGAAGAGTTGGCTGCTTGCAGTATTTAATATAATTCTTGAATGTTCCTAGGCATGCATCTGAATTTCAATGAAACTTGTACCAATAGATAGATATTGACATTCTCATGAATACCAAATGAGTTCATTAGCACTTGTCCTGCAATTGTGAATACCTGCTGAATTTTTAGTTGAGTGGCCTTCAAATGAAACTGCTGGCCACATATCAGGCCCCAACAGCTTTTCATCAAATCTCAAATTCTACCAACTTTTCCATCTTTTATTTGTGAAATGGACTGAGAAAATAGGAGGGGAAAAAAGAATTAGCAGAGAGATAAAAGGCAAGAATGTCACACACCACAGACATGCAGTGAGGTTTTGACATAATTCAATACAGTACATCCAGGGATGTGATTCCAGCCTGCAAAGGGTCTATCAAAAAAGATGAATCTTTTACACTTTTCCAAATAAAGCCATTTGCTTAATAATTAGGAGAGAATTGGGATGCCTTGTGACAAAGGGCAAAGGTTAGAGGTACACTTCAGTCTTTCAAAAGTGGCTTTCATGCAACAGAGACTCTGTCTGCTCTGGCAATGCACCTTAAGCTCTTGGCTGCTTATTATCTGATAGCAGCCCCTCACAGCATCCTTCCATTATGGTTTAGCAGCTGGTTCACATCCATTTCCCACACGTACAGCTTCCCCCTAGTTTAAAATGGGTCAGAGCCAGGTCACCTCCAACACTGCTGTTAACATTGACGCTGCTTGCAAAATGGCAGTGAGGAAAAATGAAAGGTAATATGGAGGCCGAAGGGGAAATACAGAACAGCAGCGACAAAGAGTTGTTCTTCCCAACTAAACACTAATGCATCTGAAAGCATTTGCAATTTGCAGAGACCAAACAGAGTTAGGAGTGAAGGACAAAGCCAGAAGCCTACAGTAGTTAAAGGTAATTGACCTTGAATGTGAATTTAGCAGTGAGAGAAAGAGTAGAGAAGATTGTGGGTATGGGAGAACAGCATGCTTTACTTTTTTTCAAATGAATGCCAACTTATTTAAGGGAAAAGTAGATACTATGTAAGAGTAAGAAAGGAGCAAATAGAGCCTGTGTGCCTAGTGATGGCTGCATTTTCTGGTGAAAAATAAAGAAAATTCCTGGAACGAAAATTCTTAGCAATGCCATTAGCTAAGAGTCCTCATATGGAAAATGCTCAGAATCCAGTGAAGCAAAATTGTTTTTGTGAGGGACTGATTATGTCTTATCCCTCATCTGAGGTTTCAGTATGTTTGAGTCCCATTATTATCAACTAGATTAGAACACCATTCTGTGAAGTTAGAAACAAAATAAAAAATATCTGGGATGCGGGAGACAGACATGCAAACAGATCATTGCAGCATACACACAAAATTAATTCCAGATGTAACTATCCCTATTATTGGGATTCCATACATAAATGAATATATAATGTACATCTATGTAAAAGTTGTAGCACTAACTCATTTGTGCTCATTGCTGTAAGACACTAACAGAATTCCTTATCTTGAAACAGAGAAATACACATGACCTCAAAATCTATGTACTGGAGGAGAATTTGCTGCTTAAACAACAGAAGAAGAGATTAAAATCAACACCTCTCCACTATGCCAGATGAATTCTGGTTTTGGAAATTTGGTGGCCTGAAACAATAAAACAGATGGGGAAAGTATGAGAGATTAACTCTAGTTCCATAACAGAAAAGAAAGAATTTACATATCTCTTTCCACACGACACCATTTCCTGTTCTAAACTCAAAACAAAGCTTATATGAGCAGGAGAATGAGTAGACCTCTTTCATCCCAGTCTTTTTGCAATAAAGACCTATGAATGTCATCAACAAGACCATAATAATGAAAAATAATCCTAAAATACCCCAAAAAATAAATTCAGTTTTCTGAAGCAAATATAAACATTCAGATGTACAAGAAAAGTTCTTACTGGTCTAAGGGCAGAGTATGACACATGAATTCTGTCATGTGATCAGCTCAAAACATAAAAGCAGTCATGCACAGATGCTACCTCCTTAATGCTAATTTCTTAGCCTCTGATTGCCCTTTTTGATTTTACATAAGGTGATTTATATGGGCATTAATATAAGGTATAATAACCTCAGAAAAGCATATAAATCTACAGGGGTTTAAGTGTGAACATATATGTTTTCTCTCCCTCCTCACTTTCACCACAACTGAATTTGTGTACATGAGTGAGCAATTTCAACACAAAGTGATAGAACTTTTACTTTCTCTCAGTAGAGACTTTAGGATTTGGAAGCATTAAAAGGGATTGTTTTTCTCCAGCAAGGCCAAGAGATATCCTGGTATATTGTAGGAAGCAGAACAGATTGCCATTTTTTTCAAAAGGTAAAATCCTTTTGTACCATGCAAGTAGCTTAAACACTCCTTAAATGCACAGAGCCCTCCTGGGAAGAGAAGTTTCTGGCTGCAGCCTCCCACTGAGATATATGAATATGTTGTGAGTCCTCCTTCTTTCATCTTGGTTAAGGATCAACTAAATGTTAAATGCAAGTGTGAGAAATCAGGGTTGTTCAGGAAAGTGCTAATTTTCCCCAAGTTCAACACCTGGGAATGGAGAACCACAGTATTAGCTCATTCACTCAAATCTGGTGATTAGAAGCATTCTCATAGAGAGCCAATCTGTCTTGTGTATTGGGGTCTCACATACACACACCCATCTGAATTCAGAAAGACATTTGCTTGGAACAGCTGCTGGTTTAGGGGGGAAGTATTTGGAAAAAGGATAATATTTCCATGCTGAAAGACAACCCACTTTCAAGAAGATGGTTCATACAGGAAAGCAGCCTGGATGCCTTAGCTGATTTGAGTATGATTCATACACTTCAAACAGTTCTGCATAAACAGACACAATTATTAAAGAATAGCTGCATAATGCTTCCATTCATAAGGGGGGTTTTATTTGCTCTCGTTTTTTTCCTTTGAGGGAGAAAATTTCTCAGTTCAGAATGATTCTGTTCTTTCACGTGCAATATCACCAAACTGTTTTTGCTAATTGGAACCCTCGATATGGAGTTCAACTCAGCAGCACCATTGTAGTCCCATTTTAAATGTTCCTTACTTATATAGAATTTTATAAGATTAAAGAGACTTCTTTCTGTTTAAAATGGTGCTCTTGGAGCCCTGATTCATTTTAGTTTTGCTTGTAATACTCCTGAGGATGTCAAAATGTAGGCCTCATGCCAGAAGATGAATTCCTGTAAATGCTACAACTACACAACACAACAAACCCACACCACAGAAATTTTCTAGTAAAAAACTAGGTACAGTATTGAATTGGACCTCTTTTGTTTTTTAAATAAATGAGAGGAAACAATTCTGCCAGACTTTTCTATGTCAAGGCTTTGTGAAAATTGATGTTTCTAGCAGTAGTTTTATTCCATTAAATATGGATTTTGTGCTTCTGATAAATGGGCAGAAACAGATTTTTATGTTAGGAGCAATGAACAAGTGGTTCATTACACCTGTACTACACTTGGCTCAGGCATAGAGTGGCTGCCTGGAGCCCCTCTATCCCTGTATTCAGAAAGATGCTGAGCTCTAGTGTAACACTGCACAAATTTAGCAGCACTAGACTGACTGTAGCTTTACTGCTAGCACATTTTAAATGGTGTGTTTGTTTCATTTCCCCGCTGACTTAGACCAGAACCCAGAGCATTTCACAGCACAAAGGCATAAGGCTCCTGCAGAAAAAGTTGGAATTGCACTCCATGATTTGCTGCATATTCAGTTATCTTGGTGGTGAGGAGAAGATGCTGAGACAGTAGAGAAAGGGAATAGTTGTTTTGTGTTATGTTATCTTGGACAGCTACCAACCATCTCACAAAGAGCAGCCAAAGACAGGCTCTTAGCAGATCACGTGCATGGATTTTGCTTTTGGAGCCTGCTGTGTGGGTATCTGTATCTAAGCTGGTCCACTCAGGCTCCCTTATATGGATTGTGATCTAAACAAGAAAAAGATATCAAGGGTTCAATTCTAACTCATTTTAAAACAGACATTAACTTCTGATCATCTGAACTGCACCACTGGTGACATGGGCTGCCTGGGGTGACTTTCTTAGATGAGCATACATCATCCTTGGGACATACATTCATATTTATCAGATGAATCCCACTTTCACTTAGGGCATTGGGTTCCACTGCTCCAGGCTGCCACTTTATCATCTCTCCTTCAACCCACCTGCTTGACTTTGAGACCACCAGTAAAAAAAGATGCAACACAGGCATGAATGCTCCTGGACATTGCTTTCCGTGCTGCTCTCTACCCTATTGTGCAGGAGATTTTTCCATGGTTTTTGGTCCACATCCATGTCATGGTAACAACAGTCTTAGGCTGAGTCAACCACTGCTTTTGATTCAGCTCACAGCTAAACTTCATACTTTTGCTATCTTCTATGAAAGGTATTTAATTTTTTCATCAACCTTCATGATGAATAATGGGTATTTATTATCTTGAGAGGTTCTCATTTGCATTCAATCTTGTGGCTTAAGCTCATCAATAATACTAATTCACACTTACATAGCACATTTCATCTGAAGAACATAAAGCACTTCATAATTGTCAAATGATTAAATTTTACAACATCTCCCAAAGGTAAAAAGAATTTCATTCACAGAAGGCCTGGTCTCTATTGTTACTAGGTCTGCATGCTGGGTTTTTGGAGAATTGGCATGAAGCTCAACAGCAAGCTGTACACATATAGTTACATAAAGATTCATTTTCTGTGTTCAGCACCCCATTGGAGAACAATGTCAGCATGTCAAGGAATCTTTGTGCTAACTTGTTCAGCAATATTGCATTAAACCCAGCAGTTCTCAGCCACATTGAAACTCAGTACAATGGTCAGCACAGTTCAGGACTAACAAAAGGGTAAAATAAAGCAAATGCTTCACTCATAAAACCTGTTCAGTCTGAATTAAGAAGCTACTAGTAGATTGTATAGTTTGGATTCCCTTATTTGTAATCATTTCCTTGAGGTTTCCCAAGTTACCAAGAAAACTGGGGTGGAATCAATTTTCATGTGTATTCAACACCACCAGTCTTTGCTGTCTGTTTTCATGGCTGCATCACGTGCATACAACCTTTGGGACATACAAGACCTGCGTATGCAGTTTCTCAGAGCACATTCTCTTTTCTTTGGTAAAGGAGGAAAGCAGGAAAGCTCCACAGAAGTCTACACCAAGAAATTTCTAGAGTTGGCCACTACTACCACTCACCTACAGAAAAAGGGAAAGGGAAACATTTAGTGATGTCCTAGAAAAGGGGAGATTGGTGTAAAAAGGAATAAAAGGTCTAAAAAGGAATAAAAAACAAAGGAAAGCATGCAGTTGATAGAAGCAGCCCCAAGAGATCCTCTATAGGCACCCCTGTCCCATGCCGGGTATCAGGTCACGCCACAGCTGAAGCCCCAGAGTGGGGCTGCAGCTAAGCCCCTCTGTATAAAATATGGACCATGTCCCAGCTCCACAGCTTTGCTGCCAAGGCTTCACCTTCCAGACAGATCTGATTTGGCACAGGGCATGGAAAGCTAGGGAGCATCAACAGTGATAGAAGTTCCCTTGTGGTGTTCTTCAGCAAGATTCTGGATGACAATTCCAAAATCTATACCTAATGAAAACTAAAAGCAAAGGGAATTATTTAATTGGAAAAGGATAGCCTGTCTTTCCAGAAGTGACTGCAAGATCTGTTCCCTTCCATTTTACTAATACCATTGTCCATAATCTTAATTGTGCCCTGTAGGTAATACTTTTGACACAATATTTTTAGTACGGCACAGATGTCTCCTACGAAAAGGAGCCACAGGTGAACACCAGAACAGTCAGGGAGAGTAAACCTTTGAGATTTGGCAATTTTGATAATTAAATTTTCTCCTTCCTTTCTGTAGTACTTCATTCAAGTAAGTGAATAAAATGTTCTTTGCATCTATTTTTCCTGGACAACTGTCTGTTTAAATAAGTAAACACTTACTCATGCTACACACAATTAAACTTCTTCCTAACCAGCTGTGAAATAGCTTGTGTTTTCTGTCACAATCTATGGCAACCTGAACCCAAAAATAGAATTACAAATCTAGAAATACGAAGGCCAGACATGCACAACTGTTCCTAACAATGGCTAACACAAATAATTTCCAAGTTAGAATTCACAGACTGGAATTGGCTAGGATTACCTTTAAATCACAAAATCCTGCTTTTTTAATGCCATCTGAATGTCAGAACTTTGGAGTGCCATACTTCACTTGAAACATGTCATTTCACACTAGGAGGGGGACATTTTCTAGAATTATGCATAAAAAGATGTCTCTTCTCCATGGTAATTTATGAAAGAGATTAAGCTGGCGTTAACTTTGCTGTGCAATCACTTGATAGTCCTTCCCCACACTGCTGTGGTAATGAAACACTAAATACACAACAATAGCAGAGAAGGTTTTACACCATCACCATGCATACAAGGATATTATTACATGTTGCCATAATGAGCAGCTCTTATAATACCAGATTTTGCAGACATGATACACAGATTTTACCACCTTATTTACATCGCTGGTTCAGTTTCCTGGCAAACAGCAACTACCTCTCTCAAGGGTTTTTTCCCAGCTTACCATCCCCTTGCAAAGGAATATCAGCAATCCTTTCTCCACTGGTGAACTCAAGGGTTATTCTGTCAGTCATAGTGTCAAAGGAGGGGGATGTTGATGGGGTTGTACCTTGAGAATATTGTAACCAAAGTATATCCCAACATTATATTTGAATGAATACCGAGAAAGCTAAAGAAGGGTGCACATGCTGATTAAAGCGTGATACTTCATAAAGAATATTAAAAACTATTAAGACCATGTAGGTACCTATCCCTAAAACTCTGACTCCTCTGTAATCTTGCCAATTTCAACCCGAGTCTGAACATAACTGAAGAAAAATCCTCCAAAATTCATTCAGTCTGAAGAAAACACCAAACCAAACACATACAAGACATTAAAAGTTACAAAGATGGAGCATTAAAATGACAAAACAGAGCTGTGAATACAGAATGAGCCCTGTATGGATGTGGCAGAGTCTGTGAAAAGAAGCAGTACTTGGCAGTTTGGTGACCATTCAGTGCAGCCTCTGCACTCCTGCAGCTGTAGCAGGACAGAGAGAAAAGTGCCACAGCTGAAGCACAAGGGGAGCTGGTGCAAGGTGACAGTCAAATCCCCTCTGCTTTCTGCACTGGGCACTCAGTCCTGCCTAGTCCCTGGCAGTGGAATTGTTACATGAAGCAGCCAGAACTTTGGGAGACAACAGAGAAGCCAGCTAAAACGAGGGTATCAGTATAATGAAGCCTAAAGGGACACTTGCTTTGTTATGTCTTCAGAGTATGCCCTCAGAGGATACTGTGTTGTACTCTTGCAATAGAAAACTTTGAACAGGAGAAAGGACAAATTTTTTCCTTTTATTTGCTGAATATCTTGTATTGCATGCGGTCTCTTGGTTAAAAATTCATAAATCCTTAGCACTCAAAATTCTCAGGCAGTCCTACTTTCCACACACTTTATATTCAGTTGGCCTTATTCTTAAAAACAAGCAGTAAACTTCTGCTTTACTATCCTCTATAGTGCTAAGGGGTTTTTGCAGGCAAAACAACTCCCTAAATCCTGGGTTTCCATCATTTACAATTCAAAATGAAAAATATCTGCCAAAATTAGCTAGCTGTTAATTGTATTCAAGAATTGGGGCTCCAGAGGGTGTGGAGAAAGAAAGAAAAAATGTGAAGCGAAGAAAATTATTTGCATTCTTAATTATTTATGCAATGTGTGACAAAAAAATAAAACAACAAAGAAGCAAAATATTAGCCTAAAGTTCCCACAGAGTCCAAATTTAAGTGCACACAATGCAGCACTGCAGTGTCATGTGATTGTAGCTAAAACTGAAGTTGAAAGTCAAAGAATAACCAAGAGAAAATAATTGTCTAATTTGTAAGAAAATCTAAATTTGCATGAAAAAAAATTTGGGGAATCTTATTTTTCATGGACTTGAATATAAGTGCTGAACCAGGATTGATTAAACTTTCTTTGGTACAACACTGACACATTTGACTTTGATACCTTTTAAATTAAACCTTTAGACTTTTCTATTTGAAACAATAATCTTCATTTACAAACTCACCTGAACTAAAAAAAAAATATATATTCAAGTTCACTCAATATTTTTCTTCATTTTCCAATTCACCCAATAAGCTGAAGAATCCATTATTCATCCAAATCTAATAATTATTCCATCAGAATTTAACAGCTAAAGTGCTCTTTATTGCTATGAAGATTACTGTGGCACTGTTTCTGTTTTACTTATAGCAAACTGAATTAGTGTTTCATTTCCCTTTTAAGTGGAGTAGCATATTATTCATTGATTCAGTAATTCAGTGGCTTTGAGTTATCTAATCAAGTGCTCCTTGAGAGCATAAAGATGATAAAGTTTTACAAATTGTAATAAATTGCCTTTGAATGTAGTTATAACTAAATTGAAGTTAGTGTTGCTCATTCTACATTTTAAAAGTCAGCAGCAGTTTTCCTGATTGGGGAAAAATCCCCTATGACATTTTCACACATGTCCTGGTGAAGGAGGAAAAAAAACCACCCTCCTTTCACAACTTCCCAATTCTCACAGGTGCATTCTATCTGTGTGTTGTCAGCTAATTGTTTGGAATTCAATTCCTACTTTTGCATTTAGTGCCAGTGCCGTATACTGTCCCTGGTACCCCATCAGCCACAAGAACATAGAGCAGGCTCCACTCCTGCTGTGACCAGTTCTCACCTCCACAAACAACAACACCGTGACCCAACAATGAAACAATGAGGAAATGCATCCAAAACATTAAACATACTAAAACAAGTATGAATATGGTACTGGAAATCCATAGTGTATCAGAAAAATTAATTCAGTCCTCCAGTGTTACAAGACATTAGGGATAGAGAGAACTCAGAATCTGCGTCTCATGAGTGCTCCCTCCTATCTTTATCATTCTTGAAGGGCCAATAAACAGCACCTTACCCTGCTGCCAAAACCAAGGCTATTTAGTTCTTCAGCCTCTTGCAGCACTTGGCAGCACACATACCATCTCCTTTAAGAAATACCAGTTTGTGTTAGTGATTGATTTCAGTACCAAAGCACAAAAGATAAAATACCTTACAGTTTTCCTTCTGGCACAAAATTAAATTTCACACCTGGCACAAAATTAAAACTATTAGATTGTTGTTCTATCATAATTTAATCTCAACCATTTTCAAGATTCTCATTAGTCTCTAAATTACCAAAATTTGTTTTCCCATTGCAGAATCAAATTCCGCATTTTCTATTCATCCATGTATAAAATATTTACACACATCCTTTTGCTCATTTTTAAATATTTACACACATGCACACTTTGCGTTTTCTAACACCATTTTGTTCTCTTCTTAAGAGAAGGGCCAGCTCAGGCAGAGTTGGTGCGAATTTCCATACGCAGGTGCAGGACAGGTTGCTCTGCTTGGAGCCAACTGCAAGTCACAAAACCAGGATTAGAAGAGACACAGAACCAGGCTAAAGGGGAGCACATGATTTCAAGGCAAATCAAAGTGCTGGCTGCCTAAATGGACCACCTTACTTCCACTCTCCCCTTGAATCATTTCTTCCTATATGTTCAGAATTTTCTCTTTCTGAGAATACATATTATTTGCAGAACAATTTCTGTAATAATAGAGATTATAAATTCCTGGTCTATCATTTCCTAATGGATTAAGGTATCTGATATTCAAAATTTGAGTTATATAGGCTGGGTTTTTACTGTATTCCAGGACAATACTGCAGATTGTTAATTCCTCTGGTTTTTCCCTATCAATTAACATTTATTGTGGTTCTTCCCTGAGCCAGTCTTGAACAGTTGGGGTTTTATGACTAGGCAGTTTCTTCTGTTGTATTTTTTATATGTGCCAATGGAAAGCAAAGAAATACGATCCTCTCTGTAAAGGAAGTCTCCTGAGTGATAAAAAATATATTGTAACTGCTGCAACAAACTTCACAGAACAGTAAATCATCTAACAATTTAAAATTTTTAAAGAATATTTGAGAATATAATTTACAATCAAATAGGCGGCTATAAACCCTGCTCAACAGTATCATAATACAAATTATCACTCAACACCCATTTAAAAGAGGTAGATATAAGTATTTTTTAGAATTTGTTGCAATTCTAAAACTTTTCTTTAGAACAGCGTATTTTCCCATTGCATTCACTGCATACAAGCTGCCAGTATTTATTTTTCAGGAATTAAAAAAGGTATCATTTTTGAGCTGACACTGCACTTATCAAGAGTTTTTCATCTACAGAGGAATTTAGACTGACTTACAAAGAACTTTGTTTTGGAAATCCTGTACCTATTATTATTGCAGTGTTCTCAGGCAGCCCAGAAACATACAGGAGATTTGTTTCCTTGTCTATATTATTTATTATCTATAATATTATCTATATTAATTGCATGGGATCTCTGAACAATAGGTCACATAATTATCAGACAGTTGAAGTATCAGTACAGTTAAAAGCAGGCAAGTATTTGGGCCCAGGTCCTTCAGGAAACACCTAATCTCTCAAGAAAGCTGCAACAAACATTAAAACATGTGTTTCAGAGGTATTGGCTGATGCACTGAATAAAACTTCATATAAAACTTTAGCAGTGCTGTATAAACACTGTAAGAGATGCTGATTGGAAACTTAACTAAAGTCAAAGGAGAAATGATCCTTAAGTTTTCAAGACCAGTGTGATCAAACAGAGATATAGCAGCATTCACTTGCTATTAACTAAGCACAAACCAGGACAGGGAAATTTAAATTTAACTGCAAAAGAACTTTACAGAGAGTTATCATAAACAATTGTATTTGCACTATGAATTACATACATATTGCACCTAAAAATTACATACTCTTGTAGTTTGATACACCAGCTATTCAGAACACAGTGAAAAATGTGTCTGCTACATCATTTGAAACTCAAGTTTTGCCATTTTACCGACTTACAGATTTCAAGCAAGAGAAGCTACACAAGTAGGGAGCCACTTGTGGAGCTTCTGCCAAGATGAGCCTTGGCCCTGCAAAGTTTTAGTTCTGAGTTACTCTGTCTGATTATTCAGCAAGGAGAGATTGTGTGACACTAACAAACTGGGATTTACCTCTCTACAAGATCAGTAAATCCAGTGAAGTCCAGTGTGAGCATACACTCCCTCAAAAATCATGTTACAGACTTTTTTTTCTGTGCAACACAGACATAAGGAGTCTTTCCTTCCAAGACCTAGAGGCCAGTGTTGAAACCTATTGCTACACAAGGTTGTAACAAAAATTAGTACTGCAAATATGAAATAATGCTCCTTGGCAAGGAACAGATGCCAAGAGATGTTCTTTACTACTTTAACCCTGAAATCCAAAATTTGGAACACAACTTCTCGTAAAAGCAAATATGAATAACTGCACCATTTCTCTTTGGACACTGCTCCAAAAATCAAATCTACAATTTCTTAGAGATTCCAGTATATGATGCATCCACAAAATGTTACACAGAGAGAATTTGTGCAGACCACACCTGCTCAAACACCTATTGCAAAGGAAATACACAGTTTTATTCCATGGAGGTCTTCCATATGTAAAACATTTAGAGAAAATAACATTGCTTACCTTGAAATGCATAAACCCCAAAATTATCATGCTACTGGCATAAAAATTTCAGCACCTTTAAAAATGGGTGTATTGATTTCTACAGTTATCGAACTTCTACCTTACAATTTAAAAACTCATTTTGAAGTCATCAAGGCTAAAATGTCAATTATTCAGGTTTTTTAAGAGAAAGCAAGGTTTTCAAGTCATCCCATTTCTCTAAGACCTTAAGAAAAGTTAAGAAAAATAGTCCATAATTGTGAGTTTTATTATAAAAAATTGTCAACCCTAATGATCTCAGTTAGGGAAAAATTAGGAAAAGGCCCACAGGCAGATGAGATGCCAAAAATGTAATAGAGGAAACAAGGGCAAAAACATCATCAGGGGAGGAATCTTATGTAACTTAGAGCAGTCTGACCTTAATAGCATTGTTCGAAGATATTAAAGCTTATTGGTTTTAACCTCAACCCATAACAGCACTTAAATAAAAACAGGTCTTCTAGCACACTTGAGTAACTCCACTGAAATAATGTTTCTGGGTAGCAGCTCTGTATTTTTCAGATATTCTTGTGTACTAAAGCCTAGCTCACTTCCTTTCATTAAAACTTACAAACTTCTCCAAGTGTGTCTTTTATTTTTTGGACGGTAAGGAAATGAAGGGCCTGGCCAAACAGACACCTGTGTGGAAGGATTAGATCCCACTTTGTACCCAGGCAGCATAAAATTTTTCTGTTAGCCTTGGCACTGGCATTACAAGAATGGAATAAGAGCAATAAAAACACACCAGCACCTGCAAATCAGTATTTCATGTTTTGCCCTTCCTGCCATGTTGTCATGATATTGCAGGGGTTCCACACTGTTGTCTCCTTATCACAAAAGTTCCATACCTTCTTGGTGTTTCTTGTGGGCAGCTCCTCCAAGCACTGACTCTCTCTTCTTCACAAAGCAGCCACTGACTCCAGCTCCCCTCTCACCCAGCCACCCCACTCTTTTATAGCATCTTCTTCTCATTGCTTACAGCTGTGGCCTGTTAAAGTCAGGCCTGCTCCTGATCTTTGATAATTGGCCCAGCTGCAACTCCTTAGGGGCAAAATTACTTTCTATACTACCTTTATTTTTTTATATTCTATCCCCCTACACTGCCACACACAAAAGTCTGGTTCCCTGTCTTTACCACCACTATCCCCAATACAAGAGAGTGTCTGTCCATACATCTCTTCCCTCATTATTTAATATACATTCTGCATCATGGTTTTCTTGCTGTCTAAAGCACCACTTAATGTGTTTCCACAGAGTATTAACCAGCTGCATTCAGCACACATAGTGAATTCACTGGAACATCTTATTACCATATTAATTTTTATTTTGTCCTTGCCCTAGTCCCAAAACAGTAGTTTTGTTTGGAATGCCTAATGTGACTTTGGAGCACACTTTTCATTTCCCACAGTCTCCTATCACAGATCTGTTCCCTAAACCTTACTTTTGCCATGCTGGCTCAGTGAAATTCCAACACAGATCAAGAGGGCAGGAGGATAAGTGCAACACATCCTCAACTAGCACACAAGGAATTTTTTAACCATTCTGTTATTGAGACCTGATTAAAGCAGGCACAAGAACCATCCACTGAGGGACCTTTTGAAACACTATAATGGTCATCATATCAGCATTCACATGAAGTTTCCTGATTCCATGGAAAAGAAGGAGGTTGTACTCCTTGAATTAATTCTGATTTGTCTCCAGACAAAGTGATGTAGGCAATTTTATTTTCTGTTTATCTTTTGTCATCATTAGCAGGTACCAGTCTGACTGTTCTTAAGACCTGCTTTACAAGAAAGTAGGAAACTTTCTGGAGTTTAGTAGACACCATCTCTTGTGACAGAGTTTGCAAGCAACAAAACCAAACCTGATCTGAAGGTTGTCTGTGAGATTTCTAACTTTGGCTGGAGCCTCTCTCCATTTATGTATAATTATTATTCTCATAGAGTTCAGTTCTTTTCAGACAGTATTTACTTTCACTGCACCATAATCACCAGAAACGTCAGACACATTCACAGTCTTGCATTACATTTGGCTTATGTAGTCTTACCTTTGCATTAAGAGGTCTCCAATTCGAAATCTGCACGTTATTACTTTAGTCTCAAAAAATATTATTACATTTTCCACAGATTTTAACTTTCTTCTTGCCCAATGCCTTCCTTTAATTCTTTCATGCCTCTTTCTCTTTGGTCACAAAATATTCTTTTTGATCTCTTTGATTTAAATCTATCAAGGTTTCTTCTCCTCTGCAGGAGTACAGTACCAGGTTTTGAGAACTCAGTCATTTCTCTGCTACTTCATTGAATTCTAAGTTGCTGTAGGGTGATTTTTTTTTTTTTTGGTGGTGCATGCCATGGTTAATTGCTGTAATTGATCTTTTTCTTACATTATTTATACCCCCACATTACAGTACTGTAATTCTAATAACACTTAAATTAGATCACTATGGGTCACTGATACACCTGCTGAACTGAAATCTTTGGGTCAAAAATTTGAAACTAAATGAGGACTTTTCAATCTTGCTGTCCATTATAAAATTTGAAAACACAATTTATCATCTAACTAGTATGTCATTTCCAACACTAACATAACACTTTTTCTTTTTTGCTCTTTTAAGAATCAGAACAAGCCATTTTCTCCATTTTAATACTATTGATTGTTTTCTTTATGGCCTCCTTGAGCTGGTCATTTCTAATTCATTTCCTCCAGCAAAGGCTGCAAATGTTCTCTCCATTTACTACAATTAAGCTTTCATTAACCTGTACACATTTACACCAAATGTGTTGCAGTCTCCTTCCATGAAGCTATAAATGTCTTTCTTAGTTTGCTGTAATACCCATTAGGCAGTGATGACAAAGCTGCAGACAACACACTACAGAACTTCTTGTCTGTATTTCAGTCACAACTTCAGAACTACTACACTGATAAGCCATTCCAAACACTACCTCTTGATTTTGTTATCCCTAACAGAAAAAGAAAAAATTTATAAAAGGATGGGTCAGGGGCAGAGAATTACAAACCTAAAAACCTAAAATAGAAGCATATTCTTTTTAGATTTTAAGAGAAGGGCAGAAGATGAGGGGGTTGGAGTGGAAGAGCAGAAAGGCCTTATAAGCAATCTGATTGTGGAAACACAGACTTACTAACATCCCTTCATGACTGCTTCTCTAAATTAAATGCTTGCACTCAAAACCCCTCCAAAAAACACAAAGAAAAAAAACCCCACAAAAAATAAAACAAGCCAAAAATAACCACCCACCAAACAAAAACCAGGCCCCAAAAACCCATATCAAAACCAAACAAACCAACCCCAACCAACAACCTCAAAACCAAACACAAAAACTCTTATTCATAAAAAAAATGTGATTATGTGAAAAATAAGGATATGTAATTGTTCCACAAATGTTCTGGTTTTGAATTTTTCATATATGAAGGAATAGATGAGGTTCAGCCTCCTCTTTGTACTCTATGCAAGACCAGGTATCAAGCCTATGCTGCAGAAAGTGCCTTCCTGGTCACTTTAGATAAAGTCTTAATCATCCCAGCTCTGCAGGTAATAACAATGGTCTGCCTTGCAATGGTGGCTCACTGAATATCAATGGACCTGAACGTGCTGCTTTAGTCTGAGTATGAATTCAATCATTTTAATTTTGATGGCTCGTGCTGAAAGCATTTTTGCTCCAACCTCTTTGCTATGCTCCTCTCCTCTTTCTCCTCTCTCATGTACATGCTTTCCCCAGAATCCATTCACAATAACTCATATATACATTTCTCCAGCTTTGTAGATGCCAATGACAGCAAGACATTGTGGGCTTACTTTTATATCAGATAATTCTATTTTACATATTGGGCTGGTAAAAGGAGAGAGGTTCCACTGAAATAAAGCAGCTCACACAAATCAAGTCATACAAGGCCCTTTTGCTGGAAAATATAAGGAAGAAAAACCTGAAGATTCTCAGTGCCTGTAGTTACCATTGCCTAAAAGCAGTGCCTCACTATGTTATGCAAGGATTCAAAAACAAATGCACCCATTCCAACTTTGCCAGCCACTATCTCATTGCAATTGCATTTTAAAACAGCTTGTTGTCATCTGACAAAAATAACAAGGATTACATCTTGCTCAACCCCAGAGGATTTAGGAAATGCCTTCTTACAGTCAGATTGGGGTTTTTTGTTGTGTTCAGATTGGATTACAGTAATTCTTTGTTTGCAGATTTGCCAGCACCATTTTTACAGATCCCGCAGAAACAAAAAACAATGGGAAAGAAATCTCCACTTGAGGGAACAGGATGTCTGGTGTAGCTGCTCTGTATCAGCACTGTATCCTACAGTCATTTGAAAATTGCTTTTGGTGCTCCTCATGCAAGATTCTGATATGTTTGTGACTGATGTACTGGAATGAATATCCCAAATTATATAGTTCCTACTATTTCCTAGGCCAAGGAAGTGCCACACACTGGGAAAACAAGGTGCCAGAGAAAAGGCGGTTGTGTAATTTTTTCTAATGTTACAGAATTTCCTTCTTAAATATCCCAAGCTTAGCTTATCTCTATATATTTCAGAAGTGCTACATCATAATACTCCAAAAGAAAATCCAGTGCAGGTTGTTGGAAACCTAGTCTGAAAACTAGAAAAGTAATAAAAAATACTAAAGCACTGTACTAATGCATTGGAAATCATTGGGGAAAAAAACCTCCTAATTTATTGGAGTTACTGGAGATTCCCTCCCTTCAGACCTGCAAAATTTGATTTTTCAGGTAATTTGAATCCTGTAGTCTGGACTTGGAGTAAATTTCTTTGAGTCTATTGCTAGGGTCAATAATAAATATTATTTTATATATTAGATGTTGGTGTCTTTCTCAGAAATATTGTAAATGACTCTGCAGAAAGTTGTTATCTCATTCCCATCCTAATTTTCTTGTACTTTATACATACTTTGCACTTATGCAAGGGATTGTAGGAGATGCACAGGAAAGAAGGATACTGTGCCCTGAATCTAATTTTCCTCTCACAACTTCTTGACTCCAGTCCTACATGAAAATCACAGAGAAAAGTTTCCAAAAGATTATGTAAAGTCTCATGAATGCAACAGGTCTTGCATCAAAAGTGCTATTTCTGTTATATTTCAGTAAGATTGAAATATTTAATACATTTTGAAGCTATTACTCTTGCATATGCTTAAGTCTTCCATGGAAACTTGTGCTCCTGAAATAATTTCAGGGCATTTCTAAAAATTACACCCTGCAGAGTGATGCAAGGGTTTTGCAGATATTGCTTCCACTCTTTGTACATGACTGAGTTTGTGTTTAAGTTTGTGGTTTGGTTTGTTGGGGTAGTTTTTAATTAGATAATCACTGAATAATTAATTTAACAGATTAAAGAATTAGGTAGGTAAAATTCCTCTAAAATTATTTACATGGAATTATAAGTGCATTGTACAAAAAGTAAATAATTTAAATAGGGATTCTCTATTAATTGACAATCTTTACTTTTACTGGGCCATGACATTGGCCCAGTAAGATTGGTGGGAACTTACAGATTCAAGGCTGGAGTTGCTAAGTTTCCTGAAAAAGTGAAACATTTCAAGAGAAAGTTTCTATACAGTGATTTGCAGAAGCCTATATATATTATAATTAACTAGGAAGAAAAATGAAAAAACTAACTGCAGCCCTGCTTGAGACTTCTTTAATGAATTTTGATTTTTTTTTTTTTGCTCTGTTTTGATTTTAAATACTTCTATTAACAGTATGAAGTACACATAAATACTCTGGCAATATTTTCACAGCCAAAAGAACAATTTTTTAATATCTTGGAGTACCAGGGCAACCCAGGGATCCCTAAAATTTATGGCTATGAAACAGTCTTACCCTCCAGCTGTAATTAAACAGAATACTCTGTAAAATAATACTAATTAGAATTATTGCATTGTGTTGTTTATCATTTGATGTATTCTTATTTATTCAACAGCACATGAAACTGAGTTTACCATGCCCCCCTCTCCATAACAGACTACAAGCTGGGACTCTGCCAGAACTAATTCTAGACATGACAGAATGACTAACAGTGGAGAAGGAAGCATTGTTCCAGGGAACAGTCACAGTCTTCCATTCCAGAGGTAGCTTCCTGCTACAGTTTTGGGAGAATACATGCACTTTTGGAGCCTTAAATAGCACATATCCTACAGGTACAGTTGAAATAGGGAATTATAAAAGTGATAAAGAAAAAAATAATTACATGCAAACTCCCCGGCAAAGTAGTTTTCAACAGACTGATTTCTCTAAACTCACCTTTGCCTCTGCTTCAGGCTGTCCAAATCTTATTATTTATTCATCTAAACAAACCCCTTCCTCCTAAATCTATCACTTTAGACATTCACACCTTAAAATAAGAATCCTGTTTTTCTTAAACAGCTTCATCAGCTCTTCTCCTCCTCCTCCCTGAGGTGGACTGCTCATATAAGGGTGCCCTCTGTATCCCAGGCAGTGCCTTGTTCTAACTATGCTCTCCACCAAACCCTTATTCCACATCTGTATGGTGGAACCTGGGAAGGGTGGAGTGACAGGAGCAGCAGGTCCTGAGTGCCAGCAGCCCTGAGCAATGTGCGCCCCTCTCTGCCCAGGGAGCACCGCTCCCAGAACAGGGTGAGAGCACACACTCCTGCCCTGCTAACTGCTGCTGCCCCTGGGCTTTCTGCCTGGTTGTTTCTTCTGTCTTTCAGAGCAAGTAAAATACTCAGGTCTGGAATGATACCCTCACCTACTTTACTGAAGCACCTTTTAAATATTTTGTGTCATACAAATTGTCTTTATTACAGGGAAACCTCTTTTGTTGCTATATTATGACAGCTGATTCATCTTATTTGTCAAGTTAAAAGATTTAAGAAAAGTTACCTCTCTATATATGTCTTGGAGATGAGGCTTTTGCTTAGGAAAAGAAAAGAACCTCCCCAAGAAATTAGATGTTTATTGAGAGAGAACATTTATTTCTGCAACCTCCCCAACACTTTATGTAGGCTACATCTGAGTAGCAGAATCCCACAAAGCCTAAGCTCTTTAAAATGCAACCAAAATCCCTTTTGTGTCATGTTTACTTCCCTTTATGAGCAAAAAGGAAGTTGATGGATAGATGCACTGTAAAATATTATTCAAATGTCTTTTTCTATATGTGACAAAGCAACACCAAAACAACAAAAAAGCCTAATGAGAAGAGAAGAGAAAGAAAAGAAGTAGCAGATTTGTAGGTCAGCTGGAGAAGAGATGTGGCTTCCTTTTACAAATGTAAATTGCAAGGAGGAATGTTTGAGGAATGGAATTTTCTTAATGGGACGACAAGTCTCAGTGGTTTCCTGAGTGTCTGCCCAGATAGGCTCTCCTGTTGCAATCTTGTATTCTAGTACAAGAAATGGATTCTTTCCTCTTCTGATTATACCTGTGCATGCATTGCCAAGCTGATAGTGTAAGCAAATAGAGGCTAAAGTTTTACCTCTTCATTGTGGATGAAGAACACCCCACAATGCCTATAGAACAAGATGCTTCTTTGTCTTCCTTCCCCTTGCAAGATGTGGGATGAATCCCCTAGCATAAGTAAGTACTGGCAGAAGCCAATGCCTGCCTATGCACACTGAGCTGCCAAAAAGCTCTAGAAACTTGGCTATAGCAAAAGCAGATTGCTCAAAGAGCAAAGAACTGAACACAGGAAAATGGTGAATCTTCTGTGCTGCTCAATTCTCCTGGGTCCCTCTGTTGTTTTGCATATTAATCTCTATTGACAGTTTTGGAGTTCCTATCACCTTCCAGATTCCTGCCATCCACAATGTGCTAGTTCCCCTGCAAGCTGTCACAAACTAGCAGGTAACCTCGGGAAGAAAATTAGATCACAAAACCAGGGGGAACAGTAAACTGCAGCTTGTTCTCCCTTCCTGCAGGACAGATGTGAGGTTGGTAACTTCATCATTTTGTGTTCACCATGAGAGTTCCTTTCTATTCAACCCCAAACCTCTTGATGGCTCCTGCTGCCTGCAGTTTGACTCTCACTCCACTGAGTGTGTGGCTCATTCACAAACTCTGCCATAAGCCACACCAGCAAGAGCATCAACTCAGCCAGCTTGAGGTATTCACCCTCTAAACTCAAAGCCAGCCACCAAAGAAACTCCAGGCACATCCTTTGTGATGCTATAATAAATTTACTCAAAATTAGCTTTCCAGTTTCCCCCAAAAAACAAAAATTTGAACTTCTGAACTTGTAAACATACAAAGAGAAATGGGACTTCATACTGAGTTGGCCATGCTAGAAGTGTTCCCACTTAGTGACAGCAGCTTTGTAATTTACAGGCCCTCTCTGACAAGGCAGCTCCAGTCCTGGCACAGGCTGTAATTTAAGACTGGCTGGCAATAAATTAATCTGAAATGCTCCTGTGATGCTCCCCTCTCAGACCAGCTAAAGGAAGCAAATGAGATTCTAGGAGCCTCCTCTGCACTTCCCCCTAAATTCTGTAGTCTGTATTGGCTGATGAAGACAATTCCTGAGGGAGGCACCTGCCAAATAATTTTTATACTGTTCATCTGACTATTATTTTCCCTGAACAAATACAGAATGTGTAAATATATCCAAATTAACAACATAAGAGTCACATAAGTATTCTTTGTTAATCAATTACTGAGGGATTTTCTCCATTTACATTTTAGGCAATTTGCACATCTGTAAAAAGCATTCACAGAAGTTCATGTAAACAGAATGCTTTACATTACTTATATTAACATCTTATCTGTGTATATATAAAAACCAAATAATTAGAAAACACAGCTCAAGGTTACCTTTTATGGTAGATATATTTTCAATTAAAATTACTTCAATTTTCATTTCTAGTTCATTTTCTAATATCTTCCCTTTAATTAAGAAACTATGTATCATTTGCTTTTAAAATAGGTGTGCCTCCAGATCAGTCTGAAAACTACCTGAAAAGCATGTATAATTATTGTGATTAATGCAAAAATAGGTTTTTTCAACTCAAATCGCACAAAAGGTTTAATTTAGAGCCAAAATTGACTAAAAAATATTCTATAAAGGAAAACTTACCTTGCTATTTTTTTCCAAAACATTTTATCTTGACCTGTCTTCCACCTAAGTTAGCACTCACAAAAATAACATTTCCATGGTAACTGTTCTTTTGCTTCATTTTTAGAGATGCTGAAGAACCTCAGCTACCACTGATACCAAACAAATCTGTGTATGCTTTACACCCCTGAAATTCATATTGCACATATTTTCCAGTGCAGGTGCTCATTTTTTCATTAATTCTTTTCCTCTAAATTTCAGTTAATATCTGTCCCTGAAAAATACTTGGGCTGTGTAATCTAAACTCTGCATGCTTGACGGTTTACAGAGCTGGTAAGTAGAACAAAAACACCCTCAGTGCTCAGTGAGAAGTCAAACATAACTAGATGCAAATAAGCTTTGGAGAATGCAACAAGGGATGGATTTGCATCCTTCGAGACTAAACAGCTGCAGAAATGTGTCCTTAAATTTTAGAACAGAGAGAGATCCTAATCTAAAAACCACAAAGACCAAAACCAAAGTTTTTAATGTCATGGCCCATTGTTTAGCTCTGCACATTCCCACACAAGCCAGGACTGCCCTGTGAACAGACAGGCACTGAATTCCAGCATTTCACTCACCATGTGACTGAGAGCACCCAAACAGCCTTGTTTACCCTTAGTCAAGATATTTTATTCTTGAAAAGTAGTTAGGGACTGTAGAAACAGTATTAACTCACTTCTCATGATGCAACAGAATGCATTTCATAAGTGACACACAAAATATGTATTCAGTGAGGATTACAATGGTAGGTGAGTTGCATGGCAGGCCTAGCAGATACAAGAAAAGACAATCCAAATGCTCCTAACCTCAGAGAATTAGCTTCTCTCTAAAGCAGCTGTCAGAATATAGATTAGTTTCATTTCTTTGAAAATCCATGGGAAAATGTGGGATGAGAACTTGATCTTATAATGTATAATCTTCTAATAATGAAGTTTTGGGTGAGTCTGCTGTTATTTCCAGTCATCAAAAATGTCTTTTCCTAAAATCAGGCAAAAAAAAAAAAGATAAATTACTGAATATTTTGTAGAATTTGTCACAGAAATTATCCTTTACCCATTTTTTTCCCAATTTTCTACTGAGGAAAAAACAGTAGAGAACCAATTATCAGCAAAAGATCACAGCTGCTGCCATTTATCCACTCATCTTCTGGACCATATTTCACTCAAATTCCATAAATATCAAGGAAAGAATGAGACCACATCAAAATGAAGGTTTGGTTTTTTTTTTCCAGGAAAAGCTGCAGGTTGAGACTGTCAGCACTGGAAAGGTTTTCTTCAAGGTTTTATTTATGAATTTAGAGTGAAGGTGTTTATGTATGGGGTTTTGTTGCATGCTAGTTCTTAATGAGGGCAGAGATACTGGAAAACAGAATGTTAATATCCAGATATTATATGTAATTTCTGTAGGCTAGCAAAGCTCTTTCCCTGAATAAAGCTGATTAAAAATTAGATACATTTTGCATGATCTTTACCAAGGGTAATTCAGCATATCATCCATGACTTGTCTCTTAACAATACTGTAGATCTTTTACAAGTACCAATTAGGAGGAAAAAACAGAACCAAAACAAACAAAAAGCCCTAACCACATACACAACTCAAAGTGGTACTTTTCAGTCTTTGAAAATCTACACTAATATTTTATCAGATAAATTAAATATTATTTGGCAGCTTTGCCACTACTCCATTTTTTGATAAAACTGTAAAATTAACTTTGGAACAGAGAGGCCTGTGCACTTTCAGGACTACTACAGCTTTGTAGACAACCACTCTTTAGTAATAAACCACATCCTTTAAACCATCTCAACACATAAAAGAGGCACATTTCCTTCTTGGGACAACTCTCTAAACTTCCTCCCTGCACCACTCAGACTCACAAACAGCTATTCAATATTTTTAACTGATTGGTATTTTTATATACATATTAATATATATAACTATATACATTACATAGGATATTCTATGTATGATAATAATGTGCATTACGTAGGAGATATTACACATCTCTTCACTGATATACAGAGATTCTTTTAATGTGCTCATTTCTCTCTTCTTTGATGAAAATTATCTTCACAAACACTTTCAAGAAACTGGATAATCTAAATAAACAAGTGAATATTGCAAAAAAAAAATAATGATTATTTCTTTCAATTGTTAAACATCCTTTTGAGAGACTACACTTTCCTTTTCTTTCTGCTTAATTTGCATTTTTTTTATAAAGAACTCCAATGGTAATTGAAGTTGGGATACCTAAACAAGATTTAAAGAATAGTGGTTTTCATGCAGCACCTATTACTCAACCAGGAATCCCAAACTATATTAAACAGGCCTAATTAAGCTGCCTGTATGACAGCATCCTAGGCAGCAAGACTTTTATTCCTCAGGTACAGTTAAGTTTATTTCATTATGTATTCCTGTTCCAGTGTTTTAAAAAAATCTGATATTAATTTCTTCTGGTGGTTTTCCCCAATACCTTCAGAAGCATTTAGTCTAAAGTAAGGTGACACAGAAGTAGTGGCATGAAATCTCCTCAGATCACTGTGGGCCGTGGCTGTCCCACCCACCCAATCCTGGCACAGCAGTGCAGTGACACCGCTGGGACTGCCATGGTGTGGGGTGGCTGATTCATTCTGGGAGGATTTCCTCCCTGCTGTTTCCTCCTCTTTCATCACCCCTCACTGCATCTTCACTTGAACCACTGAGACTCCTTCCCTTTCCCCAAGACTCTCTCTCCTCCCACTCATTCCCTCACTTTTTTTTACCCTTCCCTTTCATCCAAATCATCATCTGCTACTCAGGTCTCTATCCAGACAGCAAAGCTACCTGTGCCACAGGGGCAGCCAGAGGGGGCCTGGAATCACAGCAAACTGCAGAGGGTAGCTAAATCTTACAAACAGATATGACACGGTCAAGAAATTCATTTCATGTGTGGCTGATCTGGTTACCAATACCTTCATGGTGGGAGCCTTGGCATCTCCTTCAGGCTGCTGCCCACACACCTCTGCTCACCTGATTTCTCCCTAATGGAATTCCATAGTCTAATACTGAATATACTTAACAAATACAAGGAAAAAGCTAGCATCTAAGAGCTTTTTTAACCTACCAATTTTTCAGAACTGGGGTGGAGAGCAATCACAAAAATAAAGGGAGAAAACACAGAGGTAGGGGGGAGGAACAGTAGGCTGACACCAAAGCTTGTGAAATGCTAAAGGCAGAGATGTCCTTATCTGGATTATCAGCAGTGGACTGGGTTTTTAGTGGACTGGGCCATTGCAAGCAGCATTTTATATTGGTGGGTATGACTGTAGGCATTCTTTTTGTTAAAAAGGAGTTGGGGTAGCAGTCAATCAGAATGCCAGATACTAGAAATTGGAGCTGTAGCGCTGACCTGCACAATACAGAATATAAGCATATATACCCTTCAAAGTGCCCCTGAAAAATCTTCTTTTTATTCTCTAGCTACTTTAAAGATACCATTAGAAAATGGACTGTAAATTCTGAGAAAGGCTGAGGAAGACTATTCTACCCCCTGTGCAAGTAGTTCCATCACTACCTTCATCCCCAAAAGACACATGCTAAAATAAGGTGTTTCTTTCCTCATCTCATAAAATTCTGAGATAATGAAAAATACTGCAAGGAGCCCATGATATAAGAGAATTCATGGAGCAAAACAATGCTACTGTCAAGTAGCAAAAATATATATGTTCTGCTAGATACCTTAAAAGTCATTTTCTGAACACATCATTCCTTAGGTATGAGGATTACATTTGCCAAGTTTATTCTGGAAGACATTAGATATATACTATGTCCCTCTGTATTTAATGTAATCTCGGACTACAATGCTGAAGAGCGTGGCTCTGCAACTTCTACCACTTACCACACTCACACCAAAGCACAGAACTGCAGGAAGTTGATGAATTCTCACACAGTATTCAATGTAGTTTGTTTTATTAGAGAGAAAAAAAGCAATTGTCTCTCTTTCTTTGTAAGCATTTGCTATAACTTATATGTGTCTGTGTACCCTGATTTCATTCACAGAAGCAGCTTGTACTGCCACTCTTTAGGTAGGAAAATGTTTAATATTGTAAAAAATCCCCTCCATTTTCATCTCATAATAAAATAATAATGGAAAACTTTAATTGTAATTTCAAATAAGGATGATAAATCTGTTACCATAGAAGTTTCCCTGAACTTTCAGGTGATCCTCGTAACAATAATATAATGAAATACTACTTCACAAATGATTTCCACCTTCCAAGGTCCTTAAAACCTTTCTTATTCTCCATGTTTGTAGTTAGCCCTATCAACAAAACATTCATGCAACAATAGTGTACTTTGTCACACTGCACTGTAATATTAAGTACAAGAAAAAAGAGTACTCAGGATGTACCTGTCTTCAGTCCTGCTTAATGTAGAAAATACATGGACCTTTGTGAAGTGTTTTAACCTTGAAATGCAAAGTTATAAATAGCTACTTTTAGTGAGCAGATGCAGTAGATCAGGAAAGGGGCTGTGTGAAGAGGCAGTCACTAACAAAGGAACATCCTGCAATTTGATCATATCTGCCAGTAAGAGTAACTGCTATTGAATATCACACTGCTGTCTCAGAGGCAGCACACCAGCCTGAATGGGTTTTATTAATAGGTTATTAACCTGAATATTGCAGACATATCCAAAGATGTGTCTTCCCCGTTTTCCTGTGCCTGTGTTGAAAGGGAGAGTAAAACCCATTTTCTGTAACAATATAAAATATCCATGTGCTTGTGCTGAGAACAACTGGTTGAAACACTGGTGACCTACATAGGATTAGTCCTATTGTGCTACCAGGGACTCAAAGACACAGGGGGAGCCAGGGACAATGGGGAGGCACAGTTTTAGAGACACACAGAAAATCAGCTAACACAGAGACATTTTCATATTGGATTAATGAAAGTAAATTTGCTGAAAAGATTCTACATTAGCACACTTCTAGCAGAGAAAAAAAAATAGATTTTTTTAAGTGAGACACAAGAATCCTTACCTTTCTCTTGAGTCTTCCTGGAGGCCACTCACTAATCATCACAAGGTTTTTTAGTAGTATGCACTTGTGTTGCAACAGGGACCTGCAAACTCATCCCAACAGGCTCTGAGAAATGAGAGGATCATGATTTTCTCTCTTAATTTCCAGGTGGTAACAATCAGTGCAAGAAAAGCACTCACATGTCTCCCATTACCATCTTATCCCCACACCCTGAAGCCTGTAATGAGCATAACTGCCCCATGGTTTGCTGTACCAGGAGAGCCTGTTGTGCTCATCCTGCAGATCCAGAGGCAGCTGAACCCCTGGCTCACTGACACCACAGACTTAGCTGGGCTGGGAGACTCTTTGGAGAATCAGAATGTTGTGGCAGTGAAGTCTTCCTGGTAACCTTCATCCTTCAGCTCTCTTCCCACAGCTGAGTCCCACTAACACAGCAGCTCCATCAATGTTTCATATCTATAGGACCCTTCCTATAAGGAGGATGGCAAACCTCTCCCTCTCTTATTCTTATTAGTCACATCATTTAATATCCCTGAAATGTAACTTTTCAGCTTGGGAGAACTTTCCTCATAGAACTAGATACTGAACAAAATTCCAATTATGCAAATCTCATTCATGTGGACATTGTGTTGAATTTTTTATTGTTCCATTGTTTGCCCTTTCAGAAGTAATTTTTTTTAATGGACCTGATGCCTTGAGAGGCTACCAGGAACAGAGCCTACACAGTGTTAAAGGAATAAAGCAGGGATTTAATAAAAAGGCCTTCAAAGGATACACCTTGGGCAGCACAAGAGCCTGGCTGAGGCTACACCCAAGATGGATGAGGGGTCATGAGTTTTCACACTTTTGTAAGTTTTTTCCATTTACATATTGGGGTTCATTGTCCAATTACAGCTTCAGGTTATGAAGTGCCATCCTCTAAATTGCTCTCCTCAATTTGCCACTGTTTACACTTTTTGGGCCTGAAGCTGCAATGGTGTCCTTGGTTCTCAGGCTGGAAAAGGATTGTTTTGTGTAACTAAACTGTGAGGAGAACTGCTAACACTTTATATGAAGCTCAGAGTTACACACTAATGCAGAACAGAATCTGGAAATTAGGAAAGCTAAAACTTAAGGCATCAGACCAAAGCAGTATAGTAATGTTTTAGGCCCCCTGTGAAAAGTGAGAAGCAGGTAAGAATTGGGCCAATTTACTTTAGCATTGTAGAGTTCTGCAACGTTTAAATCCACGGGTTTATTCATATGTATGGAGCATGGTTTTGCCTTTTATTTTTGCATTCACACCTACATATGTATAGTACAGCAGATCATATGTGCACTATACTCTAAGACAATCTGTTCTTTTTCTGTATTTCCTTTCAACTTCATTCTGAACAAGGTTTCCATCTGTTCCTGTGGCTGTCAGCCTGCAGACTTTCTAATTTTGTGATCACCTGTTCTCATGTATTCCTCATTTCTCCTAGTGTTTCTTCTCCCTTTCTCAGAAAAGCCTCTATGCTTCTGACATCTGCTCACCACCATTATCTTTTATGAACTCCCAGGCAAAAACCCATTCAGAGGTGCTGTCAACTGCTCTGTCAAAATATTACACTTGGCACATCTGACAGCCTGCAATGTGCTGACCTTCATTGTGTCAATGCCCTTGAACAATATCTTTTTTTTCACCGCTGCAGTACAAACTAACTTTAGTTTTTCTTAGATGGCAACATGACTTAATAGAATCCCATAACCATTACTGAACTGACCACCCTGCACATGAGATAGGAACTAACTCAGTCCTTATTTAGTCAGTGAGAAATTCAGCTGAAAAAATAATGGCTTGACTCATCTAAGTATTGAAACTAAAATATTCCTGCATTTTCGACTGAAAGAGACTGAGACTTCTTTTCTCAAGGTCACAAGGTGTGATCAGGTGTGATTGAATTCAGAAGGGACATTTGATCACTTCAAATCCCAATACACTTCCCCAGACGCAGGACCAATTTTTCAAAACTTACACTTTTGCTCTGTTAGGATCCAAAATGTAGGTTCACTCATTTATCAGGAAAATAGCAGGAAGGGAGAGCATTTACAATCTTCCTGGAATATATTTATCTTGTACAAAATAAATAAAAACTTGTATTAAGTGTCCACAAAGCAAGTAGCCACATTCACTGCATAAAAACATGATTTGGCAACTTTTGTTATTGCTGCATCAATATTCCTTCAACACTGTTTCTCTACCAAAGTTCTGAACACACAAAGGCAGGACGGCTTTCTTCCACATTCTCCTACATTTCCATAGCTCTGGGATTAAATGGTGCATAAACTGCAAGCACTTCATCTGCAACTGTCAGGCTAATGAACACAGAGCTGCAGAATATTTCTCTGACTGGAGGTCTAACTCATAGGAAGTGATATTAAATGATCCCATGGCACCTGAGCACCCTTGGAACGTAAAAAATTTAACATTATTTTCACCCACAGCAGCCCATAGCTGCCCACATTTTTGCCATCTTAAGAAGACATCATATTTATTTTAAGAAAGAAACACAGTATAATCTCTATCACACATACAAAAATTTGTCATGGAATGCTTCTTTTACCTTGCATTTTAACACAATCAAAATTGAGTACCTTACTCCAGAAAACTGGTGGTTTGCCTTTTGTTATTAGAAAGAAATTTCCATTTTCCAAGTGCACAACCAGCTGCACTATGATCTGAGAATCAAGACCGTTCTCATGCTTTCAAAAACACTTGATTTCAGAAATATGAACCAAAATGTTTGCTAAAATTGTGGTTATCACCATAAAAAGGAATACAAATCTTATACTGAGGTAAGACCATATTATTCTGGCAATTACTCCTCTTTACACTTAAGAGCTGTATGGGCGCCACCTCTTCTAATAGGAAAAGTTCAGCACAGTTTCATCTTTTCTTTCAATTTACCTATTAAGGATCTGAGGATCACTCAGGAAAAAAAATATAAAGAAAATTATAAAAGGGGGGAAGGGGACAAAAATAAAAGTTGTCTTTTTTTAAAAAAAAGAGTGGTTTTCTTAAGGAACGAAAAATAGAAGGACAATTATTCTCTTCTTGTAGGAAACAATTTCCAATTATGAGCTATCAGCAGGAACTTAATTTTATTCCTTATTGGTATACAGTATCAAAAATACTCTATTCACTACAACTGCCAATTGCCTGCTTTAACCAAGGTATAGTTTTCTCTACTTTTTAAAATGGGCTTAAAATGAGGAAATAAATATCAGCTGTAGTACATTGCTGACTCTGGTGTGTGGTTGAACCATCACAGTAAATATTCTAATGAAGACTTGAAAAACAAGATGCAGTATTAGTAATGCAGTAATCATCTTCAGGTTGTCTACATTTTTAACTCCAGCTTTCTTCACTCAGGGGACTTTTTCAGGAGGGTTTTACTAAAATCATTTCCTGAGCCTCCAGGAAACTCTTAATTACCTAACCTTGATTTTAACCATTGCTAAAAGATAATCAATTTCATCTTCCAAACAAAATAGGTTAATTTAGCTCATAGAGTGGGTCTGAATATTAATTGTGTCTTATTTACATATGCTTCATGATTAGCAGGCATGTAATAAGGGGGAAAACATTAAAACAGCCCTTGAATGAATGGAGGGAGAAAAAGAAGGAAACAGAAAATCTTCCAAGGAATGGTTAAGAAAATGGGGTAGGTGAAATGGCAGAACTCCCTGTATAAAGGTGTCAACAATAACTGCATACATTTGTTCTGTGTTTGCAAATATATTTTTTAAAAATGCCATCCTGAATTTATGTAAAAAACATCACTGCTGCTAGGGACAGCAAAGGTTATCTCATTAGTCAAACCCCTGGCATTCCAGTCTCAGGCTATCATCAAAAACACATGTATGGATACATGGAACACACCATAAATGCATGCAATGTATCAAATGTATGCAATGTAACAAACCATCCCAAGAGCTTTAGGAATATATTTAATTTCTCCATGGAAATATACATGCCTCTAATCTGATGGTTCAGACATCCATGTTTGCTTAGCCTCGGTACAGTTTCACAGGAATCATTGTCACAACACAGCTCTGACATTTATTCATTAATGCAGTCAAAATGTAACCCTGCTCAGGGGCTGTAACACTGTGCTACCTTACTGCAAATTTAAGGGTGGAGCAATCTTTCCCATGGCAATTGGTTGAGCTGCTACAAGTGTCTTATTTATATCATCTCATTCACCACTAAGGGTTTTCAGCTTTCCCCAAAATTAGTGACTTTGTGACCAAACAGGTTTTGTATTACACAACACATAAATTACAAAGTGTTAATATTCATTTGCATATTTACATATACACACACAGAATGCAAAAGCTCTGAGCTGTTGTGCTAAATATATTAAATACTAAGACATTCCTCTTCCTCAAACTCTTTGCATTGTATTACAGATTTGGCTTTTGAGAGCTGAACATAACAAATGTTTTTTCATGACTGAGAATATCTGTAAAAATTGCATCTTCCATAACCATTTCCCAGTTAACTATTCTGCTTAATAAATCAATAAATAGACTAGGACAGCTCAACTGGGTATGACTTTATAAATTTCTCTTGCCTTTGAATTATGTTTTATCTGGGTGTAATGTTTTTCTCCCTCCCTTACTTTCCTTCTGTGGTAGAACTCAATTTTCAAGTTCCAATGATTTCACCACAGAAAATAATACAGCCTTGGCAATAAGGTTTTATTAACTTTTATTGTTCTAAAGCCTACATCTGAGATGAAATCCCACAGCTTTAACTGTCAAAGGTTAAATAAGTGATTGCTGCTTCTAATGGGTGTCTGAAAGACACTCAGTTGTATTTTCCCTCATACACTCTCTACTGAATGAAAATATAGATTACAGTAACTTGAGATAGAAGACTTGTAAAAACAAATCCCCAGTGCAGTATTTTTTAGGAAACTAGACCTTAATTTAAAGGGCTAACTTTTAAAGTTAAATAGTTTTGTCTTGCCTTCTCTTGCCTACTATATGTAAATTTTTCTACTAGTTTACTCAGCTAAAAGTAGTAAAGCAGACTTGCACTTCATTATGGAGGAGAGGTATGATATTTAAGAAGGGATTTCTTCCTGCCTTATCACTGAAACACACTGAACTTTCATGGAAAGCACAGCACAGCCTATTGTTTTAAAAAGGAACAACTGAATTGGGTCTCTGCCTCAGAAAGGTAAAGACCTATACACATAATGATCATGAAGCAGTTTCACCTTTTTCCTACTTATTTTGCTGCAAATTCTCCAGTGAAGCCATAGATAAAGCCTAAATGAGGCCTGAAAGAAGACATTTCTTCTGACACAGAATCAGAATGTAGAATCCTGTTCTCAAAGTAAATTTCTCCCTCTACTTTTATAAGACACAGACAGAAGATGAACCTGCATGAAGGAGGCCAGGAGAGTTAATGAAGCCAGTGTAGGGGTTAGGGAACTCCTTCTAGGAGGGAAACCTTGAGTCATGCCTTCTGATTTCTTCAACTCAACTGTTTTCTGAAAGTGACCATTAAAAACAAGGCCATAATTAGAGGCTGAAGAACAGCACAAACCTTCTGGTCTGTGTTTTGCCACACATCACAGTAATTCACAAAACAGCACAAAAATTTTACTGGCTTTAGGCTGAGCATGCTGATCTTCCTATCACTGATAAGATACAAGTGCAACTTTTGGGCGTTTTAATCTGCAAATTGTTGTTGCCCTGGAGCAGAATAGAGGCAATCTCTGCAGTCAGAGAAAATGTGCTGCTGTCTGCACACAGGATGTGATCTGTCTGCAACACACCACAGGATGCAAGGAGGGAAAGGAGAGTCTTGTTCCCAACCAGGCCATCAGCAGGATTCCCAGTGATGGAAGCAGTGCCAATCTTCAGCTCAGCTAAGAATACAATAAGAATTCTAACCCAGTGACACAAGTAACACTTAATTAGACAAGTCCTGAAGTGGATATTGATCATATTTTGATGTGAAAATTTTGATTTTTGTATTTTGAAAAATTAATTAATCTTCATCACAGGCTACAGCCTGTAACTTGTATGTTTCTTTTCTCTTCATGAAAAGACTCAAAAACTATACAAAAGTGAACATACTTCCATATGTATTTCCTTGCACTGAGAATCCAAAATAAACAGATAAAGGTTCTCCTGCTCATTAACTTTGTTGCATTTTCTCAGAGTCAGCCTCTGCTTCATGGGCTCAGTGATGCAGTATATAAACGAGGCATGAAAAGAAAGCTCCTTGCCCTCCCAGCATGGCACAGGCCATGCTGCCTTGCAGAGTGCCAGGTTATGATACCCACCCCAGAACCAGCCAAACAGGCTGCCCAGGGCTGGCTGAACTGGAAAGCAGAACAAGGCTCAGAGAGGATGACCACAGACACTTCTCTCCCTCATTTGCTATTTCTGGCAGGCCAAATACAAGGGCAGGGCCCGCAGGCACAAACTGCTGGATGTTCCTTCTAAATACCCTGAAATTAAAAAATGACAACACATGGACTTTGGCCTGAAAAACCCTTTGCCACAGAAAACAGGTACTGTACTATTCTCCTGTGACTCTGACATTTGATCTCTTATGTGCTAGGAGCTCTGGAAGAAGCTCTGCTTTGTCCTGCTCCTTTAGTGATAAAAATGAGGAAAACGGTATGCTAAGAGCAAGACAGAGAAATGATCAACAAAGAGACAATATACAATAGCATGTGATTTCTCAGGGTAGGAACTGCTAGAAAATTTAGACTTGAACATCAGAAGTGTAAAGCACTATGAAAAAAAGGGGAATTATGTACATTGAGATGCCTAGATGCTATGCAATTTCAATAGTGAGGAAAGATTTTAAAAGAAAAAAACAATTGTTAAATATCCAAGGAGAAGTTTTTTTCCTTTAAAATTCCATGAATTATTCCTATAAAATTCCATGGGTTGAACCATGCATCCATACAATTTCAGGCTGAGATAAAAAGTAAAGCTACCTAGAGTGTTATTGGCATTATTAGCACCATGCTCTGACCAGCTGAGTTAATGTTTCTCATTTGTGTCTGTGTGTATGCATATACTTGTGCCTGTAAATTAAACAATTTGTAACTTCTGTTATAAATTGTTATAAACAAAAAGAAACTCATTCACAAATGTTTCTGGTATCTCTGAACAGCTCTTTTTAAATCAGGTAATAGTTTTTTGGGTCAAATAATGTTCATGACACAGGCAAAAATGAGCTCAGCTGCCTGTCACAAGAGGGAATCAGCAGATGGGCAATGCTGATGTACTCAAGTGGAGAGGTCCCTGTACACCCTGCTGTGCTCAGTGAGTGAGAGCACTGCTAGTCCCAGGAAGGGGCAATTTACAGTCACTCAGGTCTGCAATGATTCCCTCTACTTACAAGGTTTCAAACTAGAATTTGCACAAGTAGCTAGACTGGGCAGTTGTCCAGCATTACAAACTATAAATAGACAAAGCACTCAGCATTCTGTTCAAGTTGCCAACGTTTTCTCTTAATTCCTTTTGATCTTTAATCTGCTACAACCAGTTGTTCAAGGCTCAAACAGATACATATCTCTATGCCATTATATTTATAGCTTGTGTTTTTCTTTCCATCCAAGACCAATCTGATGCTAATTTTTTTTCTTTAGCTTTGATTTGTCAGCTCACATTCCTTTTTAGGTGTATTTTTTAGGTAAGAACAGGAACAAAGGTATCTCTTTATCTACCTTTCATCATTTAAGCCATGCCTAGAGTATAAGCTTTCCATAAAACAAAAGTTGAAGTTCAGTAACTTTGAATCAAATGTTCCATTACTACAGGGCCTAAGAGGTTGAAGTCCTTCTAAATGTAGTACAAAGCTGTCTTGAGTAATTTGCACTTCTGCAAGAATTATTTCATTGTTTCTGCCATTAGGGTTTCAAATCCCCATTGTTGTTCCCCTGTGTGATTAAAGTAAAGCAATGTTTCAATGATTTCTTATACCAATGTTTCAATGATTTCTTATACCAGACTTGGAGTGCTTTCACAACTAAAAAAAAATTCTGGAAGGTACAGAGAATTTCTAAACTCAACGATAGACATAGATTAAAAAAAAGAAAAAACCCAATAACAAAAACCAACCAACCAAAAACACCTCCCCAAAAAACTTCAGAAAAAACCTCAAACCATCCCACACTGGTGGGAAGACTGCCCGCATATCTAATAGAGCAGATGCAGACAAAATCTACCCTCTAAAAAATGATCAGAGGATGTAAATACCCATTAAGCAGCATTGCAACACTGTCTGGCTTTTGCTGTGTCTAGTTCTAAGAGAAATAAGCAATTGCCTAAGGCTGACAAGATATTCTGGTATCATCAGTCCTTCCAACACTAAAGCAGGTACTAGTGATGAGAGGCAACTGCTGCTGATATTACTGTGTGCAATTGTGTGTGGCATGCATGTGTGCACATGTGAGAGAAGAAATAGTAAAGCATTCTAATGCCTTTATGAAAATTACAGCTTTTATGCTTTTCTGAATCAAAACAGCCTTTAAAAAGAACAAAATATTTTCAGAGCCATACACTACTGTTTTTGTCATCCTCTGCTTCTCACTAATGTCCACTTGCCTCATAAAATTAATAATACAATGTATACACAACCAGGGGTCAGACTGTAAGAGCATTCATGCACTGCAAAGTAGAAAGAATTGCCGAGAGAAGCAATTAAAAATAGTCTTTCTACAGAGTTACCAGTTAAACGGAGTTGTATTGAAATGCAAATATGTTGATTCCACAAGTGTTTCTGTGGGTATCTGTTAAAGAAGTTTCCTTCAAAAGCTATTAAAGGGTACATTGGTTTTGCATCAAACCATACATGAGAACACAATAGGCTCTGTTAAATAAAGATAAAGGAGAGGAATAACCTTGTTAAAGGCATGACTGTATGAAACAAGGTTGTGCATTTACCACTATTTGGCTGTAATTACAACTTGTAGAAAAACAGTATTTTACTTGGGAACCAATACAGTGGCTGCTGAATTCTTTTATACTTAAACCACTATTCACTTTGGTTTTAACCATTTTATTTCCATTTCAGTGTTTTGGAGGGCTTTATTTAATATATGGGAAAATAAGTTCAGTAAGCCCATGCCAGCAAGAAGGAAATAACCAGGCTAGCAGTGTTATTTCAACTCTGGCTGTAAGGGCTCACTGGGCCTTTGTGGCCAATGGACAGCAGTGAACGATGGAGATTTCCAGGTACTTGGAAGCACATCCAAGACATTTTTAGAACTTCATTTAAATCCAGTTTGCATAATCATTTCAACAGAGACAAATAACAAAACAGGAAGAACCTCAATGAATTTCCACTGAGGCATAGTCTTTTTTATTCATAGTGGTGTAATGAAAAAATAACCAGAGCTGCAAGATTAAGATCAGGTGAGAAAACAAGCAGCTTACCAATTTAGCTATAGGAGAGAACATTGGGCAACAAAAAGACAGAACTCTGCCAAAACGGGGCAGTTGCAGAATTTCTTTAGATTGTTTAACTCCTTCACCAAAATTCGGCCAGTAAGCTGAATATGCTAATTAACATGAGCAATTGAAAACCTCCAGACAGCACATCCATTTACAAAGAATCCTCTGCCTTTACATAATCCAACTGTTGTTAATTAAATTGTGCTGACTGGCAAGACCATAAGCTGCAAGCTTCTTATCTAGCTAGGTCTCCTGTGGGATGTTAGCTGCTTTGCTTCCACGGGAGACTGAGGCTGACATTGGAGTACCCTAACTGAGCTCTTGATGTTTCTGCAGGACATAGAGAGCCCAGTTAGGGCTTATTTATACATTTTACTTATGTTCTGAAATCTTGATAGTAGGTGAGACCTACAGATAGTTCTGGAAAATAATTATTGCCCTGCTATAAATTCCCAGTGCCATTTAGTCCCAGGAAATTAGTTTTTCACTGTGGTTCAAATGCATCCTTGTTCCTTTTGACAACAAATTATTAAATAAATAAATGAATATTAAGGATTGAAAAATTTCCCAGCAAGAGTTTACAAAGATTTATGGTATAAATTAAGGTTTTGAGTCCCTGACCTCCAGTTTAGTTGCTGTATTATTTATATTGCTGAAAACCAATGTTTATCACTATCTATATTGAAATGACATCACATTCCTTTTTCTGAAAAAATTAAATTTAAGCCAGAGCTTTTAGCTTCAAACCATTCTGAAAAGCCTGAGGATGTATTGATTGTCCTAATACACAAGGCATCAGTTTTTCACCTCTTCCAGACTGTTACTCAGAGAAATACCACTAGAAGAAATTGTCTAAATGACTTCAAAATGTAGATTTTGATCAAAATAAGCAATGCAAGATACTAAATCCTTTCATTTTGGGAAACAGATATAAATCTCCTTGGCTCTTGACATTTCTGTTTTCAAAACAAAAGACACAAACTCAGCTAACCTCTCTCAGCAGCTATTTTACTCCAGTGGCTTACAGCCATCTGTTTCTAGTGTCAGTAATATATCAGAATTGAAATTCAGACTCCATCCTGAACAGGGAGAGGAGGCTTTTGAATAAACACCATAATCCAAAATATGTCCCACATCTCCAGAGCAATAATAGCAGGGAAGAAAAGAGTGGCGAGTTCTGAATATGGGCCATTCCCTCCAGTTGCAATGATTCACGGTTTTGTCTTGAATACATTGCTCACATCTGACATTGTCTTTGGACTGGCCTTGAATTCAAGTGCCTACAAAATAGAAATTGCTTGTACATGTTCTGTTTACTCTGGAGCAAATTGCCATGGTTATAGTACAATTTAAAAGTACAGAAAAAGCTACCACGTGGTCATGGAAAAGGCAATGATCAAAAAAAAAGCAGGATCACTAACAAGAAGAAAGGAGGTGTTCCATTTCAGTAGTTACTGGGGCTGAAACTGCATTTGCAGATCTCTGTATACAAATTAAACACTGTTTCCAACAGTATAATCATGAGCCACTCTGCACTTTATAGCCTCGAGAGGAGCATAACCAGAAATGTACAGAGGGCAAAATGGCAGTTTCACTAAAAAAGTGAAATTTAAAAACACATATTCATTCAAGACTCTAAGTAAGGACTGAAGTCTTCAGGATTCTTGAAGCAATAAAAAAGCCTGTTTACATGGGATTGTCAATATCTAATACCAAACATGAAGTACATAAAAATACATTTCAAAATGTTCAAATAGAGAATTTTGATATTTGAGTGTTCAAGTATTCATTTTACAAAATCAGCTTTGGGTTGGTTTTTTTGTTGTTGTTGTTTTTGTATTGGTGATGGAATACTGCCCTCACCAAGACTCACCACACAGTTCAGCTGCAGGACTAAAAGTGTAAATCTAAACCTAAATGAAATTATTTTGCCATATGCTTTTCTCCTTACATGGCTTTTAGCAAAAGGAACACCTGTAAGTCAATTGATTACCATATGTGGGGTAGAAGATAATCACCTCAAAAGGTCCCTTCCAACCCAAACTATTCTATGAATCCATGATTGTGGAGATTCTGAATAGGAATTATACAGAATGCAGTACTGGATTGAAGGTGTACACACCATAGTGAAAACTATGTAACACCCCCTTGGCTCACACAATGTTTAAAATATGCTTTTCTCAGTTATCTATGTCCTGCTCAGATTACTATTTACTATATTTACTCTTCTCCATATGTCTGAGGAGATGTTGTAACTCATGGAAACTTTTGCAGCTGTGATAGTCAGCTGTGATGTCATTGATCACATTGTTATAAAAGAAGAAAATTTGGGCAATTGTATCTTTGTCAATATTTGCTGCTGTGACAAAGGGTTAGTTCTTCCTATATCAGCTGCAACTGCAGTATGAGGGCTGCAGTAGAGTTTTGAGCTATGTCTATTGCATTCCCATTTTTAGACATATTATCTACCTCAGTTTCAATACCTACTGTAACTCTTGCTGCAATCATGTACATACTCTGTGAACTCTAGTGGATTTACTTGTTAAAGATAAGCTACTTTGTATAGAAAAGACTTTATAATGAGCCCAGTGTTGGGCAGTGATGCATAGACACCCACTGCACTAAATTTTCTGGAAGTTGATTAAGATGGCCTTTGGTAACATAGATTAGCTGTATTAAAAAAAAAAAATCTAAATCCAAGTGATTGTTTCTTTCCTCCTGGATTTTTAATGTCATCTATACTAAAATGAAGATCAGAAGCCAAACCAAACAGCCTACCCATACACGTATACGAGTTTGTAATAGAAAAAGACAAAGGACATACTGTAAAATCCATTTTACAGAGTAGGAAAGAGGAAGAAAGATATCAGAGGCTTTACCTAAAGCAGAACAAGAAATACACAGCAATAATAGTGACTGGCCTCCAGAAGGCAGAAGTTATCATCCTTGCTAGAATGTGTGAATCTTCTTGGGTACCGTAATCAAGTCTCTGCCAATGATATACACATTGCTGCAAAATGCCAGCCATGAAGGAAAAGGAAAAAGTACTTACCTGGTTGTAGCAAGGTTCATTATTCCCTCTTCTGACAGGACTGGAAAGAGCAGATTTCTTCAATACCAAGGTACTTCAATTACTTTTGCAGCACAAATACATTCCTCTTATTTTCTGCTTTGGCTATAGAGAAAAGAAAGGATCTCTGTCCTGGATTGTAGAAACCATGACTATGCTTTGCTGTCCACAATTTGGAGCCTATGTTGCTGCGGGTGCAATTTTTCAGTCTTCAACCAAAACACTGCAAATTACTTTCATCAAGTCCTGTAATAATTTTAGCTGTAACATTGTCATGGGTGTTGAATGTACTTAGCCCTGTGCAAAACATGAGAAGTTTATTCACTCCTACAGACTATTGACACTGCAAACACCTAAATTCTACTCTAGGTAGTGCAGGAAAGGCTTGGGGATAAAAAAATCACAGAAATGGAATCTCTGTTCATCTGTGTATATCCTTTAAAGTGTTCACTTCAGGGAAGCTAGGAAGAAAGCAATGTTCTCATGATTTCTACTTGCTCTTCCCTATTTACCATTTAACTTTTTCATATAAACAAACTTGTAAAACAAAAGTGCAAATTTTGACCAAGCATTTAAATACCTTTGTGTGCTTTTGCTAAGCCAAAGGTGATTTAAGAGGAATCCCACTTGGAGGTAAAAAAACCCCCACCTTTGATATCACAATAACACATGTCTGAATACATGGGTAAGATTCAGTTTTGAAGCTTTTACAAAATATCACTACAAAGCAAACGCAGTAAAGATAGAACAGAGAGCAAATGTCCTTTCCAACAGAAAACACAATGTTCATTAATCCATATAAGTAAAAGAATGAAGCATAATTCATCTTATCAACAGTTTATTATAGGATCATAATGCAAGACTTGAAGCTTCCTAACACACTGGAAAATATAAATGAATATAAAGACCAAACTGGGAGCTATGTTACATAACAGTTAGTGTAACAGGCATGAAGGGAGTCATCTATATGTATTTATTATCAAGGACACACAAAACTACTTAGATCTGTCCTTGATTTTTCAATATGGTTCTGTTCTATTAAGGGCAGAAAGATGAACTGTGCTAACAGACAGAAAAGCATGGGGAAGTGCATGACAAATCTATGACAAGGTGAAAATTTCCAAAGCATTCACATTTGTCTTTAAACATCTGAATTGCTATTTTCAACACCAATGTTTCCTTCCACCCACAGCTGAGAACTAACCAAAAGCTTTCAAAACACTTACTGTAAATATTTCTTTTCAACTGCCTAATATGTGAGTGCTCCCATGGTCCACCTTTGACAAATGTCCTGAATAGCTCTTGGAATGGCAGAAATGCAAGAGTAAACAGCGTGAGTGACTCATATTGTATAAAACTGTCTGGGAGGACATTTGCCCCACATAGTTCATTTTAAAGAGAAAGAGAACCATCAGCTGGATTGAATAACTGAGGAATTACAGAGACTCCTGAAACAAAGAAGCAAGCCTGAATAGAATTATTGAAGCACGAACATTTGTAAGAGATGGGAGACCTGGAGGTTGACACAGAGGTGGCCAAAACATGTTTTGATGGTACCACAGGTTATCATGCAATTGGCACAGCCTCTGCCAAGGCCTCTCAGAGCATCTTCATCATCAGACATGCTGAGAAGTCACAGTCCAACCAGGAGAGTGAGATCCTGGGGGCACCAAGTAGGCACCCAACCCTGGAGGGGCTACCCATCACTCAGGGAGGGTGGGCAGCTCGTGGGGAAAGGGGGCCTGAGCCCACCACTGAGGGTAGGATTAGTTACAAAGGGTGTTTCAAAATTTATGGCCATTTGTTAACATTTTGTACATGTCTTGGTTCGTGGATTATCTGATATTGATTCTTAATATATAGTTCACTAATTGTTAATTACATGTTGTTAAGTTTTCAATAAAGTGATTTGATCCTGATTTTGGTTTAGAATTTGTGATCTGAGCTCTGTGAAGTACAGTTTCACATATCTCAATATTTCACTTCTTTTCTCCATGGCATATCAGCTGGACAATGAGATATGAACTCCTACCAGTAAAAAAAAAAAAAAAAGAAAAAAATTCAGGTCGAAAGTTTTCAGCTGGTGGTAATGGCACTTTTTGTGTACATGATACCACGTACTTGACAAGATTACTTTAAAACCTGAGAACAAGCAATCCCTAAATTCCATCTGTTACAGACAATCACACAACTAACTCTACACTTTTTCACAATTCCATAAAAAATATTTAGCTGTTGCCCCAAACACTTCCAGGGAAAGTTAAATATCAGTAGTGTTAAGGAAACCTCCCTCTCTGACCATCCAGGAGCCACTCTTGCAGTCCCACTCCCACATCCTGAGCTGGGACCAAAGCCCCTTTGCAGCCCCACCCCCCTGCTTACCCAGTCAGACCAGGTTTCTTTACTCTAGGTTTCCCACAGCAGTGTCTCAGACATCCCCAGATCCTTCAAATGGTTTCATCTTGGTGCAATAACTAAATAACAAAACTACAGCTGGAGCTGGTGCCTCCAAGGAGGGGACCCCAAAAAAGGAACTCCTGAGCTTTTATCCCCTCACAGTCTAAGAGTGTGAAAGTCTGGGGTCCTGCAGTGTCCCTGAGTGTCCCTCACCAGGTCCCCAAGCCCTTTGTCACACAAAGGATCAGCAATTCACAGTTTCTGTCTCAGGCTCCCACCACCCACAGCTCAGCCTGCAGCTCCCATTGCAGCTGCACCCTGAGCTGCCCACACCACAGGTATCCCTCAAGTTAGTAACTCTATTTGCAGTGGACAGCTCAGAGCATTCAAGTGAAGACTATTCCAGGTTCTTGAATGGGAACTAGAATGAGTAATACTAGCTATATGTAACACACTAGTTCTTATGTAATCTTTCTGAGAAAAGTCTATCCCAGTTCAATTTTAGGGATTTCTGTCAACTAATTTAAGTGTCATGATTTCAGTTTTCCCACCACTGAGAAGGATGCAGGAACACTTGCTTACCTTCAGCTCCAAAGGTAGCACCCTTCAGCTGTCTTCTTCAACCCAGAACAGCCCATGGGTCTGCTGCCTCCCTCAGTTAATGACTGAGTAGACTAATCAGTTCACAGAACTTGTTAAAACTAGTCAAGAGAGAAAAGTAATGGGAATAATTGGCTAAATCTTAGCTTTTGAAAATATCCAGGGCTCTGATTCATGACTAAGGACAGCTTGCATTGAGGTGGCAATCCTGCAGTCCTGCTCCAGCTGACTACAGGGAAGTGCAACTATTTCTGTGGCAGCAGCTGAATAACCACAAATTACAGCCTGATGTACTACAGAAACCCAGAGGGTGGTCTTGGTTTACCTCAATACCCTGGGCTCTAAGACTGTGAAATTCCAACTTTTGCTTGGTGTAGAAATACCCAAACAGCTCAGAGCATTCTGCTTCTGGCACAGAGGGGTAGGAGCTGCTATATCAATCTCTTTCTATTATGTGACTCGCACTTTTTTGCAACTGTTATTGCAATAACAATTTAAGTGCATGAAAATGTCAAATATTTATAGAGCTACTTATTTTTAATTAGTTAATTAATTTCAAATTAATAGAATTTCTTTCTTGTTTCCTTCAGGTTATTTATTCATCACTCCTAGATTTGTCATATGCTGACCCTTTGGTTTTTTTTATACTACATATCTAGCATTTCCTGAGTCAGATGATTATTTAATTTGCAGTAATATACTAATACATACTACTACTAAAACAGTGTATTTTCAAAGCTGGAAATTATTCCATCTTTGGTGAGTTGTCACTCACACTTGCTTCTCACACTACATCTTTTAATACAATTCTCATGAAATCAAAATGGGATTTACTACTAGGATTTTTCCCACACATTGAAAAGCATACCTCTTAATCCTAAAATTACAACACAGAATATCACATTTGATTATCACTGAAGAAAGGACAGGCTTAATTATAAGAGGTTTGGTAAACTCAATGTACTCTTCATGAATTATCTCTCACACTGAGAAAATTTTCACACAGTTGTCAGGGGTGAAGGCTGAGACAGATCACATAGATGTCTCCTATGTCTGCCTTCATTAAACAAAGCAGAGGGAGGGCCTGGAAACCTAAATAGCTGTGTGCAACTGCTCAGTCTCAGCTATTAGTACAGTCCTGCTTATGCTGATCCCTTTCTTACAGGAGAGCTTTCTGAAGACAGTGTTTCCAAGATGAATATAAAGTTAATGGAACAGGCATTGTGAATCTGAGGTGCATGGCAGCTGTAGTGCAGAATAGATATATTTAATAGCACCTGCAAGTCACTGTCCATAAGTATTTATTCTCACAGCTCTGCAATGCAGGGTAAGAAGGAAGCCTGGTGGTTCCCTCAGTCTGGGAGCTCCATTAGCAGAATACCCACAGGCTCAAACAACGTGCAGTATTCATAGCCAAACCCAAGCAAATAGAAATTTACTTTTTTCTGACTCTAGCACATCCTAGTGTGATCTTCAACACATTTTTCAGTCTAAATTCTGTGAGTTAAAACTGAGTTTGACCAAGACTGCAGTAGAGAGAGCAAGCACAATATTGTTAGGAACTGAAGTTTACAGTACTTACTTCTGGAAACAAAATTGGGAGTTCTAAGTAAAGGGAAGGCGTGGAGTGGGGGGATGTCTGGGTTGGGGTTTTTTTTTTTGTTTTTGTGGGCTTTTTTGGTGGGATTTTTTGGGGTTTTTTTTGGGGGGGGATGTTTTGTGGGTAGTTTTCTTTTGGCAGAGGAAGCAACAGAAACTTTTTCAAGGTTTTTAGCCACACTTTGTAGATCCCACTGCTCTGAGTATTTTGTGTTCAGGCAGAACATAATTATAGACCTAAGTTATGCAATAGCTAAAAGTAGACACAGCTAATTTGAAACACCACTGGTCTTAGTTCTAATCCATTCTATGCCTTGCAGTTTATGACAAATCCCAGAAGTTTCAGCTGCAGGTGCTGCTTCACCATTCAAATCAAAAAGTGAAAGCAATGCACATTATGCATCTGAAAACTCAACTGTTTTTCAAAATCTACTATCTTTACTGAAGAAAATTATAAATCAGGTGTGCAAAAATGTACAAGGTTAAAATATCATAAAGTAATGTAAAAAATAAGTTTGAATGAAAAAACTCTTGCATTGGACTGATTATGATTAGCTTTGTAAAGAAAAATAATCCATAGTGTAAAATTGGAAGGAAGGAAATTAATATCTCATCACATTCCTTTCCCAAAGATAATATCAAAGCTTCTCAATACAAGCAGATTTTGAAGAAGTACAAAAACAGCAGAGATAGAAGCAAGTCTATCTGTAATTCAGATATCAGTAATTCAGCTCTTCACCAATGTCTCAGAAAAGAAACAATAGTTGCTACTTGATCACTTCAAATTATCAACTGCTGACTGACTCTGTGTCTCTACCAGAAAATGGACAATAACTGATTTAAACCTAGCTTGACCTGTACTTGTCCTTATGGCAGAGAAAGCAAATGCAAATTAAACTTTTCTTCCTTCCTGTTTTGTATGTAATAATTGTGGCAGTGGAAGACATTATGATCTCAAGGAGCATCCTAAGCCATGTAAGGATTGCCACCTGATAATAGCATCATAGTTACTGCAACATATGGATTTTTAGACATATATTAATTTAGTGTCCTACTGGTCCCTTCTGCAATTTCTATGTAAATGGGATTTTTGCAAGGTTACTGAAAGTAGTGGAATGTTCCCACAGCTCACAAAGGACAGACATGAGCACATGAGGGATACTGCTGAGGACTCAGGGTGGTATTCATCCCATGGCATTGCATTTGGCTGATGATCTATGACTACAGGGATCCTTTGCCCTCACTTATAGCTCATTCCAGCATTCCTCCTTTCTTCCTGCTCTGCAAATGAAGCACGGTGAATTGCTGCTTCATCATCCTGACACCTTGCACCAGCTCACTGCATTGTCTGCCACAGCTACCCAAATTTGAAATATACTTCTGCTGCTTTGGGGCTCCATCAATACACATCAAGGAAAAAGGAAAGGAAGGAATAAGATTTTTTCACACATAGGTAATACATTGATTCTATGAACATAAGTTCCATTTGTAAAACCCCTGCATTCGCTTCCACATTTTTTTCCAAGGGGTTTACCCACCAAAAGGCTTGCCAAAACCATAGACCTTTTAAACCCCTCCTGAAGTTCATTATATTCTGTAAATGAAAATCACACCTCCCTGAGCATTTCCAATGTACATCAGTCTCACTGCAGCTACAAATATTCTGCCAGAAATTATTTTAATGGCTTTCCTCATCTACATAAACATTTCCTTCTCACAAGTTGTGTTTCTTATGTAAATATCTGATTTGAGAAATAATCTGGTTTATTCTAGGAAAATAAACAATAAACTTTTTAATCTTAGTGCAGTATTAAGAAGTGCGACACTTTTGGCTTTTTCTATGCATCATTCATAGTTAATTTGAAACAAAAGGCTTTTCATACCAACACCTTTAGCATAGAAAACCATACATGGCATTGTAGATGTGGTAAGCAAAGATTAAGTTGATACAAGAAAGCCATTACTTCATTATTAGACTGCACCTACATTGATAGACCTAAATTCTTATCCAGCCTTGAATTCTGTTCACAAAACACTGTTCAGGATTTGTCATGCACACTGAGACCTGACTGCTGTTGTTTCAGGGTTCCCAACCCAAGGATCAAAGCTCTTTATTCATCCCCAAATTGGACAGAAACATGTTAGAGTGGAGTACCCAGTAGCCTGTGACAATGTGCAGCCACACTGATATGAGGGCTCCAGAGGGAACAAAGATTTATAAATTCTTTAAAATGAAAAGTTATGTCATCACGTTAAGCCCCTTGTCACACTGGTGAACTCTGCCTTTTTGACCTGGCTGGGAAATGACTTCCAACGTGGGAAGCTCTTTTATGGTCTCAGTGGACCTCAAAAATACATTTGAATATTTGAAATCAAACAGGTACCATGGGTTTGACTGACATGGAGATTTGTTCCTTGTTCAAAGCTTGAAACACATGAATTTACAAACAGATATCACTCTAGAACCTGATGACAATCTCTTCATTATACATGCTCCTTTGGTGATTTGGCTGCTGTAAATTTTCACTAATGTATTCAGAGACATAGTTCATCTGCAAATGAGATGTCCTTTTCAATTACATTTCTGGGGGAAAAGAGTTGTCTAGAAAACTTTTTGACAGTATTTGGGAAAGAGTGAAAAGAATAAATTTTTGAAAAAGTGAAAGAGGTTTTTTTCAGGAGGGTTTTTGGGTTATTTTTCTTCCTGCTGGCAATTTAATTTTGGGTTGCTACGTTAATACTCTTCTCCCATACTATGTTCCTTCAGTAACAGCTACTTGAGTGATTTTGTAATTGACTGCCACAATGCTTATGGCTGTATAGGCAAAATTTACTGTGATTACATCCAAATTAATTATTTCCACCCAAATACTAGTAGAGTAGAATTTGCTTGGGGGGAAAAAAATGTTTCACATTCCCTCAGCTCTCTCAAAAAGAAAACTCATAACCCCTCCCAGAGAAAGGGTTTTTTAAAAGCAAACTGCAATGCCAAGAACTGAACCAACAGATTTCTTCATGGCTTAATCAGAATTTTGTATTATGTATGATGAGTTGAATCCGATAAATTTGGCAACTTCTGACCATGAGCCAAGAGGGGTTTCAAGTAACGTGATTTCATGTAATCCATGAATGCCCAAAGATCACAGTGGGCACCTCTCTCAAGCTGCATAAAGGGAAAACCATAAGGACACAGATTCAGCCAGAGAGAAGCACTAGGGACTCCAATTCCTTTTCTCTTGGGGCAGGGATCGCAGCACTTGCTCCCAGGACTGTGCCACGACACCCTTCTGCTGTGGGAGTGTGGTAGAGGAGTTGTGGGCTGCTTTTGCTTCTGCACATATATCATATCTTGCAAAGACATTTCTGGCTTCTAAGGAAAGAATTGGCCTGGATTCGTGTTTACCACAATTTCACAGTGGGCATTTTAACTGTCAGAAACTTCCATCAGCAAAACCAAGTCCTTTCCTGAAACCATGACCAGGAAGCAGATTAAGGTGTACAGCCCAGGTTCCAGCTGGAAGACAACCTCCATGGTGTACTTTAAAGTTTTCCAAAGCAAAACCTTGTGGTTGGGAAAGGTTGGTTCTGGAAAAGGACTCAAAAGTCTTCCCTTGAAATTTGGGCATAGTAAGAGACATTTTTGTCACCATCTTTACAAGTGTTTTCATAGGTAAGCATAAAGAATTAATTTTGCAATAAAAGTTCTCACAACAGAATCCAAGTCTGACATTCTTAAGGAATGTTAGAGGATTTAGAAGTAGAATCAGGCCAGCTGCACTTTCTAAATAAATGAATAATGTAAAAACAATTCTTGCTTTTCACAGATACTGCACAGTATAACACACAATATTTATTTTTTCATTTTGCAATGTGGATGTTTATGTTTCCAATGGCACTTTTCTCTAGGGAAGTGACAGTTATGACAGCTGAGGACAATATCTAGAATGTGCTTCACCATTATTGTGCTACAATGGTAAAAAAGAGGGAAATTCAATGGAGTCAATTAAACTACATTAACTGCAGTGCCCCAGTCCAAACATAGCTTTCCCTCTGTATCCAAGATGTCCCCTTAGAATCTACAGTCAAGGCTCAAGTATTTGAGTACCAAACCAAAACAAGTGACAGTGGTGCTGTTCATACCACTGACAGGAATAATCCTGTTTGCTAAAATCTGCTCTCTTCAATCTGTTATTGATGCAGTTGGTAAAAGAGCTTGTTCGAAATTGAATTTGGCTGATTTGAAAACTGGATTCTGAGAGGAAGCATTTTCAGTGGCCTGCCAGAGTAATTGGTAGAATGTAAATACACAAACCAATTACAAACTTCTTTCCTTCCAGTGAAGCCTTCTTTAGTGTAAATGTAACTGGAGGGAGTAGAGGAAGGTATTTCCCTGAAAGTGTAAAGTGGGTCCATACTTGCCACTTATTCCTTATTTAAGAAGAAGGTTGATTTTTATGCAAGAAGTGCTCTTTCCACTGGGTAGAAACATTTTTATGCTAAATTCAAACACAGGGAAGCAAAATAAAAAACAAAACCAAAGCAAAAAAATATTGCCCTATGCAGATTACGAAGCCATGCTCTGTAAACACAAATAATGCAGCTCAAATAAATCAGGTCTTAAGGTCATAACAAGTGAGGTTTGTTCTGTATTACATCTTTACTGAAAGGTTTGATCTATGACATTTTCAGAACATCTGAAAAAGACATCAGGAATGTAAAGCACAGGGAAGCAGTGAAAAGGTTACATACTAACAGCACATAAAAATGCAATTTCCCAGCATTTAGTAGATTGATAAGCAGACATTTTCTAGTCAATGTTTCAGCAAGAGTCACAATAAATAATTAGGAAACCTTTTGCCCTTTTGAGCCTTGAGTTAAATTCAGTGATGTCACCACATATAAAGTTCAATGTATTTTTTTGTGGATCCAAGGGAAAGTCATTCACATCACATGAAATGAAAGTGTGTGGTGACTGTCAGAGTAAAACATTACAGCACAGGCTAGGACACTCAGACTGGGAAATATGCTTGGATATAAACAGAAGTTGAGTGATACAAAAAAGAGAAAAGTATAAAGACATGCAAACACAATGCAGTATTTCTGAAGCCCATTTCAGACAGCATTTTGGATTTTCTAATGCTCTGGGTTCTCTGATGTTTCCAAAACCTCAAAACTCAGTCATAAGAAAGGATAAAAAGCTCCTGACATGAAGTGGTGGGAGCAAAATATGGAATCTATTGTAAAAAGGGGGTTAAAAAAAAAGTAGCTTTTCCTATGGATATATAAAGAGTGTGTTATTAGCTGCTCTTACTACAACTGTTTTTCATTCCCTGAAATCCAATTTCTATATCAAAAAATTAAGTCAGAAACAGGACTTTTTCTTTTAAAACAAATACATCTTTTTACAGAATGCCTACTCTACAAACCTTTCACAAGTGTTATGTTAGAATTTTATACAGGAAGAAAAGAACATGTGATGAAATTTTAGAATGCAACAAAATTTCAAGTTTTGTGATATCTTTTATGGCCCAAACACATGGTAAATTTTGAATGGCATTCCTTTGTGTCCAAGTACCTGAAAGTAGATGAGAAGTGGCACATGTGAACTTAGCCATACGGTAAGAACAGACAGAATGACAAAAAAAAGACATAATGCAATACTATTACCATGAAGCAGTAATATTGTTAATTCTGTGCTACTTCTGAAAGATGATAATCCTTTTCTATAGTAACATCCTGTTCACAGTGATTGTGCCCATGACAGTCCTCTTGCTGGTGATACTCTCTGAAAGCAGGAAGCCATCTGAGATGTCATGGACCTCTCTCATGTCCTCTCCCTTGTCTGTGGAGAGATCTTTCTGTCTACTCTGACCTACAGATGAATATTCTGTTGATAATATGAATGGCTCATGGCTGTAAAAGGCATAATTAAGTGCACTGTTTCCTTCATTGAATTTTCTGAAAAATTCTAAAATTCATTCCACCTTGTTCGATTTCTAAGTATTGAGTGAGGAATTTGTAAATCTACTAAACTCATTGTAGTAATGCTAGTATTGAGTTGAAGGCCTATAAAGTCTTAGCTAATCCACTAATACCTCTCTCAACCAAATCTCATGAGACAGATTCAGACAGCAGACACTTCCCTGAATGCAGTAAGATTTTATCTAAAGTAGTGTAAATACATCATCATTACAAATGAAATCTCATCTCTCTTGATCAGCCGTAAGTAAGTTAAGAAAGACTTGATTCTAGCTAAGGATTTGAAGCACTTCTTCCTCCTCCCAGGCCTTCATGTTTCAACTTTAAAAATTAATACAAAAATGAATACTAATACTTTTGTATTGCTCTGCATTTTCCCACTAATGAGGGATGAGATAACACACCACAAGGTATTATCTGATTTCTCTAATGGTGACAATATTGGTTTTGAGATAGCAAAGATATTTCCAAATAAACTGTGGTACAGAAGAATGCAGAGACTACCCACTTGTCTCCTACAATGTGATACAATTATTGATTTCACCTTTCCTAGTAAAAATATCTTAAATCATGTTAGTCCCAGCTTTTATCTGGTTCAATAGAATTACTTTTTAGTAATTATAATTAATTTTTTATTATCTTTTATGAATAGAAGATTGAAAAGTGAGATGAAAGTGCTGAGACTGAGGGCAGAATGGGAATTCCTTTGTCTCTCCATGTTTACATATGTCAAGTCCACCCTTTGAACATTTCACAGACAATTCATTTCCAAAGTGCTCAGTACTTTAAATCATAGGAAAGCTGTGCCTGTTACCTTCTTTAGTTCTTTGTCACAGTAAATGGTTCATCTGTCCTGCTCCTCTATATGCTGCCATTGCTAGTAGACCAAGTGCCTGAATGTATGTTAGATACCATTGCACAGTGGCTGTGTAGGTTAAAGTTACAGCCACACACAGAGCTTTATTTGACATGGGCTTAACAGCAGGTGTGTCAGCAATGCTAAAGCTCATATCAGACTTGGGATATTTATTCATCTCATGTTTTAAAAGATTCATTTTTATCTCATGGTCAATTATTCTATATTGCATGAGCCTTCCTTCCTAATGTTAAGGTACTTGCCTTTTAACATGGGAAAAATGTGCCAACTGAAAGGGAGTTTAGAAAATATAATTTAGAATGCTTTGTGATATTAGAGAATTAAATTTAGAATATTGTCAATAGCTTCATCTTCAGAAGCAGGAAATCCTTTAGTGTGACTCCATATTTCATCATATTCTTAGAAAAGGAATTAATTTATTATGGGCAATCATCGAAGTTCTAGACATACAATTATATAAGTTCATAAATGCATGTGTTTAAATTTACCCTATAAACATAAATTAGCAGCACAACGTCTCCAAGCACATTGAGGACAACATAAACCTCTCTCCCTCATGAATCTGAAATGGTTTCTATTCACTCATAAGAGTCTGATGGAAGGCAGGAGCCCACTTACCAACCTCATAAATGGAGGGGGTTGTGAGGCAAGCAGCTCAAAGCAAGTCAAAGGCTCTAATTGCCTTCCCCACCCTGCATCCAAAGCTCTCACTGCAGCATTCCATGATGCCAGGCACCTCTCACCTCCCACCCACTTCATATCCCCTCCTCAGCCAACCCAGTAAGAACTGTCCCACTGCCCAGTGACCCTGGGTGTCACAGCCAGCCCAGTAAGAACTGTCCCACTGCCCAGTGACCCTGGGTGTCACAGCCAGCCCAGTAAGAACTGTCCCACTGCCCAGTGCCCCTGGGTGCCACAGCCAGCCCAGTAAGAACTGTCCCACTGCCCAGTGCCCCTGGGTGCCACAGCCAGCCTTGCCATGAGCTCACAGGCAGCAGCTCTGCAGAAGGTCAGCCCCTAAACCCCCAGGAGAAAGCCTGATCCTGAGTGAGATGCTTCATATGCAATAGAAACCAACAGCAGAAATAAACTACTCACAGAACCATCTTTTGGGAAACAGTACACCAAGGATACAATTATTGGGAGATTAAATCAACTTACAAGTAAGAATATCTTGGCAAGCAACCTGAAATTAATCCCTCATAGCTTGCTGGAAGTCACTCCACAACAGCAAAAATTATTTGGGCTTTTTTTCAGCTGAATTAATTCAGAAACAGTTATTCTCAGGAGGCTGAGGTGGGATAGAAAGTGAGCTTAAAATCTGAATACTCTGGGAAAAAACTGCTGAAAAAATAACAGATCAATAATATATTTTTTAAATCTATAATATAAAAAATTTAAGTCTTGAATAATTTGAAAAACCTGAATCTAGGAGTTCCTGTGGATATATCCTGGCATAGAAAAATTAGCATATCTCCAAAGAAACAAGGACAGAAAAAACCAGTAGGATCTGGACCCTAAAAACCTTTATGTCAGTCCTGAGGAAAAAAAAGTTGTTGCTAAGAATGCTTTTCTCAAAACAAGTACTGACAGGTTAAACAAAACATTCAGTTTCCACAGTTCCTTCCCAACAAAAGAAGTGCTCACATAAACACCCATACCTTAAAAAGGCAAATAATCAAATCTCTGCCAGTTCTATAAGTTTCTGACATTTCTTGTCTGACAAACATGTACAACAATGCCACCGAACACTGGAAATTTTTCAAACTTCAATGGGAAATATAAGAGATTCCTCCAAAAACTATTTTTTTCTCACTTTCTCACACATGCAAGTGTGACACCTCTTTCTCACCTTCCTCAACAAAATGGTGACTTTTCAAGGAAGATTATTTTCATAGCTTGCTGAAGTTATGATGGAACAGACTGAGCTGCTGCTTCATTTTCTGCACATCCTCTGTGTGGACTCAGCATTTTGAGAGAAGAAAATGAGAAATGAACAGTGACAGTCAGGGCCTGCCTCCTTGCCCTTGAAGGGTGGTACTGTACAAACCTAATGCAAGATGACTTTCCCTAGTGCCTGCTCAGAGAGCAGTGCCTGGCTGTGTCCTGTCCCTCCTCCACTCTTGTGTCAGACCCTCATCCAGACCCTGCAATGGTTGGTTTGCCTTGAAAGTGCTTCATCTTTGAAGCATGTGATAATGTCAATTAAAAACAAAAATAAAGCTAGGCTTCAGGGTGACGGAGAACTCTCTAAAATACGAAAGGATTTTAAAATATGAACAAAATAAATAGAAATGTGGATTTCTTTTTTGGTTAAAAAATATTTCAAATGTTTGGGCCTACTATGATTTATCCAGGGGAACAGCAGCAGCTCTGCAGATATACCATAAATATTGCTAGCTGTCACACAGAAATAAGGGAGTGAGTTATTGCTCCTCAACCCCTTAACAAAGACATATAACAAAGACTAGGCACTCTGGCTTCAAGGAAGTTAATACAGTACTTTTTGTTCTTGAAATCAAAAAATACAAAGCTGTGTGAGGTTCTTTCAGGGTTGTTTTTCTTTTCTTGTTGGGAAATGTTTGCTTTCACTAATGCTACAGCGTAGCAATAACTGTTCATTATTTAGCAGCAAACAAACAAATGATTTCACAGTTATGCAATGTAAATAAATATATTCTTCAAATTACCCCACACATGTTAAATACTGGTGTTAATTGTCTTCTAGAACTACTCTCCTCAAGAGTCTTGGTTGTAGCTGAAGATAAGAAAATCCCTTTATAACACTTTTTAAGGATTTAGGTGATGATTTTTGATGATTTTTTAAATGATTTTTGACAGTTTACACATAATTGCAGTGGAACTCTGCATTGTATTTAATTGAATGCCTGAAGAGTTTGATAGTGTTGAAATTATTACAGTGATTCCATAGAAAACAGTTGGTCTGGTCTTCTATTACTTATGTATCTCAAGCTGATTTACACCAGTAAAGAGGAGGAGAAGCAGACAGCACCTGGACAACAGGAGAAAACACATCACTAAATCTTGCAATTTTACCAACTCTCATCCATATTCTTACATTCCTTGAGCTTTTTTTCTTTTTCAGTCTAGCTGTCACTCCTTTAGTTTTCTGTATCCTTGACCAAAAGTAAAAAGTACCAATTATGAAGAGAGACCTTTTACATCATTTAGTCCAAGGGCTCTACTTTGCAGATGACACTGCCACTTAGTCTGAGCAGGATGGAAGGTTGTGAAATACAGCTTTTTACTAGTGATACCATCTCCTTTTCCACACAAGTAATCTATAAGTAATTAACATGAGTCATCACCCTATTTAGAGGCTGGCATTGCTGAACTTCAGTTGCTACAGAATACACTTGGAGAAGGATGAGCCTTCAAAGCATGTCCCTTCTTGCTACAGCAAAAAGGGCAAAAACGTTTGGAGAAAGGCATTAAAACCTGACAATATTACACATTATATACTCCACTAAAAAGCAAGGAGAAGCTGGCAGGTGGTCAGTTTGTCACCCATTAGAGGCTTGGTTGCTTAAATGGCATAGGGCAGGATATTACAGTGAGAAACTTTAATATTCTGTGACCATTTAAAGGAGTTATGTTGACCCTAAAGCCACTGGAGTATGGGATGAGAATCAACCTGCAGGAATCTGACACAGTCACAGGAAACCTACACTGTGCCTAAGAGGTAGAAGCCAGCCTTTAACATCACTCTGCATGAAAAACTGCATGAAAAACTGCATGAAAAACTGCATGAAAAACTGCATGAAAAACTGCATGAAAAACTGCATGGCTTCTTTGCTTCTCCTCTATCAGATATCCCATAAACAAAGCAACCAGGAACTTTTGAGGAGACTTCCCACACATAATCAGGGCAGTTTTTTACTAATGTAATTGATGTTATTATTAGAGGAACAAAACCCACAACAATTACAATGACAACAAAGGAAAGTTAATGTCTGGATCCTGTCACAGTATTCTAATGAAGGAGCTCAAGAGTTGTGTATTTCTTATAAGTTACTCCAGCTGTCACTCAGCATTATCTGCCATGAAAACAAATTCTGCCTTTCACACCTGTACTGGTAGATTACTAGCACTAGAACATCTTTGTGTAATCATTTAAAACTCTGCACTGCAGTTTGTGCTTAAATACAGCTACTTTTTTGTCACATGAGTAAGTCAAGAAATCACAAATTTGAGACAAATCCATGACTCTTGTGAAATATCCTTCTTTTTAGTCTAAGGAGAGCTGTAGTTGATTAGCAGAGAGCAGCAGACACTAGGAAGGTGTCTCTTTTCCCAAATACAGTTCTTACAATGCAATAATATTCATACAATAAACTCTATACCATCTTGTAAAAAATATGTCACAAGCATTATTTTCCAACTCTTTGGTGAAAAACAAACATGTTATAAGTCATAATAGCTTACATTTTGTAGCTTTAGCCATCAAAAAAATCCACTTGAAAAAATGTACCTATATGAACTTTGTTCCCAAGGGAGAGACAGAAAAGTTGGTTTTGTCAGCACAAACTCTCTAAGAATCTTGAATAAAATTTGTTCAAAGCATTATAACAGTAAACTAGACTAATATTTGTCCTATTCTTGAAATTTTGGAGATTTAAGCATTAATGGGACTTAGTTAATGGCATTAAAGGACAATGATTTCAAATTGCATGTAGTTTTTAAAATTAAGAGGAATTTAGAGAAAAAAGTATGAAGTGATTTATACTGCTAGATGTTATTCTTCTAAATTACAAATGTATAGATTCCTTGGCTTTTTTTTGCTTAGATTTAGATCTTCCATGTCTTTTCTCTACTGGGTGGGTTATTTCTTTGAAGTGCCACCTAACCAATTAAGAAGAGTATAAAAACACATCTTTGGTTTTAACCACTAGACCCTCTTCCTAGATCATGAGTTTATTTTTCTATCAAATAAATCAAAACCTTGTTGCTGTACATAAGCACATCAATATAAATGGTTATAACCTGGTATTAAAATATTTGTCCTTCTCTTCAGTTTCCTTTAGGGTTACAAACTGAGGTAATAGATTTTGAGTAAAAGGTCCAGACTAATACGATTTGGGTAGATTAAAAAACAAGCCTCATAAATCAGTTTTCCAGTGATGTTTATTTTTGTCATCATTCCTGATACTTGTTATGCAAACATTAGTCTTGTAGGATGTGTCAGCCTTTGTTAAAGCCTTGATTTATTTCACATAAGAGAAAGAAATCTGTCATTGCATTAAAAGTTAATGGACTCTTAACAAATAGCTTTAGTTTGGTATGCAATTTTCTAAAATTCTGGCCAGTAAGGGCCCAAACAACCCTAGGTCTGTATTGCATTAACACCTTAAATATGTATTTAATTATATTCTCTAACAAGTCATAGTTTTTTTCTGTGTTGTTTCAAAGAGCTCAGATTTTACCAGAAAAAGTGGTTGTAAGGAAACTTGAAGGTGACACTGAATGTGTCTACCCCATGGATGAGGCACTAAGAAATGGAGAAAGAAGGCTGGGTTTCATTGAGCTCTGGGTGGCAGAAGAGAAATCTCTCAATCTAAAACTTCACTTAGCTCAGTTTAACAGGAGCAGAAGCAAGGCCACTTCTCAAGGCAAACCTGATGGTGAGAGCACTGGTGTTTGGTTTCCAGGATCCTGCTCCTGGGTGGGAATTGCCAGATGAACTGCTCTAGAGCACAAATTGTTCATGCATCTCAGGGCAGGAGTAGCATAAACAGTGGAAATATAATCTGCCTAAATGTGTTGGGCTTGAAATGGAACCACAGAGAAGCTTGGTCCTGTAAGTCTAATTGTTCTTGGACCAGTTGTGTCTTGTTCTTGCACAGTGTTGGATACCCTGACTTGGTGGTTTTTGCAGTGGTTCAGACAGCCACTTCTGCATGGCATTCTGCTTGGGAAACCTCTGCCCTCAAGAAGGGAGGCCACTGATCTCTAAAATGTGCAATTTGGGGTATACCTAAAAAACCTCCATCATAAAAAATGCACAAGATGTGAAAAAATTCATTTCTAGTCCATTTCTTCCTGATGAAATTATTATATCTCTAGCACAAAAATACCATACGAGATTAAATTATTTAAGTTACCAGGCAAGGCTGTGTCAGAAATAGGAAAACAATGTCAAATTCTTAATTCCAGTTAACTGAATAAACTTCTAGATGACTATAATTTCAGGTGTCTAGTATGTTAGGTCACCTTACTCAACATCTAGATAAGTACATCTTACTCTGAGGTACCAATATCAGATCACAGGTATGAGGGAGGAATGGATAAGTTCAAAGCTACATTTTTCAGCAAAATTTGGTCTTACCTATTGTGTTTACTGTTCCCTCTAAATATTTGCATGAATCGTTAGAAGTGTACTTTATAAGTTACTTCAGCAACATTAAATTTGAGACCAAGCATGCAAAAGGAATAATATGCAGAATGGTATGTAGCCTCCAAGACAAAGCATACCCCTTCTGCATCTGGCTTACATTAATTGTCTCTATTACAGTCCTTGCAAGGTTGTCATGTCAAAATATTGATGTTATTCTAAAATGCCATTAACCTGAGGGTGTCCCTGAGGGTGCATAATGCACAAGATTAAAAGGTCAATAATGACTTCCCAGCAACACCATCAGCCATTCTCCAGGGCTGTGTCAGTTGTTAAGTTAAGGCTGTTAAGTTTCTGTGTCAGCCTTAATTTGAGCCAAGAGGACACAAAATGTTAAAATGGGCATCAGCGAGTTGGGAATACTCACTGGGTCATGGACCATGAACTCTTTTCCTGGGTGAATTACAGATCCTTTGCGTGCAAGTGCCCAAAGTGAAAGCTATTGCCTCTGATGAGGCAATTACAGGGTGTTCACAAGATTTCATTTTGCTTTTCATCAATGTCCAATTGCACTATTTAGCCTTAGAAAGTAGTAATTGACCAGCTGTCTGATAACCATGTTTGACTTGGACTCACACACCTGGGAAGCCCCAAAGAATATAAGGTCACCAATTTTGAAAGTTCAAAGTCTTCCTCCATAATGCAAAAGCAAACACAAGAGTAATTCCACAGGCTGTCATTCTTGCTGGATTACCTTATGCCTCAAAGCCTTGCATTACTGTGTTTAGACTGACAATGCAACTTGTGATTAGATAGTAAATTTACTCTTTGAATAGGATGAGCAGCAGAACAGCAGAAAATGCCATTGACTGCAGTTTCAAATTCCAATAAAGTCTGGCACGCTCCACTGCCTATGAGCATCTCTGAAGTAAAGCACTGTAGTTAAGCTTTCACCTTGCATGCTGGTCTAGAATTCAAAGAAAGAAAGGAAAGAAATCATCATAAGAAGCCCCAGCTGTTGTTCAGATTGTAACTGCTTTACTCTTGGTGTGACAAAGTATTTGGATGCTTCTCAGTATTGACTTTTTCACTCCGTTTCCCTCCTCTGACCTCACTCTTTTAAAGGTATTATCTCCTGTGCAGCCTCTGAAACACAGTCCAGGATGGAAAGTTGTTTGTGGAAGAGGTTCAGTGTCTTCCAAGTGAAAGGAGCATGGAGAAAAGCAATCAGAGCATACAAAACACCTTCATCGCAGCAGTTACAGAACAGTGAGACTCCCTGGGTACAATTTAGGTGATTTATTATGCAGTGTTGGTAGTCACTGGAGAAGACAGTCATGTAAAAAGAAATATTTTATCATGTTAAAATGCTAAATAAGTGTGCCTTCCTTTTCTTCATATTTTCATATCTGCTGACATGGCAGAGTCTGATGACCCTCTATTGTCTTCAGACTAATAAACAGTGTCTGTCATTGTCCTCTGACTGAGACACAGAAACCTTGCTTCAGTTTCCATGCACAAACAAACCAGGAAGGCAGCACTCATTCCCTCCAAATCTAAAACCATTGATATTTTAACTTTACTGAATTACAGTGTAGGCTGAAATGAGTGTAGGTTATATAAAGTCACTGATCATGAAGGTCAGATGGAAATATATAATTTTCTCAATTATACAAAAAAAAAAGAGTTAACAGATGGAAACATCTTGCCTGGTGGTCAACTAATCAGGCTGACCTCTTTTGTCTCTCTAGAAATAATAGACTCCAATTCATCCACACAGTGATTTTTTTTTCTTTTTTGCACTGTCAGATTTTCAACCATCTTTTGAAGAGCACGAGTACTGCAACTTCACACAGAATTTCAGTATCACTCTTACCTGCAGCAGAGATGAAAGTCCTTCCCTTCTCACCAATCTCCACTGTAAACAGCCAAGGACTCCCTTAAAGCTCTTTCAACAGCTTTTTCTTGAAAGCTCATTTTTGTTTACCCACCCTGACATCTGTGTTTCCTGTACAACACACCACTTCAGAGAAAATAGAGACTCACATGGAGTTCTAACACTCACCATCCACACCTTTTAATCGGATCAAATAATTTTTCTGATCAGGGGCAGTAATTTAAGTAATTACCGATAAAAGGGCAGAAGTTAAAAGCTCTTAATAATCTCCAATAATTTCTCCTCAGCATCATAAAATACTCTTGGCAGTCATGTTTTACAAAAGTCAACATGTTAATATGTCAGGGACAGGGAGAAATTAAGGAAATTCTTTGTCATGATGTTGTCAAAGAAATCTTTTCTACTTAAACCTCAGTTTATGTGATTTTCTTTTTCATAGTTTCTGGCCAAAAGAGAATTTAGTAGATTTCTACAAAAATAAGTGAGAACTGGGTTGTATTGAGCAGAAAAGAGAACTCATATGGGTGAAGAAAACCACTTAGACGGCTTATTTATTTCCTGTAGAACAAGGATAAAAATTAATACCATCTATTAACACCATAATTTCTTGGTCTGTTGAAATAATCCAGAAAATTATGAGAGATTAAAAAGCAACATCAACTATCTTTTTGTACATATTTCTTTTGTTCTGTATTCTAAAAACTAAAACAGCAAGAAAGTTTCAGTGTTCCAGCCTCTAAAAGGTCACATGGGTACCCCAAATCTATCACCTCTCTTACTTAATGTCTTTTAAATAAAGAAGCATGGCTGATCTTAACTTCATAACCTGTCACATGTTGGTGTCAGAGTTTCAAGAATTTAAACCTTAATTTGAGTCCAGGGTGAAACCCCTTAATGTTTAAGCAGACCTCACTAGTCAGGTGCTCTGAACCAGGGGAACCAGCATGGAAATAGATTTCATGCACATCATGCACATTTAGTGCATGAAGTATAGAGATTAAAATGATGCATGACAACAATTCTTCCTCATCCTCCCCTTTTCTAAGAGCACTTATTCTAAGAACAGCTTTAAGAAAACACAATTTCTTTTCTGATGCTGGCCAACACCTTAGCATGCACACACAACCTGCCACATTCCTGAAGCATCGCACATACAAACACGTCCTAGCACATTATTTCATTAAAGACATTTCTTAAAAGAAAATTAAATAAGTCACCCTTCTCCAAAAAATAAACCAACTGACAAAACAAATGGACAATACCATTTATTTTGAGTTACACTTTATTTGTACTTTTTGCAGTCTGTTTGCTAATTCACATGCAGCCAAAATAGGGATGACCAAAAAAACAGGGTGCTATCTGCTCAGGACTCCACAAAACCAGAGAGCAAATACAGCCCTAAGTTCTGAAGAAGCATAAGCAGGGCACCTACTCTGCTGGAAGCCTGACTGAAGGGGAATTGTGATTAATCAAGCACTATGCCTACAAGGAGGATGTCTTGCAATTGCAAGGTCAGCAGGAGGCAAGAGCACAGGATGATCAAAACATACAGTTTGAGATATTTTCATCCCACATCCAGCAAGCTGGGCTTGCCACAGATCAGATGTAGTTTGCTACAAGGGAAAGACAACTCGAAGAGGCTTGCTGCAAAGACAGTGTCCACTAGTAGAATAAAGTAAGCAAACCAATACATTCTTTACAGGCCTATAGCATCACAAAATTCTTACATCCTTGCAACTGTACACAGTAAGCTTGTCTGGGCAGGGAATATGTGTTTATGTACATGTAAATAAAGACACCCTGAATGACCTCCCCTCAGCAGCAAGGCTAATGTTTTTATAAAACTAAGAACAAAATAATTTGCATGCATCCAGATGGCAATGTCATGTAAGCAATTCTCCAGAGCAGAGACTAAGCTCCACAGGGTACAAGATACACAGCTGTGCATTATGAGAGTGCTGATGTTGTTCTATGCTGTGTTGGGAAACAATTCTGTCTAGAGGCATCATACATCCTTTGAGCAACAAAGGTTTGGAGACACATCCCTGAAACATGTCATGTTTCATACCTCTGGGCACCATCTCTGCAGTTTGATGATTTCTTATTGGTCTTAAGAGAGGATAAATTCTGATATTCTAGTAGCATCTCACCCATGATGAGTCATATCAGATGTTGCAGAAACATCTGCTCCAAAATGCCTTGTGTGTCTCCAGTTAGATGGAATACCTGCCTGGAAAGCTGCCAGTGTCTCAGAAGTGATGAGTAAAGAAACACACTCTTTTTCATGAAGTGTAAAACCTAGACAGAAACTGATTTCTGGATGGTTTCTGAAGAAAATACCAAGATCCTTGCTAAAAGCAGCCAGTTATTCTGCTGTTCATAATACATTTTAATGTATCATGGCCTCACCCAAGGTTTTCAAGCAGCTAAGGTCAGACCACAGAATGGTCAGAATGGCATGGACCATGTCTCAGAGACTTTTAATTCCTTTCTTGCCTGTATAAAGTTGAGGAAACTGAACACATAGTATACAATGTGTTCTTGTTCCATACAATTGTGTATAGGAATACAGCTGATTTTTTTTTTTTTAAGTATTAAAAATAATGACTAAGACATCCCAGTATAGAGAACCATGGAATTGTTTATGTTGAAAAAGACTTTGAAGATCTTTGAGTCCAACCAAAGACAGCCACATCCACCACTAAATTATGTCCTTAAGTACCACATCTACATGTCTTTTAAATACTTTAAGGGTTGGTGGCACAATCACTTCCCTGGGCAGCCTGTTCTAGTAGTTGGTCACTCTTTCAGAGAAGAAATTTGTTCTATTATCCAATCTAAACCTTCCCTCATGCAACTTGAGGCCATTTTCTCTGATTGTGTCCCTTGATGCCTGGTAGGAGACTGAGCCTCACCTTTCCACAACGAGGGCCAATGGCACCTGGCCTGTGTCAGGAATAGTGTGGCCAGCAGGACCAGCACAGTGATCTTGTTCTTTGCACTGATGAGGCCACACCTTGAGTACAGGGTTCAGATTTGGGTCCCTCACTACAGGAACAACATTGAGGTGCTGGAGCAGTGCAGAGAGGAGCAATGAAGTTGGTTAAAGGTCTGGAGCACATGAGCAGTGAGGAGTAGCTGAGAGAGCTGGATGCGTTTAGCCTGGAGATAAAGTGATTCGGGGGCACCTTATTGCTCTCTACAACTTCTTGAAAGGGATTTGTGGTAAGGTGGGAATCACTCTCTTGTCCAAAGTACCAAGTGACAGGATGAGAGGAAACAACCTCAAGTTGCACAACAGAAGGTTTAGACTGGGTATTAGAACATAAACAAGCCACAAGTAGCCAGTTTGTCCAGGAAAATACTCTGGGAAACAGTGCCAAAAACCATACTGGAGTTCAGGCAGACAACATCCACAGCTGTTCTCTCATCCACTAAACATGCCACCTTGTCATAGGCAGGTCCTGCTTGATCAACCTGATCTTAAAACCAAGTTAGCTGGGTGGGGTCCCCTGGGTGTCCTGCACATACCTCATGGTGACACTCAAGAGAATCTACTAGTCCATGATATTCCTTAGCACTGAGGTCAGGTCTGTAGCTCCTTCCATTCTCCTTCAACCCTTTTTGCAGATGGGCATCACATTTCCTGACTTCCAGCCAATTGGGGTTTCCCTGGTTGGCCAGGACTGCTGGTAAATGGCAGAAAATGTCTCAGTGAGCACTTCCACCAGCTCCCTCAATACCCTTGGATGGACCTCACCTGCCTCCACAGACTTGTATGTGTGTCCAAGTGGTTCAGCAGGACCGTGACCATTTCCCCTGGATCAAGGGGCTTCATCCTGCTCTCCACCCCTGTCTTCCAGCTCAGGGAGCTGGGCATCCAAAGAATAAATCCTCGTGCTATTAAAGACTGAGGCAAAGAACACATCATATGGAACAGGAATAACTTCAACACATCTCTGTTGTGTTGTGTTATGGGAGAGTTTAGCCCAGACTGGGTGTGAGCAACATAAAAAAAGAGTGGAAATAACCCCTTGGTGTGTTACACAGACACATTTAATTGTGTTGTTGAATCTATTTTTAACTTATCACCTGTTAACACATAAATGAGGAAGTATGAAGGATGCTATTATTTACCTGCTAAGAATGTTACCTATACTAACATTCCAGTTGTAAGCATTTTTTAGTCACAGTCTGTTATCTTTCTTTTTCCTCTTGAGTCAATGTGGAATATCTCCTACCAACTAGACTGAGGGAGGTTTTGCAGGGGTATTTATTCTAAGTTGTTATTCCTGATTCCTCTTATTCATTTTCTGTCATTGGTGCTGCTCTTTTGAAGTAAAAAAAAAAAGTACACAGCTCTGAATTAGCATACATTTAAATGGAAGAATGTAATTCAGACAGCAGCTATACAAGAATGAATCAGGAATTGTTATCGCCTTTAAACCCAAACCTTGCTGTAATACAAATCAACTTTAGCAGATTAGACCTTCATTATGTTCCATTTTACATCAATGACAGTCCTAAGATATCATAGCTTGGGAAGCAGCAGGGGTGAAATGTGAGCATTCAACCATTGGAAACTCGTTTCACAGGTGCAGGGAAATTTAAAAATGCAGCTACAGCAACCACAATATTCCTATTCTTTAAAGTATTTCACACATTAATACTTGTGAAGGATGACACTGGCAGTATTAGCAATAGGATACTCGGTAGGTAATTCCCTACAAGGCTGGGGCCAGTTTTCATAAAGATCCCCCCACAGGATTCATTTTGCATCTGGTGCACAGGCCAGGATGCTGGGAGGACTGAACCATCCTAAATTCTGTCCATAGCTGTTTGCTGTGCCATTATATATTTTGTCAGTATGCATGCAATTTCTTGAAACCAAGGAATAAAGTAAGTCTTTAAAAACATGATACAAGTAGGCACGACTCAGAATCAGAACAGGTTTTATCATGAGTGCAGAAAGAAATGGATTTTCAGCAGGAACAAGGTGCCAAACCTTGTTCCTGCACAGGGTTTTTGCTGCCCTCTGCATTTAAAGCGGTACAACACCGTCCTGCCATGACTTGCAGTTTGAGACACACGCGGAAGACATCAGCATGATATTAGAAGACAATAATTCATTAAAAAGCGAGGGGGAGGAGAAGCCCGGCGCGGCAGGAGCGGTGCCAGGCTGGCCAGCTCAAGGGCGCCACCTGCTGCGAGCAGCTCCGGGCCGGGCTGGCACCGAGCAGCTCCTCCGCCCTGCCTGGTGCCACACCGCCCAGCAAGGCTCCCTCCCTCCCTCCCTCCCTGCCTCCCTTCCCCTGGCCGCGTTCATTCTCCTTCAGAGATGGACAAACTCTGTCAGCGACACCGTCTGTCGGGCAGCTGTCTGGAAATCAGACTCAGCCTAAGTGCAAACGAGCTGTGGATTTACAAGGTGAACATCACCCATCTGTCTCTTCCTCAATTTACAACAGTGGATTTAAAGGATCCATCTTCAAATCTTTCCATATTTTTTCTTAATATGGTCTCTTTCCTTAGCTTAATCAGGCTTTTGTCATCCCTAGTAGTTTATGCAATAGGAGTTCTTTTCCTTTTTTACAGCTGAGACAAGCTATTTCCGAGAGAGACAAAACCACACTGGGTATGAAGGAAGGAAAGGAAGCAGGCAAAACAGCTTCTACTGTCAAGCTCAAAAAACTGAAGAAACTACAGGTCTTCTGTATTTTCACATCAAAAAATCTCATTCTGTGTCAACACTGCTCAGCTTCTGCATCAGGTAACACAACCTTCCTATTAACCCTCAAAACAAAATTTTTACAAACAGGGTCAAGTACTGACAAAGGGAAAATAGTGAGATGAGAAGTCCTCTTTGGGACTGGATTTATTTCACCACAGTGGCACAGCCAAACAGAAATGGAGGGGGTGGACATGTCCTCAAGCACCTGAAAGGAGCCCAAGCAACAGAAATCTTGCATCTCCAGGAGACTTGGACTACTGTTTGTAAGGCATAGCCTGCTATCCCTCTATGCATGTATTCAGCATCAACATTCACATCCAAGTCCTGAAACAGGGAAAATTCAGCAAACTGAAGCACATGAGTTTGCTTTTTCTTCCCTGCAACATCTTGTGACCAAGTAAAACGAGGGGAAAAACCACAAACCACACATCATCTTCCAAAGTAATGGAAGCATAAAGAAGGAAAACAGAGTGATCTGTTTCATGGTTGGGCAACTGCATTTCCTAGTGTGGAAGTGAAGCCTACATGAAACACCTGTTAGCAAGTCTAATTGAGGGAGTCTTCTGAAGAGAAAAATCAAGAGCAGCTCTCAGAGTTTGTAGTGCACAGCCTCCAGAGGCCCAGCAAAGAAGGATACCTTGACCCACACATTATAAAGTGAAACTGGCAAACTCAGTCAACTGCCAAAGCTACCATGTAAAGCACACCCATAGAAAGTACCCAGTTTCCACTGCACTGAAGCCAGTGTATCAGATCTAAGGATTCTCTTTGAACTCTTTGTAGGTACTTGAGGAAAACAAAATGAAGGGCAGGGGGAGAGAGAGAAAAATCTGATGATTTAGGCTTGTCACTCACATTTTATTACAAAGGGTATTAATTGGACCTTGTGAAAGAAATCTGTCATAATTTTAAATAATCATAAAACTACAAAATTAAGTGGTTTGGTCCACTGTATTTTGTATTATCTAAATTTTCTGTTCTAATCCTCATGATCTTTGAGTAAATGAAAACTGAACACTGCACCAAGCATTCTCATAAAGCATTTCTGTGTAGTTGTGGTGGTTTTTTTCTTTCAAATGCTGTGTTCCAAGAAATCATAACACCAAAACCCCTTGCCCACTGTGGCACTTTTAAATGGACATAGTTTACACCCCTATTCAAAGGAGTTCTTTCACATAAATGTTCACTTCTGAAGCAGCAATGATGTCCAGTGATGATGCATGAGATTACAAGTTCCTACATGACTTAGCTATAGGAGGGTGCTCTAGACTTGGCCATCCCTTCACTTCTTAAAATCTTCCTGGGGAGGAAGGGGAGGGGGAAGAGTTCTCTTTTTTGCTCTGATTTAAAATGAATTACAGTCTGAATAGCAAATAACAACAGTGTGTGAACTATTTCTATCAACTCACTACCATTGAGCATCACAGTATTATCCCAGTCTTCCTTCCATTTTTATTCCTTTGTGTAACTGTGGCATGAACTTTCAGGGTACACACAGAACACATGTATGGGAAAGCTTGCATGTGTGACATGCAGAACTATTTTCATAAGTATTTTGAATTTTATTGTCTATAGTAGGCCATACAAGACATCCTGTTTTACAAGAAGATTCTTCCAAAGGAGAAAAAGGTCCTGTTTTACCACAGGTTTTTTGATTTCTTTCACCATATACTAGCAGATGCAAAGCTATTTTGGAGAAAGATGAATGCATTTATCAGGTGAATTTACTTAATTTTCCTAGATGTGTTTCAATCGGCACTAATTCTACCCTGATGATTATTCTGTCAAAATATAATTTTCCCTTTAGTTTCAAATGATGAGGAAATTGTCCTACAGTTATAATCAGGATGACAGTGTCAGTTGACTTTAACTTTGCTTGTGTAAAAGTGAATGCACAAGTACACATGGAATATATGCATTGAAGTGACCAGCTAGGCAGATAACCACTAATGTCAGTGGAGTAACTTCTGTAAGATGTTATCTTAAATAAATAAACCAATATAGCCATTCAGTTTCACACAGAGGCAACTAGAACAAACTAGTGAATTCTATTCTGCATAAATTATGTGGTGGGAAGGTAAAGGAAGAAGCCATTTCCTTGATATTTAATACATATAAGCAGGCTAGAATGTGTTAGTTTCCTGACATACATCCTACCTAAACAAAACCCAAAAACCCCTCAAATCCTACACTTCAAGTCAGTGTTATTTTTTTCATAGTATAATTCAGCCAGGAATGAAGGAAAGGAAAAAGGGAGTCATATCCAAAACAATGAGGATAGACAGAATAACCTCAAACATATAATCATATAAATAACTCCTTAATAATCTTTTTTATTTATGACCTTGTTTTCCTTTATACTCCTAAGGGGGACAATATCAATTTGTTTGAGCTCAAATTCATTATAATTTCAGATCTCATTATCTGCCAAAACAATATCAGGGCGAATGTTTTAAATCTCTTGGTTTTGGAAAGATGTTTCTGCTGAGGGGAATTTATGCAAAATTTTACAAAGAAAAACCTCACTCATTTTTCAAGATAACTTTTTTCTGCCTCTGGATGGTGCTGGCAGAGGGAATGAAAAGCTTCTCTCTGTGGAGTTTCAGTGCTGTGTCTTGGTGAGGCATGTGAGCAGCCTGATGCACAGCCAAGGGATGCCAGGGCTATTCACAGAACAACATTACAGTGGAAAGCAGATAATGCTCTAATGCAGAACAGCATTCCCAGTCTCAGCAGCAGCCAGGGCTGTGCAGGGGTGGGCACCCAGAGCACTCTCAGTATCACCCTCCTCAGCCTTTCACAGCATGGGCTGCCACCTGGTAGCATTATTGCCACTCTACAAACAGAGCCAAGCCACAGAACCCAGGTAATCTGACAGAGGTACCAAACCTTTGATAAGGCTGACCTTACTAAATTAGATTTCAGGTAGATTTCATCACCTCAGTTCTCTCACAATGACTGTGCAAAGAAAAACAAACAGACCTGTAATATATGACTAGATAGTAAGAATATCCATTTTGTTTGGTACTAAGAGCTTTCAAATGTGAGCTTTCCCTGTAGAACTTTAATAGAAACCTGATTTTCTATTAAAATGCAGTTTGCCTTGTCCTTGGGATTTTATCTGAAACATTTATTCTTGTAAAATTCTATATGAACCTTAATAAATTTTCTCTAAGACCTCAGGCACTAGCCTTACCGCTGTTTGTTACATCACAATCAATGTTGCAAGATTGTGTCACAGGAAAATTTCCTGAATAATACTAGACTAGAAAAGAACTTTTAAAACCATGTTGGATAAATGAAATTAATATTTGATTGGAAGAAGGCAGAATGCTGTCAGAAGAGCACATTAAGGATGGAAGCCTACACACTGTGTGTAGGAAATTGACTTGAACAGTAGTAACAATGTGGAGAATGAGTGAGCCAGGATAAGAGCACCATGATCTGCAGCCAAGATGACTCAGTGAGTTTATTTATGGATTTACATCAACAGGAGGAACAGTAATAAAGTTCCTGTCTTTCTAGGTCAGGATCTTCAAAAGAACCTGACCAGGAATATGCACCCACTAGGAATTTCACATGCATTCAACACACAGCATTCCCCACAGCACTCCCCAGTCAAGTATTTCTGCTATAATCTGATTCCCCATCAACCTTGCTTCCATGAATTCCACCTCTGTCATCTGTTCTTTTGGCATCCTTGCAATTTGCCCAAACTTGTGACTTGTCCAACAGGACTCATTGCTCAACAACTTTGTGTTACAACTGCTTTGGCATCATGTAAAGGACACATTGACCCTACCACTGTTCTGCCACGTTGCACCAAAGCAGAAAATTCTGGAACTCCTGCAAAGACTAGAAAGGAACTGGAAACAGTTTAAAATCACAACTACAGACTGTGATGCCTGTGCAGGCAGGGACACAAGGACCAAAGGTCACCATTACAAAGTGGATTGTCCTTCATATAACCAGAGTGAGAAAAAGTTCAGTATATCAGAGACATCTGATGCAGTACAAGGTCTCATCTTGCAAGCTATTGATGAGCCTGCATTTGGGATTTCTCCTTTAATTTTTTTTATTTTTTTTAGTTTTCCCATACTCAGTCTCATCAATGACCATCAGTCTGCCAAACATCTTTGGAAAGATTATTTTTCTAAATTTGGAGTCAAACTATCATGAAGGTTTAGCCTTTTCCCCCATGTATGGGTAATAGGTGTATTTTTATTTTCTGCCATATCTTTTTAAAGATTGCCATTTTATTCTTGTTGAATTGCTAAAATAAACAGCATTGTCTTAGTGCTCTTGAGACTGGATTTTTCTGTGTTCCTAAAAAATGTCTACTGAAGTACAGCACTGACTACCTAAAATTCACCAAAATTTACCTGATTTGCTTTCAGTTCTCCTGACCTCATTTTGCAGGGTGCCAACAGAAATTCTTGATGGTAATAGAAGTAGGCAAGAGATTGCAAGAATTCTCTATGGAAGGGCTCAGGGCAGTGTGAAATCAGAAACACAGGACTCCCAGAGAATTGATTAAGGGTCTTGACCCTTAACTGTGGGGTGTCAGAGCCAGATGAAACAGCAAAAGCCAGCTTTATTACTCCACTCAAGCTCCAGTCACAGCAGGAGCAGCATGAAACTCTCTCTCTACATGGCAACTCTGACACTGTGCTGTGTACTTTGTAATAGTTACTGGTAAGCATGTGCTCCAAAAGCAGGGGAACATAAATACCCCGGTTCCACTGCACCTATTTCAGGTATCAGCAGCTGCATGGCACTAGGAGCTTCCTGGGAAGTTACAACTCATAATGACTTTAGTATATAACAAAAAAGGGTGATGCCTTAAGGTATCTAAGTCATGTACAGTTTCATTCCAAGTTTTAATGTCAACTGAGCCAGCATGATTTATTTCTTTTCAGTAGTTTCATGGTACATCTCTACAACTTCCCAATTTGTCAACCAAAAAATTAACCAAAGAGTTCTTGAAAGTTATTAATCTATAGATATCATTCTGAATGATTGTTTGGCTCATTCTGAATAAATGTTTAGCAAGGTATAAGGAAATGATCTGGTCTTGTGGGATTAATTTAAAGCAGGGAATTTCTATTTTATTTCTATAGGGACTGTTGCACATACACCATTTCCTTTCTGTATTAGCTACTAACACCTTTTTTGGACATTGTCCCTGTTTGATTTTTGTGATAAAGAGACAACAGTTTCACTTTGAGGCTTACATAATGTACCTTGCTCTTTTAGAATATTAGAGACCTCAGATTGAGAACAAGATTAATAATTCCACCTGCGTGTCTCAAACATGTGCCATGGTTGTCATTGCTGATTATATATATACATATATTAAAAAACTTGTTGTGCAAGTTGTGCACAAACAAGTGTGTGCATAAATCTAGAAATAAATAAAAAAAAAGGTGGTAACAGAAAATCTTAGTGCTACATTAAATCCCCAGGGATACACAGTTTATTTATTTAGCTAAATGTACTCAATATTGTCCTCTCTGCCATAATGTTATTCCTTTTTCAGCTACTACTTCTGGTTTAAAGCAATTCAAAACTACAGCAAGAGGAAAAAATTACTTTGCTTTGGAAAGTAATGGAAAATTTGCAGACAATTTGCTACAAAATGCAAAGTTATATATAACTTTTTTTTAATATCTCCTTTCTTTTACCTTCTTCATCTCAGCTACTTATAAAAATCAAAAGCAATTTTTAATTTAAAAACCATCACCATACGAGGCTTTTGTTGAATGTATCAAATACTTTTGAGGACACATGGCACCAATATTCATTTAGGGATAGATAGATTCATAATCATGAAAAATGAATGAATACCTCAATGTTCATTAAAGTAACAGCGCTTACAATGATATCATTAAGAATTTTTGAAGTCCTTTTATAGTCCCAGGTCATCAAATCAGGCCTTAAAACATGCTGATAGTGTATCATTGAAGTCAATGAAAGGACTCCTGAGAATTTGGCTGATTCAGACATAGATATTGTAAAAAATCAGCACCAGAACTTTTCAGCTCTCACTCTCCATATTCTTATGAGGAATAAACAAGCCACACTGCAAAATTAAAGTCACAAAGTTTCAGTAGGAACTTAGAAGCCAGTAGAAGCCACAAAGGATGCATATACAAGGCTTTCTGTCCCACATCTCCAGCATGAAGGAGGTCCTTTAGAGAACATGGGGAAATTAATTATCATGTTGATCTACTATCACTAAAGCTGTGTCAATGTTTTATTAAACAGCAGCTTTTGACTTAGCTGAAAAAATGAGCATATGTGACTTGTAACTCTCAATGTTACTAAAACAAAGCAAACAAACAAAGTCATTTTGTCTTCACTGCAACTCTTGCTTTTATTGAGGCAAATCTTAGTAGAAGCGCATTCAGTTAACAAGAAGCTTTAATTTCAAGGCCTAATGCACATGATGAAGTCTCAGGAAATAAAATGTATTGCAGCTTGAATGTGTCATTCTTCCCTTTCAACACATAAAAAGATGTTTGCTTCTCAGCCATCAGACACACAAACCCCCATGGGTCAGAAGAAACAGTTATTGCAACTGTAGGCATTTATTCTATTAAAGAATTTCTGAAATGTTGGAAAGACTTTTCTCAGAGTTAGTGTGATGAAAGACCACATATTGGGTGAGTGGAATCAGTTTTGCTGCTGGAGTTGAAAAAACACAGGCTTAGGAAAAAGATGTTAAATCCTCAAAACATTCTCTACTCACTACTAAAAGCAGAAATTGAGTCTCTGATGTAGAAATCTGTATTTACAATTAAAATAATTATTTTACTTTCCTTAATTCTATCCTTTTGAATTTTTTCTGAAAGAAAAATAACACTGTATCTGAACTACCACTGAAAGGCATGATTATCCACTTCCAAGTTTGCTTTAGTTGCTGCTTAATGTTCATTAATTATTTTCATGTTTAAAAGAGTTTTTCTCCCCTGTAATGCTAGAACTTAGCTCCCAGATAAACTGTAGCTCCCAAAAAGGAAACCTGACATGCCAATTTTATCTTAGTGCTGATGCTTCTATTGCTACAGCTCCATGGGAGGGAATCTCAGCTGGTGTTCACAGCTCCAGTTCAGCTGATCCTATGGAAGCTGGGCAACCTGCACTGAAGGTTTGATATTTGATAATGAGAATTTGCAAAACTCTGCTCTGCTGTGAGATACAGAGTCCAGTTCAGAAGAGAGTATTGACTACTCCTAGCTGCCTTCCTCTAAGCTGTTAATCAATGACTAATTAGTCATTTAGATTTACCTCAAAATAAATCCTGCTTGAAGAGTGTTTTCCCTAACCCCAGAGCAGTCTCAGCCTCCAACAAAGATTCTCACTGAAAGTTGGGCAGTTCCCAGGAATACCTCAGAAAAAAACCCCACATGGACAAAGGCCTGCTCCATCCCCTTATAAACCAACATGCTTCACCTGCAAAATTCAAGCCCGAGGCTTATCACCAGAGCTCATCAAGGGCACACATTATCACCATTCTAACATAATAGTGCTCTTTGTAATCTGAGCACGTTGAACAAAAAGCTCCTAAATTCAACAGGGTACTAAGCTGAACTGCATCAGCACACAGAAAAACCTCAGGAACAGCACTTGGGCACCATTCAGCCAGGGCTGCCATCTCCACCCAGCATAGTGCTCCCCTGAGTTCCTATGCAGGACCTCTGTTTTGAAGTGTCCTTGCATGGAATTCAGAGATGTGCTTCATGTACCAGTGCCATACACATAACAGCTTGGCCCTGACAAACCCTGAGGATTTTCACATGCTCTAATCAATTTCTCCAAATAATTGCAGGGGCTAAAATAAACTGAATTGGTTTTTTATACCTTTGCTTTCACTTTATTTGCTTGCACATGTCCAGCGACAATATCCAGGCTCTAAGAGTGCAGGCACTATTGTTTCAATCCATAAATAAATACTAGCAAATAACCACCCATGCAACAGCATTGGTCTGTTGTTAAACTGAAAATTATGGAGCAAAGATAGCTTTTGCAACTTACATAATTCATACTTTATTATTTTGCTACCATTTTCCACCATCTCATTCAACTGGGCTGTCCTGCAACATGTATTTCACTAAAAACATCATAATTTACCCACTGCCTTGTAACTTACAATCAAAGTGCATACATTTACAATGTGTGATAACTACTAGAAATACAGGCACACCTGTGCCCTTGCCCTCTCCCTGCCCCTCCATTATGGAACAGGCAAATTTTTTTGATTCTGTGGGGATGGTGGGTTATATCTGCCATTCCAAATTGACTTATACAAACTGGCTTAGTTTTGCTTAATAGTAAACAAACCCTTCTAGAATTCATGCTGGGACTATGGTTTTCCTGTACGAGCACCTTTCAATATTGTCTCCATGCCCTAATTCAGAGAAGGAGCATTGCCAATCTGGTAGTGCTCACAATTTTCTGAGACACTTCTGTTAATTTCCTTCATAAGTTTAGGATGTGGAAATAAAGAAAATAATTATCCAATGTTCAGTACTTTTCACACACATCTATTTGTAATGTGGAACCTTGGCAAGCACCACACCCTTTTTATAGCATACAAGTTAATTTCCATCTTTGAAAACATTCCTTTATGTTTATTTTTATTCTAATAGTGATACTGTGAGATAGGTTTTGAAAAAACTCTATTGCTCTGTGGGCTCTAGCCTACTTTTTCTGAACTCAGTTCTTTCACACAAAGACTTCTGGGAGTGCCTGGATACATGCATGCAGGCAGAGAGTGACAGCAATGAAATGCAGTGAGCCTGCAAGATGAATAAAATCACAGCTGGAAGGAGCTCCCCCAGAAACACAGTACCTATACTTGTGATTTGAAATCAGAAACTGGTCTTGATATGGAGGGAAAAGTATGACTGAGATTGCAAAAGCAGAGGGAGAAAAGCAAACCAATTTTTAAAAAGTGTAAGAAATACCTGAGAATTACAGATCACTCAGCTGAATGAGATATTTGGGAAGATCCTGGAAGACTTGCAGCATTCTTGCAGAGATAAGTAAATAAAATAATCTCCTCCATGATGTAAACAAAATATCTCACTAGAGCAAGTGAATTTTCCCCCAGCTGGCTTAATGAACAAGGTTAAGCAATAGATGGGCCACCTCTCAGATTTAGTGAGGCATTTGACACTGGCATTACAATAAACTGCAAATGTTTGGAGATGGTCACTGAAATCATCTCAAAAATTAGCAGTTTATGATTTATCAGAGACTTTGGGATCTTTCAGAAGTCTGCCCTGTGATTACTTTTTTTAACTATTCAAGCCATAATACCTGTAAATTATTTGAGTAATTAAATAACGCAGAAAATTCACACATCACCATGTACTGGGATAATTTAAAAGCATATTGAAGGAAAATACTAAGATGTAGAATAATCCTGGTAAGCCAGAAAAAATGGTTTAGAGACAGCAAGACAAATTCAATTAGGACCAGAGCAAAGCACTGCCCATAGTAAAGAGAAATAAAGAGTGTAAATACAAAGAAAAGAAACAAACCATCAGATTTTACCAGGGAAAATTCTGGTTGTTAAGATTAAACCTGAATAAGAGTTAACTTATTCTGAACTGTATTAACAGGAATATTGTAAATCTGAAAGTGAGAAATTCTCTGCTTTTCATCATCCTAGTGAGAGCCTGGCTAGAACCCTGACTGTAGCTTGGTCTTAAGGCAGACAAAAGCAAATCACCAAATCCTGAAAAGAACATTAAGGGTCAAAAAGGTTTAAAAATGTGAACTAAAAGGAAAGGCTGCCATGAATTCAGCAGGGTTAGTCTAGAGAAGAGGGATTTTATAGGTAACATGACAACAGTTCTATAATATGAAAGCTGGTAAAAGTGCTATAGGAATAAATTGTTCCCCAGTCTCACAGAGAGGAGAAAAAACAAAAAATAAACTTTGCCTGCTGAAGTGATTTCAGATGGAGTCTGGAAAAGAAATTTCTAATTCACAATGATTCTATGTCTATCATTAGTGTCCAGGGAAGTTGTGTCACTGCTTCGACGGTAAGGGACAAAACATCTGTCATTAATGCTGTCTCACTGAAAGGAGCCAAGCTGGATAAAAAGGTCCCTTTCTAGTGCTACACTTCCAAGATTTGTAAGCATTCTTTTGCTAAAAGACACAAAACAAAATACTGAAAAATATTGTACAGTGCTGGTATTTGCAGTTTTCACAGTAAACATGTCAAGCTGTTTTTTCTCCATCTTAAAATAACTGAAAGCCCAGATGGTCCCTGAAGTGCTTAAATTGCATTGATCATCACCTGTTCTGCATAGTACATTCTTTTGCACATTCAAGCTGTGAGCACAGTACACATTCATGCAGCTTTACAGAAGAATGATAGGTAATAGTAACTTTTCCCAGGCTTATGTGTATACCACCCCTGAATAGAAAATTTTACCATTAGTAGCTTGTTCATTTTTAAAGCTTATTTTTAAGCCATTGAAAGAGTTCAAGTAACAGCTAAGTTATTTTCTGCAATTCAAAACAAATATTTTAAGTCTGCCTAGTGTATTGTAGAAAAATTGGGTAAAAGAGATATGAAGTAGTCACAGTAGACATGTTTCTTTTTTCAATTCCAGTTCACAACATCCCTTGTAATCATGTCTGAAGCCCATGGAACATGTGCTGGTGCTGTTTTATCCCTCATTTAATGACTTGCTTTATGAGGACAACAACACTGGTTTTAATGCTGATTTCTCAGGGAAATGTCAATACTGTGTAAATTCTCTCTAATGATATTTGGGGGGAATAGTGCAATTTTTTTAATTAGTAAATGTGACTAATAATGCTGTGTTCTTTAAACCATTATGTCTGTAATTTAGCCTTGGCAGTGCTGTGGTGTATTACAAGCATATCCCCAAAATTTAGGGCTCCTTAACAATCTTACTGTCCCTGCAAGTATTTGCTTAAGCTGTACAAAGAAGCAGGCAGACATTTAGCTGCCTTCTCCTGACTGCTTGCTGAGTCACTTCTATTGCCCTTCGTCGCTACCATGACCAACTTCATGATCTAAATTTTTCTCAGTTAGGAACCTCTTGCTCAAGTTGTGGGGGAAAAAACCTCAGGAGAACACACCAAAGCCTGAGAACCTCCCCATAGACACACTCCTCCCCCTCAAACAACAAATCTATTCCTAGTGTCTTCAGCCAGTGCTGGTGGCACAGCCAGAAGGCTGCAAGGTACAGTAAGAAGATAAGTTGGTTACACAAATTCAGTTTCTCTGAATACTGAAGGAAAGAAAAGGGACAAACAGAGACGAGACAGTCAAAAGCCTGCAAATTATTTAAGCAGCAACCTGATGTAAGAGGCTTATATTCTAAGTTCTTGTTTTAAGCTGGCTCTCAGTGATATCCATGGATATAAATATTTTCTATAGTCATCACAGCTGTGAAACTCTGGATAAACTTCTTTCAAACTTTTAGTAAAATTTTAAAATACCAAACTTAATTTGAGATATCAAAAGAAAAATCATAGTTTTAGTCCATCATGTAATTCATGAAAAAAACAACATAAGTTTCCTAATGGCACTTACCTGGAGACCTTGTGAGCTCACAGAGTCAGAAGGACAACTCTTTGCAGTGATAATGTAGAAGAGAAGAAGCACCAGCAACAAATCATGAGGAAAGGACAGCCTGCCTCCTAGATTAACTACTGTCTAGGCACTTGCTAGCAGGGATTGATTTTCTTTTCACTTCATTTCAGTTTTTTTACCTTGCACTGAAATTTCCCATGCATTCCCATCAAAGTGAAAAGAGAATGAGAGGATGTCCCAAGTTTATATGAACCCACAGAGATCCCAATGGCCTGGTGGGGCAAGAGAGCCCTCACTTCTCATCACTCTCACCTGAGGACCAGGGGCAGCTGCTGTCCTCCAGCTGCTCCACATCCACCTGAGGCTGAGTCAGCCAAAAGGGCTGAAGTATTTCTTAGCATGCCTCTCCTTTGAGGGCAAAGTCATTTCTGTTCCTGCAGAAATAAACTCCTCTACACCTCACCAGATCAGGAGCAGCATTTTGTGTTTTGGCAACACATCCCCACATCTTCTCAAAAGGATGATGGTGGGACAGATAGGAGCACTCTCTTCATTAGGCTGGGTTGCAGCATTGCATTTGTGTACTATATTTAAAACACATAAAAAGTATTAGCAATTGATCATTCTTGTTGATAACCATATTCAGAGGCTTATTTTTCTTAGAAGCTCTAATCAAGAACTGTTGAGAAGGATTTTATCAAATAATATTGAAAGAAAGATTGTTCAAAAATGACTGATTTTGGATGCCTCAATTTTTTGCCCAAGTTCATTTGGAAAGAATTGTTCTGCAGAGCACTAGCAAATTTAAAACCTTATAAAAAATATCTCTAACACAACAAGACAATGCAAAATTATTCATCATGTTTGAAAAGTTGGGCTGTGTTATGTTTCAAATCGAGATTGTACTTGAAATTGAGATACAAATATATGAACTGCAGAGTGCTGCCAAAATGATCAACCCTGTCTGCTATATTTCTTGGAAGGGCATACAATCACCCTGGTCCATAAATGGCTACTGTTTCTATAAAACAAGTCAATTCTGTCTCGCTCTCTGGCTTTAATTTTAAAGGCATAACTCCACATGCAAGCCAAATAACCAAATGCTATTAAAATATTTGTTTTTACAGAAGGTGCTATCTGCTTGTCTCCTAAGCAGAAGGGTGATGAGAAAGTGAATTCACTGACATTTCAGAACTCAGGCCTTTTGCAGTGACAGGGACACACTAGTTAAGGAGAGTTTTATGCCTGTTCCAATTTTGCTGTGATCTGAAACATTTTAAATTGGCTGTGTCTGCCAAATCCTGAGAAAGGTTTAATTGTGAATGTCCAGAAGAAAACTGAATGCAACCTACTTGACTCCATGCCTGTCAAAACTACCCTCATTGCACATTTATGATGACTTACAAACTCTTGTCAAATCCTGGCAGAATATTGCAACAGGAGGTTTCCTATCTTATATGAATAAAGATTTTTATTCTAGTATAAATATATATAATATATATTTTAAAAGCAAATACAAGGGGATGATACCAGTTACTCAAGGATGTCCTATTATACCTAGAACAAATGGGAAAGAAATTGATCTGGCTTTCCTCCTTCAACTTTGGCCCATCAGGAGTTTCCTGACTCCAGCACTATGAGTTATAGATGAGCATCCAGGTGAGCCCCCAAACTTATGAGCTGGGGTTAACAACTGTCAGAGCTGAGTTAATATGCACTCATTTGCTTCAGGGTTTGCAGCTTGCCTCAACACTGTGCTCACTGCCTTCAGATCTCTGAGCACAAGAACACTTCCGTGTCTGCTTGCAGCAGGAATATGCAAAGTGAAAGATTTCACTCACATCTGTGTGAATAACAGTATTTAGACTATAGTCTCCTTCTCAGATTCTGTACTCCAGGTTCAAAAGGAAAGAAATTAGTTATTCTGAACCTCTGAGAGAGTCAGTTTTTCAAAGCACTTCCCTTTAGAACAGTTTTAATGAGGTTTTAATTGCACTTTTCCTCCTTAGGCAGCACATACCTTTTCACAAACTGTTTGTGTAGCATTAAATATATCCTCCCAGTGAGCAAATATTTGGTACCTAACATTTTGCATGAAAGTATTTTGTGTTTGACTTGAAGTTCTTCCATCATTACCTTATTGCTATGGTGGTCTTCCACTGGAATTCAGCCCATCATGTAGCAAACAATCTTTCCAATTATGTCTCCAGCCCACACCCAGCTGCCTTGTTCTACAGGTTGAGGACACACTGCCTGCATGGCAAGGCAACATTACAGTTTTCCCAGGATACCAAGTCACCCTACACAGCTGATTGGAAGCTTCAAAACAGTACTTGAGATGTGCATTGGCTGTGTGCTGGTGTTCTGAGTGGGGCTGAATTTTTCTCTGGTAGGACAAGAGGACCAGACAATGTGAAGGGGAGAAAATCATCTAAAACATCATTCCCATGTGGGGAATGAATTGAAGCTGGGGGTTATATTCTCTAAAATCAAAACAACCAAGGTATAGACTAGACTATGGAAAAGGCTTGCATTTACTTTTACCTCAGAGGACATGTTGTGATGATCACCAAACCTTAGACCACATTTTTACCTCTAAAAGCTCTACTTTCTACACCTTGAAGAGTGCCCAGATTATCCTCTGGAGCTTGCATGTTCCATCCTTTTGGATGGAGATAATCAAGTAAGTTCAGCCTTAGTTGTTTCCAGCTTGTGTTATCTGAGGGATACCACTGCAATAATCTACTCTGGACTCCTGGCAGAGAGCATTTTGAGATTCAGGCACACAGTCCATTGTCAGCATTGCTGACTGCTGAATTATGAACCATCATTGGCAGAGAAGAAAAAAGAAGGTGGAGAAAGACTTCTAAAATACTTTCAGGAACAACAAGAAAAGCTGTGCAGGCATTTCAGGCTTTAGTGAAGTCAACCAGAGGTCTACAAATTTCTCTAATAAGCAAATGAATACCATGTTTTAAAAACAAATGTATGTGTTTGAACCTTAGCTACCATTCATGAATTTGATTCTAAATTGGTTTGGTATTTAGAGAAAAACTTCTTCTCATACACATTTGTGGCACTATTTTACTCAGACTGGATTATTTCTGGAAGTCAAATCTAGCCAGTTTTTATTCAAAGACTGGAGAATTTTTTCCTTTCAAAAACATCTATATTTGGAGACCCTGTACTGCATGTTACTGAAAGCATATTTGCTAGTAAGGAACCGTATGTAACAGATGCATTTTACAAGATTTTTTTTCTTTTAGCAAAAATATTAGAGATCCATTTATGTCCTGGAAAACCTTTTTTTTTTCCTTAATGAGTTCTACTTTACAAGCTTCCTAATACTTCACACATGTTTGACTGGCCAGCAGCTTGCAACCAGATACCTGGACTTGCCCTTGGGAGTCATTTATTCCAGGACAGCTCAGTTCAGGCTGCTCACTTACAGATGTTAATGTAAGATGAGCTGTGTTACATTAATGGGTAAACAGCTACCTAAATAGCAGTCAGAAAACCTCAGCAGGTAAGTCAAAAGTCCAGAGTAAAATTCCAGCCATAAAATCTACAGAAACAAGATGAATTTGCACTAACATGGTGCTGAATGCCCAGCACTGTGGTTAAATGAGCTTACACTCTGCAATCCAACACCAATGCCTAGCACTGTGCTCACACTTTCTGCCTTCAACATCACCACATTTTCTCTCACAGTATAAAATTTTCATACTATTTTTCCACTGACTTGTTTTTTTTTCTCTGCATCTTATACAGGTCTAACTCTTCTGCCAATTAAGTCAATGGGATTTTTACAGTTGACCTACATTGAAGAAATACTGGCTTTAGGCCTATTGAGTTACAATTTCCACACAAGTAACACTAGAGAGGTGGTTTTTTCACTTCACACATGATAAAGACCTTTTAAGGAATATGAGTGAACGGATAAAGTAACTAAACACGAGTTAGAGATCAAAACCCTCAAAAATATTAATTAACATCCAAGCTTGTATTGTGAGCAGTGCAGTTTCATAAACAATAATGACTCTTATCCAGAAAATGAATGGTATCTGAACACATACTGAAGAATTTTGAATCTATTACAGTGATGAAAGATGATGACTTAAAACCAAATTTGAATGGTTTCACTTAAAACACTATTAAACTCACTATTAAAATCACTTTGTCCAGCAGGTGTTTCTAAAACCTTTAGTTCATTAGGCATGCAAAACCCCCAAAGATCTCTCTAGCCTGAAACTGTATTTTGCTTGGTGCTGCTAGGACTGCTACAAGATAAATGGCTTGTAAGGATATGGATTTGAAGTATTACAAATTACTTTTCAACCAGATATCAGTGCCATTTTATTGATAATGAGGGATTTGCTGACTATTTACAACTGACATTTTGAGAAGTTGTTCTGTAATCCAAAATGATCTCCTATTCTACAGCATTCGTTTTTAAACTAGGATCCAGAGGGAAAAAAGTAGGTGTTTGGCACAACATGACATTTTGATGTATTCTGAAGAGTTTTTAAAGGACTTAGCACCCAAAATAGCAGAATAGATTAAAAAATACATAAGGACATTTTCATTAGAGATTATCTCTTCTCAAAAAGTTCAGATGCTTTTATATGAAGCACAGGAGTTCAGACCCTCATCCAAAGTGTTTCATGGAATTGAGGTCTTTGGGATGCATCAAGGTGGTCTTTTGAGACTTCCCATTCTTTATAGAGCTTCTTGTAACAGGTTGTAAAGGGAAGATAAAGGCAAACTTGCATGGAGTTTCGGGACTTTTGGATCAGGCAGGCACTCACAGAGCATCCTTTTAGCACTCAGATCAAAACTAGTGAGAACCAGGAACTTTATGAGGCCCTAAAGGGAGACTGGAAGTAGAAGCACTGAACTATTCTTAAACTTCAAGAGAGTTCTGTTATGGTTACCTATAAAACCAGAATGAATTCAGTTTGCCTGAAATAGTTCTGTTTTCTTTAACTAAATGGTTTATCCAAGGTTTTCTTCTCTTCTATTTCTACAATAACTTTTCTATAATAACTGTTCTGGCACCTTTGCCAAAGGAATGTGTTATGCACAGTTTAATGGTGCACTGAAGTGACAACTCACTGGCAAACACTCGATTGTACCAAACAAAAGAAAATAGGAGAAAAGGAAAGGCAGGAGGGCAGGAGGTGGGAATCAAGAAGGGGAGATGTCTATGTCTCTGAAAGAAGCAAAGTGGCAGAAGATCCTGGACCTCTAAAACTGAGCAACAAGAAGAATGAAGTAAAAATAATGAAGAAATAGTGAGGCAGTTCACAGACTTTGTGCTACAATTATTAGCTGTTTATTGTCCTAGAAGACATGGTCCATTCTTCTGATAGCCTTATGATTAATATTGATAAGGAACTCCTGATCTGTGTCTAAATATATTGACAGGAGCTGCCAGAAATTTCTGTGCCTCAACATAGGTCAAAATTTATTTTTTTATGACTATACTGAATCACAATTTTTCCAGTATGTTAAACATACATTGTACATACATAACTACATAGAATATTTGAGACTTCTCAGTTTGTCCATTTCTATTGTGATGCCAAAATGTGAATTTTGGAACCTAGCACTGGACAGGCAACTAAGCCCTTTGGTTTTAGGTTGGTTTTTTAATGTAGTGCTGTGTAATAACGTGCATAGTACTTTAGAAAGAGAAAGAATACAGGAAAAGCAAGTTGTTGATTTCCACCACAAACTCCCTGCCTGAAAAGAAAGGTCTCCATAAAGGAAGTTAATAACCCTGGTCTGCCTGCCTTCCTGAGACAGGACATCACTCAGATGCTGCTACAAATTCATTGTCTATACATGTATCTCTTGCAATATTTATTCATTTTCCTGCTGTCAGCAGTGACAAATTGTTTCCTTGCATTCTTTAGTTAGAAATGGGCTACTTTTTCCTTTTTTTTGTATACCTCCCAAAATCTCAGTCAAGTCCATAGCTGTTACAGAACTCAAAGCAAAGGCATTTTATGAGACATGCAACAACAACAATCCCTGTAAAATATCAAGATTAAAGAAGAAATTTCATGAAGCCTTCAACAAATCCTCTCATATCCCATCACAGGTTTTCTTTTTTTAAATAAAACAAAAGCAATACCAATGGTAACAACTTCAACAAAACAAAAAAATCAACAACTCTCCTATTGCTCTATGACTATACATAAAGAAGTTTAATAGTGCAAAAATAAAAGATGGGCAAGAATTTCAAGTTGGGGTATGTAAAATATTTTTCAGCCTTTTCAATGGAACTTTTTGCCCATATTCACACATAACAAAGTCCAGCATCTAAACTGTAGTTTAAAACTAAAAGTTTTAAAAAAATGGGTGTACAGCAAAAGCTCCACTGAACAACGAGCTCCAGGAATGAAAGCCTGAAAGACATTCATAAAAATAAAAGGGCAGATCTGTTAGTTGGATGAATAAATTAGACATCTACGGTCCTCCAGAGGGTGCAGTGACAAGGAAAGAAATGAAAGTCCAGATGCTGAAAGATTAAAGAAAATTAAGTGAATTCCATGAAAATCCAGGAGACACCATCCTAAAATTTTAGTACAAACATGACTTCCAAAGGCCCCTAAAGCCCCAAATTATTCTAAAATGCCACCATTCATCCATGCTGAGTCAAAAGCATCATCCTTTCTTTCATATCACAAAAGTTCTTTACCTGAGTTTTGTGCTGTGTAGAATGAGGGCAGGAGAGTCTTCACCTTTTATTTGCTTCTTCTCATCAAATACAATTACAGTGCCATAAGTCTACATTTTATTTTCTCTATTGGACTCCTTGGTTTATTAAAAATTAAACTACCATGAAAAATACTCACAAAATATTAAATAAGCATAAACATATCAGTTGAACTACTTAAGAAAGCATTAAATTTGTTTAGATGTACTCCAGCTTGTTCTGTGGTAAAAGGATGCACAGAGATTACTTTAGACAAAGAAATCAAAACAGAATAATTTCATTGTGAAAACCAGGTAACGTTGCATTCTTGATATCCATTTACACTCCTTTTCATACAAAAGCTTTATTGCATTACATTTCTGAGAATTATTTCAGTATGTGTTAAATAGTTTTTGAAGGTTTATAGACTGTATCAAAGCACATCAAATCAACCAGAACACAGCTGTTTGCTACTCTTCTCTCTAGCACAATCCTATTTTGGACATTTCTCAGTCTTCAGACAGTTTTCCCTCTCCTGTATCTGAAATTGTGTTTAGTGCTGTCTGGAGCAAGGTGGTAGTAATAATATTTAAATTTACAGTTTCAGAGAATGATATAGTTTACTTCATCAAATAGAAACAGTTCCATTAAGGGAAACACAAACTGCCCTGATAATGTGTGCCCCAGCTGTGACTGCGAAGATGAGAAGGCAGGTTTATTTTCTTTTGCATTCAAGGCTTAACCCAAGACCCATTGGAATAATTGGAAAACATTCACATTTTTGTAAACATCCTTGATACTTAACTGATATGTGATTTGTGTTCAGTGGTTCATGGAGATCCAAACACATTGGAAAATTTTTCTTTTAGATTTGCTCTACATCAGACTCAAACTTTGGACTTGGTTAACAAATCAGGGCAGTGAACAATGATGTCCTCAGCAATCCCTGTGGGTGATTTTCCTGTTTCAGCAATCAGCTGGTACCTTTCCTGCATTCCACCACTGTTACATTGGCAATTGAGGGAAGCTAAGCCAAACTAGAGCAAAAAAAAAAAGCATCTTACCTATTGGTCTGCCTCCATCATGTAAGTATTACTGGAGAAGAGGGTTCCTTCCCTTGTCCTGGGGACAAAAGGGCAGCTTCCTTCCCTGGAGCTTCCCAGCCTTCAGCAGGTGAAGAGTCCTTAAACCAGGACAAAAGCCAGGACAGTTTGGCATTTCCTATCAGTTTCATCCTGTCCATTTGTAAATTATCAGTTCTGTTCAACCTGAGAGGAATCGGCCCACGGGGCACGATTTTATCACGCCTGTATTTCGGGGGCTGCTTTGGGTAGGGCTCGGGAAACAGGAGGCTTTGGGCCGAGGACAGCTGCTCGGAAAGTTCCCTGGAGCAAAGCTGCGAGACCGGGCCCTCAGCCCCGAGCCCTCCCTGCGGAGCGCTGCCGTGTGGGACCGCTCCATCCCACACGCTCCTTCTCCAAGGCTGCGGCCGCCGCTCCTCTGCCATCTGCGGCAGAGCCTCAGGATGCGAGCCGAGCCCTCACGGGCCATGGACGGGTCAGGCTGGCAGGGCCCGCAGGGCACAGCAGTACCAGAGCCCCAAAGGCTGCAGGCTGTGCCGGCTGAGGGAGCCCCCGCAGCCCCTCACGCACCCATCGGGGCCGGGGCGCGGCTGCTCCCGGCCACAGCGCTCGGGGAGCGGCCCGAGCCGGAGACATACAGCAGAGCCAGGCAACCAATCCTGACCGCTTCAAGCGGGCTCAAATCCATCCAGTGAATTTTACCGCAGGAAAAGCGAGATGTGCTGTTTGACCGATACTTGTCTGGAATATTCTCTGCGGGGCGGCCTCAGTGCTGCCCGGCCCCCCTCGCAGACCCGGCTCCGGGGCAGCTTTGCGCTTAGAGCGATGGGTGGGACTGTTCTGAGAACAATACAGCTCCCGCTGCAGTTTTCAAGAAGGGAACTCAATTCGTGACCTTGTACTTCCCTGTGCCTGGGTAATTACTGCATTACCCTGGAGATTTTTAAACCATTTCAGATTCTCCCTGAACCGCCACATCCAGGAGTTAATGCATTCCCTACTCTACTGCTACAGCATTTATAAGGATCTGGCTGTCAGCTTCAAGCCCCACATTTTCCTATTGTCTCTAAAAGTACAGTCCATTAATGCCTTCAATCTTGATTACAGCTGATTACAAAGATGCCACCATTCTACAGAAACAAAGTTATCAAAGAAAAAAATCTGAAAAACTATTATCTGTTGAGCCTTTGAGAACTTCACTTGATATTAAAACAGGTAAAGCAACATAATTCAGTCTCAAGAAGGCTCTCTATTCCATTAAAATTTCATTGATTTGCTGCTGATAGAAAATGAACCACAAGAGACATTGATGAAAAAGCTTTATAAAGGGATATGACAAGTGATCATCAATTACTGTAGTGTAACTTGAATTGAACTTTAGCACGGTGGGCAGGTGCAGACCCAGGATTACGAACAGCGTCTTAGCCAGCAGCCAGTTTTCTCCTTCGTTGTTTTGAATTTGCTTCATTATTAATAGGTCTGGGGGAGGAAAAAAGATTTAAAAAAAAGAACCCCGATGCTTCTTAATTTATCACCTTTATCTGTGGCCCAAAGTAAAAGCATCCAAGATGTCTCAAAGTACCTCGACTGTCTCCTTGGCAGACCAAGTATTTTTAGCCCACTGGATGCGAGCTGCTCCTGAGAACAGATGGGTTTAGCACTCCAAGCACTTCATGGCTGTATGTGCACTGCTGTAGAACAGAATGAATAAAAAATGACCTGGCTTGAAATCTTTATTCCCCACTTCCATCTCATTGACTTCTACAAATTGTGTACATGTCTCCTCCCCAACAGGAAACAATGTCTGCCAGTTTCACAATGCCTCCTTGTTCCCCCATTACAAACTGATTCTTATCTAGGGTGGGGAAGGGGAAGTTGGTTTTTTTTCCTTTCATAGTAATATTTCAAAGGTTCACAAGTTTTCTCACTCTCTCCTGATCCTGCCTTCTCAAATAATCAGTGGTCTTTGGCAGAGGAGCTGATACAACTCTGAAGTGCCTGTTTCTAGCCCAGCCCGAGGAGAACAACTGGAATCCAAGCTACTCATTTTTGCTACACCACCACAGCTGTTCTGTGGGATGTTTCACCTTTGCAAGGAGCTGGTACACTGCAAATGTTTCCATTTGGTATTTGAATGTGTAGTCTGAACTTTGTACTTCTTAATCACAAACTTTCATCCAGGAGGAGATTTCTATTGTGATTGATCACAATGACAACTTGGAAAATTAGATACTTTTTTTCTACAAATGTTCATGAATAGGCTTGGTCCTTTACATAACCATTGATAGAGAAACTGGAACAGTAGGTCTAATTTCCTTTATGTTATTTATTATTCAATTTAAATTAATTACTTTTTGATGCTCAGACTTTTTAGCAGTGTATAAATGTAAATCATACTCTAAGGATCCAAGCATGTAACACAATATATTCAAAACTGTGGACAAAATGCATCCACATTTTTTTTTCTAAACTCACTTTCCTAGCTTCATTTTTTTTCTGGAGAAAATTATCTGGGGTCTTATTTAAACCTTGACAAATTTATTTCAGTCATCAGATCAGATATTTAATGGGCTTGACATTTTGAGTAACTGTTCCCTGGGTATTTTAATTCTCCCTTAAAAGGAAACTAGCATTAAGGGAGTGAATGGATACCTAATGAAATGTCAAAAACATTGAATATCTACATTGAATTTGGAGCATAATATAGTACATTTTCTTTTAGAGATTAATAGAAATATAAATTTTTTCTGTTAAATTTGAGCACATTTTTCATATTTTCTGCAATTAAAAATGCCCTTAGATAATTTTTTTTTTTTTTTTTTACTCTAAGGAGATGAAACAATTTTATGAAGCTTGGCATTTTGAAAACAGAACATTTTTTATCAAATAGTGTCAATGGAAGATTTTAGAGTAGCTCTGGGGAAAAGTGATTTTAACAGGCAGCCCTGATAAAAAATTTTCATATTTATCAACTAAGGATTGCCACATGAACTCCAGCAAATGATGTGGGATCTCAGCTTTGGAATTCAGTAAATATTTTTTGTCCCACAGAATGGTTTGCTTGCCTACATCTGTCTCTACTGCTTTCTTATTTAAAAATCAGATTCTAATATATCTTATAGACTACTGAAATTAAAAATAAATGAAGTAGCATTATGTGAGTACAGCATATAACAGGTAGCAAAATATTGTCTAGAAGGCAGACCAGAACTTATGCATTGCTGTTAGAATTTTATTTTTTTCTTGGATTCCTTGAGAGAAAAAGGCAACAGTAAAAATTATAATGAAACATATACTTTAATGCTTCTTCATTACATTGGATTTGAATGACTTCCTAAAAAGATATTTCACATTAGCATCTGGTTATCATGAGCAAAAAGACTTTGATAATCAAGAACTGACATAAGTGCAACAGGCTGGCTATCTTACTAATTACAGTGCAGTGTTCACTGTACAGGTCTCAGAAATGACTTGCTGTAGTCCATTATTAAGATTAAATTCCTAGATGGGAAGATATTTTCTTGTTTACAATGCTGGCATTTCCTACAGGAGAGCAGAATAACCAGGGATACCTTTATTCTTCACTGAGTTTTTAAGTGCTGTGAAAATTACACTGGCAAACTCATGATATTTCACATGGTAAGCAGTACATGGTTTCTACATTTGTAAATCCTGATATGCATTATACATTTTACAATTTTCTGCCCCAAATAAACTACAAGAATACTTAGTAATTTTGTCTAAGACAACAATGTCTGATTTTCCGTTCAGGCAGTCCTCTCCCAGCTTGTGGAATAGAAGGTACATCACACTTGGCCACATCTTCACATGCATTGACCATTAATGACAACAATCATTAAAAGAATTAACTTCTACCAAACAAGAATTTGCAATCACTCCCATTCTACACACCCCTAAACAAAATAAGTCTTCACTGTGTTCTTGGTCCACACTCCTTCTGTATCATTCCTGGGGCACTGTAATGTTACTTACTGAACAGCTTTGGGCTTTTTTCTTACCACTAGGAATTGCTTCTTGTTGCTGTTGTGTGAGGGAAAAGTAGTGACGACACTGGCTTGAATGGTAAGCAGGAAAACCCGTGCATCCCAGGAAGTACTTAATCCAAGCTTTGCCTGCTGTTATATGAAAATCTGTATGGAATAAACCAGTCCTACCTCCTCTCTTTTCTCTCCATGGCTTGGGAGCTTAGGGCCTTCTCCCACCCACAGTTCTCATTAAAACTGAGAACGGGGGAGAAATGGCAGCTAAGCTTTAAAAGAGACATTAACATGCCAAGTGTTTTCTTTGTACATACATCACAAGGACACAAATAGGACCAAACTAAATGTCCAGTCTCTTTTGAAGTTATTTCTCTTCCATAAGAAAAGTCACTTTTTGTTGTATAAAGATACCATAAAATGTTACCTTCATTTAAAACTACTGGAAGAAATTCCAAGAGAGAAGAACCCAAATCCATTGAAGGCTCCAGCCTAGTAGAAAATTTGCATTAGCTATGGGCCATCATGTAAATATACAAGCTACAGGATTAATCACTAGCAGTAAACAAATATTTGAAGAGATGCTTTCACACAACACTTGCATGGCAAGAAATTAGCTATAAAAATCAATTACGCATCATTATCATCTGACAGTATGTATCCAGGAGATTCATCTCAGGAAACACAAAGCAAGCATCTGGTCAAGTGCAAACACCTCATTCTGCAATTGATAGCCTGGCCAGGGACACATTTCAGAGAGGTCACTTACCCCATCCTCTTGGGAAGGGAAAAATGAATCTTAAAGCAAAGCCACAATAAGACATAAAAGAAAGCCAGTCCTTGAAATTCCTTGGAAAATAAGCTCTGACTTGTAAATATGGAAACGAATTTATTAATAGAAAGAGAAAAGTTTCTCCCACTGTAAACTGCCACAGTCTAGAAGGTTTGTGTTGTGTTAAATGGAAGAATTTAGACTGCAGTGAAATGTGGTATAACTTCATGAATGCTCAATATTCAGGTTTCTGGTGTTTCAAGGGAAGTCTGAGCAGAAGTGGATTCCTGGTTCATACAAAACTGAAGTATTCTACTGTAGTCAGTGTATTAATACTGCCTCACTTCAGCCAAGAAATAGGTTTAATTTGATTCAAGGTAACTGAAATCTAATGGAAATTCTCCCTCTGAATCTGGTTTTTTGAAATAGTTTCTACTCAGCCTGAAAGTGAATCTCTGTTATAAAAGCAATTTTTAGGTATCCCCTTCAGGAGGGAGGTGTTATTTTATTTAGCTTAGGATTTGTTCAGAATAGGGATTTAGTACCTAAAAGAATAATCCAGGATATCTATTATAAAACTAGTATGCAAAATTCATACTACATCATTATTCCATTAATTACAAGAGTTACACTGGCATCTACTTTCTTTGAGTAGCCTTGGAAATCTCATTTGTGATTACTGTCAATTTTTTACTTTTGTTCTTTTTGAGAGAAGAGGGAAGTATTAAATTGGAGATGTCTGTGTACAATAACAGATTAAAACAAAATTCAAAAGAACAGATGAATCTGTGGATCTATGAAGAAGCAAGAATAAATCCTCAAGAGATGCTTTTTTCAAAGAAACCTGCAAACAAGCTTTGGACCTTGTGTGCCATATTTTATTGGTGTGAAACAGATACGAGAAAAGTTAATTCATTTTAAAGTTTAAAAGTTTACCTTACAGCTGTGGCATTTTTCTTTATGAAACACAATTACCATAGCAGACCTCTCAGTGAACTCCTGGTGGTTGCATCAGCAAGAAACATTGACAGGGAATCTTGTAAGGAAATTCCATAACACGCCCCTCTTACGACTTACCAATAGTTACCACTAGAAAAACAGGTCAGGCAGCAAGACTGGAAGGTCCCAGGGGGATGAGCAAAATCTCCCCCTGGCAGCCAAGGAAATGGCAGCACCAGGCCCATTGTTTCAGCCAGTGAGGAACAGCTGCAGCCAGCACTACATGGAGAGGCAGACAGAGGGAAGCATTCAAGGCTGCAGCACTGACCAGCCCAGCTCTTACAGATTCAAGGGTGCCAAATCTACCTCCAAGGTAGATTTAGCTCAAAGCTGAAAGCTTCCAGACTTGTAGAGAGAAGAGGTAGCAGTGCCTGGTCTTCCTCCCAGGGCAGCAAAAATCCAAAAGGCTTTCAAAAGAACAGGATAAGCACCCTTTCTTATTTTCCTAATTTTCCATATTTATTCTTTCACTGCTTTATCTCCTATTCTTCCTACTAACTGGGTTACATTTTCATAGTCCCCTTATTATCTTGTTGCCCCCTTAGGCAACAAGAAGCACCTGTTAACTTAGAAAACATCTCCACGCCTGTACTTCACTCAAGTATATTGGCAACAGCTGCACATTTCTACCAAGGAAAGCTTCTGTTAGTTTCTGCTAGCTATGATCTCCTTTTGTTTCCTTCAAAACTTATCTTCAGCCAAGTGCACAGTATTTCATTGCAGCTGCTTCTCGTTTTATATTGTTTAGATTTCTTTCTTAGTAACTCTATGAATTGGCTGAATACTTTTTATTATTTCTGTGGGGCTTAAGGGAGAAAAAACAAGCAATTCTTTTACTTGTGAATTCTGCCATTTATTAGGAGAGTAAAACTCTCAGGAGAAATTGCAGTATTTCAAGTAATATCATTTCCAGGGGAACTTAAAAGGACTTTAAAATAAAGCTAGGTAAAACTAGGAGTGAGAAATTGATGACAGACAAAAAAATAGAAAATTAGAATTAGGAAATGTGCTCTGAAGTGAAAATAATGTTAATTACATCGCAAGAGCCACATAAGCTAAAGAGCTATTATTTCCAGGCCTTCTTAATGCTAAACAAAACACAAGCAGTTGCTAGGAACTGTGTCACTAGAAATAAATAGCAGTATTATTATCAGCTTCTGAATGTGAATTGCATGTGGAACAAGTTCTTCAATATTCTGTCTATAAACATTCACAGCATTGTGTTGAGTAATCTTCTGAAAACTTTAGAATTTGCATGTCTTCTAGCATGCCTAGTGCCTTTTCCAGAGAAAAGGTCTGGGAGTTTTTTTTCATGGGCGTTTTTTGTCGTTGTTCTTGGTTTTTTGGGGGGTTTTCTTCAGTGCATAAAGGCAAAAGACTGGTCTGTAAAGACACCTAGGTGTCTAATCCTGTACAGTCTAAACCTAAAGTCTACTGCTTTCTGACCTCAGAGGTATGTCTGTGGATAATTATATTTTTTATAATTTTAAAGGTCCTTTTCCATTCTCCTTTAAGTAAAGGTTGAATTGTTCCATGAAATAATTGTGCAGCTGTGAATAACCTGAGGCTGAGGTGGTTCTTGAGATGCTTCTGAAGGAGGGAGAAAGAGCAGAGCTGGTTTGCTCAGAGAAAGCAGATCTTTTTTGCTTATTTGCTGTGTCCTGACTTGCTATGTTCTGAGGTGCTAACTATTTAAAACCTCCTGAGCCAGTGTGCCAAGTTATTGGTACAGAAACTGCCCAGCTGTCTCTGTGGGACATTCAACAGAATTTTCTTTTCATGGGCCAGAAACGTTGACGGATTAAATCACACAAAACCCAACGTTAACAGAAAAAAATGTTCCTGACCAATAATGAGGCTTGTGTACAAAAATCTGTACTTTAGTATGAGTTAGCCATAAAATTAATTATAAAAAAATACTGTTATTACTACCGCAAATATTTACTGTTTAGCACCTGAAATGTTTAGTGTGCTTTATTGGCTTGGATAAGACAAGTTTCTTTTCCTGGTTGATTTTACCATCTAGATCAGACAGCGTACAGAAGGTACCAGTGAGTCAAGAGTCAAATGACTGTTTGAGGAGAAAGGGTTCAGGAGAGATCTCACCTGGATTTTGAATAGAACCCCACAGGGCTCAGAGACTGCCCAAAGCAGTAGCTTATAGAAATATGCTCAGTGTGCCTTTCCTATGTGTACTGTGATGAGAGTTTATTATTTTTCTAGTCCAAGCACTAAGCAACTGCCCCACAGATCTAGGCTTCTGTTCAATTTTCATGGGGTTAATATTTATAGTAAATTGCTCAGGAACACACTGTGTGCATCTTGGTTTTACATATAAAATAGCATGATGATACTGTAATTAGCTGTACCTTTTCTATGTATAAATATACCAGCCCCACCCTCTCATAACTCAGAAAAGGAAAATACCCAGTCCTATAGCAAAGTAAAGCTAGCAATATCCACTGTGTCTCTTGTACATCTAAAAGTGGAAAGTGTGACAAGACCAGTGAGAGAATTGCAGCAAATCAAACAGTTTCCTTTAGAATAAACTGACCACTTACTGTACAGGAGTAAGATTCCTTCCAAGGCTTTTGGGCTTCATGAAAATGTAAATAAAATGTGTCTGACCTTTGTCTCTGCTGTGGGGAACTTTGTAGGCCTGAATTCAAAAGCATAATGGCAACTTTCAAGCTACACCTAATTACATTCACAATCACAAACTTAACAGGGATGTTTGAAGGCTGCTTCTCTTGTCATCAAAGTGCACCATTGGGTAATGAAATTGTCAGCAGAAACTGTCAAACCTTGCTTTGGAACACAGAATCTGTTCACCAACACTGATACAGTACTCTGTGAATGGCTCCTGCCCATGCTTCTTGCAGTATAAAACATGAGAAAATTAGGACAGGAATTTAGCATTCCGTGCAATTGGCTACAACCCCTTGAAAATTTTTTTTAAGTAATCCTCTTTTGCAATTTGCTGGTAATTTCTCACCTTTTAAGTGCTAGCAGTATGAATAATGATGATGATAATTCAGATGCAAACCAGAAATATTTTAGGCCTCCTAATGAGGATAATTTTTGGCCACAAGACCAGTGGCTTTGAAAGTGGGTTAACTACTTCCATTGTTTACTTTTGTAACTATCTATTACTACAGCTATCCAGAATGCATTCCTGTTGGTCCTGGATCAGTTATTCAAATAAAGGGCTGTAGTCTGGTGGATTCTTCTGCTGTCCACATGGCTCCAGGAGTAGCTCCCCACCTGAGGATGTGATGATTTCTTCCTGGAATGATAAAACCAATTAAAATACCAAAGATCTAAACTGCACCTACCTTCTAAGAATAGCAATGAAGGCCATCACTCCTCTGTAACTGGCTAGCAACTATGAATAAACACTTGATAAAATAATTACAGACCAGCAAAAGGATCTTACAGGTTAGTCATTTTCTTCATCCTTTGTCTTATTTATGCTGGTAGCAACTTGTGCTATTCTCAAGAAGTGAAATCAGCACACCCAAGAGACTCTGATTTGTACTACTTGTAAGTTGCTGCACTACTTAGGAATTCAACTACAGATGCTTATAGAGGGTGTTCTCATGGGTTAATTGAACAGACAGATGCCAGTCTTACCATGCTGCTACCCCCAGGCAGACTGAGCAGGAGCTCAGTGTTGAGTGCTCACACACACAGGAACAGTTTTCTGACTGATGACAGCAAGGTGAAAGACATTGCCCTGGCTAGGAAAAGGCAGTCTGTACTCACAGCACCTATGCACACAAGATGCACATTCACATCATATTCTGTAAGGTTTGTTCTTCCAACTAATGGTTACCACCTCCTTGTGTCTGCCAGCTGAGTTGCTTGAGTGACCTCTCAGTTTTTTAATCAAAATGAAACAAAAGGAAGTCACTCAGTATAAGCAAGTAAAAAATTAGTTACATCAGTTCCTCCTTGGGGCCTTAAAAAAAAGGCAATCTTTGGGGTTGGGAAGTATACTCTTGCTAAAAATAGCCATGAGGAAAGCAGCACCTTTTCCAAAATATATAGCAATAGCTGCAAGGGAAAATGTGCCCACAGCACAACCAGTCATATACAGATTGCTTGGGGTTACCAGGAGGCTTTGGGACAATCGACAGTGTACTTCACCAGAGAGGGCAGACAGAAAAGCCTCTAAGAAAACCAAGTGACAGACAGGATAAAATACCTCCTGAGGTGATTGCCAAACGTACCAGTTTTAATACAGCCATAAGCTAGAAAGAGAAAATAGAACTGTGTGTTGGCATTAAAGCTGAACTGGTTTCCCTGATAGGCTTACTGCTGGGGCAGCTATTAACTCTTATCATGGGACACCTAAGCAAGTTTTTTCCTTTTTTTAAATGGCAGGAACTAAAAGCCATTCTGCTTCTGACAAGTGCTCTACTGCTGTCTGTAAATAGATGTGTTCCTAATACAGTGATTGCCTAACATGAGCTGTGATGAAAATACAGGAATATAGCTGGAGCACAGATGGCTGGAACTGGTTGTCGCCATCACCAGGGGCAGAGGGGAAACTACATTAGCCAGAGGTTGCACATCCAACACCTGATAATCTGGATTTGAGGTGTTGTATGTTTGCTTTTCTTGCCCTAACAAAGCCCTGGTTACACTCTTTCCAGGTGCACCGGGGCTGGCTAGATGGCATGGAACTTCACAGCTGCCTGTGAAGTTTTGTGACATCATGTTTTGAATTTGTGGCTAAAACAGTGTTGATAACACACTACAATTTTGGCTATTGCTGATCACCACTTGCACAGCACAAAGGCTTTCTCTTTTTCCCACTCAGGCCCTGCTGGCAGAGTAGGCTGGGAATAAGGGAGAACTAGGAGGGGACACAGCCCAGTTGGTTAACCCAAATTGGCCAAAAGGACACTGTGTACAAGAAGGCTGTCAGGGATTTGAGCTTCCAAGGTGGCCACTGAGAAAGGTTTTATTTAAATTAGGGGAGGACATATATTTTAGTCAAATGTGACACCTACGATCTTCCCATGTGGAAATATAATTCGTGGACATTTAATGTCATAGTAATCTCTGAGGGGACACTAAGGCAACACTAAACAGATACTGCAAAACAAGTGAGATAAAAGCAATATTTAAAAGACAAGGAATTTAGAAGAAAAATAACCTGAGACTGAATACTTAAAAAATTAAAAGCTGTGAAGAAAAAATTTATAGAATAACTCTGAGACTAGAGTGAGAAAAAGATAAAATAGGATGGGGAACTAGAAAAGAAAGGATGAAGAGGAACTATAAGGGTGGCTAAGAAAAAAACAGAATTAAAACTGATGAAGATAGGGAGATGCCAGATGAAAACAATTTATGCTTTCAGAAACAGTGCTCCTATTTAGTTACAGTCTGGCAACAAGAAACAGAACCTAGAGGTAAAGTAATTCAAACCCATCTAAAATCGAATAGTAAATTCCTCTTGCAAGATTGTTTTGGGTAATAAGAAGTGACCCTTAATACATCCCTAAAAGAGAGCCCCTCCATGTTCCCTTCTTTAGTGCAGGGTCACACTCTCTTGCTTTTGCACATTACAGCCCTCACATCAAAGGTAGAAAAATACTGAAATTTCATTGAAAGACCTTTCTATGGTATTTCCAATCCAATTTTCCACAGCAAAAAGGCTCAGAAAGCGTTACATCTGTCAGCCCTTATTAGGCCATTTGTAGCCAAGGAGAGTACACACTGTACAAAGGGACACAAGTACATACTGGAGCACTTGAAAGAAGGGGAAAAGCCTTCTGATTCACTGCAACAGAAGTATGAATGTTACAGCTGGGCTTAGTGTACAATATTCTTTCCCACTATGGTCATTCCTATTTTCCAGTGTGGTTTCAAGCTACATGGCTCCTCATTAAGTTATTAATCCATTCCACTCAGCTATTGATCTCCACCTAGCAAGTGTTACCTTGTGAAAATCAATCAGGTCAGTGAGCGTTGGGTGTCGGTTTGGATCCACCCCCAGGAAGCTGTAGAAATCCCCCGAAGCATCCACCAGGAAGTGCTTGAAGCCGTTCTGCTGGCGGTAGGACAAGGCATAGCCCCAGATTTTCTCACTGACTCGTACCAGGAACGCGCCTTCAGATTTATTCATCAACAGCTCCTCTGCTTCCTGACGGCTGATAATGCCTGGCAAGAAAAAACCCCGTGGTTATGCTGGTAACAGGTCTGCCAGAGGCAATCAAATGCAGCAAACACTGAACAGAAGTGAAATCACAATGGCCTAACTTCTGAAGGCTGGAATGTTTCTAGGAGGAGATGGAGACAATGTTTATGCTGTTTGCTTCTGAAGGATAGCTGTAAGGGTTTTGATGGAGTCTGGTGAGATATGCTTTTTAATTTGATGATTAAGACTTGCTTTTTCCCATCCTTACTTCTTTTTCAAAGGATAAATAAATGCAACTGGCCTATCAAACCAGCAAATTCTGGACAAGCTGTCATTTAAGCAGACTAGAATAGCTAGGCATTGCAGCTTGAATTTGCAATGCATTGCTGATATTTGCAATTGTATTGCAGTTCTGCAGACTCTGTTGTCTTATAACTGCTTAATATGTCCTACAAAAGGAATGTAAAGCAAATGTCAGGAGAAAAAGAATTTCTCTGCTTTTGTACATCCACACACATACACATGCATAGATCCATATAGGTAAATTTGAGGGAAAGGTTTAACGGGAGTAGAGTTTCAAAAACTTTCCCATTTTATTCTTTTGTGTTGGAAAAATTTTCATCTCTCTTGTTCCTTCTGATTCTGGGGCACAACTCTGAAGTTGCTGGTGCTTCTGCTTGCATAGACGTTATAACAGATAGAACCTATTCTAATCACAACCCATAACAAGGGTGTGATCAGAATTACACCTGGCACTGAACCAGGTCTTACCATCCACCCAGAGAGCCTGGTTCCAGTCTGTCTGGTCAGCCTAGAGGACAGTCAGCTCATGTCTCAATTATCTGTGAAACACCAGATGCTCCTTCTCATCAGGAGCAGATGTTGAATTAGGCCATTCTGAGTGTGAACACGGCACCATACGTCAGTAAATAATGTATGTACATGTTCCAAAGTTACTCTCTGTGGGGATAACTTTCTCCAAACAATGTATGTAATATTTAATGGAACTGCTTGTCATCGTAGAAACCTACACATGTCCTAGAGAGAGTTCCATGAAGCCACCTGGTTTTAGTGTAATAACACACATAGTTCAGGGATTATCAGTTTGCACAGAGATGGGTTTACCCGAATGTTTGGAATGCTCTAATTAAGTCCTTAAGGAAAATTATGCATCTGGGAGACATAGAAAGGGACTGAGGAGGTCTGAGTATTAAAAGCAAGCACTGTGTGATATTTGGAAAGGTAGAAAAACATCTCCTTCTTTCAATTTTTTGTCTACTTTGAGAATATGAATTTCTTTTACAATTTTACTTGGTGCAGTGACGAAGGGCTCAATCTCAATGGGGCTCAGAGGTCCCCTTGGGAATACCCTCAGTACTAAGAAGAAATGTACACATATATATAGTCTGCTGAATGACACCCATTTCTCTTTTATGAAGGATATTGCATCATCTTTGCACCAGACATGAAGAACAGGCAGTGCAAACATAAGCATTTGTTTAGAAACAGCAAGTAACTAACTGCTCAGCAACAGTGTCAATTGATGCACTTTCCAAAATTCAAAGTACTTTTCTTGGAGGCGTTCCAAGATGAATTATTAAAAATTTTTCAAATTTTCAAATGAAAATACAGTACCAATATGAATCCATATGATATTATGGGAAACATATTATGGGAAGCTGCACAACCACATCCCCAATACCAGGTACCCAAGAATTACACAAAACCCCATTCTGAAATCACAGTATCTGTTAACCCAGTCTTCTCTCAAACTGACCTAATTTAAATATGCATTAAATGTGTTATTAGTGATTATGATGGCTACTTCCTTGACAAATCTCTGCTGGAAATAAATGTAGATGAGCCACACTACCAATCTCAGAGCATTTAATGACAGGAAAGGATAAACAGTGCCATAACCAGCAAATACTACATTAATTACCATAAATCAGTATTTACACTGTAGTTCCAGATTGAAGGCACGCTGATAACTTTTGAGATAGGAAGTGGGTGTTGTTATAACTACCTCTTCTCCAAACAGTGCCAGAACTGTTACACAGCCCTGACAGGGAATGAGGTAGACTAGACAATTCAGCCTTGGTGAATATAGAGAATTTGTAAAACAAAGAGGATTGTAAAAAAAAAAGTGGTTGTATTATACAGTGAACACTATTAGGATATTTCTAGGGTTTGAATCACTATCAGGCATATAATATGAAATTCATTTAACATTGGTTAGTTTAATGGCAAACAATCTGTTCACCTGCTCTCAACTCCCACCAGTGGAGCTAAAACACTGTAGGCTTCCACACAATGCCATCTTCTTTGCCAGAGCTTAGTTGTGCTCTGGGCACTTCATATCATTGAGTAGGTAAGAAATGCTGCATCGCTCAAAGCCAAGCTCTTTTTTTGTTTTAATTCACTTTTCTGCTAAAGATGGTGTAATAAATTATCAGCCAGCCACTCTCTTCCCTTTTACTGTCCTGATTCTGTTAATAGCTCACAACAAACCATCTAGCCCCACAATTTCCTCCCTCTCCCTGCCTCCCAGTTATTTTGTTTTTCTCTGGTTCAATTCTTCAGAGGATGGTTATTACAGCAATGAAAGTTTCCCTCTACCCTTTAAAAAACATTATCCTCTTCTCAAGACAATTGGAAAAAGAGTGGCACTGTTCACTCCTGAGATGATTGTAGAAAGATAGGCAACATCTGTGAAACACCTACATTTAAAATTGTTTTAACTAAAATCAAGAATCCTTGGTTTCCCAAGGCTCTGATATGAGGTATAGAATCACAAATGCTCTTATCCGTGCTAGTTAGGACATTAATGACATATATTATATTAAATAGAAACCACTCATGCTTTGAAAACTAATTTCCCCTCACTCTCATTCTTGCTAATCTCTTAAAAAGATAAAACAAGGGGAAAGCCTAGTCCAGTTTTTGATGCTTATAGATATTAACAGCTTGGATTCTTAGCAGAGAAAATAACATTTTCTAAGACAGTTATTTCAAATCATAGAACATTCATCATCAACTGACATGTTCCTAACTAACAGCTTCATTTTTAAAATACAGGACAAGTTTTAGATTATGATAGGCACATCTTAACATTTTTTTTGCAATTATGTTCTGTTTACTGCCACCAATCTTTCAAACAGGAAAAAGAACATCCTAACATTTAGGATGTATTAAGCTCATGTGAGAAGTGGTGAGTTCATTATTAATTTAATAAGCCCAGCTAAAAAATCCTAATGCTGCCTTCCAGGTTTACAGGAGCCTCAGCAGTAGAAAGTGCTATTCTGCAATATTCTGCAATGACACCTCAGCTTCCCACTCTACTTTCAGGGTTATCCTACATATATCCTTGAGTGAAACTCAAGATATATGTATGTATTTGTTGCAAAAAATGCCACACCAAGCGTGAATCCAAGGCTGATAAATTTTGCCAACAAGATAGACAATGTAATAGAAGTCTAGAATTATTTTTTCATGATTATATAGATAAAGTAACATCACATCCTTTGTTGTAACCTACCAAGGTTACAACAAAGAAAGAAAGAAATGAAAGAAAGAAAAAAGCTGAAGTAAATTTCAGGAAAAAGAAAACACTATAGAAGCCTGAAAATAACTTTGTTTAGAACAGGTTTTATGATCTTGGGCATTTTGAATCAAAACTTTGGTGAGAGGAAAATACATCATAGGCTTTTCTCCTTATTTCATTAAGATTTTAAAAAATCATGCAGTTAAAAAATCATGCAGCCCCCAGATCAAAACTGCCTGGGGCCAAAATCTGAATGAAGGCAATCAGTTTTGAAAGAAATAATCAAAGTAAACAGAAATTCAGAAGGGATTGATCCAAGTGCAGCCAGTGTGGTTTCAGAGGAGCTGACAGGCTGTGTCACATGGCAGTGTTAACATAAGCCACTGCCAGGAGGAGCAAGAGCAGCTTCTGAGAACACTCTGTGAACCTCATGGAGAGGGGCAGAGCTTCCAGAGCCCACAGAAGATGGAGATGCTCATGAGGAGGCAATACAAGGTAAAATGAAAACTGAAACTGGGGAACTAAAACTTAGAATAGATCTGACCTTTTTGATGTCCCACAATAAGGTGGGATAGTAAAGGCTTGGAGCAAACACTCAAATGACACTAGCAACCATCTCTGGTCTTTCATCTCATCTCTGGTGAGAAGATGAAAAATCCAGCTCCTTCAGCCACTCAGAAAGACCAAAAGCATAAAAGCAGGGAAGATGAACTGATGGCTTCCCTGCAGTGGAAGAACTAGAGCAGCTATGGTTTATACTCTCAAGGAAAAGCATCACTCAGAGCAAGTTTCCTCAGGTTGACTTTTCCAATTCTCTCCCACAGGTGCAAGTCTATACATGGACTCTGAAACTGACTGAATATAGTTCTGGTTGTTCATTGGGAAGGACACAATCTACAGCAGGGTGATGTCTAGACTGAATACTTTATGTCATCCTTGAGACTGCCAACGTCACACAGAATTTAAAGAACGCTGTTATCAGTACGGTGGTTTATGGACTGTGCTGCAACTGAAAGAGTCAAAAGATAACAAAGGGCCTAAAGTACCACATATAATAGTCATGCCTATATAAAAAAAAATCATTCTGCCTTTAATGATAAATATATACAAATAGAAGTCATACATTGTCATTTCTCTGGTGTTTCCAGCAGAAGTAGCATGCACAACTAAATACACCCACAAATATTTGCAGCAATAGGATCATACAGTGTACTGCTATTGAAGAGGTTTCACCCTCTCCTTCCTTTTAGTCACAGTGCTTTTTTGAATAATGCCACAAGAAGAGATCAATAGTATTGTGTGAGAAAAGCTAGAGCTGAGAGGTAACAATAGCTCTGCCTCTGCTATTTCAGAATAGAAGCAATAAAGGCCAGAAAGCAAAGCAAGGGAGTAAATCAAAGACATCTGGTAATAGAAACAAAGCTGTTGAAGCTATTCACCATCTGCTGTTAAAACAGAACAAACTCACATGGGACTAGATCTTCAAAAGAGTTCTGTTTCCATTTAGACATTGAAATAAATGGCCAAGCTTAGTAAGAAAACCAACAAATAAGAAAACAAAAATTCAATAAAAAACCCAAACACAAAACCAGCACAACAACTGGTAGGTTTGTTGAGGTTTGGGAGGGAATTGTGATTTTTTGTTTTTTCAAACTCTGGCTTGAAGTGTCATGGCAAGAAGCCAAGAGCCAAGGGGTTCTGAATTCCTATGTAATGCTTTTGCTATTTGCAGCTCGTAAGAATGCAGCTTTTTCATGCTGTGCTGCAGGTTGGTAATGTGAGTCCTAGTAACTAGTAATATTTATGGTCACAAAAAGCAAAACATAAATATATGTAAATAAAACCTTCCTGTCTCCATAGAACTGCACTGGTAGACAAAGCTGGGTTGTATTTAGAAATCAACAGGTAAAACACACATTTGAAATATACTCACAGATGAGTTTTGTCAGGACTCAGGGGCCAGTGTGGGCCATCTTCTCTGAGCTACATAGGCAAAGCAAAGTGAGACTCTCTAGGGAGCCTCTGGACAAAGTTTTCTCTGCTCCACACTCACCACATCTTCTGCAGAATTTCAGGAGTCGAGCATGAGTAACATACCTCAGATAGAGATAAATCTGTGCTGGGGAAAGGTGAGCAGGAGCCCATTAGCCATTCTTCACCATTCCTCTCCTTTGTAACCATCCTGGCACATTTCTGAAGTATGCAGAATTGGGAAGCAACACCTCAGTGAGATTCAGCCAACTCTCCAGTGTGCCTTGCTCACTACAGGAACTATGCCCTGGGCTATGCACAGACACTATAGGAAACCAAGGCCCAGAGGAATAATGTATTTCTGATGGCAAGAGATCCCTTTAGGCAAGGATGAGGCACCTTGATAATTCATCATGTGCTAAATGAGCTCTCCTTGAAGACTTGATGCATATCTTGAATCTCTATACAGGAGAAATTCAAGGAAAAGTATTATAGGTAAAAATATATAGGACTAGTTTTGTTTGGGTGGAGTTTTTAAATGGGTTTTTTGTAGTGTTTTTCTGATTGGTTGGTTTGGGTTTTTTTTTCTAATGTGGATTCAGCTCCCTGTTTTGTCAGGATACAACAGTTCTTAGAATAAAGCAAACTCAGTCTTCAGAAGATTTCTTAATTTGCTAAGAATAAGATTCTCTACAGCAATTAAAAACATACTGAAATTCTGAAAGGAATGGATGCCTTACTCCCCTGGGAATCTTAAAAAAATCCCATCTAAATGAATAATGCAGTAATAAAGAGTATTTTTCTTCAGGTTTACAGAAAATTGGGTGTGTTACATCCATTGTTGCCAGTGCAGCTCACAGTTAATTCCCTATGCACTCTGCAGAAAATATACCTCTTAATTGTCTCCTTCAGAGTTCATTCTACATCCAACTATCAAATACTGTAAAAACCCTTTATACCCACTGTCAAAACATTTACACCTTATTCACTAGCAAGCAGTGCAGCACATAAAAGACAGGTGTTGGCATTACTTGTGTGAATATACCAGTGTATAATAAAGCTGTAAATTTTGCTGTTAATGTCTCCTCAAAGCCTCATGTTGGTTTCTCTTCTTCCTTCTTTTCAATACAGCCTATAGAATGCATTAGCTGTGAGGAAAAGAATTTAACCTCTCTCTTCTCTTTTTACATTATTGTCATGTATCAGAAGAAAAAATATATAGCACAAAATACTTTTAACCTTTTATATATAGCACAAACCTTTAACCTTTAATATGTAGCACAAAATACTTTTAACCTTTTACCTGATATATATATTACTTTTTTTGCTTTAGATAAAGGCTCTTCTGACCTGAAATCCCTGCATTAAATCTCTGCTACTACCCTTTAATTTTTGTTAGTTTTCTCTTCTTGTCTAAATAGCTTCTAAAAAGAAGCTTATGCTAAAAGATTGAACAGTTAACCATTCAATTTTCAGTGGCTTCTTAAACTAAAATCCTGTGTGTAATTTAGTATGTATGATCAGTAAATTGTCAGAAACTGTGGGTCAGGAATATTTCATTTTGTACTGCTTTCCCTGTTGGAACACTGCCATGTTTCAAAGTCAGAAGCCTCAATGTTCCAGTGAACTCAATGGAAGATCAACAACAGGAAGGTTGGGGTTTTGGTTTTGCTTCTGTTGGTTGGGTTTTTAAATCAGTAAATACTTCCAATCCTACAGTAAACCTTCTACACTCTGTTATAGATACCTGCCATTTCCTGCAAGTAGCATGGAAAATAAATATATGCATGAGAATGTCATCAAACTTGAGAAAATATCAGTACACTAATCCAAGCAGGGAATTTTGTTACAAATATTATTCCTGTAGGATGCATTCACCTCCTTACAATACAGATGAGATTGAATTTTTATTTCTATTATGTACAAAAAGTTATAGCAAACTATGCAGACCGTCAACAAAGTTCTGTGATGGGTGCAGGATGTGACACATGCAGTGGATATTAAGACCTTGCTGTATCTACTGAAACATTGAAATTTTCTTAATCAGTAAAGAACACAAATACCTCACCTGACAGGGCTAGAAACTGTACACTGGAGTAATAAACACAGAGCAAAGAAACTGGTTTATGCTCTGATCCTTGCTCAGTAAACTGAAACACCTCTGTCCTGGTACAATAGTCACTGATACTGTGTTTTGTGTGCAAATTGAAGAGTGGGACAGTTTTTTTAAAAGGTTAGTGGGCAGTATTCATCATCCTTTCACCAGGCAGACAGAATGCTTGCATTCATTCAGTCTTGGTCTTGCAAGCAAGAAACAGGAAATTCTAGTTTGTGGTCATCTTTTGCAAGCATTTCACTTGTTTACATTACTCAACTTGTTACTGCTCATCTAAATTCTCAAAGTTTACTGAGTTTGAAAATGAGAGAAAAAAAACCTTCTAGTATGCAAATTAGATCTAAATCAAGGAAAAGGATGAGAAGACTGATATGTGCAAGAAGAGGGAAGAGGAAAAGCTCTCCTGGGACCTATTTATGTTTTCATAACTCTAGCCATCATTAGGCTCTTGTTTCTCCTAAATACTTCTGAGGGAAACACAGACATGAACAAACATGAAAGACTGAGCTTTTACCAAACTGATTGCACAAAACAAAACAAAGCCCAGAGTGAGATTCTTGTTTACTTTGGATTTCTGCAAAAAGGAAATATAGAAGAAAAGTAGAAAATAGAAAAATTAGAGTAGAAGAATTAAACTGGTCTTTCAGTAGAACCTTCCTGGGTTTGTACAACTGATTCCAAGGCAACATTGCCAGGTGACTCTCATTGCCAGGGGGAGCACGTGGACCAAAGGCAGGAACAGTGCATGGAAAGGCATTGCTGCTAAGTAGCCTTGGCTGGGGTAACCTTCCTGCAGAGGTCTCAGAGTCCATCACTGGCTGATGGGCACTTGCAGTAGGGGACATGGGGGGCACAATTCTGAATACACAGAGAATAAGAAACTTTGTGAAGCTGGGGGTACTTCTTTCTGGAATCAAAGGCTCCTTTAAAAATTAATTTAAATAAATATGTAAAAGCAGAAATTATTTGCAATTCAAAATCAGCAGTCACTGAACACTTCACCCGCTGAAGGCACCACGATGAGGACTGAGTGCCAGTTCCCTGACTTGCTGTGCAAGCTGCATTTGGAACTCAACCCACTGCTCACTCAGTGTGTGGAGATGTTACCATTTCCCACTGCCTGCAAGTGGAAGACAAGGGTGAAAAACTGTAAGTGTTAAAACTACTGTCAATCTCAGGGATTGTTTTGGAAAAAAAACCTGTCTCCTTAGATTTTTGTTTACTTGCAGCCTCTTCCTTCTCTCAAGGCTATACGTACATTTAACCACCAGGATTTTCTTTTAAAAACAGTGTCAGAAGAAATACTTGTACTTGCAAATCTATAGGTGTTTAATCTCAACAAGAAAGACAAGTCAAGCACAAAACTTCAACTGTGCAGTCTTTTAAAACAGCTATGTATTTTACTATTTCTGAAAAAAGCATTACTGCCTGAAGTGTGGAATACTTTACAGGACATGTAAATCCATAATCATTATTTTAAAAATTAAATACTAGTGGATATACAAATATATTTACTTATTTTAGCACCAGGTTTTTCTTCTGCACTACACATTTAACATATTGATGTTTCTTAATAAGTAAGATGCTTCTTTTTGTCTTCAAATAATTTTGAGATAAGAAAAATACTATATACTAACACCAAATATATATTTTTTTTCATTTACAGTATTGATACATAAATTATTTTTGATGCTTCTGAATTGTGAATACTTGGTTGCTTAGGCACACAAACATTTACATTTGCAATGCAGACTGGCTCCTTTGTGTAACCTGTTCTAAAAACACAGCCACATTTACAGATATATTGAAGAGACAGTAAATAATGAACATTCATTTTAAAAGGCTGCTGTGGGCTAAGAAAAAATGAACTCCATCCCAGCCAAAAGCAGGACATTACCCCACCATTTGCATGCTCTATCATGAGTATACCACTTGTAGAGGAAAACAGGATTTAATTCAGCACCCATGGATTTCATAATATCTACACTGTGGCTGATATTATCCTGAATAAATTATATAATAAATCAGCATAAACTCCAGCAAAACAGCTTGGGCCTGATTAGACTTCTTCGCCTTGTATACTGTGCAGCCATTTATCCTGAAGCAGGTTTTGACCCATTATACCCATTTTTCCATCATATAATTAAATACAGAAAATAAAGAAGAATTAAAAAATCAGGCCCATGTCCACACAGATTGGACTGAGATAATCAGCTGCCAAAAAGCTTTCTAATAATAATAGCAATAAATTACTCAGAATTGTAACATGCTCTGATTTTCTATCAAAATTAACAAGACAGCAACATTAAGTCCTAGTGCAGTTCCCCATGTCACTATTGCCATAGTTGTAAATGGCTAGGAGAGGGAGTAACTGTATTTACTAAATGCAGAAAAGGAATTAATTGCTTAGGTAATAGGAAGCTACTGGCAAATTGCATCAAGCCAAGCGAAAAGCAGAAAAATGGACAAGAATATTCTGAAATCATGGCAGCCACATGACACAAACTATACAAAGGCAAACAAAAGCAAAGCAGATGTGTCTGTAACACTACATTTTATGAGTATTCCTGCCTTTATCATGTCATCTCCACTAAGCATTAAAAAACCCACCAAAACAAAAACCCACTCACACAAACACACACAAAAGGTAAAAATAAAAAAAAACAACTAAAAACTGGAGGGAAAAGCAGTGCATTCAGTCATGAGCCAAATTATAAAAAGCCTGCAATTCTTAGGCTCTAAAGCTCAGAGAAAAACAAGTGACACTTTTTCAAGCTCATCTCTTGAAAAATAGGAAAATAATTTTAGAAAAAGGTCATTCTCAGGCATTCTTTCCTTCTTCACATTGTTATAAAGCTTTTCAATATCTTGTATAAAAGCAATAGAATGTTTCATTATGAAAACAAAGAATGCTTAAGAATCTTTTCAATACATATTCCAGTTTTTCATGATTTTGTTGAATTAAGATAAATCCCAACACTTCAAATTCGGACTTAGAAACTGAACTCACTGTCTTTATCAGAGGTTTCACATGTTTTACTTGGATGTAACAACACAACCGAAATATAGACTATAGCTTCAGGCAAACAGGAAATATATCCTAGTCCTATTAAGGAAAAGTCTTAAAATAAATGAGATGCACATTTTAAAACACTGAAGAAAAGTTACCATGTTAGTGTTTATCAGGACGAAAACAACTGCATTGGCTTTAGACTGGCAGATGGATTCAAATAATTTTCTGTATGATGCATCTCTAAATGAATTCTTGAATTACTTTCCATAAAGTCAATTAATCTGCTGTTCTACCTAAAACCTACAAGCTTCACAATGACTTCAATGAAAGAGCGAAGTAAAATGTTGACATGAGTAATGATTCTTAGATATTCAAAATCTGCTTGTGTGTAAACTGAAACCCAAAGCTCTCCACAGACACCCATGCTTAGTAAGGTTTATTCACATGTCAAATTGCTGTGAACAAATGTCTTCAATAGTGTAACATAAAATACACCTGGGTAGGAAAGGTTTTGTAACTCTACTGATTGCTAACAGAGAGGTGATACCTAGGCTGGTCATTTTTTTTGAGCATTATGAATGTTCAGCCTTCTTTTTGAGCATTATGAATGTTCAGCAGGAAGGGAGCCTTCCTGCTACATTGCTAGCTTAAATGCTTTATTTATGCTAATATTGATTTGCTATTCAGTACACAGGGAATGCATTATGAATTAAACTTCATTAATTCAGTGGTCTCACTGTAAAAGCATTTGCCCAATGAACAAACACTGAAATGTCTAGAAGATAATTGAGTTACATGCTAGTAAACAAAATATTACACTACAGCCTCTGACAAGCTGCTAACTTGCTAGAGTTGCTAATGTCTTCCACTAGCCTTACATATTGATACTGATTTGTATTGATGTATCTATGCTTTTTATCTGACTATATGGAAGGTAGGTTTGGATTCTTCTTGCATCCAACAGAATTCTTCAGACCTGTAGTTTAACTTCAAGCATCAAGGGGGTGGCTTTTAGATCCTGGGGCCATTTCTCAATGTATTGTCTTTCCACGTGCTTCATGACACAGCTGAGGGCTGCTGCATGCTCCCACGTGAAACTCTGAATTTCAGGAAGAACCTAGACTAGTGCCACAGATTTGGCCCACAGTTTATGGCCTCTCATGAACACCCTGAGCAGATACCAGCTGATAAAGGCAGTCACATGGTGCAACTGGCTCTGCAGGCACCACAGCAATGTGTGAGTGCAAGGCAAGGAAGCTTTCCAGGAGGCTTTACTGATACCCTTCTTGGCCATTAATTAGACAGAAGAAAAGTAGTGGAATGCATTCTCAGTTTGTTTTTATCCAATAAGGAAGCCCTCAGTTTTAAAGAAAAAATATAGCCCACAATCAAAAATTACAGATGAGCCCTTCTCCTTTCTATACTTAAATTAATAGATCCAAAAAGTACAAAATCCTGATTATATAACCACAAACACATGCTCACAATGGTCTTTAAAAGCACATATATCTTACAGCTCACCTAGAATGCTATAATCTCAAGGGTGTTGAAGAAGCTGTCAAGACACATTTTCCATAAACTTAAATGACAAGTGTACTAGTAAATCACAGTGTCAGCAGAGCTCACTCAAAAGGAGAAAAACAAAAGCCACAGTTGACACGGAGCCCTGGAAAATTCAAATTTTACAGCTGAATGTTTCAACAGATAACTAGGCAGAAAATATACTGTGTTCTTTACTTTACATGCTTTTCTCTCAGGTAAAGGAAAATGGTTTTTCCTTAAATATATTCCCTTTGTATAAAGTTTAAGAATGCATTTATTCTATAGGTACATTAGCAATCTGAAATCTCAAATCTATTTTTATCTGTGAGAAGCTTCCAGATGACATCACTGATCTCATAAGAAATCATTCTACATGTTTTTTTAATCAAGTAATTATTAGAACCTTTATCACTAAAAGGGGTACAAATTTAAATCATGCTATATCTGGAGTAATTTCCCATATTCAAATTAAAACAGCAGGTCCAGATAGATTTCTACAAAGCATTTTCTGTAACTGCTTAAGAAACTGTACTTCTTTATCTAGCTCAAAGAAAAGTAAATGTAGGCATAATATTGATAACTAATTTTTCTTCTCACACACTTGGCTAGATTTGGGAACCTTAGGCTAGCTTTGTTAATTACACTGCTTTCTAGCTGCTTGCAGCATTCTTGAGCATTGATTTCTTGTACTGTTCCTCAGGGGGAAAAGTTACCTTTAATCACTCAATAAAGTGAGCCAGACACTGAAGCACTGTTGAAAGTCAAATGAGAACAACATTGGGATAGTAAAAACTTCACACCTAACAAGTGGCAGTGTAGTACCCATGTGCAGCTCTGCCAGTGACCCAGTTCTGGACATCCCCTGGGGTCTGACACAGTTCTCAGTTAAGCCACCCAAAACCAGGCACTAAATTGCCTCATTTCCTACCAGCAGTAGAGCTAAGGTGAGTGAGTTAGCAGCTAGGCTCAAACTCACAGCAGGATAATCTGAATGAGGGGTTTGAAGCCACTACTCAGAAACAGAAATTACTTCAATGGAGGAACCAGCTTCATCTCAAGTTCCAAAAAAGTTATAAACAGAAGCAGGCACAAATTTTTACTTACTTTTTGAATCCGAAGTCTGGAATTAATTGTGTTAATTAATCCAGTGTCTTTCATCTACAGTAAATTTCATTACTGAAACATGATAAAGGAACTCCACTTATACAGCAACTGTGCAGAACAATTTGTTCCTCCCACTATCTAGCTTCTCAAAATTTCTGTCACCACCCTGTAAACAGTAGCATGGTTAAGAGAGAAAATAGGAGAGGGAATTCTGTCCCATGACTAATGAGCTACTACTTTCTTTTACTTTGGATTGAGTATCTATAAATGTTTATAGCACACCTCAAGTCAAAAAGAAGCATAGTAGAATGAATTTGTAATAGCCACATGCACTCATGAAAGATCCATGCTGTGTTTAATCGTGAGAAGCAGTGGTAGCAGCACTGGCAGAATGGCCATGGAATTACATATAATTTAGATTTCAATCCTCTCCACTGTGGATTAAAAACTCTTGTGTATTTTATTATGGATGTTAATCTTGGATAGAGAGCAAGGATTTGAAGCAGTCAGAACCGATGCCAATCAGTGTGCCAACTTGCATGGCTCTTTTGGAGCTTTTCAAAAGAGTCATGAGTTTGTGATTTGACAATTCTATTCACCAAAAGGCCAGGAAAAGAGGGAAGAACTGACCTTTCTGAAATTGAAAAGGGAAGGAAGCTGTCATTCCCTTAATATTTGCAAGGGAAGGGCAAATTTCTGTCTCCCTCCCTCCACCCCATTCTGCCTCCATGCCAGCAGCACACAGTGCAGTGACACACGCAGGTTGGTTGCCTCAGTCACAGAAATCTCTTCCTTTCTCTACCATCTCCTACTGTTCACCTCCTGCAGGGAAAGCAGTTCAAGTGTCGTGATCTGCTTCTAACTGGGTGAACTGGGATTAAGCTAAACCAGCAACATATTTTCTCTCAGCCTCATGCTTTCCCCCCTGCATGGCTACACACAATACCTGCTGGTACTCTGTTTGAGAGAGTTGTCTTTGCTTAGCAGGAAAATAGTATTACTTCAGAGGAGCTGTCAAACTAATAACTTGTAATCTTTTCCCTTGAGGCTAGATCAATAGGACTGCAGGTTCAATGCTTAGCAGAGCAAGAAGAAGGACCAATAAGGCATCCAGCTTCTGGGAAATCAGGGAAATTTACTGACCTCAGGTCTGCAAGTCTTTGCTGGGCTTTAAATAGATAAAATAATAAATATAACTCAGTCTGTTGTAAGCGGATGAAAAAATATACAGAAGCCTGTGAAAGAGAAAGCACATTCTTGTAAGCATGCAGGCAAAGGAACAAGAGCTGCAGGCATGGCTGATGGACACTTAGATATAGATAACAATAAGCAGGATATGAGCAATTCATCCAGGACTAACAAGGTTCTGCACAGGATACCTGTGGTATGCTAGAGGGGGTGATCAGGAAACAAACAGACACAGCACTTAAAGGGGCACAGTATGAGCTCAATGTCTTGTGCTGGTAGTGTCTGATATCTTAAGGTGCCTTGTGCATAGATAAACTCCAACAGAGGCATCCACAATGCCACTGCAATGAGAAAGCAGGATCCAGCAGGTAAGAACCAGACTACAGTACCTGGAAAGGGTGCCACTGCTCAGATTCAGGCTGCTGGACAGATGAATTAGGCCCTCTGCATTTGCTTTGGTCACCATCAAATAATCAGAATTCCTTTCAGTCTTACTATAAGCAACCTTTGGGATTTTACTTGTGTGTAACACTCCCTATTTTGTGTAAAATAGGACTTTATATCTTTACATATGTTTTCTTCCAAATAAATCTTGTTCTTATATCACGTGGTTTTTATAAATGATTCTTCATATCTAAGCACTAACAGCAGAGCTTTCTGTCCAGACACACCTCTTTTTGTTTCATGCAATGTGATAAAGCCTGAAGGAGCTGCAGTAACAGAGAAATGTACTCACACCCAGACCAGCTCAAAATGGAGACAGAACTGTAATGAAAAAATACAGGTAAATACTGTAAGCTACCATGATGGCTTACTGAGCAAGATCATAATTGCTTACAATGGCATGCTCTAACCATAGCAGATGGAGAAGAAAATCTTAAAAGTGTTTTAAGTGAAAGGGGAAGATGTCTTCAAAATGTAGAGTAATTTGATTTTCAATATTTTTTCAGTAAATTAACCTGGGAGTAAACTCTCTGAAAAAGTTGCTCAATATTCTTCACTTATGCAAAGAATTCTCTGACAAACTTGAAAGGCCTCTTTTAAAAAATTATTATTTTTAACTAACCCTGCACTCTCTGGGCTCTGTACCTGACCTGTTTGTGTCAGTGAAACTGTTAGCACACCACACCTGTTTCCCCTTTGTGCTCATGTGTTCTTTATTATCTCTCATTCTAAATGTCTGCCATACCTGCCAAGAAAAATTGCTGCCTTCTATCTTCAGAACATGCCAAATCTTTAGAATATAGCTTCCAGTTAAAAAGCAGTCAAGAAGGACAATATGTTGTAAAAGAATAAGAAAGCTCATTTCACATTAGCAATTAGCCTATTTACATTAATTATTCAACTGCCTCATTCTACAATTTCCCTGCTGTTCTTTTGTGCTTCCTTTCTCCTTGCAGCCTGTTACAGCTCACATTACCTCACTTTGATACTTTGCTCCCTTCCAAGAGGAGCCATGAGTCTAAAACATTTATTTTGTTTGCTAATAACCTGTCTGCGTAGACACTTTGGAACTCTAATGGTGTAAGAAAAACAATTCCAAAGCCTTCAAAAGAACTGACAGACTGAAACAATCATTATGACCTAAGTGGAATGAATTAGTGTGTGAAGGAGCAACTTATTTCTCAGAAAACAGAAAAACACCTCTCATTTCTTAAAAAAGAAGCCAAGAGCTGAATTGAAGCTGAGGAAGCATTTGAGTTTTTTCGTGTTATGGGTCTGACTGAGGACAAAAATAATCAAGTACCAGAATCCACCATAGGACCTCAACACTTAACTCCAAATACTGTGTGATCTTTGAAAAATATTATCAGAATATTTTTGATAAATGTTTGATAAGAATATGTTCAGGAAATACAGAAAAAGAATGTTCCATCTCACAGGAAGCAAAAGAAGTAAAAATTATCATGACTCTAATAACAGCTCATGCTCATATCCACCCATGTAAAGAATATATATAAAACTACAAGGACAAACTGGCTCATGTCTGGCGCTGCATTAAAACCTGTATGTGTAGGTTATAAAAATCACTGCTTTATAATAATTCTGAAGTAAAATTACAATAGTGTTACTATTTAAAGGCAATGGTACAAACCCAGCTTGAGCCAATCCTCAGTCCTTGAAACGCAAGACAGATTTTCCAGCCTCACAGAGGGTTTAGCAACTCCTCTGTATAATACACCAGAGGGCTCTCATTCATCCTGCAGCAGCACTGTGACAGGAATATCATCCTTCTGTGCCTCAGTTCAGCAGTGGGGGAAAGCACAGGACTAACAGCACAATCTCCTGTGCTCTGTGTAACCACAGGGTGGGGACAGCAGAGGTGACAGCTGAGCCTGCCTTCCCACTCAGGCCTAACTACTTCTCAACACACTTTCTAATGTAGGTTTATGTGATGAGAGTGTAATTTGGTGTCCAAACTTATTCCATGTCTATTCTTCCTGCCAAGATTCCCAATAAAGGTGACTTCCATCCCTACCTAATTTTTCTGAGAAAACCACACAGATTTGGGATGCTGATTGATACTAATTGAGTGTGACATTACTTGTTTTACACAAAATCAACCAGGTGGCAATATCTGGCAGCCTGTGTTGACCTGGCTGTATCCCTGCAGCAACCACAAGCCACAAAGCCTACAGATATTTGAACTGCTGATCACAACTGTGCCCATCCTCTCTCAGAACTGACTGGCAGAGAAGAGAGAACTCTCTTTTTAATAAAGGAAGTAAGACATAATCTCTTCTAAATCAATCATCTTGAAAGAATCCTTTTTTTTAATCTTTCCCAGACAATGGTTCAAAATAATTTTTTATTTCTGTAACCCCTTTTTTAAATCTAACTTTCCCTTCTTCATTACTTGCATAAATTAGAGAACTGGATCTGTCCTGCAAATGTATGCAACAGGTGCATTGATATTCACAATTTTCATTTGAGTCAGGAATTTTCTGATTCCATTCCAGATGTTTCCCAGCCACAGAATGTTTTAGATACCAAGCCTTGCATATAGCTATTTTTTTTTTTTTGCATCCTTTAATTCCTGTGGAAGACAGTGAAAAGCTCTCAGTCAATTCAGGAGATTTTTAACAAACTTTGTGTCTTTTTATCATCAGCTACAATTCCAGAAGAGAAAAAAAAAAAATCCCAGACCCCTAGGGCGCAGTTTACTTAAGCAGATAGTCTATGTGCACACTTTCTCAAATAGATGGAAAAACCTAGATAATGATAAAACAGTGAATTAGAAAATAGATCATTAATATCAAGAAGGCCATACTTCTGCTAGATTTACAACACTTGCTTTACATCTTCCTAAAATGCATTTATTGAAAAACAACAGGCTCCTCTTCAAGAGCAGAAGAAAAAGCATGCTGCTGTGCTCAAAGCAGCAAACTTTATTCACTGTTAGATGTTTTTTCAAACAAACCACTGCCATTTCTGTGTCTTTTAAAAATATTACAACACAGACTACATGTTATATTTCCCACTATATGAAATATTCAGTTATATGAATATTCTGAGTGCCCTCGCTGTTGTTCAAGGACTCAGAATAATTAGACTTTCCTTTATTGAGAACACCTGATTTGCAGAACCATTATCACTCTTTTGGTGTGCTAGATTTTCCTCTTGAAACAAGTTTCTTCCTGAAAACAGCATTAGCCATCTGGGTTAAACCTTGATCTGTAAACGTTTGCAACACATTCCTGATAAACTGAAAATTTTCTTCCCTGGCTCCCCTGACCTCAGAGATTATTCAGCTCCTGCATCTCTCAGAATTCTTTCAATCCATCCTTTGATCTGCTCTGATCAACTCCTCCTGACTTCCCCTGGTGAAATGGTTCTCCACAATAGCACCCATGCTCCTGCAATTACATTTTAAAGGTACAGCCTTTAGAGCAACTACCTCATGTTTCCAGATCTGTGATATCAGCCTCTGAACTTTCCTTTCAACCTGAAGGCAAGTGGAGATCTGATAGTGCTGCAGCAGATGCTTGCCAAGCAAGCCCACAGCCACCCACAGACAGGCAGTGAATAAATTCTGTACTGTGCTCACAGCACACCTGAGAGATCCCTGTTATATTGTGTATAAACAGCAACAATCATAAAACATTGCTCTCAACTAAACCTGGGGAAATATTTTGCAATCCACACCCTCTGCAAAGACCAGCACCCCTATATTCTGAATAGAAAATAACCAAACACAGAACAAAGTATGTGAGGGTGAACAGTCTAACATCTGAAGTTAAAAATATCAAAACTGTCAAAAGTAACAGCTGACAAACTAATTGGAATGGGAAAAAAAAGTTCAGAAGAAGATTGCAAGCATAAGAGAAAGGTTGAAAGACAAATGGAAGAGCAAATATGGAAATAATGAACACTTCAGCTACCAGCAACATTTTGTCAAATACTTAGGGGAGGAAGAGTCTTTAGATTTGCTGCCCTATGGAATTCTATCCCAAGTGTCTTATGCCTGCAGTAAACTGAAAACCACAGTTTGCTAATGTCTGTGATAATTTGGCAAAACTCTTCAACAGGTAGAAGGGGAAGACTGTATAGGGAAGACTGATAACTTTCCCTTTATTCAGCATGGGTCCCAGAGGGGTTTGAAAAGAAAAATCCTGTTCAAAGCTAAACTTAGAAAAACAAGGAATGTGTCCCCCTTTCCAGCCTGTTTGAGAGACAGCTCTCCCATCCTAAACACCAATTTATTTCCCTGCTTTCAAAGCATATCAGCAACTGCAATCTTGGCAAAGAATGCTCTTAATTTAAATGAAAAAAAACCTTTCATACAACTTGATACAACATTAGGATGCCCATATAAGTTTGATTAATATGCTTATAGTCATCAATTAGCAGGTAGGAAATCAGAATACAATTATTAATTTTCTGGTTATCACATTGTACAGAATTTACCTTTAATTAAATTCAGACCAATTTCTTAGCTTTCATAGTCAAACAATTAAATATTTCTTTTCACTCAAACCTAAGGAAACTATTAGACAATACAAAATAAATAGTCACTGATTAGATTCAATCCCAAGATAGTCCTGGTGACACCTTAATCACTGGCACCGATTCTTCTTTGTTTTAATCGTTTAAGAATTGAGCATTGAGCACTGTGGCCACAAAGTGGGCATAAGCTACTTAAAAAAAGGTTCATTGCTTCACAACCCAAATGAAGTAAAGATAATTTTATGATTTAGGACAGAATTCGAGTTGAGTTTAATTTATATAAAACATTTGAAAATAGATACTTTTTTTTTCTTCGCAAACTTAAGAAAATCATTCTAGATTAGAAGGGCAAATGAACTGGGTTTTGGCAGGGATCTATTACTCAAACAGAGGAAAACATAACTGAGTTTACATCCAGAATTCAGCTGTATGTTACAATTTGTATCCTTAACATCAATTTTTTTTAATGAAGAAAACAGTAAAGCCTATTTCAAATGAGCTAAAAAACATCTGCTGAAATTTAGATAACTGATGATGATTTCAAGAGACAAATAGAGATAGATAAAGTTGAAGCTGATATTTATTTAAGAACTTCTTGTGAATAAAGAAAGAAATGTTCTGATTTGAAAGAGCTTTTGTTACTACAGATTTTACTACCCTGCTTCAAATGAAACATTTTGTAGTGATTCTTCAAATGAAGACAAAAGGAAAACTTCAGGTACATTAAGCAAGCCATATGTTACTGTGTTTCATGTACCATGAAAATGCCTCAGACAATGTGTATTTTTAAACAGAATCCAGATTGGTTTGATGACTTAAAGTGGAAAATAAGCCAAATATATGAGGAAAAAGACGTTTGCATTATGATTTGTACTTTGCTACTTTAGCTACACACATCTGTCTCAAAGCTTCATCTCTGCATAACTAGAATAAGTTATATGTCCACAGTACAATTTGAAGACAGTGAATCAGCTAATGCTTAACTTCAGCTAAAAAGCTGAACAGCCTGACAGTCAAAGCAGGCAAGCCAAGCTCCACTGACTCTGGCAAAAACATATAATTCTGTAATAAACTGGTATCTACTTTTTCAGTACTGCTGCAATAGCTCTCTTAGTGCATTGCATTCAAAAAACCCTTAACGTGAGGCAGAATATTAAACTCCCACTTTGTGGTCCAAAACTGAGATATAAGAAAATACAGAAGTTACTCAAGGATGTGAAGGACCTGATTATACCTGCTGTGAGAGATGCTTGAGGTGAGCCAGTGGCTCAAGTTGTCAGCTGTAATTCTGGGCTTTGCAGAATGGCTTTCATTTGTACTGCCAATTTCTTATACGAGTTAAATATATTCTGCTGCCTATTTGTTCATAGACAAAAATAATTCATAATGTATCCTGATTCCCTGAATTCAATACAAAATAACAAGAGGCCCAGGATTCAGACTCGATGATCCTTGTGGGTCCCTTCCAACTCAGCAGGATCCGTGATTGTGTTTGTTTGGCTTTCCTCAGACTTTTTGTCCATTACAAACAGTAACACAGACAGCAGCTAACACTACCAAACACTAATTATTGCACGTGTAAGAGCCTCTTTAGATTCCACCACTGCAGTAGAGTTACAAGGCAGCTGAGTTGTTCACAATTTACAATTGTTACAATAATCTGACCAGAGCTGCAAAAGCCAAAAGAACTCATGCAGCAAATAGGTACCAAAACAGCACATACAGGAGTCCCTGCAAAGAAAACAACTGAGCTTTAGGCTGGGAGTGTAACTTGACTGTCTTTGTCTGGCTCTTTGAATGAGAGAAGGAAAAATCAGGTACTTGTCTCACTTTTATAAGTCATTGCATTCAGTTTCTCAAGATATGAAGAGCATGATCTGGGAAATTAATAAATGATCAAGAATGTCTAAATCCTTTCAGAGATTAGCAAACTAATCCAAAAGCCACCAAAATTAGTAGAAAGACTGCACATGCATTGGCTCAAGCCTAGATACCTCCTTTTACAGAAACATCCTGGTTGGAAGCACGTCTGGCAAATGTCCACAAATGAATTTTAATCAGTTTATCTTTCAGAAAGCAACCACACCTAATATCTTCCCTAAGGAAACACACAACACTGTCTGCATCACTGTTTGTAAGAAATGAAAGTATTCAGAATTTACAAGCTGTACATGACTGACTTCAGTGTCTTAGACCAATTGAGCCAATGAAAATAACAGCTTGTTGATGTCTTTTAACACATAAGGATTTGTGTCTCATAAACAAAATCTGAAACACATGAAACACTACACTTATTCAGAAATCTTCCTTGCCTGACTCACTTCAGAACACCCACACATCATCATCCTAGCCTTAGAGAATCATGAATGAGATGAGGGTCAGCTTAGTGCTTTGAACAAAGCAATAGACTCATCTAAAGCAGCAATGAAAAAAAACCAGATTTAACTTTAAAGTCTTGCTGGTCCTTCAATTATGTCAGCTATTAAACCAGAACTTTTTTTTCATGTCTAAGAATACTGAATATAAAGATCATTGCTAATACCTATGGAAATAAGACATCTTACCGGTGAATTTGATATCAAAGATTCAGCTGCATTGCTAACACTATACAAAGCAAAAGTCTCAGAGATGCTAGCAACTCCAGCAGATAAGACAGCAAATTTTGGATTTGCATATGTCCCATTTCAAGAAAGCTGCCCTAAAATTATACACTCTCAATTATTTTTGAGGGGAAAAAAAATTTGTTTGCAAAAGAAAGTAAGAAACAAAAAACGCTCCCCCAGTTTACAAAGTAAAACAATGATTAAAAAGATATGAGCTCAAGTCATTCTTTGCAAATCTTGCAAAAGCTTGAACCTCGGTCATCTACCTACCACATCATTGTCGTATTTTCCAGTTAATTTTGGAGCTCTTCTCACCCTATCTTGGTATCAGTAATCTCACTTAACTTGCTATTTTACAGTAAGTATATTTTGGCCCAAATATTCCTGAATAAAACTTTGGTGATATGAGTCCCACATTAATCTACTTAATAAGTAGATATAAAACAGGAAAATTGTATGCTAATAGTAGGAAAGATGCAAAAGTCTTGTTTTAACAGGCACTTGGTTTCACCATATCAGTAAGCTTTTTTTTTGGGATGGAAGCTGGCAAGATTAATTTCCCTAGCAGATGCTCACAGCCCTGTTATACACAAAATGAGAGATGAAGGAATTACCATGGAACCACTGAGCAATCCTGTTGGTGCTCCTCTCCAAGCCAGCCCGCCGAGGGATCTGCTCCTCCTTGAACCAGCGGATGATGACGTCTCGGGAGAAGGGCCGAGCAGGGCGCTCCCAGATGGTACTGCACGCAAAGACAGAGTACAGCAGGGTGGGAAAACAAGGGACAGCATAAATAATAGTCTCTTTTACATGTTGACAAAGCATACAGCTGCAAAATGGTCAGTGTAACTTCTGCTCAGTACAACTCACTGAATAACTTTCTAAAATTTGTTAAATTTACTTGGTGTTTTTATGGAAACCACAGTAGTGTGAATTTTATATTTGCAATGGCACCTTAAACATTTTCTTACAGAACTTAAACTGAAAAAACAATTTTCTACAATGGACATTTCAGTCAGCTTTCCTTTTCCACCTCATTTTTATTCCAATGTAAATATTGACAAGCAACTCTTTTTTCTTGAGTATATTCCTTTTTACTGGCAAAAAAACCTAAATCACTATCAGCTATAATACACTGTGTCTCCAAACAGGAAGCAGTAAATGCAATAGAGGGAATGTTTAGTTTAAACTTTTATGTTTCCTTTGCATTCTCTGCTTGACAGCCTGCCTTACTCTTTCTACTACTTTCTATGTGTTTTAGTTAGTAGGAATCATCCTCCAGTTTAATTCTTCTCCTCTCCTGCAATTAATTGTGCTCCCTAAACAGCCAAATGAAAGATTAAAAAATACCAAAGATATTTGGTTTTGCCTGAAAAAATACCACAAAAAACTAAAAGCCTCTGAAACTTAGGACTGCTGTCTGTAAAAAAAAAAAGAAAGAAAAAAAAAGCTGTTAAGCAGCAGGCAGTTTTAGGCTTGAGGCTTAAGACATTTGTCCATTTGACTTCAGCCTCACATACTGATCTCATACTGTCTTCTCAAGGAGTCATCTCTGTGTGAATTCTAAGAAATCAGCCTGAAGATAAATGACATTTAGTTTGCATCAAATACGTTTTTCTTTTCTTTTAAACATCCTTTTTTCTGATCACAAGGAAATAGCAAGACTGAGGACTCCCAAAACCAGAAGAACAGCTTGTTGAAATGGTAGGGATTGGAGAGGGAGCAATCCAAGAGAAAACTGTTTCAAAACCACTCCAGCACAAACCAACCTGGACGCTGCAGGAGACAGCAAAGGACTCGCACTGTTGTTGTTCAGTTTGATGTCCTGATCATTGCTCAGGTTTGTCCCCTGGAACAAATGACTCAGGCCAGCCACCCTTCCCTTCTGGATGGCGCGCAGGGACTGCCGTCGGTACTCGTCCCGCGCCCTGCGCGCTTTGTGGCTCCTCTCCTCGTCGGCAGCCTTGGAGCGGCGCACTGGGTGGAATGAATGGGAGGAGAGATTGAGGATTGCAAACAGCCATGGAGCCCTCTGCTTACAGAGCAGCTTAGTGCCCTTATTCAAACATGAGCTGGTTTTAAGAGTGCATAAATTGCAACACATGACAGAAGGCAGTTAACTGGATGGCTTCCCTGATGCTTCAAACACAGGCCCACCTCTAGAAGGAGCCTCAAATTATCAATGATCTGACCACTACTGGCAATTACTGAGCTTCTACATGTTGTGATTAAATCTGACACTTCTTTTGGCTGTAATAAGAGAAATTCTGCTTGGGGATATCTTTTCCCTTGGAAGTGCACCAAGTTCTATGTTTCAAGAAAGGATGTTAATTACTGCTTTAAATTAAGTCTGTGTCTAACAGTGTTCTTGGCCACTATGAACATAACTAGAATTGAAGAGTCAACTCCCAAAATTTACCATTATAAAAACTGACATGTAGGTTGCACTTTGTCACTGCCGTTTGCTTTCTGAAAGGCCTATGCTATCTTTGTCATGGTACTTATAGTCACAGACATTTCCAACTTGAAATTTGCAGTCTAAAAATGCTTTCAGTAACAATGGATAAATTAACAGCCATTGGAAAGGGCATGCTAATGCTATGGATGGGGCTGCCTCACACTTCAGTCTCTGAAATTGCATATGGAGAGCCAGAACTTGTAATGGAAGATTTAATACACACCTAACCATGGCACTGACCAGGGAGCTACCCATTTCTGTAACCTGCAATGAGACTGCTGTTCTGGCCACTGTGGCTCAGGCATCTTTCACTAAAGCTTCTTCATTTTAATGTTCCAACAATCCTGTCTTTGACATGGTATAACTTAAATGCACCAAGAATTCTACTGCAAATATTCATCACCTATCAGCTCTTTTCTGGTGCCTCAAGCCCTGTTTGGATGATGTTTTTGAACAAATAACTGCAGGCAGGCAAATTATTGCAGTGCAAAACAAACCTTTAACATGCAGTGAAGCAAATATTAAAGAAGCTAGCTATGGCCTCCAGTAGCAATTATCAATCCTACCATGACTATCCTGGCTCAGATCATACCCAGTTCATAAAGTGAGCACTCCATTTCCTACTCCCCTGTGACTGTACCTGTGACTAGGAATGCATGATATAATACCAGACAGCTGCATTTCATTAGTCTGCTTGCATCTCTCTGTTTACACTCCCAGTTTAAAGCAAGCAGAAGTATAACTGGATTTAACTCCCAAATTCTAAGAAGGTTTAATGGAATCAAGAAATAAAAGCACTCAAAGCCAAATGAAATGAAATAAAACCTTGTGGGCAAATGAGGGAAAGTGAAAAGACCTTTAAGCTGAGAATTATATAATATTATCATAAGCAGGAAGATTTGCAGGACTTAAAGCTCATCAAGATAGCATAATAAACGAGTCATAGATGCTTCATGTGTATACAACTGGCAGGATTCCAGTTTCACTTAACTACATACCCTGCAGTTTTGGTGAAACACAGTAACAAACAAATGCACAGCACAGGAAACACAAGTAACAGACTACTATTTATCTTAGAGATCATTATTTTTAAGGGTAGATAATGTCGTTTACATATAGTGCTTCAATGGCTCCAGTATGTCTGTGATTTATCCCTTATAAAGCCACTCATAATGGTCACTTTAAAGATGAACTTTGTGCTTGCAGCACAAGGAGAGACTGCAAGGAAGATGAGTGTTATGCAACTTTGCAAGCCATCTAGAAACCCTCCACTGTTTGCCACCATCACAATATTCACTTTGAGGGCAGAATGCGTGGAGCTTTCTGAAACTCTTTTCCACTGATGTACAGGCTGCCTGGCAATGAGAAAGGTAAGATATCATGTCCCTCTTTCCTCAATAATAGGCACTCTTTTCAATAGTCATTCCTATTGTATTTTTGCCAGCCAACAAATCTGTACCATCAGAAGTCAGTGACCCAGACTATATTTTCCCAAACTATCAAAATTTAGTACTTCTTATCACAAAATGTATGACATGAGGTAGCATACTTAAATATCAATAGCAACTGTTAAATATCAATATTCAGAAAACCTTTTGAAAGTATGACATGTAGCCCTCTCTATGCAGACATGTACATGTATTTATGTGTGTTTAAATTTATGTACATGCTCATACATGTGTGTACGTGTCTGTGTACACATAAGGATAGGGAAGGCTGCATATAGATATTGAGATTTTATATACAAAATCATCTCTTTCATGTTATGAAGAATTTTTATTGAAATTTCCCAGTGGAGGTATCTGAATTGTATCACTAACCATAGGGATACATAGGATCTCTTAATCCATTTTTCTCATTACTGGACTCTTGATTTTCTCCCTATCCCTCTCCTTGTAGTTACTCCCAAAAACATCCTTCTCTTTCCTCTACCTTTAGATGTTGTCTAGTACAGCTTCAACTGTGGACCTGTGTTCCTAGGTTGTCCTAAGTTTCTTTTAATCTCTAATTGGTCAAGGGGCTTTTTGAGCAAATAATGACAGTCACTGGTATCAATAACCACCATGTTTGGTGACTAGAAATAGTATTGGGAATAAAGGCATCACAGTCAGGAATCTACAGAAAAGTTTATCACTACACCCCAGACAAAATGATATATACCACATGAACCATCCTCCCATACTGACATTTCCCACAAATTTATCTATCCTGAGAAAGTCATTTAGAGTCTGAAGATAAACCTGGGTGTATTTTTGTAGAAAGTTTTTCTTACAATAGAATTTCATTACTATTCATATTTTTCTTTATGGCTTAGAACCATCTCACTAGGAGGGAGAACTTTACGTCTGGATCAAGTCTAGCACAAATATTTTAAGATAGAAGAAGCCAAAATTCTACATTACTTTTATTCTTAGACATATCATAACCTTTCCAGTAACAAGAAAGCAAAAGTAGTCAGGACTTCTAGTACTGACTTAAGTAGAAACAGATTCATTTTCTTAGCTGGCTGTCCCTTTACAGTAAATTTACTTCTGGCATGACCCCTGTGAAATACACTAATAGTGTAGTCAGTCAGTATTCTCAGTGGGGAGATTAGATATCTGGAAAAAAACCTAAAAGCTCTGATCACCATAACAGATCCATATATCTAGCATAAAGAATTACTACAAATAATAATCTATAATTACATCTTTCTTTTATTTCATGGAATAATGCAAGGACTGACAAGGTGGGGAAATTAGGAATTTGTCAAGCCCATGGGAGATTTACAGTTCAGCAGGTCCTATAAAACCAGCTCCAAGACTAGTTTTCTCTTCTGGTGTTGGTGGTACCAACTACAGGTACATCCTCTGGTGCTCATAAAATGAAGAAATTTTGGCCCTTCTGGAACTGGAACTTGTGTAGAAATGCCTGAGCTGCTCAGAGAGGTGTGTACCACTGTGATTGCAGCCCCAGCACAGCAGGCCAAAAATGGGTGACCAAGCCCTCCTGGAAAACTGGTGAATACATCCAAGACTGGACCATGCTGCCACCATTGACTGGTTGTCAATACTAGAAATGAACAGTTCTAGTAAAAAGCCAGCTCAGAAATGTCTCTGTGAAATGCAGTGTGAACATCCTCTTACCAACAAAGAGCAAACCACAAAGCTGGGTATGCAGGGGCTCTGGGTCCTGGAGGGGTTGGCTTGGGATCACCTTGTTTTCCATGAACAGTTTATGAGAATCTGTTCTTTCTCTATGCTAACCTAAGGTGCCTTTTGTCTTCTATATTTTCTTCGGGAAATCCCTATTAGCAGTCCTGGCAAAGTTCTAATACCAAATATTTTGATATAGATGAGGATTAATTCATACTACGCTGCAGCTGAACTTGATCAAATAGTTTGTCAAAGACTAAGACCTCTCCATTTTTTATAATCTATTTTCTAAATCAATCTATTTTTGATTTACAGTCAGATATGTGAAAGCTGGAAAAAACCCAAACATATGCTATGAATATCCATTGTAATTTTAAATTTTTTTTGTCTGAGCTTTCCCCTTGTTAAAAATTCTTGGAAGCTTGTTTATGAGCTGTTCAAATTGACTAACTAATAGATAAAATTCAATCTTTAGATTTTCTGAGTGCACATACAAATCACTCAGTGTTTATTTCCCTTTCCTAAGTGGAAAATATAACTTCCCACAAATACTCTGCAATATGGCTTCAGTTCAGCAATCTTATCTAAAAGCACATGAATAATCTCATTCCTATTCAACAATGCACTGCGAGACCTATTGGAGTTCAGAGGGCACATGTATATGTAAGGTTGAGCACTTGCTTAGTTAATGCATAGCTGAACTGGGGACCACTCACTTTAAAATTCAGCATTTTATCAATGTTCCTGCAGTAAACTCACTTGAACTTTTGGGGAACATAAATACCCAATGAATTTCTTTAAAAGTCAGGCAAAAACAAATCCATAGACACATTCATAGAAGAACATAAAAATACAACAATATAAAAGAAGCTATAATGAGTCAGCCTCGTATCCTTCTTCCAAGAGAGACCAAAAGTAGGTACTCAGGGAGAGGCAAAAGAATAGATCAACTCACTCATCTCTGTCTTCATTTCTACTGGAATAATTTTTTTCTGGAAATGAATAAAGCTGGTCAGATGGCATCTGAGCACTTCCCTACCTGATATAGTTTGCAGGGCTTTGTAAGTGCATTAACAGAATGCCTTTTACAATATTCAATCAGATGAATATTTGTGCTACAGATTTTCCTATCATGTTTCACAGATTCTTTTTTTGCTTTCTCAAAGAGAGGTCACACTTAAACTAGAAACCTGAAAATGAGACAGCACACTAGAAATGTCCAAAACTAATGAGAATATGTAGAATATGTACCCTCTGCTATCCAAGTTTAGTTTTGTGTTTCAGCTTTAAAAATAAGAGTTTTGAACAGTAGAATCTTTGAATAAATCTTCCACAAGTCATCTTTTCACTTGCCAACCATTATTCCTGCTAAACTTACTAACTTACAACTGCCCTCTAAAATGCCCCAATATAAATCTTTTATATGAAATCAAAGTGTGTAATTGCTCTTACAACATAATTTTTCCCTTTTAGCACTGATTTCCCAAATTGTTCTACACTTGTTATTTCATATATGAAAAGCCCTAAAATAATGTATTTCAGTTAACACAGTAGTTCTATGGGCCATTATTGTTCTCTGGCAAACAGCAGAAGCAAACTGAACTGAACAACAGAAACTAATATTAGCACCACTTTGCTTATTGCCTTGGCAATAAACAGCTGAGGCATAATGTGATGAGGAGAGATGAATCCCCATCACATTCTGAATTCCATCTACTAAACAAATTAGTAGTGTCATCAATATAATTGCTACATTCCTGTCCCCAATACCTGCTCTAGCACTACTGTTCCACTGAGCCCCAGCTCTGTGGAACAGGACTGGGCTCACTTCAAGGAGGTAAGAGCCAAAGGAGCCTGGCCTTGTTCCTAATAGACAATATGGTCTCCACTGCAGGTTTGCAGTGGCAAAAAATGTAAACACTACATCTACTTGTAATTCTCTCATGCATTCATGCATTTATTTATTGCTTAGAAAAGCTGACTCATGGACAGCTTTGCCTAACTTCACTACATTTCCTCTCAGTGTCCCAAAGGAATATTGCAGACAAAATTGAAGGATTATCATAAAAAGAAAAATATATCTGGAAATAAAAAATGAAAAATCTGGTGAGCCTGAGGTACTACCTAATTTCATAGCAATTTTAGGTGTTCCCACTTCCAAATATTTGTTGCTATCTGCTGCACATTTTGGCTCCTGCAGTAAAGTTAAGGAAATGGAAGATGTTAATACACCTGAAGAAACTCAGTGCAAAGTTTGATAGCACAGTCTAAACCAGACAGCAACTGGTCTCAGAGAAGGCATGAACACTGCATCTTCCTATCTTCAGTTGTTGCACCCATTTGCTAATGGAGCACAGTTCTGATCCCTGAAACCAACAGGGATAAATTGAGAGTCTGAGATAAGCATAAGAGGATAAACAAGGATATGGAACACTCCAGTCATTAGTCTGCAGTTAGTTTAATGCTAAATCAATTACTGCTAACAGCATAACTCTGGCAGCACAGAATTTATAGCAGGCTGCAAACCCAGCAGCAGGAGAGAAGGTGCTGAGGCAGAGCAGCTGCTGGTGACCAGGCTCAGCAGCTCTGAGCCACCTGAGCTGGTCTCAGTCACCTCTGGCTGAGGGGACAGGCCTGCAGGTACTGAGGCACACAGACTGGAGGTGATGGAATTCCTCCAGAGCATACAGAATACCCCAGGGCTTCCACAAGAAAAAGTACTGGTGGCAGAACATCTCCTCCAGCATGTGATGCAGTCACAAGTGTTTTAACAGACCAAAAATGCCATTACAGAACTCCTGGTCAAAACTTTCCATAGCTTATTCCTTTTCCTCCCTCCCTTCTCCCATAATTATTCTACTGCATTTTTTGAATTATTCTACTGCATTTTTGATATCTATCCCTGCACAAACAGCATTCCTCAAGAAAACAGAGGCAACAATTTAAAATATCAGCTACTTCGTTAATGCAATAGTAAGAAAATGATACCTGGTTTTAGTAGTGTTTGTAGTATTTTGTTTTATTTCAATGCAAAGGTAACCTGGATTACTTTCTTTCTTCTAACATTATGATTGAAATGTATTTTCTTTCCTTATATAGTACGAAAGAAATCCTTAAGTACATAACACCATCCTCTATGCTGGGTTGCCAGCTGATGCTGATTTTCTGCAGACCTAAAGGGCAACTTTTTCCTGAACCTGAACTCACTTTACTCTCACATACCCAAAATACAGAAAGTTAGTTTTCCTTTCCATATAAACATGTACACCTGGATTTGGATAATTCTCCAGAAAATAATTACTTTATCTTTATTGACAGGGTAATATGCAGAGGTTTTGTTGATCAAAATTAACATACTCGGTTATGAGCTTGGAAAATGGCACCAGTGTATCATATAGATTTAATTCATCTTGTACAGAATGATTCATTATCAGATCAATTCCAGGTAATAGCACTACAGTAATTAGTCCTCAGGAATTAATGAAGTGATGACTAAAGCCATAAAATAAACTAATTGTATATTTTGAAATTTATTCATAATGTGGGCCATTACTTATCTACAGTATTAGTGTATACATCCATATAATATTACAGTTGTTTGTTCCTTATACACATTTTAAAATTACCAAAAAATGAAATTAATTACAATTATGATAGTCATAAAGAATTTCAGGCTATCTAAAAAGGAACAGTACTTCCATAGAATGAGATCATCATCATCAGGTGTTTTTTAAGAGTAACAATCTAAGTATGATTTACTGTAATCTTTTGGAATGAAGTGAGTTTCAGCATTGATATCATAGCTTCACCCTACTACCATATGGAAGCAATTAAAATACTGATGAAGACAGATTCTATCTCTTCAAAGATAGCTGAGGACAAGCTGTCAAAATAACTATGCCCTGAGTTATTATTACTAAGCCAAAACTGTTTATTAAGTACATTAGACAGAATTTAATGATCTCAGTCATTGTACACAAAAACTTTTCTATAAGGCATTGACACACATTCAGGAAGAAATCCAAAACTCCTGTTTGTAATTTTAAGCTGGCAATTTCCACCAATATAATACATCACTTTGTATTGCTCTAGGTAGAAGATTTTTTGGCCACACCGTCTCCATTCTGCAAGTTTCCTTTTATCTGCTTTCAGAAATGCATGATTGCTGTGCAGGTAATTTTACTCACACTGTTCTTCCCACTCCTGGTCATCATCGCTGTGCTGACTGTGCTGCTGAGCTTGCTTCAGGCTCAGGTACAGCTCCTTTGCCCGGATTTCTTCCTGCTGCCTGATTAGCTCCTCACCTTTCTGTCTTTCCTCTTCTTCTCTTTTCTAGAGAAAATGAAGCCAGAAGTGACTAAAGAGGAAGAATGTGCCAAAAGTTGAGACATTGCTTCTTATGAAGTTGAGAAGTTGCTCCTTATCTCAGAGAAGCTGCATTACCCTGGACAAATCACTCTCTCTTCCAGCTTTGGGCTTCTCACCTCTCACAAGCACCATCACTCAACTTTCCCACCTCCTAGGAATTCCTGAGGAGGGTACATTTTGAGACCACAGGTATCAAAGGAATGAGGAACATGTAAGCATCTAAGATGGGAAAACTATACAGAAAACATTTTATCACGTGGCCCCAAAGCCTGTGCTATTCCCCAGTCTGTAAGCAAAGCTTGGTTTTAGTCCATGTGTACCCCCATTGAAGACACTGCTGCCTTTGAGCACTACACACATCATCCACAGAACCTTAGAATTCACCAACTGATTTATTGTTGCTCTTGGTTTAGCAACTGTCCCAGTGTGTCATCATAACCAATACAGGGAAGAATATTTTCCAAAAATTAAGATCACTATATTCTGGATTAAAAGGCAGATCCTTCAGCACAAAACAGTCACTTTGTAAAATGTAGCTAAGAGTAGCAAGACAAAAAAGTTCCCTTCCAAGAAAGCCTTAAAAGAGATGGAAATTGAGAAAGACTGCTTCTTCAATTGGCCTCCCTCACATTTTCAATAACATAGGAGCTCAATTAATGCAGAACTAGGAATCTCTATCTGTTTTCCAATGAGTTTTCCCAAATCCCTTAGGTAGTGAAGAAGCAGATTTATATCATATAGTTTAATTGAAGCCCAAAAACCTCAAAACTGAACTTCATTAAGTGTTAATCATATTATTGAAAAAACTTGAACTACAAATAAAAACAGTTTTTATTTAATTTTATAATGGAACCAGCACTATACCCTTATGGCTAACAAACACACAGTTAACAATTATTTTATAAATCCCTGAGTAAAATCACCCTGAATTACTGTCCTAGTTACCTGCCCTAAACTGTAAATACAGGAAACCCAAGTAGATTCTTGCAAAACGTTAATCCTATGAAATGTCTAGGGTGAAGGTTAAGGGTCCAGCCCTTAATATTATATGGGTCTGTGAACAATACATTAGACTGCTCTTAATATTTCTAAGAAATAAAAGCCTAGTATTGTTCTTCAGTGGATTCTAATGCTGCTATCTTGGATTATTTCTAGCATCATCCTTCCATTGTTATTTCCTGGCTCCTAAAAACATGAGCTGAGTGGACAGTTCAGTAATTTTGAGAAGTAAATGCTTTCAGACAATGCTAATTTCAAAGCCAAGCAGCTTCCTCAGAAAAAATAATTATGTTTTTTAGTATCTCTGTAGAATTAAGGATTGCACATTTTAGCTGCAAGTAAATAGTTCTATTCTCTTCTTGAAAAAAATATGAGTTCAACTGTTCTTTATTCTTGTGAGGAGAACATTTATTCACTTAGCTTCACTACCTAAAAAAATTCAATACATTCAGTCTATCCTTCAGGAAGATGGACAGACACAGAAGCAATCCTGGGTTATCAGAATATTTTCTATTCAACATCTTAAACCACAAGGTAAACTTAAAATAGAGGAGAGGGGGAAATCAATCTCATTGCAGTTTCCCTGAATCACACCAGAGTTTTGTTGTAAGTTTGGGCTTGTTTTTTAATGTAGCTGTTGTCAAAACATTTCTAGTAAAAAGATGGAAGGGTCTAAGAAAACAAACAAAAAGCACCCCCACACAACACCAAAAATTAGAATTCAGGTAGAGTTTGCGTTCTTAATGGAAGGCAACAATGCCAACTAAGAAAATCCTTTCTCTTTAACTGCAAAGGAGATTTAAGTCAAAGAACAGATAACAAAAGCTTAACATGGGCACTTGATTCTGAATTCACCAAAACTTTTTCACATAAAGAGGAGATTTCCTTTTTATAGAAAGAGGAGATTTAACTTATATTTATTAAATTAGTGCAGAGATGTGCAGGTATATTGCCCAACTCCCTCAAGGTGTGTGTGAGAAGAAACAATCCTTGCTGGTATGACACTGGAAAAGAACAGTCATCCTTTAGTCAAGTACGGTAAACAGTGTGTGTTTGAATTTAAAATTAACAACAATTGAATTAATTTACTCCACTGGAAGAATACAGCAAGCAGTCTGTCTGCTTCTCCCCAGGAATCTAATCCTGCACATCAGAGCTGGGAGTGAAGAGCTGTGATACCTACAAACACCATCTTCTGCCTGACAGTTGAGAGAGATTGTACTCTTTGCCTGACCCTTTTAGCTCTGCCAAAATAATTAGCAAGTGACAATTCAGTTCAGAGTTGCAAATTGTTGAGAAATACCAAGCTGCTGAAACAAATCACACTGGCAATTCGACAGGCAGCAGTAATCCTCTCCAGCCTTTACTCCACTGCAGAATTTGAACATGCTAAATGATCTTATATATCCTCTGGCAGTTGAGAATTTACCACCAACTTGTTTCTGTCTATGTGTATCTCACTATGTTTGACAGCTTTACTATGAGCAGCTCTAAATAATATTTAATATTAGCCATGGTTAAGTTTTAATGTTTTAGTCCAAGGCAGATGAGAGGAAATTAGGTCATCATTTAGTTTTTGCTGCAGAAAGATTTTAAAAATACACTGAGGAAAAGGTAAAATAGAGCAGTGGGGTTTTTTACAGAGGACAACTGGGCTTCTGGCTGCCACAGCTCTTGGGGTCTTTCTGGGGAGTCTTACAGGTTGCAGGGCAGCTGAATGACCACTCTTCTGCTGCTCAGGGCAAAACCCAACCCAAGGTGTGCTTGTTACAACAGCCCTCTCTGAAGCAAATACTACCTGGGATGCTCTCAGGGCTTCAGGCGGGCAGGAAGTGTCCTTGGCAGCCCTGAAAGCTGCAGCCAGCTGGATGCACTACAGTTGCATTGAACCTCCTGAGCCCACTCAGCAACCACCTGGGCCAGGCAAGAGAGTCAGGGCTCCAAAAACACAGCTGAGAGCCCTCAGGGACTCCCTGCTCTGAGGAAGGAAATCTGGAAACCCCAGGGTCACCAGCTGCAGCACAGGCTGCTCTCAGCAAGGCTGACACAGCCAGCTGAGTTCAGAGCTCAGACGTCTCTCCAGACACATCTGACAGGTGCCAACAGAGCTCTGAGTAAAGGCAGAAATATGTCCAACTCCTTCCCAGACTTGTTCTGAGAAAATTCTCTCACTTGCATCAGAAAAGAAAGCGTTTGCAGAGGCATTATTTTGCTCCACTACCAGTGTCTCAAAAAACACAGGCTTTGCATCACTTCACTGTGAATGTATTTGCACAGAGACAAACATATGAACTGCACTCATGCTTTATGCAGAAGCTATGAGATTCCTGCCATAGGTGTGTCCCAGGACATGCTATTCACACATCTCATGCAAGGAGGTACCAACTTACTCTGATCACAAAGACCCTGTGTTCCATAAGATGGAAAGCAAAGCTAAGAACTGTTCCTGGTTGGGAGATGTCTGACATTTGCTGCACATGCTGGAACAGGCTCTGCTCATGTAATTTGCCATAGATCCAGTGACCATCTACTTAAAGTTTGTCTCTGGAGCATAGAGACTCTTCACAGCTTGAATTCCTAACATGTAAGCTACTCTCATTAGTGGCACAGATTTTGCCATTTACCCATAGAAAACACCTGAGCTTTGCTAGTTTTTATCAGCAATCCAGACTGAAGACAGTGGCTTCAGAAGCACAATCATTACTGATGGCACTGAGGAAGATACTTTCCTTTAAAATTAATAACAGTTACAAGTAGGATAGAGAAAACCTGAACACCCAGTTCCCAACCAAAACTAACAGTTTCCTCATTTACAACATTGTTCAAGAGACAACAGCATTGGAGGAAAAAAGAATTACTGAATTGTAGTGACCCAAAAGGAAGCAAAATGAATTATTGTAATTGCCATTGAAATAACAAAACTAAGGCACTTTCAGAATGAATTGGGTGCTGAACCCCAGCAAGAAGCTGTTGTCATATTCCTAGATTATAAATATGCTCTCTTTGGGAAAGAGTTCAATGTTTTCTTGGCACAGCAAAGCACAGAGCTGAACTTACAGATTATTTGCACTTGGAGATAACTGTGCTTGACGTTTACTTGGAGACAAGAGTTTTTTTCAGATCAAGACAGAATGCTCACTGCTCTATCATAAGAAGCCCCAGTACTCCAAATGGCAATGGTGACAGTTCACTGTATTCCTAAACTCTACATCTGGCAGCAATTTTCTGAAGAATAAGGTCCACAGCCCTTGGGGGCACAGTAAAGCATTCAGGCATGCATTGAAAGCTTATCCAAGCTCAATAAAAAGTGTATTCTTTCTACTGAGCATAAGGTTAATTAGATATTTCCTGAACAGAAGCACTAATTGTTCTGTTCTCTGAACCTATCTTCTTTGATGAGACACATTTCATCTCCCAGGGAATTTTTAAGAAGCAATTCAGCTCTGCTGTCAACTGTGCTTATATTATTAAATTTGGCACATATCTGATGTTGTCATAAGGAGAGTACTTTACTATTAATATTCTCCTGCTTTATGTAGACCACATGAAAACTGAACTGAAAGATCTCTTATTTCTGAATGTAGCTGAAGGATACCCACCCCTGGCTGGATGACACTCACATCTTCAATTTGCCTTAGCTCTGCACATTGTTCAGACTCTTAATGACAGCTACTGATAACCATAGAAAATTATGCCTGTGAGCTCCTAGCCTTTGTGAATTAGCAAAAAGATTAATGATAGTAATTGGCTCTCTTATTTGTCCTTTGCAATAGGTGCATAAAAAAATAGCTGTCCTTAAACTGCAAAAATAGAGTAGTCAATGTTTATATTCTAGCATCATAAATTAAAGACAATTCTACTTAAAATCACCAAGGAAAGCAATACCTTTGGAATAGTGTTGGAAAAGGAAATAGGGACCATTACTCACTTTGATATGTAAGATGTCATTTATCTAGTGCAGACAGCCCTGACGTCCCATGATTGGTCAAGAGGAATAAAAGCTTCTTAGAAAGGAGTTTTTGTGACACAATATGGTCAGAAATTAAACATGCCAGCAGAAAGGAGACAGTTTCAATTTCCCAAGTCAAAGTGCTTCAAGAGGATGAAGCATTAGCAGAAAGTGGACTTTCCATACCTCAGTCTGGAGACGTCTTTAAACATGGTCTGGTCAACATCCCAGAAGGATGATTACCAGTGTGTTAAATATTTTAAATCTGTTGAAGCAAGCTTGCCTACAGATCTACATCAAATTCCACATCCTTTTCTTCATTCTGTCAATTACTTCTGTCATACATCAGTAGATTTATTAATTCATCTTTTTCCCTGAACCTTAGTTGTATTCCTTCCTTCTAGTTGGACGTGGATGCCAGAAACACAACTTTCTTTCCCTGTCTATGCACTATGCACAACGTAGAAGATCTGATCTTTCAAGAGTGTGTAACAGATAAGCTGCTTTTCTGAGTAGCAAAGGAGTGGTGTCAAAGTACCAGGAATCAATACTGCATTTGGATTTCTGCTGGTGGAACCCCATGCCAGACCACGTCTCTCCCAGCAGATCTCAGATTATAGACCTAATTGAAGAGCCTATGCTGAAAGTGGAATAAGACTCACTCTGTTGTTGGATTAATACAGGAAATTATGGGGAACACTTGATAAAGGGCATTTAAAGAAACAATCACTGCATCATATCTGGTTTCCAAACTAATTCTTTAAGTCAGGAGTTGCTAGGTCTTGTCTTGAAAACTTTGGTCCATTTACTTACATTTTTGCAAAGTCTATCTTCAAATGCTTGATTTAAGAGAAATCATTGAGAAAGAAAGGGTTTCTACCTTCCTTAGCAGAACAAATATGTTGGCAACTTTAGGAAGAGAGATAGAGAAAACCCAGACGAAGTTAAGTATTTGAATTTCAAAGTAGAAACTGAACCATAATCTCATCTCACTTCCAGCAGTGCTCCTACCAGGCACACAGCTGGATGGAGGACACCTGCTCATGTCCTGGGAAACAGTGGAAACACAGATTACTGTGACATTACCTTTCCATCAATATGAACATGAACTAATTTAGTGCCATTCCTTTTCATTTTATCAACAACTGAACAACTAGTTTCCCTTAATAGAAAGCTATGAATACTGGCCACTGAAAGTCTCAGAAGTTGCTCACTCTACTCTTTGAAACAGAACAGTAACAGTGAGCTTGTGGATATTTTCCCCATCAAGTGTCCTATGAGTCAGCCACATAGGCATGAGCGAACACTGTCAGCCTTTGTTCAAGAGGCCTTTACTTTCCAGAGAGCAGAGGAAAGAGTGTTTAATTAGTTGCTCTGCTCATGATTCATACATTAATAAAGCAGAAAGGTATACTTCCATTACTCATTGAATTCATATTTCAAAGGCCCCATTCTCTCCTGTGAATTCAAATTAATTGTGCAAAGGTAAATCTGCCTCCTCTGCAGGAACTGTCCTGGCTTTGTGCTCCACAACCACCTCAACTCCCAGGCCCATAGTCTGCAGAGTGACAAGAAATTTGCTATTTGCAATCAAACCACAAACTTAACATTAAGTTTTCAGCATTCCTCCCATCACCAAGGGGCAATGGGAGAAGTCTATCCCCTCTTTCCATACCTTAAATCACTGCACCAGGAAAGGAAGAAGAGACATAGCAAGCTGTCAGCAGGGGAGAGGAGGGTGGATGGAAGTTACTGGATCCTCAGAGTAAGATTTTCTAAAGCTTTCTCCATGGAAACTCAGCCTCACCAATCGTACACAGTCCCAGCATGCACATCCCAGTCTCAGAGGACTGTCCTGACTTCTCTACATGAACCCATTATATTTCACTTTCTCATTTTTAAACAACTTTTTATCTTTATCAAGTAATATGAAAAGAGTGGACAGATGTGTTTCCTATTTTGTTTTGAAATTGCTATTTTCAACTAAAAAATGTGAAAAAATTATTATTCCCAACAAACATTAAAATATCATAACTGAGCTCATAAAAAGTTCATTGTAAAGTAAAAAATCAAGCAAATTAACTTCTCCCAGAAAAGCCAACTGGACTTTTCCCATATGTTGAGTAGGGGAAGGATCCACCCCTTATTATTTTGAAGGAAGTAGTGACACAGTTTTAAAGTTCATTATGTGAACAAACTCATCCAAAATACACAGAATACATTCAAGCAAACTAACTTAAAATGAGATCTTTCCCAATTGTACATTTTTTTCCCCCGGATGATTCATCCAGCACAGCTGACTGAACAATTCTGTTAATGTGTGAGCTGAATAACCAGTTTGATTGTTCTGGCACTTCTGAATGAGACCTGTAATTTTTTCTCATCGCTCACCCAGCTGTTCTGCTGAACACCATGTAACTATCTGTATATTCCAGAATGAAAAATTACAACTCTGGATTTTAAAGCTTATTAATAAGCATGCACTGAAGGTGACAAAAACTGTGAATCTATATGAAAACACTATAAAAAAACCCTAAATTTCTCTATGCAGACCTTCAGTTCTTCCTGAATTTTTTCTTCCTCCAGTTTGGCTGCTTTCCGATCCTCCATTTCTATTTTCCATTTTTCTGCCACTATTCTGGCTTTTTCTTGAGCCATAGCATCACGGAATTTCTTTGTTATTTCAGCTTCCTTTTGTCTCCTTCAGAAAAGGATGGGAAAACAAAAATTTAATGCACTAATTTTCTTAAATTGAGGATCAATGCTTACTCACTGGTTGCAATAAATAATTAGCACAAGACTTCATGGAAAGATGCAAGCAAAGTATTTAACAAGAGACCTAGCACAAATCATATTTGAATAAACCATCCAGAAAGCAGACAATTTACAATTTCTGATAAATTATTAATTAAAATGGCACTTCTAAGTTAGACAAGTACTTCTTGGATGTCTTGAAGGCAAACCTTATATTTTTCTATTAGTCTAGCAAAGCATGGTTGGGAATTTACTGTCTTTCAAATACCAGTAAAAATGTCTCCCAAATTCTTATGCTAGATTGTTTATTCATACTGACAATGTAAAAGGAATTCAGAGGACAGGTTGAAGGTTTCAATCCCTGCTTAAATATGCAAGCACTCAAAGCAAGAATAATCTCATATGAAAAAGGATAACATAGAATAACCTGATATTAAAGATTCACTTTTCAGTGCTGCACTACAAAGGGAAGTGTGTGAGGCAGGTGGCCTAATTTCTAACAATATCAATCATCAAAACACTTTTGAATCTCCCCCAAACCTGGAAGAGGCCCTGCTAGAAACAGCCGCATGGCACTTTGTATAATGAGTTTTGAACTGCTGGAATAAAAATTAATACAAGCAAATTGCAAATAAAACCAATTTCCAAAAGGATTTTGTGTACTAAGCCCCCATTGTGGGCTCTGAACTGTGATATAACAAACATATCTAATTTAATCATCTCAAAACCAGACTGCTTCATTTTTCTTTATTTGCGGGCTGGTTAATTGCTTTATCTAAATTCCCAAGAGAGAAAAAAGTTGGCACCACTTTTTTTGCAAATAGGGTTTTTGGCTTTCAATATTCAATAAAAGCAAAATGACATTTTTAACAAGCTGAAAACCTGACAAAGCAAGTGAAAGCAAATGTTCACAAAACATACTTACCAGTTTCACCCACCATTACCTCCCACCTTTCCACAAGGTCATGCCTCCCATTATGCCAAGTGGACCCTGAACTCAGACTCTTAAATCCTCACCATAGCTCTTCTGCCTCCTTCTGTGCCTGCAGCCTGGCCCGCTCTGCTATGAGCTCCTCCGAGATCTGCTCGTAGGGTTTGTCCCCCGGGGCTTCTCCCATCACCCAGACCCAGACCTCGCCGTCCTGGCCCCGCAGCCACTGCACGCGCTTGCCGTTACCTGCAACACCACCGAGAACACACCGCAACGTAAACACCGCCTCTGATCCTGCACAGACAGACATGAAACCGTGGGACACCTGCAACTTAGAAAACATTAAGCTTGCCATTTACAATTTGGAAGAAAACATTGCTCAGAGGTCCAAAGAAATCTTCTGATCTGACCAAATCATGTCAAATGCTAGGGAAAAAAATTAAAATGTTTTCATGCTGAGGATTATGCAATCTTTAAAGACTCACTGTCCTACAAAAATAAAAATTATTAATTCAGGCATGCATTTCCCAGAATTTCAGTATTATAATCCCTTTTTAATTGCTATATTTGCTCATTTCACTCAACAAGGGATGAATGAAGAGTGTGGAAAAAGAGATGGGGCAAAACCAATAACCAGTGATATTATGTGACTAAAAATGCTTTGTGCACAAAGCACAGTCCAGTGTTGAAGTAGAGAAACTTCAAGGGAAAACCTTCAAAGAATGCAGGAATTTCCTGCTCTCACTGTGTGAAGCAGGAGTTTCAGGGAGTCTGCATGCTCAGAGCATACCACTCAGTGCTTCAGAGCCTATTCTTGCTCACAGAGGCAATTGAAAGGGATTAAATTTCTGGTTCAGTTTTCATGACACAAACTACACAAAAATCTATGGTTACTGTGTTGACAGAGTGATTTTAAGAGTACCACAAAAGGCCTGAGACCTCTTTACAAAACAGACTGCATTTGGTGAGCCATCAAGTACAAGAACCAACTGTAGGACTACAAAGGACACTAGATTAGATCCTACCTGAATCCATTTTAATAGTTATTTAGATGACCTGACTTCGTGTGGTTTGGTCTTTTCCTTCTGCTTTTATAAATACAACTGTCAAATATTACAAGCATTTGGGAGGTTCATAATAAGGAATTTGTAGAAACACCTCTTATGCATCAATTTTTATGTTTAATTTCTTGCAAATTTCTTGCAAAATTGTCCTCCACAAAAGGAAATTCTGCAATAAAGGCCATTGCCAAATTAACACTGCATTTATTTCAAAGAATTCAGACTACAAGGCCATAAAGGGTCAGCAGTTTGCATCATTCCCTGTATATTACGGTCCCCTGGATTTCATCCTCTCACACAAACATTGATATGAGAAAATTGTGCATCACAAAAGGAAACTTCTAAATCTTTATCTTCTAAAAGAAATCTTGTCTCATTTGAAAACATGGTGAAATGGACAGAGTACCATTTTCCTAAGGATTTTTTTCCAGTGTTCCCATAAGAGTTAAAAGAAACCTATCCTATTTGGACAGGCAGGCTTCGCTTCCACTTTTCCTCCATCTCTCTCTAGCACCATCAGCTTAGCTGCTCTCACCTTAAGCTACCACTTGTTCTGTGTGAGGACATATCCATTTAACCGGATTAAGTTTCCCAATGCACAATCAATAAAGTGTTTCTGACATCCCAGGCTGAAGGCAGAAAACTGCAGGAGGCAGCGGAGTGGGGCTGTTGACAGCAGCAATGTCAGCACCAGCCCACACTCACAAGTGTTGACAATCCAGACTGAAGGCAATGAATGGATCAGATCTCACCACGAAAGCTGATATTCTATATCAAATTTGAAAATGTAATTTATAAGAATCCCCAGTGTTGGCCTAATGGTACTAACTTCAAAGAGGGGTGGAAATTTAAGCTAAGAGCGTTTTCCTTCAATAACTCTCAAAAGCATTTGCTTTTTCACAGTCTATCAGATTATGTCTCAGGTTATAACTGTGAATGTATTTCATTGTGGTTCTTATTCTGTACATTGTGTTCCTGTCAACACAACATTTATTTTGAACTTGTATTTTTTGGATACACCATTAGAATACCATCTGCTGAGACCTGACTGGCCATATCACTACTTGCCTGCAAGGTTTTCTCCTACTACAGTTCCTGGTAAAGTACCTTGAGAAGTATGGAATGGGTACTCCCAGGAACACTAATTCCATAAAACCAAAGGCAGTTTTTGTTTTAAAAGCACAACATGTCTTCTTTCTTGTGAGGAGTCTGAATATCCTAGTTTCTCTCCTTTATTTAGTACATTAAAGAAAATATTACAAACAACACCCGTTCCATTAATTGATCTGTACCATAACTGGTGGATACAAAATACTAGTCCAGTTCTGAAACAATTTCACTATTTCTATTCATTTATGAACTTACCAGAGGGAACCAGGAATGAAAAAAAAAAATATAACTTTTCAGGTAAGCAGACAAATTTTATCTTTGCTTCTCTCAAGGTTTTCTGTGCCAAAGGGTTATTAATGTGTTTCTCAGAGGCACAACTAACCCATTGCAACCCAGCCCAATAAAACAAATAGCTGATTTGTCGATGTGTCTTGAGAAATTATTCTTTCTTCTTTTAAAACAATGGATCTTTTTTATAAAGTTCTAGCCAGTAGATGAATAAACTCCTTTGAAACCATCAGTATTGTTGGTTCAGCACTACACACATACTACTGTATATGCATAAAGTACATGTTCAAATACAGTCAAAGCTGAAAGATTTGTGGCAATTTTAACCTTCAGCATTAAACAGATAGACCCTCATATATATATATATAAACAGATAGACCCTCATATATATATATATATATATATAATTTTAAAATAATTCGGCTTGAGCACAGATGCCTTAATTCAGATTTTTCTCTAGAAGAAAAGAAAGCCTTTTCACATCCAACCACTGAATTTACTTCAAGAAATGACTCCCATGCAAACCTTCCTTAAACCTCTGCTCCTATAAAGCTGCAGCTGGGCTTTACTGTACAATCTGATCATAAAACTCAGATTCTTAACAAATAATAACATCAAAAATGAGTGTGCAGGAAAAAAAAGAGCACCTCAGGGAGAAAATCTGGCACTGTGAAAGCAGAATTTCTGCCATACAAAAAGCCTCTGCAGCCTGGAGAATCACATTCACAGTGAGAGGGTCAGCTTTCCTAGGCTAATGATATTTTAAAATGCAGAACCTATGGCAAGATCAAGAAAGTCCAGAAAATTATTTCCCCTAGTACTTGTAGGAAACTGGTGTTGTCTGCTTTGGAAGCAGAGAACTACTACTATTTAGGGCTGATTATTACAAAATAATTCCTGCTTTAAAATGCCTCTCAAGTATTAATTTTTTTTCTGCAAAATAAGATGTTTTGTTAATACACTTTACTTCCAAATGAAAGAGAAAAACACAAAAAAAGAGAAAAATTCTGCTAAATGTAAAAGGAAGAGACAAGTCCTGACTAAACAAATTTGAAATGTAGATGAGAAGGAGGCAAGAGAGCCTCATGTTTACTGGTCAGCAGTAGGCTTCTGAGCCCAGTCACAAAGCCTAATGCAGAGTCAAGAAACAAAAATTAAACCTCTTGAGCCCCAGTCTTGTGCCTTGACCACAAAAGTACTTTGTTCTTCTTGGAGAGACTGTGACAGGCTGCAAATAATAACCTTAAGGAAGCAGTGGACATCAAAGTTAGTCTGGATTGGACAGTAGAAGTGGAAGTACTTTAGAAACAAGCAATGCTTTATTAGGAAAACCTACTGAGTAATTTACTAGGTCTTTGCCATCCCTACTCTCCCACCATTTTTCACCTAAAACAACTTTGTAGCACCAAAAGAAGACAACATGTTCTTTTCACCTGAAGCTCATCCATGAATTAGTATCTCACATGGAGTGCCTCTAAATCTACACCCATGCTGCTTTGAGACCAGTAAACTGGCTTCTGGCTCCTTACTCCAGACAAATGCCAGGTCAGAAAATGCAAAATCAGGTCTCTCAAATTTGCAGCACAAAGGGATCACAGCAAAAACTTTCTCGGAGACCTAAAGTCAGAACCAATAGCAACTCAAGTTCGTACATATAAATGCACACAATCAAAAATAAGACCAAATCATGTTTTCTATTTGTCTGTTATTTGCACAGCCAATTCTGTAACAGCAATGAAAGTTTAAAACAATGCCCTAGAGAGCAATTGGAAACTCAAGCTCTCACCTATAAGAACTACGAGGCTCTGCCAGCAGCACTCCTGATCCCACCCACAGAGTGCTGGAGTGCTACCAGAGCTGAGCCATGGGGCACCACAGGCTGCTCTGGCCTCTGAGCTGCCCCAGGGCCAGCAGGGCATTGTCACCTTGTCAGTGCCATGACATTGCCAGGGAGCACCAACACTGCCTGGATACCTGGGGACAGAGACAAGCACCAGGACGGGGAATCCCAGCTCAGGCACACTGGGTTCCAACCATATCAGCTCAGACCTCCACGCTGTATCTGAGTCATGGAACAAACACAGACACACTCCACACACAGCTCTGGAGACCAGAGCTCCACACTGCCTCTGCCAGCTGGAACAGAGGAGCTGAGCCACTCACTGGGTTTAGGAGTTTCATGGGTTCTTGGGCTCCTATTTTACATCTCCAAATAAAAGTGCTTTGGAAATAATGGCAATTAGAGCAAATAGAATACTGCTGGAGTCAGCTTCCTTTCTCCAAGCTTGGTCACCATTGCTTTAACAGTTAGAGAATCCCCAGCAGCCCCTATTTGTGTCCATCCCCAGTGTTTACACAGGAGCTATTCCAAGGGGCTAGAGGCCTGATTTGGTGCCAGGATTTGGTGCCAGGATTTCCATCACCCAGTCTGCCTGCTTAGTCCAGTAAAATGACAGAGAACACCAAGCACCGTCCTGCCTCTCTGTGGTAGGAAACACCACAGGGCGTAAATTCAGAAAATTTTGTGATCACTGATTTATACTCTCACAACCACAGGACAGCATTCAAATTCTGCTGAATGTTGTACTAAAGAATCTGCTATTTCCATGAACAGCCTTGTTTCTCTGGGCTTCCCACCATAATTCTCCTGCTTGGAAGCTACAAATCTCTGCAATAGCAATTGACTGTCCTCCCTCAGCCGCTGGGAAGCTTTGCAGTCACACAAGTATCTTTTGACTCTCTACAGAAAACATCTCTATTCTTTATTCTCTCTGGGCTAGAAAAAACTCCTGAAATTTCTTAGGCATTTGAAACAGGCTGCATGTGCATTAAAAGCTGATCAGCCTGATCTACTTTTGCCATGGAGAGCTAAACCATAGCTCATGGAGTTTGCTGTGTTGTAGGGTTGTGGTTTTTTTCTTCTGCAATTCAAATATCGGGTATACTCTGGTCTAAGCACAATGCCCTTTACTTGAGATTTCTTGTCTTTCCAAGCAAATTATTTTTTATGGCTTCTTTCAAGTAGAGGCTTGAATTTTGCTAGTCTGCAGGGTAGATGAGGTTCCATTCACAGTTTCATTTAGCTAGAGGACATGTGTTAGAAGCTCATTGATTAGGATGAAAATGAGGATGTGAGCTTTAGACTCTTCTCAATTCCTTGAGCTTAGCCAACATAAGTATTGAATTATCTTTCTTTTCTTTTTTTTACTAACACACAAACAGAATTTCACTTCTTTCTAAGGAGAAAACCTAGGAAATTACTGTGAATAATTTTGAGAGACTATTCAAAGGACAGAATGTGCTTCTCAAAACAATAACTGCTGTAAATCCATTAAAATATACAGAGAAGAACTAGATGATAATGAGGAAAATAATGAAAATAACATCATCCCACAATAAACTGAAGATCTACAATTAATTTGTGCTCTGCCTCTGCTAATTCTATGCTATGGAGCATAGAATCTCTCTCTTCCCAAAACACCTTCAAAAAACCCCTTCATTTCAATTCTTAGAAGAATGGGGGGAAATTCTGCCCCTGACATTTCAATTTACACACCTTTGAATTTCAATACTGTGTTATGTGCCTTTCCATTGAGGGGAGGATTTGCAAAGGCAGAAAGAAATTCAGCTGATGACATTAATATATCAATGAGGGTTGCAGGATTTCAGCATTGCTGAAAAATCAGCCTTTTATGGCTCTCCAGCTGCTTCCTGATCATATAACAAACTCAATCTTCTGTTTATGGAATTACAGCCTGTTACCATGGAAATAATTATGCTGCAATAAACCCCTGCAGCATCAAATAAAGGAAGAGTGACTGAAGAGAGCAAATATTAAGGGAGGAAGCATTTACTCACATAGGACTCTGGTAATTAACAAATGTAGCAGGGATACTGTACACAACACTCAAAGGTAAGTGGGTTTGCATGAGGACATGGTATGTATATATGTAACACACACACACGGGTTTGCATGTTAGAAACCAAAAAGAAGAAGAAAAAAGAGACACAGAAATAAAATACCATTTAAGCTGCATCTGCCCAGTATGTTCCAAACAATTTTGTGGCTCCCTGGCCAAGGCACACCCAATTTTGGGGCCAAAATTGTTACCCAGGAGGTAACATTCAAAACTCTTTCTTTAAAGACATTTTTCTAACTCCTTGTACAATCTTGTCTGTCCATTTAATGGCTGACCCTCTCACTGTAAACAACATAAAAATATAGGTAAGCATCAGAGGAAAACTGAAGGTTTTAAAATCATTCCCATCAGTATTGCTCATTTGAGATTTCTTTTCTTCATTAAAAAATTTCAAGAACGTAGTACCATATTTTCTGATTCTTCATCCAAACTGAATCTTGTAAAGTGTAAAAGCTATATAGAAGGCTTAGTTTCTCTCACAGACCTATCACAAAGCTTCCAGGTTTTCCCTTTGAGAATAAAATAAAACCAAGTCTGCATGGCAGCTTCATGGTCTGCTGGAAACTCAAAGCAGGAGGATAAGGGTTCTGTGTCACAGAATGAACAGGGAGCTATGGATCATTTTCTGTACCAGGCTCTCCTGATTAATGCAGCGTGCCAGGTTTGCACTCACTCCTTTGTCAGACACACAGGACCATGGAAGCAGAGAGAACTATACCCTGCAGTGAGGCTTTTTGGCACCACAGCGAACAAGTGGACTCAAAGGTTATTGAACTGCCATCAGTGTCTGGCTAAATCCACTGCTGACTTGAACACATTGAGTTTTCCTGTACCTTCCAAATCCTGCTCTCAAAACCTGGTTCCTTTGTCCTTGAATGTTTTAGTCATTTATGTAAAAAAATGGCAGAATCAGCAAGAAAATATTGAATTAGCTTGGGCATATCCTATTCTCCCCTTGGCCACAGTTCTGCCCTCTTTCCATATCAAGTATTCATGAGTTTGCAGACAGTCACAACCTCATATCATTACTGAGGCACGGTGTGTGGGAGAAAGTCCAACACTGCTGTGTCCAGACAGGCAGAGGAACACGACACTGCAGAGAAACACAGCAATGCCCTCCATGCCAGAGGCTCACTAAGCCAGCAGCCTCTCTCAGAGAATGCCTGATGTCAGATGTCTCAGGGAACAGGAGCACTGAGGATTGCATGTCTGCAGGAGAAGGCCTCAGGTAGGCAGCAATATTCTGCTGTCACTTTTCTGCAAAACAGAGAAATCAGCTGCAGGACAAGATAGAAAATGGAAAAGCACAGACTTATTGCTGATCATAGGACATGAGTGAAGCCCATCTGGATTTGTTCCATCTGATGCACACCTAGCAGCTGGAGGTCTCTTGATAGCCCCAGGTTCAGAGAACTGAGTTCAGAAGCTGTTCTCTAACCCTACCTCAGCACTCAGCCACACCAGGCACAGACCCTGAGCAGCTCACTTCTGGCCTAAGGTACAGAGCATAACAAAGCTGCAGCATATCTCAAGCTGCTCTACATTGTGAGTGTTACATTAAAACTTGTCCAATGACTTCAAATTAGGTGGCTCAGTACCCTAACAAAAATGGTTTTAATGTTCTTGCTCCTGTTCTCTTGTTACTTTTCCATCTATATCTGAATTGGAAACAAAGGACAGGACTGTTCAGAATTCAAGATCATATAATGCCAGTAATTTCAGAAATACTGGGTCTGATGTCCCTGGTTAGATCCATATCCAGTGATACAGAGAAAGAGACACTGAACACTGACAGGAGCTTGTCTCCACAGGAGATAAAATCTTAGCTAAGTATTTCCAGGGTCTGTAGAGGCCTGAGCATAAATAAGGAATACATTTCCAAGTTCAAAGTCAGAAAAATGTCACTGCATGTCCACCCACTGAAACACATGCTCACTCACTGGCCTTCCTCTGACACTGATGTATTCTCCAGCCATCCACTTGGTATATTTGAGATACTTGCTTGCAAACAGCATCATCTATTCTCTAATGACCTTTCTAACACAAATGTCATTTAGATAGATAAATTGTTTTCTAGCCATGCTGTGATAAGCCTACCCTATTTTCTCCTAGCTTCTCTTGTTAAGGACAGGTAAATAAGAGCATTTACAAATAGCTCCCATCTGAGCACCACAAGCTGCAGTTCACAATGAATAAATGGCAGAAATAACTGCAGCAGGCCAGCATTGTCTCCCCTCCCACATGACTGTCCTTCAGCTACCTAATGCTCAATAGTTTTTGAGATCTCATTTTGGGAATGCTGACAGTTCTGGATACTGCATCAATGTCAAAACTGAAATTGGCAGGGCCCTCCACTTCCTCCCAGCTCAGCTGTAGTGGCTAAAGAGCTCCTGCCTAATCACACAAATATGTTTCTGTGCAAATTGCAAAGCTGCCTGTCTGTCAAATCTCAGAATATCCCAAAGGATCTTGAAATTTTGAGGAGACTTCTCTCAGTGATTTTAGCACAGTAGGAACAAGCAAACTGTTTAATTACAATGAAGATATGTTCCTGAAACCTCTGCCCAGGAACAATTTGTAAGTGAATTGAAGGTGGACCTCCTAGAATTCAGCTCACCTGTGATGCTATTCCAGCACCAGCCAGCAGTCATTATTCAATTAAAGCTACAAAAGATTTCCTATACTTTGAATAAGCTCACTAAACACTGTCATTTTGATGGGACCCATATAATGCCCAAATTCTACTAATAATTTTAGGCAAGGTACAAAAAGAAAAAAAAAAAAATGGGAACAATTTATTCAGTATAGGAATAAATATAAAGGAAATACTTCATTCTGAATGATGTTTATGCATTGCTTCCCTTTAGACATCAATCTGTGTTTTTTAATTGGCAAAGAAATTAAAACCATTGAATAATCTGAACACATTTCATTCACCCTCAAAGTGAAATAATTCCTTCAACACTGACTCATTCTGATACTAATTTCAATTTTAATTTTTCCTAAAGACACAAGGAACCAAACAATCCAAATAAGGAAGCAAGCACCATTTAGCATTACATTTTGCAGGTGACTAATATTTTTTTAGAAATTAGGAATAAGACTACATAGATGGGTGCACTATTTGGCTTGCTAAACACTCTCAACAACTTAACATCTTTTTTCATGGTTTGGACTTGTTTTCTAAATGGCAAATTTCATAGTACGGAATAGGACATTTATGGACAACCTGCATTCAGTGGCACTGCTTTAAAAATGCAGATTTGGGGCCTTTGTTAGTTAGTTTCCAAACAATTAAGAATGATCATGTTAATGAGCATTCCCTAAGTCTGAGGATGATTTTAACTCTATCACAAGGCCTTTCTGACCTGCAAATGCCAATCCTTTTGCCCCCAGCTCTGCACTTGTGGTTTCAGTAAGACAGCACACTTAAAACACAAGAACACTTCATCCTTAAGTCACCATAGGAAATCAAAATTGAACTCACAATCACTGCTTTGTTTTGAAAAATCTAATCCTTTTTCCGTGCTGCTGGGTGCACACATCCCACTGTAGCTAAGCTCCTGAATCCATGGGGAATTGCAGCAGCTGGGGTATAGAACTCTAGATCAAGCAGAAGGCACTTTTCAGAGCATTTTAATTAGAGAAGTGCCCATTAACAGCTTTTGTTCAATCTCATCATATCCATCCCAAAGAGATGGGAAGAAGTTTTCATATGTGGCTATTCAAACATTGAGGAAAGCAGAAGGATTTGAAAGGCAGTGCTATAAAGATAATTCTAGTTAAATTAGTATAAAATTATTTTATATAAATGCTATGTTGTATTCACAAACAACATCCACGTTTTCAGAAACTCAGCACAACATTAGCAATATTGAAGTCTCACATCTATTCCACTCTTTCAGGCTACAAAGGTATCTACAAACTCAGAGTAAGTCCTGGCCTAAAAAAAGTAGCAAGAACATAAAACATGTCATGCAGCAGAGTCAAAACCAAACCCACAGGTGAGAAAACTCTGATCCCTCAGTTTCAAGGGAATAAAGAACATGCAATTGGGGTAGCTTTGCATTTCTTGGTAGCCACTAATTTAAAACAGGAATAAAACCACTCTACAGTCTATACTGTGTAGCATGGAAAGAAGGTCGGGAAATTCACTTTTGTATTAAGGGCAACTTAAAATTAAGCAGCTTCAAGGTCCAAAAAATGCTGATGTCAATTGTCTTCAAGGCAAAAAATATTTTAAGATAAAAAAATATTATTGTCATCTACTCTGACCCCTTGAGTCTATAGACAAGACTATTGCACAGTAATTACTATTTTATATCCATAATTTGCAGTTGGCTTTTTCATCTTTTTTGTTTTAAACAAGAAACCATCTTCACTGAGAGACCATTTAACATCACATTGTGGAGCTGTGCAGTAGAAATCAGTCACAAGTATCTGTACATTTAATGATCAGCACACCTGAAAGAAGTTATATTTTCCAACTCTGGTGCACATCAGTTTCATGAAAGTAAAAAAATATTTCCAGCAGAACCAGATGTCTGACTTGCAAATCTGATTCCAATAGTTCTTCACTACAGTTCTGAAGAAAGTAGAAATTTCCTAACAGTGGGCAAAAGTCAAACCTAAGCAATACCTTTAATTGGCAATTTAAGAAGGTAAAATGGAAATGGGTTTTTCTGAATGCCTATTTGTGACTACCTTTGTCAGAGCAAATATAATCTATAAGGGTACTCTGCTGCTCTCCTTTCTCCTATTACTTACTAATCAGAAAATTACTTACCCAGAAAATGGTCTCCTGTAGTAGGAAGCTGAAGGTTTAATGTATAATTTATATATATGGAAATGTAGGTGTCAACACTGTGACAATTCATCAGATAAATATTTTTTGCAGTTAGAGTTTTCTCTATCTGTCTCCCTCAAAGAATGAGTATGATACAGATTATCTCAATGATGTGATGTTTTGGTATGTGGAGCTGAACTGCATTTTTAATTTTTTCTCAGCTACAAATCAATCAAAATGAACAAGGCTTTTGTGCTGTATGAGAGAAGCTGTTCTGATGCCATCCTTCTCAAGAGGGCCATTCGCAGTGAGAGCACTAACGTGAAAAAACTAAAAATTTAACAGAATGACGTTTTCCAACCTCCACCTTGCCATCTCTGAGGGTCATTTTCAACTCTTCTATGGCCAACTAGGGTGTTCTGGTCATTCCCCCCTCATTTTAAGGCTACTGTTGTAACTTAGTCCAGTCATTCCATGCAGGTCTGTGCTTCAAGTGAGTCTCGGAAAATCGTTTTGGTTTGAAGCACTTTTTCTAATAATAGTCTTGGAATTGATAACTATCTAAGGGGCACTTTGTAAGGTTCAGAAGCTCTAGATATTTCAAGTCTGACAACTGAATCCAGCAATGTCTCTGTATTGAGGTGTTTCTACCATGGGTGTCTTCAAACAAGCAACATTTGAAATGGGATTGCAGTCTCATAACCATTATAGAGCTTTCTCAAAATCAGCTACCAGAAGTTATAAGAAACTTTGAATATTCAAGCTTTACTAGATTTAAAGATATGATAAGATCTTTGGCAGGGAAATGAGTGGTTTACATATCTCTGTGACATCTCCTTGTTGAGTGAGGAATCACTGCAGTTACATTTCCAAGATGAAAAGGTTTTCTATGTTACACCAGCCTAACAGCTTCATCTTATGAATGGAGGAAAGAGCTGGAAAGGCACTAACTCATAGAAAAGAGCAAGAAGTTAAGTATTTCTGTTTACTTGAAACCACTTGCACCCAAGGCCAAAGTTGGAAAAGACATTTGAAGAAGTTATTTTCTGATGTTTCTTCCATCACTGCCCTATTTGCTTTTCAAGTCAACACACACATTCAGCATTCATAGCAGCCTCTGGGTGGAGCTCCGTATTTTAACTACATATTGCATGCAAACACATTTCTGGATTCTTCTCTTTGGTTTTGGTTGTTGGCTTGCCACACTATTGTCCTATTCCCTAAACAATCTCTTGGAGACTATTTACCAATGCAGTTGGAAATTTAGTCTCATATAGTATGGCTCTTTTGGTGTTACATTTATTCACAAAGAGCCTTTCATAGCAAGCTCAAATTCATAAAATTATTTTTTCTACAGCCAGATGGAAATATTTAATGCCAAGTCATGAAACTGCAACAGCATAGGCTTTTGCCTGACCTAGAATGAGGATGTCAGGTGACAAAAAAAAAAGCCTTAGGAGTAGAGGAGGAACTTGGTCATGATACATCAGTTACCACTGACAACATCAGCAGTGACTCCCGACTGAAACAGGCACTTGAAAAGAATTCCCCTTACTCCATCACTAAGATAGTCCCAAAACAAAGGACTAGCCTGGAGATACAAGGAGCAGGAACACGTTGCTTTTGCAGCTCCTGACTGTCATTTTGCCCATGGGGACAGCTGGCACTCAGCCAGTTGCAAGCCCACCATCCCCAGCTCTGAAGCATAGAAGGAGGTCAGAAATCTTACTCTGGTTGCGCCTTGCTGTCTTTCTCAGCACAGCCTCCTCCATTCGGGCTTTTTCTTCCCTTTCCCTCCAGCGCCTCAGCTGCTCTTCTCTCATCTTGTAGAATAAGATCTGCTTCTGCTCTTCGTTCAGCTCTGCCAGGAGCTCAGGGTCAATATACATATCACGCAAAATTTGCTGCAGCATGGTGACTCCAAAAAAATAAAAATAAAAAAGATAAGGAAAAACAAAAGAGAGAGAAACCTGCTTCCAATTATACCCTCTACAGTGACAAAAGCCCACTGATTGCACTCCAGAAAGCAAACTGCAGCAAAGGAGCTCTCCCACACCTGCCTGCCCAGGAGAGGCTTGATTCTTGCTCTGGCCCTTTTTGTGCAGGCATATTCTGCTCCTTGTCTTGACAGGGACAAAGTTCTTTTCTTATCTCATCCTCCAAATGTAGGGACAGGTGTCAAGTGAATGTGAGAAAAATGAACAGAAAAGGCTAGGGAAAAAAACATAAAATGAAAAGGCTGGGAAAAAAGTAAAAGGCACTTGAGTGCTCCTGACTGCAAGCCGGTAAAAATAAGGGATTCTTGATTGAACCCAGCAGCTTTGCTCCCTTGAGCAGTAGGAAATTCAACATAGAGAGTCTCAGAGTTTCAGGTCAAGCAGTTCCCTTCAGCAGCAGTACACTCCCAAGGGCGTGAGCGTTGCCCAGGGGTTTAAAGTGATGTCATGGTTAAAGGTATCACCTACACCCACAATATCCATGTCACTTTGGGAATTGATCTCCCCTGATAAGACAGGAGTTTGCATATTATTTCTCAGTCTAGCCTGTTAACTAGTCTCAACAGAGTAAGGCATGTTAGAGGTCATAGTTACCTGGTGTTGACAAATACTGTCATGCAGTAAATTGACTAAAATGCTTCTAAAATTAAAAGCAGATGTTACAAAAGCCACAAGAATCTTTTTATCACTTTATAAATAAATCAATATGAATTAAACAAGACTAAGTTCTCAGCAATTCACGCAGGCTATGCAAGCCCTGATGTTAATTCACTTTCCACTTGGTGACTGGAGAAAGTTACAATGCTGCTCTTCCAGGAGATTATAGCTCTTTACTATGTAGCAGTTTTATCAAAAACAGCAAAAATAATATTTCAGCACTAGGGACAACAGCCACTTAATTATGTAAAAACCCAAACCAAACCAAAGCCAACACACTAAAAAGCAAACCCTCCGGATTCAGAAGCCTATTTTCACTGGGCAGGGGCTCAGCTCCTCTGGAGAGTGAGGGCACTCTGTGGGAGGGGGCTGGTTTGTGAGACAAACCAAAGTGTGGCCACTCAGAGGCACAACAACACACAGATCACACCAGCAGGCTGAACCACATCCCACTGCTTGATTTTTACACAAGAAGGAAGAGAAAGACCAGGCCTATGTTTCCTCATGAGAAACCTGCTTTATAGATAAGGAGCTATCAAAGCCCTGTATGACTTCCAAGACCTCATAATCGAAAACATTTTGCTAATGCACCTATATGTCCTTCTTTTGAGGAATATAAAATACTATTGCCCTAATTTAGATGGAAAATCAAACTGATGTAAACCAAAATTCTGATGAAGACATTTTATCACCTGGAAACACAATGCCAAAGATGCTGGAATGATGCTTTCAGCTGAAATAGGATTTTAGACCCATCACGTATGGGCTGTAACAAGTGTAATCCACATGCTACTCTGCCATTCAGGATTGGTCTTATGTTCACATTTTGTCTCCTAAAACAAAATGCTTTTATTATTACTATTATTTTTTTAAGAAATACAGCTTGGCAAGAAAAAACCTAGAGTAAGAAAGATTTTGTTATGCTCTTCTATTTTACTTAGTCAGGTATAGAAAGGGGAGACCCTGAGGGGGTTGGCTCTTATTTCTCTGCTTCTATTCAATTATATTAGATCTGTGCCTCCACATTTTGGCACTAATTGAAAAAGACTCGCCCTTGCAAAGGCTTCAGGGCAAGCAGTTTCACTGTTTTACTCATTTGTCATCATTCTTTATTTTATTTTGCTTGACTTCACAGACCAGAAATTAAATCCTGATCAGAAGCTATCACGGTGCAGAGAACAAACTCTTCATCATGGATTATGTGTATTTGAGCATGACAAGTAGCACCATCTCTGAGCAGCATTCAGCTGCAGAAGCAGCTCAGGATGGAGATACAAGACACAAGACAGAATGCAAACAAATATTCAGGGAACTACTCATAATGTTCAATGAGCAACCACACAAGAAAAACAGCAAGAGCAAATAGATGGAATGACACTTCACAAACAACTCATTGCCTGAAGATTATTCAACAAAAATGTTTGAGGATGGTAACCAAATGATCAAGTGGAAATCATCTGTGTGAGAATTGTTTTTTCTTTAACAAAGCAAAAGGTCACGTGGTCATGTGGAAGAGTTATCATCTAATCACAGCAGCCAATCCAATCAATTTCCTTGTTGTAGATTCTTTTGGGATGCAGCAATCCCAAAATAAAAAACTGGAAATACAGAGGAGAAGAAAGATAAAGAAACATCCCACCTGATATAAGCCAACATCCAACAGAAGTAGAAACAAACATCATAAATGTTGCCATTAATTTTTAACCTATTATACACTGATTCTCATTGCAGTTCATGTTTCCACAAATATTCCAAATACATAGATGAAATTATCACAAAAAAATTCTCATGATCTCTCCTGACTTCTCAGAAAATTAAGCAAATCTATGAAATCCAAAATAACCTTGAAGAAACACCAAACCTACTATAATCTTGCTATTTCTAGGATTAGCTCATATTTTGTAAAGTGATGAGCTTTGCATCTCTAACCAATGTAGAGTCAGAAAACTCAGGAATAGGAAATAACTCAGGCAAAACAAAAATAAAAATTTTATTGCAAAATAATTATTCTCTCTCCCCTTCCTGTCCCAGGTCAAATTAATATATAGATAAATTAAAGACTGAGAAGAGCAGGGAAATTTGTATTAAGGATGCCTGCTTCCTGATTTTGGCCATCCATCATCTTTCCACCCTTCTGAGAAGTATTTTGAATAGTTTAGGAGGACAATGAACTCTCCCATTGTTTTTCTACCTTGCTTGCCCCTAGTTCCATAGTCCAAGCTAAGCTAAAATCATTACAGAAACATTACAACTCAACAGCCTAGGCACAAAATAAAAGTGGCTATTAATGGAGTTCTTTGTTGGCAGTTATAACCTTACAATAATTGCCACAAAACTTGATGCTCTAATTAGTAGCAGTCTCTGCAAGGAGCCCAGAGGTGTTTAAAATTTAAGCTTGGAGTTTCCTTTAGTCTTAAATGGCATCTTCTGGGACTAGACACACTCTGCCCTACCTCTGGTGTAGCATCTGGCTAAGCACTCCTCAATGCTGACATAGAATCCATCTGCTGGGGGAAGGGAAGGGAGGGAGAGGAAAAGGTACAGAAAAACATTTTAATTTCATTTTTTAAGGGGAAGTCCTTTATTGACTAAGGGCTGCAAATCTCTTCATCCATTTTCCTCTGAGCATGTGTGTCGCAGATATCTTTTCATTAAAATCCTTTTCTTAGGATTTTTTCTTCCTGAGAAGCTGAGAGGCTCCAGGAACAAAATGTAAACAATGATTATCTGCTGCTGTGGAATGCAGCAGGTGGATCTGTGACTGGTCTCCTGTGGATGTTTGGATTTAGTGACCAGTCATGGCAGAGATGGCTCTCGCTCTCTGTCCCAGCCAGCTGCCTTTGTTATCATTCTTTGCTATTCTATTCTTAGCTTAGCTAGCCTTCTGAAATGAAACCTTTCCTTCTATTTCTTTTAGTACAGTTACAATGTAATATATATGTCATAAAATAATAAATCAAGCCTTCTGAAACATGGAGTCAACATTCTCATCTCTTCCCTCATCTGAGAACCCCTGTGAACACTGTCACACATGTGCACCTTCCATTCCCTGAACTGAACAGCTCACTGGCAATGCTGATTATTGCTGAGCCAGGAGGGCAGCATTTGTGTTTTATGACACAGCCATATAATCTACTCTAGTCATGTAATTTACATTAAAATATTGTGCTATAACCTACACATTACAGGGGAAGAGAGGGCTGTAATGCATCTCTCTCCCTAAAGCTTCATATGATTAAGAAAATATTAATAAAAAAAATTCTTAATAGGATTAAGAAAAAAAAAAGTAAAGAAAAAATTATTAAGAAAAAAACCCAGCAAAGAAAAAAATCATGTTTTTCAGACGATCATGTTTTTCAGACTCTGAACTCCATGGTCTTAATCAATTTCTTGTGGTTTGTGTCTTAATATTTTTCATTTTTTAAGAGGAAGGAGCATGCAGTATCTTAATTTTTCAAGTCCTGCTGTGTCAGCATCAAAAGAAGAACGGTAGAACCTGGAACTGAACGGTGCAGGAGGGAGCTGACCGTGTAAAGGGGAAAGGTAAAATTAACATTTGGTTGAGGTCTCCAAAACCCTACAAATCTGTCACTACAAAAGCAAATGTGCTTTGGCATTCCCCACGAACTAGCCTTATGTCTGATTTGAAGTCGCTGTTAATTAAAAGCTAGAAAAAACCAAAAAACCAATTGAGAACCATCTCTTCCCCACCTCCTCTATCACAGATGGGCACAGCAAAACCTGCCTAATTTTACTCCGTTTCCATAGTCAAGTCTGTGGCTCCCTCTAAGGGCTGAAATGTGTTTCTCAGCAGCACAATCTGCAGCTGGGTCAGAATGATTGTTTCCCTGAAGCTGCTATTCCATTACAAAGCACCACATAAAGCAAAAATGAGGGTATGTTTTTCCAGACCTTCCTTTTCAATAGAGCTCTAACATCAGTAAATCAGACTGCAGTGTGTTTTGGAACATGGGCAGGCTTTGCATGCTCATCATCCTCTCTGTACTCATTAAAGATTGCTATTTCTGCAAGACACTGTGTTAACAACAAAGAAAAGGAAAATTAAAAAAACTAAGATATGCATAGAAAAATAAGAATTAAATAGATAGATTAAAATCTCATCTTAATGAAATGAAATGCAGCAAGAGAGCTACAAACCAATCCACAAGAAAATACATCTTATACTGTCAGCCTTACAGCTGCAAGTGAAACGATGCTAACTGGGCATTTTAATAGTGCAATGAAGATTTACAGTGGCAGGAGTCTCATCAGATAGATGGGTTTTGCTTGGTTTTATTTTAATTCAAATCTGTTATTCCTCAGTTCCACACAGAAATCAGACAATCACAGTTACAGAGATCACCTACAGTAGGGAAAGCAAAGGGATGGGCACTAACCCAGGGAAAGCAGTATTTGCAGTCCAGGGCTGCAGAGAGCAGAGCCATCTGTCATTACTCCGGTCTCCCAAGGTTAGTTTTGTACTCTGCAATGCTACCTGCCCTTCAGAAGAAGTCCCATCAGTGATTATTTTTGCCTGGCACTGTGGCAATCCTACCCAGCACGGTTACTTTAGGGCTAACCCTTTGTGTTCCGTGCCACAGCTGTCACACACACAATTACACGGGGGCCTGTGATGCCTTCAAGGTTCAGCACAATTTATTAGAGATTTGGGGACCTAAGTGGAAAGGACAGCCCTTTGATTTTTCTTCAATTTTATAATAGATATTCCAAATTCTGAACTGCATTACAAAGGTCTGACAAGTATGTAGAACAATATATACTTGATGTTTTTTGCTACTAATACACTAACAATAGCAAGACACAACAAAGAGCTGGCAAGTCCCATCATAATTTTTCAAATGGAGAATAAAGCATCCACTATTAAAATAATTCAGAACGATAGTGAGTAAAGTAAACCAAACAGAAAAAAAAAAGCCAAGGTTCCTTGGCAGAGTTGATCTGAGAAAACATGGTAAAAAGGCTACAACCAGTGTTCCCTAAGCCAGCCACTGAAGAGAGAGACTTTGCAGAGGAAGGGCAGAAGATGATGACAGAACACTCCCACACACTGCAGTTAACTAGAACAGAGTTCTTGGTACTTCACCAACCTCTCCCTGGGATTGTGCTGTCTGATTCAATTGGAGTGTATTTCATTGACAAAACAGTAATCAAGCTCTTCAGGTTGGGCTCTCAGCTACAAACGGGGTATACTTGGTTGGCAGGCAGCAGACTCAACCTGGGAAGCAATTACAGCTCACTAAGTGTCTGCAGGATCTAACCTTGTCAGATTAAAAGGCACACTGCTAACAGCCTCCAAGAACTTCCTTTGTTCAAAATGATATGCAGAATGCACTGCCTCCTGCTCTGCTATTTACACTTCCTTGCTCACATCAGGACATTATATTGCACTGTATGGAACACAGCCTGTGCTTACACTGCACACTGCAGGCCAGCTTTGTGCTGGCTAAGTACAAAACACATCAGCCCATCTGTTTCTCAGCAGAAGTCTCCAATGGAGACTGAAGGAGGCCATCCGTGACCCTTCAAAGCAGAAATGGTTTCCTTTCAACCCTGGAGTGATAGGCTTTTCTTAAGGGTCTATACACCTTTTCTTTTTATTGATTTACCTTTATCTGATCTTGATAATGATCTGTTAACCAAGGAGGAAACTCTAAGTGCAGACAGCTGCCTGAAGAATATTGCTGTGGTCTGCTCTTCTTTCCCTGCCCCTCAGCACACACCTTTCCAGACCCAGCTGTCTGCATAGCAACAGCACACTTATCTTCAAGCACGAATTCAGCATTCTCCTCCATATGAATTACTTGATTTGTGTATCCACAAAGCCCAAAGAGACCTTTGAATTCCATGACCTAATTGCTACATGAAATTATTCCAGCATTTGGTATGTTTTCAGTGAACTTCATTACAATGAGCTACCCAAGAGGTATCATGCTCTGCATTATGCAAGTTTCTCCTCTCAAATATATATTAACTAATGAAAATGCTCACTAAGTTCACTTTTTTCCATCTCACCATAAGTGCATCAGAACATATCGTGTAAGAGCTAATTTTCTTTAATATACTCCCTGGTACCATTCAGCTGCATTTTACATAATGCAGCAGTTGTAGCATATCAACTTCACATCATATCAGACACTTCATTATGGCAGCTGAATTGATTACTTGTGCAATTGAAGGGCACCAATAGGAAAAGTTTTAATCATTTAAGTGACTCATCAGCTTTATATACAAAATATCTTGCTTTAGTGGCACCATGCAAGTGACTTACTCTCAGGCCATAGCATTTTAAGCCACTTCTTATTCTTGTCATCTTTGCAGTACAGTCCTACAGATTTACAAAAGGCAGAGCATAAACTGAATGTTGACTGTAAAGGATTTCTTTTGACTATCAGGCTCCTGTTTGCAAGACCTAATAAAAATCCAGCTAGACAAAAGCAGTTTTGATTCTGATGGGAGTTTTTGTGGGTCTGTTTTTGTTCTGTTGTTCTTTTTTTTAATTGTAACATTTCACTCACCATAAGAAGCCAGCCTTTTCTTTGTTTTCAAGGGTCAGATGGAAAAATCCACAAACATTTATATTGTTCTATCATATTATTGTTCTATATATTGTTCTATTATATTGTTCTTTTATTTTCAGCTTCACTTGCTGCCCCTCTCCTAAGGTAGCAAAACCTCTGCTGCAAAAAAGTGCCTAACTTGCTGCTGCAGATCACATTCAGCACTTTCCATGTCCTGACACTGAGGTGCTGTTCAAAAGTTTAAAAAGCAGCACCTAAAGGATTTTGAAAATCCTTCCCTTTTACTTGAAGTCTTATTAAGACCTTCTCCACTGCTGTCATATACCATAGAACAAAGAGTAGCTCAGGACATTCCTGAAACTTACTTGAGTTTTTTTTTTTTTTTTAACTTAAATCATCTTCACAGTTTCAAACCACAAAACCTGGATTAATCCTACTGGCTCATTTTCACAATACAAGCCTGCATAGCTTTGGCATTCATGTCTGTGCTCTATTCACCTGACAGAAAACACCATTTTCAAAGCTATTTGCAAAATTATGACAGATCCAAGTTTCACAATAGGAATATGTCCCTATCAATCCCTTATGGCAGACTTATGAAGTAAGAGCAGCTCTACTTCATTCTCTCTGCCCTTGTCATATCCTCAGTCATGAGAGTCACCTCCTGATTCTTTTCCAACAGTACCATGCACTGCACTTCTCCGGGCTTTTATTTTCTAAGTTTCTTCTTTTTATATTTCTATGTTGCTTCCTGCACTAAGCCTTTGCCCACTATCAGCAGCTCCTGCCTGAGAAGGATGACCAGCTCAAGCAATTTTATCCCTGCTCCACTCATTGCAACAGAGGACTGCAGTGTTTTCATGGCATCCCAACTGTTCCCTCTCCCAACAGGAAGATGAGCCCCTCTACAATCCCTGTGACCCAAATATGCAGAGGTAATAAACTCCATTATATTAAATATATTGTACAGTATGACCGCAAAATGACTAAATATAAATATTTATGTCTAAATACTCAGAGTTGATTGAGGAATTTCTTCCTACAGAAACTCTTGCTTTGCTGTAACTGACACTGTACCATGCAAGCTAGTTCATGCAAAGAGACATCACATGAGCTGGGTAAATATTCTAGCCACTCCTGAGTGGCAATGGATTCAAGCAGGTTATGGCTACTGCTCCAGGTCTTTCTATCCTTTTAGTAAGTCATCTTAAGCTACCTTCATGCCCTCAGTTTAAAAAAAAAATTATGATTTCTAATTGACAAACAAGCATCACATACATGTGCTCATCTTAGAATTCTCTAAGTACCTCCTTATTTTACCATGGTGCAATGAGCGAGCTGCCCAGGGGGCAGGTGATGTATCCCTACTACTGTTTTGTATTTTTCTACTCTCTTATTGTTAACCATATGGATCATCAGCAGTGGGGATCTCTTCCATTCCCTGCAAAGCATTGGAAGACAGAACCTGCTGTTAGCTGCCCTCAGAAATCTGCAGTAGGGTTCAGGTCCAGCCACCAAAGTATACTCCAGTCACAGGCCTGTAATGGTTAGAGTTTCCAGCTGAAAGCCACTCCAAGTGGCTGCAGCTGCCCATAGATCCACTTCTATCACAGCTGGAATATCCTTGAAGTTTGTTAGCACAGCCCTGATTCAGTTCCTGTCATATTTTAGGGTTCTGCTGTCTCGTACCAAGCTTTAATCACCACACTCCACTCTAGCAGCTGCCTTCCAGACAGGCCCTGTCATCTCTTCCACAGAGCCCTCGGCCCGACTGCACAACCCAAGAGCTGCAAGCCCTGCTCCTCTCACACCAGCACACCCTGCAGAAGCCTTGAGCACTGCTCTGCTCCAAACTCCAGAGCAGCTCACTGCTCTTCATCCTCAGCCACCTCTCAGTGCTCTCCTCACATGCCCAAAGCCAGGCTGGCACACCATGCCATGGCTGCTGTCAGTGCAGCCTGAGGCCCAGCTCTCCGTGCCATGGCCGCTGTCAGTGCAGCCTGAGGCCCAGCTCTCTGTGCCATGGCCGCTGTCAGTGCAGCCTGAGGCTCTCCATGGCACGGCCGCTGTCAGTGCAGCCCAAGGCCCAGCTCTCTGTGCCATGGCCGCTGTCAGTGCAGCCTGAGGCCCAGCTCTCCGTGCCATGGCCGCTGTCAGTGCAGCCTGAGGCCCAGCTCCCTGTGCCATGGCCGCTGTCAGTGCAGCCTGAGGCCCAGCTCTCCGTGCCATGGCCGCTGTCAGTGCAGCCTGAGGCCCAGCTCTCCGTGCCATGGCCGCTGTCAGTGCAGCCTGAGGCCCAGCTCTCCGTGCCATGGCCGCTGTCAGTGCAGCCTGAGGCCCAGCTCTCCGTGCCATGGCCGCTGTCAGTGCAGCCTGAGGCCCAGCTCTCCGTGCCATGGCCGCTGTCAGTGCAGCCTGAGGCTCTCCATGGCACGGCCGCTGTCAGTGCAGCCCAAGGCCCAGCTTTCCATGCCATGGCCACTGTCCAAAAACTTGTGCAGAGCTCCAGGCACACTGCAGCTACAACAGGCATGCCAAGGGGAAACAAAAATCATATAGAAGGATATGTTTCTGTATTTACACACTCCTTTATCACACAAGAATTGTAAAAAATTATATATGCAACTCCACTCAAAAGAACAATCCTAATTTCATCACTTTCTATATCTAATTATATATTGTCATCACCAAAGTGGATGAGATGAAGAAAATTCACAACAATTTCAGAAGAACACATTCAGTTCTGAGCACCATAAATACTTGCACATTTCCTTCCCTTGTCATTTCTCTTTCTAAGTTCATGTGCATCAGCAACAAGTCTTTTTTGTGGATTTTACAGGCTCTTCTATGCCCTACAAAGTCAGAATTTCAGGTAGTTTTAATAATTTCTGGTTTTCTTTGGAAAAAATAGAAAAGGAAGCCATTTTTTTACCTCCCAAGCAATTTTAGAATACCATGAGCAAAATGCACAAACCCTTTTCTCTGAACAACGAGGGTGCTGGATTGCTTTGCTGCTCTTCAGAACAGGGAATTTTCCACTCAAATTATGAAAAAGACTATTTCATTTCAGGAATCTCTCACAAGGAACAAGCATGGTTGGTTTCTCTATATGTTCTAGAGTCCCTCCAAAGGTCAGCTGGAATGATCTTCCAATATCCCTAGGTGAGGACTCTGGTCATTTTTTATACAGCTGAGCTGTAGGACCTACATGCCTCTTTCTCTTGATATTATAATTTTCAGTGCCTCGGGAGACAGAGAGCTGGAAAGAGAGCAGATCAAGTCAGAATTCATTCACTGGGCTTTGAATCTGTCTCTTGAGCCTCAGCATGTGCAACTAAAGGAGAACTAGCCTAAAAAAAACTCTAGCTATTAATGAAAACTATTGGAAGCAAACCTTCAAATACTCAGAGGGCCTTAGAAAGAACTGACACCAAAAATTAATCTCAGCAGTGAAATTCCTCTGATTTCCATTATAAACTGAAAAAGAACAGCAGGATTTATATAACAATAGGTAATTAAAAAGTGGCATGGAAGATAGTGAATATTTCACTGATGTTAGTTCTTGCAGTGTTGTTTGAATTTTGCAGTGAAATACACGAGTTCTCTGAGCCTGACAGAGATAAAGCACAAATAACTGAATCTAATAGCTGCTTCTAAGCCTTACCCCTGAGCAATAAATGTACTAATTGCAGAAAGCAGGATCTAGCTTTCCTTTTGTGCTCAACATGTTGTCACACATGGATGGAAATAATTAGCATTTATCAGAAGGGTTTTGGCTCAAAAAAGTTCAGTGAAAGCCTAAGTATTTTGGAGATATATCAATAAACATTTCATTAAGAAAGGTTGGTTGGGGCTAGGTCTGTCTATGCCAGTGAGACATTCTTATTGCTCTGGCCCTAATACTAAAATCCTGGATGTACCTGAATGAATTCTCATCTAAACCTACACTCAGCAGACAGTAGGCAGAACAGAGGTGTGTGCATCATAGCCCATTCCCAAACCAGCTTTGTGAGCCTAGCTGGGTATCTCTGCAGCCTTCTAATTGAAATACCAAGGTTTCAATTCCAGAGATGATACCCCAGCACAGCTCTGGTTGTGGAAGCATAAAAAATGAAGCTGCAATCTTCCAATGTAGAAGAAAATGAAATGTCAAAACATCAAAAAACTTTTCTGAAACCAAGTTTCTGTTGTGTAGCCAGCCTCTATTGGGACACATGTTATGAAGCAAATTATCTTTTTACTGAACCAGACAGGAAGAATGAAAAATCTATAGCTAATTTAAAATCTACCTGCTCCACACAGTATCTAAAATATTTTCCAAATGCATAGTGGCAGAACAGTTCTCCTAAACAAGGGATTCGCTCATTTGCCCTCCAGATCATCATTGATACTCCCTTAACCATGGCTTAGTGTCTAAAAAAAGTTCATTAATTTTCTTTCACAAAGTTTCTTACCAAAGTCCTGACGAAAAAAAAAAGGATTTGAAAGTAAGTTACATGAAAGGACATGACATCTCTGAACCTCAACAAAACTAGGGAACCCATAGAAAAGTTTTCTTGCTTTTTTTTCCCCCCTTTCTTTTTTCACAAGAGAGTTGACCTCTGACAGGCTAGGATTTCTACTATGCTAAACATTACAGTGAGAGAACCAAGGAATGAAAAACTGGCCTGTACTCGTGATAATAAAGACTTCCCAGGTAAAAGAGAGTGGCAATGATTTGTAATTATACTGTCCTTTGGTCACACAGATCCCCAGCTCCTGCCCCACAGAGCAGGAGGAAAGTGAATGTGAGGAAAGTGAAAGGAATGTGAAATTCTGTGATTGCTTAGGCTTTAATGCCTTCATGCAATTCACAGATTTCTAATTCACCACAAGGACTCACTACCTAATTACTAAGGCCTCAGTGCTCCAGGGAGAAAGGGAAGTATTAGCCCTGCTTTAACCCCTTTAAGAAAAACCTACAAAGAAGTAAATCTTCACACATAGCCTTCAGACACAGCTGCATCTGTGCAAGTCTGTGCCACAGCCTCTCAAGCAGCCTGAGGACTTCTGTGGGCAGCAGCCTCTGCACAAAGCCACCCAACTGCCACAAACACACAGCAGCAGCCTCTGCACAAACCCACCAGACTGCCCCAAACACACAGCAGCAGCCTCTGCACAAACACACAGCAGCAGCCTCTGCACAAAGCCACCCGACTGCCCCAAACACACAGCAGCAGCCTCTGCACAAACCCCCCAGACTGCCACAAACACACAGCAGCAGCCTCTGCACAAACCCCCCAGACTGCCACAAACACACAGCAGCAGCCTCTGCACAAACCCACCAGACTGCCCCAAACACACAGCAGCAGCAGCCTGCATCACAACAGAGGTGGGTATTGTTCCACCAGGACTGAAGTGCAAGACTGGCCAAGTAGAGGTGAAACTCAAGAAGGTGAATGACCTGGACTGAGCTCACAGAAACCACTTGTCCCAACAGCACCCCTTAAAATGTTGCAGAAGTGAAGGGTAGTCAATCCAAATCCATTGCACACAGAACTCTTATTCCTCAGCACAGAGTGATTTGGCCATCCTCCTGAGATTAATGGTGCTCATGCCTTGGAGCTAACCTGACCTTCCATGACACTGTTCCAGCACCAAACAAAATTAAGAATAGTGTTTTGAAAACTCTGAGAAACATTAGCATGTGGGACTCATAAAAGTGACTCACACAGAGTAGAAACCAGAGCATTGCAGCCTTACTAACAACTTGAATCTTCACATGCAAGCTTCCAGACTAAATCTAAATTCTGCCAGGATCATAAATTATCACATCTATTCCTGTTAGTCCTTTCTTGCTTTCCAGAAGCATCTCTTCATAATGAGGACTGAAATGACATCTTTTCTACCTTCCCCCTTTTCTTATAAAGGGTAGCTTCTTTCTGGTTCCTAAAATCACAGACTTCAATTTCATCAAGTCTCTGACCAGTACAAGGATCTCCAGATAAGCTTCTTTGAAATGTGAGTCAAGGGAAAGGCAGGATATGGTGGTAGTTTTTTCCTCAGCTGAAGATACTCAGGCTGACAGGCCTCTGATGATTTCCATTTAGTATTTTTATTCTGTACTAAAAAGTATAAAAATCTGTGAGTGTACGTATATTTTTAGTGTACCAGCACCAAACAAAACAGAAAGCAAGAACTGGTGCATAAAAATTACAGTAGGGGAGAGCAGAGACAGACAGAACTATTGAAAAATAAATAGATTTGCAGGATACTTTATGGCTGTACAGAAAAGGACACCTGAAGTGAGTGTCACTATAAATGTTACTAATTTAATTAATTAGGAATACCAAGCTAAGCCAGTCAAAGTGAAAGAGTGACAGTAGCAATTCATACACTTGTTCAATAAGTCTTTTTTCACCATCAGGAAATGTTCCATTCGGGAATATGACCATTAGGTATATCCCATTTAAAAAACCCTGACCAAACTGCCAGAACTCCAAACATGGTCCCTGGATATGCATAAATTCTGTCTCCAGTGAGTACATAGGGACCAGAGCGCTACATGTTCATAGTGGCAATTTGTCCTGGATTTGGTGATATCCGCAGCCTACTCAGGCCTGGAGTTACAAGAGAAATATAAAACACCAAGAAATACAAGAGAAACAGCATGCTCAGATCAAATCCAACATGGATAAGAACATGCAGAGTAAATCCAGTGCACAATAGAGATGTGTGCTTCTTTTCAGGAAATCTTGGACAGAACTCTGGTAGGTGTAATTAAATGTTTTTACCCATAAGAATATATAACAATTTTCATAATAAATCAGACATGTACCTCTAAACTCAATAATGGTATTTGCTAACATGGATTCCCCATCAAAGTACTTCAGAGAAATCTGAATTGCAGAGAGCAATAAATCTCTGATGCCCTGCACACAGCTGGAGCAGCATGCAGGGAGCTGCAGTCACATCTTTTGGAGTGCTGGGATGTTGGGCACTGCTCCCTGTGTGGTGAGGTGTCCCCATGAAAAGGATGGCACTTGCTGTGCATCCTAATGTGCTGCTGTAGATCAGCCTATTCCCAGTTCTTTCCCCAAAGCAGTTCACTGAAGCACGACCACAGGCTCCAGCTTGCTTCTCCTCTCAGATATGCTCACCCTCTGCTCTAACTCCTCCACTCTCCCTTCTGTTCTGTTAGGTTTATTTTCATCACAGTTACAGAAGTTTCGTGCTGAGCAAGTAAAATGATAGTTCCTTTTCTAAAAATCTTTTGATGTTTCCCAAAATAACTGCATCTACCAGACCTGTGAACCAGACCAAAATACCCTTTCACTAGTATTCAAAGGCAGAGAAGATAAACAGTGCTATATAAATCAGATTATCTTCCCCAGTGCAGAAATTCCTTTCCAATAAGTCTTTTTCTGGTATTTTACTGCTCAAATCAACACAGATACACACTGTCCACTTTTTTTTTCTCCTGGGAAGAGGACAGTTTACTTGAAGCCACTATCAAATGAATCACATTTCCACCTTGTAAAAAATTAAAGCAGCAAATTAAACTGCAGATGAGAGATACATCACACAGCAGAATATTAGATTAACTTAAAGCAATCCATCAACTAAGAAAGGAAGAAAGACTCATCCATTTATTCTAGATAATTTCTTTTGTGGAAAGGAAGGTTTTTCATTGGTATCTGCAGAGAAAATCATTTCTGCCTGCCTATCAGTCCTGGCATGTGTCTCCAAGAGGAGGCATAAATACAGCTCAGGACCCCCAAGTGGAGCCCAGCTTTACCTCAGAAGCTGTAGAGGCACAGGGCCTGCCTGAGACCTGAGCACATTGTCCCTCTCAGCAGTGCTGACCACTTAATGCTTCACCAGAACTGAGCTTCTTCCTCACCTGAGGAGCAGGGACACTGCAAGTTCCTCTCACTGCCTCTGTCACTGACCCTCTACTAAGTTACTGATGAGATATCTTTTGATTTTCCAGTTTAGTGTAAACTTTTCCAGTGCAAAAATTGCTCCCTGTGCATTTGTATGGCACCCAGCTCAGTCAGTACCTGATGTACTGTGTCTGTTGTGCAGTGTCTCTTACAACAGATTTCCAGGATTATATGCAAACAGAAAGAGCATTTTAGCTTGACAGTGCTGTTCTATAAATTTGGATTCCCAAACCATCTTATTTTGTCAATCTTTGAAACAGATTAGTTTGCATATAAAATCACAGTTCATTTGGCACAGGATTTCCATACCTGGCTGCTTGTCAGTGCTTTGTGCAGTGTTATGAACCTCTGTTCCCCCATTAGTATTCACTGCAGCAAGATGATGAACGACACTGAAGATGTGTTTATCTGATGTAATTTCTTACTTGTCTTCACCCATTTACTATATACCTCATTTTGTTTCCTTTGTTGTCTTCAGTCTTTTACCTAGGAAAACTGTTAATTTTTTTTTCATGATTACCACTTTCTGCATATCCAGCTTCTTTGAAAAAATTCCTATTGACTTCAGAACACACTGGAACTGGCCTCTATGGAGGATGAATGTGTCTGGCATGCCTAATGCTGCAGTACCACCACCTACTCATCCTCTCTGGTTCTTGTCTGTTTTGGGGCTTCACATTTTATCAGCTCTGCCAATAAAACGTTAACATTTACCCTCCTTGCTTGCATTTCAGAAATATCCCAACCTCTGGCCATGCTGGCAGCATGTGGCACTCCTACCTAAGCCTCAGCCTGCACTCTGACCTCAATAAACAGTGGTACCTTTGATACCCAAAAGCCAACAAGAACCAGCTCATCTTGTCAATCTCTGAACCAGCAGGAGGGTCTCATCATTTTGTGACATGCAGCTTCATCCATGACTGATCTTGGTCCCTTTTAAACAGTGAAGCATACATGCTCTACTTCTCCATCACCTGTAAAAAGCATTTTTTTCCTGGATGTGACCATGCAAACATAATGCAATACACACAAGAATTTTCCCCATTACAGGATGTAGGGTAACAATCTTTACCTTAGGACTTGTATTTTCCTGCAACTTTGCAGGACAAGTCGTTTCAATTGGAAAAAACAAATTATGCCAGAAAGAATTCAGCTCATCCTCCCTCTCCGTAAGGCCAGCCAAAGGGACTGGCTTTTTAATTATTGAGCAAGAGCGTCAGTAAAACATCTCCACCTCCTTCACAGGATCCTCAGGCTCCAAACTCATTATCAGATTGCTTTTTAAGAGTCAGCAAATGAAACTCCCTCCAGCGTTATAATCACCACAGTGATTATAATTCCATGGTGCAGTGAAGTTTTAGGTCGCTACAGACTTGGAGCCAGTGTTACAACCACAGACTGCACCACACAGCCCCCACCAAGCAGCACCACACTGGGAAGCTCAATCTGCTTACTGGAACAATCTTTAAATAGTATTAGCTGGCAGACAGCATTTCCTCCAGCTCAGGCTGCAGCAACACTAGGGGGTTGTAATGCATCCCAAATAGAACACAGCACATGCTTCGTAAGCTGTCCTATAACTGGCTCTTATTTATTAGAGACTCAACTCCCCTAAAGTGGGATTGGAAAGGCAACAGGAAGAAAAAAAACAACTCTCTTATTTTTCAAAACATTATGTTCAAAATATTGCTTCAAACCCAGCAATTTTTTGATAACCATTTTTTTGGAAAAGCCATGTTTTTTTTAATAACCATTATAAAGTAATAATTGAGAACATTTCAAAAAGCATTCTACTTGATCAAAAACAGTAAACCAGAGATGGTACCTTCAGACTCTAAAGATTCCTTTACAGGAAAAAAAAAAAAAATCCTCTTTTATATTTTAGCCACAGACTTGAAAGGTGAGTGTAAAGGGTTTAGACCATTTTTCAAGCACTTAGCACCTCCCAGGTGAGGCCCAGGTGTGGATAAAATTTGGCTAGACTTTAGAATGAGCTTTTAGGAACACTCTTAAATCTGTCTGCAAGTAGATGCCAATCCTAATCTAGTTTCTCTTGGAGCTCTGTCCCTTATTAGATTCAATAATCACTCTTCTGAATGACGGCAAAAGGAAATTCACTAAAAACTGTTTTGGAGATCTGAAAGTATCTCTCCCAGTGTGATAATTACTATGTTTCCATTTCTGTTAATGACATCTAAGAACTGGAAACAAAAGTAGTGGCGGAGGATTAAGTAATTATGGAGTATTAGATGCATTTGAAGAGCAGGGTCACAGAAAAAGGCAGGAGGAGGAAAGAGTGAGCATGCTGTGGGCTGCTCATCAGCTTGAAAGCTATAAAATATTCCCCCTTACTCACAGCGTGGTAGCTGTAAAGGACACAGACTCACAGTACAGATCAGCTGTTCTTTATTGTCCCCATTCTGGAAAGATACAGCTTTTATGGGTAAGTAAAGCTCTTGTTAACTATAGATAGATACCATCTCTAGTCTGTGCTTAATTTTCTCTCATCTACAAATTGCAGATGTATGTGACAGAAATAGAAAACTAATTTAAGCTCGTTTAAATATACAAGTGTAGTTCTATGATAAATGCAATACTATAGGTGACCTAAAATTCTTGTGTCTTCTATTTCAAATAATACTTAACACTTAAAGTCACATGAAAATTAAGGCTGGTTTAAAGAAAACTAGTAAATTATAAGAATGGCAATGAAAAGGGAACTTAAAGCACTGGAAAATGATGAGTTCTTATGAAATTTAAGCATTTGAAAGCAAGCTGAAATTCATTCCTCTCTATTGACAGTACAACATCCATCAAAGCAAATATGCTCACATGTGCCTCTGCATAGGTGCTGCACATTGCCAAGCCCTACTGGAAGGACTGGAGCTGCATTTAGGTGGTCCAGACTTTGAATACAATTATTTATGACTCAACCCTCAGCACAGGGAAAGCTGGAGTACAAGCCCTTAGCTCTGACCTTTCCACATGAAAGGAATATCTTTCATACTGGATTTAAAATATACCTTTGAGACTTGAATTTCCATGAGTTTCCAGATCATTCCAAGGTATTGCCTAACTGGATCAAAGGGCTCAGCCTTCCACTTTCATTCATGTGATGAACTCACGTCACAGTTGGATCTCATGACATCAGCAGAACTAATCTTAGTAATACTCAATATGTTTAAGGGTGAAATAATCTCTCTCTAAGAGCAGTATGACAACTGAGATGCCATTTACAGTAATTACCTTCCTAGTCAATTAAATGATTATTCAAGTAAAGTTAAACATTTCAGTAGTTTTGGGACACTGATAAAAAAAGCAGGTGAAAATTTAACTTAAAAGCACTTTAAACAGTCAGAGAGATGGACACAAAACATAAGTGGACTAAACTAGTATTAGACAGGTATTGCTTCTGGCTAAACTACCTCTACTGTACAGGTAATTTCTATAGGACTGACTTCCCATTGCAATTCAGGTGGAGACAGCTGAACTTAGTGGATTGTTTCTTCTACTCCTACATCATTTATGTGTACCTGTCCTACTTTCTCAATGTTCTGCTCAGAAGGTTTATCCTTTTGATCTATTTGCTGGTTGTGGCTCAAAGTTTTTATGCCCACTTTTGTTCCTGCTCTTTCCAGCCTGATTTTACTCACACAGCACTGTTTCTGCTGCCCAAGTACAAAACTCTGGGCAGGATAATCAGAAATGACAAACAGAAACCCACACACTTCTAGGTACAGGTTTGTCAAACTTTAAAAAAAAAAAACCCAAAACCATTCATTCCTTTAAAACCATAAAACAATTCAGATAAATTTTAGATGTAGGATACGTTACCTTCCTTACAGCTAAAAATACTAAAAGCCAGCCTGGAAAATATTACAAATTCCTTGGGTGTGCAGTTTTCAGCATTCCCCAGCACCTTGCCATTTGCTTCAACAGCATTATAAACCCATAATACATCAATACCATAGGGAAATCCCACAGCTGCTGCTTTTAATACAAGTTGCTTTTCCTTCCTGATTTTAAAGCATTGTATCAGATGCACTTAAATAAATCAGAGTCAGCAAACTAATTGCTGTCTAGAACCAAATGAAAATTCAGCTACTCTTCTTTAGAACTAGAAATAGACTGCACCAAAGGCAATAAAGCCATCCTGACCTGCACAGGCTGCAAGAGGGGGGACAGGGTCCCAAAAGCAGTTTTGAACCAACTCCTCAAAGGCTCTCAGCCTCATTTCTGAGGTGCTTTGTAAAACAAAGCTCTTACACTTGAGGAAGGATGAGATTGTGTCTGAAGGCTCATACCTGGTACATGTCCATCTTTTCTGTTTCTAAGGACTTGTTTGTATCACAGTCTCCAACAATCTGGAAAAAAAAAAAGAAAAAACAATCCCTGTCTTCTTGCTCTGTTGCAATCCAAGTAGCTTAATATCCATTTGCCTAAACTTATCATTCTTGTGCTTTGGGATCTCTCCACATGCGTTAAAAAAAACCTAAATTAAGTAAGTAAAATATAGTGCTGCTTGGAAAGAGCTAAATTATCTTTTCACTATTCTAATATCAAAATCAAATTTTCAAGGGGAGCTGTTTTCTAATGGAGATACAATTTAAATTAAATCTATACAGAAAAAGTACTTCACTGAGGGCCCGGTCCAGGGAAGGACAGTGACAGTATATTGCTGTTTATAAACTGGAATGGGGACTTTGCTATGGTCTTTTGTAGTTAAGAGTACAAAGCTATATCCTGTCAAGTCTAAAAACATTTGGGAATAAAAGCAGCTCAGCTTCACTGAAAGATTTGTAGAAACTCCTTCAAAAACACCAATTCCAGACAAGAAAAACAAATATCCATTTAAAAGAAATTACCCCACGTTACAAATTAGAGAATATTTTAAGACTATTAGAAATATCAGAAGTATTTGGAATCAGTGCTGTTTAATGCAGATGTTGAATCTAACATCCCAAAAGTATTTTATCTAAATAATTTTATCATTCTTTAACTTTTATGTGCAAAAAAAGAAGAACAATTGAAAGAAATCTAGCCACAAAGAAATTCAGCCAAGACAAGCTCAGCACAGCAAAAGAATCTTAGGACTTGCTCAGAGACAGTCCCTCCTACCCCTTATTAAATGTTTCTTTTTCTGAAAAGCCCCTCCCACCCACTTCAATAATTTTGATATTAATAAAATTATTTAGATAATTTCTAATGATTGCAAGCATTTCTTCCAGACAAGTAAAATTGAGAGAAACCTGCGAAGATTTTTGAACCAGATAGTTCTGGGTAATGTCAAAGAAGCTTGCACAGCATTACATAAAGATGAATTTATCCAGGAAAATCTTATTGCAACCTTCAATGCCCAGGCAACACCAAACCTACTCACACAGCAAAAGTAACCAGGTCAACATCATTAAGTTAAAACAAAGAAGAAATTAGTCAGGAGGAAGAAAAAAAAAAAATTGAATTTTCAAAATTGCTGAGGCAATTTTTAAAGATGCTAAGGCATCTGTGTCCACCTGCATACCTAAAATCTGATCCTTCTTGCTCTGCTGGAAACAAGCATAAAAGTAACACTTTATAGGTATTGAAAAAGGGATGCACAAGTAAGCAGATGCTGCTGAGCAACTTGGGTTTGGAGCAGAGCTCTAAATGGTAGGTCACATCTTACAGCAGTGTGTTACTTGCATTAAGCACCACAGAGCTCATAAGGCCATAGCTTTTAAAATGTGTGTCAGAACTGAGAATGATCTTTTTTTATGGTACAAAGTCTCTTATACTGCATAAAAATATCCAAACACACACACCCACTAAGCAAGAAAAGATATTCCTGACACGTCCATTATGCAACCAACTTCAATCCTGTCTTCCAAGGACCCTCTTCACATCTCTCTCATTATAAAATAGGTCAAATGCACGTGTCAGGATCAAAATCATAATACTCAGCACTACAAAATTTCAGACAGTGCCACAAAAAAATTTTACATTTAACAGAATTTAGGCAAATTCCCACTACTGTCCACTTTATTCTGGAGATCTCTGTGATTAATAAGGTACCTCACTCCGTAGGTCATGCAATACCCTTATCTTCAACATTTCAGGAACAAAATCTTCCTCTCTCAATGGCTTTTTCCAGATCTTGACTGGAGTCATACAAGCAATTAGCAAGAACAAGACAGGTGCAGGTAGAGGACAAGTTGCAGACAAAATACACTTTTTTGGCATTGTACCAGAGAAGCAAAAGAGAAATGAATGCCCTTTCCAGGCCTACAATGTATCTTTGTACTGTAGCTCTTTAAACAACATTTGTCACACACAAGCAGAACAAATGCTCAGGCCTATGAGTTTACTTGCAGAGAAGCCATCATTAATTAAACCCTAGAAGTTCAGGAATTTTAATCTGGACAGTGGAACCTTTGTGCTGTGCCTGTTTAGGTGGAGTCAAGGCACAAAAGGCCAATAATTGCATTTGCTTTGTTATTTGCCATCCCTCCACATAGGTGTCCTGCCCCTGGCTCCCTGGTGGGGCCTCCTTGCTCTGCCAGCCGTGTCCAACATCCACCTCCACTCCCAGGAGATTGTTTAGCAGGCAGAGCTGAGGGCTGGCCTGATGCTTTCACAGCAGCAAAAAGGCTTCTGCTTTTTCACAGCTGTTCTTTTGCTTGGCCAAAAAGCCCCTTGTAGGAGTTGTCAGCCCAAGGAAATTAGTGTTTTCTCTGCCATGGAGTCTAATTGGTTTTTTTCTCCACTGACAGCTCTTCAAGCTAAATTTAGGGAGCCAGGAAAATTAGACTGAATGTTATTTGGCTGAGACTATGGCCCACTTCCCATACACACATGATAACCATAGGGAAGGGTTCCTTTAATCCACTGTATGCTGCAAAACTTAACATGTATATTAACTGCATGATCAAAGGTATCTTTAGAGACCAACATCACTCAACAAATGCAGAAAGCTAGATCTCCAGTAAGCAAGACAGAAATTTCATTCATTTCCATGAATAAATCCAATTTATCCCCAGCTGTCACAATTTATCTGATTGCTTATCTGTTCACATGTAGCTTTGCTGCACTGACAATTTACTCCTCTTTCACAATACGTGATGAAATCAGCACCTCCTGGAACCAAACAACTGTGAAAGAAGCTGAACTTTGATTTAAACCATCAAGTTTCCTGACCCCTTGTTTATTAAAAAAAAAGCCTACCTGAAAATATTACCCAAACACAAATTGTGCTGATGGTGTTGTACTCATTGCTTTTGACCACAGCACACTTGTGGCTATTCCTGCAAGCATGACTTCCAGCCTTTGGATCTACAATTTCCTTATCTTGCACAATAAATTGGAGTATCTGGGAGCTCAGGCTCAGCATTAGCCTATGAAGCTGGGCTATGTCCAACAGACCTATCCCCTAAGCACTAAGTCAGTTAAATTATCAGGCAGGTAAAAAGGCACATACTGGTACACAAGTTTACAACATTGTGATACCTTTACACTGAAGTGAATTTTACCCCTATTCTCCATCCCTCAGAAAAGGAACAAGTTTAATGGAATACAATTAAGCAGCTTTTCATGCTCTTTGGCACACATGTTCTCCCTGACTGCACTGGGCTGGCTTTATTTTGACTTATCTCACTGGCCTGTTTTAGGTTATCATATTTTTCCTCTTATCTGCTTTCAGTCAGGGTTTTGCAGCCATTTTTCTTGTTGACTCCACAGGGCATAACATCAGCCACAAGCCAAGAGGATCTGCTTTCCCCACACACACTTTTTACTGCACTACCTCCTCGGTGGAATTCAATTACCCAAGAATAAAGCTAAAAATAATAAAAAGATAAGTTGCTTCCCACCTCCCAAACAATCTCAATTTCACAATCAATTGCCATTTTTTTCTCACCACAACAATCTATCAATTTGGTTACCACAAGAATATCAGTATCTCCTTTTACCAGGGCTTCTGAGTCTGCATTTCTCAACTAGTTTTCTGAAAATTTCTTCTGTCCATCTCAGTTTCTTTTTCTACTTTACTGCTAAGTGATTTCTTTACCTCGTTTTCAAATTAAAAAAAAAAAGCCATGCAGGACACCACATCAAAGAGAGCTTTTGTGGCTATCCTACCTGATTTGTGGCAATTAAGAGAATTTTAGACATGGATTATAGAAAGTTTTTTAAATCCTTGTGATTAATAGAGAACATTACAGTAAGTACTAGCCAGTCAGGCTTAAATTCCTGTCTTCATCAGCCATTCCACCTATGGCTCAGGCTAAACAGCGAAAATCTCCTTTAAAATCTGCTGCTTTCTCATGTTCTTTGAATAGTAAAACGTTCCAAGGTGCAGCTCACAGGATCATAGGCTTTGAATATTTTAAAGAGCTCAGGATGGGCCAATGCAGTCCAGAAAGGCTGCAAAAGCAATGAGCAAAGGTCAGATTTTGGGGACAACACAGTGGGCTTTCCCCTGTTTTCCAGTTCTAGGCAAGAGGTATTTTTAGTGCACACTTAAGTATTTTGCCATTAACATTGAGAAAAATTACCTATGGTCTAGACCAGAAGAAAAGAATATTGGGGAAAATATGGGCCTTTTCAGATTCTGAAAGTAGATGGAAGGAGGTATTTCAATTCCCAGGTAATGACAGGGCTCCAGCTTCCTAGGAAAAGCTATACTCATACATTCCTACTCCTTTCCTCCTTGAAGAGAGTTGCTGAAGAATGCAGAGGAACAAGAGTTAAAAACCAGCCAGGTCAGGAGTTGTTCATAATTATATCCCTTTCATCCTCAGGATATTAGTTTTAAATTCTCTCCCCAGGTCCTGTTTAATCTCGTGATTTTTCTCCTACATCTCATCACCCCTGAGTGCAGTGACAAAGACACAAAATGTATCTTTTAACATGGCCATAAGTGGCTTTCCATGGAGACATAGATAATAGCTTATCTGATTTATAGGACAATTTCCTTGCCATGGGTTTGAAAGCCTGAAGAGATGGAGGATCTGTTCCTCCAGTACTCTACTTCATGTACCAAGATAAGATAGCTCTATTAGAAAGAATGTAAGTCAGCCCAGTCCCAAAACAGTTGCATGACTTTCTAGAGATGAAATACAATAATTCACCACTGGAGAAATTAAAAAAAAAAAAAATCTTGCCTTGGATTGAATTGTATCTTTCTCCTCCCCTCCCTGGTAACAAAATCAAAAGCAGCAGCTTTTGCTACCCTTGGTTACAGCAAAATGCTGCAATCATGGAGCTGCAGCACTCACAGCCAGCAGCAATGTGCTTGACCTTACAGGCCTTATTTGCTCTGAACACACATACACTCACCAGCCCTCCTGGACTTCTCCATCCCCAGTTTACACCTTTATGTCTCATATGAAACAAATTTAATATCATATTCCCAGGCAAGGAGACCTGGAGCTTTATTTTGACTACTATACAGTAATACTTCTACTCAGCACACAGGTACATTTATTACCATAGGTTCATTTAGGACCTGCCACAACAAACCAGGAATTATTTTATCTATTTCAGGCAAGAGCATTAAAAAAATGCTGTGAGAAGATGGAGACTTGCAGCTACATGATTTTGCAGGCTGCCACCCTAACATGAATGCAGGTCAACTATTACTTTTGCTTTATTTTAATTATATTGCTAGACAGACCTATCAGCTATTTTGCAGTATTATGAGTTGAAATTTTAGTTTCTTCAGGCTACATCTTAGGCTTTTCAGCTATTCTTGAGCTGCAGAACTCTAGGAGTTTCTCAGCCCTAACCTTCATTCCTCAGCTGTTACACAGGATACCTCAAAATAGAGACTTAGGTTTCCTGCCCTGGTGATACAATAAATTTACCAAAAACTATATTCAAGAGATGACAATTTAAACAAGAAAAAAAAATAATGAGTTATTTTCTCTCTCAATCCAAGTTATTTTGTGGCACTTATCTCTAGTCCATGTTCTGCAAGCTAAATTACAAACAAATTTAACATCAATACTTCAATGAATTTAAGTGCAATTAAACAACATGAAACTTCCACCAAAGAAGATCCCTGTGGAATTGATGACTAAGTTAAGAAAGCATACCTGGGAAAGGATACATAGTGTCTGCTTTTACTGTTCTTTAATCATCTACTACCAGAGACATTACACAAAGCTAAATAGACCTCTATTGTAACTACCTCCTCTTTATACTCTGGAAAAACACATTATCTTCTTTTTCTGCTTTGAATAATGCTGATTATAAGAATCCATGGAAGAACCTTCTAAAATATACTAAGTGACAGAAGAATAAGTTCAGTATGTAAAATTACTGAAGGATGAGGCAGCAAAACACAAGGCATTTGACTGGATTAAGTTCTTTCAAGCCCTCAAATTGGCTTATACTGACCTCACACTGCTCAAGACCCAAATAACAATAAGTAATACCATGAGAAGCATTTATATTCAAGTATAGAATCTATACTTCCTCTAGAAAAAAAATAGAGAAAATCATTTCTACACATGGGAGCAGCTATAAAAAGAAAAAAAAATCAGAAGCCATTGCTGCTTTAGAAGGGACAAAACCAGTTGCTGAAAGAGGGAGCTGTATGGGATTCTCTCACTCCCTGAGGACTTTACAGGTGAAAAACTAGCACTGAGAATTGACACAGCAGTGGTTCAAGGGATCCAAAGAGCTCACTCCTCATGGCTCTTTCCCCACTCCAGAAGCCTCATGAAGCTGCTGTGCTACAGAACACTTTCTGCACTATTGTCTCTGCTCTCATTAGCATGGTCAAAAGCCAGCTCCCACAGCAAAAGCCCAGTTCCTCTGTCTCTTACTCAGTATCTTATGTACAGATTTATGTGTGAATTAATAATCTATGCCTTCAGCTCAAGAAAAAGGCCTTTTGTACCTCAGTCTCAAGAGATTTCTAAACTCAGGCCCTGCAGGCAATGAGTGCCCATTTCCCTCTCTTCTACGGTGAATCAATAAAGCTGGTGAGTGATATTCTAGCAAAAATGCTGATTCAAGAGAACGAATAGTATTCCTTCAGAAGATGTTTATTCTGCTCAAAGCCTCCTCAGAGGCCAGGGGGGTGGGCAGTCCCTGCTGTGTGAGCAGCTGGCTGGCCTGGCTGGCACCCTTCCAGCCTGGCTCCCCGCCACACGGCCCCGGCTGGCCAAGAACCACTGCTGCAAAAACCTGAAACAAACCCTTCTGGTTTGCCTCTAGCTCCACTGTGCCAACAAGCTATTCCAGCATGGGATGAAACAAGATGTCAGCACCCCAGAATTTTTCACAAAGCAGAAATAAATTCCCTTTTCTGGTCAGTTTTAGTCACAATCTGTATATGTTTTACTGCTTTTTCACATAAATAACTGTCTTAAGTGTCTGCTTCACTGCCCCTGCAGAAGCATGGCCTTAAACACAAGGAGTATTGAGGAACCAGTCCCAAGCTAGTTATGCTAATCAAGTTTTTATGAATAACAAGCATGATAAAATTCTGAGTCCCTGAGAAAAAGGTTCAGTATTTTAATACTCTTATAGTTAAATGCTGCTTTCTGTGAGGCTTTTAGAAGTAACTGCTCAGTCAGCCACCACTCATACTACTCATTTCAAAATACCAAAGACCAAAACCAGAGGGGTGTTGTACAAGGACTTTGTCATCATGCATATGGTGCTATTCTACTATCTATTTTCTGGAGAAATGACAAAGCATCCAGATTTCTAGTTACCACTGTACTGACCAGTATAGACTGTCCCCTGTTATTTGTAAAACAACCTCCTCCATCTTAAGAAATCCTGCCTTTCCATAGCTTTATAGATCCTCATTAGAAATATTTTAGAAATCTATTTGCAAACATCACTATTGCTCTAATTAGAGAGCACAGTACTAGAAGTCAAATGCCAACACACTCTGGGTCTTGATAAGATGATAGCAGAATTCAGTAGATAATTCAATCTCACAGGCTTCTAATTTATTTCATGTTGCTCAACCAGCAGCTGTAGCCTTCTGCCCACTCCCGCTAGATCTTTAAGATCAAACTTGATTCAACTGTCAGGTGGCTCAGGTGGTTTGGGTTTTTTTCTGTTTTTGTGTAAAAAAGCTGCATTCTACTGTACTTCATTTACACAAAATGATTTATTCAGCAAATTTTGGCAAGAGAACTGGACCTGATGAATTCAGCTATTTTTCTGGAGATGGCAGCTTCTTTAAAGAACAAAAGCAAATCTGTTTTTAAGTACATGCTTTTAATTTTTTAAGCCAAATAATTTTTCTTCCTAATAGGCAGTAACAGCTTTTAATTTTGTTCTACTTCAAGTCCCTTTACCTCATCCTCTTTTCAAAACAGCTCAGGACACTTCTGTTCCTCAGAGGTAAATTCCTGTATGCACTGAATTTGTGTGTTTTCATTTAAAAAAATCTCACATTAATTAATGGATACATTAGGGACAGAGAATATAGTGAGTTCACCTAACAAAAATAAGTGATCAATTATTAATCCTCATAAAATAATTTCTGAGGCATGATTCATGAGCCAGCATTTTCAATGAAACCATTTGTAAAGCAGAAATGCTATTTTACAACAGTTTTGGTAACATTCTACATTATATCCTAAAGATTAACTGCTTAAGACATCAGATTTCCAGCAATATTTCTTACATTAATTGCAGCCACTTGAGGTCTTTTTGTTTTAGAAAGCAGATGGAGGAATCTTCATATTAAAAGGACAGAAAATTCCTAACAAAACAATAAAATAAATGGTAACCAACTGTCAGAATTGGTTCTGATACTAGAGAGTTTATTAGAGATTAAGAGATGATTGATTACATCATTAACTGTGACATGCAGAACAGCACTGAGATCAACAACAGCATTAATAAAGTTGGAAGCAGTAAGAATGGGATGTGTTTACAAAAACAGTTGCAAGGAATGTGGGAAATTAGCATGCAGAAGTCTGATCTCTGCACAAGTCAATTGTAGGATTATAGTAAAGCACAGAGATGCTAAACACAGACATGATGAAAAAGGTTAGTCTCTCTGACTTGTGTGGAGGTTCACCTCCACTACCTGTTTCAACCTGTCTCTGAACATATTTTTAAGGAGCCAGTAAGAAGGTCAATAAAGGAGATACTGTTAATGCATTTCAATTTCTACAAACCTTTCAATAACCTTTATCTAAGTTATCTTGGGATATGAGAGATGATTATCTGATGAAGTCTGAAGAGCTGAATAAAGGCTGCATTTACAATAGAAAGGCAAAATTATTAGAGGTTACCTTTGGTGGAACCTGTGCAATTCAATATATTCATAAATGACCTAGAAATAGCAGATTTCTGTAAATACTAAGCATATTGACAGAGGAATTACAAAGGAGGACAATAATCAAAATCCATCTGATTATGACAGACATGGAAGAGCTAATAGTGAAGGATAATTCCTTTCTCTTATGACAGCAACTCAAAGGCCATTAACTTTGACCTTTTTGGTAAATCTTTTAAAACAAAGGGAAGTATCTTCCACTTACAACAGTAAAACTTTGTGATGTGGAGATTAAAAATATGAATTCATTTATATAGGGGAAAAAAATCCAAATTGATCAACATGTATTAGATATGTATTGGTGTAAATACTAAGTATGTTTCTAAAGGCCAAAGTTGCCAGAAACAAAGGGAGAACTATTTTAGCCCATCTGTTTCTTGCATCCTTTCAGGGGCTGCTACTGGCCACTGCCACAGTAAATTGTTGAGTTGCAAGTATTTTCTTTGTGATAAACAGGTATTTAGAAATGACAGGCCTGATGTGGGTCATGTAATCACTCCTCTCTCCTCCCCACCTCAAACTCTGCCACAGTTATTATTTGTTAATTTCTGTTTCCAGATAGAATTTATCCCTGCATGTTTATGCCTGCACAAGAGCTGTGTGCTGAGAAGTGACCCCACCTTTGACCTCATGCTCTTGGAATAAATGAGCATATTTAGATCTTGAACCCTCAGGAAATTATTTTATATTAAGACATTAGTACTGAAAAGAACTACCACAAAGAACTCAATATTTTCTATGCTGGCTCACCAAAGTTTTCTATCCCATTCTGTTTAGAAACCCTGAATAAGCACCTGGAATACCTTGGGCTTTGTGGAGATGACACAGAAGCTGAAGATCAGATCCTTGAAAGTTTGAATGGGATTCTCCTGGCTATTACTGAAGATAGTTAAGTATCACTCTGGATCACCAATTAACCATTTGCACAATTCAAAAGAATTCATGGCAGGTTTTGTTTATTGTGATAATCTCTATTTCAAGAAGTGATTGCTGCTGGAACTATAGCTGTCCTCAGGCTGTGTTGCTTTCTTTTCTCTCTGTATAAAACTCACAAAATTACCTGTGACCAGATAAAGTTTCTGGTCACTAAAATACCAAAAGCTCCAGAGAAGTTCCAGGTTTAATATTCTATTTATTACCAACTCCTAGGATTAATTTAGGGTGACCCTATCAGGTCAGGCATTTTAAAAGTAGTTTCTAGTCTACTTATACAAGAGTCCCTTAAGCCTTTGCAGATTCTCCTAAAATGACATCAACCTGCATTTATTTGAGTCTCCTGGCAGATGGTGATTTACTATCTTCAAGCCAGCTGGCCATATTTTTGATGAAAAAAGGCTAAGGGAATTGTCTGTTCTAATTGCTAGTCTAATAAAAGATATTGTGCCTACCTACAGAATTAATTGCTAGGCCATGCCTCAGGAATAGCATCTTAATCCCTGACTTCCCATGCCTTATGCAGGCATCCTTTTATAGTCAGAGAAGATGAAACTGTTTTCTTCTTTGCCTGGCCACCCCCTGCTTCAATTCAGCATGAAGCAGAGTAATCAGCTGGAACCACACTTGCTGCAATTGAAGCAGATGACTGTGCCCATACATTCAGACTCAGACAGCCTTTAAGGACCTTGTTAAATTGGAAGCTTGGATCCCACAGATACCCACTCAGAACTCTAGGAAACAAAGAAACATGTGAATAAAACAGCTGCAATCCTACTGCAGGTACTGCTAACACTCTTATCACTGCAGAGCAGAAGTCCTTCCACCTACTCAGAGTGAGTGGGATCTTCCCAACTTTGGCAAAAATCCTGAAGGGCAATCCACGATGTGCAGTGAAAGCAGCCCACACGCTCTCAGAGATAGCCAAAAATGGTAAGTCATGCTCAAATATTACTGCAAGGCATCTTACAGCACATCAGCTTCATCTTTTCACTCTTGAACTTTGTTTCACAGCTACCAGCTGTTGCTATTGCAATTGTTTCATTCCCTCTCTTATCTACACAGAGGAAATGAAGATACCATGTATTGAAGCAGATTTGGTTCTAGCACTGATACCTTTGCTGGAGAGCACAGACCAAGAAATGCTGCTGCACGCTGGGAGGGCCATTGGCCGTATCTGCTACGATAACCGTAGGTATCCTCTGAATCTGTTCTTCCCTGCCTCTAAGGCATTACTTTAAAGGGCTTTATTTTAAAAGGCATTGCAACCTGGAACTCATAATAACTTAATGAGTCCTGAGCATACCATGCACCTCAGCCTTCAGTTAGGTATGCAATTCACAGAGCTCACAGACACCGGGCTGAATGCACCCCAAGCACTGCCTGAACTCTGGGATTCTCCCCTACATTTTTGACTTCAAGTGGCACATCTCTGTCAGAACTACTTTGAAAGCACAAGAGGAGCAGAGCATCACACATATCTTAACCAATTTTGCAGAGTTGCCTTGGGTCCAAATCCTCAATAGCTTGGTCTTCTTCCAAAGTAATAAGAACATCTAAAAAGCAAAGCACTTGTTTAAAAAGTATGTTTTTAATCTCTTTTTTCCTAACACACTGAGATATTTATCTAAGCAAGGAACAGCCTTCTCTGAGAACCACTGCTTGCACGCAGGAGATCTTGGTGCTCCAATTTCCCTGGATACCAGCTTACTAGCTGGACTCAAAAGTTGAACAATTTTCATTTACTTGCCCCAAACAGTTTAAGATTTTTTTTACCTTTAACTCCCAGACTGCCCAAAATATTTACTGTATACTGAAAGTAACATGGAAATTTTCACCCAGTATCTCATATCTCTGCCTTCAACCTATCTTCTCTAATCCTTCTAGTGTGGATCTGCACAACTTAGAAATTTGTGGGTTTGCCTCCTTCACTGTTCTTATGAAATCCAAGCATGATAGGTACCTGGTATAGATTCCACTAAGCTCCCTGCGAGTTACATGTATTTGTCAGGGAATTACACAATAGTTTAAAAAAGCTGTTCCCTAAAGTTACATTCCCAGCTCATGTAACTCCTGTACACAGCACTGCTGCAGCATATGGCCATCCTGCACATCTGCCTCCCTTCTGGCAGAGCACAGACTCAGCACAGATTTGCCAAGACAACTGTGACATGCTTTAATAAATCCTATTGCTAACACAGTAATAAATGCATCAAAGAGAAGAAAAATTAACTTCACCAATTCCCTGTTTGAATTCCAATAGCACCAGAGCCTTCCTGGTGTCTGCCATGCACTCTGTCACCCAAGCAGCAGCCCAGCTCTCAGCAAGACACTGCTGCAAAAGCAGTGCCATTGTGCTGTTAAGCAACCATCACTGACCAACTTTGCATCTTACAGTTCTCGGCACCCTCAAAATCTTCAGATATTAAGCTTTCATTCATTACAAAACAAACTGCAAACAGAAAGAAAACAGTTAGCAGGGTTTTCCTCAACAAGCATATGTGGATGGAGACAGTGGCTTGATACCTTAAGTCAAAGTCAAACCAGGAGGTTTAGCAAAACCTGTCCCAAACTTGCATTTCCTCCACACTCATATTAGCCTGGAGTCACCACCAAAAGCTTTACAAGTTCTAACAGTGTGAGAAAGAACCAGAGTACCTTGGTGCTAAGCATCTCAGTTGGACCCTTTCCACTGATTTCATCAGTTCCTGATTTAACCACCTCTAACACCTTTGCTCCATTGACCAGGCAGCCTTCAGGAAGAGCTGGTGAAGGTTGGAGTGATCCCATCACTGGTCCGAATATTAACTGACTATGCAGAGAGTGAACCACTTGTCCACGTTGCTCTATTGGCCTTGTACAATCTGGCAGACCTTGGTAAGTAAGGTCTTTTTTAAAGTTTTTTTTTTTTTAGGTTTCTGCATCTTAGAGCAAAATATCTCCACACTGTCACTGCCTTTCCATGCCCACAGCTTTGTGGGCTTTGTTTGTTTCCTGCTTTGTTTCTGGGATGGGGTAGGGCTGGTGTTTGTGCTTTGTTTTTAAAACACTGCTGATGTCTAATCAGGAACTGGCCACAGTATCTGGATTGGAGAAATAAATATGGAGTTATTTCTTTTATGGAGTATCAGCAATCACTTATACTACATCAAAACAATTAAGTTTAACAGCCAGCTTTTGACCCCAAATGAAGAGATGGCATAACTTCACATGATAAATTGACAGTTTCAACTACTTCAGATTTAAAGCTTGTTTATTAAAATTTAATTTCTATTTAATAATTAAGTTTCTATACCTTACTAAAACACCTTCCATTTTCATTTACACAATTTTCAAAGCAAAAGCATCTCCACTAATTTAAAATATATTTGCCCTACTTTACACAAGTTGTGAGTAGTAATGGAAGAAAAAGACCAAGTACAAAGTTATTACTACTCTCTATATATGGTCTGGCTAAAATTTCATCTACTGCTTCCTGCATTTAGGGGGATATGCAGGGAAGGGGACAGGATATCACACTGTCACATTCTCTAAAGAAGTCTGTTCTTATAATAGAGTTCTCTTTAGAGTCTGTTCTTTGTTCTATCTGTTATACTTTTTAGTACCATATTTAATTGAAATGTATTTTATGTCAAAGAGTGGCAAGCTTTGCTAACATACATCTTGCAGATGCTTAGGATGGCAGCAAGACTAGAAGCACCAAATCAAGGCAAAAAATATACTGCTACAGCAAACTGACATGTGCCAATTGTTATATTAAATAATCATACTACAGATGGACTTCTACGAGTCAGTGAAATTTAGCCAGGATTAATTTGACACCTGTGAGGTCTACAGAAATTACAGAGAAAGAGTTAAAGAACTTTGGGGGAGAAGGGATAGAGTTTTGCTGTCTCTGTGCTGTCCAAAGAAACAAGAGTCTACAGAAACAGGAAAAGCCTTCAAAGACAGTGTCTAATCACTTCAGATCATAGGGAGATATCTTTAAATGTTGTGGTGTGTTTTATGCTTGTTCAGTTTTCCCTCCATTGTTCTCTCAGAAAGTCCTGTCCTGTTACCAGTTTGTGTCAATCCCCAAACCCCTCCCCAGTTGTCTTGGATACCAAATGTATCTTTCTTGTTCCCCACCCCTGGCAGCCTGCCTGTCACTCGACACCCCTGCCTCTTTTTCTAGAGAGTTCGGGCCAGGGTGTCGAGTGATTGGGTTAGGGGCCAGGGTCCCTCCCGCAACTGTGTTTGATGGGTTCTCCGATCATGCCAATCCTTAATGTATCCCTCTCTGATTTGCTATCTTTCACCCCTCCCACCCTCAGTAAAACCGAGGCTTTTTCCCTGCCTCGGGGCTCTCAGCTTCTTCCACCGAACCTGCACGTTTCCCTACCAATAAAACCACCCCCCCGAAGAAACTGAGGGTCGCCTCTTCATTTCATCCTGCGACTTCGGAGCTCTTTACTGCGGCCACACGTCCGCAAGGCCTGACATCGCCTTGGGCACAAGCCCCTGACTCCGGGTTGGGGAAGTGCCTTACTGGCTGGAGGTTGGCTGGACACTTATCTAGCCTGGGCGTTTCACTTTTCACCGGCCACTGCTCCATTTAAACATTTAATCAAATAAAAATTCAAAATCCTGACTTTATCACATACACAGATTCAGCCAAGGAAGCTCTAAGCATGACAAAAGTTGCAGAACAACTGGTGAAACAGCTGAGGAGAGCAGAGAGCCATGAGAGGTTAGAAATTGTCTTTGAAGTCCTGCAAGCACTTGCAGAAAATGGTAAGGCTCCTTTTGGTCTGGGTGGAACAGGGGGAGACTGGGTATTGTAATGGTTTAAGCTCTGGGTTCCAAGTTTGCCATGGGATCCTGCTAACAGAACCAGCAATGCTTTCAGGAGAAATAAGCCCCAAGAACACGCGAGAACCTGGCCCAAACATGTGAGAAAACAAAGAAAGGAGGAGAGAGAACCATTCCACTGCATTTCAGTACATCCAAAAGACAGCAGATTCACACTTACTCTCCATGGTTGCTAAGAGGAAAGCAGCAACACAGATGATTTTTTTCATTTTAAAGATCAGAACAACCGGGTACCAGTTCAATCCCTGTTTGGGCCACTTACATAACTGTTGGACTCGCTGCTCCTTGTGGATCTCTTCCAGCTCAGAATATTCTGTGACTCTGTGAAGATGGATAATCTTAGCAGCAGTGCAACAAGCACTGACACTGCTCCACTAAAAATATCTAGGTATCTGGCACAGATTTTAAAAACATGAAAGATCATGACTGGCAACACAAGACATGTCAAAGACCAATGCAGAAAGCTTTGCTCATTCTGCCTCAGTGTCATCCTAGCTCCAGAAAGCTGTTACAAACAAAACCGTAACAGTGACTGCACCTGAAAAACAACTGGCTAAAGTTCAAGGACTTAGCTTTCTTGCTTGAAATGCTTCCACAAAGAGATAAGCAGCTTTTAATGTGCTTTTACTGTGACCTCTACAGATGCTCTGAAAGTGCAGTTGGTGGATGCAGGTGTGCCAGAGGTGCTGTCTGAGATCCTGCTGAGGCTCCAAGGCAGTTCCCAGGCTGAAGATACATGCATTGTCAAGGCTGCATCAGATCTCATTGTCTCTCTGCTCCTTGGAGGTAAAAAGGGGAATATTACAGGCCAGGTACATAAAGAATCAACATCCAAAAGTCTCTTTAGCAGAAGAGTTTCCATTTCTGTTGGTTTCTTTTATTTAAACAGAGACCTATTCACAACCCCTTTTATCATCCTTGCAGGAATTCTTCTCAGGCATGACACTTTTCATTTCTATAGCCTATAGCCCAGTGCTTGTGCCTAGCAGTAACTTAGTTTATATAACTGCTATCCTGTATTTTGGGCAATATGAATTAAAAAATAAAATATCAAGAACTGGCCACTTAGACTGCATGCCACCACCCTCAACCCCAAAGCAATCAACAACATAAAGGTCTTCAGTTATTAACCTTAACATCAAACTAAGTCATCACTGACTGATAGAACAGTTCAGTTTGGGGGTTAATTATAATCAGATATGAGATATTCTCTATTTCTCATAACACAAATAAGTACACACAGCAGGTTTTTGCTAAGGGCTGTGGCATCATCTCCTAGAACACAGATACTTGCACCACATCTAGACACTTGCAGGTACCAAGACTGGGCAAGGCTTATTGCTAATTTTACAAAAGAGATGGTAAGGTTGGTTATTCTCTACCCTTCAAAGATGCAAAGCTACTGTTTGTGAGTGCAGAGAAACCAACACTATCAGATTTCACTACTCCCTGGTTCTGAAATAGTTACTTTTCTGTTCTGCAGACTAGAGACTTGCATACTTTTAAGTTACAGATGCTACTGATACTAAAATAATGTGGTGGGCATAATTGTAAAAAAAAGGGTGATCAAGTATGCAAGCCTTTGCAATTTTTTTTTCTGAGCCACACTTTATTAGAGAGGAGATTCTGGAAATACTTAATGGCAAATATATTTGTTAGAAATAAAAAACCAAACAGATGCCAAAAAAAAAACCAACCCACACACAAAAAAACCACCAAAAACACACAGAAAAACCCCCAAACAAACAAAAAGCCCAAACAAAAAAATCCACAAAGTTACTGCTGTTTTACGTTTTAAATCACTTTTAGGAAGGGAGGGTTACTCAGACATTGAAATGGGAAGAAATCTCAAGATAAGCCATTTTATCTTTCAATTCCTATTATAAAAAGCAATGAGCCTTTATACTCTGCAGAGAGAAAGAGATATTCTTCTGAGCAGACTCCTGGAAAGCATGCTGTGCTCTATCAGTCAGCCAAAGATATGCCCCCACCCCACACTTCCTGTCCTATCTCACTGATAGCTACTGTATTGGCTTCAAACTCAATTAACAAAATTGCTCAACTTTCTGCATTAATAGGTGCTTAATTATTAGAAAAAAATCCCTCACATCTGAATGTTGTTTTGGGTTTTTTTTTTAAAGCAACCTATCACCCACACATCTCTTCACCTCCACCTCACAACCTTTCTGGAGTCCCTTTCTTCCTTGCCTCATAACCTTGCTCTGAATCAGCCATTGTGCATCAGGGCTCTCCAAAGGCCACACAAGTGCCCCCAGTGCCTTGAACTGGCTATTTCAATTTACTCAGCTCAATGGCTTGCTTTGTCACTCACTCTTCTCCCCCCATCTTCCCCACAACAGCATGAGATGTTTCATGTGGAAGAAGTGAATAACCCCTCTCATGCCTCAGTGTGTGCCACTGATGTATGCACAGTTTTTAATCTGAGAGAAAAAAAAATCCTATGGAAATCTGTTCTCAGCATCAAATGACTTCCAGGCAGTGAAAAAGATGACAGCTTTTGCAGCTATGAAAAGTGGCTGTTCCTATCAGACTTTAACTATGAGCCATTAAATTGAATGTTCTGCTGCTATCCAAGCAAAAACTCCATAGGAGAAAAAAGCAATTTGGAGTTCTGTGACAATCAAAGCAAGGTAACCACTAATGGGCTCTGCCTATTTGCACTTTACTACATGAGGGGAAAAAAAAATGTTCTGACATTCTTCAGTTTGAGAGGTGGGGGAGGAGAGAAATTAAGTTCAATTAAGGTTAGTCTATATGAAGATGAAAATATTTCCCCTGTAGAATTTTATCTGACCAAAAGAGGTGACCTATTTCTATGGAACCTGCTTTTAAAGAGGACTGGGCAATTTTCCTCATATACTCTGATCTCCAAAGATTAGAATAGGCAAGAGAACACTTGAAGAATGACAAGCAAACCCATCAGAATGTATGCATAAAATGGTATCAAAAGATTTCTGTGTGAGTAGAATCCTAACTATTTCACAGACTGACAGCTCTCTCATGAAAATATCCAACTATGTTTTACAAGCATTTGTCAAAATTCTGATCTAACATATATAAGAATACAGAGGAAAAGCAGGCTACTAAGTGAAATGTTAAGAGATGAAAAAAATAATAGGCACTCATTCAAAAGACAACAGAAATGTCTATGACTTTGAGGTGGAAATAACATCCAAACCAGCAAAAGTGTTAAAACTACTGAGGCCCTTTTAACATGCTATACATACAAAAATTAGAAGTCTGTACACCTCAGTCTGTAAATTCAGTTAGAACCATGAGAAGTACTGTTGCATGCAGGTAGAGAAATCACAAAAGAAAGGCCTTATAAAATCAGGCCTTGCTCTGCTGAATTATCAGCTAAGCCCCTAAGCTCCCATAAGAAAGAATTGGAGGAATGTGAAGCTGTTAGCAAAACTAACTACTCTGGTAAGAGAACAATTTGCACCTGCAAAAAACAAAGAGTCTGTCCCATGAGAATCCACAAAGAAAATATGTAAACACCTGGGTAAAGAGAGAGTCTTACACATACACACACAGGCTTTTTCTAACTAATTAATTGAGGGGAAAGAAAGTCATAAACCAATTAGAGTTAGACATGAGCTCTTGAAAACTGTACCAAAATGAGCTGTAACATTGGCTTTTTTGCATGAAGAAACTGAGTCCCATCTGCTTATTACTGCAGCAAAGTACTAGAGCTACTTTTGGCCAGACCATGTATTTGCATGAGGTCTGTACAGTTCCACGGATAACTCTTTATTCCAGGTGAATGTGTCTTTCTATTTAGTGTTCACACTGTTTTGCCATTTTTAAAATACAGCTTTCACAAGGTAAAAGCACACAATAAAGAGATGTTCATGTGTGTCAGGCATATACTTCTCTTGAGGCATAACAAACTGCATAAAGCAAAATAAAGTTATTTTCCAAATGGCATCTTCAAAAGACTTCCTTCAGAAAGGATGCAATCTGTAGCATAGAGGGCTTCCTTTTGCTCTTTGGCAGAACCTTCTCATTTCCTAACAAGGTGAGCTGAAGAGGCTCTGAAAACAAAGCTGCCACCTCAAAGACAAGAGGAGAGATCCAGACACACAATGACAAAATACTGCAGAGCATTGCCGGGCAAAAGTGGTAGTTTTTTTGGAATGTACAAATCTGCTCTTTCACTGGGATTTAATAAACCAGATCTCTCCAGGTCAACTCATTTTCTGAGCTTCATGTGAGTGCAAAACAAATAGACTTCTCATTTCAGAAAATGGGTTTCTCAAAAGAGGCAAGAAAAATCTAGCTCTAATTCTTTCAAGGAGTCATTAATGACAACTTATCTCATGAAAAACAAAGAATAACAGCAGTACAGAACTAGTAATCAGATATACCATTGGTGGGTAAGATCCTAGCAAAATTAAAGGAGCATTAAAACTGTCCTGGTGAGAAATGGAAAATGCCACTGGTATTCTACACGTATAGTGGAAAATGCAGCAGCACTGAGGGAAAACAAAGGGACTGGGGAACCTATAGTTTTGATTTTGACAAATTGTGATTGTCCCTTGAAAGCTCTCTCAAGCTAAGCTCCACTGGAGTCTGTGTGAGCATCAGTTTACAGGTAGCTGATGCTCACTTCTCTCTAAACAGCTGAAGGTTGCAATAAACAATGCAAAACCCATAGTCTTGATCTTAGCAAGACATGAAAACAGTCAAGGCAAAGACTGAATTAGCATCATTGTTTCTTACCTCTCTCACCTGCTTGGTTCTGCCTCTCTCCAGATGGGAACTGCCTGCGGCTGTTCCAGCTGGGGGTGATCCACCAGCTGCTGGACCTGCTGGAGAAGCACGTGCGGAGCGGGGACACCTCAGTCCAACAGGCTGCGCTCAGCGCCCTGCAGAGCCTCGCTGTTCCAGGTGCGCAGCTGGACTCGCCCTACTGCCATCCTCTGTACACATGGGCATCCCTGCAGCCCTGCGCCATCATCTGGGCCAGGCCCTTGTGGTTTGAGGGGCAATCAACCTTTCCCCCCTCCCCTGCAGAAACATAGATTTGAATAATTCACCAGGAATTCCTTGCCATAGACACATTTTACGAAAAATCCTTTCCTTCAGATTTTTTCTCCTGAAAAGCCAAGAGGCCTCAGGAACAAAATGTAAACAATGATTATCTGCTGCTGTGGAATGCAACAGGTGCATCTGGGATTGGTCTCATGTGGTTGTTTGTAACTAATGGCCAATCACAGTCAGCTGGCTCAGACTCTGAGTCACAAGCTTTTGTTATCATTCCATTCCACTTCTATTCTTTGCAAGCCTTCTGATTAAATAATTTCTTCTATTATTTTAGTATAGTTTTAATATAATATATATATATCATAAAATAACAAACCAGCCTTGTGAAACATGGAGTCAGATCCTTACCTCTTCCCTTTTCCTGGGACCCCTGTGAACACCACCACAATTCCCCATCTACATAAAGAGTTTAAATATCATAAAGTGTAATCTCATTACCAGCTGCTGAAGTACTTTCATATTAATAGCACACAGCAGCTCAAGACAAAAATCAGAACAGGATTCCTAGCTTAAAATACAGAGAATGGGGTGGAGACAACTGGTAAGGATGTCTAACTTTCTCTTCTATAAAGCTAATATTCATTTACACACAATTAGTAAATCTTAATGTTCTTTGAAGTGGATTTTAAAAAGCTCAACTCAGTTGTAAAATACCAATATATAGTGGGTATTTTCACCCCCGAGAGTGATGCAGGGAGAGAATGATGATCTGACTCCATCTTATCAGAAGGCTAATTAATTACTTTATAATGCTATATTATTCTATACTATATTAGATTACATCTAAACTGAATCTGCCAAGCACTCAACTGCACTCCACTGCACAGCATCTTGTGTCTGCTGACCGACAGGCCCAACATACACACACACACTTGGCCCCGACAGGCCAAGGAAACAAAACACCATCACTCTGGGTAAACAATCTCCATATTGCATTCTACATTTGCACAAATACAGGCACAGCAAATGAGATAAGAATTGTTTTTCCTTTCCCTGAGGCTCAGACAATGTGAATCTCAGAAATATTCTTGGGAAGATTGCCTTGCTTTTCTCTGTGAGAAGAAATCTGGCTACACCAATATACAGCATTTTGCTTCTCTCTTCTGTTCAAGCTATTATTACAAACCATTTTAGATGTTTCCAAGTGTGTGGACACTTAAAATGCTATTCCTACAATACACTTGTCATTATCAATTCATAAAAATATCTGTAATTTATCTGTAATATCTGTTAGGTATTCTCTAACAAAAACACTTCTAGAAACACAAACTCTATCCCTTTGAACAATATAATCTGCTACCTGAAAAAGAAAAATGAGAGACACTGAGTGCAAATCCATAGACATGAATTAAATATGGGTGAACACTTGGAAATAGACATAGAAAACTCTTCAGTTCAAGCATTGATCTTAAAAGATAACAGATGCTTATAAAAAATTAAGAAGTCATTATGATCTAGTAAAAGGAGTCAGTCTGTGCCACTGAAGAACAAGAACATTAAGAGCAAGTTACCTAATAGACTGTGCTTCTCCATTTGCCCAATAAAAGGATGAGGGATATAACAGTTAATTCCCTCATTTCACTGTCCAATCTTCCTCACCACTCCCCCAAAAATATATGCAGAGGATAGAAAAAAAAAAATGCTCTGGAGGAAGCAGCTTTTGGTAGCACAGTTAAGCAGTATTAAGACTCCTTGCAGACAAGCTTCTGATTATTACAAGGGATTTACTGCACCAACCACTGGAGCAAAGACACAAAAATGAGGAGAGGAAAGCACAGAAACAAAGGCATGAACAACAGGGCATCAGTGAGCTCAAATACAAAAAGAAAATCTATGTCCAAGAAATATGGCTGAGTAAATCACTTCTGCCCCCAGTTCAGTTAAAGTGAGCTAGCACAGAACAGGCTTCCTCCAGCGACTGCCCAAGTGGGTGGACAATCTATTACAACTAGAAAAAGAAAGAGAAACAACCAACAATGCTGTGGTTTATGTACTTTGTTCTGGGCAGGGCTAAGACCAAAAGTGACCAAAACTACCCAAGAGCAGTTCCTATGAAAGCTTTAGCCCAAAAGACAAGTCTAAGCAATCAGGTAGCCCTGATTTAATTTCTGAGCTCACTAACAAGTTGGACTTTTCACTAGAAGCCTAACACAGCACACAATTCACAACAGTTGTGTCATATCTACATTTTCAGATGTTTGTGCCATGACTGAGCCTCACATCAAGCCCTCTTTCCCATTTTGTAGTTGTCAGCAAGGGTCAGATGCTGGAGGAAGGTGTTGCCGAGCGGATCGAGGCGCTGCTAAGGTCAGAGAGCCCTCCTGTGCAGTTCAGACTCCTGGGGACGTTACGGACACTAGCAGATGGTCAAGGTAGGCACCTGCCAGTGCTCACTGACATCAGCCCTCAGCTCCCCTCCTCCCTCCCCCTGCAAAACAGGCTGAGTGTCCTGCTAACCCAATTCCACTCCATCTGGAGAGCTTCCAGCAGAGATTACTGCCAGAGGCTGCACACTTTCCAGACTGCCCCAGTTAGCCTCAGAGGTGGTTGAGAAACAAACCACATGGAACAAATCTGTAGCAGTCAGTGAAAATGGGCAAAGGCCTAAAAAGATGATGTTTTTCACCACATGCAGCAGCAAGGCAGGAGTCTGATGAAAAAGAGACAGATTTTAATGTCAAATCACAGGACAGCAAATCAATAAAGAACTAGAGAACACAAGAGGAATAAAGGAAGCTGGGGAGGAACAAGACAGGAGAAATTAATTTCTACAAGTCTTTCTATAAATGTTGCCTGTTTTATCTTGCTTATGTGGCTGAAATGTTGAACTTAATTTTCATGTTAATGCATTGGATTATCTACTTGAACTTCATTCAGTTTAACACAGAGGGGGGTATGCAAAAGCAACAACAATCTTTCTGTGCACATCATTGTGCATGTTTCTCAAAATGCAATCTTGGAATTACATTAAGATATACTTCAATATCCTAATTTATCCTTGGGCTTACTTAGTTCTTACCAGACTGTGACACAAAACAAGGGTGCAGTTTGGTATGGTCTTTCACATTGCCAGAGCAGCTGCTCTAGAGCACTAATCAGTACTGATTCCTTGATATGCAGGAATAACATCAGTTAAAACTAGAATAGTTATGACCATTTTGTGATGGGAAGTGATAACTGATGTAGGACAATTACAGACATACTTCATTAGTTATATGGAAGAGAATAAAACCTCACTCTGCTACACTCCATTGCACTACTGCAGACACCACTTAATATGAGAACTATTTGCATCTTTCATCAAATTAACATGCATGATAGAAAATTTAGATCTAGTCCTTCTATTAATTTGCACTACTTCCAATCCAGTGAAAAGCTGCTTTCACTTACATTTCACTGTGGTAGGAAATAAACATTGGAAGACACATAGAAACCTAGCATCTTCTTGTTCTGAGGCTTTGAAAAAGTCATTGTAAGGTCATTTCTCCAAAGTCATATCTCAATTGTGACAAGGCAATAAGCATTTAAAATTGAGACATTGAAGTAACATAGATAATTTAGTGCTTGATAATTTAGATCTTTCAAAATTTTATTTACCAGCCCTAATACAAAGTTAGAATTTGGCAGAAGGTACAACTTCTGAATCTGAAACAAATTAATTATCAAACTGCAAAGTAGAATAAAATATGTAGGAGACTCAATGTTTATCCATTCCCACTTATGAACACACAATTCTCCCACTTGTATTTACCTTCTCTTCTGTTTACCCATGAGCTAACATTGCCTTTAATTAACTCAGCCTGAAACTCTTATGAACACATATCTACTAAGAAGTCCACACTAAATTAGTTAATTGCCTTATCTAGTATAAATTCATTACTCTGACTATCAGCAGGCATGCTGAGGTTCACAGACTAGAAGAGGCAGGTTTCTTGCTAACCACAGAAAACTGCAGGCAGATCCGTCAGCTTCATTACTCTAAAGAGATGTGAACTCCTGGCTCTTCCACCATTCAGCCTCAGAGGAGCAGAATAATTTGTGCACTTCAGTAGCCAAAGGACTTTCAGCACAACTGAAAGTTCAACTTTATAAAATGACAAATTTGAATAAATTATAAGTTAAAAGATCTTCCTGTTAAGAGTAACTAACTGGAGTTTATCTCAAAGAGCTCTACTGCCTGTCAAACTGAGTAAAGAAACTGCCTCTGCCACAAATCTCAAATCGGTTCCATCCTCCAGCCTCTTAATTCAACATCCTGTACTAAACTGGATTACTGTGATCTCTGCAGACTAACAAGGAACATCTGACTAGAAACAAGAGTCTTGTGTTACAGGAGATAACATGCAGGTAGCTCTGCAATACCCAGTAACTCTTGTCTCAAAACAAAGTATGCCAGCTAGGCTGTAAGCTCCCAGATTCCTTGTGGGATTTTGAAATGTGGATTGTTCCTTAGCATACTGGACAAATTAAAAAGCAAGTGTGTACACTTCCCCACCTCCCTCCCCCAAAACAGACAGAGCATGGGCTGACTTACAAGTTCTGGAAAATATCCAGAGTCATCATGGGTTTATTGACACTGACCTTCTAGTACATGCTCCATCTCATTCTTCCAGCCTATCTCAAAAGAAATGCAGTGTACAGAGAAAGGGACAGGTAAAGGAACAGGAGCAGGGTGGTGCTTCTATCAAATCCTGTAACCCTTCAATTACAGATGTTCACATAATTACAGTTCCACTTCTTAGGACAAGTTATCTAGTGAGGTTTTTTTCAAATGTCAACCACAGACACAAATATTTCTAGCAAGTCTTGAGATAGGGTTCCTGAAATGCAGGGGAATGCAAATTAAAAGGCTCTTACACAGTAAGGGGAATTTCTGATAATGCCTTATACATGGTTCAACACATATTCTTCAGACTCAGGCCATCCAATTACTGACATGCTGCCATTCTGTACTAAGCCTTGGCTTCCCACACTACCAACAGTAATGAATTATCACCAAAATGAATTATCACTGAAACAGTATGAATAGGCTCCCCAGAGTGTTGCAGACATCTTTTTGTGAAAATCTTTTTCTTGAGATTTTTTCTTCCTGAGAAGCTGAGAGGCTTCAGGAACAAAATGTAAACAATGGTTACCTGCTGCTGTGGAATGCAACAAGTCCATCTGTGATTAGTCTCATGTGCTTGTTTGTAATTAATAGCCAACCACAGCATAGCTAGCTCAGACAGAGAGTCTGAGGCAGCTGCCTTTGTTGTCATTCTTGTCTTTTCTATTCTTAGCTTAGCTAACCTTCTGAGATGAAACCTTTCCTTCTATTCTTTTTCGTATAGTTTTAATGTAGATATATCATAAAATAATAAATCAAGCCTTCTGAACATACAGTCAACATTCTCATCTCTTCCTTCAACATAAGACCCCTGTGACCACCATCACACCCAGAGCCCACACTTACATTTGTGCAGGGCTCAAAGTGCAAGTGCCAAAAGCCAAGTGGGAAAGGGATGGGTTTCCTGAAGTATCACAACAGAATATTTGTTTTCAAAGACAGAAAGCTGCTTATTTTAAGCCCTACTTCAGCAGCCCCTTTAAAACGATAGATCTATTGACACAGCTTATTTTGTCCTTCCCCTGCACGATTCCTTTGGAAACTATTTCCAAGATCTTTTAAAAGAAGCTCAGAGCTTCAATTAGAGTTCTTGGAGGTTGCTGGACACAGGTCCACAACCCCAGTTACTTCTACATTGGCATTCCTGTGGCAGACAGACGGAGGGGTCTGATTTTGAATGGCTCTTGGTGATGCTCTTCTCTTCAGCTGATGCAGCTGAACTCCTGGGCCAGGACCCGCTGCTGCTCGACAGGCTGGTGCAGTGGTGCAGTGGGAGCAAGCACAGCGGCATCTGCGGAGAGGCCAACCGGCTGCTGGCATCCATCCTGCACCACAACAGATCCCAGGTACCAGAACCCTGCTCTGACACCTTTCTACTCCATCCTTCTCAAGTACTTTTAAAGCTTGTAGACAGAGCTAGGGATTAAACAGCACATGCAGCTCTATAATGAAAACCAGGAGGGTTCACAGTGAGAACCTCTCTGGTCTGCCTCAATACCACAAAGGGGGAGACCTGTGCACTCCATAAGCACAGACACCTCACAGAAACCAGCACCATGGTCACTTACTGTCACTTGTCAACACTGACCCTGCTCTAGTAAGGCTTGACAAATGGTAATGAGCAGGTAAAGCTTTTCTATGGCAATAAATATGTTTCAAATTAAAATGGTAAAAGTAATAATCCAGAGCTGTCCTAAATGTCAGTCCTCTGGAAACTCCAAAGAGCCCACTTATCCATGATGGACAAATCTGGCATGATCTTTACATGCTGGCATTTTCAAACAGGCTTCTGGTTTTTGTAAATTGTGCTATTACACACAAGCATCCCAGCCATGCTTTACTATGAGGTAGTGACTAAAAGAGTAGATACTGTCTGCACAGGCTTTGATAAAGCAAAACTAATCCTTGCTAGTTTGATGGCTTGAAATGAAGAGTGGAATAAGGACAAATTGAAACAAGACAAAATATATACTTGTCTTACAGATTTGCATCTATAGTTAATTCTAAGTATTGATATTCCAGGTATGTTAGACCAGCCCCAAGCAGACATGTATGATCAGTGCCAAAAGCAATGTTATCCCTAGTCTTTGAATATTGTCAATTTGCACTGCAGCAAACAAAATTTCACTCTATTCAGAAGCTGAAGGGTGCAATCTCATTTCCCTCTTCATTCTATTGCATTCCTATATTAGATTTCCATCTGTTTTACCTTTGCTTTCACAGGAAGTGGTCAAAGCCATCCAGGCAGCACAAGGAGTGAAGCATCTGGTTTCCATGACAACAAGTGAACAGGCTGCCATGCAGAATGAGGCTCTGAATGCCTTGGCAATAGCATCTGCCATCGATTTAGGTATTTTCCTCCTAAAAGCATTTATCTGTGCAAGATCCTCAATTATTAAGAAATACTGTCATGCTGTTAATTCTAGGTAACATGTACAAAAAAGCATGTTTCTTTTCTAGATTTAGCTCTTCAGCATGAAATAAAGGTTGTCATCATTCAGATCATAAAATCAATAGGCTTTGGGAATGGTCTGAAGGATTTTTTTAATTTAGGATACAGTCAAATTATCATGCTGTGTGGACAGGCACTATTTGAGTAGCATAATATGATGGTAGAAACCTACAAAAAAAAGGGGGAAGTGAAGGTGATGGAGATAAAAAAGATGACAAAAGCTAAATGAAGGACAAATAATATACTCAAATGGACAATGAAGACTAAGTAGCAGAAATAATCTTCAAACAAACATGAGGAAAGAATAAAGCAGAAGCATAAATAAAAAGGCATTGTAGAAGCTGCAAATAAAACAAGTGAGAAAACGGTCAAGATTCAAACTACTTTTCCTGAGCTAATTTTCAGAGTTAGGTACAAATGTTTTCAGACTTTTCCTGTATAACTTGAAAATAGGTCTGAATTTATTACAATAAAGAGACACCACAGAAACCTATGTACCTCAAAAGATAAACTGAAAAGAAAAATACACTTGAAATTTGTGATTTTCTTTACCAACACATAAGACTGAAGAGCCCATTTTACTGCTTGTCTACCATTAAAACTCTCCAACTCATTTAGGCAACCTTTCTAGCACTGAACATTGCAGGTTTTAATTTACTACAAGGTTAATTATATACAGTCAATAGTAGACTGGTCCTGTCTTCAAGAATAAGGCCAGTAAAGAAATTCTGTACAGAAAAGAGCACAGAAATTCTTCAGTGCAGAAGAGAGATGCTCAAGACATCCCTGTATAGCCAGTTTGAAATGAAGCCAGTGCAGAATTTTCTTTAAAAAAGGAAACATATTCACGTTATAGTTTCTTTTCAGATAACAGCTCAGGGTTACCATTTCTTTGCTTATTTTTCAGAAACTCTTGAAGAATCTTTTAAAGAATCACAGCTAGTTCAGAGCTTACACAAACTTCTACGAGATGATAACACAAGTCCTGAGGTGAAATACAATTCAATGGGCCTTTTGTGCAGACTTCTTAATTCAGGTAACCTCATTTAAAATTGTCTGTGACAGAAGGATGAATGTTTGTGAAGAAAAGTGGTTTTTGTTACCAAAATATGCTTCCTGCAATGCTCTAGTGAATGAGTAAAGGATATTAGAGGTTCATTCTGTATTGATCACCAAAAATCAGAGTCAAGTAGTTTCCTTCTCTGTGAAAAGCTGATTAAACCTTTAGTTGAATAAAATAAGGAGAGGAAGGCTTCATTCCAGTGAGTCAGTGGCATTACCAAGTCTCAAAATAGCAAAACTAGAGTCCTGGAGTAAAAGCATCTTTGTCCAACTTCACCATGCACAAATGCCTGGCAGTCCCAGAGCATTTTTGTGTCCCAAGAAAAAGTCTGTACCATGCTCATAGGCGGGCAGACATTTGTTCTGCCTGCGCTGTGAGCAAACCAGGAGCTGAGATAAAGCTGCCATTTTAGCAATGCTGCCTTCACACAGTGACTGAGTAAAGCATGTGAAAGGCACCATTTCAGTTTCACTCCATGGTCAGGGAAGACTTCAAATGCTTCCAGCAGGATGGGATTATCCCAGATGTGTACCACTAAATGAAAACAATCACCTTGAAAACAGGAGTCCAAAAATCTCGTGGCAGTTTCTCACATCTTAACAAAAAAAAATTACATAAATTGAAAATAACAATTGTAGTTGGGCAAGGATGGATCACAAGGTGAGCTGCCTTTTAAATCCTGTATTGACAGACGAGCTGCATTTTGCAGTGTTCTCTATTTTATCCCTGTAGCCACACAGATACTGGAATAGGGATAAAGAACTTGTAGCTTCCTGTGCTACTATGAAGTATTGACATAACAGATACAATCTATAAGACTTTTTCCTAGAGATGTATATACTTAGCGTTTTATAGACTAACTGTAAGGCTAAGAGCTGAGTCTAACTAACATGGAATGGTAGCAAAAAGCAGACAGGCAAAAAAGTGCCAGAAATTGTCCTGTATTAGAATTTCAAAATCTCCTTTTATTTTCTGTCAATTAGTTCTTAGAAGTCAAGTAAGAGGAAAAAACCTTAATCTGGCCAATACTTCCAATGGCTGAAAGGGTATCTATTGAAACAAATGTTTTAATTGAAGCAGCTTATTACAAACAGCAAGTACTCCAAACTTTTATCTTACAACAATTGTTGGGAGCCACTAGGCCATGGCAGATAACCAAAAGTCATCATTTCATTTCCCATTCAGGTGATCTGAGACAAGAAATAGAAGAGGACAAGATCAAAGACACCCTTGAGCAACTCTGCAGTCACAGCAATGCAGATGTGGTCAAGGGAGCCATCACAACATTACAGGTTTTGAGAGGAGAGACACCCCACTAACCTCCCTTCTCCCACATGGCAAGGCAGCTCTGCTGCTGAGGCACACACCACCAGCTTTGCAACACTTGCCTTGGTCATGCTGCTGCACAACCAGCACTGCTGAAGCCCAGTGCAGCTCCTGCTTTGAAAGCTGTGTATAAAAACCTCCTCATTAGCACATCTCTTTGGCCTGATACTTGCACCACTGCTGCTCCTCACTGAGCCACTAACACACAGCAGCAGGAAAAAGTCCTGTCAAGCAAATGGGGTTAAGAAACATCACAGGAGAAACATCAGGCAATTACCACTTGTTATACATTTTTCAGCGGCTTGGTTTTGTGAGATTAGGATACACACTTGCAATTTTTCTTGTATCAATGGGACTATAAAATAATTGTATAAAAGCCTTAAGCTTTTATCATGCAACCTGAAACATGAGTTAGATTAAAGCTGTAGCTTAAACAATGCAAAGGGATAACTGGCACCAATTCAACATCTGCACATTGTGAATGAGTCTGTGAGCCCAACTGTTAGGTGAACATGTCAAAACCAAAACCATCTTTAAGTTAACTCTCCCTTCAATCTCCAATTTTAAAGCCCATCTCTGAAACTGTACCTGCTCCTGTCACAAGTTATATTCTAAATACTTGAGGCTACAGTCTTGTCCTGACTTTAGAGTTGCACCTACTGGAATGAGACTCTGCAGAAGCAAAGTTTACAAGAAACCACAGTCAGTGAACACACAGTACTTGGACAAGACACAGAAAGCCAGTCAGAAATTACAAGTGGGCAGGGGTGAGGATGTGGAGGCAGCCAGCATTCCACTACCACCCATAAGAGAACCTGGGTTTAACTTTAGATAATGGAAAAAAAAAAGTAAACATTTCTGTGGAAGCCTTTTGTATTTAAAAAGATCACTAGATGAGAAGGTAACAGATTTATTCCACAACTTGTTCTTATGGGAAATTTTTGAAGCAGTTGAAGGTACATTGCAGAGTCATGCTGTCCAGACCTAGAAGATCAAATTCAAAACAATGAAGTGGTAGAGACTGGAAAGCTTGGGAGCAATTACTTTTTTTTTCAGCCAGCAGAAAATCTATTGGGGAAAAAAAATAAACAACACTGATCTTCAGAAACCTATTATAAAGCAGACTGTATTTAGAAGTCAACAAGGTTTCATGTTCTCAATTTGAGAACAACTGGCTTATGTCTGCAAACAAACACGACAACTTAGTTCCCACAAAAGCTTTCCCACTTGCAAAACCCAGTAGCACTACTTAGCCCATGACACTCATCACCAAATATCCCTCTCAGGAGTGGCCTTGAGAAAGGGCATTTCATAAAACCACCCAAGAGAAGTGACACTTGCTGAGTAACACACAACTAAGTTTTGACCACATAATAGGAGAAAAGAAAAACAGCACTTTTAACTTTTTTCAATTTCCAGAGATGGAATAGTTGCTCTACACCATCCTGCAGCTCTTCACTTGTTCATGGCTTTCCATTAAAAATACAGAGAAAAGCATCAGTCTCATCTATTATTCAACAACTCAAACTGAAAAGAAAAAATATAAAGAAATATTTTCAGCAAAATACAAAACCAAGCACTCCTGGACCTTCACCATTTCTGGGTTATCCACAAACTGCAGTCTCAGTAGCCAGTCTAAACCTTCAAGAGTGAAATATTAGTGACTGTAAGCAACAAATCTCAGGAATCAAACTCCAGGAGTAGAAAATATTGAATTTTATTTAATCAAATTTAAGGCTTGAGAAAAAAAATATATTGAAAGTCATTCAGAAAAGCCATCTCAGAAGAGGAGACAGGAGCTCCCCTCCCAGTGGCTGAACAATGTTCAAGCTGCATGACAATGCACAGGCAGTAAGGGGAAGAAAGAGGGAAGGATGGGATGGGGATACAAAACCCAAGGAAGGCAGTTCTACACCTAAATCAATGGCCACATCAAGCTCCATGGACTGGGAGCACAAGTCTGTCCACATGGCACTGCATGAGCTCACCAAAGCTAAAGATCTCTTGGGAAGAAACATTCAGGTTTTCACAAGGCAACCCAAGGTCCTTTGGTCACTGCACTTTTTTCAGTGCTTCTATTCATCCTCCTCTTCATGTACAGGGAAACTGTGTCCAAATGCAGTTGTATCAATAACACCAGAGGCAGCTGCACTGTCAAACACACTGACACATACATACACTGCTTAACGGAAATAAGTTGTGCTCATTTCTGAGAAATAAAAGATATCACATTGAAGTTTGCTTCTCTCAGTCCAGTTCTTCAAGTCTGACCTCTTTTGACATCTTCATGAAACACCTTGGTTCCACTGTAGTGTTTGTGAACTTGTTCCAAATGCAACCGCTGAAATCTCAACATCAACAATGTATCAGACCTCTCAGTGAGATCACTGAAATAATTTTCCTTTGAGGCTTCAGAGGCAGGCTCACACCCAGCTGCTTTTGCTGACAAGACTTATTTTAGACCATAACCTAAATCTTCAGCCATGAAGTCACTGCAGGTCCACAGAGAAGGTGCTAAATAAAACTAAGTAGAAAGTGTTCCCCTTACAAGTCTGAAATTACACCAGCCAAGTATGGGTGTACTTCAGAACATACAGGGGCAAAACAACCTAGAGCCCCAGGATTTAAAAAATTACACTGAATAAACATAGAGAAGTTTATCCACAATGGCAAAAAAGACAAATCCCTCCATGAATTTAAAGGTCCTCAAATAAGTTGAACTTCCCTCAAATTCAGTTCCAAATAACTGAAACACTGATACAAAGGCTGGTGTTAATATGGCCAAAGCCATTAAGAATTAACTGTGGAAATACAATACTTCAGTTAAATTCTGGTTTGCATACAAACAGTGCTTCAAAAAAATGAAGTATTAATTAGTCTTCAGGTAACTTGGCAAGATTTGCAGACCCTGGAATTGTAATCTGTAATGCTGGCTCTTGTCAGCAGCTAATTTCAGTGCATGAGCTCCACAGCCATCTTTGACACCAGAATGATTTTCACCAAATCGCTGGAATTCCTTCCTAGCACTAGGAGCTGCCTGTGTCAAAAACTGGCAAAGGGAAATGTACTCTTCTAGCTGGTGTTTTCAATGCAAGGTTTTATGACTAAAAACTTTCCAACAGGAATCTGCCTTCTCTGATTTTACATACATCAGATTTCACACATGACCAAGTAAATCGGCTGATGAGGTGTTACAAGGTTTCAAGCACCAGAATTTAAAGCAAAGTTTGCTGGCCACTACTCTGCTGCTTACCAAGTTGTATTACAATCACACATTTCTGGCTGCTTCTCATGGATCAGATTCAACAAAAAGGTAACACAGACCTCAAATTCATGGCTTTACAGAAGAAATGCCTCTTGCTCTCCCCTCAGTGATCTACTGCTATTGTTTTCTTGTTGTATACCCAATTTAAAAAGTCACAGTGTACTTCCAGCCATTTAACTTGCAGGTTTTTAGATGAGTTAATAGCAGACTATTCTCTGCTACTGTAAGGAAATCAGCCATCCTTAGACAAGCTTCCTTTTCCTGTTGTGTCTCAATCACTGGCCAGAAAAAGAACTATGAAAGCTGAAGTACACATGAGCACTGTCTGAAGTGCTTCACAGATTACAAGCAAGAAGGGTGTCTGGACAATTGTGTCTGGACACCAGACACAAAGATTCTTACTGTTGATCAACTTTTGCCAGTGAAATGATTGTTAATATATGCATAATAGGAAAAAAGAACATAATATATTTAAAAGCTTGGCTTCCAAAGAAAGCCATATACTTTAGAAAGACAAGTATTAAATCTTCAGGCACACTACATATAGTAAAATATCATTATAAAAATAGATACTTTTCTAAAATTTACACTGTGTTAGGCACTGTAAGTGAACCTGCTCTCCCTGAAAACCCTGGTGTCACCGGAAGCAGTAAATGATGTTAGTTATATGGCCCACAGTAAGACTGACAGCTACAGCTACTTCCAAAAACACTTCAGCCACAGACTTCCACCTTACAGCTAAGGAGACAACACCAAAGTCTTACAGAAGAGACTGGAACCCCTACTGACCTACAGATCCATCTACTAATCCCCACAAAGGAGGATTGGAAGAAGAGTTTCATTTTCTCTTGAGTAAAATGAAAACCCTGACATAAGAAGGACTAGTTCAGCTTCATGTAGAAAATGACATTAACACTGAATTTGCAAGTCTTTCATCAGTCCTGGTAGTGGCAGTTAAAACTTGTGAAGATCAACATAGCAGTTGTGACAGAAACTAGAGGAATAACAAAAGCCATCAACAGCTAGCACAGCATGCTTGCTACCTACTGAAACAAGCTGCATTCTGAAGTGTATGCAGACAGCCCTTTTTAAAGCTATTACTGATCATTGAAAGGATAAGCATTTTTAAAGAGGTTTTTCTTCTATAAATAAAGAATATTTACGTTTTTCTCAGACAGGAAACAGCATCAGGGCTTTACACCCTCTTGCCTGAAATGGAGATTTGTAAGACTTAATGCTATAGATAGTCAGATTTTTCCCATCCTGGGAGCAGGCTTGAATTATTCAAAATAGCGTGGGATTTGCACAACCTAAAATCAACTAAAGATCTGGACATTTTGTGATTTTTTTTCCCAATTTCCGGTTATGGTTGCTGGAGATGCTGCCAAAAACGGCTGGATAAGTCTACTGGAGAGATTAACATGATTGCAAGGTTCTGAAGAAATCAGCATGTGACATTTGACAAGATTACATTTTAAGACAGAAGACAGAAGTGAAGACAGAACAATCTTCATAGCAATCCTTCAAGAAAAGCAGTTTCATGGCTCCCTGCTACCGTCTTTAAAATCTGCTCTGCCAGTGTCCTGGGAAATTCCATTTCTTCCTCAGAGACCAACGCTGGTGCGCTGAGTTGTCTTGCCAGAAAAAAGGTAGACAGCATGTGTTTGGTGATTGTTTTTTGTAACAGCTTTTAACAAAAACCATGAGCAGGGGAAAAAAAAAATCCACATAAGGCTTTTAACAACAGGAGTATTTCATGGTCTGTGCATTTCTTCTGCCTCGGTGTCCAATCAATCATCTTAACATACACTGTCTTGCAACATGGGTCTGCTTTCATATTCAGAAGGCATTACTTGCCTTTACAGCTTCAATATCAGAAATCAATGTCCTGGCTAGGAAAATCCCAAAAATCTAAAAAGATAAAAAATACACCATTTTGTGAGATAAAACACTTGTAATGCACCAGTCTGCAAGATGTTTGTTGGCAGGTTCAGATATTTCATAGCCAAGATCATCCATCAAAACATAGCTATTACTAAAAGGTAATAAAGGCAACAGAATCCTGCAGGTAATAAAACTCATGAGAAAGATGCTTTCATGTAAAACTTCAGCAGCCTTCAAAATAATAAGCTTTCAGATGCCTTAGAGCTAGAACAAACCCACTTCACCAAGCCTGAGTGTCATAAACATCCATGCTTACCTACTGCTAAAGCTACAAAGCAGACATTGGCATTCGTTCCACAACTTTGAATAACAACCCAGTCAGTTTTCAGATCAACTTTTTTAAATACAGACAGAATGTACAATTACCAGTACTAAAATGAAATTCTTGTCACAGACAGAGTAGTCCCAGATTTTTCAGAGACATTTGAAATTTGAAATTTTAACATTCATGTCAGTTCTCAGGGAAATCTTCCTTTACAAACTGAGGATAAACTTGTAACTCAGCAAACTCCCTAAAGCACTCTTAGCAATAATATAAAACTGGGGTGAAGTTTTGGAAAGCCAGAAGATTTCATTTAAATGTCAGGTTATGTCTAATTCTCAGTCCCACAATAAAAGAGCTTAATGCACAAGAAAGACCCAATTGGAAAACACAAATAACTCAAAGTGGTTTCACAGAGTCTTGGGACATGAATAGAGAACAGCATTGTCAAGTTATTGTCAATCAACACACTGCCAAACGATTAAACTTTGTGTCTTGACCCTCTTCCTAGCAAGAGGTGCAGTTCTTAGCACAGCATTTCTCAATCCCATGGAAGCATTATCACCAGATGGTGATAAAAACATATCAGACCCTAAGCTACAGAGGGCAGTATTACCAGGGCTGGAGGAAGGACTTTTGCTAGCACTCCATACTCAACTATTGTCAATTACATAGAAAATACTTTCTGTAGCAGAATTTAAAGTTTATTGTTTCCCATTGAAGTGAAGGAATTTCATAGCATAGAACGCAGTGCAAACAACTGCCACAATGAAAGCAGCATCCACCTTGAAAGCAGTAATGTAAAATGCTTTAGTGAGAGTTTCAGCTGCCTCTCTGATGTACCAAGCACTGATGAGGTAACAGAAGTCACCATCTTCCATCTGGTTCTGCTAACATCACATTTGCTACCTGTTCACCTGTTTCCCTGCTCTTACATTCCCAACCTTTTTGAGCAGCATGCTACAGCCACTTTAGGTCAGCCACTGCAGGTTACCTACAGCCAGCTGAGGTAGCCTCAGCATGAAGGACAAGGCTGTATCTTAGTTCAGATTTGTGACAGAAGGCTGGAGCTCAGATCTACTGCAGCAGACAGCAGATCCCCCCTCCTTAATGATGTTGAAACACAGGGAATATTTTATATAATAATTGTATATTACATATGACCATATTATATTATAATATTATATATATATATATATTATAATATATATAATATTACATATTATAATATTACAATATATATCCCAATTATCACACATTATTATTACTGCACTGTATTTTTATTATAACCTTCACTGCTTTGTGCAACAGGTGTTTTCACACTAACTCCCCTCTACTATAATAGGTGTTCCTGCCATCCTCTTATCAAACCTAAAAAATCCACATTCAAAATATTTATTACACCTGTCCATAATTACTTTTACCTTCAGCAGGTCTTTACCTACAAACATGACAATTTTTCAAAGAATCATAGTAGTAACAACTAACCTGGAGCAGTGAGATAGCTATGAAGACACCTGCAACAATGTAGATATTTCGGGGTAACCAAGCTTCAAGTGCATGGATACATCCTTTGACAAAAATCTGATCATCCCATTGACTTTTGCTCTGAATGTAAAAAGGAAGAATAAGAATTTTACTTTTCTGCTCAACTTTACTATAAGATCAATCACATGATCTAGCTAGGCTAATGTCTTGTCACTTTTGCAGTAAAGTTTTTAACCACACTTCAAAAATACACATGTGAATTGGAGAATGTCAGGCATTGATATTTCTACCTTCCTGAAAATCATGTTTATTAGAAACACAGTAAAATTAGCAGATAATAGACTAGCAGATGATAGATGGTCAAATTAGCAAACAACAGATCAACAGATTTAGACTATTACAATTGGTAATTGAAATGAACACTTGAAATCCAAATCCCATCCCTTTTTGAAATCCACCTCTCCCCTCACCTGTTCCCACTTGTTTTCTCTCCCCTCCCACAGCAGGAGGTTACTTTAAACAAAGTACAATGTCTACCTTGCTCTACACCTGTAGTATGATGTAGGACAGTTATTAGCTCCTAGAATTTTGAGCTGACACATCTATCAGCAATCCCACCAGTTTTAGTCTTGTCTATGCAGGCACAGAACATGACAGACAGCACCTTACCTTCTTTCTGATATCATAGCCACATTGTGTATTCACAACTTTTTGCTGCAAAGCAAAAGAGATTTTAAATAAACAAATCAATTTACTTGTACTCACTTCTGTTCACAGCAAGTTTTTCTATCTTTTATATCCATAAACAAATCAATTGTCAGAGCCAAACATTTTTAAAAGCATTTTTAGCAAGAACAAGCAAAGCCCTAGCAGAACAGAAGAAAATTAATGACAAAGCAAAGGTGTGTACTATAGATGATGATATCAGATGATATCCTGCATCAGAAATCTCAGCTGCTTCTATCACTTGCATTCAACTAGCAACTTTTTAACATGAAAACTGCACTACCATCACACAGGTGAGACATCTGCATTTACAAAACTGATAGTAAGTTTTATTGAAATATTAATAATAGAATCTCACATTAAACAGACTTAAGCATCCTTCTGCCTCCTTAAATACAGCAGCAGCAACAGAAAAAGGTGCAGTTGAACAGTACTGCTCCAAACTAGGCTAGAAAATAATTACTGGGGAATCTGAACATGGAATATGGCCCTGACAAAGGCTTTCCTTGGCTGATTGCCAATACAATCAGAGAAGCCTACCAGGTATTAAATATAACTTACCAATGGCTCTCAGCACAAGGATTGCTGGATGGATTTCAAGCTCTAAGTATTCCCAATAATACCATAAAGCACTCTAAGTTAGCCCCTACCTCCACATTTTGGCATCTGCTGCAACACTCAAAAGTTTCACAAAGTTTAGTAAAACAAGTTAACCAACAAGCACCTAAACCTTGCCAAAACCAAGGACTGTCTCAGAAGCTTTCAACTTCATACATGAGTACTTCACTAATTACTGACAAAGCAGCAAATGGAGCTACTCCTGCCTGTCTGGCAAAGGGGTGGTGAAACATTAATTCCAGCTGGGGTAAACACACTCTTAGAGGTCTCAGCTCTTTACACGCCTGAAAAAGGCCAGGGATCCAAGGAAACAACACACTGGGAATAAAAAATAGCCAGCCACCAGTGCTTCAGATCCAAACCATACCAAAATGGCTTGAATTCCTGGTGACAACACATTTTCACTTAACAGGTTGCCACATTTGGACTCTAAAAAGAATGCAACAGAAACACAAAAAAAGGTTTGTCTGCACAAGAGTGATTTTTAGTCATTTAGGACACCTCAAAGCCCTTCAACACCTTATTCAGGAAGTACTTCCTGTGATAACCTGACAATCTCAGGGCAACAACAAAGCCAGGAAACAACTTACAGCAGGATCGGGTATACAACAGGAAAAAGGAACTCCGCACTTCTCACGACTTTTGCTTTCACTCTTGCAGTCAAAGTAGATGTTGAAGTCCCAGTCTTCTGGACCTTGGGCCCCACAGCAATGGTTCTGCAGCAGATAAATACATTCCAGAAGTTTGTTCAGTGGATAAATTATCTCTAAAATACCTCCAAACAGTGTTTGCTTACAAATCTTCACTATCCCTAAGTCTGTGCAGAATCAATGACAACAGCAGAGTAAAAACAATGAATAGACATGAAATCAAAGCTCTGTGAAATCAAAGCAACACATCTGGAATACTGCTCCTGGAAACAAGTGTCAGCATGTCAAGGCAATTCATAAAAATTACCATTTTAGATGTAATTGTCATACAATAAGTTCCACTGCCAAATTTTTTAAGAGAAAGCTTTTTCTTAGGGAGCAAGGGAAAGGGGAGCAAATGAGAAAGGTCAAAGGCAGATGCATGCCTGAGAGAGCTTCCACAGCAGACATCAGAACAAGCCTGGACCTCAGGGTATCTTCCCTCCCTGCTGCCTTCAATACAGAAGGAAGGAAACCAGCAGATCAGTAACAGTACTATTAGCTACAAATTATTATGATTCTATTAAAAAATGAAAACTTTAAAATCTATATTCTCCTAGAAGGCATCAAAGAAGTGACAGGATATGAACTTACAATTCTCTGTAGTGAATCAATGATGTTCTGGAGGTCAATGTCGTCTCGGTAGGATTTAATGTTATTCTCAAAGAATTCTTTTACCCTGTCCCTCACCCAGTCCTGGAACAGGAAAGCCATAACTGCTACTGCCAGCTCCAACAGGAATATAAACACAATTGTTCCACAGAACTGTAAAAAACAAAAGTCCTAAATTAGAAAATATTAATTCATTTTGAATGTATTCCTATACCACCAGAAACAGATACAGAACTGGGTTCATATTTTGAACAGACACTGAGCACAATGAGTATACAAGGTAAAGAAACCCCAAGAGGAAGAGTTGTTGTTTTTTTTTGTCACCTGAACTTGACAGTAAAAAGACCATCAGACAGTCATTATTCACAGCAATGAAAACAATAATAAACGAGAATCGGTAAAACACAGGGCTAAAGAAGTCTTGATTACCTCTTGGATTGTTTCTAATTTTATAATTTATTTTTTTTTAATTTTTTGTCTAGCTTAGCTGTTTTTAGCTCTGAAGCAAAGAAGAAGCCTCAGTATAAAAAGAACCATTTAAGAAATTTTACATCAGTCTCTGAAGTCCCAAAGTTTTGCCAACACGTACAAGAAACTTTAAAGTTTTTAAGGGATTTTGTTCCACTATATTATACTCTCTCAGTGATTCCTAACTGACTAAGCATGTTCCATAACAATACAATGTTAGATTCTGATATACCTACTATAACATCACTGCAGAGCAGAACAAATTAAAAACAGCAGGGAAGAACATGTTCCACAAAGAGGAGAATAGATAAGCTAGGACCACTCTGCTTTCAATGCCATTACTCAGAGGTTTATCAAGGCAGCAAGTTTACCATGTATTTTGCCACAAACCAAATTCTATCATGAATTATCTGGGTTTGCTCCCAATTCATCATTTGCAGCTTTCACGCATATAATAACTCCCTCATGTAATGATGTTACTTACAAACTTCAGCAGGCAGATGTTTTCTCTCAGTGCTCCCACACAACCAGCAAATCCCAAAGTGAACATCACTATTCCCACCACTAAGACAAGCACCACTGGGTCCAGACCATGAAGACCAGTCACCTTTGTCAGATCAGACAATACACCCTGCAAGAAAAAACCAGAACAGAATGTGACCACTGTAAGCATCTCATTCACTCAGCATTCCTTCTGGATGATTTCCACGATGCCCAATGAACTGGTTGCAAACTCTTGAACTTGCCAACAGTGACACCAACAAAAAGAGTCTTGTTGTCAAATGGTCACTGACAATACCAGTTCTCTTCACCCCAGCAGAGGAAGTATTAAAGTTATAGCTAGCAATTCTTCTAGTAAGTCAGTTTCTCGGGCTACATCGTCCTATTTGCCAAACAGAATTCCACAAGATGGTGCCAAAAGCTCAATTCTACCACTGAATGTTCACTTAGTTTCAAGGTAAAAGAATTAATGTTTTATATCAACTTGAAATGCATCAATCACAAGGGCACTCCAATATCACGGCCTAAAAAATATATTAGGAAAACTTTTCCAATTCTAATGTTTAAGTGGGACAAAGGGAAAGACATTCTAAGGACAAAGCACCTTATGGATGACATTTGAAAGAGGGAAACCTTTTTTTTGTTTTCACAGGAAGCATATTTTTCCTCTCTTTTTGGTTACAATCCTTCTAGTGTCAGAGAGTCTTAGTAGTGCTACTCCAAACTCTTTCAGAAATATAACAGCATAGTCTAAACACTCCCCTTTCACCCCGATATTCTTACACCAAAAACAGTTACCTATTCTCTATATTTGCAATTTGCCCAACATAGAAGCAATAGTTTCTTTTTTGTTAACTATCCAAAAACCATTTATCTTGACAAAAATCTTTGCTATGAAGTCTGTGTGCTTAGGTTGCTAAATCTATGTGAATGCAATGCTAACACAGTGAAAACCCTCCTTATACTTTCTAGATTAGGTTTTAAAAAGTTATTATACCAGCTACCATTAAAACTCCATCAAATAAATATAGCAGGATTCTCAGGGTATGTGCAAGAACAAGATGGAACATGCAGAACACAGAAGGGATGAACAACAAACTCTTCATGAGAATGATTTGCAGGGACACCCAGGCAGCCCTGAAGTAGTCTGAGTGTTCATCATACAACCATTAACAATACACAGAACATCTTAGTAAGGAAATATTTTCACTTTTGAAACAAAGAAATAACCAAAATCAACACATGTTCACTATTTTTCTTTATAGAGTATATTCTCAAGCTAACCATGTTTAGTGTAAGAGCAAAATATCAGAGACACTTGGAATAAGCTGCCCAATTCCTTCAATAAAATGCAAATTACCATCTTTCTACCAGGTATACATTCTAGAATAAAGTGCAAAGGATATACATCCCAAGATAAGACCTTGGAAAAATCTCTATCACTTATTCAATTGCTTACTTAACAAAATAAAATCTACAGCATTAGAAGAAAATGTGCCCTTGGAGGAACTCCATCAGCTGAGGACATTGATTAACAGCACTGCAGTGTTCCACAAGACTCCATCTTCTTTCATAGCATGTTCCATAGCAGATTCTGTCAGAGCTGTTAATTTGGCAACAGCAAAACAGAGTTGTTTATATCAAAACTGGCTGATGGGATGAAAAGGAAAAAAATAATTAAACTGAAGGACTCAGAATTGCCTTGCAACAGCTGGTGACTAACAGTTCAAACAGGCTATTACAAAATGGTCCTAGTTTGTAGATAATGTTTTACCAGTCACACACTTCCATTTTTCAAAACTGTTACACCTCACAGCTAAAAAACTTGATCTACCTGGTTAATTATGAGAGTCCCACCTAATCAAACCTTGGCTCAGACCCCACAGTCAAGAAACACCTGTCAGGATCAGATGGGCTAATGCAGCATCCTTGTAGAATCAACATGCTGTGATACCAAACCCTGTGTGACCAGGATACTCAAACATTCATAACCATTGCCAGCCATCTCCTTCCCACAACCAAACTCAAGCTTTTTGTTTTCACACAATCTCACTTGTTCAAGCAACATTTTTTGGAAGACAATTTAGTCTGATCAAAGCATGTTACAAGTAGAAGTAGGCAGGAACTGGCTTTATTATTCAGCCTCAGAGGTCACTGGTCCACAACACTTTCTTCACGTTCACACTTAATGTTTACAACATGCTCTTTTTAAAAGAGGGTTATGGGGATTTTGTTTAAGAAATGATGTTAAGTCAAAAATCCTGAAGGAAGGAAACAATGGAATTAATTCAGAAAACTCTAATCCCACCATACCCATTTTGCTAAAGACACTCCTGCCTGTGCCATCTGCACTGGTACAAACAGGCTGCCCTTTACAACACAGATTTCCTCAGGTGCACAGGAGAGCAGCCTGATACCTGTACTCAGTGTCAGACATTCTGTAACAAAACTCACACTTCAAGTCTTCCTTTCAGTCACACAGAACAGTTTGTCCACGCCCTTGAAGTCCCTCTAAGCAACAGTCTTGATTTGAAAACTGCCTGTACCCTCTCCATTTGTTATTAGCCACAAACTTGCTGGAATGAAGTGAGGCTGACCAGCCTTTAGTTTCCCAGATCTTCCTTTGTGTCCTCCTTGAAACCATTCTAAGCAAAACTGTTTTGCTGATAAGAGGGCTCAATGTTATTCACCTTGTTTCTGTCAACACTTGACAATAATTCACTCTTTGTGACTTTTGAAGTATCTATTGTTGGACAGATATTGACTCTTAAAATTTTATGCAAGTTAACTCTTATGTGACTGTTCAGAATAACCAAAGTCAGTTACAAAATCATAAGGATAGGCCAATTAGATACACCAGTTAGAGAGATTGGATCTTAACCAAATAACAGAAGTCACAATGGCAACATTTTTCCATGTAGTATTTTCAACACTTCTCACAAACCAGCAGTCTCATTTCAATATATTACGAGCCAAAAGAGAAGCACAGGATTTAGAGCCAGAGAAAAAGACTGCTGAGGAATTAATCTGTACTCCTAATGCACAAAGAACAAAGACAGAATCATAGAAATGAAATGAACCTAATGTACTCCATGTTGTGGTAAGAGACAGGATGTTTAGAACTCTTCCACCACCTGTAGTTTATCTTTGGGTTTACCACTGCAGCTCAGTTTCTGCAAAGTTTTTCTCTTACTTCCCATCTATTGTTCACCGAGATGCTTATCTGTGAAATACAGGCACGACTGGCTGAAGAATGGCACTGCTCTGAAAGACTGAAAACAGCACAGAACAACTGACAAAAATAACTAACAGATTTCATGAACCATTCAGAAGTTCAAAAGCACAGGAAAGGCTTTGAAGCATTTATTTGCAAGATAGCACAGAGAACAGAAAGAACTCAGGAAAAGTTCAAAAAAGAAAGAAAGACAGAAAGAGTCTGCCTTTGCCTTTTAGTCACTTCAGTGTACCATAAAGCCAACTTGGCAAATGGAGATATTAGTCTCCAGCCACACAGATCATATGTGCTTGTATAAAAAAACCAGAAGAATGAACATTACAGAACAAACTCAAGGCAAGTTTAACATCCTCCTTAAAGGGTTGGAAACAAAATTCTTTTGTAACAACAAAATAGGAGGCAAATGTATTTGAGTGTCAAGATAGATTTTCATATAGCAATGACAGCACTAACCTAGTTATGAGAATGTGTGCAAGCACATGGGGAGCAGGGAGGAGGAGAATAAATACCTCAGAATTAAAAGTACCATAAAACTCACTTCCAAAAAGCAGAGGACTCAGAACCTCTGTGCATGTGGACAGCTGCTGTATGGAACCACTCCAATTAAGGAAAAGTGAACACATGATGGTAATTGAAGTCTTACTAGTTCGTGACACAACTGAACAGAGAGGGCACCTGCCCTCCACACCTGCCTGAGATGCAGATCAGTGAATCTAGCAATGGTCACTTTCTCCTAGTGCTTGACTTCATTAAACCCATACTTTTACAGCCACTCAGTGGAGGAACCATTAATTTCCATACCTGTATCATTCTGTTCCCTTGTAACAGGAGAACTCTGAGCACATGTGCATGTAACTTCCTTCAGCTGAGGAAGTTTCTTAGTTACAAGAAACCTTTGCTAAAAATAAGAGTTATTCAGCTACACCATGTTCCCCAGTGCTGTTCCTCTACATGGAAACAATCACTTAAGCACTCCTTGGGGAATAGAGTGGACAACAGATGGCCAACAGACTGGGAGCATCTTTCTGAAGTATTTAGAAGATGCACTTTTAGATTTAGTAGTGCTTTTCAACTTATAAAGACAGCTCATACCCCTCCCAAATATTTGTTTGTAATAAAAGGAGGTGAGTAGAGAAATACAGATTTTAGAAAACATGCTTTTGAAAGAGAACCTGTTCATAAAGGCTAAATTCTCCCCAGCATCCTGCTCTTACAAGTTCATAAAAAAGCTCTGAATATCAATGGTCACAGCTTAACTCCTGATCAGGGACAAGAAGTAAATTCCAACTAAAATCAGTTTAGATTATTTGAACACGCTCCTGAGTACAGATGCTACATTTAACTTCTGCTGCTTCCTGAGGAAGTAGTTTTACTGGAGCAGGAGGAGGCAGCCACTGAAATAAGACCAGACATCTCTTATCCTTACCTTTTCACTCCATGCCCACAGACCAGCTGCAAGGAAGGCCACTCCAGCTAGCTAAAATTAAAAAAAAAATTAATTAGATGTAATAATCAACCACATTATCAAAAAACTTACTTAGTAGCACTATTGCTCAAATAAAACAAATACTGCCTGTCATTTGAGACAACAGTAACGGGACCTTATTCCCCAAGAGTCCATCTCTTACAAAATTATTTGAAGGGCATTTATTCCACAACATTTATGCATTTTATAAATTACTTTTTAAAAAGTATTTTGATTCTTCATGATAACTCAAAAAGCACATTATTCAAGAAGAAGAGATACTTAACAGACAGCCCCACAGAGCACCATGCAAGTGGGAGTTATCCTTGTCCCAGTGATTTGCTAGAAAGTGTCTGCCTGCCCACTAATGAAGATGTCAGAATATTTAATGCATTTTGAAGTTATTCCCTATTTAGTCACTTAATAGTACCAATATTATGGCTATGACAGTAGCCACGCTTGCTCCTTGTGACTTCTCAGTGCCAAAGCTCTCTATATTAGCCTCTTCTCTGATTAGATACCATTTGTATTCTGAATCCTTATTTTGTTTAAGCCCATTTAAATCAAGCTGGATTAATGGTCCATTTGCTTACTTTCCATAAGTATAAAATCTAATTTATAACAAACCCTCCACTAATTCATATGTTTGAATAATAAATACTCCTGAATTACAGTCACTCAAAAGAAGAAGTTCCTTGTTCTAATATTTTATTCTCTTTCTTCAATGCTCAGGCAACTTGTTTTTAACATCCAATTTCAATAATCAAACTTAAATGACCTCTCAATCTTCCTGTCTATGCAGGAATTATTATATGCCATAATCTGGATTAAGCAACCAAAACCACCACTGACACATGGAGCTAGAACTGAACAAAGCAGTACTAAATAAATTGCCAGAAGCAATAGCACAATGAGTACTCACCTTGGACTCTGAATCAGCTAAGAGCATCTAAAGTGATCATTTGGATCAAAACATAACTTGAAAAATACTATTAAAAACCACATCAATGTAAACAGAATATTGACCCAAATTAACCCTAGATCTTAACCCAGTGATCTTCAGATCAAAAAAAGGCAGGGAAAATAGTCAGTAATCAAATGTGTATGTCATTAAGTAGCACAGTGCATATAATTGATGCATCCTTCATCCTTTTCACTCCAAATGTTCCAGGAATGCTGGGAGACAGATGAAGACAGCTGGTATAATTTGCAGTAATCAAGGTAAATTACACAGACAGCTGGATCTTTGGAAATTTTTTCTACAGAACACAAGGTGGAAAAAAATAACTGCGAAGACAAATTCCACTCTCTGTATACAAATTAAGGGTACTAGAATACTAATATTGTGCTATTGAATTTATAAATAGGGTGACCTCTTCAGACTGTCTGCCTTCCATTATAATTACCTTCTTAATTAAATTTTAACAAATTTTTGATTAAGTAGATTTTTCACTAGCATGCATTATTCTCACCTTTGAACATGAACTTTGCTCATGCTTTTATAAAACATTCAGTTTCAAGAAAATATACTACTTTTGCAAATTTATTTCCATAAGCATCTGTGCAAACTAGCTACAAGTAAAATAGAGTTTATCAGAAGAAAAATAAACTTAGTCTCATTAAAACAATGCGGATAAATCTGAAACTTAATTCAGCTAAGACAAGCAATTCAAAAATTTCACTAGAAGCAACCAAACCAGATACATTAAAAAATTCTTTTGCAAAAATCCAGTAAAGTATGGAGTACTTGCAGAAGAAACAAAGCCATCAGCCACTACATTGACAGGTGCAATAACCAAAACAACCAATCTGCAAGAACATAAAATAGTAGTGAAATGAAATTAAATCATTTTGTTTCAAAGACTGTGTGCAAGGTACTTTAAAGTATCTCACTGAAAAAACCATTGTACAAGCACACCATGCTGATCAAACTAGCTCAGAAGTGGGTGTGATTGAGCATGCCCAGAGTTCTACAGAGAATCAGCCCCAGGAAAATCCCCTCTCTAACACACCTGCACAGAGGCACCCAAAGGATGTCTGCAAGGCAGACCAGGGAGCTGATCCTGCCTAAACTAAAAGACAAGTTTTAACCTCCTCCAGCTCACTGAGCTAAATGGCTGAGGAATGGGACAACAGGCAGCTGAGAAGAAGCAAGGACAACCAAAAGTGTTCCCAGGATGAGAGCAGGCTAGTCAGCTCTTTCAAAAAGCACAGCATTATGCAATTTGCCTTTCACCAGAATCTGAACAACATGTAAACAAGAACAAACTGGATTTCCCAATTCACTGCTGCACTGCAGAGCCCTTCAAACCATTTACTCCATGAAAAGTTAGATGGAAACATACACAAAGCAGGTCAATTGTGCCCAGAAACTGAAACACTATTTACCAGCATTTGCTTATTTCCTGCTTTAGAACTGATAAATCCACTTTTTAAACATATTGCATCAAACTGTAGGCACCGCTCTGATGTACAATACTGATGTCAACTCAGTGACATTGTGCCCAAATTACCACTTTTAAGCATCACCCATTTATCCATTCCCAATCACACTTTGAATTCCTATGATTCCTATGACTGCTGCCAGAATCACACTACCAACTGAGAAAGCAGGGCTAATCTGTTTCTCAGATGTAGGCAGCTCTTGCAAGACAAAACTCTAGCAACACAAAGTGATTGTGGGTCAGTGTGTCCCTAAGTCTGATCAGCAGCAATAGGAATTGCATGCAGTTTTTGTGTATTCTCACATTTCCCACTCCCTGGATAATCCTGTTTTACACTGCAGCTCCACCCACGCTAGAGCAATCAGCAGCCTGCAGCCCCTTCCTTCCTATCCCTTACTCTTCAGAGACTCTTCCTCTCAGGGTCAGGAAACCACCTGGTGCTGCATTCTCTCCTCTTCCTGGCACAGCATTGCTGTTACAGAAGTTCCTGGAAAACAACATATGATGGAAAAGCCAAGCTAATCTTATGCTAACCTGGGTGTTCTCTTATTTTTCCAAGAGATAAACTCAGAATTCTTTTCCAGAACTGAAGAGAATTTTTTACCTTCATCACCATGTGCAGGGCCTCCATTCCCTTTAAATCTCCTACAGGATGAGTGACAAGTTCTGGTTTTGCCTCCAAAAACACTTAAGAGTCACACACAACTACTGACCTATAGAAGACAAACCCAGCTGATTGTAGCTAAAAGCTATTTTACCCTCCCCACTCAATTCATGTGAGAGACAGTGAGCTCATATGCAACATAAAAGGCTTTGGCAGAGCACACATGCAATCCTTCACGTGGGCAATGTGAGAATTCACTGAACCAGCCACAGCCCCACGAGGTGCAAATCTACCCCAAAAAACACCCTTTCCACTGGAGGCACAGCAGCAAGCACCAGAACTCTCACAGAAGAGCTCACTCCATTGCAGAACGACTCAGAACAGAAAGGTGCCAAAACCAAGCTCTCCACTTGGCATTGTTGCAGTCTTTAAATTGCACCATGACAAATGAAGTGATTTGACTAAAAAAAAAAAAAAGCTTTTAAACACAAAAAGGTCCAGCCTTCTTATCTTGCTCTCTGCAGGGCTATCTTAATGGCTGCAGCACTGCCTTATCACCACTCATTAACAAGAGTGTACTTGGACAAGCCAAGTCTTGTGAGCATGCCTAAAAAGCAAGATGGAAACAAAGTAATCACACATAAAAATCAGGCTTAGGCAGAGCCTTCCTATGGCCTCCATTCCCTTTCTTAAAAGAATAGAGAAGTGGTATTACAAGCCAGCAGTAAAAGCCAGAACTTTCTTTTTCCAAATCACTCCCCTGAAAAAAAAGACTTCCAAAGAATGAAGATTTCTAAAGGGTGATTACACTGAGCTTGCCATTAGTCATATTTGCCCTCTTTGAGTTCAATATTTTGTTTAATCCCAATCTATGTGAACTGCATTTGAAGCATGACACAAATTGCAGTAACCACCCAGTGAAAAGTCTAAAACTTCTGGGAATTACTACATCAGCACATGGTTTAAAGTTTATACAGTCAATGATATCTTCAGAGCTACAATGGGAAAGTCAACATTTACCTTTAATAAGGATGACAGAAGAACAAATGCAAATACCTTCCTGCAACTATTTACTATTACCTGGTTTGTGCATCAACACAGGAGAGCTCTAACAGCTTATATGGGCAAAAGGCTCTCTGACATCCAGCTAAATCCATCCCTCATCCACCTCTAGAGCAGCCAGGCTCACTAACAAAAGCTCACAAACAAGTTTCCAGAAGCACCTGTCCTGCAACCCAAATAAAGTGAATCAAAACAAACATTCCCTCCTTAAATGCTACTTGTGGATTATGGTTACATTTCCCTTTCTGGTTTTGTAGTTCTTCAGTTTTTCTAAGGCACACAGAAAATCCACTCTGTTTCACAAATGGTGAATTTGTAGTCATTCCAGCCAGCAGGATTTCACAGGCTCCTGAATCTTTGTGTCAGCTAAATGATTCATGGATTGCCTATAGGGGTGTCTACCTTCAACATTTACATAGCTTGTTCTACAACTAAAGGTGCCAAAAATCTTATCCACAGAGCTGTAGCTGCACATCATTTACTAGGTCAGCCTGATAACGTCAACAGAAGCATCAGACCCTTTTGTTGAGGAAGCTACCAGGACTACAAGTACCTGTTCAGAAAGCTAATTCCTCCAGCCAACAGACCAGCTGAAACACACAGGTTGTGTTATCAATTCTCCTCCATGTTTTGGCATCTCTTTAAAAGTTGTTCTTTAAAGAACAGAAAAATTTTTAGATCTTCATCATTCATCTCAAGAGAATACAGTTTTTAAAAAGTGAAAAAAAATGTAGTGACTGCAGAGAAGAAAAAAGATATAAAATTTATTCCTGTGAAAAAACAGAGGCAAATTCTTGACAGTCTTCCTCCCCTTACAGCAAAGACAAAAAATTTCAGTTTAAAAGATTGTCAGAAACAGTCACTCAAACTCCACTTCATGAGACACTCACTAGAGTAACGTAGAGGTCTAGAGGAATCCTAATATTCATGAACAAGAGTGTTGATTTCTCACATACCCCGCCATGAACTTCTGAAGAGCATCCACATAGTTATCAAGTGATTTCTCTGAAAACCAGAACAGTTTGATAACCATCTCTTCTCACTGTGCCACACTCCACCACAGGTACATGGGAAGAAGAGGAATGGCAGAGCTGGTGGCTTGTAAGCACAATTTCTGACCTGTTGAAAGCATCCTCAATTGTGACACAGAAAGTATCATGCCCAGTGATCACTTTCACGATGCAATATTGTAGCAAACCAACCTTTAATGGAAGAGAAGTTTCTGCAAATCTTTTCTGCCCAGGTATCCACAGGAGGCTAACTCCCCTGTGGTTTAATGCTACAGCATCATGCTAGAGCACTGCACTATAAATAAAAGGTGGTGACAGTAGCAAGGAGGTCTGTGGTTATCAGCAGCTTTACTGCTAGCACTGGACAAGTGACTGTATCTGCACTCTTCCAGGACTACTCATGCCTTTCCATGACTGCAGCTCTAGGACTTCAGGTACAAACTTGTTAACATTTGACCTGAAAGTTCCAAAAGGAACTACTGAGTTTGTCTGAATTGCTTCCAGACCTTCCCCTCACAGACATCTTAACTCTTTCTGGTGCAACATTATGCTCTAACCTTTACAGGGCCTTCTTTTCCAAGGCAGGTGCTTCATTAACATCTAAATCCACTCATGTACTGTTGCATCTTTTCACACTCATAATTCTAAACGTTACAGGCAGGTTAGTCCATAGCTAAGTATTTCAAGACTGTATCAGACAATTCAGCTGCCCACAGAGCATGACATGTGCTGCCAGCTGTTGACACATCCCTGAGGAAGCTCCTTTCTTCTCTTCTGCATAGTGTATTGACAGCTACACCACCCAACAATGATCAAAGATGGTCTGAAAGGAAACATTATAAGAGGATTCTTTTAACAGAGAAGCAATTTGACATGGATAATATGGATACTGAGTCCTCACATTTTCAATAATAATTTCTCATAAGGGATAAGATTCTTCAATTACAGAACACCTGGGGCATACTATACATCAGTTTCCTGCTTTCACACAAATATTTCAGCTTGTTCTCTTGACCAGAATAATGAAGTTAATAAAACTTAGCTATGCCCTAAGCTATTTCAGCCTCTACATTTTGTACTCACCCAAAAGACAATGTTGTAGCTGAAGAGCAAGTATTTGTACCAACAGCTGACTTCTGCATTAGAATATCGGTAATAGTGCATCTTCTATGGCACAGCCTCTGCACAAAAGAGAAAGAATGGCAGGATTAGGCAAAGATTTCATGAATAAATGTTTCTTCCCAGGTCTCTCTTGCTCTGTTGAGAAAGAGCACAGTAATCTGTACCATATGCCATCAAAAGGCATTTTCAAAGTCAGCTCACACTTCCACTGACCCAACACTACCTTTCAGTATCTGTTGCTTAATAATCTTATCTTTAAGCACCCTAATGTTATAACAGGGCAGGCACACCCACAAAGGAAAGTCACTATACAGTTAGCCTAGGAAGATCAACATAAGCAAGGTAACACTCATCTGCCTTCTCACTCCTTCAAAACCATTTTACTACTGCAAATGGCTGCTTGGACTTATCCACAAACCCTGATCATTGTACATCCAGCAATCCAGCTAGCAGGATATCCAAAGTGGTTACCTGGAATCTCTCAGTGTTGCTGGATTGCTAAATACAAAAGGTAATTGTACCCAGCTCTTCCATATTTGTGTGCTCCTTTACCAGATCATCTCCTGTAAGAGGTTTTATTCTCAAGAACCAAAGTCCCACCATTTTAAACCCTCAGCTCTGTGGAGTTTGGTTTGCTTCCTTACACACACTAGAGAGATGAAGTTCAACCACAACTCTTGCTCAAGAATTTCAGACAACTACAGCTGTTCAGAGAATCATAACTAAACCACCTCTGCAGAAATGCCATGCATAAGAAAAACTGAGAACAAGCTGTGAATTCAGAGCAGGAATAAGCACTTGCACAGCCCTCACATTCTGGACAGCTGAGTGCTGCCTAAGACTGATGAGCAGCAATTCAATCCTCCACTTCCTTGAGGTAAATGTTAGTGGAAGGTTTGCAAATCAAGGAAACAAGAATGCAGAATTTCCAAACACCTCCTAACTAAAAAAACATTCTGTGTCACGCTGGTCATTCACAGACAGAGTGCAAAAACCAAGCCAACCCTGTAAAGTCTGAAACCCAGACCATGGAATGGACAAGTGAACTGCACCACATCCACAGCTATCAGAAGGTAAACTACGTTTTTTGGGGTTGTTTGGTTTTGGAGTTTCTTTTCCTAGAAAGGAATCTGCACCTCAGTATAAAAACACTCCCACTTACAGAAGAAACAGAAGTTGGCTTTGAGAATCCCATCCAGTACAGACTAGAATGTGAATTAATACTTCAGCTTGCTATTTCTAGAGTTCAGATGTTGACTTCCATATAACTTTAACCAAACACTGAAAACAGGTTTTCTTCCTTCACCTTACAACTTCTAATGTGCACGGTCCATTTATAGCAAAAAACATTTAACTTTCATTAAAGCAAAGGAAATTGTCCTTTATGGCAGTATAGGCAGTGACTGGAAAGGACCTTCCTCCATTTGGTCAGCTGTACCACATGAAATGAGTTTTCTAATTCAGTTACTGACCTTTGCAACCCATCCAACGTTACAGACAAAATTTAGGAACCTTTACAACTGTTATGAATCATAGCAAAGAACTCTTGCTTAAGCACCATCCCCTTGCTTATCTAAGTCCACAACTGAGTGAATATAGGAAAAGGAACAAAGACTGGTTTTCCCCACTTAATTTCAGTTTCTAGCTCCAAATGGCAATTTATATGTCAACAATCAATATGCACACACTTGGCCGAGTCAGTCAGTCTGATGTGCCTGGACAAGAGAGGAAAGAGAGGGTACAAGAACAGAATAGCACTAATCTGAGCAGGGTGCAATCCCATTTTACAGCAATACACTGGCTGCCAGTGCAAATACATTCTCCAGATGCAGACACACTGAGGCCTCCATCACTGTTGTGCCCCCTCCCTCTGGAAATCAGGAACCTGATAAGAGACAGGAGCAGCAACTACAAAATGCACATAAGGAGCATTGCTTTTGGTGCTGCTACATCTACAAGAGAAGGCAGCAGGTTGCATTTAGCTAGCACATCATTAAATTTCACAAAAATGAGGTTCTGCTAGACAAAGAGGCTTAAAATACAACCTGAGGCAAAAAGGCAAGCACATCACTTCACAACCTAAACTACAAACATCTGAAGACTTACTTTTGTTAGGTTACCCTCCCTGGCACTGGACTTATATGCAACTGTTCAGCTCCAGCTTCACTGAAACTATTCACAGGAATAAGAGGATTAAAAGTATCCTTATTGACAAGCACTACTCCCCACCCACCTCACTGTTTCGACCACCAGCTTGCAAGACATTTCTCCATGCTTCAAACAACTGCTAAAATGCCCCAGTCAATACCAATCACAGTATTTTAGTAGAATGAAAAAGTAAAATGCTTTTTCAACATACACATTTCCAAATGCTCAGAAATGACGGGGGGTGTATAACCAGTACCAGCAAGAAGCTGTCCTATGACAGCACACAGCTCTTCAGACAGATATTAGCTTCCATACCACATGCATATCTTGAGCTGATTTGGCTTGCTCTGTGCTTACCCTCATCAGAATTCTTTTGGTGGTTGTTGACAGACCACTGAACACAGTATAGCTGGTATGATAGTAGCATAATGAATCTGAAGGTATGTGATTTTTTTCCACTAACACTACAAACAAATGAAGCAGTCCACTCAAGACTACACAGCTACCCTCCCTGTGTTTATACTAAAAGCAATCATGTTTCCTAACACAGAAGGCATCTGTAACCAGTCCAGAAATCTGCTTGTCAGTAACTCACTTTGTGCACAGCACAGGCTGCATAGCTATGGTTAGGCAATCCTAAAAACACTTGGAAGATTAAAGCAGTATGTGGGCAGCGCAGACTAATAACGTTCTCTACTGTGTTTCAGACAAAGCAAGTCACAATGTGTCAGCTGACAGTTATCACCCACTCACAGCAACAGGAATTTCTAAAAATCAAATACAGAGCCTTGCTGCTTTGGTAGAATATAATTTTGTCCTGGTGTTTACAGCTTTAGTGAGAGGTGTAAAATGTAGTCATTCATCAAGAGGACACTGCCATTCCCAAAGCTTTTTGACACCCACAATTCCACTCTTACCTTCGAAATGCTACAGCAGTGATACTCCTCATCTATGTTCCTAATTCTCATAAAACACAATGTGATCTGTTAACTAATCTAATGTAGACATGCAGAGAAATCCTCATGGATAAGATGTTAAGTCAAGAACAACTGCAACAAAGTAATTTTCTAGATTTAGGTCCAAAAATTATTTTAATCCTCCAGAGACATTTACTTTACAAGGCAAACCTAAGTCACACTAAAATTCCAAGTTCAGCCAATACTGCCACCATATTGAGTCCTGATCCCCTTCCCTGCCCCACCTAAAACCCACAACCATTAATCAACCTATTCAGAGGAGCAAGCAGCCACACAGCAAACCACTAGCAAATCTTCAGCTCAATCCTGTAATCTTGTACCACACACCAAGAAGTAAACAGGTTTAAGCCTTCAATCCACCTTGCCAGAGCATGTGCAAATGCCAGCGTGGGGGCAGGCAGGAGGTGGCAGGAGTACAAGGATAGGAAAGGAAAAGCTTTCCCATGAATGTGCCCATGGAAACACAGCACCCCTCCAGTGCCAGCCTGTACCAGCAGCACACCTCAATCCAACACACTGAAAGATGAGGGGAACAGGGGCACAACTGAGGCAAGAGGAAAAAAAAAAAAAGTCATTTGCCAAGCTGTTGGCTTCTCCACCACTGTTCATCAATACAAAGCATCTGTATGAAGCTGGTGAAGCAAACGGATGTAGAATAATTTGCTGAGGAGCAAGATTTTTTAAAGTAGAGCAAGAGATGTACTTTGGTGTATGATTTGTTTTGATATGACTCAATTCCATTCCATCAAGACCAAATATATATCAAAAAGCATCAGTTCATTCAAGATATGGTGCCATTAAAAACAACTGTCATTCTTTGAAGGTGCTCAGTCATTTGGGGTTTTTGTGAAGGTAAAAGGCAGCCTAATCCCTGACCAGGAAAAATTCAGATGTATTCTTAGGACCTTCTAAAAATGGAACAACCAAGAGGCACCTACAGATTGCTCTTTCCCCATCCTACAGAGAAGCTGACCATCAAAGGGGTCCTAATGTTCAGAAAAGTATCTGGGTGCCAGCCATCAAATCTTCACCTGAAGGGGCTGAACTGGTACAGCCAAAAAGCAAGATAAATTGACAGGATGTGATGCTCTTACAGGTTAATCTGCTCCTGGAAACACACAGTCCTGCTGATGACTCAGGAGCTCCAAGCAAGCATGTGTCATTTTGAAATTTTGTCTCCAAGAAACTCAGACTAGGGCCTCAAAAAGAACAGACTAGCTTCTCCTAAGGAACACAAGTATAGTTCATTTAGTTCTGCTGGAGTTCAGATGAGCAGAGAAATATTTGCTCATTCTCAGAAGAAACCTGAGGATTAATCAACAAAATGGTATTTTTTTAACCTGAAAGACTTATGATGAAAGGCAAATATCATTAATAGGTTATCCCTGTCTCACCAGAAAAATAATGGAAGTAACAAATCTCGGAACTCAACAGAAAATGTGGCCAAAGCTGGGCAGAATTCTCAAGACATCATCTTTTAAGACCCTTATTTTGTACTGTGCTGAAGACTCAAAGACCTCAAAGAATATTTCAAGCAGAAGTTGCTCCACTGTAAGCACTAAAAAACAATCCCTCAGAGAAGAACAAATCCCCAACCTATTGGGAAGGGTTTCCGGTTTCACTGACCAGGGTTTATTCTATTACTGCATCACAAACTACAACTTAGGAAAACCTGTCAGAAACACACACCAGTGTTTCCAAACCCCAAATAAAGGAAGCAGTAATTCACAAGAGCTCCACTCCACGTCTCCATACCTCACACTCCTTATGCTGCACTTTTGGCCAAGCCACTACTTCTGTGTGGTTGAGTTGCATCCAAAACACCATGTAAATGCTCAGAACTCAGAAAAAGTGGACACTGCACACTTTCAAGAATAAGCTACATGGTCATCAAGAGCCTCTCCTGAGCTCCCCACTTGACTAACATCACCCATCCTTTGGCATATGGGCTCTACACTGCACAACTGTAATTCGAGGAGCTATTCCAGTTATGATTCATGGAATATTTTCAGCTCCATTTGATTTCTTAAACCAACAGAACTTCACTAAAGACTTGTAAAAGGCAAGCAGAATTCAGTACTGCTCCCACAGCAATTTGAAAGCTGTAACAGAGGACAACAGCAGTTCTACCTATTTCACTTTTCACTGTTCTTCATACAGAAGCTACAAAAGATGGAGTTGGCTGGCCTTGCTTCCATGTGAAGTAGTATTTATTCCTACTCAACAACAAAAAGCTACTAATAACATTTAAAAAGAAATCAGCAAAACAGAAGAAGCTCCAAAGAGTTCATATTTTCATTTATACAAACTAGTCAGAAAGCCAGTCAATAACACCGTACAATGAAAGTCTTAACAATGTAAATTCAAACTACAAATATTTTTAGTTATTGACACTGAGGAGAGACACAACTCAATTATCCAGAGAATTTCAGTACATTTATGCTAGTTCTGCCCCACTGACCTCAAATTCATTGAAGAAGTAACCGAACAGCTGAGGTGGTTTCTGCTAAACATACAGAGGTGCTTGACAGAGGTATCAAGTGAAAGGCAAGGACCTCCTACCTAGCTCAAGGAAAATCTGCTCAAAGTACCTGACTGCAAACAGAGCATCTACTCCACATTCTGACTTAAAGCAAGAGAGAGCACAGGAAACAGAGAGAAAAGGAAATGTTACACGTAAACTTCATCTAAAAGACAGCAATTTTCCAAACATAAGGAGAGGGCAGTAGAAGAGAGACAGATCCTTTTGTAAGATACTCATCTCTTCACTAATATTTAAGAAATGCAGAGAAAAGCAGGAGCACAGGATGTAGGGCCTTCACTGACCTAATCCTATTGGTTAAAGCTCTGGAGTTAAAACTCAGTTGGATTACACCAAAGTAAGTGAAAGCAGCACCAGATATTATCACTACAGTTCAAGAGATGCCTCATTAACAACTTAGAAAAGTTTAGAGAAATATTTTGTGCCTAGGAAAGTTTTCTTTAATAAAGCTATTGGCCAGTTTCATCTGAATAGGACCTTGCCTGTGCTGCAATTTATTCACTATACACAACAAGCCACAAGTCATGCTTTCCTTTTACTTCACAGCAAATTCAAGTATTGGGAAACATAGAAGCCAGTTAGTCATTCTGAGCAGGAATTTATCCACCTCAGGCTGCAAAACCTGTCAGGACAAGTAACCAGAAAAATCTTAGCTGACCCAAACTTCTCAGCTGCTTTCTATTGCCTCTCATGAGAGCAGATACATACCAACTCTCTGTAACATCAACAGCTGCAAGGCAAAAGTCAAAGTCTTTATTTAAAAGAAGCATGTAATTTGATTTTTTTTCCTCCTTCTAACAGAAGGTTTGGGGAGCCTTACAAAGCAAATATCTTATCTGAGGAGCCAGAACGTCCAGTTTGGGGAATATTTTTACTTCTATTTAGTAATCCAAGAATAACAGAATGTATTTCATACACTTTGTCAGCTCCTTCCCACAGCTCCAGACAGACCAAAAGGTTTCAAGAACAGAATGGGTCCCTCCCATTGCTATACCATTTCACGTCATAAAAAAAGACAGGAAGCCACCACCTTTCTTTGCTGACAAACACACTTTCTCTTCAGAGAACATCCTAAACTTTTATACATATGGTGACTTTTCACCACTTCCAGGAATGCCAGTTGCTCAGTCTCCAGTTATATTTCAGTCTGAAAGAATATATCTTTATTTTCTCTTTTCATAAGAAAAAACCCCCAAGAGACTGATTATAGCAATATACAACAAAGAAGTGATGAGCATATAATTTGCTTTGGGTTTTGTGGTTTGTTTCCTTAAAAATGCTCCTTGCTTTGGATGTAATGTGCAGTCTGTCTACATCCACACCATATTTCTTAACCTTCACACTGAATATTCTTATATACAAATTTATATATATAAACATATCTTTTTACATAAAACATCTTATTACATATAATAAAACAGATATTTATTTTAACAGTTTAAAACAGATCAAGGTATTTCTTAGTTAAAAAAAAAATTAAAATTTTAAATTCCAGGGTTGAAATCTGATCTCCAGAAAAGAGCACACTAAGTAATGACTGCAATATCTGGATAATACTAGCTACATTCACCACTCATTCTGTTTAAACAATGCTGACTCCATGTCACCGAAACAAGAAGTGGAGTTCAATCCACAAAACCTTTTTTTCCTCCCCTCTCACCTCAATTACCAGGGCTATGCTTTCAACACCAGAGCAACACTCATTTCAAATAAGGCACCAGGGAATGCTACTTTTTGGGGAAAGGCATGGGGGGTTTGGGGACAATGCCCTCAAAGCTTTCTTTTGCTGCCCTCCACCTCCAGCAGCTGCATTCATAACAACCAGGACAGGCTCATTTTACTTGCCAGGGACGACAATCACCAGCTTCCAAGCCACAAGAGAAAATGGCTCTCTGGGGCCACGTAGGCAGCTCAACCACTGTGAAATTCATCTCCTTACCTCCTTTCTGGTAAAGAAACACACTCATGAAACTTGCAAAACCCAGGTAGAAGATGAACCTCTAAGGCAGCACTGGAAAATCTTAAAGATGTGACAAAGCAGCCTTCACCAATGTCTCACAATCTAGCCACTTCAGCAGAGTCAGTGTCTCAGCCCAAATACACAGCAACAATTAATGCCCCAGGAGCTACAGCGAGTAGGCTGGCAGAGCACCCTGCACATGCTACCACACCACAGGGAGAAGATTAAAAAGACAAAAACCAATGCTGCTTCAGGACAAGCCCATGCTTGAACAGCTCCAGCCCTTCCCCCAAAGCCAGTGCTCTGGCAGGTCGTGAGAAAGCCTCGACTGTCTAGTCCAAAGTCTCTGCATCCGCCCCTGGGGAAGGAGGAAAAACAGGCTTTCCACCTCTCAGGATGATGCCAAGAACAACACAGTGCCATTCAGAGATCAGGGCAGCAGAGGCTGTGAAGGGACACAGTCAGTGCTCCTTCCAACACAGACCTCAGTCTGCAACAGCTAATTACAAACACCAGCAGAATTAGTAGGTGCAGAGCTTGGACACAAACACTTCCTAACCTGTGCCTTCATTAAAATGAGGAACACAGCTCCTGATGGAAAAAAATTTGACAACACAGGAAACTGCCACCTGAATGGGCAGACAGTACAGTGTGATTGGCTACACAAGCAGCACATCTCAGATAAAGCACCACCACAGAGCTGAACTGCACCTTCCCCTCTCACTTGCCCCAGCTGCACAGGCTCTTTCAGTTGAACCCTCTCCTGTTTTGCAAGGGCAGACCACTGCTATGACCACTTAGTCAAAATATCCTTTGCAAGCTCAGCACGAAGGACACTTGGCAAAGGAAGCTGCCTTGCTGTCTTCCAAGAGCCATCTCACCAACTGCTTTCCAAGAGTCATCTCACTAATTGCCTTCCATTAGTTTCAAGTCAGACAGCTTTTTTGATGAACCTTCCTGCTCCACAGGCTCACCACACAGCCAATCTGAAGTTACTCAGGGCAGGGTGGAAAGCTTTGCTTTTGTTGTTAACCTTTATTAGATACAGCTCCACCACTGCAGGCATATTTCACCCCCATAAGTCCTTCCCTGAGCACCATCTAATAACAAAGTCTTGAGGGAAAAGCAATATGCATCCAAAGAATCAGCTCCATACCCTGGCAGCCAGAAGGCTGCTGTCCCATAAAAACCAAAGTCCAAGCTCTCAGGTGCCTCCCTTCAGATCCAAGTTACTTGAGGCTATTTCCCTTTGTTTTCTATTCCAGAAGTTTCTAGACGCCAGCAAACATATTTCAGCACCCATTTTATGCCCCAAAGCAAGAGTACACAACTTGCCAAGCTGAACAAATGAGGTTTTAAAAAATTTTAAAATTCACAGCATTCAGCTGCCTCCAAATACTCTGCTTCATCCTGCAAGGGCAGCAACTCAAACACCTGACTTGGTTACCTTCAAGTCCATCAATTATTTAGACAAAGCTCCTTTCCAGAGAGACTCAAGTATCAATTATTTAGTCTTTGAGCAGGAAACAAAAACTGTTAAGAGAGGAAAACAGACTTCTGGAAAGGGCTGTTGGGACACATGAACACGTTTGAGGTTGTAGACAAACAACCTGCCTGAATCAGTACGAGAATGCCAAAATAGAACAGCCCCTAAAGCCAAAAGCTCACATGCACACACGAGCTCATCAAGTGCCAGAGCCAATTAGTGCCAAAGAGCCCCAACTACATCAGGGGGTCTCAGGACAGCTCTTCCCATGGAAGACCTTTATCAGTTTGGTATAAATGCCTGTTCTCTAGCCCAGGAGCACAAAATAAAGACAAGCTCTTTTCCAATACTCCAGAAGCCCTTTTACAACACCAAGACAACATTCAACCACGCTCACTACAAAGATCAAGGGGAAGCAGAGCCATGGGTTTATTACAGCCTTGCCTTTCCCACTCAGGTTCAGATTAAGAACGAAGACAGGCCTAAGATTTTCAGGTTTTGCAGAACTTCTAAAGACAATGACACAGCAAGAGCTCTCAGAGGAAGCACAGATAAAGCATTCATCTTAGGTATGAGCAGAAATCCTTCCACTCACACATATCACACATAAGCTGTGGTACAATGAAAAGGACAAAACAAAAGTTGCTTGGCTCCCAAAGAGTTGAAGAAAGACAGGAAACACTGGAGCAAAACAAGTGCTGATCCCTCCCCCCTGCCAAATGGGGATTGAGACACACTTTGGATCAGAAAAGAAAATATACCTATTTTTAAACCCAGTTAAGAGCCCTGGGTTTGGATACAGTTCCTATTGTGGCCAGCATATTTTATTTTCACTTGTTAAAGGTTTTCTGCACAAGTGATAACAGAATTCATATGTGAATAACCAAGCAGAGTGATTCTTCTATCTGAGGGCTTCAGTTCCAAGAGTTATGTCAGATTGGTCAAAAGGTTTAGCAAAAGCCTGGCCATTCAAGGCAGTTGTTTCAACTACAAACATCACAATCTCTTATGCAGTCAATTTTTAAGGATCACTACTTTTGCAGGTGATCCTCAACACCTGCACTTTGCTATTATCCTCACCTGTGACATTCCCCAAAATAGAAGAATTTCCCAACAATGATTTTTCAGCTGACCATCTGAAAGCAGATTTCATCCAGAATAAAGTTGTTTTACAACACAAAAAGAAGTTCAAATATGACATTCAGCTATAGTTAAGTAGTTAAATTGCACATTTAAAATTAAGCCATCAGAGCTTAGACATTTCATCCCTTCCCCTTCTTTTTAGATTGCGGAATCAAAATTCAGATTCCCGTATTCTTGGGAAGAGCCAAACTGTTACTCCTTAAAACCCACACATACCTAACCTTGATAAGCTTTAGTCTGACTATCTCTGACGTTGTTCTTAACCTTCATGAGATACTTTTGACTGAGCATGAGCAAAAGAATTCAAGAGAAGGATCCTGCTCCTGTCCAAACTGTGCCAGGGGCTGAAGGCAGCATCAGGAACTCCACCCAAGCCACCAACAGCAAAGCTTTGGAAGAGCCAAAGACTTGAGGACTGGGGCAATACCAGAGAGGAAGACACATGACCATTCTTTGGATCTAGAATATAACCTCTGCATCTAGAAATAACTTCTGCTTAATTCCCCTTTAGTAACAGCCTGCACCATTTACTGTTGGAGGGTCTAATTTACTTTGTCTGAGCGACTTCAGCTTGAAGCAAGATGCAAACCACAACACGTTCATGGATTTTGTGAAGTGCAGCTCTCTTAGCGTTAGAAATGTACCACAGGTGGCAAAGTGTGAGAGTCTGTTCTACCAAAAAACAGGAAGTTTTGACACAGGAAGCCACAATGCAAAGCAACATGGCACAGAGAGCTCACAAGTGTGCCCAAAATCCACACATTTTTTCCATACCCCACCCAGGTCAAATTTTTCGTAAAAGCAAAAGAATAAAGGGAGGATCTGTGGAACAGTTTTGACAATCATTCTGTGAACTACACTTCCCCTCACACAAACCCCAATGAGAATTCTGAACTAACACAGGGACATCAAAACAAGCGTTTAATTTATTCACACTTATCAGTGCTCACTGTGCCACACCTAATTCACAATGAGAAACCTGACAGACTAAGAGAATCGATTGTAGCAGTTTGTCAGCAGAAAAATTCCTCTTTTTTCCAAACACCCATTTACAGGTAATGGCACATTAGTAGCCACCCAATAAAGCTTTATAAACTAAATTAAAAAAACCCTCTAAGAAAATCAGAGGTCAGCCTCCAAACAATCCAATATTTCTCAGTTATTCATTAGAAACATACAATAAACCCATTCATCATCCAGATATAACCAGATTCACAAGACACCACGTCAACAATTTTCTTGCTACACCCAAGAACAAAAAGTTATGCCTTCAATACCAAGGAAAGTATCCCAATTAAACAGCATCTTAGGGCTCAGAGCAAGGGCTTTTTATGGTCCTTTCATTAAGTATTACAAGGCCTAACACCAGTAAAAGGCAGCCCAGAACACACCCCCTTGCAGTGCTGTGAGGTATGAAACCCATGCGAGGGCTCTGCACAGACACGGCTCCGAGCAAAAGATCACACTGTTTCCTTCTTTTCTGCCACCCTCTGCTCCCCACAAGGAGGAGGAAGGACAGGAAAGAGGCTTTAAACGGGAAAGTTTGTCTACAATGCACTAAATGTCACACAAAGCCTGTGCCCAGAAAAAAGAACAAGACTTAAATGGGTTTTCTCCTGATTCGGGGACCAGAGATAATGCTACAACACAAAGGGAGCTACAAAGGAAGCTAACTGGATCAACTTATACTAAAAAAAAAAAAAAAATCACACAGAGCACACACCACCCAGAAAATCAGCTTTCCATGATCATGATTTAGACCCAGACTGCACCTTCAGCAAGTACACCTAGGAACAAGATCAACAAACATAAAACAAAATGCCAACTGTGAAACTTACTTGTTTTTACTTGTAACTTACATTGTTTTTTTCAATATAAACACACTTACAAACTCTTGGAAAGCTATTCTAAAAATTCCTGTTTCAGTGGCATTATAGTTTTGAACAAGACAACCTTTTAAGGACAGGCAACAACACTATATTCCATCCTCCAAGAACAGAGCTAAAAGGATATAGGTCAAACCCTAAAAGTGCTTTCTTCCAGTGTCATCAACCAAAGGATAAAGAACACCATTCTACAAACACAAGTGTCCTGAATTCCTCTAAAAAACCCAAACACACAATCCAAATCCAAAGTTGCAAAGCAGTTTCCACCACAGCTCATTCCCACTTCACACCAGTGACCAGACTTGAATTCCCACCTGATCCCTTCTCTCTGCACACAATTCTTCAGTCAAGCAGATGCTGCTAGCACCTCAACCTTCCACACCAAAAGCTTCACACATTTATTGTGAGTATAAAATGTCTCAGGACTGATGCCTTACTCCCTGCTGGAGACAGCCAGGAGAGAGATGGATCATCTCACCAGAGAGCACTTAGGAACAAGACACACCCTGTGCTTTCATTCTCTAGGAACTGCTCTCCTTCCATTTCATCCAGAGTTCTAGGTCACAAGGCTTATGTCACTGTAACAAACAAACAAAAACCCAACCAAACTAAAAAGCAGTGCGGGAAGAATTTTGTTCTGCCTGTTATTTTAAAACATCCTTCACACCTCCACCACCACCTCCCTGGAAGATCCACTAAAGAAAGGAAAAACCACCCAAACAGGTAGCTCCTTTTACAGCATGGGATAGGTTTCTTCGTGAGGTTTTTTTGTTTGTTTGTTTGTTTTTTTGTAAATTCAAAATGTCTCAAAACGCTAAATCTACCTAGAGCACGGAACATAAAGCAAGAGCCAAAACGGAACTGACCACGGAGCATCACCTCTGGTACCCCGCGCTCCACGGCCGGGCCTGCTACGACAGAAGGCTGAAAGGGGGGGCAGAGAAGTCGATCGCTACCACAGCCGACAGCCAAATTAAGTTAAAAGATTTTAAAAATTAAGTTACGGGCCTCAGTCCTTACGCCCACTGGGCCGTGTCTCCCTCTAAACACCGGGGGCTTAGGGCAGGGGTCGGCAGCCGCCGAGGCGACGGCAGAGAAGGGAGTAGGCGAACTCTGGCTGCAGCACTCCGAAAGGCCTTTTTCTGTTATTTTAATTTTTGTTATTATTACTATTTTTCTCCCGCGTGGCACCTCAGCGAGACACGCTAGCGCGAACTCCCAGAGGAAGCCTCACCCGGCCTCTCGGGCTTCCTTTAATGGGAAGGACAATGGCAGGGGCTCGCCACAGCCCGCACCGCCAGGAGGCTCCGGCAGCAGGCAGGGGCTGCTCCCGCCCGGCCCGCCAGCCCCGGGGATGCTGCAGGGCGCGCACTGCTCCGGGGAGAGGGGGCACAAACGCCGGCGTTCCAAGACGGGGAGAACAAGGGGCACTCCGGACGGCGCGACCCCGGGGCAGAGGGCGGGCGGCACTCACCGGGGCAGGCGCCTGCTCGCTAAGTTTCGCCGAGCTGGGCGGAGGGTGAGGCGGCGGTCGGCGTAGGTCCCTCGGCTGCCTCGGCTAGTCCATGGACACGGCAGCGCTGCCGGAGCCTCCTCCCCGCGTCAGCTCGGCCGGAGCGCCAGGCGTGCCCGCCGGGCGTGCCCTTGTGCCGAGCCGCCCCACCGCTCTCCCGCCGGGCCCGGCCGCGCGGAAATGAACGGCCCGGCCCCGCCCGCTCCGCGCTCCACACAAAGGGGGCGTGCAGGAAGCCCGGCTCTGCCTCCGGGCCCCGTGGCTCCCGCCGGGACCGCCCGGCAGGCGCCCCTCCAAGCACCTCCGGGGCCGGGCGGGGGCTGAGGGCGGCCCCCGTCCCTGGCGGTCCCTCCCCCGCAGCCCTGCGAGCGCGACCCCTCGGTGGGGCCCGCGGCTTTGTTGTCCCGGGCTCATTCGTGGCCGGGTGCCTGCGGCCCCCGCCCCGGCCCTGCGTACGGGGCTCGGCCCAGCCCAACCCGCCCCGGCCGCGCCTCAGCCCGCAGGGCTCCGGAGCGTGAGCCAGAGTATCAGAGACAGCACATGCCGAGCGATACTGCAGGCACGGCCGAGCCTACCTGGAGAGCCGGAAAGCGAAAGAAACGCGCATGAAATAAAATGATCCTGAAGAGTATTTTGAGTCTTCGGGCGTCCCAGGGAGTCTTCTATGCCTCCCGAGAGAGACGCTGAGAAGAGAGGAGGAAGGGGAGGGTAGGGCTGAGCTGTTTAAAGCCGTGCAGTTAGCGGGTGATAGCTCCCACCTGAGGCAGAAGGGAAATGCTCCCCTGCCGTCTCGCTTGGCTCCCGACCTCCACGCTCCCCTTCTGTTCCCTCTCCACACCTTGTGATCTCCCTTGACACTGGTAAACATTTCTGTCACCTTCATTCCCATCCTCATACATAAAGCAAAACTCATGTCTTCAGTGCTTCGCTGTGAAAATACATTTGTGGCAGGAAGGCAAGGCCAAGGGAGGTCGTGCAGCACCACCGTGTTCTTACCGGCTGCCTCATATTATTCTACGCTTTCTTCACCTGCTCCAGCCCTTGGACTTGGAGGAATTCCTCATTCCCCCGGTCAGGAACAAGCCTGCTCACAAAGACAGCAGCAATCGCACTGAAGCGAAAGGAACTGTTGCGCAATCAAATGGTATGAGCTTAGCACTTCTCTAGTGTGCTAATTCTCCACTCATCAGAGCTGACAACCAAAAGCATGCTAGAATTTATAGTAAATGCATATTTCTCCTCATCCGACCCCTTCTGATGTCTGACAAAGGAGATATACACCCGTGTGTCACCCACTCGCCGCTCGCATGATCAAGATTCCTTCTCATTACCCACATGCAGTTGTTTAAATAAATGGGGGGTTGGGTTTGGTTTGGGTTTTTGTTTGGTTTTGGGTTCTTTTAAAGGGAGGGAGAGTATTTACCAGCCTCCCCCAAGCTTGCTCAAGCCTTCTTAGAAACCAAAGCAAAATTGAACTGAGTGTTAAAGCTGGCAGAAGATGCTAGAAGAACTACCTGAATTTTGAGCAGAATCTAAGAGGGGAAGGGGAGCTCAGAGAAGTCACTGGATTATCAGATGGTAAGAAGAACTAAAAGAGATCCTTTCTCCATCTCAGAAGTACTGAAGTAATCTCACAGAGCACTGAGTCACATCACCAGAAAGTCCAGAACCAAGGCAGAAAGCTCTAACATGCTGATTCTGTAAGAGATAGGAAGATGGCGCAATAGTAACTTCTAAGATTCAGTGGGGAAAATGGGAAATTTCAGGGAAATGCAGCAGCTTTAGGATGTGAGGACTGTGGAATTAGGAAGGGCATTTGTCGATAAAATAAGGTTCTCTTGCAATTTACTATTTGTAAGATCGTTAGTGTTAGCAGTTCACAGCATATTTTAATTGACTGTGCTGACTGTTAGCATGGAGCTGGTTCCAACAGCCTCTCTGTGTCCCATTTATTTGCCTTTGACATTATCTCTGCACAGTGCTTCACTGTGTTGCCAGAAAAATTGGAGTAAAAATCTCATCCATCACAGAAACCATTAACTAAGTGCTAGGGCAAATTGGAACACTTTTAAAAGACAGTCACTTCAGCAGTAAGAGGTGTAATAATCCTGCAGGAATGAAAATAGGAAATCTGATTTTTTAAGTGAATATGTGCAGGCCGATGTTCATGTGTGGTTTGTTAATCTTGTTTCCCTCTGACTACTACAAAACGTTTTCTAACATAAATGAAATCTTCATGAGGGGTAGCTGGTGGAAACTGGCCTGATCAGAGCTGTTCACCACTGTGTATGTTCAACATTATCACCAAATAGCATTTTTCAGTGTAAAAACAGTCTATTTATGGAGGGAGGCATCCAGAAATCAGAGTTACAGTTGGAATTGTCATGTGGTTTTGATAATTATGAGCTTAAGAGAGAGGGGTGTGCAAGGAAACAAAGCCCACAGAAGCTACTGAGAGACCTTAAGCAACTTCAAATACAAAGAAATCAGTCGCTGGATCTAAAAGAGAAAGCAGAAACATTGTAGGGAAAGCCTTTGTAACACGTTCGAGATCGATTAGAAGACTAATAAATTAGCATGGAAGTGGCCAGACAGCCAGTGACATTCGAGGGGATCCGGCTGAATCAGTGATTTGAGTTTGTCCTCATTCCCAGAGCGTTTCCCCACTCCCCCTGCTGTTAGCGGCGGCTGCCGCAGCTCTCGGCTCCGGTCCCCCCGAGCGGCCCCGGACAGTCCCTGCGACAAAGGCAGCCACGGCAGGAGCGGAAATTAGTACCCAAAACTGCAATAGGTTTAATGTTGTAAGTATCGTCGTGAGTCTGCTAATAATTTATTCCCTCCACTTAGAAATATCCATATACCATAGGCTCTGCCGTCAATACAGTATATCCTTCCTCCAAGTTTCTTAAAAGGAAAACGTCCACACAAGTGAAAAGATGGCAGGAATAGATGTCTGTTCCCACAGCTTCCTTCCAGCTGAACCCGACCCTACAGCGGTCTGCTCCTGGAACCTGTTCAGCAAATCTTCCACTGCAGAAACCCCTCGGCTTCACCGCTCCCCTGCACTTCGGCTGGGTAGCAGTGACATCCAGCGGTGCGGAGAGAAACAGAAACTTTTTTTTTTTTTTTCCCTACCACAGGAAACGCATCAGAAAATGGCAGGGATCCCTTGGCATTCCCGTCTGGTTGTGGATATTCGCGGATGGCACCAAGGACAGGCAGTTTGACAGCGCGGGAACAGATAACGCGCACGGGGAAACAAAGATGCGGAGCCAAAAGCATCCTCTGGGGCAGACAATCTTTCTAATGGCCCTAAAAGGACACTGCAAATAGGAAATGCAACTGGGGATCCCTAAAGTTCAAATAAAAAGCACTTTCTTATATTACACCTACATAAATTCATAGCATTTTCATTCATGAAATACTTACAGTAAACCCAGCTATCTGCTGAAGAAAAGATAGATGAACTGACAAACAAGGAAAAGTTGATTGAAAAAAAATTCCTACAGCAGAGTTGTGTTTCTCAAGCCCTACCCTTGCACCTTTTGCACTTTCCTACTCACCTGATCCATCTTCAACCTTAAAGATGAAAATAAACAGAATATCATTCTGCATGAGTGCAAAATGCACATCTCAGAATAAGAAACAAACTTTTAATTATTAGTTTCCAGTAACTAGCTGTGTGTTAAAGTATGATGTGATATTTGATGTGCTGAGAAGTGGTTTAGATTTTGGGTACATGCCATGTTAAAAGAAAAGAAATAACAACATTAAATGCATACAAGGAACTGGACCAGCAGAGGTAGCTGTTAGCACAACAAAATTAACAACTGTAATTTATTTTTTTTTCAGTGGACATTCTAAATTCAGTCTGCAGTACTGGAAATTCACTTAGATGTAATTTGTCCCTCCTTTACTATTTTGCTCTAATTTTACTTGATTTTTGAAAGACAGGGTTAGAAAACTTTAAAATGCACATAAGCTTCTATAACTTTCAAATCAAGAAGTGCACCGTTTATGGGAAATAATACTGTTTAGAGCAGGACAATACCTCAGAGTCTGATGTGGTTTCTGTACATAGCCCTCTGGGGAATGTGCCAAAGCAGAGAACTTTCAGTTTCCATGATTACATTAACAAACTTAAAAAGACTTCATGGCTCTTTCTAAAACTGTTTTTACATTATAGGAACACTTCAGCATGTTGTAGCATTAGTGATTTATATGTTTGACAGCCATTATCCTCCAAATTCTGGACAGCATAGCTCCCTGCTTCTGTTGCCACTCCCTTTGGGTAGGTTGGGAGCAGGGCTGCAGCCCCATGGCGTCCTTGTCATCATCTAAGGCTCCCTGCAGGCCCAGCTCTGACAGAGGGGGTGGAATTCAGTTGCCTGTACACAAAATTGTAAGGAGATGCTTTCCAGATTCAGCAGGTTCTACAGGCACTTCACTTTATCTTCAATTTCTAGGAATTTATCTGTCTTCCATCCCATTCTCCAAGGACTGTTTATGCCTTTCACATTTCATGTTTAGGCGAAATGCACAAACAGCCCTTGGGACAAGGCCTGAAATGCAGGTCTAAGATCAGTACCTCCTTTGCTGGTCTTTGTGCAAGACCAATTCTCTGCAAATGGCAAAGCTTTTTATTTCCCATGAGAAAGAAAATGCAGAACTCCAGAGAAGCCACGATCCAGAACACTCCTGCTAAAGGATCTTTGTTATTCATAGCCCCTTGCACACCCATTGCTTTTAGCATCTCTTGTGCTCCCTACCCCTTGCACTCCCAAGTATCCATTTGCTGACTGCAGACAAGTGGACACTTCCACAATGCTTTGAACTTTCCATGGCTTGTGTCAGCACACCATACCAGTACTGCCTTGCAGCAGTAAAACCCAGGAAAAGAATCCCTCAGGCACAATTCTTTATTTCATGGTTCTCTTCACCTGTCCATGGCTCCAAGGAGAGCCTTTGTAGAGGAAGTCCATATCACAGAGTCAATTTGCTGCTGTACTCTTCAAATCCTGTTCCTTCCTTCATCCCCAAGTTTCAGCTGATAGTAGCATACATGAGTCCAATTTCTATTTTGTTTCCAAATGAAATATATGAATCACTCAAAATTCTCACTGCTAGTCCTGTTTTGGGGAACTGTGAAGAACAGACTCTGAAGAGCATATAAATATTTTTTGCTAAAATCAGTTTTACCTGGACAAAAATACTAAGGAAAAAAGTCAGAATTCCATCCATAACTACGCAAATTTTTTTTAAAAGAATCTTAAATACAAAAAGGAACCTGCCTTCAAGCCATTATTATCTTCCTTTCAGGGAATCACATGGACTTAGAAGATCTAGAACCAGTAGTGAACTAACAAGAAATTCACTGTGCAGACATAGTGGCATGTCTTGAATGCAAAATCTCAGAGTTAGACTGACAGGGTGTAGTCTTCTAGAAACACAGATGTATTTACATGTTAATGAAAAAGCAAAAACCAAAGACATTTTATTTATGTAAAGTTTTATTATATTTTCCCCTCAGCTGGTACTCCATTACTACAGCCTTAGAAGAGTTTTGTTTCCCTAGGTAGACAGGTTTTCAACCGACTGTCTCTGACTGGAAACATCTAGGCTAGGTCAGATTTTAGACTCAGCCTTTCATTAATACAGCCAGATACAAAGGACCAGTCAAAATCCTGGCCACCTGGAAGGCTGCAAGGGAACCAAACACAACAAGAGGATTTTCATCATTTTCTATGGTTGAATAGAGAATCTTTCCTGTGCTTTGATCACTAAATAGTTAAGCAATTGCACCCACACATTCAAGACATGGATACATTCTACATTTCAAGCTCTAATCAGAAACATGTGCAACTGTTTTTCCACTTATGAAGCTTGTGGTTTTATCTTCTCAGCAGCTTCAAGGACAGATGGAAGGCTGACTTTGTCTCCAAATTCTTTCTCACGATGCTCCAGTAAAACACCCTAGTCAAAGACACAAGAGAGAAATTCAGACGTGTCTCCCTGCAAAAGATCCACTGCCCAACCAAACAATTCCAAGAAACAAACTTCTGATCTAATATGATAGAAAAAAGCCTCCTAGATGGCCAGCAGTACCTGTCTTCCTGCCCCAATCACATATACACCTCCCAGGGTGAATCCTTCTCCTTCCAGATTTCCACTATATCCACTTCTCCAAGCACGGAAGAAATTTTGCCAAACTCCCAAGCGGAAGAAGCCTGACAACATCATTTTTCGTCGGCGTGGACCATAAAAGCCTTTCTGCAGGGGAACAGAAAACATGTCAGCAAACAAAGGGAAAAGGACTTGTCATTCATGTGGATGTTAAGCTCATCCACAAGTATTTAAGCCAAATGTACACCTACATCCCTACTGCTGACAACAGCACTGCTTTGTGATAAATGTATTTTTTTGGTTGGTTGGTAGTTGGGGTTTTTTAAATTCAGTCTGATTCTTTCACACAGGCAGAGGGGAGAGAGAAAATAAAAGGATCCTCTAGTAGATTTTGAGTATTAATAGTCTTTTTTCTTCAGAACCCAAATGATTTTTAAATATGTCTCCTGATCTAGGGAGAAAGCAGGGCAGTGGCTCTGTAGGACATGAGATTGGCAATCCAGCACGTGCTGGTGTACTGGAACAAGCCATATCACTGCAATCTGGCCTGTATATCATGAATTAATTACATGTGTCACCTTCAAATCTTGATTCACACATCATAAACATCAGCAGGTCACACAGCCAGTGAAAGAAAGGAATAAATATTAACAGGCCATATTGTTTACCTGCTGAAGGGGAGGAATAATCCTGCCACAGCACCTTATCAGTGCATTGGTACACTGCAGTTGGTAAGCTCAGCAGGATATATAAATATAGAAAAACAAAGCCAATTAACTTCTTAAACTGCAGTGCTACAAAATCCTTTTTCAATCGGACTACATTCTACTTATTTATACAAGCTCCTCAAAGAGGGCATTCATAGATTTGTTTTTAAACAAAAGGAAACACCAACTTCACTATACCTTTTCATCCAGAAAGATTTCTCCTTTGAAGTAATGCTGAAAATCCTCCACTTCAGTCCCTATCTTCTCTTTCACAACAGCATAGAGAGGGACACCCAGCTTGGACAGCTGGGGTTTCAGAGAGGAGAGCTCAGAAGCCTCCTAAGCAAAGGAAAAAAACCCAAACATTTCAGTCAATAAATGGAGGCTGGAAAGCTTCACCGTGAATTTCAGTGCCACCAGAAACACACAACTTCTAGCCTGAGGCACAAGCCAGAAACAGACCTGTAACACTTAAACTAGTTGTACTCCTAGGCAGCTCTTCATCAGATTTACTACAATTTTTCTTTGTTAAACATGGAGGAAGCAGATTCTTCTGAGCATTCACTGGATAAAACATATTTTTAATTTAAAGCTGTAGAGATACTTTGCCTATAATAGGGCTCCAATTATCTTCTGAAGAATTTGAGAATGGCAGAAATATAATGCCTGCACATCACTTAACTTTTTCAGAATTTTCAATCCTTTTTCCCAAGTTGACATCCATCATTATCAGTCCTTCTGCAAAGTATTTTGAGGGGTTCTGTGCAGAAGCAGGCTATACAAGTTTACAGTAAGTAATGAAGATACACTCTCCTTCCTAATTCCCCCAGTAAAAAAAAAAAATCAGGCAATTTCTTCATAGACTTTCAGTATCCCAGAAGCAAACCTGCTTTTTCTGGTGTGTAAGAGTGTAAGGTGTCAGCACTCATCTGCTGGGTTTTTTTGTTCTCCTAAAGGAATCCCAGTTCACACAGTTTATATAGAAATCCCTGAGATTTTGAACAGATCAGAGTGTGCACTGAAAATGTTTCCTATCTCTCGTGGACAAAGGTCATTTTTACTGGACAGAATTCCCACATAAAAAAAATCAACTCCACATTTTAGAAACATGGACACAGTTTACATGAACACTCTCAGTCACCTAACTGAAATACCTTAACTGAAAGGCTAATAGGACATCTAGAATTGTACCAAGGAGCAAACGGATAGGGATTAACAGACAGGAAAATTTGAAACTTTCAGTAATACTACTACTGCTGATAATAAACAAGCACTCTGGGATTCCTGACTGAGTGTGTGTGAAAGTTACAGAGTCAGGCACCTGAGTGCATTCTCCTCCTGCCTACGCTACACCCGTTCAGAGAGCAGAGCACTTGAACCTTCCACGAATTCTACACGTATTTGAGCCCTTACTACTGATGGGAGCAGATGCCCTAATGAAGAGGTTGCAATATTAATTACTCCACGTTATAGAACAGTGAGTAACAACATAATAACTATTTTTCCCTATAGCTATGAGAAACATAATGTCCAAAGTGCAATGGCTGTTCCCAGGCACTCGGTACATTCAAACTGTGTTTTAGGTGTCTGCTTCCAAGGAGCTCCACCCAAGGAGCCTAATGTCAACTTAAGGATCAAAATTTGTTTTCCAACCACCTTGTTATGGAACAGAAACTCCTTATCTTCAGAGTCTGTACCTTCCTGCCTCACATTTAGCACCCAGAACCAAGAAGTACTTCCTCTATGCACACCTTTTTTTTTTTTTGCAGATGAGCTTTATCTGATGGCTTTCTGCCAATCCAGTCTTGGGCTGTATTTGACCAGACACTACCTGGCTCACAGAGACTTATTTTGGACTATATATATAAAAATAGCTCATAAGACTCATTACCAACTGAATCTTGTGCAATCTTCCCTTCTAATTACCATGGGCTAGGTCCCTGGCAGATGTGATAACATAACCATCACCTTCAGAAGGAAAAAGCTCAGGACCTGGACCATACAAACCAGCTGAAAAGGAAACTAAGCATGCTGGTAGCTGGTGACCAGTTTTAACCATGAAACAAAACCTTTCAGATACTTTAGATATATTTGATGGCTGTGCTATTCATCCCCTCCCTTTATTTACAGACTATCCATGCAAGCAGACCTCAACTCTTCTTAATTAATCCCCAAGCCCAGCAAGTACCTCTCTGCACAAAAATCATCCGGGTCTTCGTACAGCCATGATCACTGCACCATTCTCCTTCCATAGTTCACCTGCTTTGAATGTCCTTTGTTCTGTTTGTACAGGAGAAACAACACCAACAATAATATCAGTCAGTCTTGTTTATAACAGTTAATACCTTATGGACCAACACAAAGCACTGCAGAGAATTCCACATTCAAATACAGTCCTAACAGAAAAAAAATCCATAAGAGGAGATTATTGATTTTTAGAAGTGTGTCTTGTTTCATCCAGAAATACCAGTTTTGGTTGTTTTTCCTTCACCACAAGTATTGAATATCAAGGACACTCAACCACATGTCACAACTAGGAAAGACTAAAAAAACTGCTTCCAACCCCGGCCTTAGAAAAGTTCTTATAAAAGTCCAATTCTTGAAGAATGTGGTCTGAAATAGCCAGAATCTTACCTGATCCCAGAGTCTTTAGCTCTATCTCCTCTAAAAACTCCAATGTAGCCTTTTCTGGCTTGGACAAAAATAAGTCAGTGTTAGCAAGGACAATCCCTGTCACAGCTGCACCAATGGCTCCCAGGCCAACAGACCACATGCCCATGGTGAAGGCCCCCAAGTCAGGCAGGAAGGACATTTCTGGAAAGAGAAAGAAAGAACAGCTCTGTAACTGAACATCAATGATGCTAGAGGATGAGGAATTGGATTAAAACAACTAAAAGCTCATGCAGGTATATTTGGCTTAATGGAGATGATCTGTATATTTATTAATGTACTGAAAGGGGTTTTAAAAGATAAAGATTACATTCCAGTTCTGTGCCTGACCCACATCAAAACTAGATAATGACAAGATGTTCTTATCCTTCCCTGCCACCAGACAAAATCATCAATAATTAAGTGCTCAGATGCAATGAGGAGAAAGATGATCAAAGTGTATCACATACATGTGTAATAAAGAGCCTCTAACAATATGACCTGTACATTAGTCAGTAAATTATTACAGTAAGACAGCAGTTTCTTTCAAAAAAAGGGAAACCTTTGTAAATTAATTGTTTTAAACACACTAATCTATATTAAACAGTGAACTTTACAAATATACTATAGAAGACTTGGGGAAAAAAAATCTAAACCTGCTCTATCAGGTTCATCATAACTGGTAACCTTTCACATTCATTACAGTTTCCCACTGAGAACCAAAGCAGGCACAAAGCCAAACTCGGAGCTCATGCCTGCAGACAAAAAAATGTCGACTTGCAACCATTTTATTACCCAGTGATACTGCAAACATGCCTGGGAGAGCACCTTCTTCCTCTGTCTAACTCACTGCCACTCCTGCTAAAGCAGAAAGGACAGCAGGAGCAAAGAGCCTGCACTCACACACACCACCTGGAACCCACAGCATTGCAGGGGGAATATTCCAGCGTGAAAGTACAAATCCTGCTTGTGGTGGCTCAACTTGGAGGTAATTTTGTTTAATCACCTTCCACAGGCCCCCACAGCACAATGCTGACCCTTGCAAGTGTTTCACAAGCCTGGAAAGGGCTTCCAGTGAGGCAGGATCAGTTAATGAGGATGCTGGAAATCACAGCAGCCCAGCCTCACGGACAAAGTTCAAGATCCAGCTCCACAGTAACTGGTACAAGAGTCACTGGCGTTTTGGCAGCACAAGAAGTCACTGTACACTTACATCTCAAGGGCTGTAGATTTGCACTCACACAACTGTAGCATTACACATTATGGAGAATCAATTTTTTTTCACAAAACCCCTATGTCCTGATAGAATATTTTGGTAAATACTGCTGTCTGTATATACTTTTGTATGGGTGAGGTTCCCACCTCAATAAATGTAAGAAAATATTACTCTTTTGAACTGTGACTGCTAATAAACCAGACATACACATCAGCTTTATCCCCATAGCATAGTTGCCAGAATTCAGAAACAATTAGGAGTAGCTCCTCAATTTTGTGCCCAGAATTTTCTGTGAGAAAACCCCTTTCTATCCTTAAACCCAGCTATAGAATACTACTGACAAACAAATGCAACATTAGGAAACACAAAATGAAAAAAGAACACATTGTTCTTTTAACAGCATACTTGGTTTCAAGGGAGGCAGTATCATGGTATCTAAAAATGTAAGTAACCCATGATCCTGAGCAAGAAACAAGGCCAGTTTACACAAACATCATGCAGATAAGATCCCACCCTATTTCACCACTTATTCCTAACCAAGGCAAAACTTCCTTGACTGTATCTGCTTTCTTTACATACTTCTTTCAAACATGAAGTCATATTGTAATGACTTTTTTTATATCTGCCTCTGACACCTATCAGAGACCATCCTGACCCCAGCCTTTGGAATGATGCAAATGTAACTCCAAATATATGTCATGGAGCAATATCCTTGTTTTAAGACTTAAAAATCTCTGTAGCATACGCAATTGGATAAAGCCCTGCTCCTTCCCAGAATTTGACTACCCAATTATTTGGATTTCAATCTCATCAGGTCAAGAAGTGTTTGTTTGTTTTTTCCTAATTTATAGTTAGGGAAAAAAAAAAAAAAAAGTGGAGGCGGACCCAACTATTAAACCCCTAGGGCACATCATTTGTGTACAAAAATGTTACAAAATTTGTGTCAAGTGACTAATGAGTAGTTCTCACATAGCTTCTCATTTTTATTAGGATAAAGAGCATCTCTACAAGTCAGCTTCCAATCAGTAGTTATTGATCCTGGAGATCATTAAGTGTAGTTGGACTCCTTGTCACTCTCCACACAGTGACAAAAAACCCCAACCTTATCTATATGGGAAATTTTTGCTATTTATATAAATAGGAAAAAGGAAAATGCAGCTCTACAGGGTGACACCTAAATTTCTCCTCTGCTAAGCAAATTCCATAATGAGCCACTTTGAAAAATATGCATGTGAAGCAGCAGGCAGGATTATTGAACCATTTGCTAACGAGACAGGCTGAGCCCTGACACATCATGTCATTGAACCCCAAGTGCCGAGACTGACTGGAAAACAGCTCAGCACTTGCAACCAGCAGCTCCATTTCTGGTAAGCTGCTGTTTATTAAGGACATCTGAAGTTCAAAAGGACTTAACAACCCTCCCCTCCCACACTAAAATACAAACAGATCAGGATTTTAAACAGCAAGCAGCAATAAGACGACACAAGAAAGCACCCCACAAGCCATAATCCATGAGAGGAGACAGGAGAGCATCCCGCAAGGCTGTGCAGCGGTGCAGCACTCACCAGAACCCATGCAGGCTGCTGAGCGCCCCGAAGGGAGCGGAGCCCCGAGCGGAGCGGAGCCCCGAGCGGAGCCCCGAAGGCAGCGGAGCCCCGAAGGCAGCGGAGCCCCGAAGGCAGCGGAGCCCCGAAGGCAGCGGAGCCGGGCTGCGCTGCGGGCGGCGGGGCAGGGCTGGGCCGGGCTGGGGAGGAGCCCGCAGCCTCCCCGGGACCGGGCCGGTCGCTCCCTGCCCGGTCAGTCCCTGCCCCAGCCACCGCAGTGAGAGCAGCCAGCACGGCCGGCCAATCCAGGGCAAGGCTCAGTTAAAGGTATCCCGATCGTTCAGAATCCTGGTTTGCTTTTTAACTGAACACATGGTCAGCCTTCTTATGGGGCGGGTAGGTACAGGGAACAGGGATTACAGAAAGCCTTTCTGAAGCTGGGAACACAGCACAAAACTTTTAGATCTGCTAAGCCACGCTCTTCTGTAGGACTGGGCATTTTCACAAGTAACAGTCTCCCTGTGTTTCAGCCTATTCTACATCTAACCCTTTCAAAAATGCATGCGGTATGCCAAAACAATACAAACAACCCTGGAAAGAATTGAAAAGTCATCAGAATGCACAATATTAGGAAAAAAATTATCAGTATAGAGGCTGTACCTCTATAGAGAATTAACCCAGTGTTTCTATAGTCAGTTACCTGCTTTAGTGACAACATCCCTTTGCTAAAATACATCATTTTCTCTGAGACTACCGGATCTTCAACTTCTCAACTCTGTTAAAACTTCCAGAAAAAAATGAACACTCCTCTTTAAACAGTACAGGCCAAAGAAAAAAGGAAAAACATCTTTTTGTGTGTATGTTTTTGTGTTGACCACAAGAGATCTACAAAATAACAGTGAGTTATTTTATGGCCTGTCAGTTAACCAGAATTTCAACAAGCTTAACCTTATTAATCCTGTTTTAAGTGCTAGTGGATGGTCTTCACTTTTGTCAAGACCAGTTAAAACGTTGTTTTCTAGATGTCTCATTTCCCTACCACCCACAACCAAAGAAAAAATTGTCATTCAAAGGAAAGCTATCCTTAAACATTTATTTTAAGTGTAAACAGGACCCACTGCAGCTGTGTCCCTCTGTTTTCAAGATGCCAGTAGGACTCAGAGTAGCAAACAGATTTCCTCACATACTTTTCCTAAAAAGAAAACTGTCTTGCAAGTAGGACTGCACTAGCAAATACTCGCTGGCCTAAAGTGGTTTTGACCATTGCATGTTCTTCCTTCCACCCCCACTCCAGCTTCCCAGAGACGTTCCATATCAAGCCCAAAAATGTTTCAAAGCTTTGTCAGAACTTGCGTATCCCAAACAAGTTGAGCTGATTTTTTTATGAGACATTTCCCACCTCCCACCCCCCCCCCAAAATGAGTCATGATTACAAATGCCTTTGTAAGTAGTAAATTTACAATTCTCAATAACCTGGTAACATGCTCATCAAGATTTCACGAGCATTTAAATACCATTAGGGATTGCAAAATACAGCATCCTGACAGCCCTTCAGACTTAGCCCTGCTTGAAGCTGGGATCTGACTGGAGAAACCTAGGAGTACTCTTCCAACTTAAATTGGCTGTAAACACCAAAATCAATGCACAGAGAAGCCTCCTAGCATTTCTTGTGGCATAAATGTAATTTTCACAACACAAGGGATTGTTTTCCTTTCTTTTTAGCATTGTAAAGCCCTAACAAACTGCACATTGTGTCAAGAGTAACAATCATCTTTTTAGGTTTTTCCCAATTTGGGCATGGTTCACTACTGAATTCTGTGGCTGTAGCTGTAGAGAAAGTTGCTGTGTCAAGCAAACGAACCATACTCCTTCCTTTGAAAGGAAGTTAGCTGTTACCCCCGTTCTTAGACTGTTTTAAAGAAACCCAACATCTCAACAAGCCTTTTCTTTAGAGCAAGGGAGAGCAAAGAGCTCTGGCACATGGCTCTGGAAATCTTCCAGCTCTCTTGTATTGAGAGGGAACAGGCAGCTAGGCACTGTATGGAAAAACTCAGATCTCTGAATGGATACCATGGAGATGTGAGATATTTCAGGGAGCACAGAACTGCAAAAAGTACCTGTCTGAAGATAATAGAATGATGATAATGAGCTCACAGCTTGGTCTGCTGGTGATGCAGAGCAGGAAAGCTGCTGTGTCAGTTTGAAAAGGTAGTGAAGGAAAGAAAAAACCAACAGACCCACTAATAATACAAGTCAGCATTTACTGAAAGCACAGCAAGTGATCCCTCCTGTTCCCACACAGCAGATCCAAGAATTCTAAGTCCTACAGATTCAAGCTTAAATAAAGATTTTCCCACCCTTTTGGGTTCTTAGGCCTTGCTTATATTTTCACTTTCTATATTTTAACTTCCACATTTTTCACACTATACAATTCTTAACAGCAAAATTGTCAATAAAAGCAAAGACACAAGAAAACGGACACATGTCAACTCCACCCCATAAGGCAGAGGGGCTCTATGGAGGAAGGAGGCTGTAACACTATACCCACCCAAGGCAGAATAATTTCCACACAACCTTGTTTCCCCTTGTCTGCTATGAACCAGCTCTGATGGGAACAGTGCCCCTATGGTTATAAAAGAAAAGGCTGAGAGCTGGTCAGTCCAAGGTGGATTTCCTGAGCAGAGCGATTGCACGCAGGACCCAACCAGCGCATCACGAATGAAATGAAAAACGAAGCACGGACTCTCTCTGTCCTTCACGGATCCTGCTGTGCCTACTCACACACGGGATAGGACTGCCTAGCAAGCAGGGATCTCTCAAAACGTCAAACCACGAGGGCAGAATTTCAAACCTCGGGATGGCGAGAGCCGCGGGGGTCCCCGGCCGCCCCTCGGCGCTCAGCGCTCGCCGCCGCCTCCCCCGGCCGGCGCGCTGCGGCCGCGACCCGGGGCCAGCGGGGAGGAGAGAGCACCCCCGTGGGGGACAGCCCAGGGGAGGGACAGCCCGGCCCCAACGCGGACCCGAGACCCTCCCACCCGCCGGACGCCCACTCTGCGGCCCCACACTCACAGCGCCGCCGTCCCGCCCATCCCCGGCGCTCCGCACGCACACGCGGCCCCGCACCCGCACTCACACCGGACCGCGGCCCCTCGGCCCCGCACCGCGGCCCCGCACTCACAGCACCCCACACCCGCACTCACACCGCGGCCCCGCACCCGCACTCATCCCGGACCGCGGCTCCGCACTCACACTCACCCCGCACCGCGGCCCCTCGGCCCCGCACTCACAGCACCCCGCACCCGCACTGCGGCCCCGCACCCGCACTCACACCGGTGCCCCGCACCGCGGCCCCGCACTCACACTCACCCCGCACCGCGGCCCCTCGGCCCCGCACTCACACTCACCGCACACCCGCACCGCGGCCCCGCACTCACTCCGCCCCCCGCACCGCGGCCCCTCGGCCCCGCACTCACAGCGCCGCCGCTCCCGGCCCGCTGTGGCCGGCACCGCCCCCGGCGCCCTCCGCGCACGCCCCGCTGCCAGCCGCGCTCGGTGCCCTTCGGCCCGCGGCTCTGCGCCGGTGCGGCCAGCGGGATGAGCCCCGCCGTTAGCGGCTGGAACGGATGAAAGCCTTCCGCTCCCTCTCGGAACCCATCGTCCCCTCTCGTGGGCTACTGCAGCCTCTGGCTAAGCGAAGAAATGAAATACATTATGGGATACCGTGCTTAAATAGGCAGGGCAAAAAAAGCACCCAACCCACAACGACCTGAGTCCAAGAATGTAGTGAGCTTATCATTCAAGTAATCTGATTAATGGGGCACTTAGAATGTTTGCATATATATTGCATTCAAGAATATACTTGCTCAGATAAGCCAGCCAATAACATGTCACAACATCGTTTAACAAACACACTCTTCAGATGCTTATGGTCATTGGGCACCGCTCCAACTACAAACTCAGAGGACTTGTCTTCACTACATTGGGACTATTTCCTGAGATCTCCTGTTAACCCAGCAGCTAAAATCCCAAAAATCAACAACAACAAAAAAAAGGGTAGTAGCAATGACAGAACAGTCTGGTCTGTCTGGTAACACAACAGTAGCTCAGGAGAATGAACATAACCCTTTTGATGGTACTGGCATGTCTACATTCCATCAACCACTGTTTCACTGTTTTTCACCAAGTTCCAAACTTAACTAGACAAAATGGCCCTTCCTTATCACGGTGCTCTTACAGCAGAGCACAGCAGCAGCCGTGTGCTGCCAGTAAGCCACATGGAACAGCACCTTCTGCAAAACAGCCTATTGCACCATGTTGCGTTGCACATGTCAGAATGGCATGGGCTCAGGCAGTTGAAGGAAAAGATTTTGAGTCTTTTTGCCCAAAATTGTGGTAGTTATGCTTTTGTCTACACACATTATTTTAGAAATAAATGGATTGTAAAAAGCACTGAAGTCTTAGCAGCAGTAAAAAAATAACCTAAGCAAACCTCATAGCAGAAACAGCATTACCAGACTGCTTGAAAGAGAGGGGGAATTTGAAAGGATTAAGAATTTGTGGCTGCTTTTTCCTGGGAAGTATATGAAACAATATCTCTGCTTTTTCTCCTTTGGGTTGGTTTTCTGTCAACACCAAACATAATATGCTGACATGACTTTGTCATTTTTAAAAATGCAATCAGCATTGAATCAGAATACATGTATCTGCCATGCTGACACTGCAATCTTTAGAAAAACATTATGAGCAAAAAAAATTATTGGCAAATTTTGTCAGCCATTATTGTATAATTAAAACCCTAATTTCTGCAGGCTGTCAAGATTCCTTTCTTCTGAATTTGACTGTGGTTGTGGACCAAGCTGACAACATTTGCCAATGGTAGAATGCCAGCTCCATTATTTTTGTTTCCATGGTAAGTATACAAAATGAACTTTTTTCTTAATGACACTTCTGCACATTACACCTCTAACAGCCCGGCAGCTGGCCTATCCCAATTCTAAGGTAGCCAATATTGCTGAGGAGGGAAAAAAACCCCACCTATCACAAAATGAAAATATCTATCTATTCTTTGCTCTGGGCAGGAGTCCATGACAAGGCACCAGGTGAGAGTAACAGGCAGTTCATCTCTGAAGTGGCTCTGATTTCATTTGTCCCTATTGTAAAAATCTTGCAAAAAATGCAGCAAAATCTGAGCCCACACATCTGGATTCCATCCAGGAATAGCCCCCTACTTTACAAAGCAGCAAAATCCTTTGAATGCACACACATCTAATAGACACAGAATCCAAAGAAATACAGTGTCATGAAAATCTACTAGAATCTAACCTTCCCTACCCACACCTCCAGAAAAGCTTGCTTTCCTTGAAAAGCTACTGTATTGCATCAAGTGGAGTTGCAGCAAAAATTACTTTGTCTTTATTATGACACCTTTGCCTTCACTGCTTCAGAAAAATTTTGGCAAGAAAATGAGAATTTGACTTCTTTGGTTTTCTGGTTTTTCCTCTTGATCAAATCATACTAAGATTGATCTATTATAGTTACGTTTTTACATGCACCTATTCTCATGTTATTCATATATTTTTACTCTTAAAAAAAGAGACTAATAACTCTAACTCTAACACATACACACACTTCACAAAGCAAGAGACACCAATATTTAATCTTCAAGTTCCCAGGTTTTGAACTGTGTTCTTAAAACATACATTCAGCCTTTCATTTCCTACCTTCATAATTCAGTTTTATAACAGTGAATGAGGAGAAATCAGTCTGTAAACTGCTTGTAAATCAGTTAATTAAATTTCCCTGGCATGCCTCTAAGTCAGAATGCAGTGTATCAGTAGCTGTGCTAAAACATGATCCAGTATTACGAAACTTTCAATTCATGTACAGAATGACAAAGCTGTGCGTTATTTCAGGAGTTTTTTTCTTTTTCTTGTTGGATCATGCTTCTATAGATCAGCCTTAGACCAAGGGCATTGTTAGACAAATGGCTTATATTAAAGAAACTGTCTTTTCTATGAGGAAATGGGGGATCTCTAAAGCAACGAGGAAAGACAGTGGTGGGATCTAGGCCCCAGGTCTGTAAAAGGACTTCCAGACTTTCAATACCAAGCCAGTAAGATTAGCTGTAGATATAAAAAAAAAAAAAATACAGCTTGAACTTTTCACCTATGTGCTATTAAAGGAAAACCACACAGATTCAGACTGATGTAGATCTCCACTAGGCCAGGCAGAAGCTCTCTCTCATTCGAAGGCTGTCCAGTGACATGTACCTGTGTAGGGGTGCTCTCAACCACATCCTGATTGGCAGGAAATAAACACACCAGTCAGCCTAGACACAGAATCTCAGCTTTCTCTTAGCTAAGATCAGGGTGCTGAAGTCAGAAGAAACCAAAGGAAATACAGGTCTTTTGAAATTAGTTCATTCACATAAGCAGTTCACAGTGGGACACCAAGAAGAGATTGGTGCAATACCCTCCATCTGGACAAGAACAGGAAGAAAGAATTAGTGAGTCTTTTCAGTGGGTACACAGACTCTTACAACAAATCTCTTTTGCAATAGCCTAATAAACACTGAATCACAGAAAAGCCTACCATTTACAAGACAAAAGATAACCAAGGCATTTGGAAAGTGCAGATGAGGTCATTAGTCCTCCCACTGTCCTTCAGTCTTTAAATATCCTTGTGTCAGGTAAGTGTAATTACTAAGTATAAGCAAAATAGAATCTGTGGTCTGTAATTTATCTATCTCCTGTTTACTGCAGTGCTACAAATAAAGTTACTCTGATTTTTTAGTATTCTCATAGTAGGTAGGACACTCAAGACCAGTAAAACAAAGTTATATTTAATGACTATTCAAGCCACTAGAATAGTGATCAAGCCTCAGGTTCTACAAGCAAAACCAGGCTCTTGAACATCTCCAATTACCCACAAAGATAGCACTGAAAAGGCAGAAACTGCACTTCTGCAAGATCAGGACATCAGAAGAAAACAAAGTCATTTTGCAGTGATCCTCCTTCATCACCTGCAACTACTGTGTAGCTTCTATTAAAATCCAGGCACTTAGCATGTTTCCAGGCTATTACTCTTACAAGTTATTGTGATAAAACTGGCATGATTAATTTCTTGCTATGGACTTCAAGAGTAGCTAAGCATCTTACAATCTACAGAAGTCATGAGCAAGGCCAAGACTGCTTGTGTTATTAATACAACTGAAGGGCCCTATATTGTCTTTAAGACAACAACTTTCAGTCAAATAATGTGTCTCGCCAAGGTGGTTGTATGTAGCTAGAAAATCTGATTAAATACTTTCCATGTAAGCATTGGAGGTGATCAGTTTTTAAGGTTTAAAACAACCTGTTGATTTAGCTGTTACTCAGAAGTATTTGTCCAAGATCTAAGGCAGAAAACTGGGCTTCCTCTAACAAATTTGACTTTCTCCAGCAGAAGATGAGCTGTTCTTAATATTTAAAATCTGGGAGAAAAATTCCACGATCTCTTTTGCTAAAGAACATCCATGTGATAAAGCCAAAATAACCCTGGTATTAGAAGTGCTGATGCCAATGTGGGTCATTTTGACAGAACTTGGCTAGGAATCAAATACACATTCCAGCAAGCCTCAGTTCCAACTCCTGGTGGCAAGGTTGTAACGAGTAGTTAGGCATAGTAAACTTCTAATCTAGCAGAACTACAGTGACACTCTAGCCACAGCCTTAGAGTTGAGCTCTTAATCATCTTATTACACTCAGCTATTTGTCTGTGTAACTTTCTTCTGTTAGAGCAAAACACAAATGTGCTACTCTCAAACTGAGTTTCAATACTGCATTTCTGCATTTTGTGATAGTATTTTTTCTTTATACATCAACCTAGGAAGGGCCACAAACTATATATTTCATATTTTCAATGCATAGTTTCTGTTTAATTCTTGGTGAACTTTCTTTTTGGGAGGTTATGCTCATCTCTCACGGGCATATGAACAATTTTCATGTAGACATCTACCATTTTTACATAACTTGATCACAACAGCTTGAAAGAAAAGCAATATAAGAAAGTATCCAATGCACAATCATAAGGTATCTGAAATTAACAACTCTAAATAATGACTTAACCTGGTAAGGGTGAACATCATGGAGAAATGCAATAGAAAGATGTTCTACTTACCTAGCAAGGTACATTTCAAGCCCACACCATCCCTTTTGCAAGTCCTATTTCTGAAAACATATGGGTTCATTTGCCTTTAATGGCAATGTGGGAGACTCCCAGCAGAACACAACTAAATCACCATCAGCCTTTCATCCTAGCACCAAATTATACTCCATAACCCTTCCTCGTGACTGGTTTAGTCACCAACACAGAACTAAAAGTTTGCAAAGATATTGTTTAGACTTTGCCTGAATGGCTGCTTTGTTAGATAAAGCCTGTCAAATTGTAATTGGTTTGAGGAATGTTGATAAGGGTTTTTTTGCCCAAGTTAAAAAAAAAACCAAAACATGAATATAGTCTTCTGTTAGTAATGTGTTTAAGTGTACTTTCTTTCAGGCATTTCTCCCCACACCCATTTTGTTCACATCCACTGTAATTTTTTTCCACTGTATAAACTGTTAAACTTAAGTGCAGCACTTAAAATTGTGTAGGGGGTAAAACCCAGGAACTTTTCTGTTAATTTTGCTAAATTAATAGCAAGCATAATTTTAATGCATTTTGTATCCTAGTCCTGATTTAACTAAATTTGTATTTGGGTGCTAAGTGGGTGACAATGGGACAGCATGATGTGTGGTATGAAACAGTGTGTAGATTATGTTGAGAACTTTCAAGGTTGCCATTTGCTGTGCTGCACTACCAAGCCAGTATTTTAACAGGGATTGTTATTTGTATCTTGCAGGTTAAGCTTGGAATAGAGGCTTTTGGAAGGGAAAGGAGTAAAAGGCAGTGGTAAGGCTAATTCCATTTCAAGCCACAGCTACCCAGGAAATGATCCACGTCATTGCCCATTCCTGTGCTTTTACTACTATGATCTAAGAATAATTCACAAAAAAAACGTTAGCACCCTGAGATAATTTGGCAAATGCTTTTCTGCCTATGTCAGCTGTTGTTCCAACAGACAACCTGCAGAGGCTCTGCTTAGCTGAAATGGAAAAAGCTCTAGAGAAGAACAGTTACTGAAAACCTGATTAATTTACAGCTTCTCACCTGTACTAAGAGACCAGCTACAGACCCAAAAGGTTTATGGGATATGAATGAAAGTCACTTCACCTGGGAGATGACAGGTGGAAAATGATGACTAAAGACCTACCAAGCCAGATGAGCAATGCCCTAGATGCTAAATAGGGAGATACTGAAATTCACAAGAATTCTGAACTGTAGCCATTTGACTCACATGGAAACCATTAGAGCTGTGTTCTTGTTGAACCAGGGGAAGCCCTAGGTAAGCACATTACAGATGACTCAGAGGAGTTGGCCCTGGACCGAAGCAATTTCTAAATGACAGATGCCAAAGACAACCCTATCATCAAATGCCATAAGTTGAGCTTTGGATGAAATACAGAATAAATAGGAAAAATTATGTTTCCACTTTAATTAGGATGGTATTCAGGCTCACCCTAATTAGTTAATTTTTAGTAATTTCCTTTAACTATTGCCATTAAACCTTTCAGCTTATTAAGAACCACAGAACATCACAGATCTAAATGACTGCCTAACAGCTGCAAGCAGTTCATTAGGTACCTACAATCAAGCTTTTCTCCCAAAGGAAGAAGGCATCAGTAACTACCCTTCCATTAATCCAGGTTTCTCTTCCTCTCTCAAAACAGTAGCAAATTACTCACATACTAAAATCCACTGAGAGCTTACCCTTCCCAGGACAGCATCTCCTCTATATGCATCAAGGGACTGTTACACAAAGAAGTCAAACATAGCTTTTTTCAGAAATGCTGATTTTGTTAAATATTAGCAAAGCTCTATGGCATCTTTACGCTATTACTAAAGAAAAGAGTGTCTTGAACCAAAAAACACATGGCTATTATTGTGACATCCTAATCACTATGTCCTTAATACTACTAGGCAGATCATCACTTAGGGAAAGTGACAATGTCCCTGTGAACATATTTTTTGCCTTATCTGATCATTTGCCTTAACCACCCTGTGATTGCTTTATGCTACACCCTGCAATTATCTTCTGGTATTCTCTACCTGCATTTCTATTCCCAAATTTTATAATATATTAAATAATTACTTCATGTCACTGTATAAATAGAGCACCCAACCAAAATTAATGACCTATAGAATACTTTTTGCTATCCCAAGTAAACATGGATGGTTTGAAATTTCAATAACTATAAAAACAAATATATGCAGCTCACAAAATGACCAGTTTTTTAAAGAAGACCTAGGTAGTTATGCTTCAAAATTCAGAGCTAATGAAAGCTAATAGAGACCATCTTCCCATTAGTCAGAAAATTCATGAACATAAACAGGGCTTCATAACCACAAAGGTGAGTCAAGCTCCTTAAACAACAGTAAATCAAGATGAGTTGATAAAGAAGGGAAATGAAGAATGACCGAAGTCTAGTATTTCATTTTCAAAAAAGGCTTTTAATATAAATCTGAATACAAAAATAACCAAAACACCCTACAGTCATCACAAACAAATCCTCAAGGTTTTCTCTTATTAGTTCCCTGACAGTTTGGCAAGCGCTTGTTTTCTCTGTTCTGCAGTCATATACTCACAGGCTTCCAAAATATTTACTATAATTAAAGTCTGTTGAACTGTTTTTGCTTTCACCCATATTCTTCCATTCATTCCCAGCACCAGTTCAAATGGGTACAATTGTGACAATTCTTGAATTATTTCACATTTGGGAGCCAAGAGCCTGTAAACAAGAGCAAAAACAAAAAGGTCAGAGGAAGGAGTGATCACACTTACAGACACCACATTACTATTGACCAGAAGCTCCAGCAGTGCTGCTATTATGGGAGCTATTTAAGAAACAGTGAAAGATTATAAAGTTGCATATACATCCAAAACAACAATACAATATCAGATTTTCAAGGCTCCTGTCATATAAAATAGATGCACCTAAAAAGATTGTAAATTTAGTTTTTTTCTCATTAGGTTCAGAAGCAACCCCTGACTAGTTTAACATGAATTGATACTTTTACAACCATTCTATGAGTTAATAAATTCTAAAAGTACACTGGTTTGACCAAATGACATTTTTGAAATGCTACTTATTTGACACCCCAGAGGTGTCTTTCAAAACAGGACTTCCCTTCTACTTCAGGAAACAGTATTAACAGCAATAAACAGACTACTTCATTTTTATTAGATGACCGCATACTAAATACTTTAACATGTCTAGGATTAAATCAAGACTGAACAAGTATTGAAAAAACTAAAATAATACCAGGATTTAGCAGTTTACTTGGAATATGCTGTTATTTTTTTACTTGGATGTAGACAAAATTTGGAAAACAGAATGGCTGCAAAAAGCTTTTTTATCAGTTCACACTGACTTCCGACAGGACCTATAAATCAGACAATGACAGGAATGAAAAAGCTGCTCTGCACTGCCAGATTGCTTATCCAAAGAATGACAAAACAAACAAAAAACTCCACCCAAAAAGCAACAACAAAGTTTGACTATTGCTTATCCATGTAACCTGGTATTCTTTGACAGTCACAAAAAAATCCTGTATTTACGTCAGCAGAAGCAACTCCAAAGTTCACAATACATTTAAAAGCTTATGAAACAGTTCCTGGACTAACGTGTCAGTTTTAAACTAAAATCCTACATTTTTTAAATCTGTATCTTTATTTCAGTTTTTTTTTTGGAAGTCAGAAAATAGCATGTACTGATGTGCAAGGATCCCTTTAATCAGCTGTCAGCCAAACATGCACTTCTACTACCCCATGACACACAAAAAGGACAACAAGCATTGCCAAGTTTTAAACTCCAAGGTAAAATGTACATACCTGAAACACTATCCTGAATGTTTGACTTCCCCAAGTCACTACTTTTATTTTCCATACTGCCTTGGCAACCAAATTGTTTTTTTTTTTTAAACAGGTGATGCAACACCACACAAAAGAGCTTGTAAGTCTCTTAAGAGGAAAAATAAACTTTCCTTCTAGATCAAGCCATACTCTATTCAGTAAATCTGGTTTCAAAGCACTACAAGAATCACACAGGTTGGTTTACCAAATTGCCCACACCACTCAGAAGAAACAGCTGTGTGAATCTTACACGTGAAAGTGACTTACATTTTTAGTACTTACTTTCTTATTAGACCCAAGGAAACTTTAAAGAGGAAGCCATCTTGTCCAATTATTCCCATTCCACTTGACCTTCCACTACTGTCTATACAGACCATCTCTGGTTCCATGTCTTTATTTGCTACAACAAACTGACCATAAATAAGATCTCCCACCTAAACAAAACAGGGTCAAAGAACAAAGGTATAATCTCTTATAATGATTTAGTAGGACAACAACAAGAATATCACACAGGCCTATTTGTTTTTTCTTTGCAGTTCCTTTTACATTCTGGCATTTCATCTGAGTGCAGAAATGGTGGCATGCATGTGCAGCACAACTATTCGTAATAGTGCTGTTAAAAGAAGGCACACAACTGACGTTTTCTACCAGCATCTCATGTTTTAAAACCTTAGCATCAGAGTGGCCTATCAGGTGCACCTTACTCATGAACTGCATCTGCTCCTGGCAGCACTAGGAGCAAACTAAAGCACGTGAGTGAAGTACTCAGCCAGCTGAGAGAGAGCAGAGCACGCTAGTTACAGTGGTGCATCTCCTATGGTGCAAAACCCTCCCGAGGAGGACCAAGGCGAAACCATTACAACCAGACCTGCCCACCTCCTCTAACGTGAGCTTGTGAAAACACTTCCCCCTAAGAAAAGCTACTGAAACGCACCAGAAGCGCCACCAAAGGACGCAGCTAAAGCGCTGCCGCCAGCCAAGCAGGGCACCTACCTGCACGTTCGGCCTGTTCCTCTTCGTGGCGCCTTCGAAGGCCAGGTAGGACAGGGAGGCCGGCTCGCTGCCGCCCACGTCCAGCCTGAACACGTCCCCCGCTTTGGCCGTCACGATCCCTATGACGTGGTCGCCCTTCACCGGCACGTACTGCAGCGGGAGAGGCGGACAGAGGGTCAGGGGAGCGCTGGCGAGACGGAGGCTAACGCACAAACGCACAAACACAAACACACACGGACACCCGGGCCCCGCCGCGCCCCTACCCGCTTCTGCTGCGAGTCCACCCAGTAGGCGCCACCGCCCCCGGGCCGGTGCCGCAGCAGCCCGCACTTGGTCACCAGCAGCCCGGCCCCGCTGCGCCGCAGCCCCGGCCCGCACAGCAGCCGCCCCTGCGGCGCGGTGCCCGCGCTCAGCCGCAGCCGCTCGCCCTCCGCGTCCTCGTCGTAGTGCGCGGGGAGCAGCAGCAGGTCCCCGGGCAGCACCACCTGCCCCACGAGGGCCTCGGCCGCCGTGCCGCCCTCCGCCGCCATGGCCGCGCCGGCGCACGGCCCCTCAGGCCTGGGCGGGCGGCTGCGCCTGCGGCCTGCGCGCGGCGTTCGCGGGGCGGCAGCGACACCCCCCGGCCGGAACGGCCCGGACCGCCACAGCCGCGCCCGCTGTTCCCGGGGCCGTCCGACCCCCGCGCTGCTGCAGCGGCTCCTCACCCCTCACGGCACCTCTGCCAGCTGCCTGTCCGTCAGAGAGGCAGCCCGCCTTCCATTTCTGCCGGGGAGCGGCCAAGATAATGTGAGTGCACTTCGGCGTCGGAATTAACAAACATACGGAGGTAATTCTTCCAGCTGCAGTTGTTTGCAAGGTTTTTTAATACCCGATTAGAATTTGACAGTAGAACATACAGCTGGTCAAATTTGAGGTGAACATCAGCCGATGAGTTTTGCAGGGAGCAGAAAAAAATCACATCAGTTGCGAAGGGAAACTGCTCACAGAGAGATAGCATTGAAACAGTCGGAAAGGATCACAGTGGGTCATCTGGTCCATCCTCGCTGCTTAAGCAGGGTTGTCCTAGAGCACATTGCACAGAACTGCATCCAGACAGCTTTCAATATCTCTAGATAAAGAGATTCCACAATCTCTCTGGGCAATCTGTTCCAGTGTGGGGTCTACTGCACAAAGTAAAGAAGTTCTGCCTCCTGTTTAAATGGAACTTCCTATGCATCAGTTCCTGCCCATTCCGTGGTGTCGTAGTGGTTGGCACCACAGAGCAGAGCTTGGCACCTCCCCTTTAGGTATTTATACATTATATATTAATGAGGCCCTCTTATCAATTATCTCTTCTCAAGGCTGAACAGGCTCAGCTCTCTCAGCCTTTCCTTTTAAGAGAGATGCCCAAGTCCCTTAATCATCTTCATAGCCCTCTGCTGGACCCGCTCCAGGATCTCCGTGTCTCTGTCACACAGGGGGAGCCCAGACCTGGCCACAGCACTCCAGGCAGAGCCTCAGCAGGGCTGAGCAGAAGGGCAGGATCACTTCCGTGGCGCTACTGGCAATGCTTTTCCTAACTCCCCCCGGATACCATCGGCCTTCTCGGCCACAAGCGCACTGCTGCAAGACCTTGTTGTCCATCAGCCCCCCCAGGTCCTTCTCCACAGAGCTGCTCTCCAGCAATCACCCCAGCTTCTCCCGGTGGTGGGGTTATTCCTCCCCAGGTGCAGGACTCTGCATTTGCCATTACTGAATTTCAGGCTCTTCACTGCCCATCCCTCCAGCCTGTCGAGGTCTCTCTCAAGGGCTTCTGAGGTCTCGGCCCCTCCTCCCGGTTTTGTGCCATGGGTGACCTCTCCGAGCAGGCCCCTCCGTCAGCTCCTGCGGCCGGCGCTGTTGCGGAGCAACCCCGCGCGTTCAGGGCCGGGCCGGGCGGCAGGAGCGGGGCGGGCCCGGGGCTCTGGGAGCGGCTGCCGGGAAGGAGCCGGAGCGGGGCTGCTCTCCGAGGGAAGGCGAGCGGCTACAGCGCATCCCGCGGCACCAGAAGCAGGGCAGGGACACCACGGGCTGCCAGGGACTCTCTCGGAGCGTGAGGCGAGACAGCGTAACAAGCCAGGGCCTCCCAAGAATCCCAACACCCGCCACGGGGATGAGGAGTGGATCTGCCCTGCCTGGAGCGCAGGGGAAAGGGAGGGGCCCGGCCGGTGCTTAAATGGAGCCCGGAGCGGAGGGCGCGGGCGGCCTCATCAAGGCCACCTGGAGCCGCTGTGAGCGCTGATCGTGGGACTGGATTGGTTGCTGTGCTAAGTGCCTGGGCTCTCTGCCCTGGCAAGGATTCAGTCCCTTGACAGCAAAGGAAGGCTTGTGTTTACTTAAACTGGGCTGGTAAAGTGGGTGCACAGAGATCTGTGCCTTTCCTAACTGTGGAGTGAGTGCTTCAGCCCCTTGCCTTCCATGCATGTGTTAAAGATAGCTTTGGAAGTTTCAAACTAAAATTACCCCTTAATTGTCCTCAGAGCTACTTGCCTGTTCTTTGAGTACCTCTGTAGAAGTTTTCTACGTCCTGTTGTGGTTTTCAGGGTTTGTTTTTTTTTTCTTTGTTATCATGCAGACCTAGAATAGCAGCATGTTTCTAACCAGTTTATGAATTATACAAGTCCAAACAGTAAGGTGGAGTTTAAGCATCTTTTTCCTGCAGTGATTGTTATAACTGACCTGTCACTGGAGCTTTTAAGAACTAAACCACTGCTAAATAATTTGTATAAATTGCAAGCTTAGTAAAAAGTAATGTCATAGTCAGGGACACTGCCTATGTGTCACTGCACTTTAAGCAAACATTCTTAAAGCCCCTAACTTAATTCTGATCTTGATATCTAATATCTGTCTGTTTATTGTCAGTAGATTTGGATGGAGTCTCAGTATCTGAAACAATGCCTGGGAAGTTGCTTGAAGAAGGGACTGGCAGAGGTTGTAGAACATCGGCCAGCAGATCCAATAGAGTATCTTGCACACTGGATTTACAAATACAGAAGAAACTTAGATGAAGAAAAAAAGGTGGATTCAACTTAGGCAAAAAAAGATTGCTACAATATGGTTGATGCTATTTAATATATCTTTCATTTTAATGTTTAATTGATTCTATGTTACCTCTGAAATAGAGAATACTGGAGAGAGCTGAGCTGGAACAAGAACGGGTGGCAGCCCAAGCAGAACTTGAAAGGTTAAAAATCCAGGAAGAGCAGCAGAAACTTGAAGAGCAACAGCAGGTTATTAATCCTTAATAATAGATCATTCCAAGCAGCATATGGTGCTGTGGCATCTTGGAGCTCTATGTATACTTCTAATAGCTGTATAATGATTTTGATACAGGTGACATAGAGCAGGTATTTTAATCTCACTTTTCTGAGTAACTGAAGTTATTAGCACTAGGGTAGGAAAAGTTACATACTATGCAGTAAAATTTTATTAAAAAGTGGTGGCTTAAGTTAAGTTAAAAGGCAGCCAGTTTAGGAGTTATATGAGAAGTAAATGAAAATATTATTTGGGGTTATAATATAAAAACTAAATACAGTATCTGTGTTTCTAGCCATTCTTTGTAAAGGAGTCATGTGAACCCAGGGTTGCCATGGTGATGTTGATGTAACCTGACTGGATTTTTTTGTATGGATGACTTCCACGATGTTAAAATCAAATGCTTAATTTTAAATTTATGCTGATCACATTAAGCCCAGCTCTAGTGTAAGATGCATTCATTTTAATTCACTTGCAGTTTTAAAATTTGGAGTTTAGTAATTTGCAAACCAAAAGTAATGTGCTAAAGGGTTTCATGAGTGATGTAAAATAGTAAATGAAAATAGAGATTGTGTCTAGAGGTAATTCACTGAGAATTAAATAAATCATTTCACCTAAGCTAGGGGAAAGATGTTGAACACATCTTTCACATCACATTAGATGCATTTTTCTAACCTAACTCAGTTTTGTAGTCAAATACTGAGGTGAGTTTTGCATTTATGTACCAAAAAGGAATAGAAAATTATGACCATATTTGTAACTGCTCACAAAATGCAAGAGCAAACAGTATTCTCTAAGGTTGTTGAATGTAAATACTTAGATTTTGCAGTTTCTGAAGTTTTGATGTAATAGGACTTATGTTCCCAATTAATAACCATTTCCTGTTAGATATTTCCAGTTGTAAATACTGGTTGCTGATGGACATGATTAATTTTAATGACATTGCTTGCCAAATTTTTCTACATATTTGATTCTATATTGATTCCTCAGTGTGTTTAAGGTACTACACAAAGTACCAAAGAACCAAATCCAGAGGATAGGAGATAACTAATGCAAACTGGTAAAGAGCTTGTGTAATGAGACAGTATCTGAAGTGTGTACACTAACTTCAGTTAACTGGTTTTTCTTCCTCTTGGTAGTAAAGCTTCTTTATCAAATATCTTTCTCAAACCTTTGAAAATGATGATGATGATACTGAAAGGACTTCCTTATTAGCATAACATAGCAGTTATGTTTTATGCTTACTTTGTATTTATTATTTCAATATTAAATACATTGTAAACAATGTGGTGGAAAAGATGCGTGTGGGTTTTTTTTTCTTTCTAATTTGTCCTTTTTTAAACTGATTTCAGGCTCAGTTGGAGAAAGAACGTGCAGAGTTGGAAGCACAGAAAAAGGAAGCTGAAATGCAGTTGCAGCAGGTAGATCAGGAGGTTTAAGCCAATGCTTAGTTGGTGGTTTGAAAATACCATTTATCAGCCATTTTTTCCAGATGCAGGCATCAATTACAAAACACAAAGCAGAAGCCCATGGGTGTTGAACTAACACATAATTAAAGAAACAGGAGTGTAGATAGGGGAGAATCTCTAACAGGTGGCTTCTGCAGTCTGGGTTTTATACTGGAATTTTGGTCAGAACAGAGCATAAATTTACTCCAAAAATCCAGCATAACGTCAGCTTACCTGATGCTTCCACATTTCTTGATGATATTTATTAGAAAATTTTATAAAATAAGCATGTCTAATTTAAGTACCAAGACAGTAATATTTTACAGGGGGTTAGCACAAAATCCATTTACTGTACCTGGAAAAAGAGCTGTGGTTTGGAATTGCAGTGCATCTGGATTCTGCTATCTTAGTGGTGCATGGGAATTTATACTAACAGAAGAGTGTGTATACAGATATCTGTGTTTATGGTCTTTTAATGCTGCTTCTGTAAAAACATACATGGATAATTGGTATGCTTATCTCCCTAAAGCTTTTAAAACTCTGTGGAGCACGGAGTATTTTAGAAATACCTAAGTTTTTAGGTATTTCTAAACTCTGCTAAAATACTGACAAAACATAATTTTAAGAAGATGAACATATGAAAGTGACAAAAAATTATATGTAAAAACTTTAAATTGCTGTTAATTAAAAAAATATTTAAAAATAGGGCTAAGCATACCAAGACATATCCCATACTACTAAACTTGTATAGCACTTATCTAAAGTGTTCTCTTTACATTAATACATAATGTGATTTTAACACACCTGAAGTGTGATTTCATGACATTTGAACTGAAAACTGCTTTTCTTTACCACATGAAAATGAACAGACAGTAGCTGAAGTTACAGATGGATCTGAGGAGCCAGATGAGAGTGAACCTGTAAGTGTTTAGAAAGAGATCATAAATGATTGATTCTTAAAAATTTGCTTTTCTGTGCTGACAACAGATTTATGAAAATATAACTTATGACTGTTCTTAGGGTCAGCTTTTCACAGGTGTTTTTTCCACTGAGGTAAATCAGGTGTGTATGCAAGATCCCATATAGCCCCAATTTTTATAATTTTCTGATAATTACATATTTTATAATATTCTTGAGTCTTTGGGCATATTTTATGGGTTCTTTAATAAGAAAATTGTAAAACCAGAAGTGAAAATGAGTCTTAAGTGCCTGCTGCTTCCTATATGTGCCAAGTTTTCATGCCTAAAGGTGTTAGATTACATTGGCTTTTGGGGATGTTATTTCAGGTTTTACAGTGACATGTTTGCTACAAATTGTGAACAGATAGATAAAATAAGACATATAGGCTTGTACTATTGATCCTGCCCTCAAAATCACAATGCATCATCCAAATTTGCTGGATTTTATAATAGAAGTCTGGTGATGGCCTTCATTGTATTGAATGGAAGAATACATGATTAATACCAACTTGTCTGTTATGGGCAGTTTTTATATTTTCATTTTTACAAAGCTCAGTGAATGCTGGTAAGTGGTAGACTATTTTTATTGTTGTTTTCCAGGGTCAAACAGACCTCCCAACCGTAATAGAAGAAGAAGAAGAGGAAGAAGAAGAAGAAGAGGAAGAAGAAGAAGAAGAAAAAGAAAATTAGAACTGACCTGAGAGCAGTAAATATATTTTCTACTCATTACTTGGTATCCTGAAGTGTAGTATTTTGATTTATGTATTTTATAAATATAACTGATTTACATAACTGTTTCTCTGGTGTCTGTTTTCAAGGTGTTTGTGTAAAGTCTGTTATTTTTGATACCTGTTCTTCCTTTTTGTTCTTAAAGCATTGTAGCTAGCATGGCTGACTTGCAGGAAGAAAATTGCAGCTGAAGTGAAAGCAGCAAATATATTTTCTACTTATTGCATATTGAAGTAACATAATAAATAAAAATATAACTAAAGTGTTGATATGATTTGAGAATACATGCTACAATATGATCATTTGAATCAATATTAAAAGAATAAAATATTACTGAAAATTATTATCCAAGAATTTGAATGGTTTCTGACAGAAGAAGGGAATGCTCTGCAGATTAAAAGATGGAGAGAGTATTCTGGACTTCAAACTTGGTGCAAAAATCCAGTCAGATTTCCCAAATGTATTTGAAAGAGGTAAATTTAACTCTGACTCAGTATATACTAGAAGATCTTGTCTCCTAGAAGTCATGAGGTGATCTAGACTTTATTATTGGATAAATATATTTATTATTATATTTATTCTTAGAACCTTTTTTGCGTATTGTGTGGTACTAGGTAAGCTGCAAGTGTCTGCATGTTACTCTTGATTAGTCAAGTTTTTAAGACTTTTCTGCATTTTTCTTGAATTTGTAAGTCAAGAAATTACATATGTTCTCTACTGAATACCATCATTATTTCTAAAACTTCACTTCTAAAAATTTAGAAGAATATTTAGTTTGATCCATGGTTATCTATAAAAATAAGTTTTATAATCTTTAAAGATCATCTGTTTTTACAAGAATAGATCTTTGTAATTACTGGTATCTTGGTATAGGTTGTCAAGAATGTTCTGTGTCTTTTTGTTATAAATGGAAAACACCAAGAAATCCTGCTATTCTTCAATAAAATATGCCTTTGCATCTATGCCTTCTACTACAGGTTAGATGGTCATGGCCAGTATTGTGTAATGAAAATAGCTTTCATTAGAAAATCAGTGCATAGTTAATGCATTCACTGCATTCTTCAGTCTTGGGATGAAAGAGATTTTTTCTGATAATTTCACTTCAATTTTTTAACAGTATCGCTGGGTCTAAGGGGTTTGCTATCCTTGGCAAATTGTAAAAAATATCTATACATTCAAAAATATCTATACTATCAAATTGTAAAAAATATCTATACACCCAACAGACAAGGGTCAATCACATAATAAATGTTTTCCTGCTCCAAATAACTCGTTTTGATCATGTAGATCAGGCTAAGAATAATCTTACAAAATGTTAAAAACATGAGCACTATTGATTTTTCTATATATTAATATATTATTTTTTCCCTTAAAGTATCTCTATTAAAAAAATCCTTTGCCCATCTTATTGCTACACTGCTTTTTGAATGCTGTTAACAACCATGTCTTATATGAGCATCCTTAAAGTCACTTACCAGGTATAAATATGTTTGTGTAGGTAGAAATGTTACTTACCAGGTAGAAATGTTTGTGTAACTTTTGGAGTCATGAAAAGTGGAACTATTTTTTGTGTCTAAGTGGCCAGACTTTGCTATCTACAATAATTCTGACTGGTTTGCAGTTTCTGTGATAGTCAAAACCTTTCCTGTGGCATGAATACACCCTTGTGGTTGATGTTCCAATAAACAGATTTTGACAGAGTTTAAAATTATATGTTAGAAACAGTTATAACAGATTCATTCAAAGACACTTTGATACCACAGTTCTAATCACACCCGTTAACAGTGCATGCACAGCAGCCTCTTGTGCCAGTCTCAAAGGGATGGAGTTTGTCTCTTAAACAATATGTGTAACTGATTCTTAATATTTAGATTAACACTTCCAAAAATTGGTAACTCCTGTTCATTTACACTTCATGTCCAGTCATGTTGACCATGAAAATTTCAACCTTCATACAGCCTTCAAAATGTAAGGCACTATTTTAAAACATGCTAGAAATTAATTCTGATTACATGTTGCTTTCATTTTTTTATCATTTCATACTGTTTGTATCTTTGTTTGATTTTGTTATATGTGTGTCCACTAGAGTGCATCCTAAATAAGCACACTGGAAGCTCTGTCAATTACAGCCCATGAAAACTACAACTTCTGTTTGTCATTCTGTTTCAGCTTATTTTTAACTATGACTTTTTCTTTGTGATGCTGCAGTCCATATTCCTCATTTTATTTCAAGGCAGGAAGTTTTGGATGGAAACTTTTATCAGAAAATTATGAAGCAAGAGTCAAAAAAAAACGGTAGATTCCAATTTACTTGTTTCTTTATTGTTAGGTACAGAAAACTTTTGCTGTTAAAATGTTATTTATAGGAGTTCCCATTTTTTCAGGATCTGATGTGCACAGACCTGGTGCATTACAGCTTTATAGGAATTCTTATCTTGGATATGTGACAAGAGGTAAACAGTTCTTGGCTCCATGTTTTCTTGAGGTGCAAACCTGCCTGTAGGTTACTTGAAAATGTAGTTCACAACAAAGATGACTTCTGCTTGGGTGTCTAAACCTGGAGGGAATTAAGGCAGCTTAAAATAATTTTTGCCTTCTCTTTCTGAACTTTCACCTTCTTTGGAGTTTAGCAAGCTAGAGCCTGGAAGAGGATGGATGGCTGTTTTAGTTACTGCACATGATGTGGTTTCAGAAGTGTTAGCACAATTTAACCTCTGCATAAAATGTAAAATTGTACATTGGAAAGAAAAAAAAGCAATTACATAATGTAGCTTCATCTGCAGCATACACTCCCTTTGAATAAATTTTTATGAAATTTAGGAAAGAAGGATGAAATTCATAGACAGATGATGCAAACTGTCACTGAAAATAAGGTTCTAAATACTGACAGAAAATATATGAAATTGTCATTTTCCCTTTCTTCAGAGTAAGAGCAGTCTTGTTTGGGCTGTGACCAGGCCATGTGCAGATCCTTCAGAGAACATGCTGACAGTAACTTGCCCATTCACAGCTGTTCTCATTCCAGCAATACTGAAGCACAAGGATGAAAACAGATATGAAGCCCAGAATAGGACAAAATGATTCAGATTAACTGTCAGTCTGCTCACAGAGGTGAAAACACTTCTGCAGTGTGAGAACCTTCTCCTGCATGGAGAAATACATGTTGCAGCAAGCACATTTTGAAGTTAGCTTTTAATGGAATAGGTTTTATTCAGTTTGCAGTCTCTTTTATGATGATCGATTTTCCTTCATAGTCTAAAGGAACTAACTTATCTTTTTGTAAGCAGAAGTTTTATTCAGTGATTTGCTAATGGTAATGGGAGCCATATGAATTAGTCTGGATTAAATGTTAAATTGAATTTCTCTGAACTTTGCTAATACAGCTTACTCATATTTGAAGTCAGCTATTAATTGCTTTACTTCTTTGAAGAATTTCCTGTACTTAGGTTAGAAAAAGAGCAGTGTTGTCTATTGACTACAGCTAGAGAGTCTAAGCCTGTTATTTGCTGATAAAGACTGATGTACTTTTTAAAATATCTTACCAGTGTACTTGTTTGTTTTTACAGTTTTGTTTTTGAGTTGTTGCCTTTTTGGAGTTTTTGTTTGGGTTTTCTTGTGGAGGAGTTTGTTTGCTTGGTTTTATTACTTTTGTTTGTTTTGTGGTGCTGCCATTATAGATCTTCATGCAGTAATTGTGTTTTATACTTGTATATTTGTTATAATTCATACAGTAGAAGAAGTTATACTTTTACAAGCATTTGTACAGGTATTGGGCTAATACTAATGGAAGAAAGGCCAGGTAGAAGGTGCCCTTTTTTTGGAGCTGGCATGGTGTAGCAGATTTTTAAAAAGTTAAGCAGAAGACTCATTCTCAGAATTTGAGAGTTCTCAGATGTATATGCAACTTCAATACTGTGGGTCTTCCCTCTTAACTTGTACATCATAGAGTCATTATCATTAACCAAAATTAGTGTTTAATTTAGATCAGAATTTTTGTAATCTACACTGTTTTTTATTTTAAATAAATTAGAAGATACTATATTGTGAAAAATTATGTTCATGACAGCCTGTCTGAAGGTACTAAGTACTCCCATTTTCTTCTTTAGTTGTAGGTCATCCAAAATCAATGCCCAAAATTTCAAACCATGTTAATACATTAATACTGGGCATGTTTGTTTTAGCACCTGAAAGTAAATGCACATTCATACTGTCAAGTAATGGAATGAGCAGAGAAAGTTGCCATTTGGTTCTTGTTGATTAATCTTTCTTGAGTTATCTATTTCAAAGGCTGTATTGACATTTCTGCACTGCCACAGAATTAAATGCTTCACTAAAAATTACAAATTTTCCCCCATTACTTTAATCCATCACAATTTAAAAATTCAGTGTACTTTAAATGATGATGTGAAGCTTGCATTTGACTTAGAAATAAAAATTGGTATTTAGGCATATCGCACCGAAGTTATCTGAATAATCCTAGCTTCTCTAAGGGCCTGTAAAAGGTTTAAGAATTTTTCATGAACTCCCCAAGGGAATTCTGCCATTTTCTCCATGTAGTCACTCATGGTTCTCAATAGAAGTTGCTATAATAGAAGTTTTGGGGTTTTCTTCCAAAAACCTTGGGAAAGTACTTGTGGAAAATGTGACTTTGTTTGATGCAAGAACCAATTGGTGTTTAAGTTCAGCAAATTAGTTTGTTCAGCGGCTCCTCCATAGTTTAGATGTTGTCTAGCAGATGCCAGATAAAGAAATTGGCTTTTCCTGGTGGAGGAGGTGGATGTGTGTTTGAACTTGATCGGTATTTTGGTTAGTCTGTTTTTCTTAATGAACTGAGTCATATTTTCAGCTCCATTATTGAGCTGATTGTTGTTATTTTGTTTCAAAAAAAATTGAGGCAAATACACCCTTTTTTTGGTGTATTGAAGATGCATTCCAAGATCTCGGTCTCTTTGAAGTTGTTGTAAAAGTTGTGGTTGAAATCATAAGATTTCAAGACTGAGCTCTCAACTAACATGGACTTCTACTCCTGAGAAGCCATCTCCTAGTTATTAAATTTTTAATGTACTTAATATTAAAACAGGAGAGAAGTGATTGCCTCAAAGAGTATCTGCAGGGCAGATAGCACAGAAAGAAAAAGAGCTTAATTGTGGGGCAGGTTGGAAAGAGGAAACATTCAGATAATAAATCATTTCCATTTCAGCAGAGGGGCACTGCAGCTCTCTTTTGCTCTGTTTCAAGTCACATTCCTGGGAGTGTGTTAGGCTTCTCCAATCATTCTGCCTAATTTCTGCTCCACCTCTTGGATGTACTTTCTTGCAGAAATGACTGGCTGCACACAGACACACCTGTATTTGGTTCATTATCGTAAGCAATTGCGGTTTTGCCACTGATGTATTTAGTAGATAAGTTTAAAAAATTCTGTTTATTTAGCTGATAATTGTAACCTGGGAAACAGGATCTGTTTGTTTGATTGTAAGCCAGGCTGCACTGAAAAGTTACCCTTAGGCCCTGACAGCTGAAGATTTCTAGGGCTGGGACTGTGGTGCAGTTCTGAGGCAGCTGTTCTTCAACATTTTTTCTGTGGGCATATGTATCTAAGTGAAGCCTATAGCAAAAATGCACCAGTATTTTATTTCTCACTTGAACTTGGGTTAAGTGTTATTGTATTTGCTTGTATTTTAAAACTATAGAGTCAGATTTATTGGTAAGAAATATGAACCCTATAAAAACTACCACCGATGATATACTGAAACACTGACTATTCTCTTATCTCAAAAGTTTGTGTTTATAGGCACCTGCCTCTTAGTATCTTTAGGATAAATGGTTTTGCCACTGCTCACATGTAGGTTGCTGTTAACTGTATCATGTTTTCCCCTTACCCTCCTTATGTGACTTTTCTAGGTTGTGTTTTTTTAGCTATCACTTAAAAACTCAGCATAGTTACAGTGTGTGAATCTGTCTCTGAATTTGCCCAAGCTTTGCATGGCACAAAAAATCAGGAAATACAGCCAGACCTATGTATTTCTATTTCTATACATTTGGCTTGTCTCTTGACATAGTAAAGGCAGGCTCCTTTATTTTGGTGCAGTTTCTTCAAAAGTCTCTCCAGCAGTTACAACTCTTTCATTATTCTGTGACTTACAAGAAAGTCACCACTTTTGTGTGTGGTGAGCTCATGCACCTAGCATCCATATACCAATATTCTTTTCCATACTTATTTAAATCAAAGGACCATCTAAGCTTTAGAGAAAGGTCCACTGAATTCTCTCAAATTTTCTTTGTTTGGTAGGATAAGTAAACTCCTAATTTAAGTTTAAAAAAATTGCTTACAGTATTTCATTGTTATAAACACCATAAAAATGCAACCTACAACTTTGAATAGGTTCACATATTTATGAACTCAAAAATCTGTAAATTAATTTCATATTTTAGTTTCTGAGGAGATCAGGTCTGTGCTTACTGAATTTGCTGGCAGGAATCCAACTTGAGTCCTACTAAAACACTCATGCCAACTGCGTGGGAATATCTGTATGTGTCTTAAAAATAATTACACATTGAAATAACCTGGCTGACCTTGCCTCTAAAGACTTAGAGAATCCCAGTGACATGTTTTATGGTACTGCAGAGGGGGAGAGGGAACAAACTAGAGCTGATTGCCCACAACCTCTGACTGTTGCTCTTGGGATTCTAAGCCATTGGTAGCAATTGGGAAGAATTTAACAATTAAGCTGCAGTATAAACTTGCCATTAGTTTTCTAATTAGCCAAGATTTCTGAAAACACAGTAAAGAGGATACATGGAGGAGTTGGCTTGTGCTAGGTGCTGATTTCGATACCAATTTTCAAAAGCAGAAAAGGAGATGCTTCACTTCACTGGCTAAACCTTCTAATATATGTGAGTCAAATGTTGTTTCTTCTCAGAGTCAATAGGAATAGTTGATAGGTTTTGATTGTGGCAGGTCTGCCCTGATCTCTGTTTTCTGGCTGACTTACCAAACTGTTGAGAGGCCAAAGGCAGTGCTGGTGTTTAATTACAAGCAACACAGGTTGTGGACATAAAAAAGAAGCAGCAGCAGGAAACCTATAAGCTGTCAACCTCCTGTGAGGAAACAGGAAACAATCCTCTGCATAGAAATCAAGTAATTGATATGAAAATTGAGTAATTGATATGAATGTATGAAATTTAGGTGCTCCTTAAATTGATTAATAGGAAAACCTGGAAGAGGGAAAAAAGAAGAATTAAGGGGTGAGAAAATATTGGAGGAGAAAAAAGATAGAGACATACCCTAAGACCAGCTCTTCCACATGTTTAGCTATGAGCTGTTACCTGTGGGGAGTCTATACACCTATGTAGGGTAGGGTTTAAGATGGTCAAGAGAATGGGTTTGTCCTTCTCTTTCCCTGCCTAGTAGAGCTGCAGGCTTCAGTTTCCACTTAAAGGACTAAAACTGCCTTCTTCCTTGAGAGGATCTAGTGTGGCTGGTTTATTTTCTGGAATACTGAGATTTGTGCATAACTTGAATACTCTCCATTGCAAAAATGAAAAAGTTGTTGATCTTAAACCTTAAAATTTTGAAGTTTATAGTCTTAATTCACATTGCAAGCACTGATCATATCCAGGAGGTTTTTTGGGGTCTTTTTTTGTTCATTTGAATAATTTTTCATGTTTTAGTACAACAGGTAAGACATAACATTCCAGATACTGATACTTCTCATTGCTACAAGTGTTCTCGTTGCTAAGGGTCAAAGCAAGATTGTAACTCATTATAATTCTTGAGCCTTTTAGTTTGTTTCAGGGTAAAGGACTTGAAAGAAAAAAAAAAAGTGTCATTATAAAACTCCGAGAAGGCAACTATGTCTATAAGCCTAAAGATCTTTTCATGAGATCCGTTTCCCATTCCATATTCTATTAACTGGAATCTAGAAATATTGATGTGTTGTGATTGCTGTGTGAATTTTTGTATAGTACTGTTTATATACTTGTGTTAGGTGATCCTACATACCCTTCTTCCATTACTTAATGGATGTTTAGACATCAAACTTAGAGATATCAAAGAGTAGTTTTGGCTTTGTTTTAGTTCAGACCTGCTTATCTGAAACTGCTGAATGACTAACTGCAGTGAAATCTGTCAGACATAGATAAAAGATAATAATCTTGCTGGTTGCTAATATATTTGCCCAGGTGAAGTATGTGAAATTGCTACTTAGGTGGCAACCTTCCCAGTCTGGATCAGCTGTAGTAGCAAGGTCAGGTTGGAGGATTTCTGAAAGATGTCACCCGTCAGTTGATTTAGTTAAGAGTTTTCTGCAGACTTTACAGCACCAGTAGAGCATTTGAGCTCTGTAGCAGTGACAGTGAGAGAACTTCTGAAAAGGCTGTGAATAACCACGGATAGGAATCATGGCTAAAATGGATGTTGGATGGTGTGCAGTATCTTTTTCTCCTGATAGCCATACAAGCCTAATTCTTGAACTCACAGCATTGTGTAGTTATTTTCAATAATGCAAAATGCATGTAAAATTGTGCTATGCATTATTTACTAGATTAGTATTGAGTGTTTGAATAGATGTTTGCCTGGATCAAGCAGTTCAAGTACATAAATATTTTCATTGCAAGCATAGAAGAGTAGGAAAACATAGACCAGTAGTGTAGGAAACATACACTACTTCCCTATGTGTAGTGTATGTGAAACAGAGGACTTGTAAAGGGTTTTGGTCCAGAGAAGTAACTACAGTTTTATACCAGATGAAGAAGTATGTGCCAGCATTGTTTCTTGAAAAAGTCAAATGTGCCTGAATTTAACCTAATGTTCCTTGTCAGAAAGCCAGAATTAACCGATTCCACAACTGTTCTTGCAGATAGGTTTCTGAAACCTAACTTCATGTACTAAAGTCAATATTTGTTTCAAAGTCCAAAGACCACCTGTACTGTAAACACCTCTGAAACACTGCAGCAAAAACTGTTGGGCAATAGCTGTTTAAATGCATCAGTCTCTTTCCTAAGGTACTGAGGAAATCCTAATGGTTTACACTGATAATGTCACAAGACACAGGAAAGCAGAAGAAAGCAGAAGATCATCCAACACCCAAGCTGCTGGAAGCCAGCTGAGTTCCCTTGGCAAGCTGAGATAAAGATCCATGGCTGTAATGGGGTTTAGTCTGGGCAGGTGATCAGACCTGTCATTCACAGCTAAGAGCCCTAACTACTCCCACAGAAAGAAACTGTGGCTGCTGTGGATCTCATGAGTGATCGCACCCGTGCAATTGAAATTAAGGCTTGTGCTTTGTTACATGTCAGATGACAGTCTTTCCCTAGCCAAACAACTGACCATAGCAGCTGGAAAAAACATCCAGTAAAATACATAGATGGCTTTTTGTAAGGTTTAAGGGAGATAATTTCTAATTGAAGACTTCTCCAAACCTTCTAAGGCATCCTTTTAACAATGAATGGGTGAATTTACTACATTTACTATGGTGGCTTATGAGTAAAATGCTAAATATGTATTTTGTACACTGCTACATTTGCAAACTGAAACTTTTAATTGTGTGAGGTGAGTATGGAACACGGCTCTATTTTTTCCTTTCTACCCTCTCATCATTTGTGATGATGAACTTGTGATTCTGTTGTAATAGGCCTTCACATAAGCATATACCACAAACAAAAGCTTGTGCATTGCTCTACAGAGCTTATAACTTAAATAGGAAAACTGCTAAAGAATAAAGGCAGAACTGCTTATATACCTGTTTAATGCTGTTTAAATGAAGCAATAGAAACCAATCAGCAAATGGATAACTAATCTAGTTATCTTTACACCATTTTTGGTACAACAAGGGTTATTTATGAAAAATCATTAGAAAAAAGACTTTAATTTATCGTTATCTTGGGATTAAGACATGAACTGCTAGGACCTTTATTAGGCGAATAAATAAAAAAATAATTTGTATTCATTTCTGCTAATTTTAAAGAAATAATGCTCCCAGTGAAATTAACACCAAGATATATTTTAACAAAAGCCCAGTTTAACCAGTGTAGATTTAATTATTTCCTAAGAAACTTAAAGTTGCCACTACATGTATAAAGGCCTGGCACATATTACTTTATGACATGGCCATGAACTACCTGTTCAAGTTGGTCCTGCTTTGAGCAGAAGGTTGGAGTAGAGACTGTCCAGCTTTAAACATTGTGATTCAGTGAGGCATTGGAATAGAGAGTTTGAGGTCAAACAGATGCAAAAAGGACACGCACAGGGGAGAGAAACAAAATTAATTATTTTCTCTGGTATCGGTAATAGAAGAACCTGGAGGCACTTAGGAAATGGTGGGGATGGCAGTTGGGAGATGCAACAGAGGACCTCCCTGAAGCTGAAGTTACGGTGGAGTGAGTTACATAGAATGCACACCAAGAAATTGCTCTGACTGTAATGGGTATTTACTCAAAAAGTCACAAAAGCCCTCCAGAATGAAAGGGGTGAATTGCTCATGGTCATGTGCAGGAGGTCCCATAGTCCAGTCTGGAGAAGGTGAAAGGTGAGATGAAAGAATAAATGCTGAGTGATAAACACCCACCTCAGGGCACACTACCTTCTTTCCTGCTACAATCACAACATTTTTTTTTTCTGCTCTGCAGTATTTATTTTACCCTGAATGTTTATGGGCCAGTGAAATCTACACCTGCATGTTTGGGAGGCCTTGAGCCACTCTCATTTTCAGATAATACTAGATAGAGGCAAGAGTTTTGAAGCAGGTGGGAAGCAAGTTTTGAATTCCCCATGTTCAAACTCTGTTGGTTTGATCAGGTTTGTCATTCTTCATGCAAAGGAAATAAACACATCTTAACAAATCTTCCTTATGTTAACTCTAAAAATAAACCAAAACAGCTACCTTCCCCTAACCAAAATGGGTAAGTCAAGGCTTTCCACCAACCAGCCAAAAAGCCCTAGAGGGTATTCCCATGAGGCTTACAAAATTTATTGCTCATTTCCAATTGGAAAAAAAAGATGGACTGCAGTAATTCCTTGAGTACACATTATTTGTATAATACAAACTACTAATAGTAAACAGCAAAAAATAAACTAGTATTAGTTTTTGTAAACACCTGAAAAATTGTATCCACAGGCATTAATTAGGAGTAAATTCTTTGCAAAAAGTGAGAATAAAAAAACCAAGTAAGAAATTTAAACTATTAGCCTGTTAAACAGTTAACTTGATAAAAATAATATCTGAAGATAAGGGTGAGAGAACAAAACAGAAGTATTTAGGAAAACATTTTCCTACATGTTATTTGTATCCATGAGGTATTCCTGTATATTGCTACACTTAAACATGTTTTGGTTTTTTAATGTAGTGGAATTGTAATTTTAAGTTACTGTAGTAAAAGTGTGTGATCATATCGAGTCATTATCCTTAACATTTGAAAGCTGTGATAAGAGAGGGAAATTTCACAGCTTAAGAAATGGTTTCCCCATAACTGATACTAGTAATACAATGATGGGCAATACATGAATTATAAAGAGATTTCCAGGCAAACTTTATTACGGCTCAGTCCAGATGAGTATGGCAATAAAGTGAATGGAAAATTTGGAATCCTGTTACATTGAGTGCTGAGTCATTATCAATAAAAAGGAATATGGAAAAATGCTGATGTCAATCATTCTCTTAGTGTCATCCTTTTTTTTTTTTTATTTTCATAGACAGGAGTGCTATGCCAGAAAGCCATGATGGTAAAGCACTATCTTACCTTTTTTCAAATATTTAAAAAGTCAAATTGTCTGGGAAGAGAAGCCAAATTACACATTACATAATCCTACAATGCATTAGCATTGGTCATGGATGTCCTAGAAGAGAACATGCTGAGGTGCTTCATGACCATGAAGCAAATGTACGGCTCTTGATAGTAAAAGTACAACTGGAAGAAACTCACATTGGAGGTTTTACAGAAGTTAATGTGAAATGCAGCTGGGCACCATTTCTGGAGTACTAGTGCCAGAGAGGCTTTTTAATGAAGGGTGACCCTCCAAAGGTCAGAAGGACCAATGCATTTAACTACACAGAAGCAAAAGAACTGTGAAAGCAAAATATACAATGGTCCTGCAAACTCATTCCTCACGTCTGTCAATACTTGTGGTCTTCAGCATTTTTAGAGCTTGTGGGTTTTTTATTTTTGCATGTGATAAGAGAATTGTGTGAGTCCTGCATTCTCCAGAAGTGTTGCCTTAAAACCATGAATGCTGATTCCCAAACTACACTTTCTCTCCTTAAGTGGCATTGAAGACCAAGGAAAAGCAAAACCAGAAGCAAGAGAGAGTGGAACTCACAGGCTAATAATAATCAGTCTTGTCTGCTTTTGTTGGATGATTGTAGAATCAGAAAGAAAAGTCTTTAATACACACAAAATCATTTTTTGTTTCATCCATTCCCATTGTGTCTTTTGGTGCCTCCATAAGGAAGAAGAAAATATTTGCATTTAAGAATGATTGCTTATCATTGATGCTATTTTACTTTAAAAGTTAATATCATTTTTGAATGTTACAGATTAACTAGGTTTAATACAGTTAGTTACCCTTTGGTCTTATTTGTTGTTTTTGGGGTTTTTTTACAAATTCTATTTTTCTGCGTGGTGTTAATGTGTACTTTATTCAGGCTGGGATAGTATCTTCATGTCAGTGGGGTGACCACAGTTTACTCCAGAGAAACCTGTGCCTCATAATGTGTATCTGATGTGTGAATTTGTGGAATTTAAGTGCAACCCATTCTCATCATTCCATGCGATGAATTCTGGAATAGAAAACCAGGGAAGAGTATTTGAAATGAACAATTCCATGTCGATGATTATTGGAGAGGGGCCAATGCTGCAGCAGATTACTGGTGAACATTCACAGGCATTGGTTATTGTTTTCAGGAATGTAGGCAGAAAGTGAAAATTCTAATGAGTTCTTACATTAATATGTAGCAGTGAGAAATTTGAATCCCAGGAACCATCTTGGGGATTTTTAAATAATTATATTAATTATAATAATAATAATGGCTAAGGGTTTGAAGTAAACTAAGTTATTAAACTGAAGAGTGGTAAGGAATTAATTTTTTTTCATAGACCAGTGCTTTGGTGAGAGATTAAGACTATACTGGTTTCTGTAAAGGAAATAAGGAAAATTACACCTACTTATACTGGTGCAGTAGTGGTGGGCATTTTGTGGATCTGTCCCATGGGTATGTTTACTTGTTTTTTATATACTCACTTAAAGACACAAATACCCACAAAATGCCTTCTGCCTTCATACCTGACATACCGCCAGCATATTCCAGATATGAGCCATTTGACTAGAAGAAATTCTCTGCAGCAGAACTGATCACTGAGCTCTGAGATGTGGCAGTTATTGTATTTATAAGGGTTATGGACTGTAGTATGGGAATATGATACAAAAATATAATTAAAATGGACCTGTATTAATAGGAGAAAGGACAGGGGAAAAGAAAAGCAAAGGCTGAAGGGTAAGCTCTGTGTAGCAGACTGTGAAGCAGCGTGGTGCTAGATCTTATCAGATGTTTTGTCTCTCAAATGTGCACGAAAAATGAATGAAGATTAAAAAAAAAAAACCAATTCATGAGAGAATTCTAGTTTTCTAGAGATGAAAAAGTAAAAGGAAAGTATGGTTATAAGATGCAGAGCAACCTTCTTCTAGTCCTTCGTTAGGAAAGCTGTGAGTTTACACGTTTTGTATATATCCCTGCAAAACCACAACGCAGAGTTGGAAGTACACCATAGATCCCAGAATCAGGGGAGGGCCAAAGAGAAAAGCAGCTGGCCTGAACTGTCACTAGCACTCCTGCGTTACTTCATGCTCAGTGGAGCTGCTAAGATAACCAATCTTGCACAGGTTGAATCCAGAGTGTTTCCAAGAACTGAGTTAATTAGTGAAGTATCCTAAAGTTAACTAACTCCCCTGCCAAGAAATGGGCTCTTCCATTTTCCTCACATGATTATCTGGGCACTTTCACTTTTCCATATATAGGAGCAGCTCAGGGACTGACAGATCAGGCTAGGTAGGGATACAGACTTCAGGCACATGCATACTCCTTGCATGCAGGCACGGATGCAAGCACATGCTGCTTTCACACACTGAAATTCAAGTTAGCCCAAGAGGTAATAAGTGAAGGCAGCAATAGTCCTGCTGTTAGAGCCTTCTTAAACAGAAGGCACTGAAGGTAGAGCTCCTCAAGCCTCGTTTGTAATAGCCCACCAGGAGCAGCATCAGAGCCATGAATGGGCCGGTGGATGGTTTATGTGATTACACGCTTGATGATGAGGGGGCTTTCATGTTCACATCGGAGTCCGTGGGAGAAGGACATCCAGGTAAGAAGCCAGCTCTGGTAAAAGTCTAAAAAGTGTAGTATTTTCATTTGAGGTGTTTTAAAAGCCTAAAGAAGAATTCACCTGGTGTTAATCTTACTAGAGAAGTTATTTGTAACAGGGTGCTTTTTCTACTTTATTTCTACCGGATTTTGTCCATACAGACTGTAGAACTGCTATAACTAGAGTGCTTCCAACAGCAGTTTATGTGCTTTTGCAGGGTGTGTGTTCAGCTGAGGAAGGCAGTGAGGTTTATGGGTGCTGCTCCTTCCTTTTCACCTAAATTTCTTTCAGTATTCCTGTGGGGACACTACTGTATCTCTGACAGGCTCAAGTTTCATATATGGGTAAGAATGCATAGCTTGCTTCTCGTGTTCCATATCTTTATGGGACCTGTGAAACTGTCCTGCACATATGGAGTGGTCTAAGACTATCACCCATGACAGGAATATCCCTAAGTAGCCTATCTTGGAGCCTTTTTTTAGTGGTCCCAGCAGCTGTACATGGCAGAGCCACCAGTTTGCCACCCGCCTCCCACCCCTTTCCATCATCTGATGCAATATATGGAATTGCTTAAGCAAATAGTGGACAGTTATTTGCTAAACTTTATGTATGGTCAGCAGAGATTAGTTCAATTTTATTGAAAACAAATATTCATCCACCATAAACATACACCTTATGTCAACAGCAACTGTTCCCTCAAGTGAGGCCAGGGGACAATGGGCTATTTGAGGTCCTGAAAAGTGTATTTGTTTTAGAAGCTGATTTGGTGGCCTGTGCTTTTTGCTGTAATAAGGCTTTTCAGGTCTGTATTCATGTTATGTGAGTGAATCATAAATGGCTAGGATGATTTTATAGCACAGGATAAAAAGGTCAGCAATGAGAACTTGATGTCTATAGTTTGATACTCTTCTAGATTAACTTATTACTGCAGATCAAATCCATGGCTGATGCAATTGAGTACCTCTCCATCAATATGAAGGCAACTACATCAGGTTAAACCAGTTGGGGTTCTTTCTGATGTAACACAGACAGAAAATGACAGCCACGTTTTGTCCTTGGAACCTATGTCCCATGTCAAATTTATATACATTTACATCCAGTGACTGTAGTGCTATGGAGTTTCATGGGAAAAATCACATAATACAGTGTGGTAATTTTACATGGATGATGTTATTTCCAAAGACAAATGGTCAAAATTTATGCTACTCTAATCATTATTTTTTAATCATCTTGGGGCAAAAATAGGCATGTCTCAGAGCAGAGAGAGTTCAACAGAGTCCTCAGATTTAGCTTTGTCCCTCGGTTTGTTTTCTTACTACTCCTCTATTTATACTGTTTCTTGTTTTAGAATTTGGCCAATTTTTTAGTTCTTATTCACATTCCCTCCTTTATTTCCAAACCCTCTGTTGGGTTTAAGCCCCATGAATATTATTTTTCACCTGTGCTGAAGTACAAGGCAAGCCCTTGAGAAACACAGTTACCACTTGGGTACCCCTGCAGCTTCTCTGGCCTGCAGAGCTTGCTGGGTCTCTGGGTACTATGAGATACAAAGTACCATCCTGGGATGTTTTTTTAAAGTGAGTGGAAACTGAAATTTACCGGGCTGTTTTCAAGGCTGTGATGCTTTCTTAAACAGCCTACTTCTTCACTCAGGGTACTGAAACCCCCAGTGCCTATGGCAAAGGGAAAAACAGAGATTTTCCAGATCAAAGGAGGACAGGCTGGCAGTAACTCTGGGTTGTCCTGCAAATTCTTTTTCCTGAGCATCAGCATTGGATCTTAATCATCTCAGTGACAGCTCTGGCTCCTGAGAGCAAATTGATCACTCCTACATCCTGGCCAAGCCCCCCTTTTCCCTCTGTGGTTTTGCACAAGAGGTGTAGACATGCCATTAGGATTTTATCACCCAGGAAAATCTTGGTTATTTCTTAAAAAGAGGCCCAGTGCCTGAGGCTGCAGTTGGGCTTCTGATGTTATCTGTAGCAATAGAATTTTATTGTGAGTTTTGATTTCCTCTGTTTATACAAAATGGATAATTTGCGTGTTCTTGACTATTTCTCTTCCGTATGTGATAGTATAATTTTGCTAGAGGGCATTATGTGCAGTAAAGATCCTGAACCAGATCTTTGTCTGGTGGAAATTTGAATTGTTCTGATTGTATTAACTGAGTATTGAATGCTTTAATGGAAACCTTCTTAATGCACAAAGCAGGAGAAATGACATGGTTATTTATTTGAGTGTACAGAGAGCTGCCTTGTATCTGTGCCATGCCTAGAGCTGGGTGTCACTGGGAAGTCCAGATTCCATAGAAGCAAGTGCTAGCTGTCAATAATTAACCTACAGGTATCACCTGTGCTCCCCAAAGACATCACAGAAGACTGTTTATGCCATCTTCTCACTCCAGATTCTTCCAAACCCCCTGGGCATAACGTTTGGGAATTCCTTTCAGATCTTTAATCATTTAGTGGTGTAAATTCCAAACTCTCTGGACACTTACACACGACTTCTTCCTTTCAATATAATAATAAAAGTGCAGAGACAGAAGCATGAAAAAGATAACTCTTTCTTTTGGTCTCTATTTTGTCACTGCTCCATTAGTCCTGTAGTGTCTGTCATGCTGCACAGGTTTCATGGTACTTTGAAAAGTATTGTGTATTTCTCTGCCCCACAATGTCTTACAGATGTCAAACCACCAAGCAGTAATTCCCTCCCCTAGCTGGTGGCTTCGGGTGGAACTGGCTGCAAACTGGCTGCAATTAAGTTTTCCACAAAGTACTAAGGAATCTCTTTAAAAATATAAGACCAAACTTCTAAAAGCAACCTCAGGTTTTCAACCATATTAAAAGCATGTGTTTATCTTGCAGATATTCACAGGGAAAAAAAAAATCATGAAGGAAAAAACCCCCAGAAAATGCAGATCTGTCCAGCATGTCTTATATCTAAGATTATATATACTTAATGATATGTATGATACTTCAGTAAGCTGCACTGCACAAGGAGAACAGCTGTACATGATATTTGGACACTGCTAATAGTGCAGTACCACTGCACTTATCAACCAGCACTCCTCAAGGGTTCTTTTAAATAGGAAAAATGTACAGCACAATGCAGGTATTTGAAGTCTTTCTAGTGAAAGTCTTTTGTAGGAAAGCTGATTTTTTGATGAAATGCTTATGATAAATATCTGCATTTCTTCCCTGTTTAATTTTTTTTTAGCAGAAAACTGAGAATTGCTCTGTTGGCCATATTTTGAATATAAAAATTCACATTCTAGTTTAATTTTTTCTCTTGATAAAAATAACATATCACTAAAAATAATGAATTTAATGTTTATGGTTACAGGTTTTGAAGAAAACCAACCTTGCCATTTAAAATGTTCAATGTTTATTATATTTACTACACCATCAAAGGCAGAAGTTTGGCTGTACCACTTTGTTGTACTTTGTGGAGTTTTGTTGAATAAAATTTTCAGTTTTTACTGCTGTTCAGAATTTTGTTTTTCCTCTGTGTGGTGTCTATGAAACTGAATTCCTATGAAGGTTCTGAGAACTTTTATTGGGATCTTACATACTCTAGATTAATGTAACAAACATATGTCAAACTATCTGGATAACTGTGATGTTTCTTCTGATTATCAGAGATCATTGTTGTCGAACACCTCCTCTACTTCCTAGTATTACAACTGGGATTTTGAGTAAGGTTTATCATCAGCCTCCCCAGACTCATATTATGGTTAGCAAGAGCTGTTTCATGGCTTGTTGGCATCTCTGCCATAAGGCTGGGCCTGTGGGATGACTGGATTTCATGAAAAGAGTCATGGCTGTCTCATACTTTCCTGCTCAGTCATTTTAGATACCCCTTTTGCAATATTCATTCTACTGGATGGTAATTCATGACATGAAGGTAAGCATGGACTGAATTCTGACCTATTAAATGGGGTTATTTTAAAATTATAGTGTCTCACCAGAGGTGTTCCATTCTGCTTTCCCTGTTTCTAAAAAAGAAGGGAAAATAAAAAAGGAAAAAAAGAACAGACAAACTTAACCTCTCACACTTAGCAGATAATAAGAGAAATGGGCCAGCTGAGATAAGAAATTTAAGTAACATAATGGAGGGTGCACAAAGCCTGCAAAGCATTGCTAAAAATAGAATGCCTGGTTTTATTTTACACCAGAGACCTTTACTAATAGACATGCCTTTGCTTTAATGCATTAATCAGCCAATCATCCAGCTGGATCCCTCTTTCCTGTCTTGACAGACATATCTGTGTCTGGATTTGGATCTAGTTGCACTAGAACTGCTGGTTGTTGCACCAACAGTCAGATATGACATGTATTATCAAACTGATTTGCCTCAGAATATTTTAATGTAAAGGTATGCTCCAAATTATTCTAATCTGTTATTTTAATTTATTAGTGTCTCACATAGATGTCAACGATCAGAAGGGATCTCTAAAATATATTTTGACCTGACCTTCATACACAGATAATAATATTTCATGCAAGAGCTCTTCAAACAAGCTAGTAAATGGTAGTTGAATTTCATTCATACCTTTCAAAAAGATAATTCTATATTTTCATGTAGAGATTTGAAGGATAAGGAATCCTACATGCCTCTAGATGGTTTCAATGGCTCTGACTCTTTTCAGATTCTCTCCTTTTTGAATCTTTATCTGTCTCTTGATTGATTTCATCCTGTTAGACAGACTTTTCTGATTTAGGGCATTCTTCTTGTTCTGTCCTAAACCTTCCCACAGCTTCTTAAGACCCTTTTCAATGTTTTGGCAAGAATGCATATAACATCCCAATGAGTGCCATGCAGGGAACTTAGGCATCTAATGCAGGTGAGACATGCTTCATGTGGAGCCAGGACAGCAGTAAAGGCTGTTCACTGAAACTCTGGGAGGTGAAAAAATGACTACAAAGCAGTCCCAGCCACTACAGTTTGCTGCTGGGTATTGGACCTGCACTAAGAAAGCCATCCTAACCCCAGTTGCTCTGTTGTCTCACCCGGGTAATAAATTGCATATTGTTGTCAATATTTCTTCCTTTTTAGCTTGAAAATGTGGATATATTTCCTTATAAAATGAAAACTTTGAAGAGAGCAAGCAAAGATACATTTTAATCACTCCTGCCACCTTTGTACCCAGGTTTGCTAAACAAGGTTCAGTTGGACATCTAATTAAATTGCAAGTCTGATTCCTGTTTGGTAATGATTGTCCCAAATTTAGTAATCCATGCACAGTTCTTGCAAGGCTGAAAGTTCCAACACAGCCTACATTTGCTAATTGTCTTTTGTGTTCATTCTTTTTGTGTTGAAGTGGTGAGATGGGAGTGAATATGGGAAGTAAGAGTGTCAGAATCACATTAGTTCTCCAGTCCTTGATTTGTCCCTCTTAGCTAAATGTGCACCTTCTTCATGAAAATAAGTGAGAATTTATTTTGACTTGAGCTTAAGTGTATTAAAAGCCTCTAATGACAGACTCTTACAAAACATTGCTTTCCAACAGATTGTGTTGCACACAGCAAGGCAGGAGATTAATTTATTTTTCCACACAGCTTGTTATGTGAAAATCTAAAAGCAATACTAGACCTTTTTTTAAAGAACAATAAAATTAAATTATATAAGAATATTTACCATTTTCACGTGGAAAACCTTGCTATGGGTGCTGCCCTTTTGTGTCCATTAGATTAGCTAGATTATTTGATTAAGATTCAATATTTGTTTTAAAGATTAGAAAAGAAACAAAGAAAAAGATAAAATATTATTATGAAAAACTTCAGCTGAAACCTCTGTATTTGGCATGTGACTAAAAGTTTACCTCAGGCAAACTTCAGCTGGTAACCCCTTCTTTGCTGCTGTGTGTGTATTTCCTGTGCTGCCTTAGGTGGGTTGCAGGGATCATTAGCAGGTGACATTGCCAGATGGTAGGGAGCAGTGACAAAAAGCAACCCAAAACCCAGCCCTCCACTGAGCTGTGCATTATCTCTATTACTATAAACACTTTCTCAGGCTTTACCACCAGGGTAGGTCAGGTACATTGCAACTTTCTGTTGGGGTGATGGTGGAACATCCCCATTCCATTACGGCACCACTGCTTTGCAGAGCTGGTGGTGCTGGAGAAGGAGAAAGCTGCAAGTAAAACCTCTTAAGCTCTCAGGTTATTCAGTGCATTAAACACTTGTTTCACATGTAAGTGCAGAAAACTACAGATGAAGTTGCAGTTAGTTTACACCAGCAGGTAAATTCCCCACTGTGTCTACTGAGTTTGCTGGAAGGATGTTCAATGTGTCTTTCTATTTAGCTACCTTAATGCCAGTAATAAGCAATAAAAGAATTCCTTTCTGAAATACCTACTGGAAGTGATGCAAACAGTCCATGTTCTGCATTGAGTGCTGTGGTTTTGAATCACAGCTTTGATGTCTTGCAGATAAAATCTGTGATCAGATCAGCGATGCTGTACTAGACGCCCACCTCAAACAGGACCCGAATGCCAAGGTTGCTTGTGGTGAGTCGTTTGCTGCTTTGCTTTAAGTCATCACACAGTCACATTTTTTTTTTAGGATATTTGCAAAGATCTAGCTCATTTCACTCTCAAAAAAAATGACATAAGAATTACAGTTTTCAAAAGGAGAGATGAGAAGAAACAGTAAAAGTTTTTGTAAAGACTGAAAAACAAGCAGGCTGTAGAAGAGTAGAGCCATTGATTTTGTGTGTGGACTGAATTGTCCTGGAAGGAACAGGTTTGCATATCACTGAATCGTGCTCAGTGTTATGATTTTCCCATTTGTAAATTGGACATATTAGTTTTTTCCTTGCTTTCAGACAGATGGTGAATATGAAAAGAATTTTCTATAGATCAAGTAACATTGCTAAAAATATAGATAGAAATTTACACTGTATACATCCAATAGGTCTCTCAAAATCAGCATCATCACAAACACAGTTCTTTGTCTTAGTGGCTGGCTTATTCTGCTATTGTACTCCTGTTCTCATCCCTCTTTTCAGAGACAGTATGCAAGACAGGAATGGTGCTGCTCTGTGGGGAGATCACTTCTCGTGCTATTGTGGATTACCAGCGAGTTGTCCGAGATGCAATTAGACATATTGGCTATGATGATTCAGCTAAAGGTTGGTGGAAAAACCCATGAAATTGTGGAAGAGCAAGCAATAGGCAACTGCAAAACAGGTCTGTCACCACTTCCATACAGGGGCTTTAACAAGCCTGATACAAAATGAATGTGCTGTGGGAAAGCTGCTTACATGGTGCTACATGATACATTTTCTGGCTTTACCTCAATAAGTAAAAACCTTTTATTAGTTAAAACTGAATTTGGAGTAGGCAGACTATACTTTGAACTGTGGTATTTGGCCACAATAGTTAACTGCAACTTGAACCATAGAACCTACCACTCCTCCAAACTTGCAAGAACTTGACTCTTGGTTTTCATTTGGCAAGCTGGTTGTTGCACCTTGGTGCAAGAGAGAGAGAAGAAACCTAGTTCATTTAATTGTACCTTTGTATTTCTGTACTGCAGTAGCATTTAGAATTCCCAGGTGTAAAGGTGGTTGTCACTGCAGGGTTCTTTGTCAGCTCTGAATATCTCCTTTTACACTGAGCAGTGTGTGGTCCAGACCTAGATTGTGAGATATGTAAATGATAAAAAAGACAAAATATTCTGTGCACCAGACATATTTCACTTTCTGATTTGCATGGATCTGTTTATACAGTAGAAATATTCCAAGTATTCTGTTACAGTGAAGTGTGTCTTTTAAGAGCTTTTGGTTTACAAGTTGTTTACTGCAGTCCTTTGATTGCAATCAAATTTGCAGGAGGTTGTGATGGGAGAATATTAGAGCAGCCTCAGCTGCAGGTTGCCTGCACTGTCACACAACAGCAGTGCTTCCAGAACACAGAGGCAAATCTAAGAGATCATAAATCTCCTTTTATCCAAACTGCCAACAATGATGAGGGGAGATTTGGTGACCCAGTAAAAAACAATTTCTAGAAGTAAAAAAGAACCCTAAACCAAACAATTATGTACAGAAATATAATTTTCTTCTCTGCATAGCCTACTGAAAAGAGGGTGAGGAGCATTCAAGTGGATCATATGCATATGTATATATGTTTTACTGGCTGAACATGAGTTTGGTCAGCAGCTGTCAGGAGCTACAGTTCTAGGATAGGCTGGATTTGGAGAGAAGCAAGTTACTATTAAAATACCTAGGAACAGGGGAAATTTTGTCACAATCTTCTGTAAGTCTTTCGATTTCTTTTTAAAAACTTACTTTTGGTCTTGGAAAGCCATATAAGACCTGAATCTGGTGTTTTTCTGTTTGTGGTTCATGCTAAGTCCCATGAGAGATTTAAGTACGGACACTGTTTTGTATGTGTTACAAATAATGTGGAGAGAGCAGAGTCTTCAGTTGCTGAAAAACTCACTTCTGGGAATTCATGTAGAGGACTTCATTAGTATTCATTTGGGAGAGGCTCATAATCTGAATTGGCTTGGCACAGGGAGTCAGTACAAGAAAAAATAACCAGTAACAAGCAAGAAAGGCAGCCCTGTATGATTGACCCCATCCAAAAAAGGTTTCAAGTGTGGTATTGACAAAAATTTTACTAAAGAATAATAGCTTGGTTTTGAGTTATGAATGTGGTATCCTTCAAAATAAAAAATTTTTCCTCTGGCTCCAGGTTACTTTCCTTACTTGTGACAGAAAAAGTTAATTCAGTGCTATTATTTTTTCCTAATAGGCTTTGACTACAAGACTTGTAATGTTTTAGTGGCACTGGAACAGCAGTCACCTGATATTGCCCAAGGTGTTCATCTACACAGGAATGAAGAGGATGTTGGTGCTGGAGATCAGGTAGACATAGCATCACATCTAAAACACAAAACTGTTTTAATGGAAAAGGTTTACTCCATCTTAATGCCCTATTTTTTATGTCAAAACCCATGTCAAAGTATTTCCACACTTTCCTTTACCCCAGAATAAACCCCATAATTTTACTAAAACAGTTGGAGGTTCCTTGAAGGCAGACTTTAGTCTGGTGTTGTTTTAGCACTCCAGGCAAATCAGGAGAGCCCTGGCAGTTTGTAGTAGCTGAGGAGGTTCTCTTTAGAACTCAGCAAAGGTTTTATGCTTATGTATTTCGTGTTTGTATTGTATAGTTTTAGGCTCATCAGACCATTCATCTTGCAGCCAGACTTGCCATATAATATGGAATAAGCAAAGAATCTTTTCACATTCCAGGAGCTGTTGAGATTTTGTGCTGCAAAATATTAGGTGATGTTTCACCTGCCCTTGACATTAGTACAATAAAAACCAGAGTATATTTAATTCTCACTTATTCCCAGAGGCAGCTCTTGTAATAGGTGCTCCATGTAATTAAGGCTGTCCAAAGTGAGTTTCTCTGAGCTAAAGAACACATGTAGGCATTTATGGTGTGTTCTCAAGAGAGAGATACTAGCATAAAAACTGCATAATGTGACTGATGCCATATGAGTTAATTCAACATTTACTAGTTATCATTAGAAGTAATATCTAGTTTATATGAGTGCTGTTGAGAACTATAAGTGCAAGTATCAGAGTTCAGGAGCCAAGCTAATATTGTTAAAAAATCCCTTGAGAACTAAAATGATTTTCTGCTGTCATGGGGACATAATACTACATAAGATGAAAAGAGATTTGACTTTCTTTGATGGCCTCACTTTCCATTTGATCCAAGTACCTTCCTGTCTTTTTTTCCCTTTTCTTCCCCCCCAGAACATACACTGGATGAGGAGAAAGAAAATGCTGCTAATTCTATTTAGCAAATGATAATCTGATGCAGGGAACATGACAGAATAATAAAAGTAATATATAACTGTGTGAATATAACATAAACAGTAGAAGCTGTGACTCTAAGCATGTGACATTGAAAAATCTGAGGCAGGTGCCTTAAACTGTTTGAAGGGTATGTCCTTCATGGAGTGCTCACACCCCATTCCACTGAAATTTCAGATGTGAGCTGCAGTAAGTGTGTCTGTATTCATACATAAAAGCCTCTGGAACATTTCCAGGCTACTGAAAACATCTTCCCCATGACAGAATAGTCCTGAAATATTTTCTCCAGCAGATTTCTTTTTTTCTGTGAAAGAACCTATTGGTTTTTTTGCAGATATGTCTTCATTTTTGTTGAGGTTTCTAGCTCAACATGTAAGCCTTCAGGCTAGTGAAAAAATTCTAGGAACATGGGAGCTTCTCATTACACTGTAACATGTTGGAGCCTGATCTGAGTTTTGGCTTCTTGCACTGTGGTGTAAAACAGTAGAAAGTAAACCTGGAGGATACTGGTGACTCTTTGCTTCAGATGAAATCTCATTGCCTTTGATTGTGGTGCCTTTAACAGTGATTGAAGTATGTTCTCTCCTCCTGCAGGGTTTGATGTTTGGCTATGCAACAGATGAGACAGAAGAATGCATGCCCCTGACAATTATTCTGGCTCACAAACTGAACGCCAGGTTAGCAGAGCTGAGGCGCAGTGGAGAACTCCCTTGGCTGAGGCCTGACTCCAAGACACAGGTAAATACTGCAGGGCATTGTCCACAACACTGGAAACCAGCACCCTGGCTTTCCAGAAATACTGAGGGCTTTTTGAAAACAGCACTTGATGTGTTTCAGCTTATCAGGGTTACCTACAAAGAGGAGATAAAGCTTTTCCACTGCTTGTGACATTGACTCTTGGCTGTTGGAAAATGGTTAACTTGTCTCAGAGCACTCCACCACCTGCCCCTGACGGGACATTTAACACTTCAGAACTAAAGTGGTTTGTGCTTGCTGGAAAAGTGATATCCAAAGGATTTATTTGTATTTAGGGGTTCAGGTTGACATTTTCAAGATGCACTAAGAACATAAATTTCTGAGGCTTGAGAGTTTTGAATGAAACCACACCTGAAAGACATATTTTGGATGATTTCATAGAGAATCAATAGGTTCTTATTGAGTTGGGGTTTTTCTATTTTTTTCCTTTATTTTTTTTCTTTAGCATAGCAAAAATTCAGTGAGGAAGCAGGAAATAGGCTTCATTTATTATACCTTGGCATCACTGTGAGCAGTGATCGCTCTAACACCAGTACTGACATTTTGCCACAGTTCTGCTTTCAGAACAGCCTGGGTGACGTTTGATGGGTGCCACTAACACATTTACAGCAGCTCTGTTGTTTGTTGCCCCTGTGTCCCGCAGGTGACAGTGCAGTACACCCAGAAGAACGGGGCAGTGGTCCCTGTGCGCGTTCACACCATCGTGATCTCGGTGCAGCACGATGAGGGCATTTCCCTGGAGAGCATGCGCAGGACCCTGAAGGAACGCGTCATCCAGGTCGTCGTCCCTGCCAAATACTTGGATGACAAAACTGTTTATCACCTTCAGCCCAGCGGACGTTTTGTTATTGGAGGGCCTCAGGTTTGTGTTGTTGTATTATTTTTGGTGGTCTTATGAGGTTGCCTTTCACTGTATGTGTGTCTTCAATGCTCAGGTTTTGGCATCTCTGTCCCAGGGTAAGGAGCAAGCTGCCCAGTGGGAGAATTTTCCTGCAGCTGGATGTGGGAGAAGGGCTCAGGGTTTCACATGTCCTATGCCAAAGTAACCTTTGAGGGCCTGGTGATACTGTACATGTGTTGTGACCAGGCAGGCAAGTCTGCATCCAATCTTCCATTGCATGTAGAGTGTAGGGCCCAGTTCTGAATTTTCTCAAACCCTCTGGGAACCAGCACTGAATGAGACCTGCAGTCCTTCCTCATGGGAAGTACTTCTGACAGAGAGATGGACAAGAGAAGCTTTACTTCTCTTACAGTGAACCTGCTTTTCAGGTCTGCATAGCTCTCACTGTTCTGTCTGGCACCAGTAAGAGCTGAAGGTGTTCATCTGTTCTTAAAATCAGCCCCAATAAGGCTTCTTCTGGTGAGAAAATAAATATTCCATTTACTTTTAGGCAGAGCAGGAGATGGGATTTATAATTTGATCCTGTTCTCACCAAAGTCAGGAAGAACTTCCACTCTCCGTAGATCAGCAGTTCTGAGATTTAGTTTTTGAAAATAAATTTACCATTATGAATGTTTTAATCTTCAGATGCCTTCAGAAATATCACAACAAAACTTCAAAGCTCCTTCCTGAAATTAGGTTCAATTTTAAAACAAATCAAAGTAGACTGTGTTTTCCCTTTGTTTTACAAATTCATTCACTTACCAGAATTTTCTAGAATTATTTCTAAGGCACTCTTTTTTATATTAGTGCCATGCAACAGGTAGGAAGATGTTGAGACTTATAATTATTGATTCTACAAAAAAAAGTGTATTTTTATGCAGTTCAATGGGTTGTATCACTGTAATTTTGTGTATCATTGATATCCTAGACTATGCACAAAAGGAAAGTCAAACTTGAGCTGTAACTTAGAGTGAATGAACCAAGGCAGCAATCATAGCTACATAGAAAAAGAAGGCTACACACAGGAAAATTTTTGTGTGTGCAGTGAAGTGCACCCATTAAAAATGTAAATCTTTCAGATGTGTACTGGACTGCATCCATTTTAAAATGTACTATAGTTACAAGTGAAAAGCCAGCCAGGTATCCCTTGCTACTCTTGTGCTGGAGCTGTGTTGCATATGTTTGCACATACAAACTGAGAAAAGTCACAGTGTCCATTTGCAGCTGTTTAAACTTGGGCTAAGTTTACTCAGTATGGGTCAATCTGCCTATGTGTCCATGACCTTCCAACTGCTATCATCACTTGTGCAATTTACAATGGCATTGCAGCATAGAAATAACCATTTCTCCTCTTGACTTTACCAGCTTTAGTTTTCTGCTTATTTCTCAGAAGAGCTTTACTCGGTTTTATTTTTAACAAAGCTAGCTACAGGAGGCTGTCTTACCTCCACCTCAATTCATCTAAGGAAGATACAGATATTTCACTTGGGATTTTCATCTTGTGTTTTTGAGTGTGGTGGGACCTTGAATTCTGGGTATGGCAAGATGAGTAGGTTTGCTGCTGTCATCATTTTCCTAACAGCAGTACCTGCTGGTGTGATGAGCACAGCCTTACAGCTCATCACAGTGGTGACTTCCCCACACTTTACAAGTGCATTTGTACTTGTTCAGCTCCTTTGAAACAAGGGGTAGCTTTTTTTGCCTTTCACATGTCCATTTATTCTTCCTCTCACTCAGTTCTACAGCCAAGTCATGGTGGCATGCAAGGTGTTGTCATTGCAACTGTCTGCACCATCTAAAAATTGAGGTTTGAGGCAAGCAGAAAAAGCCAAGGACAGGATCCTTTAATACATGCTCAGCTGTCTAAAATCCAGATTTATGTCTCAGTGCTTTCTTAGCAGACTGGAACAAACAGTGCCAAAGGTTTACTTCTGTGTATATGCACAGTCTTTCTAAGAAAAACCTTGACTCCCCACTTGTATTTGCTGTGCAAACATTCCAGCAGTTGAATTTCAGTGACATGGTGATCTGAGGCAAAGAATTTAAAATCTGCCTGCACAGGTGGCAGTGGAATTTAAAATTTGAACATATTTTCTTTCACACCAGAAAGCTAAAAGATTTAGTAAATTGCAGGGGTCAGACAATTAGTCCAGTGCTGATCAGCTAACCCAGATCAAATGAAAATATGAAGCACTTGTGAGGAGCAGTCAGGATAGCTGTAGGCAACTTGAATATTATCTGTGCTTCCTTATTTAATATTTTTGAATATTCATCTGTTCTTAGAAATAAGTAATCCTTTCTCAATTACCTATGACTGTCTAGTACTCCATACCCATTGTGTACAGTTCAAATTAGACTATAAATATTTTGGGGTAGGAAATGCAGTTTTTAGTCCATATATGACAGTCTCTGATACTGCAATGGAAGTGCTGGGTGCCACTGTCTATGTGACCATCTAAGGTACCATTGACATACATTTGACTGTAAATAAAAAAAGAATCTACTATCTAATATTCACACAATTTGTGATTTTGACTAAAAGATATGAAAGCCTAGATTTATTTTTTTTTCATATTTTAATGAGTGTGAAATCTCTCAATAGTTCCTTTATAGCACATAGCATTTTGGCAATATTCTGTAATAGGTTGGGATACTTAGTAGGTAATTTCTAAACTAAAGCTTCCATATTTACAATTAAAACAGGCAGTGCATGCTCTAGTTATCTGGGTGTTGGCTTGATTAACCAAACAAATTTGTGAATGGCTTATCTTGAGAACCTGGCCTTAAAGAACAACTACAGCCACTGCTGTACCTTGGTGAGACAAGCTCATTCCTTCAGCTACCCCCAGCCATGCCCGTGTGGGGCACTACACATTGCTGCAGTGCTCGGAGGGCATGCATAGCCCTGTTTGAGGCTGAGTGGATGTGACATGGAGCACCTCTGTCCCTGGCGCAGGGTGATGCCGGCGTCACGGGGAGGAAGATCATCGTGGACACGTACGGCGGCTGGGGCGCGCACGGCGGCGGGGCCTTCTCCGGCAAGGACTACACCAAGGTGGACAGGTCGGCCGCCTACGCCGCCCGCTGGGTGGCCAAGTCCCTGGTGAAAGCTGGGCTCTGCCGCCGTGTTCTGGTCCAGGTATGCTTTGCTGAGGGTGTTGCTGCTCTCAAACCATTTTCCCTCTCTAGGTTCTCTTTGAATGCCCATGGCATGCGCCACCGTAGTAGAAGCTGTCTTGGTGATGGTGTTCTGGAGAAAGGAAGACTTGGTTCAAGCCCACTGTAATGTCACTAATAACATTTGGCTTCTTGAAATTGGAACTTTGCAGTTAGCTTTTTGGCTATTTTATTGGCCATTTTTGGCTATTTTATTGGCTATTTTTCTAGGTATTTGTTGGACCCTCAACCCTCTGACACTCCCTGTCATTGAAATGAGCATGGGGTGACTGGATAATGAGGGAGAAAGTAATCCAGAGGCCTCAGCATTTTCCAACTTTTCTTTTATCTACAAGTACAGATTGTGCAAATATGAGAAGTGAAGGAGAGGCCTTCATTTTCATAAGATGATTCATAAATTAATGCTGTCTTCTGCTGCCCACTGTTGCCCCAAGGTGCTGTGTTTATTGGCTGACTAAGGCACCTTTTTTCCCCACAGGTTTCTTATGCCATTGGAGTTGCTCATCCACTGTCTATTTCACTGTTCACTTATGGAACTTCCCAAAAAACAGAGAAAGAGCTGCTGGACATTGTGCACAAAAACTTTGATCTTCGGCCTGGAGTCATTGTCAGGTAAAGAAACACACAGAAAGGAAAATGTCCCAGTAGTTGCATCCAAGAAATGATTTATTGCAAAATCTTCAGCTGTTACTGAAGGTTTGGCCTTGTGTAGTATATGGAAGTCAAATAAAACAACTTTTGCATTCCAAGAACTTTAAGTTACTTTGCTCTGATAAAAAGGTATCTTTTCATTTATCAAAGGAATTTAAGATTATTTCATCTTTTCCATTTAATAGTAGTTATCCTGAAGTATCTTAATATGAAAAATTTTTCCTTCTTTTTATTATACATACAGGGATCTGGATTTAAAAAAGCCCATTTACCAGAAGACTGCATGTTATGGCCACTTTGGAAGACAGGAATTCTCATGGGAAGTGCCTAAAAAACTTGTGTTTTGACAGTAGTGACATGTCACCTTTTAATACCAGAAAAGAAGACCACTAATGATGAGGATGCTTCTGAAAATCAAATTTGACAGCTTTATATTCAACACAAGGAATTTTAGATTTTAAAAGGAAAGAAAGGTTATTTTCTTGGAAATTGATTTTTTTTAACCCTCAGTGTCTTTCATTACGTAAGATATAATGGACAGAGTCTGTTTTTTTAATCAGCATAAGACAGCAAAATACAGTTTACTTTTAACTGCTGCTCTGTTGGTTCTTTGGATAAAGACAAAGTGTGACTCAGGTACTCAAACCAAAAGCTGAACCTCAAACCTTTGATGGGCAAAGGTGAAGATGACTTTCCCAACTCTGACTAAGGATCAGCAGATCTGTTGCTTCTGATTAGACAATGGGAAATTCCAGGGTCCAATTTCCTTACTGGAGTTAGCAATGCATACAGCTGGGGGCTGCTTTGATGGGAGAAGGCTGCATAGCACCTAACAGTATCTTGCCTCTTTTATAAAAGATGTTAACATATGTGTAATATTTAAATCACCTTCAGTGCATATGTGCTGTTACTGTCGCGTTTCAATTACCTGTGTTTTTGAAACATAAGTGCTCTCCTATGACACTATGACACAACAATCATAGAATAAAAAGCTTTTTCCTACCATGTATGTAAAGGTGTATCTTTTTCTATGTTTTTTTTTTTTTAATGCTGCTGTAAAATGGTCCATCTCAAGTCAGCTGCTTCTATTCTTGTAGGAATTTAGTTTACCAACATAACTGAATTTGATTTGATTTTGAAATTGTTATATGCATTTCCCTGTTAATACATGCATGATCACTCTTTAGTCCTTGTGATTAACGGAAATTCAGTGAAAAAGTATTAGATTTTTATTTGTAACTCTTAGGTTGTGAGACCATGTTTGTCTTCTATGGTAGTTTTGTTTGTCAGTAGGCAACAACTTAATCCTCCAAAGCAAGGGTTGCCTGTGTATGGCCCCCAAGAGGGACTTAATGCTTTCAGGCAGCATTCTGAGAAATCTGCGCTGGAGAAGTGCTGCCACCCCGTGTTTATCTCCTAAATAAATGTCTTCATACAGCGCCTCCCGAACAGATGTGGTGGTGGAAAGAAAGTGCCTGTGATGAACATTAAAGTAAAAGCTGCCATTTATTCCTTTCAAGTATGTCACAAACACAATTTCTATCTAGTCAAGCCAGAGGTCTCTCCACTTTTGTTATTTATGCTGATGTGCTCTGTGTTCTGTGTAAGTAAGTTGAGATAAACAGGTTTGTGTGTATCTTCTGATCTCCCAAGGACTTACCACATTAATCAGTTGGCCTCCTTGGGTACCCACCTGGGTACATTTTGGCAGGAAAATAGCTTAGAGACCACCTGCATCTTTGAGAATGAGTTTAAGATTTCCCAGGGCCCGTTTTCCTAGCTGCATATTGCTTATCTTCCAAGGAGTATGGAATATGTGTGTGTCAGCCTCAGCAAGGTAAGCTGTTTGGAGGTCCAGGTCATAATGTAGTACACTACAACCACCAGAAGTAAGTGAATGAAAAATTAATAAAAACAAACTAATAACAAAACAAACTAATAAATAATTTTAAATTAATTAAGAAATTAAAAACTGTGTTTCATAACATGACATGAAAACAGAAAGTCCATGCTCAACAAAAAGAAACACCCACAGACAAAAGGAACAGTTCTGCTCAGGTGGTGCCAATAGCAACCATTACAGCAACCATTACTGGTTTGTTGGAGAGGAGGGGGTGTGTGTGCCCAGCTGGTTGGCAGGAAGGTGAGGCTGTCCCAAAGCCTGGCTCTGTGTGTAGATGTGTGACAGGCTGTGACTCTGAACCCTGCATTGCACACATGGGTCAGGCACACCCTTAAGACAATTGGATTAATCTGCTAGTAAACGTGCAGGGTAGAAAAGGTGGAACTTTTGTGGCAATTTTGCTACCTATTCAGCTCTTCCCATAAATGGATTTAAGCACATGAGGTTCATGACTTCATTAAAAAAAAAAAAAAAAGAAGAAAGACGTTAGTAAAACTCTGGATGCTACAGGATACAGACCATAACCCATTGGTTCACATCTGTTGTCATTTGATGTTCTGAGCTCTCTCTTGGAGCATGACATACAAGTTAAGGCATTATTACATCTTCTTTATCAAAGTATGTGTGTTTGTGTGTATGTGTGTGTGTGAGAGAGAGAGAGAGGCAAACACAGACAGATGGGAAGGTGGTGAGAGAGCCAGAGCATGCAAGAATGTGCATACACTAAACATGTTTACAGTAACCAGTTAATGTGAAAATTTCCCGGTGGAGCTGGCAGCAGCAGAGCCCGTCTGCCTCAGTGCCCTAACGAGGACGTGCCCTTGGCCTCCCCAGACTGTTCTGGCAAGCTCTCCTCGTGCTTCCCAGCAAGTGGGGCAATCAATGTGTGCCTCCCCCTAATCCCTGATCCCAGCAGTGCTGGGGACTGAGCACAGGGTGAGCAGCCAGCCACACACAGGCACACAGCTCTGTGCCTGACTGCAGGGCTTTGGCTCTCAGGCACCACAAGCACCAAGTAATTAATTACCGTGGTCTCCTGCAGAGAGAAATGTTCGGCTCCTGCCTCCCCTGGAAAACGCTGTTTGTTCTAAGTTTAGCGGTTCTTCTTGCAGGTAAGATGGTCTTGAATATGAGTAACAATTGTTTAAATAGAGAGAAATGAAGATATAATATTTAGAGAAATGAAGAGCCTGCTTGGGAACCCAGCCCCGAGGGGCTCCAAACAGGTGCTCACATTGCTGTTTCCAACAAATCAATATTTGTACAGATTATTCAGAACTGAGCCCTGATCACCTCAGGTATACAAGCTGGTACTAGGACTGAGGGATAGGGTACAAGCAGGATAGAAGGACACTTCCTCTGCACAAGTGGTATTTGGGGTTGTTCATGTGTCATGACCTAGCTAAGTACCTGCTTCTGCTTGTCTTTTAGATTTTACTGAAATCCGAGCTTTTGCCAGTCAAAGTGAATGCAGAAGTACAACCATAGATGATGTGAATGGGTTTCTCAAGGTAAGAGGTTGGCTGACCCAGGGTCTGTTCTGCACCCACCTCCTGTGCTGGTGGGCTCCTCCTGTGTCTGCCTGCCCTGGCTGGGCAAGCACAACTCATGAATTGCTTTGGCAATGTACAAAGTACACGCTGGGGAGGGGAGGCACACGCAAGAGCAGAAAAACATTAGTGTCATCTGACTTAGCACAGCTTTGCTCCTGATACTGCTAGTCCCAAAAGTGTCCTTGTAGGTGTGTTTTCCAGTTTGGCCCTGCTCCAGATACATAAAGTAGCTTGAACATAAGCAATATAGTGAGATAAATAACAGTAGCGACCTAGAAATACATGAGCTTCTTTATTTACATATGTTCACAGATAGGTTAATTCTAAAGCTCCAAAGTCTTTCCTTTTCAACTTGGACTTTTTCTCCCCTATCTCCACAGAAATTTTCAAAATGCATGCCTGAAATCATTGCCAAGGGTGAAAAAGCTTCAGTCAATTTCCTGGCATGGACACTGCAAGAAACTCTTGATCTGCTGCGCCCTGTTCAGGAGCAATGTGAGGCCCCTCCTGAACCAGCCCCTTTGCTGGGCATTGAACAAAGGGGCAGAGCAGAAGCACACAGAATGAACCAAGCACACAGAATGAACCAAGTGTCTGCATTTCTTTAGGAAAGGATGGGCATAATGTAAAAGATGTCTCAGCAACAGGGAGCACTGGGACTGGGGAGGCAGAGAGCACAAACAGGGAGTCCTGCTGCCCCTGCAGCCCCAGCCCTGGGGCTCAGCAGCAGAGCAGTCACAGGGCCAGCAGGGCAGGCTCTGCCCTCCAGCCAGAGCCTCTGTGCTGTCATGGAGCTGGCATGCCAGTCATATTTCTCCAAGAAATATTTGGATAGTTTTGGCCACAACAGCACTGAATGTCAGTGCTGTGAATTCAAATGCCACAGTGAGCTGCCTCTGAAGCGTAATGGGGCTGATCCTGTAGTCACAAGTGATGGGAAAATTCGGTGGGTGTGGCCAAAAAAAAAGTGGGGGACAAAAAATTGTAAACAAACAAAAATGCTTGTTTGATGATGTCAGCTAGTGGAGACAGGTCAATGAATTTGCTCGGGAAGGAGAAGCTTTTATGCCCACTTTCACTCTAATATATTGTTTCCTCACTCTATTTTCTTCTTATCCACCCAAAAGTTTGCAAGCAGCTACCTCCATGCCCACGCCCAGTGGCCCCAAAAAACGGGGGGCTGGTGTGTGTGACCATTGACAACACTCAGTACTGCAAACCCATGTGCAACAAGGTAACATTCCTGCCTTATGTATTGCTGCATCTATTCCTTCCTTTACAACTGCTTATTTGGTAAAGCCTAATTCTCTTGCTCTACTTTGTTTTATATCCCTCAGGGCTGGGAGAGGTTGTAGTGTTTGTGTTTACCTGCCCTGACTCTTTCTTCCCCTTGCAGCTACCATGTCATGCCCTAAGACAGTGTTTGTTTATTTTCTTCCCACCCCTGTTTCCCAAGGGTTATGACTTCCAGTTCCTCAGGAGCAGCAGGCTGTATGAGGAGTGTGGCAATGCCACGGGGTTCTCCTGGACCACGCAGTTTGTTGGGGAAAAGGCACTGGCAGTCTGCAGCAGTGAGTGCTCCTCAGATGTGTCTGCTCATGGTTTCATCTCTTTTGTTCAAAAAAATAGGAGGAAGGAAAAGTTTCTCTTTTCATGACAGCCCTGTTATGTGTGACATTGTGAGAGTCAGTGCTGAGCTGGCAAATTGATGAGCAAGAAAATACATTAGCTATAATACTCTCATGAAGTCACTGCTATTTCAACTTGGGGCACTAAATATGGCATTTATGCAAATGTTTGTGGGAAGAAGGACCTGTTTTTTAAAAAAACAGTAAATTGGTATCACCCTAACACAAACCCCATGTTGCACAAGGGTTGTGTGACCCACTGGTCAGACAGCAATAGGACATAAAACTGTTTATCTTGCAACAATAGTTGAAGAATCTCAGCAAATTGGCCAACACCTGTATGTACACACAATAAAGCCCCGCAGCTGGGCCCCAGCCAGCAGTGCTGCCTTCTTCATGGCAGCTCTGTAAGGGACTGTAAGACTGCTCCCATTGTATCCATTGCTCAATCTGTGAGCCAAAGCAGGCTCTATGACTCTGTTGTTACTGCCTTAATTTAAAAACAAATGTGCATACAGATACACAAAAAGGCCACCCTACCTCTCCTATGCTTAATGGAAAACATTTTACTGTTGACAGTGCCTAGTTGCTAGAGCAGCTGCTAGTTGTTTTCCATGGCTTAATAAAAGCAAGCAATCATCTGGCCACTTTTATTCCAAGTTGGAGAATTTAGTTTAGAAAATTGGAATGGCAGCACATGTGCAAAGATCAGGACAAACCTAAGTTAAGTGAACTCAGCTGCTTATTTATTTATTTATTTATTTATATCCTTGATCTTTTCCAGCCTCTGAGGTGGCCATCAGTGGAGCTAAATCTGCCTATTTCCCCAGCAACAGCACCTGTGTGCACACGGTTGCCCTCCCTGAGGCTCAGGCAGAGCAGCTGAACATCTTCCTGCGGGAGCTGGCCGAGCGCGGCATCGACGGCTCCAGCCGGGACCCGGGGGCCGACTGTGTCACCTGTGGCTACTGACAGCAGCCTGAGCACAGCCAGCCCCTGGCTGCACTGGGGCAGCAGAACAGAGCAGTGAAATCGCAGCTGGCACCTGTGAACACGCAGCTTTGGTTTTGTTGAAGGTCTGCAGATCGTAGTCGTGACCTCAGCCTTGGGGTACGGGTACATAGGCTAAATCTAATCCTGCAGCTCATGGCAAGAGTGTCCAAGAGAGAAGATCACTTTTATGGCTTTAATTTGTCTAGCTGGAATTAAGTAAGATTTTTTTAATGGATGCCTTCCTATTGGCTTAACTTCTTAAGGATGTCTGCAGACAGTGCTAACACTGATTGCTGTCAGAAATTGTCCTGTGTCAGGGGTCCTCTTTACTGAGAAGGGGCTGTACTTCCACTCACTTTTACAGCTGCCAGTTAATCACTGCTATTGCTCTGATGACCATTTGAGCTGTGTAAGTGACAAGAGTTCCTGGCTGTAGGGGTATTCACTTTATTCACTTGCTTGCTTGACTGGGGCTTAGAACAGCAGCAGAAAACCTGTCCATTGTCCATTGCCCACCTGGCACTAAGCGAAAGTGAAGATCAGAGGCAACTTATCACTAGAGATCCAGCTTATTTGTGGAGCTGCAGATACCAAACAATGTACATGTGAATTATTGTGAAATATAAACAAGAAATTTAGATACTGCTTGCTTGGTTTTCAGTGGAATCTGTGCTTGAGGTAATATTTTAATTTTCTTCTGTTGAGCAAACAGTGAAGCTGTAGATCTGAAGACAGACTCATCTGTGTTTCCTTTCCCTTTCTTACCTTTTCCCTGTTTCTATTGATCTCTCAGACACATAGTTTTGTGGTCCATGGTGTAGAATTGACCTTTACCTCATTAATCAGATAAATGCTTCAAATATATATATTTATGTACTTATATTTCAGGCTCAGAATTGAGTCATTACAAGCAAAAAACCCCATAAATAACCCCAGCTGCTTTAGGGCCCAGAGACAGACAGTCATATGACAATGAGTGGAACAGATAATTACACCAGAAAAGGGTTGAGTTGGCTTCTTTGGCCGCTTATAAACCATGCAGCAGTAAATTAAGTCATTGTGTTGGAGACAAAAGTGCTGTAGTCTTAAAAACAATGAGTTTTAAATCACTGAGTTTTGGGTTTTATTTATTTATTTATGGCAAACAAATGATCTCTATCAAATGAAATTAAAATGTTTTTAAGTCTTTCCAGCCAAATCATTATCAACTGATGCTCATGTAAAATATCTGGAGTACTTTGTGGTATAATTTTTCTACTGGTGCTAAACCCCATTTTTTCCTCTCAATTTTGTTATTCTATTCTAGTGACTTTCCAAACCAACCAACAAAAGAAAAGAAAAGCCACTCATATTTTATTTCATGAGGAAATGAAGCCTGTAAACTAGCAGGAACTGTTTCATTTGTGGGTCATAAATCCTCATAGTGAGTGTGACACAGTGTGGAAGAATTAGGCTGGAAAGCTTTAATTATCATCTGTCATAAACCTGATATTAAGCTGGAGATTGGGTTGCTGGGGTGTTTTTCAAAAACTTGCAGAGAAGAAGTTTTGTTCTATTCCCATCACCTGAGTTCTTATTTATATATGAGACAGGGAGTTGACTCAATAAGCCCATATGACACAGTTAAGAACTAAAGTAAATTTAATTGTGTTATTTTCCAGAGTACATTTGCTTAATTTCATTCATGTAAATGGTTGCTGTGTGTTTGCATTAACTTCTTGTTGGTGTCTGGCCTGTCTGAGCATAGGACCATTCCTGATGCTCCTGCTCTAGTCCCAGGATGGGGTTTGTTCTGGCACTAGGGGGTTGAGGAGAGAGGAAAATTCATATAGAATGAAAGAATTTAATAACATTTTAAACCATTATATTTCCAGATCAAACAACAGAAGCAGGGGAGGCTTATTTCTTGAAACATTCCCTGAAATGTTATTTTTTTTTTAGGTTTTGCAATACAACCAGATTAAACCACTGCCTCCCCAGAGTATCCTGCATAATTCGGATTAATCCACCTGCATAAGTGTCACTCAGCTAAAGGCTTCAGTAATATTTACAGTGTAACCATATAGAGGGAGGTTTTCCTGATATTAATTAAGGGAATACAGTGCTGCATTATCCTTATTTCTCTTCCAGTCCATTGTAACACAAGAGAAGAACTCAGTGCAGGAGCTGAGCCAGGAGCAGTAATTACAACCCAGCCAGAACACGGAAGGCAAAGTGTGGAGAACTGCAGTTCATGGCCGCAAAATCACAAAAAAAATTTCTCTTTTCATAGGAGCTTAGCAGCAAGAGACTGGCAGACCCAGTGCTCTGGGGTGGATCCCAGGTAGCGAGGGTGACCCTGAGAGGTGTTTTCAGTGTGAGCCATCCTGCCAGGGCAGGGTGGGAGCAGGGCTGGCTCACACGGAGCCCTGCAGCGAGATCTGCGGCGCTCGCCTCATCCTCCAGATCACCACCGCAGCCGGGGGCAGCAGCATCAGCAAACTCATCACCAGCACTGCAGCAAAAATGACCACCAGGATTTCCCACGGGGGCAGGATTGTTTCCACCATGACTTCCTCCATGCCAGCAGTCTGAAGCTGTAAAGCAAAAAATATGCTGCATTATTTACTTGCAAATAGGAATTAATTCTGAATAGTTGTGTTGGTGTCAGCCTCTTTGGCCTATTCCTTTCTCAGCCTAAAAAATAAACCCATTTCCTGGGCTGCAGACCCCAGAGGAGCTCCTGCTCTTTCTCTCTCTCTCTGTGCCTCCATAGAGCATCAGCCTGCCTTTCCCCCTTGGCTCAGCTGCAGTTGATGCTGGTGTGACACCTTGTCCACCCTAAAGCACTGTTCCTTCCTTGGGTAAGCCTTTCTCTTGAAAATTTCGATTTTTAAGGCCCTCTGCTTCTACTTGGAGCATCATTACACAAAATGATTACTACACTAATATGTAGCAAAACTAAAGCTGAAAATAAAAGATTATGATGGAAAGGAGAACTGGAAACTGAACTGCCATCAGAATGCATATTTTATCTTTTTCCATGTCCAAGACTTTAGAAAGAGCAGGGTGCTTAGGAAGGAGTTAATCTGTGTTGATTCTGTTAAGTGCTAACAGGTGTGTCCTAGGGAATGCAGTGTTCAATGCAATTTCTGCCACAGGACCCACACACCTGAAAGTCCTCAGGATGACCAGTCCTGTTCCTGGACCCACACACCTGAAAGTTGTACAGTGGGTGAATAAATGAGGTGCCAGGGCCTGAAGAGGCACCTCCCCAGTCCCTTGTGCCAGTAGTGAGGAGGTTTCCTGAGGGGCTGCAGCGCTGCCTGTGCTGTGGGAATTGGGACAACAACTCACCAGAGGAGGCCTCAGGTTTGTCCAAGCATGTGCTTTACTGGGTTTCTGTTACTAAATCCTGACCTTTATGTAAAGGTGAAGGTGGAAACTGGGTTGATAGAGTATTTATGTCTAAGGAGAGTAGAAAATTTGAATAATTTCCAGCAATTGTGTACATGACAATGTTAAAATTGCCAGTAACTCTTTTTCTTCTTCCTGTGTCTTGTAAGGAGAGTGTGTGTTACCAGTGTATGTCTAGTAACAAATCATGGTAGATTCATGATATCCTTAATGAAACCTAGCTATCCATCAGCAGATCCTGATGGAGATCTCCTTGGCTACTGTGTCATGTTCTAGTTGGATTAATCTCAAATCTTCCAAGCACAGAGAATGCAGCTGGAGCTGCCCTAGCTCAGGGCCTGGGGCATTCTCACTGCTCCCTTCTCCCCAGTGAAGCCACATACCCGTGGCAGGAGGGTGCCTGGAGCTGGAATGCTGCCCCCAGGGCCATTCCCTGAGGTGGGCTGTGCTCTGTGTCTGTTCTCTACAGAGCAGCTCCTCCATTCTGTGTGTGTTCATCTGCAGCTGGGGCTGTGCTGCAGAGCCCATCAGCCTGTGTGATATTCTCACCTTTCCTGTGGCAGCCCTGGGTGTTATTCCTCTCCTCCCACTGGCTGCTGGGTGAAGAGAGGTGTGAGGCTGTTTTTAACCTGGAGAGGGATTTTTTTTTTGCTGAGGGAGTTTCCTTGTGCTGCTTCAGTGCTGCCTGCAGGTGCTGCACAGGGAATGTCCCAGGGTGGGGAGTGTTAAGAGGGTGCCTTAAGGAATGCAGTGTTCAGTGCAACTCCTGCCACAGGACTCACACACCTGAAAGCCATAAGGGCTGCAAGTCCTTTGCCAGAACCCACACACCTGAAAGCTATTGGCCTCCTGTCTGCTAATGTGAATGTCTTTGTTAGTTAACTCCTTTAAATAACTCAGTTTCTGACTTGCTTTGTGGCCCTTTTTTCTTGCCTTTTTCTCTGCTAATCTTGTTTCTCCCTGGCCCCTCCAAACTACACATGGACATCTTGATTTTGGAGAAGTAACAGTAGGGAAAACCTTACAAAACCCCCAGATATATTTATCCCACTATTGCATCTGGGAGGGGGAATTGCACTTCCTCAATGTCCAATGAAGAAAAGTGCAGAAGGCAGCAGCACTGTAAGGAAAAAAAAAAGGCTTATTTGCAGTCTACAGAAATGGTGTGAAGGTTCAAGACAGCCCTCTGAATCTTACAGTAACTTTAGTTATGGTAACTTGAGAAGTTCCCTTGAGCAAGATGCTTGTGGGAGGTGGTGGCCTCCCAGTCTGTAACTTGCTCTCACTTGAGCTTCCTTTGAAAATGTATTGCATAGGGCTAAAAGATGAACTGGTATATGAATTAGCAAGCATTTATATCATTTATTTGCCTCCAAACTACAGAATTATAGCCTATCATATTATAATTTTTATTCTGTGCCTGAAAAATCACAGACCTGGTGCTGCTGGCTAAAACCTGGGAACAGAAAAACAAGTTTTAAAACTCTGGGAGTCCAGTAAATTTTTAAATGCAACCATCAAATGACAGAAGGCATTGAAGTCTGCAAGGTCTGTTTTATATCAGTGAATATTCATATTTTCTTTTGTTTCTAGGAAGTTATTCTGATTGGTAGCTAGGGCAGTTAATGTCAAAGATTTGTCTTTGTGAAATCAAGTGACAGGGCTCAGTTCTTACTTTGGTGGAGATGAATACAGTCAGATTGATAAAAAACCAAAATCAATAGTACAAAACAATTTAAAATTTATATAAAATACAAACCAATATATCTGAAATATTAAAGATTGATTACTAGTGACATCTTTATACAATTTTTAATATTTTGTTAGGTCAGGAATTCCACTAGATTCTGCTATAAATTATATGGGATAAAACCTCATGGACTGTATTGAATTTCCAGTGTCTTCTACAAACAGGTGTTTATGTGGGGAGGGGTGTATTGCCTACAGCTGGGAGCTGCTCAGTCACACACCAAGAGGGGCTCCCAGTGGCTTTAGCACAACCAGAGCTGTGAAACCCTTCCCACCCTGCAGGGCTGTGACCACTCTTCTCCCGGGCACACGCTTATTCCGAAGGCAGCACAAGCTGAAAGGGGGAAACCAACAACAATGAACTTGTTCTGCTTCATTTTCCACTCAGTCAGTGATATAAATATTTGCCCTTCAAGTGGGGACAACAAGTGCTCCTGGGTGCCCTGAGTGAGCTGCCAGCTTCCTGTTGGCACTCCAGGATAATTACCCAGGCTGGCCTTCTGAGGAGCTCTCTGAGCTGCGCCTTGGAGCCCTGGGCAACTGCAGGAAGGGGAATGCATTCCTCTGCCACCTCCCTGCCTCTGGGCTACAAACACAGGCACCAAATGGTAGGAACAGGAAAAATTCTCAGACCTGGATGTCTGGCACAGTGATGGACTTGAAAAGAGGGTGATGTTCGAGAGATAGCTACACTGCAAGTTGAAGTTGTCACTTAGAACTCCTGTAAGAACCAGAAATCAAATCAATCAGTTTGGTACCTTAGAGAAAAGGCTGCATTACAATTATGTAAAACCTTAGAAAGATCTGATAATGCTGCTTTGGTCTCTAAAGGACCAACCCTTTCAAACCAACTGTGTATAAAAACACTCAGAATCATTAAAATATTAACAGAAATTTCACTGAATAAGTTTGTTATAAATATTTCCTTCTACAAGTTACTCAAGTATTAATTAAAATATTTCAGTGGTTATTTTTAAAAATATTTCAGCCTTTATAAGGCATGAAGCAGATTAGTCTGATTATTTTTAACTGAAATTTGTATGTATTTATCTTTCAGTGGGTAAAGACACTGCGGGATACAAATCAAGCTTAAAATCTCTTAATGTGAAAATTGGGTGCAGAAATTAAATGTATGAAACTTGGGAGAAGATTTTTTTAGAACAAAAATTATGATGAAGACAGACTATTTAATAGAAAAAACTAGCAGAGCAAACTGTAGTGATTAAGCTGATCAAGCCCTTAGTATCACCTCACTTCCAAAAGTAATTGTAATCAGGGGACTACAATGAAGGTTAAAAATGCTAGAGGAGTTTCTTGGTTGTTATTTAAATCACACTTTTCTAGACATACAAGTTCAGATTTTTGTATTTTGTCTAAAAAGATGGTTTTGTGCTCTCATAGATCACACATTGTGGCATATATCTATTAGGTTTCTGATTCTCGAATGTGTAGCAGCGAGAAGACACCTTCCTCTGAGTCACAGACATTTCCTGTCCTGAAATATTTCGATTTTAAACACTTTTAAATAAACTTACACAAGCTGGAGTTGTGCTTACTGTAAAAGAAGAATAAGGGATTGCCTTATGCAGTCCACTTAGAGACATAATTCTAACCATTCACCAAACTAGGAATATATAGGTGACTACATTCTTCTACTCCTCCCTGCTGAGTACAACCTTTTACCCGAATTATAAATAATTTAGTTACCCCCCGTTACTTTTATAGCAAGGCCCAAAGCAGCTGAATTTGCCGAGTATTTTTGTCTTTGCCGGGCTGGCCCCGGCCGTGTCCTGTGCGCCCCTCCCTACCTGCTCGGTGCCCCGGGCTGCGGCGGCTCCGTCCGGGCGCGCATCCCGCGCTGCCGGGGCCGCTGCGGCGGGGCAGGACGGACTGCGGGGCCAGCCCCAGGGCAGCCTGCAGCCCTCAGCGCCCTGTTGGTGCCTCCGCCGCCGCCCGCCCAGCTCGTAAAGCGGCACAAACCTGCGCCAGGCAGCCGCTCTGCCGTGCCCGCAGCTGGCTCAGGGTCAGCAGAACGAGAGCGGGCTCCTCACCCTACGGCGCGGCCTGCCCCAGGACACAGCCACCCGGTGAAAAATGAGAACCCGTTCTTCACCAGAAAACCACTTGGGGCTTTCCTTGTAAATCATCTTATTTACTCACGAGTGAGTAATCTGATTAAGTAACTCATTCTGACTGATTATTGTGAGCAGCATGTGCAGCCTGCAGAGTACGAGGGCTGATGCCCCTCAGTTTATTGCAGATCCAAGGCATTCATACACCCAACTCTCTTCCACCTAGGTATAGTCAACAGCCCACTTGCTACTTACCAGCTTAGCTTGAAAAATACGTATTTTAAGATTGGCTTTTTGCAAATATTAAAATAAATATTATGTGTTGTGTTAATAATAATGCTGTATTAATTCTCTTAAGTAGTGTGTTAAATATAGTTATTGGCTTACAAAAAAATGTTAAAATAGAAACTATGCTATGTAGGACACTTTTTTTAAAGAAAGGACTTGCAGTGAAATAGCAGCCCCAGGACACCTAAATCTTTCAGAGAAAAATAATTTATTGCCCTTTATCAGAAGAAACTAACTTCTTCCCGCCTCGAAGGCGCTGTTAGGATTGGAGGAAGAAGTTGACGATGACCAGACAGAATCCTGTGTTTGAATGGAATTTATGCATCATGGATGAGGTGTAGGAATATGCAACAGGCAATTGCTTATAAGGGTTAATCCTCTGTCAACGGGTGTCCTTTTTCGGGCTCGTGCTGCCCAGAAAAAGGTACCCAGACGTCTGTACCTCTTTGTCTTTATTGTCTCATATTGTCCTGATTCAAATTGTCCAAATTACTATTACTCTAATTGTATTACTATTTTTATAACCTTTTTATTACTACTAAACTTTTAAAATTTTAAAAACAAGTGATTGGCATTTTTCGCATTCAATATTTGAAAATCCAGAGCTATGCTCAGGCAAACCACAATCAATAGTACAATACAATATATTGTAAATATATAAATATATAATATGTGTAAAATACAAAACAATATATCTGAAATATTAAAGATTGATTATTAGTGATATCTTTATACAATTTTTAGTATTTTATTAGGTAAAGAATTCCACTAGATTCTGCTGTAAATGATATCAGATAAAACCACATGGACTATATTGAATTTCCAGTGTCTTCTCCAAACAGATGTAGAAGGCAGGTGTTTATGTGGGGAGGAGTTTTATTGTCTACACCTGGGAGCTGCTCAGTCACACACAAAGATACCACTGCTGCAGTATCTGTTACATAAAGTGCATGTAAGAACCTCTACAGAGGCTTTGCTAAGCCAGCTCTGGCTCCTCTCCATGCTGCTGTGGAGGTGGCCCTACCCAATCCCAGAGAAGTGGCCCTGCTGCCTGACCACACTGCTGCATCTGCCTCTTGCCTCTTGACAGGAGGAGATGCGAAGGGCAAACTGCAGCCTGCCTTAAAAACTGACCAATGAAATCTGTGGAGTGTTCTGTGCTGGAGTGGATGCATCCAAAGGGATGTGCAGAGCTTCAGATTGCAAGGATATCCCTTTAGACCTCAAAGCCACACAACCAGCAATAGGGTTTTCTGTTTCTTACAAAGCAGAAAAAAAATATTAACTAGGGTATTTTCCCATAAAAACCAGTTGTTAATAGTTTTTCACATGATTGATATTTTTATAGATTCAAAGCAATTTTTTAAACAATTCTTGGCATGGGGATGGGTGGAATAATTTAATAATGTTTTTAACTATACAAGGCAGAATCAGTAACACTTTTCCCTGCAGAACTTGACAAGCGACTTCCACGTCTCTCAGTATTTGACGCTAATATTTCATCTTGCCAGAATCAAATTCCTTGCTAAGTTGCTTTCTGAGAAACCTGTTTATCCTGTTTTTTTACTAATTCTTCAGATTAATACAATTTTAACTTTACTTTAGCCTAGTGGTGGTACTAGTAGTCCTACAATCAGAAGTGGGAAAGTGCATGCCATGGACTGAAAATTGAACATCACAGAGTCTGGCTTGTCAGCATGCTGGGTGGTCCAGAATATCCACAAGTACTGGCAAATACAAGCCCAATAGTGGCAGTTTTTAAAAGCATGACTAATATTTAGAGTTAGGATAGGGTGGATTAGGCTTTTAAAATAAGTTCACAAATAATTCAGAAAAATAGCTTTTGAAATAAATTCTTGCTAGCCTTGGGAAATCCTGTCTTTCTACAAATCAGAGGATGCTGTACAGCCATCTCATTCAGATGTAGGAAATAAATTTGTGCCCAAATGCTGAGCCAATCTGCCTTTCAGGCCAAGACTGCTGTTTCCAGACCTGCCTGCTGCCAGCAGGGTTGTTGGAGGTGGCAGCTTCAGGCAGGGTGGCAAACATTTGCTTTGAGGTTGTGTGTCCTCATCCCAGTACCTACTGAAGGTAGCTGCTTTCTTTCACACCTACCTGCAAATAGCTTTAATTTTGAGATAACTCTGTGACCCCCAGGAGATTAGCAGGATAGAAGAAAAAAACTTACCATGGCTTTAAAAGGTTTGCTGATGGTGGGCTGTGTGTCCAGCTTCATTCTCAGGCTGATGTTAATCACTGTACATTTCTTAAACTTTACTGGAATGTGATGAGTGGAAAATTACTATTTGAGGTGATGCTTGCAATCCTGTTTCTTGTGCTCCTGGCAGAGTTAATTTCACAACAGGAGTCATGCAAGGCTGCAGACTGGGCGGGTGAGCTGATGCATGCAGGCAGGTACTGGGGAGCTGTAAAGTGTTGGTAAGAATAGAGCTTGAAAGTGAAATAGTGCCATATGGACTCCTGAGTCCTCATTTCCCCTCTACATACCTGTTTCCGCTGGGTTAACAGAGAAGTCTAGCTAGACCTTGCATGATATGGGATTGAGTAGTTCATATTTTAGCTGTACTGTCCAGAAATAAGGCATTTGTTAACAGCTTGTAGCTCTCCTTACATGCCAAACAGATGCATGGATAAAAAGGACTTTGCTCACAAAAGTTTTATCTTTGCATGTATTGAGATTACTTTATAGATCTTGGAAACAGGGTCCCATTTGTATGCATTGTGATGAAGGATTTAAGTACTGCTGGAGTGAATAATTGAGTCTACCTGTGGAGGTGAACCACCTGCAGGCACCAGGCTGCTCAAGCAGAAAGGTGTCTTGTTGCATTGATTTTCCTAATCCCTAAAATACAAGCAGCTTAGTTAGCAGAGAACAACAGCAAGAATGATTCACAGGCCCTGACATCAAGCAGAGGGCGGAAAGAGGCCAAGAAGACCCATTCCTTGTCAGAGAGCAGGTGGTGAGACCATGTGCCCGAAACAATCCTGTAATTGAATTTAAGCCAGCGCAGGAATGTTGTGCATGGCAGGCTGCTGCTCTGGAATTACAGTGGTTTGCACAGTTACAAGGTCCCAAGCAGCCTCTTTGCTGGCCCCCAGGTTCACACAAGCTGTGAGCACACCTTCCCTCCCCTGTTACCTTCCACACTTTGGCTGTTCTGTCTCCCTGTCATGCAGAGGGTGAGGGGAGCTGATCTGGCTCTAGAGCTGGACGTGTCCTTGCTCAGGTTTCTGTGACCAAGCTGGGACTAACACAGTGGGAATGAGTGTGGCTCACAGTCAGGAATTTGGCTTTATGGAGGCATCCCCAGATGCTCAGCCAGCCTTTGCACCATGCCATGGAGCTGATGAAGAGCCTTCATTGCCTCATGTTGAAGTCAACTGCTCTGAAGAAAGGAAAAATCCAAATCAGACATCTCTGAGGGTGCAGCTATGCTGCACAACTGTAAATCTAAACTTGGAGAATTCTCACCTTCAGGAGATGAACAGATTCAAGCAAGAAAGCTGAGGAAGATTTCTGTTAATCCTTTAGCTTAAGCTGGATGGTGAGATGGTGAGCTGCATGAGAATGAGCAGCTTCTGCAATGAGTGTTCAGTCACTTGGCATCCTCCAGCCTTGGCCCTGTGGGAATCCCAGTGAGGGTCTGACAAGCACCTCTGTGGTGCCCAAAATTAGTTGTATCTGAATCTTATGACAATATAGCCTAAAAAAATTGGCCTGCAAATTTTCCCTAAATCTCAATGGCCCAGTAATTTTCCTGTTGTCTCCCCTCTGTTTTCTTCCACACACATCCCGTGTGCCAGGGGACCTTGGTCTTCTTGTTCTCCTTGAGTCAGGAAAGGCATTAGGAATTGCTGAACAGGTGGCTGCTGGTCACCACTTTTGAGGTGCATAAAGGCTAAGGCCCTGCTGACTCGGAAGGTTTCCCATGGGAAATGTAAGGAGGGTGGCTCTGGGCCACCCCAGCTGTCCTGCTTGTGTATTTAGGGCATCTGTTGGGGGTGAGGGTGGCCAAAGCACTGTGGGCTGAGCAGAGAGTCTGAATGGGCAGTTTTGGTGAGGGAAACTCACAGAAAAGGATCAAAATACACACTAAGTAGAGGTTCGTAGGTAAAGGAGTACTGGAAGATCTTGTGGCTGCAAGTCACTTTAGATATGCAGCCAAGAACTCTAATTTTTGGTCTTGTAATAAATCAGCAGGCTAACAGCAGTAGGAACCCATAGGCAGCAGTATTGAGACACTCAGTGGGCAATGATTATCAAACAGACAAAATGGCCTCTGCTTTCCTTATACAGTTTCCTCTTTATGGCTGGCATTTGTTTAAAAGACAAATCAGACTGGGAAGTCGTGCATTTTATTTTTTCATGCTGCTTTATCTAAGTTCACTAGCTACAAAGGCAGACACGAGTGATAGGGAAGCATATTCCAGAGAGCAGCAAGGGCAGCACTAAAACTGGCAGACAATAAGGTAATTCTTGTTACACTTCTTGTCATTCCAAGTGCCATCAGTGTACATCTCCACACACTTCTCCTCCCCTTGGCCAGAAGGTTCATTTGGATACCAGTTAGTATAGCTCAGCTGAGCACCGTTCAGCAGCTGGAATCTTCCTGGAATAAGGGATTGTTTTATCCCCAGGTAGGCGTGGGAGTTAAAATATTTCACAAAGTACAGAATGGCATCATTCTCTCCAGGGCTCTTTGGAGTGGCAATAGAGCCTCCAGCCTCTTTACATTTTTCCACTGTACCATCAAAATCAGCTCTTCTTCCATTGGTAGCAAAGATTTTTCCTCCTGACTGTGTTATAATCTTGTTCAAGCGAAGGACTGCAAGAGGAGGGAAAAGCTGTTAAATGTCTGCGTTGTTGTGTGCTCACTTTGCTGTAAATTTTAACTCCTGCTACTTTGCTCCATAACTTTAGATTAAACCCAGGAAAAGGTAAAGGAAAGGAGAACTTGAAATCAAAGAAATTTGAAAATGGAAAAGGGGGAAAAGGGAAGAAACACACAGATGATGAAACAGGAGAATCACATAAGAATTTGGAGGAGGAAAGGAAATGAGCAATTCTTTTATTTTTAAAAAGGCATATGATTTTCTTTGAGATACTTTATAAGACTCTGAGGTGGTTTGCAGTGTACCAATGTTCTTGAGTGTGTGGGATCTTAGACTTGATCTGGTCATGATTCTCTTAGTATGTTTTTGGTGTTGTCTGTCTATTGGGGGCACAAGGTGTGCATGGAGCAGCTCTGCATAGGCAGGGATTTTAATCTGGCACATTCCTGCCTTGCTTGCACTCATACTTTAGAGCTGTTACCCAGGTGTCTCCCACTAGTTATGAAAATCTAATTCCCTCTCCCCCACCCCCATTTGAAATTTTTCACTCATTGATATACCAGTGAAGAAGATATAAAAAGGAATGCTATAAAACTGCAGAAAATTCTGCCTTCTTACTAAGAAGCAATTTTTGCCCACCTGATCTATCCCCACTAACCCAGCAGCAGCAGCAGCAGAAAGTAAAGACAGATAAAATACCTCCTTCAATTCTTGAAATCCGATATTCCAATTGATGGATGGGGTCCCCATGTTCATTACCAGCCAGAGCTGTGTGATCTGTGAACAAAACCAGCTATCATGCACTTTGCTTTACAGTGTCAGGCTTGGCTTTCAAATAAAGCAGAGCTCACATATGAAATTAATACAAACTTTTGAAATGTTTGCTTGTCAAGTTTTGGTTTACTGCTGTGTTTTAAACAAGTGATATCTTCACACATTAATCTTTGTATGGGTTGGGGATAAGTTCTTGGAAGTCACCTGCAGATCAGGGATGGTTATGGAAAACTGGAACTGACAAACTGAGATAGTTTTCTCTCTAAGTGATTGAGCCAGTCCAGGCAAAACTCTGGCACTTGTGCTGTAGGTTTAGCTGATTTTTAACTGTGTCTAGGGACTGAATCCCTGATAGAATCCTTCAGGCTATTCAAGCACTTGCTTACAGCTACAACCTAGGACTCAGCAACAAGTTTCTTGTCTATGGAAAATTCTAAACTTTTCTCTGTGAGTTGAACCACTGCATCATTAAATAAAGATTTAATATTACTTTTTATTTATACTTTTATTAATAATTACTTCATATAAGGAAATTAATATTAAGTCCTGATTGTTTTATTTCAAGTAGATCACACAGCAGATTGTAGTAGATAGCACTGAGTTTTCAAAGCATTAAAATAGAACACAACAGATAAAAGTGGAGATAACTTCACATACCTGGTATTTTTTGTTCATCTGCACTGTTGTCCCTACCTCCAAACAAAGACGTGAAAGGGAAGAATGGAAGAAGTTTACCTTGAGCACAGAATGGGAGCAGGAAAAAAGCTACTGCTAAGATTTTGTGCAGTTGTGGGAACAGCATCATTTAAAGCTAAAGGTAAACCAGAGTGGCTTAGTCTCCAGGGTAGAGTCCTGCATTTAAATAAAAAAGGAGAGTGTTATAGAATTTTTCTGAGCATGAAGTCTTACAAATATTACATTTGCCTGCAGTGACATGAATGCCATTCATGTAGTTGCAAAGTTACCTTATTTCAGACAATTAAGACATTTTCCCAAAAGACAGTCTGCTAAGTCTACAGAGCAAAAAACCCAAAACATCTCTTCAGAGCTCTTTCCTGTACATCAGATACCATTATATGCCATTTTTCCCCATTCAAAAAGTTATAGTTTCATTTTACAGGAGAGCAATAGACACATGGCTGCTTTAGCAAGAGAATATTTAAGACAAAGTGGGACATGCTGTCCTTGTCAATTGGTTTAAGAGCAAAACAACTGCTAATACTTATTCTTCTATTGCAGCATCCATTTTTTAACATCTCTTCACCTAAGGTGACGTGGTCTATAAAAAGAGGTGCAATTGTTAATAAAAATGTTGATGCACACATTGAAATTGGAAAGTTTTGTGATACAGTTTAATAGATTCAACATAGTTGAAACAGCAACCTATCTAAAGATGTGCAACTTACCTAGCAGCTCCAGTGTGAAGTAAGAAAGACTCATTAAACGGTCCAATTTATACAGCATGTAATTTGAGATTCATCTTCTTATCTACAGAGAGCACAAAGAATACATCATGTGATATGAATTGGCATATAAATGGAAATTGAATGAACTTTAACTTGAATGATAGGGGGAATGTTTTCTTCAAGAGGTAAACATACTTAAAACATGAGGAAAGTATTTGAAAGTACTTTTGTAACTTGTAGAAACATTTTCCCAGGTTTTAAAACACCAGCCCTGGAACAGAACAAATTTCTCAATTCATATTTGAAATACCTAATGTTTCCACAGAGTGGGTGTGGAAATGTCACAGAGGATAAGCCATAACAAGTTCACCTAAAATACAATAGGCACCAGGAACACCACCATCATTTTTGTTAGACTGAGGACTTAGCAGTGATATTGACCAAAGTTTCATAACTAAACAGAACCCCACAATTGTAGCAGCAAAGACAGATGACAAATCTGCAGCACATGTAGAGGAGACAGCTAGAGAGACACATGCTGAAATAACTTACAGAATGCTCCAGGGGAGGTTTATGTGTCAAAAAGAGCAGTTTTCTCCAGTTGAGCAAGGACCTGTCAGTGAAGGGAAAAAGCTGCTTTATGCCAGCCCTGCAAGTATAGAGGCCCAAGATGAGAAGCATCACAGAGGCCCAAGATGAGAAGCATCACTGCAATGGAGATGGCCTTGCCAAGTATTTCACAGCTGTTCTCAGCTCTGTGCAGTGGAGGCTTTGAGGAAAGGTGTTTGAGTCTGTGTTCCAGTTCAACCAAGTCAGATGCAGCCCCATCATGCTTGTGCTGTCAGGCCAGCATCCTGGTGCTGCAGCAAGGCCAACAGCCAGGACAGCGGGGGAAGGAGGTGCTTTGGGACTGGAAGGGGAATGTCAGCAGTATCTGTGTTATTCTAACCAATGCTACTGGGTCTGGGCAAGGCCAGATCACCTCCACAGGCACTATGCACCCGTGCCTGCACTTCCACACTCACCTCAGCCTCTGATTGTGCCTCAAGGCCTTTGTCCTTGGTGGTGTGCCCATAGATGCTGGATTAAATCCTGCTGCATTGTTTATTGAGTGCCCTTGAGGGCACCAGTCCTGTGAAAAACAAATAGGCAGTACCCAGCTGTATGCACACTGACAGAAGAGGGCTGTTTTAAATTTGCATGAGTTACCTTTGTTTCAAGCTTCTTGTCAAATTTCAAGTTCCTTAGCTTTTGAGTGTTTGATGTAATGCTTGCAACATTCTTCTGCCAGAGATTTTTTTTTACTTTTTATTTTTTGGGAAAAAAGCCCCACCAAAATCAAACAGAGAACGTGAGTCAAGCCAGTAGCTGGGTTCTAGATGAGCCCTGGAAAAGGTCACTGGCAGAGCCTCGCCTTTTGCATCCATGGTGAGAACAGCTTGAACATTTAACTGCACCTGGAAGAAACCACAAGTTAGGCAAGTGTGACCAGAGGAGGAGGTTTGGTCTGCAGTTGTGGGTTTCACATGCTGACTCAGGGCCTGGGAAACCAGGAGGGGGACAAAAGGTTTCTTGTGATAGATTCCTGAGGAAAAACTGATGTAGATTTGATAAACTATAAACTTTTCTTGTCTTGATTTTCATCAGCGTATTGATAAGATGGTGCCAGTTAAATACACATTTAAATGCACCTTCATTTCTAATATGCTTGTTTATGATTGCCTAATAGACTATTTTATATAACTGCCATAGCTTGTAAACTATTTTCTGATCTTTCCTTGAATCACATATCACAGAGGTCTAGCAAGATTCAAGCACACAGATCTGATAAAGAACAAACTAGTTTTGAGTATTGAGGCAACTTTTCTTCAGTTTCCACATCAATCAATAAGGTTTCCTAGTTTCAGTGGCAGTGAAGCAAATGCTGGATATTCTGAGTAGGTATTACTGTGCAGTGTATGTAGGCAAAGGCAAAACCTGCTAAGGACAGAGGTTGGTCAATGCTGCTCTCTTAGCTGCCCAGAAATACAGGCAGAGTTGAATGGCTGTGTGCTCCTTCCACAGGCCTGTTTGTTAGCCTTGCCTTGGTATACTTAGTCTCCTGAAAGTTCGGGTTTTTCTTCCATGTACTATTCACAGGTAACCTTAAAAATTGTTTTCTTATTTTCTGTTTGTATTTAAATGACCTCAGCCCTGGCAATATTTTCTGTTTAAGTGGATTTTGTTAATCTTCTGCTGTTGTTTCCACCCTGTCCTGTGTTTTCTGCATTTCAGAATAATTGTCAGACTGTCCCCAGCCACTCTCTTATACTTGGGAACAGCAGGAAGAGCACAGAGCATGGGGAGACATGAGGTCCCATTTCTCAGAGGAGGGCTAAGGTTATTTTTGCTGAGCACAAAAAGCAATTCAGCAAGATGTAGACACTTGGGATAGCAGACTTCAACAGGCATTTTTAAAAATTAAACGATGAGCAGCATTTTAGAGCAGAAAGTTTCATTTTACCTATGATCAGTGCACATGAATGCTACTGCCACCTTGCCCCATGGACTGAGGTGAAGGATGCACGAGGAGGGCTCTGGGTGTCTCTGACATGTCACTTGGTGCAGCTCAGCTGAGAAAAAACACAGAAGCTGTACAGCCAATGGAAAGCAAGACAATATCTCATTTCTTTTACAGTTAAATACTTCCCATTGCCACAGCCTCCTCAAGGGTTAAGGGACCTTTCTCTGCAGTATTGTTCAGCTCCTGAGCCACAAGGACAGAGATGGGTGAAAGCTTCATTCCAGGTTTCACTTGGCATCACCTGGGTTACTGCCCTTAAGGCAAATTCTGCCAAACCCTAACAGGGACTTCAAAAAAACATCCCAGACCTCTTATCATTTTTTCTAAGGTGCTACTCTAATTTCCAAGAATCCTGTATCTATTGTGTTTTGGAATCAGCTGTGTTTGTGTAGCTGTTGACTAATAGGATTTTATTTTATAATAAATAAGCTACTCTAATTTCCAAGAATCCTGTATCTATTGTGTTTTGGAATCAGCTGTGTTCGTGTAGCTGTTGGCTAATAGGATTTTATAAAAGTATGCTTCAGCTTCCCATAATGAAGGATCACTTGCAACCTGATACTCTGAGCTCCAGCTCACAATTTATACAAGATAAGGCAGCCCTGCCAGCCTGTGTCACATCCTGCCAGTTAGGTTCACAAAAAGTTGAACTGGAACTCAGTTTTCTCAAGAAACATGAGCCATGGGGTTTTTTTAATCAAGTTTCTACAAAAATCAGAAAAAATTATGTTTGCTGGAATCAATGGTCAATTTCTTCACATGTGGTAGGGATTGATGGGGGCTGGTGTGAGGTTTTTGAAAATTTTCAGAGAAAATTCTCTCTGAAATAAATATCCATAATATTTTGGCCTAAATCTTACTGTTAAACATACCTTATTAACTATATTCAATTTCTCTTATATGAGACAGGATCCACTTGCCTCAAAAGGGTTGGAATTTTTGCCATCTTTTGACTTGACTTACTAGGATCTTAATTCTTAAAAAATAACTTCCATAGCATGTGGGGAGTAATTAATTTTCTGATTTTCTTACCTTTACGTTGCACTTCTGTAGCAAATTATTATAAATTAGGAAAAAAATATTAACCTGGATTTTTCCTGGTCTGGTAATTATACATCAGGAATTATTATTGCACTTTAAAGAAAAGATTTTATAAAAAATTTTTGTATTACCATTGCAGAACAGAAACAATGTATTTTGTTTCTTCATGTGCCCAACCTCTCTGTCCATAAAAAAAAAAAAAATTTAAAAAATACATAAATGGAGAATTCAGATCTTTCACAAAAAATAGACTGAAATGCTGGTATTTCAAATAGCATTTGAGGGTATAAATTGATAGAGTTATACACCAAACACACAAAAAAAAGCCATATCAAAATAAAAAAAAAACCAACAATTTCTGGATACTTTTCGTCTGTGGAACTGCAAAGAATAATCAAGCAACATTACAGATCAAGTGTGAACCATAAAGAGGAAAGTACTGCCTAGCAGTTCTCTGGCTGGATCTGAGGAGCTTTTATTTTTCAGCAGCATGTATGTGTTTAATTTGATTTTTTTTCTCCTTTTTTCAATCATAATGGCTAAAGCAGAAAAAATTGGGCTTTTAGATCTAGCTTAGATAATTTGCTTATTGATGTAATAAATACTAGCTTGTGACTGGAAAATGAAAATCTTATTTTTTTTAACTGGAAATACACTCTTCTGTCTTGAAGTCTAAATCTGTTTAGATATAGATGTTATGTGGTGTTAAAACATTTGTAAAACATTTTTACACATTAAGGGTCTTTACAAGAGATCTCTACAGTCATTTTGCGACCCCAAGTGTGGTAGAAATAAATTTTTCATTAACTAAAGGAATAGGATGCCCCAAAACTAGGCAGAGATATATGTAAATGAATATACTTTTTCAGTTCAGAGAGTAAAAGATGATATTGATAGGGATTTTTTGGGGGAAGGCTTCGGTGACTTTTTGTGACATGTAAACATTTTGCTCTAACAAAGAAACTGCACAGTTAGACTCAAAAACTGCTAATGAGGTTTGCTTATTAAAATACTAATCTTTAAGAGGTAGTTTTAAGTAAACCTTCAACACTTTCTAGCAGATTTAGTGTAGCTGGTCAGATCTAAACCCAGGAAAATGAAAAGGTATAAATTTAGCCTTACCTTTTTTCTCAACGTAACCACAGTTAAAGTTGTCATGGCTTTATTACCTTCCTGTTTGAAACTTTTGGCGAAAATGGTACCATGGTCATAGGTCTCAGAACAGGCTGCTTTGGAAAGCAGGTTTGAAAGCAGGTTCACACTTTGAAACCCATCCAGCGTGGTCCTGGGTGCACCTTTTCCATTTCAGAATCCCAGTCTGCTCTCTAATCAGTGGAGGGCTGCATGAACCTTGGGGGTGAAGCACCCCTTGCCAAAATTTTGGCAGGGCTTGCAGTGAATGGGAATAGATCCTACCCCTCTTCCTCATGGGAGCCTTGGGAACATCTGGGACTGCCCAGAGTCAGGTCCAGCTCCCAGGGGTTCCTGCACAGAGCCAAATGTGGGGGAGGAGATTGTGTTTAATGCATGAATTTTAAAGCTGGTGCTTTCTTTTTTTCCCTCCATCAGGTAGTGTGTAAATGAGGATGGATGAGCCCAGGGCTTCCTCACTGCAAGGTAAGAATGTGAGAATGTGCTGCTCATGGTAACTCTGCTCAGCTGCCCATGGTAACTCTGCTCATCTGGTCCTACCAGATTTGAGTTGAAGTCTGTCTGTGCTGTTGCTTGGTATATAACCTCAGCAGAGATGTTTGTGTTTGAACTGATTGAACTTCCACTCTTAGCTGCCTTCCCAAAACATTATCTGCTTTGGGAAAAGACAGGTGGCCTTCCAACACTGCAGTTTCATGTTTTTCTGAGGGAATGTGCTGTTTTAGCAACAAAATGCAATCTTTGGCATTTTATACACTCTATCTACTTGAATTGAGTGCAATATTCATCTTTGTGTTTTATAGAGAGTAGCCTCTGAAACTAGAAAAATTAATTGTAACTAGTATTATTGATATTTTTATAAAACAAAAGGTGGACACTAATGAATCAGTGAGTGGTTCAATGTGACACAGGCTCTGTGATTGAAAGTGATGTCCAAAACCTGAAACCATAATTGCTCCAGTGAAGTCAACCTCTGTGCATCTCTTTTGAGGCAGAAACTTAAGAACTTAACATTAAGTACTTCAAAATGCTTCCAGCCATGACACCATGGGAAATTTTAACTTCAGCATTTCCAATCTCCCAAACCTTGGAATTTTCCTCTAATCTAAGGTACGAGACAGTCTGCCATGAGAAATGAATTCTGAGGTATTCCCGACCCTCCAAAAGGGAGAAACAACATCAGGCACATCAGTTCAGGCACATTTTAATCATGTTAATCACCTAGCACATTTGGCATTTTCCTAAGGCTAAAAAAGATCACAATATGATTCATCTTATATTTTAGGATACAAAGAAATTGCAGAAATTTAATCAACCTGAAACACAGATACTTCATTATCTCCATACTCTGAGGTGGCTGAAAGGCCATTCTTTAAAATTCACAGATTGTGAGACGGTACATGTTGCATTTTTTGTCATTCCAGGTGCCATCAGTGTACATCTCCACACATGTCTCTTTCCCTTTGCCATTGGGCTCATGCTGGTGCCAGTTGCTGTAACTCAGAGGCATGCCATTTAAATACTTAACCTGACCTGAAGTCTCCCCCTTTCTAATGCCCAGGTAAGCATATTGGTTATACTGCTTCACAATGTCCAAAATAGCTTTATTCTCCTCCTCATTCCTGGGGGCTGCAAGAGTTCCTCCAACCTCTTCACAGGATTGCAGTGCAGATGCAAAGTCAGCTTTCTTCCCATTGCTAGCAAGTATTTTCTCTCCTACTTTTCTCATTTTCCCATTCAAAGCAAGCACTGAAACATGAAAAGAGTTAGCTTTGTAAATTCTCTATGGCATACTGATGTAAAAGCAAAGTAAAAGAAATCAAGAGATGAAAACTAAAAGTGCTAAAAGGAACAGAGGGAAAAATTGAGCTAAGGAAGAAGATAAATAAAGATCCTTAATTTTACCCATTCACTAACTGTTCACTAAATATATTTTTCTGCTTGTGACCACTTGTCCTTGTCTCCAAGACAAGGATGTCTCACCAACATCTGCTAAATATCAACCCTGTTATATTTTGTGTACTTTCTGATGATGATCAGCATGCTTCAGATTTGAGCAAAGGAAACAGAAAAATGATAATTGTTTTGTGAATCCCTTTCAGTACAAAACAATTTACCACCTTTAACAAGCTGGTTGCTGATAGATAAAAGTGGTACAAGACTGAGTTTCCACAAATCCATGTGGAAAGTACAACAACAGGTAGTTGGAGTATTTTTAAAAATAAACCTAATTTGAATAAATGTGCATTATGATTGCCAAGAGGAATCTGCTTCTCACCAGGGAAATAAGAACCCTGACTTCCCCTGCTTTCAGTAAGAAAATGGAGTTTTGGAGTGTAGCACCCATTCCAAATGCAGTTTCTTTCCTGCAAGTCATGGTTCTGTAAATAACTTTGCCTATTGCACTTAAAATTGATTGTGAGCTGAAAAAGTAACAAGGGGAAGAATTACCAGCCTCAAGTCGGAAAAGCCGGTGCTTCAAATTTGCTAAAGCAAATTTGCTGGCCAGAGAATCAGGCAGACCTATACAGAAAAAAACAAAAGTTATACAGTTATACTAGGCTGTGCTGCTAGGAACAATCCCATGGATAAAAGCCATTACTTTCCAGAACTAACTTGCAAATGTATTTTTTAATATCAGCAAGAGTAAAATAAATATTTTCCCATTATTTTCTCACATTGTTGTTAATCTAGATTAAACAAACAAAAACATCCAATCATCTGAAATGCTGGTAATTCTCCTCTGCAGAAAAGAAACTGAAGCTCTACAGGTTGAAGCCTTTTGTTAGCTTATCTATGAAACTGGCTTTGCCAAAGGTTTCATTGGTGATGACAGGCATGAGGAACACTCTGAGGAGGAAACAGTTCCTATGGCGCCGTGTGAGTTTCTTTTTAAAGTGCTGGGTGTTTATCTTGCTTTAATGGGAGCCATAAACAGTGGCAGTGGAAGGTTTCTGAATAGTGTAAAATACATCCAGTGCTGCTTGCTAAAGATGGGAACCCACTGTAAAGGTAGATTCTTTTTTTCAGACCACTTTCCTCAGGTAACGGGGGTCCTATGTGTAGAATAAAGTCACTAATGTATTCTCATGATCATAATCCACAATTCACAGCTAAAACAAACAGCAATGGAGAAAAACAAAATGTTGCTGCATCCCCAGCAATACTGCAGCTCTTACTGCACTTCACAGCCCATTAAAAAAACCCCATATTTGACCTAATACAGGGACTCTGGGAATAATTTTGATCATGCTTTAGCCTTGTCAGCAGACCTGGAGAAAGCATTTCTACATATATATAAATATGTATATAAATTTCTCCCCCAGAAGAAAGAGGAGACCTGTTTTTTAGAAAAAATAAACTGCCCATTTCCTCCATTCTCTTTTCCTTCTTGTGCTTAACACATCTGCTTCCTTGAGAGCACGTGTCCTTCTGTGTTATCTGTTCTGGTCATGCAGCCTTTGTCAGGTGGGTCTCTTGCAAAAGATGAAGTTTGCTTACCTTTGAGACCATTCCTTCCAGGGATGCCAGGCAGCCCAGAAATTTCTGGGCATTTACTCTGGGCATGGCAAGTCACTGACAAAGCAGCCAGTGCTATGAGGATGTAGGATGAGTTAGACAGCATGATTTCTCAGGCCAGCTGTAAAAAAAACAAACCCACACATTTGTCAGGCAATTCTGTAAGAAATTGTAGACATTGGTTCATACAGCTGCACACTCTCCCCCCACCATCATCCCTTCTTGAAATTTACATTATTTACTTGTTTAAATAAAGCTTATAGTTCAGGTGTAAAAGATTTATTTTGCAACCATTGTGTAGTTCATACACAAAATTCTTTCTAGACTGATAAACTTGGAGTAGTGAAGATAAATTATCCCTTTCACTGTCATTGACTATTTGTTGGATTAATCCTTGAGAAATTATAAACTCAGAGATAACTGATTACACTTAAGCCATTAGTTGTCTGCAAGGACTGTAATCACTGGATGATGCATAGGATATTACCCTGAAAGGCAGATTTGTCACAGTGGAACTGGTCGTGTTTGGGAGCTTGTTAAAGCCCAACACTATCTAAGCATATTTATTTGGCATAAACTGATACTGTTTTACACATGGGCAAAACTTTATGGCTCAATTGACATTCCTATCCTGTTTTGAACAAAATTCCACAAGCTTGAAAATGACAGTTAATCTTGTAGAAAATAATTTTTTGCTGGTTGGCAATAGGCTTATTCATCTTATTTTATCCCCACAGATAAAACAACAACTAGGGTTATAATCATAGTGCTGAGCTATCACGATTGAAAAGCATTTTAGAACTGTACATTGTGGGTTGTTTACAGCAAAGTGTGTGTGCTGTGCAGCTGTGAAACCTGAAGGACTGTAAGATACTATGGCATAGAAATATCCAGTTATTGACATCTTTCAGTTAAAGTAACAGGAGATATAAAGAAAGGTTCAAGATGCCAGAATGTGTATCTGTTTCCAGTGGGGTGATGTTCATGAGTTGACTCATACAAAACAACTTAATATCCATTACTTCACTTTTCTAGTGGCACAAATCAAAGAGGATCCTGTACCTACTCTCTCTTAAAAAGCTCCGTGTTTTTTTTTTTTAAATCAGCATTTACACATACTAGGTTCTAAATCTAGCTCCTCTTAAAATTTAAAATAAAAGCTTGGTTGGCTTGAATGCTGTAAGATTATTAACACCTAGGTTGATCAAGCTATAACAAGGTATTTGCTGTTACATTTCAAAGTATATATGCCAAGCAGAATCAAAATATCACCTAGTGTCATTTATTAAGTGAGGTGAACTTTTAAAAGATAAAGCATTGTTTATATCTTCCATATTGACTCTGTTATAGAAGACTTCTGAGGTTATTTTTAATCTGCATCAACAGCAACTTTTTTTTCTAGGGGAATGTCTCATCAACCTCAATCTGATGGAACATACCCTTGAATACACAAATATTCAATTATGTCATAAATTTGCAGCACATAGGATCTGTTTAACTAACAGAATATGGTCAAGAATTTGCACTTTAAAGAATGTAAGATCAAATCCACCTGAGAGCACATGTGCAGTATTAAAGGTGCTGTTCAGTTTGGTTTGTTGAATTTGAAGCATCTCCAGTTGTTTACCCTTTACTAAAGGCCAGCAGACCCCTCTGGAAACTCTGGCCAGTGACTCAGAGAGAGCAGATTATTAAAGACCTTAACAGAAACCTACCTGAGGTGATAGGCATAGTCACATCCTTGAGATAAGGAAATGCAATTACAACATGTACCCTTTGCCTGGTGATGATCATTCAGGGAATTACATCTGAATGGACTACTGCATCCAGCTCATAATTGGATTATGATGCAGAGTCAGACTCCTGATCAGTTATATAGCAAAATTGAAAAAACACAGCTCTTCAGTTTTAATCCAGTTTTAATGACCTTCATCAGTCATTACTATCTAGTGTCCTTCAGGCACCTCCTTATCTACCAAAATTGCTAGTATAAGCAAAGTAAAAAAATTACTAATAAAGGGAAATTTAATTTTAGAACATAAATATGACCACAGAAATCAAAAGGAACAGGTTTGCCTTCTAGCTGAAATTCTTTGTGATTTATTAAAAGGAAATTCAACTTACCCTTCTGCTTCAAAATGAAATGAAAAAGCAGTTCACACAAATTCCCTTTATATAGTGTAGTGTTTGTTAAACGATATGGCTGAAGTGGATATGAGGCCATTAATGAACTTTTTCAGTTTTGCTCATATATTTGGTATGCAAATACTGAAGTCAGTTTTAAGGGTTGAGAAATTTCTTTTTTTTTAACAAAATACAGCCAAAGTTGTAGAAAATACAATCCAGAACTAACAGATAACCCCAGATTTGTAGACACAAAAGATATAAAACTGTAAAGTAACTTTCAGCAATTTTAGGTCATATTTTAAAATTGTTTGTTGTTTTATAAAAGCAAAAAATGGCAGATGGCCACCAGTGGCTCGTGTAAAAGGAAAGATACTCTTGTGATTAATCTTAGGGAAGCCTGGTACCTTCCAGATAGTCTGACCCAGTAATCAGAATTCTAAACTTTCCTCCCCTCTCTGTATCTGATGTATTTATCTTACCTTAATATAATTTTCTAGCTATGTGCTAGAATGCTCATTGTGGTCTCTCTTGCACAAGACAGCTGCTCCTCTCTTGGTCAGAGATGGATCTTGGAAAAAATCTGTAGACATGCACAAAATTTTCAAATGGATTAAAAAAAAAACAAAAAAAACCACCAAAACAAAAAGAGAAACCAGAGGTTTTGCTCCTATTGTTTCCTAGAAATAAATACTGGGATTTTGTAACTTCCTTCTGGTTCTGATGCATTCTACTCTAAAATGTTTGATCCTAGATGGGGTTTGTTTTATAAACCTCAGCAAGCCAACACATCAGTGCCTCACCTGAGAGATAGAAGTACCTCAGCTTCACAGATTTTCTGTGTTTTGTCAGTTTATACTGTGGTCTCTTAAGGATAGGATGTTTTCTATTTTTCATTTGCATTTTACATAAGCTATTTAAGTTTTGTCATCACCCCTAATAATAATAGTGTTATTCTTTCTGAATGAATCCAGCAGGATTCACAGCTGCAATCTAACACCTTTAGGCTCCCTGCTCAGCAATTAGAGATGTTTCATATCAACTGGCTGACCTAGCCAAGATAAAATACCAAAGCAGAAGATACATTTAGGATTCCCCTTAGACATAGTGCAGGCACTTAAATCCAATTCCATTGAGAACTGTGAGCCTTGTCCTGCAGTCAAAAGTGCCCAGCATGGCCTGTTCTCTATCTCAAAACCCCCCACAAATAGCAAATTGAGGATGTAGCAGGTTTCCTTCTTAGCAAATGATCAGTTAATACTCACAAATGTATGTTCTGGACAATCTGTCTTCCAAGTCCTTCCTCTACCAGATGGGCAGCAGAGCTCTGAATGCACACTAGTCCTTTTGCAGCACCAATGGAAACTATTTCTCTCTGTAGTCCACATGAGGTAGATGTAAAAAACTGGTGTTGAGTGGATAAAATGTGGATTAGACAGTACCCAACAGATAAAATATTCTTTCTAATTCCTGTTGCAGTTTGGAAATAGCACAGATACCAGACAACTGAGCACAGTCAAAGACACAGGTAATTCTGTTTCTGGATGGCAGCAGACCTCTGGGGAACATAGGAAATTTCTTCAATTCCAGAACAAGATGGGACTTAATGGATCCAGATTTTGAGAAGCAATATTTTAAATATTGCTGGGTGCCCAAGTTCTTGGGAACGTTACCAGGACAAAATCTCAACAGATCCAATTTCCAGGCAACTCTGAAACAGTTGTAAGGGCTGGTTTTTCTGCTGCATCACTGCACATACAGGCAGCTGTAACACATGAACATGATAAGTCTCTGGAGATTTGTACTGTTTCTTCCACCTAACACAGTTTATATTATAATAAAATTAAAGAATTGAAAGCACTAAACAGGGAGATCAATAAAGCTCCAGTAGCTTATCTCTATCCATTTATGAACGTGTGGCATCAGCAAAACATGGCTTATGATCTAGTAAAACCTTATCAATTCTTATCTTTTGGTAAAACTTTTGAAGAAAGATACATTTGGTAACAGTTGTTCTCCCATGAGTCAGATCATACTTCCACAATGGAATCTGATAAGAAATCTAAAACATAATCCAATGTGAGAGATTACTTAGTCATTTCATTTACTTTCCTTAGTTATGCAGCAGAGAATGAGGGAAAACAAACATACTCAACAAGGAAGAAAGTAAGTAAATATTTTGTCTGCAACCTAGCATCCCTGTAGAATAGCTGGGATGGGAATTCTGAAATTTGCAGGTAAACCTGTGTGATAAAGGCTGAAGGCCTTTAGCTGGGAAACACCCACAAAGCTCAGCAGGGAATTTTAATGGTTTCAGAGGACCCCAGGTACTGCATGCCTCCTTCTAGCATTAGGAAGAACCATAAGAATATTAAATATGATGTTCTGACAGTGGATTAAACCCAAATCCTGCTCAACTCTCAGCAAAGGAGAACTTGGGGAAAAAATGGAATCTGATTTTCAAGATGCCATATGGCCAAAAAGATTGCTTCTTTCTGTAACAGCTCTGCATGCTACCCTCAAAAAACTAACTGCCAAGGGGGGTTCAGAACCAGAACTAATTTTATACAGCTTTCAAGCTTCTCATTTTTAGAACACAAGGTAAACTCATTTTGCTGTTTTGAAGTGAGCTGATTAGTAACTGATTATGATAACTTAGCATTTCCTGATCTGTGTAAAGGTATGCTGTGCTCTTTCACATAAAATAGTGATGTACTGCCTTGCTAGTTTATGTTAGCAATCTGTGAGGCAATAATTTAAAGTGTGTCACTGTGCTGCAAGTTCCTGATATTGATTCTCTGAGTGAGTCCTTGGTACAGCATCTGTGTGACAAGCAGGTGTGGTCCATTCTCCATGTTTACCTCTTTCAAAACAATAGTCATTTTTAAAATTTGCATTCTAGTATTTCCACTGTAATTTATTTGCTGAGCTTTAAATCATACAGAGTTAAGTGTCTATAGTTAGCTTTAAGAGGGCTCATTGGCATCAGCTCAAGTCTTCATCAGAAATACAGGGCACTAAGCATATGTCACCTCTTAGGTCATGAAACAACCCACTAGGTCAAGTGTTACCTCCTCCCCTCCTGCAATTCAATTTTATTGACACAAAACCAAACAAAAATATGGGAATTTCAACAGTCCCCCACCTTTGGAAAATAAGAAACACTGATAAAATAATTTGTATGCTAATTTACAGTGCACTGATGCAGGAATAGGAGGGAAAAAATGTCAACAGTGTGTCACTTAATCCCACTGCTAATACTTAAAGAAAACTGTGCTGTGTGTGCCCTAGACCTTAACTTGAGGATAAACACATTACAGGAAGAATGTAATTGCTGATGAGACCTGTTTATATTTATGAAAAAAGCATGGCATCAGAGAAATGCTGTCAGCTCAATAATACACTGTTATTTTGGGGAGTGAATCCCAGGGAGATTTCTATGTTTAAGTGTACACAGGTAGATGTAGAAGAAGAAGGAATACTGAATATAGATCATGAGTTTCCAAGCAGACTTGGGGAGCAAAGCTTGGAGCACTGGATTTTAAAGAGCTGGCTTCACCAGACTGAACTGAACCTTAACCTTAACCCAAATCCCTTTCAATCTATCAATTTTCTGTTCTAGGAAAAACAATTCAAACTTTGCTATCAAGAAAAGAGGTGACCAGATTTCAATTTTTTTTCTTAAAGTCATGGTTCTCTCCTACCAAAGAACTTTCAAGTTAAACCCATGTTAACAGAAGTACCTGGCCTTTGCTTTCAGATTACATTAGATTCCTTCTCTCTCATATACTTTAAATAATTGATTTAAACTACAGATATCAAAGTGGTCTCTTGGGTTTTGTGAAAATGGTAGGCAAGTTGCTAGATTAAAGTAATTTTGACTGAGCCATTGTTTCTATGCCTTGAATTAAAAAAGGAGAAAACCAAACAGCACATTAAAACAAAGGCAACAAGCAGCTCTTACTTTGACAATAACAGAGTTTTAGACACAGCCTTCTTCCTTCCTTTGGGCAGGCCAAATGCTCTTCCCTTCTCCCTTCCCATATTCTTTATCCAGGTTTAGTAAAACTTTGGACCACACTCTAATCAGCTTCTGTCTTGTCTTTTCATAAATAGGCAGAAACATTTCACTCTAAATTCAAAACCTAGTAATGTTTTCAAGTCTGTTTCTTACCTGTTTCAGAGCTAGCTAAAGGGAGATGTTATTCCTAGGATCACTGAGGAATCCTGTTTTTTTCCCCCTCAGATCATCAATTCACCTTTTTATCCTGTAGGACAACTGTATTGTCCTGTATTACCAACTCTAATTCCTCCTTTCATCTTCTGCAGCAAGCAGCCCCCTTACAGGAATACTGCTTAACAGCATGGGGAATGACTCCTAATCTTTGTTCAAGAGCACAAGGAAATTACTCACTGCAATGTCACTTAGGTGTGTCACAGAGCAGTAAACATTGCCTTCCTCCACTGGGAACAGTGCAAAGAGAAATGCTGGAGGTGTCCTGCCACTTTGTGTTCCCATAGAGATGAGCTGCACCATTTACCTCCCATCAAAAGTGGTAATAGGAAGCAATTTATGCTTGAACAGCCACTGGCCAACATTGCCTTGGAAACATGTGCTTGCAATTCATATCTTGCCCTTATGAATAGCCACCTGGCTCTTGTTATCAATTTAAAATAATCTAGCCTGCTGATAGGAAAAAAATTCTGCCAAGCTCTTATTATGTTGTTATTGCTGGGAAATGGCTGTGTTATGTCTCACTGATGAGTGTTAGAACATATGTATCCAAAAGCATTGTCAGTGTTTTATTTGCAATAGAAATTCAAAGTCCTTGGGAGAAACTTGTGGTTGAAAACACGTGGCAGAAAATACAGAGTAGCAAAGGAAAATAATAAACTCACCAAGCTGCTGTTAAGGTCTGATGATCACAGTGAAATGAAGCTGCCTTGTATTTTACTGAAGGGACACAATCATTAATGAATTCTCAGCAAACACCACCTATTGTGGTTTTTATTGCTGTTATGAGCTGAAAATTAGGACAACAGGTATTACAGAATTCCATTTTCCACAGATTTTTTCAGGAGAGCGAACACAAAATTCTCAGTGTTTTAGCTGATTGTGTTGTTGGAAGCACGTAGAGCTTAACACACCAAATCTGCTTCTTTTGCACATGTTTGATCCTAATTCGTGCAAAAGCAGAGGAGCATTTTATAGCAGACAGCTAATGAAGTACTTCACCATTTCAGTTCCCCTGAAAAGCAGATATCCTGAGCACCTGATGGTTGGTGAGGCTCAGCCTGCATCCACCCAGCTCCTGCAATTGCACGTGGTGGTTCTGTGCAAAGGGCTGACATGCAAAGGAAAGGCTGTGAGTGCCCAAGGAGGCAGATTCATCTCCTTACCTTTGACTGATACATCCCAGCTGACTTGAAACTACCTGAGGTGCAGTTATTGCAGAGGCTTTGGTGCAGAAATACTCTTGGAAGGTTCCTGCAAGGGTAAATGAGAAAAGCTCTATTTAAAGCCCCTTGAAGTTCAGCTAATAGATAGAAACAAGGAACAGATGAAGACTCAAAGAAATAGAAATAAAACAAACAGGAATGAACAGAGTTCTACACCCTCAGATTCCCTCTCAAGAGAGGGGAAGATCTTGAATGTTGCTTGAGGCCAAAATGATTCAAACTGAAAACGTTTATTAAACGGTTATTAAAACACAGCAGACTTAACTTGAATGACAAATCAAAGAGAATATTTAATAACTTTGAGAAATGTAATAACCAGGAATGTCAACCACTTAACTAATAAAATATCATTTTGTTATTCCATGGGGGTCACCTCTTACAGCCTTTAAGTGGCTTTATATGTAGTTTTGAAGACTAACAAAAATAATGTTTAATAAGACAAAAGAAACTCTATACAATTATTAAGAATCATTTCAGCTACCTATTCTAGTATGAAATATACCTTTTATAGTATAATGAAAGTATTAATTATATTTATTTATAAATTGGTTTTGGCACTCTTACTTGGATTTGAGGACTCATTCTAGGCAGACAGGAGTTTCCCAGGAGTGGGAATCTACACAAGAACTCCTCAAACATTCTCGTTTTTCAAGAAGTCTCACTGTTTGTCTGCCTTACCAGAACATCTCAGGGACCCAAGCTAGAAGCCAGTTTTCCCCAGCTGTGCCTGTGCTCAGCCCTGTGCACAGCCCAGCCTGCTGGGTACAGCAGAGCTCCTCTTGCACAGGCTCAGGCCACTGCCATTGTTCCTGTGGACAATCCCCTAAAGCTGGAGTGATTTTAAGTATGAACTTATACAATCTAGTTTTCAAATCCTTGAGAACAACTGTGCTCCTGTTTTGGTGCTTGTGTCACCATGCCAGTAGTACACTGCATTTCTCTAGAATCTATTTTCCCACACAAAGGGGGCCCAACAGTTTAATCACTGCAATCTTTTATGGTTTTTTTACCTTTCCTGTTGAACAGACTTTGTTATTGTTACAGAGATAAATGATGTAAACTATTATATTTTCAACAACTCACACAGTTTGCCACAATAAAGACCAAATTCAGAACTATTTTGAGAGTATTTGACAAAAATAAACCTTAGGACTGCAGTATTCAAAACCACTGGAGAGCTCCCAGTAACTTGAGACAAAGAGTAATATACAATTTTCAGTGAAGTGATATACATAATACATTTCAGCACTGCAGATACATTTGAAATATTTCTTAAATAGCTTTTTTAACTGCTATTGTGTGAGAAGCTGAAAACTTTTCTTGTCATCCAGTCCTGCCATGTTGTTGCCAACACTTATTAAAAATACAGGTTTTGCTTTAAGATAGAATTTAAAACATGATGTTATAAAGAAACAAGAATAGAAATATTTTCACTTTGCTTGTAGAACTTTTCCATTGAAAGGCTTTTAACTTCTATTCACCATTAGTCATGAAACCCAGAAATGCACTTCACTCATGAAAATGACAGATGAGATTCTCCAGAGGGTGGCAATTGCAGCTTGAAACTAAATACCATGTAGTAGAAAATAACAGCCCATAGAGGACAATCAGAGACTTCAAGATAACATTTGCTCCACTACTTTTTGATGCGTAAATAAAAGATCTACTTAACAGGCTTAGGAAGTCCCATAAATACAACCCCTTTTCCATTTTAGCTGCATGTCTAGAATAAAAAGGTAAAAGGATTTAAATAGTGCACAATTTCCTCCTGTCTTTCCTTTCTGTGAATATGTATGGTTGCTTAGGCAGGGTGGAGAGGGTGTAAGGGGATAGACAAGTTAAATGTTTGTGATCTGTAGCCAATGTAGTGCTGGTCAAACCACTTCTGAATGGGACACCTTCACAGGGGTGTCATTGGACACATAAAGTGCAAGACAGGAGATAATCAAGAGAGTAACTAATGTAGACAATATGATTCTGCTGAAGGGGTTTCAGGATTTCAAGCTAAATTTGGTGAAACTGTGTCTGTCCATCTCAGCTAAAGAAACTTGCATGGTTTAACTTCTCTTACATCAAAACAAAACTGTGAATTACAAATGTGCTTGGGTATAATTGTTGGGGCAGGATGGAAATTTGCATAGAACTTTTTTTTCTACACCCCTGAAGCACAAGGCAAAGGTGGCCAAGTGTTGCAGCACAGCCGTGCAGCTGGGAAGAAAGGGAAAAGATTCTCCCAAGGATCCTCCCAAGTAAGCCCAGAAAGCCTGATGAGAAAAGGCACAAAGAAACAGTGAAATTCAGGCTGCTGCACTGCTGAGCAGCTGCAGGTGTGTTTGCATGAAGCCCAAGGTAGCAATCTCAGGCTCTGAAATCAGACACCTAAACGTGGGTCGACCTGCTGCTCTCACATTCTGTGTATTTAGTCCAGCTGCTTGAATTTTTTTCTGAATTTAAACACTCTAGAAGAGGATGCCAGCCAGTTGCACATTGTAGAGTCTTCCTCCCACTGCAAATATGCCAGAAGTTTCTTTGCAGGATGAGCACAGAAGCTCAGCTCAGAGGGACAAACTGTGCCACCAGCTGAAGTCATAAACAAACCAGAGCTCACAGAAAGCCAGGAAAAAGCTCTTACAGGTGTCTACCCTGAAGCACTGATCTAAACAGCTCAACTGATGTCTGAATCTTCACTGGGGTCACAGGCCATAAAAAGAGATTTTAACTGTAGGTGCCTCGGGAAAAAGTCATTTGTGCTAGAGAGAGCACAGAGTATCCAGTCGTGCTGCTGGTGCTGAGAGATACAGCAGAGCTTAAAAGAGACACAAGGCTGTGCCCAGCTTTCCAGGCAATCTTGCATTGTTTATTCCCCTGAGCATTTTTGGCCAAACTGCAACCCAAGAATTATTTTTCACTCCTTAGGTCTCCAGGTGCTAAGAACAGAGCAGAGCCATTTGGCAGTGCTACACTCACAGGCCCTGCATAAAGCTTCTCCTCTGCATGTTTAAACTGAAGAGTTTGATGCCTTCACACCAGGAAACCAGCCACAGCAGAGAACTCACCTCTCCTCTGTTCTAACTGTACATTAGCCACCTGCTCCCCCATATTTATGTGTTATAAGTAAAAATTAAAGCAGTAAGTATGAGCTGCTACTGATTGAATGGCTTCCTGTTTGCACCTTGTAGCTTCCACTAAAAATTGCCACTTGAAAAGTAAAGAGAATGAAAAGAGCCTTTCAATGATTGTGGTTTTTTACATGTGACAGGATAGCTCCTCCTGAGTATGTACTTAACCTGAAATTGTGTTTTAGAAAGATAAACCCAGCAGCTGATTAACAAATGCTGCTTTCATCCTGAATTACTTATAAGCCCTGTGGAGGTCATATTAGCACAATATGAGTTGGTTCTATTCAGGGATATAACAACAAATACAGATTAGTTTATAATTAATGCAAAATTAAGTGGTCATCAGGAATGCTGATTTGAGCCTTCTGGAAGACAATAGACCACAATTTCAGACTCTTTCTTTTTAGCACCTACTGAAGAAAGGTGTTTCTCAAGGAAGAAAAGGTGTCCCTGACATAAATGATGAAAAAGGTCAGAACTTAGGGCACATCTCATAACACCTTGCTCAATTGTAAAATTTCAAGTAATATGAATTAGTAAAGAGCTCATTTTCTATTTCCAGGTGTGGCTCCTGCCCTGTAGACTTTTGTCCAGCTGAGATCAGCCTGCTCCTACATGATGGCCTTGCAGGCTGTCAGATTCCAGCACTACTTTTCTGCTCCTCTGGGCACTGCCTCAGGACAGGAGAGGTGACCAGGTAAGCCCAGACTGACAGAGCCACACTTGCACAGCTGCTTTTCCAGCACAGATGGGCTTTCACCATAAAAATGTAATAAAGAGCACTTTGGTTTTCTCAAAAGAAAGGGAATCTGGCAGCTTCCCTTCTGCACAGGAGGTGTTAGAGCTGGGGGAGCATTTCCCTTGAGATGGTGACACCAGGGTAAGCCTACAGGACAGGAAATGCTGGAAATGAGAAGTGGCATCAGAAGGAACCTAAAAGCTCAAGGACTGGGAGTTTATGCCAAGAAGTGCAGCTCAGATGTTCTATAGATCCAATCCTTGCTGGGGCCAAATATGCCTTTCCTGTACAGAGCCTGGTTTAAAAGTTAATTACCTGACAACTCTGGGCTGTAGGAAACTGAGCATACAATAGGAATGTTTTCCCATTCTGCTTTTGAGAACTTCCAGTGTGTTTAGCATAAGAGTACTTTTGCACTTACCTGCAAACCAGTTTGTGGTTTGTATAGATGTCATTTGAATGAAGCACAGTGCTCTCTGAAAATAAACATTAACTTAAGGTTACAAGAAGCTTCATAAATTTCTCAGCTCCATTGGAGATTTGCTGGGAAAAATAATGTAAAAATCAGTCTAAATTACACTTCAAAGCTGAACCCTTGAGAAGGTGGCTGAAATGGCATCAGGAATAGTATTACTAAAAAAAAAAACCAGCTGAAAGAAAGCAACCATTCATATCTTCAAAATACTACTCCAGTTTGTTTTTCCAAATCAGTAGTTTAGTCATTGCAACCTACTGGCTGATGCACTGGGGGCAAAACATATCACTGCTCTTAGTTCAGGTCCAGATGAAATGGTCTCAAAACAGTTCACAGTGGTTTTTGTGTCTCAAAATAGACTTACATAATCATTCCAAATGAATGCATTGAAGACTGAATTATTTCTGATCCCTAAACCCAAATACATCTTTTAGATATTGCACCATTTCCTGTGGTTTTAGGTAATAAATATTGATTAAAAATTCCCAGGCAAAATTTTAAATGCTCTGTTTTTCATAGCTGCAGGACACCAATTAATGCAGAAAAGGAATGCAGTTCACTTAAGAACTGCAAAGATACTTTGCCAGTAATGACAAGGACGGCATGAAGCAGATCAGCAGATAAATCATACTCTGGAAAATTCATATCCTTCACCAATTTCAGTAATTGCTTTTTTGCTGTACCTGTATAACCTAGTGCAGAGAAAATAAATGTCATTACTTATAAAGGTAGACAGGGAATTAGGCAATGAAAATAACAGCTATAAAACAGATGAGCTTGGCATCAATTGCTCCTCTGTACAGACACATTTCTATGTTCCCATGGGTCCATAACTTGCCAGTGTAGCCACAATCCTCCTCTCCTTAGAGGCACTTAGCTTAGTCCTAAACTAAGTGGAAGACAAATTGAAAATCTGCTCCTCCATGGTTAAACACTTACAGCCTTCAATGGAAACATTTTTCTTAATTGTCAGACTCGTAGTACTGGGCTTTGTTGCCATGATATCCACCCCTTCCTAGTGAATACAGTCCATAATTTTGTAGTTCACCTGAGGTGAAAGAAGCTCCCATCAAGAAAATCATAAAAGCTAATAGGATCACTTCTCTCACATTAAGGACCTATCACACCAAACAGGGCCTTTTGCTTTTTTTTCTGCATGAGCTAAATTCCACTTGGAGAACATTTCAGTAGCAGGCTTTTGTATTTAATTTAAGACAAAAAAAAATCTGCTTTCCACTGCATCTAAATCTTGATTTACATCCCCTGTACCTCAGCTGATGCCTATAGATTGCCAGAACACATCATCTTGTTCTCTTCTCATGATTTTCTACTGCACACAAAGCAACTTGCCTGGCTGGTTTACTGTTTTATTCCTCTTTGTAGTTACAGCACAATTCATTTTCCAATCACATGGGAAGAGCTGCATGAAAATAGCTGAAACTTCAAAAAAGAAATTATTTCCATGTCAGTAGCTACTGCAGTGGACTTCTGTACTCAGAGGATAAATACCACTCTGGGCTCTAAGTGATCATTATCAGTCAATTTTAGAACTAGAATAAAAGTGCCCCAGGAACAAAGGCATCACTAAATACTGAAGAAACATAGGACTGTATGCACTGTCCATTATTTACATCATAAAAGAATGTATCAGAAGCTGCATTAGGGTAATCTCCAAGTTTACACCTCAGCTCAAAGATGAAATAGAGACAAATTTTTCATTTGTTTCAAGATTATTAACAAATGCTTCTCTCACGCTGTATTTATGAGGATCTCAGGCAGAAGGAACCACCAGCCTGCTGAGCATGCCATAACTTATTGAAACACACATTTTAACACATAATGATTGAAAATATGAAATCTGTATTTTACTAGGAGATTCAAAATTGAATGTTCAAGAGAGAACAACTATAAATACACCCTGTTTCTGGGTATTCCAGGCCCCTTTTAGAGGCACAGCACAAGCACATCCATCATTTTACCAGGCCAAAAATTATACTTACCTTTACCTTACCTTTTTTGTGTCTATTTAATTCAGCCTCCAAAACCTGTGCTTCTGTTTCCAAAGCAGTTACTTGTCTCTGCAAGTCATCAGTTACTATAAGTGGGACTCAAGGCTGTTGTTAAATAATTTATACTAAAATGACTGCACAACACCTGTCTCCAAGATGCTCAGCTCTCCTGTAATCTGATGCCACGTAAAAGAGATATATGGTTTCCAGAGCAGAAATCACAGGCCACACTGCAGATTTGTTCAGGGAATTTGTCCAACTGGGAGTGCCTTGTCCCTGACCAAAGTGAACACTTGGATAGGCTTTGAATTCTCAGGGCTGCCAAAGTCATCTTCTGTTCAGAGGGAAAAGCCCAGTTCTCACAGGCAAAACAGACATGTGAACATTTTAAAATTAATTAAAGTTGGAGCAAAAAATGCAGGAACAGGCAAAGAATGAGAGAAGAAAAAATGCTGTTTATAACATGAGATAGAGGGCTTGATATTTCACCCACAGAAAACAACAAGCTTATGACTCATTCCAGACAATTTCTCCCTCCAGTTCTGTTGGGCAGCTCATCTCCTATGTAACAGATGGTTTCTTTATCTGCTCCCCACACTTCTGAAACTCACACCTTTCCTGAAATGGTGCTATAGGAATACCAGACACTAACACAAATATTTTTTGGAGAATATACTAAAAGTTTGAAAACCAGACTATAGAAACATGAGCAATTTATTTCTTACCTCCATATTCTACTTTTATTCCTCTCTCTCCTTGCTGTTCTAAAGTTCCTTTTATTCCTGAATGTCTCATTTTTCCTGGGAAACTCTATAGGCCTCTCAATTCTTCTCCTAGAATTTAACTTAAAATAAAAAATTATTCAAATGTTTCCTAAATTTTTCTCCCACTTTGTTTCCTTAGTGCTTTAAGAGAGCACCAAACACCAACTCCTTCCCCCTTGCTCTGCCCAACCCCAGGAAAATAAAAACATCTCAGGAAAATTGAATTATTCCCATGGAAATCTTCATTTCCTAGGAAATGCATTACTTTGATGAAAAAGCCTTTACTACCCCTACATATGGCACTGAAAATCCATGAAATAAATGCCCTCATGTTGTTCCATTCTCTTAAACCAGAAAGCCAGTCTTGTTCAGTGTAATCCAATCCCACATCACAGGATATGATCTAGAAAATGAACTAAATCACAGCATTATTAAGGATTCCTCTCTGGAGTAGTTTGTTGAAAGTATCTTCCAACAAAATAAGCTGGCTTTGCTTATTTCAACCATGGAATTGCAGAGGGCACACAGAGGAGTAGTGGACCAGAAAATATCTATGCAGAATCTCAGTGCATGCCACTGGAATTTTATGTCACAGTTCATATGGAGTGATAACGTTGAGAATTTCTTTTGTGGATGGAAGGCCAGCACCTCATTCCAAGGTGGGTGGGTTACACATGATAACACAGATGTGATATGGTAAGAAAATGTACAATTTCATATCTACTTATTAAGAGTTTGGGCAGAAACTGATTTGGTCACTTGGCAGAGAGTGTGACTGGGTTCTGCCACATGACAGAAAGCATTTTGGAGCCATTTGCTGCTTGCAGCAGCACATGAAAAAATTACCTGACAAATCACATCTTAGGGGAATTCTGCTGTTGGGGCAGAGAGTATGAAGCAATCAAGTTATGACCATCAGATTAGGAGGCAAATCTAGCAAGCATGATTTCTGGTTTTGAGAGCTGGCCCCTGGAAAGAAGGAGCAGTAATAATTTAGTAGGAGATAATAGGAAGTGATTCAGAGTACAAATGGTACGATCAGATTAAAATCTCATTACATCTCTATTTTATGGGCTGCTGTGAAAATGTACAATATTATTTTTTTATTTATTAAAAGCCAAGTATCTAGAGTAGCATTATAAATGCAGAAAGCATGTTCAGCTTCCTGAAATTGTGCAGAGCCGACAAAAGGCTAGTGGGGCAGAAGAAAATGAGAGAAGAGATTAAATGAAAGATTGGAGGAGGCATGAAACAAGAGTAAAGGGATGATAGGGAGTGTCAAAATTACAGTACTGCTAAATGGTCATGGCTCTGTACCTGTTCACCCTTTGCACCTTTGGGACCATCTCTAGCTGGGAAGACACTGGCTGCAGGAGCACTGCACTGAACTTCTGGGCAGGAATAAATTGTCTTTTCAGGTTTTTCTGTGCTAACTGAACTTACTCTTAGCAGTGAAAGCCAAGGCATTGAAAGGATGAAAAAGAATCATTGCTAAGTCCACAGATCCATGACAAATCAGTCATTTAATAAATTTCTCCATTTGCATAATTTTGAGGTGTTACCTGGAAAATACACTCCTGTCTTCAGGCAAAAGAGATAGTGTCTGAATCATGTCATATAGCCCCTGATGGTATCTGTGCATATTGAAAAGAAACAACCAAACTTATAACAGTCTGAAAGTCTTGAGGTCTAATGAAAACACCTAATATCACAACAGTCATTAATCTCACCGTGCTACAAATTAATTTCAGTGTTTTGTTCATTATATGTTGAAATGTACAGCCTTTATCTTCATGCCAAATGAGTCATGCAATATTCCAGTTGAGGATGAATCCTCAACAGCTCATTGTGCTTCTGCTGGGACTCTTCACACCTATCAGGTAATGCCTAAGCTCAAAGTGATTAAGTGCTTCTCTTACCAGAATCTCCACTAATACACCCACACCTAGAAAGGACAAAAAGCTCAAGTATGTTTGAGCAACAATGATCTGAATGTCCCCTCTATTTCTCCTTTGTATATTAAAAAGACACATTTTTCCTCAGTATTACATCTCAGAGCTGAGCTCCTTTTGGATTCCAAAAGATCTGCAATCCTTTGCTGCCCTCTCTGAGCAGAACAGCAGTAACAGATAGAAACATCACAAGGTAAAGCTCTGACAGGCTGCACCACAGGGATTGCCCTTGTTTGCAATATGAGCATCAAATGTGAGGCAATCACACCCCATGTATTCTCTTTAACTGAAAAAAACCCCCAAAATTAAACTACCACAAGCGTGTGCTGACAAACTTTTATAGTACATAAGCTACATATTAAAGGCAAGTGGCCTTAATTTGTCCCAGTTCTAGCAGTCAAAAAAAGAGAAGCCTTGGGAAACACCATTTGGTTGACAGATTTGGGTAACGAGATCTAGCATGAATTCTGCTATTCGCCTCAATTATTTCTCTTTATTTTAATCTTCAGAAAAGATTTCCCACAGAGAGCAGCTTCCCCTGTCAGGTTTCATCTGATAAAGTACCATATAGAGTATAATCATTAGAATATTACTGTAAGAACATTATAATTAGGATAAAAAGCAGAGGTTAAGAAGCACCATTTTTCTATATTCTTCTTTGTGCTTCCCCCATTAGGCTCCCATCAAAGTTTAGAGCAATGGCACATACTAAAATAAAATAAGGAAGGTATTTAGCTAACTAGTATAACAAACCTGAATCCTGGTTTCCATTTCTTATCCAATCTCATGGACTCCAGACATTTCTTAACACCCTGTAAGGATTTCCTTCTGCCGATTTTCTACACTATGCTAATTCTACAATACTAGGGAAGTTGGCATTGCTGGTGTCTCCCTTGAAGGTAACAAGACAAAGCTCAAAATAAAAGAAAACTTGTAAACAAAATGTAAGCCTTCAGGTAAGTTCACTCCCCGCAGGGATTCAACATCACACAAATCTCTGTTGGTTTTGCCAGCCAGGAGCTAAGATCTATTTACATCCATATTTTTCCAGGGTGCTCCAATCCTTTATTCTAGAAGAGCCCAAGTGCCTGTTTACACTTTGGCAAAATGGTGGTGGGTTTTCCTAGCAATTACATCACTTTCCAAGGCAACTGATGACAATTAACACCAACAACAGCTTAGGTTAAAAGAAAAAAAGCAAAATGCACCAAATTTGTCACAAAAATTGAATAAATCTTAGGGAGCTGAAAAGGAAAAAATAAAACTCACCCCAAAACAGGTTTTGCAATCCACACTTATAGAAGGATAGAGAATGCCATGTGGAGAATCACATTGTGTGTATCTAATTGGAGTCTTCGGGTCCCAAGGCTTACACAGTTTGAAATTTCTCAGCAGAGATCAGAATTAGGCTTTGAAAGATGCCCTGAAACTTATATTTAGGAGGTAGCTAGTTTGCAAAGTCCTTTTTGAAGACAGATGTCTCAGGTAATTCATTTTTCCTCCTTAAAATATGCTTTAAGCCATGATTGACCCAATGCAGGTAATGGCAGAGAGGGGAACCTGGTGAGGCAGCAGGAAGTCCTTTTTCCACATGTGGTCTTGGAGGTGACAGCTCTTGGTCATCAGCCCAGAAGCCCAAAACCTGACAGCAGAGGTTGAATTAAAGTCCTAAAACCCCCGTATTTACTCACAGACTACTCAGGGGCAGAATGCTCTTAGACTGTGAGATTGCACCCTCCTGACAGCCCTCCTTGTCAGCTGGCTGGGCCCAGCCCACCAAAGTCCTTCCAAACCATCATGTCTGCATCAACCCGCAAAGGCTGCAAGGCCCCAGCACAAACACTCATCCCAGCAAGGGAACTCTTCACTTCCCAGCACCTTTACCACAGCAGTACACAGGGAAGCTTTGATTGCCTGGCAGCCAGCACAACAGAGAGCTGGAGGGAACAAGTGAAACAGAAACCGGCTGAATTTTTAGCACGAGGACAAGGCTGCCAAAAGAAAAAGGTATATCCTCTGCATTTCTACTAAAAGCTGTTATTTTGTGCTTGGTTTTGGCAAGGGGTTGCTCAGTGGTTTATCTCTGCCTTGCACAATCCTGATGATTGCCAACCTCAGTGTTCCCACCCCTATTTACAGGGGCTGCATGTGGCAGCCTGGGGTGAGCCCTTTGCTCTTTGCCTGGCCTTGGGCTGTGGCACAGTACAGATGAACAACTCAGCAATCAGCACAACTGCAGGCACTGAGTTTTGACTGTAAGGTTTTTCCCCTTTTTTCAGTCAGTGGATCCAGTTTTCAGTAACCTAGGAGAGGGAGGGCTCTTTGAGACCTGTTTTACTGCAGTGACTGCCTGTCCTGCAACAGAGCTGGCACTGCCCAGCTGGCCATTGTGTGGACACAGAAAATACAGTGTGTGCTAGGTGGCTCTGCAACATTAATAACATAAGATTTGATGCTGAGGAAGAGACTTCTTAGCAATTTTGCTTGCAGAAAATTTTCTTACTATGAATAAGTTCTGTTAGATGTTTCCAGCTGCAAAAATTAAACCTCTCAATCCCTGCAGCAGTGTCAGGAGGGGTTTTGTTCCCAGGATCCCATTTTTGGGGCTATTGTTCTCTTTTCTGGTGGCATCAGATAGAGAAGTTGTAGGCTGTCAGCTATTGCCTTGTATCTTTCCTATTCAAGAGCTAGGATAAATTTAGTGTCTGTAAAAATATAATGAACACATCAGTTCAGAGCAGTGCTACTTGTCATATATGATTTGATAAAAACATTGTAGAGCCAACATCATTAAAAAGAGATTTGGAATTAGAGATCTGTTGGGTTTTTTTTTAAATAAGAAGGTGAGATTGCCACGCTGACCTTTGCTGTTTTGGCCAAGAAGCAGACATGGGATTTATACACTGTCAAAATGCAGCATTCAGGGCTCAACTCGTAACCTTGTGACCCACAAGAATGTCTGGTTTGTTGTACAGCTGTTGAACTTCCCTGGAGGTTGCTTGCCTGCAAAAGCAGAAGTATGAAGCAGACAGGATTGTCAGCCATTTCCCCACCCCTAGGTTCCCACCAGGTCAAGACACCATCTTGCTGAAACATAGCTCTTCCACACAGCAGAAATTTCACTAAACTCTGCCAAACCCAGCATGTTTATATGAAGAACAAAATTTACAGGACTGTTGTAAATATCTGCATTAAACAAGAAATAAAAATAATAAGGGCAGGTGGCTTAGTATTCACAAACTATTAAATGTTTTTCTTAGCTGAGTTTGTGATTTCTTTATCTGCTTATCTCTACATCTTTCTCCAGAATTACTTGGCTGTGATTTATACATGCATAGAGAGCTCCTCACTATTTAGATCCTTGAATGTACCTTCTTTCTGCAGACCATTATTTTGGGGGAGTGGTTTTATGTCTGTGTATTCTTGACTATCTAGTGAAACTCTGCAGATTTCCTTGGAGAAGGAAGCAGCTCAGCACAGGAGAACACTTGGCTTTTGAAGTTTCAAACTTGCCTTTGGAGCCATCAGTTTTGAGTATTCTTCACCAGCAGCAATATCATATGGGAATAACAGAAGTGGGAGCTATACCCAATTATTTTCATCACAACATAGCAGGGTGACAGCTCCCAGACACTTGCAAAAGAATAAATGGTTAAAGCACTGGGAAGAAATGCACAGCTACCTCATTGATTCTCTTTGATGTCAGACCATCAGAGTGCTTTTATTCTGAAACCAGGAGTTCACAAAGTGTTTCACACTTTTCATTGAGACAATTAGAGACAGGATTAAAGACTTTGGAAGAACAAAACTCTAGGAATAACCTTGCCTTAAAAAAACCTCAGAGCAGGCATCATGGAGCATGACTCTTAATAGGTACTCATACAGTGAGCATAATTAGAGCTCTTAGAAATATATAAAATGGAAGCTGTCCTGTGCAGGATCATTTTCTTGTGAATTAGTAGTGATTTATCTCTTGCCTGTGTATCCTACCATGCATCCATGCTTCTGCACAATCAGAAGGATGGAGGAGAGCTGAAGTTCTTTATTTCTCTTGACTTGTCAGCCTGCCAAAGGGACTGTGCGCATGAACAGTTGCTTTGTGTTTTGTTTTCTATCCTGAAATAGCCAATCCTCATTAGTGATATAATCTTCAATTGTCCTGTGACTGCTTGGTATATTAAGAGCAAGGTAAAAGTATCAACTTCTTGTGAGGGAGAAGGGAATTTCTACAGTAGGACACACTAGGAACAATGCCACAGGAATAACACAGCTTGCAAGGCTGAGCATAATCTTGACAGCAGCTGTTAAGTGAGTGAGACAGTTCTGAAGCAGACCAGACCAAAAAATCCAAACCACCTGCTTAATTCACAGGAAGTTCTGTTTGACATTCAAAGTCGTTGCTTCCCACAGGATCCCTCACTTGGGATACTGACTATTAAGAACACCTGTATTGAGCTTCTTCTCCTCCTCTTCTGAAAATCTGCTGAGTTTCCTGTCATCTGAGGTTAAAGACATGTGAGCTTTAAAACATGAGATTCTGAATGAAGAAAAATAACATCAAGATGCTCTTCTTACCATCCCTAGTCAGCTCTTCTACTTAATTACATTATAAAACTTTTACTATAAAGTCAAAAAAGTTTGACTGTAAAGTCAAGAACTTCTCTCTTCAGCTTCATGGAGCTTTAAGGGATCTTACCTTACACATTTGGAATGCATCTGCATATGGGACACCCATCATTCCACAGAAGTTTTTATCCAGCTCCAGACCACTTTGCACTCAGCTTCCTGTTTGACTCCTGCAAAGAATTCATTGCTTAGTGCAACTGGAAAACTAAGCACAGTGTAAATCTTTGTATATTTATGCCTTTATCCTTGAGAATAGCTGAGGTTTTATCCCAGCATTAAAAGAATTAGGGAGCTAGAGAGACAGAATATTGCAGGTTTTTGTCTGCTCCAGTACACCTGCATACAAAGGTAAATTGCAGTGCTTCATGGTTAAACCTGAGTTTACACCTTGATATTTACTCAACTGAATCAAACAAAAATATTTTGATGCTGATACACCTGTATGATGCTGGACTGTTCAGCACTATATTGCTCTGAGCAAGTGGTTAAATGTTGCCATCAAACAGTAACAAAACAAAAACAAAGGCCATACATACAAAGCTCAGAACACATTATCTAATTGTTGAGCTAAATACACCATTGGGAAATTTCTGTCCTTCGTTCAGCTTGGAGGAACAGGAATATTCCCACTCTGTTCCTTTGCTTTTCCTTCACCTACTGTAAATGAAATGTAAGAGGAAGGACATTCTTTTCTGCTGAGACTCCTTCAAACACAGGCCATGAAGAGGTGATCTTGATGCTTAAGGGCTCATAAGACACCATGGCAGATGTCCAGCTCTTCACTCTGGCTGCAACAGAAGATGCAGAATGGCAGCTTTTGCCAAAGCTGTATGAGTTGTTCACATTTGACAACTGATCTGTCAAATAAAGATTTCTCAAGGGTTTTCATCATTTTGCAGCAAACATTTATGAAGCAGAAGCCTACACTATTATGCAAGAGCTGACATTCAAATACAGTTGAAGTATCAGAAGCCGTAAACACATTTTGCTTCTCAACTTAAGTGCATATTGAGAAAGGTTTTGTGAAGATTGAGCTGATAAGAATCCAGATAAGGATCCCATATAGATTTAGTGATACAGGGTATAGAGTTGGCTCACACTCAAGAACTTTTAATATGCCCAGCAAAACTTGTGAAGCAGGTGTAAATACTGAGATTACCTACCAAGGTTATGGGATCAAGGCAGTCCCTACAGTTCTTCATGATTTTTATTATGTTTCAGCAGAATTTTTCCTTTCTGCTTCTTTAAGTTAATGATTCTGGAAAAGATTCAAAGTCATTAGTAGGGTCTTCAGGACCTGCATTTCAAGAGCTGATCCAAAAGTACTCCATAGGGAAAACAATGGAAGCTAACTAGGCAAGTGAAAGCTCAGCCACCAATGAATAAAGTGGCCTGTAAGGGACCTCTGGTGGACAAGAAGAGTGTTAAATTTCTTTCCATTTTTAACAGAGGCATTTATCCATTTAACTAACTTACAGCCATTCAGTTGAATGCTATCTCATATTACAGAATAATCAAAACCATTTTCCACTTGAACAAAAAGAATTTGATACAAAAAGAAAAGGAAATGAATGCAGTTGAATCATAAACTCTAAAATCATCTGTAACAATGGGATTCTTTATTGCTGTGTATGTACCACTAACAAAGTGAAGCTAAGACAATCTTTCAGGTGATATAAAACTCACAAGCAGTGAGTTCCCAAGGGAAAAGAGTGATCCTTTGAGGACACATCAGTCATTACAAAAAACATGTCCCAGGTTGGGTGAGGTGATGATACCTGCTGCTTCCAGCACATGCAGAGGTTGATCAGAGCCACTGTACTCAATCACAAGAGCTTATATAGCTATTTATTACAGGGCAGAATATCCCCAGGGATCTTATCCTATTCCAAACTAAATATTTTTAAAAACTGTTACAAGCTTGGGAATTTATTTTGATCTCATGGTTTGAAGAGGCTCCCAGCTCTGGGCTTTGGGATCTCTGTTTTCAGAGTGCATGTATGGTCTGACAGACCACACAGTTTGTGCCGATCCCTCTAGGATCACAAATTCCCCTTTGGTAACTGGACTTGTTTTCCCTTGCTGCTCTTTCCCAATCTCCACATGGAACTAAAACTCTGATAGCTTCTCACGTGGGTGTAACAATAGACATGGGAGATGGTTTGCTGTACAGAAATAACACTCTGAAATGGTTCCCGAGGAAAAGCAGCATGTCTTGGCAACAGTTGTCCTGGCAACTCAGTCCCCTGGCAGAGGGTGGTGGCCACTGATCTGTGGAAACCAATCCATGACTCATTTTTTCTCAGAGACCTGAGTGGAAAGGGAATAGAACGGGAAAGCCCCCACAGGTGGCTTCCCCCCATCCCTTGCATGGACAGGAAACTCTCACCAGTCAGAGAGGTTATTTGAATGCTTGGGAGAACAAGCAGCCCTTTGGCCACAGAGTTTCTGGTTCCCAGGAAATCCTGTTGCCCAGGAAAAGCAGTGCCACAGAAGAAAGCCATTTCATTTTCATGGGCTTGTCATCCCTGAGCTGTCCCTTTCAAAGCACAAGTGTGACTGGAGCCTTGGGGTGACTGAATGACCAGCAAGGGCTTGAGTGGGGAGCAGAAACTGTTGAAATGCATCAGCTGAAAGAAATGAGAAGTACCTGAGTCCTGAATGACCAGCAAGGGCTTGAGTGGGGAGCAGAAACTGTTGAAATGCATCAGCTGAAAGAAATGAGAAGTACCTGAGTCCATGCCAGCTCTGAAGGGCCAGAGTCAGGCTGAGCGGGGCTACACCAGGACATCGGGGTCCAGAACAGCAACACTTCCAGCAGGTGCTCAGAAACTGATCTGAAAGAAACATTTCTGTTTCAGAAAACATGACTTGGCAACAAAATTATTTCCTCTTGAAGTATCTCTCAAGGTTTATTCCACTGCTTTAATCTGAATTATGCTAATTCATGCATAGGGTGATTCTATTTAGCCATGAATATTTGGACACATACATTTTCATATAGGAGGAATGCAAAAGAGTTTATTAGATGATGGCACAACCATTGCATGAATTCAATATTTGCACAAGAAGCAGAGAAATGTTTTTCATCAGTTTATGCTTCCCCTTCCATTACCTGCACAGCAAACACAATAAATGTTTCAGGATGCTATTAGGCAGGTGGACTCCCAGAGATTTTCAAGGAGATGGAAAAAAGCACCTCAAGCAGTAAATCACACATCTTGAGAACTGCATAGTAAACACTTGGAGACATATAAAATCCCACTTCTAACCTAAACGAGTAAACAACTTGAAAAAATGGGCTCAGACATAAAAATTGTGAGCTGACTACAAATGCTCTGCAAATACATTGAAGGCCTATATTTGTTCAAATACATTATTCATAAGAAATAATTTGAGTTTTAGTTATATGCAATTTATGTTGCATAAACTTAAGCAAATACTTGTAACCAAAAGCTGTTTTAAAGAATTAATGAGCAATCTCTAAATAAAATTCTATTGCTAAATAAAATCTTCCCTGATTTGCAAAGCCATATGCTTCCTTTAGCATATACATTAATAAGCATATCTATTAAGAGCTGAGGCCTGAAATGCTGTGATGGAGAACTTAGATCTGATTGAGCTCTCACCAAGCAGGAGGGGTGTGAGGTGAAATCACTGCTTTTGAAGTGTTCTTAAAATATTTAGGATTCAACTGCAACAAAGTCAACTGAATTCTTGTGCTAAAGAGCTACATTTCTTCTCTAGGATCAACATTTCTGAATTTTTAGTAAACAAATAAAGACAAAGGGGAATGTAGCTTTTCACCTCTAGTAAAACACTTCCACTGTCCATTGCTGCACTCCCTTGGACGCTGAGTGTGTCAGTGAACATTTCAGGCTAAGAGTACTGCAGTACAGGGTGGTCCAGATTGAACTGATGTACCAGAGCTTCCTGTGGAGCAGCATCAGGGGTGGCTTGACTTACATTATCTGCAGTAACTCCACACTCCTTTGTGCTAACTCTGAACTAAACAAGTGCACTATGCTGAAGCAATATTGAAACTATTATTGTGTAAATTCTCATATTATATAGAAGCCTTAATAAACCAGATGCTTTTACACAGTTGGACATAACTGTGAGAATGTCCACAAAGAGAATATCTACAAACTAACACCTCCCCCAGTTATCATCCTCAAAAAGTTATTACCCAAATAGATGAAATAACTAGTCTGGCTTCCACAAATAGTTGTCTCTTCCATCTGAATTTAATTAAAGTATTCGGGCTGCTTGACCAACAGTTGAGACACTGCAAAGCTTTCCCTTTCCTCTGACAGGGATAATGCTGAACTGAAAAAAAAAATGAACAGCCAATATTTACAAACAAATTAAACACAATTAAAATTACTCAAGCAGAGTACCTGCTACCTACTTTCCACTAATATCCACCAGTCCTCTTGTATTCGCTTCAGCCAAAAAATGTGAGTTGTACAGAAGCTTCCTATCCTGTCTTCTTTACTCATCCTCTTTACTTCAAAACCACTTTTAAAGTTCTGAATAGTCCTGAAGTAGTTTTCCAGCTTAGTCACAGGGCAGAGGCTGTTGTGCAGACTGACCTCCCTTACAGGAATGCTGCAAGGCTTTGCTGCTTCCCTGCAATGCAGCCACAGGCTGTCACACAGCGGATGGGCAGCAATGCCCAGCAAGCTGTTCCTCTCCAGTGCCTCCTCTAGATCTGACTCTTTGGAATACAAGGACAGCAGAGATGAAATTTTATCATTTATAATTGTCATGCACAATTTCGCCACGTTATGGACTAAACCAAAATGGACTCTTAAAAAAATTTGTTTGATTTGAACCCCCTCCCCTCTGTTTTGGCTAATTTATGGAACAAACCAAACAGCTAGCTGTTGTCATTAACCTTTTATCACTGCTTCTCACTAGAAATCAAAGCTGCTGCATTTCTACAGTACCTTTCCACAGTATATGTCTTGGTATCTGAAAAATATTAGGGAATGAATCCTAACTGCTCTTAAAAGGTAGCTGCCAAAATATCAAAGTCATGAAGATTTTTCAGACCCAGGATTTTGAAACACTAAATGTTTCCAAAGACAGTGAGCCAAAGATATCTTGATGTGATGACAGAAATGCAGAAATGGGTTTGTTAATGTGTTCTGACAGCACCCCTGGAGTCTCCAATACCTCTCAGTCACGTCCTGTCTGACAGGAGCTTTGCAGCTCCAGTGCACTAAGAATGACTGTGACTCTGCCAGTCACTTCTCCTGGACAGTCTGAATAATCTTTAAATGACCCTGGTTTAAATACAATTTACACCACCAGCTGAAGTGTATAACAGAACAGGATCTTCTGGCACAGACTGCTTCTGTTAGGAATTGCTCCAGTAGCTGAGCAATAAGTAAGTTTCTGGTCTGCTACAGCTCAAACACAGCTCTCATCTTTTTGTAAAGTTTGGTGCCCCAAAGTTTTCAATTACCTCAATGGAGTTGTTACCTCCATGAAGGCTGTGAGTTTTCAGAATTTTTGAAATTTTTGAATTTTTTTTCATTTTTTAAAATGAAATCTAATTTCAGTATGTTAGTTTAAATAGGCAGAATTCTGAAAAATGTGAAATAGATCCCAAACAGCTTTCATGCGTACAAGAGAAAATTAAAAAAATAATCATCATTTTCACACCTTTCCTAATCTTATTTTTGATAACCATAGGCTACATTACAGCTCTTCAGACACACAGGAATTGCCTAGCAAATGACAGCTAACTAAGGTCACAGGAAGATTTACTGTCATTAATATCACCTCACAGTAAGAGGGAATGTTCTCTTCCTGTTAGTGAGTCACCAAACACAGTTTCTGTTTGTCTGAAAGTGATAAGAGCAGCATACAAGAAAGTAAATTTTCACTGATGACAAAGTGAATGAAGGCTCATGTAGCTGACAAACCTCAATGTGAAATCCAAGCAGGAATGCTAAAGTAGTGAATTTGTTACTGAGATGCAGTACAGGCATAATGGGGACATCATTTATGCAATATAATAAAAAACATTATATATGATATATTGGCAATCTATGAAGCAACATGCACATTTCTACCAAGTGACAGGTAGATTAGAGTCTGAAATTACCAGCAGGATCCATCTTTTCACTTACACCTTTGTCCACTGTTCTCTCTTTACCACTCTGTCTCTATTGATCTCACTTTGAATATTAGGATGCTCAAGCATTTCTCCTGCCTGCATATCATCCATTTCAGGTGATGGTGATGCTGAGCTGCTATTTATTCTATAGCACTACTCTCTGCTGACTTCCTTGGAGAAGCAAGCAGCCCAGCAGCTTGGCAATGAAGTGCTTTTGATGTCTCAAGTCACCTTCAAAAAGCAGGTTTTAATAATTTTCCACTAGCACTCCTGCCTTTTGGGAACAGGAGGATGAAGAGGACCCAGAAACACAATACATCTAAATTACTTTCAGCACAGCAGAGCAGAGTGGCAGCTTCTGGGAGCCTGCTAGCAAGGCCACCTCATTTCCCAAAGTGCCCCACATGTGAGAACACTGCATACAAATAAATGCATGGCTAATTTGCCAATTTGCTTTGATGTCAGCACAGCTGAGTGCTGCTGCTCCAAATGAAGAGTTTATGAAGGGGTTTCCAGCTCTGTAGCTCTCAAAGATCTAGGGGTGCAGGATCAAATGGGCCCTGGAACCACCAGAGACCCCGTGAGATGGTCTTTGCATCAATACTCTTGTTACTAAGATCCTGAAGAATTACTTCTGTCAGATCTCTGAGAAAGCTGCAGTAACTCTGGGAAATGTTTTTTTCTAGGAGGAATAGTGCATTTCTTGTAAACAATAATTTGCTGTTGTTTATGCCGTCAGTAATCACCACTGGGCATGCAACATTTTGGCTGCATCCCTCAGCTGAGGGCACAACAAAACCTGCCCAAATCACCTCCCAACCCAAGCTTGGTCTTCCCAAAGGCAGCTGCATGAGGGAAGCATCTAGCAGAATGCCCTGTCTATGCTTCATCAGTGCCTCCTGTCTAAACAAGGACCTTATCTCTACCTGGAAAGAGGAATTGGGCCTTTCTTCCCTTTAGATCAGGTTTGTTTACTTTACCTTGTCTGCCTACACTTTTTATGGGCCTTTTACTTCCTCTTAGAAAAGGCTGACCCCTGCCACCCAGCTTTTCTCATGTCTGTGACTGCTGTCCTTTGTGCTCCACACAGTCCATGTTTCCAAAGAGAACCTCAACACTTCATCACCCAATGAGTTGAATCACAAAAGCTGAAGAGAAACAGTGCAAATGAAGCAAATAATTAATCTCACAACTTTGCAAACATTTGCAGCTTCCTCTTAAAACTACTAGGATGCAGATTATAACTAATAAAAGGAAACCTTGGTCTTTTACTACAAATGCAAAGTATAATATTTGATACCTATGGATCTTAACTGGAATTGCTGAACTGAATATATTCAAGAAGTTCAGACATTTGCATTTAGATCCTGCTTGAATAAATTCCTATGATTGCTGAGTGGCCCTTTAAGTCTTCCTTTTGGCCTTAGTAAAATTATTTAAGTGCAAATGAGGCATTGCTTTCTTTGCAGTTTTCCCAGAAAGATTTTGGAAAGTTACCTGATGGAAAGAGGTAAAACAGTGAAAATACTTCAGTGCTATGCAGTTGATTTCTTCTTTCATCACAGAATAATATACACAGAAATCAATTTTCCACATGCACCAAACAACTGACCAAGCACTGACCTAGATATACCAGAAATAAATAAGTCATCATTTCAGAACAAAATTCCGTCTCTCTTCTGAAATATAATACTGCATTTATTAAGGGGGTTTCTGTGGTAAATAGCAGCTGCTATATGTTACTATTTGAAATCACAGATTTTATTACCTTATTTCAGAATGTATTGAGTTTATTGGAAAATGTGAAGTGATGATATTCTATTTATAGCTGTGCCATGATGATGAAGTGGCATTACTGTAAGGTATAATTATGGTGAGTTACTACTGGCCTTATTAGAAGCTTGTCTTGACTTTAGTCTCTATTAGTAGCTGAGCTTGGAGGCTCCTCTGATTGCAAAATTGCTGTTTTATCTTGGTCTGCCTATCTTTATTATCCTCCTCACCTGTTCTCAAGAATTCTGCAAAATGCAAACATTCGTTTCCTTTTTCCTTATATTTGCAAAGAATAGCATTAGATGGTTTTGCCAGTGACATTTTTAAAGAGAAAAATAGGAAAGCAAGGCAAAAAATAAATTATTCCTGAAATACCTGTCTTGGGAGGATAATGGCAGGATTAAGAACTGGGTGCAAGTGTGGAATATTTGAGAGGCATTTCCTCCATCCTCCCCAGGCTGCTTCCAAAGAAACCACAAGCACTGGTGTGAAGCCACACTGAGGGATGTGAAGCCATAACTGAGGTAGAATATGTAATTAATTATGTATATATATTAATTATATATATGTATATTATATATATGTATATATATTATATATATGTATATATATGTGTATATATGTATTATATATATGTAAAATTATATATCTGTATATATATTAATTATATAAATATGTAACTAATTATGAAAGGCTTTTGGGAAGGGCTAATGCAGTGACTGATCTGTGAGGCAGAAGGGCAAATTTGCCTCCTCTCCTGCCACTGAAGCTGCAGTGGTGCTGCATGAGGCTGCTTGTCTGTGCCCAGCTATTGTGGCTCCCTCATGGTTCCCGTGTCCCTTCTGCTGCCTGCCTGCATGGATGGACAGATGTGCCACCACCAGTGTCCAAAGCTGGGGCAGGGGTGGCAATTCTTGCTTGCTTGAATCAGAAAGGTTTAATTTTTCTGCCTCATTAGCTGCAGTGGAGCTGTGAAGCACAGTGCCTCAAGGCTGGCTTTGAAGGCACTACTCTTCTAGCCTTCCTTCAGGCAGAGAGATGGATTATGTGACTTTTCATAACCTTTAGTAACCCTCTCTTCTACACTTTTTTTTCACTGGTTTAATGCCTTAATAGTACTTTCTTGCAAGCAGCTTCATTTCCTGAGTACTCCATCTCTTATGACACATATATTTGCATTAGAGTTCTATTTTTTCCTCAACTTGGTAGTGTTGAGGAAATTCAGACCTTCTCTGAAGTTAAATTTCCTTCTTCTAACCCTCTAGATACATGAGATTTCTGCAGCATTTAACAGGTGTCAGGATAATGTTTTTCATGGGTCCAGAAAGATGTAATTGTTTGAGTAGCTTCTTTTAGTTTTAACACTGGCTAATTTCTAATTATCTTAATCATGAGCAGAAATCCTTTAACTGTAGGTCATTTTGAGCATGCTTGGTAAGGATTTTGCCTGAGCATTCTCAAATAGCTAATGAATTGTTAGTTACAACTTAGACTAAAAAACATCCTTAAGTCGATAGAATTCCCCCTTTTTTGGCCTTTAATTTCCTTCTGGCTTTTATTCTAGGAAAAAAAATACATTTAAATGCTTATAGATTCTTCCCATATTAGTGTAAAATATTGAACTGGGCTATGTATCTTACAGCACCATGTTTGCCTTAGAAAAAGGTATGAAGGATTTGTGAAAAACCTTCTGAACAACACTAGTAACAGATTTAATTCACTACCAGTCTAGAGCACATTTAATCATGGTAATCTAGAACTGAAAGAGCCATAGAAGATTAATTACCTGTGGAGTATTCCACCCTCATTTTCCATGCTGCCCTCAAGTTCCTCTAGTGTTTTACCACAGAATTGCATGAAATCAGGAGATTTTATAAACCTTCAGATCAGCAATGGTCACAAACATTCTTTCCATGCTTGGAAGGTTGAGGACTGTACTAAGCATAATTTTAATGAAGAATAGCTGAACATAGTTACCAGTGAGATAAATTGTGGGAAAGCCACTTTACTGTACCTGGATCCATTTTGATCCCCATTTCTTTCTATTTCTGCTCCCTTTGCCTGGCCCTGCATTCTGAGCAGGGCCACAGCCTGGAATATGTTTGCAGTTCTAGAGATGCCACTTGTTCCTGGGACTGAAGTGCTCAACACTGGCTCAGTCTGGCCTGCAAGGGTTAATGACCAAATTATTCTGTTAAATTTAACATTATTACACAAGGTATGCCATCAGAATTTCATCTATATAAATACAATTCTGAATTTTCAAGAAACCTTTTTTGAATGCAGCTCCATCGAAAGAAGACAAAAATGGAAATCAGAGGCAGAGAGTGCACTCAGTTATTTACCCCATCATTTTTGTTGCTTTGAGAAGTTTCAAGCAGAAATAATTTTGGAGTTCAACCTCCCATTAGCCACTAAGCAATTAATAGAATGATCTCAAATTCCTCCCCCATGCCACTTTATTGTATGTACATTTACCCAATTAATCTAAACAAATGATCTAATTTCTTTTCATGGTAAATAAATACATTGTACAAACAAAGGAACAGCAGCTGATAACTAATTAACTGATATGTCTAATTCATGATATAATAGAGACCAAATGTATATCATAATCAGGCTTCTGGAGTATTTGATAATACCAGCAACAATGCTTGTGAAAATTCTGCCCACACACATTCTACATTTAGGAGAGATTAAAAATATAATGAAAGCAAGGAAAATGTTTCTGTGGAATGCAAGAATTCTGGCTCATTCCTCTGTCAAGAGTCAATTTGCATGATGCTGAACTTAGCAGTAAATACAAAATCTGAAATACAAACAGAAAATATTTTTCTTTTTTTTTTTTTGCAATATATTCTCCTCAAGCTCATGATCTTCAGATCCCATCTGGATTTCCCAGTATTTTTTACCCACTCCCAGCTGTCACTTTATCATCTGTTGTATAAAGCAGATATTTAATTATGGGCTGCTGTGGAAGACATTCAACAGAGATATCCCTACCTACAGCACAGTGGTGAAAGAACTAATGATGCTTCTTTTCAGTTTCATACACCATTTTTCCCTGATCAAAATATCAGGTTTCATGATTTCACTAATTGATAGCCCAGTACTCAGAAATATCAGAGCTATCAGAGCTGAATAATCAAAATATTATTAGGGCTTTATAAGGCTGTCTACCACAACTAGTCATTAGAGGACTTCAGCTGTGTCTTCCAACTGTTTCCACATACATCTAAATTGCAATGATTTAGTCCTTGAGCCCTGATTAATAAAAGCAGGGTGTGCCAAGTTACTAACTCAGTTTCAGTAATTATGAGGCCTAAGAGAAAGATTTTGAAAAATGACAGAGAAGCTGATTTTTCTTAACCCAGTTTAAAATGAATAAAAATCTTGGCAGTATATGAAGCTAGCACTACTCAAGCACTGAAAAATCAGATTTTATACTGTTTATCAGAGGAGAATATTGACCCCAAGTCATTCCTGTGGCCTCAGGGGAGACAGTGCTTTATAGGCTGCCCTCCTATATCTGGTTACAGAGAGTCTAAACACAAGAGTTTCTACCTTCTAAAATCTGACAGAAATGACAAGCCTGAATTTATTTTTAACATGTTTGTTAGCATTGGGTGTAGATTAGATTGTAAGCTCTTTCTATTTCTTCCTTATATTAGTCTCGTATCTGATTTAGGGTTAAAATCATCTTCTCATCAGGGATCATATTTTCAGGGATACCTGGAGTGTTTCTAATTTTGCTTTAATATGTTCAAAGACCTTGCAAGAGTAGGTTAGCATTCTAATAAAAATGGCTCTGGATTTCCCTCCTCTGCTATGCCATTTAAAGTCACTGACTTTAAGAAACACTATGGACACTCGAGTTTAAAGAAATGTACTTCAGCCTCTAAGCAGCTACAACAGCACCACGATGACAAGGCTGAATTCTAGTACTTACCTGAGTTTTCTAGCAGGTTAGAAGACACTAAAGCTTGGGCAGCCAGCTTTACATTAGCCAGAAATGGTTCTCAAACAAAAATCTGCAAAGAATGTTTATGATGGGATCAGAAATATGCCAGCGATGTATTTTTCTATTTATGTATTCTTGAGCAAAAATTTAAACAGATTTATAGCACTACATAATTTAAATAGCAATCATTTGGATCCACTTAAGAAGTTAGAGCCATGAATAAACATAAAATAAATAATTGCATATCCAAACATCTCTCTTCTCCTTTAAAGCAACCATGTCTTCATTAGTACACAAACACTGGGCTGCTTGAAAGTCTGAGCAGGATTAGGGCTGGCAGTTTTCCTTCAGGGCCTGCACCAGGACAGGAGGATGTGAAGCTGGTGGCAGCAGCAGCATCATGTTGTTGTTCTATTATTTCTCTAGAGTCTTATATTGTTGTTATCAGATTTCTAAAGTCCATACCTCCTCAGTGTGTCCTTATGGCTGCAGATCTTCACAGCACAGACACCTTCTTCTACATGCTCTTCTCTCTCAGTTCAGAGCTCCTAAAGGCTCTCCCTGACTGGCCAACCCACCCCCTTTTATCTCAGTTCTCTTCATTGGTCACAGCTGCAGCCCAATTAAGGACATCGCAGCTCAGCCCATCAAGGACAACCGGGACCTCTGGGGCAAAGCCTCTATACAGATATTCAAATACAAATATTCAAATACAATACATTTCCTCTACTATAGCATCATTCAGCTGCTGCTTGTGCTGGGTGTCTGGGTGCAACATAAGGCACAGGCATCTTTCAAAATGCCCAAGGACAAGCTAAACATCTACACTAGGAGCTATTGCATGCATACATGCAAACAGAACTCTCACCACTCATACAGCTTTTATTCCTTGTTCTTTCAGACAGATCCTGTTAAATTTTAAATGTTTGAACACTTCCTCAGATTTGGACATTGTCACTCTATGTCTGTAGAAAGAGCCACTTTGTTGAATTTGCCCTCTAAATAATTTATAATTTGTACTAAAGTGGGGGCACATTTTTAGCACTGGAACATCCTTTTCCTGTCCTGCCATTTCCATGGTACAGAGCTATTTGTACAACCGCAACCTTTAGGTAGGCAGTAATTTTTAAGAAAATGAAATGCTGTATTTGTAGCCTCACGCTATACAATTTAAAACCAAGATTTTTGCAATATTTATGCTTGGCAGTCACAATTGCATACTTGTCCACTGAAAAATTTTGTATCAGCTCTAACAGTCATTTAGGTCTCATATTTTCTGTTTTAATAGCACAAATACAGGAAAGGAGAAGAATTAAAAACCAGTGCTAGTGTTCAAAACAAGGTATGAACACATACCGCATAAAAAGAGTTCCATGATTAATATCTAAAATACAAATATTTGAAGAAAAAAAATTTTGGGAAATTATGCACTGCTTTATCTTTAAAAAACTTAATTAAGTGAAAGATAAAAGAAGTAATTTTTAAATTTTGTATTAAAAGATCCTCAGAATAACCCCTTTCCTTAGAATCAGGCTTTTCATTCATGCACAGGTACACCATGGTTGAATTAACAGGAGCTTTGGTGGTGTCCTAGCTGTGCCAGTCTACAGGAAGCAGGAATGGCACCTGCCATATGTGAAGTTATGACAAGAGAGACCAAAACTAATGTAAAGCTTAGTGTTGACACAGGAAGGAAGGAAAAAGCACCCTGCACTGATTGCTGCTTCATGTGCTGCAGGTTGTTCTGTGTGCCACCTGGCTTTTCAACAATGAGGAGCAATTATTTACAAAGGTCACAGAATCTCCAAAAAATTCTCCTCAAAGTACTTCAATTGGTGTGGGATTGCTACTCTCATTGAAATTAGTTCTTTTGTTACTACCCTCTTTCTGTATAAAACACAGACTAGGCTGTGATTGAATAGGGACATCCCTTGCCTGTGCTCCCTCCTTGCCTTCACACTCTGCTCTAAAGATGCACAAAGATTAAAAAAAGAAAAATTATGGAGATATATATATATATATATATATATATATATATATATATGCATGCATGCATATAGACATTAAAGTAAGTTGCTAGAAGGCAATTTATGCTTTGACAGCATCTCATCACCCTGGGATTTCACAAGGGCTGACCCTTTAACACTGCTCTTGTCAAATGTTTCCCACTGGAACTGTTTCTTTATTTTTCAGCCTCTGACAGCCTTTAAGAAATCTAAATTCTATAGCTTTCCAGATAAAAAACCAGGCTACAGCCTGACCTCACTAAGAGTAGCAATTAGGAAGTGAGAAACCTGAGTTTATGGTAACAGGAAGTTTTTTAGGAGAAACCCAGGAGGACAAACACTAGTACCAAGAGTTAATCTTGTCAGTCCAGCACCTTTCTTTAGACTCAAAGAGAAAGACCACCCTATTTCTATTTCCAGTTACCAATAGATTTCAAATAGAGATTACAGGATTGTTGCTACCTGTTCCATAGAAAGGACACTGCTTTTCAATTCTTTGTTTTCCCTTACAGCACCGACTGGCAAAAGTGAAAAGATCACACAGGGCAACTAAAATAGTGCTTTTTCTTCCAGGCAGAGAATGAGGAAGAAAGAGAGACATATATATCTGTGCAGGACAGTTTATAAGACTGAAATACCTCAGCAATGTTGGCTCTCTGAGCTATATTGAGGCCAAGACCTTTTGAGCAGGGCCCATAATCCTTGGGTCATTGACCAGCTTTACCTCCCACAGCTTATAAACACTCTCTTGGTCCCCTTTTCTCTGATCAAGGACTCAGACTCAGTAAAACCCTTTCCCCATCAAATCTTTTCCACTGTTGCTTTTCCCTCCCCTGCGTTTGCCCAAAATTCCCCCTTACCCTATACAGCCTGTACAGAGTTGGTACATTGCAGTATTTTGTTCAATCTGTTTTAAGTAATGCATATGATATTGCTGAGCTAAATCAAAATTACATGTACTGCTCAATTACTCAATGAGGTCATGCTTCCTACAGGTATTTGCTACTCAGCAAAACATTTGTTATGATTCAGTCCATTCTACCCTCAGACTTTTACTCACAGGATAGACAGCATTTCACTCAGTACTCCTATAATACTCTATCAGATGAATCCTTTTATCCTAAAAAAAAAAAAAAAAGAATTAATATTTTGAGCTTAACACATCATTTCTTTTTCTTATGGCTGCAAGTTAAGGAAAGTCCTAGTGGACTTAGATGGACCATTAACTATAAAAAGTCACCACCAGGGTTCTATTTCAAGCCAAAACTGAAAGATCAAGAGGATAAAATCATCCCCCAGGTGAAACACTTCAATACAAATGAGGAGAAGCAGGGTATTCTGCTGCCCAAACATCTGATGACTGTATGACTGTAACTTCCAGATGTGCCTTGCTGAATTCTGGCAGAGGGCTGGACTGCTCAGTCTATTGTTGCTCAGGCAGCAGGATGACTTTGTTATGGCAGGGGATGTGGGGCAGCTTCTCCAACAAAGGCAGGTATCAGAGCAAATTGGTAACTGAAGAAACAGGGCTTGAATGAGCTTATGAACTGCTTGTCTATAGGAAGACAATGCATCAAATAGGGATTGGAGTAATTTGTTCTGTAGGATATTTAGATTTTTATTCAGCACATATCACTGCCTCGTGAATCAGCTGTGGTTTCTTACCTTGATATACTGGGAAAATGAAGCCTTTTGTGTTTAATAAGAAAGAAAGGTATTTCTACTGCCATATAAAAATAGTAGAGATGAATTAAACATTACACCTTAACTAAAGTGTATTCCAGACAAAGCATACTATACAACATTCATGCTTAGGTGGTATGTCATGAATCAGCAGCTTTAAATCTTTCCTTTGAAAATATTTGCTGGTACTTTGTTTCTTTGAGTGAAATATGCTTTTAGATGCAATTTAATGGTTGAAGATTGTACATATCTCTTCAGTATAAGCAAGCCAGAATTTTATTATTTAACTATGCCCTTTAATTACAGGATTAATCTTCAAAGCATTGTGAAGTACATTTGCAAAGTCACAGAGAGAATAAAAGGCTTATAGAGGATAAAAACCTCACAGAGCATAAGAGGTAGCAATGGTGTAAGTGAATGGTGATAATGGAAAGATACACATATGCTCTAGCTATACTTTACACTGAGATTACGAGGCATAGGGATGAAGGAACCATGATGCTTTTGTCCCTTTACACTGGCAAAGCTACTGTGGCAGCTGTCCTTACAAGGCCACTGGAACATTTTACAATCAGCTCTTTCCCAAAAGTGCTTGCTGTGCATCAGCTGCCCAGGGTCATCCTCACTGGGGGAGCTGTGATGTATCCCAAACCTCGAGTACAGCTCTTTTTCAGTAGACTCGGGAGGCAGGAACTGATTTACTGTAGTGGACCCTATAATTATTTCAGACTATTAAGTTAAAATCTCACCGTTTTCCTTCACTTTTCAATGAGACCTTGAGATGACACTTGGTCACCCTGAACCCTCTGATTCCTCCAGTGGAGGAAGGAACATATTACAAGCTAATGTCAAAACCAGTTTGAAATTGGAACAAACCTATGTGATGCTGGAATATTTGCTCCAACATCTGTTGCCATTTTGCATAAAAAGAACATATTTAAAATCAACTTAATTTGTACTTGACCGACTAAGAAAAGAAACAAGTCACTACTGGACTCCCTAAATTTCATGTCATGAATAAATTATCTACCTTGAAAGGAAACAAGACAGTTATTTCTTTCTAATAAAGATATCAGATCTCTTCCTTTGTCTGTCATACTGCAGGTGTTTGAGCTCAGCACCTGTGATTACATTATGTAGGATTCTTTTTTATGCTATTTTTTGCTTCATTAAAAATTCTTCATTGATTCATCACATCAATCTTTTGACAAGAAATCTAACCTAGTGATATCAGGAACACTGAGTATAAGTTATCTGAGGATACTGGTTAATTAGTTTCTGATGGATCAATATCTGTGCAAATAATGAGCATAAAATATATGCAGTATTTATCTAAAATAAGTGGCTCATTGGCCATATGTCTAGCTATGTACCTCATGCAGGATATACTTCTAGATACTAATATTTCTTTTAGGTACAAAAATAAGTTCATTATTTTCCCTCTTAGGCATTAAAAAATTGTGACTAATGTCCAGAAGCACACAGCATTGTTTTTAAAATGTAAACAATTTTCTAAACACAATACAAAAAAACTGCATTGGTTCATTTTCTGTAAACTCCCACAGTGCTCTGAAGTTCAATTGTCATAGTTACATGTTTCATAAAACAAGAGAAATCTTGGGAGAAAAAAAATCAGTGTGGGAGGGTGAAAGGATCCAAATGATTTGGTCAAACATCAGGGGGAATTCAGAGAGGCAGCCAGGGCAGGCAGGAGAGCATCTCTTGTGTTTAAAGCAATGCTGCCTACTTGCTTCATCTTGACACCACTGGAACGTGTGGTACCAACACCCCCACCTCTCCCTGAGCTCAGCAGCTCCTGGCTGGAGCCCTGCCTCTCTTCACAGCCCTGCTGCAGCCTCCAAACGCCCTGAGGAAGGGCAGTGACTGCCAGCAGTGACAACTGCCTGAGCTGCTTGGTGCCACAGAGAGAAACCCAAGCACCAGCCTTCCAAACCCAAATGTGCCCGATGCATCCCACTATCAGCATTCCAAACCCAAATGTGCCTGATGCATCCCACTATCAGCATTCCAAACCCAAATGTGCCTGATGTATCCCAGCACCAGCATTCCAAACCCAAATGTGCCTGACGCATCCCAGTATCAGTGTTCCAAACCCAAAAAGTGCCTGATGCATCCCAGTATCAGTGTTCCAAACCCAAATGTGCCTGATGCATCCCAGTATCAGTGTTCCAAACCCAAATGTGCCTGATGCATCCCAGTATCAGTGTTCCAAACCCAAACGTTCCTGATGTATCCAGCGCCGGGAGCGGGGCCGGCGGGGCCGCGAGGGGGAGCGGCAGCGCCGCGGTTCCGCAGCCCCGGGGAGCTCCGCATCCTTCAGCCGGCACCGCAATCCCCTCCCGGAGCTGCAGCCCCGCCGGTCCCGCAGTCCCCTCCCGGAGCTGCAGGTTTGGGATGCTGGGCGGTGCGGCTGCCCTGCGGTGCCAGGGCCGCTCCCGGCTGGAAGAGCCGCTGTGCTGACAGCGGGAGAATCCAGCGGTGCACATCTGCCTGGGTAGGCAAGTTGTCTGTGTGCACCTGCTTCCCTCCCATGAGTGGGTATATGTATGTTATATTTAATATCATTACTACCAGGTTTGGTGACAGACTGAGAAAAACCTGAGATTTCTCCCTCAGCTTGCTAATACTTTGATTTCTCAGCTACAAATCACGCCGTGCTTTCTAGCCCCAACAATACAGACTAAAGTCATGAAACAGCCACACTGCTGTCCTGCCCTCACCGATGCTCCCTCAGACACAGTCATGCTGCTGCTGCAAGGAAATCCATTCCAGATCCACTTGTGCCAGCTGAGTGCCAGAGTTAAAGCACATTGCAGAGGACAGAGCAAAGCTTGTCTCCATTAGCACATCCCTGCTCTGTGGCCACAGCACACAGCAGTCTCCAGCACTGCTGCTTTGATTAAATGTACTCCTGGTGCACTTCAAATAGATTTTCACACAGAACATTGTGGTCTCTCTGAAGGACTGTTTGACATCTGAGTTGCTCATCTGAATGTGGCACACATTCTGTCATTCCCATTTCATTTTGGAAACCTAATTTCACTAGATTCCATACAAGTCCTGCACACTGTTAATTTTCAGCTCGAGCAGTGCAGAGTCATGAAACTGTAGCAAAGATGGTTCTCCTTATGGCAACAAAGTGCCAGGGTATGAGATGACTCAGAGCCTTTCCTTCTCTTATGCTGTCTTTATGTCATATTTAGTTGTTAATTAATTAGAAGATATGAATTGAAATGTCTTCCCTCTCTTAGCAAAACTTCTGTATGAATTTTAATCATCATGCAGCACAGAGCTCCAAACTGTGCCTGACATACAGCTGAACAAGGGTTATGTTGTTACATTTAAGTCCTAATCCCTTTTCTTCTTAAGTACAGACAGATGTGTTTAATCTATTTAAATTTGCCTTAATTGTTTGAGTCTATAGAAAGCTGACTGTACTTTCTGCTTTAATTTGAGTGATTCCAAGAAATTAATATGCACTAAGCTGTTTCCCTAGATATTGCAGAGTTCTGTTAGCAGTTACAGTGACTAAGCAGACACAAAGTACATTCCCTGCTGATGTAAAGAAGCCCCGTGGTGTTTGCCACTGCCTGTTTTTACCTTGATATCCAGAGACAGATGAGGCTCTGTCATGGTTTTAGGCTGCAAGCATCCATCTAACTCCTCTATTCCCCTAAGCCAGTTGTTCCCTCTGACATCAGTCCCTTCCCAAGTGTGGGATCGATGCCAAGTTGCCTGTACCCGATTTTCATCCTGGACACCACGTGAGGAAAACTGGTTGCTCTTCCTTACACAGTTGCAGTGAACCAAGTAATGACATTTGTCATGTGTCACCTGGACATTTACCCCTTCACATGCAACACTAAGCTCAGCAAAAGAACTTTATTCTGTGTTAAAAATAAAGGTAATGAAAATAAATGAAAGAAAATGCAAAATTGCCTACAAGGTAGCCAGATGGGCAGCCTACTTTAATGTCCTCATTTGATCCCACACATGAAAGAATTTTTATTTATGTCCTCTTGCATTTCCTTTAAACCAGAACTTAAACAATTATTTTTGGCCCTATTGTCTATAACAAAATAATTCCCAAGATAATTCTTTTCCATCAAAGCATTAATTTTTCACTGTGACTTTACCCAGATTAAAATGTAAACACCAAAGTCTGATATTGTTTCTGTTACCTAATTAAGTGTGAAATACTTTAAATGGAACACTAATGGAATAACATCCTTAAGTGTTTTCTGCAAATCTGGGATTCAAAGTCTTCATCACAAATACATAAAGGCTCCTAAAAAACTCTCATATGTTAAGTGCTCAAGACAAACCACCGTGAACTGAGGTATCGCTTCTGCCATATTTGCAAAAATTTTTTTCCTCATATTTATGTGTTTTATTCAATTAATATTGTTCCTGGAACTGTAGCCAGTTCTGGAAGTTGACGCAAAATAGAAAGCTAAAGGCTACTGAACACATAAAAAGTTGTGAATCCATAGCTCTGCTCCTCTGACCTCATGAAATCTGATTGCCACGAGGTAAATCCTTACCTGCCAGGGCAGGACAGTGTCAGACTCCTGGGAAATGGAACAGAACGCACAACTTCCCCTGTCATCCGCAGTCACTAGGGAAAAAAGAACAGATTTGGGTCTTTCTAAGCAATGGATCATGTTTTCTGAACCTTTATTTACATTATTTTTATTGCCACAAGCATTTTCTCTCCCCTTTTGACTGTCCCCTTGGTTCATGGAATTTTGTTTTCAGGAGGAAAAAGCAGAACTGAGGGAAGAGGGAAAGTCTAAGTTCTAGATAAAGTCCAGGTCCTACTTTCCTGATCTGTCAAACTGTCTCTTCTGTTTTGTCAGACATTCATGTGCATGATCCTGGTCTCACTGCCATGAAATAAATCTTTAACAATGTAACTTAATGGAAATATCCAAGTATGTACAAAGGTGCAAATAAAGTCAGAATCTGACCTAGAGCTCATACTTTACCAGGTGTTTGTATCTATCTCATTGGAGTTCCAGACTTGTTTTTTTTTCCTTCCCTACAACACTCCAAATAGAATTTTTTGGAATGGAAACTTCTCCAGTTTGAATGAATGGGTTTTTTTTTTAAGTGAGAAAAATCCATTTGGCTGTATTCCAGTTATATAAATAAAATCTTTATTGACTTTAAATTGTTTTTATGTATGTATTTCCTTTCACAGGTGTCACAGAGATGGCTTTTATTCATGAAATTTATCATGCAAAGAATATACGCTTAAACTCAAATATTGTGACACAATTAAAAAATTTTGTATGCAAAAAATAGCTTTGCTTACATGCACTTAGATAAGAATATATTCCAAACTGAGGAAGAAGAATAACCATCTCAAGAAGTAAAAAAAGCAAAACCATATTTTCATTTTAAGATCCCTCTACCACACCCTATATTTGGGGATACACATGGAGATGGGGAAAAATTGTTGGTTTTTTCTCAGATGTCTTTTAAAGGAGTCTTTCTAGTATTGAGTGGTTTTTTTATCCATTTTATTGGAATAGGATCAGGTCTAAATTGTGTTTTGCTTCATTGATGTCTGATGTGTATAAATATTCATGAGTCAACACCTGGGGTTGGCTATTTTCTAAAATCTCTATAACTGTTATTGCAGTTTTATCTGTGGACTGTGATGTCTCATTTGAATTCATGAGACCTGTTATAAATTTTAAATATATATGAATTGAAATTAAAGTCTAATGAAAAACAAGAGTCCCACCTGCTACCTGCAATTTAGTACTACCTGCAGGAATCTAAGCAGTGAAGATGGAAACTTGATTGTTTGTTAAAACTTCAGATTTGTTTTGATCATTCCTTCTAATCCCTGTTGATAAAAATCATGTTCCAAAATGGCTCCTTTCCAGATTTCTGCAGAGATCTTGGAGCTTTCAGCCACTAAAAGTTTGGCAGAGCATCTAACTGCCATATTTTTGTTAAAGAGGAAAACTACTTAAATTCCCTGAGAGGAGTGTGTTTTATAGGCAACTTTGCTCACAGATCAGGCTCTCTTTTATGCTTTCTTATTTCTGAGATCTGCAAAACAAATTTTATTTACAGTTCTCAGCTTAGTTTTGTGTCATGAGAATTGCAAACCAATTTACTTGCACATTCATAGCACCTAAAAGATGAAAGGTATTTGTCGTGGTACCAAGTAATATATTTATTCTCACTTTTAAATACTTTTCAGAACTGCTTTTCCACCAAATTCCATCAAGAGTTATTTCTGAGCTCAGACAGAGAGGAAGATTCAGCTCTCCAAAGTGACCACATAGAGGCTGTGAATATCAGGGCATTTAGAACACGATGGTGTCCTTGGTAGGATCCTGGTGTCCCCTGCCTAGGGATAAGAGGACACCATAAGATACTTTTATAGTGCATTTTAAATTGCTCTTTAAGATTAGATTTGTGGTGAAGGGAGGGAAGTTCACCCCTGATAGCAGCAAGGCTGGTGCTTTACAGTGTGGCATCCAGCATGAAGAGAATAGAACAAACAGAAGTGTTTTCTTTGTGTGAGTCTAGCCCCAAATCTGAAATCTGCTATCAGCTCTCTGTATGAGAGCAAACTCGTTAATGGGCTGAGACTGCAACAGTTCATAATCATCACCATGTTCCCTGGAAAAGCATGAAAACACAGGGCTGAAGTCTGGTCCTTGGCTATTATCACTGTTCTCACACAGCAATTTTCCATGTTTATAACAAAAGGAAAAAAGAGAAAGTACTTGGAAGATTTCTTTCCTTGTTTCTTTCTCTGACAAGTGGAAGAAAACAAGCAGAAATCTGTAGTAAGATTATAGAGTACTGCAGAAAACTGGGGTAACAGGGAGTCAGACACAGATAATAGAAAGATATTTTTTTTAAAATTCAATTGAAAGCAGAATATCATAATGAGCCAAAAATGTTCAATTTTCCCTAGGTGCATCAATCTCCTTTACTAAAGACAGTTTTAAACAGTCAGTGTTGGCCCCTTGCTCCAGCCTCCAACATGCTCCATAATTAAAGAACTTCCATCTCCATAGCACCAAAAACTCTGGAATCAGCTGCAGTATTTCCCTTGGCAGACACATTTAAGTGACTTTCTCCCTGCAGCAGCAGAGAGGTGGGAAGGAGAGGCAGCAGCAAAGCTGACTTGTTACAGCTCCTGCAACTTGCACAGAAGAAAAACTTCTGCTTTGCTAACAGAAATCTGAGTGTTTTACAAATGGCACAACAGATGCTGTGCACTGATGAGAACAATGCAGACAGTGATGCTGCAGAAACTCCTCAGGCAGAAACCTCATGTCCTGAACATCTCACATGTGAATGGCCACAGCAACGATTTTGGGAACGTTTGGCCATGCCCTAAGCTGAGCTCCTGCACTGTCTGAAGTATTCCTTGGGGTTTTCATTTCCAGATGGAGAAACAATAGCTCTGGGTTCATCATGTCATGTTCAGGATGACATCTTCCTCAGTGAAACACCCCCTGTCACCAAAAGACAGTGCCAAGCGTTGGGTGTGAGCCCAGTACATGAGGTGGAAATGGAAACCACAGCCTTCTGCTGCTGAGACAGCAGCCAAGAGTTGACTCATCCCAAGACCTTCCCACAAATCCTTGTACACTGCTTTTTACATTAGAAAACTGATATTGATACAAATATGTGCTGCCAGGATGAGGGTGGCAAGATGGGAGTAAGGAGAACAACCACAGAAATAAGCAGCCAGATAATTTTCTGGATTATGAGTGCTCTTTGAGCATTCCTGGAAGTTTACAAGGCTATCACAAATGTTAATTAAAGCTGAATACAAAGTAATATTTAGAACTAGAACTAAAGATCAATACTACCTGAAAGATAAATCAGGACCCTTCTTTGGCAAATGGGTTGCCAGAGGAATGGCTGGCCAAGAATGCATTCAGAGCTGATCTGTGCTAGACATACTGTTTAGCTGCATTATCTGATGCTACCTCTTCTTCTGATTCAAGGTCTGCCTCATTTGTCAGGTCCTGTCCTTTAATCTCCAAACACAATGGCAAAGTGATTGCAGTCATTTTATGCTTTTCTGTGCCCAGGACAATGGGACTGTTCAGCTGTCTGAAAGAGCTAATACATACTTTATGATGAGAAAGGAACAGCCAGAGCCACCAAGGAAAGGTGGGATTCTTTTCATCACTCTATATCATCTTCAGCAGCAAATAGCATTTTTAATACCACAGCTTTAAAGTGCCTGAGGTTTTCTTAAGGTAGAAAAGCATGGCACATTGAGACAAAAAGATTCTCAGACATTTAATCCAGTTAAAATATTCAAGATTCATTCTGAATTTTATTAGTCCACTGTGATTCAAAATGTTAAATGCTTGATCAAACACTATCAGACAGAAGGATTTCAGTAGCCATCTGTGACAATGAAAGTGAAGTAATTGCACAGTGGGCTCCTACAACAGCATATAATCTCCTCAAGTCTTAGAGGGACCAGTTCAACACTTGCCTGGCCTTTTGCAGGCAGCCTCTGATATGTTGATGCCTTTCATACTCATTAGAAACTATATCATAGCTCACTACAATTTAAGGAAAGCCTTCTTATTGCCAAAAACTTCAAAAAGAAAAGAGGACATCTGCAGAAAAAGAAATTAACTTGGAAAAAATTAAAATGGAACAACTATTGTCAGAGAGCACTAAAGACAGAGGCACAAACCTGCAGTGCACCTGCATCCACCATCCTTCCAAGAGATACTTGCTGGTCAATCATGTCTGAGGGACAGCTTTAGTAAAAAAATAAGTGAATTTTTTTGTCTCTGTCTTTTCTTTTGATTTCAAAAGCTGTAGAATGTAAGGGGTGAAATGCACTTCATTAAAGGCAAAAGAATACCTCCTGCTTATTTCTAAGTAAGCTTATAATTTCAACCAACCTTGTATTTTCAAGGCTGGAAAGCAAATGCCTTGGCCCTGGGAGGAGCTCACACAGTTTGTTGATGTCTCTGAAGATGATGCTCAGCCACCCTCAGAGGCTGTGACACTCCATGGACGTGGTCAGCATTTGACCCTGGTGGGGGAATGGCCTGCACAGTCCTTGGTCTGAAACCCTGCAAAAGGCAGAAATGAAATTACTGAGTGCTCCCTGCAAGGGCAGCAGGCCAGGCCAAGATCAGCATGCACAGAGCATTGCTACACCTTCTGTGGGCACAGAAAATCATCACCTACCTGCAGTACCTGCAGGAGAAACTCTAAAAAAGAGTTAAACTACTATAGGAAAAACTTATAAAAATGTGGTAATGGCACACAGACATGTAGCTATAGGCTCTATTTATAATTTATGGTTTACAGATTTATAGTGTGAAACTGCAGTATTATGCAGTATGATTTACAGTGTGAAACTGCTGTTCATACTGTCAAGTATGAAAAAAGCAAGTTTCTAGGTCTTTTTTTTTCTTATTAAACAATAAAGTTACATAAGTGTGAACAGCATCTTCTAAAGTGAAACTAACATTTTCACTTTGAGTATGGGATTATTTCATAAGAGATAAATATACTCACTGTAGTTAATGAGCTGTTCAGTCATATTCTGCTCCTAAAATATCATCTTGAACCCCAGCTCTACTGGGATCAAATCCCACTTAGGAAAAAATAAAATAGGGAGAAAAGTGAAGCAAAGAGCATCCAGATTTAAAAAAAAACCTTAAAAAAATTGAGAGAATTAAGAGTGAAGAAAAAAAAAGAGGATGGAGACACAGCATTTTACTGGAAAATACAATGTTTTCTCCAGCTGAAATCTGTTAGAGCTGATGCAAAGTCTCTTTTGTTGTACACAGGATTTGCAGTGAGCCCTGTAAAAATGTAGAGAGTGAATTTAAACTCATATTTTAGGATCCATCTTCCCCAGTACATGTCTGGAAAATGTGACTTTAAAATGTGCTTTGCATTGGCAGGGGAACAAAAAAGAAAAAAAGAGAAAGAGGGAGGAAGAATAATCACAACAGAAAATAAGAGAGTCAAGAGCTTCAGAGAGGTTTGCAAGTAATTCACAAAAAAACTCAGTTACTACAGTAGAAATTACATCTGAGCACAAGCGTCTCTAGAATGGTTTTAAGAATTTCTAGGATCACAGTAAGATAGGTGTTCTTCCTTTTGTAGAACAGGGAAATCTGAAACTAAAATATTCAGTTCCAATCACAGTTATCTCAGGGTTTGTGCCAAGGCAAAAGGAAGTCAACTGAGACTCCAATATGTTTAGCTTCAAAATTCTGGTAAATGACTTGAAGGTGTACTGGCCTTCATGAGTGTCTGGACACAGTCAGCCCCAATTCACAAAAGAGAAAGTGACATTAAAACAACTCTTACAATTAAAACTTACAATTAAAGAAATGTTTCATCTGATCACTTTTGTTGTGATCCTGCTGTTCTAATAGCACAACTGAGAGCCCACAGAAAGGCCTCATATTAACAACTATTATTTACACTTGCAAATAGCATTGAAAGCACATAGATTTTAAACCATAAATCGCTATAAATCAAATACCTCATGTTCAAAGTGGGCATCATTCACTTCTCTTCCAATGAACTGTTTTCCTGAGTATCTGTTTTTCCTGCTATTCCTTCTACTGCTCTGTGATTGTAGGTATAGGTTTAATCACACTTGATGTAGTGCCAAACTTTAGGCAAACAGATCCAATCAAGCTCGTTAAGAGAGTCTGGCCCTGTAAGTGCACAATGGGGGTGAACTCGCATGGTTCACACGGCTCAGATGATGGTGACATTTAGAATTGTGTCTAGAGGCTGTAAACACAGGGATAGGTATTTTTCCTCATAAATAACAAAAGAAACAAAACTACTTGGAAGTCTAGAGTATCTGGAAGAAAGAGAGTGAATGATTCATGGGGAGACATCACATTTGCAAGATCATGCTGTGGACAAACTCACTTCCAGCCGCATTCACGGAAATGTTGTTCTTGGCTTCACCTTAATCTGCACAGTGTGTTCATCTTTCTGCTCAGCCTAACACCAGACTCACAGCCAAGACACACCAATTATCTCACACAGCAGATGCTGAGATCAGATTGTCTACAGTATTCTGAGGCTCAGATCACAAATACTGGCACCTCAGCATGGCCCTGGATTTACAGAGTCTAAGCATTTGAGCAGACACATCCCAGTTTTGGATAACTTGGAGCTCATGAAGAAAGGGGCCTTAACGAGGAGCTTTTAGCAAAGAGCAATTGCAGCTGGGGAAGAGGGGAGGGAGCCAGGCTCCTGCCTCCAGCAGCCCACCACACCCTGACCACAGACCCTTTGCTGGCCTTATTGGGTGCCAGTTCCTCTGTTAGGGCTTCAGGCTTAGAGCTCCTCCATGGCTGGGTGAGGAATGCAGTGCAGCCACATAGGAATTTTGACATCCTGACTTTGACTTTCTGAGCAGCTGCCTGTTTTCTGCTTAGTCATTCCCCACTGCCAACTCTTGGTCTGCTTGCACGGCCTGTTCCCAAGGCAGGAATAAAATGAAGAGTGAGGCTCATAGCTGTTGGCATCCTGTATCTCAAGATATCAGATATCTTCCTTCCACAGGCAGACTTTCCATGGTCTAGCTAAGGCAAGTTTGTTTAAGCTTCAGAGGCAGGCTAAAAAGAGTAGGGAAAATACTCTTTATCCCTGCTATAATGTGTTTTGCAGGACATAAACAGTCTCTGCCTTCCTAAGCAACTCACAGAGTGGATCTTTGTTTAGCCGTCCCCTGATGGGAAGGCACTCTGCACGAGCCCTTGCAAAATAACTCCCCTGGCTCCAAGCCCCAGGCTGCAGGGTGGAAGAGGAGCTGCTGCTGCTGCAGGTGAGGCTCAGCACCTGGCAGGCTGTGAAAGCAGCCAGGCCAGGGCCAGAAGCAGCAATGATCCTCTCCCTACCTACTCCAGTCACTGAACAGAACAATGGCAGCACTGAACAGAACAGAATTATTTTTTATCCACTGAAAAATAAAACCACTGCACCTACCAATCCCTGTGTACTCCTTATAGAGAATGATAAAATGCAACTATGATCTATGTCCTACAAATAAAGCTCCATGAGAACTATTTACTTCCCCCCCTTCCAAAATCTACCGAGCAATCGGCATTTCACATGTGTTTCCAACTATTGTGTTGATCAGCTACCACACAGATCTGAAGGAGGAGATGAATTGCAACAATATAATAAACAGTTCACAGCAATGGACACAAACATCAGCTTTGTAGCTCTCCTGTGAATTGAATGGATTCCTGGAAGCTTTTATTTAACAAACAAGTAGCATGAGTGGAGGGAAAAACTATACAAGCCTTAAATGATTTAACATACTTTTGAACTACTAACGCTACTCCAAATGCTTGCTTTTCCCAAGTGTTTTTCCTTAGCGAGCAGATTTCGATCAGGTGGATTACCTGGTTTAGCTGTGATCGTATTTCAAGCTGTTGTCTGCAAGAAAAGCAGAAAACGCCCAGGATGACATTACTGCACCAAAGAGGTGCCGAGGCTGTAATGCCCTCCCATTGTGACGGCCCATTAGTCCTGAAACATTACCCACTTCTGATGGCAATCAGCCTGTACCTGCTAATTACTGCACATATGGGTGTCATGTTGGCTTCTGCCACTTGATTTAGTTAGATGTATACGTAGGGCTATGAAGGGATCCTTAGAGGAAAACAGCAAAGGAGTAAATAAGACAGTTTGTAAATATTATTATTTTTTTCTGTTGTAGCTCCTTGGAATCACACAATTCTTGTCCGTGAGATACATTTCAGAGGTGTCAAAATGGGAGAGGGACAAAATTAAAAGCAAATAATGGCTTAAAGCATTAAAAAGGAGGGGAAAAATAACAGGAGTGAGAAATAGCTTTAGTTTCATTGTCTTATGTCAATTGTGCCAGCTTTCTGCCCTTCACAGGGCATCATTCATAGCGGGAAAAGTCTTTGGTGAATATCCTATATTTACATCACAGAGAACTCGTAAGACACAGCACCCCTGCCTCAATTTCACACGTTTCCTGAATCATCAGATGAAAAGAACAAAACATTAAAAAATGTGTGAATCCTACCACAATAAGAAAATATCACAGGACCTCTGGCATGAGAATTATTACAGCTGCAACACTTGCTGTTGTCTGTTTACATTTGCAACAGAAAAGGACAGTATAAAGGAAGTTTTATGTGGTTTAGGTGCTGTTCAGATTTAGGCACGAAGGCTTTTTAGCTGTGATCTCTTTAGAAATGGCAGCACCTAAAGACTGACACATTTCATTGGAATACAAGGCAGGCCAAGAACATTTATGCTTCCAAGGTGCCACAATACCACACTGACAGTAAAGCCATGCAGAAATGGTAATGTTAAATACAGCTTACTGCAAATGCAGGAAATATTTTTGGGTTTTATTATCATCTATACCTCTGAGGATTTCTACCAGAAACCTACGGCTAGGAAAAGAGAAAAAACTTGCTGATATATCACAGCATTAGAATTGTGTTAGTTTGTGAAACGTGTTTGGTAACCATGGGTACTAAACAATTTCATAAGGATTTCACATAATCTAGGAACTATAAATAGACTTGGAAACAAAGTAGGAGCTTAATGCAATATCCACAGGTTGGGAGGCAAAATGTTCTTTGTAACATAATTTATTTCTATGTGTTCCAATGAGCATTTTTAAGGCATTTCTGGCAATACCATAATTTCTTTTTTTGTGCTTATCTTCTTTTCTAGCTTATCCTGCCCATCACTTGTGCCTTGATCAAGCTGAGCCTGGGTGATATTGAACCGGGGGGTAATAATAAAGCCCCACTCAATTTATTTAAATTTTAGAGGAAAGTGTGCAGAGTAATGTGGATCAGCCAATGCTAAGGAAATTTAACCAGGTGAAAGATACATGAAATAGAGTATTTGTTCCATGTTATGAGGGTTTTTTAACTCTTCGCACACTTACCCGGAAAAAGACCTGAATTTCTCATGAAGATAAATCAATAAATATAGTAGGCAGTTCACTATCCATGGTTTGGATGACTCAATATGAAAACATCTCACTTAATCAAATAATTAAACTCATTATCTAAAGCATTTTACAACAAAGCTAACAATAAATTAGTCTTAGTGTTTCAGCTCCTCAAGAGAGCTTAGAAATCTATGGTAAAACAGAGAACTCTGTTTAACAGAATAGTGGCTGCTATAATTATAACTTCTATTCATATTTTAGCATTCTCCTTCATCACCTTCACTTCTCCTTTCAGTGTGTGTGCTTTGAAAAGAAAAAAAGCACTTTTAGATTTTTGGGGAGATTTTCCTAGTGTCAACAGAAAAAAGTAAAGCAGCACCTTGTTTGAGGGTTACTCTGACACCCCATAATGAAAGAGCTTCAGCCTCAAGTGAATCTATTTCAGCTTTAAACATTTTTCATGAGCTGCTTCCTCACATCTTTATTCAGCTTTCTTTCATTGCAGTATGGCAAAAGCTGCACACATCTCTGTTTTCCATGAATTACCTCCCATCCAATCACAGATGCCTCAGACTTAATTTTAATACAGGCTTCCAGCCCAGCCAAGCCAAGCTAATGGGGTCTGTGGCATGAAGTTCAGACTCAGCTGAGAACCAAAGCTTTAATGCAGTGGGACCTCAAGCACAAGCCACAGCTCGAGTTCTCATAATTCATCAGCTGTTAATCAGATCACTCAGGGCTCCAAGGCTGTGGCTAGGCTGGGTGAAATAGCTGCCAGCTACACTTGCAGTGAAGACAAAGGCTGGGAACACACAGAGCCAAATCCAAGCAAATGCTCCAGCAGTTCTTCCCTGTCAAGCTAATTCATGTGTGCTCAGTTTTTAATGAGAAATTCTTGATGAATTTAACACAAATGGCTATTTACTAAAGGCTAACTAGCACATGGATTTATACTTGTAAAGCTGGAGCTAATTATAGATTTTTTTTCGTGTTTTTTGGCTAAACTTGTTGTTAAAGTGGAAAAATATGCACAATACAGCATTAAAACAAAGAAGTGTTTTTCTCATCCTAGCAAGAAGTTTCAGTTATTAGATTTCTTATATTAAAATAAGAGTCACCAGCAATCTTTTCTAGCACTGGCTGGCCACCATCTTCTGTGTAGCATTTGAATTGTCTAAAGAGGATTTTCATTACTTGCCTGTTAGTATTTTAAAATAAGTTTATAATTTTGAGGGTTTACTTGGGCAGAGCCAGCCCAGTGGATGCCCCAGGGGTTCCAAGGTGCACACTGAGGCTCTCCAACCTCAGCATGTCAGCAGCCTGACCCTGCCAACCTGCCCCAAGAAATTCACTCAGCCTCTGCTGAGGAGAGTGGGACTTTGCAGGGAGAGGCACAGGGTGAAATGTGAGCTACAGGAGAAGGCCAGGAGCACCAGTGCCATCCCACTCCAGAGGTGAGCAGGTCCTTTCCCAGCAGCCTTACTGCTTCCCCAGATGTGCCTGGCAATGCATTTTGGATCACTGGCCAGAAATTACTTTTTCATGCAACAACATCTTTGTGACCATAAAAAGAAAACTTCTGAGAACAAAGGTGTTTAAACAAAACTTAAAATTTCCTTATTTTATCCCAAAAATGTGCATGGCTTTGTATTCAATTGTATGCATCCTCATCAAAGGTTAAGCTTATTTTTCAAGGTATAATTGTAGTCTAGTTCCAGGACTGAAGTCCAGTGCATAGAGGGCTAAAAAGAATTTCTCATAAATTTTCTCTCCCTCCACCACTCCGATACTGCACAAAGGAATTCTTGCAAAGGAGAAAGAGAATTCTCTCATTGTGGATCTTGCCACTGACAGCCTCTTGGGTTTGACAGGCTATGCCACTACTCCACACCTCAGAAAACCATTCCTTATACATCAACAGAAGTGCAGATTTTAAGGCTGACTTCAAAATGTGAATTACTATGAAATCCAAACATTGTTTAAAAGGAAGCACATAAATAGCACAGCTTCCAGTATAGTATCATGAAAATCTGCATTTCACAGAGCTAAGCTAACAAACTGCAAAATGGAAGGAAAGAGATTATTCTCTCAGTTCTTCCTTGTGAAGCCATTTGACCAGGTACATACAAGACAGTGACTGTGGGGAAACTTAGGGCTCTCTATTAAAACTTGGGTTTCTATTAAAATTCAAACTCAAGAGTTTTCTCTTGCCCATTATCATCCTTGGGGTCTGCTTTTTCTTTTCCAAAGGACAAGCAAAAAATTTCACCACTGCTCTACTGAATTCCTGTTGCAAGGATGAATAACTCACGAGGCTGAATCTGCCTACTGTTACTGTGGTTACCAAAGTTTCCTTGCCACTGAAGCTGAATATCAGTTCTGTTCCAGTTTGCATATTTCAAGCTTCTGTTACTGATAAATGTTTTTTTCTTTTCTATCTGCTGTAATGCAAACAACAAAGCACTGTTTACCTTTAAAGCAGTCTTTGGCTTCCATCCTGTGTGCAGTGTCTCAGGCTGGGCCCCCTTCTCACCAGCTATTAATTTTGGGTGTTTCCATTGATTCCATCTGACTCCAAACCCTACAGGAAAAAACCCATTTCTTGCAGTGGAAGGAAGTTAATTACACTAAGCAGAGGACATGGAACAAGTTACAACCACACATCTCCAGGGATGTAAACTGTGCACCCTTGCAGGAATGCCATAGCAGAGAAGCCTGATATACTGAGCCTGTACATATTAACTGTGCAAAACTTGCAGGGCTTGTGCTTTAAAGAAGCACCAGACATTCTAAACATAGATGATAATTAACTCTGCAATGGGCACACTTTTTCTTCCTCCTTCTAAAAATCCTTTTGGTGGACACCAACACCAGCAGCAGGATGGCACTGCTCCTCTGCACTGTTTTGGTAACAAAACTGGACATTGTTCTATAGAATTCAAATTGGCAGCTTTAATCCGGGGTGAACGTGGTTGGACCAAGGTACAAAGAAGCTTTTGATGCAAAATACCATAAGGTCATTCCTAGGTTCCATTTCTCCACAGATGATAGCAAAACCAGTAGAGCAAGATTTTAATGATATCAAATAGCATCTTTGATGCTGTATATGCTTTACAATTCCTCACTTTTGAAAAATGCACTGCCAGTCCCACTGGGAAACACACACAAATTTTCATCTAATATAAAACTGCAACAGCTTGAAGACATACAATGTTTGAACAGCAGTTCCTTGCCTGCATTCCCCCTTGTATTTTTTTCTCTGTAGGGCATATACACTATCTGAAGCACTTTCTTTGGTTCCTTTAAGATTAGCAACAATGGTCCGGAGCCTTTAAAGCAAAGCAAACTCTTGAATCTTGTCAGGGTTTAATCAAAAGTCATCTTACTTAATTTTCAAGTACTGGTTTTTAATTTTCCTTTTAAATTTAAGGTTTTAAACCCAGAGGACTTTGTTTAAATATTTTGAATAAATTAATTCTAGGGAAATTGCTTGACCTTGGGTTTTTTAATTTGGCAGAGATGAAATAATTTTAACTGTCTTAATGTAAAACCTATGTAGATTAACTGTAGTACAATATGCAGAACTCAGCAAAATGCATTACTGACTTTGGAACACAGATATGCAAGATCTACAGATATCCCCCCCCGCCCACAAAAAACACAAGCCAAAACAAAACAACCCCAAAAAGAAGCCCCCAAAAAAAGGAATATATTTTCACCACAAAATTAGAAGTCATTAAAGCACAGAACAGAAGCAAGCCAAAGAATTGCTGAAGGCCTCTGTTTCCAGCACAGCTGCTACAATAGAGAATGAACCTAGCCGATAAACTCCCAGGAAACTTTAATGGATGAATTAGAGCCTTCAAGGCTATATATAAATTAATGATAAAATATAAATTAATGATATTTTACTATATATAAATTAATGAGGTCTATATATTGTGATGAAGGATTGGCCTCTGTTTGCCTTCTGTTGACTGACAGTGCTGACTGTTTTCAGAAGCCATTGAGAAACAACAGCACATCCATGTTTTTAGGAACACATCACAGGACATCCTGGAGCTTCAGGGTCCCTGCCAGGACACCAAAGGAAGCCATTCTCGAGCAGAGAGGAATGTGAGACCCCTCAGTGACAGTGCTGCTGCTGCCCATGTGCCCACTGACAATCAGGTCTATTTATTGCATTGCAGTGCAGGCCCCCCAAACCCCTGGGGCTTCTGCAAAGCTTGGCCTGGTGAATTCCTGTGAGCCTGTCCTTTCACATGATGCACTGCCAGATTTTTGGTATACAGCTGGAACAACATTGTCATTTCCCTGGAATAACTGATACTCCAAGTACCAAAGTGATGGGCAAAAGACACAAGAACTGGTCCCAAGCAGTGAAAGCAGCTGAGTGGGACAGTCACAGAGAGCTACTGAATAGCAATGGTGCAACACAAAAGGATTGCGAAATTTTTGAGGCTTTCTAAACTGCAAAGGCAATGAAACACAAGATGAAAATTATGCTGCTGTCATTATGCTACAAGTCCACAAGATGCTCCTTCCACCTACCTCCCGGATCTCTGGAATATATAAACCTCTAGAAATTTTAAAAAATATGCAGAAGAATTAGCAAGAGTCAATAGTTATACAAAGAACAGAATAGACCAAGCCTAGCTTTCCCAAATTTTCCTAATTATGCCTTGATTAGATGTTCACTGTATTCAAAGAACAACTCATTACTTAAAACTAATGATTTTTTATGTCATATCTGCCACTGTATGTTATTTCACTGTTGATAAACCAATGCATTTAAGGTGGCATTAGCAGAAGATTTATTTTTAATTTCTGTTTCAAAGAAAAATATGCAATTTTAATTCCATTTATTTTTGCAGTGCCTTTTTAGCTCTGCTCTGACAGAAAGGAAATCAGACATTTGGAAAAATGAGCTAGGTTGATTGAATATTGATAAGCCAATTTTTAATTTATCAAGGTTATCTAGAGGAGCTAACACAACGCTGCATACTAACAAGAAATATCAACACACTAAGTGGTGTGTACAGTGAAATATTTCTTTGGGGAAACAGCTCTGGAAGGACTGGGATTATCAAAATTAGAACCATACAATGGGGATAGGAAGGGACTTCCTAGGAGGAAATTAAAAGCAGGTGACAAGTGTGACAAAGAGGCTGAGATGGCAAATTTTGTATTTTGCATTGGCTGCAACACAAAACCCACAACAAATGAGTCTGGATAAGAGAGACATCCTCTGAGATGACATCCTCTGAGGTAAAATGGCACAAATAATGCTAATGTACAACTCCTCCAAAATTTCACAGCAAGCCAGGTAATTGTTACAGGCCTTACAATACACTCCACATTGTCAAAAACCTGCAAGGGTTGGCAGCCCCCCAGCAAAGACAATGCCCAAACAGTTGAGAAGAAGCAAGTGAGCATTATATTTTAGTCTGGGGATGCAAAAATGAGCAAAGTGTACTGCAACAAGAAATAATGCCAGAGGAATATGTAAGATTTTGGGAAAACTGCACTGATTCCTCTGACACGTAGCAGCAATTTAATAAAATTATATTTTATAGCAGTATGGACCAATAGCAGATGTTTGCACTTGTTCATTGGAGATGAACCATTTGAATCCTTCATTTCATAGATTTATCAATAATTTAAAAGCCATGTGAAACTCAAGTGAACATCAGTGTGGGCAGGAAATGCTAGAAATAAAGCTTTTTACAGGGTTTCTCCCTCTCATGAAGCTAAAATTACTGAAGCCTTACTTAAGAGCTGTGTGTTTTATCTCCTGCTCACTCCCTGTGTCAGCAGCAGCAGCAGAGGATCTGTGGCACCTGCCCCTGCCTGACCCAGGACAGTCCCAGCCCAGGTGTCTCCACCCTGGCTGCTGGGAGCACCGAGTGGGAATTCTCACCACAGCTGCATTAAGATCTGATTTCACAGATGACTTTCCTTACTGCTGTTCTGCATAAAAGAAGAGTGTCTGATTGCCTATGTTAATACTAAATTTTAAATTTTTTCCAGCCCTGCAAGACCTCACTTTCCACAACCTTTCATCTGTAGCCATAAAAACACCTGGCAGTTGGATACAGATAGCATCCTCCAGACATGGACCTTACAATTTACTCTTTTCAAAAATTGCTGTGAAACTCTCAGTTCCATAGTTTGCAGCAGATAAATGCTGTAGCTGATTTATACTTCAGAGATAGGCACAAAAAATGTTCTTAAAATTTTCCCCCACATGGGAACATCATTAGACAGAGTCAAGAGAATCTCTGGACCTCCCAGTTCCAGTCATGTGCTGTTCATGTTTTCCCTATTCCATGTGCTCCTCTCAGAGCTACCCAGTCTGATGTACATGCTTCATTCACTGATCTTCACTGATCTAAAATAATGTCTCCATCCTTTGTTCACCTGGTTTATCTCTCATTAGGGATATCCCATTCACCTTCCAGGAGCAAAGTCTTTTACACCTTGTCATTTGTTCTTGGCAAGTTTGGAATTGAATTCTATCATCCACAACTGGTTACAATTCAGCATAAATGACATTTATCTACTCATACTTTGTCCTCCTTTTAGGAGGACTTATCACCACCATAATTTGTAATATCTGCTCTTTTACTCCCCCCTCTCCCTTGCATTTAGGGGACCCATCCAGTAGGACACAGTCTGATATCAGAACAGGCCATTGAAAAGCCAATTTTTGATTCTATCTTAGCACCCAGCCACTATGTCCAAAACAAGTGACAACAGAGTTATAAATCTGCTACTATTTTTAAAAACCTACCTTTATATTTGCATACAGAAAAATTGCATTTCTTATTTTTTTCTGAAAACACTGCTATTTCAGAGGGTTACAAAGAAACAATCTGCTGTGTTTAGCCCAAAAAGCCTGAGTCCACCCCAAAACTCCAAACCAAATATTCGTAATCGAATTTTCACCTTTTCAGCAAATAATTATCAAACAGGTTATTAATGTAGAGGGTCTAAAGCTACAAATTTGAGACATTTTATAATTTGTTCCGTTCAATGCATTATGAATATACCCAAAGTCATGATAAAGGAAAAAGAAACTATTGTAATTTAATAATGGAAAAAAGGCCAAAAAACTGTTTAAATTTTTTTTTTAGATTCTGTAAACTATTTTATATTGGTATAACTTTGTGCTTGCATATATGTTTTTAACTTTTCAGCTGTGAGAATTCATTGATATAAGTTTGCATTGTCTCTTACCTTTCAGAGAGAATGCAATGAGCATAATGAAGCTGGAACTGACAGAGCAATAATCTGCATTTGATCTCTTCTGAATGACCCACAGTTCTGCTGTGGTTCAATTCCTCCTATCTCTTAGACCATATTAATTGGAAACAGAAATCTGAAATATTAAATTGATAACGGACGGCTTTTAATTTCCTTCAGACCTTATCATCCTGCATCAATGTGCACAGCTCTGAGGATCTGAGAATCTCTGTGTGAATTAATGATGCATCTCCATATCTGCATGATAAAGATGGACTGCTCTGACAACATTTACATCTGATACTATTAGAGCCTCTCCAATGATAACCATTAACAAGTCCATTAATGAGAGCATATTTCCCTGAGGCCCTATGGCCATTCCACATTGTAATCTAAATCTATACTCTCCAGAAACTCCATTAGAAAGCAATGAAGTAAGTCCCTGAACTATACAAAGGTTATCAGCCACATTATCTCACTGAGCAAAAAAGATGAGGGAGGCTTCCTTCAGTACTGGCAGTATAGAAGATTAGAATGTACAATGGTATTTTCTCTTAACAAGTAACTACATTACAAATACATTGGCTGAAAGCCACATTGCTGTGGCTTCAAGCAACTCGTACTCAGACCCTTAACTTTCAGAAGATTGTATTCAAGTGGAATAACACAGTCCAGGAATTCATCATACAGATAAATATAATAACCTAGTAATGATGTTAAAACCCCACTCCTGTTGGCTTGAAGTCTGTATCCCAACTTACACAGATTTGATTGAAATAAGAATGACTGCAATATGCAATTCCTTACTTGCCAGTAGATAAAATTGTAGTTCAAGAAACAGAAGAATTACTTTCATTTCAAGATGATTCTATTATAAAAATACACTCATCAATCTATTTTCTGTGAAACTGGTTTCACCTCAGGCCTAACAGTGATAATCATTCACCATACATGAGGCATCTGAGGTGGCAGCTTCAGAACAGCAAATATTGCTGACAAAAATAGACAGCTGTTCTAAAGTCCTAATCCTTATGACAAGAATTAAATGAGAGGGCATCACTGCTCCAATCTCTTCCTGATCTAATCTGGGAGTAAGCACAATTTCAGACTCCTGGACCATGTACTTGGCATCCTTCATCTGTGTTAAATCAAAAGTTTGCTGGAATCAACAAAATAGGAAGTCCTAATGTAAATGTGCTTTTGAGGAGGAATATTTTATTTCTTAAACTGGCAAAAGCCCATAGTTAACTATTCACATAGTTAAATATTCATTGTTATCATTTAAAGGTTCTTCATGAAGGCAAAGTTTCCCAGAATGTCAGCATTATGTAAAGCAAAATAAATTATGCCCAAAATAAAAAGGAGAAGTATGGATCAGTGTATTGAAACCACTGATGAGAAACATCCCTATAGCCTTCAAGTTCATTACTAAACTGGCCTCATTTTACCACAAATCTGCCCTGGCTATGATGGATTTTGGTTTTGCAGAAAAGCATGCATTTGTCTTAAGGCATTACAGAAGCTGAAAAACAACTGTCTATAAATTACTTATGTTGCAATGCAAATATAAACACCCAAAGAGTTATTACTGATCAGTCAATATTTTTAGGATTATGGCTTTTTTTGGTCCCAGCAATAAAAATCTATTGATATTTAGAAACTATTTACATTGTTCACTTTATGTAGCATGAGAAAATCTGACAGGAAACTGTTAGCACAGGTATTGAATACTAATACCTCTTCATATTGGTGTCCTAACAACCTCTGTGCTTTCCTGGCAAATTGAGATGAGAAATACAATTATGTAAGATTCTTTGATCTTTTTTCTTATGTAGTCTCTGTTAGAAATAGAAGAGTGAACTAGTTGAACCTTCAGTTCAACACCATATAGGATTTTGTATCTCTATAAATAGTATCTAATTTAGAAGATCTTTAAACACCTTCTGCTTCCTCTCAAGTCTCTCTCAGCTGACCAGGGAGATTACACACAATACCTGTCTCTACTTAGTTTCCTTAGCCATGTTAAAATTTCAAGACTTCTTAGAGGGGAAAAGGTACTTTAAAAATACACTCATGAAATACTGCCCTAAGCTGGGAAAAGAAACCCCATTTTGTCAACAGTCATATTAAGAGTATCTTAACTTCTGAGCTATTATTACTTTTTTAGAATTTAACATTTAGGAACAGAACTTGAAATTTCACATAATATGTTATAATTTACTCAGCAATCATCAAGGTCACTCCTAAGCAACTGCTCAAGAAATATTATATACAGAAAAATAAAGCAAGTTCTGTGTTATAAAATACAATGAAGCATTTTAAAACCCAAATCCCTTCCCTCCCTCCAAAGGAACAAATTATTTTTTTCCTGGAAACCAGCATGCTGCTAGATTCAGACTCTGTCTGCCAAATCTGAGTCTGAGTGAATGTTTCACAGTGAAGACACAATACCTTGGAAAGAGAAAACACACATAACGAACCTGACAAGAACAGCAGCGCACACAGGGCTCAGCCATGGGAACAAGTGCTGTGCCAGAATTAATCACATCCAGAAAAGAACAACTCCTTCATGTTCATCTTTAGTGCTTGCCAATGGTGCTGACAACTTCTAACATGCAGCAGTATATTAAGAGCTTTTCTGAAAACCTGCAAGAAGATTAAAGGATGGTGATAAGTCTCCTCAGACTCAGCTCAAGCAATAAATGGCGATGAATTTTTGGGACCACACTGAAAACCCAGAATCAGCACACTAAGGTACTTGGTCCATGTTTGTGATAGTTCACATGAAAGCCTGAATTCCAGGTTCTTAGTGAAATGTATATTTCCTGCTATACTCAACCACCTGCAGAGTTCTAACAGTGCCAGCTCATCCTTTATTGCACTGCCTGAGCAAAATGTCAGGCAGAGCTCTGCACCAACACTTCTGCAAACCCAGCTGAATGCAAAGTCTTAACAAAAGCATTTTAAAAACACAGCAAAAACAACCCAGAAAAAATAAACCCCAACTTACTCCATTTTTACTATGCATAGCATATTATTTTTTGTCATAGACTGAGTGGTATTTGCTTCTTTTGGAAAATCAACTTTTTTTTTTAGTGACTTAGAGGAACCTCTGCAAACTGCCTGAAGCAAGTTTTTCCTATGTATAAACATCACTTTAGGATCTTGAAATCTAAAAATATTTAATGAATAATCATTGCAAGATCATTTCTCTAGTATTTTACATGCAAAAAGAATCACTGCCTTCCAGTTCTATTTCAAGACAGGCATTACCTATTGTCTGTTCTCAGGATCCATTACATTCTGCTCAGCAGTCTACTAAAGCATGACTTGTACTACTGAACCATCTCCTTGAGACTTGGCATCTTCTTAACAAGACAGGCCTTGGCAGGAACTTGGCTTTCATAGTAATAAAATAACACAGAGGTTTTTAATTACCTCTGGACAGTTAACCTTCATTGATTGTTCCATGACTCCATCACGTTAGTGTTTCTGGAAATCACTCATCACAGACAACCTCTCCAAACAGTCTGACTCTGCAAGACAGGAAAGAAGCCCTTTTTAGTGACTTAGCAATAATAATGAGAATTAGACAAGTGTTGAAATGAAAAAGAAGAAAACAACATATAATTATATAAAGGTTAGAAAGAAGGAAAATAGGAGAGAACAGAGAAAGTTAAAACAGAAAGGCAAAACCAGGTAGAAAGCAGCAGAAGAAAGGGAAGAAAGCTCAGGGGCAAATGTAGGAATAACTGTTCCTCTTGCTTCTCTATAAGCAGAAGAGTAGCCTGCCAAATGTCTAAAAGCAGGTATGGACACAAGGAAGTGCTGTACAATATCCTGTTCTCCAGTCTTTGGGGTCACTTCAGCAGTCAGGATCAGGCTTTTCCAGACTGTAAACTGGAGAGAAAACCAGTTTCCACAGACAATTGTTCCCTTAAGTTTGTAGATTTTACCAGAAAAGAAAAAAAAACTCAAACCCAAAATATTTAGATGCAAATTTCTAGATTGGTCTTTCTGGAGCTTCACACACACTTTGTGCAAATCTCTTGGCAATCTATATTGGCTAGAGGAGTTAGCTGGTTTTGGCAGCTCACAGTCTCAAAAAAGCTTTCAGTAACTTTTGTTGACTTCCTTGTATGTGGTTATAAATGAACCTTTTCTCCCCTTCTAAAGTCCTATCAGTATGGGGGGCACACAGAGCTTCAGACAGGATTATATTTATCAAGGCTGTTGCTGCAAATACTACTTTTACAGTCTCAAATGTCATCTCAAAATCTAAACACCTGCAAGTCTCTGATATGGTTGCATCAACTGCAATTCGTTCAGACAGTGATAAACTGTCAAATCTGTTTGGTTTGTGCTGTTTTCCCCTTATCTTCTGCTTTTTCAGAATCTGACAGCTTTATGGGAATGCATTATTCCTTGGGAAATGTAAGATCTGCACAGCCTTTTCAGTGAAAGGCAGTATTCCTGAGTTCTGTAAGCAGTAAAAAAGAGCTGTAAATGGACTGAGCAATTTTCTTCCTGGTTCCAATGCAAATAACAGGTAACAGGGGACGTGCAGAACTCACTGCAGATCCCCTCGTGCTTTTGCTTCTGGCACACACTTGCTGCTTTGTGCTGGGGAAATGAAAGTTGCATCATCTTGAGTGCCTGATGAAATCACTGGGCAAGAGTGATTTTTCTCTTTCATGCTGGCTTATTGTGATATCTTCCATCTCAGTGGTGGTCTGAAGCCACAGTTTCTGATAAATCCCTGGCCACCAGAGTACAGATAAACTTTTAAATCTCAGAGTTGCTGCTATGCTTAAGGAAGTATTCTAGTTAAAATATTTGTCTTCACAATTCTTTTCACAGTAATTTTCCAGGGAATTTCAGACACTAATGAGTGGCACCTTTCCAAGTGTGACAAAGAGAGATGTCAGACAGCAGAAACCCCTTCTCCAGATACTGAGGTATGAAAACTTGTAACAATCATGACTTCTGAACCAAGAACTAAGCTGAGGTTTACTTTAGTCCAAAATTCAACCTTCACGAAACTCTAGAACTAAATGAAGTACAAAGCCTTTGTCTCCTGAGATTGTCCTGCAGTTCTGAAATCTGTAATGCAAGAGAGCTTCAGAGAGAGATTAGAGTACTAATCTGGGTCTCAGAAATGCACTCCAAACACAAAGTAAATTATTTCCCTGCAGGCAGATGGCCAATCTTTCCATTCTCTTCCCATTTTTAATTATGCAACTGATGCAAGAACTGATTCTAAAACTAAATGTAGTCCCTACAGAAAAATTTATTTTCTAAAACCACTTCTACTTTTTCTGATGGAATTGGATTTCAGAGGATTTCTAAGATGAGAACTACTTTTTAAAAATGAGTTCAAGGTTTTTTTTTTAAATTCAACATATATCTAGAATTACTTGAAAATTCATCTTTACTCTAGCAACCAATTGCATCCCAAAAATAACTTCCTAGATAGGTAGCTTCTAATATTTCAAAAGAACAACTACAATGTGGCATAATTGCAAGGGATAGTTTGATAGTATACAGAATATAATTACATGGTATTTCATATCTGAGTCATCCTAAGAATAGAAATGGAAGGAAGCAATAAAAATTACTCAATCACAAGCTTAAAATATTCTAGGCAATAAATTTAAACAGCCAACAACACTGTTAACATATATGTGGCACAGGCAGCTCCCAGTAAGTTATGAAGCACCTGGCAAATACTGTTAATTCCCTTGCACCTAAGTTAATTGCAGATTCCAGTGAGCAATCAGATATGATTAAATTACATTTTTGGAAACTACCACATGGTTCAGAGGCTGAAGGAAGACAGCTTAAAATAGACCTTTGAAAGGTAGCACTAATTAGGCAAAGTCTTAATTCTACTCCTCTCACCTTCAAAATTGCAGGGACAAACTCTCCTTTCAGAACACTGTGTGAAAAGCAGCTGTAATCACCAGACTGTACAGGTATATTGAACACAGGATTTTAACCTCCCATAGAAAATTTGTTTTGACCTCATTTATTCTCCTGAAAGAAGTATTCCAGAAACAAGAAATCAAGATATTTTTTAATGTTTTTTTTTTAAACTGGGTTTTCCCAGTGCCTCAGCACATCAATGCTAATTCATACAAAAAGCACTAACAGAGTTAGGGAATGCTGGAATATCCTGAAAGAAAGAGGTCTAAGGAAACAGCTAAGCAAGCAGCACTACTTGAGAAGAGTTAACAAGAAGGGAGAGTGAGAAGATGAGAGATCAGGAATCATTTGGGAAGCTGTACTCAATAACTCACAATGCATGATGCTCTATATCACTCATATCATAAATTACCTCATCTGTCTCTGACATCTCCTCTAGCCCAGGCCCATTTTCCATTTTGATTGAAGTAACCTGTTCCTCACTGACTTTCTTAACACCCATCTCACTCTTACATAGTTGTGGAGCTGGCACACTTTGAATTTTTCATTGTACCAAAACCTGCCTCCTTTGGTCACCTCAGACCTCCCTTCTATCTCCCATTTCCATTTCTAATCCCATTAGAGACTCCAGTAAACTGCTAAGCTCAAAAAAGGTCAGTTTTCACCACTGGAACCTAACACACAACAAAGCCCATCCTGAACTTGAAGGACTCTTCCTTCTCCTGCCATAAAAATCCTCAAGCTTCTGCACATGCAGCCCCAGGAAACTGACTGGAAAAAGATGATAGAACAGAAAAAGTGTTTTTTATGGCACTGAAAATCACAGAAGATAGCTTTGCAGACCCAAGCAAGATGGCATAACCATGCTGTAATTCTGGCTATTAATAACAACAACCACATTTTATCCTGATTGGTGCTCTAGGTCACTGCATCCTACCTAAAGACCCATGGCATGTACCTGAGGCAGAGAGAAATCTCAGCTCACACTCAGAGCCTATCTAATGCCATGGGGTCTTTCAGGCTTTGTAATTGCCAGGAAAAGAAAAAGTATATTTTAAGCCTTCAAAAAATGTACAAACCTATGTCATGATTAGCAGTACTGTGTACATGGTGAACACTGAAGAGTTCTAGAAAAATCCAGGTGTGCTTGTATTTTTAATAATATCCTGGTAATACCTTTCCCATTTTTCTCCTTCAATGGAATAAAAGAGCTTTACCACACCAATACTTTGAGTTCATATAGTTTAACATAAAGAGCTGGGAAACATTAAAAGAAAACTGAAAATCTCTGGTTTTGTGAGTTGTTCTAAGAGCTCAGGCACTTGGAAAGCAGCAGCAACCAACTCATTAACTTCATATTGCATTTTCCCTCTTGCAGCATATCATTTGTTCATCAAATTTGCATTACTGAGCCCCAGAGTGGAATATTTCAGATGAAGACAGAAAGGACAAAGTGTGGGTGGATAGACACCAAGTGCTTGTACATGCCAGACTGCCTGATCAGTAAAAAGGAATTACTCATAAATGGGACTTCTGAGACAAATATTAGGCACAACTGTACTTCCAAGTCCTGTAAAAAGAGAGACAGCTTCCACTCCATTCCAGGTAGAACTAACCTAAGTAGCACATTAATTTTTTCCTGATTTCCATGACTCATCTAGCACTAGTAGAGGGGCTGATCTTGCAAGATATATCTTTAGCAGCTGTGAACTTCGTCCTGACAGGTCACATGAAAAAGCTCTGATACTCCTACATTAAGCAAGATCAGTTACTAATGTAATTGATAAGCTGGAAGGGGATCTAGAGGAACTACCATGGGTCCTTCATGAAAATTTATCCATCAGACCCAGGGAAGAATGGATGGTGTCCTTGACTTTGGGTGAATCAATTTCCTTTGGACACTCCTGAATCTTTTCAGTACAAAGAATTTCTAAGTCCCATGAGCAAAAAAAGTATGTGTGAAGACCTTACTATTTGGGGTTTTTTAATGGGCTGATATAATCAAATGCCAGTATTTGGAAGCCAGTTGCCAGGAAAGAAAGGCCTAGAATCCCACAGGAAAATATTTCACCCTACACTGCCTTATCTGCTAGAGGTTTAAGTTCTGTTTAGATCAAACTTTGGTACTAATGAGGAGCTTCCCTACCCATAAATGTATGTATTACTACAATGTATATTGATAGTGTCAATATACATTGATATATGCTACTTGCCCCTCCTTAAAAGATATATAAATACAGACACACAAGAAATGGTTACACACATGCAAAGATGCAAATAAATAGAAGTAAATGGAGGGTCTCCTACAGTGACATCATCTCTCTTCCACTCTGTGAACCATTCTCACTTACTCTTTGGCTCAACACTGAGGAAATATTTTGAGCTTTGAAAGGTGCCCTGATCAGAACAGCAACAGCAGTAGATGTGCAGTGGCATGAACACCAACACCAAAAAGAAATTAACTTAAAATTATGTATCCAAGACAGTGAATTTCCTTTAATAAACAAACCAGACCGAACCTGCATAGTTACAACATTGTCTCCAATAATGACATGTCATGAGACATACAACTGCAATAGCAGCTTTGTAGATTCCAGAGGTACACCAGAAACTGATTTTTAAAAACACACATACATGGACATATAAATTATTCATCTTGTCATTCTATACCATGGGCTTAGCATTTGCTCTGTTGCAACTTCCTACATTTTCCATAACAATCTTAAGTCACTCAGAGTAAAACTTCTCCACAAAGTGAGCTTTTGAATGGGAAGTGCTTACTCTTCTTAAGAAAGAGTTTCTTCAAGGGACTAAAGAGACTGGAAAGTTTTAGGGCTGAACCATCAGTACAAATCTAGATGACACTGACTAATGTAATTTGGTTACCAGGACATTAAGGAAGCTTAATGAGCTGGGTCAATCACACACACACCCCCCTGCAGACTGGAAGTATTTGTACCTGAAACCAGTGTGTTTGCATTGCCAGAAAGGCCAATAATTGGGTAGGAATGAGAAATAGCTATTCTTATACTTGAGCCTTTCCTTCAACTTTATTTACAAAGAACACAGGCACAACAAAGAGGAGAAACTTGAAAGCTTGGCTGCTATTTTAAACCAGGTTGTGCAACAAAGCCTGTAGAATTGCTATTCCAGTGACTTTCCTGAACACTCAATCCTTGCTTTGAAAGTTAAGATCAGTATCTGTAGCTTGTAGCTTTTTTTGCAATTTGTATTCAACAGAGCTACCAGAAACCACTCCCTTGAACAATACCTGGTCTTAAAAAAGAGGATAATTCATTTAACACTGAGCTATTCTTCAACAATTTTTCAATCAATCACGGGGTTAGTCCACCTTATTTATAGGACACTATACATGAATGATAAATTAGGTTATACTAATTAGAAAAAAATCTATTTAAAACTAATATCTAAAACAAAAATGTAACAAAGTTGGACTTTAATCATACATGCATTGTCTGTCAAATAAATCTTGTCTCAGCAATTATTTTATTTACATTGGCTTAATACCATTAATTATGGACAAAATAGCAAATATCACAAAACTAAAAGCAATCATTTGATTAAAATCATGGCAAAGAGAGTTCTAAACTCTCCTTGCATGGTTTCATTTAGAAGCACTTTATCCCTATACTACAGGGGAATATTATCAGTAGAGCTCTTTGCTTAGGTAAATACAATTATTTTCCTTGAAGCTGACTCAGGAACAGCCCTGAATGCAGGTACACTGGGTTACAGAAAGGCTTTTAAGAAAGCAGGAGTGTAAGAAAGGACTGATTGGTGTCCCATGGCAGAAAGGTATTTTAACCCATGGAACTGAACTACAGAGCACATTTCAGTTCCTTGATAATGTGTGACATGGAAAAATGACTTGTCTTAGCAAAACCAAGTTTCTTACCTCTTAAGGAAAAAATTAACAAAATTACTTCATCTCCACTCCACCAATCTAAAAAAACTAGACTTCTGGAGAGAGCTCTAAATTTTTCTAAAATTCACTTTAAAAACCCCACTCCAAGGCACCCCCTCAGAAAACTACCACCAGCAACTTCTTTGTCCAAGCATGGCAAGAGACAAATAAAAACATTAATCAGTATCAGGCATTGATTTATTTATGTAGCATCAGACAAAAAAGGAACTGATCCCCTAATACACCCAGCTGCTGCTTTCTGAATTCCTCCTTATTTGTACTACCAAAGAACAGATAAAACCAGCTGTTTGAATCTATGCCATGGCATAGGGAACTTGGTTTAGATCTCTGTTTTCTTTCTAAAAGATGTGCATTTTTGTTCCAGAGTCCTTCTATATGCTATCCAAATAATCAACAACAATATATCCAGCCACCACAAACTGATGCTGAGAAAAAGAACTTCATATTTAGAATAAGACCTTGAGTTAAAACATTTGCTAGCTAGAGAGTACAATGGCATGACAACCCACACCAAAACTGTGTGCATTTTTAAACTCAAAAAAATAATTTAAGAGCAAAGGTAACTTCTATGATGTAATGAAGGACATTACAAAAAGCAGAAAATCCTGAAGGGTTGGTTTAGACCCCAAAATACTTATCTTGCCTAGAATTAAAGCTAAACAGAAGATTTTTTTGCCATATCCCACCATCCAGAATTTGCTCCCTCCACTTGACAGCCCCAAACTCAGGACAAAAAGTTCAACGTAAACGCTGATAGCAGATGAGCTGGCAGGTGCACTGGAGCCTGTGAACAACACACCCTGCCAGGTTTGACACCAGGAAGGCATGAAAACCCACCCAGCCCCAAGGCAGCAGCAGGCTCTGAGCAGACACAGAGGCTGGGCAGTGCTGGCCCATGCAGGGCTGACACCAGCCCCACCAAGGGCAGGCACCTGAGGGCAGCCTGGGCTTTAAGCTGGCATCTGGCAGGTTTCCCAGGTGAAAGCAGTCTGCTGTCTCCAGCAGCTCAGCTGCTATCTATGAATATTTTAACTCTCATAAAAAATACATTACCTCTACCCCGCACTCCTGACTTTGTAGGGCTGCCAGAGGAACGTGGACAGCTACCTGATTTCTGTAAAGAATTGCAAGAAACACTGATTTAGGACCAACCTGTTTGGGTCATTTAGTAGATATTTTCTGGGTGGACTTGGTTATTCAGAGAACAATAAGGATAAACTATGTCTTCCTGTAAATTTCATGTGATGGCATCACTTCCTGGTGCCTTGCCATCTCTTCCTTCTGGAGAGCACATATCAAGACTAAGATTCTTCTTCAATTCCTGTTTCAGAAGCAACCACCTCAGCCTTTCAAAATACTTTGGAAAAAGGAAACCAATTGAATTTCCAACCTAGGACAAAAGTTCTTCAAAGCATTTTTCATTCTCCACATCATCATCACTTTCATTCACTCCAGTGCATCTCCTGCATTATCCGTGGTTCCCAAGGCTGGCTCCTGGACTTATCAGACTTTTAGTTGCTTTCCTAAGCCACCTTGTACATTCACTTCTTGATATAGGGTCTTTATGCCTGCCCCTTGGTTCAAAGGTTTTTGGGCTCTTTGCCTAGCAAACTTCTATATATAAAACTGACATTTTTATGCAATCCATACATCCTGAACTATCAGAAAGGAAAAATTTGAGGTACACTATAGTATATTAATGGCAGTTGCACTTTGTATTAATTCACTTATAATGGGGTTCTTCAGAGATGAAAGCTAAATGCATAAACTAACATAAGAAAAAATTTGTAGTGAACAGTACCAAAAAGATATCTTATGCTGTATTAAAAAGATGACACACATCCTCTAAATTTAATGTAGTAATTTTAAATGCTGGGGATTGTATAAGACTTATTGCACAGCTGGAACATGCTGCTAACATGGGAAAATTCCATTAAGAAAGTAAATCAGAATCTTCAATAATAGATATGTACAATACCACTTTTTTCCATTCCTTCACTTTTACATTAGCATCTACCCAATTGCTTCACCTCACAAGACAGACACCAGGTCAGATATTGTACAAGTGACAGCAATCTAATTTCAAAAGTGTCTGTTATTCCCTTAAGATTTGTAATTTCTCTTTTAGTCTTCTGGGAAGATAATTAAAACAGCTTCATGCTGTTTTGGCAGTCACCATGCACAGCCAAAGACAAATCACCTTTTTTATATCCTAACATGTTATAAAGCCATGACTAGCATGGAATTATACCAAAGCCATGGCGTAGAAACAACTGGCTGGCTGAAATCTACCCAGTTCTTTAGCTGATTTTTTTTATCCAGGAATACACTTTACATTTATAAGCCATCCTAGTCCTTTCTTTAGAGGCTCAATGCTTGTTCTCAAGCAGCCTCACATAGAATGAGTTCCATAAAATAACACTAGTCCTGACTTTTCATTAACTTTGGTTCACAACCCCTGCTTTCTAGGACTGATAAATTAAATTTGTACTGCAGAGGTTGTTTCAGTCCAACCTCTGTATTAGCTCTATTTTTTTCCCACAAGTTTGTCTTTTTTGTTCTACTTCTGGAAGAGCACATGTTTTTCTAAAAATAACTTGTAAAAAAATCATCAAACAAATCATTTTAATTTGACGATTTCTGCTTTGCAAGCCAATGAAAAGAACTAGCTGTTATAACTGCTTGTATCTAAATTGTTTAAAAAAATACAGAAGTGGGGAAATCCTAATAAATACTGCAACATATCAAGTGGAAAAGGAATGTGCCAAAGAAACGCTTGCGTTGACTTACTAATAACAGGAAAAGATTTTTGTCTTTCCCCTCCCCACACCCCTTCAAACACATTCCTGTCCTTCCCAGCTTTGTTCTCCCCTTAAATGATTTCCTCCTTCATTGTGGCCATTATGGACTGCTAGAGGAAAGTTGTTTCATTTCTTCACTGAGATCAGCAGGCTACAGAGGAAAATGAAGAGGAGTCCTCTCTCCAAAATGGTGAGGAATAATTTTTCTCTGGCAGCCAGTCAAGGAAACAAAGCAGGTAGATTTAGGATGTACTTCCAGCAAGGTGCCAGCTGCTAACATCAGACTATAAAGGAAGGACCACTGAGGGAGCTGTGATCACCCCAAATTATGGGAGTGGAGAAGAAAGGGACAAGAATATCATGGGCAGTACAGAAAATGGTTTCCTAGGAAGAAGAAGAAACATTCATAACATGCTCCCTGAAGGAGCTCAGCCCATGGAAGATGTTTACCCAGTTAAATGCCAACAGCCCAGGACTCACTTGCTTCATGATTCAGTGAAGCACTGATGTCAATAGCTGGATTCCAAGTGTGAGAGAAATGTGTGCTCCTTAACAAGCCTGACTTTTTACAGCTGACCTGCTGCAAGGTCCCAGAGTGCTGTGCCCATTAGTCTGCAGACAACACATCCAAAACACCTCTGCTGCCAGCAGAGAGCTCACCAATTTCCATCTAGTAATTTCAAAAGCAAGACATTTATTCCTTGAAGCCAGCTGACAACACCTAATGCTTTGACCTGCAGAAAGCATGCAGCAAAAATTACCCCAAAAACATGGTATAACGAGAAAGATGTAGCTAGAAAACTGATGTCTCTACTGCAGGGACAGAATGACCCCTATCCCTCATGGAGTTACCTGTGCTGTCCCTCTGCTCTCGGATGGCAAAGTGACAACTACGTGTCTGCTTGTTCAAAATTGCAGTTCCTGTGGCAACCACTGCTCCCTATTGTATCACAGAAAAAAACATAAAAAAATATGGTAAGTAGGAGAGGCAAGCAGGTTAAAAAGGTTACAGTGTTTTCAACAAAACAGCTTCATACTGTAGCATAAATACCTATACTGGAGTGTAAACAGCACAATGAATAATGGAAGATTTACTGCAGGGCAGCAGCAAGGAAAAGGCTTTTGGACACTTAGGCATGACTAAGATACCTCATGATTTATTCATGCTTTTTGCCCCAGTGTCAAATGGGCAGGTATCCACATCCCCAAATTTTTAACAACTGTTACTCAAATGCCTCCTCCTGGGCAGAATTAAGAATACAGCCAAAAACTGGATGAGCAGGAGGGAAAAAGCTGCATTTCTAGTGCCAGAGGGGATGCACAGAAGCACAAGGGTGATCTGGGTAGGCGGGCGAGCCGAGCAGGTGCTGCTCTGCACAGCAGCTGCCAGCCACCCCCTCCAGGCCCTCTGCCTGGCACCTCCACAAACACCAGAGTCTCCTGCTCAGGAATAATGGTCACTGGACCATGGGGCCTCTCCAGCATGCTGGAGCCCTTTTCCACGGCAGCCATTCCCAGTAAGGGCAGCTAGGACTGCCTCAGGCTCCCAGCCTTGGTGAGTTGGCAGCCCTGGCTCCCCTGCCTGCCTCCTTCACATAAAGGTTTTTGGGAAATACTGAATGTATTTCAGTGTTTTCAGAAATACAGAATGTATTTTCTAGGAATGCCAAGAGAAGTTTGATGGACATCTACCACATTAGCCTTTTGTTGTGTACATTGAGTGGGGGAAAAAGGAGGAAATACAAAGTTCCAAAGACTTTTTCCATGCAAATCTCATTTTTTATAACTTTAAATGAGTTTTAAATAAACCTGTTATCAACAGGCATATTATACATGAATTAATGCAGAGCATTAGAATTAAATGCAAAATGTGTTTGAAAAGATTAAACAGGGCAGCACTATTGGCTGTCACTCGTTTCACTGAAGTACTGCACTCCTGCAATACCATCAAAGCTCATCTTCTCATTACCTTTTATTTGCTTTACTTCCCTATAATACATTTACACAAAGAATAAAATGTCATAACTTCACACATTGTGAATGGGATCTGGATAACAAGGCAGGGAGAGTACCTTTGCACTTCATAAAGGAGAGCTCAAAAAAGATTTTTCTGAAGAGGGGAGTTTATTGCTGCATAAATTCATCAAATATAGTGAAAACAGTATCACGTCTCATAGGAAGTGGGCAGTTCTGGAACATTTGGTGGGCTCTGGGCCAGATTTTATCTTGTTCACTCTGATGAAATCCACAGCAAATCCATTTAATTTTAATTAAATAGATTTACCCACAATCAAAATTTTGTTCAGAAGTGCAAGTTCCCCATCAAAATATATTGATTTCTTTCCCCTGAGATGTGACATACCAAAGATGACACTAGATACAACTGTCAAGCCCAGTACAATGCTTAGGTATGTCACCAAACTGGCATCCAATTCAAATTCCTTCTCAAATTAAGATCCTCTCTTTCCCTTAAAAATTTACCGATAATACACCAGAATGGTGTGCAATACACTAAGTACACAGAATTTGAAAACTTAATTATCAACAGTTTGAAAGACACTGTAGAGCATCACTCATATCTTCATTTGTAATTTCACAAGACTGTGAAAATTACAGTGCCAACACAACCAATTCAAGACTGGGTTTGCAAAGTGAACTGGCCAACCCTCAGTACCAATCAGTATCTTGGTATGACACTGCACATGAAATACAATGGTACAAGTGGTCATAAGCTGCTTTATGGATCTGTAATTCAGTTATTAATTGAACAAAATAAAGTATATCCATCTGAATTATTCAACTTCTCTCCTGTAGGACAAGGATCTCCATTCTGGAAAGATGGGAAGCCAAAAGTTTCTTTACATTCTCAGCCACAAGGAAATAAATAAACACCGATAAGTTTTATTTCACAACAGCATAAATCCTTAAAAACTCCACTGCCTCCAGCTGTAGAAAAGCAACTTGATAACAGAATCTTTTTGGCTTTTTACAGAGCATCAGTGACAGGGGTCTTCAAAGATTAAAAGGGTTGACTTTTGTCACTACTTAGCTTGCACCATTTCTGTGCACAGCACTGCCCTCTGCATCAGAAGGGATCTTGAGAAAAGCCTCCTTGCTTTGAAGAGCTGTGTGTAGTAGATGAATTACACACTAATTAACATGGTGACAGATGAGACACACGTGAGGTTTGTTTGGTTTTTTCCACTTGTTCTTAAAAGCCACAATTAGCCACATGTCAAAACAGAGCAGCACTAGACTGTACACAGCAATTGATGCACAGATATCAGCTCTCACCTCTGTTTCCAGATCTGGCATTTCAGACATAGCTGTTTGGATTCCTTCTTTTTCCCTGTGGAGAGATCAAAATAGTAAACCATTTTCAGTTTGGATTTGTAGCTATTGACTTACAAAATCATATCCATACTTTCTATATGTACTAGAAGATCATTTGCATTCATATGCTTTGAGGACAAAATATTCTTTTTCTACCTGTGAAACTATGCATTTCCTGGGCTGAGCTGAATACAGGAAAAATATCCCAGAACCTGTAACTTTTCTCTTTTTGGCTTGTTCTTCTTTTGGATGGCCAAGCTGTCTGTGCTGACTGCCTTGTCAGACAATGAGCAATGGCTGCAGTTCTGAGGAGAACAATTATTTTGAACCAAGTTCACAGAAGTCAGCGGCCTAGGCTGACAATGCAGAAAAATGAAGTGAATACTCTCATAAATGTGGTGGGCTTCAAACCCTTCCCTGTTCACAAGATACAGTGTGGGCTGGCAAATATACATACACCTACTTCATATGTCAACTTTTCCGTTTCAATTGATTTGTGGCCACAAACCTGTAGACTCATTTGGTAAAAGAAATTTAAAACAAATGCTTGTTTAGACACAATTCCATTATGTAAACCCTAAGTACAATTTTGATTCTATCATAGCATAGAGGTAATAGAAGACTAAAGGTTCTGCAGAACAGAATTGTCTTCAGGCCAAGATACTTGTCTATGCCACCAAATTTAAGAGGAGGAGATGAGATTAAAATAGTTCTAACCTCGATTATCCAAACTGCAGGAAAATGAGTTGGTATGACTGGTGTTTTAAGCACTTCATTAAAAATATCTTCCTGAACAAACACATTTGTAATTTTCAAGGCCACATTCTTAGAAGCTTTGCTCATTTTCTTCTACTCTTGCTCCTTTAATTTCTGGCTAGCTACAAAATAGACATTTTGTACCTACCACAATGCCAAGGTTCAATTCACTAATGAGAACTCAGCTTTAATGCATTACCCTTTGTGCTCCATTGCTGGGATTTAAATCCCAGCTGGATGTTCATATTCATTATGAGATTGCAATTTCTGGATCTCTGCTGCCCTAACAGGAGAACTTCACTTTTAGCAATAAGCAAAGAGGTTGCAAATTCTCTCTATGAGCATCTGAGATAGTAAGGCTGCAAAGGAATTGAAATTGCTTGTCATCCCTATGATCAAAAGCTCTGCATTCAATACTTAAATATGTATTTCAAGAAAGCACACAGGATTTCTCAGGGCTTTTATAATTAATGGAGCTATTCAGGTGAAGAACTTTACTATATACAACTCATTGTATGCAATATTTTGCACCAGTATTGTTTTCCAATGAAATTTCTACCAAAGATGACCTTAAAGGTCCTGGTAAATCCTACAGATTTAAATCTCATAGATTTTCCATTTTCCATAAGGAGAGCTGATATGCTACAGTTACCCTGGCTGATGGCTTTTAAGTTAATAATGTATCAAAGCTGAGTTGTGTTTTAATTTTCAGGCCTCTCCAACTTAATTGTAACGATAAATTATAATTGGTAAATATTGAAATTTGGATGATTTGTTAGATTCTCGGGCTGAAAAAATGAGCTTGGAGCTCTGTGTCTAAATTATGTCAGTGCTATGCCCTTTCTTCTTAAGAAAGCTAAAGAAGCCTAAAATTAATCATTATGTGAACAAACTTCTCAAATACCAAGTATTTGTAATCATCTTGCATAAACTGAAGTCTGTAAAGAATCTGCCTTAATTATGCATCCAGCAGTCACTGGTAAGTAGCTTTTAATCAGAGATCTGATTGCCATTTTTTTGTACCTGGTCCCTAATGAGTTACCCTGTTATATGTCATTCCCCTACTCAGTTAGTACATCAAATTTACATTTTCATTTTGAGGATATAACACACTTTATACCAAGTATCTTTATGCCTCATTTTACAGAGAGAATCACAGACTGGATATGTTCCATGTGATGAAAAATTGTGGCATTTGTGTTTCATTATAATATCCTTGCCAGAAAAGCAGATCTGGGAGCAGAAGTAGCCTAGCTATAAAAACACAGTAAATTCAGAGAGGGCAGCAGCAATTACTATGCATAACACAAGAGCCAGTATCTTGTCAGAGCCATGGATGTAGGTGATAAATTACATTAGTAAAGGGTTGAAAAATTGCCTTTTTAAAATACAGTAGTAGCTAAAAAGGGAACTGATCCTAACTAGATTAGATTCCAACACAACACTCTTCCTCAAATTAATGATTATGGCACAACACAACATTACGCCCACCATGTGGACCTTACTAGAATTTAAAATTTTCTGTCTTCTTGCTCCTTAAAAATCAACAGCAACAAAATATATTTGATTTTCTCTGCCTAATATTTGCCTGGGTGACAAACTCTTCAATATACTAGGGAGCTGGAAGGTTGCATCTGAGCTTGTTTCATCTTCCTCTTCCAAAAACTGCAGTTACAGAGCACCCCGTTTTTCACCTCCTTTTCTCCTACATACTCAAGATGCCACTGGAGCCTGCTGGGTTTGACAGGCTGGTTTTCCTTCCTGTTGGAGAACCACCTGCCCTTCTGTCCTGACATTTTTGGGGTTTTTTTCAGAACTGTGATTTGCAGTTGGGCTGGTTACCAGGGTGATTCAGCAGAATATTTCTGCCGAATGTCCCCACGTCTGCTACATGAACTGATGTAATTTCCCATATATCCTCCTGGCAGCTCCAGGATGGGGAAATGCTACTCAGTCATCATTGCAGGATCCCTTCCAGAGACAAACAGGTCCAAGCCAGAGTCCCAAAGTGCCTGGTGGGAAACACTGCAGAACTGCAGTGTGTGACCATTCTGAGCTCAAACATGACTTCAGCAAGTGCATCATTTTCTGACCAAGGAAATCTGCAACTCATTTCCAAAAAGCTGCTTGCAGCCTTTCAGAAATAGTTGCTCAGTACCACTATCACTCTATAAATAACAGGAAAAGGACAATATTGATTTTTTAAAAATTATTTTTACCACTGCAGGCTTACTGCAAAGCCTGAATTTTCTTGGCAAATACAGAGTATTAGCATTACAGGGAAATGTTACTGTTAAATTATCAAAGAGAAAAAATTCTCCCAAATTCTGCTAACCCATCAAATTCCATCCATAGGTATCTAAACAAACAAAGGGTTAAAAAATAGCATGTTCACATATGTCTACATGGCTGCAGAGCCTCCTTTCCTCTTCTACCATCCACAGCTGCCTGATGATGTGAAATTTCATTATCATTTCATTTGCTGAAAATAAGCAAATAAAAATAACAGTCAAACTATTTCCTTTATGATGCGTGTGGGGGTAGGGAGGTTCCTTTTGACACTGAACTACACATTAGAATAAACTTCTAAAATACTGTATTTTTTTCTGGTCTTTTGGAGTTCTGTTTCTGTATTCTGCACACTGACTCAACTTTCAACCCTCCAAGCCTTAGCAAAGCAATTAAATAATATAGAATATTAAAAGGACATTCCCCAGCTTAAAATACTTACACAGTGCAAAATGTCCTGAAAATATCAATGGTCATAACTTCTTTTCTTAATTTTCATTAGGAAAGTCAACTATTCCTAAAGAAAACTCTCCCAAGTCCTGCTGTCTGAAATGGAGGGTGTAGAGCATTGTGACCCCAATACAGCGAACAAAGTTCACAGAGACAGTTGTGATAAATTATATGGATTACAGCAGACATAGGAAGCAATGAATCATTCAGTATCTTGGATCTTAGTTTCATTGTAGTCCTCTTTGCTACACACTTGCGAGATCCCAGAGTCCAGAGAATAATGTGGACAATCCTAATGCTCCAATTAAACATTTTTCAGTAACCAACACTTCCTCTTCCTGCTGCTTAGTCAATTAGACTGAAAAACTGTATTAAAACAGAGAGCATTGACAATCTTGACAACACGTGGTTTAGTTTCAGCATGGTTAGAACAGCAAAACCCAAACTATTTTAGAGCCACACTAAAACATGCAAACTAGTTTTAAAGAGTACAAAATGAATTACCTACTAACCCAAACAAAAAAAAAAAATCAGTGCTTAAATTGCACAGAGAGTAAACAAATCAGACTTCAACGTAAGATGAAGCATATTCCAACAAAAAACTATAGTGCAGAAAATAATTAAGGTCACTCAAATCCCTCATACACCCCCTCCCTACCACATGGGGTGAAGGAGACCCAAAAAAAGAGCTGCACTTGTTCTTTAAACTCTGGCCATCCTAAAAAATATCAGGGAGCTGAGACAGAGTTTGGCAAAAAAAGGGGGCATATTTGGAACGTGCAGGCCCCCATTAGTGCAGAGCAAGACAAGTGGTTCTGGGAAACAAAACAGCAGTGGCCAAATGCCATGGTCCATGAGCTGGGCCACTTGTGGCTAGGGTGCACTTTTAGTTCAGCTTCATCCCAAAGAAATACTGGCTCTGGGTTTGTGACTTCTGTGTGGCATGGCTTAAAGTATGGGGAGAGGAAATTCACCTTAAAATCCTCAATATTCACCTCAACTACTAATGTTGGCACATCCATTGCGATATAGAGAGGAAAACCCTTGGCAGTTCTGGTGAAATCAAACAACAGCAAATTCTCCTGCCACAGAGCTTCCTTCTTCCATTTCAGTTTGGCCATAAATGTGCCCAGATAAATTCTACCCAAAGATGTCATTTCTGAAAGAACAGGAGACACCTGCCTGATTTCCTTTCACAGTGGGCAGCTATTTAGAACTGGCTAACAAGGAAGTGCAAAGAATTAAAATGTAACAACTACGTGAAAGAAAACCAATCACTCCTAATGAAAATTGCAACAATAACAAGGAGGCTATCATAAATATTATAGATGTTTTGACTGTGAACAGATATATGCAAAGAGGGGAAATAGACAAATCTTCCAATGCAGATAACCTTAAATAACTTTGCATTTCCTTAATATTTTTGAGTTTGTGAGGGGGGTAAACTGAATGCCTCCAATTTTGTCATGAATATTTCACACATTTCTAAGACTAACAACACTTACATACATCAGAGGGGTGCTATGAAACTTAATGTTTGCAAATCACTGTGAGACATGGATGAAAGGTGCTACAAAACAGCAATATCTGGTTGGTAAAACTTTCAAGCACAAATCTTCAGCTGGTGTTAATTGTCTGTTCCACTCTAAAGTCACTGAAGCTATCTAATTTATAAGCACCTGCTTCTCAAATCAAATGAGCTTTGTAAGAGGACAAATACCATTCTGATTAGAAAGTTATCTGCAGAATAAAAGACCAGTTTATCAATATTAATGTAGTACTGACTCTGAATTTTACAATACACTTCTGAGAGGTGACTTCCTTAAACTGCAGTCAAGGTCTTCATGGTTGTTTTTTTGACAAGTGCCTGACAACCTTAAAGATGCAATCCTGTAGTGACTGCCAGGCTCTGTTTTGTTTTCCTGTATGTCACCTACAGGCACAGTGATCACCCCCCAGGGGAGTGCAAGGGCAGGCAAGGAGAGGGACCCTTGGGGCCAGGGCTGCAGTGGGACACAGACAAGGGGAGCTGCTGCCCCTGCTCGTGCCCACCCAGCAGCTGAGGTGCCAGAACAAAGCTCTTCTCTGTTCTCTGTCGGTGAGGAATTGCTGCTGCTCAGAAGCCTACCAGAAAAATCACCCTCCAATTGCTCAGCTCATGACTCACTCCTGCAGGTGCAAGTGGTTTCCAGGGTGACACATTCACAGGCTCCAGGCTCAGAATCCTGTGTGATTTCTTACCACTTCTTGTGACAAGCTGCTGCACCAGAAGCCAGGATTCCTTCTGTGAGAGCTCAAGCAATTAACCCAGGAGACATGCACTGAGAGAGCTTGGAATGGGAGTAAAGTATCAAAACCATGTTGGTTCCCTGCCTGTGTGTTTAATACCATCTGTCAGAACTGGCTATTATGGCTGCTTTCTGAGGCCAGAGTCCTTGCAAAAAGTTGCAATTTTCTGAACAACAGGGAGCACTTCTTGCTAAGCTAATATGAGGATTTCTGTGATGGCCAGCTTTGTAGCATCTCACAAGTATTTCTTGAAAACAGATTTTATGTTCAGCCTCCCTCTCTCACCTGCCCCTCCACAAGCCAACAAAAACACAAGCTTTCTTTCAAGTAGTTACTTTCCAAGCTTAAAAATCAAATATAACCCAAAGTGCATTTAAGACTAAAATACCAATCCTTGCACATTAAAAGATCAAAGAACAAATGTAAGAAACCAAGTGAACAAAGCAGACCAGCTTGCCATATTCATTCCTAAAGCTCTTTGAAGACCCTGTGCATCTCTCCTTGGGGACTATATTTGAAATTCTGTGACAGATATTCTGTGATAGCTATCACTACACCTGTAACCCTAATTTTTTCCCAATTCCCTTAGAACTGCAGATTCAAAACATCATTAATACTGCTATTTAGAAAAATTGTACCTGTAATTTTACTACATCTAAATGCTTCTAAACTGACAGAATTTAGCAACACTCATTCACTTCAAAAGATTAAAGTGATGGAAAAATAAATAATCACATTTATACACACCCTTCCTTAAGAGATCTCCAAGCACTTAGGGAAAGTATGATTTAACCATTGTGCCTCTCTGCAGTCACATTATTCTTATTTTATCAAAGGGAAAATGTTTAAGAAGAATAAGGGCATTCCCTAAGGTCACTCAACTAGTCAGCTACAGCACAGGGAGTTTAATCTGAGTTTATATCTGAATTCTAGTCAACAGTTCTGCTCCCTGAAATAACTAAACCCTCAAAGTTCCACAGCACTGTATGTTCCTACACCGCCTTGTACTCTTCACTTCTGTGCCATTTGGGAAAACACCATATATACATCTTGACTCATTGCAGCACTGTTCTCAACTTCAAAGAATTTTGAGCATAATTAAGAGGCTTTCTTATAATGGAGGTGATTGGAATAAATTGCAATGCAGCTATGAGCCACAGGACTGAATTCTGATACTATTCAGTGGAGATTCTGCAGGTTAAGAGACACACACAAAATCATCATCATAAATGCAGCTAATTGAAAGAGCAGTACATTTACATTTGTCTCAAAAGACCAGAGGGACTGTCTTTGTGTGGAAGCCATGTTATCACCTGATTCTTTTTCCCTTAAGACACAAATGATAAAAACCCCACTCATTTCATAGATTAAAAGATGCACAAGATGTAAAATACATAATCAATAATCCCAATTATCACCAAAATAAATGCCTCCCCACTCTCTAATTTACTAGCAGGAAACATGCTGTAAAAGCCTTGGACAAAAAAAAAAAGCCAGGATAAGATTGCTGCATTTTAATTTAGACTTTGACAAGTCTTAGCACAGATTGCTTGAATGATTCCTTCTGCTGAACAGGGACATATGCTGGCCAAGAGTCAGAGTGCCAAAATACAGCCCTAAGAGGAGCAGACTTGGACATTCTTGCTCTGCCTCATTCAAACCTGCAGTCTGTTTCTTTTCCTTGTAGTGTTAAGTTCCTGTTTGCCATCCTGGTTTCTTACAAGAAGTGAAAAATCAGAGCTGTTGCTGTGACACCCTGGGCTGAGGGGAATGGGAAGGCTTCAGAGAACCCATTCTACTCTGCCATAGGAACAGCTAGAAAGGTTTGGACACACCTAACACCACAAGAAATATCCCATTTGTAGAGGGGAAACCAATAAACATTACCTAAGGAATTCCAGATCACCAAGGCTGCTTGAATTCACCTTTCATCACAAAAAGATGGAAGTCAAGATTGCAAGATGAACATGGGAGCACCTTTTGGGAAATCTGGGCAGATTTCCTAAAAAGCTGTTTTTTTTTTTTTTTTGGAGCTTGGAACATGTCTTAGCCAAATTTTGAGCATCCTGGAGCCAGCCTGCAGCCTGGGATGGTAGAAACACACAGTACTACAGAATCAGGTAAACTTCTACTAGAACAGGTTTCTCTGAGGAAGTAAAAGCATCATCAGAATGCAATTTTTTTTCTGTACAGCTCCCATACAGTTTTTTCCATTTTGTAAGAAGCCAAAATAACAAGGTCAGAGTTTCATGCAAACAGATGTCAACTTCTTTTGACTTCCAAATTTCTTAGCATGTTCCAGGCAAGCTGAACTCCTGCATGATAATCTTTCAACCTCAGTCAGACTTACATTTTCCTTTTGGCTTCGTTACCCTCTTAAAAATAGTCTGCAGATATGAAAGAAAGCTGCATGTTAAGATCAAAAATGCCACCAAGGAAATGTAACAAACTCTTGTCTCCTGAGAAGGTAACAAAGCAGCTCAAAGCAAAAACATGAAGAGAAGGATTTGGTCTCGGAATGGAAAAGAGGACTCAGCTGAGGTACTTTCTAGTGTGACTCAACAGGGCAGAGATTTCACCTCATACATACAAAATTTTGCAAAACACTAACCAGTAAGGAACTTCCTAAATGGGTGCCAATGTCCTAAACACGGCAGCATTGGTGAATCCTGTACACAATAAAACTGACATGCAGGACATCAGCCACCCCCACAACAGAACAGAAATTAAATCCCTAATAACTAATCCATGCAGATAATATCTCTAATATGGCCTTGATTTTGCAAATCACCTGGTGCACATACCTAAATTTAAATCCTGAGATTAAAAAATTAAATTAATATATTAAAACCAATGAGATCCAGAACTTGCTGATGCACTTAGGGCTAGACTTAGGGCTTTATTGTGATTTACATGGGCTTTTTCATTTTTGTTTTTCATAAATACATTTAGTACCAATGTTAGGAAAAAAGCCCCAAAACCCAAATCCAAAAACCAGAAGAAATTTGCAGAAGAAATCTAGTGAGATCTACCACATAGTTTGCAGACAAATGTCCTACCAGAATACATTCTGCATTTCTTGTCAAAATATGAAGTCAAGTTTTTCCACAGTAAATACTTTATCTCTAAACAAATAGTTTGACATGTTTTGGAAAGAAACTCAATTTTTCCAAATTCTGGTTTTGTTAAAAAACAAATCACTGTTGAAATTATGCGAGATTTGCTTCCAAGGTCTGCTATTACTGATAACTTTTGAAGGGCTTGTTTAACATCCTTGTTGCCAGTGTAGCATGACCTCCTTGTTTGTTCTATGTTTAGATGGCTGTTTACTGGAACTAAAAGCTGAAAGTTAGAACTGAATATTCTAAAAGCATCAAGGAAAGCTAGGGTTCCTCCACAGATTCTGAAGCTTTATTTCTTTTCTAATGAAAAGGGAATAAAGACTGTCCTTTTTAAACAGCATGACCTCCCACTACTGGTTGACTTTACACATCTTGTTTTCTGCATCTATATGATGGCAGTAGTGTGCCAGGCACTCTTTACACAAATGAGAGAAAAAAGGACTTTTGTTATTCCCATTGCATCTTTCAGGTTTGATTTTCCTTGTTGCTGTAGCAGTCATTTGAGTTATTTTTACAAGTGCAGGGACCAAAGCAGGGGCTTTCCAGGTGTACTTTGAGCACTCTGGGGACAGCCCTCCCACACCAAGTTCTCCTGTTTATACACCACAACATTGCAGGTCATGGCACTATTGACACATACAGTCAAGTTCAATTTGATGCTCACCCTAAACTACATCTTCCCCTCCATTAATTCCTCATTTCCATCTCCTAATCAGCACTCTCTGAGTTTATATTTATACATTTGATTAACTGCTCCCAAAGGGATCACTATGGCATTTACTCTTTTTCAGCCTCACTCTTCTCATTTGCCTACTGCTCTCTACTTTTTCTTTGTCTGCCTCAAAATTAAATAAGCCTCCCATTATTTGTGTCACCATTGTATTTCAGCAGATTTCCCTGGAAAACTGCATGACACTGGAATAAGAACCATCAAGCTGGAGCTAGAATTTTGCTCATCACAAACTTTCATATTTGAACATTTTTATTCAAGGTTTTCATTTTTGCTCTCAACCAAAGAGAATTCCTCTGTCAGAGGAAGCCAGGCATCAAAATTTGGCCAACTTCTTTTATGTGCAAAAAGATTTGCACGGTCTCTTCCTTCTTCCCAGAGAAGAGGAAGCTTCTTTTTTTCCATTATGAAACCACAACTTATGAGAAATGATTCCCCATGAATAATACAGGACTATTAAAAACATCAAATGGCCACTTAGGAGGGCAGGATTTTTCCCAGAAGGATCATTTTTCATAAGAGAAAACTGTTTATTTCCTTGCTACTCAAAGTGCTGTTTCTGTATATGTTGTCCTAAATTTTCAACAATTCAGGGTATTCTGCAAATGTAAATGAGCTTATACAGGAATCTTTGGTTTGTCAGTGATATTTACCCCAATTAGACATTGCTTTTCATCTTTCAATAGCAAAGCTACCAGAATTTTCAATTAAAATTGATCCATCTCCTTCTGCCTATCTGCTACTATTGCTTTTTTCCTCCTGCCTATAGACAGGAAATGGATACAGTTACAGTAAATCATAATATCTTGCCCCATTAGACAGATTACAGAGCATGCCAATTTAGTCAGTTTTACTACTCCCCTGTGGGTTACCCATTTCTATCATCCACAGCTAGCTGTACCTGAATTTTTCATGGCAGAAGTTTGAAATTCAGTAGCAAGCTGTATAGAACAGATCTGTTTCTGACAGCATGTACTCTTCCCAGAATCAAGATTAAAGATGTTTTGATGCCTAAAATGTGCCTTGGAATGTTCTCAACATAAAGATACCAGCTAAGAGAATATGCAAACTGTGTAAAACCCTACTGCCCGGCTCTGCCTGAGAGGGAAAGCAGAATTTTGAGATTATATGTCCATTTGATGTATAACCTCTCAAAGAAGGAGCAATAGTAATCACAGAGCTGAGGCATATCCCACCACCTTCCACCCAGTGCTCCCCCTTCCTGCCTAAAGAGGACATGAACTTCCCCATCAAACCTTAATGGTGCAGAAATTTCCCCAACTCCAGCAGTCCAGAGCACATTGAATTTATTGCGTTCAGGACTATAAACCCATGTTTTACTGCTGAAATTAATTGTGCCTGACACTTCCATCACATTAACACACATTAGGCACCATGACCTTTGGATGATCAAGGAAGACCTAATTTAATAATTTAGAAACAGCATGATGTCTGAGCAGGCCCCAAAGGGGAAAGAAAAGTGCTATGAAAAATGATCCTATTTCACTAGTGGGGATATTTGCTTACTAAACCCCCCAGATGAACTTTGGCTGCTACTTTACCATTTTCTCTATGGGTCACACACAGCACTCTACATTCTCAGAGCGTTCTTTCTGATGCTGGTCACGTAATCCTCCACCCAATATCCTCTGAATTCTTAGAGGAACAATGCACTTTTGCCTGCAAGACTGCAAACTCACACCACAAGTTTGTTAAACAGCAGCTGGAATAGCAAACAGGCTAACAACTGCAATTAAACACAGGCAGCTATAATTCACTTCAGGCTTGCAATACAAATTTGGCATCTTTAAAGAAATAATTTTGTCATAAACAGCTAAATCAAACATGGTCATCAATTATAGATGATTGATTCTAATCAGTGTGTCTCAATCTTCATGTGGAGGCAGGCATAATTCAGTATGAATAGACAAGTTGACAGAAAGCATGAAGGACTAGGAGATGAGCAGACAAGACAGACAATGTGTCCAATCCCATTCAATTTCAAAATCTTGGGGCCCCAGAAAAGAATTTCCCTACAGCAAATACTCATTTTCTCACAAGGCAGAGGGAGATAAAGGGTCAGAACCTAAAATGGAGTTTTACACACAACATTTGAAGCAAAATGCTCTGCGGTATTAGAGCTTGAGTGACCTGCAAAAACAGATTGCCAGTGCCTTGCAAGGGAAACTGGAACTCTATCTGCCTTCCACATTTCCTTTTTAACAATTTCATTATTATTTCTTTGTTATACTGGCTTTTAAAAATCCTGTATTCAAGTATTCTTTACTTTAAATGTAGTATGACAATTACAGTATGGTAAACCCTTAATGGGTTTTTTACTGAAGATTTAACAAGCATCTAATAGAGTGCAGAATTTAATCAGTATGACTAGGAAAAGAAAAAGAAAACAGACACAAAATAATTCGCTGCAATAAAATTTAATACTTGAAAACATGTGTCAGATTAAACAGAAAATGAGGTCTTATTTATAGACCTGAGATCTGAGACCACACAACAGTCATCAGATTGCATTTGCAAAATAGTTCTTCCTTGTTTCTTAATTCTGTTTAGCTTTTCTTTTCCCTACCTGGACAATATTTTTTAAAAATCCCATCAGAGCACAAATGTTGAGTGTCACTTGTGCTCAGCTGTCAGCCCTGGGGTCTGAGGAGCTGCAGCCCTTACCTGTGGCCCAAGAGGGAAGAGCTCCCCTTGCCCAAGGGCAGCTGGGCTGCTCTGCTCCTGCCCTGCCTGCTGAGACCCCAATTTTAAACAGTGCAAATTGGTGTCTCAGCTCCTCCTACCACGAGCTGATTTTCACAGCTGCTAATTGCCAAGCAGACACCAAAGAGGAATCTTAGATCTGGAAGTGTGAGAGTAGTTTTGTCTGAAATCAGTTCCTAACTCTTTTGCCATGAGGATTTTAAATGTGAAATTAGTCAAGTCCTGAGCAAAATAATTTTCATGGTATATAACAAAGAGCTCTTTTAGTGATCTATATGAAAGCTAGTACAGGGGACCAAGATTGAAAACACAGTCTATTTTCTCCCTTTGCAGTGAAGTCAACCCTTGTGGGCTGCAATAAGGAAAACACGCTTCAAAAAATCTATCTGAAAAGGTAAGATTGCACCTCCTCAGCTGGCACAGTCTCTTACTAATCCACTTCATCTGGGCTGGGACAAGAGGATGAAAATGCACAAACAGGTAAAACACAAGGCTAATTTAGCTTCTGACTACCCTCATGGAGTTAATGAACCACAAACATCTTGATAAATATATATAGCCTGCCAACAGTAACTTGTTGATAGAAGATATAATTTACCATATAAAATCAACAGCAAACACAGACAGATTAGTTTCCTTTCTTTCTGAAAGAATAAAGTTTCATTCTCAGCTACTAATAGCCAAGTATTTACTTTCTGCCACAGCTGCAACATCAAGGCTCCTCTAGGCAATTAGCAAAGTGACAAGAAAGCACTTATATGCACTTTACAAGTAGTGGATGGCATTTGTACTTATGCCATTTTCACACCTTTGAGCAGAGTATCCCAGTTTTCCAATATTCTTGCCTCTCCACACACTATTTACAATTGTGTCATGCTTCTCCCTCCTCAATACAAGCAATTTTGCTTTTGACACAGATTTACAGCCCTCAGCATTTAGAATACTTTCATGAACAATTCTGTGCTGGTTAGACTCAAATTCCACACAATTTCCTTGTAAACAAGCCATCCTTGCTCATGGTGTTTACCAAAAGTGCCCCAGGACACTCTGCCCATCATCCTGAGCCCACCACTGGCCTGGAGAAGGCACAGTGCACCCACAGAGGGTTTATTGCTTACACATCATTGTGGACATGACATGGACATGCTCCTCCCATTTCCCTTCCCTAATTCTGCCTTTTCCCAACTGGGTGGGCACTATTTGACTATTTTTGCACACACTCATACTTTGTAGAAAGAAAACAACTCTAAATACAGATTTCTACTCCATGAAATTCTCTTTTCTATCATGCTATGTCCACTACCCCCTTGTTGTGAGACCCTGCAATACACAAAGGCTGCTGGGGAAGAAGCATGGATGTGCAGCCTCCCTCCTCTGCACAGCATTTCCCATTTCTGTTCATATCAACTACTCCTGTTTGGACACATCAGAGGACAAGGGAAAGAGCTGCTGCACTTAGAAAGTGAGTTCATTCTACAACTGCAGACACTGCAGCAGCTGATTTTTGTACATCCACATCCTTGCATGGGGAAACATAATGCTGTGGAATGATAAAAATACAGACAAAATAGCAATTTACCTCTGTTTAAAAGTTTAGTAAAGGATATTATTTAGAAACCCATTCTTTTGTCCTTCTTCCCTGCTGTTCTGCTGGGAATTATACCATCAATTCAAATGAACAGTTTTTCTGTCATATAAATTTCTACTTGGAATGCAAACATTTATCAAAGTGAAGCATAAAGTTTCTCTGTGATACAAACTTCTCTTGTAGGCATCTTTTTTGGTGCCTCTGCTGAGATTTTTTCAGGATTTTTAAGGGATACCTAACAGGAAAGGTGACAAAAGCCTTATTCTCATCTTTATTCATCCCACTAGAGGTGCTTCTATTAATTTTTGCATCTAAGAACTCATCTCATCTTTACTGATCAAAAATTCATAATTCAATTAGCTATATTGAATTATGAGCTGTATCCCAACCCACCTTGTGATGAGTTGAAGAAAGCACATTAACATGCTAAAACTGAAGCCAAAGGGGATGCTCCCTTTTCAGATGATTAACCTGATGGTTTTCAATGGAACAATACAACATTTACATCCTTTCAAAAACATGCAGCAAAATTCCAAAAGCACCTGATGTGGTTTAACATGCAGCACTTGCTATTCTATCCCTGGTGTTGATTAGTGAAAACACAGGAGCTGTCCCAGTATCTGCTCCCCTGTTTGCTTCTCTTTTGGGTTTAGATCTTCCCAATGTGGGGCCTTTGCTTTATCAGAGGGGCCATGATCAGACAGGGTGCACACTTTGAAGCTGTGCAAAGTGCCCTTTGCTGCATAAGGACTCCTCTCCCCTGGATACCAGGGGATTAAAAACAAGTTGCTAAAATTATGGGGCTTGCCAACACCAAAACAAATTTTTTTTAATATATTTCAGTGAAAAGCTTGTTTATGTTAGGCAGAAATTATCAATATATGGGCATTACTGTTGTATAAAAAAGAGAAAATAAATTATAGCCTAAAATTTCAAGACCTGCCTCTGTCTCTTGAAGGGAAAATTTAATCTGTAATTTAGACAAACCACTGAACAGAACGTAATCCTTCCTTGAAATTATTTTCACCTGCTCTAGTGCCTCACCTGTTTTTGATGTGATAACTCATCTGAAAAGTGCTGACTATCCATCTAGAAAGCAATGAAAGAAACTTTGATTCTGCATAAGTTATGGAGAACAATTTGGAGAGGAGAGCAAAACTGAGTGTGACATTTGGGACCATTTTGTATGTTTGCAATAGCAGACAAAAATATCTCAAGGAAATTCTTCATATAAAATTGTGCAACATGAATTCTGACTACATTCACCAAACCCTAATTAACTGGGCTCTAAAAATGCTGATATCAAGCACTTGGGGGAGGAATTAGGGAGAGGGAGAAAAGAGTAGGGGAAACAGAAAGAAATGGCAAGAAACTTTGGAAGCAAAACTGTTTCCATAAATTCATCATTTTGAACTATTCCTTAAGATTTAATACAGCTAAAAATAGACCAGAAAGCAATTCTGTCCTGCAGTACTACACAGCTCTTAGAACACAAAGGCATCCTGTCTTGAAAATATGCCAGCCAGCAGAAATCCCTGAAAAGCCACGTAAAACCAAATGTGAGCTGCACTGTGCCTTTCATCCATCCCCCTCAAACACTTTTGTCTTCCAGGAGTACTGGCAAGGCAGTTTCTGCAAGACATTGCACCTTGACTACATCAAATGCTTTCAGAAATTCCTTACCATTGGTATATGCAAATTTGAATTTATTTCACATTGTAATCTTGTGATATGGATAATAATGAGGGTTCTACAGAGAGCATTAAGACTTGACCCTGGAGATTTGGAAACAAAAAAATGCTGTTTCATTTTCCAGTCTCACTCTTTCAGACTTTACTTTTCATGAGGCAAAAATTTATACACAGCTGTCTTGGAACAAAGAAATGTTGCAAATTTTCATTTCATTTATTGCAAAAATATAGAAAACAACAACAAAAAAAAAAGTGGCATTTGTGCAAATATTTTCATTTTCCTCCCAACTCTGAAAAGCATCTCCAGAACAGAAAAGCATTATGCTTATCCTTCTTGGGAAACAGGAATAAAGAAGGGTCAGTCATGAAACAAGAATAAGCCCTTCTGGTTTCCTTGATTTCAGGATGCAGGAGCAGGGCTGAGTCAGGTGTCTGTAGACAGGAGGGATTCCTCCCACCTTGGGACAAATATCTTTATCAAATAAAACCTGAGGCTGAAGAAATGATCTTACCCATATGTGAAACCCCATGGGATTTCCTGCTCTAGATTCTTTGGTGTGTTACTTGCACACAGCATCAGTAGGGAGTCACTAAATGGTGAGGTTTTTATTGAGTGAACTGGAAAATCAAAGTTCAGCAGCTTGAGGCAGAGCCAAAGCTTGCCATGATTGGAAAAGGTTGCCTAAGAAACCATCATGACTGGTTTTATGGTCATGATGAAGCAGTTCTTGTGTCAAACCATTTTTCATTGGAGGTTTCTGGGCCTCCCAGACCACTTCATATCAGATATGGTCACCCAGAAAACATCTGAATTTCACTGAAGAGAGAATGCCTTGTGTAAATATACAATCACATAGAGGACAAGAAAACCCTTTTCCAGACTGACTAAGCAATGCAGGTGCATGAAATACGTTGTCAAGGAAATACTGAATGCCACAAATCACCAGAGCTGCACTGTGTATGACAGAAGTCAAAAAGAGTACATGATAAAATTTAGATTCCAGTGGGAAATTCTTCAATGTGTCAGATGTACACATAACTCCTCTCCCTTTCTTGCTGCCCTTACAGATCCTCCCCCTGCCCTGCCTCCCTTTTTTTCTGTCTTTGATTTTTTTTAATATATATTTGAATCAATTTGCAGAAGAATTCCAAAGACCCATTTTAAACAATTCCACTTCCTCCTTCAATGCTACTCTTTTTTTTTTTTTGGTAGCTTTCCAAGATGCTGTTTCCAAGTATTCTAGTCTTGTATCAGGGAGAAATGAAAGGAAAACAAAACAGAGGAGGAAAGAGGTTTTCTTTTAGATGTTTGGAGTGGCAGACAAACACAGGTGAAGGCAAAGCAAGGCTGAACAGGGAGAGGGAAGGGCAGGGAGAGGGAAGGGCAGGGAGAGGGAAGTCTCTTCCTGGGAAATATCTGGGAGTGGTGAGGAGGTGAGGGCCAAAGCCAGCCCAATATGAGCAAGGAAATTTTTTCTCCATTTAATTATTTTTAAGTAATGCTTTGCTGCAGAACTGCTCTTATACAAACATACCCATGTCATCCTGTTTATCTTGTGTACCTCAGGAGCCTGGAGCTCACAATAATTTTCCGAAAGTTTCTCCAGTTTCTCAAGTGGCTTTTATCACCAACCACGTGCCTGAACTATTGTCCTTCCAGAGCCAAACTGTTTTTGAGCTGGATCTGCTGCACTTCAGTCACTGCATCCTGGACCAGCCCTAAGAAACCTCCCTGTGCAGAGCTTGTGGAGCACATCAGGGCTCTCTGGCAACTCCCACAGCTTTGCTCCCACAAGCTGCTTCCTTGGGCTAGGCTGTGTGCTGGAGCTGTAACTCTATATCCTTTGAAACAGATCTGTCTGAAGGCCTACAAATTAAAGGAAAATTTGGAACTCATAACAAATCAAGTAACTTCACTGCCTTCCAAGTCCTTCAGCAACTGAAAGATAAGGAGCCACAGAGTGACATCTGCATACACCAGAAACATAAAAAATACACCAAAATAAGAAGTAACTAAGAGACTTTCAGCTTTACCTGTTGTTTTTCTTTTTTTTTTGGGGGGGGGGGGGGGGTTGTTTGCTTTCCTTTTTTAAATTTTAACAGAAACTGTCAGTTTGCTGAAATCTTAACTTTTAATAAGGCATGAATTCGGAGTTAAAAAAAGGCTTTCATGGAGAAACTTCTCAGGACTCAGCTCTTGGGAGTTTGCACTGCAGTTTGCTGAACTGCTTTCATGTTCCAAGTATTTTTCAAGCTGGAACTCCTAGATTTTACTAAGAAACTTACAGGCTTTATTCTGGGAAAATTTGATACTCTGAAGACATCTGGAAATACAAAATCTTCTCTGACTCAGAAATGTTGGTCCATTTATGATACCCCAGAATATTCTGAGAAAAATTTTCTTCATGTGAGCTCTCAAACCATTTGAACAGTTTCATTTCTACCACGGAATCTATTTTGTTAAATAAAACTAATTAAAAGTCTAAAATGAAAAATAACAAAGGCCTTAGCAGTCTTAAAATCCCTGACATGAATTTATACTGAACCAAACAAAGCATATAAGCTCTTGAAAATTTGGCTAGTTATTACTATTATGGAAGACTTGCAAAACAAATATGTAGGAACAATTCTAAAAGGTTATTCCATGTTCTACCAGCAAGAAAGCAAGAACACCACCAGAATAATCACAACCTTGAAAAGCCTGAAAAGACTGAAAAAGTTAATAAACACCCCATTTAGAAATAAGTACCTATCAAAGAGCTCACATAATTACCGTGTTTAAAAGGATGTGATTAACCTTGGTCAGTATTGAAAGTTTTGCAAAACCAGACCCCAAAGATGTTTCTGATCTGGGGAAGGTCAGCAGTGTTTAGTAAGTGTGCTACATTTTGGTATTGGCATAAAATGCATTGCTGGACTTGAAGTTGTTTTAAGGGAAGTTCAGCTCATGGCACAGAGTCCAGGCTTAAAGTATTACTAATTGTCATGGGAAGGTCTTTTATCAGATAAACAGCCATTGGAATTTTATTTTTTTGAATTTTTTTTTTTTTTTGGCTGGAATATGCACCCTCTGGTTTCCTTTGCTTTCCATTTCACATATGTGGCTTTGCTTTGGTGCTACACATGAGAATGTCCCAGTTTGCTTCCTAATGCAGTCAGCAGCATCAGCAGCCCAAGTGACAGAGAAGACAGCTCACACACTCCCTACCACACTCAAAACTAAGCAAGGAAAAAAACAACCACCAAGTTGTGTGGGACATAAGTTTGTTTTTAAGACACCCTGAACTGCTCCTGACACTTGAATGGAACATTGTGGCAATCTGCTTTGACTAGAATCTGCTGTTGAGATTTTAGCTGCCAATCTGTGAAACCAGGGGTGCAAGCAGTGTGCCCAGGAGAAGACCCTGCCCTCACCAGACCCACAGCAGAGTGCAGGTACCTGTGTGCCCTGTCCAGAGGTGTCAGCCCTGCCTGTCAGCAGCAAGCCTGGGCTTTCCTAAGAGGATCAAGTTGACTTCTGGGCTCCTTTGGCACGCCCTGAGAAAGCCTTGCTGTGTTTTCCAGAACCGCGTCTTTTCACGCTCCGCGTTAAGAAAAACAATCTAGAAAGTTTAGCTCTGAGCACAGGGTTTTAAAGATGTGTAGCAGCTGCCAGTTCATTGCATGAATTCCCTGCCCTGCCAAGAGCAGTGCACAGCTCTCTCCTGCTCAGTGCCCCAGCAGCCTGTCCCACCAAGGGAGAGGAGGGAGGCTGATCCCCATGGGGCTGCAGGAGCAGCGTGGGCACAGACCAGGCTGCACACACAAGTTTGTGCCCACGAGGAAAACATGAGCAAAAGCACACATAGCTGTGGCTTTTAAAACAGACAATTATCAGTTTATGTGCTATGGAGAAACCTGAAGGAACAAAGAACGGCAAGCTCAGTTTTGAAACAGGAAAAAAGAATGTCAAGACATAAATTAAAATCTGTATTACTGTCAATTACCCACCAAGAGAAAAATCCCTGAGGCTTCCCTTTGGTGTTAATGTAAGTATTAAAATATTCATTGTTCTTTTCATATACAGCATGTTTTCTTTTGTACTTTTCTTCAAGAGAGTCACTGAGATAATTACTTAATTACATAAGCAAGAACTTTAAATTCATAAGGGCTCTATTCTTGCAATGCTAATGCGAGAGATAATCTCGATTCTTTTGTCATAATATGTCAGTATTTACTTACAAGCAGCTATTTCTTAATCAATTAATTAATTGTATCTTAATCTGACACATCATTGGTTTACACTGGTTAATAAAATTCCTCATCACAGATCAACTATTCACAGAGTTCAAATGAGGAATCATGGCAACAAAACTTAATCCATCTGTAAATTCAGCAAAGCTAGAAATGTTATTAATGCAATCATAAGCAGAAAGTAAAATGTCTAAAAAGAACTGCATTATAGTCACTCACTTGAAGAAATTCCATTTATTCAAACAACTCAAAATAAAAGGGTTGTAATCTTTGATGGGAAAAAATTTACATTTTCACCAGTAAAGCAGTTTGAATAAAAAAATTAAATTTTAACATTGCTAAAATTTTGAACATTTACCAGATAAAGGACTTTTCCTAATACTTATTCATGTAAGACCAATCCAATTAAATTTTTAAATAAAATCCAATTGCTGCAATGTGATTGATTTGGACTATGAAGTACTTCAAAAGATGCACAGCAGGGTGGCAGAAAATGTACACCATCTTCACTGCAACATTTAGCACAATAAAAACAAGTCTGCTTTCCCCTCCATATCTATCCCAAGTAATGGTTGTGTCAATCCAAACACCACACCACAAACACCTCTGTCTCCCAGTGAGGTTCATCAGTATGCACCAGCTTATTACCCTATAAATCCAGCAAGCTCAGAGCACATCACCAAACTGCAGTACATTGCAAGCCCAGTAACTGAATGTCTACTTAGAGGAGATTTGCTTTGTTCTAATATATCCTGGTAATGGGGCAGAGAAGAGTCCAATAAAGGCAGGTTAGAACAGAATGAGCTTTGAATCCAGTAATAAGGCCCCTGGTTTTTACATGCACACTCCAGAACCTGCCTTTAGTTCACTGACAGACAATGTGGCTGGATGGCAAAGCTGGTACAATGACCAGCTACAAATCATCTCACCTGAAAAAAGGGCTCTTTTCAGTTTGTGAGGAATCACCAACAGACTTGTACAACCACACAGAGTGATGGTGGCTACCAACACAGCCAGGTCACACCCTATGGGCTCTTCCACCTCACATCCCTCTGACAAGCTGTTCTGAGCATGAATGTTGCTTCTTTATTGCAGTTTGATTGCTACAGCACCAAGCCAATCCAACCAGCACCAGGCTGCTGCTCCTGCTCTTGAAATACTAACTGATGAGATGCAGACATTTCACTAACTTCAGTAGCACTGTTAGATATCCTATACTTTACATATCTTGCTTGATTAAGTTGTACAACCAAGATAAAAGTAGCTGCAAGGCAATGCCAGCTTCATTTAAAGTGGGAGTGGTGATAATGGAAAGAGTGTTCCAAGGAAAAACTAGAGAATAGCCAGAGCAAAGCTAACAGGTGCTAAGAAGGAATAACAAGAAAACCCTCAAGTGTCATAATTGTAGATTATTTTAAAGATGTCTAGTGACACCTGTGTGAGATGTTTTTCATCATACTCTCTGATAAAAAAATATCTTTTTTAAGGTTGAACATCCCCTTTATCCTGAGGTAAAGGAAACACTTGGAGAGAAGAGGGGAAAGGGGGGAAAAAGCAAACCCTGAAGTGTTGCAGCACTGGCAAATATTCCACTAACAAAAAAATAATACACACTTAATTTGTTGCTAGTAAAAAGAGCACTATCTTCCCAACCTCGCTTTCTCTTTTTTTTTTTTTTAGGGTGAGGTATTTATGAGGCAATAAGAAAAAAGTGCCAACCAGACAGGCATGGAATGACATATGAGCATCTAGGTAAATGGAGTAGGTTGAAGAGAGGAGATTTAGTGGTGGAACTCACAGGCAGCAAAAGACTGAAAAAAAAAAAAAAAAAGAAGCAAACCAATCAGGGGGAAATATTTAAATTATTTAAATATTTAAATTATTTGCAAAATCAGGCCTCGAGTCATGGATCCCTATCCCATGGGAACACAGGCAGTACTGGAATACTGCCTTGTATATGGGTTTTCTTCAAAACGTGTTGTGTAAAAACAGCCCTTTTCACTTCTTCCACCCTTATTTCCAGAGGAGGCAGTGCACACAGCATTTCCCAGTGACAGTACTGACCTGGCAGCAATGTCATGCAAGAAAATGCAAGGTCACCAAATTACTTCCCTGTACAGAGAAGAAGTGAAGAAAGATAAAATATAGATTTGGACAGGCTTAAAAAATTGGCAAGTGAGGATGAATGCATTAGGCAATAACAGAATATGTTCTCTGCTCCATTAAAGCACACCAATCCACAGATGATTATTTCAAGCTGAAATATTCAAATAGCAGTTGGAAGCCATGGTAATATCTTGATTTTAGTATCAGCTACTGATTAAATTTCAGGAATATTGCACTATTTAGAAAGACTGCAAGATCTAACAATCAAAAGAGAGAATGCTTCAATTCTTCTCACCCTAGCAGTCCAAGGGCAGCTGATTTTATCATGGGAGGGAGGAATGTGACTATATGCCCTGGGGGATGGTCCAAGATAGAACAGAATATTTCTTTCAGAATCACATGAGCTAAAGAGGAACAGAAGATAGGATATTTTAGCTTAAACAGATAACTACAAATTAGTGGACTGAATTTAATGTAGCTTAAAGTGCTGTTAGAGTTCCGAAGATAAAGTCACCATAGACTCATGCAGCTTTGTACATATTCTGTATTTCTGATCTTTGTACATATTCTGTATTTCTGATCTGCCCAGGAGAGAAGTCAGACACAAGCATACATATATGTTGATTTTTCTTATTCAAACACTGGCTCAATATTGGAGCAGAATGCCAAATTGGATTATAATTTCTTTCAGTATCAATAGCAGCTTCTGAAAACCAAATTATTGTTCTAAGTTTTAACTCTCCAGCAGAGCTGCCCTTAGGGTGCTCCTTGCTGTTGCAATGGTATATTCTGCTGGCAGCAAACTGCCACAGCATTACCAAGCATGTAATTTGGAGCCATCACAGTTCATCAAGCATTGCATTGAAACATTATTAACACCTGAACGGGCAAATCATTATCACCTCTCTAGCTCACCCAACTCAAGGTCTGCTTCTGCAGGGCTGGCAGTCATACATTTCATTTTAATGACCATTAGGGTGGATAATGATAGGAGACTGAGGGGACAAGCAGCCCAGCTGAACTCACAGGTATTCAGGAGGATTCTCCTCTTTCCAAGATTCATCTTTTCTCTCACAATATTTGTGCCTAATGATAAGGAAAACATTCCATCTTTCATCAGGCCATAGAGAAAATCCTACTTTCAATGCTGATGGCAAACCTTAAAAATGCTGTTCTCCTTTTACGAGTAAGGCTTCTGCTGCGTGGACTATTTTAAAACACTGCATTCTTTAAAATAAGTTTGTTCTTGTTGCAATATTCCAGATTTAGTGAACCACCAGGCCTCATCCTTTTATACCATAACTGCTTGTAACTGCTCAGGAGACATAAAGCAGTGAAAATCTGGTATATAAAGTGTTCTATTTGTATCTGATAGGATGTTATTTAATTACTAGAAATATAAGAGAATTATGATTAAATTAGAATATTCTTCAGGGTGGTAATATCATATCATAGGGGAGATCATGTTTTTCATCACAGTAAATCAGGATGTATTCTGTCAGTTTGAATTAAAATTGATAGCCTTTTTTATTAACTTCAATATCTCTCATACCTCCAAGAGTTATTCTTGGTGTATCAATCTAGAAGTTTTATTAAAGGTGAAAGTGTGTGAATGTTATAAATCTGTTTTTTATTTCCAAAACATAATTAACTCGTTCCCCTGCTAAAAAATTTATCAGAGAACCGCATGTAGAAAAAAGAGATTATACTGAGGAAAAACAGATTCTTCTTTTGTATCATATCAATGTACAAAGCAGTTTTGTTCAATGCATTTCAGTCAGCAACAAACTCCTCTCTAAGTTTTTATAAAGTTCCTTCAAAATTTTTTAGTATTTTAGGGGTTGGGGGAGAGGGGAAGCCCTCCACAGATGAGGCACAACTTCTTCCTTGCAAAATTGTGAAAGGAAAGGTAGACCACTATTACTCCATGTCTGAGTTCCTATTCCAATTCTTTTCTGTCTCCCAAGTGATCACAGTCCTGGTCTACTGATCAGGAAGGGGTTTATTGCACAATTATTTGCCTTGGCCTACATCCTTGGGCACAATGTCTCCATTATCACATTAATGTATGTAGAGATTTCATTGCAGAGAGATAATGCAAAAAACATAGAGCAATCTAGATGGTTAATGACTTCTCCTTAATATGCAGGCTGTGTGTCTCTAGTGACAAACACTGATAATTCACTTAGGAGAAATGTGACAAGATGTAGGGTGATTTAAGTCCAATACAACAACACAAATTGTCCTTGCTGTTAATCATCCAGCATCTTAATGCCTTACCCATTTTCATACCGGTGTTTCAGTAGCTCAGTGAGATTGGCTGCAGGCAACCAACATTTCCAGTCATCCCAAATATCCTTCCCACTGCTACAAATCTGCCTGAACACCCTCAACAAGAGATGTGCCTCCTCTTATTAAAATATTTCAGTATTTCATTGATCTGATGTTTTAGATCATGAGGAACAAAACCATGACAGACAAGAACATCACTAAAGCAAACTCCACAACAGGGTTTTCTGCCTAGTGTTTCAAGGAAAATGCTCACAGCAAAACTAGCTTTCAACACCACTGACCATCTTTCATTCTGAAGTGCTAACTGAACAGACTTTTTAAAAATGAACACAGATTATCACTAATATCAAAAGACCCTCCACAGTATAATTACAACAGCTAGAGGTGTAAAACCAGCCTGCCACTCTAAATTCAGACCAGACTCCCTCCCTTTTCACAGGAACTTCATTTAGTACAAAAAATAACCAGACACATCTATTTTGAAAAACCAATTTGAGTCTCTGCAAGGAGCAAAGAAAGTGCAGCACTTCCTGAAAACCTAGTTTTTTAAAACATTCTTTTCTTTTCTATGGCACATGAGATGAAAGCAATCACGTTCAAACACCTTTTAAATTCTTGCCCTAGAACCTCCAAAGACTCAGTACCATGAAAATTATTCCGCAGCCACAATCCAAACTAAAATTCTGGTAGTGCAAGGAATGTTTAGGGGCTGCTGGACCTTCTGTAGTGAGATGATGAAGCTGCTGCCTTTGTCACTTTTCTCTGGTGAAGTTTGGCCCAATTCCTAGTGAAGGCCATTGTCTGCTGGCAGGACTTTACTCAGCAATATACATGGGACTTGCCCAAGGTGTGCACAGCATCCTGCTGAAGACTGCAAAGCTTAGTCCTGCTGGATTGAGATCTTCCATCTCAAAGCTTAGTCCTGCTGGATTGAGATCTTCCATCTCAAAGCTTAGTCCTGCTGGATTGAGATCTTCCATCTCAAAGCTCAGCAACATAAAAAAGACCATGTAGGAACACCTTGCAATTGAATATTGTTCTTGAATAAATACACATTATTTCATTTCCAGTACCACAAACCTTATATTTTTTATGAGGTAGAATGTTAAAAAAAAGAGTAAAAAAAGAGGCCTCTGTCCTGTCTGAGCAAAGAGGAATTACTCCAAGAGATTGACATAGTATATTGATAGGATTATTTTCTCCTGAGACTTTTTTAATTCATCTGGCCTACAGCATAGTGCCTTCAAAGTTCTCTCCTTCTTTTTAGAACATCATCCATTCTAAAGCATATTTGCCCTGTAACCTGATATGTGCCCTCAAGCTAAGGAGTCAGAAAGTATTTCATCTAAAATATTCTTCTCAGTCATTTTCTCCTGCCAAATTGCACAATGTCTGGCTTTAGCATGACTCACATAGCCAGCACTCTGCAGTCTGGGTTGTGCTGTTGCTGCTAAGACAATTACAGAGCTGCAATATTTTGGCTGGGACCATGCTAAAATCAGAAAAGCAAACTTCTCTAGTGTAATACACTAGGACACTCTAGTCAATGACCCAAAGATTCCCAGACCAAAACCCAAAAAAAGTCCTTTTTTTTTTTTGTTTTTGTTTTTCTAACAAAGTAGATGAGAAATGAAATCATTTTTGTGTTGCAGGATTGTTTTCTTCAGGATGAAGAGATAATGACTGCATAACCCTTACATCTCCCTCACTCAGATTATTTGATTTGGGGCATTTCCTGCTCCAAGCATCACATCTCAATATTGCAAAACAATTTGCTTTTTCTCAGACTTCACTATAGTATAGGAAATTGAACAGATCTGGGAGATTATGACATTAAAAATCTGAATAGAAATATTTGTGTAATGTTAAATATGGATTTAAATGGCATAATTTAAATAGCATAGTCAAAAGAAAGCTAAAAGAGATTAATCACCAGCTGGATAGCCAAAATTTATTAGTCAGCTATTGTTGTGAAACTAAAGGTGGATCACAAAAGGCTTTGGCACCTATGGTTGTTTTTGTGTTCCTCCCCCATCCCACAGTGGGAAAACAACTTATCCCACTAACATGACATTAATTCCTCTGTTTCAATTTAGGCTTCACTACATCTGTCCAAACGCTGGTTCTGCAGCACCTTTTGAATGGTTTTCAAATTCCCCCCTGGCTGAATAGAATTCATCATCAGAAACCAAAGAAACTCTTCTGATAACAGCTGAGAAAAATGGGACAAGTTTTGAAGTTACAGGGAAATGGTGGAAGAGGAACTGAAGGTGACCATTGGTTTGGTCTTGTCATGTGTGGCCAATACATTTATGGAGCAATTAGCAGTAACCTGGTTGCATGAGTGTGGGTTTTTGAGCTATGTGGAGAGTTCAAGGAGTTTTTTTCCAAAACATTCCCTCATGTCGCCAGGAAAGAAAATGTAATTCTATATTGAAGGCCTAACAATATCATCTAGTTAGTTTTAAACCCTTCCATTTCCCTGAACTACTATCCTGTACACTTGCAAGTAATAAAGAGATGAATAGCTTCCTAATTTGAAGAATTGAGGATGGAGGAGGTCCAATCCTTGTACATAGAAATAAGGGAGAGAGTTTGGAGGTGTGTCATCTGAGGACCAAAATGTCTCTAAAAATTCTCAAGCTGAGGTACTGCTACCCTCAGATTCCACACATAAAACCAGGGAGCCACAGCTGGCTTACATAAATATGAGCAAGGCAATAACCATTAATAAATAAAAGACAATGTACAATCTAGCAATTTGATCTACCAAATGTGAAAGCTTAGACTTGCAGGTTCTGTTTGAAAAGTAGGGATATCTAAGAAATACTTGAGAGCTAAATTGCAAAGTCATTATTTACAAGAAAGGCAGCAGATTCTCCTTTTCCATCCAGTGTCTCAGCCAAGAAACCCCTCACACTCTAGGGCATATCCTCAGCTGCAGTAAGTTAAAATAGCTAGGGGGGCACAGACACAGATTTAACATGATGCTAATTTTCCCCATTGAGAATTTTGAATCCTCAAAACTCATCCCTCTGTACCCATTACTAAGAGGCTTCCCACCAGTGCTCTCTGGAGCATGCACAGCCAGAAACATGCCTCTAACATTTAATTCCTGAAGTTAGTTCAGCCCATAGGTGGCTTCTACAGAGGAAGCAGGAGTGTGCAGGGTTTCTTGAGTCTTGAGGTCTTTTAACGAGTTTTAGTTAACCAAGAAAGCAAAACTGGTCTAAGTTAATGCCAAGAGGACCCTGATGGTACTGATGCAGCATAAAGGATCCCTCCCTGACTGGGAAAGAAGAACATCTGCACGAAGAGTGTCTAAACCCATACAAACATGACTTAACTTTTTGAGAGACCAAAGCACTGAGCTCTACAGACAGCAAAGTGAAGCTCCTGAGGGCCACAGAGAAAGCAGAAATTGATGCACAGGCAAGTCTCCTCTGCCTCTGGACCAAATGACACTGCTTCTAAATGAGCAACAATTCTTCCTCTTTTTAATTGCTGACATTTGTTAGCATGGCTACAAGAGTTGTATTTGACCACACAGTTTTACGTCGCTACGATTTTTCATTTGAAAAATAGCACGGTAATGTTTCCCAAGAGCTGCAAAAAATAGAGCTCAAATTTTAAAGGAAAGTCGACTTCATGGATTTCTTCAGTATTTCCCTCACATAACAATTAAAGCAAAGCAGAAAGCTGCTTGCATCTTTAAGCAAACTGCTGCGGGGGAGGAAGGGAAGAGGAAATCATGTAAACACTCTTTAAATGTTAATTCCAGAGTTTAATTGTAGCTCACTGCAAGCCTATTAAACCCTGACTAAGTGCACCTGACAGACTGACAACAGCATAATGCTAATGCATGCCAGTGAAGAGCAGTAATTAGCTTCTTTAAAAGGGTGAGATTTGGGGGAAACTGCTCACAGAACAAAAGAAAATGGGGGGAGGGAGAAGGAAAGGAACGATAAGTTTTTTCCCTGTTATACCTTTCTACATCTTATGTAAATCTCTGCAGAACTCAGGCAACTCTCAGAACTGTGCTCTGAAAGCTCATGAAATGGCAAAAAGATCTCCAGACTACTGGGCTGAAGACAAGGGCTGCTTAGTTTTTATACCATGATTTTTTGCATGGACTGTGAAAACAAACTAAGGTAACAGAGAAAGCGATGTTTAAAAAAGACACAGAAAGAGGGTGACTGGCCAGTCTGATATTTCTGCCAACTCCAGAGCACTGGAAACTTACTTATAATCTTCTACTGAGCAGTCTTTCTTTCTTGCTAGCTCTCTTGCATAAATATCTATAGACAGAACTCCTTCAGCAGAATGGGAGGGAAGCAGAACTGGTTCATGTCAATTAATTCATGTAAATTAATATCTCATAGCAGGTCATCTTCTTTCTCTGAGTAGTTACATTTAATTAGACATCCAACTTAAGAGCCAGTAACTGTGCTTCTGTGCTTTACAGCACAAGCTTATTTGTTTAATTCTAACCAAAGATCAGATCCCTTCTCCAAGAAGAGGCTCCAGAGGATTAGAGTACAAAAAATTTTACAGGGTTCAAGTGTAGCTTTTAAAAACAATACAGAAGAATCTCTTGTTACCTGTACATTGCATCCAGCCCACTGTAACACTGAAAACATGGGAAATTCTAGGAGGAGTCTGAGCTAATATTGTTAAATGATACATTTGATTAAAACTTTTCACTCTATGTTGTTATTTCAAAACTTGAATGGAGAATTTCACATTATTTGTATGTTTCTTCCAGACTGGCCATTGCAGCCTCCTTCCTATTGGGTACACTCTCAGGATGTTTAACGATAGCAAAAAATAATCCTATAAAAATCCACACCACTTCCAAGATTCCAAATGCAAGAAGTATTTTTGGTCCTGAGACTGTTTAAGGCTACAAATATTCTTTCTCATATCAGTACATGAGTGGTCTAACAAAGGCATCATCCTATTTTGACAAAAAGCTGTGGCAGAAATCTGTGGCAGTGAAGAAACTCCAAAAAGTCAACAAGCTGAGACCAATGAGAACATAACTTATCTGCCATTTACAGCAAACATTTCGTTAAGACCCAGGAGCACATTTATGAAAAGGAGTTCCAATATCTTAAACCACAGTAGACTGATTTCCCACTGCAGGAACATTTTTGTGCATTTGCTTCCTTATTTAGCTACCTTAGTGGAATATACTTAAACCACATTTAAACTAAAGAAATTAGACTTCAGGAACATTTCTACTTTTATTAATCTTGCTCTGAATTCTTGCACATATCAAAGCAAACTGCCAAGGAAACTTCAGTATCTCAAGTTATGGCTCCTCTAGACCATGGTCCTCTCCCTGGCTCTGAGGTTCAGAGGCAGAATGAAAGCAATTAGCTTGCATTTCCTTGGAAGAGTATTTTGTGCACCTGGTGGGAGACCTGTCTCTTAAATGGCTGCCCCAGGAAAGGGGGCAAGTCCAAGAATTCAAGTGCCTCAGCAGCAATAACTGCACAAGCTGTTCCACTGGCTCTGTGCTTGCTCTTTGTTAGACAGCACCTTGCAAAAGAACAGAAGGCAACAGAGCCCTAGGAGATTAAAAATAGTAATGAAATAAAGACCTAGATTGTGTTCTACACGAGAGGATACTGAAAGCTCATGAACAGGGTTTTCTGGGTTTTTTTCAATATTCCACTCCACCTGTTTCAATTTTTTCAATTCACTGTAGGATACAAATTCCACATTGGAACACCAGTTTCTTAATTTGAGAATTCTTGCACAAGTGGATAATACATTTGTAGTTTTCTATGAGCTGCACTGCACACTGAAAGGCACTGAGATTTTGTAGGTCCATATGCCTCTCTCTCTGGTTGGTGGCAAAGCTCATCTGTAAGCAGGAATCAGAGGACTTAGCCTGCCTTCAGTTGTTGTAAGGAAATTTCCTCTAAAACTGATCCTTTTACTGTTGGACTCATTTTGTACCTTTAATGATGCACTAAAAATTGGAAGCTTTTGTTCACAGCTGCCTCTGTCCCTGAATCTGGACCTTTTCCACCATCTCAGACACCTTGCAGGGGGCTGTGGTAATTCATTTGATCATGCCAACTTCCTCACTGTGCCACCATGTGTCCATGGCAGAGCAGCCACTTGGCAGGCCTGGGGTTTCTCTCTCAGCTTTCTCAGTTATCACTTGAGCCACGCGGCAAACTGGCAGAAAGGGAAGACATTTGGCCTTAGGAGAATCTCTCAGTGTCAGGTGCTCTTTGGCATTGGTCACCTTCCAACTGAGAGACTCCCTAGAAACAGGTAGAGAAATTTCAAATGGGATGGCAAGGCTGCCCATCACTCCTTTTGTCCCTTGGAATAATAATTTTTGGTTTTTTGTACTAGGAATGATTGCCACAATCCTCTCCAGATAGCAGCATTCAGTGCCCCATCCCAAGAGCCAGGAACCAGCTTCTATTTGTCACAGCTAGAGGGGTCTGAGCAGCAGGGGCACCTAATATGTCCAAATAGGATCTCTGCAGTAAATTACAGATCACCACAGTAGACACAGCCATCCTGCCAGATTTGTGAACAGAACTCCTGATCAAGTCAGCTGACTTTCACCCACCATGTGCTGTACTCTCACTCAAAGCACCAAGCTGAGAAGTCTCTCAATCTCTCATTTTCTATTTTATTTTCCCATGACACCTGGGAGGACAGCCAGAGAAATCTAGCCAAATTACTAGAACTGTGCAGGAATAGCACTGAGGAGTACTGTAGTTTTCCAAAACATGTCTAAGGACAGCATGTTACAGTTTTCTGAGCATGAAGTACTTAGGAAGCTTTGTCTTTTCTCTTCCTCTTGAAGATTTCCCCCATTTACTTTTAAATAAGATCACCCCTTTAAATAAGCTGTGACTTCCAGCCTTAGTCTTGTAATGAGACAAATCTCTTGCCAGGTTTTCCTACGTACACCACATACTTATTCAACTCTGTACTTTAGAGACCAAGGAAGAATACCATTAGGAAGAAAAAAAGTACCAATCTGAAAATGAAGGCTATTATCCTTTTTTAAGCATGAGATTTGATTTCTGATATCACAAAGTATGATATCCTCTGGGGACAACAGACAAGGTGGTTGATGAGAACATAGTTAGTTTGGGGAAAAACGTCTTCTAGAATTTTTTTAATGAGCTCTGCCTTTTTAAAAAGTACCTTTATAATGCTCTGGTGCAATTTGCAGACAATAGTAAATCAGAAAGACTTGTGAATATCAGTCAGAGCTGAGAAATGTTAGTGACAGAGCCAGAGGCACTAGTGGGCAGAAAATGACAGCGTGAGTTTCAATTTAGAAAAATGCACATAAAAAACACCTAGGGACATAGAAATCAACGTGTGACTGGCTATTCACTGAGTGGAAGAAATCTAGAAAATACAACAAAAGAGAAGTGTGGGTGATAGAAACTCCCACATTGCAGAAATACCAAAAAACAACACAGAATGAGTGCGGTTCCACACTAAAATCCATGAAGACAATGCATTGCAGAAATGATAATTGCCTGACCTTTGGCCCATTTTTGGCATGAACACACTACAAAGAATTAATTCAGTGCAGGAAATAATGTTAGCTGTAAGACTGACAAATTGCAGTGTGTTAAGAAAAGACCAGCAGAACAGATTAAAACATGGAAGAAATGATTTATGACAGAAAATTTATATAATTAAATATTTATCAACCTGGGTAGCTGAAAATGGAGACAGGATGGGAAGACATAACATTCTGAAAGGGTATTAACAATGAAAAGAGAAGATGAATTGCACACTCCCATGTCTGCAGTGTGCTGGCATGCAGGACTGGGTTCTAGCCTTAGTTTTCAATACTGAGCCCTAGGGCTGTTGCTTAGGGAGGCAAAGAATCCTTCATTCCTTGAACTCCCACCATTTTTCCCATCTCATTCCTCAAACATCATTTAACACATTGAGCCCTGTTCTGACTCATTTTACTCTCCCTCAACTCCTTTGCTCCCAAATTCCCACAGCTTGACACCGTCTCTATGGTCTGGGATGGGGTGGCCACTCAAATTTTCCCACTCCAATTTTGTTCTGTGGAAACTGCAGAGCAAACTTCTGTAAGGACACTTCAATCCTGTCCAGGTCCAGATGCAAGCAGGACACAACCATTTCCCTGTCTCCCAGAGATGAGCCATGAGAGCAGAGGGGCTGATGGCACAGCTGTGGATGAGAGAGGGCAGCTGTGCCCAGTGCCATGGGAAGCCCCTGTCCCAGGGTGACTTAGAGCAGAATACTCAGTGCTGTGCAAACATAGCAGAACTTCCACTCCTACTCCTCTGTTAGACCTTTAACCAACTGATGGAAAAACCAGGAAAGTTAACCAAGTTCAACCTTCATCAGACATGCCATTAAATGCACCAAGGATGCTTGGCTTCAATGTTTCTGATATTCCACTCCAATATTTCAAATTTTTAATCATTCTCACACTTAGTACTTTTCTGTGATAATTCAGATGTACATTCTCAAGGTATGAGATATATGACACTAACTTACTAGGCTTCAGCTGAGAATCCCCTGTATTTACACAGATATCTTGGAGGTGTCCTAAAAGAATTAGGTTTATTGAAGAATCTATCCAGAGCTGATAACATTTGCTCAAGATTTAGAAAAAATTCTGGGAATCTTATATTCAATATCTGAGAAAACTGATGAGTGATGATGCTGTCTTCAGAAGGAGATTTCTTTTTTATATAAGAATTACAAAAATCCTTGCACTACTCCAATTCTCATAATGTTCACAATTGCAAGTAACAAGTCCTCTAATGATGTATAAAGTACTTCTGATTATCTTGCTCACCAGATATGGGATAAAAAATGCCCCAGATTGTCATTTCCATTTTTTTAAGGCTCCCTACAGACATATTCCTTGGCCATCTGTTCTCTGGACCTGCTGTAAATGGATGTCTGTGCCATGCCCAACCTGCTGAGACAGACAGCTACCCCTGGCTTCATGGCACTGCCCTTGCCTCCCAAGGAGGGCATTTTTCAAGGAATTAATGACTGGGAACTGTCACAGAAAGCCATACAATTATGAATAATACCACAAAAGCAAGTGGCAAATTAATATTTACTATTTCCCATCATACAAGGCATAGGAAAATCAGTGTTATTGCGAGGCAGCTCACTAAAACAATCTAAAGAATGTACAAAACAAGAACATTTTGAAGCTCCTTATTCAGATAGCACCAAGACTCAAAATACACATTGATCCAAAACAGAAGGAGAATAACTAATGGAAAACACATCCAACAACATCCACAAAAAATTATTCATGCGCAGCTTCTGATTTGAGATATCCAAAAGTACTTCCCAGAAGCAAGAAAAATATCCCAAAGACAGGTTTTATATATGTGTAATGTTTCTTACCTTCACAGGTTACTGGCAAAAGCTGGATGCTGAGCAAGGAGAACTTTTAATCAAACTCAGGATCCCAGGATTTCAAAATTCTATACTTCAGCGTGAAATACATTAACTATCACACCATCACCTCTCAAAAAACCCCTCCTCTATCCTAGGAGTTAAAGTGCTTTACTGTACAATTATGAAAGTATCAATCCCTGAACAGAACCATTGTATTCAGCCTTTTGAGCAATTTTTCTGACAGCATTTGACTGATTTCCTCCCTTTTTAAGCATAACACCAAGGAGCTCTTTCTTAGTCACACAGGCCATATAAATTACAATGTCTGCACCTGAACACACTGAGCTGAATCCAATTCAGAACCACATCACAATTTCCAGACCTTCTCTACCTCTTGTTGTTTCTTAGCTTTTGAGAGTATCTCTTGATGCACCACTTCTCTCTTGCTTTAGCATCTGAACCCTTTCCACATTTAAGAATTTGTCTTTTAAGTTGAATACCTTGAAATTACCCATTTCCAAGTTCAATCATCTCCCTTATGCTTTGAGCCTACTGTTCCTTTGCTTTAAAGAAACTTGGCTACCAGACAAATCAGACCACTGAGGCCAAGAAGGGAAAAGAATATGAATTCAGCAGAAAATATCATCCTATAAATCTAGTTCTCACTTGATAAAAATCATCTAGAGAAAAAAAAAGCTGAAAACACTTTACTTTTTTCTAACAATACAAAGATTAATCCAAAGGATAATACCTACTGCAATTTATGAATTAGTATTATGTCAATCTACAGCCAGAAATTATTTTAGAAGAATACAATTTTTATTAATTATCTTTAAAAAATACTGTACATGTGCTAATTATTAATTACTGTGCATTACTAAATTATATTAAAATGACAACACAATCTCTTTAAAAAGAAGGTCAAATTCAGTTCCTTGCCTACTACTAAAATTATATTTTGCTTCACATACGGAGCTGTAAGAAAAAAATCTAAATTATGTGTTCCCATTAGCTGCAGATGCTGATAGATTAGCACTATCAAAACAAGAAATAAAGATGTCAGTGTTGCTAGACAACCACTTCTCTTTTTAACCCTACCAATGACGCAAGCTGTAAGAGCAGTGAGAAAAATTTGCTGTCATGCTTTAGGAACCTCTGCAGTTATATTTGTGATGAGATTATTTTTTCTAGGTTTTTTTAAATATAAAAACAAACATTCATAGTCCACTTAAGGGACACCTTAGATTTGGCACTTATTGATAAAAATGCTATACATAAGGTTTCTGTGCTATAACAATTTCATTATGGTATTAAATTGATGCAATACCAATTAACAGTATGGGGCTTAAAAGTCAGTTTAAATCTATTTTTATTAAAACATATGTATGGGACTTGAAAACATGTATTCTGGACCTACCTGTATTATTTCTGATTATCTAGCTGATAGTAAACTACTGATTTTGCTAGTAGCTTCTCTTAGTATATAAGGAAGCATGATGAATTCATAGGCAAACAGAAATCCTGATGCTCTCCAAGGTCATCATATCTATTTCTAGCTCCCCTAATAAAAACCCTGTTAGTGGAGAAACCAAATATTCAAGAGCTGAGGAATGTTAAAATTCCATTATAATAATTATTTTTACTCATCCCTGCTTGGATGAAATTGCTACTGGTACTCTATACTGTGGAATCATTTCAACAATGGTAAATATATTGAGTAAATAGAGGATCAGCTCTGGTGGAAATGTTATATGTGATATATATAACCACAAAAGGTTTAAGTGCAGGTATTTTGTTCTCTAGTATAGCTTTTTATACATCACTAAAAATCGTCTAGAATTTTCCATTTTTGCTCCAGTCTCTGTCAGCAGAGACATGTCCAAAAAACGTGTCCTACATCACTAACTTGTTTCCCTACCCCTCTTCCAGATTTGCATTGATCAATAACTGTAGGTATTGAAGAAAATGCACTAACACTCCTTCTCTCCCACAGGAACACACAATAAAAATAATTATTTAGTTAACTCAAATGCTAATGTGGCTCAAACAAACTTTTAGAAGCAGATTAAGCAAAGCATTCAAAATCAAGTGATGCAGCAAATGTCTCACCAAGTTTGAAAAATTATCTATTTCAGCCATTTATGATGGGAATTGAAAAAGATTGACACCTTTGAGTAAATGTGAGGGCAGAAAATATTGCAAAAAATTGGTTGAAATTCACACAAACTTTACAACCTTTGCAATATATCTTTAAGTGATGGTAGGGAAATACTATTCAAATCCCCCTTTATTGTAGATTCTCTTGCTGGTTGGAACAATCCAGTTAGAAGGAAGCCCAAAAGCAGAAGGATGATGGGATCAATCTCAGAGGAGGTTCTGATGTCTCAGATGAGCAGCTGAAGAGCCCAGCACCCAGCAGCCATGCTCAGGTAAATCCTGCAGCACCAAGTTTGGCTTTTTCAGCTGCATCATGTCTCTGTGCAGCTGAAGGGCAAGTAGCAGCACAGAGGGACTCAGCAGCACTAAAAAGATGGAAGAAAAAACTCCTAAAGGGTTCTTATTTTCCTCCAGCCCAACCTGTTGAGTTTGTGAGGGTTTCCAGGATGAGGTGAGAGATGGATGAATTTGACTCTATATTTTTAGAAGGCTAATTTATTATTTTATGATATTATATTATATTAAAGAATTTAAATCTAAAACTATACTAAAAAAAAAAGATAAAGACAAAAAGCTTAACAAAAATGAAAATAAAAACTTGTGACTGACTCTTCAGAGTCCAACACAGCTGGATGTGATTACTCATTAAATTAAAACAATTCACATGTTAGAGAAAACAATTTTTAGACTACATTTTAAAGTAACAAAACATGGAGAAGCTGAGGCTTCTCAGCTTCCCAGGGGAAAATCCTGAACAAGGAAATTTTTACAGAAAATATGACAGTAACACCAACCTTTGGTGGCAGTGCAGTGCACGTTTCAGAATAATGTACAAAAGGGAAGATGAAAGACAGTGTTACATGGAACCTATGACAAATTTCAGACTCTTGTCTAAAATATGTTTTGTCTTGCACGTATTTTTTTCCCAGTCTCATTTTCGCATTGAGATTCTATTAGTTTGGTGCAGGCCAAATCATTCAAGCAAGATTTTATCATCTTGCTGCTCATCTATCTCATGAAAATACTGAACATTTACCTCTCCTGCTTTAGTATGCGAAATGACCTCAATAAACACTTTAGAAAAATAGATAAAAGTGCATTTTCATCTTGAAACTGGCCAAGAAAAATCAATTCTGCATAGATCAGGTTTATTAGACACAGGGAAACTGATAGCATGTGGGTTTAATCTATGAAATTATACACACTCAAACATGCATCTCAGACAGGAAAGCAACTCAGCCAGGGTTCACAGGGGGATTTGCAAGTGCAGATTTTAAAGTTCTGTGTTAGTATCTTCTTTCATAATATCAATTAAAAAAAATATTTTCAAATTATAATCCAAAAATCTGTCAGTTTTATTGCTGTTTCCAGCCCATATTCCAAAGCTGTGGAAACTTTTTCACAAGATCAGCTAGCTGGGTTTCAGCTTTCCTTTGGTGAAGAGCTACATGCTCAGTACTAATGAGTACATAAAGGCTCAAAAATTTCATCCAGCTGAGACAGGCATACTACAAAGAGAGGTAAGCAGAATTTTGCAATAAATAGCAATAAAAAGTTCATCTATTGAACTTCCATGGTTATTTTTCATTGTGGAAATAGAAGTGAAGTTTTTACTTCTCAGCACATAATTCTGAGATGTTTGTTCTGCTCCCGTATTCTGGTTCTGCGAGGTCACCTGAAGCATTGCCAACATCTTTAATAAAAGCAGGTTGTCACCTTTCATGTTTAAACTGATGTAACAGTGATAGCTACTAGGGGTCATTTATTCAACTGCATGACTGGAAAAATGAACATTAGAGCCTGTAGAAGGCCTAATCTCCTAAACATCAGATACAATTTTCTCACATATAAACTGCCCTTTCGGTTTGAAGAAAGGATTTAGGTGTTGATTACTCGCCTCAATATTTTTCATAAATCACAAAGCAAAAATCATTACAGAAAACAAATTCCCAAATAACAGGATGATTTATTGCTGTGTATATATATATATATATATATATATATATATATATATTTAACATCAAATGTGAAAAAAGCATATTTCCTTTAAGACTCTTTGACAGTTTTTGAAACCCATATTCAGATGTTTTATGCTGTTTTGCTGATGAGATGGAAGACACACATGGTTGTGAAACAAAAATAATGGTAGCTGACCCTTGGATCTTTCAGAAAAATCTTTCCTTCACAAAACAGACTTTCAAACAAAATGAAATTGATAAATAAGCAAACCAAAACTACTGTTATTTGCTGACATTATTATAAATGAATTGAACATTCAGGTATTTGAAAAGAAGCAGACACCAAAACAGAAATAATGTGATGGGGGTTCTTGAAACCTCTGATTCAAACAAGCAAAGAACATTGAAGCAGAAAAAAAATGACAAAAACCTCCCAGCCAAACTTGCTAATCAGTTAATTGAGAAATACTCACAGAGAAAACAAATTTTTCCTTCTAATCAAACATCATTTGCAGAAGAAATGAAATCACATTTAACTGAAAAATGGCACAAAACCAGGTGAACAAAAAGATAAATTTGAGATAATTGAAAAGATAACTGCAAAGTCAGGGAACAGAACACAGATTTGAGGTCTAATCAGTTTCTTGGACATTTAGAAGCATGGAAGAGTTGGTTCAACAAATTGACAAGCTAAGGTGGGGTACATGGAGACTAAGATTGGTAAATTTTATATCAATGTATTTTAAAGTTGCACATATTTTAAATTCACACAGATCCTATTTGGAAAAATAGCAATATTTCTTGCACTGGAAAATATGACCATATTCCCTCCTTTTTTTAGAAAGACTGTGTCTTTGAAGTCTTAAATGCTGATATTGTAAAATAAATATTAATGACATGTTTTATTTACAAAACAAATTCTCTTTTAAGTAAACAGATTGAAGCTTTCATTGTGTTCTGGAGAAATATTAGCTAGTTGGGGAATAAAAAAAAAAAAAAAAAAGATTAAAAAAACTAAACCAAACAAAATCACAAAAGAAAAATCAAGAACCCAACCAACACCTCTAACCCAGTTTGTTTGGGCTTTTTGACAACGCCCTGAATCAAAGAACCTCTCCTGATTTATACTTTCGAACTCTCTCCTGATTTATACTTTCTAACTTCAAAGCCTCTCCTAAACACACTTTCTGACCAGAAATTGTGAAATAATTTTTAATGTAGATGGACTGAATCTGGAATACAATGAAGCAAAGTATCAGTCAAAGAAAAGCAATGAAAGGGAAAAGCAATAAATTTTCCAAAAGCCTACACTGAAAGAGGTTACCCATGCAAGATGTTTAATTATCTCCTTTTATTAAGTAAATTTATTTGATAAAGTAAACTGTTCACAGCTCCTGCATGTCCTGTTCCCATGGGATGCTGATTCCCCAGCACACAGAGCACAAGCAGGACAGCAGCTTGGTGGCTGGGGCTGTCTGTCAGTCCCTGGAGAGCAGCACAGCCAAAATTCACCAGGACTGCTACAGCCCAGTCTTACAAACTGGGACATGTTCAGCAGCTCTAAGCACAGATATTTTTGGTGGCAAAATTGAAAGTAGTGCTAATAAAGGCTTCTTAGCAGCCATGTGATTTGTCTATGGCTAATAAAAGATGGTTTGATTCAAGTGGCTCCCTGGGTGTAGCTCTTCCTATACATCTGTTCTGCTGAGCATCTGCTGTCCCTCCCCTGCAAATAAAAGGCCTGCTGACAGCTGATCTTATCATCTTGGATAGAAAGATATCTTTATAGCCATCAACCAGTCAAATTATTAACTATTATTTCTGAGTTATGTGCAAAACCAAAACTTCTACAAATCCAGCACATGGACCTGTTGCAGTGAGTCCAGAGGAGGCCACAGAGATGCTCAGAGGCTGGAGCCAGGCTGAGAGAGCTGGGGATGGGCAGCATGGAGAAAAGGAGGCTCCAAGGACACCTCATTGCAGCCTTCCAGAACTAAGAGCAGCTTGCAGTAGAGGAGGGAGAGGGACTTTTTACACGTGCAGATGGTGATAGGACAAGGGGGAATGGTTTAAAACTAAAAGATGAGGGATTTAGAGTAGAAGTAAGGAAAAAATTCTTTATTCATATGGTGATGAAGCACTGATGAGGCCCCAGCTCTGGAAGGGTTCAAGACCAGGTTGGATGGGCTCTGAGAGGAACCTGACCTAGTGGAAGGTGTCCCTGCCCATGGCTGGGGGGCTGAAGTCGATTATAACTTTATAACTTTAAGGTCCCTTCCAACCCAAACCATTCTATGATTCTATTGTTCTCTGGTCTGGAAAGAGCTCTGGCCTGGCCAGACAGAAGGACTCCTCAAGTAGTTCCCAAAGCTGGATGGAAGTCCAGAGTTACTCAGTTTTAGTTATTGCTTCTCTCTGACCAGAATAATAAGAGGAAATGGGAAATATTTGCTCCACTGCAAGCCTTGGATGTAAGAATAGCTCTACTTAACATTAATATTATGATTATTTTTCCACTACTTGAACTATTTTGGAAAGAGAATACAATGTTGTTGCATGCAGAAATAGCAGACAGATGTTTGGGTTAAACTTCTAAAACACTGAGGCTTATGTAAGTTATCAGCATTTAATTTTATAGTTTATTCTTCTGATCTGTATTTGCATGATCACCTCAGGGTATGAAGGACAAGGACCAGACAGAATTCAAACTGCTGGATGCCACACCTGAGAAAAGTTGATAACTGCTTTGTTCATTTTTAACTGCTATATCAATACCAATGAAAAGATGTACTTTAAAAATTTTATCAACAACATCCTAAGCATGGACGTTCAGATTTCAAGTTCTGCTGATATCAAAATTAGCACATGATCTGACAAAACTCTTCAGGTTTCTCCTTTTAGGGAAATTACCCAGATTATTTATTTTTAAACTTTAAAATCTTACCATACTTAATAAAATAGTGATTGCACTTCTGCATTGAAAAAAAACTAGATGCAAACTTACTCAGCAGCCAGGGGAAAATATTTCTCTCTAGCTCTCAAATATGCATGACAGGAATACAGTTGCACTTAAAAATCTCTCACCATTCAATTAGGTAACTGAAAGAAACAGCCATGGCTTGTCTAACATATGTACAAGTCTGGTCTTGATGAGGTTGGAAAGGCTCACACTACCATGTCTTCTGGGTCAAATTTGGGAAAATTAAAAATGGCATCAAATGTCATAATTGGGCAAGGCTAAGAAACAGCACACTCAGAAATGTCACCATCAATCCAGCTGTCACCCTCTTTACGCCTCTCTCCATTTCTGCCATTATATAGAATTATATTCTACAAACCACTTCTGACCAATATATGTAACAGTTAAGCATGGGACCTTTCAACAAGATTTCCCAATTCACAGCAAAAATAGATGCACTGCACTTGGTTTAGAGTTAATTGCATGAACTATTATCAATTTTTGCTATTACTCATATTTTTAATAGGGTCACTGACTATTATAGTACATTTTAGAGGACAAAATATTAGAAAGACAGAATAAAGCTTTCTTCCAAATTCCCCATTATAAGACTAATTTTCACCTTTACCAAACTCTAATCAGCTTGACTGATTTTCTAGGCTGAGCACTTTTCTGAAAAGATTTTGTGTTCATGTATGTTCATGTGCAAGGGGAAAAAAGAGAAAACACAGTTTTCCCTTTTAAAAAGTCATATTATAACTTTGACACACACCTAGTCTAGCAGACCCATCATGTGCATTGCAGAGTAGTCGTTTTGCTTTGATTAATAACTCCATAAAAATGAACCTTCTATGAACCTCACGGCTTTTCAGTTAACAGAACTCAGTTTACGTTTGCAAGTGAACTTCCCTGAAGAAGTTTTTTTCCTATTTATTAGTCTCAGATAGGATTTACTACCATATAAATAAAACTTAGAAGAAAGTTAACTATTCTAATTAGATATTTAATTAATCTGTTCTTGAAAGATATTTTAGGAGCATGTGCAAGGAAGTTTTCTCCTTACATACAAGCTTATTCAAGCTTAGAAACAAACCAGTGAATTTGCAATGAATAAAATATGAAATTATTTTGACATAAATATCAATACAAAAAAATAAATTATGTAAAAGATGACAAATATAATTTGATTTATAAAAATATTAAGAATGAGGGAACATTTCTACTCCTAAAACGACACTGTGGATAAACCAGAGTCAATTTATAGAATAGGCCCTTGGGGAATGATTACATAGAGGTGCTTCTGGAGGAAAACTGAGACAGCTTTACATATCATCAGGACAGAATATAAGCACCTAGATATCTCTGTATTATAACTAGAGGCACAAAAAGAACCAAGATTTGTGTTCTAGAAGAATCATTTTCCAGGTGGAAATGAAATGAAAAAGAGAGCAGAAGGAGGGGTAAAAATTAACAAAGCAAACCCAGATATTTATTTATTTTGAAATTGACAAATGCCTTTCCTTTATTGTTAGACTGGCTTTGAAGAAAAGCAGTCTTAAGCTGGAAAATATTTTTAGATGGAGTAATAGCAAGTTGGTTTGGAAAAAAAAGGAGCAATGGTACCCTTTGGATGTCAAAAATGTAGAGACATATACCACATATTTTTAAAATTGCAATAGGAAAGATAATAATTGTTGAAAGTCAAGCTAGAAGAAGTCTGGAAATTATACTGAAACAAATATCAGTAGTCACACATTTGGAAGATGACCAGGAAAAGTTAAATAAATCCTTTGCCTTTTTTCTATGGACGACTGGTGAAACAGCAACTGGAGCATCTGTGTACTGAAATGGAGCCATCCACATGGAGGTGGAAGCAAAATTTAAAAAAGAAGCATGAGGGTAACAGGCCTGGATGACCCCTGGCCCAGATTGCAAAGGAACTAATGTATGAAATTATAAATGCATAAACAAGGTTTGCAAATAACATTAACTAACCTGTTCTGCAGGTCTCCAGCAGGACTAGAGAAGAGAAAAAAAATCACACACTTAACCAACTTAAAGAAGTGATAAAAAACTGACTGGCTGAAGTCTGGCTTCAATAATACGTAATCTTCAGGGGAAAGCAGGATTTAGGAGTAAATCTATAATTTAAAAGGGTGAATTATTTCAAAATGGTATTTTACCCTAAAACCAAAAACCCTTTTGTCACTATGACTTCAATACATCTATTCAGTGAGCTTGAAGAAAATTCACTCCTTTAATGAACACATTAAACCAATTATAAGATATCCCATACTCCAAGCAGATCTTTCTCAGTCCTGTGCTTCGTGTTCAAAAATCAGATTTTAAGCAGGTAAAACCAGAATCATCTGGCACATGAAATTTTCCCAGAAATTTCACTTGCATTGAAAAGGAGCCTGATGCCATGGTGACTGGACTATGCTGTCACTATGATGCCTAATGTATCCAACAGGAAGGGAGGGAATCTTTAAAAGGCTGAGCCACTGGGAGGGATGGAGGAGGGGGCAGAAAGAGAGTGTCAACAGAAAGTAAATGAAGGGCAGACAAGAAAACCAATGTGAACTTCACCAGGATTTTAAAACAAAGTCACAGCTAAGTCATAACAAAGGGTGGGTTTACTTAGAAATAACAGCAAGCTCTAACCACTGCTAGTGTTGTAAAAATAGAATATCTCTTTCAGCTGGTTACCCTATTTCTGGACTTTTTTTTAAACCAAACCCAGTTGTTCTGTATTGCTGTGACCTGGGAGGCCAGACTTCAGCCAAAGCAGGCATCCCTGTGTGAGTGCTCCAGCTCTCCTCAAGTCTCATGCAATTAAAAGCATCAATACTGACACACTTTAATGACAAAAGTTAATGCAAGGGCTAATTGAGAGCATCTCCCTCACAGGCCATTTCCCAGCATTATTAGCACGGAAAGCAGCCGTTAATATGTAATTAAATTTCCAGGATGCATGGGCTATCAAACCAGGTAGCTGGAACCCTTCTTCACACCTTTTAACCTCTCATTACCTCTGGAGCCCAAAATAGCCACTGTGCTTGGCAATTCTGTGTTAATACCTTCCCCTACAAAAGCAAACTGGCCAGCACCAAGGACAACTCTGCAGCAGCAAAAGCCAGCTGGGTGAAGCAAGCTGCATTTTCTGAGCTTTACTTGTCAGGGAGATAGCAAACAACATATTACTAACTACCCTTTCAGGGGTAAAGGTATGTAAATGTTTTGCTAACAGCAGATACCAACTCCTCAGAATTTCTGGGCTCTGAACAACTAATTCTAATGTACAATTATATTCCTCTAACAGAAATTAACCGATTTCATTAACAAAACAAAACACTGACATTTTAATTCCTTCTGAATCTGATCCCACACTGCATGAATCAAAAATGATTCCAGGTGAAAATGGCTAGTGTGGGGTCGAGAGGGATGCTTCCACAGTGTTTTAGGGAGAAGACCAAGATTTTGAGAGACAGGTCCTCGTGTATATCACCATTACAAAAAAGGGAAATCAGAGGTACACTTTCCCATTTTGGGCACACAGTTTGAGCTCCCTCAAGTTTCTGGAACAGTCAGCACTACCCAAATATCAGTCTGAGCATTCATCAGTAGGAGTGCACTCGCCACAGGGCTCTTCTAATGCTTTTGAATAAACAGCAGACAATCACTCATGCCAGCCTCTGATAAGAGCAAAGCCAAAGTGTACTGCAGAGAAAAGGCATCCAATTTATCCCTGAACCCACATAAATACTCCTTATTGAAATATCTGTTCCCCTGACAGCAGACTCCTTGGGCTTTTGGGGTTATTTTAAACTTAAGATTTATTTGGGTTTTATGGCAATCTGAAATGAAACCTTTTAGTATTCTGGAACAACAATTGACATGGCAGACTTCCCTCTCAGTCTCAGTCCTCTCCTCTCAGTCAAGGATGGACTCTTTGTCGTTCAATTTAAGATATAAATTTAAAGTCAGTTTCCAGGAAAGGTCTTGACTCCAAATACTAGCTGCATCTGAATCCATCATTCAGCTGAAGCAAATTTTCATTCATCTAGATGAACTATTTCAACTATTTCCAAACTGGACACATTTCTGGTGTGAAGAAAAGGGGAAGAAAGAACTGCTAGCCTAGCGTTTGAGTGGATTGTCAATTTTTCAGTTAAAAAAAAATTGTTAAAGAATTTTCAGCCTTAGAGATTTGTATCTTTCTCAGTTCCAGGTAAATGTTGGGAGTTTTGGTTTTATAACCACATATTAGTTAGTCTTCTAAAAACACCAATGGCCAATTTTTTTTTTTTTGGTCCCAATTAAATAGAGAAAGAAAAACTAAAATTAAGGCTCAGGTCTTTAAAAACAACTGAACCAAAGGGATCTTTTTCAGGAATGCTTCAGACACCAAAATACTGCTTCACAATGGAAACTTCAACCAAACTAAGCTACAGTATTAAAAACACTTCATAAAATCTGTTGTCAAGGGCTCAGCATCCTTGTAAAATCAGGTAGTGCACATTATATGTCAAGGCTATTGCTTTAGAAACCTGAGATCATCTCCTTGCTGAGCAGGGAGATTGAGTCACTGGTACAGCACTGAAGAATTAAGTTCACTTGAGCACTCCGTAGGAAGGAGCATCCCTCTGTTTTCCAAAGTGTCCTCTCATGTGAGACAGAGTGAGAGGCAAATGGTTTTGGAGATGGGTTTCCCACCTCATAAGCTGAGATGTGGGCAGACACAACAATTGCTTAAAAAGCTGCTGCAGGAACAGAAAAGAATTAATCAGCTCCCCTTACTCATGCTGAGGACAAACAGAGACAATCAATGTATTTTGTCAGGGCTATTTTGATGAGGTATTGTGTTAGACATCAGGAAAAGAAACCAACCCCAAACTTCCTAATAACAAAAATACTAAACTGCTGCAATAGGATGATGACAGAAACTCAGGAATCCATAGCACTGGAGCATTCAGAGAGTGCAGGCAAAACCAAAATCCAGAGGTTGAGCTGCATTGTGGAATAGGAATGAAATCAATCCAATTCAGTACCTTTTCTCTAAACTGTGATTTTAAAAATCTTAATCTTTTCACAAAATGGAATTGGAAAAAAATATTACCATTTTCAGCTTTTCCACCAGCTTCATTCTCCCCAGTTAATATTACAGCTTATTTATCTACAGACGAAATGTCCTTGTTTTTTTAACATGGTCCTGTGTTCTATCTTCCATGTGGTTCTTCACATTTCAAAAGTAAATAGAAACACAAATATCTACACACAGCTAATGGCAGCTGTGTGCAGCCACCTTTTCAGCCAAAGTAATCATTCATTCTATTTATTTAATTGGTTCTGAAAACATCATTTTTCTTCATAACAGACATATGGACATCATAACTGCCAGTCAAAAAAACCCACTGGCATTACAGTAAGTTCAGATTCTTGAATATAAGTACATTTCTAACAGCAAATGTAATATTTTGGGCTGCAAACTGAAGAAAGAAAAGATACAACTTTTGTAGTGGTTTTGCATTCTGGAATTGAACATTTTAAGTCACTGATTTCTGTACACACCAGATCACCACTGCAGTGGGTTTGCCCTTAACAGTCAAGATTAAAGTTACGCTCAAGTCTATTTTACTTTCCATAACTCAAATTTCATTACTTTAACCTCAAAATAATGCTTGAGAGAGAAGATATAGCAGGTCTAATGCTTGGAATTTGGAGTTTGCTTGGAATGCTTGGAATTAGTGGAGTTTAAAATAACAAAATTTTCAGCACCTAAACTGAAGTGCAAAATTTTGAGTTAAGAGTGGAGGCTTAACAATGACTAAGCACAGAAGCATAGGTCTGTAAAAGAAAAAGGCAAAATAATAATGAAAAATGCTTTGTTCTCTCTTTATTTGTAACAAAATAGGTATGAGGGGATGAAATGTGGCAGGATATGGGAGGGTAAGAAATAAGTACATGGGTTACATTGCTTCAGAAGAACTCAGGAAAATCACTGCTTTGCACAGACTTTGCCCATTTCTTGGAAGGCACCCAGCCACTCAACAGATAAAACTGACCCATCTAAAGCATGATCCTGCAATGATGTGATTTTCACAGAATCACACAATTAACTAGGTTGGAAAAGACCTTTGAGATCATCAAGTCCATTTTGTTGCATTCAATGATAAGTCAAGGAAAAAGACCATCTCTGACCTCATTCCATTTGTATATTCTGTGACTATTTAGCATGTGGGGAAAAAAGAAAATCACAGTCACCATATTCTAAGTAAAAATACTTTTTTTTTTTTTTTCTGGATGCCCTCTTGTGTTCTTGTGTTTGTCTGGGATGGTTTTGAGTGCTGCAGTGGCAGAGATGTCACAGCTTCCTCAGGCAGCCTGGGCTCTGTGGCAGCTACAGGCAAGTGCAGTTGCACTGCAAGTTTTTGTATGCAACACTGCCAACTTCTGCCTTACAATTCAATTAGATTCTTGACCTCCTCCTTGACTCTGCAGCAGAGACTCCCAATTATTTTGGCAATAAGTAACCTAAGGACTACTGGCATATGCAAATCTTCACTATCTGATCTGAAGAAGTTGTCAATCAACTGCTCCAGAAAATAATGCTCCTGTCATCAGCTAGAGCTTCTAAATAAATAGACATCTGAGAGAGTTTTACTCATGCAGCTTCTGTAATATGTAGCTTTACAAGTTTAACTGGAATTGGAATTTACTCCATATTTACTCTGACAAAAACAGTCATTGACAAAACAATAGCAGCAATCCTCCCAGCCAAACTGGGTCTATTCTTCCCTAACTTCTTGCATTGGGTCAAATTTCAATGGAGAATGGAATTTGCAAAGAACTAATAAAGCATCCCCATTGGAATTTAAAGGACAAGGCTATAGAAAGATATAAGGGAGTCCTTCCTATTTTTAATAAGGCATATAAGGGAGATATAAGGGAGATATATTTTTAAACTCTTTTCATGATCACTTTTATAATAATGTTAATGTCTTATTGATATGATCATGAGTGGGCGATTTAGTGACATTTCTATCAATGTGAAAGGTAGAAAGAACTGTACTAAAGAATGAGCTACCAAGACTGTGGTTCTCTGAATGTGCAAGAATGTCAGTCACAGTCACTTTAGTTGCTCTATTCACTCCTATCCTGCCGTGCAGGACACCCAGCTTCAGCCACTGCCATCTGCCACCTCAGAGAAATGAGTTTTAAAATTTGATTATATCCTCTGCCATTGATACCTGTCCCTGCCCTCTCTCCACTGAATATTCCCAGTGGTGCAGGACCTTAAGGGACAATTCCAGAACCACAAAGAGTGGCTGAAGCATACCATTTGTTACAGCAGGTGTCCTCCATGGCACAAAATCTTTTTCTTCTCCTACCCAACCATTTTCCACTTGAAGTCTGTTGCATCTTGAATACACTTTCAATTCTGGTTGACTTCTAAGAGACCTGAATGAACCCTGGATAGACATCCTAAACACAGCTGATTATCCAGAATGATGCCCTTCTCCATGGCCACTGCCCAGCAGTACCAAAGATTATTTCTCCTGATGAATTTAGGGCCACAGAGAGTTCAGATTAAATTCTCTTATGGATATACTTCATGCTGTTCACTCACAGGCTGCAGGAGAAATCTCCTTATACTCTACAGCAGCACATGGCTCACAGGTATTTACTATTCATGCCACCATGCAGAGTAAGATGTGGGAATTAATGGGGTTAAAAGAAGGTTGCCACATTGTTTCAAATTTTCAGGGGAAAAAACCCCAAAGTATGATTTTGCCTGCAATCAGACTAAGGAAACATTTCCTAAGCTCTTGGATATGGGCTGCAGTTCTGCTTCATTATGAATTAGAGTCCAGAAAATCCCTAGTATACCTTTAGCACAGTCAGAAGTATATATATAATTAAATAAAATGAAAAAAAAATCTGAAGAACTCATATCTCACTCTCACAGGACCATCCTTATCCAATAAGACCAGAATAAAAAAAAACCAATAATTTTGCACTCTGCAGAAGGAAACACAGGCAGAACACCTAATGGATATTTAAGTGGTACAATCATTTGTACTATCCTTCATTCAGTTTTCTAATCAAGAATGTATACCTATCTCAGCTCTTTCACCTTTTGCTGTAATTCTTTTCCTAGTTTTCTTGGGGAATTTTGTGCCAATTCATCAGGATTAAAATCATCCACACACAGTCATATTGCAGGAATATAAAATATGAAACACCACGACCCTTTTTAGACACAGATAAACTCGGCAAATATTCAGAGCATCTGAGCATAGCTTGACACAAAGATAGTAGTACAAATAATTGAATAAAGGCCATTCAAAAGCCCACAAAAGCCTTCCAGATTTAGCAATCAGTTAGCCAACAGTGAAAACCAAAACATTTCTTCCACTTTTCTAGTGACACCAAAGTATTTACAGCCCTCACCAAGTTCTGTGAAGCTGTCCTCTATTAGCTTCCTAAGAAAATATTTGTATAAACAAACTTATGCATTCAAGGGGTGTGAGTGTAATGAAATGATTAAGCCATACTTTGGAGACTTACAGTAATTAGAAACTAGCTGTGTTTGCCCAGAGAAATCTTTGCCATTTAGTGCAAGCAACCCACTCTAACAGCTTCACTTTTCCTCCTGAAAATTATTTTGGGAATCCCCAGGAGGGGTTCTGTCTGTAGCACCAATCTCTGATCTGCAGAAACCTGAGATGATAAACCAGAGACTCAGAAATTATCCCAACCTTGTTGTGTTGGGAGTAACCAAGAAATGTTTCTGTCCCCGACAAAATTGTGGCTCCAAACATCTTTTCCTATTTTTCTCTCTCTGATGCCAGAATTACCGCCCTTGCCCTTGGTTTCCCACTCCCAGATACACAGCCTATAAAATTGCTGCAAGGAGCCGAGTGCTGCTTTTCACACAGCCACAGGCAGAGCATATTCTGCACAGAGCAGCCTCCAAAGGAGACAGAGGATCATGTAATCGCCGAGATGCCGAGGAGCTCCTGCGAGCGCGGACTACAGAGGAGACACGAGCAGGGAGGAGGCTCTGTAGCCGGAGAGCGCATCACAAATTAAGAAGTAACTTCGGGCAGCGCGTTGCGGGGCCGGGCAGCACAGGGAAGGGAGCACATGGTACATTCCTGCCTGGCCGTGCTCCGTGCCGCTCCTCCTGCCGGCTCCCCGCGCCGTGCCGTGCCCCTGCCGCAGGCTGCAGGATGGGACGCGCTCGCTGCCCGGCCAGCCCGCGGCTGTCACACGGCGCTGCCAGCCCGCAGCCCCTGCGAGCAGCGAGCCCTCTCTGCCGTTTAGGATGACTCACTGGAATCTGCCGCTAATTCCTCTTTTGCTGATAGTGGACGGAGAACAACCAAAAAGCTACACTGGACTAGACCAAGGTAAGAGATTTAAGTGTCTTTTTTACCCTACGGCCACCTGAGGCTGTGTAGGAAAGCCGGCAGTGGCACTAATTCGGTGGGTGTCTGAACACCTGGCATTACATGCCATCAGTGTGTCTTTCTGGTGTTAACCCTGCGTGCACCACCCAGCCACCCCCGAGGGGATGGAGGCAGGTCAAAACACAGCCGAGTGACTGCATTTTCTCCCCTTAACGCAACTTTTGCCGCTGCACTACCACCTGCTCCCGTGGATACGAGGGGCTTCTCAATATTGCTGAACGATGAGGCTTTTGTGCTGTGCTGCTGGGAATGGAGCGTACCCGGCGTCTGTCATGGACTCCGGGAGGATTCATTCCCACAGCAGTTGTTTCATCACTTTAATGAGTTGAAATTCCACAGTCCACAGAAACGCTTCCCTGTCATTGCCCCTCTCTCTGAGGGCTTCTCAGATAGATGTGATCCATTTTGGGGCTTTTCAAAAGTAGTGCTCGCTGAAAGCACCAGGGCAAGTCTGCTGGAACACAGGCAGTGCTGCACTACATATTCTGTCTGCATTCCTCTCTGCTGCTTCTGCTGTGAATCAAAAATTCAGCCTTGCAGGAGGGTTTTTGCAAGGACAGTAAATGTCTCTGGCACAACAATTCAAAGTAAAGGGAGAAGCTGTTTCTCCCCATTCTGAAATCCTGGCGAAATATTCTTCCATTTTCCGAGGAGGTACGATATTTCTAGCAGAGTTATCTAAGCAGGTTTCTGCTGGGGCTGATTGACAGTTTTTAGTTGTGATTTTAATGGAAATCTTTCACTGAATGTCTACAGCTTCATTTCTGTCAATCCAATGCTTTTTAGCAAATGGCATTCTTTGGAGGGTGACACCTTTAAAATTAGCCCAGGATCATATTTTTCTAGACCTATAAACAAGAGTATCAGACCAGCCAGTGCTCATTGCAGAATCTCACCTTTGGATTTTAATGGTACAACTGCAGTGGAAGACATTTGATTTGGTTTCCAGATTTTCTGTACTGTGGAAAGAGTCACAACTGCAACTGAATTTATCTGTGTTTCCTGTACATTTTTATGGTGTTTCTCTGCAATATCCTACGTGTTCTATTTGTTCAGACCTTCTGTGTACTGGCAATAGGTTTATTAAGAGTTGACTTTTAAACCCTTTTAAAAAAACTGCCCTGACATTACTGCCATGAAAAGGACTCTGTGCTCAAGGAAGATGACATGTCCCACATTGATCCCACCCCTGCAGGTGACCAAACAGGTACCAGCAATTAACAAGAAAAACACCACTCAGCTTCCCAGCAACCACCAAGACCCACATGCCATTGACCCAGCATGAATATTTTTGGAATGAACTCAAACATGACGCCCATAAACACTCCCCTTAGCTACTACCCTCTCCATGCACTCTTTAAAATAGATTAGGGGGAAAAAGGTTCTTCTTTCAGAGAATTTTCAGGAATTTAAAACAGAGCTTCTGCAAGAGGTAGGACATCAACATCTTGACGTGTCAGCACGGATTCTACATCATTTTCCATCAGAATATGGTACAATTTTCCACTTGTAAAAGTGAAAAGCATTTACCAACATTATGTTTTAAGATTATTTCTAGTCATTTAGAGAAGTGCAGAGACTTTGATACTTTTTTTAAAATTTACCTCTTTTTCCTAGCATTTCAGTATGGTGCCTGACTGCAAGGGTATCAGATTATTTCCAGGAAAAGTAATTCTAAAGTACAATTTAGACAACAATAATTGTGATTCCATTAAAAGTTGATAATATTAATCTAATTTATTTTTAAATTAGCACCTATTTATTGTATTCCAGCTCTTAGCCACTTGCTAGTGAAGCATATGTCATAGTCTCTGGGGTCTGAGCAGCTATTTTTGAGCCTGTCTGGCTAATGTCTGGAATACAAAATTACCCTGTTCACAATTTGGCTTTTCTGTGTTATTTTCCTTTCTTCTGAGACATCAGTATATCATCAATTCTCATCTGGGTGGCTCCTTTCAGGTGGAATCTTAGTCCATTTAAATGCAGACAATTTACTGTGATAACAGTTTATTGTAACTTAGCAACAAGAGCTAAAAAAATCAAGTTACAGCCATAACACATGCAAACCTTGTATTGCACTGCCCTGAACTCAGCAAATTAAACCCTTGAGATAAATTACATTCTAGACCAGTCAGTTTAATATCATTAGCTGGGCTGGCCAGTTGCTCTAATTACAGAAGTCAAAGAGTGCAGGAAGCAGCTGCCAAGTCAGCACATGTGCAAGGAGCTGTTTGTAAAGCAGAAACACATGCTTTAGCTTGAGTCTTTTTGTTGCAAGATGAATTATTAAGGACACGTATGGCATTTAGTATCACTGACAGAAAAATGGTCTGGCTGGGGTCCAGGTGGCAAGACTTGTATGAGTGGCATGGGGTTATCACTGGTCTCTCTGTGAAGCTTCATTTCTGGCATAATATTTTCACCAAAATAAACAAACAAACACTTCCAATGCTATTTCTCTGTGATCAGACTCTTGGGTCATTCATTACTGGTGAGCTGGGAGGACAGCACAAGGAAAATCAGCACAATGCTGATAGGTGCTGTCCTTCCTATTTTACTCAAAATAGAGAATCCATTGTCAGTGAAACATGTTCAGGGAGCAATAAGAGGCAGAGCTGGTACCCTGGAAATGGGAAGAAACATCCCTAAGACATAGACATGGTCAACACTGGAGCTCTGCTTGAGTCTAGAAGATTAAACCAGCCACAAACAGCTGAAAGTAGAGTAGAGTCAGGCAGCTGCTCTGATGGGTGGCCAGGGATCCCCTCTGCTCTGAGTTTTACATCCCTCCTGGCATTTCGCCTCCAGAAACCGAACTCAGGAGAGGCAGGAGTTTTGCTGTGGTTAGTTAGGTGGATTCAGTCTTATAACTGATTTCATTTAGAAAAGAAAAAACATTCAGCTAAGTTCTTCCCCTCAAAAAATCAGCTTGAATAGAAGGTTCTTCAGTTGTCTGGTACTGCTGTATATTTCATTTGAACATAAAGCTCCACCCAAAATGAAGAGCTCTAAACAAAACAAGGTTTTACACATTAGGAATGAACAAGCTCTTGATAACAACCTCTAGAAAGGTATCAAAAATCCATCCCAACTGCTTGGTAAAGCACATTCTACACAGACAACTGCAAAAATGGACTAAGTTTCATCTCCTTTGAAACAACCATACTTAACCACTTTCATAGTTGTCTGTTAATGTCACTGGAGCTCCAGCAGCAGTAGATTTATTCCCTGCACCCTGAACAGAGTTAAGGTTACCTCCTCCCCACTGCACAGTACTTTGTTGTAAGGTAAGCCAACTGCACTGACAAGTAACACTTTGAAAAGTTTTGGTTTTTTTTTTAATTTGACTAGATTGGAAGAGACCTTAAAGATCATTGAGTCCAACCCATGCCCTAACACCTCAACTAAACCATGGCACCGAGTGCCACATCCAGTCTTTTCTTAAACACATCCAGGGATGCTGACTCCACCACCATAATTAATCATAATTAAGATGCTATTTCAATATAGCCCTATTTTTAGAATAGGAAACACTTTGCACACTTTATTTTGCTTTCCACAACCTTCTTGTAACATGCTCTCATCAACTGATATCAAATCTAATCTCAGTCTAAGACTGAGGACATTTATTGGGGTTAAAGTAAGGCACACATGTGATGCAAAACAGGCATCCAACCCTCATGTTTAGGCATTACCTTCTGAGGAGAGCATTTTTCTTTAAGTAAAAAAGTCTTAGAATTATAAGATAAGAGAATATTCTGAATTGGAAGGGACCCATCAGGATGGGAGTCCAACTCCTGGCCCTGCACAGCACCATCCCCAAGGGTCACACCACATGAGAGTTGTTCAAGCACTTCTTGGACTCAGCCAGGCTTGGAGCTGTGCCCACTGCCCTGGGGAGCCTGTTCCAGTGCCCAGCCACCCTCTGGGTGAAATACTCTCTCCTGGCATCTTTCAAACACTCTGTGAGTTAGTGATGAATGTACTTGGGTGTAAGAGCTATTGCTTTCTTTACCTTCAATTCTTGCATTTTCCAACAAACTTTCATCACACTCTTTTAGCATTTTCAGTCCAATAGAATTGAACCTTTGACCACCAATACTGGTGAAGGGTTCATCACACTGAAACAAAAAGGAGTAATGTAACAAACGTGTTGTGTATCTCAGTATATATGTATGGAAATAGTGTCAGAATCTATTATAAAAGCAAGGTAATTTGTCCAATTTTATTCACAACTGACTTTGAACAGACTTCTTCAAAATAAAATCAGGAATTTCAGGTTTGTGTTTAATTATTTTGTTAGGACTGATTATTTGCCACTAAAATATATATTATTTCTGCATTTATTTAATCCAGTGGTCTGCATTTTTTCTACAATTAAATACAGATGATGTAGATTCCAAGGCACCCTTTTAGTTCTTTCTTCCTCAAACAAAATAAAAACAATATTGTGTTCATCACAAAGTAGCTTTTCCCATACTCAAGCTTTGTCAAATAATCTGGATTTTTGAAAACTGAAGTCTTTAAAATCTGAACCAACAGGAAAATAACTTTTTTCTTCTCTTTCATTTCATTAACATGTGAAAAGACTTTTCACTCAATATCAGCTTGCTTGTTTGTATTCCTGTGATTGTAATTCAAATCTCAAAAATGATGAGGAAGCTAAGTATGCTGACCATGTATTCTCCTTAGGTTTTGAGGCAATCTCATTACTGAGTTGTTGGCTAGTTTAGGAATGTTGTGTTAAAGACAATCTGTGTGAATAACCTGACTGTCCAATGGGAAGCACTTCTGAGAGCAAGGAGTACACTCTAGAGCAGTTCTCCTGGATGACACTTCTGAAATGGATGTTAGACAATCTGAATTTTCAGTTCTACTCAGCAAAGTCTGTGTGGCTTTTCCTTCTTATTTCTCCTCATGTCTTTCCCAACCTTTTCACATTAATGGTATGTATTTCAGAAAAATGTTCTTACTCCTTGGGGCACCAGCAATGTTGGGTAACATTTAGTGAAACATGCATCATCCAAGTGATCTGTAGGTTATGCAGAGGGCAATGGCAGGATCCACATGGTGAAGCAACCAGAGTAAAAGCCAAGTAAATTGTTCATTTATAAGGAAGCTTGGAGCCTGGAGCCACATGATACTCAAAATCATGTAGCAAATGATTTTTTATGTTTTAAAGATACTGAAGGTTTATGGGCCGAGATCAATGCATCAAGATGTACAAGAGCACAAAGTGTGTGGTGGTGACAGAAAATGAGATACATAACTCCCTGTTAAAGACTTCTTTCCAACTTTTGCAATGAAAATACTCAAGTTTTTTCCTAAGTTTCAAACATTACAGATTCTGTCATGAAACTCAAAACACTCAAAAATCCTATGAAACTGTGTGCTGTATACACATACAGTATGGTACATGTGTGACACCATGAAGTTCCAGAAACTAAAGAAGCCAAAACCTACTGTCAAAACAGAAATACAACCACAGTTTTACTAATCACATTTGAGGCAAGGTTCTAGGAAAATAATAAATTTAAATAGGTATCCTCACATAAATAGAAAAGAACATGGAATCTTTGAGCTGAGTAGCCTTTCTTCAGTTCCTAAACACCTACAAACTCTGCCTTCCTCACAATTTTACAGTCACTACTGTGTCATGCCTAATATACTGAATATATAATAAACAAGAAAATATCCCATTAAACTCCAGGGCACAGTTCAGGTCATGAAACACATAGGTCCTGCCATGCCAGGACATGGTTCAGGGGACACCTGGGGACACCAGCGGGGTGTGTGCAGCAGAACAATGCCCTGCCCTGCCCGGGGCCACCTGGAACTGTGCATATCCCATCTACTGCTCTTGGAGAGCAAAACAGAGCAGAACTGGGCCAGGACAGAACTAAAATAGACAACCTCCATGTCACCAGGAACTGCAGAAAGCACCTACTATGTTACAGTTGTTAACTTCTTTATAGCTGGTGACTGATTTGAGAGGAAAGGAAGCAATACAGAAAGCCCTGCATGTCTAAGAAAGCCAAATATTGCTACAGCTAGTTTCTTCAGGAGGGAAGTGAAAGAAAGAGTTAATTAAGCTTGCTGTCTGTGGTGTGAAATATTAACCTGACATTGGTGTTTATCCCATGTGAAACAGCTTTAATGATTTTATTTAAGCCTTTACATTTCTCTCATTGTTTTGCTCACTGTCCTCTGTTGCCACTAGTATTATTACACTTTCAGTAGTAGTAATAAAACAATTACTGAGCCTCTCTGCTGTTTAATGGGCTTGAAACCTCAGGAGATGTAAATAACTAAGTTGGATTTTTGTGCTTGCAATGAAGTTTGATATTTGATGGAAAAAAAAAAAGAAAATAAAAACAAAACTAGCAGAAAGATCCATAAATATTAAAGTCAAATGGGACCATTGAATGAGTTTGGCTTCCAGCATACCACAGCAACCCTGTCATTTCATCCAATTTTACCTATGTCAAACCTAGTATCTTACATACATAACTCCATTATTATAAAAATAGTTTCAGATCACAAAAATGATAATACAAGCTGCAAGTGCAGGACCTTACAGCTGCTGATCACAACAGAGTGGGATCATTCCTGTCTCTTCACACCAGCTAACCTCAAGCCCCCTACCTTGCAGCACATTCATCCTGTCTGAATGTGGCAATTTAATCTTAAAATGCATTTCTCAAAGAAAACTACTGTAAGAAGAAAGGGAAACTGGTTAGAAGACCTGAGCTAGAATTCAACAGAGATGACGGGTGCTTCTACCACTTGTTATTAAGAAAAACCCCAAAACTTATCATTTCAGAAGTCTCAGGAAAATTGCAGCCACATCACACTACTAATTTTGGGAGTTTCCTGCCTGAATAATGTTCTTTTTCCTGAGCATTGTTTCTTGGATAACCTAATGGGGAAACATGCATAACTGCTAGGTTCAACATTAATCAAAAGATTATCAGTGTTGCACCTCAAAAGGTAAATGTAAATGTTAACTCTGTGCAATCTCTTGCAAAGAGAATGTATAAAGTTATCAGGAGCCAAATGCATACATAACATATAGGATTTAACAAATGAAAGGATGGCTTTTACACAGTAGAAGATAACAGGACAAAGAGAGACAGCCCTGCTCAGCATTATAGTGGGATTTACAGAGGAAACTCCTCAGTTCCCTCAGCACTCACTACAGCTGCCTGAAAAATCTGTTTGCAGGATTGCTTCTGCACATGAATAAAATGAACACAGCTGGGGCAAGAAAGGGAGCAATAGGGCACACATGGAAATGAGGGAAAGAAATAAGGGAAGGAAAGGGAGAAAGAAAAGAAACAGGTATTTTCTCCATCATTACTCTCAGCACTTCTGACATTTATAGTGGATTTAGAGGCAAATCAATAAAGGAATAAGGATTAAGATACAGATGAATGCAAAAGAAAACAAATACAAATTACTGAATCATTAAGGTTGGAAAGACCTGCAAGATCATCAAGTGCAATCTTTGGCCAAACACGACTTTGTCAAATAATCGTGGCACTGAGTGCCACATAAGGTCATTTCTTGGACACTTCCAGGGATAGTGGCTCTACAACCCCACTGGGCAGCCCATTCCAGTGCCTGACCACCCTTTCAGTGAGTGAAGAAATTCTTCCTGATATCCAGCTTGCCCTGGTGTAGCTTGAAACCATTCCCCCTTATCCTGTCACTGGTTGTCTGGTAGAAGAGACTGAGACTGATCCCCTGGCTCCAGCCTCCTTCCAGGCAGCTGTGCAGAGTGATGAGATCTCTCCCAAGCCTCCTTTTCTCCAGGCTAAACACCCCAGCTCCCTCAGCTGCTCCTCACAGGACTTGTGCTCCAGACTCTTCACCATCTCCCCTCCCTTCTCTGGACACACTCCAGCACCTCAATGTCCTTCTGGACACAAATGGAATGGAGCAAAGTTCCAAATACAACATTTAGGTGATGTAACAGATGCCCCCTACCCAAAAGCCAGGTCCATTACTGTGGGCAGGAACTGGAACACAAGTCTTTAGATCTAATCCCTCTGCCAAGGTACCTGGCCCTTCAGCTCGCAGTCCTCGTGCAATGGGAGCAGGGATAATGCCTGCTGGAGGTGGGCTGGGGCAGGGATGGGGGCTGCTGCTGTTGGAGCCCAGACACCACAGCAAAACACGCTTGGCACTCTGACTTTAGTTCATGGCACACTACAAAATCAATGCAACACCTTTCATCTCCTGTCAATCACATTCCGAAGCGCTGCAGGACAAATGGATTTCCTCTGTGACACTGGGATGGGGATCATGAATTCTGATCCTTCTGCTGGATAGTTCAGTACCCACAAATTGTCAAGACAGCAGAAACCACACAGCATTTTAGTCTCCCCTTGTGCCAGTGCACAAGGGTGTCCATCCAGAAGGAGCAGATTACAGCTCTGCCCTGCAGTAGTACAGAACTGTAGTTTGCTGAAGAAAGAAATACTGCAGAGAAGAAATGTGGGTGCCAGGATATCAGTAGTATAAAAGTGGAAAACTGTAGAACTAAGTGGGGATTTGATTTTCACCTGTTGTGACTCAGTGCCATGCTAAATCATTACAACCTCTTTTCACTGAACATCTTAGATTGCCAGAGCCAAGCTTTCTATGCCAGTTAACCTGCTGGGGATGAGAACTTCTGTGATACTAGCTGAGCACTTCAAATAAGGAAAACCAGAAGAAAAATCAACAGAAATGCAACCCAATATGTATTATTTAATCTATCATCAACATATAGTCACTAAATAACAGCATTGGTTTTATCTTCAGATCTGTACTGTTAATTCACAGTGATTAATATCCCATTTATATCACTTCTTGAGATGTTTTGACAGCCAGAAAATCACTCTTCTGCCTGAACTTAGGAAACAATTTATTTTCTGAGGTGAAAATGTAAATACAAGGCACAGTAGAAATAGCCCAGTCATCCTTTGGTAAATATGAAGGTTATTGTTACATACACATACCCCTCATTAAGAAACTTGCAATCATACATGTTTGTGAGTACTAAACTGCTTAGAAAGTAGAGCCTAACATTGCTAAAATGTTATTACTGTTATGACAGCACAAGAGGGACAGGCACAGAAGAGAAGAATAAACCAAACTTTTCCAAAACACAGATGGTATGGGAATTGTCCCAGAAATAGGGTAGAAGTAGTAAAGAAATTAAGCTTAAGGTCCCCACTCTGGAATGTAGACTGATGTCCTGTAAGTGGCATCTTATGCAGTGAGTCTTGTGTAATTCAGTGTTAGTAAATCCTGTGCTTTCCTCACCCACCCCTCAGTTCTGATCACTGCCAGCTCTCACCTCTGTGAGCATAAATAACCAAATGTCTCCAATAGGCCAGGCAGCAGCTGACTCCAGGCTTTTAAAGGTCAATAATTTCCTCTTAAAAATCAATATATTTGTAACTAGTGTAAAAGCCTTCAGCCTAAAAATGTGCTTAAATGGACAATCCAACAGGGCTTTTTTCCAAGCCACGTGAATTTTAACAATGCTCACACTTGTCAGTTTTCCGATTGTCAGAAGGTTTTTTATAAGGGATGGGGAATTCTGAAGATTAATTCTGCTCCTTTCCAGGAAACCACCACTTCATCATCCCCTATTCACAGTTTATCACAGACAATGGTTACTATTCAACTGTGATGACTCAGGTACATTGAAACAGGACAAGTGTGGAAGCAATAACCAAACAATGGCATTTTGCTGTGCCAGAGGGAAGGGGGCACGGTGTGCTTAGCTTCCCTGAAAGGAGCACTTTCTTTTAGCTCACTCTGTTCTCCAGCCATCTCTGTAAGAGTCATCACTGCTTCAAAAAAAGGAGGGATTGTCTGGAATCCAAGAGAAATGGTTCAAGCTAACACCCTCCCCCACTTGTATAAATGCTTGTGCAATAAATATCTAAGTGAGTGGAATCACTTGCTCTTCTAGAAACTGTTTGGTAAGTTATGATACATTTAATTTATTATTTATAGACCTAAGCTTTCACATCATAATGAGCCATATCAAGCAGACTTGAATACTAGCACTTGAAATACATTGAGAAATGTATTGGGTTGAAAAGAATTCAGATAATTTGATTTCCCTTTGTGCCCCATCTTTTACTGCATCCACAAGCAGCAATAAATCAGAATACCTGTTACCTAAAGAAAGCCTTGAGAGAAAGGTTACAGCAGGGTAGAGCTCATGCAAGCAACAAGTGCCTACATGAAAACAGCTCTAAGTGTTACCTTTGGTGAAGATTTTTAGAGTCCAAGACAAGCCTCATAATTCCCTTGTAAAAGGGGCTCAGAGAAAACAGACTAGAGAGTAACACAGGACCCATAGGAACTCAGTTTCCTAAAATTAGGTCAGCACTGGTCTAAAATTAGATTCAGTGTTCTGCTGACCGAACTGAAAAGAGGAGGAGTAATTTTTAATCACAAATTCTTGAGGGTAATGATCTATCTTGCTGGAAGTCACCAAGTACAGGCCACAAACTTGCACAGTGGTTAGCAACTTCCTCTTCCCAGCACTGCTAAAACTCATTGGAAGCCTCAACACAACCAAAACTTATAAATTAACAATGAGGGACAAATTGTTTCAAGTCAAACATGCAGCACTATTTAGACAAATGATTACACTCCATAGTAACATGGCATTCACTATAAAACTAATTTATCTACTACAATTGATTCCTCAATTAAATTGTCTGATGAAATTGTTTTTGTTGGGGGGCATGGGGGGCTGTGAAACTAAAAAAAGAAAAAAGAACAACACATAGAAACCATAGTGTGCTTCAATTCAAATCACCCAAACATCACAAATAAATTGGTGGAGATTGTAATTATAAAAAAGTATGAAATAGCAACCTTGGAACATAGTGAACAATGATCTTGAACAATAACTGTCTAAAATTCATTCTAACCATCTATTGCCCAGCAGATTGAACCAGCAGATCTGAGGTTTAGAAATTAAACTCTGGGGAGAAGGAAACGTTGCATTCTAGTAATGAACAAACTGACCTTGTACTACAGAATCACCTGAGCAAAACATCTAGACTCAAGCAAGAAAGAAGGCAACATTAAAAACAATGCCCTCTTCTACCTTACCAGTATTGCAGGACTATTTCAAAATATTTTATTATAAACTTGTTTGACAGAGTAATTGTCTGATCTGCAGCAAATTGCATTCCTACCCACTCCACTGCTCAGTCCCACTGAGGTCACATCCCCTGTGGATCTCTCTGCAGAGGTGCCTGGATCTCTGGGGGATCCTGCTGACTGCAGCCAGTGAATACAGAAATCCAGAATGATGTCCAGAGCAGCATCTACTGCACTAAAAGTCCAGAAAAGTCATTTTGTGGATTGCCATAATGTGTGAGGATACTGGAAACTGCCAAGGTTGTAAAGCAGACCTTGACAGCTCTGGGACAGAATTTCCCTGTGTACCTGGGAAATAGGCTAACTAGTGAAATGTAGGATTTTTTTGGTTTGCAGACATAGTTACTCCAGAAGATCAACATGAAATAATCTAACCTGAATGTATTAAAGACTTGGACAAAAAGAATTTTCCAATTCTTCCAGCATCACAATATGGCAAAAGAAAGGCCTACCCAGTATAAAAGTCTAAAAATTTCCTTCTCTCAGACATCTAGCATTGATACTAGTTCATGGTTAATAAATGATAGGTTAGGAAATAAGATCCTGGGCTACTGGCCTGGATCAGCCTGGAATGGAGATTCTTAATACTTCTGTAAGCACTGTTCAGCTGGAACAGTAAATTGCAAGGAGTGTGCCTCCCTCATTGTGCAGAGCTTGTACAGCACATCAGAAGAAGGTTAATGAATGCCAGGGTGAGAAGCACTAATGAGCTAGCAAACAGTGCTTTGAAGAGATCTGGCTTTTGGCAGCCAGAGAAACACGTACTTTCTTTTCATATGATCATGACTGGGAGCTGAATTCCCAGCCAGGTCTCTGCTGAGGTGCAGGGTTGTGGGGGAGCTCCTCTAGCCTGTGCTGCCATAGCTGTTGAGGCTTTGCCATCCAACTTCAGATCCAAATGAAAAATCACATTATTTCCCTTAGCGTTCTCCAGGGGCAGTATAATGGGTACTTGCAATGCTGATTCCTTTAAGCTTCCACAGCAAACTTCCCTGTGCAGGCTCATCCCCTGCTGTGCTCCAAATAGCTTATGTGAAACCAGGAACAAGCAGCTGCCTAGGGAAGGGACAGCCAGTGACAAGGGATGCCAAACCAACCCGTGCCAGGAACAGCACAATGTGTGTGTGCATTTACTGCAGGTGTGACAGCCTCAGTGGGCAACCAAGTGCTACAATGCATGCTGCTTTATCACAAACTGCTGGGGATCTGAAGTGCCAGTTGTGCTTCTTTTCTAAAACTTCTTGGGGGAAGAGCTTGGCAATCTGCATGGGGTATTTTGTGGCTGATTAATTTTATAGATAGTGCTAGGTAAGAACCCTCTAACTCACTGAATCCAATAGCAATTTTAATCAAACTCTAGTTGCTTGCTGATTTGGAGACATAGGGTGCCACTTTATTGGCTTATATAGACTGCTTGCTCTCCCTATATTGAAGTAGTTTGGAGAAACCTTCTGGCATACCTGTTTCTTTCCAGAAGAATGGACCTACACAAGGGCTTGACTGCAAACCTCAAGATTTCATACAAAAAGCAATTTAAGTACAGTGCAACTAATAGATTTATACTCCTTTTTTCGGTAACTTTTTAACATGATAGCAACTACAAAAACAAACTTCAAATTTGAAAACAAATTGCAAACTGAAACACAAAAAATCTAAGAATGACAAAAACATTACTTGTCATGTAGACTACTGACCAGAGCCTAATTGGCTTAATTGGTTTGTAACATTGTGGAATGTTACAAACAATCCTATCCCATAAGCAGACAGCTAATATTCCAAAATATGTGAGAACTTGTGTTTATCCTGTTTGAGGAGATGTGGAACTGAATGAGGACTTGTAGGGAATTCTGTTTCAGCATCATGATCAACAAATAGTACTGTGTGGGCTCCTGGGTCTGCTCCCTTTCTATAATCTGTTTTTCTATAATCTTACTGTGTAAATCAACAAAAGCAGCTTCTGAGCCCCTGTTCACAGCATGAAACAGTAACTACAGGAATCCAGTGAATCTCTGAAAGTCATTCTCCAGAAGGGAATTTCCTTTTGTTTTCTGATGCAGCATCTTTGTGCCCAGACTCATTTGAAGGTGTCTATGCTTCAAATCTTACAAAAACTTTACAATTAACCATTTTCTTAATTCCAGATTTAGATTCAGTATAATTTCCCCTATATAGTCTACACAAGCCCATAGATTCTTTCAAAATCAGGGCTTTTATCCTCTTGAGTTTGTAAGAGTTTTGGGCAGGTATCTTTGTGCTTTAGCATTTGCTACTTTTTTCTACATGGCATATTATAGGTCAGAGACAAAGAAGCTTTTCTGAAGGGTTTTATTTATTAGCTTTTCTGAAGGGTTTTATTTTGTTTTTCTTATTTGTTTTAAGTTGCATTGTCCACTGACACGCACATTATGGAGGTGCTGAAGTAGGGAAAAAAAACTGTTTCAAACCAGGACAATGGAGATTTTTGACAACACAACACATAAATGAAAAGCTATTTTTCTTATCACTGGGTACTCAAATAGCAGCCTTGAAATAAAACTTAAGAACTCAGAAAAGCCTACAAACAGCAAAGGACTTAATTTGTTAGTCAGCCCTATAGAAAGAAATGGGAACAAAGCCTTGTGCTCACTAAAAGTGATAGATATAGGTCATTAACTATGCTACACTACCTCTAAGAAAAGTACAATTTTTTGAATTCCATGCCTTTCCCTAAACTAGAGCATATGATTCCATGGATATTGTACAGATCATGACATTGCTTTGGACACATTGGCTGATCTTCCCTTACAAGTCCCAGAGCAGAGGCAGCCTGGAAATTCCCATGCAAACGCACAGGTTGTGCCAGCCTGCAACATCCACCACAGATGTTTTTAGTAATTTGTACTACAACTCCAGCAAAGGACTGCAGGCTCCAAGAGGCTCCAATCCAGCTCTCTCAAATGGATTCATACTGTCTTAGCTATATTTTACTTTAAAAGCACAGGTACAAAATCAAGTCATCAGCTGAATGTGTATTTGCTGGCTTTATCCAAGCCCCTGTTCCACATGCATTGCCTGTGATAAGCCAATTAGGCTCTTTTGAGACCTGATACCATCTGTTGGAGCCACTGGCAGCCCAGCAGGCAGTTGTGTCTCAGTCCCTCAGTGGGTTTCACATTTTTTACCACTCAGAACTCCCAATTGCCCTCCCCAGCCCCAGAATGAAATAGAAAAGAGAAAAGCTTTAGTCTTTCTCTACTGTGAAATGAGGAGTAAGAGACAAAGCAGACATTTGTGTGTGTGTGTGTAAAGTCAGTTCTTGCATTTCCACACTCACCACACTTCTGATTTTACCTCAAAGAGATGAAGGTTTCTGTTGCCACAGCAACCATGTTAACAAATAGCAGCATAGCTTTTACACAAATGATGTGATTGTCAGGAGTTGGAGATAGTCTAACAGGCTGTTTATTATATCCCCCAAAATACACACTTTTTACCTAAAACAAATACATCACCTTTTTTCCCGTATTGTATATTTCTCATTTCACAACAGCAAAGGTTTTTGTTTGTATAGGATACACCTTTACCAAGAGCTTCTAAATTTGATATACCTTATCTTTTGTGCCTTAGGAAGGCATCACATGACTGCAGCATTCTTTAGAAGGCATAAACTGATTTGCATTAATGCTTCTCTCAGTGAGGTAACTGGGGGGCTATAAATACAGCTCCTGTCTTCTGATTACTTAGCAATTTTGCTGCTCTGAAGGGGAAAAATAAAAGCAGAGGAAGGGATAATCTTCACCATCAGATAGAAGGGGGGAGAGATTGTTCTGTACATCATCCAAAAATTAATGATGAATCTGTTGCTTCCTTTAAAAAGCAAATATTTAGAAAAGCTAAATTCTGCAGTCTTCAACATTTGAACATTTCCATTGCATGGGTTTAGAATAAATTACTAATATCCACTACGACAAATATTAACTTTGGCAGATTTTACTTCTAAAGAGAGCAAATTTTGGTTTTAGCTGAAGTATAATAGGAATAACAGTTTGCACTTCTTTGGTCTCTTCCTTCTTCATACTTTCCTTCAAAGCACTTCAAATAGCAGATAGAAAATATCAAGTATTAATTGGAAATATGGCCCCATTTTAAGGATTAATAAATTAAGATTCCACCTCAAGGGGATGGGAAAATTCTGGGACATAACAAACCATAGACCATGGTAAACAAGAAAAGGTGATTAACTATTCTGAACACCTAAGCACTTGCTCAGCCTTTTATAAGCTGAAGAAGACAGAAAAAGTTCCCCAAACAATGTCATATTTAAAAATTTATGGATCTGTTTAAATACAACCACAGTGTATGTGTACAGACACTTGCTTCAAAACCAGCCACAAAATTTAGCTGGCTGAAGTATCTTTTTTGAATTCACATCTCATCTCCTCAGCCAAAGCAATGACTTAGCTCCTGCATTAAATTTATTTTCCACTTCACACAGCTATTATACCAGCTCAAAAAATGGCTTTCTTCCAAACTCTTGACTAACACCATGTCAAAAACTGTTCAATAGGACTGCTCTCTCCTGACACCCAGCAGTGTTTTAGACTCTACTTACATATTTCCACTTCCCTGTCCATTCCTACCTGAGGGAGATACTGCAGTCCCAAGATACAATTATACAGCAGAGAGAGTAGGCAAATTAAGTCCTGTTTTTACTTATTTGGTATCAACCAACTACAGAGAGGAAGGGTCTACTCTTGTTACATACAATTTCTTTTCACCTCTACAATAAATCCTGTTTCTATTGGGCAACTTTCATCCATATCTGGTTGTTTTGGTAAAACAAACAAGCTGTAGATAAACTTCTGTTCAGCTGCTTAAGTTCATTTTCCTCTTTTTTACACACATGCTACAAATCCAAGATGAAATAGGTGTTGCTAGGAAGACATATTTCTGAGAGTTTTCTCATTCCTTCTCATATTAGCCTCCCAAGTCTCTGTAAAGGGTCAGAAAGATCAGCTTCAACATTTTGAAAATTTTAGCAGCAAATGTTCCTTGCCAACAAATAGTAAAGGAGCCACCAGAGCAAATTTCCTTTTTTTATATCTTTGCAAGCTATATCCTTGCTAGGGTAAGCAGATGCTTATTTCACCTGCCCTTAGAGCTGACTGAGCTCTTGATGTGTTTTATGTGTCTCTGGTAGGCAGCACCTTGCAGAGCCTGCACGAGCCAATCACTCTGTGCTTATTTCCATTGGGATTTCTCTCCCAGTATATTCTAATTATGCCTAGAACATTTCTAGAACAGCTTCCATTTTTAAAAAAGAGCTCACAAGCCTAATATACCTTAGAGCAGATTCACTTCACCTACACCAGGCACACAGAGCAGTTTGACAGCTTTCAATTCTACCACAATGAGCATTTTGAAGATTTCTGTGAACAAAGAAAAAATATGCCCACCTAACACTTCAGAGAGAATTTATATATATTTATATTTATATATATATATATATATATATTAGGCTATAACTGTAGAATATAGGGTGATATTCTGACTATAAGGACTAAAAACTACCAACGGTGTAAAGACTGTCAAATGGATGTTAAATGTCCATCAGCTTAAACAGTATTGATTCTATATCTTATTAACAGTAGCTTTCACAAAGTAGCATTTTTCACCAGTTTTGCTATAAGGTTAGGGGTTATTTTATATTCTTTGTTTAAAGAAATTGAACTTCACATTTAATTGAAAAAGCTTGAACTTTTTCCAGTCAAGAATGAACATTTTGATTTATAACAAAACATGTTCACAATAATTAGTAGGCCAAGGTACATCAGTGGGACAGGTAAGTCTCTATTTCAAAGCTCTAAAAAATATCTCTGGAAACCACACTGCCTCTTTTCAGGAAAGTTCCCTTCCTAATTTGACAAGTGAGAGAGGTTTTCTGCCAGTGCCTCTGTGCTGCATGGTTCAGGTTTAACTGTGGTGTGCATGAGATGCAGCACTTTCCCTGGCTTTCCTAGGAGTTCCAGATGGAACTGGCTGGATTGGAGGAGAGCTGGGATAAGTCTGGAGGGATATGGCTCAAGGTTTTCACCTCTATTTACTTTATACATATTGGAATTGCAAGGCAAGTGTCTGAAATAAAAGCGTATGAGGACAGGGGGGCCAGACCCATTCAACATAGGCAATAAAAAGGGTTTTCTGCAGCTGCTTTTTCCACCATACAAAAGCAGACAATCTCAAGCCAGAGTTGCAAGCAAGACCTAAATATTCAGGTTTTTGAAGCTCAAGCAGAATGTCATACACTGAGTAACTCAGAGACCTTGGCAGTGGAACATCAAAACTAAACCACAGGAGGATTGAAAGTGTGGCTTGACAAAAAGTTATTCTTTAGATGTACCATGCTCTTTCCACATTTCCATTACCACATAATGCAATGCTATGTAGAACACCCAAACCTAGCCTAAGCATGCCAGCTAATAAATTAACTGAAGTGCCTTAACCTTAATTACTTGCCCATCCTAATTCATGAATTCTTTTGAGAAGCATCTTGCAGAAATGTTAAATATAGGCATCTCTGCATGACACTTAATTATGTCCCAAAGATTTAGAGCAGCAGGAAGTTTTGGCAGATTTCAGATTTTAAGAAAAATGAAGAAAAAAAATAAGCCCTTTGACTTTTGTTACTAACTGCCTGCCCACTCAGATCACACTCTATATGAGAAGTCAGTTAGTATTGGATTTTTATTTATTTGAGAAATGCTGTTATGGTAATTAAGTAAAAGTGCTCATGTGTTCAAGCAGCTTTTATTGTGCTTGAGAAAGAAGCCAGGCTAATACAGCCATGGAAATTGAACCACTCCATTAAAGCAGAGACAAGTACAGCATGGATAGTAGAACTGCAAACTGCCTCCACAGCTCTGACAGCCAAGTTACATCAATCACAGCCCTGAGGGGGTGGATTTAAGCACAGCTCTGCACCTCTCCAGCCATACAAAACCTGGCCTTACTGGGTGCTCCTCAGGGAGTGCCGGCTGCATGGTGAGGGCAGCTGCCCACCACCCATCCGGTACACCCATCAGTCTACTGAACACAAGGAGCCAAGCAGATGACAGATAGTAACACATTTTTGTCATAATAACCAGAGGAAAAAAGATTCTTCATGCCATTACCAATCTTGTGAGCCCTTTTGTTTTGTTTTTTTAGCAGACACCCATAAGAGACACCCATATTTTAGCTGGCACCCAGTTTCATAGTTTGTTGATGATATGTGGAAAGCAGAACTTTATTCAGCCATGTACAGTCCTAAACTTTGCTGCTATAGTTTTCTGCTGAAAACTTTTAAAAGCCATTAACCCAGTTCAATACTGCTACTGCCCAATTCTTGTTGTTCTCATTCCTGCACCAAGAAAAAGGAATCACCATCAATGTTGCATGCCTTCCTGCTATCTCAACATGCACAGAATGCAAGACCTTTTGCAGAGGACAGCAATAATATGAAAACAGAGAGAAATTAGAAGATTCTTTGCCATTCTATCTTGTTTTTCATACAACAGATACTTCTGATTTTTGTAAACAGTGACATTAAGACCCTTCCTGGAAGCCATGAAATAGAACAGTCATTTTGGTGGATTCAGAAGTGGAAGCTGAAAGAAGGTACTGCACCACCCCACTGGTCTCAATCTCTCTCACACAGGCAAAATTCTGCTGACAGTAACACCCTGAAACACATTGTGATGCTCACCAGCAAGAAGCAGCCTGGGAAGGGGGGCTGGAGGGGTTTGCTGGGGAAGGGTATAGGATCAACGTGGAACAGCTGCAGTGTTTGCATCATTCTCTCAACACCTGGGTTCAGGTCCTACCCTTGTGACCTTGGGCAAAATATGCCCAAGCTGGGCCTGACATGAACTGAAATTCTGGTTTTTAGGCTAAAATCAGTCACTGCTGATAAGTATAAGCATCAACGTGGCCAGTTTGAGCAAGTGGTCAGAAAGGAAAATAGTGCAGATAGAAGGGCAGCCTAGAAATTATTGCAAGGCCTTTGTTCAGTCTGCAATGTTTTGGGACTTTTGTAATGTGTACAAAGTGCCAGAAACTCCAGAGGAGTTTATAAAGAGTAAGCATCAGGCAGGAAAGCTGATAGTTTTATTTAAGACTCCTGCTTACTAAGAGTAACAAACAGTAGAGAAGTCATTGCTCAACAGAGGAGAAGGTGTAACAGCTGTAACCTAGGGGTAGGTCAGAAAAGTTCTGGTTGCTTGGTTTTGGGTTTTTTTAATCTGGAGGAGAAAAAAAACAGTATTAAGATAAACAGTAATCCTTGAGAAGCTTATCAAGAAGATGGAGCCAGGCTCTTTACTGCGGTACTGGATGTGAGACAATGGATATAGTTTGGAAAAACAAAAAAGAGTTTCAGGCTGGGTATAAGAATGTTTTTTGTCATGAAGGTGGCCAAGCAGTGGAATAGGCTGCCCAGGGAGGTTTTACTATTGCCCTCCTTCCAAATTTTCAAGACCAGATCAAATAAAGCTCTGAACAGCCTGGCTTGTTCTCACAGCTGACCCTGAGTTGAGCTGGAGTTTGAACTAGAGACCTTGTGAGGTTTCTTCCAGTGAGATTTAGCCTGTGATCCTAGGATCTGCCAAAAATAACCCAGAGGTAATTATAGAAAAGCAATCCATGCATAGGAAAGATCAATGAATAATTCAGCCAAGGGGAGAAGGCATGTATAAATCAGAGAGGAAAGCCTTACATGTAACTCTCTCAGATGCATTTGGAGACATATTAACTTTGCTTTTGCAGTGTATAAAAGTTTCTATTTGGAGAAGATATGCTACCATACTTGTGAAGAAAACAAAATTAAAGTACTTTCTCATCAAAATTGTCCCACTACAATAACCTTCTTACAAAGTAGAGTGTTTATTATGAGTATTATTTTTACCAAGATAATTTATACTTCTTTCACAAGAGAGCAGAATTTATTTATATTATTTCAGGGAAAATTTACTAAACCAAATGGACAGTAGAAGTCTCCACCCTATGTCAGCAAGGATTAAAATCTAGGAAAACTCTTCTCCTTTCCATTCCTTAAAAGTTTAGTAGCTATTCTCCCATCCTTACAATATTCACCAGCTTCTTTTTCTCCTTTTATCTCAGTCAGTGGGTAAAAGGCAAATTGCACATTGTTGTCCCATGATTCATGCTGAATGCAAAACCTCCCTTTTAGTATAACATGTGGTGTTAATCACCATTTTCCTGTCACTTGATGTCAGAGTTGGCAATTTTCTAGCATCTTCACTGGGTGGCCATGTGTACATCATTCCCCATTTCTTTGCTGCATCCAAGCTTGGGTAGCAAATGCAATTAAGCCCATGTATTTCAAGAGGGTTGTTTTTTGTTTTTTTTTCTATTTTATATATTCAGAACCTGCCTCATGTTTAGACAGTGTTATATTAAACTGCTCTCAATCCCAGTGGATATAAATCAACACATCTTTTAATACATGGGGTTTTTGTTTGTTTTTCTTGATCCATGCCAGTGTACTCCTCTAAGCTATTTATTTGGATGAGAGGAAGGCCAAGTACATTTTTCCACCCCTGCCAGTAAGCTGATTGCTCTTTGGCTCAAGCTGCTCAATATACTCCAGACTAGAGAAGGGAAGTTTCTTGTCCTCAGCATCTTGGCAATGCTCTGTTATGTTAAACAGATGCTTGTGTTTTACACCCAATTCATAACTACTTATCACTGGTGGACTTAAGGATCTTATACATTAGTTTTTCTTGACTCCCAGAGGTCAAGATGTGCATTAAAACACCTCATTTGTTTCTCTTCTGTGTTTGTGTTTTGTGTTAATTCTATTGGAAACCTTTGTTTAGCTCAATTTGCAGCATTAGGATTTGCATGTGATTCTTGGAGCAGGTCCTTCTGAGTACCCAAGGGTTCTCAGACAATACCCAAGGTTTCTCAAACTCCTTGTGTAAGTTCCCACCAGAAAGCAAACTCAAGGAGAGCTGTGAAAACTGCAAACAAGTAACAGCAATATATAATGAAGTTGTAAAGGAAATGTTCAGTCTTACAAAAGTGTTTATTTCTTGGACAACTGTCTATGAAATGAGCAGTTCAACATTCCCTGTTGTAATTCTACAGCTAATACATCTCAGTCTCCCTGTAGCACCAAGGGTAAGTGGAAAATCTGTTTTGAGTTCATAAATACTCTCTTAAAATAAACTCTAAATTCTAGAAGTGTGTGATGTTAGGAATTATCTTTTTGCCATCCATTCACTCATTCCCTAATAACACAACTTCTCAACCAACTCACTGTACCCTCCACACCTACACCATGCATTTTAATCAATTTACATACCATTCACTCAAAATTAATAATAAGTAAAATAACTACCACCCCATACTAGAACATTTCTGCCTAGAAAGTGATGAATTTACACAACGCAGAACAATATGAACATGGAAAAGATTTACATGAACACTAATGCACAGCTACTGTAGTAAAGTATCCAGCATAACACACAATAGTAAGGATGCTTTCATTATCAGGGTTAGGTCACAATCCCAATTGTTACAAAGTTACCTCATATAGAGAAGGTAACAAGGGAAATTTAGATTGTGGGTATTATTGATAATCAAGGAGCAGAGCAAAAAGATAATATGAAGGAGACTGAGGAGAAAAAGGAAGGCACTAATAAAAGATGGTATAGCACAGCCAGAAGAAACAGAACATAAGCATTATTTGAATAGCATAAAAAAAGTATTCTTGGTAGTAAAAATTCACTAATTTCGAACAAAATAGCTCTAGTTAAAAAATAAGTACAATTCTGTAGAAAAGAAAAATAAACTTAGTGATAATGCTGTATAGTATTATCCCTAGTAATAAAAATTGTGATTTTAATAAGAACCAAAATGAAAGAGTAGTCTCAGATAAATGTGAATTTTTTTCCATGCTTTCACTTGGCACATTTGTTACCCTTTCTATCCTGGCCTTCATGAACAAGTAGAAAAAAAATATTTGTAAAGAGAGATGCAGAAACCCCGTTACTGCTACATAAACAATCTGGGTTTGAGGCCCCATCCACCATTTTTATTGTTCAGCTATGCACCACTTAACAGCCTATCATGTTCCTCTTGTGCTTCAATCCAGAAGCCTTAACATCCATGCATACAAGATGTTCTAACACAAAATTTTCTAAGTGTTGATTTATTGAAGGTGTATTAGCCTTGTGACTAATACTGGGTTTTTGGAAATGTAACTCTACTATCCAATAGGCCTTTTGAAAAGCCACTGCCAGCTTTTCATTACTGCTATTTTAATGTCTTTCCATAGAAGCATGATCTCCTAATTTATAGCTGTCCAATGAGTTAGGAATATAAGTAAAAATCTTGTTCATACACATTAATCTCTACATTTCAGTGTAGGCAGTGTGTTCCAACAAGATACACTGGACAAGGAATATGTTCATTATGATTTTTAGGGGGTTTCATTCATATGACACCTCTTTTAAAATGTATCTGCATACTGCTAATTGTACATTGAGAAAAACATGTTGAAAACAGACGTTTACAGAGAAGTAGCAAACTAAATATTAAATCCAAACCCAAAGGGCCTACATCAGATTTTGTATGCCAATGGCTTCAAACCTTCCTTTTGCTGTTCCAAAAGTATTATTTATGATGTCAGAAAAGGCAGTGTGAATCCAGGACTCTAAAACTTGCATTAGCACTTGAATTTAGTCACAATTAAATTCAGCAAAGTGAATCATGCAATTTGTGCTACTCCAAAAATCTAAACTTATTCTATAGGATTAATACTTTTATTTAGTTCTCTAATTCACCTGCCTCTGCCTGCAACTAACCCATGCCTCACTTTCACTTATCTTACTTTCTACATAGCCAGGTAAAATTGCCTCAGCATTCAGAAGCAGAAAACCAATTCCTGTATTCGAGGAAATTGAAATTTGGAAAGATAATGAATATGGGGTATCCTGGTTATCAAAATCCCTGAATAATTTCTCAACTGTAGGTCACAACTAGATCAGGCAGTGTCAGGTTGGACTGCAGTTTGATTACCTCTGGCTTTCCCCTTGCCAGTTTTGTCTAAATTGGATTCTTCCCCAGGTGAAGCCACACATGTTTTTTAAGCAGTCCTTGGTGCCTCTCTGCTGCCTGACCTATGTCAAGCCCTGTAATTCCCCACCAATAGTTACATCACCTGGTACCCCACCAGAAACAGCAATTTTGGGAACGCTGACCCATGAAGAACACCATATGGCTGCAGATGTTCCTGAGTGCCATGGTGTCCAACCCACCTTGCACTGAGCCAGATGCCATGGTAATTAGAAGCTGGATACCAGCCAGAGGCTACTGTACAGCATACTTCCAAAATTCTTCACTATGTAGAGATACAATAATTTTATCAATAATTAACTTCAGGAAAACAGATTTGATGAGAATTACAGCAACAGAAACAAATATAATCTAGGATGTGCATTTGCAGACAGAACTATGGCTCATCCCCACACACACATTGTTGGTCTCATTCATGTTTAGATATTCTCTAACCAACTATAGTGCCCGGAACAGTCATGAAGGTGCATTTACTTTCACTCATCTTTTACTCATTGAATTCCATCTTTTTTGTAATAAAAAAGCTTAAAAATAATTTTCACCACCAGTATGAACATTTATGCTTAATTGCACAAACATTTGTGCTAAACAAACCTCAAAGGAGTATGTCCTTTACCAAAGAAATCTCATTAAAAAATTTAAATGCATATTCAAAGGAAAACCTTCCCTAGTATTTCTCCCTTAGCTCAGGGAGCACAGAAGATACATTATATCCACAACTTTCAGTCAAACATTTTTATGACCAAATTAAATGAAAAATATTGTGAAGTGGAAGACCCTGTACAGCAGCTCACAGACCTGACAAAAGTGCAATACACTAGCCAAACTTTTTTTTATTCTTACAAAAGTCAAGACATATCTTCTTTGCATGCTCTAGAGAAAATATCCTTATTGATTATCAGTTCATCTCCTTCAAGATTAAAATTACTGACTGTTTCTTCATTACAGAACATTTTTATCTTCAACACCCTCAATAGGTATCATCAAAAAGGATATTTTTACAAAGAGACAATATTTTTTTCTCTCTGAAGACAGGAAACCTACAGTAAATCTATAGAGTATATTTGCATTTAACATCATCAGCTAACTGTGCCCATCTTTTGTCACACATTCACATTGGAGCCAGGCTTTTAGTACCACTCTAGCTTATGTGCTTGGACACAGCCAAAGCAAAAGAAACACAACCATAATTGTTGGACTAGTTTTGATTTTACTGCTTATTTCACCTCTATTCATTGCATAAACATTATAGCAAGAGGAACCTTCATGTGAGATTATCACCTAGATTATTGCAGTAAGTGATTGAACTTTGATCTCTTTTACTGATTTCTATAGAAATATGAAGTGATTCTTCTAAACTTAAAGTTATTTGTTTAAGGAAAGACAAGAGGAAAAGGGTAAGAAAGAAATGTATAGGACCTACAGGCAAGTTTTTCTTGCAAGTTTTGGGAGGCCCACTTGTTCTAAGTACCTGCCATAATTGGGAGCAGATGAAATGGCTGTCCATAAGCCTTTGTCTTAACCTGATTTAATCAGTGTGCATTCCTCTGAGCTCACAGGCACTGTTTCATTCTTTGCAAAGTTTCTTTGTCTGGTCTGGGAATTTGGAGCCTGTCCAATCTGATTAGTTCATCAATAAAGGTATAGAGGACAAAAGTACTCTTCTACAAAAGAGTATGCTATTCATTCAGCAGCTTCATTTATGTTACTATCCTGGACACCTTCATGCAGGTCTCCCTTAGGACTGATTTGCTGTTTTTACTTCTGAGAGAGTGAAAAAGAAATAAAATCAGGCACGCATCAGTAATATCAATTAGAAATAAACACAATTATGTCCCACTATGGCCATCAGCTACTCAGAACAGATATGGGCAGGGATAACTGAGTGTTGTACTGACAGTTTTCTAGACATCCCACTGGAGTCACCCAGTGGCCCTCTGGAGCCAACACCCTGCTGCTGCCCTTTCTCTGTGGCTCAGGGCAAAGGCACAATCACAGAGGAGATAAGTGCAGTGTGATATGAGCTGCTCAGATACTGTGGGAACAGAAACCAGGAACTGTCCTAGGCAGAGACATTAGCCTGGACAGAAAATAATATCTTCCCTAATACGTAGTAGCATCTATTACAAGGAATATTAACTAAATATAAAAATACTTAATATCCCTTTGGACTAAAAGACAGATTTAACAATTTAGTAAGTGGCATAAGTCTGCCTAGAAAGAACAAAATGACAAAGCATCAACTTTCCAATGTTAACACTGAAATTTGGCTATGCACAATTCACAATACAATCTAAAACTGCAGTCATGAGAACAAAGCACAGCCTTTCAGCACTTTTTGGATCACAATTCACATGTGCAGATGAGGTCATGCCAGCCCTATGGTTCATGGCAAGAGCATGACAGTAACCAAGACAACAGCACAAATGCTTCCTGCCAATTCCTCCTGTCAGAGTGCAGAGAACATGGTGACCAGTGTATTCTTTGCTCCAGATAAAGCCCAGTCATCTATCTTAACACAAGTTCTCATTAAGACTGAAGCTTGTCTCAGCTAATCAATTAGTTCTTGCTTTATGATGTCCAGTTTTAGACAGCTGGTGCATATTTAGGGGCTCAAACTAGGGAGCAAAGAATCCATAAGTTGTACCTCAACACTCAACTGAAGCAAACCTTAAATTCCTTGTGGGAAATTGCACAGGGTGGAAATAATTTTTGTGAGAATGGGATACAATACACAAGCATATTGCCCTGCCACTGATATTCTTCTGCTGCATTGCATTCTATTAACAGAGCACTTAAGCACACATCTTTATTCCTCTTTACTTCTCTTAGATCTAAATGCAATTAAATATTTCAATTTGTGGATTAGCATTGCATTTGAAATTTGATGCCATCTTTAGGAAAGGATAAACAACTCTTTCATATTAATCATTCTTGAACTCTAGCAACTCCAGCACAACCTGAATAAACTTCTGAACTTTGAAATAGTTTTCATTAAATTTCAGTGCACCTCTGCTCTTATTGCTTTCTAGGCAGTTGAATGCTTATTTGTACAAAACCTTCTGAGTTATGTTCATCATTACTTTCAGGTTCATGGCTGCTTTAGTTTCCCTGACAGCAAGAGAATGAGTTCATTCTTCACATTCATTTGTTTTCCCACCAATAAATTTCTCAGGTCACATAAGTTCATTTCAAAGAGGTGTCTTCTTTTGCTAAGTGCCATAACATGTCAGTCATCCAGATGTGTGATGGTCTTCAGCTTCCTAATTCTCCTTGGGCTGGCTCAGGACCCACCTTCCCTTGGCACAGACCCCCAGACACAATCCAAAGATTCCTGATACCTTTTGTCTTTATAGCATCCTTTAGATGTGCTGTATTTTCTAACCTGAAGTTCTTGGTACAAAAAATTGCATTCAAGAAAACATGCTTCTGTCTATTCTGGTAACCAGCCACTATCAAATGCAAAGTAATTCTTCCCTTTTGAAGACAGAGGTACCATCTGGAGTCACAATAAAAATCAATTTAATAATTATTTTTTAAATATTGTTGCTGTTATCTCTTGCTTAATAAACTGCAAAGTCATAACAACTTCTTTTAAGCAGAAGGGCTGCAAAATCCAACCACCCAAAATTTCCCACAGGTATGTGTACTAAAAAGACACCATAAATTTAGGACTTGGTTCTTAGTAGGATTTCTGTATTTTATCAAGCCACTGCGATAGTGCAGAGAGAGTGAAGAAAATACAAAACTTAATTTCTTCTGTAAAATCAGTTCCCTTTCTATTGATTAAATTTTTCTATCAACAGCTAATTATTTTATAGTACAAAATCTCACAACTGAACTTACAAATTTTTTTTCTGAGAATCCTCATTTTCTTGTGGGCTAGACTAAGCTACTTCAGTATTTTTTGGCCTATGTTTTTGAGAATTTTTCAAACTTCCCCAAAAATATCTATGTTCTCACAGTAGGTTTTATGGAAGAAATCTTATTAACATTTTATAATATGATGAAGAGAGAAATTTGAGGTTAACTAAGAGACATAGGGCATCCTCTGGGGAATGTTATTGTTGCCATTAAAACTGCAGAGCCATATTTTTTTTCTCTTTTATTTAAAGATCAAATAAACTTTTAAATAAAAAGAAGTTATGGGTATGGAGCATTGCAAGCTTTCCAGCTATTAGATAATTGTACCTTGGCACTTTCCACCCTAATGATTGATTTGGAGAGATGTAACTCAGTTATGAACAATCACTGAAGTTGATTGGATATAAAGCAGAAATAAAGTGGAGTTGTTCCTATTTATCCAAGAAAGCTGTTGCTCATTTTAATGTTGCTGTTTGCCCTCATACTCTTCTGCTGCATTTTGATTAAATAAAAAGGCCCAACAGGCAGACAAAATGAGGGAAGTTATTGCACTTGCATAACCTATGCAGAGAATTTAAAAAGAGTAAGACTTTCTTAGCATTCTCCCAGGTTTCAAAAGAAAATAATCTACAGTTCCTTCTGTAATGACAATTAGCAAATCAAATTCATTAGTGGTGGAAAAGTGTTTACAACAGGTCAAACCGATATCCTCTTTCATAGTAATTAAAAAAAATTATAAAAACTTAGAAAGAATTCAAAAACATTTTAACAAGGTATACTTTGTTGCTACACTTCTAACTAGTTATCAAATTTATCAGAGAAGCTTGGGTTTAAATGTATGATTTTCAGCTTTTCCATAGATTTCATGCAGATTAAGAACCACACATCTGTACATGTCCACAACTACAAAAATAGTCAAATGTCAGGAAGGATTTGAAGAAATTTAAATTTTAGAAGTGAAATATATTGGGAATTCTCAAAGAAAACAAATTTTTCTAATAGGCATGGAACATCTTAGACAATCAACTGTTTCTTCCTCTCTCCTTTCAACTCATTCTTCTAAAATGTATCCAAACTGTACCATTTCTAACTTATATCAATCTTATGCTGTTGATTAAATCTGCATGCACATTCTTTTATTATGATCTTTTAAAACTGCCAATGTTGTCAACCATTTAACTAAGCTAAAATTAAATTAAGGTACATGGACAAAACAGCCTGCCTCCACTAATGTTTTTTAAGGATACTCGAGCTATTAATAAATTTGCAAGAATTTTAAACTAGTGAGGGCATTAGTCATTAATAGAATCATCTTTCTTTTCTTTCATTAAAGATGAAATCACTAGACACCTAACTGCCAGATTGCATTTCCTTCTGCTTATTCCTTAAACTGGCTCTCTAGTTACTGCAGAAAGGCCCCACTAATAATACTTAAAACTGTCAGCCTTATTTTAGATTTCATAATGGAAAGTTCTAATTTTTAGATCCTGAAATGTAAAGATGCACCAAATATAAGATCTTTTCTATGCACAGGTTCAAAATGTGATTTATAAACACCTCTGTAAAAAGATGGCGGATATGGACAATTATAAATAAAAATATTTTATACTTATATATTTTACATGCACCTAGTCTTCACTTGGCAAGTGGTGTATTAAGAAATATGTTCATTAATATTTTAACTCCATAACACTGAACCATATGGCACTAGCTGGATGCAGGCTTTCTCCAGATCATGCACTGGCCATCACTGCCAGCAGTCATACCTACAGGAAACACAAATGGGTTTCTTGTCACTATAACTACTGTAAATTCACTATTTATCCTTTACCTGAAGCACTGAACACATTCAGGGAGAGGGCAACAAGCAATGTCTGAAGGCAGCCAGCAGCCAGTGCAGCGTGTCACCCACAACAGGAAACCATCATTCCTCATCACATGTACACCCAACCACAACTCCAGCTGTAAGGCACAGCTGGGACCTTTCAGAGGTCCCACACATTAACTGTTCAAAGTTTTCTGAAGACATCAAGTGAGACAACCTGAGCTAGATTTGTCAGAGTAATGCCACAGGATCTCAGCGTGCCAGGGCCAAGTTCATGCCCCTCATTCCTCCTGGCAGTGGATTCTGCAGAGCCATGCTGGTTCCTTCCCTTGCAGACCCCACGTGGTAGAGATGCCCATGTGCAAAAAGCTCACAAGACTTTAAAGACCCTCCCACATGCTCCTCTACTTCTCAACGAAATGGAGAAACAGACATTTCACCAAGTGATGAATTCTCTCCTAAAGCAGTGGTAAAGGGGAAATAAAGATGGTCTCTAAATTATACCATTAGTGCACAAAGTGTGACTCAGAATATTCTCTGCTTCTAAGACATCACATTCAGCCGTACACCCATTGGAATGGTTTCAAAACCCCTTTGCTTTTGTCATATTTTCTCTCAGCACAGGCATGTCAGGCATTTTGCAGTCTGGGACAACTACAGTTCACTTCAGTGATCCCCTACCAGTGCACCATTACACGGGTTAATTGCTGTGACAGAGATTTTGGCAACAGCAAGTAGAACTTTCAACAAGAATTTTCTAGTGAAATAATCTCATTTTACAACTGTCATGGTTTAACCCCAGCTAGCAGCCAAGCCCCATGCAGAGATTCACTCATCCCCCCACCAGTGGGATCAGGGAGAGAATTGGAAAGGTAAAAGCCAGTGGATTGAGTTTAATAGAGAAAAAAAAAATCTGCACACACAGGCAAAGCAAAACAAGGAATTAATTCACTGCTCCCCATGGGTCGGCAGGTGTTCATCCATCTCCAGGAGGGCAGAGCCCAAACACACAAAACAGGTGCTTGGGAAGGCAAACACCAGCACTTCAAATGTTCCCTCCTTCCTCCTTGTTACCCTCAGCTTTATCTACAGAGCATGATGTCACATGGTCTGGAATATCCTTTGGTCACTTTGGGTCACCTGTCCTGGCTGTGTCTCCTCCCACCCTCCCAACTTCCTCACCAGTGTCAGTAGGAAAAGCAGAAAAGACCTTGGCTCTGTGCAAGTCCTGCTCAGAACAGCAAAAACATCTCTCTGTTATCATCACTGTGCTCAGCACAAATCCAAAACACAGCCCCATGCCAGCCACTATGAAGAAAATTAACTCTACCCCAGCCAAAACCAGAAGAAGAATATAGCTTGAAGTCCTCAAAAGCTCATGAACCCATAATAATTATTTATTCAATAATTTAGCAACCATTTTGCAGTTCTATGTCATTTTTCCCTATGTAACAACATTTTGGATCAATATGCCATTAGAGTGTCAAAAATAGTTTAAGGATCAATGAGCTATAAAACTCACATTTCTGCAAAATCTTTATTTTTCAGTGAACTGTAAAAGCTGGTCCTTTGCTTCACTTGTTTTATTTCTTTTCCTTCTACCTTAGGCCTTCCTCTGATATGCCAGTCACTCATGGTCCACAACAGACAGGAGTCCCTATGACAGGTATATGAGATGAACTTGATATTCATTTGATCTCTGCTTGCCAGTTATTTACACCCCCATCCTGATTCTTCCCCAGCTTTTTTGAAAACACCATTAGTTAATACTTGAAAAATCACCTTGTTTCCAAGCCCAGGCCTTATAAACAGCTGTACCTCAAAAAAGGAGGGAAAAGGGTCTTTAACACCAAGGGCTTCTGTTATTTCAGACATTTTTACCAGGGCTGACAGAACTACCTGTTTATTGCCACAGGCTCTGCCTTCCTAAAGAACACTGTGCACTGCTGCAAGAGATGAATAAGAGCTGTGGAGGAGAATATTGCCATGGAAATACTTACAAATGCCTTCATTTCTGAGTCACACTACCACAGGGAGTTTCTGGCTTGCTGGGAATGACTCAAGTGTTTACTGCCCAGTTGCAAATTATATCCCAATTATGTCTGGATTCTCAAAGTATCCCCTTTTCTCATAATTTTCTCTCAAGCTGAGCTCTACAGCTCCTCCTCATGAAGCTCCTGTGTTTATTGGTTTTGCTTTTCTGTTCTCTTCTCCAAAGACATCCAATGGATGTCACGGATCCCAATATAGATTGCTAGACTAAAAGCCTTTGCCCAAACATCTTTTGATGCTAAAAGGTATCCAAACAAAGATCAATTTTTTTCAGAAATGTTCCCTGTTCCTCAGCTCCAGCACAGATATTTATAACCAGACCTTCATGAGCAACTATCATCTACTTTCAATATATGTTCCAGCTGCAGGGCAAAGATGTGCAGCTTTGCTTGTTGCCATCATCTCCCCAATGCAAATTCATCCTTTGTTAGGACATAAGTTACTAGGTGGTATTTGAGAGTTAGTTGTGTTTCTGTGCACAAAGATTCTCCAAAACTAATGCACACTTTTTGTATTTCCTCATCTTACATGCTACCAATTTCTTGGTCTTTCTGAATGGTTCAGGCTCAGTGGGCACTAAGTATTAAAATTTAGTCTTATCATATGGATCTTTGTTTTCAGGTCTGTGAAATCTAGAATTTCCAATGGCTGTTCCATGTTCAAAATGTAATATTCATCAAAATACCTTTGAATACTTTAACCCCACCTACTAAGTGCTTTGACTAGCAAATGCAACAGAGGTCGGTATCTTGCTCTTTGCCTTTCCAAGTATTTTGCCTTTATCTACATAGTTTCATGATTTTTTTTTAAGTAAGATGCAGATTATTTTCACTTTGTAAGAGGGACAATTGGCAAATAACCTCCTATATAATGAAGCAAGAATGACAATATAAAGGCAAATCATTTGCAGGCAGTCATGTGCTGCCATACTAATTTGCAACTTAACTGTGGCTGTCAAGAGATAATCAGAACTACATGATGAGTTGCCAAGCAGAGCCTACTCAGTCTATCCCTTGGTCAAGCTCTAATAAGTTACATAACTTACTGTAAGTTCTCTGAGCAACAAAAAGTGTCCAGTCAAAACACAGCCATCACCTTCCCAAGATTATTGTGGAAAGCCTGCATCTCAATTTATCCCTGCACACTTCACTTCAACTTAGATTCCCTGGATGCTATCAAAGCAATCGTAATTGGGTGAAGCATAGTTGTCATTAGGAAAGGCAGAACTGCATGTTATTGATCCAGCCATGCCTTTGTCCTCTCCCTCCACTGCCAACCTGTCCCCTTGCCTCAGGATGCTCTTGGTGATAAAATACTTGTTCACTTAATTACTTTCATTAATGATGAACCTCAAGCTTCAAAACATGCAAGACAAGACACTAATTAGGTATTGAATTGTCTTTATCAGATTAAGCTCAGTTAATCCATGATTGTTCCCATTTAATTATTTCATGGAGTGCATCTTTTCTTCTTAGAATTACTGAAACAGCCATCTTTTAGCTCCAGTACAGTCAGCTATTTTATTATGACATCCTTGGGAGATGCATAGAAGATATAAAACTGAAATATTTTCAAGCCAACTCAGAAGGGCAACAAGAAATCTCAAGAAATCTGCTTCTCCTTCTGATAAAAGGGAAAAATCAAAGGCATAAGGAAAAATGCTATGTTTTAAAATTTAGTAATGCATTATCTGTCTTATAAAATTATTTAGCACCTGCTGATGTATTTTCTAACCTCTGTAGCACCATATAAGCCTGTTGGTCTTAACCATACTGCACAACTGTGAAACCCTGATGGGCAGATTTCACTGCTGTGAAGCTGCTGTCTCCCTTCTTCCCCTTCTTGTGCAGAGCTGCAAAGTTATCTGTGGCACATCTCCTCCTCATAGCACTTTTAATACAGCCAAAATGCTGATCCTGTCAGAGCAAAGGTACTCAGGTTCCAGAAAAACAAATCTTTTGAAATAACAGCACAGCCTTGTAAGAATGGATAAAATGTCCTCCATGAGGAGTAAAAACATTCCCACTTAGTCCGTGAGCTCAGAATTATGTTTCCTCTAATAGTTACCTGCTCACAGAATTCCCACTACTTCACAGATAATGCTTTCCCTTGAAGGGCAATTCACTGCAGAACTGCTCCCAGTAGAAAGCACAGGTCAGGCCAGGCCAGCTTATCCATTTTTCAAACCTATACTGTCCTCCAGATGCATCCTTTAAGCCTTGCACAGTTCAGATAACCTTGTGTCCTAAAGCATAAAATTCTTACCGCTAAAAATGATGACAAAATCAGCACTCTGGCAAGCCTAGAGCTCTCCCATTTAAACAGTTGGAATTTAAATAAAATAGTGATGGCAATGAGGTCAGAAGCACCACAGAGTACCAGTAGAAAGCTGGACTGAGGTCTCTAGATCAGATCTAAGCAGTGTGTGGAGGAACCTCCTGAACCATCTGGCTATTCCTTGAAGGAGTGTCAGTAGGGATGTGGTTTTGTTCCTACATCTCCTTGGTGCTCTTCTTCACTTGAGGTTTTTTGTCTAATAGCAGCAGAGGAGTTATGACCTGACTATGAAGAAGGAATTAGATTAATGGCTCTTCACCACACGGAGATTTATGAATTAGCTGCAAGTCTGTCACCTGTTTTACCACTATTTCCCATCAAACACATACCACCAGCCCTTACAAAACACCAGTTTTATAAGACTCAACACAAGTGATATACAATTAGTAATCTTGTGCTTATAGTAAGGAATTGGAGTGGTTCATAGTGCTACATAAATATATGTAATCAAAATCTTAAAAGGAAAAATGTAATCCCCCTTTAAAACCAACAGATCTATGTTTCTGATATAATAGTCTCTACAGGAGTAGGAAATAAGTCCCTTCATATAAGAATAGGGTCCTAAATTACAATGGAAACAGTTAATAAGGAAAAAACTTGTCATGTCTGACTACAAAAGACTTTTCACAATTAAAGATGAAAACACATGGAAGGTATCAGTGAGGAAGACTCTAAAGTTTTTGGAATGACAGCAGTGTTTAAAAATCACCATAATTTTTTTTTTTTTCTGGTAAAAGAGCAGCCCAAGTAACTGAGAGCTCTGACGGGGGAAGTGACCCCCATTCACAACACTTGTGAACAGCAGGGCTCTCTCTGAGTGCTCTCAGTTCAACTAACACAACCCAGAGGAGACACACCACTCGTAAAAACAAAGTTAGTTTCACTTGAATCTCTTAATTTTCCTTGGATTAACAACAAATACGTGGCCAACTATCAGGCATCAGCTCATTCAGGCCTTTATTTGCGTGTCTGCACTTTATGCCACTGAATTACATAGATGGAAAGCCCCCCAGCATGATAGAAGCAAAAAGGCTTCCCTACAGAAAAAAAAAATAATAAAAGGTTAATCAGTTGAAAATGCAGCATGGTTTCTATCATAGACTCATTTAAATGTGGTATGTGCAGTGCAGTGAAATGAGGCAGATAGAACTTCAATTCCTTACATTGTAATTTTCTTCTTATTAAATGTTTTAGCTGTTCCTATCATGGAAATAGTTCTTTTTTCAGGGGCTGCCCTACTTAAGGCATAATATGCATATGTGGCTCTCTTGAAAACCAATACCACTTCCTTTACCTAAATGTGTTGCTATAAACCAACACATCAAGAAGCGGCTGAAATTTTTTGAGTTAGAGTCTTTTGGGGTTTATTTGTACAATATCCTTTCACCTATCCTGTTTTATAGTCATATTGACAGTAATTAATGCACCTTTTTGGCCTGACAATAGTGATTCATTAGCATTCATAAAATGCGGCAAAAAAATCACCTCTCATCCACAAACATTTGAGAAAGCTTAATGGATATTCTAATGGAAACAAAAAGATAAGGTTTGTCAGTAAGTAACAGACATGTTAGAGGGTATGCCTTAAAAAGGCTGCCTATAACAGTCTGAATAAAGCTCCAGAGAGTTAAAAAAACCAAACAAAACCAGCTTCATACAAAAAAACATCCCTCTAAGAATTTGCTCATAATAAATATAGGCAGCAAATCCAAAACCAAAAAAAGGATACAAATTAATTTTGTGTCTCACGACCAAAGCTGCAGGGAACAGTTTACCAGAAATTCAAAGTCTGGTGAATAAGCCCCTAAAGGCTCACTTGGAAAAGCTTGAGAACTGACTGGCATTTTCCCATCAGGCATGGGATGAAAAGCAAACCTGAGAGCTGCCAATAGTTATCTCTCTGCATTTGGAGACTGTGTATTTTATCTGTGGAGGAAACCAGCTGGGGAGGGGAGAGGCAGAAAGGCTTTGTGAAACCAGAACAAACACTTTACAGTTCCATGTTTTTTCCCTCACAGAGATTTCCCTGCTGACATTAATTAAAATTTCTTTAAGGTTATGCACTTGGAGAGTTTGGGAATTTTTTTTTTTTCTGAAATAGCTTATTAACCACATGACAGGTTTTGTTCTGCACAGTGCATTGAATGCTACAGGACCAGCACAGCTCCATCACCTTCAGAGCTTGCTCCTGCAAAGGAAAGGCTCTAACACACCAGCTGCAGCACATCCTGCTGGAAGCAGTTAAAACAACACTAGCACAGGTATTTTCCAGGTTTCTTTGCCCCCACAGAGCAGCATCACAGGAATAGTACTTGCATAAATAACCATGTATCCCCCATTCACACCGAGTCAGTCCTGCAGGCTGCTCTCCACTGCCCCTCCACACTGACCCTGCACCATCCAGGCCTCCTTTTCCAGATTCTGTGCACGAAATATTTCTGTTTATACAACAGAGTTGATACTGATTTAAAAGATGTGTGCTCTCACCATAGATGGCAAGTTGGCTATCTGCCTACTTGCTGGGATTCCTGGTTAGAAAAGCTGGACGGCTTTGGGTGTGTGCTAACAACCAGCACTTTAGATTGGTAGCTAGAGCATTTTGAACAGATCATGAGCCCAGGGATGTTTGGAATAAATATTAAAAAAACCCAAAAAAACAACAAGAAACCAATGTGATGTTTCTCCAGGTTTTCCAAGACTACAGAACTTGGGAGCAAATCTTGTGAGAAAACATTAATATTGCCACTGTATATATAATTTTTGCTTCGTAAAAAGAGATCCATGAAATAAATCCTTGTTCTGCTGCAACTTGCTTAATAAGTGTCACCATCACACACCACCACCACATGTAATACAATAATTAAGGTTCTCTGTATCACTGTCTAAAATATGCTTTAATCAAACCAACACAGGTGACAGACGAGTGTTATCTGTCCTAATTTACAGCACATCAACTGGAAAGACAATTTTCTGCTTATTGTTAATTGTGTCTGAACAGAGCTCACCAGAAGCTGTCTCAAGACAGAGGCCTTGTTTGAAGGCAGATGTTTCCATTGCTAATTAATTAAATATCAACACACACACCTTGGAAGGGGTGTGACTGAACCCTCCAGCAGCTGGCTGCTGAAAGGCATGATGAGGTTTTGACAGACCAATTCATAATCCATTGTAGCTCAAGGAGATAAATCTCAATTTCCCAGATATTTTGCTAGGCAAAACTCCATTTTTCTTGATGTTTTTATAAATAATTCCTAGATTTCTCAAATAAAAGGTATCAGCTATAAACTCTGCAATTTGAATTGCATTTAATCTGCAACTTCTCAGATATGCAAAAAGTATCACTGGAAGACACTGAAAGACAATACTTCAAAGTCCTAACTGAGAGTACAACCACAAGATATAGCAGGAAGATTTTTAGGCTGAATAATGGGTAAGAGGAATTTGGAGTTAAGAAAGGAGAAGGAAAAAAACATCCACAATTTACTTGACCTCTAGTGCTGTGTCAATGATCTGTGAATTAACTGCATAACTTTACCTTTGGGGTTTTTTATTTCAGCTCAGGAGCTAACAAAACAAGAAAACAAACAAAAAACCCTTAAAAAAACTACTGTCACCCAAGACAGCTACCAAATTATGTCACAGTCTAAGTGGAAACCATCTTAGCCTGTAGAGATCAATTTTGGCTTAGAAAAATTTCACCATGAACTTTTTCTACATTACTTCACCCTTCACAATTTAGTCACATTGACATGCCACAAACTACTCAGGAATTATTTTCTGGGTATTAACCTCTTCAGTGGGGAAAAATTGTCAAAAAAAATTGTCAAAAAAGGGAAATTATTATCTTTTTTGATGGCATACATGCAACTTCAGTAGCAACAACTTGTTTCTATCTGCTAACACAGAGTGCAGAACTTAGCTGAAGTAATAAGCAAAAGCCCATTAAGCTTCTCATTGAGTTCACTATTGCAATCATAACACAAATGGGCTAAAAGCTGTAAATATTGGCAGTACAACTATTTTGTCATATCTGAATATACTGTAAGGAAGTCTGGGTTTACTTGTTTGTAGGCATTTAGTGGAGAAAGTGCTTCAGAATCTGAGCAGAAGGAATCCATTTGAGAGAGAAATCAACTAGTATACACTTATAAAAAGAACAGAAGAAGAACAGATGAAAACAAATGAATTTTTAAAAGGGGACTAAAAGAAATTCTAATATTTTGGTTTGTACAGATGAATACTGGGAAGATGAAATAAATCTATATTTTTAAAAAGCCCTAAATTCAGAAATGTTCCCAAAGCACTTGTCTTTGACCAGCTGTTCTCCACGTTTCACAATACCATGGTTTATAATTCATGTTGAAAGGGCATTTAATTATGAGAAGTGTTCTGTGGGTTTGCTACACATTTGTCAGTGAAAAGAGCTGTTGAGTAAATTAAGCGATCTCCTGGTTGTAATCAATCATGAACATGGGTTACACAAACTGTCAGTCACAGAAAGCAATTATTGAGACCCCCACATGATTGAAGTTGATTAGACACAAATGTTTTCAGTGCATTCAATGGAAGTTTTGAACACTCAGCAGCTCAAAGGGTCAAGCCTCAGCTTTATGTGAACTGGCTTTTCCATGCACATCACACCAGCAGAAGAGCTGCACTGCAATCAGTGCAATCACTACAGACAAAAGGGTATAACTAAGATTAAGCAACACACTGGTTTTGTATAATGTTTTTTTGTCAGTAATCTGCACCTGTTTGTTTTATTCTTATTTCTTAAGAAGAGCTCTCAGTGGGAGTGGAAGAAAATATCTCTTTAGTGAAGGCCACAATCAAACCTGACTCCATGTGCAAAACCCTTAGATAAGCTTATCTTCAGTACAGTCTGAAGGAAATGATAACAAGGACCTTGCTCCTCTCTGTTCACATTCCTACTGTATCACTACTTGTTTTGTGGAAATTAGCTCCTGATTAGATGGCTGGAGAAACAATACCTACCAATGGGATGTGAGTTGCATTCACATTATCAGAATTTAACTTTTCCTCCAGGTCTTTACAGGTAAAAAACTCAGCAGTATGATAGTCTAATAAAATTAAAGAAACCAACCCAATCAACTGTTATAAAAATTTCACCTTTTTTTTTCCTGCAAAGCCTTTCCCTATTCCCTCCTGGAATGAGTAGATTACACTGGCATTTCTGGGGTATTTTTTCAAGTAAGATAATCATTCTTACAATTTAGCTAGGCCCGATTTTTTAAAATGCTAATTGCAGTGTAAGACTCCACAGAACTGACTTGTAATGGTAACAGCATGGCTTTGAAGCATGAAGTTACATCCTCAGTCTCTAACACATTTAACACAGCAACACATGCTTGCAAGACTTCTTCATCTAACCACAGGATTAGTTTCTCAGGGAAGATATATGTGGTAGTGTAAAAATTAAATTAAGAGGTGCATAAATACCTCTTCTTTAAGTATTGCTTTTGCCATACTTTTTTATCCTTATTTTTTAAACAGCTGCTAGCAGTGGCAGTAGAGGAAAACCTCAGCACACTTGGTTCAAGAACTAGAGCTTTCAGACATGCTGGTTTCTCAAACTGCAAAAGCTTATTGTTACAGAAAGAGCATCCTAACATAAGTAAAATAGGGGTCACTAATCCAATAATTCTCTGCTTTGAAATACTAAACCAAAAGAAAACCTCAAACCCAACCCTCACACAAAGACCCTGAATCTATAATGGAAACCACAGCCCAGCCCTGCCTTCACTGGTTCTGAGGTTTATGTCCTGCTCCTCTCCAGCAGTAAAAAGTCTTGTTAATGCAGAAAAAATAACACTACCATTGATCAAACTGAGATCTGTTTCCTCCTGATCTGTGAAACTGAGATTCTCACTACTTTTATTTTCAATCTTAACCCCACACTTGCTTGAGCCCTTGATATCTGTTCTGCTCCCTTCTCTTTCCCTTATCCCAGACACCTTTCTGCAAAGCATATACATAAAAAAAAAACAAAACCAAAAACTTAAGTGAGGTAGTGTTAGTTATTCATCAATATTTCATACCCGTGGGTAATTAATTTCATGACTGACTATAGCGACAGCAAATTGCACTATTACTTTGTATTAAATGTCAATTTTGGAAATGGTTTTATTTACAGGTTACTGTAAAATGAGTTTGTTGTTCCTTATGTTCCTGCAGCACATTTGAAAGTTAATTATGAGATGAAACTAAAGCTAGTGAAACAATAATTCAGTGCTGTTGAACAAGGACAGGCCATTTCAGAAAAGGCACTTTCCAGCAAAGTGTGATCCATTAACATAATAGGAACCAAAAAGCCAAGGCAGCATTTGTCACCACAGATAAATCATATATTTACTTTGGGAGATAATTCAAGTATGATGAAGACAAACCTCAGCTAGGTTTAGGAAAGGTGTGAGATTTGTGAAATAATACACATTCACCTAATATTAGCTTTTAACATAAATCACACAAACACCAGAGAACCATTTCCTCCAATATCCCACCTGCAAAACTACATCCTTATGTCCAGATTGTAATGATGCAAAATAGGCTGCTTCAGGATGAAAGTATAAAATTTGAATGTGCTAAATGAAATATTCTAGGGACCTGGCAGTATTTAGATTGTAAGTATTTATCTGAGATTTAAAAGACATGGAATTTAGTCTTTTCTCTTAAGCTTTTCTCTGTCTCTTTTCCGATGTTACCTTTAGAAAGAATATAAATCTATTTTTTGCTTAGATTATTGAAATTTTCTCCTGAGAGATTGTCTCTTCCTACTGTATTAAATCTCCCAAGTATAGAAGATAAAAACTGAAATCAAGACAACTCAAGATAGCAATGTAATTAATGTACATCCTCAATGTCTATCAGTCTTGGGGTGTTGGCAGACTATCTCATTACTGAGACAAAAGCTGGAAAAAGGTTTTCTACTCAGGAGAGGAGACAGATCCACCTCTAGGTGTTCAAGTGTCATGCACCAGGAGGTTTTTTTCAGTTCTTTTTGCTCCTGCTTTCAGAAAATGATATGTTGATGGTAATTCAAAGGTACTCCCACCTGGAGTGGACATTGCCCCCTGAAGATGGCAATGAGGAATCAGGGTGGTGGCAGCAGCCCAACAATTCCACAAGTCTGGGCAGACCCTGAACTGGAAAGAGCATGCCAAAGGCTGAGCAGCTAAATCAGTCTCACCTCCTCCTTATTTAACTAAAATTAAAAAAGCATTTGCATTCATAAATATGCTTTCATGCATGCTTACTTATGAGGGCATAGTTTAGGAGTTTGATCACCAAGGTCAGATTAACATGGCAGAATGTTATAGTGGATAGACAGAACAAAACCATGTTGCACTGTATCCAAAAAACACATTTAACACTACTTCCAAAAAAATCATGAAGGTACACAAAGAAATCTGAAATGTGGTGTGTTTTCAGAAATGAAACTTCCAAAGGAAATTTGCTGGTCTAGTGTAAAACTTTAATATTGATTCAGGCTTCAAAACTAGAAAAACTGGAGTGTGGTTCCTTTTTGGGTGCCTCTTACCTCAACACTGATGGCAAGAAGTGGGCCAAAAAAAGCTACTGCCAGCACTTCTTGGGCATGATGTGTGCATAAAACATTCACAGTGTCTTCTTTGGAAGATTAATGTGTCAGGAAAGGGCAGAGGCAGTTAATTTGCTAACCTCTTCATGCCTACAGTTCAAGAGACTCAGCAATCCAGGTCAGTCACCCTGCATGCTTGGCTTTCAGCAAGTGCTTGCTGGTTTTACACTGTGAAGGGATTAATATACTATAGCTGAGGCAGTGACATGACACAAGCCACTTAGCTTTATTCTTATCAGCTGCATACAATGGCATATTCTTCACAGCTAGATGATTTCTCCCTTCTGATACTTTATAGGGGTCTATTTCACAGGGTATCATTTGTTGTTGTGCATCTATCATGGGAAATGAGGTTCACTAAAAATAAATCTTTCCAGCATTCTTTTTAATACTGCTGGAGGACCAAAGAGATGGGAAACAAACTCCAAGAACTGACAGCTCAGAACTTTTAGCAAAATTAATTTATGGCAAGAAGTTGCTGTCTACACCAAAATCCACTTTTTAAAATCACTGCATACTACAGTGGTGCACATTGATTATCTGTTTTGAAAGAGCAACATGTCTCAAACATCTTCTAGCCTTTATTCACTGCTCATTCTGACATGCAAGCACATAGTTTAGTAATAGGATTATATTTATATCAATCCTATTACATGATGGGATTACTGTTCCTGATCCCAGGAATGCTTTTCAGCCCTAACAGGAATTTTACATCATGCAGCTTTAAGGACCAGCAGTTTCTGTCAGTGAGCGTCTTAGCTTTGAAATATTTGCAGGTATCAGTCAGTACTGAAAAAGGCAGCAGAGATGGATCTAGCTTGCATATATGATAATTGTACTAATTTCATGATTCTGCTAATGTAATTTGTGTCTTTTATACTGTTGTTCTGCTCTAATGAGTCAATTCAGGAAATTAAAAGCAGCATTTGGTGGGCTATGTTTCAAGAATAACAGACAGGGCACTTGAGAGACAAAGCCTCCAGTATCTTTTCCAAGACCCTTCAATTGTGATAAAGAAAAATTTGCCCCTTGTTCCTATATTTCAGTCTCCAGCTTGCCAACTTAGAGTTTATATTGTCTTCACCTTGGAGGAGTTATCTTTTATCATGTCAAAATATGGTCCTTTTATGGCATTTAAACAGATTTATTTCTCAGAGCTGTGTGTCAGTTCACAGAGTGAAGAGTGGTAAGAAAGGCCTTCACTATTTTAGACTGTACTTGAACAGATAATAAACATTCACTTTCATTAAATTTTAAAACCTCAGTGCTATCAGGGCTGTATTGTCAAGATAGAACAGGTATAACATTCTTGATGTTTTACTGCTGCTTGGTCTGGCCCATCTCAAAGGCACCACTTTACCATAAGCATCCTATCAATCTTCTGGAGAATTAATTTTTACAGTGCTAGGGTAGCATTCAGTCATCTGTTTACCTTCCACTGACAAGGGTTAAGGGAACAATTCAGTGTGATTACCAGGGTGGCTTTGCTTTTACAAACTAGTATTTCATTGCATTTACAGTTAAAAGGATGTACTCTGATGGGAAGAACAGGAAAGGATGTAGGCTGGTGATAAATCTCAGTGTTAGCCCATTTTGAGTCAGTATCAAAAATAGCTCTGAATTGAGGACAAAACTCTCGTTATGTGTCATGAAAAGACCCACAATTAATTACAAGCACTCCCTATTGACATCATGCCCATCCTTCCCTCCATGGCTCAGAGAGGAAGGTGCTACAAACCCTTTTCTCTTTAACACCAACTCAACTCAGGCACTGAAAAAGCCCTAACATACTCTGCCAGACTCAGTCCTAACATAAAGAGGCATCAAGCACAATCTTCTACCTCAAAACAACAGGACTCCCTTGCAATCTGTAACATATTCAGTTGCACTTTGCAGGAATTTCTATCTCTAGTGAGAAAAAAACCTGTAGTGTTTCAAAGCGACATCCATCAAGCAAGCTGAAAGATTTATGGACAAGTATCTCTTTAAACACCAGAAATTAAGTCTTGTGGAGCCTGTGACTCAAATTTTGATGCATTTAGTCTTTGATTTGGAGTTTCATGAGATTCTTTACTTAGAAATGTCAGAGAAAATTATAATACAAAAATAAGTGTTATGCAACTGCCTTTCAGGTAAGCACTGTGAAAATATTTTTAATGCTAGTCACTTGACATTCCTAGTTTTGCCCTAGTGTAGATGGGGAATGGACACAAAAAGAAATTCAAAAAGCAGAGGGTATTTTTCCTCATTTAGGTGGATTTTTTGTTTGTGGGTTGTTTTTTTTTAAGATATGAACAAGAATTTGTTTTATTTTATATGATTTTATATGCAGAGATAAATGGTTCACACATCAAAAGTGTGGAAGATCCTCACAAGAAGGGCTTGATTTAAAGTCTAGTGAAATATGAGGAAGATGAATCCAGAAAAGTATCATTTGCTTATGAAAGCACCTAATGAAAAAAAAAAATGGGACCACATTTTCCCTGAGAGCAGTGTTCTGGCATTGCAGTTCATTGAATTAATTTAGTCAACTTTTTCCTTAAATATTTAATCACAAAGTTCAGAATCCAGACTCTTTTAAATTCAGTATCATTTGTTTAAAAATAATCACACTGCTGATTAGATGTGGACAAAATTTGCAGTCACTGACAAATTTGCACATCTGATACTTAAAACATTTTGCTTAGGGAAAAAAAAAAAAAGAACCAACAAAAAATGGGAGAGGGAAGAGATCTAATTGCCTGCCCAGCAGTCTCAGCTTGTGTATGCATCCCAGAGTCACAAACTGAGCGTTGGATGTATCATGTCCATTGCAAGGCAGCAACCATAACTTCAGAATTTAACAGCAGAGGATCAGGTCAACACATTTTGGGGGTAAAAACTGCTCACAGTGCAGAGCAGTGAGCAGCCATGATGACTTGTCAGATGTGATCCTGCTTGCTGTAACATATTCCCCATATCAGCACTTACTATTAATCAAAGGTTATAGGAAGCTGCCTGCAACACCATTCTGCAACCATGATTAATTAACCTGTAGGTTTTAAAGGGGAAACAAGTCACTTTTTCAGAGCCAAGGATCTCTAGATTAAAAACTTGTAAGTACAAATGTAGGACTGCAGCATGTCAGCTTCTCAGCTGATTTTGTCCATCATGAGTGGCAGAGGAGCATATCAGGCAAATTAAATGTTCTCTCACCTCACTTCCAGAAGTATGGTAGAAAAGCAGCACTACATGGTGCTGAATTACCTCTGAAGAGTCAAACAATGATAATGCCTGGCTTTCTGCAAAGCACAGGCTCTCTAGAGAGAAGACAGAACCCAAACATTAGCTAGTAGCAAACGTCTGTAATTCAGACCAAGTTTTAACTAAATTGCTTATCAGAAAAAAAAAAATCTTAAGCGAACAAAAATGACAATTCTCTCTCCCTGACATGTGCATGAAAACCCACCAAGCATTTGACCTCAATATATTGCTGAATAGCCACACCCTACTGGAAAAAAAATTATTAACTGGGATTTAAGTAACACACATATTCTAGAAGCCATTCTTATTGATGGAGAAAAAAAAAGTATGCCACTTATACTTCTAACAATTATCCATTCTAGTTCCACCAGCCAATCACATTAGCTCCATGTTACCATTAGTGTGTGCTCGGGGGTCGAGATGGGGAAGTTCAGGACAGGACAAAGTTGCAGGAGCAGAGCTTTTGGGGGATGGTTTTCACAGAGACTGCTAAGCATGGGCTCTTCCAAGCTCTGCCCAAGCAGGCAAGGGAATTTGTAGAGCTCCTAATAAATAATTCACATAGAGATGCAGCAATACATGCAAACCTGAACATAGTAACACCTATTGTGACACTGCCTGAAAAAAACCCCAAATCCATATTCTGAAGTCCCACCTTCCATCCAAAATGCCCCCAGCTGGTTGCCAGGCAACCAAAATATATCACTGTGCCTGTGAATTAGGCATGGGTAAAGAAAACACAAATGTGCAAAATAAACGTTCCTTTCCCTGAATGGCTCCAGGACTTAGGTGGCCCAAGCCCCTCTTGGGTCCAGGTGGTCCTGGGCAGGGGACAGCAGTGGCATGCAGCAGCCTGCAGCCCTGAGTCCCCACCAGTCCTGCTCCAAATCCTTCTCAAGGAGCTTATGAGAAGACAACACGGATCAGGCAGCTCAGTTCAGCAGTGAGACCAAGCTGCCACCCTGATTAAGGGGTGTGGCAGAGCTTTTTGGAGGAAAAGAGCAAGCACAGGAAGTCAGATACGATCTGGCTGATTTTGCTCCAGCAACCAGCACTTTCTTGCAGTTTCTCTGCTCTGGAAAGGATAAATCTAGCGAAAATGAGTGCTGGTGAACTTGGAACACTAAGTCAGGATCTGTGTTATGCCCAGCAGCTAATGCCACATGGGTACCACACACATACATGTGCACATCCCATATTTTCACCAAAGGAAATTCTCTGCTGTGGAAAAATCTCTGCCTGCCAATCCATTAAGTGATGACAGTTCAGCACTGAATTTCAGCATGCAGGTAGAAGAGATACCACAGCAGCAGCAAGCTGAAAATGTGGTTCCTGATAGAGACACACAGTGGAGAAAATGGCACTGAGAGCAGAATACCAGTTTGTCATCACTGTCATGATGAGGGGGGATACAGAGGCAGAGAAAACTTCTTGTCTCTTCTGTAACAGGACAAGCTCTGCAGTCAAGTTATTTCAAGATGTCCATCACACAAATGTAACACCTTGGAATAGCAAGGTTTACCACAGAAGAGTAAAAACATTATTTGGAAGACATCGAATCCAACCTCCTGGTCAGTTTGGGGCTGTAGATTACATCAGCCACAGCTCTGAGGCTTGCATGCTTCCAGGGATGAGAGCCCAGAGCCCCAGCAGGCAGCCTCTCCTCATGCTGAACCATCCATCCAAGGGAGAAACACATCTCCTGTCAAAGCCCTGCAGGGAGGGGACTGCTGGCCCCATGCTAGGCTTGAACCAGACTTATAAAGATGACAGCCCTGGTGTCCTATTGCTTGTCTCCAGAGACACTGATTTTTCTTTATTTGATATAATGCTGTTATTATATAATCCTTTATAGCTAGTGAATTAAAAAGGTTGATTTACAAAAAAATCTCTTACTTGACAGCAATACTGCTAGAAACTGACACTATTTGTTATGATTGAGGTACTTAAGAATATCACTGAAATTGGCTTAATTTCCAGTTAGACTGAAGAGAGCTTAATTTTCATCTTAGTCACCTTTTTCCTACAAATATGTTGAGTCTGAAGATGAATTCTGATGATATAGAACTCAAATATGCATTTCTGTAAGTAAGATGAAAATGGATTTGCATTTTGAAACAAGCCAGGCAAAATTAGTTCTTTATAAATCATGCTTTTAGGCACACAAAAGTGAAAACCTGTGGGTTTAATCTGTGAAATTCTGCACACTTGGACATGCCCCTCACATAGTAAAATAACCCTGCAGAGCAGCTATTTTGATTTGAAAATATGCATCCACTGTTCTTGACACACAGGTGAAAAAGGGAGAGAGAGGAATGATAAAGTTACCACTGAATGGTCAGTGCTTCAAGGACAGCACTTGTTTCATTCCTGAGCATGAGAGAAACAGAATAAAGAAAGAAAGTACCACATAGATTTCCCTGCATTGATCTTCATTGATCTTCACCTTCAGACTTGCATTCTTTTCATCTGTGTGTGACTCCATACAGTGAGGCATCAGCTCAATATTTTCATGGACTCATTCCGTGGGAGCTACAAAATTATTACAGTCCCTTATAAATCATCCATAAGCAGCACAGGGCTCAGACAGTCTGTGAGGAATTGCACTCCAACCTTTCAAACCCAAGACTAGCAGACCTCTACAGATACCTTCAACTAAAATCTACTCCATGAAGATCTAACCAATCATCCATGTTATAGCCTTGTCCACCCAAAAAGAAAAAAGGAAACAGTAGCAATTTCTTTATTATAACAATATTTAAGCTTCATATATGTTAAATACATGTAGATCCCAGCAAATCCATGGGTTTGGGGCCTGCTTCTGGGGTGTTGGGAGTTTTTTCCTCTTAAAAGAAATCATGGCACTATAGGAGAATACAGTGCAGATTTCCCCAGGAGCTTAGAATCACGTCATGAGTACAGAAGATTATGTGCAAAGATAATTACTTCCCATAGAAAAAAGCATTGCATTATTTCCTTAAAATGTAGTGTGGTAAGCCCTTAACACCTATTAGATGCACTTCAGTTCTGCCAGAAACCTAATACCTGCAACTGCTTTGCTTAACCACTAATTATCCTGACAAAAGACACTGTTGCCCCAGCCTTGCTGCTCCATATTCCAGTGATGTCACACCAGATCCTAATATCCAACATATACTTCCCATATGGATGTCTCTGCCTGACACCTATAACCACTACATGGAAAATGTCCTCTTTTCCAGATTTCCTGACAGCATTACTTGCCAAGTCCTCTCTTTTCACAGACTTTCCACTGGGATTATTGAAAATATGTGGCATTACCACCAGCCTCAAATCCATTTCAAGGGACTGATTTAACAAAGGCTGAACTGTGTCCAAAGAACAGCAATGAAGTGTGAAGGGTCTAGAGAACAAAACTTGAGAGGAGCAGCTGAAGGAAGTGGGGGCTTTAGTCTGGAGGAAAGAGGCTCAGGAAGATCTTCTGGCTCTCTACAGCTCCCTGAAAGGAGGTGGTGCTGAGGGCAGGGGGTCATTGCTCTCTTCTCCCAAGAAAAAGCTACTGGACAGCAGCTGCTTCAGAGGAGGTTTAGGTTGTATATTAGGGAAAATTTCTTCTTGGAAAGATTTATCCATAACTGCACCATGCTGCCCAGGGAAGTGGTTGAGTCACCAAGTGTAGCTGTGACCCTCAGGGACACAGTTTAGTGGTGGATTTGGCTGTGCTGGGTTAACAGGTGGCCTCCATGACCCCAAAGGTCTTTTCCAAGCTAAAGGATTCTGTGACATCAACACCACATTCATCCTCAGATCAGAGGACACATTCCAGCTGAGAACATGGCCACCTCAAGCCCACCACCCTCCAAAACAGGCAGCAGCTTCTGCTTCCAGACCTGAATAAATGACTAAAATAAAAGGGCCTGTGGCTGTTGTACACTCATGAGATATAAAGAATATTTGTTCATTTCCTAACCATTGCCCAAATAATTTTCACTAAGAAATGCTTCTCCCACAATGGCAGCATCTCTCAGCATGCACCACAAATAGCCTGTACTGGGTTTTGAGCCTCCCCCCTGGAGCAAGCCTGCAGTCAGTTTTCACCCTGTTCTGCAAGAATCCCTTCCTCAACTCTGTCATCAGTCTGTTCTACTGCCAACAGCACCTTTAGTGTTTTCAAGGTAATCTACACAAGAGAAAAGTAATTTTCCACGCACACTGACTGACATTTAGCTCTCACCACACAGGCAAGAAAATCATCAAGGCAAAAAACATGTCTGATGTAGAACAGATAAAATAAAGCACGTCAAGAGAAGAATAAACTGTATGCCAAAATGTTGAGAGAGACAGACATGTTTTTTCTTTCTAAGACATCTGCAAAGGAAACCTGGTATCAACTGAATCAAACTGCCTAGATTAGGACATAATAAGGAAATTAACTTCTATATAGCACAGAGCTCTCCATGTACCAGAATTGTCCACGTGCTAAACAAGCCTAGAAAGCCTCTTTTGCTTTTTTTACTACCACACAGAGCTAGAAGTCTGAAAGGAATAACAGAAGAGAGCTCTCCCCCAGAGACTGCTTTGCAGATTAATTTGTATTTAGTATTTTCCTAATAAAAGAGGTGTGCCAGGTGGTACCATGACCAAGGGTTTATGTATAAGAAATAACTTCCAGAATGGCATTGTGCATTTTGGGACTATGTTGATTGCTCTGACAGGAAAGATCTTTCCTCAGAACTACAGGGACATGTTTCAATACATCTTGACAACTTTTGTTTGTGTTCTTCCAGAAATTTGTTGGCAAATTCATAATTTTAAAAATTACTATTTTACTTAGGAAGAAATAACAAACTATTTTCCCCACATAACACAAAGAAAAACACAGTACAGAGGAAATAGGACAAGAAGACCACCCTCTTCCATAGGGAATTGCAAACCCATCAGTAGTGACTGCATCATACAAACAGATTGCCAAATGTGTCTGGGGATTCACCAATCTGCAATGAATCACTTGAGAGCTAGTGAGAGTCAGGAGCAAGGGCCACTTCTCCTTGGCAAGTGTGAGACAGCCCCTCCTTCAAAGAGCAAGCAGTGGGTAGAGAAATAGTTTATGAGCCCAAGAAAACCATTGGGTGCTATAAATCTTCTTAGAAATTAAAGCAAATATCTGTCTTCTTAAATGAGTCTACCTTGAAAAAGAGTGAATCAAAAACTAACCTAGAGTTTATAAGGCCTTTTAAAACCTACAGAGCAGTAACATTTTAAATCCTACTAATCTGGTATTTATACTGGTATAAATAGCTTCCACATCCCTGTTCATGCACAGGCATGATTCATTTTACTTCTTGTACTCCCCTTCCTTCTTCCTCTCCCTACAGGCATCTACTCTAAGTGTAAGTGTAAAGGAATGAGAAAAAAGCCTGAGAAAATTTAGAACTAAAGTACTAGTTATGCAACAGAAAATGCAACAAAAGGTGGAAAAATCCCAGGATAAGAATAAAACTGTAGGCTTTGACCTAGGTTAGAATTCAATCCTGCAGCAGTATTGCAAAGGCTGAGGACTATAAAACTGTAATACTTTATTTGCAGCATTGCCAAGAGCTGCTTCCAATATACATGTTCTATTCAATTTCTTAAAGCATGGGTTCTGCAAAGCACTTGAACATACAATTAACATTAAGTGAATGCTTAAGTCTCTCTGATTTTAAAGCAGTTTAGACACTGAGAATTTGCAGAATCAGAATCAGAGGTGTCAGAGCCTGTCAGCTGCCTGCACTGTTTCAAGTGAGGCACTACATACTTCAGATGGAGATCTGCATTTCAGAGAAAGGGGGGAGAGAGAGAGAGGGAGGAGAAAAGAGAGGGAGAAAAGAGAGGGAGAAAAGAGAGGGAGAAAAGAGAGGGAGAGAAAAGATAGAACAAGTAACTGCATTTCTACTAGTGTTACAACTGGATAGATTTATTACAGGAGATAGAGAATAAGGGACAAATAACACCCTTGCAAACTTGGTAGGGAAATCACTCCAGTCACAGAACTCAGAGAAAAGGTGAAAAAGAACCAGAATACACGGGGTAAATATTTTTCAAGTCTCTTACACCAGGACAAACTGTACCTGAAATAAACCTCTAAAAGTTGCCAATCTTGCCAAACATTTGTTCCCAGGATCTCATTAGCTTTCCAGTCATGCTGTCAGTACCCTTGCTGAGAGCACTATCAGTGGAGGCTGCAATGCCAAGCCAAGGTTCTGGGTTAAGTGGCTGTTAAAGGGGAGTTATTAATAGAGCACTCATTCTGTATATTATCACTGCCATATCAAATACATCACTTGGATGTCACAAAAAGCAGGGCAAGCTGAGATATCCTAACCTGAACCAAGTCCAGAATCTCCCCCTACTTTTATCACTTCAGAGAGATCCTGCTGAATACTGAGCTTCCCCAGCTGTGCCACACATTTGAAACATCTTTGCAGAGAGGATCAATTTACATCCGAAAAGCAAAAATGTGCTGCCTTTAATACTTGGGGTTTCTGCATGGCATTACAGTTGTCAGCATTACTGCAGCACAGAAAACGAGGAGAGGCTTCCTCACTGCTGAAGAAATGCTGCATAGTTAATCCGTGATGAAGGGAAAGCCCCGGGCACCAGGGGAATGGCTGTGTCCTGGAAGAGCCTGAGGAGCAAGGACAGTGTCCCCTTGCAAAGCCCAGGAGGAAGCGATGGTGGCGCAGCAGGGAGAGGGGGACAGCTCTGGCTTCAGGCGCTCGGGAATGGCGATTTTCCAACAGAGGCCGCTGCAGCCTGCGGTACAGCGGGGAAAGGAGAGGGGGACAGGCAGCACCTGGGCATGCCTGCCTGGGGCTCCCCACAGAGCGCTCCCAGGAAAACCCAGCAGCTTGGTTTTCTGGAGCACAAGCATGCCTCACTAGGCAGCGACTCCAAGAGGAAATTCAAGGTTTCTGAGTCTCTGCAGAGGACTGCCTCAGTGCAGCTATTCCCTGCATGGCAACCTTGCACTGTCCTCTGCCATCTACATGTGGCAATATTGACTAAATATGCCCTGTGTGCTACATTCATCCTCTTTTTTTCTTCTAGATATATTTGCTCCTTAACTTTCCAGGCAATGTGGATTTTTACTGATGTGTAAAGCTCTTATATGTTCATCATCATCCAGAAAGGTAATTTTAAATCCTACTATATTAGTAGTCATTCCCAGGTGTGTAATCATGACTAAATGTGAACATTCAGAAACATTTTTGATGACTGCTGCAAAAAGTAAATCCACTACAAATGCAGCTAATATGTTCACAGCCAAATACACATCACTAATAGAAAACCAAAAGACAATTTTGTAAAATGCAGATGAGTGAACAGCATAGCCACATATATTCACTCTTTTCAGTCACATTGAAGCTCATTTTGTCACAGCAAGTGGCGCATCCTTCTCATTTAGTCAAAGCCATAGCTGTATTTTGTGATCCGATGCTTGTGTAGAGCAGAGTTCTGCTCTTTCCAGCATAGCAGAAACCTCTATGGGGCTGATACCGGCTTAACTGAGATGGTCCCCAATGGAAATGCAATAAAACTAGATTTTAACTGAAAATGCAGGAAAGGACTTCTACATAAGAGCCTTCTTAATCAGTGAAGACATTCCCTAAATACAATGGGTGGAAATCCTTGCTTCCCTTGCTCCCCAGTATCTGAGCACAGATGTGGCTGCCCGGCGGAGCGAGCGCAGCCGAGGCCCCGTTTCCTCTGCAATGTTCCTTCCTCCAGAGGACAATGACAGGCATATCAGCAGGCCAGCTTACACTGGCAGGGCACGCAGAAAACCCATTCCCTCCAGCAGAGATGGGAAGCACATCCCAAAAGAGCCCGAGCCCAGCTGCAGCCAAGGCTTCCACAGAGTTGGTCTGGGTGCGTGCCAGCACTGCCACAGGGGCTCGGAGACAAACACCTACACAGAGGTCTCTTCACGTATTTTACAGCAAACAACACTGATTTGAGAGAAAGCCAGTAAGGATGTGCTCTTTTCTGGGTTCCCTCCTACTGTTTCCACCATGCAAAGGAATTATTTTGGCGCAGAATATTGCAAGTTATCTTACTGCAGTGTTCTGGGGCTTGGGATGAGCTGGGGAATATCTTTTGATTAATATTACCCACCTCACTAAACACTCTAATTTCAAGCAAGAAATGAGATTAAAGTGTACTCTATGCAGAAATTTTCTCCAAGCCTTTTTTGACTTTTTGTTCAACAATTTACACCTAATTAAAACTACTTTGAATGGTAACGGTGATACTAAATAATAGTGAGACCAAAGTGAATCAAAACGTCAGCATTCTAAAACTGCACCTTATATGCCCTTACAATAAAATTTCAAAACAGTCCAAGTGTATTAAAACATTGTTAAATCCATCTTTTGCACTTGAAAATATCACTTGCTGATAACACTTGGTAAATGAGACATGGACACTGGATTGTGAATCTTATTAATCAGTCAGTATGTGCAAACTCTAAATTATGAACCTGGAATCATCAATGGTGATTGAACATTTTTCCTTAAACTGATTGCAGAGAACTCATAGGGAGACCTATCCATAACTTTGACACTCCCACTCTTGCCTTGTAGGAAAAAGTTAGAAATTAAATTAGAGAAAGAATGGAATAAACTGGGAAAAGAGCAAACCTATTTGTCAAGTCTTTGACACACACACAGAATGTGCAACAGAAATACTTCTACACTTGTGAGTTTCATGAAACTATGCATATTAAGATGCGTTTCTAAAGCTTCATTGATGGATCATTAATAGTTTAATTAATGGGACAGTTAAACATGCCCAGAAGGATTCATCTGCTTGCCTGATCATGGCCTTTTTTTCACCTACTCACAGAAGGGTATATCATACCTAGGCCTGAAATCTCAAAAGATGTGGTTGGTCTATGTCAACTATTTCAACTAAAAAAACCCATTTTTGAGTTCAATTGGAGTTGTTTAGAGTTGTATTGGGTAGCAATTTCTAATAGAGGTGAGGGGGTAGAATCTGAAGAATAGCAGAGAGAGGCCAGGATCTGAAGAAGAATGCCTGAAGGCACACCAGCTACCCCCTGGATTCTGTTCTTCTAATTTTTTGTTATTCTAATTATTTTGTTACTAAAGGACAAACTTTGAAATTCTAAAAGAGAGAAACCCTATCTTTCAACAATTTATCAATATATATTGAAAGCTTAGACTGTACTGTTATCTGGGTCATTTTGTTAGAAATACTTGGAAACACCCTTTTTTCCCCCCCTGATTGAGGTTAAAAAGGCAAGTTTTTCAGGAAATGAAGTTACATGCTGACTGTTCTTGGCACCATAACTCTGTCAGTGTTTCCAAGGGGTTAAGTTTGAAAATGAGTGATTTTGAAACTAATTGTATGTCTTGCACATGAAAACATTAATTATGATTTCTCAAATGAATACAGAAAAACATCTTTTAAAGAACCATATGCTTCTGCTTTTAAAATGAAAACAAATTAAAATATCCACAGGAGCTTTTATAGTGATTAAAATCTGCCAACCAACAGAGCTAAGTAAGTTAATTAGCACCAAAGAAGCCTGGAGTGATCTGCAGTTTTAGTCACAATTCTTTTGTCTAAAATTTAGATGACTAAAGTTACTTTGTATGTGGAAAAGATTTATGTAGCATGGTACAAGAGACAGAGAGCAAACTTGGAATGATTTTCACCCAATTTCTTTTCTACCATATTTCCTGTGCCTGTCTGGAGCACAGAGCTATCAGATAATAGCAGCCATTTTACAATCATCACTTTAGCAAATGTAAATGCCCACGAGGTTACTATTTAATCAAAGTCAAAAGGAAAGATCTGATAGACTTAAATTCCCAATCATAGACAAATTTTAAATGAACATAAAAAAGTGCCCTCTTCGGTACCTTTTGGGCCTCAAACTGTTTGAAGCTCTTCATACAGTTTAAAACTATCTTCTAAAATAGTATAACAACTTTTCCCCCCAAAACTAGCAAGCTTTACTGAAAATAAATCCCTGGCATTTGCCAGGTGCTCTCTGACAGTGACCAAGAGCAAATGCACAACATCCATTGCATCCAGTCATAATATCACCAACAAGGAAAATAATTTTTATTTTACTACTGCAAATAGGTCTGCAAAAATACTGCAAACACTTTTTGATGAATACTAGTTGAAATTTTAAATTAATCTCCATTGTATGTATGAGCATCTGTGTTTATTTTCCCTGAATAGTCTATTTACTGGCAGAATTTCTAGATGAATAAAGTTACTGGCAGCAGAATTCACATAAACAGAATTCACTTCTTGTAAGCATTCAGACCAAACCAAATCGAGCAAGGAGCTCTTCCAGCAAAGTAACAAAAATAATAAATGTAAAGGAATAAACCTTATTAGAAGTTAGTGAAACATCTCTTATGTGAAAAGAGGATCTAAGACCATGCATCTGGGACAGAACATCCAGCCTATCCTATACCAAATATCCACAATTGCTTGTTAATGATCTGATGAAATTATTAGATAAATTCTCTGTGAAATATATTTGGGAAAAATTCCATCCCTCAGTGATAGTTTGAAGACATGAAAAAAAGAGAAGAAATTAGTCAAATAATTACTACCACATTACAAATAGAGAATGAATTTAGACAAGCACTTCAAATGACCAGTGGGCACAAATAATGAACATTAGTGACAGTGGTCGAAATGCAGTTTCTGTGCATTCTACAGGTGCAGAGAACCAAATGGTTTCTTTGCACACAGATCTTGATTTCTTTTTGCAATTCGGGAAAAAAATTGTGTTTTCATGTACACCTTCCACCCCTCAAAGAAACAGGGGTGAAGGTGCCACTGCAGCCCAGAGCCCTCAGAGCTGTCAGTGGGCTGAAGCAGGCGAGGGTGGAACCATCATGGAACCATCAGAGCTCCTGCCAGGCATGCTCAAGGTGTCTCACTTCATACCAGGTTCTGTAGGCTGAATTCTCATCTCACACAAGAATCAAAATACTTGGGGAAACTGTCATGTAAAGTTTTTGTCAACAATTTTTGTCATTTTTCCTGCCTCCAAAATTCATCAACAACCTCCTTCAACACCCTGACACACACCCCCTTTTGCTTAACAAAATGGTATTTTACCATCACACCCCAATTGGTAGAACAAGCTGTTTTTTCACTCACATTACTATAACACCATGAGGGAAGAACATATTTCTAATTTTACCAGTATCATTAAACTCCTTTTGCAGGGTTGCTTTTGCATTTATACAAGATTACCTCCTCCTTTATTGCAAGTCAAGTGTTATCTGAGCAGTGTAACTACTCATAGTTCAGATGAAAGATCACAGATAAGAGCAAGATTCATGATTATCAAACCCAGTCAGGACAATTTCAGTCTCACAACTCTGTCATTAAATCTGTGGGGGAAAGGGACAAACTTACTGCTTGACTAAGTCCTAGGCATTACTGATGGCACATTTGTTTTTAGCAAGAAAGCCTCAACAGCCCTTTGTGAGAAAGGCTTCATCTCCCTTAAATGTGATCTAAAGTTGGGGAGCTCTAAACCACTTCCACAATCCTTTGTGTTTTGCAAACTGGGTGAGTCTTGCACTCTTCATGGGCTACTATGAATATTTTTTGCTGAAAAAACCTGAGGCATCTAGTTATGGAAGCACAGAGCATGGAAAAAAGGGTACAGAAAATGCAGAGTCTTTTCCTAAGCCAAGCCTGAGATGTTGGCTCAGAGAGAGACACCTCCCTGTGAGAATGTGCCAAGTCCTCTAACCCCTGAGAATTAGGGATTTTAGTGTGGTTATCCACAAAAGGAAATGATAATGCATTTGGAAAACCTGACTGTGATGGGAGTTTCCTTCATCTCAGTGAGATTAGGGTCAAGTAAACAGTCTGCTACTGTACTAGAAGTCATTAGTGTGGAAGCAACTGACAGAATTCCAGTTGGTGCAATACAGAAGAATCTCTATTGATGGATGGTTGTCTCATTTAATTTTTTCCCCCCAGCATATAGTTTGTGCACAGAAATTATTAATTTATTTTAAATTAGACCATCTGATATTTCTTGGAAAAACAGACAAGTTTTGTGAAGCAATAACTTTAAGTACCAGCTGCATTTAATTATACTTTTAGTTTTACTTGATTTTGTCAAACCACTGATTTGATAAAGACTAGGGAGAAACACCTAAATTAACAGGCATTGATGGAATTTTTCTGCTAATAACTGAGACTTTTGCTGACATCAGATGCTATAGATAAAAGAAAGGGGTCCTGATGCATCCTCTCCCATAATAAGCGTTACACTTTTTTTTTTTTAATTTTCCTTCATAAATATGCATCACTTTTCTAATTAAGTAAAAGATCACCCTTGTGCTGCAATATGTCTGTGCTGCAAAGGTTTAAATCTTAAGCAGACACAATCCTGTGTACCAAACTCTAAATTTAATAGAAAATCTAAACAAGTTGCAGATATATCTAGTTAACAATGGAGTAAGGTCCACCTCCAAGAATATGTAGTAATAAGAGGATAGAAAACTAGAGCTGCTATCAAGAGAGTAACATCATTAAAGTTTACTGAAATGAATAACTTTTTTTCTGAATTGTCACTGTAAATTATCAAAAACCACTGTTGTCTACAAGTTCCATTCATGGATGCCACAAAATTCCACTACTTTATTCAGAAAATAGCAAAGCAATGTATTTGTTCAATTCTCTCCACTGTTCTGATCCAAATTCAAGAACTGACACCCAATAAAGACCTATGCAATGAAAGCAGAAGCATAACTGTGATAGAATATTTGCTCCTGTAAGTATCTTCTTTGGGTAGATATTTCTGGAATTTAGTAACAGAATCAAAATTGATTCTGGGCAAATGCAGAAGGGAAATTCTAATAAGGGAACTGAATATCTCTTCAAAAAATATCTCTTCTCTGAACACCTCTTCAATTTTATACAATCATAATCATTCTCATGGACAAATAAGGCCTATACCTCACCATTAACAGTCTATTGACTGATGTAAAGATTCAGTTTTTGTTCAGGGGATGTAATCTCTGTTTAGAAGTGAATGCTTTAGCTAGGAAGTCAGAAATACAGCTGTGGAAATGGCATTTTGAGTGGCAGAGAAGAAAACAAAACAGCAGAATCAATCATGAATAGTAGCAGGGAGATCTGCACTATCCAGCCTGGGGCCTTCCATCATTAGCTTCTCACACTGGAGGGTGGCACATTTCAAACACAGCATGCATACAGAATTAGAGAGACACCAGAGAAAGAGTCAGAAACACTTGCTTGAGCCTTGGTCTATACCTTAAAAGAAAATACACCACTGAAGGAAAGGCAACATAATTTGAGACAACTCAGCATGCTCCAAAATAATTGTTTTTTCGGTAATATATTTATGAAACAAAGATAACAGATTATGAGGAAAAGAATGGATTAATTAAAAATAATGGACTGAAAATGTAGATGGAGTGCACTAGAATTGAAAATGAACTTCCTTACTTTTCCTCAGTAGCAAAGAACCTAACCTGCTGCATTAACTGATACATCTAATGGCGTCCCTATGTCACCAAAAACACATCCCAAAGTTATCATCACTTCAGCAGATCTAAGAACTCTAAACCATGAACTTCAAAGTACTTCCCATGCTGCTTTGGATCTCACTATCATACAGAAACACTGAAGCATGTTTATATCTGGGAATTTGAATTTTTCTGTCTTCCCACCAACCAGAGCCTATTTGGAGAGGTTCTGACCATGACTCATTTCTCAAATGTACATAATGGGTCAGTTTGAACTAAGAACTGGGGCATCCTGTTCCTGATTACAAAAATAAAGGGGCCAATTTAAGTCCCTTTTTTTTTCCTTGAAGTGATTGCTGTACAAGTGAAAGATGTCAAAATGACGGCTCCATAAGATAAACTTCACCATTAATCACAGGGTGGAAACAGTTCAGCACAAAAGTCAGCAGAGCAGGCTACAGAAGCAGCTGTGGCAGTTCATTTGCTACTGCATCTGAGCTAGCAGTAATTCCCCAAGCAATTGCTTTCCTTGCTTTGTCTTCTCAGCTGATGCTCCAGCTCATGCAAACAGTGCTTGGTTTGGTTGTCAGTTGTTTTGCTTTGTTTCCCAAAGGTGGAAAGACATTTTACTGATGCAAATATATGGTATTCATAGCCCCAGAATGATAAGCCATTTCATGTAGCTTAATCAGATAACAACCCATCATGTTTGCTTGATTTTGTGTTCAAATCCTTATTGCACACCTATTTTCAGCTCTTGAACTGATTTCAAGGCAGTGTTTCTAGGGTAGTGTGCCAAACCAGCTTGCAGTCAGTAATAGATTCATAAACTAAACTTTAACAATGCTCATGTTATTCAAAATGGGTTGTGATGGAAAGAGGAGTTTGCTGAATTATTCACCTTTCATGGATTTCTCTGTAACAAATTAGCATTGAAATTTCAACCTACTTCTTAGCATCCCAAATGACAGAAGTTTGGAGAGCTACTGAAGGACTCAGAGCTCAGAAAGAAGTCTTGTGATCTGATAACAGACAGGAAATCTACAACTAAAGGGATGCAAAACAGCAATAATTCTGCTGAAGAAAATACATGAAGCAAAATGTTAAATCACAATCCATAGCAAATTTGTCTAAATGATGAGCAGTTCCAGACCAATAGCCTTAGGCTTCAAAATTCTTTCTGCTCAGAAAATGAAAAGAGACAAACAAAAATGGAAAGAAAGAAAAGCTGCAAAAATGGAAAGAAATAGACAATTAAAAACATCTAAGTGATAATGCCTTTTAATGCCTCCTAGGAACAGAATGTCTAGAAAACTAGATAGATAATATTAATGAAGAATTGTGATAGAGGAGCTATAAAAAAAGCTATAAGAAAAGCAATAGAATTTCTCTATCTGGACCCAATAGTTACCCTAAACAAAACATCTTTTCCTGAATTGGGAAATATTTGGAAATCTTTGGCCAGATTCACAGGTAACAGCAAAAGTATTAATTTCTTAATATTAGACTACAGAAACACAGAAGTACATGATATTGGATGATGTTATTTAGATTTCAAGAAAGACAGCACTTGTGTGTGTTTTAAACCCAAATCAGAGGCAGATGGGATACGGGAGCTGCTTATTCATGATGTGGGAGCTGCCAAGGCCAGTGAGAGAGGCAGTCAGAGCTCAGCAGAGAGAGGGCAGCTCCTAACAGTGCAGAGAGCTGGCACCTCAGACACACAGGGTGAGCAGGGCTGGCAGGGAAGGGCATTCAGAACTGCAACTCAGCCTGCAAAGGGGCTTAGCCTGCAGAAGGAGCAGAGGTTTGCAATATTCCCCCAGAACACACCAGTAATAACAAAAACTTAGCTGGTCTGGAATCTCACTGGTCCGCTCAAATGATGCCCTAAGAACATTGTCTATTCATCTGCTTTCCCTCACCATCTAAAGGCACCTTGCTCACTTGAACATAGAAAGGGTGAGATTTAGCCAGACTTTCCCTCTGTTACACATAAAGGGATCCCTGTCAGCATTAGCCCCAACTCCTTTTTCCTATTCTCCCATCCCTTTTACCAAATCATGCCATAGGGTCTTGTCTACTCACTTTTCATTTTTACCAAATAATAGCTGCATTTCAAGGGTGCTTCACAAATATATTCTTGGCCTGTAAAGCCCTTTGAACAAAATTCCCTGTATAGATGTACAATATGCCACAATTATTGTCAAGGCAACACAGGCTCAGAGAAACACAGCAGTTGCTAGGAAACACCACAGCAAAGAGAAATGGGGAGTTGTTTACTGACACATGTTTGAAACATTAATTATTGTTATTTGGGGTTTTGAATCTCAAACAATACCTATCTATTACTAGTAATAATTCTAATATGAATTCTGCTACTGAAAGAATCCACATGTATGTCAGCATTGCTGAATTAAATTCCCCTAAGATCTAAGGCCATAAACAGGCTGAAAATCCAGGACTTGTGTAGAATCTGTTGATGGTTTTGAAACATTTTTAGGAGACAGGACTCTACCATGCTCATCACAGATCACCACTATCCCAGAAAACCAACTAACCTGCAGGAATTTATTTCCATTTTTCATGGGCTCCAGCAGAATTTTTATCAAGCCATTGGAAACAGATGTCTAAAAATAACACAAAAAAACTTTTCATTTACTTTCAGGCAGGGGAATTATTTGCATAGTTGTTTGAACAAAGCACATAGAGGAAATCAACATTCCTGAAACTTTTGCAAGCAATAAGCAGCACAAAAAATAAGCCCATACAGTATTATGTAAGCTAGTCAGGTTAACAAAAAAATAATATCAGAGCAAACACTCTCATTCTCTGAATTTATTGCAAAATGGAAAGAATTTCCTCAACATAACTGAGACAAACAGTAAATGAGATTTAAGTGACAACAACAGAAAAAAAAAAGAAGGAAAACCAAAATTTTATAAGTGCAGTTATTCAGTCATCCATTATAGGCAACAACAGGAAAAAGCGTGTTAGAAAAACTTTGCTAAGGTTGCCAAGATAAACAATAGGAAGGTGGAACATTATACAAAACAAAACAAAATCCTACAGCCTTTCCATCTAATTTTTTAGTGCACATAGACCATGATAGCATGTGCATGGGATAAAGAGTGAGGAAACCCATTTTTCCAAGAGAGCATTCAACAACTTAAAATGTTGCATTTCTTAATTAATTTCATTCTCCAAAAAGATAACAATCCAAAATTTCACAAAATAGTCATGTTCACAAAGAAAAGCTACTGTAGACTTAAATGAATCAAAGAACCCAAAGAAAAAAAGTGCTTCAGTAACTAGAAAGTATTAATAATATACATGTGAAAGAAACAGAAGTTGTAAAAGCTATTCAGCTATAAAAGTAACATTAAAATGGAAAGTCTCAATTTATCAACACTTGACACTGCAAATGTAATAATATGTATAATGCAGCCCTCACACTTGGAACAAACAGAAAAAGCCCCAGAAATTTTAACATGTCACACTATACTGAAATCAGTGGCAGCAGTGAACTAGTTTATTAAAAATTGTGATAACTTACTCACATTGTAAAACTCCATAGAAACAAATCGATTTCAAAAACCTCTAATTCAATACAAAGTAATAAAAAAAAAAGAAAATCCACAGGAGGCATTTCAGTAAGATGAAATGCCTTTCTCTAAAGTTCATTTTTAGACTGCAATTTATATTGAAGAAAGCAAAGCAAACACCCAACTGTGAATAAACCTTTTTGATTTTGATTGAGAACAGAGCACTTTGTCTGACAAAGGCAGCTGCTGTCATTCTTTCTAGGGCATCAAAATATCACTTAGCTGGACTCAGAGATAGCCCCAAATAGTTAGGGATAGGGTATGGCTCATGTGGAGTTTCATAAGCCCAACAAACATGTATTTTCCCCATTCCAGAGCCTCAGGGCTTCCCGGGCTCACTGAGCACAGGGTGTGAAGCCCAGGCTCCTGTCCTTCCACCTGGAAAATCCTGGAAAGAGAAAGTCAACCCTCTTCTAACCCCAGTATAGAGGCCTGCTACAAATTGTACTGATACTACTCTAGGAAACAGCCACTTGAATGTATTATCACAAGAAAGATCCTGTATTTCTGCTACTGAATTTATTATCAGAAATAGCTGAAATTAAAATTAAACCATGTAGAAATACATCCATAACAATCATCACAAGCTGAGAAATTGTCCATCAGTAAGTACACAAAGAACCAATTTTAAAATCCCTTCTTGCCAAGTTTTGAGTTTTTGATGTCATCATGAGTAGAATTACATTAAGAGAATTGTCAGGAGGCCAATTATTATTCCAATCCATGTGCATTTTCAACAGCAAATTAAAATGAAAAATACAAATTTTCCATCATCCATTTTTTATAGGCTTGATTCTTCCTCATTATTTTGTGATTATCTGTGTATAGAAATTGTACACTGAAAATGTTGCTTTTAGTATGACTGATCATAAAAGTGGGCACAAATAATAGGATCCTAAATAGCAGTAGAAAGATTCATTACATCTGTTGGGGACAGATAAGCATTCATGAACAGACTCTTAAAGTGCAGATGAGTTGCAAGGAGCATGATCTGTCAATCACCCTGGTGGTTTGGGAGACAAGTCTGCTGAATCATCCAAATAACTAATTTTAAAAAGTAAGTGCTCTTAATCCAGCAGTGCTCTATTGGAGTTTATAGGGTAAAGCCAGGATAATTTTAATGCCTCACAAGGTTCTATAAAGCAAAGAGATCAATGAAATTTACTTTTCCCATTTATAGTCATTACCCAGACAATAAACTGGCACATGAGCTAAGAACAAGTGTGTCCTACTGTGAACCAACTCAAATTTCCACACCAGAGCACAAGCCAAACTTAGAGAAGGAAATGAGTGATTTTGGTCTGCTCTTGAAAGGACAAGTTGTCTGCTCAAGGCAGGACCATGGAGAGGTTCTAGTCAAGAATGCAGCTGAAAGCAGAGTGTAAAGCTCAGGAAAGTACCTGCCTTTTGGAACTCTTTCCCACATCAATGTCCATACTTACTACAAAATTTGAACACCTGAAAATTTTCATCATTACTTGCTTTCTTAGTAAAAGGATATAAATCAAGGGGATTGCAGAGTTTAAAATGTGCCAAGGCAGTAACAGTTTTTAGGGATCAGCTTTCTCCTTTTGCCTCAAAAGTGATTTGTAACAATTCTAGTAGCCTTGATTTGAGTCTTTAAAAAACTCCATAGGAATATGGTATATTTTCATCAGAGACTGAAAATCAGACATGGATGTAATTTATTATTGTATGATGGGCAGTAGGTGGGAAATAAAACACCAATAGAAAACTAATAAAAATTAAATGCAGAAGTAAATGAACTCATGAGCTATGCATTAGAGAATGTTGTGCTCCAGAAATTAAGGTCTCATGCTATTCAAAGACCACTTACTGATACCTAACAATACACAAGCAGAAATATTTTTCCCTTTTGTGTATGTATCTTTATATCACCTAGCAAAAGCAAATATACCAAGATAGATGGTACAGCAGCTGTCAGTTTAGTGACAACTGCTTCAAAAATATGAATCCTTCAGTGTCCAGTATTATCTCCCTAGCAACTTTCTTACAGCTATAATTTACTGATAGGAGCTATATGGAAGCAATATATTATCATGTCTCCATCAATGGTGTAGCTTTAAAAATATTTCCTTCCTGAGATCATCTAGAGGATTTCAGCTTCCCCCAAACATTTCACAGCAGGCAGAGCTGTAAAATGTGTACTATATATCACCTGCAATTTGATCATTTGATCATCTGTGTCAGCCAGCATCAACTCTACTCCAGTTCTCACTCCTGCAACACAGCTCCTGCCTGTGCTGCAGCTGCCCGAGGTGGCCAGGATTGATGGAGATCCCCCAGGAATCCATTGCATAATGACTGCCCTACAAGTCACAGAGCTGATAAGCAAGTCAATGAAACCCAAAGCTGCTGGCAGGTCACCTGTGAGTTCCTTGCAAGCTCTATATCATTGCAAGGTTACCAGAGCGCAGCATTTCTCAAATCAGATAAAAATATCTTAACCAAATGTAACAATGTCAATAGGAAGGCTAGATCATAAATGCAATCTTCACCAACAGAAATACGGGCTTTGTATTTATGAAGATTATGTTTGAGCTCTTAACTACTACAGTTCTTGAACTGGAAACATCACTGGAATTGTGCTGGACCACTTGAATCAGAATTCTGATTTTGCCAGGAACTGCAGTCATTGCCATGCAGGCTTACAGAAATTGTTTCCAACTGCTCAGATAATTGTTTGGTGCCAAATATGGTTTATATAGATGAACAACAGGGTACAGATTTAAGAAATATTGCTTCTCTTGGCTCTCACAAGGATTCATAGAGTTGCCCACCATTCAGTTTATGCATTTGGTACTCCTACATTAGTGCTTTGTTGAAACAGAAAGACAAGCACAGAAAATCTGCTCTGGCTACCTGAAACCAGACTAGAATTCTAGCAAAGCAAAAAAGTAAAACAAGTGCACAGAAGGGAAGACCATATGGTTATCTGAGGTTCCTTTTATCATGAGTGGCCAATAATCATTCATTCCTTCTGCCCTCCGGCCCCCTGTACTTGCCCTGTGCATAACACCATTATAGGAAATCTAACTGCAAATTTCTGAAACAATCCAGATACTGAGCCCTACAGTCACATACTGCATTGGGCTAATACTGAATTCAAATCTCAAAATTAGAACAAAATTTCAGAGATTGGCTAAAATGGTTACACTTCCTGCATTATATTTCATGGCAGTCACCTCTCTTGGAGTGTTTTTCCTCCATCCCACTGCAACACTAACTTAGGCTACTCAAGGCTAAAGCTTCCTAACTCACAAAGGTAAAAAAAACAACAAACAAATGGTATCTGCAGAGGGATTTGCTGAACAGAAGATGCAGGAAAAGAGGATTTGTTATTTCTATTTTGTAAATGTGCTAATTCTGAGAGCAAGTGACATTGAAGCATCAACCTCTTCCAGGTCTGACAAGTCCACAACAAAGAACATCTACCACCCTCTGTTCTGCTAGCAAGTGATTCTCACTCTTTTCCTCATTAAGGCTCTTCAAATAAAATAATCTCTGGCTTCTTAAACTCACATTGGCCGGGATGAACATAATGTCTGTCACCAATCTTGGCTTTCAGGCTTTATTAGTCACACATTTAATCTGCTGTCCAAGGCTTCAGCTAGTGACTTTGTTCTATTATTTTATGTGTCAGACATGATATGTAGCTATGAAGAATGATTACTGTAGCTATTTTTCAGGAGGCTCTTTATTTAATACACAACTAAATTCTCAGTTTAACATCTGAACAAGGTGTATGTTTGCAGGATGAACTAACAGCTCAGGAAGGAGTTATGGACTGCTACACAAATAAATTCATGCTCCAAGTCATCTGTTTATCTATTCAAATTATTGAGGCATTTCAGGTCAATGCAGTATAACCATGCCCTAAAACATTTTGAGAAGACAAACAGGCACTCATCTTGGCAAAATAACCAACTTCTCAGCAAAATCCTAACAAAGATTAAATATAAAATCTTTCTTAAGAAGACCAACCTAAAGCCCTAAGATGTGCAAACACCACATACAATTGTAAAGTTCTGCTTCACTTACACAGTGAGCAATTCCTTGTTCATTTGGTATCTTGAGCTGCTACTCAGGGGCAGGAAGGGCAGGAAATGTTTGCAGAACAGCTGTGGGGGAACAATCAGAGGAAGAAGTGGCGTGCGGGTGTCAGCCCTGCGGGACATCCCCGCTGTGTCACACCTTCCTTGGGGTCCAAAGGACATGGGAGGAGGCAAGGGATGGACTCTGAACGCAAGGACAGCTTGTGCATTCCTTCCAAGATCATTGTGCCTCGCACACTTGGGCAAATGAGCAGAGGGTCTCCACCCTGGCCTTTGCCTGAGCCCATTGTGAGCCTGCCTGTAAAAGGTTTCAGATATGAACAGAGAAGTTTTGTCTCCTAGGGAGGGAGGAGGAAAAGCAGCCAGTAGACTGAACCAGCTTGTTTGATGGCTTGTATTGGCCTAAGCCTTCTGTCAGCTCAAGGAAAAAAGCTTCCTGCAGTGTGTACTGCTGCTACCTCCAGATCTATTTATCCTCAGGGTCAGAAACAGGCCCCTTTCCATGCAGATAACCAGTAAAGATACATGGGACAGTGTGAGCAATGCAATTTTTAGATGACAAGAAGCTTTGCTGGCACAATAAGCAGAAATGGATCAGAACCTGCACAGAACTATCTTAACCACCAATAGGCAATATTATAAAAGCAGGTATTTTCATCTGTGGCCTTCAGAAGATTTTATACTTCAGAATATTTTATATATTTTAACCATCATAATTCCTAGGTGACAGACGCTTAAACAATCTTAGAAAAGTTACCTGGTATTTTGCAGATCATTGCCATGCCTTTAGCAGTGCTCTCACACGCATTTTGGAGGCACCCATTAAATAAAAATTGGGGTGAGATGAAGCTAAGTAAGCTTTTTGATGGCATCCTCACACATTTCTCTTTATGACAGCAATATTCAAGCAAAAAGGCAGCTCTCCACTTATTTCAGCAGCTGATGATTTCTTAGACCCTAAAATTGTTCTAGATAGAAATACAAATGATAGTGCAAAGACAGGAAATGTTTTAGACATAAGTGCAGACAGCCACAGAAATCACTGAAGAGTAAAAATTGATTCCATTTGCTAAGAAAAAGCAAACACTTTGAAAAGATTAGACTGGGTTATTCCATTAGAAGGCTGATGAAGTTTAAAGCTCTGCAGTGGCATTCAGATTAGGCCTATGAAGAGCTCGTTCTGACAGAAACATGCTGACTAAGAAAAATCCCCTTCTATATTTAAAAATTGTAGCAGATGGTGCTAGCAGTAGGATGCTGCATCAAGTTGCTATGACTGTGGGCACTGTCATCTATCACTGAAAGTCTCAAAATGCCATCACTCAACTGCAGGTCTCAACCTGAACTCTGCAAAATGCTGCAAGTACTAACGTGATTTATTTGGTACCAGCGCCCCTGGGTCAGGCTTCTCTGGAAAAGCTTCAAAACTTACATTCCCTATGGCTTAGAAGGACTTGCTATGTTTTTAACACAGTCAGGATATTCGAGATCTGTACCCTGAATTCAAAACAAGGTATTCAAATACCTTAAGTAAAAATGTTGCCCCAGTTCCAGCATAAAGCCCAGAGCTTTTGATAATCTTGTGTATTTGTACACAGAATACCACAGGGATATTCAGGCCCACTGGATGCCAGAAGGGGGGTGAGCTGGGGCCTGGCACAGAGGGGACAGCTCAGGTCAGTGAAAGATGGTGACTCAGAGGAGGCATCTTCAGCCTTCCTGGAAGCCACCAGCCATGTGGGCTCAAGGACCCTTCCCTGAATAGGAGGCTGCCAAAAAACTCATCCTCAAGCTGAAGAACGTGGTGCCCTTGTCTCTCCTCCTCCTCCTGCTCCATGCAGAGGAGGCGCAGGGGAGCAGCCGCCCTCTCCTCCCAAGTACTGCCCCTGCTGGAGCAGCCCTGCTCATCCCCTGCCTGCACGGCCACGGGAGCAGCCTCTGCTCTCCTGAGGGTCTCAACCTGCTCACAGCCAAAAATCACCCATCACCAACCACCCCTCACCAATGGGGGCCCCCTCTGCCCCTGGCAGTGCGCGCAATCAGCTGAGCAGGACAGGCAGAGACCTGGAGAAATTCCCTCGCAGCCCTCTGAAAAACGCACAGGATTTTTTATGAGTTATTAAGCACACAGCCCTGCTGAGTGATGATTTTGGAATTATAAAGGTATTCTCTACAGGAATTTTTTATTCTTTTTCTCCCTTGCCATGGCAACCAGGGTATGGCAGTACTTCAGAGGAAGACAGGCACAGCACACAATGTGTTTGCAGCTCTGCTTCTTTATACCGAGTTGAGCATTTTTAAAGCTCTCTCGGAAAAATTGGTTGAATAAAACAAAAGCTCTGCAGCACAATATTTTCCTGCCTGCTTCAATAAAAGGATGTGGATATAGTCTGCACTTCATAGAATTGGGAATCCAGAATTCTAACCAATGGCAAGGGATGCAAAAAGGGGCCTAGTTTGTTTTTTTACAGTTAGGAGGCATATCTAAAAGAACTGACAAAAATACCAGGGGGAAAAAAAAAACAAAAGCAATTTGTCTTTGAAAGACTGATCCGTAAGGATTTGTGGAAACGCATTGATTTTTTTTTTTCCATTGTCAGTTCTCAAAATTCAGGATCCTGCTTCTGCATATCTTATATGCATGTCAGTAGCTGATGTCTTTTGTCAGTTGTAAAAGACAGAAAAGAAATAGAGGGGAAAATTAACATAACTAAAATAATACACGTTTATAGAGGGAAGGAACTGATAGCTGAAGAACTCCTTTATCCCAAGACAGTAGCATTTATCCCAATCACATTGAAGCAGCATTTTTTCTCATTCCTAAAATAGTTAGAATTATTACTGTGCCACTAGGAATTTGATATGCCTGTTGGGATCATGACACAATCAGTAGACATGCAATAGTAATGATGAACTTCTTCAATTAAACAACAATTCTTTAAAAGAGTTGTCAGAAATCAGACTGACTTCCATATAAAAACAGCTCTTCATTAGCAAGAACTGTCTTGCCTTCCTCTTGTTATCTTTGCTGAGGCAACCAGAATTGTTTCCCTAATACTTATTTGAACACAGAAAAATTACTTGCCTTAGGTAACATCTGATGACAGCAATTTCAGCCAGTTAACTAGAGCAACAAAATTATTATGTATACTGGCTTTTCTATCCATTTATTCTGATACAGCAGAGCACATAAAACAGGAAGAATTAAACATCTTTCCCTGTTTTCTGAAGTCCAAAACCCACTGCAGTCAACAAACAAACTCCAAAGTGTCTTCAGCAAACTGGAGAATAAAATTGAGAACATCTCTGCTCTCATCCTTCTTTCAGTATTCTTAACATGAAAAGAAAGTGAGACAAGTTAAACAAAAGAAACTCCTTAGAACTGTCTGAAAACAGCTTTTAAGCTTTCTAAGCAGTGTGACAGAAAATCAGGGAAAGAATTTTATTCTCAGACATTAGCAAATGGAATTCCCAAGAATGAATTGCATTCCAATGAATTCCACTTCCCAACCACTTGTATTGATCCTGTATCCATTTACTGAAGAACCACAGTCATCTACTCTTACTCAAATTAAAAACCAGAAGGAAGAAAACAAATAGCCCAACTGTATAAATTATTACAGACTTTTTAGCTACCATTAATTACTTATGATTTAGTTAGTGTGTAATATTCAAAACTTATTATATTATCCTAATAGATGGTAGATACATTTGAAATCTGGTGGCAGGGGGGAAGTCCCACTCTTTTTCAAAGTATTGAAGATTTCTAGGACACTGACTTTATGAAATGAATTACAGTGTTCCAAACTCATATTCTTCCCTTCTTCACCAAATGAGTTTTGGAAATTGTTCAAACGCATCCCATAATTGTGTTATTGCCCATTGTAGAACAAATGCAATCTTGCAATCCAACCCCAATATCTTATTTCAATATTCTAAAAACCATTTATTATTGCCTACTGCTCAAGTAAGTCCATTTAATTTTTTTTCCCTTTTTCTTTTTTTTTTAATATGCTTTATTAGTAGTTCATAATGCACAATAGGAAGGAGGCTCATTTCTTGTGAAGAACAGAATTTCCATGGCAATACCCGTCACACACAGCAACAATCTCTTATCTTTTCCCAACACCTACGACTGCTGGAGCTCAGATTAATGTTATATAATAAAACAGTACAAAGAACACAATCTCAGTGGTGCCTTTAGTGCTTCCCTCAGGTATCTTAGATATTCTTGGTTTTATAAGAGCCTTTAGGTCATAATGTTCCTTAAGCAACTAGAAGCTCTAATTAGAAGCAGGTGTATGCAGTTTTGGCTCACATTCCCCAAGACAAACTCACCTGGATAGACTCTTAATGAAGCAACAGAGTGGATGACAACAGCTACAAGACCAGATGTTTGCTCTTGCTTCTTTTGCAAAAAATTCTGATGCAAAAATTTTACTGTTGTGAAACCATTCAAATGACTGGATTTTATTTTTTGCTTTGTTTGAGGCAGTGGGGGGTTGCTGTTGGTTTTCATTTTGGGTGAGTTTTTTTTTAATTCACAGTGGTTGCAAAGTAAAAGCACATAGTAGGACACATAGTAGCACTATTTGCTGGTAGGTTTATAAATGTTATTACATCAGTACATTTCATGTCAATAAACTCATCTTGAATCTGACATCTGGAGGCAGACTTGCTGATCTGCCTCCAAAACATGCAACTGTCCAAGTCAATTAAACCTATTGCATCTGAGCATCCAAAGTTAACACTGAAATAATAATTCTGGTCAAACTCCACAGATGTGGATGAGAAGATGGTGTAGATGGTTCACATGTCAATGTTACTCTGAAAAAATGAAGATAAATAGGAATTGAATATTTACATCATGATTAGTCTCTGTTTTAGTGGGGTGTGCTTAAAATTTTTACCAATGCAAACCTTTCAGCCGTAATACCAGCACAGCAGCCATAGCTGGCAATATTTCTTCTAATTCCCCTGCCCACAAGGCAAAATTACCAATTGCTAGGGAAAGGTTGAAGTTTGTTCATTGTGCTGTTGCTGTTAAACCCAGAGCCAGTTTTCACTGTACCAGAAAGACAGCATGACTGACATAAAAATGAAGATATTTTGACATGTAAACTGATTATTTTATTTCTAACCCTCACTGATAATTATCCAACTTTCAATCTGATCCAGCTAAGTGGGAACACAAAAGCCTATTATAAACTCAAGCATATGGCACTGATCAAAGGAATTCAACTTTCTTTTCCAGGCTAAAATTATTTTCTTTAGTAAAACCAAAACCCAGTATTGATCTGCTGCTTTCCTCTTAATGTTTCACTTCAGCAAGATAACAGGAACTCAACTGCATTGTCAACAATGGACATTATCTTCAAGAGGAGTGACTTCAGTCCTGCTACTCATTTAATAACAATACCATTTCTTTAGTAGGAAGAAGGCTGGATGATTGCTTATGTGCAAGCAACAATTAAATCTGAGAAAAAGACAGCTTTTGTAATAATAATCTGGAAAGGCATTATATCATTCCCTGAAAAATGAGTAGTTAATGGGTAGAGTGCCTCAAGAAAGAGTTGGCATTGACAAGACTAGAATTTAAATTGTATAAAGTGAAACTAAAATTCCAATTCATTCTAAATAACATCTCCTACAAAAGAAACATCTGGTGCAAAGGAAAATTCAGTGATCTGGCTTTGCAGTACTGCATTAAATATCAATACTGGTGTTGAAATGACCATGCTGCCTGTGCAAGAACATCATGTGTTGGGATCATTCTACATGGCACCACACTGAAAAGGGGCTCAGCCTTGCTGCTGAATTGTCATTTCAAGCTTTGCAGTGACATCCAGGAGCAGTCATGGCTCTAAGTGAAGCCTTGCTGAGAAAACAGAGTAACTTTAGTGAGTGAGGAAGGGGAGGAGGGGATATGGATTCAGTCTAAATCAGTCAGCAATAACCACTTTATGCACTACCATTCTGCACATACTGATCAGCACCAGTCGAGAGATTTCAACCTCCTTGCATAAATACATGTCTATACATCAAATACTTCATGCTGCTGCCACATCAGTGGCAACTGTTATCTTTTAATATATTCATAGACCTTCAGTCTTTTGATCTGGAAAATATTCTGACTGCCACACCATGTAGTAAGAACTAGAAACTTTTCTCAGTCCTTTCTTCACTCTGGATTTAAGAGTGTAACACACTATTTTCCTGTTCTTTCTTAAAAGAAGCTTCTTTGCAGTGGTATTTGTCAACAGCCCAGCAGCAGTAGCCCATGAAGAAAGGTTCCAAGTGCTTTTTGCATTTACCTCCTCTCATATGTTTGCTTGGTCCCTCACAGAATGCAGAGCTAAGAGGAGAAATACACATTGATTGCAGCACATTGCAGCTCCAAAGAAAGACTCAACTATTACTGCTCTCCCCCAAAAAAAATTAAAACTGCCTTTTCAGAACATCCCACAGGCAAATGTGCCCCCCTTTACTCCTACAGGACTGCATCTGAAATAATTTCCTGCTATTGGTCAATAAAAACCTCCAATCTAGATATCAGAAGCTAAAGGAAATAGAAAGGCTAAGCTCACAATCTTACTTACAAATTACAATGCTTTAGCATAACAGCAACCTACTCTTCAAGCTGTTCAGAGAGCTGTTTCCATAGCAGATTTTGTGCAGCATTTGGTTTAGTGTTAGAAGTCTCTGTGTTAAATTGCTGGAAGAGGAACACTGCATCAGTAAGGACAGTTATCATGCATTTCTATTTTTTTGTGGACAATGCCAAACAAAATAAACCATTAAACAAACTGCAGCATTGGGGAAGATAAAGACATCACACAGACTGATGGTGCATGCCAAAAACTCTCCTCCCCTGAAAAATGTGAGGAATTTGCATTGATAGCTCCAAGAGTTTACATATGGTTCAGTGATATTTTTCATTCCATAGTGATCAAAAATTGTTGGGTGGAGGGGAAGAAGAAAGAAGGGAAAAGACAAATAGCTAAATATAAAAACTGAACTAATAAATATTAAAGAGGTAATTTTTTTTTATAACTTATGCATGCAAGCACGTACATGAATCAAAGAAAAAACAAAATATATACAAATAGTTTGAGTCTTCTATTCATGTACTGTGGGTCATGGTTCCCAGATTGCTTTTTTTTTTTTTCTCATTTAATTAGACTGAGGAATCTGAACAAACTGCTACTGAGCAAAAACCCATATCTTCCTGTGTGAAAAGGGGATAAAATATAAAACCATAATTAAATGAGTATGCTAAAGAGGAGGTTGTTAAGGCTGCAAAACCATTGAATCAATAATTGCACATACAAGTAAAGCATTCCAAAGCTGGGGAAGGTCATGATTAGAGAGGTCTAGATAATCTTGGCTTCACCCTCTGCAGTGTTTTGACCCAGCCTGAAAGTGACATAAATGATGCCATGCTCGCTCTGTGGTCACAACAGGCAGTGCTCAGTGAACCAGACAGCAACAAAAAATTTGGTTTGGTCTCTGTTCAGGGTAAACTGCCATGGGCTGGCCAAAGACATAATGACAAATCACATAATGACAAACCAAAAACTGCCTTAGGACAGCTCTGTCTGCCAAAACTTCCCCTCACTGCCAAGGGCTTCACCCAGAGTCTTCACTGCAGCTCACATGGAGGAGGAGCTCCTCTCTCCTCTTTGCAGCTCTCGAGTTTCTTACTCAGCACTGAACTTTGGAGGGCAACTTTGAGAGCCAGAGTAGAAAATCTCTTAAGCCCATTTCCATTAGACCAGCAGCAGTCACCTAAAACACCTTCCAAACAAAAAGCATGTTTCTAGTTGAAGCTGTCCTGTTCCAAAGCCAGGCAGCTTCCTCCTTAACTTTCTACAGAGCCTTTGGAGAATCAGAGACATTGAAGCAAATCTGAACTTGCATGACACAAAAAAAGCCTCTGATTCTCTCAAAATCCTCCTGTCTCAGTCATTTTCTTCAAAGCTGGCCTTCCTCGCACTGGGCTGGAGTCAAAAGGTTTCTCTTAATTTCCCCATAGGTTTTGACCAGCTTTTATTCTTTCCTATTCTGAAAGTTTTGGTGATATTCATCTATTTTCTACACTGCTTCTAATGCAGTGAGAATCAAGGGAAAAAGAAAAGACATTGGCCCATTCAGT